>NC_138351.1:16000750-18730750 GCF_046562875.1 Panthera onca
TCCGACTTCCGCTCAGGTCATGATCTCACGGTCCGTGAGTTCGAGCCCCGCGTCAGGCTCTGTGCTGACAGCTCAGAGCCTGGAGCCTGTTTCAGATTCTGTGTCTCCCCCTCTCTCTGCCCCTCCCCTGTTCATGCTTTGTCTCTCTGTCTCAAAAATAAATAAACGTTAAAAAAAAAATTAAAAAGAAAAAAAAAGAAATTATACCACAATAAAGCTGATTAACAAATCAGCATCTGGTACGTAGTAAAATATTCAACAAAGTCAGTTTTATTCTTTAAATAACTCACAACTTTAGGAAAAACCTATTTTTCATAAGAGTGCCACATGGGCCAGTTTGTAAACAGAGTCAGAACACATATTACGGTATTGGCTACTGCAGAATGAATACCACAAATCATCTTACCTGTCAGCAATTGTAGGACGCCTGCAATAGGGTGTTTAGGGAATTTGCCATTTTTTTTTTAATTTTTTAATTTTTTAAAAAATATTTTTATTTATTTTTGAGACAGAGAGAGACAGAGCATGAGCAGGGGAGGGGCAGAGAGAGAGGGAGACACAGAATCTGAAGCGGGCTCCAGGCTCTGAGCTGTCAGCACAGAGCCCCACGTGGGGCTCGAACTCACAGACTGTGAGATCATGACCTGAGCTAAAGTCAGATGCTAAACCAACTGAGCCACCCAGGCACCCTGGGAGTTTGCTATTTCTAATGTAATCCAGTGTTCATTTCTCTAGGTCTTGAGGAATCAACCGAGTTTTAGTCGTCATAAGATTTCTGAAAAGATGTGCCATGAATTCATCAACAGCACAGTTTAGAAAGTCATAAAGACTCTGAAGATCATAAGAGTACGTTTTCATACTGGAATTAATGCAATCCGAGTAACAGGTAACATCCCATTAAGTGAAACCGCTTTAAAAGTTTGGGGCCCGGGGCGCCTGGGTGGCGCAGTCGGTTAAGCGTCCGACTTCAGCCAGGTCACGATCTCGCGGTCCGTGAGTTCGAGCCCCGCGTCAGGCTCTGGGCTGATGGCTCGGAGCCTGGAGCCTGTTTCCGATTCTGTGTCTCCCTCTCTCTCTGCCCCTCCCCCGTTCATGCTCTGTCTCTCTCTGTCTCAAAAATAAATAAACGTTAAAAAAAAAAATTTAAAAAAAAAAAAAAAAAGAAAAGTTTGGGGCCCAATTATTCCTTAGAAAATAATACTTTTGCGTCTTTAGATTTATTAGGATAGGGTGTTCCTTTACTAGTCATGAGCGTAAATTGTCAGATTTTTTAAAATCCCAACATTGAGTAAGTTAAGATTCAAAAATAAAATAATAAAATAAAATAAAATAAAATAAAATAAAATAAAATAAAAATAAAGTAAGATAGTTGTAGGAAACTTGGCAAAGCATATTAAAAGGCAGAGGAATATACTTGAGCTCTCACACTATTCGTCCTCTCTTTGCTTTGCTTTCAGATATCTCACGAAATATCTTCTTTATGCAAATGAAAGTCTTCTTTATGCAAATCTCCAGTGAGGTAGGATTTGTTAGAAGCTAGACTCCACATCAAAAGCAATCATTTTATCACCTAGAGAATGATATAAAAAATAAAATTCAAGAATTATGTCTCATAAATTCATAACTCTTCAAAGTGTTTTCCATGATCCACTGGTCCATCCTTACAAAATCCTGATGAAACCAAGTGTTTTTCTACCTGCGAATATCTGTTTTCTTGTGTTCGTATACCTCAGCATCATTTTGTGAGTGGATAACAGATTCTTTGCCGGGCATCTGAGACTTCACAGTATATAACGTGGACCTGCTACAACTGATTAGCTTGTTTTTGACAGAAGATTTGAAATGTCTGCTTAACCACTATTCAAATTCTCTTCCACCATCAGACACATGGATGAAGTTTAAATGGTCATTAGGCTGGGAAGTTATGAGAAGAATTCAAGAGTCAGGGAAATCATTGGATCAGATGTCATTTGAAGTTCATTATGACTCTGAGATTCAAGGCTTCTGTGACATTTTTATTCTCCCAGCCCAGTGTGCATGGAACACCGACTATGTTTTATAGTTACGTGACAGTTAAACGTCGGCTTGTAAATTTTAAAATAAATTCAAATAAGTGAGCTGGGACCATGTTTGTTTCATGCTACACTCCAGTGTTCGCATCTCTCATTGCTGTGGAAACACCAGTTCAGCCCATGTAACTTGAGGGAACTGCGGCGTTTTGTTCTGATTTAGTTATGTACCGTTGTAACACAATTTTTATTCTCTGATTTATTTTTTAGCGAATTATTACTTGCATTTTGGAAATAGTCAAGATCGTTTCTCAAATTTTATGTTTCCGAGGTATAAGGCTGGAAAAAAGTTTGCAGGCTAAAACTGTCTGCATTTTCTGTTACGATAAGAGTTTTGAAAATACATGTGGAGGACATATGTTTTAACAAAAAATTCCATTGTTTTATTCCAACATATGCCTGCTGTTGAGATTTTTCATTAAATGTTTCATCATGGATGTTTTCTCTATGCTCCAACCATTTATTATTTTTTTAAGTTATTTATTTTGAGAGAGGGAGAGAGCATGCGCGTGTGTGAGTGGGTGAGGGGCAGAAAGACAGAGGGGGACAGAGGATCCAAAGTGGGCTCTGTGCTGACAGCAGAAAGCCCTGATGCAGAGCTCAAACTCACAAACTGTGAGATCGTGTCCTGAGCCAAAGCTGGATGCTTAATGGATTGAGCCACCCAAGAGGCCCCATGCTCCCACCGTTTAAATTATTCAGATTCTAGACCTCACCACTCCTGTATTTAGGTAATCTGAGTAATATACAGTAACGTCTGAGAGCAAACTTCATCACTAACCTGGCACTAACCTGTTCAATTTTAATCTTTAACCACTGGGGCAGGGGGCGGGGGGAAGGCAGGCACAAAATTCAAAACAGAATCACGACGTTTAAATGTTTATTAAGACACTGATATTAATAGGATCCTTTATACTTTATAGATACAGTTGATAGGGGCCATTATAACTCCACATCTGTTTTCAGTAAGTTGTCAAGATTTAAAGTAACAATCCATCAAAATTTTCTTGCCCTTAGCATTTGAAAGATAATTATCTGCTTTAATTAAAAGCCAGTGAGGGATATACAGCATGCACCCCCCACAGAAATCAAACCCGCGATTATCCCAATGTTCTAATCAACTGTGCTACACACATGAACTACAGCCTTGATGATGGTAAGGAGCACAAGAGAAAGTCTATGTTAAACTGTCACCATGTTACTTTTTACCAGGTACTGAGCATCTTTCAAATAAAGACATTAGCAATGCTTTACTCCTATGAAAGATAAGAAATATTCATATTTGATTCATTTTTTTCTTGCCATAAATTGAATTCAGGTTTGGGAAGGCAAAGAGAGGGCTGCCTGCCTGCACATCTGTTAATGTTTCCTTGCAATACCTGTCTGTTCTGAAGAGATGGGCAGAAATAAGAGGTACCTGAAAAGCACCAGATGAGAAGTTCAGGGACTTCAGCTCAGCATTCACTAGCTAGAAGTCACATAAACTCCTTGTTCCTAGAACAGAATGAGAGCGTTGTATAAACCGTGCCCTGGAGGGCTAGATTCTTCAGGATTTTCCAATATTTGTCCCTCTAGACTTCCAACTGCCCTATCCCAGCATCCACAAGGCATCTCTGTATTTTCCATCATAATTCTGAGACATTCGTCCACCATATTCTTTCCCTGGACTTTGACTATCCACAAATATCATGAAAGTAAAATACAGGCCACCCCGACCACTAAGTTATCCGCTTGTCTTCTAAAGATAAAATTATTCTCCCATAAAGAAACATAACTAATTATGTTTAATTAATGATCTAAATGTTAGAGAAACATCACTATATCACCATAAATTTTAGTGGCATAGATTCTTAAATGTTCTACAACAGGAAGATTGTCAGCCATTATTTTTGCAGCCAGTGGGGAGTCATATTTTTGTTTATCCTTTAAGTCACAATTTACCTTTACAGTTGATATTTTGTTCCAGTAAGATTAAATGATTTTAGCCAACTGTCCTCATGTTTAATTTGCTATGATGCTTTTGAAACATCAGCGCTTTAAAGAAGTATGGAGTAAGAATATGGGTTTGGGGGGATAAAAGTATGTTAAAATAAAATTCATGTTTATAATTGCATACTTCAATGTAATTCTTGTCCTAAAATTAATTCTCTTCCAAGCTTTGCAAAGTCCAAAGTTAAGCGTTTCTCAGAACATTTTCATGAGTTTCTTAAGCTTTGAATTTAGCTTAGTAACTCTTTCATTTGGAAGCCATCTTGAAATATTTCCTATGGAATCCCTGGTAATTCATCAGTCACTAGGAAGTTTAAGAATTAACAAATATTTAATTCATTTCAAGATGCATTTCGGGGATGCTGCATGCATTTTCAGAAATACTATTCGGTTCCAACGTGATTATTTTTCACAATACTTTTTCCTCTCTTAGAGTTATTTTCCTGTTCTCTCTTGCATCAGAGATAAGTACCCACAGTTCTGGGATTGGAAACATTCTTTCTCTGTAACATCCATGACAAATCTCTGCCACACTATTCATTCACTACCACATGAGGTCTTGGGAACCGAACAGTTAAGATCAGGAGGTTGGATACTGTTTACAGACAGGAATCTCGTAAACAATGAAGTAAATCAGAGGTCAGGATGGTAAGACTAAAATAAACATGTGTTACATTGAAGTGAATTTAAAAATGTAAATATAGCAAGGGAATTAATGGCAGTCTGTGAAACAATGAATGATTCTATTGCACCACTGAAAATCAATAAGTAATTAGTAATTGAAGATTGGTTTATAATCCTTATAATTGAGGGAAAAAGGTTCTGGTGAGGAAAAGATTGCAAGTGAAATGTCCTCCCGTTTTTCTGGACTCTTACAGGATAATCTTGATGCTGGAGGTGACTGTCTCTGGCTTGGCCTGCTCCATCATTCTGACTGTGTCCAGTGCAACTGGAAATAGAAATAATTGTGTGTTTCTTTTTCTTTTCTTTTTTTTTTTTAAGGCAAAATGCAGTGTTCTGTTTTTGAACAAGGCATCTTATTAAAATTTAAAAAAGGAGTTTTTTTTCAAGTTTTTTCTTTTTTAAAAAGATCTGTTTGAGCTATGTGTTTCTTGCTTACTTGTTTACCAATTTTTTTCTAAATAAAAAAAATGAGAGATGATATCTTTCATGTGAAACATGAACATGTTGTCTTAGTTTTAAAATGTTTTTTTAAATGTTTATTTATTTTTTGAGAGAGAGAGAGAGAGAGACAGAGTGTGAGCGGGGGAGGGGCAGAGAGAGAGAGGGAGACACAGAATCCGAAGCAGGCTCCAGGCTCCGAGCTGTCAGCGCAGAGCCTGATGCCGGGCTTGAACTCACAAGCTGTGAGGTCATGACCTGAGCCGAAGTCAGCCGCTTAACTGACTGAGCCACCCAGGCGCCCCATGTCGTCTTACTTTTAGATGCTGTGTTTGTGTGCAAAGGGGGGCATGATGGCTGAGTCTTCATCAAGTATGTCTTATGTACTTGCTGTGTGTTTGCCTGTAAGCTACCAGCTGTGGGAAAGAAAATAAAATCTAAAAAAAATAGTCCTGGGAAATGAAATCCTTATTTCTGCCTAGGAAAGCATGTGTGTTTCTGTGTGTGTGTGTGTGTGTGTGTGTGTGTGTGTGTGGGTGTGCGTGTGCGTGGGTGTCAGTGTGCGTGGGATGGGGAACGTGGGCAGGTATTAGCTCAACCTGTGACAATGCAGCCTGAGGCAGGAGCAGTTTCTTACCCTCAGACGAAGAACATTCTAAGTGTTCTAAGCCAAGTGAGAAGCCAAAACCCAGTAAGAAAGAGGTGACAGGCCTGAAGGCTAAAATTGGCCAACCATGTGTGGAATTGCCTCAGGACTGGGTCTCTTCCAGTAAAAACAAATGTTAAGGACCCAGACATGGAGCCCGAGAGAGGCGAGTAGAGGACTGTAACCTGTGAGTCAGCATCTGAGTGTGGCTTTTGCTATCCGTAGTCAGTTATGACAGCCATAACTCAGCATGGGAGGGGGTGTCAGCCATGTCAAAAATCCAAAACAGCAGATTATTTATCTATGAACGTGCTTATATAAGAGGGGGTGGTTGAGGAGTGAGTATCTATAACACAGTTGTTCCTTAACACACAAAATATAACATATATTATCTATCTATCTATCTATCCATACGTATCACAAATACACACACTATTTTATGTGTGTGTGTAAAATTATTTTAGGTTTCAGAGTTGTTGCTTTTAAAATACTACTCGAAACTCTTATGAATATGATGATAGTCTTGTTGTCTTATTTCTTTTAAAGTCTTTCCCTCTGCAGTTTTACCTTAGGTCGGGCCTAAAGCATTATCACCCAAGATGGGGTTTTGTCTAGTTATAACCAATGATTTGGTAGAACTCTAAATTGGAAGATACATGTCTGACTATTTCCCACAAAAGCCAGGGAGAACCGATCTCAGCTTTCAAATGTATGGAGTCACTTATCTTGGGAATGTGCTTTACCTTACAGGTAGAACCTATATCTCAACATGACATTGTGAAGTGATTTTTTAAAGAGCTTTCAGAGGGGAAAAAAATAGACCTGTAAAAGAAAATGGCATGTATGCATTTGTGTATCCATGACATAAATGCCTTCAAATATATTCCTCATGGATGTCAAGTAACACGATGGTTTCAGTTTTTTAATCTGCCTTCTTGTATTACAAATGCAAATATCAGAAGGATATTTACCCGAAGGGTGACCAGATTAACATAGCTAAAAATGATTTTAGTTATCCTAAAGCCATGAGAAAGGATTACATTTCCAAGCTTGTTTATACTCTCTCATTCTGCTTCTACAAGCAAAATCCCAGGATATTATCTTCCCTGGGGACACTGTTGCATTTGGATGGCCATGTGCAAGTTTCAAATTTTCCTGGACTTTTTCCAGCTCCACTATGATTTCTTGCAGTTCATTGGCAGCTGAAATGAGATGAAGAATATAAGCAATTATCACAAAAATATTCATTATCGCAATGAATATTCCATTAATGAAACATTCTGGAAAAATGCAATGGTGGTAGTGTCTGACCGTTTACATCCTAGTAAGGGGGAAGAGAAGGAAAACACCAAACATATACATTAACATGGTTAAAGGTCGTAATAAACACCAGTAAAGAAGTAAATAGGGTGCTATGATAATGAATTACTGGGGAGTTATGGTTCAAGAAGGGTAGATTAGGGAAGACTTCTCAGAGGAGGTGTTTTTATTTTAAGTTTGTAAAATTTTATTTTTTTAATGTTTATTTTTGAGAGAGGGAGAGAGAGAGCACAAGCAGGGGACGGGCAGAGAGAGAGGGGGAAACAGAGCATCCGAGCCCGATGCAGGGCTCGAACTCACGAACCTTGAGATTATGACCTGAGCGGGAGTCTGACGCTGAACTGACTGAGTCACCCACGTGCTCCCAGAGGAGAAGGTTTTTGAAGTGAATCTTGAAGAATGAGAAGCTGACCATGTTGAGCATGAGAAGCTTGGAGGTCCTGGTACACAAGGGGCTCCATCACTTTCTGTTCCTTAGTTCACGGTTTTCCTAGTCTGGCTTGGCTGCTCTACTATCCCACAGCATGACTCATACTTCTTATGCTCTAGTACTGAGCTCAGGCATCTATGTGCTAGGAAGTTATTCCTGAATCTGTTTTTGTTTTTCTTTTCCAAGATGTGCTAGGTCCCCTTTCTTGGTGCTTCCTTAAAAATCCACAAATACCTTCCTTTTTTTAAATTTTTTTTTTTATTGTGCATTTATTCTTGAGACAGAGACAGAGAATGAACAGGGGAGGGGCAGAGAGAGAGGGGGACACAGAATCAGAAGCAGGCTCCAGACTCTGAGCTGTCAGCACAGAGCCCGACGCGGGGCTCGAACCCACGACCTGTGAGATCATGACCTGAGCCGAAGTCGGACGCCCAACCAACTGAGCCACCCAGGCACCCCGACAAATACCTTTCTTAACACACTTCCATTACTGCACTCAAATTATGTGTCCTTATGCCTATATCCTGCCTCATTCCTCTTTATAATCCCAGAAGCTAGCACTTTGCTTCATCAATTGCTGTTGGAAAAATGAGGAGTTATTATTCACTAAAACTGCAAATTAAACTTAAAAAAATGTTTTTAATGTTTTTTTATTTATTTTTGAAGGAGAGAGAGAGAGACAGAGAATGAGCGGGGGAGGAGCAGAAGGAGACAGAGACACAGAATCTGAAGCAGGCTCCAGGTTCTGAGCTGTCAGCACAGAGCCCGACATGGGGCTCGAACACACAGACCACGAGATCATGACCTGAGCCAAAGTCAGACGCTCTACCGACTGAGCTACCCAGGCGCCCCTGCAAATTAAACTTTTGAGCAAATTAGACTTTTGAGCCATAGCAAGGAGCCAATATACAAGCTTCTCACTGCAACTCTGCTGGCCTCACACCATGAATAGTAAAGTACGGTTTTTTTTAAACCTACCTTTTCTCTCTCTTATTTCTCTTCTTTGTTTCTTTGTTGTTTGTTTGTTTGTTTGTTTGCTTGGGGAAGGGTATTTTTTTTTCTTCCATAAATTAGTCATTTTTGTTCCTCAGAGCCTACTTGCCTTGGAAGAAGGCAAAAGCAGAACAAGGATTTTTCATTGCTCAAACATTTTTGTTGTCTTTGTATATCTATGCAACTGATAGAGAAAGATACTTTAGCATCGATTATGGGCTCAGAAATTAAAATATTTTTAATGTTTATTTATTTCTGAGACAGAGAGAGAGAGAGCACAAGTGGGGCTGGGGCAGAGAGAGGGGGACAGAGGATCCAAAGCAGGCTCTGCACTGACAGCACAGACCCCAGCCCAGGGCTCGAACCCGTGAACTGCGAGATCGTCACCTGAGCCGAAGTTGGACGCTCAACCAACTGAGCCACCCAGGGGCCCCATTCTCAGAAATTTTAAAGTGGATTTCTAGGGACTAATATTAATATCATGTCTGCATGCTAGAATATAAATTGAGTGAATTATTAACACAGGGATGAACGATTCAGATATAGCATTTGGTCCAATTAATAGTGCCAAAATGAGCTGTCAAATCACCCCATGATCTGGAGGTGAGGTTGAAGGTTTTAATTCAAGTGTGGCTATGTGGATATATAAACTTACCCTACACTATCAACTTTACATAAGTATTACTCACCCACTATCTCTGTGGTAGGGAGAATAAGGCATCCCAAACATGTTATCCCACTTGATGTCTTAAACCCCAAAAACCTGTGAATAAGTTAAGGTTACATGGCAAAAGGGGACTGAAATTCCAGGTAGAATTAAGGTTGCTAATCAGCTGATCGTAAATTAAGGGGATTCTTCTGGATTAGGGAGGTGGGTTTCATGTAATCACAAAGGTCCTTAAAAGTGGAAGAGGGAGACAGAAGACAGTCAGGGACAGGGATGTGACAAGGAAGAGGCGTCGGAAAGATACTATGTTGCTGGCTTCAAAGCTGGAGGGAGAGGTCCACAAACCAAGGCATAGGAGCAGCTCTAGAAGCTGCCAAAGGTAGGACACAGAGTGTTCCCGAAAGCCTCTAGAAAGGATGCCGGTCTACTGACACCTTGATTTGAGCCAGTGAGACCTGTGTGCCTGACCTCCTAATTCTCCCATCAGGTATCTCTGTGGTGAGTTCTTTGTCACACAACATGGGACTGTCTCAGAGTGTGAAGAAGTTTCAGAAGTGAGCTCTGGCTGCAAAGTCTTTGTTTCCTCTTCCAGGAGACCAAACAGCAACACGACACTCGAAGAAATATAGAATTCTATAAATGACCTACAACTGCTGTTTCTGGCTTTTAAAAATACAAGTGCATGATTAAAACAGTAGCTTTCTGCAAACAAGAAAAAAAAAAAAACTTGGAATAAAGTCATGGCAGTCACATGAAGTGTAACTCCTTAGCACTAGGGTAAGAATCTTGGAGGCTGAGAAAGTACTAGAATGTATCCACTGCATGTTTTAGTTTGCCTCAAGAGTCTTGCTGCAAACAGTTTTGAACCATTTCTCTTCTCCACTGAGAATGAAAATAGCAGAGGAAGAAGAGAAGAATGTGTAATGGGGTCAAGGCCACCCATTTCTTATTGTGCTGCTGTTGGGAACAGAGGAGCAGCTGAGAGCACTGGTCTCCTGCCTCCCATGTGCTCGGGCGCAGGTGGTGAGTCACCATCTGCCCCAATGGTAATCAACGCCAGCCTCAAACTAAATGGCAACGCAACGGCCAGTTGTGGCCATTTCTGGACTTAATTAATATGCTCACATATCAGCCTCAGAAAGGTAACCTTTCGGCTTCAAAAGTCTAATCTGAGTAGCTTAAAAACAGAGCTTGAACAGAAGGTAACCTTAAACACAAACCCCCACTAGGGTCTGCACACAGGCATTTTTGTTTTGGCGATCTTTCCTGCTCTTTTGAGGATTACGGGGATTTTGCAGATCATGCTTTATTTAGTATTTCTCCGTAACTCCCTGTAAATGAGGAGAATGATAAATTTAGTGATAGAGAGGGCTCAAATACTGGAAGACGGAAAGGATCAAGGTCTTAAAGAAAGAGCAGTTAAGTGCCCTTGCATGGGCATATCTCGCACTGAATTCCATATCACGGGCACCACTGTTTTTTACATTTTTCATATTACAATATCTGATTTTCATAATATTTCTATTAGCACTTTGAACTTACTTAAAAACATCAGCAGGAAACTAGAAATAGAGCTATCAATTTCCTAAGGAGCAGGTCAGCTACAGTGCCTAAGCAGTCATAGAATTAAAACTCACATTTCCAAATTCCCTTAAAGGAACAATTAAAACTCACTTCTACTTGTTTGATATGTTTCATACCTTGAAGACTTCAGAGATCAGTGTGAATTGATGTGAACATTTATTTCTCTCCACTAGAATATAATCTCCACGAAGGAAGAGATTTTGCCTGCTTGAGTCACTGCTGTATCCTTAGTACTCAGCATCCCACTGAATGTCGAAGAGCTCAGTAAATTAAAAAGAGTCTGGAAGAGTTAGAAACCATTAAGAGTATGAAAAAAAAAATAGCTGCACTTAAGCTTAATGCAGATGTTTATCCCTGAGTACTTCTTACCTGGTTGAAATTAAAATCTAGGCTTAGTGCTTGACATGTAGATTTACGTGGTTGTTATTTTTTTAATGTTTATTTAGGTTTTTTTTAGAGAGAGAGAGAGAGGCATAGTGTGAGCAGGGGAGGGGCAGAGAGAGAGGGAGACACAGAATTTGAAGCAGGCTCCAGGCTCTGAGCTGTCAGTACAGAGCCCGACGCAGGGCTCGAACTCACAAAGCATGAGATCATGACCTGGCACTCAACTGACTGAGCCACTCAGGCACCCCTATGTGGTTGTTATTAAATTAGTCCACCTGGAGTGCACTCCTGCTTTTCACAGAAAGAGGATGCCTTTCAATGATATCAACTTACCTGCCATATGCTCAGCACTTTTTAAGCCTATATATGTAGGGCAGGAGTGAAGATGTGAGTAAGTGGTGTTTTTGTATGTGTGCATGCATATATGTGGTGTGTATGTGTATGTATTTGTCTGAATATGCATAGTGTCGCCTACATTTTTGGTCAGTAGGGGGAGCTGTCACCTGTCCCTGCAGCGTGACTTTGTAGGTTCATTTCGTGCAAGGACCTGTACCTCAGTGGTAACTTCTACCAAAAGAAAAACTAGGTTTTGATTGGGAAATATGCCAATCGGCCAATCAGACAAATTGAGATGCATGAATGAGTAACGTAAGACACTTTATAGCACACATTACAATTTTGTAACAGCAAGTCAGTTATAATACTAAGTAATAAGTTGGAATAATGGTAAATCATTAGCATTTATGGACCACAGCATTACTATGGTACATATATACTATGGTATATATAATATGGTATACCATAAACATATATGGTATAATATGTTTATCATTATTTATCTCTTCTTTTCTCATAAACTCCATGTGCTTGGTTATTTGTTTGTATTTATGTTGTATGTGGTACATATCCTTATCATCTGCAGAAATTTGGAGAAACATAGAAAAATTAAAAAGTACAAAGAGAAAAGTCCATATGACATAAAACCAACTTTTCAAAATGTAGCACCCCATTTTCAGTATTTATCTCAAAAATTTTTATCATCTACTATGCATAGGCTCTTATCAGACATTATCTTATTTAATTCTTAAGAATCATGTTCACCCTCAGTTCTATTAACCACATATTCCGGTGAAGTAATCACTACTCAGAGAAGGTAGAAGACTTCTTAAGATTCACATGACTAAGAAGTGGTTAATCTGACATTTCAGCCTTAATCTCTCAACTGCCGTTCCCATGTAATTATTAATTATCTTCTCCTGAATTACTCCCCTATTCAGCTTTTCTCCCTGTCTCTGGCATGTCAAGTATATGAGATTATTCTCTCTTCAGCTAGAAGTTTCCTCTTCCTCATTCCCATGCTCTGCACTTGAGAACAAAATCTTGCTTAATTTCACCATATGCTAAAGGCACTGATGTCACTCAAAGAACCTGTGATCTTTATGTTAAGAAGTCTAAGGAGAGCCTGATGTTCTGTTCTGCCCTGGCTGGCCTGGCCTCCAGCAGAATGTTCTGGGAATCTGGGGTGGTCAGTGGTCTTGTCACCCAACTAGAACACTGGGAAACTGACAGAGGCTGAGACTCATCAAGAAGCTGAGTAGGGAACAATAAGCCGAATCTGTCTACACTGTGGCTTTGTTAATGGCACTGGCTCTGCATTTACTGCAACATCTAACACAAAATGCCTTATGATTGCATTTGGAGGTATAAGGAAAGATTCTCTAGATCCAAATCTCTTATTAATCAAGATTAAACATCAGTATATGTTACTACAAAAGCTAAGGTGGGTCCTCTATATCAATACTGTTATCAAAATGGAAGTTGAATGATTAAGTAATTTCATTTAATTTTTGGAAACTGCACATGAAATTCATTTTATAAGAAACATGAACCAGAAGCATAAGCTCTGTTTAAATGAAGTTATGATTCATACGTTTTTTTGTTTTGTGTATTTAGATAGTTATTTGACAAAGACTCATTATTTGATAATGAACTTGCCCTAAAGATTCTATTATCTATATTGGCAACTTTTACACTTTGATTCTGCTTTTTATAGGTGGATTCTTGTCTTCATTTAAACATGTTATGTCCAAATTTTTACCATGTTGATTTTGTTCAAGAACTCTTGTTTAATCTGACCCCTGTTGTGTCCAACAGTTTGAATGACTAGCTTCTTAAAAATGGTTAAATATCATTACATTAATTCTATTATTTATTTAAAACTGCACAAACATCTCTAACCACCCTTCCCTCTGGCCCTCCCCATGACTGGATTGTTAGTCTTTCCTTTAAAGGACTGGGACTGTAGGGCGCCTGGGTCATTCATTAGGTTAAGAGAGTGACTCCTAGTTTTGGCTCAGGTCATGATCTCAAGGTTCGTGAGTTCGAGCTGCTCAGCGAGTTTTTTGCTAAAGGTGAGGAGTCTGCTTGGGATTACCTCTCTCTCCCTCTCTCTCTGTCCCTCCCCTGCTTGCACGTGAGCTCTCTCTCTCAAGATAAATAAATAAACTTAAAAATAAATAAGTAAATAAAGGGCTGCAGTGTAATACAGAGTGGGCAGGAATGTGACACTGGGAATTGGAAGCATGAGTATCTAATCTGATATGTTGTGTCAATAATGCTTTGAGATCTTGGGTGAGGCTTGAATTCAGATTAGATCATTCCTAAGGTCCCACGAGGCAGTGCAGCACACTGTTTAAGATCACGTTGCTCAGAGGCGGCTGGTTTAAGTTCAAATCCCAGCTCCTACACTTAGCTGTGTAACCTTGGGCACATTGCTTACAGCTTCTGTTTCCTCATCTATCAAATGGGAATAAAAACAGCACCTAATTCACAAGGTTGACAGGTTTAAATGAATTTGTATGAGTGAGGCACCTAAAACCATACCTGGCTCAAAATAAGAACTATATTTGCACTTGTCATTTTTATCTAATTTGAGTAAAATATTTAGAAATTTGTAAGATTCTGAGGAGCTCAGATATTCTTTGAGCACTATTACATGTTGGGTGTTATACCAGATTCAAGGGCTATATCCATGAACAAAACAAAGATTCCTGCCTCACGTTTTTACTTATACCAATATGTTATAAATATAGTCTCCTTCAAATTCCAGCTTATGAAAAAAACTATTTGCTAGTTCAAGGTCTTTGATTTTTAATCTTAGTTACTAATTATAGTGTCTAGTTACAGAAATTGGTTACATCTCTTAACCCAATGCTCTTTACCTCACTTCATACCATTTTGAAGTCCAATGCAGTGTCTGAGACATATCAAAGGCTTAGTTAATGAATGTTTCCTATGTTGTAAAAAATTGCTTATGTCTCACGATGTCTTCTATTCCTTACATTTTTGTTTTGAAATTTATATTCTGCCATCACTTCTACAATTCTGTGATTCACCTTTGAATACAGTCCTAAAATTCTACTGAAACATAACCTGGTTTTATTTTTATTTTTTTATATATTTTTTATCTTGGACCCAACAACATTGCTAAATACATTTACAAATCATAATAGGTGGCATAGTTAAGGGGGGGGGGTGAATTTTAGTGTGCACTGTCATGTCAACTGCATTTCATAACGTTTTATCTCTTCCTCTGCGATTTATATGCCTTTCATTTATTTACTTGGGACCTCTGACAATGTTGAATAACGGTGGTGATAGTGGACACCTTTGTTCCATGTCTTGTTCATTTCAGGGAAAACTTTCCATATTTTGCTATTATGTCTGGTTGCTGTCGTGTTTCCTTACATAAACTTTATTATATTAAATAACCTCTCTTCTACTTCTACTTTGTTGAGAGGTTTTCTGTGTCATGGGTGTATGTAAAGTTTATTAAATTACATCTGCATCTATTTGTGAAAATTTTTCTCTCCCATTTTGTTAATTTAGTGAATTAGAGTGTTATGTTGGATTCCTGGAATAACCCCAAATTTGTTATGATAGATATCATCCTTTTTTTTATCTCTGCATTCAATTTGCCTGCATTTTGTTTGTGATTTTTGCATACATATTCAGAAAAGAGATGGGCCTATATTCATTTCCTGTAGTCTTTCTTCTTGGGTTTTAATATCAAAATTAGAATAACCTCATAAAATAAGTTGGGACATATATCCTCTTTTTCCAATCCATGCAAGAGTTTTGATAAATTATTGCTCACTATCTCCTCAAATATTGCAGCACCCGCTCTCTCTTCTCTGGAACTCTTATTTCACATATGTTAGACCTCTTCACCATGTCACTTATGTATGTTTTCACACTTTTTTTTTCCCATCCATTTTACCCCCTTGGGATATTTTCGTTTGGCCTGTCTCCCAGTTCCTGTCTCTTTTCTTCATTTGTAAAAATCTGTTATTAAAGTACTATTGATTTCTTAATCTTAGCTATTTTTTTTTTTTTTTGTTCTAAGATATTCACTTGATTTTTTTTCTGGTTTCTAGTATTCTATTGAAAATCTCTGCCATCTAATTTCTTAGACTATTATTCTCACCTATTTTAAATTTCAACATCCAAAACTTCTGTCTCTCTCTATTGTCTAGCTTTTTTCTTTTGGTTTTTAGTTACTTGGTCTTGTACCCTAGCATATCTGGTTATTAAAGGCTGGAAATTTAGTATGATACATTTAGGTGACAATTTAAGTCTCTTGATGATATTGCCTCCATGGCGGATTTATTTTGCCATTGGCAGGCTATTAGGGTAGAAGATGACTACCTTGTTCCAACCAAAGATTGACATGATATAAAGCTTCACTTTGGCCTCCATGATCTCTTTCCAGTTCACCTCTATTCCTCAGAAATTGCTCTTGGAAAGAAGAATTCAAGCTAACAGGCAAGGAAGTTTACCAGAGTTCTCTTTCCTAAGAGTCCCCAAACTGTATCTCATCACTCCTCTCCTTCAGCCCCATAAGACAAACAGATAAAATATCTCCTTGGTATCTTGGCCTCTCCATTGCTGCTTGTGAATTTGCAAAGAGGAACTGAATATATCTGTTCTCTCTTCTCTCCAAGGTCTTGGCCCTCGTTTTTTTTGCTATTTATCTGGTTCCTTCAAAGACTCTCCTATTTCTCAGAAGTTGTCCATACTCCTCTATCACACCTTAATGTCACTGTAAGTCCCAGGATGTGGATGCCCTTCTTCAGCTCACTTCAGTTTGTTTAGGTAATCCACCCATTGTGGAGTGCCCTTTTCCAAAACACTAGTCTAACTTGCAATTGATAATTTATATCTGTGAGCCTTTCACCACTAGGAATCTAGAAGATGATTCACAAGAAACATGACACGAGGGAGAGAGTAAAGGGACAGGGGCTTTTTTTTTTTTATTTTGAAACTTTTGCTTTAATTTGAATGTATGAATGAAAATTACTATTGCTATATTTCTAAAAATAAGATAATTAGCATTTATTTTTGTTCCACTGTCCACATATAAGACAGTGAAAGCACTGTTAAGATAGCTTAAAATGCTTAAATCTTATAAACACTTCACCCTTATAAATATTTTTTCTTTTACTGATGTGTCTCCAAGTCTCTGTCCAGAGAAGTAGAATTACTACTTATTGCTACGAATCAACTATGTGTTGTACAATGAGCTTTTTTTCACTTACTATCCTACTATAAACATTTTTATTTACTGATACATGCTTCACAAATTTTAATTCAAAATATTTCTATTGTAAATAAGGTATATGTATACAAACATACACTGTTTTACTTTTTTTCTTTGAATATATTCTAAAGTTTGAGAAGCAAATAATAATAAAAATAATAGTTAAATAAAGAGTCTTTGAAGTATTAAAAACCTGTGCCCCGTTCCTAGCTTTACAGCATTCAATCAGTTTGACTTCAGGCAAATGATTATTCCTTACAGGGTACGTTTTCCATGTTTGTAAATTGGTGAAAGCAATACCTACTGACTGCTGAGGGTCAGTATGAGGATTAAATGGGCTAATGGAAAATTAAACATATATATATATGGAACGTTTTGGTGGTTATGGGCATGTTTATGGCATAGATTGTGGTGATACTTCCACAAATATATACTTATCCCCACACGTTGTGGGCATTAACCATATACCATTTTTTGTATGTCAATCATACCTCAATAAAGTAGTTAAAAATTTTTTTAAATAAAATCTATTTGTCACCAAACATTTATTAAGCCATTCATTAAAAAGTAGCTATTGTTATCATTATCAATAATAAATAGATTATGTTCACTTTTTTTGAAAACAGATTATGTTTTGTTGACTAATGTCAGTATAACACCTCTTTGTATGTGATTTATTCCTATTCTTATCACCCTTAGATTATATCAATTATTGCCATCTTTAGATTTTATCAATACAGCAACAAAAGCTGTTATTCGAATACTCCCTGTAATGATAAGGAAATTGAAAACATTCTTTATTGTGCTAGAATTAGTAGAAAGAATAGGCTGTTTGTATGTTATTTATCTTGCTTTGGGGTGTGTTTTATCAAACTTGTTCTACAAGTTAATACAAATATTTGCATGTTGTGTAATAAAAATACCTTTTCCACAGTTGTAGTCTTTTCTTTCTATCCAATGAGCCACCTGAAAAAACTCAGCTTTCTGTTGATGCCAAATGCATTCACCCAGGGTACTCCCAGTTTGTGCACTTCAAAAGAGACAAGTGCACTCAGGTGAAAAACATTCATGGGAAGGTATCTGGAAGTGATCAAGGTCTAACTTCAAACCAACCCTAAATGAGAGATGTGGTAATAAATCCCACACAGTAATGAAGACAAAAATACATACTCCTGCAATGAACACTTCCTTACTATGGCTCAAGACTTCAATGTCTCAGATGAAAGATGTTCATAGCCATTGAGCAGGGACAGATGAAAGCAATTCTACCAGAACAGTGCATAGAAAAAAATGCTGTTGCGTTTAACCTTCTGCATTATTTCAAACATGCCTGAAAGCACATTTAGTTAGTGAGTGGCATGGGTTATGTTGACTTCACTCTGTTTGTTGGAAACACCTCAGGCTTTCAGATCTCCATCATCCGGGTGGAAATACAAAAAGTTTGAGGCATGACCCAAGCTAAACTCAATCTGTGCCTATAGAACTTTCAGCTTTTTTCCCCCTGTTGTTAAAGATCTCAGAATTATAAATTACACTAGCTACTTCATGCTACCAATAATGTTCTTGAGATACAACTTTCCCCTCTGTTATTCTCCAAGAGGCATTCATTCTGAGAATCAAAGAGCCTGATTTTTTTAGTAGTGCAAATATAAGCTAAATTGCTTAAATCAGTACTGTTTTGTGAAAAGATTTTTATCTGGGGAGGAGAGTGGATTAAAGGGATAAGTCATGCCTCAGGCCCAGATATACCCTCTGTTCCCTGACTCTGATTTTGACCTGGCATTAACGAGGCTAATTGGCAATATCTGAACAGTGAGAATATTGACAGGTAAATCATAAACAGCTAAAAATAGTGCTCTCTCTGGTATATCCCTAGAAATCAAACTTGAAATAGATGATGTTGAACGACACAGAAGCCTTTCTACTGTCTTCTCGAGGCCACTCTACATTCTCTACACCCTCTTTCTTTGTCATAAGCTGTAAGGACCAAGATAATGCTGCTCCCATCTCAAGGACCTGCCACTGTAAGGTGTCAGAGACACTCTTCAATCATGAAAGAAAGGGAAGGGCAGTAACAAATGCCAACAGAGGCCCATTTTCAGATCTCTTGTCAAGTGAGAAAATGACCTCTCTATTGCTAAGCTCTTGTTAGGCAAATTTTATCTTCCTCGTACGTGGAAGTGTTCCTCACTGAAACTCATCTCCTGAACCCAGCCTATTATTTTGACAATTTTCATTAATGATTAACCGTGTGGATCCATCACCATTTGGTGTTGTCTTATCAGCTTGGTATAGTGCAATGATGTCTGGTCAACTATATTTTTATAGAAAATTAAAATCTTGTTAAAAGTCAGAAAAGCTGGTAAAGTTGATCACTCTTTGACCCAGTTCAGCCTTTTATTACTTTTAGAAAAGTCATTTCTTATGGACAGAAAGAGAGATTCTTTAATCTTTACTGAATTCTCTCCAAAAGAAGACTTCCATTCACAACACATAACCAAACATTTCAAACCCTGTTTGCCTACTGGGGCACCTGGGTGGCTCAGTTGGTTAAGCATCTGACTCTTGATTTCAGCTCAGGTTCATGATTTCATGGTTTTGTGGATTTGTGCCCCGTGTCAGGCTCCAGGCTAATACTGTGGAGCCTGCTTAGGACTCTCTCTCTCTCTCTCTCTCTCTCTCTCTCTCTCTTTCTCTCTCTCTCTGTCCCTCTCACTTCTCTGACCCTCCCTCACTGGCACATCCACTCTCTCCAAATAAATAAACTTAAAAACAAAATCTTCCTTGCCTCCCATTCAATTGCTACCGAGAACTACACATCACGGTACAGCAAATTAGTCCCAATCTTCTCCCTCTGCTTCTAAAACCTTCAATCTCTTCTTTCAGCCCAGCACAAACTCTCGCCTCTCTTGTGCCCACCCTTTTATCCTTCCTTTTCAACAAATAACTCCTGGCCCTGAGCAGTGAAAAGTAGTTGAGGTAGGTTTCAGCTTACTATTCTTACCGCTTCATTTCTCATTCATAATTCCAGGCTGCACAACCAAGCCCCACATTATGGAGACAAAGAAAAAGTACCCCTGGCATGTGAGAAATGTAAGAGATGCTGAATATTCACCTGTCATTTTTTTTTCCCTGTAGCATCGCAGAGGGTAAGTTTTTCAAAAGACTAATATGTTTAAAAGTAATTATTAAAGAAATATAAACAAGGAGAAAGGTATTTCATTATCACTTTGTAACATAACTATTGTCCACATTCTTCTATAAAAGATGTCTTTAAGTCTTCTCTCTTACGTTGCCTTGGGTGTTGAAAACTCTTAGGTTTGTAATAGTCCTATAAATTTATTTATTTATTTTTAAATTTTTTTTTTTAAGTTTATTTATTTTTGAGACAGAGAGAGACAGAGCATGAACCGGGGGAGGGTCAGAGAGAGAGGGAGACACAGAATCAGAAGCAGGCTCCAGGCTCTGAGCCATCAGCCCAGAGCCCGACACGGGGCTCGAACCCACAAACCGCGAGATCGTGACCTGAGCGGAAGTCGGATGCTTAACCGACTGAGCCACCCAGGCGCCCCTGTAATAGTCCTATAAATTTAAAGTAGCACTCTTCTTTGTCTTAAAAAGGAAAGTATTTGGCAATTTAGCAATTCTCTCTGTTAATACTGTTAATCTAGGTTTAGCTGTAGCTAACCGTCCATTGAATGAATAGGAAAAAGTGGCTTTCTTAGTCATAAGCCAGACTTCATACATCTTGACTAAAACCAAAGCATCCAAAACTCAAAGCAAAATTATAAGTGATTTCTCTGACTGCACATTTCCAGATTATGAGGTTTGACTCTCCTGTAGGCAAGGATGTCTGTCTCCCATTAAGCAATTTCAAATTATGTGCAGTTTATGTTTAAACTAAAATCTGTAGTTATTAGAAATAGTTTTACAGCCTTACTTGTCCTGGGAATATCTAACATGAATTGTTTCTAATCTTAGAGAGGGTTAGGCCTTTTCTACTTCTAAATATTTGAAAACACATCTAAAGTTAATATATTAAAAAAATACTAACAATTTTTTTTATATAAGGAGATTAGGAGTCCACAGTTCTATAATCTATATCCTGTTCAATTACAAATACACTTGAACATATTTTTGATGTGTCAGAAAAGGCAATAGGACGACTTATTTTAATAAAAAGACCTGAATGACTCTTCACTCAGTGTTTTTTATTCTTCTCTGTGAGAAAACAGCCGCTCAGATCTTCTGTGAAAACATCTACCGGCCATCAGTTAAAAACCACGTTACCCAGATTCTTATGGATCCTGAAGGAACAGTGGGGAAAAAATGATTAGGGGTAAGATAAAAACTGTTCTTGGGAGAACTACCTCTTTCATTGCATTTAAAATGAATGGCTGCTTCTAAACTGGATAGACATATTTCTAGTCCCATAACATTATCCCTGTTCATGTGATGTTGTGACTTTGAGTTATAGCACTCCTATGTCAGCAACAATAGGATTCTAGAAAATAGTTCCACAGAACCCCCTCCATTGGAAGACTTGGTTCTGAAGAGCTTATCTTCCCTGGGGCATCAGTAAAGATAAGCTGGGTTATGTAAGTGGAAACAAACTCCCAATCTCAAGATTTAGCACGTACAACTTTACTTCCTCTCTTGCCCACACAAAGCCATCTATGGGTCTGATAGTTGCCTAGGGCAGTTACCTTCCAATTACTTGAGGATAATGTTCTTTAAATTTTTTTTTTGTAGTTCTACCATTTGGAACTGCAGTCATACAGCGGAGGGAGAAAAAGCTTGAAGAACCCCATACTGACTCTCACCCCCAATGCTTCATCCCAGAGGTGACACACCATTTTTGCTCATAACCCACTGGCCCAAAGGAGTCTAAATGGAGACTGGGATATGGAGGAAAGCATATGCAATATTTGACAAAGTCTATGGTCTGTGCCTCAGTACACATGCCACTTTGGAGCCTCCCTCCACAGTGAAAGGTCCAGATATTCCCCAGCTCTCTTTTTGTCCTGACACAGCCACCCTGGAAACCAAGGATTTTCAATGGTGGAGCTATAAAATAGAAAAAGCCTGGATATCTGAGGGATCAGTGGATGAACACTGCTCTAGTGAGCTATCAAATTATATATTACTTGGATGACCAATAAATCAACTATTATATATTAAGCTCGTAAGTTTTCTGGGGTCATTTTCCCCCCTTATTAATACAGTGTTTATTTGTCTTCCTTCTTCAAACCCTGAGCCAACCACTTTCCCCCAGGCTGCCTGGGAACATACGGGGCAGACGAGACATTGGAGAAAGACCCAGAGAGGTGGAGATGACTCTGTCAATGACAAAAAGGATGAGAAAGGCCACCATCAGGCAAAAGAGCCCCATTGTCTCCAAGAGGGCAAAACCCAGAATGGCATAGGAGAAGAGCTTTAGCTTCAGAGAGGGGATCCTGGCATAACCAATGATGAGGCTCCCAAAAATAGTCCCAATTCTAGCCCCAGAGCCAGCCACCCCTACCTTGGAAGCCCCAGCCCCAGTGAACTTGGCTGCTGTGTCCATGTCGTTTAAAATGGTGCTGGTTGAGAAGCTATGGCTGGGAATAAGCGAGGTCAGGAGATTTGGGTCTGCCAGGCTGATGAGGCTCTCATCGGTCAGTGTCTCTGGTGATTTTAGCACGGTGCTCCTGACGAAGAAGGGGGTGGAGACAGACTTTGCACAGGTATACATTTTCAGTGCAGAGAAGACAGAGAAGGGTTCAGGGGTTATTTTGTTACAAACTACCATATAGCCTGTCTTATCCCGAATAATTCAATTAGGTTGCAGGTGTCTTCTGTCTTCCTTGGCCAATCCAGATCACCAAATTTGCTACAAATTCTCCCATTTCTATCTTCGAATCACCCCCTCAGTTTTCTCAGAAACTATTTCTACAGCCTTGGCCCTGTATGGATTCTCAGCTTTGTCCTGGCACTTCTGGGTTCAATGGTCTCTGATGTTTTGATTTATACATAGGAATGTGTTTCTTGCTTTGTTTTGTTTTGTATGCTCAAATGAAGCAAGAAAATATTTTAACCTATCATTCTATATGCAACTCTAAATAAAAATATAGCGGTGTGATTAGATCTCATTAGAACTGTTCATGCTAGATAAATATGACAACCTGGGAAGTTTTATGCCTGATTAATTTAGACTGTTTAATTTCTCTAGAATTATTGCTGTTCATGAGTTGAGAGCTCATGAATGGAAATTTTTAGGAAGGTAATATATTTGAATCGGTGGCTTTGTAGGTGTGTTAAAATAGCAGAGATCCCTTTTTTATAATGAGCATTAAATTTAGGATTCATGTACATTTTGGATTAGTTTCATTGTAGTAAGCAATTAATCATGGCTTACCCTGTCCATATTCTTGCTTTTAATAGCTTTAGTCACACAGGGTGGATGAGATTGCATTTCATCAGGAACATTTCCAGCAAGAGAGTGTCAGGGACAATGACTACCTATGTCATGGCTCTAAAGACTATCTTTTTAGGTAATCTTCGGCATCTGGAGAGATTCACTGGATTTCTTGGAGTCGCCAAGATTCTACCAACAGATTAATTTTTTGTTATGTATAAAGAAAACCAAATGCTTAAGTTTGGAACTTTTCCAGAAATAGCCAGTCTGATTTTAACTTTATTTTGAATATTTACATTAAATTTAATAAACAGGTATCAAGGGCCTATTTTGTTCAAATCATTACGTCAAGCTCTTTGGGGGATGGGATGGGTAAGGTAATAAGTTAGGCCTTTCCTTTCATGTACTCACATTATTTTTTTAATCTATTTTCTTTTTTCTTTCCTTTTTGTTCTTATTTGTTTTGTTTTGTTTTCCATTTTTATCATGTTACCTGTTAACTACATTTAAACACAGAGTTATTAGAGCACATTCTTTAGAGCGATTAAATAAGATAGTAGAAAACATGTCATAAGGAAGGGAAATTTTAAGATAACATAATCCTTATTCAGTTGAATACACAGGTTTTACAATCTGGGTAGTCCCTGGGACACCATATAATGAAATAATATTTCCTTTCCCACATTTTCACAATGAGCCAGTCATGTCGTATAACCTTTCGCTTAATCTCCGGTTGCAGGTCAGGGCGGGGGTGCTTTTTCTTTCTTACTCTGGACACTGCTTCAGCTTTAGAGCAACACCTTTGTATGATGACTGGGTCAGGACAGCCTGGGGGGTAGAGGGTGAGACAGTCTAAAACATATCCTGGTTAATTCCTCATTTGAATCGTCCCACTTGTTGGTTTTCTGAGATAGGTGAGTAGGAAACTATTTTTCCAGAACGTACCCAACCAAATAATGTGAGACTCAAGGTCCTGCTAACATCAGAGTGCATTTTCTAACACTTCCCCATATTAAATCAAAATTACACACCAGATTTTCACTTTCATGGAACTGAACCCAGAGATAATGTTTGTGAGGTATAACTTATTCCAATTCATCACTGTATATTTATTTCATACTCTGATAAAATTACTGGATTTTTCTCACACCAATATGCATCAACAATATTTTTACATGTATTATAAGATTCCATGTCCTTAATATTCCTTTATTATCCCTTTTTCTTCAAGTACTTATTTATTTCACCTGGAGTTATGCATTTAAAAAAATTAATAAACTCTGACAAGATTTCATGAAATTACAGGTGGGGCAGAAATATAATAATTAAGGTCAAATAAACAGCTATCTTTGGCACAAAGGTTATTCTTTTCAATTGCTGAAACAACTTGAGTTGTTTTGTAACTATACCAAATAGAAATACCTTTCTTTAGTGAGAAGAACATTAAGCTTCATTGGGCTATGCTTTTGTATGAATAGCATATCAGCCAGGATGCCAGCAGAATAAAGGATAACATACTCAAACTGGAGAGTTGTGTTTTTTTTTTTAAATTTTTTTTTAACGTTTATTTATTTTTGAGACAGAGAGAGACAGAACATGAAAAGGGGAGGGTCAGAGAGAGAGGGAGACACAGCATCGAAAGCAGGCTCCAGGCTCCGAGCTGTCAGCACAGAGCCCGACGCGGGGCCCGAACTCACAGACCATGAGATAGTGAGCTGAGCCGAGGTCGGACGCTTGACCGAATGAGCCACCCAGGCGCCCCTCAAACTGGAGAGTTAATGCGATTTTAATAGAGAAGATTTGGGGTTTTTTTTTAAAGGTATAAAAAAAAGGTCATGATCAGCTCAGGTCACGATCTCACAGTTCCTGGTTCGTGGGTTTAAGCCCCGTGTCGGGCTCTGTGCTGACAGCTCAGAGCCTGGAACCTGCTTCGGATACTGTGTCTCTGTCTCTCTCTGCCCCTCCCTCACTTGTGTGTTCTTTCTCTCTCAAAAATAAGTAACCATTAGAAAAATAAAAGGTATAAGAGGTGAGGCTTTAGGAAGACAGTGAGGGATAGTGGTGCTTCCTGGGACTGTTAACAAACAAGGAGCTATTTTTCCCCCTGGGTCAGAGGGACAGGGGAGAGAATAGTTATGAGAACCCAGATAGAACAGCTGTATGGAGAAGACATTCAACAATGACTTCCAAATCTCCTGATAGCGTTTTCCTTTGACCTAACTCTACAGGAGGCTACAGGGAAAGGGAGCCAGTGAGGAAGCCTCTGTGTACCAATTTCCCAGAACACAGAGCAGGATGAAAAAAGATGGAAAGCCAATCTGGGGAAGGAGGCAAAAGATATATCTAGCACAACTAGTTTTCAAAAATAAGTTTAAATGGCAGCCTTGCTTTTCGGGTAAGCTGGACTCCATCTGTCCCTCTTGTCATCAAGTTTTTTATTTTGTCCCTAGGAAAAAAGAAACACATTTTCATAGTTGGCAGGAGGCCCTTAAGGAGTAAAACAAATCAGAGAAGGGGTGAAATAGTGTTTATCTCCTATAGGGCTTGCTGGATTCGTCTTGAGATACCATGGAGAAGTCAGTGAGATAGATGAGAAACCATGGTAATAATAAGACTTCGTAGAGTCCAGGTGACAAAATGAAGAGTGGAGATAGCTTATTCTCCCCATCTTTGCATGGAATCCAAGAGCATTCTGGCAATCCCAAGATTGGAAGATTTTTGAAACATCCGGAAACAATACTCTGGGCACTACTATTGAACTCATAGAAAAGTGACAACGTGGGTGGGAGGGAGGGGTGGGTCGGCGACGGATATTGGGGAGGGCACCTGTTGGGATGAGCACTGGGTGTTGTATGGACACCAATTTGACAATAAATTTCGTATTTAAAAAAATTTTTTAAATAAAAAAATAAATAATAATAGTAAAAAAAAAAAGGAAAGTGACGGTGATAAACTCTATCTCGTATTTGTTGGGAGGATTAAATGAGAACCCCCCCCAAAAGAAAAAAAAAAGAAAAGAAAAGTGACAACGGTGTGGCTTCTCCAGATGGCTTCATGGGCAGTGAAATAAACCACTAATGAGGACTGGTGGGAAAAAAAGACCAGTGCAAACGTGCTGGTGTGCTTGTAATGGTTAACAACCAGCTCTCCAGGGGTGAGAAAAATGCAAGGCTCGCAGTATTTGCCCCCCATAGCCAATGTCAAGCTACCATCATAAATTCACCGAACACGGATTTGAGAAGAGATATGCACAGTTGACTCTTGTGAGCTCGTGGGAACACACCCTGGCACAACACTGGTCACAGACCCCATATCCCGATTGTAGCTGAAAACTGACTTAAGATGCATGTGAGGCACGTTGGATGACCTTAAACTTTCACGGACATTATATTCCACCAACCAAGTGGAGGGACTGTTGTCATCGTGATTTAGGATTAGGAAGACAGTATTTCCTACCTTTAGGAATAGTGGAATGTTTCTAGTATTCTTTTCCCTATGGTCTGAGGTCAGTGAAATCTGAGATGCCTGGGCATGTCATAATTAAAACAATTCCTGAAGGCATACTGAAGACCTTTGTGTGTGGAATAAGCAGGAGTACAAGTAGGGTGGAGCGATACCATGTCTAACATGAGGTCATGTGGGTCCTATTCACGCATTTCCTTTGCTGCTGTGCAACTACCAGTGTTTCTTCCAGTTTGGCAGGGTTATTTCCCTTTCAAGCCTGCTTTAGTGATTCTCTCTTCCTGACTTAACATCATTGTTTCCTTGGCTGAGGATTTTCCCAAGGAACCATGTGAGTGCTTATGTCTGCTTTGACTCAGCAGTGACTTCTGAATTTGCATGGGTGAAGCAACATGAATTACTCGAGTCTCATCTTCTATTTCCTGGCCCTGCCATTCCCCACTTTGTACTGACTCTCTCCTGCCTTTGAACTCCCTCCAATGATCTCCAGGTACAGCCACACCTTCCTGATTCTGCCCCCTGGCAGGTTCTTGGAAGTTGCCGGTAGTCAGGCTCACGGTGGGTAAACTATGACACATTCTACTGAGAAACTAGCTTGCTGCCAAATACTAAAACAGGATTATCCATTTAAAAAGTTCAATGTAGGCAAAATGTGTCTTCTGCACCATTTGGTGTCCAACTTCAGGGCCATTTTACCCTTCCTTGTCTCTTACATGTTCTGAAATCTAGCAAGCAATTTTATTCAGCAAGTAGGTGTTTCTTGAAACCTACACTGACCTAAAGCCATCAAGAAGACTAAGAAAATCAACTCCTAGTGGCTTTCTACCAGTAGGATATTGAGGTTTGGTTGAAAGATAGTTTGAAACAGGGTGGTCTCCATTGTTCTCCGGAAATCATATCACAAATTTTAAGTCAGCACCTCTCTGGTTGAGAAGCCAGCCTTTGTAGTAAAATATTATTCATATTTGATGTTTAACCTGCTGGTTAAATGTATAACCTTCTGGCCTGAATAGCTGAAAAGTTAATTCATTCATTTAACCAACAAATATTTACTCAGTGCGGGTACTTTGGGAATGAAAATATGAACCAGATATGGATTCTTCCCTTAAGGACCTACACTCTACTAGGAAAGATAAAGCAGGTACACAAATAACAATGCTAGAAAGTGAGAGGTAGGAACTGATAAGGACTATAAGGAAAGTAAAAGAAGGGAGAAAATGTGCTTTCAGAGGAGTAGATTATGAGGAAAAGACATTTGGACGATGAGGGCTATGGATGTGGGCCGTTTGGGGATGAGGCATTGAGTGGGTAGAAAGGAAATGTTGAGTCACTTAAGAGAACAGCAAACAAGTTGTTTGCACCAGAATATAGTGTTCAGTAAAAGCATAAGGGAAACTAAAATTAGAAGGGCAAAGTGGGGGCACCTGAGTGGCTCATTTAAGCATCAGACTCTTGATTTCGACTCAGGTCATGATCTCATGGTTCAAGCCCCACATGGGCTCTGCGCTGACAGCACAGAGCCTGCATGGGATTCCTTGTTTCCCTCTCTCTCTCTGACCCTCCTCCCCCTGCACGTGCTCTCAATCTCTCTCTCTCTCTCTAAATTAAATAGATAAACTTTTTTTTTTTTTTTAAAGAAAGGCAAAGTGGGGGCGCCTGGGTGGCTCAGTTGGTTGAGTGACCGACTTTGGCTCAGGTCACGATCTCACAGGTCGTGAGTTCAAGCCCCATGTCGGGCTCTGTGCTGACAGCTCAGAGCCTGGAGCCCGCTTCGGATTTTGTCTCCCTCTCTCTCTGCCCCTCCCCCACTCATGCTCTGTCTCTCTCTGTCTCAGAAATAAATAAACATTAAAAAAATAAAATAAAATAAAGAAAGGCAAAGTGGATTGAGGTGGTGGCAGGTGCTGAATGCCTGATTAAGGTGCAAAATTATTAAAGACATTTGATCAGGAACCCAAATTCCAGAGTTATTAATCAGGATATTTAATCTGGTGGCAAGTCATAACATGTATGGAAGGTGGGGTAGGTTATATTATATATGGAAAAACCTTTTGGGATGCTATTGTAACTATAACAAGGCAAAAAAGTGTTAAGATTCGAAACTACGGTAAGCCCAGTAAGATAGAGAAAGGGATCAGATAAAAATAGTAGCTAACATTTATTGATCATTTACTATATACTCAGCAGCATACAAAGAATTTTGCACGGATTATCTAATTTTAACATCACAACAAGCTTTTGAGATAAAGCGGAAGAAACAAAGCTTTCCACTGTGTAGAGAGTCAGCAAGCAAAGGCTGACTTTCATACCTGCGTGAGACAAGGGGCTCCTTCTCTCCTCTAAGAGCTCTCAGATTGGTTGGAATTTCAAAGGAAAAGAAAGAAAGAACTCTGAGGTAATTCACAAGCTCAATGATAAATAAAAGACAAAATCTGTGGACATCATTTCACACAATAGATACAGTTATGATTTTAATACCTTTTTTTTTTTTTTAAATTAAGGTTTCTGAGATTTGGAGTTAACACAAAATGATGGTCTCCTTAGTAAAATGATTGGATACATTGGAGAGTCTTGACCACATTCACACTGAATGTCAGGAAAGATAGAGAAAGAATCTGCAACCAACGATGAAGAACAGGACACGTTCTAATTTTTTCTGGGGAAATTGCCTCAGTCCAAGCAGTCAGATAACAAGGTTCTTTGCTCACTGGATTATCCATAATTCATATACTTCTTTACAATTGATCATGTCAACAGAGGCAATTTGTACCCAAAATCTGAGTAAGGAATGTTTAGTTCCATGAGCTTGATTTCTGTCTACATAAGGCTCTTTGCCCAGTCTAATTGTGAGTTATAATTCTCTTTTAATACAGACTAATTATATATAACATATTATATTATATGTAATATATGTAATATTATATAACACACATCTCAAGGAAGGTTATGTACATATGTATGTGTGTATATATGTGTGTGTATACACACACACACACAATTTGTAAACAATATTATCATACCCATTTTACAGGTTAAAGAAATAGCTGAGGCTTAGTAGGTTAAATAACTTACTCAAAGTTACACCATAAAATTCAAGATTTTAAGATCATTAGTTATTTACTTTTTTTTAATTTTATTTTTTGGAGAAAGAGAGCACAAGAGGAGAAAAGGATCAGAAGGAGAGAGACAGAGAGAGAGCGAGAGAGCGAGAGAGCGAGAGAGAGAGAGAGAGAGAGAGAATCTTAAGCCCTGTGCTGACCATGGAGACTGATGTGGTGCTCAATCCCATGACCCTGGGATCATGACCTGAGCTGAAATCAAGAGTCAATAGATACATGACCTGAGCTGAAATCAACAAACTGAGTCACCCAGGGACCCCTCATTATTTGCTTTTTAATTTACTTATGTCTATCACACCAATGAAAATATGATGTTGATGAAGACAGGTAAGTGGATTTTTGTTCACACGTATGTCTTCAGTACCCTAATTACTGCCTGGCTGATTGCTATTGGTTGCCTAGATGAGAAGGTAGGTGGATGTCTGTCCTCTGAGTAACTATTCCCAGCCACTGGACTCTGGTTTCGCCCATGGACAACCAGAGATATTGAGGGATGAAGAATAAGGGAGAGGTGCTGCAGGTCAGAGAAAATGAGGATGACGGTAGGTATGAGTGAGAGTAGGCTTAAATGAGATAATATTAGTATACTAATTTGTGTTTTTACAAAATATTTCCACCATCAGTTCATAGCTTGTCCAATTATGTGAGAGTTATGCAATTTTTGTTCCATCTTCCATCACGAACTAATGCCCTGTATGTTATCCAGTTTTAAGAATTTTGTTTAATCCATTATTTCCTATATGTGTTCACTGGAGGTTGGCTGAGTTGAGAAGTTAATATCTTTGTCTATACTCTGTTTCTAGGCTCTGAATACTAACTTAACTTGGCTCCCTGGGAGGAAAATTGTCTCTATATTTGTATTAAAATGTGGAATTCTGCTATTTTAATTAATAGATTTAGAAGTCAATTAACACTGGGTATGAATAAAACATTTGTTAAACTAACATCAAAATAACTATTCACATAGAACATATTGTAAAATGTATTTAGATGTTTATTTTAGCTTTGAAAATACATTGAAGATTATTCTAGCATAGGTTGCGTTATTATAAAATATTTTCCATTAGATGGCTATAAACAATGGGTCTAAATGGATTCATCCTGGCGATAAGCTATAATTTTCTTATACCGCTTATAAAGTCCTATGCAAAAAGTTTAATTGCTATGATTAAAAATTATACCAAGTGATTTCACATTCATTGTTCTGTTTGACAGAATCAAAAATATAAATGCCCAATTCTGTACACATTTACTCAAAGTATTCCTAATTTGAAAAAGAACAGCATTATAATATTACATTTACTATTTTGTTCCCTTTTCTGAAAAAGGAACTCAACTTCTATATCTTACTCTCAAAAGTTTGAGAGCTGAATTACCTCTTTAAATGTATAATAAGATACTTAAAATGTAATTTAACTTTGGAGTTACACATCCATAGTAAATCTTTATCGTAGGGAATGAAAATATACAATTATAACCTCAAGTAAAGTTAAAAATTGTGCCAGCAAGAGAGCTATGATTAGAAATGGCTACAGTAAGATCAACTTTGCATTGTCAATATTGTGTTATATAGTAGAATGCCTTTTCAGTGACACACACTAATTAGAGTTGGAAACAAACACATCGAATTCGATTTAACCTAGTAGACCGTAATTTGAGTCTTACAATGAGTCCTTTATGGAAGCAAAGAAGTTCTGTCTTGTGTAATTATTTAGTGCATTCTCCGATCTGTAGATAATAATGCCTCAAATATGGCTATACATTTCCCTCATCCTACACCATTGCCGCATCAACCCATCCATTGTTATCTCCGGGTGAAGAAATATAAGATCCATTTAACTGAATCTCCCAAGATCCACATATATGTGTTTATGCCTCCATTATAGAAAAGCAAGCCTTAGTAAATGTCTCAGAGCCCACACTGACAAAGTATGAGTCACACCTTCAGGTTCCATTAGAACCTCTATTATGTCCTTTCTGGAAACCAGAATGTCTAATGGAGCAAAAGCCAAAGTTTTAGGGACAGGAAGCACACATTGTAGAAATGGCAGTCAGGGCCCCAGGCCAAAGCAGACACCATGGATGCTCTGTCCACATGCACTCAGATTTATCTTCCACTCCATGCACAGTTGCCCACATTGTGCTCTCACTTCATGACCCTGCACGCACGTGTTTGGCAGCGTGAGTCTGCTAGGGCTGTGCTAACAAAACACCACAGACCAGGTGGCTTAAACAACGGAAATTTATTTTCTCACGGTTCTGGAGGCTGAAGTCCAAGATCAAGGTGCCAGCAGGTTTGGCTTCTTGTGAGTTCCTTTCTCCTTGGCTGGTAGATGGTCACTTTCTTGCTGTGTCTGTTCACGTGGCTGTCCCACTGTCCATGTGCAGTCTGTGTACTAATCTCTTCTTATAAGGACACCAGTCATATTGAACTAGGGATGATCTTGTTTTACCTTAATTACCTCCTATCTCCAAATACAGTCATATCGTGAGGTCTTGAGGGTTAAGACTTCAACATGTGAGTTTTGGAGGACATAATTCAGCCCATAACAGCTTTCTTCAGATGTCACAGCTACTTTTCCTATACAAACAAGAATTAAATATGCCTGGAATATTTACATTCTTCCAGCCATAGCTCTGAACGAGTGAGTGATGGGTGCAGAGATGAAAACAGTCTAGTTTCGCCTCTATACTCAGAGCCCGGAACTCCATGACTGGAATGAGCAAAAGTTATCTGCAGAGCTTGATAATGGCTCTTGATTGGTCTTCCTCCCTTCCTCCCTTACCCATTTCCTTACTCTCCCACTATATTTTCTTGTGAATATATGCTAATAAACCACTTAGGCACAAATCTCATCACAAGAATTACCTTTATTTGTCTTTGGGACATCATTAGGGGTTGAAGTGTATCTCCCCAAAAAATATGCTGAAATCCTAATGTGTAAATGTGAACTTACTTGGAAGTAGGGTCTTTGTAGACGTACTCCAGTTAAGACGAGGCCATACTGTCCAACCCTGGCCCTAAACCCAATACGATCGGCATCCTTATAAGAAGAGGGAAACATGGAACACAGAGATAGAGACAGAGGCACACAGGGAGAATCTCATGTAACTGCAGAGACAAACGGAGATTGAACCATGTGAAGAGAGTGGAGTGATGTGTCCATAAGGCAGGGGATATCAAAGATTGCCAGAAAATCACCAGAAGCCAGGAAACAGGCATGGGACAAATTCTCTCTGAGCTCCCAGAAGGAACCAATCCTAACGCTTTGATTTTGGAATTCTAGCCTCTGCTAGTGTGAGACAAAAAAACTTCTGTTTTGTTTTGTTTTTCTTTTTCTTTTTTTTTTTTTTTTAATGCCACTAATTTTGTGAAATTTTGGTATGGCAGCTCTAGGAAACTAATTCAGAAACCCAGCTGAAAATAGATAATTTCAGAAGTGGTCTTAAAAAGTACAAGGGAGAAAAACTTCCCTTCTTCCCTTCTAGATTCTTTGGCTGGTCTAATAATTAAATTAACATAAAACAGATTAACAGGAGGGGGAGAAAAAACCCTTTAATTTCATAGGTATGGAAACCCCAAAGACATCAGGCTGTCAGGCAGTCAAGCCACTGAGGCTTGTCTTCCTGAGCCAAGGAGAAGGCACGGGGCTTTGGGATTCAAAGGGAAGGAAGACGGTTCACAGGAAGATGGGAAGAACAAGTATTTGGTAAACAAGTATTTGCCATGCCATCAAGCAGATAAGTCTTTCTGATAAAACGTTATCTCTGGTAATAGTTCTCTTTCTGGTATAGGGCGTCTAAATTCTTTTAGGCAGTTAAGGAAGACGTAAAAGCAAAGAAACAACCTTAAGTCTTTTAGGCCTTGATTGCCTTCAGCTCAAGATGATCCACACCCTGAAGTGGCACGTTTTGGGGTCCCGTATCCTGTCCCCTCTCAGAAGCATACCCTTAGGATGTGATTCTGGAACTGGATTACTTGCCAGCTGGATGGTACCAGGGATCCCACTGTTGTAGATGAATAACTTAAAGAACCTCCCGCTCACCCTGACGTTACAATTGGTAGAACGTTCACCAGTGCCGAGGTGGGATAGGATACAGGTGGCAGGAGCCACCCTGATACTGAGCATTTCAGAGGAATGGGGGGGGGGGGGCGGTTAGCAATGAAAAGGACTGTGCTGGCTGTTGCTAAGTGCCTCTGTTATTTTGAAGAAGAAAACTGGCACGCTCAGATGGGTTGATCGCAAACCAGGGGCACCGGGTGCAAGTTAGAAAGCCTCCAGGAAAGCATTTCAAGAAATCCGCAATTTCTGTCACCAGAGGGCAGATGGAGCCGGTGCTTGGATGATGCACAGCACAGGGAAAACCCACTCTTCCTCCCGGGTGTCTCTCTTTCCTTCTCACATGGCCCCTGTACCCACAATGCTCTGACACCAGATGTGTGAGACGTGTGGGCTTTTTCCACACAAACGGATTCCCTTTGACGCTACCTGGATGAAGTGCAATTTAACTCAATTCTGATGCCATCTACCTGGAGATAGCACCAGATCCCACACACTAAATGCTTAGCCCCTCAACACTTTCTCCCCCTCCTTCGGGTGCCAATTAATTGCACGTAGTAGGTCCCCAGGTTGCCCACAACTTCTGTCCACTTTGGCTACAAATCAGAGGTTCCCAGAGCCTCCTCCCCCTTGGATTTTATTATTTGCTAGGTTAGTCCACAGAGTTCAGAGAAATACATGGTCACGTTTAATAGTTTATAAGACAATAAAAGATTTAGTAAAGGACACAGACGAATGTTCAGGTGGAAGAGACGTGTGGGCAAGGTATGTGGGGAGGTACCTTCTCTGGTATACCACTCTCCCAGCCTCTGTGTGTTCACGGACACAGAAGCTCTCTGAACTCCATCCTGGTGGGATTTTTATGGAGGCTTTATCACATCAGAATGATCTATCATTAACTCCATTTCCAGCCCCTCTGCCCTCTCTGGAGAATGGGGAACGAGGCTGAAAACTCCAAGCTTCTAATCATGGCTGGGTCTTTCTGGTGACCAACCCTATCTAGCAGCTCACCAGGAGTCACCTCATCAGAAGGAAGATACTGCTGTCACCTAGTAAATTCCAAGGGATTTAGGAGCCCCCTGTCAGGAACCGGTTTCAAAGAACAAAGGTTAGAACAAACGATGCTCCTAGTGCTCTTATCACTTAGGAAATCAAAGTTTTAGGAGCTCTGTGTCAGGACCCCAGGGCAGAAACCAATTTATGTATATATAATATTATTAAATTATAATTAATTAAATAATATTAAAAATATTTTATATATTTTTATATATTATATGTATATAATATATATATAATATATATTTTATATATTTTATATATAAATACATAAAAATATATATTTATTTTTATTTATATATTTACATTTCTGTGTAAATATATACTTATATATTTATATTATATATTATAACTATATGTAATATAGTTATATATTTAATATAGTAATATGTAAATAATAATGAAATATATACATATATTAACATATAAAATATAACATATAAAATTATTTGTATATAAATACATAAAATCCATTTTTTATTTTCTATTTTCTATTATTTCTATTATTCTATTATTCTATTCTAATATTTCTATTATTTCTATTATTTAACATGCACTTTATTGTAAAAATAGGAGTATAATGCACACTGAATTCACAACCTTGGCAAGTCTTTAATGCTAAAATCAAAACCCTGATAGGAAAGAAGCATGGCTTAAGGCATTGAATGGAGACATATGGATGGAGGTACTCAAGAACGGGGACCCCAGAGGGTCCCTCTGGGTCTGTAGGTAGGGACTACTTTGTTTTGCTGAAGCAGCCTCCTCTTGCCTGAAGACCATGCCAAAACATCAACTGAGACAGATGCCTTGGAAGATAATAATTGTTCTCTTCAAAATCTGACCCACTTCCTCTCCTGTCTTCTAGTTCTGCAACTAGGATCACATCTCAGCAGGGGCCAGCTGGGGAAATGCTTTCTTGCTGGAGGAAAAAAGGAATTATTCACCAAAGGAATTTCAGTACGTGATTAACCGTAGCAAAAGAAATTATGGGTTGGGAGAGCATGCCAGGAAGTAGATCTTGATAGCATTGGACTGGGGCAGGGGGTGGGGGTGGTGAAAAATAAGCTTAATAAAGGAGAATTGGCCAATAAGAGATCATTCTCCCATGACTGATGAGAGCATCTGGAATGGTCCTAATATACTGCTGGGATGGTTACAAGAAGCTTGTGGGGGGACAAAGACTCATATTAAATTAAGTTTAAATGACAGAACTGCCGTGGCAGAGTTTTGAGGACAAGATCAAAAGGCTCAGAGGAGTGAATATGCTAGAATGGTTCTATTGTATAACCCTTAGAGCCCACCAACTGGCTGGGTTCTTTGGAACCCAGAGAATGCTCTTGGAAGGGCCAGAGAAATGCTGTCATCACTAAGCTCATAAAGAATATGCTAGTGATGGGGTTACTGGCATGTTTGAGCATCTCAGCAAGGTTGATGACAGATAATATCGTTAGAGAACTGTTGTCAGTGGGCACGATAGGATTCCAGAATAGCAGACAGCAAGGGCAATACTAAACCTTCAGGGATCTAGGATGATGGCTAATATACCAAGGTGTGTCTAAAGGAACACTAGATGGACAACTAACAAAAGCATGGTTTGATAAACATTATAAAAAGTTATTAAAGTTGGATGATCAGAAGCCTGATTTCACTACTGCCTAAGGGATATCACTTCCTCATCCAGTTTACAAGGCTCAGCTAGTCCATATACCCACAGAAGATTCCTACAATGGCATAAGCATATACCGCATATATTTCTGTAACATAAGTGTACATATTTTGCATATAATTTGAAGTTACAATCGGCAAGTCCTCTATGAACATTCTAGTCTCTCTATATTGGCTAGCAACACTTCCCATCTCTGGAATACCATTTTGCATCTCCTATGCGAGTGTTACTCTGTTTTAGGGCTTCAATAAAGTCCTTCCCGATGGCCCCCGTCTCTTGGTCAACACCTCTCCCTCTAAAGAACAATCCTGTTCATTAAACATTCACTATTCAGGTTTAGTTGGTTGTTGAAGTTTTCATATATGAAGGACAGTCCATTTTCCAACCTGATTCTTAGACTCTTGCCAACAGGATTAATCTTACACCCTAGAAGTTAGGACAATGCTGTATGTGTAACAAAATATTATTTAGAATTTTCCATTTAGCATTTTAATTTCTTCCATTTTTTGAACTAGAAATGGACCTGTTCATCACTGCCTATAAACATTTATTACACCCATGTATTTATCTTAGATTCTTCACTGACAGCATTACTTGAAATCCTTGAAATAAACCTAGTAGGCGCACTTAACATGGACTGATTAACTTGCGGATACATACGTGTAGATTAAATTTAAGGCTGTTTATTTTTTAATCTGGAATTATAAGCTTTTAATATCAAATGAGTCAAAGGAAAATTAATAGCCACTATAGAACAGATACACAGTATTGCAACTCAGGCCCTTTTGTAACTCTGTCATCTATTTTTTCATAATGACTAAAACTCCCCAATACCTATTATAGACTTGTTCCATAATTATCATGCCAAACTGGGAAATGTGACTAGCTGTTTCCTAACTGCTAAATATCATCAAAGTGTCTCGGCCTAGAGAGACTTGATGATGTTGGGATCACCCTCTCTGATATCCAAATGCAGGACAGAACTTTAGAATTTAAGAGTCTCTGGTGCTGGTTAAGAAAAAGATCAAAATATAGATGGAGCAGAATAGAATATCTATCTACATATACACATACATGGACACATAAGTTTGTAGCTTGTAAAATCTTCTTTATATATGATAAATCGCACAGGAAAAGAATTTAAAAAGAATCAGAGTACATATGGTGTTAGCAAAAAGAAAAAAGCCTAATTGTTTTGAGTACTTTTTTTCAAGGTGGCGCTATCCCGTCATATACCACAAACCTAAAAGAGATAATTTACAGGATGATATAATCTCTTCAAAGATCTACTTATCCTCAGCTTCTTGATTAAAATCAGACATCTCTCCACTTGTCAGGGGCCCCTACTTCCTGTTCTCTTTAGCATTTGCTGGGCTGCTGTGAATGGCCCTCACTTAACTGTTCTGTTGTGTTGAAATGAGATACTTGGTTAAACTACGAAGCCCACAGTACTAAATTTTCAGTGTAAGTAACGATGCTTTTTATTTTTACCTCCTTTTGAGTCCTAAGGATGTTAGAGCAACCTCACAAAGACGACAGCACGTCTACTTTGCCAATCATCTGCTTTGGATTCTCGAAGTTCTATAGGGTAATTATTCCTGTAGCAACCGGCACAGGAAGTGCCCTCACAGGCACACGGACTCAAATGGAAAACATGCTGTGACAGGCTTAGAGCTCAGCTACAGACCTCGTATTCCCTCCAGTGTCCAGTGTTAAACACCCCACCTGCAGAAGCCCTGACTGTGGTCCTTCCCTCCTCCCTGGCTTCCAGGAGGACCAATATGACTGCAGCATCATTGGCGATTCTCCCTACCAGGCTGCTCCCTCCTCGTCAGTATTTTTCATAGAATCACTTTCGATACTCCCCTCATTCTTGTTCTATGACATATAGTCTTCTGATAGTATTATAAACATTTTGCTTGTTCTGAATGACCACTCATAATCACGACTGGGAGAAGGAATGATAATTCATTTATTTTCTTTCGGCTTCTTCACATCTCGTCTACTCTGTTTTCCTTAAAGGTCAAACCTCTGGGGAAATTGAATCTGTGTCTTTAAAAACAGAAAGAAGTTCAGAGAACATCGAAGAAGTATAAAAAAGCGAATCCACTCCGCCAAATAATTTCATTTTCATTATGAGAAAATGCAAAAATGGTCAAAGAACCATTTTCAAATGAAAACCTAAACTTGTCCTGTTTTAAAACTACAAAAACTATTTTCCTTAATATGGTCTAACTAGGGACCAGTTTTGTTCTTATTCTTACAAGCTAGTCTTTAGTTCATCTGATGTGAGGAGATGAAAATTGATCTTCATCAAGAGATGCCTACGTACCAGACTCTACGCTAAACTTTCTACACAGATTTTCTCCTATAATCCACTAAAAACTACATGGAATACTAACTGCTATGGATATTTGACAGATGGGTTATTGAGGCACAGAGAGATTTAAAAACTTGCTAAAAGTTACATAGCTAGTAAGTAACAAATCAGATTTGTTGTCCAATAATTGGATTCCAGAATCTCTGCTGTTAGCTCTTACGGTAATTTGCTCCTCATCATTCTTAAAATGTGTATCGTCGGGGCGCCTGGGTGGCTCAGTCGGTTAAGTGGCTGACCTCGGCTCAGGTCATGATCTCACGGTCCGTGGGTTCGAGCCCCGCGTCGGGCTCTGTGCTGACAGCTCAGAGCCTGGAGCCTGTTTCAGATTCTGTGTCTCCCTCTCTCTGACCCTCCCCCGTTCATGCTCTGTCTCTCTCTGTCTCAAAAATAAATAAATGTTAAAAAAAAAAAATTAAAAAAAAATGTGTATCGTCACTTTCGCACATCTTGGATGACTACAAAAAAGTAAGTGACACCATCTCTGTTCAGAGATGAAGTAAATGATGTAGAGTCACTTGCCTAAGGACCTCCAAAAAACATAGCTACACAAAAAGAAAAACAAAAACTGGGGGGGGGGGTGGCAGGAAACATAGATAGTTTTACTCCCCTGGTATAGTTGATTTTCTCATAAATTTTGAAGCCCACTTAACACTAAATTGTATTCAAATTCAAATTCAAATTCTATAAGAAAGGACCTTGCTCCTGGATGGCTAACGGCACAGTTTTTCAAAGCACAGTCTTTAGGGAACAATTGCCCAGAGTTTAAGTTCCAATTCTTCCTCTTGGGGACTGTGAGACTTTCAGTAAGTTATTTAACCAACTTGAGGCCTGAGGCCTCCTGCAAGGTAAGGAGAACAATGGTATCCCCTTTGCAGACTGTTAGGAGAATCACCTCCGATAATACATGTTACTAATGTTTTGCATAATGCTGGACAGTGCTTATGTGAGCAATAAATGTTATCTTTTCCCATTGATATTTAAGATGGACAGGAAGCAAAATTGAAAGACAGAAAATATGAAAGCTGATTTTGAATGGAAGACAGGATTTCTCTGTGGAAAACGTTCAGGTTCTACATAAGATGCGTGAGATTCAGAAGTGCCCCAGTGGCTCAGTCGGTTGAGGGTCTGACTCTTGATCTCGGCTCAGGTCATGATCTTGTGGTTCCTGAGATCAAGCCCCGCATCCACGGAGCGGAGCCTGCTTGGGATTGTCTCTCTCCCTCTCTCTCTGCCGCTCCCCTACTAGCTCCCTTAAAACAAATAAATAAACTTAAAAAAAAAAAAAAAAAGAAGTCTGGAAAATAAGAGAAGTAGGTACGAGTGGAAGCAGTTTAATTCATTTTAGCTTTAAATTTTATTTATTTATTTATTTATTTATTTATTTATTTATTTATTTTATTTTTTATTTTTTTATTTATTTTTGACTAAACTCTGCCCCCAGCACGGGGCTGGAACTCACAACCCCAGGATCCAGAGTCCCATGTTGTACCAACTGAGCCAGCCAGGCACTCCCTAATTAATTTTAGCTTTAAATCTTCACCTAACCCCATTGCTTATAGATGTACTTTGTAATGACTGATTCTGTAAAATTGGATCATGCATGATCTCTATTTTTGTTTGATTCTTTGTGTTTTCCTTGCTACTTCTAGTGTTTTATCTAACACTGTAAGTTACAGTCTCAGTAAAAAATAATTTAATAAAAACACTTCATAATTCGATGTTTCCTTACATATTGGTAGCGTTCAGGTAAATCAGTTACTAAAATATGAGTTTTTCTTTGGGTCCAGGCCCATCATCAAAATAGTAAGGGAACAGAACAGGCTTTACCTTTACAACTCTATTGGTAATAAGTAAGACTCACACGATGCCCATTGAATTAGCCACCCTCTCAGTCACTTAAGCGGCCTACCTCGGCTCAAGTCACGATCTCTCAGTTTGTGAGTTCAAGCCCCACGTCAGGCTCCGACAGCTCAGAGCCCGGAGCCTACTTCGGATTCTGTGCCTCCCTCTCTCTCTGCCCCTCCCCCACTCGCACTTTGTCTCTTTCCCTCTCTCCCAAAAATAAATAAACATGAAAAAGCTTAAAAAAATAAAAACTTTAAAAAAAGTTAGCCACGCTGATGGGCACTTGTAATTAACACCGTACCCACAGCGAATGAAGATACTTCTTTCTTAATAATCTTATTAATGACTCTATTCAGGACTCTGGCATGATGGTTGCATTTTGCGTGTGATGGAATTTTTGCCTTGGCTGACTGTTACGGCCCTCCAACAGGCCAATGGCAGCAAGTGCCAACATTTGTCTTCACTCACTAAAGCAGGTTTCTGTGTCCGTGACACCTGAGGAAACCATCTACAATCCAGATACTTTCGAAAAGGACTTTTAGACTCCTACTCCCTATATTTCTGCAAATGTCCTGCCATACGCTCAGAGACGAGTTATGCCACCCGAACACCAATCATGCGTCATGTGAAAGGGCACAGGATGTTTCCTGGAACATTTCCCAATTGCATTGTTTCTCTTTCTGAAACTGTGCTATGTGAGTGACCACACTCTTAGGGGAAAAAAAAAAAATCTACCAAGAACCCATCAGAAGTTTCTAAATCTCTCATTTGAAAGTGATAAATGTATGGTAGACTGGATTTTGTTTTATCTTCCCTAAGTTCATTTCCTTAAAGAAGAATTACATGGTTTTCTAAAGTTTGTTTCTCAAAAATCATTTCTATATTTTAATCGCAGAATCTATAGAAATTCTAAGTTTTTTGTTTTTTGGTTTTTTTGTCATCATAACCTTGGCGATTTTTTTTAAAATCTAAGATCGGTAGCTTGAGAATGATGAAAATTAAATAATTTATTTTTCACTCTTTAACAGTTAGTAAGGTCTTTAAGATGGAATTTTTAATATTCCTACCAAATTATGTCATTTGTATCATCAAGGCAAGCAAAGTATTTTACATCATAACGTTTTCTAAATTTCTAGAAAGATGAATAAAACATGAATTCCAATTAATAGTATCATCAGTAATTTAAATACATCTCAGATACAGAGTGGCAGACTATTTAGAAGTTCACTGAACTGGAGAGCAGAGTAAACCATGACATTTATCTATTTGTCTTAGTTCATGTTTTAGTATTCTGCTGGGAGGTTTTTTTGAATGCACTGCATTCTCTTCATTATGATGACAATGAATAAATCACACTGTCTCAACATTTCATCACCTTGCTTTGTTTCAACTGTCAGTTATGACAAATTACTGAGAAGGACACAATTCCAAAAAGAAAGAAAACTGAATACTATGAACACACCATGAGTGCAAACTCCAGGAGAGCTGGTTTTTCAGGCATCACACCAGAAATTAAACAATGATGTAGCAGTTAGAACCTAAGTGTCTGTCCTGTTGAGTTTCCCACACCCTCCCAAAAGAGGGGAAACAAAGTGGATGCCTGTGGTTCTATGTACTTTGAGAATGGGGACTAATAGATACGAGGGTTTACGAATGACTTTTCAGCATTAAATGGTAACTGTATACAGGTCCATCGTCACTCAAGTCCTCATATTCCCATCTCAGTTTTGGATTTTATTGTCAATCTATAATCTTGCTTCTTAAAATGGTTTATCAGTCTATAAACTAGAATTTTAGATAATTTTATGGCTCCAAATGTCTAAGCTAAGGTAGGCGCCAGGGTCTGCACTCAAAGAAAATAAAAGATCTAAATTCAAGTCCTGACTCCCCTATTTACTAACCACTGACTTTAGCTAGATAAATCTCAACTTCATTGGGCTTCAGTTTTGAAATATGTACAATGATCATGTCATCTCTCTTACTTTTCCCACAGCATCATTGTGAGAATGGAATAAATAGATGTAAAAAAGTTTTGTAACTGCTGAAGTTATTAAACCAATAGGGAGTTTTACCACTGACAGATGTATGTAGTAGGAAGGATTTTGCTTCTATGTCTTTGATTTAGAAAATATTTTTATGTCTGAGAGGAAAATGTTAGGCACTTTCTCCTTTTTTTTTTTTCAAATTTTTATTTAAATTCTGGTCAGCAAACATACAGTGTAATATTGGTTTCAGGAGTCGAATTTAGTGATTCATCACTTACATATAACACCCAGTGCTCGTCACAAATGCCCTCCTTGGTACCTATCACCCATTTAGCCCATTCCCCGCCCCCCATCAACCCTCTGTTCTCTGTAGTTAGGACACTCTGATGGTCTGTTTCCCTCTCTTTTTTTCCCCTTCCCCCATGTTCATCCATTTTGTTTCTTAAACTGCACATATGCATGAAATCATATGATATTTGTGTTTTTTATGACTGACTTATTTTGCTTAGCATAATATATGCTAGCCCCATCCACATCATTGCAAATGGCAAGGTTTCATTCTTTTTTTGATGGCTGAATAATATTCCTAGGCACTTTTTAATATCCTTACTCTTACGGTAGTTTTGTCTCAGTTCAAGAATCAGGCAGTCAACAAATGATAAAGTTCCATAAAATCAGTGATACACTTAACTGGCATAGTGACATGAAGACAACTTTACATCTACACTCAAAAATAAGTGGACAGATAGATTTATATATAAATACACATACACATATATGTTCCATTCAACAAAGTAGTTTGAAGTACTGTTTGAGATGTCTTATAAATGTGGCAAATTACTCATAAACACCCGTTCCTAGTTTTGGTAAGTATAGTTGTAATGTATTTTCTAAATAAAATGGCCTTAAATTGAATAGTAACCATGATTAGATCTACCTTTCTGAATTGCCATTTTGCCTTATTATTCTTGGAAAAATCTACATGGTATTGTTCAACCAAATGCCAATGAAGCTTCTATGCAGACGTGAGAATAAAATGAACCCAATGTGATAACTACGGTCCCTTTTGATCCAGATCCTGTAGCTGAGTCCACTACCTCGATGTGTTTAGGGTTTCTCAAATGCAAGGCTTTCAATCATCATTTGGTCAAAAATAACAGGAAAATGTAAGTTACTGCTATCTAGGAACTTCGACATTGAGTAAAATGTTACACACACACACACACACACACACACACACCTCTACTGCAGCAGAACAGAACCAATTGAGCTTTACAACTTAAATGATCAAACCTTGTTATAGAACGTAAAACATCTCTACTACGGCAGCGTGGATCACGCAATGTATGGACCTTGGAGAATGAGAGCTGATTATTTTCTGAAACTTACCAGAGACAGACACAGGGCTGCTAACATCCCTGTCTACCGTTCTTGGTTTTAATTTGCCCTTTTGGGGAAAGTTCAGGCATGCCTCAGAGATCTTAGTACATGCCACCTGTACACTAGAGACTGGAATCTATTGAGTTTCAGTCTTAAGCCACAAGGTGTCAGCTTGTCAACCGTATAAATAAACACAATCACGTCAGTACCTTGCCACCCGCCCACCTCGGCAAATGCTCAGCAAAGTTTTATGTTTCAGAATTTCAGGGTCATGGGTAGTGAAAAACCGCCGATTGATTTTAGATGTCCTTTATATCACCAGTAGCCCAGAGCATTAAAGAAACAAAGGGGGTTAATTCAGGTTTACCACGGAAGATTAAATTTCCTCCTTACTCATTCAATTTCAAATCGCCCTGCACTAGACCCATGTAAAGTTTTTATTTACTCGTGAACTCATCCAAGTCAGGCAGGTATTAACAATGCTTCTTTTATCTTTTATTTTCTTTGTTAGCTTCACTCTTAGTGTGTTCCTCTCCACCCTCCCCTACCTCCCAGTCCTGTTTTGGTTTTTATTTATACCTAAGTATTTATTTTTCCTCACGGTGAGATCATTCTCAATCCCATTCAGATCACTACAAACTATATTAATTAACAACAAGTCTACAATGGGTTGTTAGACAAGGAAGCCATTCTTCATTATTGTCATCGGATCATTAATTAATAGGGAAGGATTTCATCTGAAGATGAAGAAAGGGAGACAAATGTGAGAATACAGAGCTGAAGCTAGAATTGATTTTAAGAGATCAGTTTTCCATATCTGTTGTTCAGTCACAGAACCTGCATTGTATTATGTCATGGTCAGTATTGGCTCACCTTTATCTGCTACAAGCCTTCCCAGTAGATTTCCTCTGGGCCGGTGTAAGAGAATACTACTGACTTCCCAATCATGGCGAGTAAGCCAGCTTGTCCGGTCAGATTACTTATTATTAATTCTTTGGGCAAATTAGCTCATTCTAATATAGAGGTAGCTCATTGTTCATTACTCATTTAAGAAACTTATTGAGAGCCTACTATGCGCTAGACACTGTGCTAGGAAATGAAACAAAGAAATAAATCAGGGAACTTGCAGTCTGTTGGGGGAAATAGATATCAAACATGTAATTACATAGATAATCACCCAAGTAACTATATATTCACACCAAATTCATGAAAAAGTTCAGCACAATCTTCTTAAGTCATAATGAAAGTTTTCTATTTTTTTCTTCTAATTCTAAATGAGAATGTGGTTTTCTTCAAAAATGATAGTGAGGAAAAGAATTTCTTCCTGAAACTGTAAAATAAGCTTTCATTGGAAGAATAGGAACAGAACTAAGACAATCGGCTCTTAATGAAATAGGGAGGTTGCTTAAGTAGTCAATTAGAAGTAAGAATGATTTCAGGGTGCCTGGGTAGCTCAGTTGCTTCAGCATCCAACTCTTGATTTCAGCTCAGGTTCTGATCTCACGGTCGATGAGATTGAGCCCTGCGTCGGGTTCTGTGCTGACAGTATGGAGCCTGCTTGAGATACTCTGTCTCCCTCTCTCTCTGTCCCTCCCCCACTTGCTCTCTCTCTTTCTCTCTCTCTCTTTCAAAATAACTAAATAAACTTAAAAATAGGAATAATTTCATTATATATATAATATAATATATATTATGTATTATATTTTATATACTATACTATATTATATAATAATTATATAATTATTTAATAATTATAATAAATTTCATAATTATATAATAATTATTATAATATAATATATTCTTGGAATTGATAGAATATGTATAATATATATACACATACCCACACCTAGTTTCTTCTACAGACTTCTACCTGAAAGCATCATTTTCCTTTATAATAGTGAAATTACCATCTATGAATGTATGTGAAAGAGGATCACTATTTTGGGAATCAAAAAAACAACATGAAAAAATCGACCATTGGAAGAAAAAGAAAATTTTAAAATAAGGGATGTTGTTTAGTAATCTCATGGTGCTGATCTTCACAAAAAGATTGCTGTCTTTTTTTTTTAAGTTTAATTATTTTGAGAGAGAGAGAGAGAGAGAGAGAGAGAGAGTACAAACAGGGGACGAGCAGAGAAAGAGGGAAAGAAAGAATCCCAAGGAGGCTACACACTGTCAGCATAGAGCCCAACATGGGGCTTGAACCACAAATTGTGAGATCATGACGTGAGCCGAAATCGAGTCAGATGCTTAACCAACTGAACCATCCAGATGTCCCAATATTGCTTGCTTGCTTTCTTTCTTTCTTTCTTTCTTTCTTTCTTTCTTTCTTTTTTTAAATGTTTATTTATTTATGAGAGAGAGGGAGAGAGAGAGAAGGTCAAAGCATGAGTGGGGAGGGTCAGAGAGAGAGGGAGACACAGAATCTGAAGCAGGCTCCAGGCTCTGAGCTGTCAGCACAGAACCCAATGTGGGGCTCGAACTCATTAACTGGGAGATCATGACCTAAGCCGAAGTTGGATGCTCAACCAACTGAGCCATGCAGATGCCCCTGTTGCTTTCTTTTTAATGGAACAATATTTTTCTGTTTTCTGAAAATGAAACAAATATTTCATTAGATTTTGTTTTTCTATTAAAGGAAATCTAAATGCAATTTTGCCCATGAAGCTTCCAAGGCTTTGGGCTTTGTTTTCTAGTTTCCAGAACCTGGATCAAACCTTCTTCTGGAGCTATTGGTGACATATATATTACATAGATTTATAACTACAAAATGATTTGAATCTGTACCTTTGGTAAATACACTATTTGTTTAAGATTTTATTTTTACGTAATCTCTACACTAACATGGGGCTCAACCTTACAACCATGAAATCAAGGGTTGCATGCTCTACTGACTGAGCCAGTCAAGCATCCCTGGAAAATGCACTATTGACTTAAGTGTGCCGTCTAAGAACTCATCTGAGCATAAATCCCAGATTCCATATGAAAAATGGTGCTTTTACTAAGTATAAAATGATGGATATCCCTAAGCATTCTGTGTCTGTATTATCAGGATGGATTTTTCTAGAATTTGGGGTAGATTATAAACCTTAGTTGAAATTTCTCATCCCTTCTGACTACAAATGGGCCACCAAGCTAAGCAGTAAACTGGCAGAGACTGAGGGCACTGCAAACCAGCCGTGAAATTGTCTCAAATTTGGTACCTTTGAGGACATGCAATCTGAATGTCTATCTTTTGGAAGGTCATGAAAATTCTGTTCTAACCTTCTTTTTATCTGTCTATTCCTCTACAATAAAGCATATTTTATTTAATCAATCTCTAACCCAAAGGTTATGTTATGTTGGATTGAGCTGAGCTAAAAATGTCCATGGCAGTCAAGCATGGTAAAATGAGAGAATTATGTAATGAGACCCTGCAAACAGTGATGTACTATGAAATGAAAAGGAATGTGATCAGAGTAACAAAAATGAAAGAACAACAAAAAGATCATTTTGGTGGTCGTGGGCCATATTTGTCCCATCTTCACGATATTTCACTAAGCTATATAATAAAGGAAATGAAATTCTATGACAATGGTAAAAAGAAAAAAGGCCTTAGTTATGTAAGTTTTCAAATTTTGTCATGTTATAGCTGTTTGTGACAAGAACCACTTTCGCAAAAACATCGAATGCATAAACATTAAACCAATTAACCTTGATGCTTGAATGCCAATGAGATGGTATTTATACTGTAAGTGGGATTTGATATTTTTCAGGTTAAGTCAGCACCAAAGGAAGAATTTATTCTGAGCCTATTGTTATGTGATGGGAGCAATGTATAAAAAGTTTACATATTTTAAAATTCCCTATTACCCACAAGTCATTGTGTAGATTACAGAAGACTTTTTTCAGCTACATTCCTGCAGCCAATTTTAGACTGAAGCTTAAGGATTTTAAACCTTTCCAGACAATAAAAGGAGGTACTGAGGAAGGCCGTGGACATTTGTTATTTTGTCTAAGAGGTGTTCCACCTGATGCTAAGGCCAATTGTATCTTCATTTGGATCAATCCAACCAACACGCTCTAGTAAGGTCTTCTAGTCACAGTACATCAACACTCTGTCCACAGTGGACTATTTTACGTAAAGGCCTCTTATCCAAGCTAGGCCAATCAGAACACTTTTCCAGGATTTTTCTTCCTAAACAGAAGCAACAATGTTTCTCTGGCAGAGAAGCATCAGGTAGTGTGAAGGACAGGAATGCTGGCTGTCAAGTTTCCTTCTCTTAGAAGAGAAACTACTCTAATCAGTGCAGAGATAAGAGAAAGAGAAAGAAGCCTCTAATAGCATTCAACTTCTTAGTTCTTTTTTTTTAATGTTTATTTATTTTTGAGAGAGAGAAAGAGAAAGAGAGAGAGCAGGGGAGGGGCAGAGAGAGAGGGAGACAGAATCTGAAGCAGGCTCCCAGGCTCTGAGTTGTCAGCACAGAGCCCGATGTGGGGCTCAAACTCGTGAACTGGGAGATCATGACCTGAGCCACCCAGATACCTCTCTAATTCCTAGTTCTAAGGATCCAAAGGCCAGATCTATGGTTGAGTTGCAAAGATACCCTAGTGTCTTTCTTGTACGCTTCTCTCTTTCTGACTAAATTTGTGGGAGTTCAGCTTCTGCACTAGCAATCCTAAATAATCCCCAAATAAAAATCAACAATATTATTTATATTAATAAGAGGTTAGTATATATTGAGAGGTTATTTTAATATTGAGGAGAGGTTAATTAAATAGTAAAATGATACAAGCTAGTTGAAAAGTTTCCCTTGCTCCTAATGCTATGTATTCCCCCTGGTGAGTTCTGAGAACCCTCCCTAGTAAAGCCTATGTGGCTCACTAGAAGAGCTCGGTAAGTATTAGGAATTCCTTATTAGTATCTATCTGGCCCTTTACACAGAATTTGAACAGTCTGGCCTTTTGCCCCTTTACCATTGAGAGCTACTTCAGTTGGCTTTAGTTGGTTTGTCTTCCAATCTTCCTCTTGTACTGCTCCTGCTTTTATTGGCCCATGTAGGACAAGCTATTCCTCCTGAATGTGACTTTCACCTTTGGGCATAAAGCTACTAAGGGCTTTTTCATTGGGGCACCTGGGTGGCTCAGTCGGTTAAGCATCATCTGACTTCCGACTTTGGCCCATGTCACTATGTCCCAGTTCATGGGTTTGAGCCCTGCATTGGGCTCTGTGCTGACAGCTCAGAGCCTGGAGCCTGCTTCAGATTCTGTGTCTCTCTCTCTCTCTGCCCCTCCCCTGCTCATGCTCTCTCTCTCTCTTTCTCTCTCATAAATAAATAAACATTTACAAAAATGAATGGCTTTTGCAAGGTCTCCTTTTCTCACAACATTTTTGCTACTGACATTATGGAAGGGTAGATGTGATTTCTTCACAGCGTGTCCACAAGGGGCAGAGAATTGAATTTTGATGACTTCAAAGGTTTAACTATTATTGCCTTATATTATCAATCTTCTCTCTCTCTCTTTTTTTTAATGGAAGATACTGTCTATGCTTGCAGGAGTATGACCTAAGCCATCAGGCAATCTTCCATTTATGATCTACTGACTGCAATCATCTCATGAGGCAAAAGTACAATTTCAAAATCTGGACTATTTAAGAGTAGACTATTTGTAAATTCCATAGGGAGAAGAACAGTAAGCTTCCTTTCCAGAATAGATTGTCCAACATAGTGCAACAACTTGTGTGTTTAGCTTGTAAGTTCTGGGAGGGTGGTAAATTTTCATGTTGTTATTACCCAAGTTCCCATGCCCGAAAGAGCATCTAGAATTTGGGACCGCTAACATTTTTTTTTGGAGAGCTAACACATGACTGGTTGGAGGCCGAATCATTTTGCCAGATGACAGAAAAACTGTTTTAATTTTTGGGTGTGTGCTCCTATAGTGTGCAAAAGCCCTGTGGATGATTTGGGTGTGAATACGAAATCATCTTGAAGAAACTTAGTCTAATAGAGGAAGGAGACAATATTAGAAACAGGTATACTGACAATTCAAATGAACTGGTTCTGCATTCAAGATCTAATCAATGTGCAGTTGGCTTTCCAGAGAAGCCAGCACTCCTTTCTATAGAGATTTGAGCTTATGTTGTAGAGGACTGGCTGTTGAACTGGGTCTTAACACGTCAATAGGATTTCAACAGAGAGAAGCTCAAAGTCAGAGAATGCCTCACCCTTCACATCAGTCTTAAAGTCTAAGTCTCCACAAAACCAGAAATAAAACATAGTATGTTCAGATACTTGAACTACCTTTACTATAATTTATTAAGCGCTACAGTCTCTTTAAGACACAAGCAGTTTAAGCAGTTCTGAGTGCCCTTCCAAGGGGAAAAATGTGCTATTTCTCCTTAAAGTGAAATGAGTAACTTGAAAAAAAGTTTCTTCTTCTTCTTTTTTTTTTTTTTTTTGTAGATTTCATGTTTCCATTTTAAGCATCCGCCATGTTAACACTGAGCTGACGATTAAAGAAAAATACAGGTATTTTGAGCAAAGGAATGATATTATTTTCCCATTACTTAGCAGCTGACAGGACTATGCCCTGTCAATCTCCCTCCCCTTCTCCCCTCCTTGGGGGCAAATTTTAAAGTTGTGACTCATCAAACCACAGTTACACATCCTGAACTTTAGTAACTCCTTCGGCAAAGCAAGTTTGTTCACAAAATGGATTTTTTTAAGGTTTATTTATTTATTTTTTTTTTTTAAATATTTTTTTTTTAACGTTTTATTTATTTTTGAGACAGAGAGAGACAGAGCATGAACGGGGGAGGGGCAGAGAGAGAGGGAGACACAGAATCGGAAGCAGACTCCAGGCTCTGAGCCATCAGCCCAGAGCCCGACGCGGGGCTCGAACTCACGGACCGCGAGATCGTGACCTGAGCTGAAGTCGGCCGCTTAACCGACTGAGCCACCCAGGTGCCCAGGTTTATTTATTTTTGAGAGAGAGAGACAGAGCGTGAACAGGGGAGGAGCAGAGGGACAGGGAGGTACAAAATCTGAAGCAGGCTCAAGGCTCTGAGCTGTCAGCACAGGGCCCAAAGTGGGGCTCCAACTTACTAACTGTGAGATGGTGACCCGAGCCGAAGTCGGACTCCCAACCGACTGAACCACCCAGGTGCCCCTGGATTCTTGACTTATTTCCTCAGCAAGTCTTATGGGAGTGACCTTCATAATACAACAGTTCTTGTCAAAGCAGCACTTGTCACAAAACCCTATCTATAGAGTCTTTAAAAATATCTCATAGTGATATGGAACCTAGTGCACTGTAACTACGTAGAAATGTAACTTAGATGTTTTGGTTTAAAGGAAGTTTAGGAGATACTGAGTTTTCAGAAGTCCATGAGGCTCTTCTTCCGATCTTCATTTCATTTCCATATTGCAAATATCAAATGCTATAAAGAATGTTTGCCTAACCCATCAATTCTAATCCTGGTGAGTTTTTTTGTGCCCCCTCGTCACCCAACTAAGCCCCTATTCTCTTTACACTGAGAGTACTTTAAACAAATTTACCTGTGTTCACAGCAAATATGCCTCAGCTCCAGGCAGCTGACTTCTTGTTCACCCAGATGGAAATTAAACTGCAATGTGCATAATGTAAGCACCTGCCAGAGCCTCTTAAAAAATGCAAGAACCTTAACCAGGCAACAGGGATATAGTTTCAAATAGGAAGAAAAGCTATTGATGAAGCGTAAGGATTTTAATTCTCTGGATGGTTCACCCCATTAGCTGAATTTAAATTTCTTGGGGTTCTTCTGAACCCAGCTATCACCTGAGGAATTTAGAATTATTTCTTTTTCACATTTTGCTTATTTTTAGTCTTTCCAAAAGACTCCTGGTTATGTAGCAGATTTAGGGAAAATGTTAGAATTTGCATGTTTGGCTTTGAGCTTAAAGATGATCTTGGGTGGTTATAAAATGTGTGCAATGGTTCCCACCCCCACCTTTTTTAATCTTATATTTTGATGCTTATTTTAGGACAGTTTCATGATCTTCCATATTTGTATGGATGTATAAAAATATAAAATACCTAAAAAATTAAAAGAATGGTTTTTACATACTAGCTAGCTACACAGAAGTCACTTCCAATATATATTTTTTTATACTTTTGGCATTGCAAGACATTTCAAATCATTCAGTTATTAAAATTGGTCTTAAATTCCATGCCATCATGGTGTGTGGAGAAAAAATGTGATGTGTTGTTGCGAAAATCAAGCATCAACTGTTATCATTATAGTTACATCTGTCTTGCAATAGGGAAGCGAAATAGGTTGCTTTAGAGCCCTGTCAAAATCCGAGATAAGCAGAGAACAGATACTGCAGCCAAAATATTTTTAATATTTTCATGATATTAATACTTTCGGACATCAAGAGACAAAGATCAGCCAAACATTTATCTCGCTGTTCAGCTATTCCTTATCTAAAATAATGCAAACAAAATTTATCTTTACTCTTTGTCAGCGAGATAAATTTCTTTTCGACTGTAAGAAGTTCTGGACATCACATTTCTGGAGATGTGCACTAAGGGATTTGTTGATCTTTAGCTACAATTCTGTAGGCATGACAGGGCAGTGACTTCATGAGGGAGGCATTCTGACCCAATCATTGCTTCCCCTAAGACCATGGGAATCTCTAGTCCCAACTCTGTTACATCATGGAGGGAAGGTTATCGGAAAGGAATAAAAGCAAAGTAACAATATCTTTTGAACAAAGGGAAATTTCTCACACAAATACATCATACATTACACCTTATTTCCATTATAATAAATGTATACTTTATCCCTGGAAACTGGGCTCATATATTTAGCAGGAATTACAAAAAATAATAGTGAGTTTTCACAGTTTGCTAGTTCACTGAATTTTTTTTCTTTTTTTTTTTTAATACTTGCACATCTGCAAATTTTTTTTAATGTTTATTATTTTTGAGAGAGACAGAGAGAGAGAGAGTGAGCAGAGGAGGGGCAGAGAGAGAGGAAGACACAGAATCCAAAGCAGGCTCCAGGCTCTGTGCCGATGCAGGGCTTGAACTCACAAACTGTGAGATCATGACCTGAGCTGAAGTGGGACGCTTAACTGACTGAGCCACCCAGGTGCCCCTCACTGAATTTTCTACAAGGAAAAAGTTACTAATCGTATGTCCGTGGGGGCTTCAAGTCTATATAGAGGCATTTAACCAAGCATTTCCTCAGTTAAATAAGAAATCTGTAATAGTTCGCTTGGGCTGCCATCACACATTGGAGGCCCAACCAACAGAAATTTAATTGATCGCAGTTCTGGGAGCCTAGAAGTCGGAGATCAAAGTATCAGTAGGGCTGGTTCTTTCTGAGGGCCATGAGGGATGCTCCAAGATATTCCTTTTTTGTAGATGGCTGCCTTCTCCATGTGTCTTCACTTGGTTTTCCCTATGAATATAGGTTCTTTGTTCTTGTTCTTTCTACTGCTTTTCTGTCTCTGCCCCTCAGGACTACATTTGTTCTACCCAAGGATGAGGTGTTCCTCTTTTTTCTCCCATCAAACTGCCACCTACAAAAGGAGGATATGTGGAGTTCCTCAGTGGAAGGGATATCCCACAACCCAAAGGGCAGTAACTCTTGTTCCATACCAGATCTCTGTTCTCCCAAATCTCCTGGAAGCTTGTTCCATTAACTCTCCTCAACTCTCTTCCTTTAATGATTTTATATATTTTTCAATTGAAAATATATTAGATTTTCTAATCCTACATCACAATTAATCTCTTATTGCTCTCCATTTTCCCCCTAGGTTATGTAAGTATATGTGTCTAACAGTTGCCTATGCTTTACCCCATTCTCAACTCCTATGCTCTCCTCAAACCGTTTTCTCTCCACTATGCTTCCAAACTGTTATCCATAGAATGTAGTTTTTAGAGAAATTCAAGATTAACAGGGTAATTGAGTAGGAAAAAACACAGATCCCCCATGGATTCCCTCTTCCACTGGTCTCAGTTTCCTCCATTATTAATATCTTGCATCATTGGTACGGTACATTTGTTATAACTGGTGAGCCAATATGGATGTGTTATTATTAATGTATCAATACCAGAGTTTGCCATCAGGATTCATTCTTCATGCTGTAGAGTTCTGCAGATTTTGCCAAGTGCATAATGTCATGTGTATAACATCATAGTATCACACAGAACAACTCCCCTGTCTTAAAAATACCCTGTGCATCACACAGAAGAACTTCCCTGCCCTAAAAATACCCTGTGCTCCGCCTACTCATTCCCTCTCTCCTCCTCCTTACCCCTGGTAGTCATTAATCTCCCTTCAGTCTCCAGAGTTTGCTTTCCCAGAATGTCATATAGTCAGAATCATACAGTAGATAGCCTTCTCATACCCCTTATTTCAGTTAGCAATAGGTATTTAAGATTTCTCTATGTCATCTCCAGGTTTAAGAACTCATTTATTTTTCTCATTGAATAGAATTCCATTGTGTGGACATACAACAGTTTGTTTATCCCTTCACCTCTGGAAGGTTGCTTCCAATTTTTGGCAGTTGTGAGCAAAACTGCTATAATCATTGTTCTTGTTATGCAGGTTTCTGTCTGGACATAAGTTTCCCAACTCATTTGACTAAATATCTCGGAGTGCAACTTCTGGGTCATATCGTAAGATTTTATTCAATTTTGTAAGAAACTGACAGGCTATCCCCTAAAGGGCTATTCCATTTTGTATTCCAACCAGCAATGAATGAGTGTTCTTGTCGGTTGGCTTTTGAATAAATAGCATCAATTGCTCATACAAATATTGCTATGCAGTGAGTTCATATATATTTATGTATATTGTCCCACCAAAAGCTTTCACTCCACGTGTGCTGACATAGAAGGAGAAGCCACTGGAATGGCATGAATTACAGACAGTTGTAGAAGAATTTGTGTACAGAATGTGGTACTTAAGCTAGCATTAGGAAACTTGAAATTTCACAACTTTGGATTTAAATAGCTCTCCTTGAGCCTAGAAAACAGAGATTGACCTCTCAATCTTGACACACATCTTAATTTCCTCCCCCAATGTTCTTGAACATTTCCTGGAATAAAATTAGTTACAATAACCAATGTGACAACGTTATTCTCTCTCTCTGTCTCTCCCTTAGGATAGCGTAGAGAGGAATGGGGATACCATATTCAAAGGGAAAACAGAATTGTGAAACATTAAGTCATGGATTTTAGCATGATCCTGCTGGTGGAACTGTCAGAACTCACTCACCAAATCATTCACTGACTTTTCCCAAGTCACACAGTAATAGATATTAAGCCGCCACTAAATGTGAGTTTCTGTCTTTTCTAAGATTTCTCAACTGCAAAAGAAAATGTACAGAGGCACAGAGATAGAACCTTAGCTCAAGAATGTTAGCTGGTTTTGTTTGGTGGACCTTGGAATTATAACACTAAAATGGAAAAAAATATACCATTCGTTTAAGTTATAAATAAAATTAATCTTTATCTCTATACTCATCTCGGGAGAATAGCGATGAGTCCAATATAAATGAGTTCACAGAGCTTTTTTTTTTTTTTTTTCTTAATCCTTAGGTCATACCAGAATACACAGTTTCAGAAAATCTACTGAAATGGGAAATGGTACCACCTTGTTCTTTTTCCTAATGATCTCGACTGCTGATGACCAACTCAGTAGTGGGGACCTGCCTTAAGGCCCCGAGACCACGGCAACTGGTGCTGACTTCTTCCGTGTCTTATGAAGTCAACCCCTTCTGTGGCCATTCAAACACAAGGCTACTTGAGAAGATTCAAGTTGACTATATGCTTTAGAGAGTCAAAGCCCTTGTTTCTCTCATGACTAAGAATTTTGCAATTACTCCTTTAGATCAGACCAATTATCTTGTGCATATGATGTGTGTGTGTGTGTGTGTGTGTGTGTGTGTGTGTAAGTAAATTTATTTAAAATTCAGTATTAAAAAGTTTGGGGCACCTGGGTGGCTCAGTCGGTTAAGCACCTGACTCTTGGTTTTGATTCAGGTCATGATCTCAGGGTTCCTGAGTTCAAGCCCTGCATCGGGCTCTGTGCTGACAATGTGGAGCCTGCTTGGGATTCTCTCTCTCTCTGCCCTTACCCTTCTCTCTCTCTCTTTCTTTCTCTCAAAATAAATACATAAACTTAAAAAATATTAAAAAATTGAAATTGATAAGTTTTGTCTGTTTATGAACATCAGATAAAGAATGAAGAAAATGTAAATAAACCACTCCAACTTACCTTTCCCTTTTCCTGGCGATATGAGACAAAATGAGTCAAAAACCTGACCTGGCAGTCTGAAGAAGAGAATAGCCAATAAGCAACATATATGTTAAAAAGGTGCTCAGTTTCATCAGTCACTGGAGAAAAGTAAATTAAAACTCTAAGGTAATGCTACTTCACAACATCAGAATCGCTAAAATGATAAAAGGCAATACTGAATATTGACAAGGCTAAAGAATGACCGGATTTCTCCTTTGCTGCCTCGGAGCGTAACTTGGCACAACTCTGGAAAATTATGCGGCAGGACTGACTTAGCTTGAATGTAGGCACAGCCCATGAAACTACAAGAGGTATGAGAAGATACATATAAAGTACTTACAGCCACATGGTTTGGAACAGCCCCAAATCAGAAACATTCCAATATTTGACTAGAGAAAACTGGATAAAAAAAAAAAATGTGATAGGTTATACAATGTAATACCATAGGGCAATGGGCAGAAAGAAAGGATAGTCATATACGCAATATAATGGATGAATCTCATAAATCTGATATTGGATGAAAAACTCAGACACAGTCGCTGATTTCTTTAAATATACAATGTAAAAAATTTTTAAACGAATATAAAGTAACAACGAAGGTCATACTAACCATCTTTGTATCCAACATCTAAGTTTAACAAATGTTACTTATGTTAGGATGCTTGAAAGATGGAGGTATGGTGAAAAGTCCATACTCGATGCCATTCACCTTTCTTTCTCCTCAGGGTTAACCCTTATCCAGAGTCTATAAGCATTCTTCACAATCATGATGTTGTGATAGCTCATATACAAGCATTTCTAAAATATATACTACTGTTTTGATGTTTACATTTTTTTCTTAAGAGGTATCACACTTATCCTTTCACACTGCTCTTTCTGATTAACATGTTCTCAGCATGTATTCAAGTTTATGTGTCTAGTTCATTCATGCTATATCACTTTTTTTATCCATGTTTCCATTGATAGATAATTAGATCATCTTTTTTTTTTTTTTTGATAATATAAGCAATAGTTCAGTCTCCATATATACACATGACTCCTTAAGATACAATTGCATTCTCTAGATTATGTAACTGGAAAGCCACAATATTTCCTACTTTTCTTGGGTGGATTTACTTTACCACTCATCTTCAGTATTTTTCAAACTTCTTTTAAAATTTATTTTTGAGAGACAGAGAGAGAGGAAGAGAGAGCACATGCACACACATGAGCAGGGGAAGGGCAGAGAGGGAGGGAGACACAGGATCTGAAATGGGCTCTGCACTGACAGCAGAGAGCCCCATAAGGGGCTCGAGCTCACAAACCCTAAGATCATGAGCTGAGCAGAAGTCTGATGATGAACCGACTGAGCCACCCAGGCGCCCCCTTTTTTTATTTTCAAACTTTTAAAATTAATTTTTTTTTTTTTAAATTTTTTTTTTTCAACGTTTTTTATTTATTTTTGGGACAGAGAGAGACAGAGCATGAACGGGGGAGGGGCAGAGAGAGAGGGAGACACAGAATCGGAAACAGGCTCCAGGCTCCGAGCCATCAGCCCAGAGCCTGACGCGGGGCTCGAACTCACGGACCGCGAGATCGTGACCTGGCTGAAGTCGGACGCTTAACCGACTGCGCCACCCAGGCGCCCCTAAAATTAATTTTTTAATGTTTATTTATTATTGAGAGAGAGAGACAGAGAGACAGAGTGTGTGTGTGGGTGGGGGGAGAGGCAGACAGTGAGGGAGACACAGAATCTGAAGCAGGCTCCAGGCTCTGAGCTATCAACACAGAGCCCAACATGGGGCTTGAACTCATGAACCCCAAGATCATGAACTGAGCCAAATTCCAATGCCAACCAACTGAGCTACCCAGGCACCCCTATTTTCAAACTTTTTAAAACACAACACTTAGTTGGAATAAATTTATATATTTACACCATGTACTTATAAATATATATACATATAGCAACATAAGCCAATATTTCATAAAATAGTTACTTCATAATATGTGAAACACTTGGGAGAGTTTCCATGATCTCCCTTTTCATTCTATTCTCTTTTCAAATTTTTAAAAATGTTGGTCAGTACATAGTACATTGACTTCTTACTCTACTAAAGACTGAAACACATTGCTACATATGTGTCTGGATTTTCAAAACCCACAATGTTATCTTGCTGGGACCTGACTTCATGAGAAACTTCTATTTTCTTTCCAAAGTCCATGGGGATAAGGAAATTCCAATCTCAGGAATTCCAAACCTGGTTTACTTTTTAGGGGGGACCGGGTGATTCTTTTCATTTTTTTCTTATTGAATCCATATCAAGAAAGCAAGATAACTTGTCAAAATGTTAACCCATCAATAGTGAAAGTATTAAACTTGCGTAGTGTAGAGGAAGAAAGTTCAAGAAACAAACCACAAAATCATTAGCTATCAGGTGAAGTCAATATTTTCTTAGTAGACATGTCACAAAAATGCAACTGATGCATTTTTGGAAAGAAGTCCAACATCTTACAAGACTCTGTCTCCTTACTCTAAGATGTTAGAGGTGATGGAAATACAGGCTACATAGAAGAGTTGACTGATTTTACACTCTAGCTTTACAAAAATAGGCCCTGTACAAAAAGTAGAACTGAAAGTGTAATAAGAAATTATTTGGTTATTATTTTGCCTGCGTTATCACAGAGGACTATTTCTGATTTAAAAATACAGGAGACACTGTCGGGGCTCCTGGGTGGCTCAGTGGGTTAAGTGTCCGACTTCAGCTCAGGTCATGATCTGACAATTCATGAGTTCGAGCCCCACACTGAGCCCTGCACCGACAGCTCAGAGCCTGCAGCCTGCTTTGGATTCTATGCCTCCCTCTCTCTTTGCCCCCCTGCTCATGCTCTGTCTCTCTCTGTCTCTCAAAATCATCATCCCAGTAAGTGTGTGTGTGTGTGTGTGTGTGTGTGTGTGTGCATGCACGCACATGATAATTATTTGACTATTGACATATCTGGAGGTAAAGGGAAAACCATTTGGATCACTATTTCTCAAAATGCTTTAACCTGTGAACACATTTTAAATACTGACTAAAGAATGTTTCCCATGGGTTGTGGATAGTGGATGTGAGGAAGGTGAGTGGAAATTGGGGGATCTTAGTGAAATGCTGTTCCTTTTTTAAAAATTTTTTAAATATTTATTTTTGAGAGAGAGAGAGACAGAGAGAGACAGAGAGAGAGAGAGAGAGAACATGAGCATGGAAGGGGCAGAGAGAGAGGGAGACACAGAATCTGAAGCAGGCTCCATGCTCTGGGCTGTCAGCACAGAGCCTGATATGGGGCTCGAACCCACAAGCTGAGTTCATGAGCTGAGCTGAAGTTGGACGTTTAGCCAGCTGAGCCACCCAGGCGCCCCTAAAATGCTGTTCTTGATGATTCTGAATATATCTCTTTCTCTATACGAAACAAAATGCTGAAGACAGAGCCTAACAGAAAGGGGTGGCAGGAAACCCCTTACTAAATCAGATCTTTTGCTGGAGTCTTAGGTGCATACTTCTGCTCTGTTATGTTGTCTCACTGCTTTGCTTCCTTTTGGTTATCAGGTCCACACTAAAGGAGCAGAAATAATGATGCTGTGAAAATGTAACACACAGCGGTTGCTTTTAACTATCGTTTCTCTCTCTCTCTTTTTTTTTCTCTTCCTTTATTTTCTGTTCTCTCTCTGTAAACTAACTGGAGCTGATGACTCATCATCTTCCTGAAGCACCAAGAGGGGTGAGTCATGTCTCAGGGGCTGCAGTCCTGGGGTTTCAAGAACAGGAAACACTTAACCCCTGATTATCCCTTAGCTGTTAAATGGTAACATATGTTATGTTTTATTTTATTTCCACAAATCCGCTTGATTTGCGAGGGGGGAAAGGTTTCCAACCGATCATTCGCATCAATGTTCTTATATGACTAGTGACTTTCTTTACTTTTCATATTTGGGAGTTTCGCTTGCTTTTAGGGTTCCAGCTAAAAGTGAATTTTGAAAAAAAAAATTGTTCTTTTAACTTTTTTTCTTAATTCTTCCACAAGAATTTGGAAAGAATATTGTTGCTATTATAGATTTGCCAGTGCCTTACAAATCCAAGTATATAAAGTAATTCCTCTGGATTTATGCTACTGGTAACCACAAAAAACAAAAGAAAATGAACCTATATGTTTCTTTTACGTGGTTATATGTTATAAAAGGCACACGGGCTTTTTTCTTCATTTCACAAGGGTGTCACTGTGCAGAAATGTTCCATCATTTCCATTACCAAAGTTAGTAATACAAACACAAATATAAAACCAAATTTTGTTAATTATCTTTTCTCTTCACACCTGACAAAATAAATGTAATATTAGAAAGCTGGTCTGTATCTGTCAAAATGTAATGCAGTAACAGTAAACAATTAATTAGTTAGCAGCTAATTAATTTGCTCAACACGTACTTACAGTAAGTGCCAAATATATAGATTGGCATTTTCTCAAATATTTAGATTAGCTGATCATCCTACATCAGAATATGTTGACTTCACTGAAATTAGCATTGAGAATTCAGAATGTGTTATAAAATCTGACAATCTTAAGAAAGTATTTTCACTGATTTTTCATTTATTTATTTATTTATTTATTTATTTTTTAATTTTTTTTTTAACGTTTATTTATTTTTGAGACAGAAAGAGACAGAGCATGAACGGGGGAGGAGCAGAGGGAGAGGGAGACACAGAATCGGAAGCAGGCTCCAGGCTCTGGGCCATCAGCCCAGACCCCGACGTGGGGCTCGAACTCACGGACCGTGAGATCGTGACCTGAGCTGAAGTCAGACACTCAACCGACTGAGCCACCCAGGCGCCCGCCCCTTCACTGATTTTTGTAAAGCTGGCATATATATGTCATTATATATTATATGTCATTATATATAATATATAGTATATATTATTATTATTATTATATAGTATATATTATATAGTATATATATTATGACATGTCATTATATTATATCATATTATATATTATACACATATTATATATGATACACATATACATATAATATACATATGTGTGTGTGTGTGTGTGTGTATATATATATATATTTATATAATGATATGTATAATTACCTGAAATATTTCTGAGGGAAACAGGCAAAAAAACAAACCACTAAAATGCCCCATAAACTGTACCATACACCATGACAGAGTTTACACCTCTGCATAGTTTAATGGAAATATCACATAGAATTTTGTAAAGTTTTGTGAAGAATAAAACTGAACCACCATTGAGGCTACCAGAACCAGTTTCTGTTCCTTGTGGCAAGTAGGAAATGTCTTGGGGCACCTGTTTTGTACTAGATGCTATTCTAGTAACCCTTTCACTGCATAGTTTGAGTGCCTTCCTTTAGTGTTCAACTACTCTAGAATGTCAGGGATCTATGCATATCTATCTGTACAACTGATTCTCTATAAAAGAAACGCCATAAATAGGCCTTCCTCGAATGCCAATACCTTTTTTTGAATGTCATAAAATGATCATATTTCTAGCATTAACTTCGTTTGTAATTTTGGGACAATCTGGAGCTTTATTTCTTTTCTATTTCTTACTTATATCCACCAGCCATATATAAACACAAGAAGTCTTTTATTTTAAGGAAAGAAAATTGCTGGTAAAATATAAAAATAAAAATTATTCAGCACTGCATTGTGTTAAAATTTACAATATATGTATGTGTGTATATATATACATATACATACATATATATATATACACATATATATATATATATAATTTCTCAATTGTCACAAGAATTCTAGTGGGTAGGCAGCTTAGATAATATTATCCCTAATTTACAAAAGTAGACAAGTTCAGGGGCACCTGGGTGGCTCAGTCAGTTGAGCATCTGACTCTTGATTTCGGTTCAGGTCATGATCTCACAGTTTGCAGGATAGAGCCCCGTGTCGGGCTCTATACTCACAGTGCAGAGGCTGCTTGGGATTCTCGGTCTCCCTCCCTCCCTCTCTGCCCCCCCCCCCCCACTTGTATGTGTGTGTGTGCTTGCACACACAGTAAGTAAATAAATAAACTTAAAAAAAAAAAAAGCAGACAAGTTCAGGGAAATTAAATATATCCCCAAGGTCACATAGTAACTAGTGATGGAGCTAGGATTCAAACTAAAAGGGTTTTCTTAGGTTTATTTTGTTTTGAAGTGTATACATTTTCCTTTCACAGCCTGTTTAAAAAAAGGATGCCAATAATTAGTATCAGGATTGGAGTAGACAGTACTGCATCCTTGGAAATCGACTGCAGTCTACTTTCTCTGGAAAAAGCAGTGCAAGCTAAAGAGGAAAAAAAAAAGTCTGTCTTTCCGTGTTTTTTTTTTCCTCTGTGCAGTCAGCTAGGAGTTGGTTCAGCTAGTAGTTTTGCAAGACTTGTTTCACTTTGTTTCTCGGCCGGCCGAGGCTGAGCCACGTACTTCAAACAAAGGGCAACCAATTACTAACTTCTGGTTGCTAGGTGTGGTCTCCTTTCAAATTCTATAAAATCAGAAGCACTAGGCTTCACTTCTAGTGTGAAACCTTCAGAGGAGAATCTCTCTCCAGTGCTTTGGAAGAAGGTGAAGAAAAAGGGTAAGTCTTAGTTTTCTTTTTAGTTAGCTTTGATTGTTCTGAAAACTTGTCCCATCGTGATGTTAATTGTTACTGCTTCTCCAGGATTTATGGCTAGCTGCATTTAGTATGTTTTGATAAATCTTTCTGTAAAATCACATTGGGTATTTATATGTCGGAAATCACAAATTGTAATGTTTTCTTTTATATAGTTAAGAGATTTACAAATATGGGCAGTTTGCTTAATACTGGCTTATTGCACTGTTGGTGAATCACCATAGAAGAAAAAGGCAAGAATGTGTTTTCCTCCTATGAGTTACACATTTTCAAGAGGTGTGTGTGTGTGTGTGTGTGTGTGTGTGTGTGTTACATGGAAATCATGATGGAGGGTGGATACTTGTAGGCAACCAGTACAGAACAGAAGTGCTGGAGGGGAGTTTCAGGAAACTGTTTCAAAATGGCACGATTATTTCCTTTCCTCTCCTCTCCTCTCTCTTTCTTTCTTTCTTTCTTTCTTTCTTTCTTTCTTTCTTTCTTCTTTCTTTCTCTCTTTCTCTCTTTCTCCTCTCTCTCTTTCTTTCTTTCTTTCTTTTCTTCTCTTTCTTTCTTTCTTTCTTTCTAAGAATTAAATAGATTCAGACCTCATAGTGATAATTATGCCCTTTGTAATTTACATTGAAATTACGTTATGTTTATTTATGCAGTGTAAATAAGTAAGAGGATCCGCTGATTAATCATTTCATTTAAAGAGGGTGTGGCCACATTCTTATTCCTGGAGTCTCTGTGTCATAGACAGGTTTTTCAAGTGTGGATGTGAAAACCTAAGGGGAAGGAAAGTATTTTCTGGGTGGTGTCAGATAAGTTATTCCTGTAAATGCCAGCTGGGTCCTCTAAAAATTTTTTTCCTTAGTAGCAAAAGCACCAAACAAATCCAAGGTAGACTTTTTACTGGTGTTGGATATATTTGCAAAAGTGAGAGAATTCGAATCATCATATATCCAGCTATCGTTTATTACAAGTGCTCCTTTGAGAATTTTTCTTAGTCCATTTTGAATGTTAAATTAAATGCCCTGACATCTAACTTTTAATGCTAGCTTGATTAAGAAGGAAGTGCTCTTTCTTGCCCTGTTTATATTTAAAATTCTGCATGGACTTTGAAAAAATAATATTCCCCTCTGCCCGCAGAAATGTATTTTGATAGCTAGAAGGGAAGGCACATTTGAAAATGATTCAAATGCGGTAAAGCACTGGTTCCCTAATTCAGAAATGGCCTCCTCCCCAGAAGTTCTGTCAACACCCTGGCCCCCAGGCTCAACCACACAAGGCAGATAGCCAACCTTTGATGGATGTTGACAAAATAGCTAATAATAACATTATGCAGCATTTCGTGCTTATTAAATGCTTCCTCCACCCAAAGAGCTGCAAAAGTTGAGTTTTGTTTATGATGTTAGTTTGCTGAATTGGTTGTTCTTAATCTTCTCTAAACCCTGGAGCTGTATTTAAAATCAGAGCTAAGCAGCTAAAACAGTGGACCTTGTATTTTTCAGCGATCAACCCAAAACAGTTTTTGGAGTAGATGAGTTCATCTTTCTTTAAAACAGGATAAATTTTTATCAGAAAGATCAGAACAGATATAATTTATATAATACGTTCCTTAATTATGCTAATTTTCCCCACCTCCATCCACTTGAGATGAAATTTAAGATAGGCACCTCAGAGCTATTATGCATTGCAGACACTATTTATTCCAACACTCATATTTTTATAAATGAAGACCCCTGGAGAAGCTAAATGTTTTCTTGAGGCCATATAGTCAGTTAAAGGGAATCCAAATAGGGCTCAGAACTCTTCAGTTCTTATTTTATATCCTATAGCTATGAAGAAACGTTTGTGAAATGTATAGATATGTTTCCTAAATAATTAGCACTGATCCACTATTTTATTCATTCAATAATACTTATTAATATACTAAATACCAGAGATTGGAGGTGCATGATGAATAGTAGATTAGCACTGCCCTCATGGAATGCTGCTGGGGCATATAGACGGGTAAATAGAAAGTGATAATACAGAATGGTAGGGGCGAGTGTAGGAGGACAGGAGGACATCTTGGAAGAGGCACAGAACTTCACCCAGTTGAGTGTTGAATGCTTGAAAATTTTCTGGAGGATGTGAAGAGGTCTATGCTGAGTCCTTTTAGAAGCAACAGTCTGGCAAGGGAAGTGAATACAGAGGAAGAAACAGCATTCCAAGCAAAGGAAACACCCTATCCAAAGGCCTAGAGGCAAAACATTCATGAGAGTACCTTTCATAAAATGGTTTTTCATGAATGAGTCATGCCTTTGTATAGTCTAATTGGTTCCTGCACACCAGCAGGTAAGGGAAGGTCCCGTGAATATATATATTCAAGGGAAAAACTGAGCACAAGCCAAAGCATTGAAGAATAAACCCCAAAGTGCTAGGGTAAACCTTGCCACAGTCTCCATGGGTTCACTGGTCATGAAGCTGATTCTCGAGTATGAGCTCTTAAAAATAACATTCCTGTCACTCACTGTCTTTTTGGTTGTAAGTGTAAAACAATTTGCAATACTTTGGAATCAGAAGGCATAGATTTATGTATGACTTGATGCTTGACAGCTTCTGTCTAGAAAACTGCCAGAAAATTACACTGTTTTTCCCAGGTAGAAAATAGGAATGAAGATGCTGTCCTATGCAAGAATTAGTTGCTGCTGGTATCTCTGGATAACTCTGATCATTCTAGATTGTCACCAGGATGCATGAGAGACCATAAAAATCGGCTTCTTCTGTTTACAGATCTTGGAAGTAGCCTTTCATGAGGCCGACCGAGATAGAACTTGCGATTTAAAACATGAAAGAAACACAAACAAACAAAAAACTTTTGTAATAATTTCAAACCTTCAGAAAAGTTTCAAGAATATCGCACAGAATTACCATTGTACGCGGATCCCACAATTGTTAGTATGTCACATTCGCTTTATCCTCTTCCTCACTCCACCCTCTCTGTGTTTTTTTTCTGTAACATTTGAGACAACACTACAGATACAATGGCCCTATGCCTCTAAATTACTTCTGTCTCTCTATATTAAAAAAACAAGGACATAACTGTCGTGCAGTTTTTGAGAAATCCGGAAATTAACTTTGATACAAGCCTTAGTGTTTTCAGATTTTGAGCTGGCCCAATTACTAACGTACCATTTCTGGAATAAGTTTATCTTATAGTGCTGTAAGCATGGATCCTGTATTCTGCCTAACATCTTGGGCATACTTTTTATGTGTGTTTACCCTCTGTAATTCCTTGCTGAATGAGATGAAGAGAGCTCTCTTATGACACATAAATATACACAAAAATGCTCATCTCTAGAAAGTTACACATTTATGCACAGATAAATGAGATTGGTAGGCAGTGCATGTTCACAAACAGATCATTCACTAGAAGAACTCTGAAATACTGTTAATTTCCATATAGGTCAACCTATGTAGAAATGGCCAATTTCATCTTCAAATTAGATGATGTTAAAGACTGAGATAATCTTGGATAATGTGAATCTTGGATAATCTTGGATAATGCTGGTTTCAGAGTTCATTAGTACCCAGATTTTATATATATATATATATATATATATATATATATATATAGAGAGAGAGAGAGAGAGAGAGAGAGAGAGAGAGAGAGGGAGGGAGGCCGGGGGGAGAGAGAAAGAGAGAGAGAGCACCAAGGTATGTTAATAAAATAATACATACCCTACAAACGTTGCAACAACAAAAAAAAAGAATAAAGAAAATCTTTTGCAGATTCATAGAGTAATTTATTTTTTTTAACTCTACAATTCTATTTTCTAGACCAAATTTTTTCTCTGCATAGTAATAATATCTGATATCTATATAACAAGTAACAGTCTATAAAAGATCCTTGTATGCATTATTTAAAGTAAAGCAAGTGTTACCTTCAAATTATTGAATATGTTTTATCAAGGTACAAAATGCCATTTTCATGCAGAGGGTAGTTACAGAAGAGACAGAATGGTTTAGCAATTCAGTTTGGCCAAAATGTTTTTGCTGTGGTATCTGTAAAGTATGTTGCAACTGTTAAAAATTTCTGCTAATACTTGTAGTTGACATTGAGCACTTAACTACTGGTACATGATAAAATATTTTTCTTTTAGGGCAATTTCTTACATCCTGCCAGTATCCCTGTGTCCTCAAGCTAAGAGCTAGTCGATATTATTTGGCTGGATTGAGATTCCATTTTCCTCAAATTGCTTTTCTGAGACAGTCTATTCAGACTGCTTTTCTTTTCCAGACTGTGCTTTTAGACCATCCAAATTATTTCATTTTTTTAAATTATTTTTTAAAAACATTGTTTATTTTTAAGAGAGAGAGACAGAGTGAGAGCGGCGGAGGGGCAAAGAGAGAGAGGGAGACACGGACTCCGAAGCAGGCTCTAGGCTCTGAGCTGTCAGCGCAGAGCTCGACACGGGGCTCAAACCCACGAACCATGAGATCATGACCCAAGCTGAAGTCAGAGGCTTAAACAACTGAGCCAGCCAGGTGCCCCAAGACCATCCAAATTATTTCAGATTATAAGATCTAGGAACTCAGAAGATATGTTACAAAGGTGTCTCTTCTATAAACTCTGTTGTGTCAAATAAATTATTCAGCCCCCTTATTTGTGTTGTTTGGTGTTATGTGAAGAAATCAATGCATTATGTGAGCATTTTTTGAGAAGTGAAAAAAAAATGAAGCACAGTGAAGTTTTCATAAAATTTGTGTTGAAGTTCTGGGGTTCATTTTTAAAATTATGTTTGACAATATCCATAGCCTCTGTTCTATTTTGAGGGTTTTTTTCCAATTGAAAAGAGTGGAAATACTGGAATACATATTTCACTGATGGAACAGTACTGTGCTAAGTGACCAATCATATCACTCATTTTGAGGATTCTACTTTACGAAGGGCATGGCTGAGATTATAAAAATGGAAATTTCAAATACCTGAAACCTTGCCAGAAATTACTAGAAGTTCTGGATGTGCCAATGAAATAATTGGAAAATGAATCTGCTTGTGCCGACAGCAATGGCCTCAGATTATGACTGTAACAGGAAGTAAAACCTTGTGCAAAATTGTACATCATGACTTTACCTCAGGAAATAACTTTAAATCTATCAGTTGCTGGAGGGGGAAGAGGTTATTTTAAATGGATGCACAAAATATTGGTTCTTCTCACTGATGACAGAATAGTAATGTGAACAATCCCCATGATAATTAAGTGGAGATAGTTTCTGCTTTGGATATGGTTTCTCTCACGTATTTAATCTCATTACTTGAAACTGAGGTTATTTTTCAGCAGGTATGGATGAAAGATTTCGTCTGAACATGCTGTTAAGGAGTCAGGTTATGGGTTTTACTTCTCACGATTCATTTAGCTTCTAATGAAGAATTTAAAACTACTGAGATTTCCCTTCCAAACTCCTTCAGATGTATTCACGGGCGTAGTCTCCAGAGGGATAAACAAAGCGGTGTGGAGACATATGTCAACCTTGCTCACGAACGAGCCCCTCAAAACACATCCCCAGCCCGAAAGGATCACTGAGAGCTTCTTTGGTGGACAAAACAGGGAACACACTAGTTTTTCAACATGCTTCAGGTTTTAAAGATATACGTGGTTGATTAAATAAAAATACTGCAGAACCATGATAGCAATTAACAAAATTTCAAGACAGAGTTTGTGAAAAGGGGACATCCATGTTGCAGTATCACCCTGATGCTTCCTATGAGAACAAAGAACCTCTTATAAAATCTGGGTTTTTTGTGTGTTGGATGGAAAACCATGAAAGGACTAATATTTAGGACAGCTCAGCTAGGAAGAAATGTGAGGGTAGCAATTGCTTCAAATGCTGAAATAATTTTATACCAAGGAATGGAAAAGGAAACAATTATTTGAGGGGGAAGTGCCACCTGACTATCTCTTTATCAAGCTCCTTTAGCGTTTTGAGCCTGAATCCACTCCAGCAGATTGTCACAGATTGTTTTACCTTATAAATGTAAATGGAACATTATGCTCTTTCTGCAGCCATTACTTTTCTTTAGGCCCTCACCGATCCTACCCAGATTCTCTAAAGGCCTATTAAACGGTCTCCAATCTTTCATCTTGCCCGTCTCTTAGCCATTCTCTATGATCTAGGATGAGTGATCTTTCTGAAATATAAATGGAATCATACTGCTCTTTCTAGAAATCCATTCATCTTTTCCCAAAGCGTTGGGAGATAATTTAAACCTCTTTGGATTGAGCTTCTGCCAACATTTCTTGCTTTAGTAGCGTCCCAAATATGACAGCCTTCTCTCTGTTGTGTTCTCTTTAACTTTTCTGTCAGGTTAACCTTGACGCATTCCAAGAGAGGCTCAGATCAGCCAACATTTAGCTTTTGTGTTTTCCCACAGGAGCATGCACTAGCTTGAAGCTCTCTGAGGAAAGCATGATGTTTGAATATTTTCTGGACCTTCAGTGCTTGGCATATGGTAGATGGTCTATACATTTAGAGCAATGAAGTAAATCACCAACCCCACTTGTAGAATCATCTGGCCCCTAAAGGTTAGGACTGAATATGCTAAGAAAGAACCAGGTTTCTGAATGGTGGGTGAGGCTCGGTGTTTCTGTTCAAGGGTCAGCCTCTCCTTTTAAAGAGCTCACATCTAGCATTTTATTATGCTCCTAAATGTAATCCTTAAGTAAGGTCAAGACTACTGTATGTCTTATGTATGTAAGAGAGTAGAATGGCATATATGTGCTGTAGGTTTTTGTTTGGTAAAAGCATCTACCTGTTTTCTTTCCAGATACTTCTTTGAAAATGGCAATGGTATCAGAATTCCTCAAACAGGCCTGGTTTATTGAAAATGAAGAGCAGGAATACGTTGTAAGTCAAGTGACAACAAAATACCTTAGTTAAGATTAGAAGAGAAGCTAGTATGAAGGAGTGGACGTTATTCTATGTCTGTCTCATCCACAGAAAACTGTGAAAAGCTCCAAAGGCGGTCCTGGGTCAGCAGTGAGCCCCTATCCTAGCTTCAATCCATCCTCGGATGTTGCCGCCTTGCATAAAGCGATAACAGTCAAAGGTAATCGTGTCTCCCCATAACCGCCCCTCCTGGACATTTCAGAATGGCCACTAGAATGGCTATTGAAAACCGGCCATGTGCAGTGGGAAAGGTCTGTTTCGTTTTGAAGATAAAAAAAAAAAAAAAAAAAAGATCTCTTCGTCAAAAGAACTTAGGAATTTTCAGCACTTGGGAAATTTGGGTCAAATCAGTAGAATCTCTGTTGCTACGACTGATATTTTTACCAGCTCATTTCCAGCAGAAACTCAATGCTGGAATCAACACCTCTCCTCACATCTAGGGTTTACATCAGGACCAAGCACTGCAGCTATGAGGGCCGGGAACAGTTTCTCTTTCTTTCTCCTTCAGATGGAGGGAGTGACATCTGAAACGCTTCCCTTTAATGCTGCCTTTATATCTTAGGCTGGTATAATTTCCATTTCTTAGTTTTCTAGAACTTCATTTGGGCCATCTTGGTAACTAATTATTTTATGTCAGTTATTGATGATGAAGAAAATTGATTTTAAAAGCCTAGTGGTCTTTTATTTCCAGGTGTGGATGAAGCAACCATCATTGACATTCTGACCAAGAGAAACAATGCACAACGTCAGCAGATCAAAGCAGCGTATCTCCAGGAGAAAGGAAAGGTAGGTCGAGTGGTACATTTAGGTTTTTAATTTCACTTACGTTTATGTATAAACATGGATTTTGAAGCACAATTCACCTATTTTTTTTATCTCCAACACTATTTTCCCCTCACAACTAAGACGAGGATGACAGTATTTGCTTGCTTGGTTGCAGTGTAATCAATTCTAGCAAATTTTCTGGTTTCAGACATGAGTCGTCTTGGTGCTTTGCAGATGACTTTTATATTGAAGACCAGTCTTTAATTTGAATATAACGAATATCGAGAGTACTCTTGGCAGTAAGGAATATGTTCTGATTGATATGTGTCTTCTGTTAAATTTTAAATTGAGTGATTAAATGTCTGAATGTAAAGTTTATACATATAATTCTACTTTAAAAGTAAGCTTTGTATTCTCTATACCAATAATGGGTAATATTTTTAAGGAGTCCAGTTAGAAAATGATATAATACCAGTGCTTGATTGTAATGCTTATTTGAGCAGTGAAAACCTCAAAGGCTGGAAAATTATTAGTACATTATTTTTGAAGTATTCTTACTACTGTTTCTGTTAAAATACAAACTCCTATGTTTGAGCCTTGTGATTTTCTTCCTGTGTAAAACATCAAGAGAATACTTAAAAAAGTCCTTTATGAGTTCTCAGTGTAGGGCACCTGGGTGGCTCAGTCAGTTGTGCATCTGACTCTTGATTTCGGCTCAGGTCATGATCTCACTATTGTGAGACTGAGTCCTGCAGGGGGCTCCATGCTGAGTGTGTAGCCTGCTTGAAATTCTCTCTCTCTCTCTCTCTCTCTCTCTCTCTCTCTCTCTCTTCCTCCCCTGATTGCACTGTCTCTAAAAGAAAAAGAAAGTTATCAATGAATTCAGCGAATTTCATTGTAATCACTCTAGATCTAAAAAATGAAGGTAACATTCTAAATGTCATATTTTGTACCTGAATGAAAGGAACTCTAAAAGGCGGCTGGATTTAGCAATCGGTAGTAAGATTACCTAACAGTCAGGTCACCCCACAATGTGATATTACCCAGCATCAGCATTTACTTATTAGAGGCCCTGATTCTAATCTCTTGGTTATAGCCCTTGGATGAAGCTCTGAAGAAAGCCCTTTCTGGTCACCTCGAGGAAGTTGTTTTGGCTCTGTTAAAAACTCCAGCCCAGTTTGATGCTGAAGAGCTTCGTGCTGCCATGAAGGTAAATGGCCTTATTTAACCAAAACTCCTTTCAAGAGATTGTATAGACCAAGTCCACTTACATGTCTTCTTATATCCTCAACATCCAGTACAGGGCATGCCCATCAGTGAGAATAAAATGAATGAATGAGTAAATAAATAAATACATAAGTAAATAAGTAAATAAACAAATGAATGAATGTTGGACTTAGCAGCTGTATTACGTCCAGTCTTTTCATGATGTCACTGCAATGAATCATACGCCTCACTTTTCACATCTTTGTGCAAAATACTGGCTTTAAATCCATTTTGTTGTTAGAGCAATATAATAGCGTTTGTTGTAATCGTTAAATATTGTGGATATTTACTACATACCGTGGGAAAGTTACTAACTGCCAGATTCAAATGAATTTTGGGACACAAAAGCTAGCAGATGCTCTTGAATAAGATTTTCCTACATTTCCTCTTTAATCCAGGGCCTTGGGACTGATGAAGATACTCTGGATGAAATTTTGGTATCAAGAACTAACAAAGAAATCAGAGAGATTAACAGAGTCTATAGAGAAGGTATGTTTTAATGCCTAACAGTCCAAATCGCCTCTTGGAAACTAAATGTGGTATGTGTTTCTCAAAGCTGAATGTGGATATTAATAATGGGGCTTTGGAAATTCTACATATTATAATTTTTCTCCATTGTTCGGCATGTGTCAATGCATGCACACATTGTTACCAGACAGCACTCGAGTTGCCAGGGTGCTGATGAGGGAGACAGCATCCCACCCCTCATCAACGTTGCACTTTAATAGAAAATGTCCTTCTAGCACAAATGGCCACGTGTTACTGTAATGGAAAACTCAGTTCATTAGTGCTGAATTTAAAGAATTTCCTAAAAACATTCCTATTTTTCTGAGATTTATGTCCAAAAAATGTCCCATTGTTTTTTATTTTGAAAAGATAACAAGAACAGAAATTTCCAAACAAAATATTCTCCATTTGCCCTTGAAAATGTAGAGTCCAGGGACGCCTGGGTGGCTCAGTTGGTTGAGCGTCTGACTTCAGCTCAGGTCATGACCTCACAGCTTGTGGGTTCGAGCCCCACGTGGGGCTCTGTGCTGACAGCTCGGAGCCTGGAGCCTGTTTCAGATTCTGTGCCTCCCTCTCTCTCTGCCCCAACCCACTCGCATTCTGTCTCTGTCTCTCTCAAAAATAAAATAAACATTAAAAAAATTAAAAAAAAAAAAAAAGAAAATGTAGAGTCTAGTACTTACAATCCTCTGATGGAAACTTTACCTTTACCATTATGAACTTTAGTCATTATGAACATAAATGACTCACTTACTCTTTATGTTTTTTTGTAACTTACTCTTTATCTCTAGTTATAACCATGGGGATGAATGACCAGCCATGGACCATTTTATCTATTCAGTGACACATCTCATTTAAAAGATACGCTCAACACTGTAAACAGGGTTGCTATCACCGGGTCCTGGTCAGTGTTGGGAATTTTATTAATTTCTATTTCTAGTTTCCCAAGCCTTCAACGTTTGTTTTCCCATCCTAATATGCGGCACCATACAGGATCTTTCTGCTTGGTTTTCATACCAAGCACAGGGAATACAATAGCCCTTGCACATGGCAATTTAATAAAGGTATCACAATAAGGAAGGTTTTAACCTCATTTTCTGCGATTCTTATCTCATTATCAGTATTTCTCTTAGATTCATTTATCAGTAATGATAATCAAGAAAGGCATTATTATTAGTTCATTTTTCTTGATAAAACATAGTTTACAAAGGTATATATCCATATTTCTCTATTATATACCAAATATAATGTAATGATGGCTTATTTAACTGCCCTGTCCTCTACTCAATTATAAATTCAGTTAATTTTTGTGTACTAGAGCATTATTTTTGCCTAGTTAGTTAAGGGATTTTCTACAACATTTTAAATCTATATCTATATATATAATCAATCTATCTATATATATATTTACACATGTATGCAAAACTATATCACATATAAGATATTTATAACATTTTAAAGTAAATACATAATCTGTGTTCAAGGAAGTACCTCTAGCTTATGGTTTTAAATACATATTCTAATTCATCCCATTGCTTAAATTTTGGCATATTTTGTTTCAAAATTGATTTTTAATCATGTATACCTATGCAATTTATTCTTGCTAGCAAAAGTTTTATGACCGTAGGGTTTCATTCACAGTATTATCTAAATTGCTTTCATTGCCCTATGGAAATAGCTTTGATGATCTAAGATTTTACTCGCTCTGATTACTCTGTTTTTATTTAAAGAATGATAATATTTGAGATACGTTCCATAAGTCATTGAACATTTGACACTGCAAATTGTAAGCCAGCATAGAGACGTCAGATATTACTACCACGATTATTTGTCACTAGTTTACTGCAAAATACACTTTTCTTATTTCTCAGAACTGAAGAGAGATCTGGCTAAAGATATCACCTCAGACACATCTGGAGATTATCGGAATGCTTTGCTTTCTCTCGCTAAGGTATACTTCAACTAGTTCAGAAAATACCTCCTCCTTTATGAGGAGTCAAGTCTTAGATTTCCTCTCTCTCTCTCTCGAAATAAGCAATTGACTCTCTATTTCTCAAAAAGTGTTATGTACCTGATGTTAAGAGAATTAAGTAAACCATGAGATTACATGCTAGAAAACAACTTACCAGAGGGCACCCGGGTGGCTCAGTCGGTTGGGTGGCTGGCTTCAGCTCAGGTCATGGTCTCGCGGTCAGTGTGAGTTCGAGCCCCACATCGGGCTCTGTGCTGACAGCTTGGAGCCTAGAGCTTGCTTCCCATTCTGTGTCTCCCTCACTCTCTGCCCCTCCCCTGCTTTCTCTCTCTCTCTCTCTCTCTCTCTCTCTCTCTCAAAAATAATAAACACTTAAAAAAGTTAAAAAAAGAAATAAAATAAAACAACTTACCAGAGAATGGGGATTTTTTTCAGGGTGACCGATCTGAGGATTTTGGCTTGAATGACGACTTGGCTGATACGGACGCCAGGGTAAGCAAGTGCTCACAAATACTTCTGGAGTCGACCTTCCTATGTCAGATAGGTCTTGCATTAGGTGGGGTTACCACCTGAGGCCTCTACGTGAAAGCAAACTTTAGATCCTCCCAGAGGCCAGTCACCCCTAATGTTCATTCCCTGAGTGATGCACACCCATTTGTACTTGAACAGAGTGAAACACGTGATCTTTATGTTCTTAATAGATTTCATTTCTCACAAAGTGGGAGGGGATTGAAAGAAATTGATTTGTCATTCTTAAGAATTTTTTTGTTGAGAAAACCCTGAATTTTTTCTTATCATGTCTAAGAAAGGGAAAAATAATTTTTAAGTGGAAAGGGTAAGCACATTGAACCGTCTTTTAACAGTGAACAGTGCAATGAGTTCATACATATAGATGTATGTTTATGTTGTAAAACCATTATAGTAATGATTATAGTTATAAAAATTATAACATTTATATACATTCAAGTATATTGACATATATAATTTCAGTGAGATTGCTGGTTATTTATACACCAATCCATTGGCAACACTAGAGAAACTGTGCCATTTTAGGGCCTGGAATTTCTGTTAAATACAGAAAGAAAAAGACAACTATTATTTGCATATGCTTTCCCTATGGGATAATATTATGTCTGTAAATTCATTATGGTGAGTTAATAAGATAGAAACTTATCTGTCCATACTCACTCCCTTCATAATACTGGTACATAATCTTGCATATAAAAGGCACTCATTAACTTTTGGTTGAATAAATGCACACATACCAGATGTTTGTTTGAAAAGTCCAAAATAACTTACGTCCACCAGAAGTTCGACCATTTTAATAGAAATCACGCAAGCATATCAAAGAACAAAAGTTAGCATTTGAATAACTGCCTATAATAAAACATGATTCTTATTTGCTTGTGACATTTCTGAATTTGCTTTCCATTTTAAGACTATCAGGGCTCTTGGATGTATATTTGTGGCAGCTACCTGGATTAATAGTGGCCCAGGAGGATGATGGCAATTAACATTTCAAAGTTAGCAGAGCATGCTTGTGACCGTACGACAAAGATTATCTTTTCCAGTTACAAAAGAGGAAAATCTGTACTTCACTAAGGTTAAATTGTTTATCTAAGATTACAGGGCAACTAAGTTCCAGAGTCAGAATTTGAATCCAGAAATCTTAATATCAAAATTCAAGTCTATGTTATGTTTGAATTATTGATTTATTAGTACCATTTGCTGGTAGTTACTCTGAACGATCAAGAGTAAAAAAAAACACCCTATGTTTAGACAGTCCCTTGGAGTTGTCTTGATATAGAGCATAACCTGAAAGCAATTTAATTCAGCAAATACTTATTCTGCAAACACATCTTCAGTCTCTACTGTTTGCAAGGCACAAACATACCGTGGAAGATACTTGACCAAATACGGTCCCTATCTTTACGGAACTTGCACTCTTAGCGTTGCTTACTGTGATTGAATTGGACACAAAGCAGCTGCCTAGAAAATCTTTGAAGAGATCTAACATTCTTGTGCGGGTATCAAGTCGGCAGATAGTCAAATGCTTATGTTTGTGTTTCTTGATAGGCTTTATATGAAGCAGGAGAAAGGAGAAAAGGGACAGATGTGAATGTGTTCATTACCATTCTCACCACCAGAGCATATCCCCATCTTCGCCAAGGTAAATGGGGAGAAAAAAGGTTCCTGAAAATTACTTATGGAAGATTCAGGGTTTTTTGAGGACAAATAAAAGAACGGAAAGATAGAAGCCTTAATTAGTGTCCTTCCCATCCCAAGTGGATGTGGTGCTCCTGACCCCTTATTGCCATTTGTACATTTGCCCAAAGTTGAACGGCCACCATTGTATAGTACTTGAAACACACTTTGTGATTTTGGCAGGTAGAACATTATTTCATTATCTTAACTATTTCTACTCTCTCAAAGTATTTGGAATGGGTGTGACAAAATACACACATACGATAAGTGAAATTACAATGAAGAAAACTATTAAAAACCCAGGACTAAGTGAAGAAAAGGGCACAGCGGTCCCCCCATCCCCCCCCACACACACCACAAAGCAACAAGAGTTGGCCTTTGAGCACAAGATTTGACTCTGCACCTTTTCGCAGCCAACGCAAAGGGGAAGTCCTAATGATGATCGAAAGTTCATTATCTTATAATAGCACACTGATTTCTAATGATAAAAATAAGAGACATTTAGTACACAGATCTCTATAGAAGGGGAGATCCATTTGGTATGGCACTTGGCTCTGATGTAGTAAGTATCACGGTTGTCAATCACACGCCAGCTCTAATAAATGTCAACACTTGCAGAGATTTCCCAAAAATATACAGGAGCACCAAAATAGCCATGAGAGCTACATTCCTAGGAGAAGATGAAGTATCCAAAATATGCTCAGTTGAATAATTAGCTTTAAAATGTGTGTTTTGAAATCCAGTCAAGGAATGCTTTGAGTCGCCCTGCTTTTCTAGTTTCCCCAAAATAGGATGCCTTGTACATCTCTTAGTTTAAACTTCATATTCAGTGTTTCAGAAGTACGCCAAGTACAGTAAGCACGACATGAACAAAGTTCTGGACCTGGAAATGAAAGGGGACATCGAGAAATGCCTCACAGCTATTGGTATGTGGTCCCGCAGCGGGGAGAGTTTTCTAACCTGAAATGGTCAATGCTGTCCCATAATTTTTTTAAAAAATAGCTGATATAATAAACTTATATTTCATATAGAGGCAACATGTAAGATAATGGCAATGAATGTTTAGCTAAAGGCATATAATGGCCTTCTTAATAATAAAAGATATTATTCCTTTTATCAAAAAGATGGGCAGGCGGGAAATAACTTTCTGAGCGTTTAGTGAAGCACCAGGCAGGGCATACCTCTGAGGAAAGTCAGAGTGGTCAGTCATTAAGAGCATGAGATTGGGTTTAGATAAATGCAGATTCAAATCCTGGTCTGCCACTTGCTGATTGACTCATCTTAGTCATAGCCAGAGGGATTAATTCAGTAGGTCTGCAGAGACTTCTGAAAACGCCTTCAGAAGAAAAAGGCTTTAAAGGTCTCCTGTGCTATCCTGATTACCTGGGAACGTATGTTCTAAAGCAGTGCTTCTCAAACCTTGACGCACTCATGAATCCCCCCGAAAATCTTGTTAAGTGCAGATTCTGATTCAGTAGGTCTGTAGTGGGGCCCTGGGATTCTGCATTTCTAACAAGCTCCCAGGTGATGCCAATACCTTTGGTCGATAGATTCCATGTTGAGTAGCAAGGTAGAGAATATCACTAATGGACGCACGTGTTAGTGTTTTATCAGACACTTGCCTTATGTTGCAAGCAAGCCCCATTTCACTTGAAAAAAATTCTTATTATGACATGAGAAAAGTATTGACCGTGTGCCCACATGGCCTTTAACACCTACTGGTTTCCCCATTTCCAAGAAGACTATACTCCGGATAGCATGAACCAGAGTTGGTACTGGATGGATTTAAGATACAGGAGGAGATGGGCGACATTGTTGGGGAAAAGATTACTCAGAACGCCATCTAGGGAATGGTTTCTTATAGGCCAAATATCCGTTATGAGGTGGGGGGATGAGGAACAGAAGTGTAGAACAGAATCTTGCTGGGGAAACTGTATTCCTTATGTTTCCTTCATACGTGTCTTTCTTGTCATGTGCTAAATATGTCAACTTAAGTGTGCCTGTCTTGCAGTGAAGTGTGCCACAAGCAAACCGATGTTCTTTGCTGAGAAGCTTCATCATGCCATGAAGGTAACGTTGTGTGTATGTGCTTTGCTTATGGGTAAAATTATTGTTTGTGGGGAGAACAACAGAAAACTTCATATCGTTTGCAAGCCATGCTTATTTCAATATCTCCCTCCTAAAAAGAATCATTGTTCCATCTAGTGCAAAAGGCAATACCCTTCCTTATTAGCATAAAATTCGGTCAGATTTGTTGTATTTTTTTACGGGTGAGGTAGTAAGGTGAGCTTGTCGGTAATTGGTGGCTTACTCATGATTTGTACAAAACCTGAGTCAGCGGAGAAAGGTTACTTTTTCTTTTAAGATGTGATTTTAGGAACCTACTTCCGCTGAGGTTGTGGGTTTTACGATTTCCTCCTTTCTATGTTTCACTTTCCTTTTTGTTTTTATTGTTATTCTGGCATCCATGCCCTGGATTCATATTTCATTCTAAGATTTTAAAACGTCATTTTAAAATGACACAAGTGGAAGGTGTTATTAAGATACATTTGCAATAAATACCACTTCAGCCACTTCACTTGAACTTCATTCTCTAGCATGCATCGTCTTGTACAGGATGCCACCAGTATACATGTATTGTGAAAAGCCGTCCTTCTTTTTTCTTTTGCAACTCCAAAATAGAGAAGTCCTCAGAGAGAGAGAGAGAGAGAGAGAGAGAGAGAGATCTAACTATTCAATTCATAGGAAAGAGTCCCTCTGAAATGATACACATTGTCCACTATGTGGTTCGCAATACAGTCCCAGACCTCGTGCCTGCTGCCATCTAAGGGGATGGTTATCTAGCTGGGTGAGGATGAATGCCTAGCACTGAAAAAGAGCAGGAGAAATCAGTGTAGACTTGCCATCTGATAAACTAAGACCTGATATTTGAATAGGGATTAGCCAGAGGACAGTAGTGGTGGAAGGAATGGAGGGATGAAGCAAGGTTGGTCCAGGAGGAGGACTCTGGATGACACTTTGAAGATGATAAATACAATGAGCGTGAGAGTACGTAGTGGAAGAAGAGGTTGTGGGACTAGGCAGACATTGTGAACCCAGACAAAATGTTTGGTTCTCATCCTAAACGCAACCCAAAGACCACTGAGGGTTTTAAATAGATGAATTTGACCATCAGATTCGCAAATTAGAAGGTTCGTGTTATTTGTAATTTTTGGAGCGTTTGGACAAAAGAAAGACTGATGATGGAGGACCAATCAAGCGGTGGTAAAAGCTTACACCTGCTGATGCAACAGTTGGATCCCTGTCATTTTATTTCTACCTGTGTCAAGTGCATGGGTGTGTGTGTGTGTGTGTGTGTGTGTGTGTGTGTGTGTGTGTTTGGATGTGTGTTTTAATGAGTGAACAAAAGAGCTTCACGTTCAAACCCATATCCTGCTTTACTAAGAGTATGCTCTGACTATGACATTTACCATCATTTGTTTTAAACAGGGTGCTGGGACTCGTCATAAGGCACTGATCAGAATTATGGTCTCCCGTTCTGAAATCGACATGAATGATATCAAAGCATGCTATCAGAAGTTGTACGGTGTCTCCCTCTGCCAAGCCATCCTGGTATGTTGTGGTTTTCATAATGCTCCCTGCCCACCCCCGCAAACGGCAGTCCTTTTTGCAACTTCTTCAAAGAGAAAAGCTGACTTACATATTTGTAGATTGTATGCGTAAGATTAATTTGTTATTTTAGGATACTTAATTTATTGAACTTTCCTGGACTTGTGAATTCTATACTGAAAAACCACACACAATTTCCAGCAGTCATGGAAACATTTAGTTTCCCATGTATAAATTTAGCAAACAAAACATTTTGGTAGAGAGATATAATGATGTATTTTGCAATGACTATTGATTAGAGATTAGAAACTTACTATTGTAAGTTTTTACTTAATTTTGTTAATATAAAATGTATAACAAACAAGTTTAAATTTTCATTATAGTGTTAAAAGTAAAAAAGAAACACAAGTCAAAGGTTTTAAACTTCTTGAAAGATTGAAAGATTGAAAGATAGTTGACAGTTTAAAGTTAAGTTGTCATTTACACTGGATAACTAAATCTACCAAGAAAAAGTGAGAAAATCACAGGTTTATCACTTTCTCTCTGGTGAGTGAGTCACATAGTCCTTCTTTACTGTGATACGAAATTATATTGTGTTAAGTTACCCAGTTCTGTGTGGTATTTCATTCTTGGGAAATAATGGCTCTAATATATAACATAGTCAATATAATCTGAATCTTGAAAGCTATTGCTTTTTATACAATAATTGATTAACAAATATCAGTTATCTGCTATATTAATTATATGACTTAAGTAAATGATAGTCTTAGCAAAGATCCTAGAGTTCACATACTATGATATACGTTCTATAATTGTTAATCTACAAATATATAATTCTTCTATGATTAAAAATATTTTACATTGATTGTGGTTTCAGGTAGCATTAAGTATACTCTATTTCTTCATCAACAGGATGAAACCAAGGGAGATTATGAAAAAATCCTGGTGGCTCTCTGCGGAGACTAACATTCCTTTGATGACCACAAGCTTCTTGATCAGAAGACTTTTTAATCATGTATTTTCATTCCATATCATACACTTAAATAGTAAAGTTTTCTCAGCAGGATTATAGTCTAGCTAAATGCTTTTTGAAAAATATAGCCTAAAAATCATTTTTATATCACAACTCCATATGATAGAGAGTGCTTTTTTAAACTATACTTATCCCAAACTATAAAACCTCATAAACAGGTTGTTCTGGTAACATTACCTGAGAAAGATGTTTGTGCAGCAGAAAATAAAATGATTCTTCTAGGCTAGAAGTCATTGGTTCTTCTATTCTGATTCTGTGTGTGTGTGTGTGTGTGTGTGTGTGTGTGTGTGTGTGTGTGTAATGCAGTGGTTTTATTTGGTACCAAGGGAAAGGAGCTTGAATCCTAAATTATAATCATTTAATGAAATAGATTTTGCACATCAAACTTAAGAAAATAGTCAGAGTTGGAAAATGGACTCCTTACATTTTATCATCTGGGTACAGAAAATGGAGAGCATGTCTGTATAATAATGGATTTATTGCATCGGTATTGTAACAATTGAACATTCTGCTGTGTTTCACGAACCAGTGTGAAGAAGAACCAGGAGCAGCAATTAAAATGTGTCTATTAAAATGCACGTTGCATGTTGAGTTTTCAAAGTAACTGTCAAACTGTTTCCAGAGTGGCCGTGCCATTTTACTTTTCCATAATGAGCATATGACCATCTACTTTCTCCACCACCTTGCCAGCATTTGTTACTGTCACTATTTTGTATTTGGACAGTTTGTTTTTTATTGTTGAGTTTGAGAAGTCTTTATATGCTCTGGATAGTAGTCCTTTGTCCAATCCGCAGTTTGCAAATACTTCCTCTCAGTCTGCAGCTTGTATTTTTATCCTCTTACCAGGTCTCTCTCAGAACAAACACTTTAAATTTTAATGTGGTTCCATGTTTCAGTTTTTTCTTTTATCGATTGTGCTTTTGGTATCACATCTACAGACTTTTTTACTAACCTGAGTTCCTGAAAATTCCTCTTCTGTTGTTTCCTAAAGGAAGTTTTATAGTTTTCCATTTAACATCTAAATTTTGTGATCTGTTTTGAACAAATTTTTGTGTAAAGTGTGAAACTTAGGTCAAAGCTCTTTCTCTCTTTTTTTGTTTGCTTTTTTTTTTTTTTGCTTGTGGATATCCAATGGCTCCCCCCACCCCATTTGTTGGAAAGGCTATCTTTCGTCTATTGAATTGTTTTTGCACTTTTGTAAAAGAAATCAGTTATTTTCCTCTGAAAGTATTCATACCACATAGGTGGCAATCTAATCTAAACTAATCTATCTAATTTAATTTAATTTATCACCACCAAAATAATCAAGTTGGGTGTTTTAGTTTCTGACCATTCTAGCTGCATTCACCTGATTGCAGCTTTATTTGCCTTGACCTCTGCCCTTCACTTTCTTCCACGTATATCTGGTCCCATGCATCCTATGGAACAGTCATGATGACTTGGGTCCTGATATATCAGCCAAAGGAGGCTGGCAGAAATGCCTATTACAGTCTCTGGATTTTTTAGTTCTTTTGCTATTATATAAGATACCACCCTGGTGTGTTTCTTTGGGAAGGACAAGTACCTGAGTGGGAAATTAGAGGTGGAAAAGGACTATAGTCTCCTGCTCCATGACCAGATACTGAAATTAAACACGATGCTAAGAAATTAGTTTTTCCAGGGCCCTTTGGGTGACTCAGTTGGTTGAGCATCCGACTTTGGCTCATGTCATGATCTCACAGTCTGTGAGTTCAAGCCCCACGTCAGGCTCTGTGCTGACAAGTCAGAGCCTAGAGCCTGCTTCAGAAGCTGTGTCTCCCTCTCTCTCTATGCCCCTCCCCTTCCCTTGCTCTATCTCTCTTTGTATCAAACATAAATAAATGTTTAAAGAGATTTTAAAAAAAGAAATTAGTTTTTCCATGTGGATGAGATATTCTTCTTGGTAAACTGTGGTATAGGGTAAGCCTTGGACAATATTATCCATAAAATGGTTAAATTCTAGGAAAAATCCCCATTCCCTCCATTTGCCTTTCTAACTCACACTAAGGTTTTAGCTCTGTGTCAAGACAACAGTTCTTCCATCTTCCTGGACACTCAAAATCTTGGTCAGGGCCCCCACCTCAGTGTTCCCTGAATACCGTATCACAATTGCCTGTTCAGTTGTTTTCTCTTCTCTAGGTTTTGTAAGGATACAGGCTATGTTTGTTTTATTCCCTTCTGTGTTTCCAGTACCCTACCTAGTCCCTAGAAGATAAAATACACTTACATTTTTAAATGTGCAAATAAGTAAACAAACACATAAAACACGTAGCCAGCATTTTGCATTTGCCAAAAAACTGTCTATTCCTCCTTTTGGCTGATGCATGAATTTTTGTACGCCCATGGTGATTTTGTTAACACACACAGACATACACAGAATTCTCATTGATTTGGGCATGGAGGAGTAGAAACTATAAATTACCAACGATAAATTTCTCAAACAAAATAGTGATAATAGTTTCAACAACATGCATAAACACAGGAACAATACAAAAGGGAGAATATTTAACAAATCCATCGAGGCTCAACACACATATGCTCTACATACTTCATCTGTGGCTAAATGTCTGCTAAGGTAGCTGCTTCTATATTAGTTTTATTTACCTGCATTTTTTCTTTATCATTAAATAAGAATACCCATTGCAGTGACTCACCTCTGCTCTCTGTGTCCTGTGTGGCACCTCAACGGACACCTCTGTCACCAGAATGCTGAGGTCAAGTGATTTGAGCATGACCCCTTTTTGACTTTCTTTCTTCCTCTTTTGTTCTTGTTCTTACAGGCCTCACATGGAATGCACAGGGATAGTTTCTATGTATATATCAATTAATTTTGTGGTCCTCTGTAATTAACAGAAAAAGATGAGTAACAATGGCTAAATAGAATTTTTTTTTTTCTGCAAGAAACCCCGGGGAAGACCACTGCTTGCAATGAAGCTAAATGATTTCATAAATGTGATCATTTGGCATTTCCCTTATATTGATTATCTCATGGCTTCAAAGTGGCTGCCAGAGCTCCAGACAACGTCTCTGGGTTCATCATGTTGGGAACTACTCACATTCCCTAAAAATCCTTTTCCTTAAAAAATGAAGCTGGATGATTATTTATGTTTGTGCTTATATGAAGCAATAGGCATCTCTAAGTTTAAATGTCAGGAGAATTTAAATGTCATCTCTAAGTTTAAATGTCAGGTCTTTGGTTGCAAGCAAGAGAAACTGACTGGCTAACTCACAAAAGAGGGATTTACAAACAGACAAGAGTGTGTTGGAGTAAGGGACTGAGAATGGGTAGAAGATTGGGAGTCCAGCTTTAGAATTAGGCAAGAACCTTGGGAGCTTTGAAGGGATGAGAAACAGGAGAAGGAAAGTAAGACAATCTTCTTATTGCTTCTGCACCCTCCTGGTTTTGCTGTCACCAAGACCTCTGCAGGGAATCACTGCCAGTCCTCTCTCTTCCTGACTTGGCAGTTCTGGTTAGAGGAACCTCCTATAATGGTCGTTCACTGGCGCTAGACAAATAAGGGCTGGCCAGGCATCCCTCTCTTTAGATGATAATCCTAGCATCTCTCCAAGTAGACTAGATTGAGCTTCCTTACAGCATGGTGGCCTTAGGGAAGTCAGCCCGCTGACACAGCAATTCAGGGCTCCTACATCCGCTTCCTACATCCTGGCCTCAGAAGTCACACATTTTTGTTGTTGAGTAAGTCACAAGCCTGCTCACATTCAAGGGGAGGAGGGCAGCTACATTTCATCTCTTAAAGGGAGAGTAGCAGGGTCCTAGATGATTTGAGGAAGAAGGGCAGATTCTGTGACAGCCATTTTTGTAAAGCGATGATATGCCATGTGTAGGACAATAGCCTGTCATTACATTCCGTGTACCATTGCCTACGATATCTTCCACGGAGTGGCTACGCAAGTTCACATGCTGGCATTGCTTTGAAAAAGTCATGAGTTTCCTATATCGGCTATTGTGATACAGGAATTAGATTGCCATCTCGGGAAGCATTTTCGTGGGGGTGCCGACAAGTTATGTTCAATTTACTGGCATAACTACTTTAAAGTTCAAAAGACCACACGTAGTAAACGAGGGTTGGGATACATTATGTTTTTTTTTCTTTGTGAAAATCATAGAATGTTGCTAGCAGAGAAAAATGGAGACGAAAAGACATCTGTGGATATTTGCAAAGGACTCATCATCACCTGGGAGCAGAGTGGTGCAGAGGGCAGTGACTTGGGAGCCAGGGCAATTGGAGTTCTCACCAAACCTTTACCACTCATTAATTGACTCTGGGGAAAATACTTTATTTTTAAGTTTATTTATTTATTTTTGAAAGAAAGAGAGAGAGAGAGAGAGAGAGAACAAGTGGGAGAGGGGCAGAGAGAGGAGAGAGAATCCCAAGCAGGAATTCTGACAGCACAGAGCCCGATGTGGGGCTCGGACCCACAAAGCCATGAAATCGTGACCTGAGCTGAAGTCAAGAGTTGGGCACTTCACTGACTGAGACACCCAGACACTCTGATAATTACCTTTCCTAAGTGATAGTTTTTCATCAGTAAGATATAACATTAAACCACCCGAGAGAACGTGAAAAAAAAATCAGTGCCTCCAAACGCTAAGAGGATTAGTAACGATAGGCCAAATAGTCAATATAATTGAATGGATATTTATTTTCCATCCTTCTCTTGCTAGGATATGAATCTTGTGGTGATTAAATTGGACGAAAGTCATTCTTAGCTCCAAACTGAAACAACTTTAAAAAAAAATTGAACGGTCTGAAAAGAAAATCCTTGTACTGGAGTTTGTGTATCTCCTTCAGGCTGAGCCAGAAATACAGGAAAAGAAAGAGCTTGCTCGTGTCTGGAAACCTAAAATGCAGTCATGTGGAAATGACACTTTCCTTAACTTTACCAGTAGAAACTTGGATATTGACTCAGCAACCAAAGTGACCTCCCTTCCAAATCCTTTCTTTAGCGTTGAGTAAACGATGTGTTTGTTCTCTTGCAGTTATCACCTCTGTTTACTTTTTGACTCAAAAGTCAGCGTCTTTAAAACCATAATTAAGAATTAGTCAGGCTGCTTGACAGAAACCCCAGCCCTACCACTCACTGACTGTGGGGCTTGGCCAAGTTTCTTCCTTTCTCTGTGCCTCAGTTTACTCATCTATAAAATGAGGGTATTAACGGTTGTGATGGAAATTAAATGAAATCATCAGCTTCTAGCACCAATAAAAACAACCTCAGGAAATATTAATATATACTCCCTTCTGCTTCTATGATGGGCTAGAAATTTATTGTTGCCAATAAAACCTTCCATCATTATGGGTGTGTGTTATAATATGCCCTATACTATCAGAAATATCAGGCCACTCCTAGCTACTGCAAAGATAAATGGAATGAGATTTCTTGCATGTAGTAAACTAAGTTGTGGATTATATTCTTTATATTCTTGTCTCAGGGTAGATTATGACATTCAATGGTGTCAGCCTTTTAAGTATGGAGGGTTTACTTACTGACTATCTGTTTCTGTGACTATGGAAATACAAATGGATCCAAGGCAAAAGTAGGAAGTTATCTGTGAAAAGGAACAGAGTAGGATGCAAAAAATAGATCTGAAAGAAAAGGAAGTGAACGTGATTTGGGTATATCTGCACATCAAGAATTTCACTGTGTGTGTGTGTGTGTGTGTGTGTGTCTGTGTGTGTGTGTTGGGTCCTACCAGAGGAATCCACAGAAATTCAATTTTAGTCAAATTTAGGCTGAATCATCTACCACACAACCCATCTGGAAAGAAGGCTGTTTTGTTTTGGCCTGTCGAATGGAAATGGTCTCTTGCTTCTAACTGGAAACAGTTATTGTCATTCCATTTTCACGATTGCAGCTGCTGGCAAGTTTGTGTGTCAGAATGCAAACCAATTATTCATTTCAAATGACTCGACTTTTGTATTTTACCTAGCCTTAGCCTGTGCATTTGCTTTTTAGATCCTCCACATTCAGTCCTCTACTTTAGTCCTTCTGAATCTATTACCACAGATGTAAAATATCAGAGAAGCACACACAGAACTTCTCCAGATAGGCCTAGGAACACCAACTGCTGTAATACTTTTCAAAAGGAAAAGAAGGAAAATACCTGTAGTTTATGTCTAATGCGATAAAAAAAAAACAAACAACATAATATGAAACAGCATAATATGAAGCAGAGAAAACACAGCCAAGCGTGGTGGCATGGCAAAATAAAAATGTGAGGGTCCTTGTCCAAAAGTTAAGAATTTCAAGATGGCGGAAGCAGACCCTTAAACCGAACGTGGGCTCTTCTGAATGGGCAACTTCTAAACCGAGGCAACGGCACTGCTGTGTGCCCGTCAAGCTGACCTGAATGTAACCCTTTTATGCTGTCTAAAAACAATCTGTGAGGGTATGAGCCCTCATACTCAGGTGAAGGAGGGGATACATGAACTTTTAGTACCATCTGGTGTGAATTTTAGTCTGATTTGATCATCTTTTAGATACTCCCCTACTTGTCCAGAAAAAAAAAAAAAGGGCTTACGTTCTGTTTTGCTTCCATTTATTCCACTGGCTACTCTCCAAGATGTTTTGGAGTGTGCTTGGCAGAAGGGTGTCATTGCAGAGGGAAAGGCTGAGGTGTTTGGCTCAGCGTCCCCTGGCCCTTCTGTTTGCTGGCTAACATCTCTTGACATTGGAGGTGAACGTGGGGTATGAGAGACTGGCCATTTGCTCCCAGAGGCACTGGCCTTACCAGATTTTAAACAAGATGGAATTCAAAGATAATTGTTTCTTCCAGGGTTTGGGAACCTGGGGGAAAGAACAGGTTAACCAAAGCCAAAATAAGTACTTGTACATTTACTCTACATCTAAGCTGTGATTCACGTGACTTTAGGACCTAGTCATGTGTGATAGTTTTTCTAAGATTAAAACAAATTTACAAGTAAATATTGATATTTTGTTTGGGGTGAGTTTTATATCTTTTTCTTAAAGCAAAATATCAAAAAATCTCCACTTTCATATAAAATCACAGATCTTACTTCTTATTCACAGGGGCACTGCAGTAAAATTACTTGTTGAATGAAGCGGGTTTTTTTTTTCCAATGGACACTGTCGGTCCATTTTGTCTCCTTGTTCCTCTGTGTTTTTATGAATTCTGTGGAACACATAAATAAATGCATCTCATAGGGAAACATTTATACCTCATGAGACTCATTATTGCTTGTTATTTTAAATCTCTCCCTTTACTGGTTCTTTCCCAGCTTCATGTAAAAGATTCAAGAATTTTCCACTTTCAAATACAGAACAAAATAAACACAAAAAATAGTGTCTGGTTCAGGATATGCCCCTGGCGTCTGGCGTCATTGTAAACAGAAGCTAAACACTTTAATTAATTCATGGGCTAATCCTCACAGGGTCTGTTTAGCGAAAAATTACATCAAGACGGACTGAGGGGAGGAACTTCTGATCCACCAGGCTCTTTCCCAAACCATCCTGGTTTTGTGAGTCTTTCTCAGAGGTCTATCCACGGAGGAGTTAGACGTCCCCTTCAACTCCGATCAAAGGTCACAACCAGTGCTATTTGGAGTGCAAAGGCTGTATAACTAAGCCGTTTTGTCATAACTCCTCACATTATGCGGGGAAGCCAATGACAAATACGCTCAAAGATAGCAAAGAATCCCACAACTTTTCTAAATTAAAATGCTGGCAAAACAGTAGAAACTGCAAAATTATTTTAAATGAAAAACAAATGCCATTAAATATAGTAAGAATTGTTATGCACTGTCCTAATGTTCCTTTAGGTTTTTTTTTTTTTTTTTTTTTTTTTTTTGCATTAGCCAATTATCCTCAAAAATGAAGAGAATGCTAGAATGAAGAATGCTAAAAGACTAAATGAAGAAATTGTCTACTTGTTGGGGAGGTGCATGTTTTCTGACAGAAGGCACAAAACTGGACTTAATTAAATCTTTTAGGCCTGATCCTCATATTGTCTAAAAAGCTTGTAAGTGAGTCTCTAGGTGTTGTGGAGGGTGTAGTTGTCATGCAAATAGGCACATCACTAGGTTGTGTTTTTAACAACTTGGCTTCAACATTTCCATGGTTTTCCTAAGAGAATCTGCTTTTTAAGTGCTAACAGAGCATCAATACTTTTTTCAGGTATGTATTCGCTATAGGACTTGACAATATAACTTCTATATCGATTCCAAACATGCAAACTCAAATTTTTTAATGTTCATTTGTTTTTGAGAGGGGCGGGGAGCCGCAGAGAGAGGGAGACACAGAACCTGAAGCAGGCTCCAGGCTCTGAGCTGTCAGCACACAGTCTGATGTGGGGCTCGAACCCACGAACTGTGAGATCATGACCTGAGCCTACTCCACCTACTGGACGCTCAACCTACTGAGATACCCAGGCGCCCCCAAAATGTGCAGATTCATGATGTATTTCAAAATTATTACTCGTGGAAGTGTTCAGGCCTGGTTTCATTCAACTTTTGACCTTTACCGCCACCTAGTGATAAACTTAAAAAACTTCTTCCTAAGCGTATACAAAGACAGGTTTCGGAGAATGTAAAAAGAAAATAACATTTTTAAAAGACTATAAAGGAATAAAAATGATCCCCACAGGGAAAAGCTGTATGTGTCCTATGGACACAGAGGCATGGTTTTATGTTTTATATTTACTATGATTGTGTTTCCTATTTATTATTTCTAGTTGAAATGAGGCATTAGAAAGCCAACTCATCCATTTTCTGTAGTTTAGTTGTACATTGCATTTGATCAATGGAATGTGGATTTTTAGGAATCACACCAAGCATTCTTGCTCTCCTCTAAGCCCACACTTCCTAAGAGACTTCACTTCAGTGACATGTTCTGCTTCCTCGCTCCCTTTATTCCTGGCTACTCTGCTGAAATGACCCTGGCCAACCCGCAGTGACTTTATCAATGCGATAGCCACTTGTAGTTATTTTCCTGGGCTCCTTTGCTGCGTTTGATGTGCTATTTTCTGTTGTCCCCTCCTCCCGTGACTCCTGTCCTCTGGTTTCTCCATGCCTTCTCTTTTACGGGTTCCCTTTCCTTGGCCTCCTCTTGGGATGTTATTGGTTGTCTCGGTCTGTTCTGGCCACTGTAACCAAATGCCACAGACTGGATGGCTCCTATAAAACAGAGATTTGTTTCTCGCAGTTCTGAGGCAGGGAAGTCTAGATTCAGTGTCTGGTGAGAGCCCACTTCCTGGTTCATAGACGTCTGGCTGTCTTTTCCCTGTCACCTTATGTGGCAGGGGGACAAAGGGTCTCTCTGTGGCCTCTTCCATAAGAGCACTAAATCTCATTCGTGAGCGTTCTGTCCTTAAAACCTAAGCACATTCCAAAGGCCCATCTCCAACTTGGGGATTAGATTTCAGTATGTGAATCTGGGGGGACACTTTCAGTCTGTGACACCAGTATGACGCAAGGTGGTATGCTTGGCTCACCAATGGTCAGGTGATATCCTTGACATGTATGTTTTTATCTTCCATCCACATTTTAAAAAATGTTTTGTTTATTTTTTGAGAGGAAGAGCATGAAAGGGGGAGGGGGACAGAGGATCTGAAGCGAAGAGGGCTCTGTGCTGACAGCGGTGAGCCCAATGTGGGGCTCAAACTCAGGAACCGCAAGATCACGACCTGACCCCAAGTCGGACGCTCAACTGACTGAGCCACCCCGTCGCCCTCTTCCATGCACATGCTGATAACCTTCAAATCTAATGTGTAAGCACTGTTTCCCCAGCGTTTTAGCCTGGCACGTCTAGTGACTTTCTGAATACTTGGATGTCACCCGGGAACCGAAGCTCACCGTGTCTGCACTTTCAACCTATGAACGTGAACTTTAGTCCTATTGAAAAAGAGAGACAGGATAAGGCACAGCAACCTTTTACAGAATCGTCATCACTGTGCTGGTACCAAACAGAAATGTGGTGAGGGCACTGACCGCTGCCAATGCTTATCACTGGGGTAGAAACAAATGAACAACAAATCCCAGTTAGGTTAACTAGACAGTAGCACTTTGCCGATCATGAAGATTGCGAACTATTCACAAGAGTGGACAACTCCATTTAGAACTCAGTGATTTGAAAACAGAAGTCTGGAGGAAAGCATCCTTGTCCTCGGATGAAGGATTCTTGCTTGTGAATACTCTTTGCTTCTTGTCCTTGGTGCTGTGCCAATGGACCCCTGAACTTGCTGCAGATTGCTCAAAGTTGGGTCACACTCTAAAGGCGAATTTTCAAATGGTTAAGACCATGAGTATCAAACTGAGGGTATGTACCCAACACACACTGAGAAGAAATGAAAAGAGAGTAGTGAAAATGGAAATGCAAGGGAGGGAAAAAAGCACCCATTGTCAACATATGAAATCAGATAATTATATAATTACTTTTTTCCAGATCTTTAAACTCTGTTCCAAAGGACTAAGTCAAGTTTCTTGATCCTGTGAGTATTTTATTCTTTCTCGGTTGAATAGAAGAAAAAAAAGAAAAATATTTTGGCTTTCTTTTGTCCTTTCTTAAGAACAAACCACAAAACAGAGACTTTGGAAATATCTCGAATCTTTGTATGTACTTCTTAATGTGTTTTTTATTTTTACAAGTAAGTATTCACATGTTATTAAGAAAATGATATGTTATATATTATATTTCAGATTGCCAACATACGTGGTTTTATATATTTTTTTATTTAAAATGATGGCATTTAAGTCATTTTTCCTAATATGTTCTTGTATTGTCTGAGAAAATGGATAAATCCACTTGAAAATGTATTTGTACTTCTTCTGATGTTTTAACTCAAATATTCTTATTGTAAACCCATACATCTATTTCTTAACTTGTGAACTTTGGAAAGTATTAACATTTCTCCTGCAAAAGATGAAGATACCTTTCTTACCCTCCCCAGTCCCACCTGCTTCTACAAATATTCGTTAATTTCATCATTATTTTTTAGTTTTTCTGATGATTGCCATTTGTGCATTTAAATGTAGAATTGGTTTTGGAATGATTTTGGCTCCAGATAAAAGAAAACGTGATGAATTATGGCTTAAACAAATCAGGATTTATTTCCTGCTCCTAACAGGAGGTCTAGAGGCACAAGGCTCTGGGGTTGGCCAAGAAGCCAGCTGGACCACAGCCCTGCAATCTCTTAGTCTTCTCTCTAGCTGAGACCCTCACCCATTTGCACCCCAAGAGGGAGCTGGAGAAGGGTGTATCCACATGATTGCCTTCTCTTTTTGTGGCATTACTTGGGGGTAGATAGCCCAGCCATCTGTAAACACAAAAGCTCAGCCATTCTATATTCAGCCTTTTACTAATTACTCTGAGGACAGCCTCAGACCCCTCACTGTCACCATCTTTGTCAACGTTCAGCTTGGCCACTCTGTGATTCCACAGACAGAAATTGCCCCTGTCTGTTTTTTAGCCTTCTGCTGCACACGTTTTGAGTCATTTTCTCTAATTTATCCATCAGTAGGATTTTACCAGCTTTCTATATTACAAAAATGTAGGTTTATGTGGCTGGTTGATGGCATGTTTTCTTGCTTTTAGCACTGTAAGTAATTTATTCTTCTTGTGTATATTTCCTGTAATTTCAGGGAGATTCTAAAAATGAAGGAAGGGGCACCTGGGTGGCTCTGTCAGTTAAGCATCCGACTGTTGATTCCCCCTCAGGTCATGATCTCACAGTTTCTGAATTCAAGGCCCCATCAGGCTCTGCACTGACAGCTCGGAGCCAGGTTAGGATTTTTCTCCCTCCCTCCCCCTCTCTCTCTTTGCCCCTCCCCCCTCAAAATAAGTACATAAACTTAAAAAAAGAAAGAAAGGAAAAATGCTGTGCTCATTTCAGCATTTTTGAACTAAAAGTTTGCAAGTGTCATTTCAAAGTGTGTTCTTTAACCTAAACATAACATACAGATATTTTATTTCTTATCTTGTGAGTTATTAAATGATGAATGACGTAGACATATTACTTCACACCCAGTGAGTAATTCACAATGTTCTGTGAAAATTATGAAGGCTAAGCTTGACACTTATTAAAATTATATGTGCCAGGAATGGCGATAATATTATTTTCTAGACACTAAAGTTCTAATTTTTTTTTATTTTGAAAAAGTTCAGACTTATAGAAAATTTGTAAAAATAGTACAAAGAATTTTCATATTCCCTTCACTCAGATTCCTCAGTTTTAACACTGTACCTTTTTTCTGTCCTGTCTTTTTTTCTAAACACAAACATACACACACACACACACACACACACTTTTTTTCTAATGGATTTGAAAGTAACTTTCAGCCTTTACCACTAAACATATTAGCAGTTGTTTCTTGGAAAAAAAATAGTTTGTTACAAAATCGGAATGTGATTCTCAAAATCAGCAAATGAACATCAATACAATTTTCCTATCTAATCTGTAGACCTACTTTATGTTTTGCAATTGTCCCAATAATGTCTTTTAGGGCTACCTGCCACCACGACCACCCCCCAAAAATATGTGGTCCAAGGCTTAATCCAGGACCACATGTATTTAGTTGTCATGTCTCTTTAATCTTCCTTATTCTGGAGTAGTTCCCCAGTGTATCTTTGGTATTTCCAACTTTGACATCTTATAATTCATTGATATCATAATTTATTTTCATGTGCATATCATTTGAAGTTAAATGGTGGGAGCCTCTTTGGGCTGGCCTTTATGTCACCGTGACGTGTCCCCACTTTTCTCTGAGAACCTCCATATTTTCTAGTCCTATTACTTCCCTATATAAGCCCTGGAATCATTCATGTCTCCAAAGAGCCCTAGCTCCTTTAAGGCAAAATAATTTTAGGAACCAGGATCTGGTCACTAGGTGTGCATAGCTACTGTAGTGTGATTGCACTTAGGGCTGCTCAGTATACAGAACTAGGAAATAGATATGTGTATATGCCCACACATCTGTATTTATTTCCATACCTCTCTCTGATCTCCCTCTGTATATTCCGACATTACAGTCTGAGGAAAGGAACTTCATCAATTTTACGTTAATCAATTGGGATTCTGACTTGGAAGGTCCGACTCTCTTGCAGTGGGTTACCGGACTCAGTCCTTCTGAAGAGACTAAATTCTTGTAGCACACCAAAAAAGTGGAAATTTGAGTGCTCTTAAGTCCTAGGGCCAGGATTTAGAACATGCCCACATGAGTGCTGCCACCTGGTGGGGCTTTGATGCAAGTTCAGTGTCTGTCTTCATCGCCATCATGGTTCTCTGCTTGATGATCTATATTTTATATTTATGTACATAAATTTACTACAAGTTAAATAACTTGATATGAGTTGGACGATTAATTAAAAACAACCTTGAGTTTTCATTAACAAATAACAATAATGTAATCAGTGGCATTTGTAAAAGGTGGCCTTCAATTATTGGCTTTATATTGCAAGAACTCTTTGATCAAGATTGCAATAATTTATGAAATAGGAAAACCTTAACATTCTTCTTTAGCTTTCATTCCTTCAAGTAAAACATGCAATTTACCTGCTTATATGGGTATAATATATACTAGTTCACTGGGGTGTAACTACTATGAAATTAATGAAAGGTAATTTTGTGGGAGATGAGAAATGTGTTGGGAAATTTACTTCTTAGACCAAATACAAAAATCCAAATGAAATTAATTCAACTACACTTGTGAAATTATTTCACTACACTTTATAGCTGTCACCCTTCCAATGCCTCATAAAAAAAAAAACATGAAAGAGTTTATTGACAAATCTTGCACAACTGAACTTTGAGGGACAGTCTTTTCGGAAGTCCAAACTTTCTCTGAAGTAGAGGGATTATTTTTCCCTTGCAGAGGCTGCAGGAAAAGGGTCCAATTTGGTTATGTGAACATGTATTCTTCTGAGGAAAATGTTTATATTCTGTAGGTAAAATGCAAATTATGTTTTGAGACAAATTTGCAAATGCCTCTTCCCTCATCTGGCAGTGAAGATAATATGATTTTTATGCTCATTTTCACCACTAGATGGAGATATTGTCATTTATAGGAGAGTAATGTGTGGGTTGCTATTTTTCTGCCTTCAGAATCAGAAATTATATATGTCTTCTGTGACCCACAGCATGCATTTTCCATCACCCACCTTCCCCCCCAAAACAGACACACACACACACACACACACACACACACACACACACACCTGGGCTACTATTGAAAGACACAGAGCAAAACTAAGAGACAACATGCCATCTCATGAGTTAATAATGGATTGGCCACAACGGAGCTACGAAATAAACTCAGAGAGAAATACCCAGTGATGAGTCTGACATTGTAATTATGGGAGTGAAGTGCAGGTTCCTCCTGAAGCATCAATGCATTTTACATGGGTAGGATATAGCTGTAATCCGATCAGCTGCAACTCCACAGTAACAGAAGGACCCTAAAAATAGAACCCCTATGGTAATCTGTCTGGATTACTAAATTCAGTGACAGCTTGGCAACAAATCAGGGAAATGTTTGCGGAAAAGGATTTAAATATATCATGAAGTTTTATCTGCATTATGGAGAAACCCACATCAGGCCCCCAATTCAGAGCTTCTGCCTTGGGGGCTGCTTCCAAACAACAAAGCTCATTTTGTCAAAACATCACCTTTCTGTCCTGCCTTTTGCAATTTAAGGATGTTAAATCCATTAGCAGAGGAGGGGGGACAAAAGGAGAAGCTTTCAAAAGGGTTGTATCCATACCACACTAATGCCTAAACTTTACACAATGAAGTCCTTATAGGTATACCTTCACTTTCTTAATGGTGGTAGAGAAGTTAATCATGAGACAATGTGGATTCTTGTGCAAACATCATTTGAAATAAAGGTAAGGTTTTTTGGTTTTGGGGTTTATTTTTGACTGTACAAAGATGTGTGTAACACATTCATAGCCGTATCAACAGAAAGGAGTTAGATGTTGTAGATGTGTGCTGTTACTGACAGAAGAGAAAGACACTTCTGTTGACCATGAACTCAGATTCAGAATCTAGAACAAAGCAAAGCCACGTACTACTGGTGTACCTATTTGTCAGCATTTAGGAGGAATTATTTTGTGGGCTCTCACTGCAGTTTTGCTACGAGTGACATTCCCTTTTCAGGTCCTGAGAAGCCCCCCATGGTTTCCTTTGCTGAGGTCTCTGAATTTCAAAATATTTTAATTTTCTTTCCATAGTTGGGTCTAATAACTCTCTTTCCATTTCGTCAGGATCCTCTCCTCTCTCCCAAGATGCTCTGCTTGTCCCCTCCCTATCCTGTCACTTCCCCCCACCCTCCAAATTCTCCACACCCCTCTTACATTGAAAAGCACTTCAAGGAATCAGGGAGTAACTAAATAAGAAGTGTAGGAAAACTTCAGAGAATGGAGGCAAGATTTCTCTTTTAAATCTTCTATCTGCCCCTGGGATTACCGTATCAAATTTTATAACTTGAAAATCTTCTTCTTTTATTTGCTATACTATTTCCTAAACCATCCAGCTGGCATATGCCAATGTTAGTTTCACATGGATGACGTTCTTTATAAATTTATAAAATACTGGACACTGACTCGCCTTCCCATTCTTTTTTTGTTTTTTATTTTTGTTAAATATGTATGCTTATTTTGAAGTCTTATTGTCATTATTATTATTTTTGGAACAGAGAGGTGAGAAGTCCCTTTTATTAATCAGTAGCCTGGTGTTCTGCGATGATCATTATGTTTGCCTTAGCAAGCTCACCTAATTTCAGACTCTTATCAATATTGGAAATTTTAGTACTAGCCAATAAGAGTAGATTTGTCATCAATATGAAATTACACAAGTGTGAAATAAGATAATGAAAGACTGTCAAGCAGGACAAATTACAACCAGTAAGTAGCAAGTTTTCTTCAACCCTATGATTTTCAGTGTGTAAACAGAACATGCATGACCTTTGACACCACTGCAGGAAATAATGTTAAAGACAACTGATGGGCGTCTATAGCGTAGAGGTTTTGTGGACAGTACCAGCAAGGCTTTTGAGCAATGCTTGTTTTTGTTTTAAATCATAATTTTACCTGTAAGGCTACTACGCTTTTAGTCATCTCTGAATATATGCAATGAAACTGCCTTTCAACACAAACCACCCAAGACTGAGTAGTAACCTGGTTAATAATAGTCCTAGTAACAGCCCATGTGGCTTCTACATCTCGTCCATGTAGAAGAAATCATTATCCTGCCTTTCATAATGAATCTTTTCTTTGTTTTTCTGTATGATTTACTCTTCACAGAAATAATACAATTGTGTTTTGCCTATTATAGTACCTTTTCTGAATGGAGTCATACTAAGTGTATCATTTTGTGTCTTACTTCATTTACCTAATATATTCATTATGTCTCATATAGCAATAGCTCTTTCCTTTTCCTTGTAATAGAATACGCCATCGATGTTACTTACACATTATATTGTTGATGAACATTAGCCCCCTAATGTTGTTTCCGTAATTTTGTTTTTATGAACTATGTTGCTATAAGCTTATAAAACCTGTTCAGATGTGTTTAAAAATGGGAGAAGCTAAATAAAGCTAGCAATACAGCATGTTCATGATTAGAAGACTCATATTTTTAAAGATGTCAATTCTTCTAGATCGATTTACAAATTCAGTACAATCTCAAGAGAACTACTTGTTTTGCACCTAACTCTCCTAAAAACTGCTGCCAAATTAACTTGCCTAAAATATGGTTTTTATCTTGTCATTCCCTGCTTAAAACCTACAGTGATTCCCTACTCCCCAGAGCTGTGCTGTTTAACACTGACACCACTAGCCTCATGTGGCTACTTAAATTTAAATTTTAATTAATTAGAATTAAATAAAATTAAAATTCAGTTTCTCAGTTGCACTAGCCACATTTCAAATGCCCCATAGCCACACGTGCCTACAATATTGGACAGCACAAACATAAGGCAGTTCCCTCATCACAGAAAGATCTGTTGGGCAACCCTGTTCTAATGTATAATGTCATTTTCAGTGTGGCCATCAAGAAGTTCACAGTTCAGCACCCAGTGCTTCGGTCCAATCTAATTATTCAAAATGCCTCTGAAAGAGTGATCATTCCTACCTACTTCTTCTTTTACCTCACGACTTAGATGCACTCCTGTCCTTTTGCACTGTGAAATTCAATCGACCAAGCTCTTATTGTAATTCCTCTTATAGCCTTTCTTGACTCCTCTCTTATTACTGATCAATTTCTTTTTAAAACGATAATGACAATGATCTTCAGGACATTATTTTTGTTAACTGTATCTGTGTATATTCTTATGGACTCCTGTTTGAAGATGTCTCAGGTCGAATGTAAGTTTCTTGATGAAAGGACTATAATTGTTACTTCTATCACCTCCTTCGTGTTATCCACTGCTGGGCTGTTGCCCACTTACGATAACCAATTCTAATAGATGACATTATCACTCCTTAAACAATGTTATTTATCCACTGTTGACATGCCTCTCCAATGAAAATATATCTCTCACCCGTATTGCAGCTCTTCCTGGCTGCCATTGTCTTTATTCCTATGTAACGTTGACGTGTATACAAGAAGGCTCTTTTCAATACCAAGTTTCATCTCCCCTGCTCCTGTAAATTCCTACAATGTACCCCTGATCGTGACAGCACTGGTGGTCAAAACTGTCCACTGATTATGTCATGCCTAATTACTGTGTACTGTCTCTAGAGTTCAGTAATACAAATTATTAATGAGTTAGTATGCCTTTCATATCGAATTTCCCAAGCTAAATTTACATCTGTTGTTATTGGCCACATGTCATAAGTTGATACATGCCATATGTAATATTTTCAGAAAGCTTTGTTAAACGTTGGTTTAAAAAGAATTGGTAGACTCAGTCCACCTCTCCACAACTGAAGTCCCCATGTCCCCAGCAATTTTATCAGAGTTGACATTAATAAAGCCTGACTTCCCTTTACTATCCTAGCAGAGAAGCCGAGGACTAACTATACTGAAAGTTTTTGAATCCACTTTCTTGAGACTCTCCCCATCTTAGTAAAAGACCCATTGTGTTGGGTGGCTGATTATCATAATGCAGTTTGTACCAGGACACTTAATCGTTGATGATTCTGTGACACTGATGAGAGAAAAAAAAAATGGAAATGTGAGCTGCTATGTCTTTGTTGGCTGTTACTCTGTCTCTGCACCAAGAAACACTCACTCCGCTCAGATCTCTTAGAGATACAATCAGGAGGGCCCGTTCTAGTTGAAGTCTGGTCTCCAAATATTTAGAAGGCTGAGCAAATCATTTCACCTCTTGCATCTTTAATGTTGGCTTGGATGCTGTATAAGATCCTCTGAAATTCAAATTAAAATGATGAAGAGGCCAGCAGAGGAAATTTAAGTGTTTCTTTCGATAACAAAAATAAGTCATGTCTTTTCCTTATTGATAACTGTGAATAGAGGCTGACTGAAACTAAAACGAAAAACGATTATTTTTTGTATGATTTTTTAAAAATTATCTTTTAGAGAATTGGTGGCAAATTATCCTGAGTCAGTCCAGTAACAGTGTTTGCCCTCTCTGCCTGTCAAGGAAAATTCTTCATTACCTACTTTAAATGCACTGTTTTCTTTGGCGAGGCACTGTTATCTCCCACATGTTAAAAATTACATTGCTCTTTAACGCAAATGTCCTGGAAAGGGCAGACATCAGACCCTTATTCCTTGGCATTTGCCTGCTGTCTGGTCTCCTAGTTTGATTAAGAGAATCATGTTTTTAAAGGTGCTGTCTTAATTCTCTTTTCATTTCTACTCTACCTTGAATCGATTTATCAGCGTTTGACCATAACCATCACTGCAACAGTTTTTTGTTTGTTTGGTCTCTGATAGCATGAGTTTTGCATCTTAAAAACAAATATGTATTTAAAATGATTCCCTGAGAGATAAAAAGACTATTTTTGTTGTTTACATTTTGCTTTGTTTTGTTCTAGAGGGGCCATTTATTTGTCATCAGTATGTTGATTTCGTTTTTTTCTCTTTTCTTTTCTTTTCTTTTCTTTTCTTTTTTTTTTTTTTAAGACGTTCTACTTTTCACCCTTTATGGTATTTTTGCAGGCCCCAGATAGCATGAGCAAAATGTGCATGAGGTTCTTATTTCTTCTGTGCTAACCATCAACAAAGGATGGGTGTGTGTGTATCTGTGAATGGAGAATTACCAGCACTTCTCTTCTTTGTCCAAATAACTAAAATGGGCACGTATCAGAATTGTGGATGTGCAGTGTCATGAAACATTTGTATCAGGCTTGCTATGTAAATGACTGCAACCTTTTGGACTATTAGCTCTCTAGTTCTAGGGGCCCTTGGCTTGATTTTATCATGTAAACAAGTTTGTTGGGGCTGGCTTTAATTGGTTTATGTAAATCGTTCTTTGGAATATTCCCTTAAAACAATTGATACACTACAAATTGTGACTCATTCTTATTTACATTCTTATTTAGTAAAGTGGTTTCTCTAATGACTGCTTCTAGGCAACATTTTATTAGCCTAGTGTGAGGTACTGAACATACTCAGGAGGGAAAAAGATGGCATTGACTTCAACATAGTCATTAATTCAGGCGGCTTCCCTTTTAGCTCAAAATAGGGGAGTTTTGCTAAACCGATTATTTATTTCCCTCTGCTTCCCAAACACATTTAAAATCCCTTAAATTATACAAACATACAAAACACTAAGTTTCTTTCCGTTTAGACATACAACCAGAAAATACCACAAAACGGAAAACATGTAGTGTTTGAGCTCTGTACATTGAGTCTAACAAAGGGGTGACAGGGACAGTTACTTTGTCACTGTTTTCCAAAAGGTCATTACAAATAATAATGAACAAAAGTAAAGTGTACTTTTCTGAGATGATTCCTGCTCTTTTGTCCGTGGCAATGACGCATAGGAGTTGAATATATTGTACTACAAATTTCATTGTAACTTATTAATTCCCTGTGTTTAACCAGTGGCTGACTTTGAAAATTTTCAGGGAGGTTGTTACTGTGGCTGAATTTGTACAGGGGTTTATAACATTCTTGCCTGTTTGTGTGTGTGTGTGTGTGTGTGTGTGTGTGTGTGTGCGCGCGCACGCGCACACATGTGCATGATATGCACACACGTGTGTGTATGTAACTCAACTTTCTTGCTGTGTAAAGGTGAATGAAATGGGAGGGCAATGAAGAAGTTTCTGTTTTTCATGTCACTCATTGAGAGAGGTCTCTCATAGCAACATGGCAATCATAACCATATAAACACAATATCTCCTTATCAGTGGTTCATTTGAGGAAGCTGTCAGTTGAATTTTAAATCTCCTTTCCTTCAACGCTTAATTCCAGGGGCACAAATTGCGGGCTATATCTGACCAACAGAGTAGTAAATTGTTCAAGGGAAATACAGCATTCTCTTCAAGCCATCATACTGGCGCAGCCACTGTGACTGCTGGCTTTCACCTAGCTCCTGAGACTTGAGGTGTTCAAATTGTGACCGCTGGCAGTGATCAATGGTCGCATTATACATCACTTTATGACATCATGTGTGACGGTAGAATTATTTTCTTTCTACTCTCCTAATGATACTGACTCTAAACCTTTGATGAAAATATAGTTAAATTGGAAACAATGCCTAATTATTTTCAAGTAATTTTATTCATGTTTTTTACTGTTGTTGATGGTAGGCAAGGAATTATGAACTCATTATATCCTTCAATATATACCTCTATGTGTGTCTACCCATCTATCTATCCATCTAGTTATTTCACTTCGTTCCATATGAAGTCATGGCTAATCTGGGAAGGGACTACTCAGTTTAATACATACGGACCTAGGTAGCACTTTCCTGATCCTTGATTGCTGAAGAGGACTTTCCCAAGGGACCTTTATTATTGATGAGTTGGGTAAAGGGGAAGATTTCCACATGATTCTTTTCATCAGTCTCTTTTACTAATAAACATGATGCTATTATCCTGCCATAAGTAGTAATTTTAAGCTGTTTCCTTAGCAGTGGTGATGGATTTGTGTTAATTCTTTCATGCCTTCCCATATGTCTGCTCAAGGTCAGACTCATAATCTTGGTCTTACAATGCATTATTCTAAACAAATGGACCAAATAGTTCCTACTTTTACTGCAGAGACAACAAAGGGGAGTTGTCCTAACATGTGACTTATGACCTACACCCACTGTTCTTGCTCTTTTCTGACAATATTGTAATAAAGAGATAAAGAACACAATGAAAAAAAATAAAGAAGGTTATGGAGGCAAGAAAGGTGCCTTTACATTCAGGTATATGGGAACTATTTATTGAGGGCTTTCAAGCATTTACCATATGTTAATAGTCCCAGTTCATAAGTCTTTCTACTCTTGAGACTCTGAACTTTTGAAAGCAAAAATTGTATGTCTTATTTATATTGATTTATATTGGTATTTCCAGCACTAAACACGGTGTGTAAAACCTAGAGGCTTGATGCATTTCCACTGAATGAATTGTAGTGTGATTAGGCACCATAAGAATATACCAATTAGCTCTGTGCCTATCATAAATATCACTCCAAGTTAGCATCTGGGATAAAGAACAAAGGACAGAAGCAAGAAACTTTACAAGGAAAGAATAGTTAGTACATGGTGTAAGGCTGATGGGTCATCAATTCACCTGTCTTAGCTTGAGTTTTCTCAAGGAGAAGACCTAGAGATAAGGGTTCAAGTACACTAGTGTATTGCTCAGGAGGCTATTCCAGGCAACATTAGAAGGAGGAAGTAGGAAAGTTAGAGAAGGGAAGGCAGCCAATCAAAGGGAACATCATCAAGCAAACTCCCACTGTAGGTAACTGGAGCTTAATCCCAGTGAGGAGCTCTGGGAGATAAGCTAACACAGACGCCTCAGAGCTGTGCCCCTAATGGCCAAGGCAATCGGGAATATTTTTGTAGTGACTCTTGCTGCTTGGTTGGGAGTGCTCTTGGGAGCTGTTCATTCCCTCACACGTCTCACCTGCCATTGCACGTGAGAAACATGTACTCTGAGGCCAGAGATTATTTTCAGTTGAAGGAACGCCAAGTGTTGGAAGTTGAAAGAAGGGTTAGCAGGCAGCGCCCAACAGAAAACATACCCCATTATCAGTATTGCTTAAGAAATAAATGAACTATGATTTCTTCTTTAAATTTGTATTATTATTATTATTATTATTATTATTATTACAGTTGACCCTTAAACAACACAGTTTTAACTGTGCAGGCCCACTTATGCCTAGATTTTTTTTCCATGAAGACAGCCCACTACTAAAAATGTATTTTTCCTTCCTTATGACTTTCTTGGTAACATTTTCTTTTATCTAGCTTACTGTATTGTAAAAATACAGTATATTATACATATACAATGCAAAATACATGTTAATAGACTGTTTATGTTATTGGTAAGGCTTATGGTCAATAGCAGGCTACTAGTAGTTAGGTTTTGGGGGAGTCAAAAGTTATACACAGAGTTTCGATTGTGAGGGGGTCAGTGCCCCCACCTCCTGTGTTGTTGAAGGGTCAACTGTATTTTCAATGGTTACTATATTGCTAGAGCATAACTACTTTTCCAAATTCTTGGATCTAACCACGTAATAAATGGAATTGTGAGGTATTAATTCTGGCTTTGGTGCCCACAGAAGTATTACTAAATAGTGAAGGTGTCATGAACCCAGAAAGTCTGAGAATATGGGCTGTAGGAGTCTGCAAGAACAGGTCTACCTTCTGCAGACTGAAGTTATTTAGGATTTTGGAAGCAGGAGTAATCTCCCATATGTATATACTACATGTCTGTATAAATGGCAAACATATAATATGTTTAAGGGTTCTATATTCCTGGTAACAGAAAAGAAGTTTTATGGAAAACGCAGCCCAGATTTTCCTTATGTTGTCCTTGGACCTTCAAATACCCAGGCCCCTTGACGAGAAAATGTTCCCAGCTATTCCCTTGGCATTTTCACTCAGATTGAATAAGAAGCCGGCTTTGGCTTTCAGTGTTGCTGTTTTTATGTTGTCTTTTAAACAGCATATAGGGCGCCTGGGTGGCTCGGTCGGTTGAACATCCGACTTCGGCTCAGGTCATGATCTCGCGGTCTGTGAGTTCGAGCCCCGCGTCAGGCTCTGTGCTGACAGCTCAGAGCCTGGAGCCTGTTTCGGATTCTGTGTCTCCCTCTCTCTCTGACCTTCCCCCGTTCATGCTCTGTCTCTCTCTGTCTCAAAAATGAATAAATGTTAAAAAAAAAATTTTAAACAGCATATAAACAAATGTCTAGCCAGTCACAAAAACGTGCAGGTAATTGTGATAGTTGTTTTAAGTCTTCATTGATCCCTTCTACAATTCCGAATGTCCGTTTTCTAAATTTTAACTTTTTGCATTTTATATATTATTGTAAGAATTTAAAATAACTTCTGGAACAGACAAGGAATACATTAAAAAAATCTCGTAAGTGAATGATTACTAAGGGAACAAAAATGTATATATGACAAAAAAATACATATCACAATCATCTTATTAATTATGGGTATAACATAATAATGCCTATTGAATACTTATCATGCATAGACCCTATGTGGTTTACGTATACATATACATTTCATTCTACCAGCATCCTGATAATGTGGATTCCACTATTAACGCATTTGGGTTGTATCAATCCTCTTGCAAATGATGCTGGTGTCCCATTATATTCCCTAGGGTTTTACCATGTGATGCATGGAGCTCTGACTTCTAAATGCCACACTCTGCTTGTCCTTGCCCAATGGCTTTAATGATACCTGGAGCTAGGTCTACCTTCTTGTAGAGCAGTATGAAAGTACAGGAGAATTAACACAACTTATCACTGCCCCCCCCCCCCACTACTGTTTCTTAGGATGATGTTCCAAATAGCCTAATTACTCTCAAATACTTATTTCAGGTTGGCTTCTGGAAGAACCCAAATGAAGACACATCTGCACATTCACTTGTATAGCCATACATACTTAGACATAAAATTGCCTTAAATCGGGGAAACAAACAAGATGTATATATTTGGGACTGAGACAGTATTGTCTCAACATTGCATGGAGGTCCTCAGAAGGAAGAGGAGAATAGAACAGACTTCTTCTTGAGGAAGCACTAACAATATAGACTCAAATTATGACAAGGAGCTAAATCTACTTTAGTTCTTAGAGAAAACGGAGGAAGGAAGGTGACAGCTTTTCAAAGATCATGGCTGTGTCGTATGCAGTCACTCACCAGAGACAGAGGCATGGTAAAAATAACTGGCTACTTCCTGGCACTGGGTTTTCTCCCATCAGTTGGCAAAATGATGTGGGGAGACAATTAGTAAATCATTGAAGTCTGATGTGCTCAGATCTCAAATGTTGGCAACTATGTTATGATGGAGGCATGGGTGGCAGGGGCTGTACTGAGTGGTCTACTCACACGTATGTAAAACATTCCCACATTCCAGCCCGTCCATATTGAAGAGAGAAGCTGTATATATCTAGCCAAACCGTTAAGGTGATCGCCCTGGGTTTAATGACTCTACAGCTTTTCTTCATTGATGTTATGTCTCTTACATTCTGGCATTTCTAAGAATTGTGATTGGCAGTAAGTTCATATGAGAACGAAGTCTCCATCAGATCCCTAATTTATTGTGTTTTGTTTAACCTTTAAAAATGTTTAATTTTTTGGGTTGCCTTCACTATTTTCTCTGAAGATTCCTTTCCCTCTCTGATTATATTTCTCTTTCATCATTATTTTGTAGTGATGGTCGTGGTGTGTGCACACACGTGTGTGTGCGTGCGTGTGTGTATTTTAGAGTAAGCTACAGATATTGTTTAATCTATGATTGCTGGAAACTAGGTATGATCTCATTTGGCAGCCTGTTCAGAGCTGAATGGAAGCTTCCCGCTTCTCCACCAGAGTCATTACAGCGCATGCTGTGAGTGTGAATGTTCATTAGCATATTATGGATCTATAATTTCTGCTTAAAAAAAAAAAACTATGAAAAGCAATTACCCAGCACGATAAGAGCTCTGTTTTAAAACTCAATGTCTTCTCCACTTTCCTTCTTTTTAGTCTACCTTCTCCCTACCTCTGGATGTTTGTTTTTAACTGAAGAGAAAAATTGGATAGTCCAGGATTTCTGCCAGTGGGTCATTTGTACAGGGCTGGCTCACTGTGACCAGAAGGCAAGATGCGGTAGGTGAAACTGAGGCTACTGCCGATGATCTGATGTCTCATTAAACGGCTAAAAGAAATGGAGGTTATGGAAAAGGACTGCTCTTGAAGTAGAAAGGGTCCTCTCTGCCATTTACTTGCCGTGTGACTTTGAGATTCTCAGTTAGCCTCTCAGAACCACGTTTATTGTCTTTCAGTAGGATTAAGAAGACGTAGCTTGCAGGGTGATTGTGAATAGAAAAGCAGACAATCCATGGTAAAAAGCTTTAGAAAGAGTTCAGAGCTGTGCAAATACAAAATCGTTGCTATCATTACTTGTTTGGCAGGCGAGGATCTACAAATTGCTTTAATGTGTATTCTTGAGTTTGGCTTTTGGAGATGTCCTGCAGAATATAAAGAGAAACCTCCTATTCCACAGATGAGAACACTGAGGCTCTGTGAAATGAGGACCAATTTTACAGCCAGCAGGATCAATTTTACATCTTAAGAAACCAAACAGAGATAGCTGGCTACTGAATTCGAGATTCAAACTTAAATTCTTAGTTAAATTTAAATATTCATATGCGATAAATAAATACATACACGCATGAGCTTGTGCAGGCACACATGAAGAGAGACAGAGACAGAGAGATTTCTAGAGTGGATTTCATTTGGAGCCTCACTAGGTCCTTTAAGAATCTGCCCAGGTTTGGGGTGCCTGGGTGGCTCAATCAGTTAAATGTCTGACTATAGCTCAGGTCATGATCTCATAGCTCCTGAGTTCGAGCCCCACATCAGGCTCCATGCCATGGAAGCTGTTTCAGATTCTGTGTCTCCCTCTCTCTCTCTCTGCCCCTCCCCTGCTCTATCTCTCTCTCTCTCAGAAAATAAATTAAAAAAAATTAAAAATTAAAAATTAAAAAAAAAAAAGAATTGCCTAGGTTTTCCTCTTCAATCCTGACCAACTGTTTATACTAGACATCTAGTCTCCAGTTCCCAGCTTCTTCTGGGTGCCAGCACTCCTTGTCTGCGGATAGCTCTGGGAGCATAGTGGATTATTCTGAGTATTCACAGATAATGACGACAATCCTGACACGCAGTACCGCTCAGCAGATATTTTTCAATTGGATATTAGACAATCTGTTTTTTCAGTGTTTTCCAATCATTTTCCTACCTCAGGTGTAAGCTTTTTTCCTTATTCTTCGTCTTCTCTTGTCTCTTGAAACGCTTACCTTCTACTTGATTTTGTGTTTGCCCTTATCCCTAAATCACTGCTCTTTTCCTACCGTGAGCACAATATGAATCTCCTTTGTTTTTTCCTCACCCAAGCCCCCAGAACCTCGCCTTCACCCCCAGTGGACTGTTAAGATGAGCTCACACTAGAATGTATGCTTGGCTCCACGTGGGGAGGGAGAGTGTCTGACCTTTGACCCCTGCAACTCCTGTCTGAAGAAGGTAGAGTTGGGGTGGGGGGAGCTAACATGTAGGACATAAATAATAAATACATACTTTGAATAAATACATCAATGTATTCCCCAAGAGGAATTCTAATACCAAGCAGAAAAGCAATACCTATTACACATCTATTTTTTTCACCCCACGACTTATTCAAACTAGATTTGGCAAAATGATAATAGATTCTGAAGCAGACAGAAATGTTTTACCAAAACAATATTTTAAACACGTTTTATACTCCTTGACATTTATATTACGTCCCTTAAACACAGCACTCACTACAGATTCACTGATTTTTTTTTTTTTGCTTTTGTTTCATATTTTCTTTGCCCTGGAGATTGCTGTTGTGCTGGATGTAGGCACATTCTGAAAACTTCATTTAAAAATTAATAAATGTGTTTAATTGGAAAATAAGAGCTGCTCTGTTTTCATGGGCACTGGGCAGATACTTCCTTGCTCACCCTTATCCCCAGATTCTTTTTCTTTAATGTCACTCTCTGTAGAATTGCTTGATCAACGAAAGCGTGTCTCCTGATGAAAACAGACTGTTCCTCAAAGAACAAATTAAGGACTTTCAGTCCTAGAGGTAAAACACTGTGAGTTCATCATGCAGTGCTGTAAAACAAATGTGTTATGTGCCTGGCAACTCTGTCACACAATCAACAGGAAGCCTGAAATGCTGAGACGGGCTGATTTGCACATTTTCATCAGGTACTTGCAAATGCAATCAAAATAAGCCAATCAGATTTAAGACTTCTTGCCATGACTCAGCCTCCTGGATTGTTTTTTGCCTTTTGACAAATCATTTATTTTACATTAAATGGATACGTTGAATTTTTAAATGCATTTCAAATTCCAAGTTCTGTTTGAGGGTAAGAGTGTACTCTAATAAGAATGACTTCTCAAAGAGCAGTATGGCATAACACACACAATTGAGCAATTGTAATCTCTTCTTAATCCCTCCATGCCCTTCTCTCTCTTCCTCTCTCCTTTTCTTTGTCATTTTCCCCACCCTTCTGTCCCTTATTCTCTTTTTCCTTAGTCTCCAGTTCAAATTTTGTCCATAGTGAATGAATGCTTATGGAAAAAAATTTAAATAAGAGAAACGCCAATGTCTTGGTAAATCACTTTTATTCATTCAACAGATTTTTTTTCCCAGCAACGACGGTGTGCTAAGCACTCTGTTTGGCAGAACTGTGATTTTCTGCAAACCATAGTCCTTAAAAGGAATTTTTTAAGCGACTGTCTCCCAAATAAAGTTCTGTTACTATAGGTAAAATGCATACCAAAAAGGCATACCCCAGACTTTTCACTAAATTCTGCATGCCAGTGTGAGTGGTGAGGACCCACCCACCCATGGGAGTTTATAGAATTTAGAGTGGCCGGATGAGAGATGGAAATATATATCAAGTTCCATCATTCGTGAAATATGAATCAGAAGATTTAACAATTGATGATTAATTTCTCTGAATTAGCGTCGTCAATATATTCACAGTTGTATACCTCAATGTAAGCCTTCGTTCATGAAATGGCCTAGCCTGACTTTTTAAACAGACTCAGAGGTGTTATTGTTTTGGGAATCAGTGCTGTATGCCTGAATCTTAGATGCTTTGCTCGTGCATGTTTTAGATTTGCTGAAACATTACGTACTATAAACCTCAGCCACAACACTGAAAAGATAGAAAAGATATTTCCACGTATAGTCAGCTCACAGTGAACAGATATCATCTCTGTGTCCTTCTAGCTGTTTCTGTGACTCAGCACCCTGAGTGAAATCTCTGGGAGTCCTATGCTAAAAATTCATCTACTAGGGACTGATCTAAAGAATAAGCTCTTATTACGGACTAGGGTTTTGAATAAAGTAATCGATTCATAGATGAAGCTATGCATTCAATTGTGTTATGGGTTGAATTGTGCCCCCACCCCCCCGTCCCTTAATTTGACATGCTGAAATCATAATCTCCAGTATCTCAGAGTGTGACTTATTTGGAAATAGGGTCTTTGCGGATGTAATTAGTTCAGATGAGCTCATATCAGAGTAGGGTGGGCCCCTAATCCAAAATGATTGGCATCCGCATAAAGAGGAAGTTTGGACACAGAGACAGAGATTCAAAGAGGAAGCAAGCCAAGTGAAGGTCAGAGTCAGTCGCCACAAGACGAGGAACTCTCAGAAGCTGGAAGAGAGGCCCGGAACAGATCCTTCCCTGGAGGCTTTGGAGAGCATGGCCCCGTGAACACATTGATCTTGGACTTCTGCCTTCAGAACTACAGGACAATAATTTTCTGCTGTTTAAGTCACTTAGTTTGTGGCACTTCATTATGGCAGCTCTAAGAAAGTAATCCAGTTACTATTTGAGCCATCTCTTCTCTTAAATGAAAGAGACAAAATAATATAGTGAGAAGCTTGTGGTTCCCTTCACTACTGTCAGATCAGGATACGTCCATGCTTTTACATCCTCTCAGAAGCAATGCTAGGAAACAGGCATGAGATAAGGATTTGAAGCCACTAATTTAAGAATAAATCGGGGTGCTAAAATCGGATGTCTTGAGGGAATTTAGAATGATAATTTATCTCCCGTGGATGAAAAATGATAAAAGCATTCAAGGTGGGTTCATTAAGTCTGAAACCAAAATCCTTTAGCAAAGTTTATGAATATCCCCAGAATCCTTGAGTGTTCTAATCTCCATTTATGCTGCAGAGGTAGCTATAAGATAAGTAAAATCTCTAGCAGCCAGGTCCTTATTGATTATGCATCAGCAGAGGCTCTCCCAAGTGGATTGTGAGAGCCTCATTCTAACAACATGCCCGCGCACCGCTAAATGAATCAAGCTTTTTAAAAAGTTGACAATACAGAAAAGAGATGCAGAGCCACCTTTAAAGGTCTGAGAACACATCTTTGAAAATAAAATACAACAAAAAACCCAGGCCACCAACACCTTCCACTATGCAGGGAGACAATGCAGGCAACTACAGGGTTTTGAGAGACGATAATAGGGAATGAAATAGAGCAAAACAGGAAAAAAAGGTGGAAATTTAATGAATGACATTAATAAAAGTATTGTTATGTGGAAAAATCTGACATTTCCAGATCTTAACTACAGTACCAAACTGACCTTGCAGCACGTTTGTTTAGATCAATGTAAAAATAATGCCTTTAATCTTATATATGCCAATTGCTTTTTCAAGGCACTTAATATATTATGTAACAGTTACACATACTGTTTTAGTTGGATTTTCTTATTATTTCATTTTGAAGATAGGTAAACTTAAGCCTAGAGAAGTTTAGTACCAGTCCTAGGGCCAAACAGCTAACTGGCTGGAGGTTAGAAACAACCCCCAAATCAGTGTTCTGAGGCAACTTAATGTCCCTTTCAAGATTGGCCATTTTTCAATGAATTGGCCATTGGCCATTTTTCAATGAAAAAAAAAAAAAAGAGAACATAGTATCTGCAGTAATTTCCATAGCAGTACCACACTGATTAATCGCTATAATAGTGGTGTGCCTAAGAGTTTACATTTTTCACCTAAAATCACTTAAGGGTCAAATGATTGATTGATCTCTACCTAATTCAGTTAGGAGAACATCTGTCTTAATGCTGTTATTTGTTATCATGGAGGAAACAGGAAAACTTCAATCCATAGGAGTCATTCACCAGGAAGAGTGCCTTGAAAACATCTTTCTGTGATGCCATCACTATAGGTAAGAGCACTGGCTTTCTTCCGTCCCTCGGAAAGAGACTAAGATCTGGAGTTTGAATGCTATGAATCATTTCTTAAGTATATCTGATGAAGCTTTTATTTTTTGGTTGCCAAAAACTAAATGGTCTTATTGGGGAAAGTATTGCCAAGTTGGACGCCTGTCATATTTTTGCTTTCCTTGGTATTATTAGACATGGGTGCTATAACCAATCTGTTTCAACAGTGCCTCCAGGAAACCATTTATGCTAAGATCCCTGGTCTTAATGAACTGCACATAGCCTTGCTTTTCCTTGTCCAAGGAGGGGGAAAAAATCTCCCTTAAAACAAACGAGAAGTTGAGGTTAGCATTTTGAATTGATTCTTTAACTTTAAAAATGTGTCTTCTCACAAGGCCCTCCAAAGAAAAGTAGAAATAAAGCCGTGCATGAAATCCAAACATACAGGCAGAGACAGGAAGTTAGCAAGTCAAGTGTTTCCCACACTGCCTGTTCATGGGTTAGTTACCTTTAAGATATTTACCAGATCTGTATGCCACAAAGATTGTTATTTACTCTACTTATTTATTTATTATTATTTTTTGAAGATTTTATTTCTAAGTAATCTCTGTGCCGTACATGGGGCTCAAACTCACAATCCCAGGATCAAGAGTTGCATGTTCCATGGGCAGAGCCAGCCAGGTGCCCAGAGTTTACTGTATTTTAAAAAATTAATTGGTTATTTTCGGGTGGCTCAATTGGTTAAGCGTCCAACTCTTGGTTTCAGCTTATGTCATGATCTCATGGTTCATGAGTTCAAGCCCCGCCTCAGGCTCTACAGCTGGCAGTGTGGAGCCTGCTTGGGATTCTCTCCCTCCCTTTCTCTCTGCCACTCCCTGGCTCATGCTGTCTCTGTCTCTTTCAAAATAAAGAAATAAACTTAAAAAAAAATAAGTGTTTATTTTCCTTCAACCTTCTAAGGAAAAATATCTTTAAAATCTATAAGTTTGTAGGGGTCCTTGGGTAGCTCTGTTGGTTAAGTATCTGACTCTTGATTTCAGCTCAAGATCTGTGATCATGATCTCACAGTTCGTGGGATTGAGTCCCTCTGTGCTGGCAGTGCAGAGCCTGCTTGGGATTCTCTCTCTCTCTCTGCCCCTCCCCCTGCTCACATGTGCACTCTTTCTCTTTCCAAATAAATGAGTAAACATTTTTTTTTAAAAATCTATAAGTTTTTATATGTAAGTTATGACATCAAATATATTGCTATTAAAACAAAACAGCATTCGACTCGTTACCACTTAATGTCATTTGCCACATAATTTTAACTTACTGGGAAATGCGTGGGCATAAGGCTCCCAACAAAATAATGGTGAGCCTTATGTATTTCACAGGTCTCATTTTTGCCACTAAAATCTGTGCTGGGCAACAGTTTCTCATGGTAGAGTATATAGGTGAATAAGTTTTACAGGTTCAGGGTCAAATCTCAGTTTCTCAAAATTTCAGTGAGAAAGAGGAAAGTCATTAAAATAACCAAATAAGCCCATAAAAACAAAAGACTGATGTGGAAGAAAGGCTGTGAGGCAGAGGGGTGAGTGGAAAATGGTCTGGTAGAATGCACCAAATGAGTGGAGATATAAGGTAGCCAGAAAGGAAGCTGAGAATCAAGCAGATTTGCATGGCTCAGGAATTGAGAGTTCTGGTAAAGGTGGATCTAGAACACTGGATTGGATGAGAGTCTAAGCAGGCAGTACTTAGGATGATGCATGTAGGATGAGACTCCTACATCTCTGCCTCCTTTTTCTAGAGTTGGGCAACATCTAACCCCAATTCCAGAAGAATCCCAAGGAAGCAAAACTGAAACCAGAGGACGAAAGGAAGAGCTACCTACTAAATGGTGAGACATCAGACACCTGCCTTTCCACGGATGACTCAGAACCTGGCGACTTGGCTTATACCTCCCAGGCAGGGGACTGGAAGATTTCTTTGTGGGAAATGGACTATCCCAACAAATGAGCTGCCTAGAATGAAACCCCCATGCAATGATGCCCACAAGGTGACAAGTCAAATCTGAAAAACCAGAGAATCCAATCATGCTTCCCTGACCTCATTTAAATGTGAGTAGAAAGGGGTGCCTGGGTGGCTCAGACTCTTGGTTTTGGCTCAGATCATAATCTTGTGGTTCATGAGACTGAGCCCTGCATCGGGCTCTGTGCTAACAGTGTGGAGCCTGCTTGGGATTTTCTCTCTCCCCCCTCTCTCTCTGCCCCTACCCTGCTCGCTCTCTCTAAATAAATAAATAAATAAACAAACAACAACAACAAATTTAAAAAAAAGAAAAGCAATATTTAAAGTCAATAAGTATACACTTGGAATTCTAAAAAGGTGTAATAGCAGAGAAGAAAAATGAACAGAAGGGGTAGAAAATAAGTTGAGGATACTAGTTAGAAACTTGTATCTCTAGCTAAAAGGGAAAAAAGATGGAAAGGGGAGAAGAGATAAGAAACTTGTATTATTGTGACTCTAATGACTACTAAATTACTCTACAATTGAGTGTTAAAGGAACATGTGACAGGGCTGGGGACCTTTGAAGGTAGAGGGGCCAGCTGAAAATGTGGATAATGTAGCCAGGGGAGACCCTGTTGACAGGGTGGCTTTCAGGTAAAAATATGAGGGAATAGAGGAAGACCATGTATATATCTGGGGAAGGCAATTCCAGGCAAGAGGAAAGGCCCTGAATGGGAGCCTGGCTTCCTATGTCTAAGAGATACCAAACAGGTCAGTTTATCTGGAACAGAGGTGAGGGACGGGAGAAGGTGAAAGTAAAGAAGATGAACACTGCTGGTCTTATGTGGACAGGTTATAAATCGAGCTTGATTACCTAACTTCATTAGGATCAGGTGTTGTCCTCCCCACCCCCACTGACACCCAACAAGCTTCCTCAGTCATTTTTTCAAGTAGAATTAGGGTGGGCAGACTGTTGAAGTAATGCATTGTTGATTATCTCCAGCCAAAGGAGAAATCGAACATAGTTTGTCACTATCATTACTTCTTCTTAAAACCATGTCTTGGGAGATTCCTTCCTTGGCAGTATCTTAAATAGTTTTGTTTTGTTTTAATTTTCCCCCCTCTCTTGAATCATATGGTTTTCCTAAAATTATTCTATTTTTTTAACAACTAACAAGAGGTTGCAATTATTAGTTTATAGGCATATTTTATTTAGTATCATGGCTCAGTGCTTAAACAAATATATTCTCAATATATGATATAGCTGATTTTACACACTATTACCCTTGAATTTCTTCTGGCTTCCATTGAATAACAGGAATCTTTTGCAACACTGGGCTTATGTTCCCACTGGCTACTTAATTGTAAAAGAGGCACATGCCTGTCCTTTGTTCTGAGCATGTCCCGTCCAGTCCAGCTCTTCCTACTGCCTCTAACTCCTGGAATGCTTTACTCATTCACATATTCTCTCCTAAAGACATTTGAGTTTTCCAACTCTATTCTAGATAGACAGAGAAAATTAAAATATGAATCTCTCACATAATAAACTGGAACATTCTATGGTTTGAACATTCACAGGAACATCCTGTGGCAAGTCGATTTGGATTGTTTGGAATGTCAGACCCTTCATTGGAACAGAAAATTATCTAGGGGGAAAATAACCTCCTGTAGTGTCAACACTACAATGAGATACCACCTCACACCTGTTAGAATGGCTACTATCAAAAAAACACAGCATAACAGCTATTGGTGAGGTTGTTCAGAAAAAGGGACCTCTGTTGGTGGGAGTGCAAATTGGTGTAGCAACTGTAGAAAATAGTATGGAGGTTCCTCAAGAAATTAAAAATAGAAGTACTGTATGATCCACTTCTGGCTGTATACTCAAAGAAAACGATACCAGGATCTTGAAAATATATCTGCATTTCCATGTTTGTTTTAGCATTATTCACAATAGCCACGATAGGGAAACAACCTAATTGTCCATGAATGGATAAAGCCTACGTATACAAAGGAATATTCGTCAGTCATGAGAAAGAAGGAAATCCTGCCATTTGTAAGAACATGGACCTCAAGGGTATTATACTAAGTGAGATAAGCCAGACAGAGAAAGAGAAATACTATATGATATCACGTACATGTGGAATCTAAAAAGACTGAACTCATAGAAACAAAGAGTAGAATAGTGTTACCAGGGATTGGAGGGTGAAGGAAATGGGGAGATGCTGGTGGAAGAGTATAAACCTCCAGTTATAAGACAAGTTCTTGGGATCTAATGTACAGCTTGGTGATTATACTTAATAATACTATATTACAGGGGCGCCTGGGTGGCTCAGTCAGTTAAGCATCTGACCCTTGATTTCGGCTCAGGTCCTGATCTCCCAGTCATGAGATGAAGAAGTCCTCCATCAGGCTCTGTGCCAAGTGTGGAGCCTGCTCGAGCTTCTCTCTCTCTCTCTCTCTCTCTCTCTCTCTCCCCCCCCCCTCTCTCCAGTTCATGCTCTCTCTTTCTCAAATAAATTAAAAAATAGTCTCTCTCTCTCTGCTCCTCCCCTACTTGCACTCTCTCAATAATAATAATCATACTATATTACAAACTTGAAAGTTTCTAAAAGAGTAGATCTTAAATATTTTCACCAAAAAAAAAAGATATTATGTGATGTGGTGGAACTGTTAGCTAATGCTATGGTGGTAATCATTGTCTAATATGTAAGTTTCTCAGATCAACATGTTGTATGCATAAAACTGATACAATGCTATATGTCAATTAAATGTCAATAAAGCTGTAAAAAAATACATCTTGAAATTGCAAGGACTTAGTGAACCCAAAAAAGTCTTTTTCTTTCCTGCAAATTCTGATGCTTCTGTAGGACTCTCCAAGGCAATTAACTTCCACCTAGCTTTTCAGGAATCCCATATTCCTACAATTAGTGATGCTTCTAGGCCAACAAGGGTAGTACAGTTTCAGTAGGCAATGAGAGATTCTTAAAAGTTAAACTAGAATTATCAGACAAAATAGGGCACCCAGTTAATTCTCAATTTCAGATTACCAATGAATAACTTTTTCAGTATCAGTTTGTCCCAAATAATGTATGGCACATACTTACCAAAAAATGTTTTCGTTTACCAAAAATTCAGATTTAACTGGGTGTCTTGTATTTTTATTTGCTAAATCTGGCAATCTTTTTTTTAAGTTTTTTTTTTTTTTGAGAGAGAGAAAGAGAGTGCAAGCAGGGGAGGGACAGAGAGAGAGGGAGAAAGAATCTTAAATAGGCTCTACACTGTCAGGCAGAGCTGGATGGGGGTCTTGAACTCATGAACCGTGAGATCATGACCTGAGCCGAGATCAAGAATTGGACGCTTGACTGATTGAACCACCCAGGAACCTCCTTAAATCTGGCAATATTAAATCAAACCTGTTTTTTAAGTAACTAAGCCTAAAGGTGACATACCTATTTTCTGCTCACAACACATTGGCTAGAACTGATATGTGATCCCAAACCAAACCCAAAGGAGGCTGGGAAATTTGGAGAAATGGATTGTTTGGTGAGCAGTTTTGCATTTGTTCCATGGCTTTGGGGAGAAATTATAAGAATTTTATAATGTAAAGAAGCTCTGATAACATTTAGTCTAAGTACTTACTTGTTTTATTGACAAGAGAACTAAATCCAGAGAGGTACAGGAATGTTTCTATTGTGTTTTGCCATTTAGTGACTGGGGGAGAATCTCCTATGAACTGACTCACAGTTTAGGATTCCCTCCATTATATGGCATGGTCTCTCCTGACCTTCTTTGAGATGAGCATACAGCTCATTGCCACAATAAGGGGTCTAAATACTACAATGTGTGGGAAACGTCGCACTTAATGCTCCCTTGTGACTGGGAAGCCAAACACAAGTCAAAAGAAACTCACCCTAAAGTAGCATCCAAAATAATTTCTTGTCAGCATAATTAGAAGGGAAATACTGATGGTACAGACTAGAGAAAGACGGAGGGACACCTCTCAGCCCCTATGAAAACATTGAACTTTTTCCTCCACCCCCCACCCTTTTCCCCCTTTTCCTGGGAAATCAGAGGCCCAGCTGCATTGCTAGCAGTGCATTAAGTGATGGCCTAATCAGTGATGAGAGATGGTCTGAGGTCTGCTTCAGTGAGTGAGAAGCTGGCGCTAAAGGCATTTAAACATCTTCCAGCCATTTCACCCCATTGATTGTAATGATGATTTTTGAGCCATTCTATATTATGAGAAATGTCAAAATCCGTATTGTCCAAGAACTCACATATTTGAACAAAAAGGAGGGGGGGGTTGTATGGGGTGCGGAAATGGAGAATAAACCACTGGTTGTGGGCAGGAGCTAATCGGATAGCTACATTTTTTTTTTCTTCAATAGATTGAAGAGGCTCTTTATCACGGCCAACCACCCCCCACGGCTCTTGCCTCCCCTCCTTTTCTTCTCCCACATCATCACTTCATGTTGATTATCGCGACCGCAGGGTTTTATTTGTGGAGTGCTTTGTCATTTGTACTGGCAGAAAGGTCACCATTTGCAGCGCTTCCAAAGTAGAACATCCCCTTATTGGTGTCATGCAAATGGCTTTTCACTAATACTGTGAAAGGTGGGAGCTACCAGAACATTTGGCAGGTAGCCACAGTAAAAAAATGCATCTTCTATCCATCTCCATGCATGTACATATCGAAAACAAAGTTTCCTGAAATAGCGGGCTTGTCTTGGATAATACACTGACATTATCTTTTCTCTTTCATGTTTCTATTCTTTTCTATTTTGCTTTGTTCCGTTCCATGAAAAAATGCTTCTAATATACTGCATTGATTTCATGACTCAGTGAGAGTCTTGCCTCCTATTTCCCAAAACGTTGATGTAGACATGCTTACCCGACTGCCTTCTAGAACATCCCAGAAAGCTGTGTTTGACCAATGGTACCTGGAGGACAGAAGCTGGAATTCTTTGGGTTCTCCTTATGCTTGCGTTTTTAAAATATTATAATAAATTTACATGTGGATGTGGTAAGCATCAGTGTTTCAAGAAATGTACCTCCTTCCTTTCATGTTTTGTTTTTCCATTCTCATACCTTCTCATATGCACTTCATTCCTGAAAATATACTTTTTTATTTTTAGACGATGTGAAATCATTTTTGTTGTTTTGCAGAGCACAATTCTAAGCACCTAGGCAGTTTTGATGATATCGGTAAGCATTCAGTAAGTTATTTTGGTTTTGATATATATTCCTCTGTTAAGTTAACATGCTTTGTTTACCCAATCCTAAAAATACTTTAAGAGTGTTGATCTGCACACACTTACACACACATAAATTGTGTGTATATGTATGTATCCATGTTTCTTATGTATTTCACAATACAATTTAACAAATTAACATAATTAATTCAGTTTTCAAAAACACATGCAATATTAAAAATGAGATCATCCTGGGAGAAACAATAAACCCAGGAAATGGTTTAATATGCACAAAGTGTACATCAGTATGTTTGCTTCAGGGAAACAACAAAAGTGTGTCTAAAGCCTTTTTAATAGCCAATGGGAAGCTAGGGACATGATTAACTTGCTTGTTTTTCTTTCTTATGATTCTTTGGGGGCCTTGGTTCAGACTCTAACTTTCCTGTTATAGTAAGCTCTTGCTTTCTTATACTTTCTTATTTTGGTGCTCTAAATTCATCCCCTTGGTGGATCAGTAAGAAGAAATATTCACACAGGACATAGGTCACTGACTTTATACACACACACATACACACACACACACAGGATTTTATATATTCTGTAGATATATATATATGTATAGATATAGATATATATAATATATATGGATATACACATACATACTCTCCCAAACTCCTCCATCCTTTGCCTACTTCACCAACTTATATTCACTTTGTCTATTTCTTCTATAAAAATTTTACATTTTGGGGTGCCTGGGTGGCTCAGTTGGCTGAATGTCCAACTCTTGGTTTCAGCTCAGGTCATGATCCCAGGGTTGTGGGATTGAGCCCTGTGTCGGGCTCTGTGCTAAGCGTGGAGCCTGGTTAAGAATGTCTCTCTCCCCTGCTCATGCTTTCTCCCTCTCTCTCTCTCTTTCTCTCTCAAAGAAAAATAATAAATTAAGTTTTAAAGTTTATGTATTGAGTCATATCTCAAACTCACTGTCAAACTCACCCTTTGCCAACTTGTAAAGAGCATGATCTCGAAGGAATGGGAGTCTGTGAGCTCATCCTCAGGATATAATTAGATTTAGGCATTTCTGGTATTCATGTGAGCTTGGAAATATTTGAAAAGTCTGATGTCCAAGGCCACTCTTCTCACATGATGAATCCCCTGGGAAGAAAGGGTTATGCAGCAAAGGTCTGCACTGCCCTCCTGATGAAAGATGGAGTGAGTGGGAAAATCAGCACTTAGTCAGAAGTTGGTAACATGCCATCACCGTCATATAATTTGTGTCTGAGTCTGAAGAGAAGGGGACAAAGGCAGAAATAGAATGAACACAGTAATCCTAGGAAGGAAAGGCCTGGGAATTACAAGAAATACAGTTTTAGTTACAGAGGACAAAAGGTATCACAGGATGGGACAGAGTAATAACTTCTCTTCTGCAAGAAATGTCTTAGGACTCTACGCGCTCAGTTTTGTGGGGGATATGATTCCACTTTGGTTCCTCCAGGGTTAGATTCTCAAGCACTGAGAGTGCCACATTCTTGACGGCAGGTCTGAAGGATGACCTCAGATGGCCATAGAAACAACTGATGAAGAAGGAGCTGAGCAGCCTGGGCAACCCCTCCCCCCACCCCCAGCGCTTAATTAGTGAGAATGCAAAGAACAAGGCTGGGAAGGGGGAAATGTAGGGGCTGGAGGATGTCCTTAAGGGGGTAAGTTCATCCACCAGTGAGGCTTAGAATTGTTTAGTCAATGTGAACCTGTTACTGCCCATGAGCTGGAGAGCTGGGCAAACTCTGGATGCCAGTGAAGGATAGGCTAGAGATATATAGCTGGTGAGAGGAGACGGGCAGGATTATGAGTGTGTCCTCTGGCCGATAGGACAGAGTCATGTGACCACTAAGTATACGGGGGTTTAGAGAATGCAAATGCTTCTTCAGGGGAAGTCATATGTGGAATGTAAAAAAGCAGAGTCACTGTGCTGAGCCCTGTCTACTGGATGCTTCCTGACCTGTGAGAGACACTGATGTCAGTCTCTAACTGAAGAGCCGTAGAACTCACCAGGTTCTGGGAAACTCAGATATCAAACTAAAACTACTGATTCCTTCACCTACAAGAAAGGAAACTGAGGCACAGAGGGCAAAGTGAGCTGAAGTGACATATTTAGATAGTGGCAGAAATGGCGTCAGCCAGCATTTCCTATTAAACAGGTTCTGGTACCAATACTGATGTGTGTGTATGTGTGTATGTGTGTGTGTGTGTGTGTGTGTGTGTGTGTGTGTGTGTGTAAGGAGGGGGGATTCTCCACACCAGCGATGAGCAATTCTTGGACAACAGTAGGATGTCTCCAACAATTCAATAAATTCTGATACTATCCACCTGGAGATAGCTGCATGTTCCACAGGTTAACGGTTCAATGCCGTAAGACTGCCCCTACCACACACCCTTCAGATGCCAGTGTGAGCCCACCTGTGCCTCTGCTTGACTGACTGGCTGGGACTAGAAGTTCCCACAGCTCCCTTCTTGGACTTCAGACACAATTCACAAGTCCAGCTGGTCACCTGGGCTTCTGACCAACTGACTGTAAGTCATGAGAACTCATGACCTCCTCTTTGGGTTTGAGTAATTTGCTGGAGCAGCTCCCAGAACTTAGAGAAACATTTTCCTTATTAGATTACCAGATATTTTTTTTAGGAAAAAAGATATTAACTTAGGAATATCCAGATGGAAGACAGGCACAGAGGAGGTATGGGGAAATGGGGGGTGAGTTTCCGTGCCCTCTGAGCATACCATTCTCCCCAAATCGCTCCACATTCACCAACTTGGAAGCCCTAAAAATCTTCTCCTTTTGTTTTTTTTCGGGGGTCTTTGTAGCATAGGCATGGCTGGTTAAATCACTGGCTTTTGGCCACTGACTCAACCTCCATCTCCTAGCCCCTGCCCGGAGGTCGGGGGTAGGACTGAAAGCCGACCCTCTAATCCTATGGTTGGCTCCACTGGCAACCAGCCCCCATCCTTAGGTGGGCTGCAAAAGTCACCTCGTTACAATAACAAAAGGTTCCTTCTCCCCTGTTCCCCCATCACTTAGGAAATTAGGGTTTCAGGAGCGCTGTGCCAGAAACTGGGACAAAGACAAAATGCATATTTCTTTTAATCACATCACACCCGGACATTGGGAGTTGCTAGGTCGAATGGATGAGAAAATACTATACATTATTTCTGGGTTTTTTTTTTCCTGATGTTTGTGAAGTTGGCTATCAAATTCCTATTGATCCTACATTCACATGCAACGATCAAAAGAATATGAGAAATATTCAGTGTGGCCAGGGAAAACAAAGCCCAAGGACAGAGGTTTTGTTGGAGTGGCTGCATGTGCTCCCCTCTTCGGGATCAGGGCCAGATGGTGACCACAGGGAAAAGAGCAGAGCAGAGCGAGAGAAAGCCCACAGGAGGGTGGGGAACGGAGAAGTCATGTTGAGCGGTAGCTGGTACGGGCTCAGTCCTCCCAGGCTCCCTCACTTCTGCATTCAGAAGTGTTCTGCTTACGTGTGGCATTAAGTCTCCTTCACCCTTCTGTTTCCTCTGGCTACTCCTATTACCTGCCCCAACACGTCTTTTCCTTCCCCTCTACCTGCCTCCCCCACCCCCACTAATCTCTTCATTTCTCACTTCCTTGTCACCCTGGGATTGACCCTTTCCTTCCTCATCTCCCTGCTCTGCTCTTTCCCTCTTCCTTCTCTTCCTTTCTCTATTACCAAATGACTTTTCCCCAAATTGACACAAATTTACACTCATACCAGCATTTATAAGAACATGCCCATTTCCTTACATTCTCAGAAAAACTAGACATTATAAAAAAAAGTTTACTCTTTCTCAATATGTGAAGGGAAAAGTACTCTCTTGTGTATTAAAATGTATTCAATGTATTCAAATTTTTGAGGAGGGATAAGTTGAATAACAGCTGTACCTCTGTACTAGGTGCTTTTCATTATTATCACTTCACAACAATACTGGAAAGAGTCTATCTTCTATATAAATGAGAAATGAGGGTCTAGGAGATTAAATAACTTTCCTAGCAAACAAAACAAAACAAACAAACAAACAAAAAAAACCCACCACTGGTAAAGTGCAGGTCTGTGATCAAATGGCATAGATCTATTTTATGAAAACTAGGTGCAGTATGTTTTGTTAGGGACAAATCATGCAAATGAGCCCCAGGATAGCATCCAAAGAATACGGGAAGATATCTTTATACATTTATCCAACACAGTGATTTATTCCATGCACAGTAAAATGTCACTTCACATGCATAAGGCATTGAAGGTAAATAGAAAACAAATGGGTTATTTTTCTCTCAAGAAATTTACAATATATTAAAGCAGAGAAGCAAGAAATACAAGTAATTATAATCCAGGTTTGCATGTCATAAAACAAAGTGAGGGGAGGTGAAGGCTAACAGCTGCTCAGGAAAGACTGTCTCTGGGTTTGAGAACTTGTAGGTGGATTAGCTCCCATATATGCAGGAGGCAGGATACGGCCACGCTGAGGTGTATAAAAAGGGGGAACGGAAGGAAGTTTGTTAACACTGAGGAACTGTGTAGCTAGAGAATTTCAGGGTTATAAATTGGTGCTTTTCAAGTAATTCAGATACTGAGGATGATTGGAAGCGTAAAGAAAAAAGAAATGCATCATGGGCTTGTGGAATCCTTACATGTTGGGAGAATTTCCTGGATATTGGTAGACAATGGAGATGAGATTAGAGAAGAGGGGAGAACAAATAGAGAAGTTTCTATTTCACTACTTCTTGATGCTAATAGCTTTGAACGCAGGACTTACTAAATTTTTGTTATGCCATGTGCATAATATCTGGATTAATTCATGTGTGCAACAGCTATCAAATTGTTGTGTACTCTCGGGGAAGTCAATGTGCATAAATTGATTTGAAACACGGAATGTGGAAGAGAAGAAATTAGAAAGAGGACACTGGGTTGGAGGTGGGAAGGTAGACGGGTGGACCCACAGACATAATTTAAATGTCTCCTTTGTGTCCTTCCCCAACCTGGCTAGTATCTAGGACCTAGAGAATGAGGAGCGGCAGACAGAACTGAAGATCTTCTGAAATAAGGCTCTGAGAGGCACGGAGCACACACAGGATTGTTTCAGCATCCAAGTGACTACGTGATCACAATATAGGAACATGGATGTCCTCCTCCCATCCATGCAGGGCATGACGTGACTCTGATGGGTACAGGCTCGCCTGCTGTCCAATTCAGTGGCCATTAGCAATACGTGGCTATTTACATTTAAAGTGATTAAAAGTAAATAATATAAGACATGTAGCTCCTCAGTCATACTAGCCACATTTGTACTCTGTAGCCGCTTTCAGCTAGTGGCTCCCGTACTGGGGAGCGTACACATAGAACATTCCTAAAATCACAGAAAGATCGATTGGACAGCGATAGAATTTGACTGCAGGGCTGAAGAGAGCAACAGCAAAGGCTGCAATGCTTGGTGGGAGACTGGACATGACAGTGTGGCAAGGAAGCCTGGAAAGATCCCCCTTGAAGACTCCTAGGACCACTTGAGAGCACCTTCAAAGAGAAGCTCCGAGGAAGCAGGTGAGTTAAAGACACAGTGAACTTGATGCTGTTGCTGTTATGGTTGTTAATGTGTCCCCTCTTATATAACTGTGAACCTCTGTGAGTAAAAGTCGATTAAATAAGAGATCAGATCTCATATACTGAGAATGTGCGGGCAAAAAAGAGTAAACCCATCTAGCCAGGATCGACAGTGATGGCCAGTAATACTGAACTGCCCGCAACTAACATGTATTAGACACGTACCATGTGGTAGGCACTGTTCTAAGTGCTTTGCTTGTGTTAACTCACTGAATCCTCATAGCAGCTATAGGAGGCCAATACTCTAAGTATCCACATTTTCAGATACAAAAAACAATGGAAGGCCATATAAAACAGGCTGTCTGGCTCCAGGCCCCATACTCTACACAATGAAAATTGAAGTGACTGATTCTTGGTATCGTAGTAGCAGAGGTAAAGACTTATTCTGAAATGAATGAGGGCAGAGCAATGGGAAGTTATGAATACTGAGATACATTTGACTCATACTCTGGTTAAAGCAGAACAAAACAAAAAATATAAAGAAAAACAACAAAAGACATAAGGTCAAAGGCAAAAGAGCATCATTAAAGAAGAAACTATTTCACACAGATCCAGCCACAAGCCCCTGAGTACACAACACCAACAAGAATGTAAGGGATGAACTTCAAATTATAGTTTCTGCAACTATCTATGTCAAGGACAGTTGTTTAATTTCCCAGGACAACTCTGATTGATCGTGGTGCTGGAGTGGAGCTGTGTGGAGAAAGATTCTGAGACTCAACAGAAATGTATGCAAAAATTAACTTGTCATACCTGCCATGGTTTGGGAAGGTAGATAATCAGCATACATAGGAAGTATCTGCCATTCTGATTTGGGGAAATATGAAGGAAGAAGTTCCAGGCTAGAAGCAGAACTTTTTTAACAAATTAATTAATTAACATCCATGTGCATAATGTCGCACATTAAAAATAACTAATTTTAAAGAAACAATGCATAATATAGGACCAGAAAAGAATACCATAGTCAATGTTCAAATGGAAGGTATATTAAAATGTAACAATTCCATTGTCTCTGTGAATTTAGAAATCCATCTGTCATAGAGTTGGACAATTTCAAGCATATTTAATTCCTATTTTCTTGAGTATTTAGATTGGGCACTACACTACTGGGTTATAAAAGGAGCCAGGAACTGCCCAGATTCCATCTCACATGTATGGCGCTGGCCCAAGAGAGGCAGATACGCCTTGATCTGGCCCTTTGTTGCCATCTATATACCCCTACCGCTTTCATGGCATCAGTGCATAGTGTGTTCTTAGGTTGAGGGAGCACTGAGGCAAAACAAAAGGCATGATTTCTCCCCTTCATTCTGCCCTTGTAAAAGACTCGGCCCTAATAAGTCCCTTTACTGGCCACTGGTAACTCTCCCCTTTTGAACATCAGCTGAGAACCACTTACGTAGTCCCTTTTGGCAGAGAGCAGTGAAGTATCATGCTACTCAATAGTGAAGGTAACTCAGTAAAGATACAAAATGTTGATTAGATTTTATTTGTTCTGACTATGCAAAGTGTAACATTTGAAGAGGTAAAATTATTATCAGAAGAGCAATGTGCCTCTCTCTCTTCTCTTAGAACATGTGTGGGAGGATGGTTGTAACTCTTATGTTGAAAATACTGTTTTCAGAATTTTCCTATAGCCTGAGTCATCATGGAGATGAGTCCTTGGTGGACCAGTTTATGAATTATTTTGATGTTGAGAAACCAGCTTACATAAGCGTGGCTTCTACTAAACGTTCAACATGTATTTGCTGAATTGAATTGACTTTACCTTTTATACCTTCACACACATTACCTATGCTATATTAAGCAAGACACCAAGGTCCTATTGCCTGGAGAACATGCATGGTGTCACTCAGAAAGTGTCATGACACGGCTATAACAGAAGACCGCTTCTTATTTTGAATTTCAAACAGGAAGAGTTGTGTTGCCTCCAAAGATCATTATGACGCCTCTCATATACCAAAGCAAAAACAAAGATGAAAACAAAACAAAACAACCCAAGTCATTACATAGAATAAATGCATCGTTGCATAGACATTTCCAACATTAACAAAGACAGGCTCAAAATGGAAAGACTGCCCCTTCAAGAAGTTGTCAATCAAGAACCAAGACTGAGCAAGGGTCCCACAGCAGGAATCATATACCCAGCACAACAGAGATGGTGTGGGACAGGAGCAGAGAGCCCCAGGATAGCTGCCAGGGGAGATCAAGATCAAGGCCATCCAGTCACACTGCTTAAGGATTACCATCAATTCCTAGTGAGGTGAGGTGCAATGATTTTAACTCTCCCAAAACACACACACACACACACACACACACACACACACACACACACACAAGACCACCTTACTATATACCTAACTATTTTCTTCAGATACGCATAGTAAAGTATATATGGTTTAAAAAACAAGAAACCAAATGAGGACCCAGGTCACTAGTCCATACAGCTCATACGAATTTAAATCAAACTCATCTTGAATACTTCTGAATCTTGTGAAAAGAGGTTTTTTTTTCTGGTTTTGCTCTGAGGTTTCGCATTTTTTGAAAGAATTATGAACAAAGTTAATGCTAAGTGATGTTATGACCAAGACACAAATCGCAAATAAATACACAAACACACCCATCTCTAGGTTACAGTGAATACAACACGAGGTAATGCCAGCCACTAATTCTGCTGTAGTGCCAAGGCAACAATTTTATCGGCAATAAAGGAAGGCAAACAGGGATTCTTGACACAGTCAGAATTAAGCATTAATAATGTCTTCTTTTTATGTCTTAATTGGGTGTGATTTGCCTCTGATAGCACCTTTCATTATCAGTACAGCGGGGCATCTATGTGCTCCCTTTGAGGTGTCCATTGTTCTAATTATTCCTGCACGGCGGCCATCCTCAGTGCATGTTAAATAATCCCAGTAACGCATACTGGAAAAAAGGGCACTGCGCCTAGATATATTATAGACACTATGTCAGCCTGTGCTTGTTTTTTCCCGCTCCAATTGTAGAAAGCACTGTGGCTATTTTACATTGATAGGCATTTATATCGATTGAAGGGGGAAAAGAAAGCCCTCATTACAAGGCTGCTAGCAGTGTAATTACAGAGTGGCACCCGTGCTGGGGTGTATTGGGAACCACGTTCCTCTTTAAAACTATGTAGCGCCTCCGCGGAATACTCTCTTTGTACTGGTAATTGCATCCAATTAGACCGAGGTAGTAGGATCTTTTCCTTTCTACCTATCAGAAGACTGATATTGGAATATTTGGCATCGAATTTACTTTAAATCCTTATAATTATTTAATCATGGAAATCCATATATGAGGAATTGCTTCTTTTTAGATTTTGGCCTAATGGTTAAAGGCCTGACTTTGCATAATAGGCTCTGCCACTCACTAGGCTCCTTGAACTTGAGGAAATGTCTTTGTCTTTCTAAAACCTCAGGTTTTTAGCTGAGAAGTGGGGTTGAGAATAGCAACCCCTTGAAGATTTACCAAAAGAATAAATTCTGGATGGAGAATAAGAAGTATGTAAAAAATGGTAGCTGAAATAATGTTGTCCTAATGGTTATGACCCATGAATCAGTCATCCAGAATCTACTTTGGGTGGCCTTTTCACTGCTGACCTAACCTTCTACCAATGTGTTTCCCACAGTTTTAATAGAAATCAGCAAGTGTTTCATTTTCTTGGAGACATTTAAAAATACTCTTGTCTGGGTTTACATTCTTGCATGTTCTTGAAACCCTGTCCATTCAGCTGGATTTCCTTTCTCTGTGATAGGGTTTCCTACTCCTTTATCAAGTTGCTTGAGCTCCATGCTTTTGCTAAAAGCAAATTTGGATACAGATCCAGCACAACTCAAGAATGCTGGCCATTCAACAATTGACCTGCCCATAGCTTTCCTCTACGGAAATGCAGATAATAAAATATTGCTTGCTCCGGACTTCCGATGGCTGTATTTTTTTCTCCTACTTCTTACAGAAATTCTGGTTCAGGAATTAAGGCAGGGATTTTTAGAGCTATCAACAGCATTAACATACTATTCAAATCTCCATTTAACAGCATTTTATGGTTCTCACAGAGGTATCTAGTTTCTCCTCTCAAATGTATAGAGTTTAGGGGACAAGGACAAATTCTAAAAGAGCAGATATACCTGGATCTCAAGTCTAGTTTGTCACTCTTACCTGTGTAAGCAGTGACCAGTTACTTAGATTTTTGGAGTTTCCATTTTTTTTTCATTTATACAAAGACTGTTATCATAGTTACTTCTGAGATAACTTTTCTTGTGAGAAGTAAATGAGAAAATACATATAAAGAAGCCAGCAAAATATCTACTTTTTTGTGTGGTATATTTTCTGAATATTCCAACTATAAGAAAGTCCTCTAGGGGCCACCTGGGTGGCTCAGTCAGTTAAGCATCCGACTTCAGCTTAGGTCATGATCTCACGGTTCGTGGGTTCGAGCCCCATGTCAGGCTTTGTGCTGACCGCTCAGAGCCTGGAGCCTGGTCAAATTCTGTGTCTCCCTCTATCTCTGCCCCTTCCCCACTTGTGCTCTCTCTCTCTCTCTCTCAAAAATAAATAAACATCAAAAAAAGTCTTCTAAACTTTTCTTTCCCTAGTGACAGAGTACAGACTACACCTGAAAAGCTATGAGGAGTGTGTCAAACTAAAAACATTCCAGCTCTCTCTTATTATATCAGAATAATTTAAAAGAGGCCAGAAGAAAGAACCATTTCTCTTCTTAGAATGCAATGCTTATCCTTGTGTATTGATAATACTAATGTTTCTTGGAAATATATTAGTGGCAAAAGATGAAATTTTAAGACCTTTCCCTTCAGTCACTCAGGTCATGCATTATTTAACTGCTACACAGCAACTCACTTCAATTCTATCTGTTGGAATTCATCTGTCCCTTTATCTGTAAAATGAGTGACCTTACCTTCCCATGGAAAGAAGTTTTGGAATTCCTCCTATAAATATTGTATTTGAAAATAACACCAAGACAACCTGTAGATAAGACAGAGCTGAGTTTTCTGCTTTTCAGACCACCTCCAGATAGCCTACTAGTATTTCAGAAAGAGAAGGTCCAGGTGAGGATGTTGATGAGTTTTTGAAGTCTAGCTTAAAGTAGATCTGTCAATGCAGGGACTTGATGAGGACTGGGGAATAATCATGAAATAAGATTTAGGATTATTGGATACAGTGAAGTATGTTGAGGCAAGATGTCTAGAGTCTTGGGATATAAACTGTCATGTGACACTTTCTTTTGAAGAGTTGATCAATCAGGAAGTTCTTGGAATGAAAAATAAAGTTATTTGCAGCTCTTATCTTCCTAAGAATGCCCTGGAATAACAAAGCTATGTCAAGAAAGACAGTGGAATAGTAAAGTCATTTTAATATAGATACAAATCAGATTGGCAAAATTAGTACCTGTTTTTCAGGGGATGCTAGCAAAAGGGTTACTCTTAAATTTTGGAAATGTGAAATGTTATGTATTTTTTAAGTTATATGGTATCCTCTTTTAAATATAAAAGTAAACATATATATTTATCTATTGTTTATGATAGCAAAAATAGAAGGCTAAAAGTAAATATTCATCAACAGGGGAATGCATTATAGTACATTCAAACCAAAGAAGAAAAATTAAAAAGATGTTAAAAACAAGGAATTAGGGGCGCCTGGGTGGCTCGTCGGTTAAGCGTCCGACTTCGGCTCAGGTCATGATCTCACGGTCCGTGAGTTCGAGCCCCGCGTCAGGCTCTGTGCTGACAGCTCAGAGCCTGGAGCCTATTTCAGATTCTGTGTCTCCCTCTCTCTCTGCTCCTCCCCTGTTCATGCTCTGTCTCTCTCTGTCTCAAAAATAAAAAAAAAATAAAAAAAAAAATTAAAAAAAAAAAACAAAAAAAAAACCAAGGAATTAAATCTACACTAGATCAGATAATATGATTCCATTTCTTGTAAGAGAAAAATACAATGTGTGTATATGTGTGTGTGTGTGTGTGTGTGTGTGTGTGTGTGTGGTGTATGGTGGACGGAAAAACTTACAGGACAATTAATGAGATAATTTTATTATTCAAGTGACATCAATAAGAGAACATTCATTAATGAGGGACATCTCAAAAAAAAGGACTGGAAAAAAAGGGGTCGTATGTTTTGCAGAGACAAACAAGGGAGATACGAGGAAGGGTGAACAGGAAGTCTCAGAGTCCTAAGGAAGGATCACATGGATTTTAATCTTCTAACACAGAGAACAGGGTTTCTCTGATGGTCCAAAAGGCTGGGGCAGGGATGAGCTTTCCAAGCTCTGTGGCATTACAGGAGCATAGGATTCAGATAGCATTTTTAGTATATGAATTTATGTATGTATACGTGATACTTTTATATGTAATTGCATTATACACATAAATACAATAAAGTAGGTGAGTACTCTAGAAGTTCAAGTGGAGAGGTCAAGCAAAGAGGGGGGAAAGAACATTTGTTGTAAAGAAGAAAAAAACATTTATAATGTGATCACATTACTCACTTGTTTTTATTAAATAGATATAATCAATATATGTATATCTATAAGAATGCTTGAATAATAGTAATATAAATAAAATTAAACTAAGTTATACAGTATGTATTTTTCTGAGCAAAGAAGTAATACATAGAGAGGTGCCTGGGTGGTTCAGTCGACTAAGCATCCGACTTTTGATTTTGGTTCAGGTCATAATCCCAGGGTAATGAGATCAAGCCCTGGGTCAGGTTATGTGCTGGGCATAGAGCCTGCTTAGCATTCTCTCTCTCTTCCCCTGCCTGTCTACCCTGCTCATGCTTGCTCTCTCTCTCTCTTACTCTAAAATAAAAAAAGTAATACGTAGAAAAATAGACAATACTCAAAGCATCTATAAGTTTAGCTCCCTTTCTAGAGCAAGTTTACAGGGACATACATGCTTATTTCTCAATTATGTCCTCAGACTTACAATTAAAATACTCAGTTTCATGAATAAAATAGTGCCATATTTAAGATATTTTTTTTTAGTTTGGCACTATAAAAATTCTATAAGCATGGGATGATTTTAATAGGGTAAAATATGCACATAACACCTTGTCAAGTATTCATATGTTCAGCAGCCTTTGTCATCCTGAACATGTGGGCCTCGATTACTTCCAAAGAAAATTGTTTTGGAGTCTCAGTAATTACAAGAAAGGGATGTGAGTATGATACAATAGAGGTTTGGTAACACAGATCTGGCTTGAGAGTAATCTCTTCCCCATGTCCCTATGATTAACATATGCCTCCATATTTTTATATCTATTACTGAATGAGGTTGAAAGTAAATGATCCAGGCCTTAAAACCCTAAGCCTTACCAAGTCAATAGGTGAAAAATTTCCAAGTAAATGAAGTCCTGGCTCCCAGTGGTTTAATTTGTTCCGTGTTCTCCTAACTCTGTCGTCATTCTCATGCCCTTTTCCTGTCTTATTTTAGTCCCACCTGCAGCCAGGACTTCTGTGGAAACTGACTCAATTCCTTTCCAAGATAAGCAAGAAGGAACAGCATAAGGAAAAGACTCTTGTTCTCTGAATGCAGGTTTAAAAAAGAGGATACTGGGGCACCTGGGTAGCTCAGTCAGTTAAGTGTCCAACTTCAGCTTAGGTCATGATCTCACAGTTTGTGAGTTTGAGCCTCGTGTCGAGCTCTATGCTAACATCTCAGAGCCTGGAGCCTGCTTCACATTCTGTGTCTCCCTCTTGCTCTCTGCACCTCCCCTGCTCGTGTCCTGTCTCTCAAAAATAAATGAATGTTAAAAAAAATTTAAATAAAAAAATTAAAAGAAAAAGAGAGGATAGTCTACAACATAAAGCCCTTCCTTTTTAAAAAAATTTTAAATGTTTATTTATTGTTGAGACAGAGACAGAGCGTGAGTGGGGGAAGGGGAGAGAGAGAGGGAGACACAGAATCTGAAGCAGACTCCCGGCTCTGAGCTGTCAGCACAGAGCCCAACATGGGTCTTGAACCCATGAACCTGAGATCATGAGATCATGACCTGAGCCAAAGATGGACTCTCAACTGACTGAGCCACCCAGTCTCCCCAAAATCCTTCTTGATAGAAGTGAGGTTTTATAGATACAATTCATTCTCAATAAAAGTGAAAATAAATTTTTTTAAGTTTATTTATTTTGAGAGAGAGAGCGAGGGACAGCAAAAGAGCAAGCATGGGTGCATGTTTACATGCATGTAGGAGAGGGGCAGAGAGAAAGAGACAAACCCAAATAGGCTCTGTGCTGTTAGCTCAGAGCCGGACAAAGTGGGGCTCAATCCCATAGCCGTGAGATCATGATCTGAGCTGAAATCAAGAGTTGGACCTTTAACTGACTGAGCCCCCCAGGCGCCCTTGAAAATAAAATATTTTTAACAATTAATATAAACCAAAAAATCTAAGATTGTAACAAAAAAAATAACTGAAGACATCTAGATCATTCCATTCACTGAGAAAACAGTTTTCTCTTCCTTTGAGGTACAATTGATTCCCCCAAATTTAGCCCATCAGCATTCCATTTCTTGAACACAGAGTTTCCTAATACTGTGTCATCTTATTTTCTCCCTTTTCTTCATGTATCAGAATAAAACAGTTTTTCTACAATAGTGCATTTATGTGAGATCCTACTTTTGAGTATGTGCAAAATTGGAACAAAGAGAACAAGCCAATAAAATGGTAACTTGAAAAGCAGTCCCCAGTCTCAAAATGGGACTAACTCAGGAAGAAAATCACAATTATTTGGCTTCCTATAAAACAAAACTAGTCCCTGCCCCCTCTGCTTGCCTCTTCCTCCCTTATTTATAGTACAGTGGGACTTTTGAGTGAAGGAATGGCAAACAGTTAATAAAACCTTTGATGGGTATTAATTACTTTCCACTTAATTACCTGCCATGTGGATCTTGTTGAGCTATTGATTACTGGCAAACATACATCCCACTGGGGATAAGTGTGATTTAACTTCATCCAAAGAGTCAATTAGCCCAAGTAACATAGGGAGAGCTGGTGCTTCGCCTCAATAATTGGGGTTTCTTGCCAAGAAGGGTAGATAAGCCATTTATTTGTTCATTAAAACACAGTACTACTATCAACAGGAGGCACTTACCAGGTGTTATTGAGATTGGTAGAATGTCACTCTGTGTCCTCAAAGATTAGCTGCACGGTGCGGAAGCAACGTGGGCAGAGTCTTTCTTGCTTCAGAATCCTAGAGGAACTGGTGAGGTGATGGAGTTAACCCCTAGAAGCATAGCCCTGCAGTTCTATTTTGTATAAAACTTTATCAAATACACCTGTGTGCAGCTGTAGGATGTAAAGACAATGCTGCCTCCTGCTGGGTGACTTTGGGATCCCACGTTCTTTGATAATGATATTCAAAAGACATTTTCCGAAACTTTCCTTAATACATTGCTGAACTCCATGTTAATTTTGCTACAGAAGCAACGGGAAAAAAGACTCAAAAGTTAGGGCTCTGGGGGATGTGTAAAGGTGAGGGGAAGGATATGTATGAGGGAAAGAAATATCATTTCATTGATCAATATTGGTATTAATTTGTACCTTGAAGCCTATAAGAAAAATTCATGAAGCTGATACTTTTAAGACTTTATCCACTAAATGTCAAATGAGAATATTAAAAAGCACTTTATTATAGGGGTTTTCCATAGTATTTTTATGAGATAAAATAAAGTAGTCCTATAAGATATATCCAACTCTAGGAGTTAGAGGGTCAGGAGTAGAAGACTATGCTAAATGATTAGTGGTAGAACTTTGACAGTAAATTATGTAAAACAGGCTATGATGAAATATTGTAATAATACTTTTTAAAAACCTAAGATATTTGATTTTAAAATGATCTGTGAACTGTAAATTAATTTGCTTTGTTGTGGAATTTACTCTGTGCTGACTCTAACAAGGCTAATACTGGGAAGTTCAATATTGCATACTCATAAATAAGAGTTACTAAAATTTGTATTGCTAAAAGTTTACATTATCACTGTATAACCATCATCGTGTTTCTTTTTATGGACTCTTCATCACATCCATGTAGAATACAATTATTCTACACCCATTTTCAGGAAGTTGGAAAGGAAGATATAAAAAAGCTTTAAGTAACTTGGCTAAGGATTCTGATCTCAGGTCTCTTCCAAATCTTCCTTCCACCGTCCCTTGCTAATCCTTTAGAATGATCTTGCAGCGTGGACCCTGAAGATGGCAAAATGGCAACTCAGATTGAGTGTGGATTTCAATCTCTGGGTTCAGTTTAAATGCAAGTGTGGCAGTGTCTGACTGGCTCAGTGGATATAGCATCTGACTCTTGGTCTTAGGGTTCTGAGTTTGAGCCCCATGTTGGGTGCAGAGATTACTTTTTTTAAAAAAAAAGTTACTGGGGCGCCTGGGTGGCTCAGTTGGTTGAGCGCCTGACTTCGGCTCAGGTCATGATCTCACAGTTAGTGAGTTCAAGCCCCACATCGGGCTCTGTGCTGACAGCTCAGAGCCTGGAGCCTGCCTCGGATTCTGTGTCTCCCTCTCTCTCTGCCCCTTCCCCGCTCATGCTCTGTCTCTCTCTGTCTCTCAAAAATGAATAAACATTAAAAAAAATTTTTTTTTTAAAGTTACTAACAAAAGGGGTGCCTGGGTGGCTCAGTCAGTTAAGGGTCCAATTTCAGCTCAGGTCATGATCTCACAGTTCATGGGCTCGAGCCCTCCATCGAGCTCTGTGCTGACAGCTCCGAACCTGGAGCCTGCCTCAGATTCTGTGTCTCCCTCTCTCTCTGTTCACACTCTGTCTCTCTCTCTCTCTCTCCCTCTCTAAAATACATAAGCATTAAAACAATTTTTTTTAAGTTACTAACAAAATAAATGCAAATATGATTTCTTTCCTTGTGCCTTTGCTCGCCCCCCACCCCTCTTCTCACACATACCCGATATGGCTTTGTGGATTTTTTTCTTTTCTCTTTCTCTCTCAAGCATATTCATTTCTTTTTTCCTTAGGTATTTTGTGTAATGCTATCTGCTGACTAAAACATTTTAACCAAGAATTTAACCTCATTATTTCTCATACTTATTTAAAATCCCGACTTCAGCCAGGTCACGATCTCGCGGTCCGTGAGTTCGAGCCCCGCGTCAGGCTCTGGGCTGATGGCCCGGAGCCTGGAGCCTGTTTCCGATTCTGTGTCTCCCTCTCTCTCTGCCCCTCCCCCGTTCATGCTGTGTCTCTCTCTGTCCCAAAAATAAATAAAAAAACGTTGAAAAAAAAAAAAAATTTAAAATTACCTCTTTCTTTCTGACTAAAAGGGGACTTTGGGTAGAAAAGGAGAGAAGAACATAGTCTGGTTTGTCATCATCAGATTTCAGGTATTTGGGTGTTATACCCAAATACAAGACACTCCTGCTGAAAGGCACAGTGACTTTATGTCACCTCCATCCACTAGGTCAGAAGATCTTGCCAATGACAATGACAATATTCACATCGATGTCTGATTGGACTCGGATTCCCTGCTTCCAAGGAGCATTCTCCTGAAAGGTACTACACTTTGGACTAAAACTTGGGGCGCCTGGGTGGCTCAGTCGGTTAAGCCTCCGACTTCAGCTCAGGTCTCTCTCTGTCTCAAAAATAAATAAACATTAAAAAAAATTTAAAAAAAAACAGTGAATCAAAACATACTGTAGCTCCCCGAAAGGTATATGCTGGCTGTGGGCACTGTTTCTGTACAATTCAAAATTTTTCACTTGTTTTGTTTTTAAAGCAGAAATACACCAGGCTCATAGTTGTTAGAGAAACCCGAACGTAAGACTCGGGGAAATGAAAATGACAGTTAAAGATAATTCCAAAATCCAAAACCTTGCCTCTCCTCTGCAATTCCTTGATGAACAAATTATTTCCTAGAATTCCATTTTTCCTTTCTCTGAGTTTCCAAAAGCTCTATTTTTCTATGGAAAGCGAATGCGTCTTCAAAAAATTCCTGAGTGGCTGAACATAACACTGCTTGTGCAGATTAGAAAATTGTGGGACAAAGGGGATACATTTTCAATTTCACAGGGTAGATATGTGATTTAAAACTGCTAACTCTCTCTTCTACAAATATATGTCTGTATTTTATGTTATATATTACATACACATAGACACACATATAAAATAAAAATAGAAATAATATGAAAACTTTTTTAGTAGTGCTGGTGGTAGAATAGGGAGAGAGTACACACAGGTAGCAAATGTGTTTCTCCTATTTGTATATAGGACATCATCTAAATCTCAAAATGACCTATTTAGGTTGGAAATTTTGCCCCCGTTATGCTTAAAATAGAAGATACGGCACAAGAAAATAAGAAAATTTGTCTAACGTGATATGCTCAATAAAAGATCTAAGTCCCTATTAGTCTGACTCCAAACCACAATCTCACTCCATCCCACTTCCCTGCTTTCCTGGAAGATACTTTCAGAGCCCAGAAGACAATTATTTCGTTTGTTCCTCCCAAGACCCAAAGGTTCTGTGGGGAAAGTGTAGAACAAGTAAAGCGTGGCTCGTAAACGCTGGTACATAATGCAGCATTTTCTAATTCATATCTTGACCATCAAAGCAACGTTAAGGCTAAATTTTCACAATGGCGGTTGATCCTTCCTTATTTATTATCTTTTTCTCTTAACAGAGGAATGTAATACTCTAAAGATGTGTCTTTTAATGGATTATATGCAATACATAAAACGGTCCCCCCCTTATCTGTGGTTTTGCTCTCCGTGGTTTCAGTTACCTGTGGTCACTGTGGTCTAGAAGCAGACAGTCCTTCTGAAGTATTGTCAGATCAATAGTAGCCTAACACTATGTCACAAAGCCAACGTCACCTAACTGCAACTCACACCTAGGCATTTTATCATCTCACATCATCACAAGAAGATGAATGTACAGTACAATAAGATATTTTGAGAGAGAGGTCACGTTCACATAACTAAATATTCTGATTTTTTAAAGTTTTTTTTTTAACATTTACTTATTTTTGAGAGAGAGACAGAGTGTGAGCAGGGGAGGGGCAGAGAGAGAGAGGAAGACACAGAATCCAAAGCAGGCTTCAGGCTGTGAGCTGTCAGCACAGAGCCTGACACCTGAGATGAAGTCGAACACTCAACCGACTGAGCCACCCAGGTGCCCCACATTCACATAACTTTTATTATAATATATTATTAAAGTTGTTCTATCTAATAATTAGTTATTGTTGCTAATCTCTTACTGTGCCTAATTTATAAATTAAACTATCATAGGTATGTTCGTGTATAGGATTCAGTACTATCCGTGGTTTTAGACATCCACTGGGGGTCCTGAAACAGATACCCCAAGGATAAGGAAACACTATTGCACTGTGTTGTACTTCAGTATTTTTAGTTATATCAATTATATACAACAGCAGGATAGCTACACATAAGAAACAAAATTGAAAGGCAGCAGATACAGGTGTATTTTACAAAATTTTTTTTTTTTATAATCAAAGTTGCCTTCTATAAACAATAAATGTGTATTATATTTTATTAGGAATTTATGGAGATCATTTGTATTGGTGTAGTTTCGCAAAATTAATAGAATGCCACACTGACATTGTCTGTGGTGATCTCAGTATTTTTTTTAATGCTTAACAGATCATTTATTAGTTTTTTATATGATTCAAAACAAAGTGATTTCTAATTCCAGCTATGAAGGAATAATGATAATGGATAATGGATTTTCTCTCCACCCCATAAAAAAAACTAAGAAATGGACAAGACATAGAAGGGACTACTTCTCAGTGTTGGCAGTGAAGGCTGTGGTTCTTGAGAGAAGGTAAATGACGCAGTGAACTCAGCATTCAGTTTCCTGAACTCTCCTAACTGCAGCACAAGAAAGTGAGGCCCAGTGTTCTCATGGAACAACATTTGGGCCTGCTGAGTCCGCTGGAATGTGCAAGGTATAGTAACAGAAAGGTGGGTCCAATGCAAAGAAAAAACCCCAGCGATTTGTACATCATCTTTGAGTCTCTGGCCAAATATTGTGCTGCAGAAAGGAGATTCTGGTGGTTTCCCTGTCTAGGGGATGCTAGATTTCTGACCAAAGTAAAGAGATCTGACTCAATGTTCCTTCCACACAGGAGTTGGGAAACTGGGCTCTAGGAGTAGGAATTACTGGTATGTGCAATAACATGTATAATTCTCAAATGCTTTGAACTAAGTAAAAGAAGCCAGACTCTGCAGGTTACATAAGTTAACACTGGATTTATCCAGTACTCGTGTAAACACCAATGTAACAGACAATAGTTCAGTGGTTATTTAGGGCTGCATTGAAGGGGGATGGCTGATGACCAAGGGCACAGCAGAATTTTGGGGGGGGGGGGGATTGTAGAATTGCTTTGTATAAGGGATTGGCAAACTTTTTCTATAAAAGACTAAACAGTAAATATTTTAGAACTCTGGATGGTCCCTGTCATTGATCTTTCTTTATTTTTGTTTGTTTGCTATTATTTTTACAACCCTTTATTAATATAAAAATGTTCTTAGCTGAAGGGCCAAACATAAGCAGACTATGGGACAGATTTGGCCCAGAGGTCGTAGAGGATGATCCCTGCTGTATATTTTGATTTTGGATGGTTACATGACTATTAATGTTTGTCAAAACTCCTGGAATTATATGCTTAAATTGATAAATTTCACTGAATGTAAATTACATTTTGATAGGATAAATGGGAAAAAACCATGTAGAGGACATGCTACGACCACAATAAATAGAAAATCTAAAAACTCCGTATCTATTTATTAATTTGAATTTGTAATTAAAGAAATTCCCACAATGAAAAATTCAGATCCAAGGCCCCTTAAGTCATTTTATCAAATATTTAATAAAATAACATTACTAATATTCTACAAACTCATTCATATAATTACAGGGTAGAGATACTTCCCAAGTTTTTTCACGAGTCCAACATAACTCTGATGCCAATTCTAGTTAAGGGTATTATATACAAAGAAAATTACAGACAAATATCCATTATGAGCATAGTCATAAAGCCCAAACAAATATTATCAAATTGAATCCAGAAAGATATAAAGATATTAAACTATCATGACTAAGTGGGTTTTATCCCAGCAATGAAAAGTTGGTTTAATATATGGAAATCAATCCACATAACTTGCACATCAACACACTAAAGAAGAAAATCACATAGTTTATATCATTTATAAAACACACCATCAAACAACAAAGACAACACATTCTTTTCAAGTGTCATATCTATACCAAGACAGACAATTCCATAAAACAGACTCCACAAGTTTAAAAGAACTTCATTCATACCAAGTATATTCTCTAATACAATAGAATCAAAATAGAAATCAATAATAAAAGGTAACAGAAAAATCTCAAATCAGTTGGAAACTAAACAACATTCTTGTAAAGAATACATGAGTCAAATAGGAAGTCCGAAGGGGGAAAAAAGAATTGAATTGAATGAAAATGACAATACCACACACCAAAATTCCTCGGATGCAGGTAAAGTAGCACTAAAAGGCAAATTTACAGCACTCCATGCATATATTAGGGAAGATGAAAAGTTTCAAATAAATAATCTATGCTCCTACCTCATGAACCTAGAAGAGCGAAACAATCCTAAAACAAACAGAATTAAAAAAAAAAATAACAATAGAGGTAAGAAAGGAAATCAACAAACTGAAAAATAAATAAAGAACTGCTTCTTTTAAAAGATCAATAAAATTGACAAACTTCTCACCTCACACCCATTAGGATGACTAATACAAAAAACAAACCAAAAACCATAAAATTACAAGTGCTGGTGAAGTTGCGGATAAATTAGAACCCTTGTACACTACTGGCAGGATTGCAAAATAGTATCATCACTATGGAAAATAGTATGACAGTTTCTCAAAAATTAAAAATAGAACTACCATATGATTCAGCAATTCCACTCCTAGGCATGTATCCTAAAGAACTGAAATCAAGATCTTGAAGAGGTATTTGCATATCCATGTTCATGGTAGCACTATTCTCAATCAGCCAAGAAGTGGAAGCCGTGCAAATATCTATCCACAGAGCAATCAGAGCTATATATATATGTGTGTGTGTATATACATATATATATACACACACACACATATATGTGACACACACACACACATATATACACACATATATATGTGTGTGTATATATATGTATATGTATATGTATACATATACATATATATACACACACACACACATATATACACATATATATGTGTGTATATACATATATATGTGTATATGTATGTGTATATATATATGTGTGTGTGTGTGTGTGTGTGTGTGTGTATATACACACACACACATACACTACAGAATATTATTTAGCCTTATAAAGGAAAAAATATTCTGTCATATGCCTCAGTGTTGATAAACATTGAGGACACTATGCTTAGTAAAATAAACCAATTAGAAAAAGACAATTATTGTATGATTCTACTTACATGATGTATCTAAAGTAATCAGATTCACAGAAACAAAGTAAAATGGTGGTTACCAAAGGCTGGAGGGAAGGGGAAAGAAGAGTTATATAAAGGATACAGAGTTTTAGTTTTTCAAGATGAAAAAATTCTGGAGATCTGTTTTACAATAATGTGAATATACTTGACTACTGGACTGTACAGTTAAAAGTAGTTAAGATGGTAAATTTATCTTATTTATTTTTTAAGTTTGTATTTAAATTCCAGTTAGTTAACACACCGTGCAATATTAATTTCATGTGTAAAATTTAGTGATTCATCACTTACATACAATACCTGGTGCTCATCACAACAAGTGCCCTCCTTAATCCCCATCACCTATTTAATCCATTCCCCACCCACCTCCCCTCTGGTAACCAAGATGGTAAGTTTTAAATAAATAACTCATATAACTGAGTAGAAAAAAATCTGATTGAAAAGTGGACAATCTGAATAGACATTTTTCCGAAGAAGATATATAATAGTCAACAGCTACATAAAAAGGTACTCAACATCACTAATCATCAGGGAAATACAAATCAAAACCACAACAAGATATCACCTCACAACTGTTAGAATAATGAGGATCAAAAAGACAAGAAATGGCAAGTGTTGGCAAGGATGTGGAGAAAAAGGAGCCCTTGTGCATTGTTGGTGGGAATGGAAATCGGTGCAGCCACTGTGGCAAACATATGGAGCCTCCTTAAAAAATTAAAATAAAATTACCATACGATCTAGCAATTCTACTTCTGAGTATTTACCTGAAGGAAACAAAAATCACTATCTCTGAAAGATTTCTTCCCTCCCATGTTCACTGAAGCATTATTTGCAATAGTCAATGCATGAAAACAACTTAAGTGTCCACTGACAAATGAATAAGTAAAGAAAATGTCACACACACACACACACACACACACACACACACACACACATACTGGAATATTACTGAGCCATGAGAAAAAGAAAAACATACTGTTGTTTGCAACAACAGGGACAGACCCTGAGGGCACTATGATAAGCGAAATAAGTCAAACAAAAACAAATACTCTATGGTCTCACTTATATGTGGAATTAAAAAAAAGAACAACAAACTCATAGATACAGAGAACAGATAGGTTGCTGCCAGAATTGGGGGTGGCAGAGGGGCAACATAGATGGCATTGGTCAAAGAGTACAAACTTCCGGTTATAAGATAAATAAGGCCTGGGGGGGTGCATGGTGACTATACTTAACAATACTGTATGTATATTTGAAAGCTGCTGAGAGTAAATCTTAAAAGTTCTCATCACAAGAAAGAAAATTTGTAGCTATGTGTGGTGACAGATATTACATCACTGTAGTAATTATTTCATAATATATACATACATCAAATCATTATGTTAATCACCTACAAATAACGCAATGTTATACATCAATTACATCCAATAAAAAATAAATTATCTATCCTATGAGTTAGCAGTTATACACCTAGCTAATTATAGAAGACAAAATTTTGGTTCACCAAAGACTTACACAAGACTTATTGTTGCTTTGTAAATAATAACTATAAATGGGAAATAACTCAAAAAATCTAAAGAGGAGATAAACTACGATATATTCACATAATGGAAGACTACTCTGCAAAATGAATGGATGAACTACTGATACACAAAAAATGTGAACAAATCTCAAAAGCATCAAGCTGAGTGAAAGAAGCTGTACACAGAGTACATATTTTATGAAATGTTAGATATAATCAGCACTAAGTGATTGTGATAGAATTCAGTTCCATAGTGGCTTTGGTGTGTGTGTGGGTGGGAGGGGGGTGGCATTTCCTGGGAAAAAAACACAAGGGAACTTTTTGTTCTGAAAATATCCTGTGCCTTGTGGATGTGAATTTTGCAATTATAAGCAAATTCCTAAACTTATCAAACTCAACTTATCAAAATTTATATTTAGGATGTGTATTTAATTCAAAGTAATTTATACCTCAGTTTTTTAAAATCTTCAATAAATGAATGTGGAGAAACCATTAATAGAAGTTAAGACCTTCTTGCAATTCTATTGACTTTTTTTTTAAGTTATGTATAGGTTTTTTTTTCAAGGTTCTAGTGGGTGGTTGGTTTTGGATGCTTACCACATTATAAAAAGTAATCAACTTACTAACTAACTAAAAAAAGAAAAAAAATCCATGCCTAGACTAATAATGAGAGTACATGATGGATTATAACGAATCCAATCATGTGTTCCTGAGATATTCCTTTCCTAATAATAATAATAATCATAATAATAAAATGAGACCTTTTGGTGTTCTGATTTGACTCAAAGATACAACCTAGAGTAGGCAGAGGAGACTGGATAGGTAGCACTTTTATTTATTCCCCTAATATTTTCTTAAACCTGATGTTTGATAGGAGATGGAGACTAGATGATTCATTTTTATATTTATTGGTGGGATCCTGGAGCTCGGGCAACATAATGTAGTAATGATTAAGTACAGTGGTTTGTAGTCAATTGTCTCTGACTTATGCAATCTCAGCCTTGCTACTTACCAACTGTATGATCTTGGGCAAGTTACTTAATTAAATTCTCTTGTTTGAGTTTGCTCATTTGCAGGAGTGATAATCTTTATCTCAGAAGATAATAGTTATCTCAAAAGATTGCCTCAAAGATAAATAATATACTATATTGAAAGATGTCTAACACACAGTAATTAGTAAATATTAATTATTGTTATTGCTAATACTAATAGTGTTCTGTATTGCTGATTAAAAGCAAAACTGTCTTGGAAACAAAATAAACAAATGATAAGATTTATCCTATTATTGAAACACGTCAGAGAAAATGATACCGATTTTCCACAGCAGTCATTAAAAAACCCTCTATAATATTCTCATAGGTCACGTCATTATTTAAGATAGTGGCCTCTTGCTATGTTTATAAGTGTGTCATCGACGAAATTCAAAATATTAGTGACACAAACAGAGCAAGGTACTCTGCTGAATGGAATGAGTTAATATTAACCACTTAAATATTGGCGCATTATTTAGCACTGCTGAAATAGTAAGTACCTGTGTCATCATAATTAATGGTAATCTCCTCTTCTTGATAGATAACTATCAAGTTCATAATTCTTCTAAGGTCTGTCATGATTCATGATAATAAAACCATGACCTTATTATAAAGAAGGGTAATTATTTTCCTCTTCACTCTTGCAAGTGGGCAATGATCCAATTCCTTTCAAAAGAATATAAAAGTATCTAGCTGGAAAGTAAAAAGAAAGTCCAAGACTCATTTTTCTCTTCTACATTTAAATTGCTGTCTTGCTTGATTCTGGCAAGGATACGACAGATGTAGATTTTGCAAGCATATTAATAACTGGAGACTTATCTTAAACTCACAGAGCTTAAAAGACATATCCGTAGAATCAAAGGCAGATGTAAAGTTAATCAAAGGGCTGAAGAATCCTGCTATTTTTAGCAGTTTGTTCAATGAGATTAAAAAGAGTTCAATAATAATCAATACTTCAAGAGTTAATTCTGAAATCTACTTGCTCCTCACAGAAAGAATTACAATGAGAGCACACACCTACAGTCGCTTCAGTAGAAAGATATCAAAGTTTGGAGGCATATTAAGTTAACAACTGGGCCTTGATTTTTTAAGAGTGGCACATCACACTTTCTTAGGTGTTGAACGCTGCATATTTGAATACTTTCAGATGGAATTGTAACTAAGGAATTTATGGAAGTAAAAGACTTGATGTAGAACAGGATCTTCTCTTAAGAACAAATTTTAAATACATTTACTTTAATTGAGCTTGCATTGGCTGACCATTTTAGTCCTCTCCATAGTTAGGACCTGTAACTACTTTGAAATTAGACTTACATTATGCAGTTGTCTTAGGACCTTGAAGCTGGGAGAAAATAACTTTCCATATGTTATGAGAACAACATGGTTCCTCAAAAATCCTAAATAGAACTCTGCCAAGAGACACATCTTGGAATTCACCATCTACCATTATTTTTTATTCTAAAAGCCTTTAAGTACACTTTAATTAGTATGCTTTAAGCAACCTTTTGATGCAAAGGTTCATGGGAAATGCTATCTGTCTGTCTATCTACTGATCGGTCCATTGATCTTGTCTATTTATTTGTAGGCCACCAGCTAGGCCCGGCATAGAAGCAGGCCAGTTTTATTTCAGTTACATGGGTTAAGATACGAACATCAGTCAGGTTGTGTCAGATCTTTAGACCGATTTGTCATCGAAAGTGAAATGCTGTGAATGTTTCATTCACAAAACAAAACAAACGTATATGTATCAGGGTGGTTTACTCCCTGCCCTTCCAGGGAATACTGGGCAATGTTCAGAGATATTTTTGGAGACCACAGAAGGGTGTACAGGTGTCCTCTACTGGGCACAGGCCAGAGCTCCTGATTAGCATCCTACCATATACAAGACAGACCCCACAACAATCTTCCAGTCCAAAATGTCAACGGTGCCAAATTTGAGAAATGCTGACATACATGAATCAAAATATATTCTAAGCCAAATAAAACTGATTTTACAGAACTGCTTTTATGTCTTTCCATTCATGCGAATAATTGTTTGTCACATTCTAGATAGCATGCAGTACCTAATAGATTATTGACTAAGGACTTTTTTAGGATTAGCTACAGACTTAAATAAACCAATTATTTTTGTCTCTGTTAACCACTTAATTAACTGAAACGCTGAAGAATAAATGTTTCCCTAATATATGAAAATAGCATAATGTGGAAATTATTTAACTCATTCAATTATAAAGATTTTTCCTTGTAATTTGTTAATCACTTTTATAGTTTTGTTTATTTGTTGGTTGGTTGGTTTCCTTATGTTGCTTTTATGGTTTAAAATTGGAAAAGTGACTCTAACACGCAAGTTTTTATCTAGGGTGTTATATCATTGGAACACACAGAATGACTTCCTCAGATCATCATGGAAGTATCTGGCTGATATGATAGGACTCTACATCTAAATTCAAAATCAAGAAACAAGCATAAGAACTTATTTCATGCCAGTTTTGTGTTTTAAAATACGCTTTCTCAAAATATTGTAGGAGATATTATTGAGGAAAAGCCTTCTATTTTCTAAACTGGTGTTTTCAAAAGCTGTGCCATAAGATTTTTTTTTTTAAATAGCTACCATGTACATAAAAAACTGTGCACTTAGTACTATTTAGGTATCAATCACAAGGCTAAAAAACAAGATACTGTGAAGGTAGATGTAAAAGAAATAAAATAGTCTCTTGGAGTTTACATACTGGGAACAACCAAAAAATTAAAGTATATGGCACAGTTCTGAGTAGTACCGGATTGCATTCATTCACTACAAATTTCATCATAAACCAGGCTTACAGTTCTTCAGAAAATAAAATGAACAATGCATATGGAATAATAAAGAAAACTCCAGACATAGAGTTGCCCTTGGACTAAGATGCCAAAATGTGAATGAGTTTTGCATAAGATCTAGGGCAAAACATAGGCAGGGTAAAAATGAAGATGTCGACAGGGCCTAGACAAAAGGCAGGAGAGGGGAGAAATCATGTGTCTTTCTAATGTGTACTTTTTTTTTTTAAGTTTTTATTTAAATTCCAGTTCATTAACATACAGTGTAATATTAGTACTTTTTTTTTTTAATGTTTATGTATTTTAATGTTTATATGGAGCAGGCTCCAGGCTCCAAGCTCTGAGCTGTCAGCACAGAGCCCCACACGGGGCTCGAACCCATGAGCCAGAACCCGTGAGATCATGACCTGAGGTGAAGTGGGACACTTAACTGATTGAACGACCCAGGTGCCCCAGTACTTTTTTTTTCTTTAATGTTTATTTATTTTTGAGAGAGAGACCCACACAGAGTGCAAGTGGGGGAAGGACAGAGAGAGAGGGAGACACAGAATCCGAAGCAGGCTCCAGGCTCTGAGCTGTCAGCACACAGACCGACGCGGGGCTGGAACCCACGAACTGAGAGATCGAGAGATCATGACCTGAGCCGAAGTAGGACACTCAACCAACTGGGCCACCCAGGTTCCCCTCTTTGATTTTTAAATAAGATAACACCTCTATTCGTTTTTTGCCCTCTTCTACAGTAGGTAGAGAGACAGACTGGCAGACAGATAGATAATTATTTTAGCAATTGCATCAGTTTGTCAAGATAAAAATTTTTATCCTGTGGGTCTTTTTGAAGGACTATTATTACATTGTGTCTAGCAAGTAATCGCTCAGTTTATCTTGGAGCAAAGGTGTTCAGCTGCATAATCCAAAGTGTTATATCCAGTATTGTGTTAAGTATTAATACAATTTAAGCCAGATAAATTTGTCGGATGAATAAAATTAATTGGCAGTCTTTGACATAATGTAGAACACAATTTTTTCATGTCCATTTGACTAGTCTTAAGTTTTATTATGATTATTCTTAATAATTGTGTTATATTACCAATTTATTAACATCTACCACTTACTAAGGGTGGCCGTGTGTAACACACTCTTGTGACCTGCTGAAAACCAAAATTCAATGGAGTACATTTTACAGATCTTATTGACTTTATTCAGCAATTCACAAATTGGGCAGCATGCCATCCAGCAGACAGAAAAAAGCTCTGAAGAGCTCTACAAAATGAAAGACTTTTATGGGCAAAAGGGAGCATGAGTAGGAAGGTGTACTTGGCAGAAAAGTGGATTGGTTATTGCCAGATGATTTTCTTTACAGGGGATGGCAGAGGCTTAAAAGGCAGCTTACCTATCTAGTGTTGATCAGGTGGTTCCTGACTGACTGGTTCAAGATACCATTTCTGGAGGAGCCCAAGTGTAATTAACTTAAATTTCAGTTAGGTGACATAGCGCTTCGTATGAGCACCTCCATTTTGGACTTGTCTTACTTTTAACAGACCTCTTTAACTGTAATTGAGGAAAATAAGTATTACTATATAAAACCATGTCTGCCTTATAAGGCTAACGGCTTATATAAAATGAAGGCTCTTTAGTTTTGGAGAATCTTTCCTGGGATGAATTTGTAAAGACGGACTGTGCTGAGCTTGGAGTCACTGTCACTTTTTCCTGCAAAAAGGCAAAGAAGAATTTGGAATTCTGGTGGGTGATGAGGAAAGATGTGGGAAGAAAGAAAAAAGTCTGAGCAATTTGGCAGGAAGCTAGACGACGTGTTTTGGAAATGGCCCAGAAAAGTTTTAATTACAAAATATCTAGTACGCAAAGTAAAGAGTTTCTGTATTTTAGTGAGTCTATTTCTATTATCTGTCGTCTATCACCATCATCATCCTCTACGTCATCAGTATCTTTAATTTCCTCAAACCCATCTTCAATTTCCCACAAATTCCTTATGGGAGTAATTTACATAAAAGAAATAAGGGGGAAAACTGGATTCTACAGGTTGGAGGAACAGCAAGCTTAGGGTAGGGTGAGATAGTCCCCAACATGAACTACATGAGTGGAGGCAGGAACTTAGATTCAAAGCTGACCAGGAAATCTTAGTAAGTACTCTGAGAATTTATATAAATACTAGAGAAGCTATTAGACCTGCTTCATTTTACAAGATAAAAATTTATGCTACGCTAATCTAGATGTTTTGTGATAGTAACCACAGAACATAAATGGATTACATATATATAACCCCATTTAATGTCATGTTTGGAATCAAGCTGTTTCATCTGATAGCAAGTAATGTGAAATAGGAAATCTGAGAAATTCACCCGAAAGACCTCTCCAGGGAGACTTCCCCAAGGAAGCATTTTCAAAGTTCTTCTTTTCCTTTCTTTCAGCTAGAAGGCATTGGATCCTTTCTCTTGTGATTTCGATAGTTACAAGTGAGTTTAATAAAAATTGTTTGCACATCTACCTTCTCCTGCAGATACAGCTTTTCTCCCATTGCCAGGTACGCGAATGTGGTTTATCCATGTTTGTTGAATGAGTGAATTCACTAGTACCACTAAGGAAAGAAATTATATTCTTTTGTTTTTGTTGTTATGTTCTTACAATGCCTACTATAGTTTCTTACCTTTGGTAGGTACCTAATGAAGGCTTACTGTTTGGATAGACAAAGATATGTAAAATCCTGTTCAAGATTCTAACATTTTTCTTCTGGGAGAGCTTACAGGCAAAGTAGTTAGCTATCTTTTCAGTGGGATTTGAAAGATGCCAAATGTGCATCTGCCATAAAAACACTTTTCTCAAAGGTTCAGCCAATTGGTATGGTAGAACAGTGTGGTGTAGTGTTGTCTCAAGATTTATTAGCTGTCTGGTCTTCTGAAAACCACTTGAAATGTTATAGGTAAATTGAGAATGTGGATATTTTAGAAGATAGTTGTGGATTTAAATCTGACAAAATATCCCCTACTGCCTAACAGAGTTACAGGTACATGGAAAGGATAGCAACAAAAGTTAATCCCATTTTCTTTTCCAACATATACAGAGCTCCTTGAGTAAATGTTAATCTCAGAGGTTCCCTATGAGATTTTAACCTATCTCTGACATAGCCAGTATACTCAATGATAAAGTTTGAAAAAAAATCAGAGGAGGCAGTAGTCACCTTACTAAAGATACAGCTGTAAAGGAATGGGATATACGAACAGCAAATATTGGGGCGCCTGGGTGGCTGAGTCAGTTAAGCGTCCGACTCTTGATTTCGGCTCAAGTCATGATCTCATGGTCCTGAGAGGAGCCCTGAGTTGAGCTCTGGGCTGGGTGTGGAACCTGCTTGAGATTCTCTCTCTCTCTCTCTCTCTCTCTCTCTCTCTCTCTCTTTCTCTCTCTCTCTCTCTCTCTCTCACTCTCTGCCCCTCCCCTGTGCTGGAGCTCTCTGTCTCTCTGTCTCTCTCAAACAACAACAACAGAGACAACAAAGAATAGCAAGAGTCTACGGTAAAGTTTTGACAAGTCCAAAAGAAAACTTGACTCACTGTTGAGGCCCGCAGTAGGTGAGTCTTGATTTCCAGAAGTCAGCATGCAGACACTAGTGCTGAGCAAAGAGGAAAGATGGATAAGACGCACAAAAAACAGGTGAATGGAGAAAGTGATAAGTTATCAGAGAGAAACTTAATACAGCACTATCAATCAGAATATCAAAGCACATGCTTCTTTACCCACTGCCCCCCCAGCTTTATAAACTCATCCTTCGTCTGCCTCGTCATCCTCATGCTCAAAGCACTTGTTCACTAGGTTTAGAGTCAGGAGTTTACAGACTCCCAAGGATGACAAGTGGAAGGACCGCCTTCTTGCCTCTTCTGCACGAAGAACTGCAATAGCAGTTGAAAGGAAGGGAAAAGTATGATTCTAGAGAAAAAGGGGAAACACACACATGCCACCATCATGCCTTCCATGCCTTAACTCCACTTGAAACAATTTCCTGCCATAAGGTGGAGCTATATCCTATGGAGAGAAAAGTATTGGCGATAAGATCTGGCAAAAGTCCACTTAGATCATTTTTCACTTGGCCTGTGATTTGTGATTTTAAAAAGTTAAAATGCATGGCAGCCACCTCCCAAATCCACCACCAAATGATGCAGAGAGAGCTGTTATTTTGGTGCAGCACGGATTTTAATGTGGCAGAAAGGTGTGTGAAGGCAAGCAGGACCTTGTTTTTCACCTGATGCTGTAAACACTGGCTTCAGGGGAAACTCTTTGAAGTGCCGAGATCTGAGGTGGCGGGTTTTGAGGCCCCCCTGAGGTAGTACAGAGAAACCACAGGTATCTGATAGGGTTTGTTCTGGAGGAAGTCATCCTGAGCATCAAACAGCATGTTGACAAACAAAGTCATTTTTTAAAAGTGCTTTATTTAGAAGAGTGGATTGTGTTGAATAGGCATTTGCTAGAATTTAAGATGCTGAGTTGTATTACCTGCAAGAGAGGTTTTGCTTCTCAGTTTGTGATTGTGAGAGGTATGGCCATGAAAACCCCCAACTGTGTTATCTGTAAAACCCTGGCATCTCCACCCAAAGGAAAGAACGATCCCCTGAAGAGAGAGAGCACTGCAGGGTTTCCTGATAACACATCAAGGGTAATCTAGATAAAGGAGAATGGCTCAACAGCAGCGTGTGTTGCATGACTCCCTGGGCAGTGCTCTCCATCTGGAAATCAATTAAAGGGCAAGGTACACCAGCTCATAGCCGGTTTGGGATTTCCTCAGTAGAGATTTGCATAGAAACCTTGCAAACAACTAAAACCTATTGTAAAACTCCAAAGGTGGGTTTGATCTTGGTGGAGAAAAGCCTCCATCCAAAAGAAACGAACGTTAGGAAATTTTTAGTCACCAAAAAAACTCATCTAAGGTGCACCCTGTGTTTTTTCCAGATTGATAACAGAACTCGTTTGAACATGTGTGACATAAAGATCATTCGTAATGCGTTGCTTATTACCTTCCTAGTGGAGGGAAGCAGAATTTGCCACCCCAAAATATGCATCTTTGGCATAAGGATTATCTTGAGCTGGTTATTTTTAAGAAACTGCAGACACAGGAAGAGCTCTGAAAACTAAGTAGAAGTTATTCTTTTGTAAGAGACATTTACATGTATAAGGAAAATCTCCACTTGGATGGGTGTCCTCTAGTCTGTACCAGGAAGAGAAGGATGACTAAATCTCTAGAAGCCCTTATCAGTGGAGAAGGGGAAAACCTAAACCTGCATTAACAACCTTACTCTTCTTTATTGTGTCCTGCCCCCCGCCAAGAGCCTCCCAGAACTAGCCCCACCCCATACCCTGCCATCTTCTGTCTTTAGCTGCAGTTGGTGTTTAAGGTGGTGGCTTGGGCCATGTTGGGGAGTTACTCACTTTTCCTGGATCCCACCCATGTATACAGGAGGTATATATGCTATTAAATTTGTTGTTTCCTGTTAGTCTTTTACAGGGTTCTCAGCCAAGAACCTAGAAGATCAGAGGAAAAAAATACTAGCGTCCTATAAGATGTGTTGGTATTACTCACTTCACCTTTCCAAATAATAAAATAAACACTGTTGAGAAGATAGCTGGCTTCCTTAGGCCAAATAACATAACTACTTCGACTTACACTTTCACGCCAAACAGGGCATAAGATACTTTATATGCACTATCTAATTTAATCCTCACTGCAGTCATGTGAAGATTATACTCGCGATTTTCATTTTATAGTTTTAAATACCTGCCTGTGCCCTCCCAACTACCTGGTGGGGGGAACCAGGAATCCAAAGTCAGCAAGTGTGACATTTAAGTTCTCACATTACTGCATGTTCCCTTGAAGACGATTTCTGTTCTTAAGATAGTTGTTCAACCAATGTATTTATATTCCCGTATTTTTGTTTACAGGTTAATTATCCTTTTTCTTCTAGAAGCTCACTCACGGGGGCAGGGTCCTTATGTATCTGATTCACCTTTGATTCTTTTTATAGAGCTTTGTGCATTATAGTTTCTCAAAAAAAAGGTTTGTTTTTTTTTTTTTTAATTTATAAGCCATAGTCCAGCTGGGAAACCTGTACGTCCGATGACTCATCCTTTTCATTTATAGAATATCCCTCCTCTCCCACACCTTCCCTTTCTGTTGTAGTTCCATTTTACCTTGACAAATGTATGTTTGGTTTTCTTAAAATGTGCTTTTGTTGTTGAAATAGGACTCTCACCCTCTCTCACAGGCCTTTTAGTCTTAGAACTTTGAAGGTCTTATCTGCTTTCTCTCCTATAAAACACACCTGTCATGGCTTTGCCTCCTTCACTCCCCTGAGTGTCAGAGCTACAGACTCACTCCGTAGGGGTTGTCCATCCGTCTAGAGCACCTGGGGTTTAAGGTGTAAGCAATTTGACTGTAATTGCTTCTTCCCAGCAGTTACTTTTTGAAGTGGCGAAGGGGGACATTTGGTTGGTTCTCTTTTTCCATCTGCATAAATAGGTATTGGAGTCAAATCCAAAGAGCATGGCGTATTTATCTAGAAATAAATGTTACCCCCCACGACGAGAGTTTTTAGCTACACTTTTGTTTGTCTGACTCTTTTCTTAGCTTGTTTCAGTAGAAACTTAGTTCACTCTTTCATTTGCATGTGATCTGTTGATTTCTCTGGGTGAAATAAAACAGATTTTTATACTATACGAATGCTATAAACCGCATGCTTTTTAAAAATTTTGTTACATCTTCACGTGGAATCGATCCGATGTGTCACTGCTGTGTGGGACTCAACTACTGTTTCTTAAGCTGCTTGTAGAAAGCATTTCTGATCTCCTCTATCATAAATTTTTAGTTCCCTCAAATCTCCTTATCAGTTTTTGGTAGAAAAGAACAGACATGATAGTTTTTAAGACACAAAACGGATGGATCTGTAAGTCTATTTAGTACCTATTTGTTCAAATGATGCTTCCCTTTGACTTATGCAAAGGGTCCCCGTACGGCTTCAGATCTTGGGGAAATCTTATATGAGTAACACGGTATCTTCACAGAAGTTTCAATGCAGAATTTACAAAGTTTAAAGAAGTGTTCTGAGATAAAAATCAAGCACAACCTATATAGAGAGTCAGATGGTGAGGTGGGCTGTAATGTGTTCCTCTTTCATCGTTATTTGCTTAAAACACCCTTGAATTTTGGTAGGTCCGCTCACGTGTGATGGAGCGAAGATTAAGTCATGCTATACTGCACAGTACTGGGATAATGAAGGTCATGTATTAACATGCTCTATGAGAATATCATTGCCTCTGGAGAGAAACTAAGTCAATGCATATAAAGATCAGTGTAATGTTAGAACGGCACAATGATCCCAACTGATCTAACACAAGTTAAAATCCTGAAAAAAATTTAGGACATGGCATACATCTCTTAAGCTGCTGAAGAAAATTTTGTTACTGTCTCAAAGTAAGAGTGGAATTTTATTCATTGCGTGTAATTTATAATAGAGTGTATCAAATTTTTAGTTCAATATCTCTCCTTGTGTTATTCATATTTGCTGTCAAGCAGTGCATGGAGATGCACTGATGAGAATTTAATTTTATTCCTTAAAAACACTGATTCACTTTAATAACATACTTTCCTAGCATGCTATCCCTACACTACTCTTACAGATAGAGCAAACTATCCAACTCATCATTTAAACCAGAATACCTTTGCAAGTGAAAGTGGGTGCTAGTAATAATTGCATTGAGGTAATAGGCATAAGCCGAGACTTTGGAAAACTGGGACATACAATTACCATTCTTAAAGCACAGCTGTGTCTTAAAGTCACGCATAATGTCGGTGTGTCATTTTTCAAGGTCTTGGTGGCACCAGACCTAATCTGTTAGTGTGATGACCGAGGCACAAGTTTCAGGAACTAGAAATGCCATGACAAATCCAGTCCATATTTTTGTTATGATGAGTTATTTTATTTTATTTTATTTTTTGGTCCTGAACATCTGGAGAACCAGAGGGCATCTCCGATCAGAGAGAATCTGGATGTAACCAGAAAGAAAGGACAGAGTGTTGTTTGGACGAGCATTAGTTCATCTAAATCCAAGAGGACACATTTCCAGCCTCCTCTGAGAAGTCAACAAAAGAGGGAAAAAGCACATTGTTCTTAGATGACTTTGCTATTCCCTGAACAGCAATTCCTTAGTCTCCTCTATTCTGTAACTATGCCCTGGGTGATCCCTGGGTATTCCACTTAATTGCATGCCATTTCATCCTTGTTCAGTAATTATACTTGTGCGTAGTTATGAGTAAAGTGATTTTCCTATATATGCATTAAAGTTAAATTTTGCTCCTGGGGTTGAGTGCATGTGCCTTCTAGTGGCATCAGGCAGGAGCACGTGTGCTTCTTCCTGCCATGTGTGAGAGAAGAATCTGGTCAATTACGATAGTGAAATTTACTAAATGTGATGATAAACACTTTTAAAAGCAGCTCAACAAATGATTATGGATTTCACACTTTTACTAATTGCTTCAATTTCTGACGGAAATAAAAATCTTCCACTTGCTTTAGTTTTGTGGGTTGGATATCTCGGGAAAATATTACAAATATCCGTGAAGTATCTCTTACTGTGCATCTTACCCTTTTATTCCTACCTTTTTATTCCTAAAAATTGACTACTATTTCTAATTTTCCCCATAGAAAAATTAAAGGCAGCCATATAATTATATATATAATATCCTAAATATTATATACATATATATATAGCTATCCTAAATGTCTTTCTCATCAATATTCTCCATTATTTTATAGAAATGTTCACATTTTTTCATTCTTTAGGATTAAATGTAGGTTTTACTTTCATTTCTTCTTTGTCACCACAATCACCTAATTAACTCTTAGCTTAAGCATTGCTATCTCAGGGAAGTTTTCCCTGAAGCTTCTCCCTGTCCCCAGATTAGGTTGGTTATTTTTCTTATATGGTTTCAGGTTGCATCTTACTTGTCCATTATAAGATTAACCACACTGCCTATTGAACTTATGGTTTAGGTCAACTATCCTCAGTAGACTGTAAGTTTTATGATGGAGCTTGTCTACTTTTCTTGGTGCTTTATTAACAGTGCCTTATAAAAAGCACACTACATAATAAATGTTCAAAATCCATGTGAAGAGAGCAGTTGAAAGGAAGAAAAAAAGGGAAAGACTTTTTTTTTTTAAAGTAGACTTTATGCCTAGCATAGAGACCAAAACAGAACTTGAACTTACAACCTTGAGATCAAGACCTGAGATCAAGAGTTGGACACTTAACTGACTGAGCCACCCAGGCACCCCAGGAAAGGCATTTTCTTATGATCCCTTCCAACTGTACGGGAACGAGGTTCGCACAGAGAGTCATGACACCAAGACTTCTCTTTTCAGGAAGCAAATTTATTTGTGCTGGCACGGGCTCAGTGCATTCGTACCCAAAAACCTGAGCCCCAAGTGCAGTGGGGTGTAGCCTTTACTATGATTTCTACTTCTTTGTCTCCCATATATGGTAACATACAGACATACAGTGTGATGGGCAGTCTACACTACAGAGTCACGAGGAATGTCACATACATGCACATGGCCAGGTGGCCCTCCCTTGTCTTGAGGTTGTTCACCACATTCCATAAGGAGGGGTTCTACCACACAATAGTCTGAATATTGATGATTCCATTGATCAGTGATGATTTCTTTGCAGCTAAATATGGATGCTCAGCCCCAGACTGAGTTGTCAATAACTGAATATTGTTTGTTCTGAATTTTAGGGGAGTCTTTTATTACCTGTTAGTTTTTCTTTTCTTTATTTTTGAATAAAGTTTATGTATTTATTTTGAGGGGGGGGCAGAGAGACAGACAGACAGAGAGAGAGAATGTGAGAAAAGGAGGGGCAGAGAGAGAGGGAGAGAGAGAGATTCTGAAGCAGGCTCCATAGTGTCAGCACAGAGCCCAATACAGGGCTCAAACTCATGAACCACGAGATCATGACCTGAGTTGAAATCAGGAGATGGTCACTTAACTGATTGAACCATCCTGGTGACCCTACCTGTTGGTATTTCTATGTGGAAACCAAACTTTACATTTTTCTGTTTTCTTAGCTTTCTTCCTTCTTATTGCTTTTCTTTCACTCCTCTCCACAGGCTCCTTCGCATATCTTCAATATCTTTGTTCATGGGTATCTGTTGCTTAGGTTGATGAAAGGCAATGTGAAGATTGAGGGCTTCATGTAGTGTCGAGTATACTTGTGCATGGTTATGAGTATATATTGGTATAATAATACTATTATAGAACAGGGGCGCCTGGTGGTTCAGTCGGTTGAGCGTCCTACTCTTGACTTTGACTCAGGCCATGATCCCAGGGCTGTGGGATTGATCCTGCATCAGGCTCTGCACTGAGTATGGAGCCTGCTTAAGATTCTCTCTCTCTCTTTTTCTCTCCCTCTGTCTCTTGTACTCTCCCCACTGTCATGTGCTCTCTCTCTCTCTAAAGTAAAAAAATAATAATAATAAAATTATTGGACAAATGATACTTCACTGTCTCATTTGGTTTATAGATCTGTGTGTTTCTATTATCTAACAAGCTACTCAGAGAAAGGTACTGTGCTAAGTTTGTTCTGGATGTCTTTCTTTAGTTTCTTCAGGTACAATTTCTGTGCTCCGGGAGGTTTCTGCTTGGGTTCACCTGCTGGGAAGTACCAGCAGGAGCTCACACGGTGAGAGCACAGTGAGACTGGGATTGATTCCCTCACTCCTGAAAGATGGCTCATTCCATCCAGAGCTCTCTAGATTCTGGCCTTTAGGGCTATGGCTGGAAAGAGCACCCCACAGTTACTAACTATGGGGTGCTACATCACTCTTTGTTCCTCAATTTCTTCTTTCCTTTAGCATGGTTGTAATGTACTATTTCCTGAATTCATAGTTGTTTTCGCAGTGCCCAGCACAAATCCGACACTTTTGTTGAATGAACAAATTAATTTCTATGCAACATTCTACCTCATGAGCCATGGTTTTTGCTAAACCACCAAAGTTTCAGAAACAGCAGGAATCAAACGTAGACATTGGAGCGGTAGTTTCTATTGAGATCCTGTGAACAGTGACAGAATATTAAAGTCCTTACTTGAGGCAACTGTTCCTTTAAATATAAATCAATGTTAGCCAGTTCCTAGACCACATCTTAACTGAGTGGCCTTAGAGAGAAAAGGCACAATCTTTCTGAATGAGAATTTCTTCAATTATTCTTTGAAAGGTGGAACTTACTAAATTTGTTAAATCTGATCCATTGCTAGTAATGTAACTAACACTTGACAACATTTCCATCTTGAATTTTATTAAGAGATATCTTGGAAAGAATATACAAATAAATAAAAAAGGAACTAATAAAAGGATCATTTTGAACACTAGTTTTCTTGTTTGCGGAGTATAGTATGTTAGGTGTAGGGTTATGTTTTGGTCATAATGAGTGTACTTTTCAACTTGTCCCATCTATGAGCCAAGTTGAGTTGCTGAAGAATGACTTCTTTTCCACAGGAAGAGAATGTTGGCAGAAAGAGTTTTAAATGTCCCTTTCTAGCTTTCTGTTTCCTCATATGCTCCTTCTTGGAATACAATTCTTATCCTATTCTGTTTGCTTATTAAAAAATTACTTGGATGCTGATTTTAACTCCAGATGCACATTTTTTTTTTTTTTTTTTTTTGGTGCTGCGGCCCATTAAGTATTTGCCATTGTTTGAATTTCCCACAAAGTGTAACAGATATTTTTTTCCCTTTTGATTTCCCCACTACTATGGTAAATTCCTAGTGTTTCATGTGTTTTCAAATGCCACAAGGCATTCATTAGATTAGAAGAGAACTACGGTTGAGTACAGATAGAGGCAGCAATTGTATTCTGTGTCCCAGGGGCTCCCAGATAGGACATGACTACTTGTGATTTTACAGTTGGTCTGAAAACATAAGGGGTAAAAAAGTGTGGCTAGAGTACACGCAGCTTTCTTTGGTTTTAACCAGAAGAGCTAGAATATTTCATTACTGTAAGGAAGACAGTGGATCATGTTAGTTCCTTACAGTTTTGCTGTGCCTCAAGTGAAAACCCAGGACCTACCATTTATTTCTGGTTCTCAGTTTCCTCATCAGTAAGAAGTGGATAAAAATAATAGTACTCATACAGCTGCTGTCAGAATCAAAGAACTTAATGTAAGTAAAGCCTTTGGAAAATTGCCTGGCATTTAGAGTGTTCCAAATAAGTTCAATAGTTTTCTGTTGAAGTCCCATAGTAGTTTCTGTATCTTTCAGAACGCATGGATATTTCTGCTTTCTATTTAAGTTGTTTTTGTAAAGACCATACCATCTGTACAAAATTAAGAAAAGAAAGGTTTCCTATTGCATTCATATCTTTTACACAATTTGCATCGATTACCACAATAATTCTTAATTTATCAGGTGTGCAATAAATCTTTGTGCATAGGAGAAGGGATGCATTTTGAATGATCATTTGTAAGCTTTGTTTAATTGGGAAAATTGATAACTTTGAAATTCTCCATTACTTGTTTCTAAAATAATTTTATCATTTTGCGAAATGATATAATATACGCTGCAGAGTTTCAATTAGCCCTTGGAAAGCATGACTATTTTCATGTAGTATGAACGTTGCCTGAGAATGGAAATTTAAAAACAGGAACTTAACTGAAAGTTACGATTGTTAAAGGGAAACAAGACCGAGAAAAGATTAATCAAACCACAGTTCTTTAAATGTCATCCTGATGTGACCTACCTCGTACAAACTAAGTACTCAGGATACAGCATGGCAAAAGAACATTCAATTCCCAGACTGTTCTCTCTGTGGCTAGATAAAATGAAAGGAGACAGAAAATAAAGATACACATTTTACAACTAAGATTGTCTGAGAGTCTTTGCATAAAGTAATAAAAAGAAAACTGGACTCGATGTAGCCCTGGGGGAGCTGTTTCTCTTTTCCCCATATGTTAGGGAAAACTTAAAAAAATTAAAGTGCTTTTAAACAAGATAATCTGTTGAGTTCTTTACAAACCTAATAAACTTTAATTATCATCATTATGTTTTTTTTCTCATTGGGGATGGACTGCTTTTAAATTATTTTCAATTATTGCATAACCATTAGGCTTCATGAACAAGCAAATAGAGGCATTTGTTAGATGTTAAAAACAATTAGCTTTGATTCTACTCTTTGTGCATGACAAAGGACAGTGTTCATGAGTTAGAATTATAAGGGCTTTGCCACACATTTCCATATTGCTCTGAAAACAGTGCTTTGTGGTTAGGAAGTTTTTCAAGGATTTTGGTGAGCCTGAAAGATTTTTTTTTTTTTAATTAATGTAAATGGATCTAAAAGTGTGATACCCCAAGATGACTAAATAGCCAGCTGTTCAGTTGGCAAGATCTTAGCCCAGAATTTATACTCTGGTCAAAAAAGGGTGAAGGAGTTAAAGCTTTCATGTGTCATAATACATGTAAATCAAACCATCTCATGCACTACGCTTTAAACTTACACAGTGATATACATACGTCAGTTATTTCCCAGGAAAAGTGGAAAAACAAAACCAGCTTTTATGTTTGTACTTTCGTCTTTAATTATGTGTTTCTTCGTATTGCTTATTGATTTTCTGATGGTCAAAGAATTAGCAAATGTCTTTTGATTTGGGGTAGGATAAAAAAAAGCTGTTTTAAATTCCTTTTCGACAGGATACGAAAAGCATCATTGCTCTTTACTGAAACTGCACTTAGAAAATGAGTTTCCCAAATTTAAAGACGAGGGCATGCAGGAATAGAAAAGTTTGTTTGACCACAGATAGGAGCAATGTTAGTTTTTTTTTTTTTTTTTTTCTGTAGGATTTCTCAACCTGCCGTGCTTCATTTCCGATTGTAGAGCCATCATTAAGAAAAACCTGCTTTCTTTTATCTGTGCCCCATATTGTATTCATTTTCCCCTAAGCTATTATGAGCAATCAGGTCCCCAAACTGAAGCTTTTTTGAAAAGTCTGTGTCTTCAGTCTCTTTGTAAATATGCTAAGTTATTCTCTATCTTCCCTGCCACCAATGAGCAGACTTCATCGAGATAATGCAAAGTGTTATTCCTCTGCTATTTATACCTCTCCAAAAAGGGAGCATTATTTTCAAGTAAAGATACCTAATACAAAGGTGAGTATGTTGAAGAATCACCCTGCAATTGTAGCTCTTGGAGATGTGCTGCCCTAGCCCAATTCTCATTTTGATTTATTTAAGTTTGGAAATAACAGTATTAAATTAGCAAAGACAAGCAATAAACAAAGCCCTGGAGATGAATTAGCCATTGTCTCTGGTCCATTAATCTCCTCTTCAATTCTAGAGAACTGTGGCTCACCCAGACCCGAAGATCAAATAAAATGCCTAATTGGGAAAATCCTAAACAAGTGTGTCCTGGGGAGCTTGAATTTATTTGTCACCCGCTCAAACAACTGTGTTGTTTATATAAGTCTTTAAAACCCTGATACTTTTCCGCTACTATATCTTAATCCCTGGTTCTTTATGCTCAGGAGGGCAATTTAGAGTTGTTTTCAATTAACTAGAATGGAGAGGGGCACTTACTCCAAAAACAGATAGCTGTATAGTGAGTATTTTGCCAAACATGCTGAGTGCTTTAGATCTCAGCATCAGGTTTGGGACATGCTTTGGAATCTCCTTGAAGGTAATGATATCTGCTCTTTGGTGCTTTTTATTTTTTTTAATGTTTATTTATTTTTGAGAGAGACAGAGACAGAATGCAAGTGGGTCAGGTGCAGAGAGAGAGGGAGACACAGAAGCAGAAGCAGGCTCCAGGCTCTGAGCTGTCAGCACAGAGCTCCACGCGGGGCTCGAACTCACGAGCTGTGAGATCATGACCTGAGCCGAAGTCGGACGCTCAACTGACCGAGCCACCCAGGTGCCCCATCTTTGGTGCTTTTAATATCAGTAATAAATGGTTGAACGTAGTCACCATTAAGGACGCAGGATAGGCAGGAACGCTGAGATGTAAAGGCTAAACCCAAACGTAAAGTAAGGAGCTGAGATAATTAGCCACAGTGGCAATCCCTATCAGGCAAGACTTTCATTTCAAATATGCAGATAATTGAGATCAGCCTTTTTATTTGACACAGTAAAATAGAATGAAAATCAATGTGCTGAATTTTGTTGACACGGGGGTAGGGCATTCATTTTCACAACCTAAAATGCACAAATACTTTATGTTATAGAAAAAGCTGAAAAAGCAGAAACTGGAAACCAACTGATGAGCAGAGAGATGACGACACATACTGTTAACATTTACTGTGTCTCAACAATAATTTAAATGCGGTAGTTGTGGTGCGGAATATTTTACAGGAATTATGTCATTTAATCCTCACAGTGAATCAGGGGGCAGATAATATTAGTAACGCTATTGTATAGATGAACAGACGGCAGCTTCCAGGAGTTAGGGATTCACCCAAAATTGGTCAATGGGTGGGATCAGAATTCATCCTCAAGTCTGTCTGCTTCTAAAGTCTGTGCTTTTCTTACTAAACTGTATGGCTATTGTCACGAAGGTTGCAAAATTAATGACAGGATTTGTTGAAGGGATTGGTTAATTTGACTAGAAGAGAAGTTCAAAAGTATGACTGAGCCTAGGTGAGACAGAGGGGAGTTAGGATTTGGGGAACACCTGAAGGAATTCTCTTGTTAGTATTAATGTGCTTGCAAAGGTTGCATATGAATCAAGTCAACTTATGTGTTATACTGGCTTCATTCTTCTATTAGTGGTCAGCTATACATTAATTTGTTTTAAAGGAATGCTCACCGGAACAGAATAGACAGTATTTAAGATAAAGAATAGAGGATAGGGGTCATGCGATGATAAACAGCCTGATAAATTAGGCATAGCATGTTTGAATATTGTTGCTATATAGGCATGTCGATAGTTATTGATGGGGTAATTACATATCAAATGGATCATTTAAAATATTTGCTTTGATTCATAATAATTGCAAGGCTATTTAAAAGCATGATTTACCTGTGTTTCTCATCACAAGAAAAAACAATTTATAATTATGTGTGGTGACAGGTATTAACGAGATTTATTATGGTGATCATTTCACAATATATACAAATACTGAATCCTTATGTTGTCCACCTGAAACCAATATAAGGTTATATGTAAATTATATCTCAATTTAAAATGTACTATTTAGTTAACAAGGGACTTTACGGTACAGAATTTTACTTGATTCTCAGAATAGCCTGAGGGTTATATGTTCTTACTGTTTCTACTTTACAAACGAAAAAATAAAAGCACACAGAGGTTTAACCATAGCCACGACATAGTTTAACCATAGTAATGACATAGCTCCTTAAAATAAAACCTGAGTAAAAATAAATAAATAAATAAATAAATAAATAAATAAAAATAAACTAAAATAAAATAAAACCCAAGTAAGGAAGGAAAACATTAGGATGAGGGGGATTATCAAAATATTAGAATGAAACATTGAGATGTTTCCTTTTTTCTACTTTGCCTGTACATGAAATTGTCAGAACTTGGTAGGTTTGGAGCAGACAAGTCTGCATTTTCAACTTTTATGGAGGTGAGGGACAGAAAAAAAAAAGCAATGTTGATAAGAGGCACAAAACGACACTGACAGCTGGGTTAAATCTCACATAAAATTTTTATCTAGACTAAAAATTTCTGGGATAACTTATGCAACAGTTTGAAATATTCAAAGAATCAAAAAAATTTTTTTGGGTGTGATTCTAATCAGAATGTCCAACCTTAAAAGTGATGTACATTTTGCCTCCAAACTGTTACTAGTTCATACATTACTAATTAATTATGTATCAATGAGTAATAGATGCCTGGAAACTTTATCCGTGGTCAACAACTTTATTGATTTTTTTAAGTTTATTTATTTATTTTGAGAGAGAGAGAGAAAGAGAGAGAGAGAGAGAGATTGAGAGAGAACCCCAAGCAGGCTCTGTGCTGTGAGTGCAGAGCCCAATGCAGCGCTCGATCCCACGAATCATGAGATTGTGACCTGAGCCAAAATCAAAAGTCAGATGCTTAACCATGTGAGCCACCCAGGTGACCCTAAAATTACTCTTCTGATGCTGAGACCATGCCTGGGCAACGCAGCAGGCAGTTCAGGCAGATGACACACGATTTAGCCTTGTGCATAAGAATTAATTACAGCTTGGGGTGCCTGGGTGGCTCAATGGGTTAAGTGTCTGACTTTGGCTCAGGTCATGATCTAGCAGTTCGTGAGTTCCAGCCCCACACGGGACTCTGTGCTGACAGTGTGGAGCCTGCTTTGGATCCTCTGTCTTCCTCGTTCTTTGCTCCTCCCCCTCTCCTGCTCTTGCACAGCACTCTCTCTCTCTCTCTGTCTTTTTCAAAAATAAAAAAATAAAAATAAAAATAAAAGAATTAATTACAGTTTGACTTTGCTTCTGTTTTGTTCTGGTTGTTTCAGCCGTGTGTGGCTGCCATCTGTCTTTTTAAAAGCATTCTATAAGAGAAGGAATATTAATCTCATTGGCTACTATTTCACTTCAATGAAACTTTAATAAAATTAACACAAATTTATCTACAACGTTCTACGTGCCAGACACTAGTAGAATCTGGGGATGGAAATGTAAGCACAAACGGGACATAGTTTTTGCTCTCGTGAAATTTAGGGTCAAACATGGAACACAGACATTAATCAAATTATGCAAAAGAAATAAATGTAAAAAAAACTACTAAGTGCTACAAAAGACACTGTATTCTGTACTAGGAGAATATAGAGGTGAGGAAACTAAATCAGTCTGGAGGTTCTAAATGTTTCCTTGGGAAAGCTAAGATGGAGGGATGACTAGGAGTTAGGTGAAAAGAAAAGGAGACAGCAGCTAAACCATGGATACAGCACAGTCAAAGGCCCCCTCTCAGAAGAAGCACAGCACACACAGGGACTGAGGAGCACAAAATGATAGAAAGGATGATAGAGGATGAGGCTAGAAGGATGGCTAGGTGCCCAGCCCTGCAGGAATTCGCTTTATGCATCCCACGTGGCCATTCACACCTACATTCAACGCACTGACTCCTTAATTTTACACAAATGACGTTGCTACGTGTGATAGTTAATTTTATATTTGGCTTGGCTGGGCCCCAGGACCCAGCAATGTGGCCAAATATTATTGTGGATATTTCTGTGAAGGTGTTTTTTTGTTTGTTTGGTTGGTTGGTTGGTTTTTGGACAAGATTAACACTGAAATCAGTAGGCTTTGAGTAAAGCAGATGATCCTCCATAAAGTGTGGGAAGGCTTCATCCAATCAGTTGAAGGCCTTAAAAGAACAAAAACTGACCAACCCCAAGCAAGAAGGTATTATGCCAGTAGACAGCCTCTGAACTCAAATACAACACTTCCCTGGGCCTCCAGCCTGCTGGTTGACCCTGCAGATTTTGTTTTGCCAAGCTTCCACAATTGCATGAGCCTTTTCCTTAAAATAAATCTCTAGATAGATAGACAGACAGACAGATACATACATACATACACACACGCATATACACACCCTTTTGGTTGTGCTTCTCTGGAGAACCTAGCTCGTACTCTAGATTATTAGAAATATGGGCTACATGCTTATGTGGAAGCTTAAAGCAGAGGTAAAGACTAACAACAAGGATGTAAGAATACAGTAAGGTAATCTAAGAGTAAGTCTAAGAAGCGGAACAGACTTACTGTAAGAGTTAGGCATAGGATGTTAACTCTTGCAATCACTGCAAGAGTTAAGAGGACAAGAGAGCACCTAGGTAGACTCAAGCAGTCGGTAGGATTGAGTCGGGCAGGGGGACGGCGGAAGACAAATGGTCCAGCTAAGGCAAGAGCAATGGTGCAGGGAGAGAAATACACAGAGCCTGACTGCAAGGCTGTTGAGTAGAGCAGCCGGAATGAAGTAGGGGCTTCTGCTAATAAACACTGGAACCTGGCATCTCTCCCTGACGAGTCAAGAGGTGAATGGGAATCCAGAGCTGTCTTGTCTACAGAAGGAAGCCACGGTGTGTGGAAACCTGGACGTGTGGCAACGTCGCAGGAAACGCAAGCCGATGAGATTTTCTTTATGAATTATTCAGAAGGAGAAAATTAAACAACAAGTCCTGTAAGATGGTCTAGTTCTGTCCGGATTGTTTTCACCTCACAGGGGGATACAGAATGAGATGAGTAGAGCAAAAAGAAAGTGAAATAACCAGTCAGCCAAATATAGCCAGAGAAACAGTTCTTGGACTCCCAGCGTGTGGATGCGACGTGAGCGACGCTCCTAAGGGAGCGGTAAAGCAAGCCTTCTGTTCCTGGGGATGCCAACCTTTCCACAGCAAAGTGCCTTGCCAGAGTCCTTTACTGCTCTTTCTGCAACTAGGTTAATCTTTTGTGTTGTTTCTTTCTTGCTTTCTGGAAAAGGACTTGGAGAAAATTCTACTGGAGGTGATGTCTGGGAAAAGTTCTTTCTTTTATGCGCACTGCGGCGCTTACTGCTATAAAGCTGGTGAGTGAGTCACTCGGAAGTCGTCTGTTCTGATTTGTCACTCAGTGGGCTCAGTTTGCAGAGGCAAAGACCGGAGCTGTCCCGTCATGGGGAGGTGGACGGTACAGTTCTTACGGGCTGTTAGAGGCATCAGTTCATTTGTTCCACTGGTCCCGACTGTTCTAAATAACCGGCTGGCGGGTTTATGCAACCCACATTTAACCCTGGGCACTCATTAAAAGTGGCTTGCTGAGTCATTTGGGCAAGAGTGGATAGCATGAGGTGACAATATTTCTAGACAACAATCTGTGAAAAACTTTTAAAAAACTTTGAAACTTGTTTATGATGTAGGGGTTTACTTACATTAGTGACACTGAAATGATTTGGGGGCAAAAGAGAGAGCGTCTCTCAAAACAACTAAACAGCATCTTACATTTAGTCGCTGATGAGGTAAGAGAAGGGAGAGACTGTTTTATTATTCGGCTTACCGAAAGATACATTAAATTCACAAAATATGCAGGCACTGGGTTCAGCAGTCTACCTGCCTTGCTCCATTGTTACCTTACAACAGTTGTGTACTTATCCTTTAGCAAATTTTACTGAACACTTACTTTGTGCCAGTTGCTGGACACAGAGGGAGTTCCTGCTCTCTTGGAGCTCGCATTCCAGGAAGTTAGGGAGGCAATAATCAAAGTAGAGTGTAAGTTCCATAAAGGCAGTGGTTTATGTTTCTTTTATCTACTATTGAGGCTCCATCAACCTAACATATAATAAGTAGATAGTCAATAATGTTTGTTAAATGTTTCAAAGGTGAGAAGGTTGAAAATGAGAGTTACTTATCCATGGATCTTTATGCCTATAAAATACGTATGCCTTCTAGATAACATCAAAAGAATATTCTAAACTATTCCACTGTTTCAGGGCATCTGGGTGGCTCAGCCTCAGTCGGGTAAGCATACTATTTCAGCTCAGGTCATGATTTCAAGGTTCGTGAGCTTGAGCCCCACATCAGGCTGTGTGCTGACAGCTCAGAGCCTGGAGCCTGCTTCAGATTCTGTGTCTCCCTCTCTCTCTGCCCCTCCCCTGCTCATACTCTGTCTCTGTCCCTTTCTCTCTCAAAAATAAATAAACATTAAAATAAAATAAAATAAAATAAAATAAAATAAAATAAAATAAATAAAATATTCTACTGTTTATACTCCTCCAAATGAGGAAAATTATAATTTTACAGCTCAGGTCTTTCCCCATGTGTTCTCTTGTCCGAGTATTGAGATTTTTTTTTTTTTTATTATGGTTGTTATATTGGTTAGAGCCATTTTATGTTAATATTAAAACCACCACTCCCAGCTGCTTAAGACAAAGATAACATCAAAAACAATCTCTGAGGGCCACCTGGGTGGCTCAGTCGGTTAAGTGTCCGACTTCAGCTCAGGTCATGATGTCACAGTTCATGAGTTCCAGCCCCTTATCTGGCTCTGTGCTGACAGCTCAGCTCAGAGCCTGGAGCCTGCTTCAGATTCTGTGTCTCCCTGCTTGTCTGTCCCTCTCCTGATGTGCACTCTGTCTCTGTCTCTCTCAAAAATAAACATTAAAAAAATTAAGAAAAAAAACCTGTCAAGCACTGCCTAGGTGACACATTCTTTTAGGTGCAGGAGAACTAGCAAAACAGAGCCCTTCCTTGCCTCTACTGAAGCGGAGATAGGCAATAGATAGGTAAACAGAAACTAAAACTAAATAGATAACTAAATACAATAAATGACCTATTAGTAAGTTCAATGAGGAAAACCAAAGAGGGAAATGTGGTAGTGAGACCAGAGGAAGCCGATTGTCAGGGAGGACTTCTCCAACGAATTGAGATGAGACCTGAGTGGTGAAAAACATCCAGCTATGAAAGGATATCATGGCGAATGGTGCAAGGAGAAAGGAGGGAAGGCGAGGAGCTTGGCTTTTACATTGACAGACATACCACTGTTTAAAATGGGGTGCAGCATCCCAGGTGGTGTAGTAAGGAAATGGAAGTGGCAAGATAGATGAAAAAGGGCTGTGGATTTTATCTTAATTGCAATTGAAAGGCTTTCTCTGGCTCTGTGTAGGTGAGAGGGATGGTCTGATGTACACTTGAACAATCACCCTGGCTGCCATTGGAGTGAATGGACAGGGTCAAACTTGCCATCAGGATGACCACCAGTTAGAAGTTTGTTTTAATATTTCAGGCAAGAATTAATGGCTGAAATAATCGTCTCTGATGCGGTCAGAGAGACGTTATGTTTTGGAAATAAACTAGGCAGAATTATTGGTGGGTTGGATATAAGTAAGGTGTGAAGAAAGCAATCAAAGATGGCTCTAGGTTTGCAGCGTAGGAACTGGCTGGTGGGGGGGGGGCGTGATTCAGGGACAGTGAAAAAGGCTTTAGGTGGGGGGTGGCATATAATTGTGCACAAACTGATGAGAAGACTCAATGGTTCTGTCTGGTTCCCTAAGTTTGAAATGGCATTAATGCCAAATGAAGCTTTATATTACAAGTCTATACTGCAAAGTAAACGATAAACACCAGGTGTATGGAGATGGGTATAAACCTGGGGAGTGATGTTAGACGAAATTTTCAAAGACTTCAGTGTATTCGTAGTTTTGGAAATCATGAGACTGAATGAGATCACTTAGGAGGGGAGTATAGATGGAGAAGAGCGCCAAAAAGAGAGCCCCTGGGTGTTTCAGTGTTTAAAAGCTGGTGAAAAAATCAAGGATCCAGAAACTGAACCTGTCACATGTTCAGGGAGGTCAGATGAAAACCTGACAACCTGTTATGGAAACAAAATGCTACAATAAAACAGAATGACATTAGAAAATATCAGAAATATCAGCAAGATGTTTTCATTTTAACAGCAGGAGGAATATGTGGGACTACCAGGTAATAATTATCAGGGTAATTAGTAAAGGGGAATAAAGGGAGGTATCAGACAGATTTTCTCTATGAAGTTTCTAGTTAGTCGTTCATTGCCCAAGAGTCGATTAGGGAATTATGAGACTTGAGAGGGGAAAGTGTGGGACAGTCGTGACAGAGAGGGTGAATTACCAAGGATGTATTTTAAGATTGTCAAATTTGGGTGTCAGGTGGAGAATTTTGGTCGTACACTTGAAGGAAGTCCTATCAGCAGAATCTTTTTGATTTTCTAGGTCCATATTCAGGATCTGGAGCACAGAAGCAGAATAAATTGATTTTTATAAGTTATTCTGTGTTGAAAAATTTCCAGGGAGGTACAATGGAGGCAAATAACAGCAAGCTGGTCACGCACACTTACAAAGGAGCAGATACGATGCTAGAACGTGGAACCAGTGTATGTAAGGAGAGAAGCACAGGCAGGAATAGGGTGGTGGCTCAGTGGGCTCCTGTTCTCACAGAGTTAGATACATTTTGGAGTACATTTCACTCACTGGGGAAATAGGAGGGTAATGTTATGTTTAAAATCTGTGTGTGTAACTGATGTATACTATTGGTGTATTACAGGTCTAGTGTCTGATCAGGTGAGAGGGAGGCTAAGGCTGAACTGAGAAAAAGGATCCGTGGAGATAAGGATGTCAAGCAACTTGGAATTCAGGGTGTTGTCATTATGACAGGAGTCACTGACGAGAAGAAGGCAGTCACAGAGTTGCTGAAATCATTGGTGAATTATTCTGCAAGGAAGAGAAAATTGGTAGTTTCAAAAAAGAGAAAAACTAGAGAAGCAAAGGACTGTCAAACTATGATGACATACACATCAAAGAAAACACAATTATTGAAGGCTAAAGGAGAGAAATCGTTTGGATGTGGCAACGGTGAATAATTGCCCGGAGACAGTCCTAGGTTATGCCTTGCTGCCTTGGTACAATTTTTAGCATCCCTTTTTACTATTAAAAGTGTCCTAGTTTTAAATGGTCACTTCAGTAAGAGATACCTCTCTTGCCTCCCTGAATTACATGGGGTTAAAAATGAGGAAAAAACAACACCTTCACCTAAAGGGTATGTAAGGTCACTTTTCTCAGTGGACAGTTGCATTTCTGTTAGAACCAGAAGGTGAAAAACTGTTTAGAGCAGAGAACAGGTCATTGGTAAGGGCTTATTTGTAAGAGCTTGACGGTTTCAAAACAACTGAGAGGCTTGGGAGCTGGACGATAAACGGCTGATGAGATCACACTGGGGATGCGTAGAACAGGTGAAGGGGGCCTATGAGGCTTGCATTGAACTGAGGACTTTTCCTACAGGGACATGGGGATTGAATACCTCAGGGTGGCAGCTGGTTTCACACAAAACTGTAGGTTTTGTGGCAACTGGGATTACGCAGCGATGGGAGACCTAATATTTTGGTGGCTAATCGTGCTTTGGGAAAGGGGTAGCCTCACAGGAGCAATGGTCTGGATAGAGACCTAAGGTCCGTTATTTGGAGACACATGTACTGAACAAAACTGAGCCCCATCACTGAATTATCCTTTTGATTTATTCAATCATTGATTCACTTATTGATTAAATAACTACCTATGGATTACCGTGTTAAGAGTCACGGGAATATTTATCCCTAGACAGTGCAGATTCCACAAGAGAAAGCTCAAATGGTGAAAACTTACTGTAAAAGAAGTTGAGATAAATACCATAAAACATATTATTAGTATTATTATATTAATGATTGCCGTTTACCGAATGCTTATCATAGGTTAGGGACTGTCCCAACCATAAGACCCTGTGTATTTAATCCTATCAATCATAGCATGGAGTAGACATCTGTTATCCACCTTTCACAAATGAGAGGTTGGGAAGTAGTTTGTATCATTCAGCCGGCACACTCTCAAAACACAAAGTCTGCTCGGAAAGGGGGCTATTTGTATTTATATATGAGGGAAGGCTTTTAGGAGATAATGGCCTTTGGGCTAGGCCTTGGAATACAGACACATTTGGAACGGTGAGGCAACATGAACAAAGTTGGGGGGGAGATTTTCAGAAGGCATTTCCCTAAAATGGGATGATTATTTTGTCTGCATTTTAAGTGGGTGGAAAAGCCTGAGGGAGAGTAAAAGACTCAAAACACATATTAAGGCCAAAAGACATGTCACATATGCATTTAACATAAAATATCTTGTAGGAAATAAGAAAAAAAAAAAAGAAGTCATTCATGAACTGTGTAGCAACATAACATTTTTAGAAATCCTAATCTATGTTTGTTTATTTTCTTTTCTCAGCTGCTATTTCTACCCCTTTCCATTGCTTGCCTTCAACAGTTGGCTCTGTTTTTGTTTTCAAAATTGTTAAGTCCTCGAATGGAGCAGGGAGATAATTTGGGGAATGGATAATGTGTCTTATTTAGTCATGAAAGGACAGTAACTCTTTCTGGACAAACAGTCAGTTCTTCCCAAGCTGAGTGGAGGAGGGATGAAAAGGCAGGTACATGTGGCCGACAGCTGTGTCTAGAACATGCCACAGTCCCAAAAAGGCCATCCAGGAGCAGAGGGTCCCAGCAGAGAATCAGGGACAACCGAATCAGGAGTGACACATGTGGCCCCAAGATAAATGAATAATAAACAGGGAGGGGGCATCTGGATCCAAAAGGTTACATTGGCTTTGAGGTGGGACACTGTGACATTGCATGGGGAGACAGGGGACTCAAGGTCTAGGTGCCTTTCTACCCCTGCACGCCCCAGGAACTTTAATAGAGGAGTTCGATAGGGGTGGTGTGAGTGGGGGAGGAGATGACAGTCAAGAAAGACCGGTACTCAAGTTTTGTACATGCCTAGCATCATGGGCAGGGGGCTGAACATCAGTTTAATTATAGAAAGTAAAATTATTAAATGAGTAAATAAATAAATACATAAATAAATATAAAGCCGTATCTCTTATACACTGTGAATTTGTAGACTGATTCATGGCAGCTGTTTCAGATTATTCAGGGTGAAATAGTCAGGCTAAGCTAGTGTAGGATGTGGCAAGAAGTAAGCCCAGAAATTTCAGTGACTCAACATAATAACCGTATTTTTCTCTCTGCCTAGGATGCAACGTGGCTGGGCAGCCCTTCTCCGTCTTGAAGTCATACCGCTGGAAACGTGAAAAACTTGAAAGAAGTAGATAAAACAGCACACTGGTTCTTAACTGCTCCAGCCTGGAAGACACAGACATTACTTCCGCTCACCTGTCCTTATCCTGCACTCGTCATGTGGTCTCAAAGGAACTGAAAGAGGGGACTGGGAGAAATACAGAGTAGCACATGGATCTTTGGGGAGCGCCAACCGTCTATCCCCCACAAACCTCTGCAGCTGGGCAATGAGAAACTTTACCTTCTGCACTGCAAGTATTGTACTTCTTCCAGCTGAGCACTACTTGGATTCCCATGGCAGAAGGCTTCTAGAATCCATGGTTCGTTCTATCTATCTATCTATCTATCTATCTATCTATTTTTAAATGTTTTTATTTATTTTGACACACACAGAGAGAGAGACAGAGAACTAGTGAGGGATGGGCAGAGAGAGAGGGAGATACAGAATTCGAAGCAGGCTCCAGGTTCTGAGCTGTCAGCACAGAGCCGAACATGGGGCTCGAACTCACAAATTGTGAGATCGTGACCTGCGCTGAAGTTGGACGCTTAACCTACTGAGCCACCCCAGGCGCCCCTAGAATCCGTGGTTCTTGCTTTCTGGAGCCACAGAGTGTTCCTGGGAGCCCATTTGGATGTTCAGGCAATGTTTCAATTCCCTTCCCTCTCCTCTTTCTGCCCTCTTTAGGAAATTTACGAGGCTAATGAACAGGGCTAATTGTGTGATGTGAAAGGAAACTCATTAATTGCATTTCAAAACTGGTATTAAAATTTTAAATCTGGAGCTATTTAACAGTGGTCCTGACAAGCCAGTGCGCATTGTCCTTAGTCTCTCGTTTGGACTAACAACTGAATCAAATTGCAGTAAATCTTCATTCTGATTTCTGCAAACTTCTTACTACTATTAGAAAATGTGTTTGCAATTAATGTACTAATATGGTGTAGAGGTGTCATTTAGAATTATCCCAAGAAGTAAAGCAAGGACCATTTCAGAGCCATAAAACATAAGACATTCTCCTGATATATGTAATTTGTTTTCATTCACTGCCAGTATGCTCTCTAACCACAGAAGCACACAAAAGAATGTCAAAGATTCCCTAATGCTGGATTTCCTCTCTGCCTTGAGAATTCTCTTATTAAACTAATTTGACATTGAATTAAAACTTTAAACGAGGTGTTATACCTCAAGAAGCAGGATATTATAGGATTCACATTTGAACGTCATAGAGGTAGAGTTTGTAGAACTGATCTGTCATGACTCAATTCAGTGACCCTTACTGGCATCTTTGTTAAAAATTTTATAATACAGATTGTAATTCTAGCGTACAATATTGGAAGAATGTTGCATTGACTTGTTGATTTGATAGCAAGATTTTTACCCAACGATGCAAATCCATGTAAATGAAAATCTAAATTCTGCTGTTAACATGCTGCTATTTTAGAATTGAGTAATAAAAAAAAAAGTGAGACAGAGACAGAAAGAGAGAGAGACAGGGAGAGAGAGGGAGAGAGAGAGAGAAGAGAGAGAGAGAGAGAGAAAGAAAGAAAGAAAGAAAGAAAGAAAGAAAGAAAGAAAGAAAAATATAGAAAGTGGGGAAGACTAGATTTCTACAAAGCTTTTTTTTCCACCAATGGTGCAAGTTATTGCCCTACTTTTGGCTTAAAAAAGTTTTCAGGTTAGCTCTACTGGATGATTGTCATTTATCGTATCCGAGAATTTGGCATGTAGGTTTGGATGGTTTATTGTGCTGGGTGGCTGCTGATAAATCTACAAACACAGCAACTGTCACCATCTCTCTCAAATTCATTTTCCATATGCTGAGTGTGTATGTGTGTGTTTCTTAAATACTTTTAAATACTTGGCGAGTCCAAGATTTGCCTGGCTAAATTGGGCTTGTGTGAGTATTAAATATTTTAGGAAACAGAGGGGAAAGGTATTTATAAGGGTGCCCACAGAGAAGAGCTTACATATCTTTGGATCGTCAGCATTATTCTCTGGCAACACAGACTTATCACACTTTTTTTCCTACTGTGGCCAGGTACTGAAGAGTTGAAGAACGGGTATTAAGTGGAGCAGCACCTAGACAGAGCTGGGGTATTGGCTCAGGTTATTTTATTCTTTTGCCACTCACCCATGCCAGTTGCTCTGACAGTCTTCAACGCTGAATTTATCCGAGACCTAAGATATACGGAAATGATTTTCTTTCAGATCAGTTTACCATCTGATCAATAGTTTATATTACTTAGTTAAGAGTCCCCATTAAGCAGATGTTCCCCTGCTGCCTGGCTCCCACTGACATTGTTAACAACATTCTTTGAGCTCGTGAATCCTCTGCTATACTCTCTTATCACTGCGGACTACATTTTAAAATTTGTTTCTCATTTAAGCAGCGCCATTCATTTCTGTGATAGCTCAGCCTTTCTTCTTTGAGATTATTTCTCGGGGTGGTTATCCATGTTAGACTTGTCTTATGTTAGAAGAATTTTAGAATTTTCATTATGATTTTTTTTCTTCCAGTTTAATACCGCCACATTTTAAAGAAAATAAGTGGGATGAAATAATAGGGTTCTGTTTCTGCTGTCTACTGGCATCCATCACAATGTCTGAAACATATTCAACTTTTTTTGCCCCATAAATAAAACCCTGACGCTCCAACCTGATGGCAGGTCAACGAAACCCCATGAAATATCTTCCTTCGTATGCGACTGCCAAGTTATGGATATTTTACACGTTCTTACTAGATGGCTTTGTCTCTGACTCTATCATAGTTTTCAATATATTTTATGATTGATTGATTTCAATCATGTATTTTATGGTTGAGATATCCAAGTCTCATTAGTGTGGTCAATGACTTCAATTTGGTCTTTATCTAGTTTTTTATTTTGGTAAGATTCTGTGGTTTGGTTTTACTCTTCTAACTGGTATATTAGTATTTATTTCTGTCTAGGTTGCATTTCTCTAAATTATGACAATTTTGAGCCATTTTTCAATACCACTTTTATATCTTCAAACCATAAGTCAAGTTTCTTCTGCTAGACTATTGTGCTACTATGATGAAGAGGGGGAAAAAAAGAAAAGAGAAAAGAAAACAGATTTAGGGCATCTAAAACTTCCAAAGAAGGGGCTTCTGGGTAGTTCAGTGGGTTAAGCACACGACTCCTGATTTCAGGTTAGGTCATGATCTCACGGTGGTGAAACCAAGCCCTGTGTCAGGCTCCATACTGGGCGTGGAGCCTGCTTAAGATTTTCTCTCCCTCTCCCTCTGTCCCTCCCCCTGCAATAAATGGAAATTCCAAATTAGATTTAGAGATTTGTTTTCTTTCAGTTATAATAATGAATAACAAACAAAAACCACACACGAATGGTGTAAATTTGTCAGTATTAAAGAGATTCCCTTAACATTTCTGAATCTGATTAAAAAATAAATAAATCCAGAGACCTGTACCCCTTAAGAACTTACAAGCAGCAAAGAGTTATTCTTCAGGAAGCATAATATATGGAAAGGTCAAAGGCATGGGAGAGAGAAAGACCTGACTTTAAATCTTAAATCCATAATCTACCATGTTCTAGTTTTAGATTCCCAATCTCTATTTAGGGATGATGATGATGATAACACCTATTTTTCAGAATTACTGGATGGTTTAAATTGGAAAACATATGAGGTGCTCAATAACTGTTTTCCTCTACTCTTTTCCAACCCATTCCTTTTTCCACTTCGTATCTGTTCTCTGTAATAATTTCATTTAATTTCTTAGCTACAGGCCAGAAGTTTCCATGGTGTGCTGGTAAAGGTTTAACAACTGGTTCTTCAGGAGGGAAAGAAGTCCTGAGTTGTAGTGTGTATTCATTTCTGAGGTATAAATACTCCCACCATAGCCCATTAGAAAGGACTCATGTGATGCCACAGAGGGCGGAGTTGGGAAGAGATGCACGGCTTCCCCTCTTGCAAATGGGCAGGAGTGGGCTCCCGCCTACCGCCAGTGCTTCGTTCTTAGGGCTGACTCCTCTGTTCCTCCTCCATGGCCTCCTCACAGTAAAGGGAAATGTGGGAGGATGGACCATGCTCAGTTCAGCAAATGACGGATTAAGCATAAATCATACAAAGGAGACGTCGTGATGGTCTAATTACGGTAGGAAAAGCCAAAAATTTGCATTATAAATTCTGACTTCTTCACTGCTTCTCATCTGACCCTTGTCTTAGGGGTTTTAGGTGCTGATTATATGGTTTTGAATTTTAAAAACAGCTTCTTGTCCCTGTCCTTATGGTGTTTGCACTTCTATGGAAGGGAGACTTTAATAACTTAAAAAAAGGATGATTACAAATTATGGTATGTGCTTTGAAGAATGTGAACTTGGTGGTAAAACAGGGATAGCGGGTGGAAGAACATACTAAAGCAGTAAGTAAAGACGGTTTAAGTAAGTATGGAGTTCTTTTGGGAAGGTTAAACTTATGAATTCAATTTCCTTAATAGTAATAGGGCTATTCAAATGATCTATTTCATCTTGGGTGAATTTTGGTAGATTGTGCTTTTTGAGGAATTAGTTCATTTTGTCTGTTCCTGAAACAAACCAGTGAGTCAGTAAACTTGAGGGCAACAGGAAATTTATTTGTGTCTTGTCTGAAATATTATTCAAAGCATAGATGACTTCTGTATACAAATTTTTGTGTGTTCATTTATGTAACTAGATCTTGACCTGCATAGTGAGGGAATGCAATCCATTCTCCATTGTGGTCTACTATTTTGTACAAACCAAATATAATTGAACTCTACTTGCAAGTAAAACCCTATTTCAAATTATATTTTTTAATATATATTTTTATATGGGGACAAAACCCAAAACATTAAAAAATGACAATTTAGGAATATTTATTTTTATTAATATAAATTAAACATTACTCATATTTTTAAGGTATTATAATTTGCATTTTATATTTACATCTATGATCCATTCATTATTAGTTAATTTTTGTATAAGATGTGAGACTTTGGTCAAAGTTCACTTTTAATTTTTGTTTTTGGTCAGTGGATGTTGAATTACTCCAGGACAATTTGTGCACATTTGCCAAAAAATCAACTGAGCATAATTGTGTGGATTGATTTATGATTTTCTATTCGTTCTCATTTTTCTTTTTCTATCTTTTTAAAATTTTAATTCCAGTTTAGTTAACATACGGTGTTATATTAGTTTCAGGGGTACAATACAGTGATTCAACACTTCCATACATCACACAGTGCTCATCATGATGAGTTCATGCCCTAATCCCATCATCTGTTTCAATCATTTCTCCACCCACCTCCCCTCTGTTGACCATCAGTTTGTTCTCTACAGTTAAGAGTCTATTTCTTGGTTTCTCTCTCTCTCTCTCTCTCTCTCTCTCCCCCTTTGATCACTTGTTTTGTTTCCTAAATTTCACATAGGAGTGAAATCAGATGGTATTTGTCTTTCTCTGACTGACTTATTTTGCCTAGCATTATACTCTCTAGCTCCATCCATGTTGTTGCAAATGGTAAGATTTTATTCTCTTTTTATGGTTTAATAATATTCCAGTGTGTGTGTGTGTGTGTGTGTGTGTAGCACCTCTTCTTTATCCATTCATCTACCAGTAGACACAGACACTTGGGCTGCTTCCATATTTTGGCTATTATAAACAATGCTGCTGTAAACATAGGGGTGGATACATCCCTTTGAATTAGTGTTTTTGTGTTTTTGGGTAAATACCCAGGATAGTGTGATTGTTGGATCATAGAGCACATTTTTAACTTTTTAAGAACATTCATACTGTTTTCCACAGTGGCTGCACCAGTTTGCATTCCTACCAACAGTGGATGAATGCTCCTTTTTCCTCCATATCCTAGCCAACACTTGTTTCTTGTGTTAATTGATTTTAGCCATTCTGATAGGTGTGAGGTGATGTCTCATTGTAGTTTTGATATACATTTCTCTGATGATGAGTGATGTGGAGCATCTTTTCAGGTGTCTGTTGGCCATCTGGATGTTTTATTTGTAAAAATGTCTGTTCATGTCGACTGTCCATTTTTCAATTGGATTATTTGTTTGTTGGGTGTTGAGCTGTGTAAATTTTGGGTTATTTTGGATACTAACCCCTTATTGGATACGTCATTTGCAAATATCTTCTGCCATTCAGGAGGCTGCCTTTTAATTTTGTTGATTGTTTCCTTCGCTGTGCAGAAACTTTTTATTTTGATGTAGTCCCAATAATTTCTTTTTGCATTTATTTCCCTTGTCTCAGGAGAGATACCTAGAAAAATGTTGCCACAGCTGATGTCAGAGACATTACTGCTTGTGCTCCCTTCTCGGATTTTTATGGCTTCAGGTTTCACATTTACATCTTTACCTCTTTAAGTGTATGTTTGTGTATGATTTCATTCTTTTTCATGTAGCTGACCAGTTTTCCCAACACCACTTGTTGAAGAGTCTGTCTTTCCCACTGGATATTCTTTTCTGCTTTGTCGAAGATTAATTAACCATATGCTTGTGGGTTTCTTTCTGGATTTTCTATTCTGTTCCATTGATCTATATGTCTGTTTTTGTGCCAGTACCATACCGTTTTGATTGCCATAGCTTTAAAATATAACTTGAAGTCTGGAATTGTAATATTTCCAGCTTTGCTTTTCTTTTTCAGAATTGTTTTGGCTATTTGGGGTCTTCTGTGGTTCCATATAAATTTTAGGATTGTTTGTTCTAGTTGCATGGGAAATGCTCTTGGTATTTTGATAAGGATTGCATAAATCTGTAGATTGCTTTGGGTAGTACAAACACTTTAACAATACTTATTCTTTCAATTCATGAACATAGAATGTCTTTCCATTTCTTTGTGTCATCTTCAATTTCTTTCATCAATGTGTTATAGTTTTCAGAGTACAGGTCTTTCACCTCTTTGGTAAGGTTTATTCCTAGGTATCTTTTTATTTTTGGTGCAATTGTAAATGGGGTTGTTTTCTTAATTTATCTTTATGCTGCTTCATTATTAGTGTATACAAATGCAATAGATTTCTGCACATTGATTTTGTATCCTGCATTTTTACTGAATTCATTTATCAGTTCTAATAGTTTTTATGTGGTGTCTTTCAGGTTTTCTGTGTAAAGTATCATGTCATTTGCAAATAGTGAAAGTTTTATTTCTTTCTTGCCAATTAGGATGCCTTTTATTCTTTTTTGTTGTCTATCCTGTCTCCTTTTTCTGTATGTCCACCCATCTGCCAATATCACACAGTCTTTATTATTATTATTATTATTATTATTATTATTATTTTAAGTTTATTTATTTTGAGAAAAAGAGAGAGAGCATGAGCAGGGGAGGGGCAGAGAGAGAGAGAGGGAGAGAGAGAGAATCCTAAGCAGGCTCTGCATTGTCAGCATGAACTGTGAGATCATGACCTCAGCAGAAAACAAGAGTTGGATGCTTAACCAACTGAGCCCCGCAGACGCCCCCATAGTCTTTATTATTGTAGCTATATAAAAAGTCTTGAAATTGTGGAGACTGATTTATTCCATTTTGTTCTTTTCAGAACTGTTTTAGCCATTCCAGCTCCTTTCAAATTCTGTATAAATTTTAGAATAGTACTGTTTGTATGTACAGAAAAATCTTCATGACATTTTGTAAAGAATTATATTAAATCTGTATATTAATTTGGAAAGAACTGACAACTTTACTATGTTGACTCTTTGAAGCTATGAGCAGGATGCTGGTTGATTTATTTTTCTGTAGATTTTTCATCAGCGTTGTAGAGTTTTCAGCATAGAAGTCTCCTCCATGTTTTGTTAAATTTACATCTGTTTCATTTTTTGAATATTGTAAATAATATTTTATTTTTAATTTTAGTGTCCATATGTTCATTGCTACCATATATAAATGCAATTTGTTTTTATATATTTATCTTATATCTTATAACTTGTTGAACACACTTTTCAATTTTTGGAGTGTGGTTGTTATCCTTGTAGACAATCATGCCATCTGCAAATAGGGACAGTTTAATTATTCCAATTATTCGTTTCAGATCTGTACATCTTTTATTTCCTTTTGTTGCCTCATTTCATCATCAAGGGCTTCCAGCTCTATGTTTATTTAATAAGTTGGTGAAGGCAGACATTTTTACCTTGTTTCTAATCTTGGAAAGGGTGTATCAGTCTTTCAGCACTAAGTTTAGTGCTATTAGTAGGGGTTTTTGTGAATTGCTCTTTATCAAGTTGAGAAATTCCCCTCTATTTCTCTTTTCTCTAAGATTTTGTCAAGCATGAATGTTGAATTTTGTCCAGTGTTTTTCCTGCATCAATTTATATAAATATGTGATTTTTCTTCTTAAGCCCGTTAAGATGGTGAATAACAATGACTCATTTTGTAATATCGAACCATCCTTGCATGCCTAGAATAAACCCCACTTGGTTATGATGTATAATTCATGCCATATCTGTTTAAATTCTATTTGCTAATGTTTTGCTAAGAATTTTTGTATTTATATTCTTGGAAGATTTGCCTCTGTAGTTCTAATTTTGTACTGTCTTTGATTTTGAAACCAGAGTAATGCTGCCTTTGTTAAAGTAATAGGAGAGCTTTCTTTCTCCTTCTGTTTAAATAATTGGTGTTAATTATTTGAAATTTTGGTAGGACTCTCCAGTGAAACCAACAGGGCTTGGAGATTTCGTTTTCTGGATTTAAAAAAAATACTCTAAGAGCTTTATGAATGAGCTATCATCTATAATTTTTATCCCCATATTATACATATTGTCATGTTTATTGATGGAGTGCACATATTTAAAACAGTATCTGGTGAGACGAGCAGTGGTACGCAGGGCATTGTATCCATGAATCCTCTCTGTGTACCTGAGATAGATTTATGAAAGGGCCTAAGTACCATAGATAACAAGAGGACAAATAGCATTTTCTAATTTTTCTACTCATTTGAAAGGCTTAAAACATACCTTGACCAGCAATAACAGATGTTGGGGGGGGGTGTAAATTTTGCTAGCGAATTTAGCTCAAGGGCACCCACTGCTAGTACAGTGGGCAGTGAGGGTACAGTGTCCTGGATAGAAGAAGTTTAATTACTTGGTGAAGGATGTGGTGTTACTATGTCTTTGAATCCTGTGCCATTCTTTTGCTTATATATTAATTCTTAATTTTCAGATCTTACTTCTTCTTTCTTGTCACCAGTAAACTTCTTAAGAAAATCTCCCCACCCCTTTCCAAGTTACTTGTTTCTCTTTTAGAAAAGATGCCTGTTCCCAATGGCCATGTCTGATTAGAAACATGTTCGAGTCCTTTTTCCCTACCGCCTAGATCTTAGATCTCTTCTTAGTTCGGTGTTTCTATGCTGGGAATGAGGAGTTCTTTTCTGTGTTGCATCCTGATGTTCTCTCTTGTTGCCTGGGATGTCTCTATCTGTCTCTCTGCTCAGATATAGACTTCAAATCTGGCTCGTTGTGCTTTGTGCATGTTCTCCCACTTACATGTAAATAGCATTTGTAATATTTCCTGTCTCCTATTTATGTTATAGACATTGGTTGTAGGTGGTTTTATTTACTGTCTTTTTTTGATATGTATGGTTTTTGGAGAATGTGTGCCATCTCTTCTAACTGCCTACCTCCTACTCATCTTTTGTATCTGAAAATAAATATTATTTCTTTCAGGATGCCTCCTCTGTCTTCTTATATACTTCTAGAGCACTCATCTCAGCATTTACCATACTGTACTGTTAGCACCCTTTAACTCCTCTGTAATCTCCTTCATACCATTAGTTAACCGAGTAGACTTTCTTATGGCCATTCTTTCATTCTCTGTAATGAACACAAGGATCAAGAGCTATTAGACTCTGAATAACTATTTCTTGAGTGAATGCCTGTATTATTATTATTTTTTAAATGTTTATTTTTGGGAGACAGAGAGAGAGAGAGAGAGACAGAGAGAGAGAGAGTGAGAATGGGGGAAGGACAGAGAGAGGGAGACACAAAATTCAGAGCAGGCTCCAGGCTCTGAGCTGTCAGCACAGGGTCCAGCGTGCGGCTCGAACCCACAAACTGTGAGATCATGACTTGGCCGAAGTCTGACACTTAACCGACTGAGTCACCCAGGCGCCCCTGAATGCCTGTATTATCTATCAGTAAGGAACCGAATAGATAGTTGGTCTCTGAGGTATGCAGTAAAGGATACATGTCTATAGGTAACTTAGATATGATAATAAAACCAACAAAAAGTCTGTCTGCTCTTTATTATTGCCACACACCTGTATTTGTAAATAATTACATGATAAAATACTCCTCTTTGTTGGTACAGAAGATTTCCATAATCAGAAAAAGATGTACATTTGGTTACGGCTTGATTTTCAGCCTTCTGCCATACCCTTTCCGAGAGTCATTTTTTTTCCAAATACAGTTGACCCTTGACCAATGTAGGGTTAGAGGTCCCCATGCAGGTGAAAATCCATGTATAACTTTTGACTCCTCTGAAACTTAACTAGTAACGGCCCATTGTTGACCAGAAGCCTTAACAATAACATAACAATTGGATAATATGTATTTTGCATGTTATGTGCATTATATACTATATTCTTACAACAAAGTAAGCTAGAGAAAAGATATTATTAAGAAAGTCATAAGGAAGAGAAAACACATTTACTGTACTATATTTGTTGAAAAACAAATTCACATATAAGTGGACCTGTGAAGTTCAAACCTATGTTGTTTAAGGGTCAACTGTATTCAGAAAGGATAATTTATTTTATACTTGGACGGTACACATGAAATATTACTTCAAAATCTTCTGGTGCTTCCTCACTGCTTTGGCCTCACTATGACAAGTTCCCTTTGCTGCTAGTTACTGCCTGCAACTGCCGTATTCAGTGTCCTTGGAAAAGGAGAGTCATTTCACGGTGTGTCACATCTCCTTTACTCTTGACCAAGATGACCTTAAGGTTCCCTTCACTTTGACTAAACTTTAGAAGGATTTCTTCCTGACTCTAGGTACCTGATCTCTCTTTTCTTAGAGCGTTTATTTTAGAAAACCTGCAATTGTAAATTCTTTTTCTGCTCCTTTGAGATGTAAATCTTCTACAACCCAGGAATGTTTTCTTCAAGGACCTGGGAGCCATTCCTTTGAAATGTAATCAACAAGAAAGATGGTGCCCCGGTCTGCCAGTCTCTGTGAGAGGGCAGGGAGTCTAACTTCAAAAAGCACCAATTAGCAAACACTGATGGCCTAACCACATTGACCCAACCTCCCAGCTAATGTCCTGCATCATTTTTCCACCAGTCCACCCCTGTGCTTCAAAACTCTTCTGCTTTTGTTTCAAAGGAATTGAGTTCAGTCTCTCTCTCCTATTATAATGAGGTTTTCTCCCCTACTCCAATAGTCTTGAATAGTCTTCCTTGCCTGCTTAACCAGTCTAGTGCAATTTTTCTTGTATACTTCCCTGTATATTTTAGCTCTACGAAAACACAACAAAGCCCATATGCGTTTTAATAAAATCTAAACTTTAACAAACAAAAGAATCACAACAAAGAGAAGAAACCTATAGACTGCATGCTAAATAGGATTTTCTCAATAACATAAGAGAAAGGCATTTTCATAAGCCCATAGAAATGTCCACTCAAAGGGCATACCTGACTTTATAACTTTATTCTTCTGTATTCAGGTATGCACTTAAAAAGGCACAAAAATGACAACAACAACAAACAAAAACTTGCCTTTCTTTCTACATTGTCTTGAGCTGTATGGTTGTTGTTATTATCTTCCTTTTGGGAACCTTCACCCTTTATTCTCAAGGAATGTTCTCCCTCTGGTAAAAAATCATGCTTCCCTCCCACACTGTCAGAATATAGTACATTTTTCCAAGTCGGAATATTTGGCCCATAGCCCTCTGGCACTCTAGGGACAGTCTGGGGACATAAGTAAATTTCATGAAACAGTTCACGGTAGGTGTGGACACTCCAAGCCAATTCCTCTTGGAATTCTACCACCAGCATGAGTTTCAGACACACTTATTTATTTATCCAGTGTGTACAAAGTAACTGCTAAATCCTACACCCAAACACATTTCCCAAGTGACAAACATTTATTCTCAGAGACAGTACATTCTAAACCCACAGGAGGAAGAGAAATATATTCCTAATTGCATAATTTACAAGGCTGCCACTTTCACAATGAAGTCAGATCTTTGCATTATCATTCAGAATACTGTCAATTCCCTTTTTCTTTTTTCTGTCTCAACCACTTTATGCCTCTTTGGTTGGTCAAGAATAAGAAAGGGGCACATTCCAGAGTCAAACAGCGACTAAAAGTCAAACTTTTAGTCCCCTAAAACAAGAATCTTTCTGAAATTCACTATTTGTGACTTTATTTTCTTGGATTTTGATTTTCAGAATGAAAATTAATGGACACTGATGCAGTTCACTGATATAGTAAACCAAACAAATATAAACAGACGAACAGCATTTTTATGATTTTCTTTGTTTTTACAGACTAAGAACATTATGGTAGCAGTTTCATTTAAATAATACACTTAATTTCTTAATAGGACCTCTTAGTTCTTTATCCAACTGTTCATGTTATGAGATACAAGAATTCAAGTGCCTAATTTTAATTCTGGCCCCTGATGACAGTATTTGGTTGGATGTGAGGTGTATCCAGTTTAGGCTTGGTTAACTTGTCCTATTTAGATTGATTTTACATCTAAATAGTTTTGTGATGTTTATACAAAGAAAATGGAGCACTATCGCAACCATTTGATTTTGCTTCCAGATTAAACAAAACATCCATAATCCTCGAAACACCTAAAAGCCTGCTTGATATCTGGAAATTGTAGTATTTATCTACTATTCTCAGAAGACTCTATGGTAAGTATTAAGAATGTTGCCCTGAATGATACTCGACGAGTCATCTGGGACCCTGTCTGGCTCTATGATATGGGGAAGATATTTGATAATAGAAATAGGGGCAAAGTCTTCATACAGTCCACTGGAAATTTATTATGTTTTACCTATGTTTGTGGTGGCTATTCTGAGCTTATCTAGAGGATATCATCATCTTGGATGATCTTCACTTTCAAAAAAGTTCATTTTGGATTCCTATTTTAGTACTTCAGTCGGAAAACGAAAAGTAGGCATCACATAGATGGCAGCATAGTTCATTGCTGACTTTGTTCCCCTCACAAGAAGAACTGATATCTATTCAAGAAAAAGACACCGTGGAGAGTAGCTTGGAAGGCTGTGGTGATGCTGAAGCAATGCCTTTCACCTGGAAAACCAAGACAGGCATTAGGAGGGTAAGGGGGGTGTTGATCGCATTGCCCCTCCTCCAGGACAGGGCAGCACCACATGGAGAGGTCTTCCTTGAGCTTCTGATTCGTCTAATGGGAAAAGAGAACCAGGGAGGACAACCAGTCTCCCCCAGCATTGTAGGTCACTTTGTGGGAGCCCTTTCTCTGATCTCACACCATAGGGGCCGTAGGGGAATCTGACTGTGATGGAGAAATGGGGAGGAGTTTGCAACAACCACCACACAGATCTTGGCAGACAGAGCTCATACCTGTAGTGCCCAAGTAGTAATCTTAACCAGTGGCTTTGCTCATGTACAAAGCCAGGCTGGGACTGTATTCTGACTAGGAAACTCTGTAGGGTACAGATTTGCTTGATAAGGACCATCAAATCAAAAGTTTTGCCAGCTTTAAAGCATGGTTTGCCCATGCCCAGGCAAGGTGCTGAGTCCCAGCCCCACTTACTGTGGAGAGTGCCTTTCAGCCCCATCTGGCCTGAAGGGCTGGTGGCAATTCCCACAAGCTATGCAGCCCAGCACACTCAAGCTGAGAGGCAGGAAGGAGAACTGACAGCCTCCAGATCAAAGCTAACAGCAGGCATGGAGGCTTCCTATGCTAAACACAGACAGGAGGATTAATTCATATCCAAGGCTAAGGGTAGCTCTCAGGGAAACAACAGTTTCTCGAGACAAATGGAAATGGAAACACAGCATACCAGAACTTATGGGATACAGCAAAAGCTGTTCTAAGAGAGAAGTTCATAGTAAACGCCTACATGGGGAAGCAAGAAATGTCCCAAATAAACAACCTGCATCTATGCCTTAAAGAAGTAGAAAAAAAGAATGAACTGAGCCCAAAGTTAGCAGGAGAAAGGGCATAATAAAGATTAGAGCAAAAACAAATGAAACAGAGAACAGAAAATCAGTATAAAAGATTAACCAAACTACGTGTTGGTTCCTTGAAAAGATGCACAAAAATGACAAATCCTTAGCTGGGCTAACCAAGGAAAAAAGAGAGGGGACCCAAATCCATAAAGTTATAAATGAAAAAGGTGACATTACAACTGATACCACAGAAATTCAATGAATCACAAGAGGCAACTATGAACAACTGTGGGCCAATAACTGGACAACTGGAAAACTGGACAATTGGACAAATTCTTAGAAACACACAACTTACCAAGACTGAATCAGAAAGAAATAGAAAAACTGAATAGACCAATTATTAGTAAGGGGATCAAATCAGTAATCCAGAATCTCCCAACAAAGAAAAGCCCAGAATCAGAAGACTTCACTGGTGCATTTTACCAAACGTTTTAATAAATAACTCCAATTCTCCTTCTTAAGCTCTTCCAAAAAACTACAAAGGGAGAAATACTGACAAACTCATTCTACCAGGTCAATGTTATCTTGGTACCAAAACCAGACAAGGTCATAACTAAAAAACTATAGGCCAATATCGCTGACAAACATAGATGCAAAAACTCTTTTTTTTAATTAATTAATTAATTCATTCATTCATTCATTTATTTTGAGAGAGAGATAGAGAGTGAGCAAGAGAGGGGCAGAGAGAAAGAGAGACAAAGAATCCCAAGCAGGCTACACACCATCAGTGCAGAGCCCGATGCAGGGCTTGAACTCACGGACCATGATATCATGATCTGAGCCAAAATTAAGACACTTAACTGACTGAGCCACCCAGGCACCCCAGATGCGAAATTTCTTAATAAAATACTGCATTCACCATAATCAAACAGGATTTATCTCTGCAATGCAGATGTTTCAAACTATGTAAATCAATCATTGTGATACATCACATTAACAGAATGAAAGAAAAGAATCATATGATCATCTCAATAGACACAGAAAAAAGCACTCAACAAACCTCAACATCCATTCATGACAAACCTCTTACCAAATTAGTCACAGAAGGACTATATCCGAACATAATAAAGACTATATATGATAAGCCCACAGCTAACATCATACTCAATGGTGAATGGATAAAAGTGTTTTCTCCAACATCAGGAACAAGACAAAGGCAACCACTCTCACCACTCCTATTAAAGTACTGAAAGTCCTAGCTAGAGCAATCAGGCAAGAAAGAAAAAAAAAATAGAGAAGGTATCAGAATTGGGAAGTTAGAAATAAAATTGTTTTTATTTGCAGATGTCATGATTTTATATAGACAAAATTCTGACTCAGCCAAAAACCTGTCAGATCTCATCAGTGAATTCAAAGCTGCAGGATACAAATTACCATACAAAAATTACTAGTGATTCTATACAATAAATAAAATTTTCTGAAAAAAAAAAAGAAATTGATCCTATTTACAATAACTGCGACAACAATAAAATATTTAGGAATAAATTTAATTAAGAAGGTAAACAATTTCTATGCTGAAAACTAAGAGACATTGATGATATTTAAAAACAGCACAAATAAATGGAAAGGTATCCTGTATTCACGGATTGAAAGAATTACTATTGTTAAAATGTCAGTATTACTGAAAGCCATCTACAGATTAAATGCAATCACTTTCAAGATTCCAATGGCCTTTTTAACAGAAGTAAAAAATAAAAACACTCCTAAAATATACACGGAACCCTAAAAGCCCCAAATAGCTAAAGAAATCCTGAGAAAGAAGAACAAAGCATGAGGTATCATACTTCCTGGTTTCAAGCTGTACTGTAAAGCTGTAGTCATCAAAACAGTAAGGTAGTGGCATAAAAACAGATAAATAGACCAACGGAGAAGAATCAAGAGCCCAGAAATAAATCCAAACAAATAGAGTCAACTACTATTTGAGAAGAGATTCAAGAATACTCAATGGAGAAAACACATTCCTTCAATAAATGGTGATGGTATAACTGGATGTTCTTATGCAAAAGAATGAAACTGGACCCATATCCTTTTTTTAGATTTTGTTATGTATTTTGAGAGAGAAGGAGACACAGGGGGAGAGAGAGAGAGAGAAAGGGATACAGAGAGAGAGACAGAGAGAGGGGCAGAAAGATCGAAGCACGGCTCTCGATCCCACGAACCGAACTGTGAGACCATGACCTTAGCTGAAATCAAGAGTCGGATGCTCAACTGACTGAGCCACCTGGGTGCCCCTGGACCCATATCTTAAAAGCACCCACGAAAAGGAACTCAAAACGGATTAAAGACTTAAATGTAAGACCTGAAACCTTGAAACTCCTAGATGAAAACACTGGAATTTAAAAAAAGAAAAGAAACAAACCTCATAGAGATTGAAGTTGTGGTTACCACAGGCAGAGAACGGGGAGAGAGGGTATTAGAGGAAGGTGGTCAAAAGATACAAACTTCCAGTTATCAGATAAATAAGTGCCCGGGTTGTAATGCGTACCATGATGACTAGAACTAACACTGCTATATAATACATAGGAAAGCTGTTAAGAGAGTAAATTTTAAGAGTTCTCACCACAGGGAGAAAAATATCTGTATTCCTTTCTTATTTCCTTTATCTTTACTATATCTCTACCAGAAGATGGTTGTTAGCTCAATCTATTGTAATCCCTTCACAACATATGTAAATCAAAATATTATGCTGTATGCCTTATGCTTTTACAGTGATGTCTGACTATTCCTCAGTAAAATTGGGAAAAAAGTAAAAAATGTTGTGTCCTCATCAAACCAGATTAAGAGCCACAATTTTCATGATTCTCTAATTTGATGAAATTAGTAGTGAACAATGTTATGATTCCATTTCTGCTGTCTGCTAATCTTGTGACTTTGGTCTCGGTCTCGGGTTGGTTAGCCAGAAAATGACAAGTGTTGAATTAGGGGATGTGGTAAACATTCCTAATGCTCGCAAATTTTCTGCTTTTGGCCTCATTCTGAAATACAATCACGCCCCCCCTTGAAGTTAAGTGTGACATTAGGACTTCTCTGAGTGATGACAGGAGAGATACAGTGACAAGTTATCAGTTTGAGTCCGTGTTATTCTCCCCTTCCACAAGGAGACGGCAGTACACATTGAGATAGAGGTGCCATGAGACTGAAGCTTCCTGCAATGCAAAGCCACCTCACGGGGGCCGCTGTGCTGGGGAATTATCTAGACTTTGCTCGAATGATGAACGTTCCCTGTGTGCAGCAATGAGGTTCTTTTGTAATTTGTTATAATAGCATTACCTGTACTATTCTGATGACTGTAGATGATTTCTAGATGTCTTTCAGCCTGATGAGTTTGTGCACCATGATAAAATATGCTTGTCTGAAACTGCAACACAATAAATAAGGAAAACTATTGACTTTTTAAGGCTCATAATTTGAAACAACTGTCATTAGATACAGAATCTGGGATACTGCAAAAGTAGCACTTACGTCTACTCTAAATTTTGTTAAGATACACATTAGAAGTTTACCAAGAGGCTTTATGTCTTGCAGTTATTTTAATATATATATTATATATATTATATATATTATATATATTTATATATTATATTATATTATATTATATTATATTATATTATATTATACAATATATATTTTCCCCCCTAGTAAAGAGTTACTTGAATTAGAACAAACTTGAAATGGATAAACAGTGTTCAACAAATTTAGTGTGGACCATGTGATTTAGTCAAGCTTGAATAATTCTTGACACGTAATGTCATAATGACAGTATTCGTTTGCAGCAATGGATTTGGTTTTGCCCTTATGAAAGACGGGCATGATATGGAATGGAAAAGGTTGCTTAGCTCCATGGTGGAAATGAAATGTCAGCTATCTGCTTTGTTGTCCATCAATATTTCAGGGAGGCCTGCATTTTAGGCCTGGTCACATTTCATTCCAAATAGAGTTGGATGAATATAACCTAGTTCAGGCTATTATTAACTTAATAAATTAGTCTTTGAAGCTATTTGACTACTTATTAGGGTTTTAATCTTATATTTAGGAGTACTGCACCTTGATCCATGGATTCTTAAAAGCATGACACACATTTTACTCTTGCAATAAATTCTTCATTTTTAGAGTTTTTGAGCTGAAACCCTTCTGACAATAAATGAAAGACACCAGTGTTTAAATATATTGATCTATTTAGTATTTATTGCACTAGGAGAATTTCTTTTTCTTTCTTGAGATGCTAGTGGGTTATATATCTCAGTATTTCTCCCCAAGGGATACATTCATATGAATTCGGAATATATATGAAAACTCTAAAAGTAAAAACCTTTCATAATAAAATGCTTTTTTACTTTTTGCTCAAATGCTATTTTACTTCAATGAAAATGAAATTAAATTTCTCACAGATAACAACCAACGATATAAGGAAATATAAGTGATCTTAATTCTGTATCAATCTCTCCGCTGTCTCATTTTTCCTTCATGATAATTCCTTGGATGATTATTAATTCCAAATTACTATTCATTTTTTTATGTATAAAAATCATGACAGCAAGCTTCAAATGTCTACTGAATGTTTATTCAGCTTCAAAAGTATCTACCTTATTATTATTATCCTAATTACGATTGTTGTAAGGCATATCTTTTTCTTATCAAATGCCAATTATGTCAATTCCATTTATTTAACAATCTCTTCTTTCCTTGCTAATTGCCAATGTCTCCTCTTTTGTACACAAAGTTCTCACTGAAGTTTGGGTTCATAGCTGAGTTTTAAAATTTTTATTCCCCAGTATTATCAGTTTATTGATGAAGAAATTGATCGTTAGAAATGACTGAATCTTTTTTCCCAGTTCATACAGTTCACAACTAGACCAAGGGCTATTAAAATACACAGTTGGAACATAAATTATCCTTGAGTGTCTCCATTCAAACATCCATGCAAAAGCAAGAGACTGTCAGAGTTGAAACTACCTTGTTGGACATAAATGAGAGGGTCAATATGCAGTGAAAGTGCTAATTGTTAGAGAGCTAATTGCTGAAGGAAAAATACCTTTATTCCTTTTAAGTCATAGTGACAACTCTACCACCAACCAAGACTGGGGGTGGGGAGGGAAACAGACCCAGTACTGACTGTTTCTGTTTTGTTCATCACAGTGAACAGAGTAATGAAACACGGAGAGTCAGCTTTGGCCTTAGTCAAGAATACAGACATAGAATTTGTTGTGAAAAAGTTAAATACGTAATGAAAAAGGGATCGAACATACGCCATGGATGAAAGGTTGATGGTCTCACAATCAGCTTTATTTGGTAGGCATGTTCACAGTCCCCTTGTGCTCAGAAAGCTGATTGTCAACGAGTGCAGTGCATCCCACGCTGAGCTAATGGTACTGGCAGCACTAGAAGTAATTGGCCTGTTATAAATTACAGGACAAACGTATGATTTGTCATTCCAGAAGGAGAGGCCTGAGAGAATCATGCCAGGTGCATATCATAGATCAGTGTCAACATTCATGATTATACCTGTGAGTAAACCTATTCCATTTTTCTGTACATCCCATAACTTGTATATCTAGACAGAAGATTTATCCACCATTAGGTAATGATGGCTGGTACAGAAGTAATTCTTCTCTATATTTTTTCAATGATACCTTTCCAGTATCAAAGATCAGGGGGAAAAATGCTGGAAGCATACATTTAACATGTGGGCTGCAGCTTTATTCAAATTTCATCACATTTTAGATTAGTGGAGAAAATGAATAGAATGATATTATGAGATGAAAAAGCACATTAAGACTTATTCCTATCTTTTTCTTTGTCATCTTTAAGGAATTTATGCCCCACTAGTTTGGGATATTTTTCTCTCTCTATCTGGAGCCATCTGCTGCCACTTTTTCATTTCAGGTTGCTGCTTCATTTTGTATTTTGAGAGGCAATAAACTCAGTCATCTATTTTTTTGCAGCCTTACTTCACAATCCACACCGTAGAACTATATTCTAGATGGATTCAAACGATTTTGGGGACTAAAAACCATTCTAGTTTCTGTCTCTCCATGATTTCCTTGTTTCAGGCCATATTTATTGTCTGATGAATCTTATCTCCTTCACCTAGTTATTGTATGCACTGTATTGTTGTATATATCTGGAAGCAAGATATGGTATATTAGTATTGCATATAGCAATAATTAAGTGGATGACGTTGTCATTGTTTATTTAAAGTTTAATTCAAATTCAAATTTAAATTAAAATTTCACTTTAATTTATTTTTTTTCCATTTTTTCATTTTTTTTCACTTTTTTTTTCACTTTAATTTAAAGTCCCCTCAAAACTCTAAGACAAGGCAAGCATTTTCTAAATGCTGCCTAAGGGGGGGTTCATAATTGTATGTACATAACTATACACGGGAACGCGAATAATATGGTTATGTAGTATGAAGTTTGATCATGTTTTTGTTTAATTGTTTAAATCTGATCACTGTTCTTTTCAATCAGTCAAGTGAATTTTTTTTTAATGTGAGTGCTCTCTCAGGAGTTGATCCCCACAAGATAAACTCCTATGCAATCTACTCAAGAGTAAGAGAAAAGGAAAATATATTCCTATAAGGCATACTGAAATTATGTTTAGGTGTCAGATATGGACTTGTGTAGACAGAAGCAGTCATTGTTGCTGACTATTGGTGTGGTTTGTGGAATCTGTCCTGACTTCTACAGACTTGAATGTTTGTGTTCCCCCAAAATTCGTATGTTGAAACCTAATCCCCAGTCTGACAGTATTTGGAGGTGGGGCCTTTGAGCGGTGACTAGATCATGAGGGCAGAGCCCTTACGAATGGGATGAGGGCCCTTATAGAAGAGACCCCAGTGAGCCCCCTGAGCCTTCTGCTATGTGAGGACACAGTGAGAAGATGGTTGTCTGTGAGCCAAGAAGGAGGCCCCACAGGATGCAGAATCTCCCAACACCTTGATCTTGGACTTTTCTCCACAACTGTGAGAAATAAACTTCTGTTGTTTGTAAGTTACCCAATCTATCGTAACCCGTTAAAGAGAATAGATGAAGACACTGACCTAGCAAAAAGAGCTTTTATTTTTTCTTTTCTTTTTTCTCCCCTCATTTTAATATGGAGCTGGTTTTCAGGTACAGGGATAGTGAAAGAAGTCATAGAAAATCCTAAAGGGTGATACTACTGTTATATTTGTCCTCATACTACAGCTAAAGGACTAAGTTCTACTGAGCCTTCAATATTTCCATTGCTGTCATCATTGAGCAGAAATTTTTATTTCATCCTTCGATCCTCCTTTCAATGGTCTCCCAGGCTGTCCCTTTCTGCTCAGCTCATCCTGGTGATAGCTGTCATTCCTATCAGGTCACCCCTCTCCTTAGAGTCCCGCGTTACCTTCCCATACTCCATCATATAAAACCCTGACTCTTCATCCTTCTGTGCATTCCTGATCATTTTTCACTGTTACCTTTTTTCCTGCGCTTTCTTACTTTTAAGCCTATGTTCATGCCATCCCTCCCATCTGGAACGTTCTAGCTCTATATCTGATCGTCTAAGGTATATTTCTTCAAAGGCCAGCTGAAAAACCCTATCTTCTGAGAACTTTCTGATGACCCCAGCAAGAAAATATCCTCCTTCTCTGAACTCCTGAACCTTTGTACTACTTGATACTTTTAATATTTGGTGACGAATTCTAAGTGCTTTGAGTTCACGGACGGTGGTTGCTGTGTATTTTTTTACTCCTTACAATGCCTAAAAGACTGTTTTACATATGTGTGCATTTAATAGATATTGTTACATATAGGAATTCATGTTCCTCTGATGTAGGATCAGCTCTCTTCTTCGCTGAATAATTTCTAATAGTCTGGCCAGTGTTTTCCAATCTTCTTTTTTCATAGTTATGCCCCCTAAAGAATCTTTTTAGACATGTTTCTCCTAATTATCCTTCCATGAAATAATAATACCACAGATATACTGTCTATCTATTTATGCAGTATATTTATAGTTTATGCACTAAAAGAAGCACAATATTTTTTTTTCACCTGTCAAGAACCAAATTTCGCAAAGGGTAATACTGCTTCCTTTGAGAATACATGATTTAGTCTTTTTGTCGAAAGCGCTTATCATTTGCACATAGAAAACCTTGCATTCATTATGCTATGGCAGACGAGTGACAGGATTGAGATCCGTTCAAGAAAACGAGACAGAAGGACTGATTGCTGCCCGAGAATCCACCAATTTGCCAAACACCATGCTAGATATTCTGCATTTATTATTTAATTAAATCTATTAAAGAAGCCTACAAGGTAAGTTGAGCTATTCTGCTCAACTTGCCGCAAACAATTCATTCTTTCATGTAATTTCTGGCTCTGTCAATACCAACTATATATAATTTTCTTTTCAAGATCTCTTAGTATCATCTTGAGCAGTACGTTTTAATATGATAGTATACCCTGGGGCCAGTCAGGACCTAGAACAAATCCCTCCTCCTTCATACTACTGATATTTCCTGTGTATATGAATTATATTTGTGGGATACAAATTATTTTTTTGTGGAAAAAAAAATGAGACCTAGTTCTTTAACAGATTTTGAAAACTACTGTTTCGGTATAACTCCCCTCCACTTGATTTGATTGATGAAAATCTGAGTCTCTGAGAGGTTACATCTCTTGCCTCTGGTTACAAATTAACTTAGTTGCACAGTGGAGGTAGACGCCAAATTCTAATCCAGGGGACAAATTAATTAGCTAAAGAGAGTTTACATTTGTTCTAAGGTATTTGGTTAACTCTATTTAGATCTTAATGTAATTGTTTATTTAACAGATAATGGCTTTGCATTTTGATGACAAAAAATCATTTCACTTATCTTCTATAGGTTTTTTTTTATTTAAAAAAATTTTTTTAATGTTTATTTATTATTGAGAGACAGAGAGACACACAGCATGAGCGGGGGAGGGGCCAAGAGATGGAGAGGCACAGAATCGGAAGCAGGCTCCAGGCTCTGAGCTGTCAGCACAGAGCTCAATGTGGGGCTTGACCCCCCAAACCGTGAGATCATGACCTGAGCCGAAGTTGGATGCTTAACTGACTGAGCCACCCCAGTGCCCCCTATAGTCTTTTGATTACTAAGATACGGTATTTACTCCGAACTGAAATATACTACTTGATTCACTGTGGTGAGGAACTGTTTTTCCTGAGCATGAGAAAGTCACCCAGATAATGACAATGTTTTGAGTGGAACATAATAGAAATAAACTACCATTTTGATATCTTTACAGCACACTTGTAGTTGTCAAAATGTCATTGCTAAAATTAAATGATGCTGAATGAAATGATTTTTAATTATATTTCATATATGTTTGTTTTGGGGTGTGTGTATATGGGTGTGTGATCTTAAGATTATCATTTTGTATTTGCTAGAATCTGGTTTCTATGTGAGCTGCTTTTTTTTTTCTTTTTGTAAGATCAGGCAGAAGGAAAGTATTATTCAGTGATATTTACATTTCTATCTTTAAAAGTCCATCATTAATAATGTGAAGTGTATTTTTGGGGCACCTGAGTGGCTCAGTTGGTTAAGCGACCAACTTGATTTCAGGGCAGGTCATGATCTCACAGTTCATGGTTCAAGCCCCGTGTCAGGCTCTGCACTGACAGCACAGAGTCTGCTTAGGATCCTGTCTCTCCCCCTCTCTTGTGTCCCCCTCCCCCAAAACACATAAACTTAAAAAAAATGTGTTTAACATCAATAACGTGAGGTATACTTTCAAAGGAGCACATCAGATGTAGCACGACACTGTTTTTTGAGAAGTGATAAGTGGAATGAGTTGTTGGTTTACAAGAAGGGTGAATAAAGATGGATTTTTCTGGTTCATTTTTGTGTCCTCCCTTTATTTCTCCATCTGTCTCCAAGTACTTGGATGGCACCACTGACAAACCTAAGTTACCACCCCCTCCTCTGAATGCTGGGAAGGGCATCTTACTTAGTGTCTTTTAGGGTACATATATCTTTCTCCCTTGCTCTACAGCTGTCTGTGTGCCTGTGTGATGTCTCCTCCTGGATTATCAGCCCTCGAAAAACAGAGCCCGCGACTGCTTCATTTTCTTCTGTGCCTTCTTTCTCTCACGACATGGCACGCGGCCCAAGATTTGATGAATTCGTGGATGGATGCAGGCTCAGTGACGTGTGCTTTCCTTCACTCTTTGGCCTTATACTGCTCTCCGCACACAAAACGGCACTTTTCGATTTCCTCATTTTTCTCCAATAGGGAGGCTGAGAGAATGAAGGGGTGTCGTTTTAACCCGATATTCTGCCAATGCTGCTCAGAAGGTACCAATTAATCCTAATTGCAGCGGCAGGTTTTAGGGTGTTGACTCTTCTTTATTAAGATTGTAACCAGCAATTTAGTTTGCCATAGGTCACAAGGTAGCTCTCAGATGGCAAAAACTTCTAATCAATATCTAACCTGGTGACCTAGAGGTAAGTATCAATCCCTTGAGTTATCACTTCCTCAAGAAAAGAACGTTTATTTTCTTCCCAACTCAGGCACTGATGATTGCTTTTAAAATCCCCTGAGCGTCAACATGTTTGAGAAGTGAAACCTCATACACAAATGTTCACTTTGATTTTATAAAGGTTTATTGATGTGTTTGGAGGCATATAATGTATATTTCCACAGAGCGTATCTTAGGAGGTAGGAAGGAATATTTTTTTGTTATTATGTATGTTTACATAAATGCAAACATTTCAAGATAGAATTAAAAGACGTGTCAGTGTCATGGAATATTTTAAAGTGCGCGAGAAATAGAATCAAACATTTTTACGGTGAAATATAATCCTTTTAGTAGGTCTCTTGCAGCAATTGCTTTAAATCGGGAAAGTTTGGGGTGCCTGGGTGGCTCAGTTGGTTAAGCGTCTGACTTCAGCCTAGGTCATAATCCCGCCATTCCAGAGTTCGAGCCCCGCGTGGGGCTGTGTGCTGACAGCTCAGCCAGGAGCCTGCTTCAGATTCTGTGCCTCCCTCTCTCTCTTTGCCCCTCCCCCACTCGCACTCTGTCTCCATCTCTCAAAAATAAATAAACACTACAAAAATTAAAAAAATAAATAAATCAGGAAAGTTTGACTAGATACATGGGTCATGTCAAGCAAAAATGAATAATCATGGTAGCTCTTCTGCATTTGACTTTTACTGAAAACAGGATGGAGCACAGAGTTAGGCCTTAACTGCTAATGGGATTACAATTTATTCCAAAAATGCAACTATTTTTCTAACTTTGCACAAGTATTAAGAAAGAATATTCCTAATATTTGTTACGTACACTCATATATATATTTGTAAATTCTTTTAAAGTTTATTTATTTATTTTAAGAGAGAGACAGAGAGAGCAAGTGGGACAGGGGCAGAGAGAGAGGGAGAGACAGAATCCCAAGCAGGCTCCACACTACCAGTGCAGAGCCTGATGTGGGGCTTGAACCTACGAACTGTGAGATCCTGACCCGAGCCGAGAGGAAGGGTCAGATGCCCCACGGATTGAGCCACTCAGGCGCCCCACTCATAAATATTTTTAAGGGGTTGCCCTAAATTGTGGTTTCTCTATTCAGCTACATATATGCCTGGCTACAGGAAATTCATTCAAAGTATGAGAAAGTGCCAGATCTTTCCATTGCAATAACATACGTAATGCTAGCATCTAACTGTTTCTGCTAGGACTCGTTAAGTATCATCACTGTAACCGGAAACTAAATTCCAGCCACAGGGGAGACTGGCAGCATATGGAGCAGGAAAGCCGGCAATGGGAGGTCTGAGAAGGCAGCCTCAATGAGTTCTGGGACAGATGTGCTCCCTAAAGAGACCCAAAACTTTTGGGATAAATTCACTGGGCTCACAGATATAAACTCAGTAGATCTAGAAAGTAAGAGGAATGTCTTGATAGTTGAAGGAAGAATTTTTAAAAACAAACATATCTTTAGGGAGGAATTAGTACTATATATGGGATAGAGCTTGGTGGTCTCCAAATGACAGGGCCTAATTTAATTCATGCCCTAGGAAGCACTGATTTCCCTTGGGGCTATGGTGCCTTAATTGGGACTGAAGTAAAAATATAAAACAATTTACAAAACATTAAGTATCCAGAGTTTAAAGATACTGATGTGTCTTAAATTATTGGTGTGTTTATTGGAATTGAGACAGGGAGCTCCATTTTAGAAAGGCTCTTTCTCTCCGCCATTCTTCTGGTAGGCCCCATTTGTTCACGTTCTATATTTTGTCCCGAATAAGCCAGAGAAGCTGTGTTCCCACTTCAAGGGAGAAGCAAGAAAGTTAATCATTCTCTGAGTTTAGTCGTAGGCCCTAAACACCTAATATCATCCAAGAAGAGCGAGATCCCAAATATTGGCTTCAAACAAACCTCAGCAGAGACTGGCGTCAACATCCCCGACCTCTGGGTGATTTGTGGAATAACACCTATCGTTCACCTGACGCCTGCCTTTGATTGGACCCTACCCTGAATTCCTGAAGGAACACATACCTAGACCCCTTTCCAATCTAAACCCCTAACCCCAAGCAATAACGAGACCTATTCTCCTCTCCTTTCCTACTCTCCACACACACTGCCTGCTATTCTGTCCGTCACTCACACTATTCAGTAAACTCTGCTTCCCTTTCCCTGGCTCATATTTGATTTCCATCCTGCGTGAAGCCCAAACCCTCTTGGCTGGTCCTGTGGGACCCTCCCCCTGGGTCCTCTGACTCAGCCTGTGTGCATCAGATTCACAAGTAGGCCACTAACAGTTTGCTGCTATTGTTGTTATTTGCTTATTTGTTTTTAACAGAGAACTTGATAAGATGACACTACATTTCATGTAGAAGAATAAATAGAAAATCTTGAGAAAAAAAAACATATAAATCACTATTTGCCCTACTAGATATTTTACACAATTCGAAAACACGAGAATTAAAAAGAACATGATACTGGTACAGAGATAGATTATAGGAATAGAGGAAAGTTAAGAAACCCAGGGATATTTGTGGATTTAGTATATAATAGATGTGACAGTTCAAATCAATGGGGAAAATGATTTATTCAATAAATATTGTTGAAACCAATGTCCTTACAGTCAATAAAAAAAAAAAAAAAAAGATTACTGAGGAGCCTGGGTGGCTCAGTCGGTTAGGCATCTGACTTCGGCTCAGGTCATGATCTTGCGGTTCGTGGGTTTGCGCCCCACGCTGGGCTCTGTGCTGACAGCTCAGAGCCTGGAGCCTGCTTCGGATTTTGTGTCTCCCTCTCTTTCTGTCCCTCCCCCGCTCATGCTCTGTCTCTGCCTCAAAAATACATAAACATTTTTTTAAAAAAAGAAAAAAATTACTAAATGGTGGTAAAGGATTCAGCTCTTTTTACCTCTATTTTTTTTATTTGATTTTTTTAAAGGAATCTCTACACTCAACGTGGGGCTCAAACTCACAACCTCGAGATCAAGAGTCACATGCTCCACCAACTGAGCCAGCCAGACACCGCTTTACTTTAAAGATACCCAGATTAAGTAACGATTAACTCTAAAAATGAAATGAAGGGTGCAGGAGGAGAATATTATGTTATTATTACTCCTGAGTCCAAAATGAGATCATTGTGGCACAAAAATTAGAATCTAGAGTTTAAAAAAATATTTGGCATTTGGCTATATACAAATTAAAACCTCAAACAATGAAGAAAGAAAAAAAAATCAAGAACAAATTGAGAAATATATTCACAAAGTGGAAGACTATAAAGTTGATGTTTCCTATATTAACAACTCTTAGCCATCGGTAAGAAAAGACCCTGCAGAACTGGGTAAAAACATAATAAAGCAATTCAGAAGAGAAAAATAAAAGCACAAATACTCATACGATAGTATGGGCAGTCCCCTATTAAAATCAGTTAAGTTACATGTTTTACCTACCAATTATTTCAAGGCAGCAAAGTTTTTTGTGAAAGTTCCTAATTTTACAATATTGATTCAATTCGTAAAGCTCGTGTTGGCCGAAGCAAACTTGTCCTCTGACCATGGGTTTGAGAGCACTACCAGGCATAATTTAAGAATGACTAGGCTCCTTTTGGAGACATCTAAGGACGTCTGCTACACAGCATCGAACAATCTCTGCAGAATTTAGGAGGGAATGCCACATAAGGATGGCGGTTACCTTCTCCTATTTACTTTATTGACAATGATGTCCATGTATCTGTGGAATTATTCCACAATTAATGGTGACACATAATTTTCTGGGAAGGTTGAGATGAGAACAATCTACATACTGAACAGAGCAGAGTATTGGCTGGATACTAAAGGTAACTAAGTTTCTTACCATTCCCATGCCTAACCAGCTTACAGTTATTTTTCAGAAGAAAAGTATGAAGAGTTCAAGAATTGCTTTTATCAGCTTTACTGAGGTATGATTTGCAAATGTTACAACTCATTTAATATGAACTATTTAACAAATTTTTAAAAAATATGCGTAGGTATCACAATATTATAACATTTTCATCATCCTAAAAAATTTCCTTCTGTACCTCTTTAGTTAGGCTTTATGCATAATACCCTTGTCCCACAACAACCACTGACCTGCATTCTGTCACTATCATTTTGCCTATTTTTTTTTTTGAAAGAGAGAAAGAGAGAGACAGTGTGAGTAGGGGAGAGGCAGAGAGAGAGGAAGACACAGAATTTGAAGCAGGCTCCAGGGTCTGAGCTGTCAACACAGAGCCTGACGCGGGGCTTGAACTCACAAACCACGAGATCATAACCTGTGCTGAAGTCAGACGCTTCACGGACTGAACCACCCAGGCACCCCATTTTATGCCTTTAAAAAATTTTTAATGTTTATTTTTGAGAGATACAGAGACAGAGACAGAACGCAAGCAAGGGAGGGGCAGAGAGAGAGAGGGAGACAGAATCTGAAGCAGGCATCAGGCTCCAAGCTGTCAGCACAGAGCCCCACACGGGGCTCAAACCCACAAACTGTGAGATCATGACCTGAGTCAAAGTGAGCTGAAGTTGGTTGCTTCACCAACTGAGCCATCCAGGCGCCCCTCATTCTGCCTTTTTTGAATTTCATACAAATGGAATCAAATATGCTCATCTAGTTTTCATTATTTCACTTAAGAGAATGATTTTGAGCATCGTACATGTTTGCAATGTGTTTTATTCTTTTTACTAAAGACTAGTATATTATTGTATGGTTATACCACAGTTTGTTTATCTATTCATCAAATGATGGGCATTTGGGTTGTTTCTAGTATTTACCTATTATGAATAAAATAGCTATAAACAACAACAACAACAACACATAGGTCTTTGTGTGGCCATATGTTTCCATTTCTCTTGGGAACATATCTAGGAGTGGAATTTCTGGGCTGGATGTTGTATGTGAATTTTTTTTTATACGTGAATTTTTAATTTTATAAGAAACTACCAAATAGTTACCAAAGTAACCATACATTTTTGCATTCTTGTTAGAAACATATGAGACTTTGAATTGCTCTCCATCCTCACCATCATTTGGTTTTATCAGTCTTTTAAATTTTAGCTATTTTAATTGTATGTATATTACATTATATTCAGTAAAGTACTACCCCCCCCAAATATAACAACGGCCATTTTATATGTAATATTGTTATGAGTTATGCTATTGTGAAAACTTTCTGAATTGTGACAAAACCTTATGTTTGATTCAAAACTTATTTTGTGAAGATATTGACTTAAGAGGAACCTCTTCTAAAAATAATGTACACCACTTTTTCCAAAGAAAATACATAGATGGCTAACACGCGAGAAAATGTTCAACATCACTAATCTTAGGGAGTCGCAAATCCAGTTTACTACTTTATACCAATTAAGGTGGCTATTATTAAAATAACAACAAAACATGGGAAATAACAAGGAACGGAAATTGGAACATTTGTGCATCGCTGGTGGTGTAAAATGATGAAGCTGCTGTGAAAACACTATGTGGTTCCTCAAAAAATTAAATGTAGAATCACCTTATGATCCCGCAATGCCATTTCGGAGTATACACACAAGATTTAAAAGCAGAATTAACAAAAAAAAAAAAAAAAAAAAAAAAAAAAGAATTAACCGATGTTTGCACACTCATGTACACAGTAGCATTATTCCCAAAAGCCAAAGGTGGAAACAACCAAGTAACAACCAAATGCCCACCAACAGATGAATAGATAAATAAAATGTGTTGTATATACAAAACTTTAAATTTATATAATTTCCATCATGACAGTTACATTTTTTATGACTCTGTTCTACAGAAATAATCACATAGGAATGCAAATACCTAGGTATATATTCAGATATATAAATAAATATGCATGGAATTCTTATAATACTAAAAAGTTATAAATAATCTGAAGTTAACAAATAGAAGACAATTAAATAAATCCTGGTATATTCATATTGGTAGAAAGAGACACTGATTAGCTTTCAACTTACACTTTAGTATCTACATTTAAGACATTTTTTAGAAAACTAAAAAAAAAAAAAAAAAAAAAAAAAAGCAAACGAATGTATAACTTCCAAACCAATAGAAAGAAAAAGAAAGAGAATTTTAAAAATAATTTCACAAGAAGGCAGGAAAAAGAAAAAAATCTTGTCAGTTGCAAACACAATATTATAAAATTGTATCTATACCAGTAATGTTAAATGCTAACAACCTAAAAATGAGCAATGTACAAATATTCTTAGATTTTACACATTTTAAGAGTAATAAAAATATTATGCAACAATATGAGTGTAACTGGACTAATAAAAAATTATGCAACAATGTGAGTGTAACTGTGTTGGAACAGAAATAACTGGAATTACTTAAAGGCCAGCTATGCAATTTACCATCAAACTATGCATCCTGAGGCATATTTCTTCACCTTTCAGAGACAGCTTTTCCTCACCTGGACACCTTGGATATATATACTTCACAGGTGTCTGTGATGCTTGTTTATGGTGAATGAAATGTGGCTAGCACAGACCCAATCCACATAGAAGAGAAATCATTCTTAAAAATTGTTACTGAAATTTACTCTTGGTATATGAATATGTCTTAAATTAATGAGGGTTGTCCACATTTTAGATGGTGTTCTTAGTTCCTTTTAAAAGTACATCATTCATTAAAAAAAAATAAAAGTATACAATGCATTTTCAAATACTGTCTTCATTTTTATAATAAGAGAAAAGGTTAGTACTACTTGGGCGAATATGAGATGTATTATCTTTAGCAATTAAACTCACAGGATTCTTTGCTATTGGTGTCACTTCTTGAAAATAATTAAGGTGATAAAACACCCATTTGGATGTACTGTAATAAGTTGGGAGAATTAGATATATAGTTGAGCTGGGGTTAGGGGGTTTTATCTCATTTTGTGTATATTATAGTACCTAGCATATTTTTGATACCAAATGAATATTAATAATGAAAGCAGTAATAATTTCAATTTAGTTTTCTACATAGAATACAGATGTAGCAGAAATTTCTGCTGAACTTTTTCTCCTAATGCAAATTCTGAGTATTACTCCCAATTTATCCCTGCTATTGAGTAAATCTATGTTATCCTGCAAATTATTTAATATCTCTATACCTATGATTCCATCTATAAAATGGGGATAATAATACAGACCTATTTAATTATTTAGTTCTTCAGAATGCTGAGATGCTTTATTCAAGTTAATTATATGAAAGGTACTTCAAGTCCAGGCCATTAGTAAACATATTTATATGATGTAGTACAATATGACCTACCAATTACACATGGCACTACACTGAATATGGAGGATAAAAATAAAAACAAAATATCGGAATTACTTTAGCAGGCTAGCTATACAGGTGTATGTTATTTAAGACAACAGATTATTCAAAGCTTCTTGATGTGATCCTTCAAATGTGCAAGAATTATCTCAAGACTTATTCTTGCCTTGTTCTAGTTCAAGATTAGCTGAGATAAAAATGAAATGCTATTTTAAAATCGATGTGCTTTGCAAATATATTGATATTTATAATTTTTAATATATCAGATTATGTTAGAATTAAGGTCAATAATTTATGATGATACATTGATATTTATATTTATGTTTCACTTAAAAACACTACATTGTGGGGAGCCTGGGTGGCTCAATAAGTTAAGCATTTGACTTCGGCTCAGGTCACGATCTCACCGGTCTTGGGTTTGAACCACTTGTCGGGCTCTGTGCTGATGGCTCGGAGCCTGGAGCCTGCTTCGGATTCTGTGTCTGCCTCTCTCTCTCTGCCCCTCCCTTGCTTGTGCTCTGTCTCTCTGTCTCTGTCTCTCTCAAAAATCAATAAGCATTTAAAAAACAAGCAAACAAAAAACAGCACATTGAAAAATAAAGTGTCTACCATGAATAAAAACACAGTAAATTAATGAAGGTAATAAAGTGGTTTTTGTCTTAAAATAGAAATTAATTAAAATGACAACTGAATTAATACTGAATATATATTAGGCAGTGTCAGGCAGCTTAGACACATTATTGATAATCCTTAGAAGAAATGCTATGATGTAGGAATTCGTAATTTAAATAAATAATTTGCCTATGTTACATAGACAATGATGGAATCTATTTTTTAATATTTGTGAATCCATAGTCAAAGCTCCTTTTTTAATAATTCTCTTCAAATAATGAATATAATTTTTACTTCTATTATTTTACTTAATATACATACTTACTGATAGAATCTCTCTCTGTCTCTGTCCTTCTTTCTCTTGATAGATATTCATTTCCTAGTGGGATATTTTTTCACTTTCACATTTTTCCAATGTCCTTCACCCTTGGCATTCATGATTCTTCACAGGCTCTTTCTTTCTTTCTTTTTTAAAATCACGTGTGGCAGATACAACTAGTTGTGTTCCAATAGCCATTCTTCTCTTTTTCTTTGGTAATAGAACCATTATTTTTTTTATTTTATTATTTTTAAATGTTTATTGATTTTTGAGAAAGACAGACATGAGTGGGAAAGGGGCAGAGAGAGAGGGAGACACAGATTCCAAAGCAGGCTCCAGGCTCTGAGCTGTCGGCACAGAGCCCGACGTGGGGCTCGAACTCATGAACCGCGAGATCATGACCTGAGCTGAAGTCGGAGGCTTAACCAATTGAGCCACCCCAGGGGCCCTGATAATATAACCTTTAAATTTGAGCTGAGCACATAGTCACCAAAGACTTTTATTTCCCAGTTTCCCCTGCAGTAGTTGTGCTTAAATATGACTACCTTCTGATTTATAAAAGAAAGCAGGAGAATCATGGGGTATCTTTCCTGAACTCATCAAAAGAGAAAGCTCTTTGCATTCATCTGTTTTGCCATTGTGTGTGCTGTAAAACGGATGCTGCATCTTGGACCATTACAGGAGAGGCCGCAAAAAATGGAGTAACAGGACAGAAGGTACCTGGGTTGCTGACACTGTAAGTGGGGTAGCAATGCTGGCGGGCTGGCTACATAATTTGCGGGGTCCTATGCAAAATGAAAATGTGGGACCCTATCTTTAAAAAGTAAGAAAAATGTCACTAAAATACTAAGGTACCATGTTTTTTCCACCTTTTTCTTCAGTCTGTCTCTAGACTTGTCATGACGTCCTTACCTGCTATTGAATATCATTCTAAGTAAAGAAAAACTGTCAAATTATTACCGTGAATTTTAATGTTCGTCTTTGTATTGTTTATAATGCCAGTCTTCAATGAAAATATAAGAGCATTTAACCTGTATGCATAATTAATGAAATTACACAGTATGTATTTTGTATCTCATATAAGCTCATATCAGAATTGTACAAATGCCGAACAAAACGAACTCAGATATTTTTATTTCATTTCGTGATAAAGGTGCAGTCTTGGTTTACTGAGGAATAAGAAAGGACTGGAAAGAAATGGAAGTATGGTTGTCCTATCTTTTCTTTTCTTCCTTTTCATCCTTATCATGTAGGAGAGGGGCAAATACCAGCAAGTAACACAAGTGAGTGAGAAAGGATCCAACAGGGGGGTTCCTTGATAATTTGCATTTCTTAAAATGCCACTGCTTTTTTTTCTTTCTGTATTTGAAGCAAGTTCTAATTTGACCAGAAGGCATGGGCTCTCTCAGGCTGTTGATGCTCCCACTTACATAGTCTTAGAGGTAACAAACTTATATCGCTCTTTGAGTCTCACTCATCTCAAATACATTCTAGACTCACTTGGGTTCTGTACTCATTGTGCATTGCGAAAGTTATATAGGAAGGGGATGGGAAGGAATGGTAGCGTGTATCTTCTTTGTTCATACTCATGCTCCATTTTCCCATCAGACTTCACTAACCAAAGGTCAGTTTAAAGATAAAAGTATTCAGTTTCAGCATGGCTCCTGAAGAGCATTAAGTCTAGGAGGTGCTGAGTGACTGCATGGGTTGAATGCCCATGAAGCTAGTCCTGAACCTGCTGTCAGGGCCTTGTAAATTTCAGACTCTTCTTTAAGCCTCTTTAGTTAAGATAAAGTGCCTCCATTGAAGTCTGACATATAATAACTCAATATTAGTTGTAGTTATTGTTATTATTAGCGGTATTAACTATTCTCATTGCATAACACTCTTTGTCATGAATATCCATCACCTAAAGCTATTTTAGGATTAGCAATTATTTCAACTATATAACCAGCTCACACATCAAAGTTCCATAGGACTAACCTTTCTTCTTGAACGTGGGTAGGTTGACTCGGACAAAATCCAACCCAAGACAAATGCATTCCTTTGTGATATTTAGCATAAACCTTAAAGTAAACATGAAATCATATGTTCTGAATCTTTGTGACAGGAAAAAAAAAAACAGTTTTAGAATAAGAATTTTTGTACAGTTTTGTGTTCGTCAACATACATTATCTCTACCAGACCAAGATTAGGAAAAGGGAATACACATCTTTTCTGTTGACATTAAATTTGGTTACAAAAAAATGGTAGTGAATAGCACATTAGCTTCTTAGCTAAGTGTTAGGTTAGATGGCTTTGCTGGATTTGTTTAGTTACAACTCTGGCTACAAGGCATGGAGTCAAGTCTGCCAGAGGCCTGGTAGGAGAGGAACAGGTTAAGAGGAATCACAAGGACTCATTCACCCTAAGATAAACACAATGAATGTACAACCGTAGAATGAAGTCACAGGTACTGAATGGACAAGTAGAAATTCAGAAAGCAGAAGAGAATGAACCCAAACTGTAGAAGCCAGTTTCTTAGACTTTAAAAGAAATGTTAATAAATTATGCCCTCCTCTATCTGTTTGAGTTCTTCAAGACTGGGAAACAAGTCTTATTCTTATTGTCCCCCAGTGCTTAGCACAGTGACTTGTACCCAGTTGACACTCCTTAGATGTTTGTTTTATTCTTTCCACAGCAAAACACAAGACAAGCTCAGACAAAAAACGAAGTAAATTGAGAACATACTGACACCTTCAAATAGCTGTCAAGAATTTAGAGGCCATGTCTTAAATGGTTTGGACATCTGGTGAAGTAGCACAAAAATAGAAACCCCAGTAGGATTTTTCAAAACTGAAGTAGGAAGAAAGAGATCTAGAAGCAGCCCTTGAAATCCCTATAGGAACATAATAAAGAAAAGACTTTAAATAGAAGCCTTGAACAGAAAACTTCATATGCTACAGGGGTTTAAAAAGGTGGAAGGACTTTGTGTCTCTGATAACACGATGAAGGTCTTTATTCTATGTAGATATAAAGAATGTTGATATTATAAGACTCACTAGAATAAGTACGCACTTGCAAATATATAGTTAAATCCTAACCATTTAGACATTATTTCCTATGTCTCCCTGATAATATTTTTTTCACCTGTCTATGGATGGAACTATCTGCTAAGGTAATAAGTACAATATTCAAATCTTCAAGCATTTCAGAAATTAAGAGTTTACTGGAAAAATACCTACTTGAAATATACATAATATACATTAACATAATAGGTATTGCATACATACAAATTAATTCCCAAAATGTATAATTTTAGCAATATCTGAGAAAAGTTCTCTGACAACTTTGTCTAGGAACATAATGTAGTGATGAAATTTATTAAGTCTCGGTCCTAATCTACCTCTCTTCATGACTGTCATCATGCAGTTTTTCAGTTTTTCAAGATTTTGAAAGAGATGGTTGGCCATATTTTAATACGTCAAGGTCATCTTAGAATTTAACTGCCATCTCCGGCCCACTGAAAAAAATGATGTGACTTCAGTGATGAGAATCAGCAAAGGTATTGTGCTTGCTTTCCTTATCCTGTGTAGAGGGATGCAAATCAAAAAAGCAAGCAAGCAAAACAAAACAAAGCAAAACTCAACTGTCAACAAATAAAATCAATGTAGGGGAAATCTGAAATCCACTAACCCACCGAGAACACACCTACTAATTTTGTTGTGCTTCTATTTTAGAAGTCTTTTATCTTCATTGTTTTTTGTTTCTTTGTTTGTTGGTCATATATTTTTTTTAATTTTTTGTTTTTGTTTTTAATGTTTATTTTTGAGAGAGACAGAGTGTGAGCGGGCAAGGGGTAGAGACAGAGAGGGAGACACAGAATCTGAAGCAGGCTCTAGGCACCAAGCTGTCAGCACAGAGCCCGATGTGGGGCTCGCACCCACAAACCGCAAGATCATGACCTGAGCCGAAGTCGGACGCTTAACCAACTGAACCACCCAGGCGCCCCATGTTGGTCACATTTTTTTTTTTGTATCCTTGAGCTTCCAATACCTTCCAGGCAGATGGGAAACCTTGTAAAGATATTTGAACGGAGACCACTGAACTGAAAAAAGACAAGTTTTACTGTTTTCTCCTATGAGGACATCTTGTTGTTTCAGTGACTTTTGTGGTGGTGTCCCTACATAATTTTTCCCCCGAGCTTCATTTAAGTATAATTGACAAAATTTTAATATATATAAAGTGTACATCATGATAGTTTGATACACATATACACTGTGAAAGGATTCCTCTCATTTAGTTAATTAACACATCCATAGATGTGTTAATTATATATATATATATATATATAAAATATATAATATATATACACTATATATACACATATATATAATACACATTATACACACACACACACACACACATTCACGCACTGTGTGTGCAAGAGAACATTTAAGTGCTATTCTCTTAGTAGTTTTCAACTCTACAATACGATCTTACCAACTGTGGTCACCATGTCGCACATTGGATCCTCAAATCCTCTTTCTTTTAAATTTTTTTTTAATGTTTATTCATTTTTGAGAGATAGAATGTGAGTGGGTTAGGGGCGGAGAGAGGGGGAGACACAGAATCTGAAGCAGGCTCCAAGCTCCAAGCTGTCAGCACAGAGCCCGACGCGGGTCTTGAACTCACGAGCTATGAGATCGTGACCTGAGCCGAAGTTGGATGCTTAACCAACTGAGCCACCCAGACGCCCCCAAATCTTCTTATAGCTGAAAGTTTGTACCCTTTATGAACCCCTCCTATTTCCCCCATCCCTTAATCCCTGGCTATGACTTTTCTAAGCTCAGTTTCTATAGGTTTGACTTTTTAAAATTTACATTCAACATATAAGTGCTACCATGTAATATTGTCTTTCTCTAACTTTCTTCCTTCACTTACATAGGGTTGTGAGCACTACACGTTCTGAGGACATGACTCCTTGTACTTTACCCATGATCTAACCAGCCAGGAGGGCATACAGAGGAAAGTAGAGCTAATTTCCAACTTTATGATCAAGCCCCCTGAGCCAGAGAGTGCCCAGAAGAGGTCTGTTTGTTTACATTCATTTATTCATCATTTTCAATTCTGTAAACTTGTGGAGAATGTGGGGGAAAAAGCGTTCAGCAACAGAAGAAGGTAGACCATGTACCTATGTGTGTGTGTGTGTGTGTGTGTGTGTGTGTGTATAAATATATATATATATATATATATATATATATATATATATATATATGTATTTTAGATATATATAAAACTTCTTTTAAGACCTTGGCTATAAGTAATTTACTTATTATCTGATTTTTAGAACAGTACTTTCATTTTTTATCCCAGTGGTCATGCTCAGAAAAAAAGGAAAAAGGACGCCGGTTTACCTTATTTCTTTAATAATATTTTTGGATATTCCTAAAATAACCATTCAAATATTTAAATTTCTAATCTGGGAAATAAATTAAGTGAAAATGTTTGTCATTTAATTTTTTTTTTCCAGAATGAATATATTCAACACATACTTATTGGATATTTATTATGTGCAAGGACTGCAGGTGGGTACTCTGGGGAAAAACAGACTAATTTATGCTTCTTCTTTTGTGGAGTTTATGATAAATTGGGAAAAAAAGATCATAAAATTTCAATATGCAATATAAAAGTTCATAAAAACATAGATAAGTGGAACAACATGATTTCAGGAGAAGAGGAAATTCTTGGAAACTTTAATTTTACAACTTCAAATACTTCAAAGAGGAGTATGGCTTTCATTTGACTGAATGGGTGGGTAAGTATAAGTTATATTTCCACTGAGGTTAACGGTGAGAACCAAGATAAGAATTCTGGTATGGGAAGGCTACTTATTGTAACATGATAACCATGTTACAATGATTATTGTATGAGAAAATAAATTGTTGTCCTTTTATTATGCTTCCTTATGTGAAAACCACGGCACTAGAAAATACTTGTGCTACAAATGCATGCAAGATTCAATTCCTGCCCTCAAACTGCATCTTTTATGGTATAGAAATCTTGGATTTTTGGCATAAATCTTTTGGTATTAAAATCTTGGGATTCTCTGAGGATGTAACCAAATTAAAAACAAAAAGGATAATAGAATAGACGGTAAGCCATATGGAGTAATATGGGTTCCCTCATGCAAGACCTCCTCAAAAATAATGCTGGTTTAGGTGCACAGTCTCAAAGGCTCACAGTCTCAAAGCATGGTGAGTGGCAAAGATCCAGCTTTAAGAAGCCATACTACATTTTTCTTAAGCTTTCTTTTTTTTTCTTCCCAATTTCTGTATAGAAGACTGTACATGTTCCTGTCTCTATAGCCCTGTGTTATTAAAGCTCAGACTTTCTATCAAGAATTGGTTGGTGAGGAAATTAGAAACAGAAATGGAATTAAAGTCATTTCCCTTGGAGAAATACAGATGGTATTTATTGGGGATTGCAGGGTAAGTACAAAGCAGCTTGGGATAACACAGCAAAAAACAGCAAAAATATGTTCCCTTGGGAGAAAAAAAAATAGCATTTTTTAAAAGAACAAACACTACTGATTGTCAGTTTCTCCATACATCTTCCCTTCTGGTAATTGTCCCAATACTGCTCTGCAAAAATACTTTCATCTTTGAAATTACTAAGATGTGATATAAACAGAGATAAATAGGTGTTTAATTTTTTACTGATTCCTTTATTTATTTTTTTTTAATTTTTTTTTTTAATGTTTATTTATCTTTGAGACAGAGAGAGACAGAGCATGAATGGGGGAGGGTCAGAGAGAGGGAGACACAGAATCTGAAATAGGCTCCAGGCTCTGAGCTGTCAGCACAGAGCCCGACACGGGGCTTGAACTCACGGACCGTGAGATCATGACCTGAGCCGAAGTCGGCTGCTTAACCGACTGAGCCACCCAGGCGCCCCTTACTGATTCCTTTAAAATAATTATGCATTCATTTATAAAAATAAATTCAACTGGTTTTTATTATAGAAATCTATCCTTCATATAAATTGAAATGATTAATTAGAAGTATTCTATTTTTTTTAAGTTTATTTATTTATTTTGAGAGACGGACTGAGAAAGAGTGTGTGAGCACTTGTGAGCAGGGGAGGAGCAGAGAGAGAAGGAGAGAAAGAATCCCAAGCAGGCTCCATGCTGTCAGTGCACAGTCCCACTAGGGGCTCCAGCTCAGGAACCCTGAGATCATAGCCTGAGCTGAAATCAAGAGTCGGTTGCTTAACCAACTGAGCCACCCAGGCACCCCTAAAATTGTTCTTTTTTTATTATTATTTTTTTACATTTATTTATTATTGAGAGACAGAGTGAGACAAAGTGAGAGTGGGGGAGGGGCAGAGAGAGAGGGAGACACAGGATCGGAAGCAGGCTCCAGGCTCTGAGCTGTCAGGACAGAGCCCGATGCGGGACTCGAACCCACAGACTGAGATCATGACCTGAGCCGAAGTCAGAGTCTCAACCTACTGAGCCACCCAGGTGCCCCAAATTGTTCTATTTTTTACTTAACCTTGACATTTACTGAATTTGAAGTAGATGAGGATTTATTTGCCACAGTTACACAAGAGCTACTCCTTTCCCTCAGGTTCTTAGAAATAAAAATAAAATAAAAGTTCAAAGCTGTTTAGTCACCCTAACACCCTGACATTCAGACTGGAGTCCATTCTTCATACCTAGGAGGAAACAGTGCTGGTGCTCTCTCAGAAAGGAATTAAGACCTGTGGATTCTCTAAGCTATGTATTCATTCACCCTCTTCTTTCAATCACTGAAATATGTGAGAAATTGAACATGAAACCTGGTGAACCTTTGAATTATAGTAGTTTCCTCTGGGTTATTAGTAAGTCATTTCCCCTCTTACTGATTAGTGATATTAAGAAAGTATCATGGATGTCAGGACCCCCAGATTACCGTGTGTTCATCACCAGGATCCTATCTTAAACCAAGGCCAAAAAAATTCTAAATAAAGTTGAAGGAAATCTCTCCTCCAGAGCTGTAAAATGGTGTTATTGGCAGGACTGATGAGGTATGTATCAATTCCACTCTCTTATGAGCATACAACTCAACCACATTTATTAGTTCTTTTGCATCTAGTAGGGGCCAGTGTGACCAACTCTCACTAAGAGATCAAGAGCAGAAGTGAAGTGTTACCTCTGAGCCTAACTTTGGGATCTGCCCAAGGTCTATCAACTAAGTGTGCATATATGTGTACGTAGACACGTGGACACAGATATACATATGATAGAAATTGTATGTGACTCACAAAGCCTACTTTATTAATGATTTACTACCTATCTGTATGTACACATGAAAAACTGCACATTTATACTAATACCCTGATCCCAAACTGAGAACATAGGATTCGTTTGAACTTCTGAGTTTTCTTTGATGTGTAAGTTCTTGTCTAACAGTGAGAATCAGAGCTGCTTGGCTGGCCTCTCTCTCCTGTCTGTTCCTGCTTCTTTCATCCACCTCACTTCACCCCCAAATTCCCAGTGGGGCAAGATGTTGGATGCACATGGGCTCATAGTTACATGGAGGTCAGGGTAGTCTCTGAGGTCAAGGGCTATTTAAGCTGTGGCTTTGCAAAGCATTTCCAAGTTATGTCTTCTCATTTGGAGAGGGATGTCGGAGGTTACTTATTCTACATCCTACATCCACAGCTGCCTTCAGCTACTCCACAGTGTTTTTTGACCAACAATTTAACAAGGAAAAGAGGGGTAAAATTATAAGGAGGTATTCACATAAAAACCATACATGGATTTTTAAACTGGTGAAACTGGGATAAACCACATCCATGATTAAATAAATACCAATTAAGTTAGAGATACAATGTTTCACATGTTATGTTGACAAACATTAAAAAGGTTGATATCAAATGTTAACAAGATTTGGGAAACATAAGAATGTAAATTAGTGCAACATCTTCGGATGATGCCTTAGCAGTGTCTTTGAAATGTAAAATCCACTGCCTTTTGACATAATAATGCCAGATCAAAATTTTTATTTTGGGTTTACTTGATTATGTGTTCAAAACCAAAAAAGCAAGTTTACTGCAGTATACCAAAAGTCAGGAAATAGATACAAGTTTAGCAAAATGGATGCAGTTCATTTTTTAAAAATGGAGGCCACCTTAGGCATTTAGAGATACTATTTCAACATTCACTTAATGCTATGATTTGTAGAAATATTTATGAAAGAAATGCAGCTGCAGAAATCTCTAGTCCAAGAATTAAGCAACATAAGACAAAAATCTGACACATTACATCTAGTTTTGGTTTTACTTGTCTCATAGAGGTGGGGGCACAGTTGTATGTGTAGAGTCTCAAGCTTAAAGTGCATGAAACAACATAAGACCAATAAAGACTTTGGTATGATTAGATTTTACATATTGTGTATTTTAAATTAAAAAAACCCTTTTTTAAAAATCTTTATTTTTTTTTTTTGAGAAAGGGAGAGAGACAGAATGTAAGCAGGGGAGGGGCAGAAGGAGAGGGAGACACAGAATCTGAAGCAGGCTCCAGGCTCTGAGCTGTCAGCACAGAGCCCGAGGCCAGGCTCGAATTCACTAACCAGGAGATCATGACCTGAGCCAAAGTCGTATGCTTAACTGAACTATTCAGGAACCCCTAAAAATTCTTTTAAATTATTAAAACAATACATTATTTAATTTTCAAGTATGAAGTGCATATTTAACGTTTAGAATAAAATAGAAGAAACCATAAAGAACCGCTGTTCATTTGTTCATAACTTGATAATTTTCCTAGAATTCCTTGTTTTCTATTTTATACACACATGTATTTCCCACTTAATATTGAATCATCATGAACATTTTTCAATATCATTAAATGTTTTATAAAAGAATGCTTTGAAAAGCTGTGTATCAGCAATCTCAGCAAAGTCACAGGATACAAAATAAATAGACAGAAATCTGTTGCATTTCTATATACTAATAATGGCATACCAGAGAGAGAGATTAAGAAAACAATCCCATTTATAATTGCACCCAAAAGAATAAAACACCAAGGAATAAACTTATCAAGGAAGTGAAAGACCTGAACTCTGAATACTATAAAACACTGATGAAAGAAACTGAAGGTAATGCAGACCAATGGGAAGATTTCCATGCTCATGGACTGCAAGAATCAATATTGTGAAAATGCTCACTATACCCAAAGCAATCTACAGATTTAATGCAATCTCTCTCAAAATGCCAGAAACATTTTTTTTTACAGAAATAGAACAAATGATACTAAAATTTGTATGAAAACAGAAAAGCCTCAAATAGCCGAAACAGTCTTGAGAAAGAACAAAACTGGAGGTATCACAATCTCAGATTTCAAGAAATACTACAAAGCTTTAGTAACCAAAACAATACAGTAATGGCATTAAAATAGATACATAGATCAATGGAACAGAATGGAGAGCCCAGAGATATTTATATGGTCAATTAATCTACACAAAGGAGGCAAGAGTATGCAATGGGAAAAAGACAGTCTCTTCAATACATGGTGCTGGGAAAACTGGGCAGCTACATGCAAAAGAACAAAACTGGATCACTTTCTTATACACAAAAAAATGTATTCAAGACCTAAATGTGAGACCTGAAAGTATAAGACTCCTAGTAGAAAATACAGGCAGCCTTTCCTTGACATGAGCCGTAGCAACATTTTGGTAGATATGTCTACTGAGGCAAGGGAAACAAAAGCAAAAAGAAACTACTTGGGACTACATCAAAATAAAAACTTCTACACAGCAAAGGAAACAATCAACAAAACTAAAAGATAATCTGCTGAATGGGATAAGGTATTTTCAAATGATATATCTGATAAGGGGTTAAAACCCAAAATACATAAAGAATTTACACAACTTAACACCAAAAAACAAGATAATCCAATTAAAATGGGCAGAGGACCAGAACAGACATTTTTCCAAAGAAGACACACAAATGGCCTACAGACACATGAAAAGGTTCAATATCACTAATTATCAGGGAAATGCAAATTGAAACTATGATAAGGTATCACCTTATACCAGTTAGAATGGCTAGCATCAAAGAGACAGGAAATAACATCACATGTTGGTGACGATGTGCAGAAAAAGGAACTCTCCTGTACTGTTGTTGAGAATGCAAATTGGTGTAGCTACTGTGGAAAACAATATGGAGGTTCCTCAAAAAATTAAAAATAGAATTACTGTATGATCCAGTGACTCCACTACTGGGCATCTACCCAAAGACAATGAAAACACTAATTTGAAAAGATATGTGCACCCCTATGCTTATTGCAGCATTATTTATAATAGCCAAGATATGGAAGCAACCCAAGTGTATATTCATAGATGAATGGATAAAGAAGATGTGGTATATATACACAATGGAATATTACTCGCCATAATAAAGAGTGAAATCTTGCCATTTGCAACAACATGGATGGACCTAGAGGGTATAATGCTACATAAAATAACTCAGGTAAAATAATTTCACTCATATGTGGAATTTAAGAAACAAAATAAATGAACAAACATTTAAGTACAAAGAAACTGGTAGTTGGCAGAGGGGAGCTGAGTGGGCAAATAGGTGGAAAAAAAAAGCTGCCTATCATTCCATACATACTTCCATTCCAAAACGTATTATGCATTTAGACATTTCTGTTAGATGCATGTATTGCTTCCAGCTTTTTCTTTTTATACATGTTGTTGTATATGATGTTGCAATGAGCATCTCTGAGTATAAAGTCATGTTCCAATGTTTAAATGTTTGATATGAACTTGTGGCAAATTCATAAAAGTCTGGCTCACAGAGTATGGATAACATTCCTGGAGAGGATGACCAAATTGATTTCCATAAACGTAGTACCAATGTATAGTCCCACTGAAAACAGATCAGTGTCCTTAAACATTCTAGTTGGTGGCACTGCTTAGCAGATAATGAGAGCTGGAGATCTGATTTGGGTTGAAAATTGGTTTGAGTTAATACAGTGCCTGATAGTTCAGGATGGGAAAAGATTAGCCTTGACATTTAGATAGATCTGAATCACCATCAGTGGGTTTAAGCCAGGAGAAGAAAATTAACATCATTCTTATTTTCTTTATCTATACAATGATACTAATAATGATTATCTAAAAACGTGATCTGAGAAGTAAGTAACAAGTATAATCACATCATTAAGTTTCTGGGCCATGCTTTGTATTTAGTAAAGAACAACTTTTATCATCACTATTATAGGTAGGTAAGCAGAAAATTTTTGAATTTATTACAATGTCATGTTTTTATTAAGTACATTTTAATGTTTATTTTTTATTTTTGAGAGAGACAGAGACAGAGCATGAGTGGGGGAGGGGCAGAGAGAGGGAGACACAGAATCTGAAACAGGCTCCAGCCTCTGAGCTGTCAGCACAGAGCCTGACACGGGCCTCGAACTCACAGACTGTGAGATCATGACCTGAGCCAAAGTCAGATGCCCAACCAACTAAGCCACCCAAGCGCCCCTTATTAACTACATTTTAAAAATTAACACAGTCTCTTCATTTATGCACCTGTTGCTAAAATTTGCAATTTTACATTAAGTATCTACTGTTGTGATCATGGTTCTTCTTACTGCTCAAATGTTAATGGAATATAGCTTCCCACTGAAAAATACCAAATACGAACAAATGTAAAACTCCTGGGTAAGGTCAGTTTCAATTAATGTGATATGTGAAAGTGAACATGATCTCTCTCACAAAGTTTCATACCCGTTTAGTAGCCCTGCAAGATTCATAGGACCTTTCCTCGATTGTTTTATTTCCATTACAACACTGAGTGCTAAATGAAAGGGGTGGGGGTGTTGGTAGACCTACTTGCTCACATCCCATAGATGTGATAAGTGAGGTAAAAGTAGATGGGTGATTTTCACATGGACATAAAATGACATGTTCACTAAAATCTGATGTTCTGCAGTTTCTTTCTGTTATACCACACTTTATTCTGTGTGTGCCACCACTTATCAATAATCATGAATTGAGCTGGATGTCAGTTAGAATGCTCAGGAGATCCAGATAAGCCTTTTGTTAAATGTATATTTCTAATACAAGTAATATATGAATGAGGCAAAGAAAATTAAAGAGGACAGAAATAATTGAAATAATCGACTCACCCACAACTGATGTTTCCCTTATCTACTTCCCAAGTAACTGAATAGCTTCTCATGCATCTTTTAAGATACTTCCTGTTTTGTTTATTTTTTCAATGTTTACTTCTTGAGAGACAGGGTGTAAATGGGGGAGGAGCAGAGAGAGAGGGAGACACAGAATACGAAGCAGGTTCCAGGCTCCGAGCTGTCAGCACAGAGCCCAACACGGGGCTTGAACCCACGAACTGGGAGATCATGACCTGTGCTGAAGTCGGACACTTGACATACTGAGAAACCCAGACCCCACTCTTTTAAGATATTTCTAATTCATATGCCAGACTATAAATGTATATGAATATCCACATGATTATATCTAATATGTGGCATACTATGCATTGTATTCCATTCCTTAGGCTTATTCTAGTTAAAATATTTTGGAGAAAAAAAAGATATTTTATTTTATTAAGAGAAAATATAGCACATTAGTTTTTTTAATTTTTAGGAAAGAGATTTTATTCTACTTTATTAAGGGAAAATATAGCACATTATGTTTTCATATTGCATAGTATTTTACATACAAATGGAACAGTTTATTTACCCAGTCCTCCATGGATGGATATTTAGGTTGTTTCCAGGCCACCGCCCTGCCAAGTTCTTTCTACCGTGTACTACTGAATAAAGGAAATTTTATAGGGAAAAGCTTAATGAGGTATAAAACTATCTATGTGAGTAATTCTAAGGTATGTATAAGAAAAAGGGGAAAAAAAGGAAAGCTAGAATTTTGTAGAAAATGCAGGGTTTTAGCAATACAGTTTTGTTCATAACCCTGTATTTTGATCTTTCAATACTTGTGCACTACAATAAACAGAGAACATTTTCAGTCCACGGAAGCCTGTATTCTCACAGGCTCTCCACTCCATCAATTGTTAGAGGAGGAATGATCTTTAGAACTGAGAACAGAAACCCAAAGGCAAAGCTGTTGGCCTACACAGAAACATCTTTCCCTGTAATATCAAAAACAAACCTGGAAGTGGAAACCGTGATGGAAATTTTCTAAAGGCAAGGAAAGGTCAGGGTGAAAACCCTCCCAGAGTTTCTGCTCAGAGATGTTAATATGTACAGATTTGGACTGTTTAGATGGATGCATCTGAAAAAAAAAAAAAAAAAAAAAGCGTAATGTGGAAAAGCCTCAATGGGAGTAAAGTGGCAATGCTTGGATCACTGAATGAAGCAAAATTGAGTGTTGTTCAGGGAGAGGAGAAAGGTCTCTTCTAATGCATCCAAGAGCTCCTCTTTTTACAGTTCCTTGTGTGGAAGCGAAAGCATTAGGGGACTAAAAACCTTGCCCAGGTTCCCCGCAATCCGACAACACCAGGCTGTCCGTAGAGTGGCACTCTGATGGGTTTTTAGCTTCCATGTGAGGCTCACAATGGTTTAAAAAAAAAAAATTGTTTTAGCATTAGTTTGTCAGTCCAGATAACTCATCAAGGGTCTTCTTTTCAAGGCTGAAAATTCTAGAAAAGCATCACCCTTTCACAGCCCTCAAACACCACCCAATAACATTAATGTGCTTAAAACCAGCGCCATTTCTCTATTTTTTTTTTCTTTTTTTGAAACGCTGTGGCTCTGATTTATGAATATTTGGTACCATTTCTCACCAGATATCACTCAGGGATTTGGGTTATGATTTATTTCACCATTTAAAAACATTCTAAGGGGCGCCTGGGTGGCGCAGTCGGTTAAGCGTCCGACTTCAGCCAGGTCACGATCTCGCGGGTCCGTGAGTTCGAGCCCCGCGTCAGGCTCTGGGCTGATGGCTCGGAGCCTGGAGCCTGTTTCCGATTCTGTGTCTCCCTCTCTCTCTGCCCCTCCCCCGTTCATGCTCTGTCTCTCTCTGTCCCAAAAATAAGTAAAAAACGTTGAAAAAAAAATTAAAAAAAAAAAAAAAAAAAAAAAAAAAAGAAAAATAAAAACATTCTAAGCTTTAATGGCTGAGATGTAATTAGGTATCAAGAATAGCTTGAATAGGGCCAGGAAATTCAAAGTAAAGCTATTTTGTATTTCGGACTTGTCATTTATTTTGTACTGTGAATTATTATAATTCAAGAATTTTTTTCAAATAATTATCATTGATTATTGAGTTCTCTCTAGGGGAACTTAGGGTGAGTTGTTTTATAAGTTGGGAAATTTCTGTTTTGAATTGCAATGTTTGCTCAAATGAGAAATATCGCCTATTTTGATTTACTTAGGTTTATTTAAAAATAGTCTTTCTGTGAATAAAACTTTAAAAATAATAAAGTTTTTTTTTTTTTCATTTTATGTTCATCCTATTGGAAATCCTGTTATGATTGTACTGCTTTAGAAATTCCAAGAGCTGTTCAATCTTGTATTTTAGGACTGGCCCTGGTCCATTTCCACTCAGCATGCATTATAAAAAGAAACAAAGAAAATACGTCAGAACTATTTAAAAATATAGAAGCCAACAGATTCAGGTTAGATCTACCTATTGCCAGACAACTTTTAAGTAAAATGAAAAAAAAAATCAAGCTTACTTTGAAATAAAAATCCATTAAGCAAGGATGTACTACTGTATGAATTATCAAAAGACTGTATGAGACTTTACTCATTTCTGCTGGTTTCGATGGTGACAAATAGAAGGTATGCTAATGAAGTCAAGATTGAAACTGGGATATAGGTTGAGAAAGAATGAAACCATGTCCATATTTCCCCCTTTGAAAACGCGAGGAAAATACAAAAGGGCCAGTCCTGAAGGCGAGGGGCTGGGGGAAAGAAAAAGGAAGGCCATTAGGAGAATGGGTTGGTCCAACCTGGCTGGCTGCCCAGAGAGGGCAATGAACTTTCCGTTAACATCTGATCCTCCTCGGCCCCTTGAGGGACCAAGCAAGGCCTCCTGTCAAAGGGCTCCCCTGGAAAAAGCTCAGAAATTCAAAATTCGTTCTCCTCTGCCTTGCTTTCATGGCCTTGTGCTTCTTTCTGTTTCCTGGGCTCCTCATTGATGATTCCTCCCTGTCTTTGGTGCAGCCTTGCCTCCCATGTGGGTCATTTGTACAGACTGACTATCCTACTAACTCTTGAACTGTGCTCTTATTCCTTTGCTATTTTTACCAACTCCTGGTAAAGAGAGCTGCAGCAGACCAGCTTGAAAAAAGTGGCTTTTCTTTCCCAATCTTTGAAACTTCTTACCCTTATACGTTGTCCTGGAAGTTATCATCCACCCAGGTAAGGTTAAGCGTTAACACTTTCTTTTCCACCCGCTTTACTGCAGGGCAACACTTTGAAGGTGGTAAAAAAAATGACTTTCACATTCCACTCTTTATTCCGTTAATACATACAAGTTAAAGGAAATTACTCTTTTTCTCTTATCTTCTCAGAAAAATTGTTGGCATTACGACGTGCTACATTAATGTAATTGTTTCAACTTACAGTTTATCAAATCAGCAAAAGCAATCTTTAAATCAGTGTCATTTTTTAGCCTTAAAATAAGCTGTTCTCTGAATTTGGACAGCTTATTTCTGGCAGTTTGCAGATGGACAGCCTCATGGCATTGCTGAATGTATGCATTAGAACATAATTAGCTACATATAAAGATAGGTTCAGCTCTTTCTAAATGGGTTAATCAGTTCTCGCTGAATTCAGGAAAATATAAAGGAAACTCAGCGCTTGATGTCTTTAGATTTGTTGGCTTGGACTTTAGGAAAGTTGGATATAAATAAAGAGCACCCCAATGGGAACGAGTTTTGTCCTGTTCAGCCCTTCTAGTACGTTATCAAAGCATGACTCATGGAGGGCTCATTTTCTTACTAGTAAGTTCAGTTATTAGAATACCGTCTATAGATTACTTGTAAAATATAACTCCGTTAAAACAAGAGAACTGGACTGCATCTCTGGCTTTCATTCTGTACCCTCCCGTTCTTTGGTTCTTTTGTTTCTTCTGCTCTACATGACATCTAATGTTGCTATTCCTTCAGGGCTCTACCTGGCTTTGCTTCTTTGTTTCTATTCCCTCCAAGGATGTTCTTACCTAGCCTTATGCCTTCAAACACTGTATGTTGGTGGTTCTTTAATGTGTCTATCAAGGAGGGATCTCTTCCCTGTGCTCTGTCTTCATCTGGATGTGCGGTAGATGTCTCAGACTTAATACGCTCCAAATAGAACTCTTCAGCAGTTCCCACCTCCCATTTCTACGTGGCTATCCCATAGCTTCCAGTCTTCTCAATTCAGTAAAAGACATCACCGTCTACACAGATCTCCAGAAATCCTGAGAAGTATTCTTGATGGCTTTTTTCTTTCAACCCGCAATCCAATTAAAAGTACTGCTGACTACTTCTAAATACATCTATCGGAGACCTTCTCAGCTCTCAATCTTTACTTCCTCTGTTTAGTATAAGCCACCATCATCTCTTTCCTACCTCACTACGGTAACCTCCTAACTGGTTCTCCTGCTTTTACCTATACCCCTCTTCAAAATTTTCTAAAATGTAAGTGAAATCTTCACATGCCTGTTATTTTTTTCCCCTTAAAATGGTAGTATAAAAATTCTCAAACATATTCACAGTGGAGACAATTGTACAATGACTCCCCACATACCCCTCATTCAGTAATTAGTAATTATCAATTACCAATTGGTTTCAACATATTTACACATGACTCTCCTCCCCGAACTCAAATACTCTGAGGCAAATTTCAGACATCATGTCATTTTTATCTGTGAATACCTCATTATATATTGCTGAAAGATAAGGACTCTTTTATCTAAAAAAAATCCTGTAATATCAAATATCCATTCAGTGTTCAAATTTCCATGATTATCTTAAAATATTACTTAACGACGCCAAAAAGTGTGGCATATGTATTTGATTGATTATTTCTTGTCTTTTTAATTCATATATTCTCTTTTCTCCTTCTTTCTGTCAACAAATATGTCAAAACGAACTGTCATTTGATCTGTAGAGCAAGCCTTATTTTGAATTTTTATAATTGCATGCCCTTTTACATGGTATTTTCTAACATTTTTCTCTGACTCACATGTTTCTAAAACCTGGTAGTTAGATTAGGGACTAGGTTGAGTGAAATTAGGTGCATATTGTGGTGAGAATAGTTCATAGGTGGTATTTGTATTTCCTATTGCGATCCATCAAAAGTCAAACAGTCTCTGGTTGTCTTTCTGAGATGTTAAAGTGATCAGTAGACAGGGTTTTGTCAGCCTGATGTGTTCTTAATAATGTTCTCCACCTATAATCCACTTAGTTTCAGCTAGCTGTTGCTAATGACTTTAGCCTAAATCCATTTTTTTGTTGTTGTTAAGGGCTGCAAAATGGTTATATCCTAATTTTACATTATTTTTTCATTTATTTGCAGGAATATGTTTATAAAGAAAAACTTTCTCTCATTATCTAGCTATTAATATTGAGGTGAGTTTGTATAGCAAATGCAGAATAAATGGGAAACCCTTGTCTTTATTTACAGATATAAAAAAAAAAAAAAAGATTGGTTTTCTTGCAACCCCCAAGTTAATGGATATACTTTTTTATTATTGGGTACTATTATGAAATCATAGATTTTAACATATTTATATTATTTTAAATATGTATCTATGATAATTATTATTATTGCTGTTGTTCAAATTGCCCTCTTTGCTAGTTGAACTCCTTAAAATTGGATCCTGAGGTTTGATGACATAACCCAAATGCTTCCATTCTTATGATAAGGTCATCTATGTTCTTCTTGCATATTTCTTGCCCCAAAACTGGAAGCCCCCAGTTTTCAAAAAAAAAAAATTGGAAAAATTGGTTTTCCAAAAATTTTTAAATTTTTGAACCAAAAACAGGTTGAAGATAAAGATGCCATGAATTTATATTCAATTTCCAACTCCAATATTAATTTAACTTCATTAGTCTTATAGTATTTGCATATCTTTTCTCTTACTGTGAAAATCTTGGGTCCTAACAACAGTTGAATAAGTACTTTTTGTTCATCCTAATGTGTGTGTATCTGTATAAATGATTTGTTTGTCAAATATAGACACACACACACACACACACACACACACAGAGTTACAAAATACAAAATAACAATATGATTACTAGAAATGGTTTAAAATCTATAGTGTTTTTGTCCTTAGTCTATAGACCCCTGGAGATATGCAAATTACTGTTTTAAAATCACTTGACATAATTGCTTCTCAGCCTTTAGGCTAAGATCAAGTGTAAACTCACTGGATATAATGCCTGCTGGTGTGGTTTAGCCCCGCAGACATGCAGTTCATTTTATATGTTTTGTTGTGCTTTCAATTCTTAAGAGTTTATTTCTATTTACATTTGTTATATTGCATTATTGCAAAAACATCCCAGGATTCCAAAATCAAAAGGGCAAAATGAAGTATAAGCAGAGAAGTCTCACTTCCAATGCAATCTCTTTCACCCTTCTCTCCACCTTCTGTGTAACCTATTGTCTTCACATTACTTTTGGCTTAGCTTCCTTTCTCAAGAAATAATATTTGTGTGCATCTGTGTTTTTCACCCTTCCTGAAGATGACTAATAGCACACTTTTCTCACTTTTCTCCACCTTACTTTTTTTAACTTTACGGTATATGTTCGATACCACTGTATAGCCATTGTAGAGATGTTTCTCTCTCCTTTTTTAAAGCTATCTAGTATTCTCTTTTACAGATATATTGTAAGTTATTCAACCAGTCATCTATTTATGGACCTTTAGATTGTCCAGTCTTTGGCTTTTTAAATACTGTCTTCCTCCCATGTAAAACTTTTCAATGGTTTCCCATTGCTTTTAGATTAAAAACTTCAAACTACCTTCCATGACCTACATGGCCCTGTACACTGGGTCTTTATCTTAATTTTTCAACCCCAATCCATACCATTTCCCCCCTGCGTAGTTATGTTCTAACTTCACAGGACTTCTACTCTGACCTAAGGGCACTTTCTTGACCCATATCTTCATGGCTGACATATTTTCATCCTTCAAATTAAGGAAATTCGAATATTACTAGCCCAGAAATATCTCCCTGAACAGTCCTACTTATGATGTCACTAATAGTTACCCACTAATTACCTGGTATATTTTCTTCATAACATGTAACACAATCTGCAGTGGAATATGATATATCCTATTATCATTATTATACATCGTATCACATTGTATTATTTGTTCACTTGCTGCTTGCTCTCTCACCTACATACCCTTCTGACCAAGGAGTCTTTCACATCTTAGATAGTGTCTGACACTTAGTAGGGTCTCAAAAAGCAATTCTTGCACCAATGATCGAGAGAATAAATTAGTATCAAACAAAATATGCTACTGTGGAAAAAATACCTCTACAGAGCTTAGCAGCTTAAAATTCCAAATGAATACTAACTTGACTCTTGCTAGACACAGCCATAATATATTCAAAATTGTATGTCTTACACGATTTGTCAAAGGTCAGGGGGTTAATGTGCTTGTGGTCTTACTTAACGCATTATCTCACTAGCGTATGGTATCTCATTTTTTTATGTTTTAGGAACTGATGCTGCCAGATTTATCTCTGACGTGTAACTCCATTAAACTGTGAGGTCTTTACGTTACTGTTATCTCCATTTTAGAGATGAGGATACCATCAGAAATGTGAAGTGATCTGAAAAAATGGCACATATTAGATGACTCTGCTGGAACCGACTATCCAGTCTCCTTAACTCCAACCCCATGTTTTGGGTCTGGATGCACTGAATGTGGAAACATAACAAAGCAGACTTTCCGTGACTTCTAGCCATTTACAAATCTATAGTTCAACTTCCTTGTTACAAACTTTCATAAAACCTTACATTTGTACAAAGAAAAGTCTGTCCACGTTGATGTATTTTCATTTATCCCTATCCCCTCAGTCAGGGATTTTCTCAGACTCCATGATTTGAACACCCAGGATTTAACCATGTGATACATTTTTGACACTCTCTACAGTGTTAAAAAGTATTCACAAATACTCATAAGTTTTTGACCTAGTTAAAGTCTCATAACTAACTTAACTAGTTTTGAAATGTTCTCTTTTTTCTGTTACAAAACAGCCTATTCAGCATTACGCCCTTCTCACACTCCGCGTCTGTCAATTTGCTTTCAGTTTCCTGTCAGACTGCCATTTCTCTCCACAGCCTCCATCAGGCTGCCCCTGCCTTGCACAGAAATGGCCTAAAATTCTAAACTGACAGCACCTTTAAATGGCCAGGTACATATATTTTCCCTCATTGTAGCCACAGCAAAAATATCCAAAGCACATAACACTTACTTTAACAAAAAAATTGTGAAATTTATATCAAATTTATATCAAATTTATATCAAATCATTTTTGTCACAATACTCAATTTCTCTGTAATATATATATATGTGTGTGTGTGTGTGTGTGTGTGTGTGTGTGTGTATACATATATATATATACATATATATATAATCTACCTACCATTATTATTACTTTTATGACAGCACTTCTTTCTTTGTCAGGTTAGGACTTTTAGTAGACTCAAAATGTTGAAAACTTGAGTCATTATTTTACTTTATTTCTAAACTTCTCTAATTTTCAGAATGACTTGGAACATACAATCAAATACAGATGCCTAAGCTTTATGCTTCATGCTTAGAGGAGTTCATGGACCAGGGTTAGATTGGAGCCTAGGAATCTGCATTTTTTTGAGAGAGAGAGAGCCCATGAGTAGGGGAGGGGGCAGAGGGAGAGAGAGACAGGATCTCAAGCAGGCTCTACCCTCAGCACAGAGCCCAATGCGGGGCTCGTTCCCATGACACTGAGATCATGACCTGAGCCGAAACCAAGAGTTGGATGTTCAACCAACTGAGCCACCCAGGCACCCTGGAATCTGCATTTTTTTAAAAAAGAACGCTTGATTCTGATGTTAGGCCCAATTTGGAACTATCACAGGTCTAAATTCTCTACCATTTACATTCTGAATTCTTTGAAGGCAATAAATATACCTTTGTCAACTAAAGAAAGTTCTAAAACTTAAATATACATATGAGTCATCTGGGGATAGTGTTAAAATATAGATTCTGATTTAGTAGTTTTTGGGTAGGACCTGAGATTCTGCATTTCAGAAAAGCTCCCAGTTGATGTCAGTTTTATTGGTCCATGGAACACAATTTGAGTAGCTCTCAAGATTATGTGCTTTTTAGAATCATCTGGAGATATATATATATATATATATATATATATATATATATATATATACACCATACCTGAACCTCACCCCAGTTCAATGAAATCAGAATCTCCCAAAAAGAGAGGTCAGGATATAAGTATATTTTAAAAGATCTACAGGTGATTCTAATGGGTAGCCAGGGTTCAAAAGTTTCCCCCATACTCCTCCCAATCTACATATGAAGTAATAATTATATTACCTATTTTCTTGAAAGCACCAAAAGAGAGAAAGTGAGAACAAACAGAACATCATGAGCAATCATGACATCATTTACAGTGAAAACAAAATACTGCTATCATTTCTTGCCGTCAGTAGATCATTTCATGATAGAGATTTTTAGTGACACAGGTAAAGCTGAACATTGTCACCGTACATTTTATTTTTTGTAAGATCATTCGTAAATCTATATTAACTGATATTTTTGTAGCTGCTACTAAATAGGTATCTAAAAAAATTGCAGATTTACTTTTTTAAATTTCTGTTCAAAAGTAAGTTCTTAAAAGGCAATTCTGAATTTGGCTTCTCATTGTGAGAATAAATGGTCCCGGACATGCCTCTTACCACAAACAAGTAGAAAACTACAGAAAATATAGCAAAGAGCTGTTTTCAGACATTGGAAACAGGCAGCCCAGGGCTGTTGTCCATGACAGAAGAAAATGAACAAGGCACCATGATTTCCCAGCTTTCTGCCTAGAGGCATATTCTGGATCATGACCCAAGAAGGGGCTCTCAAGGGGAGAACACCAGTCTTGCTGAGATGAGATGACAGAAGTCAGAGCTTAGGAAGGCGAAGGTGGCTGGAATTCGTGGGATGGACTAGTAAGAGAGAAGAGAGATACACACAGAGAAGTGGCTCCAGAAAATCTGCATGGCAGTCCCGCTGAGTCTATTGTTGAATATTAATCTGCACAGGTATGGAATGAAATTCCATCTGGTAGGCAAAGAATCACCAAGCACGTAGAAGCTAAACAATCAGCAGATCCTACACAGGACTTGAGGACACACAAGTTACAACAAAGCAGATTAAAGAAGACCTTGTGGAATACTCAGAGCATTCAGTATAGACTCCTGAAGAGTGATGTTTTAGTAGCCGGATTAAAGAAGCCCGAGAGTAAAGCTACATCATAATAGCCACCATAAAGCAAAAATAGGCCTCAAATAACAAAATAGTGCCATCATTACTTCCTCAAAAATATCAGGTGGATCCAAAATGACTTAACTACCTGCTCAATAAATGTGAATATTCCTTGAAAGAAAGCAACATAATGTTACAATGTCTAGCATCAAATATAATATTAATAAGAAGACAAAGAGGCAAAAAGACAGGACTCACGACCAGGAGAAAAATTTAAAAAAAAAAAGAAAAAGAAAAACAGATGCATAAATGACAGAGGTAATGGATTTACCGTAATCACAAATGAAGATCTAACTCATGTATTTAATCTCACATTTTAGAATTTGAAAGCAAGAGTGGGCATACAAGCTATGTGCTGGGTTTGATACCTGAAATAACAAATTTGATGCTAATTCCTTTTCATCTGAGTTATGTATAACAATGCTAACCTATTTATGGTTAATGAGTATCACTGTATAACTTGTTAGAGAATAAATTTAGGTAAGATAGATGTTACTAAGAAACAGAAAACAGCATCTGTGACAGAAGATAAACACGACTTGTATTTATTTCTTACTGGCTGAGATCAATCTTCCACCATGATATTTATTATTTCAAGGTATGGTAATTCAAGATATGTTGTCATATCCATAATTACCTCCTGACTAAAGTAACTGGAAAATTAATTTTGGGTCAGAGTTATAGAAGAGTATTTGAATATTCTATCAGATTTTATATCTTTTCTGCAATAATTTATAGAGATTGCTCTTAAAAAGAGTAGTTAGCATTCCTAAAAACAGGGGCTTAAAAAATACATTAAAACCTAACATTCAGTTATGAAACTTTATCATCTTGCATTACAAGTTATAATTAATCAAACAATTGTTTTTGCCAGCTAGAAGTTGTTGCTGAAGTTTATGTAGCAAGTGTTTTTATTTATTAAAGTGTGTTCACATCATTTCTTTTGAATGTTTGTTTGTTTATTTTTAAATGCCCGCCTAATAGCAATTCTACATCCCTCTACCTTCCTTCTTCACGTAAAGGAAATTCTTGTGTGATTAATAACTAATAAGAATAAAGAACTCAGGAAGGGCATAGATACACAAAGTTGGGGCTATTCATGGTTAGCAGAAATGTACTAACTGAATACGTTCTCCTTCCTCATCTCCCAACATGACTTCTCAGTCTCTAACCATGCCGGCTCATTCACCCTCCTTCAATATTTTGTAACTTTCCACTCTCACACCCTTTCTCTTTGGCATCTTGTCTATTCCACAACTCCAACTGCTATCTGTTGAATACCCATTATAAGACCATTTAGTTTCTCTCACCGACCACACATGTCTCACTGACCACTTACTGAGTTTGAATGACTATACATCCTAAAAATATTTCTACTTTTCATATCTTTGGGTCAGCCTCTCATTATCTCTTGCATGCATTAATAGAGGATTTCTCAACCCTTGATACCATTGACGTTTTAGGCTGAATAATTCCTTGCGGTGGCAGGCTTTCCTATGCATTGTAGTATTTTTAGAAACATCCCTGGCTGCCACCCAATAGATACTAGAAGCACCCCCTCTCACCAGTCGTGAAAACCAAAAATATCTCTAGATGCGGATAATCGCCCCCAGAGGGGCAAAACTGCCTCTCACTGAGAACTACTGGACTAATACTACTACCTCCCAACTTGTTCCCATGTTTATTAGCCTTTGCTTTCTCCAATTCATCCTCTAGGAAAGTGAATTTTCCAAAATTAACTCACAACCAAAATTCCATTTAAAATCCTTCAGTGATTCCACGTTGCCTAAAGAGAAAGTAAAAAATCTTTCAAGGCATTTATTGCTCACTGATCCATTTCCTTCTGGTCTATGACTATTTCTGAAGGAGACGAGGATTAAACCCCCAAAACTTTGTATTTTGTATTCACACGATGTAGACAGGCACATTCTACCATTCTCCACGCTGAAGTTTAAGGATAACTGCTAGGTATTTTTGGCTCATTTGGAAAGCTATTTAATTTTCCAATTCTTTCTGTTATTGATGTCTTGTATCATATTTCTACCTAGTCGGACCAAACAGAAAATCTTGGCTCAATAGGAAGGCAGCACATTCATTTTAATTATTGTTAATGAAGAAGCTTACTTAGAAGAAGTCAAAACATAGGTTTTAATTTTAATTCCCGTTTTTCTTACCAAATGATGTTGAGAAACCAGAGGAACAAAAACAACCACCCTACACAAAGAGCAGCACATATTTCGATGCACAATTCAGAAGCATTTGCATTAGTCAGAAATGCTATAGCAATAATCTGACCTATTGTTAGAAATCTAGCAAGTACATTTTTCATTGTTTCCCAGTGGGACTTTATGCCAACCAGTATTGATTGTGAGAGTTCCAAACTTCTGTTGGACTCTTCTTGTCTCTTAGTTGATAATTACTTCAGCCCAACAATAAGACAATTTGGAATGGTGAACATAAATTGATGCAGGCTGGAGGAAACTGTCTGATACCTGGGCAAACGTCACTTGAGTTGTGCTCTCATTTGAGGTCAGAGCATAAAACCCTCTCAATATAGATATTTATGCAAGATTTTTACATTATTAATTTCTACCTCATTTTGTAAATCGTTGTTTTGATTTTTAAAGCTTACCCTAAGGACTTAACGTGACTAATTGAATGATATCTAGAGTTTATACAAACGTACACATAATGTGATGTGGAACAAGAATTTAGGGAGATGGACAGAAGGAACACACATTGGCCAAGGGAGTATGGAGAGGAACGAAAATCAGATGTCACTAGGCCTGGATAGAATTTTGCTTCTTTGAAATAGAAACTAGATTGTTGGTTTTCCTCTAATGTAGCATCTGTAAAAAGCTTCAGCAAACCAGCCATGGCTCCTCAGTTCCTGGAGACTTCACTTAAAACTTTTGTCCATATAGTGTTGTGTTTAAAATGTTGGGCTTTGGAGTCAGACCCTTTCAAATCCCAGCTGCACTACTTGCTGGCCATGTGGTGTGTGGCACGTCATTGAACTTCATGGTGTGTGGGATTCCTCACGTGAAAAGCTGAGTGTATAATAATGCCACTTACCTCATAAGACTGTGACATTGAATTAACAACCCACGTCAAGTGCTCAGAACAAAGCTTGTCATGGGGCAGCCATCCCATAAATGTGGTCTGTGATTACTCAGTGTAGTCTCGAAAATCTGAAAATCAAGACAAAGAGCAAATAGCACCTCAATAGTCAATCTCAGGTGGCCAAGGCAAGCACTATCTACCTACCTAACACAAGCTGGAACTACTTTCTTTAAAGAAGTGTTCTCATTCCATCTGTTTTATCCTTTTTTAAACCTCTGTTTAATGTTCATGTAAAAAGTTCCAGTGCTCGGTTCCCTTCCAGTTTACCTTATGGTTATGGTGTATTTAACACTTGGCCTAAGTTTAGAGTTTAGAGGAAGTAAAACCAGTTACATCTTTTAATTTTTGGAAGTCTTATGTGATGGCTTTCAAATATGACTACTCATTAACATGTCCAATTTGTTCTAGTAAAGCTTGGGCCAAAGAAGCATGAATTTGTCTGCTATGTTAACTAGTTGTTAACAGATAACTTCTCCTTTTGTTATTTTCGTTTTGTTTTGTTCTAAACCATCTTTCCCTCCAGTGTTTCCTATCACAAGGTAACACCTTATTCTTTTTCACTAATTTTGTATTTTGGAATGCTTGTCAGGTAAGTGTTATTCTTAGAATTTGGAAGCTCTTGCCTGATGTTCTAAAGACTTCAGGAGAAAGGTACTATGAAAAGTATTACTGTTGTTATTATTAACAAAAACAATAATAGAACACTGCAGCTGTGAAAGAATTGAAAGGAAATGCATCCAAGGGCTTTTGCAGACATTTTGAGGTTCACACAGAAAAAGCTGAAAAATACGTCTCTCGCCGTATTTTGGCCAAACCAACCCCGTCTCTTGATTTGTGTTAATTATGTCTGAAAACTCAATCCCCAAAGGCCATGGTCTTTCCATCCTTCCATTTAGAATTCGTTCTTTTGCCGTGGTTACTAATTACTGGCCAATGTCCTGACCATCCAGCTGTGCTCTGACAACGTTACCTAGCTTTTGCGTTCTCATCTTCTGCTGAGGTGAGCACTCTTTTCTGCTGCTTAGTGACTGTTAAATCACCCGGCAAAGACACAGATACCCTGCTTCTTAGTGCAAAAAGAGCTGGGGTGTAAGACTTTTTTTCTTTTTTTAAAATGATGCAAGTAAACCGTATATGAATAGGAAATGGGTTAGACTTCTCTAGATATTTATTGCTCTAGACTAAACTTAAAGATTCAGATCAGATGGCCAGGTAACGAGTCTACAAATTCTTCAATATAATGCTCCAAACAAGTAATAAATGGCTAAGGGCAGGGATTACATTTTCCTTAAAAAAATGTACAGGGGTTAAAAATCCATATATATGTGTCACTTTAAGAATCACTTATTTGTAGAGTTTGAAGTTCTGTCTTTGAATTGACACCATCCCTTCATTCCACCATCTACACCTTATACACAAAGGGATGGATATTACTTTGGAGACAACAAATCATTAATGTTCAGCATGACCTATTGTAGAGGGGCACTAAAAGTGTGATTTTCAAAGCCCAATATCCTCATTTAATGTATAATTCTTTATCATCTTTGGACACTCTTCACAGAAAAAATTTGTTCTCAGGTAGCCACAAGTTTGGGAATTTAAATGAATTACGAAGCTCATTCAGAGCAATATATAAATGTCTAAAAATAAACCGTAGGGATCTAATTTTGAGTTGGGTCAGGAGAGCCACCTCCTTATCATGAAATAATGTTTTAGCACCAGTAGATAGTGTCACTTTTGGCATAGTTGTTGATGATAAATTTTGGGTAGGAAGAACTTTAGATGCTCCTTCACAAAGAAAGTCATAAAGGGACCCAGCCTCTTCCTATAGCTAAAGAATGTATCCGGTCTATGGCTCCGGAGGCCTTGAATTTAATATACCAATGTTAATTACAGATATCAAAGGCAAGGGTATAAAAATGAGAAATGAACTATCCATGTACCTAACAAATGAAAGTTAGATTAAGCGATAGTCAATTACTGTTTTTCCAAGAAGTTGCATAGCTATTTCAATCTATGCATAGTGTTGATGGGGAAATAAAATTGTTGTAGCCTCAACCTAGGTGGAATGGGGTTCCGGGCTCTTTACAGCTGCATTGTCCAGTGCAGTACCAGCAGCCACGTGCTACAGAGCACTTGAAATGTGACTAGTCTAAATTCGGTGTATTATAAATATAAAATAGACACAAGATTTCAAAACCTTAGTATAAAAATGTAAAATGTATTAATAATTTTATATTTTTGTATTTTAGATGTTAAATAATATTTAGAATATAATAGGTTAAATAAAATGCATTCTAATTAATTCCATCTGTTTCTCTCTACATTTCTAGGGAAAAGCTACCAGTTTAAAAAGTACAATCTTAAACTCTGTCTGTAGCCATATTCCCACTGGATTGCACTGCTTCAGATAACTAAATATTGTTAGCAGATAGGGTGTCAAAAAAAAAAAAGGGGGGATGAGTATTGAATAAAGAGGGCTCTCTGCGATCTGTATCCAAATCCATCCTTTATTCTGGTGTCTGAGCAGGATGGAGAGACAACTACCCATAGGAGCAGAAAGAGAAGTTTTCATGAGGAACTTTGAGGACATAGTCATCCCTGCTTGGGAACCAAACTTGCAGAATGCAATACAGAAGGCAAAATGGGAGTGAAGAGTATTTTCTCACCTCATTTTAGGCATTTATTTAGGGAATTTTAGGGCAGCCAAACATGGCTTCTTTCAGGTCTTGTTCTGTGCGACAACTGGAAGAGTCCCTAGGATCTGGCCATGTCCCCAGGTGCCTGGAGAAAGATGGCCAGTGCTGGTGAGACACAGCTGAACTAGGATGTAACAGGCAAAGGAACAGCAACACCCAATAGAGCTGACTTTTTATATAGATAAGAGAGCATGCAGAAGAACACTGAGCTGTGGTGGGCTGCAGAAGTGATTTGGGATGATGTGATCAAGAGCCAGGCTCCTGTTACCATTTTCTCTCTCCATTCATACCTGTAAACTAGTGAAGATGGGGGAAAATGGCGTTCCTCAGACTTGTCCTTAGTGTCAAAAGTTAACGGGCATATTCAGATTTAAATTTCAATCACCACCTATTTATAATTGTTTTTAAACAATAATTTTTCAATTTTCCTTGTATTTTCGGGCCACTAGCTTCTATTTTAAAATCAACCTTTACTTCCGGAATACATGTCGTACCTTTCAAACGACTGAAGTTTTATTATGTTTGTAGAAGTGTTTGGATAAATCCATTTCTCCCTGTGGATTTATTCTACTTCATTCTGTTCTCTAAAGCTAGGGCTGGTTAGTGGAATTTTCTTTGAGTTTTGTTTGTGTAAGACTCAATTTATATATAATATATAAATATGCAAACAGCTCAGTGGAAAACACTCTGTACACTGTGTCCAAAAGCTGCCTTTCTGAATGGAAGGGAGGCAACAGAACAGTCAGAGGTGCTTTCTCTGCAGGTTTGGTGGAGAGGAAGGGGAATGGGGCCTTATCTTTGCTGGTCCTCTAAATCCAGAGATAAGTGATGGGTTTTGTTTCTATGAGAACATTTAGAACCTTCAGCTGTGGATAACAATTTAGAAGCCACCAAAGGAGACTATTCATTCAAGAACAGAAGTAAGGATTCCACTGAACCTAGCCACAAAGGTAAGTCAACAGAATAAGCTTACTGAAAAATACAGGTTGTCTAGTGTGTTTTTCTCTCTATTTGTGTTGTTTACTTTATCATGTTTACTTGAAAATGGACTCCTGTATGACAATCCATTCTGTCAAGTTTATTATTAAAAGAGTAGGAATGATTAATGACCCTAGTGAAATTATGGATTCCTATTGTTACTAGGGCTAATTCAGTAAGCCCCAACTAAATCTTGTAATGTATGACATATATACATGTGGCATTCTTTGGGATATAAATGATTATGTTAATGCTGATGCTGTGAAGCTTCCCTTCTAGACTAAATCAACATCAGCTCAAAATAAATAAATAAATAAATAAATAAATAAATAAATAAATAAAAAGGTAAATAGTTTGAATTTAGTTAAGGACTTTCTCCAAACAAAAACAAAAACAAATAGAGTAACTATTTCCTCTCTATAGAACTCTAAGTAAAACACACCAATTTGTATAAATTAAGGAACACAATCTGATTTAGGCAAAACCACTCATCTTTTTAAATGTCTGTAATTATATCATTTTGATTTATCATCTATTGATAAGAAATAGTTATTCCACAACCTTCTAAACTTCTAAATAGGTACTTTATAATGAAAATATTATATATAGAGTATATATTTTTCATATTTCAATGTTAATCATAACCTACAAATATAAATCCCCTACTGGGTACCTGATACGGGGCTAAGTTTCAACCCTAGGAGGTGAGTAATACTATTACTCTGATTTCATAAATGAGCAAATTAAAGGACAACGAAGTTAAATAACTGATCCAAGGTGATGTAATTCATACAAGAAGCAGCCAGAATTTGAAAGCAAGCAGCTTAACTCTTAACTTCTATACTGTTCTAGCAGGTCATGTTGAGCTTTTTGAAGATCAGTTGTTCTGGTTGACATTGGGTGTTTTGGGTGAGCTGCTCCTTGTTTCCAGACATTTGGTTAGAGTTCCCTAGCAAGTGACTCTTCAACTGTATGCAACCAAAGTGGGACTGCCAATGCAGGTTATTTTCTGCTTTCCTCAAAACTATGCTCTTTCTTCCAGGAATACAACTCTATTTTTTTAATGTATTTTTTTAATGCTTATTTATTTGTGAGAGAGAGAGACAGAGTATGAGTGGGGGGAGGGGCAGAGAGAGGTGGGGGAACATAATATGAAGAAGGCTCCAGGCTCTGTGCTGTCAGCACAGAGCCCAATGCGGGGCTCAAATTCAAGAACTGTGAGATCATGACTTGAGCCAAAGTCGGGACTTAACCTACTGAGCCACCCAGGTGCCCCGCAGGAATACAACTCTTAAGCAGAGTGCTACAAGTCAGGGAAGTGATTGAATCTGATCTATGTCCATGGTCATTCCTTGAAGGAAACCTTCCATTAATTCCCAGGACACATTTTCTTTTGCTCTTTCATGTATTTATTTTATCCTTTTGTTTGTATTTAGTTACAATTGCTTCTAGTAAGTGAAGAACTCTGAGAGATATGAAAACATAATTTTGGATATTCCAGAAGAGTTGTGGTCTAAACATTCTGATGGGTTCCTAAGTACTTGGAATTTATTTGTTGTTGTTTTGGAAAATGTGGTTATTCTGAGTAGACTGCCCTTAAATCATGAGTAGGCACAGATTAATTGCATTCTTCCAATTTATTGAGCTTCATGAACTTTTTTTTCTTGTAAGTTTCCTTTATTGATTCCAGCTCCAAAATTACATTCCTGTGACCTGACCTACCTTTCACATCTAAGGATTCTATAAGAATTGAGTTTTTTGCATTATTTAAAAAATTAGATACAATACGTAACCCCTGACATAATAATTACTCTTTTGAAGTGTACAACTCACTGTTGTTGTTGTTGTTTTTTTTTTTAGTGTATTCACAAGGTTGAGCAACCATCACCAGTAATTATCTAATTCCAGAATACTTTCATCACTACAAAAAGAAATCTTGTTCCCATTAGCAGTCACTCCCAGGATTCTTTCCCCCTAGCTCTAGGAAATTACTAATTTATATTCAATTAATTTACACTGTTTAAATATCTTAAAAGTATTTCTTTACAAGATAACTTCTCCTTAATTCACTCAACCTATATTCAGTGTTTAGCATTCTCTACTTTTATACACTGACTTGAAAATAAAAACAAAACAAAATGTATTTATGTCCTAATAGCTATTGAGAGAAAACAGTTACAAGACATTTAGCTCTGTAAGTTGTTCAGAATCTTTTAATTCTCTTTCTCAAACTATTAATATATTTCTGAGTCTGAGAAATTATGTAATATTATGCTTATATTTTATTTGGATCTGGGCAACTGAAAAAAAGGTAATGGATAGAAAGATGATGCAAAGTCAGATTCCATAATCCTCCCCAGAATTGTTTGTCCTTGATCTAAATTAAGTAATACACAATCCTTGATCTAAAATAAATAAGACAAACCTCATCTTCAATTAAGCAATTTGAAGAAAATTTAAACTCTTTTGAATATGTGCTTTTTTCTCAGGGTCTTCCTAATGTCATACCTGAAAAAATAAATAGTTATCTTTTTTTAAAAAAGTTTATTTTACTTATTTTGAGAGAGAGAGAGAGAGAGCATGGGAGGGGCAGAGAGAGAGAATCTCAAAATCACTAACAGTGCAGAGCCTGACACGGGGCTCAAACTCATGAACCGTGGAAATCAAGAGTTGGTCTCTTAATCAACTAAGCCACCCAGGTACCCCAAAAAACAGTTTTCTCATCACCTGCTTTGCACTAAAGATGCACTTAAGAACTACAACCTAATGATGTCTATTTACCCAAGTATAGACATTAAGTAATAATGTTTTCATCTGTCTTATTCTAGAAAAGATTTTAAGTAGCTGTATTTTTCAAGTTAGTAATTTTGACTTCAGGATCTACTGTTTTTAGGCAGTGTCTCAACTTCTGCTTCTCAAAGGACCTCCACAGGTCTTGGGAAGTGGAGAGCTTCCTGGTGAAGAACTCAGGCTCTGGAGTCAGACTACCTGAACTCAAATCCTACCTCTATTCTTAACCAGTCACACGAACACAGGCAAGTCACTTAACCTCTCTGTATCTTTTTCCTTATGTATAACAGGGGGATAACACAACATACCTTAAAGTTTTTTTATCAGTAGATGAGATAATAAAAGTAAAGTGTTCAAAGTAGTGTGTGATACATTCCATGGGCTCAGTTAAGGCTGGCAATTGATATGAACTGAAACTATCCTTCCTCACCTCACCAAATCCATTCTTGAGACAGCTACAGTTTAAAATACATCCAGGCAGAACCCCTGTGAAAGGGTAAGAAGGCTACATCATGAAAATTTTAGTCATAGTAATGATAGTTCTAAGTTGCTGAACAGATCTGTGCCAACATGTTGATATATCTTTTACTTGTTTTTGTTTGTTTGTTCATTTATAATTTCTCAGGAACCCAGTAGGGTAAGTGGTATTTCCACTTTACATGTGGATAAACCACATTTCATACCGGCCCATTAACTAGCTCAGGGTTTGCACATTCTTCACATTTTCTTTCCAAAACTCTCCCTGTTCAAGGATACCCAGTGACTCCATGAGAACTCCAGAGGCCCAAATAAATATGTTTTCTGGAGCTTGTGGGATGTTCCTCTTCAGGTATCTCAGATTTTGTTATTTGGCCTTATCACATCTTCCTTTTAGGGGAGTTTAATTAATAAGGCACTGAAGAAACATATGTAGCAGACATACAAAGAATAGAAAATCATCAGGGGTGGAATTCATTTGAGTACACACGGCTGATGTTTTCAGGAATCTGTCGTGAGGGCAGTGGTAGGGTTGCTAAGATCTGAAGGAAATCTCCCTCCAACTTTTAGCTCGATTTCTATTTCTACAGATGGAGAAGATGGTCTTCATCCAGAAGAACGAAAGCATGTCCTGGAAGTTGCTTCTATTAGGATGAAGATAGTCTTTGAAGCTCCCCTGGGAGAACCATAAAAATTCATCTGACTTGGGTCCACCTGGGGAATCTGGCAGCCAGGGGAACAGTGAATCTGCTGAGGTCCACATATGTGTGCAGGGGAATAAACTCTCCAGGATAAGCATCACATAGCATCCTAAAAAGGCATCCTAAAGAGGCAATTTTACCAAATACAGGCAATTGAGAACAATATTCTTATATATAAAATAGATTAAAGTTTTTAAGGTGCACTCTTAAATTGTAAATACCATCAAAGTCCTAGCACGGAAGAGAAGTTACATTCTAAACTATTTAATTAAAAAATTAACAAAGGGACTGTTTGCAGAGATATACACATAACAGCAAAGAATGTTAAAGCACTCAGGAACTAACAACAATCAGAAACCATCAGCAAACGCTAAGAGTGGCTATTCTTCACTCATCTTTAAATCTCTAGTATCTCGTACAGTAATGGTCACGTAGTGTTATGATCATCATCATGATAGCTATGATTTAATGAAGGCTTCTCTTGTGCTGGCCACCAAGCTAGACACATCATTTCATACATTATCAGCCATTTTGTGATTTGGGAACGATTGACTGTATTTTACAAGATGGACAATGAAATTCAAGACTCTAGGGAGAAAATTACACAGGGATATGTGCAGAATTAAAAATCGCACCTCACTCAAAATACCATGCTATCCAAGTTATATTAAGTGAAGGCCCATGTTACATATCAAATGAAAGATTTCTCTTGTGTTTACTATTAATTTTCTACTACTCCGGGGCATCTGGGTGGCTCAGTTGGTGAAACATCCAACTCTTGATTTGGCTCAAGTCATGATCTCACACTGGTGAGATCAAGATCCACGTCAGTCTCTGCACTGAGCACGGAACCTCCTTGGGATTCTCTCTCCTTCTCTCTCTGCCCCTCCCTCTGCTCAGGCTCTCTCTCTTGCAAAGTAAATAGAAGCATTAAAAAAAATTCTACTACTCTAAAAAAAAAAGTCAGCCAAGTAGTTTTCTATCTACACTCCAGCAAATAGTTAAAAATGTATAACTCTCATTTCCCCTGGCATTTTGCCAGAAAAATATTCCTGTTTTGTTTCCCACCCAGATCACAAACTCTTCAAAGGCTGTGTTATACAGCTTTGTATCTCTCAGAGACTCTCATGCTTTCTACATACCAGTTCATTCTTATTTATACATACATTCTTTTTATGCTTTTTTTCTGCAGCATCAGCATGGCTACAAGCCTAGCTCTCACAGAGTTTCTATTATAACTAGTTTCTAGAGCAGCCACTTTTACATCCTGAAAGTACAATGCAAGTTATGTTTAGTTTTTGAGTCAAAATTCATTTTATTTTCTCAGTGCCTCTACCTTTTTTGAAGAAACTTAAAGATGCCCAATATGAGTTTTGCAAAATTAGAACTGGCTATTATTTTTATTATTTTTTTAATGTTTATTTTTCAGAGACAGAGAGAGAGCATGGGTAGGAGGGGCAGAGAGAGAGGGAGACAGAGAATCCCAAGCAGGCTCTGCACTGTCAACTTACAGTCTGATGCGGGGCTCAAACTCACAAACTGTGAGATCATGACCTGAGCTGAAATCAAGGGTCAGATACTTAACCAACTGAGCCACCCAGGTGCCCTAACAATTATTTTTAAAGAGGGCAAATACTGGACCTGTCTGACTCATATCTCTTTTATAATGACTGTTACATCATATGGATTCCTAGGAAGTGTTTTTGACCTTGGTAGATAAAAGCGAGAGAAGGAATTCTCATTGTTTGCTGACCAATTTACCTGACCTTGAAATCAATGAGGCAGATTCTTGCAAGACAATCTTGCAAACTGCTTAGCAAAGCATTGAAGCTCCTTTGCAACTTGGACCAAATTTAAAACAAAGTTTTCCAGCCTCTTTTCCTATCACTCTGAGCACCCATGCACCATAGATTCCAGCTGCAGAGAATGGCCAGGGAATATGCTATGTTCTTATGAGTCTCGCCATTTTACATCGTTGGTTTCCTCTTCCTGGAATGCTCTGCCTCGTGTGGGACTCAGACATAAACAAGAATGCCGCTATATTTTGCAATTTTGGTAAAGGGTAAAGGGTCCATTATTCTAATCCTAGCATGTCTTTGACTAGGTATCTGACCTTGAGCTTGGCATATCACCACTTTGAGTATTAGTTTCTGTATCTGTAACACAAGAGAAATACCATTCACCTCAACATAGCTGTTGTGAGGATTAAAATGAGATTTTAAAAGTAAAATGCTAAGCATAATGCCCAACACACACAGCAAATGCTCCACAAGTAGTAGCTACTATATTTTTTTTATCCAGATTAAATATTTTCTGTCTATGAGCCTTCTTAAACTTCCCCAGATGAGATTACTCACTTTCTTTTTGGCTCTCTTAGCACATTTCTGCCACCATCACGATGGCACTTTCTTCTCTGTATTATAATTATTTATATGTCTGTATTCCATTATCAGAAAATGGATTTTTAGCTTCTTTATGTCTTCAGCATAGTTGCTTCATTTTGTACTTATTAGGTATTGGAATGAAATGAATGAATGAATGATGAATGGGTCCTAAGATACAAAATACTCTTATATTAAGTCATTGATTATTCTAAAGTGACCAAATTACTTCAAAGTGAGTAATTTAGGTAATAAGAGACTCTGTCTTAGGATATACTCGATAACACCTAGTCAATAAAAAGGCTTAGTGATAAGATCTTTATGATTCATTTAATCAATCACTCAATTCTTTCTGAAATTGAGGAAGTGGAGAGTCCTTCTCTCGTTTCTATATTTCAACCACAATGAGAAAACAAACCAGTCCCCAGGATTGATGCTGGATACTGTTAAAGTGGTGTGTATTTTGCAATTCTTAATTAATTTGTGGCAAACACACAGCAGTCTCCATGGCCAGCTTCATCTGCATACAGCAGTATAATCATTTTTTCTCTTATAGTAAAGATTTTTTATGAGTCATAAGTCTTCTCCAGAGGGTGTGGTTATCATCTGATAATCACACCCTTGGGAGAGTAAAAACACTTATCTTTGGATCATGACTTGCAATGCCCCACGGGTGTGATTATCTCAGGAAACTCACACTCTCTGTCATGCCTAATTGCTTAATTATTATAGCAGCGAGTTCACACCACCATACAGGAGCTAAAGCTGTGTCAGCATTTCCACTATAAATTCCTTTTCCAAGAGTATAACTCAGCCATTAAAAAAAAAAATCTATGTTTCGTTGAAGGACTGCACTAAAGGTGTTATTCAAAAAAAATATGTATTTTTTCAGTAGATTATTGTTATCTCAAAAATTGGGTCCCTGTCCCCCTAGTGAGTTGACCAAAGAAATAAATGCTAATTAAACATCTTTAAATCATATAATTTTCTGGGCATTTGGGAAAAGAATACACATTCAAAAAACGTAACTATGATGTCATCTATCGAGACAGCAAGAGTGGCTCATGCAACTTTCAGTTTCCTTGGCAAGAGACTTACACTTTTTAGAATCATTCATAAAACTTTCCCCTTTTTAGATAGAACAAGCTAAATTATAGTTGAAAAAGGTCATACATAAGTTCCAAACCTCAGCTGATTATTTTCTGAGGTCATATACTGTTAACTTTCTAAAGAGGATTGAGTAAAGGGTCATTAAGCAGAAGACAGGAAACTGTTTTCTATGTAGCCAAACACTGCATAGTTGCTTGTAACAGATCCTCTCAGTCTTATCAGTGTCTCAAAGGTGACAAATGTCTCAAAGCCTGGAAGAGGCTGATTTACGTAGATCCAATTCACAAAAGATTGGAAGTTAGAAGTCACTCTGCTAAAGCTAATAGCCATAATTCATCTGCAGTAACACCTTTTCGGTAACAGCATTCCCGGAACACTGGTAAACTTTTCCCCATAAGCGCAGAATTGGATGAAGTAGAAGGACAGTGTTTAGTAGTATTTCATATAGAAATGGCTGAGGGCTCAACACTTGTTTCTTGCATCAGAGGACTGTTACTTCTTCTGTTACTGACAGTTACTGAAATTCTGGATGAAGAACCACTTCTTGGGGTGGTATTCTAAAATTTGACCTTTAATTTTCCGTGGTCCAGTCCAGTATGCCTCAAAGCACACATTTGGAAAACTTAGGTTTTGGACTAACCCTTCTCTCCAAACATTATTAATTCCTTGATTCCTCCGTTCATCCTTTCAGTGTATTTGGTAAAGTTCTTTAGTCTTTTTATTCAAAAAATGCTGCAATCTCTCCATTGAATGTCATGGAGTTGATGAACACCTGGCCCTCCATGAAAACTACCTTTGCCAGAGCATTACTTCTGACATCAGTCCTGTCTTAAGCTATTTGCTCTTCTATAAATACCTAAATAAATCTATCTTTATGGAATCATATTTCTTTAAAAATATTAACAAAAATATCTCCAGAATACAAAAGTGTGTGTCCATTTTCTGCCACGCAAAATAAAAGTGGTTCTTTTTCTTGGGGAGCCTGGGTGACTCAGTCGGTTAAGCGTCCATGGTCATGATCTCATAGTTCATGAGTTTCAGCCCCACGTCAGGCTCTGCACTGACACTGTGGAGCCTACTTGGGATTCTCCCCCACCCCCTCTCGCTCACTCTGCCCCTCCTCCAATTGCTCTCTCTCTCTCTCAAAATAAATAAATAAACTTTTAAAAAAAGTGGTTCTCCTTGTGTATAACTGAAATCTGTTATATTGTTAGATACGAGATCAAAAAACGCACGTGCATTTGTTGATATTTCTTGAAAATCTGAAATGCTGAATTGTATCTTTACTTCACAGAATATAAGCATGTGTTCCAAATGTTTGGTTGTATTTTTGATAGTCAATAATGAGGGCATTAAGTCATCAGGAAAATACGGGGGGAAATAGATAAAAGTCAAAACAGAAACTGAAAGTTTTTATTATTTTCATCATTTCACAGATAAGTTTTACTGTGACTCCCACGTGGAAAGTTTATAATCATTTTATGGACACGTGTGTTAGAGTCCCCACTGCACAGTTACCAGTAATGAGGTAACCATAGATGATACATCTGGTGTTTTGTGAATACGGAGATCAAGATGGTTCATTAAAAGAAGAAAGAGTAACAGTTGCTAAGTAGAATGATATTCGATATAGAAGCCAATTATGTACATTCTATTCTGTCAGTGTTTTACCTTACATGTTATCAAAATGAAAAAGAAAAGATAGATTCCTAGGTATTTGAAGATGATCTGGAGATAGACAAATGAGGAAATGAGGTCTTGAGAGGAAAAACACATTATAGCATATCACACAATTATTCTGGAACAAACAATTTTGTCTTGTCTTATTTTATCTTGTTCATAAGAGAGCTAGTAACAGGCGTTTGTTAGGTTAAGTAAGATAAGTATGAGTTAATTGCTACTAGTCTGTAAGGTATTAACAGGGGGAGAGCTTTCCCAGCAACGTGTACATAAGTATAAAATAGAAAGAAGCCAGCATTTTTAAATAGGAATAAGATTCTGATTTTACTATAGGTGAGTTATTAACTTTTTTGGAGGTCAGGTACTTCTTTTTTTTTTTTTTTAAATTTATTTATTTATTTATTTTGAGAGAGACAGAGACAGCGTGAGTGGGGAGGGGCAGAGAGAGAGAGAGAATCCCAAGTAGGCCCCATGCTGCCATCGCAGAGCTTGATGCAGGGCTCAAACACACAAAGCCAGGGGATCATGACCTGAATTGAAACCAAGAGTCAGACACTTAACCGACTGAACCACCCAGGCACCCCTGAAGGTCAGATACTTCTTAAAGAAACCAAATGTCTACATGCTCATAAACATAAAATTAGCATATAATATTATGGGGTCCATAAATCTCTTAGAGCCCATTTGGAGACCACAAGTTAAAAAGTTTCAACTGCACAGAGAGGCATAAAATAGATAATTATTACTGCTGACAAAGATAATTATTATTGCTTTAGGAAGATAATACCTATTCGAGTTCTGACAAAGGTATGCAGCCACCATAAACATGATATCAAACATCTCTATCACCCCCAAATATTCCCTCCTTCACCAGTGCAGGCAATCCTCACCCCATCATTGGCCCCAGACAACCCAAGACCTACTTCCTGTCATTGTGAATTAATCTGGCTTTAATTAGAGTTTCACATAAATGGAATTGTATACTGCACACTCTTTTCTGCCAGCTTCTTTTGCTTAACATTATGTTATTGAGATTCATCCATGTTGTATATAATGGTAGTCTGCTCCTTCTTTTTGTCGATAGTGATCCAGTATATAGATGCACTATTGGTAGATAACTGTATTACTTTCAAGTTTGGGCTATAATGAACACAGTGTTACGAACATTTGTGCGAAAGTTTTTGTGTGAACAGATGTTTTCATTTTTCTTGGTGTGAACAGACAATTTCAGAATCGCAATTATCAGGTCATATGAGAAGAAGAGATGTAGCTTTATGAGAAACTGCCAAAATGTTTTCCATAGTAGATGCGCCATTTTACATTCCCACCAGCAATATATGATACGATGCTTCCAGTGCATGTCCATGCCAATTCTTGTTACTGTCAGTCTTTAAAATTCTAATAACCCAAATTTAAAATATGAAGTTAATGTACACTGTAACTTTGTGTTCCCTTGATGACTAACGATGTTGAGCATCTTCATGTGCTTAGTGGCCATTTGTATATTATTTTATGTAAAGTACTTGTTCAAATATTTCACCCATTTTAAAAACTTGGATTGTATGTCTTATTTGGGGATGGTAGAGTTCTTCATTTATATTACTGGGAAAACATTCTGGGAGATACCTATATCTATCTCATCTAACCTATATAATGTTTTTTGGCCCATTTGGGATTGGCCTTCTATTATTGCTAATGGTAAATTTTGAAGAGTACTTTTTCATTTTATCTTATTAATTGATAAAATCAATTCAATATTATCATTTTTTCCTTTATTTTATATATTCTTTATATCCTTCCAGGACATTTTAGCCTAACTCAACATCCAACGCATTCCCCCATGTGTGTAAATGTGCATGTGTACGTGTATGTGTGTGTGTGTGTGTGTGTGTGTGTGTGTGTGTGATGTAAGGTAAGAGTTGAGGCTCATTTTCCTTCTTATGGATATGTAACTACTTCAGTTTGTTGAAAAGACAATCCTTTCTCCTTGAGTTGCCTTTGTTCCTTTGGTAAAAGTCAGTCAACAAAATATGCACGAATCTATATCTGAACTGTCCATCCTCTGCCACTGACCTATATGTCTGACTTTTGCAAATACTATACTTGTTTGGTATAGTCTAGCTTTACAGTATATCATAAGTCAGATAGTTTGTTTTGGAACTATTTCCTTTTTCAAAATTGTTTTAAATTTCCATATTATTTTAACCAAGGAGGTCAAAGATCTGTACATAGAAAATATAAGACTTTGATGAAAGAAATTAAAGAAGACACAAATGGAAAGATATTCCACATTCAGGGATTGGAAGAACCAATATTGTTAAAATGTCCATACTACCCAGAGCAATCTACAGATTTAATGCATTCTCTATCAAAAGTCCAATGGTGGGACACCTGGATGGCTCAGTCAGTTAAGCATCTGACTCTTCATATTGGCTCAGGTCATGGTCTCACAGTTGGTGAGTTCAAGTCCCATGTTGGTCTCTGTGCTGTCAGCTTGGGATTCTCTCTCCCTCTCCCTGCCCCTTCTCCACTGATGCATGTATGCACGTGTGCTCTCTCTATATCAAAATAAACCTTAAAAAAAAGTCCAATAGAATTTTTCACAGATACAGAAAAGAAATCCAAAAATTTTGTGGAAACACAAAAGACTCTGAATAGCCAAAGAGATTCTGAGAAAGAAGAACAAAGCTGGAAGTATCATAGTTTCTTATGTCAACTATACTACAAAGCATAGTAATCAAAACAGTATGGTACTGGCATAAATACAGAGACATAGGCTAATGGAACAGAACAGAAAGCTCAGAAGTAATCTCTCCCATATATGGTCCATTAATATTTGACAAAGGAAGCCAAGAATACTCAATAGGGAAAGGACAGTCTCTTCCTATACATGGTGTTGTAAAAACTGGAAAACCCACATGCAGAATTATATTGTATCCATATCGTACACCACACACAAAAATTAACACAAAATGGGGGCACCTGGGTCGCTCAGTCGGTTAAGCATCTGCCTTTGGCTCAGGTCATGATCTCAGTTTGTGAGTTCGAGCTCTACATGGGGCTCTCTCTCTCTGCTGTCCGCACAGGGTCCACTTCAGATTCTCTGATCCCCCCCATCTCTCGGCCCCCCCAAAAATAAATAAAATAAATAAACTTTAAAAAATTAACACAAAATGGATTAAAGACTCAAACATAAATCTGAAACCATGAAGCTCTTAGAAGAAAAGATAGGGGAAAATCTCCTTGACATTGGTCTTGGCTACAATTTTTTGGATATAACACTAAACCAAATGCAAATCCAAAAGCAAAAATCAACTAGTGGGACTACTGAAAAAAACAAAACAAAACAAAACAAAACAAAAAACAAAAACAAAAGAAAAAACCAAAAACCAAAAAACAAACAAAAACAAAACCCCCCCCCCCCAAAAAAAAAAAACACCTTCTCACCAAAAAAAAGAAAAAAAATTATCACATAAAAAGGCAACCTATAGAATGGGAGAAAGTATTTGCAAATTGTATATCTTATAAGGGTTTAATATCCAGAATACATAAAGAACTTAAACAGCTTAATAGTAAAAATCAAGTGAACAAACAATAAACCCAACTGATTAAAAACACGTGCAAAGGAACTGAATAGACATTTTTCCAAAGAAGACATGCAAGTAGTCAACAGATGCACAAAAAGGTAATCAACATCATTAGTCATCAGGGTTATGCAAATCAAAACCACAATGCAATATCACCTCACACCTATTAGAATGGCTATCATTAAAAAGACAATATTTCTATACACAAATAATGAAGCAATGGGAAGAGATATCAGGGAATCAACCCCATTTAAAATTGCACCAAGAACTATAAAATACCTGGGAATAAACCTAATCAAAGAGGTAAAGATGTGTACACTGAAAACTACAGAAAGCTTATAAAAGAAATTGAAGAAGACACAAAGAAATGGGAAAACTCTCCATGCTCACGGATTGGAAGAAAAAATATTGTTAAAATGTCGATACTACCCAAACATTCAATGCAATACCTATCAAAATAGCACCAGCAGGTTTCACAGAGCAATCGATCCTAAAATTAATATGGAACCATAAAAGACCATAAATAGCCAAAGTAATTCCGAAAAAGAAACGCAAAGCTGGAAACATCACAATCCCAGACTTTAACCTGTATTATGTAATAATCAAGACAGTATGGTATTGGCACAAAAACAGATACATAGATCAATGGAATAGAATACAGAAGCCAGAAATGGACCCACAAACATATGGCCAACTCATTTTTGACAAAGCAGTAAAGAATATCTAATGGACAAAAGACAGTCTCTTTAGCAAATGGTACTGGGAGAACTACATAGCAGCATGAAGAAGAATTAAACTGGACCACTTTCTTATACCATACACAAAAATAAATTCAAAATGGATGAAAGACTTAAATGTGAGACAGGAAACCATGACAATCCTACAGCAGAAAATAGGCAGGAACTTCTTTGAACTCAGCCACAGCAACTTATTACTTGACATGTCTCCAGAGGCAAGGGAGACAAAGGCAAAAATAAACTATTGGGACCTCATGAAAATAAAAATATTCTGCACCATGAATGAAACAATCAGCAAAACTAATAGGCAACCAACAGAATGGGAAAAGATATTTGCAAATACATATTGGATAAAGGGTTAGGATCCAAAATCTATAAAGAAGTTACCAAACTCAACACCTCAAAAAACAAATAATCCAGTGAAAAAATGGGCAGAAGACACGAATAGACACTTTTCCAAAGAAGACATCCAAATGGCAAACAGACATATGAAAAGATGCTCAACATCACTCATCATCGGTAAATACAATCAAAACCACAATGAGATACCACCTCACACTGGTCAGCATGGCTGAAATTAATAACTCAGAAAACAACAGATGTTGGCAAGGATGTGGAGAAAGGGGAACCCTCTTGCACTGTTGATGTGAATGCAAACTGGTGCAGCCGCTCTGGAAGACAGTGTGGAAGTTCCTCCAAAAATTTAAAATAGAACTACCCTATGACCCAGCAACTGGACTACTAGGAATTCATCAAAAGGATACAAAAATGCCAATTCGAAGGGGCACATGCACCCCAATGTTTATAACAGCACTATCAACAATAGCCAAATTATGGGAAAAGCCCAAATATTCATCAACTGATGAATGGATTAAGATGTAGCATATACATACAACGGAATACTACACAGCGATGAAAAAGAATGAAATATTGCCATTTGCAACAATGTGGATAGAACTGGAGTGTATTATGCTAAGCGAAATAAGTCAGTCAGAAAAAGAGAGATATCATATGATTTCACTCATATGTGGAATCTGAGAAAGTTAACAGATGGACGTAGGGGAAGGGAAGGGAAAATAAGATAAAAACAGGGAGGCAAACCACAAGAGACTCTTAAATACAGAGAACAAACTGAGGGTTGATGGGGGTGAGGGTGGGGAGGTGGGTTAAATGGGTGATGAGCATCAAGGAGAGCATTTGTTGGGACGAGCATTGGGTGTTACATGCAAGTGATGAATCACTGGGTTCTACTCCTGAAGCCAAGACTACACTGTATGTTAACTAACTTGAGAATTAAAAAAAAAAAATGTAAAGAAAAACCTGTATACTCTTGATGGGAGTGTAAACTGGTCCAGCCAAAACAAACAAACAAACAAACAAACATACAGTATGGAGGTTCCTCAATAAATTAAAATAGAACTACCATATGATCCAACAATCCCACTTCTGGATGTATACCCAGTGAAAATGAAATCAGGATCTGGAATAGTTTATCTGTACCCCCGTGTTCACAATAGCCAAGATATGTACAGAATGTAAGTGTCCATCAATGAATGAATGGATAAAATAGAAGTATAGAAGATAATATATCAGTATGTGATAATATATATTGTATAAATGATAATATATATTATTACCATCAACATTAATATCAATATTATTCAGCCTTAAAAAAAAAAAAGAAATCCTGCCGTTTGCAACATGGATGGACCTTGAGGATATTATGCTGAATGATATAAATCAGAGAAAGACAAACCCTTGTATGTGGAATCTACAAAAATACTGAACTCATAGAAATAGAGTGGAATGTGGTTACCAGGGCTGGACATGAAGGAAACAGATGTTTATGGAAGAGTAGGAACTTCAGTTATAAGACACATCAGGTCTGGGGACCTAATGTACAGCATAGTGATGGTAAGTAATAATACTGTGTTATATATTTGAAAGTTGAGAAGAGATCAAACGTTCTCATACAAGAGTAGAAACCATAATTATGTGATTTGAAGGCGGTCTACGGTAGTAATCGTTTTGCAATACTTTGTGTATCAAATCAACAGGTTGTATACCTTAAACTTACACAATGTTATATATTAATTATATCTCAATAAAATGGAAACAAATAGATTTCCATATAAATTTTAGAATCAGCTCATGACTTTCCAAAAATGCCTGTTGGAATTTTAATTAAAATTTATTTAATCTATAGACAAATTTTGAATAAAATGGACATCTTAATATTACTGAATCTTCCAATTCACCAATGAAGCTCGTCCTCATTTTTCCTCTTTTTGGAGATGGTTTTTTATTGCTGATTCATCTCTTTACATGTTATATTTCTGTTCAGATTTTCTATTTCATCCTGTGTCGATTCAGGTAATTTGTGTGTTTCTAGAAAACTGTTCATTTCACCTAGGTCATCTAATTTGTTGGTGTACAACTGTTCATAATATTCTCCTGCACACCTTTTATTTCTGTAAGGTCTATATTAATGTCATCACTTTCATTTCTGATTTTAGTAACAAGCTTTTTCTTTTTTTTCTTGGTCAGTGTTGATAAAAGTTTGCGAATTTTGTTGATCTTTTAAAAGACGTAACCTTTAGTTTTGTTGATCTTCCCTATTGAGATAAAATTGAGGAAGGTGTAGTTAGACTGAGGAAAAATAAAGAATGCTAAAATAAGTAAAATCAGAAGAAGAAATAAAATTGGAAAATAAAATCAGAACTAATACTGAATAAACAATTTGTCTCTATGGCAGTAGTATAATGTTTTATATGCTATAGTTTTGTAATATATTTTGAAATCAGACACTGTGATGCCTTCAGCTCAATCAGGATTGATTTGGCCTTTCATGACTTTGTGTGGTTCCCCCCCACAAAAAGGATAGAATTTTTTTCCTATTTCTGTAAAAAAAAAATATGAAATGGGGGTGTTGGTAGGGATTGCATTGAATCTGCAGATCACTTTGGGTATTGCAATAATATTAAGCCTTCTAGTTTGTGAACATTAAGATATCCTTGTATTTGTTTATATCTGTTTTCATTTATTTCATCAATGTTTTACAATTTTTAGCATGTGAGTCTTTTGCCTCATTAGTTAAGTTTACTCATCAATGTTTTATGGTTTTTAATGCTATTGTAAGTAGGATTATTTTTCTATTTCTTTTTTCAGATATTTCATCATTAGTGTATAGGAACACAACTAATTTTTGCATGTTGATTTTGAATCCTACAACTTGTTGCTGTAATTTTTTAGTAGATTCCAGAGTTCCAAAAAAGATGACTGTATATTTTTGCCATTTTAATGGCTGCTTCAGTGAGGAAATGCTTCTTAGAGCAATTGTGTTCAACCATTTCCATGACATCAGCCTTCCCAAACTATACATTTTTAAGTTATACTCTCCTTTTTATCCAATTCAAATATTTTCTAAATTTCCCTATAATTTCTTTTATGACTCATGGTTTATTGAAAAGCATGCTGTTTACATTTCAAAAACTATTTTCCACATATTTTCCCATTAACTGATTCCTAGTTTAATTCTGTTCCAGGTAAGGAAAATGCTCAATATGAACCATTTTTAAAAAATTTGTTGAGACTTGTTTTGTGGTCAGAATGTGGTTTATCTTAATGACTATTTCCTGTGCACTTGTGTATCTGCTGTTGTTGGGCATTGTGTTCAATGAGTGCCAAATAGGTCAAGTAGGTTGAATGGATTTTTAGGTCTATTTACTTCCAGTTTTTCTGTTTGTTCTATTAATTATTGACACATGAGTGTTGAATTCTCCAAATTTAATTGGGGGTTTGTGTTTTTTGTTTTTCAGCATGTTTTTGCTTCAAGTATTTTGAAGCTATCTAATCAGATGCAGACACCTTTATGATTGCTATGTCTTTATAAATTGATCCTTTTGTTACTATGAATTGTCTTCTTTCTGTTAATTATACTTATTATTTTTATATTGTCTACTGTCAGTGCATATTAAATTCAGCTTTTCATGATGAGTGTGTGCATGATATAGCCTTTTTCATACTTTCACTTTTAACATAATCTATATTATCATCTGTGTCCTTATAAAGTTTATTTCTCACTGATACATGTAGATCTTTTACTTAAATAGAATATTAATAGCTTATTTTCACTGTAATTATTGAAATATTTGAGTTTAAGCTAACTATCTTACTAGTTGTATTCTATTTTTCCCATATGTTCCTTCTTAACTGCCTTCCTTTAGATTAATTGAGTAATTTATAGGATTCTATTTTATTTCTCTCACTATGGATAAGCAGTGAGATATTAGTAGATAATTTTGACTTTTTCTAGAATTGTTTTTTAACTTGTTCAGGGGATGTGTAGAGTAACCTTTATTTTAATGACAATTTAGCCCTACTACTAATTCATGATACTTATTAGGTCTCTACTGAATATTTTGACTTACCAAAGAGAAATCTTCACTCTAGCTGGTTGTAACTCAAATGATTTCTAGCCTTGTGTGAGTTTTGGGGAACCATATGGTCAATTCCAGTTACTCTTGTTAGACCCTGTAAAATTTTATCTTATACACACACTGCTTAATATTTAGCAAGGACTCAAGAGGACTCCAGTGCATATATCTGGAGCTTGTCTTCTACATGTCTTCCTTCTTTCTGGAACACATAACCTTTCATCATATCAGCCATCCTGAACTTGGATCTCCCATTTCCTCAAACCAGTAAGACTCTCTCATCTTCTTCTTGGAATCTTATCCCATGGTCCAGAAATCCTCCAGGTGAAAAGCTGAGTTAATCCTAGGGCTCAGTTTGTTTGTTTGCTTGTTTTCCTTATCTCAGGGTTCACAGATAGGTGTTGCTTATTTTTCAACATTTTAAAGAGTCTTATATATATATATTTTTTCATGTTTATGGTTGGTCTCTTCCTCTGTCAAAGTTTTTAGTAGCTTTCTGGGGCTGCTATGAGAAGATGCCACAAACCAAGTGATTCAAACAACGGAAATCTATTGATTCACAGTTCTGGAGGCTGGAAGTCTGAACTCGAGGTGCTGGCAGGGCTTTTTGAAGGTACTAGGGAAAGGTCAATGCCAGCCCTCTCCCCTAGTTTCTATTATTTCCCTTGCTTTGGGCAGCATAGCTCCAATCTTCTCATGGCATTCTCCCTTAGTGAACTTCTGTTTATCCAAAGCTTCCCTTGTTTAGAAGGACACACATCATATTGAATTAGGGGCCCGCCCTACTCAAATATGACCTTGTCTTATTTAGTTACATCTGCAATGATCCTAATTCCAAATAAGATCACACTCTGAGGTCCTGGGTTTAAGACTGGGATATGGTTTTGTATGTATTATAAAATATTTTTGCTAATAAAACATTTTTTGTTTGTTTACAATCTCAGTCTCCCTTACTTCCAGTACAAGGTTAGTGCCTACTGAACAATTCCACCACCTCAACCCCCATAAGTCTCCATGAAGATCATTTTTTAAAAACAGTTCACAGTTTTTTCAGTATCTAATATTTGTTTCTGTACTATTCAAGGTTACTTTCATCCCACTCTTTCCTTCTGAATTTGTTTCTTTTGGTTAAAATATATACTCTAGTGTTTTAAAGTAAGGATCTATAAGCACTAAGTTGATATCCTTTGTATGTCTGAAAACATTTAATTTTATTTTTCAAATCTGAATGTACTTTAAGTGGCCATAAATTTCTAGGCTGATAGTAGTTTTTAATCAGCATTATGAAGCTATAATAGAAAAAATTATTTTCAATAAGGAATATAAAAAGTGGTGAAATAGAAACAAATCAGAAGATGATAGATATAAACTTAATGGCTCAGTAATTTCATAAACTATAAGTGGGTTAAATACTCCAATTAAAAGATTAAATGTGTTAGATTGCATAAATATACATACACACATAATTATATACTGCTTAAAAGAGAAACATAATAAGCTCACCTATGCAGAAATAAAATTTTGTGACATTAAACATCTAATCTACAATTCTAGAAGTGGAGATCCTAGCCAGTGTAATACGTCATGGAGGAAAAATTAAAGCTATAACAACTGGATAAAATAAGTAAAATTTGTGTAGAAAGATAATATAAAAGAATGTACAAAGTATTAGAATCATTAAGCTAATTAATCAAGGTCATAAGATATAAGTTAAAAAGTAAGAAGGGGAGTCTGGGTGGCTCAGTTGGTTAAGTGTCTAACTCTTGATTTCGACTCAGGTCATGATCTCATCGTTGTGAGATCGAGCCCTTTGTTGGGCTCTGTGCTGGGTGTGGAGCCTGCTTAAGATTCTCTCTCTTCCTGAAATGGAAAATTTGAACAGACCCATAACCAGTAAAGAAATCGAATTAGTAATCAAAAATCTCCCAAAACACAAGAGTCCAAGGCCAGATGGCTTTCCAGGGGAATTCTACCAAACATTTAAGGAAGCGTTAACACCTATTCACTTGAAGCTGTTCCAAAAAAATAGAAATGAAAGGAAAACTTCCAAACTTTTTCTATGAAGCCAGCATTACCCTGATTCCAAAACCAGACAAAGACCCCACTAAATAGGAGAACTCCATAGACCAATTTTCCTGATGAACACGGATGTAAAAATCCTCAACAAGGTATTAGCCAACCAGATGCAACAATACATTAAAAAATTATTCACCGGGGCGCCTGGGTGGCGCAGTCGGTTAAGCGTCCGACTTCAGCCAGGTCACGATCTCGCGGTCCGTGAGTTCGAGCCCCGCGTCAGGCTCTGGGCTGATGGCTCGGAGCCTGGAGCCTGTTTCCGATTCTGTGTCTCCCTCTCTCTCTGACCCTCCCCCGTTCATGCTCTGTCTCTCTCTGTCCCAAAAATAAATAAAAAACGTTGAAAAAAAAAAATTAAAAAAAAAAAAAAATTATTCACCACGGTCAAGTGGGATTTATACCTGGGATGTAGGGTTGGTTCAATATCTGTAAAACAATCAATGTGATTCATCACATCAATAAAAGAAAGGACAAGAACCACATGATCCTTTAAATAGATACAGAGAAAGCATTTGAAAAAATACAACATTCTTTCTTGATAAAAACCATCAAGAAAATAGAGATAGAAGGATCATACCTCGAGATCATAAAAACCATGTATGAAAGACCCAATGCTAATATCATCTTCAATGGGGAAAAACTGAGAGCTTTCCCCCTAAGGTCAGAAACAAGACAGGGATGTGCAATCTCACCACTGTTATTCAACATAGTATTGGAAGTCTCAGCCTCAAACAACACAAATAAATAAAAGGCATCTAAATTGGCTAGGAGGAGGTCACATTTTCACTCTTCACAGATGACATGATACTCTATATGGAAAACCCAAAAGATTCCACCAAAAAACTGCTACAACTGATCCATGAATTCAGCAAAGTTGCAGGATATAAAATCAATGCACAGAAATAGGTTGCATTCCTATACACCAACAATGAAACAACAGAAAGAGAAATCAAGGAATTGATCCCATTTACAATTGCACCAAAAACCATAAAATACCTAGGAATAAATCTAACCAAAGAGGTGAAAATCTGTACACTGAAAACTATAGAAATCTTATTAAAGAAATTGAAGAAGATAAAAAAAAAAAATGGAAAAAGATTCTATGCTCCTGGATAGGAAGAACAAATATTGTTAAAATGTCAATACTACCCAAATCAATCTACATATTCAATGCAATACTATAAAACTAACACCAGTATTCTTCACAGAACTAGAACAAACAATCCTAAAATTTGTATGACATGAGAAAAGACCCTGAATAGCCACAGCAATCTTGAAAAAGAAAACCAAAGCAGGAGGCATCACAATCCCAGACTTTAAGCTGTATTACAAAGCTTTGTAATCACCAAGACAATATGGTACCAGCACAAAAACAGACACTCAGATCAATGGAACAGAATAGAAAACCCAGAAATGGACCCACAAATGTATGGCCAACTAATCTTTGACAAACAGGAAAGAAGATCCAGTGGAATAAAGACAGTCTCTTCAGCAAGTGGTGCTGGGAAAACTGGACAGGGACATGTAGAAAAATGAACCTAGACCGCTTTCTTACATCATACACAAAAATAAACTCAAAATGGATGAAAGACCTCAATGTAAGACAGGAAGCCATCAAAAACCTAGAGGAGAAAGTAGGCAAAAACCTCTTTGACCTTGGCCGCAGTAACTTCTTAACGCGTCTCCAGAGGCAAGGGAAACAAAAGCAAAAATGAACTATTGGGACCTCATCAAAACAAAAAGCTTCTGCACAGCGAAGGAAACAGTCATCAAAACTAAAAGGCAACTGACGGAATGGGAGAAGATATTTGCAAATGACATATCAGATAAAAGGTTAGTATCCAAAATCTATAAAGAACTTATCAAACTCAACACCCAAAAAACAAATAATCCAGTGAAGAAATGGGCAAATGACATGAATAGACACTTCTCCAAAGAAGACATCCAGATGGCCAACTAACACATGAGAAAATGCTCAACATCACTCATCATCAGGGAAATATAAATCAAAACCACAATGAGATATCACCTCACACCTGTCAGAATGGCTAACATTAACAACTCAGGCAACAACAGATGTTGGCGATGATGCAGAGAAAGAGGATCTCTTTTGCACTGCTGGTCAGAATGCAAACTGGTGCAGCCACTCTGGAAAATGGTATGGAGGTTCCTCAAAAAAGTAAAAATAGAACTACCCTACAACCCAGCAATTGCACTGCTAGGTATTTATCCAAGGGATACAGGGATGCTGTTTTGAAGGGGCACATGCACCCTAATGTTTATAGCAGCACTATCAACCACAACCCAGGTATGGAAAGAGCCCAAATGCCCATCAGTGGATGAATGGATAAAGAAGATGTGGTATACATATACAATGGAGTATTACTTGGCAATCAAAAAGAATGAAGTCTTGCCATTTGCAACTACATGGATGGAACTAGTGGGTATTATGCTAAGTGAAATTAGACAAATATCATATGACTTCATTTATATGAGGAATTTAAGATACAAAACAGATAAACATAAGGGAAGGGAAGCAAAAACAGTATAAAAACGGGGAGGGGGACAAAACAGAAGAGACTCATAAATATGGAGAACAAACTGAGGGTTGCTGGAGGGGTTGTGAGAGGGGGGATGGGCTAAATGGGTAAGGGGCATTAAGGAATCTTTTCCTGAAATCATTGTTGCACTATATGCTAACTAACTTGTATGTAAATTAAAATAGATTAATAAATTAATTTAAAAAAACCAGGGAGGCAAACCAAAAAAAAGATTCTCTCTCTTTTTTCCTCTCCCTCTGCTCCTTCTCTGTTTGTACTCTCTCTCTCTCGAAAGAAAGAAAGAAAGAAAGAAAAAAAGAAAAAGAAAGAAAGAAAAAAGAGAAAAGAAAAAACTTAAGAATATGCAGTTGGAATTTTGTGAAGTACTAACAAAGATTGAAAACATTAATTGTCATAACATCAAAATTAGGAATTAATCCATCGAAAGACTTTACACAGTCTCCACACAGAAAAGTTGTAAAGTTTACTACAAAACATTACTAAGAGGAATTTATGACCTAAAGAATGGAATGTTAAATATGTTAATATAAGATCTTCATAGATTTGAAAAATCAGTATTGTTGTTTCAATTTTCCCCAATTTGACTTACACATTTTATGCAATCTCAGTTTAAATTCTAGCAAGTGTGTATGTGTGTATTTATAGGCCAATTCTTATATTTATGTAAAATGAAAAGGACCAGTCATAGCCCAGGAAATCTAAAGGACAAAGTTAGAGCAGGAGTGAGGGGGAAAGAGAGAGAAAGGAGAATATAATGGGATCTGATTTATTACAGAAGGTCATTGCAATGATCGGAGAAAACCAAATAAAAGGGCAGACTTTTAAGAAGTATTGTTAGGTTAGTTGAATATCCACAGGGAACAAAATGGCACAAAGTCAATTCCAGATTAATGTGGACTAAATAAGAAAGATAGCATCACCAATTTTCTAGAATATAAAATAAGGGGATATATTTATGATCTGGGAGAAGGTGGCAGAGATTAGTTAAACAAGACACTAAAAACATTAAGCATAAGAGTAAAGATTGATAAGTTGTACTCTATTCATTATAAGGAAAAAAAAATCTTGCTGACCAAATGACAAGATTAAAGCCATGAAAGGCTATAGCTATACACCAGCTAAGTAATTGTATGCAAAAATATATAGGATCACTATGAATCAATAAGAGAAAGGTAACTTAAAAACAATGAAAATGTTTGAACAGAAATATCCCAAAGAGAATGACCATCAGCCAAAAGCACATGAAAATATGTATAACATCCTTAGTAATCATAGAAGGGCAAATTAAAACACACTATGATAGCATTAACACACATAAGATAGACAAAAAATAAAAACATTGATTAATAAAATGTATTTAAGAGGTAATGTAGTAATCATTGATTACTCAAGTATATAACATGCAATTTTAATATATACACGGTGGTTTAAACATTTAATAATATCTCCATGTCACAAAATAAAAATTCAAAACCTATTTTAAAGGCCAGATTTTCTGACTGTTTTGCAATGACATAGAAATAAATAACTGTAGGTTGACTAATGTATTAACTACTTGGCAACTAAGAAATGCACAGCAGGAAAAGCCTTTTGTCTAAGATGATATAAATGAGTACTTTATGCCTCTTAAGTCACTTATACTAACCAGAAACACATAGATAGATAGTATAATTATTCCTTGGAAACTGAGGTAACGGGTATGTTAAGGGAACTGCCTGGTGTTTTTCTGTTGTCCATCAGTCTGAGGGCTGCTCTGGAGTTAACACAGAGGATCCACATTCCCCTCAGGCTCTGACACCTTCAATCAGGTCTAAGTTCATTCTGAAGACTTGAATGGCGTCATCAAATGCTACAGTGTGTAGTCATCTTTTATATTTTCCTTACCTCTATTCTGTTTTCAATCTGTTTGAACCTATTTTTACCCGTATGCAGCATTTCCTTAAACATTCTATTCCAGGGCTTGCTCCCTTTCTTCTTTAGGGGACTAATAAGGTTTTTGTTTTTTCCACTGTGGGAGGTATTATTTACTGGAATTCTAAAAAATTGGTGGAAGATTCGGGATCTCAATATGTTCCTTCTTCCATTTTGCATCCTGAGGTAGAAAACCCCACAAGTATTTAAAATAGAGATGTATAGGGTACTAAGACTATTTCGTTTAGTTGTTGGTTTTTTTTTTTAAGCCAGAATCAAAGCAGCCATTTTTAATTATGTACTTAAGAAAATGGTTGTGTCTATAACTGATAGATTTTCTTCTAGTTGTAGATGAAAACAAACAAGAAGACACACAATTTTCCTTGGTGACTACTTCAATGTCCACCTCATCCAGAGTATGTTTAAAAAAACAACTTTATCAGAAACCAAAATTCACATTTGTTAAATGAGGTATCATTTACGGACCTCAAGTGTGAAAATATCTGCACGAAATAAAACAACCAATAACTTCTTGCTTTTTAAGAATGGCCGAAAAATACGTTATTTGAACCTCTGATTTTTTATTTAGGTATAAAATCTATTTATTTTTTTCTTTTAAAAAATCTTTATTTATTTTGAGAGAGAGTGAGAGAGCAAGCATGAGTAGGGGAGGGGCAGAAAGACAGGGAGACAGAGAATCCCAAGCAGGCTCCACACTCAGGGTGGAACCCAATACCAAACGAGGCTTGATTCCATGACCGAGATCATGATCTGGGCCAAAATCAAGAGTCAATCTCAGGCTTAACTGAGAGCCATCTGGGTGCCCCAACATCTATTTCTTTAATCTTATAGATCCTTCTTCACTTCATGATTCATTCCTGACTTAATTAATAGACTTTCGTGTGCTCCAGATATTCTTGGGTTCTTTTAAAATAATATGATCACAGTGGCGCCTGGGTGGCTCAGTCGGTTAAGCGGCCGACTTCGGCTCAGGTCATGATCTCACGGTCCGTGAGTTCGAGCCCCGCGTCGGGCTCTGTGCTGACGGCTCAGAGCCTGGAGCCTGTTTCGGATTCTGTGTCTCCCTCTCTCTGACCCTCCCCTGTTCATGCTCTGTCTCTCCCTGTCTCAAAAATAAATAAAAATGTTAAAAAAAATTTAAAATAATATGATCACAGAAAAAAATAAAGTACCATCTTATTTACTGATCACTGGTAAATTTAGAGGATACTCATATACTTAATATATAATATAATACATAAAGGAGAGGAACCAATTTTGGGGATTAGGTAATAGGTTGTGGAAAGAATTGTTTGTTGAGTGCCTGCTATCTATGCTTTTAATAACTTTTCTGAAAACATATGTTAGGTACTATGCTGAGTGTGTTACATTTATTAGCTCGTTTTTCACAATAATCCTAGAATGAGTTTCCTCATTTAAAAAGTGATGAGACCAAGACTCATAAGATGAGGAGCTGAAGGGCCCAAAGAGACTGTCTAGTCATTAATTATATATAAGTTAGAGGGTAAATTATTCACACAGTTAGAAATAGCAACATCAGATAAAATATCATGTCTCTCAATCCACTGTTTTTCCCAACAACTGGATTTTCTTCCAATGCCACTGTGAGACTACTGACCATGTAAACTTATTTTTCCTACTCTTATCATTTTGATTATCCTTCCAGAAAACTGCAAACTGCACATAGGATTTGCAACTATGTTAAGACACTAAAGTAGAATTGGAATACATGGTTGCTGATTCTCAGGGGACTGTCTCATCATTTGACCGCATATGTTCATGATCCAATTTTAGAAACTTGGCCAATTCAAATTAAAACATTCCAGTTTGCTAATCACCCTCCAAGAATGACTACCCGAGAGAGGGGAGAACATATGTTGGTAACTGATTCAGTCTTACCTTGCTCCAACTACGTTTTATTATAAACAAAATAATTTATGTGTGACAATTACAGTGATCCCAACCATTATTTTCAGAACAACTTTTCTTCTACTAAGTATGAGAAACTTAGTCACTTTATCCAAATCACATGTCACTGCATCAGAGCTAATCTCACTTTGTAAACTCACTTGTCAGTTTGCAGGTTCGATGTGTTCTGAGTATAGATCGTGCAAGCAAATAAACTAATTTACATTTTAAAATACACTTTTTGTTTATTTTAATTTTCTTCATGTTAATAACATTGCATTTCCTTATGGCTGCTGTACCACAGGCAGCATAGAAATTACTGGGTATTATGAATATTTACACAAGAATAGCTCTTTTTGGATGATATAGTCTTCTTTCAATATAATAAGTAAGGAATTAAATTAGTAGAAACCTTTTTTTTGAAATTCGTAGAACTTTTGGATAGGTGTTTTATGCTGATTACAAACATCTTTTTTTTTTTTTAATTTTTTTTTCAACGTTTTTTATTTATTTTTGGGACAGAGAGAGACAGAGCACGAACGGGGGAGGGGCAGAGAGAGAGGGAGACACATAATCGGAAACAGGCTCCAGGCTCCGAGCCATCAGTCCAGAGCCTGACGCGGGGCTCGAACTCACGGACCGCGAGATTGTGACCTGGCTGAAGTCGGACGCTTAACCGACTGCGCCACCCAGGCGCCCCACAAACATCTTAATATATGAAGGGAACTGAAATTAATCCTATTTCCTTTGGAATAGGAATCATGACTTTTTCCCCTCATTTTTGAATAGAATTGCCAAGTGTGTAAAAGGTCAGATGAGTTGTCCAAAGTCATATAAGAAGTGTTCTTCACAGAAGGGAGAAAAGAATGCAGGTTTTCTGTTTTCTTGTATATTTACTTTTAATTTTTTAAAAATCTGGGGGCAACAGGGTGGCTCAGTTGGTTAAGCATCAGTCTTTGACTCTGGTCACCATCTCACAGTTCATGGGTTCGAGCCCTGTATTGGGCTCTGTGCTGACAGCTCGGAGCCTGGAGCCTGCTTTGGATTCTGTGTCTCCCTCTCTCTCTGCCCCTCCCCTGCTCGTGCTCTGTCTCTCTTTCCAAAATAAATAAACATTACATTTTTTTAAAATGTCAACAATGATTTTAACCAAAAATTAAAATTCTATGTGTCTCTATAACACATATAAAGTTTTTGTACGATACTCATAAATAAATTCTATTTGAAATTCTCTATGCCAGGAATTTTCACAGCCATTTGGTCCTTACAATATCTTTTAGAATAGGTGAAACAGGTATTACCACATTTCCATTTTATTTATTTTATTATTTTATTTTATCATTCCTATTTTCACAGTTAATGTATATATATATACACACACACACACACACACACCCCATATACATACATATACACACACACACACACACACACACACACACACACACACCACATCATGCTTGCAAGTCAGATGTCTTTGACTAAAATTTGCTACCTGTGGCAGTAGTAGAAGGAAATTAACTTGCTGTTAAAAACAGTGGAGCTGGAACTTACTATCAGTGAGTTTTCAAAAACATTGTTACTCCAAATAGTGAACCAGTCGACTTCAGGCAGACATTATTTCCAAATAATAGTTGGGGATGATTTAAACTCAGGCTGTTTTAATTTAAAAAGAGAGAGAGAGAGAGAGAGAGAATAAAAAAAACACTAAAAAAACCCAAATAGGTAAACAGATAAAAACATAAAATAGTAATACAGTAAACAGTATTATTCAATAAGGAATTTTAAATTAATAATCTTGGTGAAGAAACCAGCGGTTTTAAATGTTGTTTAAAAGCCTGTGAAGAATTCTGATTTATATGGTTTTGAGTGAAATAGCATAGCTATTTGATATAATTTTAGAAGACAGTTGCTTTTCTAGGATGTAATCTCTTCTTACATTTTATAAAAGTAAAAACGCCAATGTTGCTTTTCAACAAGAAATGTGAAATTTCATTCATATGGAGTGCCACTGCAAAATATCTAGCAGTTCCTTTATTGTTTTTTTTAACTTCTACTTTAATTGTTTAGAAGTTAAGAAATTGTGGAGAAGCTAGAACAATATTTATTTAAAAATTAAATCATTACCATTTATACACTAGCTCACATTTTTTAAAACTGTGGTATCAATAAAGATTTTATGTTTTGCATTTTCAGGAAATTTTTATTTTATTCTAAATTAAATATTTTATTCTAAATTACAGGAAAGGGAAATTGGTAGTGTAATCTCACTCAGTTCCCTAGAATCCACTCTTCCTCCAAATGTAAACTGAACGTCTGAATGTGTAAATGTCCTTGTCTGCACTTGTTTTCAAGAAGTAAAAGATGTATTGTGTGTCATTTTTTAAAAATGCCATTGAGTGAGTAAGGCCAGTGTTTTCACTCACAAGCTTGTTTTTTCACAACTTTGGACAGTGGATAAACTATTTTTTTTAAATTTTTAATGTTAATTTATTTTTGAGAGAAACAGAGTGTGCATGGGGAAGGGGCAGACACAGAATCTGAAGCAGGCTCCAGGCTCCAGGCCCTGAGCTGTCAGCACGGAGCCCAATGTGGAGCTCAAACTCGCAAGCCATAGATCTTGACCTGAGCCAAAGTCGGATACTTAACCGACTGAGCCACTCAGGTGCTCCTGGACAGTGGATAAACCATTAATTTAATACTGGACTCTGGAAATCCATTATGCTTCTGCTTTGCCAGTTCTGTCCAGTGCAGCAGAGGTGGCATTTCAATGAGGCTACCACTATCTGTTAGTGACATATCTTTCCTATTCTCTACTTTCCAAACTATGTTATTATGGACTGAATCCCTCCCCCAGTCCCAAATTCATATGTTGAAGCCCTAAACCTACGGTGACTATATTCTGAGATAGGCCTTAAGAAGGTCATTAAGGTTGAATAAGGTCATAAAGGTGAAGCTCTAATCCAATAGCACTGGTGTCCTTATAAGAAGCGATGTCAGAGAACTCTTTCTTCAAGCACAGAGGAAAGGCCATGTGATGATACAGAAAGCAGCTATTTGCAATTCAGTAAGAGAAACCTCATCCACAAGGAGTCCTGAAGGTGTCTTGATTTTGAATTTCTACTCTCTAGAAATAGGAGAGAATATGTTTCTGTTGTGTAAGCCATGCAGTCTATGATATTTTGTTATGGCAACCTGAGCTCACTAATACACATATATATACACTTCTTCCTAATTTTTGTGACTTGCAGACCAAGCTTTTTGGTTTTCCTTTTATGCTAACCTTCTCAGAAGTGCTGCTTCTTGCTGTCTGGTAGCATCTTTAACATTCTCTCTCCCACAGAAAGATAATATCTAAACTAATAAAATTAGAAATGAGTCCAAATTCTAGAAACTATATTGGAAAATAAAGAATAGGACAACTACCCATCAGGAAGCAGATGTACACAGTTTCTATGAAAATCCCAAAGCTATTTTTTTGCAGAAATAAAAATATCTATGGAATTTCATATGGAATTTCAATAGCATCAGGATAGCCAACACAATCTTGAAAAAGAAGAATGAGGGGCGCCTGGGTGGCTCAGTCAGTTGAGCATCCCACTTCGGCTCAGGTCATGATCTTGCAGTTAGTAAGTTCGAGCCCTGCGTCGGGCTCTGTGCTGACAGCTCAGAGTCTGGAGCCTGCTTCAGATTCTGTGTCCCCCTTTTTCTCTGCCCCAGCCCTGCTTGTGCTCTGTCTGTGTCTTTCAAAAATGAATAAACATAAAAAAAATTAAAAAAAAAAAGAAAAAAGGAAAAGAAGAATGAACTTGGAGTTCTCGCAATTCCTGATTTCAAAACTTAACACAAAATGACAGTAATCAAAACAATGAAGTATTGAAAGACAGACAGACATAGAGATCAATGGGAAGAATAGAGAACCCAATAATAAACTCTCATCTAAATAGTCAAGTTATTTTTGACAAAGGTGCTAATAAGACCATTCAATGGGGAGAGTCTTTACAACAAATGACGTTAGGGAACCTGCATCCTCATATGCAACAAAATGAAGAGGTACATTTATCTTACATCATATACAAAAATTAACTCAAGAGGAATCTTGAGTTAAATGAAAGAGCTAAAACTATAAAACTTTTAGAAGAAAAGAGGGGAAAACCTTCATGATATAGGACTTGGAAATGATTACTTTGATATGACACCAAAAGGACAGGTAATGAACGTTAAAATAGATAAAGTGAATTACATGAACATTAAAAACTTTTTGCATTGAAGAACACAATCAACAGAGTGAAAATGCAACCTAGAGAATGAAAGAAAATATTTGCGTATCATGTATCTGATAAAGGCTTAATATCTGGAATAAAGAACTCCTACAATTCAACAACAAAACAAGCCAATTTTAAAAATGGGCAAAGGAGTCAAATAAACATTTCTGTGAAGAAGATACAGAAATGGCCTACAAGCCCATGGAAAGACGCTCAACATTAGGAAAATGCAAATCAGAACCACAATGAGATACCACCATTAGGAAAATGCAAATCAGAACCACAATGAGATACCACCTTACACCCATTCTGATGGCTGCTATTAAAAAAAAAATAAATTAATATGTAATAAGCATTTTGTAGGATGTGGAGAAAAGAGAATCCTGTGCACTATTGTTGGAAATATAAAAAAGGTATAGTTACTATGAATAACAGTATGGAGTTTCCTCAAAACATAAAAATAGACTTACCATATGATCTAGCGATTTCACTTTTGGGTTTAAACCTGTTATAACAGAATTGTGTCTCTCACAATTCCTAACCCCCAGTACCTCAAAAATGTGATTGTATTTGGATATATAGTCTTTAAAGAGGTAATTAAATTGAGTTTGGCCCTAACTTAATATGACTGGTGTTTTCTAAGAAAAGAAAATTAGGATACAGATTTACCCAGAAAGAAGACCATGTGATAACACAGGGAGAGAATGGCCATTTACAAGCCAAGAAGAAGAGCCTGAGAAGAAATCAGCTGATATGGTTTAAAAATTATTATGATCTCCCAATATTCATAGAATATTCAGAGAATTCATATTCATTAGAATCCTAATGCCCATTATGATGGTGTTTGGAGGTGAGACCTTTGGCACACAAATAGATTGAGGGTGGAGTCTTCATGAATGGGATTAGTTCTTTTATAAAAGAGATCCCCCAGAGTTCCCCAGCCCCTGCCACCACGTAAGGACACAGTGAGAAATCTGCATCTTGGCAGCGAGCCCTCACCCAACCATCCCAGCACCATTATCTCAGACTTCCAGCCTCCCAAACTGTGAGAAATACATTTCTGTTGTTTATAAGCCAGTCATGAAAAGAACAATACTGTATGGTTCCACTTATAAGAGGTACCTAGAGTAGTCAAATTCAAAGAAACAGAAAGTAGAATGGTGATCGACAGAGGCTACTATAAGGGGGGAAATCACATGTTATTCATTGGGCATAGAACTATTTTTGCAAGATGGAAAGAGTTCTGGAGTATGGTAGCCCAACAATGTCAATGAACTTAACACTACTGAACTATATATTTAAAAATGGTTAAGACAGTAAATTTTGTTTTATGTGAGTTTTATCACAATATGAAAAATAGGTTAATGCAATGTGATGATCCGATGTAGCTGTTAGTGGCTGCTATTGTTTTGAACAGCAGTATGAGTATTGATTTGGCTGTTGTATTAGATATATAAAAATTAGTTGTTAGATAAAGCACAAGATCCTTAGTAAAATTTGAATTCAGGTAAAAATGGATAATTGTGAGTGTACGTGTGTCCCAAGTATCACATGGCACATACTTATACTAAAAGTAATATTTGTTGTTTATCTGAAGTTAATATAATGGGGTACTCTGTGTTTTTATTTGCTATATCTGGCTACTCCCATACAAATATACATTTTCATGATGTCTTGCCATAAAGAGTGCATACTATTCTATGCAAAAGAAATGTAGTATTTAATATTTGAGTATTTAGAACTGTGGAGGAAGGGGATATCTGAGATAGTGACATCCTGAGTGCCATAGTTGGCCCCTCCATTGGTGGTTCCTTCCATACATAGTAATTCCAACTTCTAGATTTTACTCTAGTTTCTTAGTCATTTTCTTATGGCACTTGAAATATTTCTACATTTAAACCAATTTCATCTTTCTGAAATATGATTTTTTTTGGTAGGGGTAATATCTTAAAAGTATTTCCTGAACAATGACAACAAAAAACGGTGTTTCCTGAGATGTAAAGTAATTGCTTTATACACACACACACACACCTGCACGCACATTTCTGTGACTGAATAAATCTATTAAGTGATGAATCAAACCAGTTAAACTTTGGAAAATTCTCTATTGATTCCTTTTTAAAATTTTTTTTTAAATTCAAGTCTGTTAACATACAGTAGAATCCTGGCTTCAAGCATAGAACCCAGTGAATAATCTCTTCCAAAGAACACCCAGTGCTCATCTCAAGTGCCCTCCTTAATGCCCATGACCCATTTAGTCTATCCCCCCACCCACCTTCCTTCTAGCAACCCCCAGTCTGTTCTCTGTATTTAAAAGTCTCTTATGGTTTGCCTCCTCTCTGTTTTTATCTTATTTTCTTTTTTCTTCCCTTCCCCTATGTCCATCTGTTTTGTTTCTTAAATTCCACATATGAGTGAAATCCTATGATATTTGTCTTTCTCTGCCTGACTTCTTTCGCTTAGCATAATACACTCTAGCTCCATCCACAGTTGTAAATGGTAAGATTTCATTCTCTTTGATTACCTAGTAGTTTTCATTGTGTGTGTGTGTGTCTGTGAGTGCGTGTGTGTGTATGTGTGTGTGTATCTTCTTTATCCATTAATTCTTAATCATTGTAACCCTAACTCAGATTAGTCAATCAAACAAAACAGTCATATACAAATAAGAGACAGCAGAAAGCACATGAAATTTATAAACAGAAAGTCGTGTTTGAATATAGGCTTTGCCATTTTTTGGCTTGGTTTTTGGACAAGCCATATAGCCTGTTTAGTAACACTGATATAATAATAATATCTACTTCTCAGGATTATTGTGAAAATTGAAGCAGTGTAAAAATTATGTCTCAACCTATCTCATGATAGGAAAACAAGTAGAATGGAATTAGGATATGACTAATTTGAGAGGAGTAAATGAAGGTGGGCTTCACTAGAGGCTGAAGTGATGCCACTGGGTGGGAAGAAGTATAGAGAAAGTTCTCAGGAAGTGAAGAAGAAAAATAGACATTAAAATGTAGAAATGCACCAAAGTGATGATGAAGACAAATCATGGGGTTTCTACATATTTCTTGGTCTTTCTCACTTTTGGCAAAACAAGTTAACAGAGAAACAGAATCAGCTGTTAAGAATAAAGGAGTTGAGAAAAAAGTTCTCATTTTACAGATATAGTCAATATACTCTGGAACAAAGGGGAGAAAAGGAAAAAATATATAGAACAACTCATAGAAGCTACACATTTTATTACATTTTTAACACACTGACACTATTCAATACTAAAATGATATAGCTATTGTTATCTCTTTTTTTACAGATGAGGAAATTCAGGTGCACTGAAGTTAAGGAGCCTTTGATCACACAGCTCATTAAGTGGCACAACATAGAACCAAACCTAGACTATCTAAATTCAAAGTGCACGCTTTTATGTGTGACACATATAACCTTCCTGAATGTTATGTTCTTTCTTCCTGTTGTGCCCAAAGAAATAGTAGGTATGCACATTGTACCTGAGCTCAAATTTTCACAAAGCTCATTTGTGCCTAGCCGTAGGAGACACAGAAGTATATTACATAATACACACACACACACACACACACACACACACAAATACACACAAGTATATAAAAATATGTATGTGTATGTAATACACATATATAAGAACACACATATATATGACAAGGATAATAAAATGCTTGTGAAAATGAATGATTTCATAGTTGACAAAGGCTGAAACACTGACATGGTTGAAATACCGACGAGTTCATTTTCTATACTTTTCAAATTCAGAACTCTACTTGTAAAGCAAGGAGACAGAAGTCATGAATCCCATTTTCACACTTACCAATTTTCATTAGTGTATTAGAGAACAAGTAATTTTATTTTATTTTTTTTCATATGGTATGTAACCTTTTGGAATTGGCTTCTTTATTTTTTTTTCAATATATGAAATTTATTGTCAAATTGGTTTCCATACAACACCCAGTGCTCATCCCAAAAGGTGCCCTCCTCAATACCCATCACCCACCCTCCCCTCCCTCCCACCCCCCATCAACCCTCAGTTTGAGAACAAGTAATTTTAAATGAACAAATACTTTAAAAACTTTTTAAGCATTGTGTTTTTGGATGCTATATTATATTGAATACCTTGTCAACATAATAAACTTAATACAACAATTGTGGTAGATGCATTCAAGGAGAAAAGACTAGCATATTTAATATTCAGTGCTGAAACATGAATGTATCCATCTAAAACGGATCTATATCTTATACTATTTACAAAAATCAACACCAGCTGAATTAAAACACTGTTTTCTTGTAAGAGTGCAAGAAAATCTAGATAATTCATGTACAATACTAGACACCTAGAGTATCTAAAACTTTGGAATTTACTAAGTGAAATTTAAACCATTTGTATGCAAAAAATATAGCTAGCAAGATCAACAGACACATGATGTATCTGGAAAAAATGAAAATGCAAATAGCAGACCATGAGTTCATTTCAGTAATACACAAAAAATTCTCACAAATTGGCAGGGAAAAAAGACAAAACACACAGGATAAAAATGAACAAAGATGAATACACAATGTACCAAGAGTAAATCCAAATGACTAACACACTTGGGAAAAACGAAACTGACCATTTATTAGGGAAATAGAAATCAATATAATGATTTAACCTCAGAAAATGTTTAAATGCACTAAAATTTAATGTTGATGTGGACATGAGGTGAGAGGGTAGTCAGATTGTTGGTTGAAATATAATGTAATTTAACCTTCTTCAGCCTTCTGTTCTAGAATTCTCAGTATATTAACCTGTAAAATGAGAATATGATAATATTTACTAAGGAAAAAAAGCCTATTCCTTTCCTAGAGAGCTATTCTGTAGAACCAAATGTACCAATTTATATAAGAGCTTATATAAAAAGATATATTTTTTAATATTTTATTTTATTCTTTTAATGTTTAATTATTTTTGAGAGAGAGAGAGAGAGAGAGCGCGAGCACAAGCAGGGGAGGGGCATATAGAGAGGAAGACACAGAATCGGAAGCAGGCTCCAGGCTCTGAGCTGTCAGCACAGAGCCTGATGCAGGGCTCAAACTCACAAACCACAAGATGATGACCTGAGCTAAAGTCGGCAGCTTAGCCAACTGAGCCACCCGGTGCCCCTTAGCCAACTGAGCCACCCGGTGCCCCTCTAGAGATACCTTTTGTAGAGTTAGTTGTTCAAGGTAATGAAAAAACAAAAATAAAAACAGTAACAAAATACCAACTCTGTACACGTGTGTGTGAGTACATACATTAATACATACCTACATAGCTTGATGTGGTGTATAAAAGATTATTAACATATTGGGGCACCTGGGTGGCTCAGTAGGTTGAGCCTCTGACTTCGGCTCACGTCATGATCTCACCGTTCGTGGTTCGAGCCCCGGGTTGGGCTCTGTGCTGACAGCTCAGAGCCTGGAGCCTGTTTCAGTTTCCGTGTCTCCCTCTCTGTCTCTGCCACTCCCGTGCTCATGCTCTCTCGCTCTCTCTCGCTCTCTCTCTCTCTCTCAAAAAATAAATGTTAAAAAAATTTTTTAAAAGATGATTAACATATGGAGAAAAATATATATGTACACAAAGTTGTTAATATTGAGTTATCTAAGGGCAGGGGGAAGGACTGCTGTAACCAGGAAAAAGAAAGGGAGGAGGGAAAGAAAGGTGTCATGCTAAAGCGATGTGTGTCATTCCACTTACAAGGAAGAAAATAAACAAAAAAAAAAAAGGTAAAATATACTCCTCATTATAGCAGTGGGAATTAAGTTTTTCGTTTTGTTTTATTTTGTTTTTACCTATTTGGATCAAGTAGAAAGATAGTAGATCAGTATTTAGAGAGTTCCTATTTATGATGTGATAATGAACTAAAAATCAAATTAATGAAGCCACATCATAAATTAGGTTAATGAAAAAACTACAACTGTATGTAGAAGCAGTGAGCTAGAAATATTTTTTTTTTCAAAGCTCATTAAAAATAAGTCCAACTATATTGAATAAAATAAATGAAATAATGGTTTTGGAAATTAAGTTAGCCATTTATATCTTCTCATAATGGAGCCTGTACATTATCTGAAATAGAATGAAAGCCAGGAAACTGTTTCTAGCCAATAATTAGCTAATTGATGGTGAATGATCTAGAAATCTGTTCATTTAAATTAGGCTGTGATAAGCCTTAGAGAAAAACTAGAAATTTTAAGTAAAATTGTTTAAACTGTCTTTTTTTTTTTTTTTTTGTAGTTTGCTTCACTTTAGTTTAAACTGCTGGAAGCTGATCCTTTTTATGTCCATGTTTAAGGAAGTGCTGAAGGTCATAACACTCAAAGCCACCCCCATCAGGCATCCTACCGAGATAATCTCTAAAGAGGTCAGAGGTGGGAATGACACAGAAAAGTGGCAGATTTTACCGGTCCAATTCAAGGAATTTCTCACTCTCCTCATAAGGGACCTCTTTTCAATGAAAAGATAAAGAGTTGCTAGGAAAAGGCAATGAGATTCCCTATGCTTTATGTAGATTTATTTTTTCATGAGCAAAAGTAAGGCACTTGTATTCTTTACAGAGTACACAGTATTTTACTGAAGGCAGATTAGTTATCTGAGGTTTACTAGTGCACGACTGAATTGTGCCACACCCCGTCATATGTGGAAGTCTTAACCCCCAGAGTGACCCTACTTGCAGATAGGGCCTGCGACAAGGTGATAAAGGTTAAATAAGACCACAAGGGTGGGGCCCTAATTCAACAGGGTTGGTGTCCTTTTAAGAAGAGAGATATACCACAGCTTGTTCCCTGTAAGGACATGGAGAGAAGTGGCCATGTGGAAGCCAGCAAGAGGGCTCCCACCAAAAGCTGAATGGTGCTGGCACCTTGATCTTGGACTTGTGGCCATCAGAACTATAAGAAAATACATTTCTCTTGTTTAAACTACTCAGTCTTTTGTTATGGTGACTTGAGCAGACTAAGACAACTAACTAGTAAAACAATGGGTCTGTGTGTTTTTGACTTCATCTGTGGTTGCTTTGATTCTTTTGATCTCTGACAAAGGTGATGAATATCCATCTGAGTTAACAGTTTCATTATAATCATTTTTTTTTATTTTTAAATTTTTTTTTAACGTTTATTTATTTTTGAGACAGAGAGAGACAAAGCATGAACGGGGGAGGGTCAGAGAGAGGGAGATACAGAATCTGAAACAGGCTCCAGGCTCTGAGCTGTCAGCACAGAGCCCGACGCGGGGCTTGAACTCACGGACCGCGAGATCATGACCTGAGCCGAAGTCGGCCGCTTAGCCGACTGAGCCACCCAGGCGCCCCATAATCATTTTTTTTAATTTAACAAGAGTGCACTTACTATCAAATACAGCTCCCATGATTTTATACTGCAATTTATTTTCGCATATTCAGTGTGTATTTGGAAAATAAGATTTTGGCATTTTCTGTTTTTTATACTTAAAAATCATATTTATATAATTTTTCTAATGTGGAATTTGACATGATGGTTAAAGCTTACACCTGATATGAAATTCAGCTCCTCCTTTATGCTTTAAGATAGATGTTTAAGAATTAGTGTCTGGGCTTCAGTATTTCAGGCTTAGAAGTATAAAGAGTTTGTTGAATGTCAACTGCAAGGTTTTTATTATACAAATGAAAGTACTGACTAAAGGAAACTTAAATGACTTACCCTCAATTATAAATTTTGTCAGTGGTGAGAAAGGGAAAAATTTGCTAGAATCAGTGGCTGTGAAAGAATGAAAATTGAAACGCAAACCCCATCTTACAAAGTGTAACCTGAGTCACAAAATAGATAAAAGTTACCAGAGAAATCATGTTTATTAAACACCATCTAAACTCCTTCTTCACCAGTTTATTTAGACCCATGTGGTTTAGATAAGACCACACATAAACTGATCAACAGTGATTCCACATGGACTCACAAATCCTAAAGATAAAGACCTCCCACTTTTCCAGCAACCTCTCCATTATCTGACCAATGCCCCCCAAGTTCATCCTATGACTCCAGCACCCAACACTCCAGAAATTCTCTTTCCCTGACTTCACTCTCTTTCTTCTGAGGTACCCTACAAATTCCTGTAGTATGCCGTCTCTTTTGCTGCAGCAAGTAATAACTTTTGACCACAGGTGTTCACCCAGTGGTCTTTCGTTGATGGGGATTAAGGTTAGTTACATCAATAGTAAGAAATCATAGAACTCTTTGGATTCTATTCCAGAAAGACTCCCTCTTCCCTCCTTCATACTCTCCTGTCAAAAATTCACTCCATTTTTCAAATCTGATTTCTGGCTAAAAGAAATCCTTATCTTTCTACTTTGGTCTTTATTATTCATTTATTTATTTCTCACTTTGAAGATTACAATGGGAGAGCATCTTACAAGATGTTAATTTCTGAATTAAGCACCAATGGAAAAAATTGCGTATAATTAAAATACTCTACAAAAGTTATCTTAAATTCTTGACTAAAAATAATATATATTGCTTTGTATAGGCACATTTATTTAATATAGTACATTATATCTTGATGTAATTCTATATCATTATAGTATAATGAAAAAAGTTATATATTACACATATTCACGTCAAAGTTTGATTGGGGAATTTGAATTATCGCTAATTCTTTTTTCTATTTTTGTTTCATAAGCTTCCATAGATGTATTCTTCTTAATTAAAATTTACAAGTGATATAACTATATTGTAATACTGACAACCCAGAGCCTACTGATATTATTTCAATATATGTGTGTTTATTTCATTTGAAATCCTAAAAGTTTTCAGGCAATACATAGTTATTTTATTAAAGGGTCATGCTCAGTGAGAATGTGGAAGATCTACAGAAGCTACAATGCTGGGTAAGTCCAGGCACCGCCAGCAATTGACCAACTGGTTAGCCTTAAAGGACTCCAAATATGCACTTTCAAATTATCTCGAAATCACATAAAAATTAGAAATACTTAAAACAGAGGCACTTGTGTGGTTCAGTCGGTTAAGCAACTGACTCTTCATTTTGGCTCAAGTGATGATCTTATGGTTCCTGAGTTTGAGCCCCACAATGGCGCTCTGTTCTGACAGTGCAGAGCCTGCTTGGGATTCTCTCTCTCTCCCTCTCTCTCTGCCCCTCCCTGCTTGTGCTTTCTCTCTCTCCCAAAATAAATGAATAAAAACTTCAAGAAAACAACAAAAAAAAGAAATGCTCAAAACAAAAGTATACAATAAAAACTAGAAATACTTAAAAACAAAGTATACAATAATTCCATATGTGAGAGCATTAGATTTTTCTCAGATTGTAAATATAACAAAAGAACTTTGGTATACACTTGCTTATCTAATGAAAATATGTAACAGTATGGTAGAATAACATCTGATGCTTGAATGTGGGAAAAAGTATTTGAATTTGTCGATTTCAGATATTTGCAGTATTATCTTGGATAAGTTACTTGGATACTCTATCTTTCAGGTTTATTGTGAAGTTCAATAGTAATGACACAGACGTGGAATATTTTATGGGCTAGTGACGAACCTACATATATTCAGTTAAAATTAGAGGTTCTAGAATCACAACTAAGTGATACATTTTTAAAAAGTGAAAATATTTCATGATAGAAGTGTCTTTTTCATGAAAAAAAAATTTTGTCACGTGTTCACTATTACGTCAGGTTAAATATCGCTTGGCAAAACACAATGAAAAACATATTTCTACTACATGGAAGCTAAATGACCTGAATATAATCACTTAGCTTCTCTGAGCCCTCGTTTTCTCATTTGCAAGTTTGAGACAGAAGAAAAGAGCAGAAAATCACAATCAGATGAGGCTACCGGTCATAGTGACTGAAATGGCAAAACAGTACTGACCCATTCCACTTTTTGTTCAACTGGCTAGTGTATCAATGTTTCTCTATTCTGTTTCTGTGCCTTCCCTCTTCTTCCAATAAATTGTCACCCCACTCTCCATGTCAAGGCTATACCACAAAAGAAAACAAAAAATCTTACTTACTTACTTACTTACTTACTTACTTCCCAGGACTCTAGGCCAATTCTCATCACCCTTTCAATACATTTTAGCCTAGGCATATTCACATTCCTATATGACAGGCTCTGTTGACCTAATAAAGAATTATCATCAGGCTTTGCTTGCCATGTAAATTAAAGGTATAAAAACAGAGGACATAAAGAGATGGCTTAACTTAAAAAAATATAATATTCCCTAGATTTTTAATACATGCCTTCTCACCAAATGTTTCTCTTTATTGTTGAGAAGATTACAAGATGCTATAACTATATATTTTCACAATAACTTGTTATCCATTTTTACTCAAATGAGATATCCTTATCACTTAACGTAATATTGACTTTCGGAAGCCACCAAAAGTCAAGAACCAGGGCTGGCACACTAATGAATAGTCTGTGTAGTTGTTGATATAATGAATATTCTTCCGTTGCCATGTTTCACTCAGAAATTAGATGTATTACTACTACACATGACAAAATATCTTTTGCTTAACCTCAACATTTAGTATGAAAGTACAAATTATAGAAACATTCTTTTTAGTTTTTTTAATGCCAGCTAGTACAAACGGCGTTTACATCTTTTTAATAAATGTTAATAAAATAGACTAAAACATGTCTTAACAACTTGTCTATTGTAATAGGAAAACATACTCAATTAAAAGCAGTTGAGAAGCATAAGCACCGAGCTGAGAAAAATAAAGCCAGAGAATATTTAATTATGTGATGAATTCAGATTATGTAGGCAATACTGAAAATTATGAGAAAGAAATCCCAAAATATTTTTCCCCTTTCGGTGGCAGAATTTTTGAGTTGTGAATTAATGAGATTGTGTTTTTAGCTTCCCATTTCATATTGCCCTATTTTAGATCTCCATAAATCATGTCTAATTTTTTAGCCAAAAAATGAATGAAATGACAAAAGCTTTTAATAATTCATAAAGTATTAAAAGAAACAACTTAAAATTGTATTCAGCCAGCAAAAACAGAAACTCCGTGATTTCTTTTTTTGATTGATATCCACATTTTCATAGTAATTATACAACAAGCCATAACTTCACATGGATTATTTGGCATCAAGTATTTTATACAGACTGATTCTGTGCAGACATGTAGAACTGCAGTTCACATTTGTATTGGGAAAAATCTAACAGTACCAAACATTTTTTTAAAGTTTATTTATTTATTTTGAGAGAGAGAGAGAGAGAGAGAGAGAATGTAGAGTAGGAGAAGGACAGAGAGAGAGGGAGAGAGACAGAGAGAGACAGAGAGAGAGGACAGAGAGAGAGACAGAGAGACAATGCAGGCTCTGCATTGTCAGCACAGGGCCCTGTGGAGCCCAACATGGGGCTCGAACTCACAAGCCCATGAGATCATGACCTGAACTGAAACCAAGAGTCAGAGGCTTAGCCAACTGAGACACCCAGGCACCCCAGCACCAAATGTTTTGGAAGGAATGAGTGGTTGGGTTTAAATAATTTTGGTTGATTTATATTTATATTTTATAAATACAATGAAGATTTCTTTGGGATTCACTTACTCCTTGTTCCCAAGTGAAACTCTAGAGATATCTGGATAGTCATTACTTTTGAATCTTAACAAATGGCTATGTCATGTTTAGCTCCAGACTTACAGGAAAGCAACTGAGAAGTTGTGCTAATTTTAAGGAAAACTGCAGGAAAGCTTTAGATGTCACTCTCCTAATCCAGGTTTTTGTGTCAATAGCTCCTTAATTCTAACTGAATTAAGTCCTAAATCTCAGTCTGCATTGACAGTTTTCCACTTTAGGGACCGTTATGGAACAGACTGTCTACCTTCAAAATCTGTATGTTGAAACCCTAAGCCCAATTTGACTGTCTGTTTTTAGAAACAAAGCCTTTAAGGAGGTAATGAAGGTTAAATGATATCATAAGGTTGGGGCCCTAATCCTACAAGACATGTACCAGTGTAAGAGGAGCTAGAACCACCAGAGCTTTCTCCCTTTCCACATGAACATGAGGACATGGCAAGGAGGTGGCCATCACCAAACCAGGAAGAGAGGTCTCACCAGAAACCAATCCTAATGGTGACCTTGATCTTGGATTTCTAGCCTCTAGGACTTTGAAAAAATAAGTTCTTGTTTAAGCCACTCCATCTGTGGTATTGTTTATGGGAGCCCAAACAGGCTAATACAAGGCTCTAGACTCCCTTTTGAGTCTCAACTCCTCCTTCTCCTATTGTAACTACATTAATCTCAGCATCTTTCCTTTAAATCTTTCTTCTTCCTTATGTCCCCACATTTACCTGCTAGAATTCTACCTACACTGTAAACCCTGTGTCAAATCCACTTTGAAAATAGTTTTGTTCCTTTTTTCCCACACATTCCCTTCCCCCAATAGCATAAAATGTCTACTGCTTGGAGTCCCATTAACATATTGTATATCTCCAGTGTAAACATGATATATTGATTCATATTTTATCTTTTTGGCCATTTGTCTCACCTTCTCTACTAGATAATGAAACAATATATAAATTAGTTAACTATTTAGCATCTGCTATGTGCCAATTTATGCTTACTTGCTGGTGTTTTTGTTGTTGCTGTTGTTAAATAAAAATTTGAAGAAGGAAAGTAATAATTATAGTGATAATAATAATAATAATAACAATAATAATAATAATAATAGAAAGTAGATAAAGGTAAATTTCAACTCAATGTAAGTTCTCTCTCGCAATCATAGGTGTTAGAAGGAAAGCAATAGTGTCTCACTATCACAGTAGTTTTTTCAACAAGATGTTGAAGATAAAAGTCTTTTATGAGGAACAATGGGATCATATTACCTCCAAATTTTCTTTCAATTTCTGTATACAGGGCTTTGAATACAGATGTATTAAGTAATTTTTAGTTCTATTTATTTGCGTTGGTTTTGTATCAGGCTAAGTACCTAGTACAGTCCCTACGCAGTTAACAACAAATAGCAAGATCTGTGTAACTAAACAAAGGTAAACAATGCAAACTAATTTATATCTCACTACACTGTATGGCTTCCTTTATGCTGGAATCCTTTATGTGGAACTCATATGAGCTCACTATTGAAGTTGTGGGGATAAGAATCAATTCTCTCATTTAGAAAGAAGAAGCTATGTAAAATTTTGCCCCAGATTCTTTACTTAAAATAGTTCCCAGTACAGAACATTTTCTTTCTATTTTTCTTCTCACTCCAGCTGCCTAAAAATCTTTTTTTTTCTCCCTTGCTTTCGTTTTATGAATTATTCTGTATCTGGCCTTAACATAAGATTTCATGAAACAATAGAGATATCTCTGTCTCTCTAGATGTACCTATATTCTGATGAAGATGTTGGAATAAAAAGTAAAACATAAATAGGCTGAAAAGTACTGACCTGGAGATAATTTTATGATATTTATTTTAAAAATTTAGTTGAAAATTAACATAAATTTCAGGTAACCTACTTGACATATTATTTTTTAATGTTCATTTATTATTTTTGAGAGAGACAGAGCATGAATGGGAGAGGGGCAGAGAGAGAGGGAGACACAGAATCTGAAGTAGCTCCAGGCTCCAAGCTATCAGCACAGAGCCCAACACGGAGCTCGAACTCATGAACCGCGAGATCGTGACCTGAGCCAAAGTCAGACCCTTAACCAACTGAGCCACTGAGGTGCCCTGACATATCATTTTAAATTAATAACTAGTTATTCTTGTCTTATAAAGCATACATAAATATTTTTACAACATATTATAGAGCTATTTTTCCCCTGGATGAGGTTTACATCTTTAATAGAAAATATATTTTGATAATTCTTAATTTCAGAACATATATCAAATCAGATTGTGTTTCTTCCCAATTAAACTAGAGCATGTACATTTTCTGATTATTATAGTTAAAATTTCACAGTTATTCACTCCCTCCTTTGAAAGATTATATAATAATGCCCTTTGCTATGTAACTTGTCTGCCTTCTATAAAAGGGGTATACTTCTCTATTCAATTGACTTTAGGCTTGGCCATGTTACTTGCTTTGGCCAATAAAATATGAGCAAAAGTGACAGTGTATCAGTTCTGAGTAGAAGCTTTAATAGTCACTGCATATGTTTGTCAGTTTCTTATTTCTGCCCTTGCCATGAAAGGACAGTATATATTCAGAGCTCCTTCCACCTTGGTTCCAAAATGAGAAAACATGAGGAGCAGACCCACAATCCAAGATCAAAAAACTTGAGTCTGACACATAGCCTTGAGTAGAACCATAGCTGACCTGAAGACAGTTTTATAAAAGAGAAAGAAGATTGCTGCTGTAAGCCACTGCAATTTGGGATTACTTGACTAACACAAAGAATTTAGATATAGTGATCACTTTATTAAATATCTACCAAAGACAATCCTCACTATCTAAGACCTGACAAACATTTGGCTGAGATCCAAATATATCCAAATATAGCTTATATTGATAAATTTATCTCTGGCTGGAATATTTAAAAATCCAACAAATTATGTTTTTAGGCTTACTGCCTTTAAAATTTTTCCTGGAGACTTCTACTTCTTTGTAGATGGAGTAGAAATACTTCTCTCTAGTTTTCCCACTAAGTACAACTGAAAGCCTGCACATTCTATACAAAACAAAGATAAGAAGGCTCTGAAAGATGGGGAGAAGAAAATAGATTGCTCAAGGACCTCAGAAATGAGGATCAACAGGGTTTAGTATCCTAGGTTTTCTTTTTGCCTCATAGATCCCAGACTTGAAGCTGAAGAAACAGGCAACAAGGAAATACTGAAGAACACAGGCAGAAAATTCACAATGAAAGCCTGTTTTCTCTAGTGAAAGGGGCAGCCTCGCAAGACAGAAGTTTTAGATCATAATTGCTTTAGTCCAGCTAAATATCATAGAAAAACTGTGGCCCTATTCCAGTCACACTAGCAAATGCTTAGTGGAGAACCTGGACTTCCACACCTGCAAGGCTGTCATGAGGCAACTCAATATTTCCACTGGGATGATGTCAGAGAATGCCAAACAGGGAGATGGAAATTTCACCACTGATGGATGGTAACAAAAAGGCCACCTTGCCCCCTCTCCACTAGAATACTGTCAAAGGAGACCTAGAGGAGAGTCAAAGGTTTACCATTGCCCAGTTGTAATGAGGTCGCTCTCACCATAAGGCCAGTGGAACCCCCAAGAGGATCACCCCATCTAGTAGCACTAAGAACTTTCCTTGCCCTTGAATGCCACCTCAAATATAACAGTATACACTGGTTGAAATTAAAATGGAAGATATTCGTTAAATGCAGACACTTATCAAAGGAAAGCAAGAGTGACTATATTAACATCAGATAAAGAAACTTCAGGGCAAAGAAAATTACAAGAGACAGAGAGGAACATATATAATGATGAAAGTTTCAATCTACCACACAAAGAGGAAACAGCCATTATAATTGTGTGTGTACAAAACTGTTGCTGAGCTATAAAATATGCAAAACAAAACCTGAGAGAACTGAAATGGAAAACAAAGGAACATGTTCACAATTATAATTGGAGACCTCAACATCCCTTTTTAAACTACAACTAGAAAGAAAATCAGCAGTTACTTAGAACAGTTTAATGACATCATTAATCAACAGGATGTATTTGGCATTTATAAAACATTCCACCCAAAAATAGTAGGGAACATGTCCTTTCCAAATTTCCATGGAGCTTATACCAAATATATCATATCTTGGGTCATGAAATAACCTCAAGAAATTTTAAAACTTGAAATCATACAGAGTGTGTTCTCTGACCACAATGTAATCAAACTAGAAATCAGTAATAGAAAAATAATGACAAAACTTGAAACACTTGAAAATTAAGTCACGTACTTTTAAATAATCCATGACTCAAAAACGAAATTTTAAAGGAGTTTTAAAATGCATTTAATTAGGGGCACCTGGGTGGCTCAGTTAGTTGAGCATTGGACTTTGGCTCAGGTTACGATCTTGCTGTTCATGAGTTTGAGCCCCATGGGGGGCTCTGTGCTGGCAGCTCAGAGCCTGGAGCCTGCTTCAGATTCTGTGTCTCTCTCTCTGTCTGCCCCTCCCCAGCTTGTGCTCTGTCTCTCTCTGTCTCTCAAAAATAAACATAAAAAAATTAAATGCATTGAATTAAATGAAAATACAACATATGAAATTTTGTTGGACACAGCTAAAGCAGTGCTGAGAGGAAAATTTATAGCACTAAATATATACATTAGGAAAGAACACATCTAACTCTTGATGTCAGCTCAGATCATGATCTCACAGTCATGAGACTGAGCCCTGTCTCAACCTTGGTGCTGAGCATGGAGCCTGCTTGGGATTATTCTTCTCCCTCTCCCTCTGCCTGTCTGCTCACACACATGTGCTCTTTCTCTCTCTCTCAAAATGAACATTTTTTAAAAAGCATACATCAGAAAAGAACAAATGTCTCAATACAACATTCTAAGCATCCAACTCAAGAATACAGAAAAAGAAGAGCAAAATAAACCTGATGAGAACCGAAAAAATAAATAATGAAGAGAAGAAATAAGTTCAAGTGAAAACAGGAAAACAGTTGAGAAAATCACTAAAACTTTAAGCTAGTTCTTTTTTTTCCTCTCTTTTAAAATTTTTTTTTAATTTATTTTTGAGAGAAAGAGAGAGAAAGTGTGAGCAGGGGAGGGGCAGAAAGAGGGAGACACAGAATCTGAAGCAGGCTCCAGGCTCTGAGCTGTCAGCACAGAACCCGACGGGGGGCTCAAACTCACGAACCACGAGACCATGACCTGAACCAAAGTTGGACGCCCAACTGACTGAGCCACCCAGGTGTCCCTAGGCTAGTTCTTTTTAAAGTCCGATCCAATTGACAAATCTCTAGCAACACTGACAAAGAAAAAAATAAAGATTACACACAATTACCATATCAGAAATGTTATGGGATATTATTACAGACACTGTAGACTTTAGAAGGATAATAGGTGCATACTCCAAATAACTTTATTTACATAATGTGACAATTTACACAAAATGGACTAATTCCTCAAAGAACACAAATAACCACAACTCACCCAATATGAAATAGATAAACTGAATATCTCTGTAACTACTAGGAAAATTTAATTTGTAATTTTAAAAATTCTAGGAAAGAAATCTCAAGGCCCAGACAGTTTTACTGGAAAACTCCACAAACATTTAAAGATGAATTAACACCAATTCTATAACCTCTTTTTAAAAAACAGAATAAAAGGGAACACTTCCCTATTCTTTTTATGATATTGGTGTTACTCTGATACCAAAACTAGACAAAGAAAGTACACCAGACAATAGAGGTGGGGGAAATAAAGACCAATAGTTCTCATAAATATAGACACAAAAATCCTTAAAATATTAGCAAGTAGAATTGAGAAAATATAAATAAATATTATTTTCATGGCCAAGTATCCTGGGATAGCAGTCTAGTTCAATATTTGAAAATCAATCAACACAATCTACTATATTAATCTGCTAAAGAAGAGGTGCCTAGGAGCTCAGTCCATTAAGTATCTGACTTTGGGTCAAGTCATGATCTCGCTGTTCACGAGTCTAAGCCCTGCATAGGGCTCTGTGCTGACAGCTCAGAGCCTGGAGCCTGCTTCGGATTCTGTGTCTCCCTCTCTCTCTGCCCCTCCCCCACTCACCCTCTGTCTCTGTCTCTGTCTCTGTCTCTGTCTCTGTCTCTGTCTCTCTCCCTCTTGGAAATAAATGAACATTAAAAAAAAATGGGTTAAAGAAGAAAACTTGCATCATCATATCATCCAATCCAGAAAAAAACCTCACTGTGATTTCTATGCCTATTGATTGAGTGTAAATCCAAGTTGGGGAACAAAATTATTTATAGTATGCTACATCAGTTTTCCAAGGCAAATACAAAAAAAATGTTTGTTTTAGATAATGTTCAAAGCAATAGGAAAATGATGACTTATAATTCAAAGTCCCCTTGGAGTGTTAGTAATATTCTCTTTGTTAATGAGTTATTTTGGATCATTCATACATGTATATAAGGTGAGACAGACAGAGAGAGCGAGAGAGCAAGTGAGCGAGAAAAAGACAGAGAGAACACCAACAACCATTTTAAATGGAAAATGATAACATTTAAAAAATCTTGGTGAAATGTTGATGAAGAAGGATACACGGATATTCCCTTGTACTACATTTGCACTATTTAAGTAAAATTATTTACAAATTCTTAAAAAGTGATATTTTGAAACTAAAACATTTTTAAACTTTTCTCAAATTAAGATTTATTCAGGGATCAAGGTGAGAGTAGGTATTGCTAGTTGTCTATAGGTAAACAGAATAATGCTTATGTTGTTAATGCTTATTTACACATAAAGATATCTTCAGGAGGATTAAAATTTCAAGCATTTTACTGGTAGGGAAAGTCTTCCCTATAGGTTACAAAAAAAAGAAGAATTACTAACAGTAGAAAGTTCATGCTTAAGAGTAATACAAGATACACAGAAGCTGGGAACAAAGGTAGTGTCACATTGGCATTTCAACATTCCTGTCCATCCAAGAATAGAGAATCCCTGAATCACTCTGACAGAACATGGAGTCTTTATGTCTTCTGCAGTGACTTTCTCATGTGTGTATAAGTAATGCTATTTTTGTAGGGAGAAAATGGAAACCCCAATAAATAAGAATGGGATTATAAAATGTATAATGCATAACTGACATTGAATTAAAGAAATCAGGTATCTGGGGGCACCTGGGTGGTTCAGTCAGTTGAGCGTCGAACTTCGGCTCCGGTCAGAGCCTGGAGCCTGCTTCAGATTCTGCCTCTCTCTCTCTCTCTCTCTCCCTCTCTCTCTCTCTCTCTGCCCCTCCCCTGCTTGTGCTCTGTCTCTCAAAAATAAACAAACGTTTAAAAAAAAGAGAGAGAGAGAAATCAGGTATCTGCAGCATACATTCTGAACATGGGAAAGCTCATTTCCTAAACCAACTCAGGAAAATTATATTTATTTATTTATTTTATTTGTTTTTTAAACTTTATTTACTCTGAGAGAGAGAGAGCGTGCAAGTACATGTGCACAAGTGGGGGAGGGGCAGAGAGAGAGAGAGAGAGAGAGAGAGAAAGAGAGAGAGAGAGGAAAACAGAGAATCTCAAGCAGGCCCCATGCTGTCAGCATGGGACTTGAATTCAGGAACCATGAGATCATGACCTGAGCTGAAACCAAGAGTTGGATGCTTAACTGACTAAGCCACCCAGGTGCCCCCAACTCAGGAAAATTTTAAAAAAGGAAAATAATGATTCACTCTATTGGACTTGTCCATCTGAAAATTCACATATAAGCCAAGCAAGGAAAACAGAAATTTAATGGTTGGGATTTTTCTAAACTTTGATTTTTAAGGAAAATTTGTAAACTAGTAAAGAAATGACCTTTGATTACGCCTCACCAATCTGGACATAGGCCACCAATTTTATTTTTGGATTCTGGAGAGTAATAAGAAAAGAAGGAAATATTTCCAATTTTAGTTGGCTTACTTTTTATCATAACTCCCTGCTGTATTCAGAAAATTAAGACCACTAAACTCTAAGATGCTCAAAAGATATTAGAAATAAGTGAATTATCAGAATTAAAGAAACACTGTCCACAGAAGAGCTACCATATTATATAAGGTTTAGACCCTGAATGGAACAGGTAGCAGGGCAAGCTGAAATCTGCAATTAAGAATAATTTTAATAATGTTTCAGTCTCTTACATAGCAATTAAGTTTGGGGGATTTTCATTTACTTGTTAACACTTTTCTTATTTTTCTAAAATTTATCTCACTCGTAATTAAATGTGTTCCTCCTCATCTTTATCAGAAGTCATTTCCCTGTTAAACTGATGAAATTATTTCCATTCCAGACTTTAACTCTAATATGTCACTTTGTACCAAGTTAAAAAAACAAAAACCAAAAACCAAAAAACCTAACCTAAAATAAACTGGACCACCACTCTAACCTTGATTTATGTTTAGAGCTTTAAACAAAAAGTTTGCATCTGTTACCCTTAAAGTCTGTAATTAGTAGTTGAACCACACAAAGAATTAACATGATGTCATGTCTAGACAACATGTAAATTAATATGAAAGCAATTGATTTACCAAGTCTATACTAAGACAAATTAATCTGAATTAAGTTTAATCCCAGTTATTAACTGATTAAGTGGGGCTGTTGGTAGCTACAGAGTGGTGATTTCCATCTGTGAATTTTAGGGACACAACTTAATCACGGATTCTGTATGGAGAGATACAGCATAGACCATGACGGTTCCCAGCACAGAAGAGCCAGAGAAGCAAAACTGAAATATACAATTTAAAAACATGTAGGAAGCTTTTCTTAAGTGTCATAATTAACTTTTGGCAAAGGGGATGTTTCAGGCATGTTGACTCTGGCTGTGACTGGCACACCATCCCTCTTATAAAGTGCATTCATCTGTTCTGAAGGAGAATTTGCTCTTGCTTTGAGCAAACATGAAATCAAAATTGCCAATATGTTCTTTCTTTTTTAGCAGAATTATTACAATTTACTGTGGGCAGAAAACACATCATTATTAAGCACTAATCTCCGTGAAAGATATTTGGACTTTGGGATAATAATACTCCCAAATCTACAGAGCAAATCAACAGGTGTGTACTCTCAAATTAGAGGAGGTTGTTATTCAACCATCTCATATCTATTGAGAGTACCAGAAGTATGTTTTATTTGTCCCATTTACTAAAAACATATTTATTTTTCTTTAAACATTATGGGTCCTCCTCAAGTTTTTTTGTAAGTATTGTTCTTTGTTTTGCTTTGCTATTTTTTAAGAAATATTTGTTCAAGTAAAATTAGCTTGCACTCATTTTAGAATGCTAACAACTCAACACTAACATCATCATAATATAACAAAAATGTTGGTTTTGCTTCCATTAGCCAGCTCCCATAACTGCATTCATAGTATTTTTCAGATAATTGGAAACCAAGAACAATCCTATCAGATGATGAAAAAATATTTTCTTCTTTTTGATTTGGTGTTCATGTTCACTTAGTTTGCCAGAAAACTCTATAGCTTATGTTGGAACAAAATTCAGGAGTGTTTTAGGACTATAATATACAGAAGTTTGATAATTAAAAAGCAACTATGTAATATCAGAACGAGGGTCATTGTATTTATATAGACTCTTTTATAGACATCCTACTCATTGTCATAATAACTGAGGCTGTCATGACCATGGTCTGTGCCTCGCATGAAGCCCTAAACAATTCTGACAGGCTGCAGCTCATTAAGGGACAGTCATTTTGTTGAAATGTCTATCAGCTCGCAGGGATGCACCAGGATGAATAGGCCCGAAACAATAGGCACATTTGTTAGAGCAGTAGCTTCCCTAATACATGATGAGACAATCAAGCCAAGCTGCCTTCGGCACAAAGACATAATTAATCAAATGGACAAATGGTTCAAAAATTGCTCTAGTATATTCTGTAGTGGACAGAGGTTTCCATGGAAACATTGGCGTTTGCATCACAGTTAATGACCATTCTGTACAATGAAGGCTCTCCCTTCACACACACTTCTTTCCCCGCTCTCCACCACGCCTGCTCTCCCCACCGTTCCAACCATTAAAAAACACAACCTGGAGAAAAACAAACAAAACAGGGAGAATGAGGAAGCGGAAAGGAGAACCTTGAGTATCTGATTTCCCTTGCAGAAAATCTCATAGTGCTATTTCAGCACTTATAAAAGTGACTGTGAATTTTTTATTGTGATCCCAATACTTAAAAATAATCCATATGTAGGAAACCAGCCTTTAATCATGACATTTAATACTGTTAAATAATGACACTGGCTTCCCTGTAGTGTTTACAGATACAACTTAGTTTACTGTGATTATGTAAAATATATTAAAAAAAATTAAATTGTAACATGTCTCAAATGTTAAATAAGAATTTAGTACAGCCTTGTGATAAAGGGAGATGTAAAGTTTATCTTTAGTCTCTGGAGAATGACATGTAAATGTAAGGTATGGTTCTGAGACATATTAAGTAATATTTGATCAGGAGAAGAACAAACACTACTTTGTACCTAATAGAACATATTCTTTATAGGTAACCATTTATGTGTCTTTGAAGGTAGTTTCTTGTTACTTTACAATGGCTTTTGAGGTTTTAATCATTGCTCCCCATCTTCCCCTCCCAAAATAGCTTATCAGGGTTTTCTTTCCAATCACAAAAAGGGCAATCTTTTAGAAGTGTCCTAATAAATGCAATATTCTCCATCTTGATAGTTTAAGAAACACAAAAAATTGTTAAGTTCATGCCCATTAGGGGGTCTTGTGTAGTACTTGAAACCAGAGTTTGATTCTTTGGAAAATACATAACAGGGTAGTTTATTGAAATTTTTTTCTCTAATTGTATTTTTCCCTTTCTCTTTAAAAAACAAAAAACAAAAACCAAAAACTTTTTTATATCTCTGTACAGGCTGCAGAATGCCTTTGTAGTGTCCCTTGAAGATATCTTCCCTTCCTGGTATTTAAACTTTTATTTCTAAAAGCCTGTGACAATGGAATCCTTTGCTGGTGGGAAGCGTGAAGAAAGTTTTGAGGTTTTGCAGTGAGGGTGAGTTGGAGGACAAGCACAGCAAAAGAGAGTTGGTGATATTTTCAAGACTTAAAAGGAGAGACAGGTCCCCTAGTCTTGAAAAAATGAAGAGCACAGACCACTATCTGGGGAACGATGGTTACCTATGTTTCAACTTAACTGGGCTAAGGGATGCCCAGAGAGCTGGTAAGACAGTCCATCTGAGCGTGCCTGTTAGAATACTTTGGAAGAGATTAGCATTTGAACTGGTGGATTGAGTGAAGGTGATCCCCCTCTCCAACGAAGGTGGGTGTCATTCAATCTCCTAAGGGCCTGTATAGAACAGAAAGGCAGAGAAGGGACAAATTTGCTATTTTTACTTGAGCTGCGACACCCATTTTCCCCTGTCCTCAGACATGGGAATGCCTGGTTCTTGGTCCTTTGGCTCTCAGGCCTTTGGGTGGGGACTGAATTATACCACTGGCTTTCTTGGTTCTCCAGCTTGCAGATAGCAAGCAGGTCATGGGACTTCTCAGCCTCCTTAATTGTGTGAGCCAATTCCTATAATCTCAATCTCTCTGTCTCTCTCTCTCTCTCTCTCTCTCTCTCGATAAATGGATAGCTATAGGTATACTATTATATCTATATAGAAATATATAGTTATGTCTGTTATCATATTAGTTCTGCTATTATCGTATCTGCTAAAATATCGTGTTAGTTCTGTTTCTCTGGAGAATGCTGACATACACTGGGCAACACAAAGAGAAAACTTCCAAACTCAGAGAAGATTAGTTATATGGTGCACTTAGAGAGGTTGGAGCTAAAGACTCAGTCTGGTAAAGATTTGTTTACCTGTGCTCTGTTAGAAGCCTACTTTCAAAGAGCTATGTAAGGCTGAACGCTGAGCATTCCTGCAGTTACCAAGAATGATGGACGCCCACGAACCTTTATATGACTTTCCTGTATCAAATTGATACTCCATATTCTTATGCTATCCTAGAATCAACAGAAATCAAATCATTACTTAATTTATATACAAAAAAAATTGCTATTTCTTGCACATCTAAATACGTGAATTTTATCATTGTGCCAAGGACTGACTAGAGAGAAGAATGAATGAGAACACCTGCTTAGTCCTTACTAAGGCAGAAAAAAGAACATGGACACAGACAAAACAAAACACTTTTTTTAGTGGTTTTCTTAGTGTTTACAATATACATGTTAAAATTATGTAAATACCTCTTCAAATAACAATATATTTGAAGTTCAGTTAAACTACCTGGTAAGGGCTTAAGCAATGGACTATTTTTTTAATAAACATTTTGCTGAATTCTAAGATATGCATAGAAAAAGTACACAACACATATGTAGAATATAAGCATAAGAATATCCTAGAAGCTTCCTAGTTCACTCTGCCAATTATGACTCTAGCAAGGGTAACCACTATCTAGACTTCTATTACCAGACTTTAATTTTGCCTGTTTCAAGTTCTGGATTCTATATTTTGGGATGATATGTACTCTACGTATACATTCAGGATGGAATCACTACATAAATACAAAACGAATAAGTTGATAACAGAAATAAATAAAAAGAATAGGAAAGTAAATGAATTAGAATAGTTATTCGACATTATATGACCAGTTTCTGTCTATCGAGCAATTTAATGTAAGTACCTGCCCTGTTTGCTTACATGACACACTGCCCTGGTTCACTTTATTCCATAGGGACAAGACTATCTCTATATGGACTCATGACTGGGTGATCCTAGCTATTTATCCAAGGTTACACAGTCTCTTTAGGACTCAATTCTTTCAATTGTAAGAGGAATAGTAACATCATGATGCCATTAGAAAAATAATAAAATAACATATCATGAACACTTTGAATACTTTAGGCTCCACACAGTGAAGCTGTGGATAAACACATATTTATTATATTTTTGGTTAGAATGAAAAACGATCCTACCATTGTACAAGAGAATGTGAAAAAATCTACCACAATTATAGTTGTATTTATTAATCTTTGATCCAGCAGTCCCAATTCCGGAAATCTATCCCAAAGAAATACTTTCCCATGTATGAGAAACATATAAAGTGTACAAGGTATTCACACATCATTTTTATTACAGTAGAGACACTTATGAGTCCAAAGGATTAGAGACATCCAAGAGTCCAAATTTTTGTTGGAATAAACTATGGTCTATCCACCCAGTAGAATTCTATGCAGTTGTGAGAATGAATGAGAAGACCTCAACAAAACAATTTCTAGGATATTTTTAAGTGAATAAATTGATGTTTAGAATTATATATATGGTATGCTACTGGCATGTAAGAAGGGGAAAAATAAGCAAATATTTACATTTCTTTGTATTTGCATAAATCACCACTGAAAAGAGAAACATGAAGCTTAGAATGAGGGCAGAATAGAGTTGATAGAAATGGAGCTGAGAGGGACTTTTTGACACTTTTTAAAAAATTATTTTGACATAATTTAGGCTTACAGAAAAGTTGAAAAATAATACACAGGTTGCTATTTCTCCAAGATTCCCCCCTCAAAAAAATTAGTCAAAATACAGATTTCATTCAGATGATGCCAGTTTTTTCAAATGTTCATTTTCTGTTTTAGAATCCAACCAAGAATTCTCCTTAATTCACTTGTTATGATTCATCAGTTTTTCCCAATCTGACAGTTCCTCGTTCCCCGGCCTACCCTCCCCCCACCCACCCACTGCCGACTGTATAAGACTTGTGAAGAGTACTTGTCAGGTATTTTGAAGACTGTACCTTAATTTGGAATTGCATTATGTTTGTTCACAATTATCTTAAAGGTATGCATTTTGGGGAAGAATATCACAGACAACGCACCCTCCTTAGAGCATCATTATCAGGGGGCACATATAACATGTCTCATTACCAGAGATGTTAATGTTGATCATTAAAATAAGATGGTGTCTGAAGGTTTCTTCACTGTAAAGTCACTGCTTTCCCTTTGTAAATACTGTTTTGAGAAAGATAATCTGAGATGAGACTAAAAAGCTGTGTCTTCTTGTACTTTGCCAACCAATTTTAGCATTCACCAATGGATCTTGACTACAGCAATGATTACCATCGTGTTCTAATGGTGGCTTTTAATTTCCTTCAGTCATTCTGTATTTATTAATTCTGTTTTTTTAATAGGAGTCCTTCCTTCTCAACCTCTTATATATTTAATCATTTATTTATATCCGTATAAACTCACTGTTGATTTTACTTCCTTTCTGGTTCCATCATTTAAACTTCCTTTTCAAAACAAAACAAAACACTTTTTTTAGTGGTTTTCTTAGTGTTTACAATATACATGTTAAAATTATGTAAATACCTCTTCAAATAACAATATATTGCTTTATGCATAGCACAAATTCATTATAACCTAGTATCCCAAACTCCCCTTCTTTTTCTTGTGACATTGCTGTTATTTATTTCACTCATTCATATACACATCAAAAATATTACTATTTATGCCCCAAACAAACTGTTGTCTTTTAGATCAGTTAAGAATAAGACAAATGAAAGAATTTATTTTACCTTCATTTATTTCTTCTCTGATGCTCTCCTTTCTTTTTATGTAAATTCAAGTGTCTGATCTATATCTCTTTCCTTATGTTTGAAAATCTTCTTTTAACATTTTTTGCAGGGCAAGTCTGCCGTCTGGGAATTCTCCCAGTTTTTGTTTATCTGAGAAAGTATTTCTTTTTTACTTTGGAAGGATAATCTCAATGGATACAGAATTCATGGATGCCATCTTTTTCTTTCAACATTTTAAAGATCTCATTCCACTCTTGTTGCATTATTTTTAAAAAATGAGAAGTTTGCTGTAATTTTTATCTTTTTCTTTTGCATGGGAAGTGTTCCCTAATCCTTGGATTTCATCAATATTTTCTCTTTATCTTCTTTTTTTCCTGCAGTTTAGCTCTGTGATGTATATTTTGAGAATTCTGTTCTCTAAACTTCTGGTTCCATGGTTTGGTATCTGTCATTCATTTGGAAAGTTCTCAGCCATTATTATTTTGGCAAATATTTCTTCTGCTCCCTTCTGTCTTCTGTGACATTCTAATTATATGCATATTGCAACTTTTGATATTGTTTCACAGCTCTTGGATGTTGTCCATTCCATTCCATTCTCTCCTTTTTTCCCCCTTTTTTGGCTCTTTGCATTGCAATGTGAGAGGTTTCTATTTACTTATGTTCAAGTTCAGTGATTCTTTCCTCAGCCATGTCAAGTCTACTGATGCACCCATCAAAGGCAGTCTTCATTTCTAATATTGTTTTTCATTTCTAGCATTTCTTTTTTATCCTTTCTTATAGGTCCCATCTGTCTGATGATATTTCATTTGGTCTTGCACATTGTCTACTTTTTCCTCAAGAGCGTTGACCATAGTAGTCATTGTTAATTAAAATTTCCTGAGATAATTCCAACATCTTTTTTATACATAAGCCTGGTTCTGATACTTGCTTTGTCTCTTCAGATGGTGTTTGTTCTTGCCTTTAAGCATGCTTTGTGAATTTTGTTGAGAGCAGACATATTGTACAAAGTAATACTAACTGATGTAAACAAACCATTAGCATGAGGACTACATTAATATGTCTAGGAGTTTGGGTATAGTTAATGTTTCTTTTAGCTGTAAGCACCAGAGGCTCTGCATTATTCTGGTGATCCGCTCTTGGCTTTCAATTTCCCTTTGTACCATTTTTAGAGAAAGCCTGTGTCTTGGAGTCCTTTTTCTATAATCTACCTTTATTACTTCTGGAGGTTTGTTGGTATTGTGATAGACTGTTGAGAAAAAAGGGGTATGCTCTAATCTTCTGATTGTCTTCTAATGGGCCTGTCTTGGGGATTTGGCCTGTGAAGTATTTCTGCTTCTCCTCCAGGGGTAGAGCTTTGATCACTCCTATCCACTAGTCTCTTCTCCAGCTTTAGTGTTTCTAGTATATTTCCTTGAAGCCCTCTTCCTTGTTGACTGTGGCTCCTCCCCGGCCATGACATGGAGGTAAGATCGGTCTAGAATGGAGTGTATTTTCTTTCCCCAAACTGGGATACATTTCCAGATTTGCCTTCTAGTGATATCCTCCATCCTAGAGATTAGGTCTTTTAGAGAGGAAGGGTCTGGGAGAGCTTCACAATACCCACTGCCCTCTTTCACTGTCAGAGCCACTTAAGAAGCTTTCTCAGATCTCCCAGTGAAAATGTGGTGGTGTTCCTGGAGGAAAAGCCTGGGAAGGTGCTGGGAGTCCCCTCTAACTGCAGACTCTAGGAGCTTCTCACCTCCTGTAGTCTCTACACAGTCTGGCAATTCCTAATCCACACTACATAAGTGGTCCTTGACTGGCAGGTCCTACTCCAGGTAAGCCAATCTCAAGAGCTTTAGCTCTCTGGAAGCACCTAACAATCCAGTTTTGGGGAATGCAGTAATGATTTCCAATCTTTTTCCATGTTGGGCTGAAACCTGAAGTCTTCAGATTCAGGATATGTATTTTATTTGGAGGTTAAAATCTAATACTATTACTATTTATTTTGTTGCTCAAATTATTTCAGCCTTGGTCATTGAGAGCTTTTTTAAAATTTGGCTCTGGTGTTCCTTTGATATACCCCCTTTCTTCCTCTATCACTGAGATCTCTGACTCTATCTAAAATTTATTTGTTTGTTCAAGTCTAGTATTCATATAAAGCAGTTTGATAATATGTCCCATAGGTACAGGTGAAACAAGTTTACCAACTGGAATGCATTGTCCCTTTAGTTACTTTGGCCTTAAGTCTTGGATTATGCAGTCAAACCACTGTTTTCCAGATACTTAGGTTGATTTTTTTCTTCCCACTCGCTTCACTGTGTTGATCTCATTCATCTGTAGCCTCCTTAGTCACATTCTGCATTCCATCCTCAGTGATTTCTGTACACCTGTCTTCCAGTATATGGATTCCTTCCTTACCTGTACCCGGATTACTATTTAGCCTATTGAAGACATTCCTTCTCAATGTGGTATGCATTTTTGTTGTTTTCATTGGAGTCTGCATTATAACTTCTAAATTTAACCACTTATTTTACATGTTGTCTATTTTTTCCCTTCGAGACTTTAACACAATCATTGTAGTTATTTTAAATTCCCTCTCAGGTACTTCCAACATGTCTGTTACATTTGAGTTTGGTTTTAACGATTGCTCTGTTTCTTAGGAATGTGCTGTTTTTTCTTACTTTTGTGTATGCTTTCTAGTTTATTCTTTTTAAAAAATTTTTTAATGTTTATTTATTTTTGAGAGATAGAGAGAGAGACAGAGCATGAGCAGGGGAGGGGCAGAGACAGAGGGAGAGAGACATAGAATCTGAAGCAGGCTCCAGGCTCTGAGCTGTCAGCACAGAGCCCAATGCGGAGCTTGAACTCTCAAACCATGACATCATGACCTGAACTGAAGTCGGATGCTTAACCGACTGAGCCACCCAGGTGCCCCTAGTTTATTCTTGAAAGATGTACATCTTGTGTAGGACAGAGGAGATTATAGGAAATAGTTTTCCCACTTGGAAATGGTCATGCTTTTCTTTCTGCCAGGACTTTGATGGGGGAACAATTTATTTAACCTATCAAACCTGATTTTTTTAGATTTATTGTTGCTATGGTTACTGCCAGTGTACCACAGGTTTCAAATTCTTCTAGTAATACTTTGTGTTTCGGGTAGGGGTTTTCAGAGGACTTTTTATTTCAGTGCTTGCTCCACGCGGAGCCCCAGTGACGGTCTGTCTTTTGCAAATTACTTGTTACTTGATGCTTCTTTTCCTGGAGCATGTGCTTGGGGATGGGTGCCACAGGTGCAGTTGTTCCCTACTGTTCTGATTAAGTCTTTGTCTTAGGCACTGTATCTCTGCTTCTCAGTCCTGTAGGTGGCTTTGCAGTTCTGAGTCCAGTAGATCTTTATGCCCCTCCTCCAGGGTTTCAAGTTTCTTTTTTCTTCTTTCCTTCCCCTAGCTGCAATGGGTTTTCACCAGGGCGCCATGAGCACCAGTGTGTGTTAACCATCCCCACTACGCATTTAGGTGTCTTAGTTTTGTAGGGAAGATAGAGGAGAACTAGCCCCCACCACCCCAGGAGCTACTGTTGCCCTCCTCCAGTTCTGGGTCACAAGGTAGACTTTCTCAGAAATGAACCAAAATTCTCTGGGTCCTCAGTTGGCAGACCTCCCAGTATTTGCAGTTCCCAGGGTCTCCACCCACCTGCCAGTGCATATTCCATCTCCACCAATTTTCCAAAATCCCCAGCTGGTTTGCTAAGGATGGACAGATGACCCCTTCTTACTGTCCATCTGCATCCTTTCCTGGTAAGCCACTTCTCTTATCTTGTGTTTCCCTGAATGCTCCTGTCTTTTTTCTTGGATTTTTTGGAGCAGTTGACTGCCTTGGAACTTCATCACTCGAATGGGCTCAGGAAAAGTTGTGAACTTGCTGTTGCGTGTATACGTTTTTATATCACTGTGAATTTTCAACCATGCAAACGTATTGAAAATTTTAAAAAGAAAAGTGCAAAACAACGTAGTAACTACTCAAAACTCTTGCATGTGAGAAGCAATCTGTTCAAGAAGGTATAGTAATAGGGCTTGATAAATCATTCATATAGGTGACTATGCTTAACTGTAGAAGAAAAGCTAACACTAAAATTCTCCATGCCTGAGCTTGAACTCTAAAAACCTCACTTTTGCTAAAAATAAGAACAACAAATAGTCAGCAGAGCACATATTCAGATTAAAAGGCATGCAATGACACAATTGTTTCCAGGTGCTAATGGAATTTTATGATACCCTTTGCTTTCAAATTTGAATTAAACTGCACTTCTGTACTGAAACGTCATTTTTATTTATGACATAGTTATGCACTAATAGCCTTCCTACCTTTGGTGGTAATCTTATTTGCCTGGCCATATAAATTGTTCTGTTTATTTTTTGATTTTTATTACTCTGAAGATTCTTTCATTGAACTTTGTAACTATTTTATTTATAACAAATTTGCTTTCCTTCTAGGAATTTATTCTTCTCTATACACACTCACAAACACTTGCGGATGCTTTTACTGAAATGAGTTCATATGTATGTATATATAATATTCACATATATGTATAATATATTGCATATTTTCCTACTTGTGATACATTTTAGCCACTCTGAAATTATCATATATATACTTTAAGATATTTATACATATCTTTTAATAAAATTTATCATGTGCTCAACCTCATTGTCGATGCTGGAAATTTGATAGATTTCGCTTATTTTACAAATGAAAAATGTAAATAAACAAAGCTGGGTATAAAGGAAGTGCTTTGTTCCACATTTACTCATTGGATTGCTTGGGAGCTAAAACTAGAATGCAAACAGTTGATGAATAACTTTTCTACAGTTTTCCTCTCGTCAAGGAACCAAGTGACGTGTATTCTGAAAAGCACCCTTCTCTCAGCTCTACCAATTACCTTTTGTCTTAGGCTAATGTACTCAATTCATAGCACTGTGACATCCAGGATACTTTTTAGCTCCTGAAAGAAAAATAAATATGCACAATAGAATAAGCAGTCCCTGCCCATCCTTGCTTATAATCAAGTGGGCCAAGTTTACCATAGCAACATCCTGTGCATCAGACCTGTTTGTGACTCCTTATGATACTCTGGGAGCAAATTCTTTTCAATGGGCTAAAGATTGTTAGGCAGGCTGAGAGTTTGCAAAACTTGTGCTATTGTCATTAAGAAGAAAGTGAGCCTGTCTATGGTCTACTCTCTGGTCTCTTTGACCATGGCTCTCGGATGTCAAGCACAGACAAGTCTCAGAGCTTACTGGCAGATGAGGAAATAATCATCTAGAACCTTTTAAGATGTGGTTCCTTTGTATCCAAGCCAGAAATGGAGAGTTAAATATGACTGAGAGATAGTCTAAATAGAAAACTGAAGAAGTATAAGCACTGCTTTGGTGAATACTTAGATTTTTTTTTGAGGCATAAGAGGAAGTCAAAAACAAAACAAAAGGAATATTCACAGAGGGATAGAAAGAAGACCAAACCAGCTCAGGTGTGTCAAGAGGAGTTTCAATTAGAAAACAATATTCAGTACAACAAACAGAGCGGGATGATTGGGATAGATGAGAATAAGTGATATAAAAGGGCCTTCATATTTTAGTAGCATGGTATAGATTCCAAATTTTAAAGGAGAGTATAGGATTTAAAGGAGAATATTCTTTTAATTTAATGAAAAAGGGCAAGGTACAGTTATCTTAGGGTTGAGCAGGGTTGACAAGAAAGTATTCCCGCCCCCACCTACCATTAGTGAAAGAAGTGGTAAAAAGTGTAAGCTTTGGAGTGCTCACAGGCTGCCAGAGTTAAACCTCAGTTCTGCTACCTCCAAGTTGTGTATCCTTAGGTGTTTATTTAACCTCTCTTCCAGTCCCTTTTCTCATCTGTTAAATGGTAATGATATTTGTACTTATCTCATAGTACTGGTTTGAAGATTATATAATAAAATATACTATTAACAAGTTTAATAGATTACTTATATGAAACTCTCAGAGTCATAGCTACCATGGAATTCAGAATTTGAAGTAATAAGGATCATATATATGTCACATAAAACCGATCATGGGTTCTGGAGAAGCCTACATGAATAAGTCTGCAGCAAAATACATGCACTTTAATACTAAATTGAATAAAGAAAATAAATAGCTTCTTGTGCATACATTTCAGGTGTTGATGACAAGTAACACTTGGTCAGGAAAGGATTTCACCAATTGAAGTTCCAAAAAAATGTTTAGTTTTCAGAGTTTTTTGGGTATAAGATTTGTCTATAAATACCCTTTGTCATCATCATCATTATCACCACTATCCAAAACGAGATGGGAAGGGATGATATCAGGATATCAAGTTTACCCTTGACAAAAAGGTGTCTGTAGTTAGACACCTGAAAGCATTCTGAGTAGTCACAATGATGTAGAAACCTCCTGTTTGGGTAAGTTTTGTTTTCATATCTTATAGCAACAGCCAAGACATTCAATGGAAGGTTAATAATTATTGGTTATAGCAAATCTTTGTCTTATTCCAGATCTTAAAGGGAATGTGTCAAAATTTCTTTATTAAATATATTATATAGCAATGTACTTTCCCCGATTAAAGTACCAGAAAGCTTGACGAAAATTCAGTCTATTAGATAATGTGGTTTATATGAATCGCAGAAGGCTAATTCAAGTATTGTTTTTCTACCAGTGGCTCTACATAATTTTGACAAATTGACAGCTGATTTCTGCTTTTTCTGGATTATTCTATACAAGAAACTAAGTGGACTTCTGGTTTTTAGTTCCACACGTAAGGAGTCTTCCACTCCTTCCTAACAACTAAAAAGCAGCCAGACTAAGACGCTAACAAATCTTGAATTTATAGGAGTGGAGAGTATGCAGGGCAAATCACTGCTGTTAAGACTGAAGAGGCAGACAGGTGAATACACGGAGTTGGGGGTTACTGGAGCAGAGACTGGGAGAGGAACAGCCATGGATACCTGTGCCGGGATAGGAAAATATGAACTGTAATTGAGGAATTGCTAGAGATTCAGTGTAGACAAGCCTGAGAGTTAAAATCTTCATGGGAAGATGGGCAAGGGTGGGGGAGGTTCCCACAGTTTTGTGAGCTTGACCAGAATCTCACCGGAAATACCAGAGAAAATTCCCCCTATGATTCTGGCAGGGGGAGGGGGAAAGGGACCATTTAAAAATACTCCAGAACACTCTAGTCTTTTGACAAGGTCTTTACTTAGGGCAAGTTGGTTAAGTAGAGCCTAAGCTGCTGGGGTCTTACAACCTAACTGACCTGGGGATAGGAAATACCAAAATCCAGCTTACTCTACTATCCTCTCCCACGTTAAGGGTAAGAAAAACCTAACAAATACTGGTGAAGTACACATTCCACAGACATAGGCTCACTAAAAGTCTGGGGCTGAGACATAGGCTCACTAAAAGTCTGGGGCCTAACCATAGGACCATAGAACACTTCCTTTCCCCCTACCTCACCACCATATTGCTAATGGCCTGTTTACAGCAATTCCTTTTACCTGTTACATCATGGAGAGCTATCAAAAAAAAAAAAAATTACAATGAATTCCTAATGGCAAAAATACCATTTGAAATAACAGAGCAAGCATAAGAACCAGACATGGCAGGGATGTTGGAATTACCAGACCAGGAATTTAAAACAACTATAATTAATACGCTAAGGGCTCTTTTGTTAAAGTAAATGGTATGTAAGAACAGATGGGCAATGTAAACAGAGAAATGGAAATTGTAAGAAAGAACCAAAAAGCAATGTTAGAGATAAAACAACGAAAACAAAACAAAACAAAAAACAAACCAAATCAGAAATTCAGAATGCCTTTAGTGAGCTTATTAGTAGACTGGACACCTCCGAGTAAAGAATCTCTGAGTTTTGGGAAATCACAATAAAAACTTCCAAAACTGAAAAGCAAAGACTGAAAAAGAAAAAAAAAAAAAAAAAAAAGAAAAGAAAGAAAGAAAAAATATATCCACTGACTGTAGAACAATTACAAAAGGTATAACATACAAGTAATGGAAATACCAAAAGAAGAAAGAGGAACAGAAGAAATATTTGAAACAATGACTGAGAATTTCCCCAGATTAATGTTAGATACCAAATCACAGATCTAGAAAGCTCAAAGAATAAGAAGCTGGATTAATGCCAAAAAACTAGAACTAGGCACATCACATTAAATCTACAGAATATCAAACACATAGAAAAAATTCTGAAAAACACAAGAAAAAAAATCTTAATCTATAGAAGGGCAATGATAACAATTACATCCAACTTCTCAGAAAACTATGCAAACTAGAGTGGAATATTTAAAGTGTTGAGAGGAAAAAAGAAATTTTAACAAGGTAGGGGCCCCTGGGTAGCTCAGTCAGTTAAGCATCGACCTTCAGGTCATGATCTCAAGGTTTGTGAGTTCCAGCCCCACATCAGGCTCTCTGCTATCAGCATGGAGGCATAGATCAGCTATCCTCCTTTCTCTCCGCCCCTCCCCATCTCATTCCGTCTCTCTCTCAAAAAAAAAAAAAAAAAAAAAAAAAAAGAAAAAAAAACACTTAAAAACATAAAGAAGGAAAAAGTATTACAAAAAACTGTCAAATTGAACACTTTCAAGATCAGCAACTGTTGTGAAAAAGACACTGGTAAGAAAATAAAGGGTTAACCACAGGCTGGGAGAAAATATTTGCAAACCATACATCCAAAGAGGATTCATATCTAGCGTATGTAAAGAATCCTTTTAATACAATATTAAGATAACAAAATTTAAATTGATCACAAGACTTGAAAGACATAAAAATATACAGATGATAAGTAAGCATATGAAAATATGCTCCACGGCACCAGTCATAGGGAAATGCAAATTTAAATCATTAGATAATACCACATAATTGCTAGAATGATTAATGTTGAAAAGACTGACAAAGCAAGCGAGAATGTGGATCTATATGAAATCTCAAACATTATTGATGGGAATATAAAATAATGCTATCACTTTGGGAAAAAAAAACATTTTGATAGTTTAAGTTATACATAATAGTTTCATATGACCAAGTGATTCCAAAATATATAAAAACATATTTCTACCCAACATCTTCTATCTGAATTTTTAAAGAACTTTATTCATAATAGCCCAAACTAGACATAGCCCAAATGTTCTTTAAATAGTTAGTGGATTAACAAATTGTGGCATATTCATACAAACAAAATACTACTCAATAGTAAAAGAACGTAAACATAAGGGAATGATCTATTGATATATACAATACCATAAGTAAATTTTAAAACATTATCCTAAGCAAAAGAAATGACATACCAAGACCACATATTGTATGATGCCATTTATATAACATTCTAAGAAAGATAAAAATTGTGATACAAAGATTAATTTTTGCTATGGGCTAGTAGTTGGGAGGAAGTTGCTGACTGCAAGAGGGCATTAAGGGAATTTGGGGATGACAGAGATTGGGTATTTCACACTTGGGGTGGCTACACAACTGTATACACTTGTCAAAACGTATCAAATTACACAGTTAAAATTGATGAATTTTATTGCATATAAATTATACTTCAATAAAACTCTCCTCCCACCTAATAAAAAATACAAGTATTTTCAGACAAACAAGGGCTGAGAGAATTCCTCTTCTGAATAACTGCACTAAAGAAACGTTGAAGGAAGTTTTCAGATAAAATAAAAATGACGCCAAATGGACATTTAGATCTACACAGAGAAATGAAGATATGTGGAAATGGTAAATGTGTGGGTAAATATAAACTATTCTTTGCATTTTTTAAAAAATTATTTCAGAGATTCTTATTTGTTTAAAGCAAAACTAAACAATTTGCTCGAGGATTATAGCACTTGACAGATAATTATGGCAATAATAATAAATGGAATAGAAACACAGAAGGGTAGGGTGGCAATGTTCTATTTGTTTTCAAGTGTCATGATTGAAAGTAGACTGTGATGGGTAAAAGGTAAATTTTACAAGCCCTGTAGCTGCCACTAGTGTCGACAGTAGAGATAAAATGGAAGACTAAAAACGTAAAAAAATGAAAAATAAGGAAAGAATTCTCAACGCAAAATGAAGCTGAGAGAGAGAGAGAAAAAAAAGAAACAAAATACAGATGGAAATATTAAACAACACTATGGTACACAAGTCCTACCTTACTGATAACTAGATTAAATGTGAATTATCTAAACTTGTCAATTAAAAGCAGAGGCTGCCATATTGAATAAAAAAACAAAGCTATCTACAATTATGTATTCTATATAAAGGTAGAGATGAGTTTAAAATCTAAAGTCTGGGAAAAGATACAATGTAAACAATAATTTAAAAACACTGAGGTGGCTATATTAATATCAAAAAAAGTACTTTAGCACAAAGAATAGTATCAGAGATGTTTCAAAGTGAAAAAAAGAAAAACTCTGCAAGAATATATAAGAATCCTAAAATGTATGCATCTTGTAAGATATTTTCAAAATTCATGGAACAAATATGGACAGGATTTAAAGAATAATAAATTGACAATTATGAGATTTCAATACTTATTAATGTTTAGAAATATTAAGTAAAAATCAGAGGATACTTAAGACTTGAGCAATTCTATTAATCAAATTAACATTTTAGAACATTATACTCAATAATAACATGTATCCTATTTAAATATACATTCTATTTAAGTGTACACAGAATGTTCATTAAGAGAGACTGCACCAAGGGGCGCCTGGGTGGCGCAGTCGGTTAAGCGTCCGACTTCAGCCAGGTCACGATCTCGCGGTCCGTGAGTTTGAGCCCCGCGTCAGGCTCTGGGCTGACGGCTCAGAGCCTGGAGCCTGTTTCTGATTCTGTGTCTCCCTCTCTCTCCGCCCCTCCCCCGTTCATGCTATGTCTCTCTCTGTCCCAAAAATAAATAAAAAACGTTGAAAAAAAAAATTAAAAAAAAAGAAAAAAAAAAAAGAGAGACTGCACCGGGAATAAATTTAAATAGATTAAAATCAGACTGTTCTACCTGAACACAATGAAATTAAATAGAAATGTATAATATAAGGTGGGGAAATATTCATAATTTTGAGAATTAAAACTAAGTAACTTAAGGAGAAATCATAGGGTATAATAGAAAGAAAACATTTTTTATTGCTCTTATTTATTTTTGAGAGAGAGAGAGAAAGAAAGCGAGCATGAGTGGGGGGAGAGGAAGAGAAGGAGAGAGACAGAGAATCTGAAGCAGACCCACAGAATCTGTGAAGTCAGCACAGAGCCCAAAGCGGGGCTCAAAATCGCGAACCATGAGATCCTGACCTGAGCTGCAGTTGGGTGCTTAACCCACTGAGCCACCCACGTGCCCAGAAAACATTTTGAACTAAACAAATAATAAAAACAAAATCACATATCACATATCAAAATATGTGATATAAAGCAAAAGCAATATTTATAAGGAAATGTATAGCTCGCTTTATTTATTTATTTAGTTAGTTAACTAGTTATTAGTTATTTGAGAGAGAAAGCACAATTAGGGGAGAGGGGCAGAGGGAAAGAGAGAGAGAATCTAAAGCAGACTCTATGCTCAGCACAGGGCTCCGTGCAGGGCTCCATCCCATGACCCTAGGATCATGACCTGAGCTGAAATCAAGACTCCAAACCCAACTGACTGAGCCACCCAGGCAACCCCCAAAATGCATAGCTTTAAACACTTATATTACAAAAGATGAAAAATCTAATATTAATGATCTTAGACTTCTCTTTTGCTAATGGTTGATAAACTTTTAGACCAATACTTCCACAGATAACAACAATAAACTATGGGGTAATATGTAAAAATAAACAACTATCTAAGGGCACTGGAGACTGAGTAAAGCAGGCAGATATTACCCAGAGTCAAACCTTGGGTAGAAGAGAATAAATCCTAGGTAAGCTTCCTGCTTTCATCACACACCCTTAGTACAATGTTGTGCAGCTAAAATATGGAAGTGATAAAACTTTCTTTTCTTTTTTTTTTTTTTTTTTTTTTTTTTTTTAAAGGGATTTCTTCAACGTTTTTTATTTATTTTTGGGACAGAGAGAGACAGAGCATGAACGGGGGAGGGTCAGAGATAGAGGGAGACACAGAATCGGAAACAGGCTCCAGGCTCCGAGCCATCAGCCCAGAGCCTGACGCGGGGCTCGAACTCACGGACCGCGAGATCGTGACCTGGCTGAAGTCGGACGCTCAACCGACTGCGCCACCCAGGCGCCCCAAAACTTTCTTTTCTTATTGAATAAGTGGATTGATGGGCCAAAGGGCAGAGTTTGGGGCAACTACACAGCTGAAAAATTAAGAGGGGGTAGAGTGGAATTGGGGGAAGGATCTCTAAAAAAGAGAGATAGGGTAGAAACACCTTATCATATGTAAATAAATATCTGGCTGAACTTGCATAGATAAAACTGCAATTTGAGTTCTATCCAGATGATTGCTTGAGAAAACAAAAACAAAACAAAACAAAAAACCCCACACAATCAATCAATCATCTTTGGAAGTATATAACATAATCCAGAATCCCAATATTATTATATTATAATAATTATATATTTATTATATATAAATATATATAATATATTATAATTATATATAAATATATATAATATATATAATATATTATATATTATTAATATATAATAATTATATAATTAATTAATATATAATATATAATATTATAATCCCAACAATATTATTCACAACATCCAGAACACAAATCCAAATTACTTAAATGTCAAAGAAACAGAAAAATGCCACACTCAAGGAAAACAAAAAATCAATGAGGACAAAACTAGAGATGGCCAAGATGTTGGAATTGGAACAGGTTTTAAAGCAGCTACTGTAATTATCTCCATGGATATGGAAATACATTGATGATGAATAAAAAGATAGAAGTCTTGGCAAAGGAATAGAAGCTATAAAAGAAAACTAAAAAGGAAATTAAAAAAATGAAAAATAAACACTCTGAAATAAGAATTTTACCTAACGGCATTAACAACATATTGAAGATAAAGTGAATGAACCTTAAGAGAGATCAATACAAATTACTTACACTAGATAACAGAGAGAACAAAATGCAAAAAGATGAACAGACTGAGGCAAACTACAACAATTAACAATGGTCTAACATATATACAATTACAGTTCGAGGAAAAAAAAGATAAAGGGATAAAATAAATGTATGAAGAAATGTGGCTTAAAATTTCTCTAATTTGGGGAAACTCATAAGTGTACAGATTCAAAAAGCTCATGGGAACACAAGCATGTTAAATGCAAAGAAAATAGTACCTAGGCACATGCAGTCAAATTTATGATAAATGTGAAGGTTTTTGAAAGCAACCAGAGAAAAGCAATATATTTCATACGGAAGAAGAACAAAATTTACTTGAATTCAGTCAAGGTAGCCCTTACGTCTCCATTATGTAGCACAGAGATATTAGGAATATTAGAAATTTAGTGCATGTTTACTGAACAAGCGAGAGATTTACTGAGATGCCCAAATGAAGCCATAATTATTTGAATCACCATAGGTAATAGAAATACGGCTATACTTGGGGTAGAACCTTTAAGGTTCACATCGACAACCAACTAGCTGAGATTCTGAATAAATTCCTCTCTCCATAAATCTGATGTGCTTATCTTTAACACTGAAATAATTGCTTCACCAAGTTGTTGCAAAGATGACATAAGAAAACCCACGTGAAAATGTCTGCTTTTTTAATATATAGAAAACGTGTTGTGATATTTAGTTGAATCTAAGTGATGTTTCAGGTTTGACTATTTCTCATAAAGATACACTTTAATTTCTGCAAGGAAAAACCATATTTGTCGTGCTGTTTTTTTCTTTGAATGGTTTACAGGCTAAAAGTAATTGCCCGACATAAAGGCAAATTACGTATTGACATCTGCAAAATTACTTAAATCTTGTTAAATCCTGTCCATACAGCCTCTCGATCACTAGCATGCTGATAGAAATTTTAATTTAAGGCTTCTAGTTATCTGCTTTATACAACTGAATTTCCTTAAATGTAATTTAAAAATATTTGCTATATTAAGATTTCTAATAAATAAATTAAAAATCAAGAATTTTCCTTAAAATTATTTATGAGAATTTTATTTTGTATTTAACATTCCATCCCATTAAACACCACTAATATCTACCTTAAATGGCTACTAATATTTTTAACATTTGTATCACAATCAAGTTTGATGGTTTAAAAGCTCTAAGAGTATATACTGCAATGTTTAGCTGCACTCCCATTGTACATATAATCAGGACTTACTTAGAGCATATCACATACACACAAATATAAATTTTTTATCTAGTAAAATTAAACTTACTCGAGGTAAGAAGGTAGATATATAGATGATAGACAGAAAGATAGATAGGTAGATAGGTAGGTAGGTAGGTAGGTAGGTAGGTAGATCTCAAACATATGGGAATGTGGTTTCCTTCTTTATGGATTAATATTTCCAAAAGAGATCTCTTATTTGACAATGTTTCTGAAACAAGCTAAGACCTTCTACAAGACTGAGGAAGTGGTCAAAATGACAAAATATTACTAAATCATCAACCATGTTTTTACTTCCCTGGAATCTGGAGATTATGAAAAAAATACACTGTGCTCTAAGCCTTGTCAGGTTGGGATTATTATCCTAATACTGTGAAGACAAATTTTCATTAAGTCACAGATTTTTATGTGTGAAGTACAAGCAGAGAATTATCTTTATGAAATGGGAGAAAATTGCAACTACTTTTCAAATATAACCTTGACATTTTGAAAAGTGCAGTAATGGATCTGTCCCCATGGAGACAAATATTTTACCCTTCATTTCTGCACCAAAATTCAGCACATTAAACCCAGATACGATCTAGTCTCTACGGTCTGTCTTGGGGGTTATATGATTACAAAAATATGTCTGAATTAATAGCAAAAATTCACTGAATGTTTTTGTTCTCCACCCTTCCAATAAATATTGAAAGTTATCTTTTTGTAAACCTCAGGTTTCAAGATAAAATCTGTTTTTATGCAGGAAAATAGATGATTCAGTAAAAAGAAAAAGTTTGGGAGAACCCAAAAGCAGCCATAAGCCCTGGGACTGAGAATTGTATCCTATGATCCCATTCTCCCAGTTGGATACATTTATACAGATAAACATCACTTATAAACATCCAGAGTTTGCTTTCATTTTACCCCTTATTAAGGATAAATGGAAGAAATGTTTAGATTCACAAAAATTCACTGATATGTGCCATTATTTTATTTTTTCTGCTATTCACATTAGGTAAGATAATATACGCATATGTGCTTTACCTGGTACCTAAAATAAATAAGTTGTCCAATAATGTGTTCATTTTGGTCTTTTATTTGTCTCATTATTTCATTCGTTTTTCCCTTTATACTTTCAAAAGATACTAATTAAAAACAATTCTGATCAATATAGCAAAAGAGCAGACCTCAAGTTTACTATTCACAGAACTTTCTAAATCTTTAGAACAAAACCAAAACTTTTCAATCAGTCTTATCACTGGTCTAGTTTTATTGGTAATTTCATACACGCAGCTCATCAAAGTTTTGCCTGTGTATGTGTTTGTCTGTGTGTGTGCGCATGTGTGTGTTGAGGAACAGGAGAACTTAGATTTTTGTCACCACACCAATATACTTAAGCATTATCTCTTCTTATATTTCAATGTTGTTTATCTGCATGTCTGAGGACCCAGCCTTTGAAAACACTACAGAACTTGCTAAGATTCCAGTGTAAACACAGTGATTTCACTTCAGCACCATTTACAATATTAGGTGGAATAGGATGATTGGAATGAATGGAATGGAATATTTTGCTTCCCTCAGGTCAGTTAGGGTGTTAGAAGCCCAGAAGAATAGGCTATGGTTAAATTCTCCTGAGGGCTGACACCCGTTAAAAACAGAATATACTGGGGTATTTCAAAACGGTTCCTGTGAGAACCTGGTAAAGCTTCAAGAATATTCACTGGTCTTTCCAATTTGGGGGGACAGTGATTTTCCTTGTAACCTCACTTCTCTTAAAGATCTAAGAAGAGCTGTTGACTTTTTTAGTTTGTTCACTTTGTTGTTAGAATATAGTGGCAACTTCCAAACTTGTTATATGGTAGACTAGAAATTGGAAGTCCAACTCTGTGTGTTCTAATCTTGCCTATGTTTTTTCTAAAAGTCTTGTAGTTTTGGATTTATATTTAGGTCTATCATCCATTTTGAGTTAGCTTTTGTGCATAATGTGAGGCATAAATTGAGGTTCATCATGTTATTTGTATGTGGCTAACCCCTATTTCCAGCATAATTTGTTGAAGATTCACTCTACTGCATTGAATTTCCTTGGTAACTATGTCAAATGCCATTTGGCTTTATGTATGTGGTTCTATTTCTGGTCTCACTATTCTGGTCCATTCACTTACATCTTTTTTTTTTCTTTTTTTTTAATTTAATTTTTAAGCAATCTCTATACCCACCACAGGGCTCACACTCACAACCCTGAGATCAAAAGCCACATTCTTTGCGACTGAGCCAGCCAGGCACCCCTCATTCACCTCTATCCTATCTTTATGCTAATGCTACATTGTCATGATTTTTGACCTTTATAATGAATCTTGAATGCAAGTTGTGCAAATCCTCCAAAGTTGCTCTTATCTTTCGAAATTATGTGGGCTGTTCTAAGTCCTCTGTATTTCTCCATGAATTTAGAATGTACTTTTTCAATTTCTATAAATTGTTTGCTAGGAATATGATTGAGATCGATTTAACCTATAGAACAATTTGGGGATAATAAACAATTTAATGTTAGTGCATTTGACACTTCTTTTGAAGCTTTGTTAAGGAGGGTCTAAAATAGCCTTTCCCCTAGGCTAGTTCATCCCTGCTACTAAGCAGTTTCTGTGTCTCTCCCAGATACCTGTTATCTAAATGACTCCCAGGCCTGTGTGACCTCTGAATTATCTGGCATAGAGCTCCTTCGAATTTTTATCTGCCTAGCCTGTTGGAGGTTACTCCTATGTGTGCACATTTTAACATGCAGCCAAAGATTCAAAAGGATCCCTCTGCCTACCTCCTTTATAGTACTCCTTTATAGTACTCTGCCTTGCATGACCAGCTGGCTCAGGCTTCCCCAACAGCAATTTCTGTTCTCTCCATCCAAGGCAACACTGTTCTCCTTGGGTTTCTCCTCCCAGTGCTATGGTCCAGAAAGTGCTTTTAGACAACAAAGGAGGTAACCATGGCTTTAACCTCTTTGTTTACTTGCCTTGGGTGTCATACTCCTGTGTTGTGTTTTCCAGTTTCTGAAAACAACTCTTTTCTTTGTGTCATCTAGTGTTTAACAGAAGAAAGGGATATTTGATTCTAGTTATTCCAACATGGTCAGGCTTTGAACTTGTAAACTTTTTAAATAGAATTCTCTTCTCTGATTTTTGCTTATATAATACTATGTATGAATATTGGTTTGTATGGTGGCACTGTAAAATATTCATATGTGGAACATTGTTCTGTTTTGTTTTCCTTTTTCTCTTTTCTTTTACGTTTTTCCCACAGAAACAGAAATTTTATTTAATCATATTCTTCATGTTACTGCATCATCATCATTCATGTTAAGAGTGATTATTGCTACGTACTCTAACGATACAACATCTCATTAGCTTAGCAGCCTGAATGATTATTTCTCACCTAGTCACATTCCAGTGTGAGACAGGCAGACTATGTGGTAACTCAGGTATCCAAGATCTTTTCATCTGTGATGCTGCTGAATTAACAAGAGGAGAAAAAAAAAACAAGGGGATGATTATGCATAAGGTGTAATGATTAGGCCTAACAGTGCTGTTTCTCATTTCTACCACATTTTATCATCCAGAATTCACTTACATAGTTGCAATCTACTCACAAGGAGTCTAAAAGATATAGCCTTCCATGTATTCAGTAGAAGGAAATGGTTTGGGTGAATAATGACTTAGTCTTCACCACATATGCTAATCCATGCACAGTTTCTCTATTATTTTCGTTTTCTCTTATTTCTCCCTTTGTATCTCTGATTCCTAGACCCATTACCAATCCATCACCATAGGTACATACTCTGTTAGATTTCTTTTGATATGATTTTTATTCAAAACTTTGAGCTGTTTACACATATATGTATATTTTTAATTTATTTAAGATATATTGTTCCTAAGATTGGTTTTTATTTAGTATGTTTTACCACATATTTCTGTTGTCATATGTATTTCTATAGAATACTAGAGACTTAAAATTTTCAACTACTTAGTATCATAATCTGAGATTCTGATTCAGTAATTCAGTAATTATAAGGTATGGTATAAACACTTGGGGAAAAAAAGGAAAAAATCAAAACACTAAAACAGACAAAATAAAACAAAATTTAAAAAGAGCTTCCAATAGGAAATGAGTTTCATGGCCGTGATAGAGACACGGTGGTCTGGTTTTCACAATTTATTAGAAATTAAGTACTGTCAGTGTTATCTGTAATCTAAAAGACTCCATATTCTGGTAATTTCTTCCATTGGTATCTGCCTTTCCCCAAATTATTTTATAGGGATCTGACCATGGATCAAAGATCAACATTCTATGTTAGAAATATCTTAATAGAATCTGTATTCTTAATACTTCCAATAATGTTCTGAAAATAAAACCAAAACAAAGAACTCATAAACATCATTTGAAAATCATGTAAATTTAATGTTGAAAAATATCTTTCTAGACATTTCCTATGCAAATAATATGTGCACATACAGGTACATCACACACTCATATTCTTGTAAAAACAAGAATATAAAATGCATACATAAATCGAACAAGCCATGAAGACAGTTTATAAACAAAAAAATGTTGAAATCAATTATTACTGTTCAGTTTTTCATAAATTTCCAGTTGGCTCATTAACAAATTGGAGTTTTTTTGGTTGGCTAATTATCTCCTTAGAAAGCATATATCTCTGCTAGCCTCAAAAAGAGACAGGCAGGACCAAAAGAGGAAATATTACTAGTTGAATGGTGTCAATGAGTTCCACGTTCCAAGCTTGGCAAGTAAACCAGAGAGTTCCCAATATGGAATCGCTGACAAGTTAGAGAAGCAAGTTAAACAAAACGAGTAATACGCCCTTGTATTGACACCAAATGGGGTTATCAGACAGTAGAGGAAGTCCAAAGTGAATCCCTCCAGGAATTCTTATTCCCTTTGATACCAGAAAAAGGTATGACCCTTGATACGGCAATGTGATAGCTTTGGGTGTGGTGGTAAGAACTCTTTTTGTCCATTAGAGTTAAATTAACCTTTTTTCATGTTTGCTTCCTATATTTTTTTTTTGCTGTACATAGGGCCCCCTGTTTTATCAACAGTTTTTAAAAAGATATTATTCTATTGCCTAGTTATTGAAACGTATATATAGATGAAGAGGTGTTAGTATTAAGGGTGTTTATTTCTTTTAGAGAACCTTGCAAGAGATAAAGCAGTCCTTCTGGCTTCCTAGTGTGCTACTTAGGCTGAGCTTTATTGCTCCCCCTCACTCATTCAAATAGTAGTTTTGAGTCATTTGGTTTATTACTGCTGTGAACGTCCTTTTATATGTCATATGAAGGTTTCTATATTTGTGATTTAAATACAATGAAGAGAGAGAAGATGGCGGCGTAGGAGGACGCTGGGCTCACCTGGTCCTGCTGATCACTGAGATTCCACCCGCATCTGCCTAAATAACGCAGAAAACCGCCAGAAGACTAGCAGAGCAGACTCTCCGGAGCCAAGTGTAGACGACAGGCCCCCGGAAGAGGTAGGAAGGGCGGAGAGGGGGTGCGCACAACACGGAGAGGTGGTGCGCTCCACACGGACCGGCGGGAGGGAGCCCCCCCCCCCCGCCACAAGGGAGAGCCCCCGAGTCTGGCTGGCAAAAGCGGAGGGGCCCGACTCCGTGAGTTCTGACAGCCTGCAGGACTTAACATCTGGAAGTTTACAAGTCGACAGCTCTGCTCGGAGAGCGGGAGGGAGAGTTGTTGAGCCCCGGAGGGCAGAGCTCAGCTTGGCGGAGAACAGAGGCGCTCGCCAGCGCCGTCCCCCTCGCCCATCCCCCAGCCGAAATCCCAAAGGGAACCGGTTCCCGGCATGGAACTTGCTGGCACCACACAAATACGCAGCGCTGTGCTTCTGCGGATCCATCCCTCTGATGGGTCTGCCTCCCTCCTGGTGCCGCAGGGCCCCTCCCGCAGGGGACCAATGACCTAAGCCTGCCCCTCCCGCCCCTGTGCACCTTGCGAATCGACCTTGGCTAATACGCCAGATCCCATTCAACCAGCACCACAAGCCTGGCAGTGTGCAAGTAGCCCAGACAGGGGCCACACCTCCACGGTGAGTCCCGCCCCTGGGAGAGGGGAAGACAAGGTACACACCGGTCTGACCTCACCGTGGCCCCAGCAGTGGCCTGGGGGCAGACATCAGGTCTGACCGCGTCCCCACCCACCAATATGAGTTACTCCAGACAGCACAGGGGAAGGGCCCTGAAGTTCCGTGCCACCCCAGGGACTATCCAAAATGACGAAACGGAAGAATTCTCGTCAAAAGAAACTCCAGTAAGCAGTGACAGCAAACGAACTGATCAAAAACAATTTAAGCAATATAGCAGAAAATGGATTTAAAATAAGAGTCATAAAATTAATCACTGGGCTTGAAAAAAGTATAGAAAACAGCAGAAAATCTATTGCTACAGAGATCAAGGGACTAAGAAATAGTCATGAGGAGCTAAAACATGCAAAATAAAATGCAGGCGACCACAGCTCAGATTGAAGAGGCAGAGGAGAGAATAGGTGAATTAGAAAATAAAATTATGGAAAAAGAGGAAGCTGAGAAAAAGAGAGATTAAAAAATCTAGGAGTGTGAGGGGAGAATTAGAGAACTAAGTGATGCAATCAAACAGAACAGTATCTATATAATAGGAATTCCAGAAGAGGAAGAGAGAGAGAAAGGGGCTGAAGGTGTACTTGAACAAATCATAGCTGAGAACTTCCCTGATCTGGGGAAGGAAAAAGGCACTGAAATCCAAGAGACACAGAGAACTCTCTTCAGACATAACTTGAATCGATCTTCTGCATGACATTTCATAGTGAAACTGGCAAAATACAAAGATAAAGAGAAAATTCTGAAAGCAGCTAGGGATAAACATGCTCTAACTTACAAAGGTAGACATATAGGAGTAGTGACAGACCTATCTACTGAAACTTGGCAGGCCAGAAAGGAATGGCAGGAAATCTTCAATGTGATGAACAGAAAAAATATGCAGCCAAGAATTCTTTATCCAGCAAGTCTGTCATTCAGAATAGAAGGAGAGATAAAGGTCTTCCCAAACAAAAACTGAAGGAATTCGTCACCACTAAACCAGCCCTACAAGAGATCCTAAGGGGGACTCTGTGAGTGAAATGCTGCAAGGACCACAAAGTACCAGAGACATCACTACAAGCATGAAACCTACAGACATCACAATGACTCTAAACCCATATCTTTCTATAATAACACTGAATGTAAATGGACTAAATGCTCCAACCAAAAGACATAGGGTATCAGAATGGATAAAAAAAAACAAACAAATAAGACCCATCTATTTTCTGTCTACAATAGACTCATTGTAGACCTGAGGACCCTTTCAGATTGAAAGTGAGGGGATGGAGAACTATCTATCATGCTACTGGAAGTCAAAAGAAAGCTGGAGTAGCCATACTTATATCAGAAAAACTAGACTTTAAGTTAAAGGCTGTAACAAGAGATGAAGGCATTATATAATAATTATATATTTATATATTATCTATAAATTTATAAATTATAAATGATAAGAATATGGTAATTGCAGGGGACTTTAATACTCCACTTACAGAAATGGATAGATCATCTAGACACAGGATCAATAAAGAAACAAGGGCCCTGAATGATACATTGGATCAGATGGACTTGACAGATATATTTAGAACTCTGCAGCCCAAAGCAACAGAAAATACTTTCTTTTCGAGTGCACATGGAACATTCTCCAGGATAGATCACATCTTGGGTCACAAAACAGCCCTTCATAAGTACCAAAAGAATTGAGATCATACCATGCACACTTTCAGACCACAATGCTATGAAGCTTGAAATCAACCACAGGAAAAGGTCTGGAAAACCTCCAAAAGCCTGGAGGTTAAAGAACACCCTACTAAAGAATGAATGGGTCAACCAGTCAATTAGAGAAGAAATTCAAAAAATATATGGAAACAAATGAAAATGAAAATACAACAATCCAAACGCTTTGGGATGCAGCGAAGGTAGTCCTGAGAGGAAAATACATTGCAATCCAGGCCTAGCTCAAGAAACAAGAAAAATCCCAAATACAAAATCTAACAGAACACCTAAAGGAAATAGAAGCAGAACAGCAAAGACACCCCAAACCCAGGAGAAGAAGAGAAATAATAAAGATCAGAGCAGAAATAATCAATATAGAATCTAAAAAAACTGTAGAGCAGATCAATGAAACCAAGAGTTGGTTTTTTGATAAGATAAACAAAATTGATAAACCTCTAGTCAGACTTCTCAAAAAGAAAAGGAAGATGACCTAAATAGATAAAATAATGAATGAAAATGGAATTATTACAACCAATCCCTCAGAAATACAAGCAATTATCAGGGAATTCTATGAAAAATTATATGCCAACAAACTGGACAACCTGGAAGAAATGGACAAATTCCTAAGCACCCACACACTTCCAAAATTCAAATAGGAAGAAATAGAAAACTTGAACAGACCTATAACCAGCAAAGAAATTGAATCAGTTATCAAAAATCTCCCAACAAATAAGAGTCCAGGACCAGATGGCTTCCCAGGGGAATTCTACCAGGCATTTAAAGCAGAGATAATACCTATCCTTCTCAAGCTGTTCCAAAAAATAGAAAGGGAAGGAAAACTTCCACTTTTTCTATGAAGCCAGCATTACTTTGATTCCTAAACCAGACAGAGACCCAGCAAAAAAAGAGAACTACAGGCCAATATCCCTGATGAATATGGATGCAAAAATTATAAATAAGATACTAGCAACAGCATATAATTCAACAGCATATAATTCAACAGTATATAAAAAGAATTATTCACCATGATCAAGTGGGATTCATTCCTGGGCTACAGGGCTGGTTCAACATTCACAAATCAATCAATGTCATACATCACATTAATAAAAGAAAAGATAAGAACCATATGATCCTGTCAATCGATGCAGAAAAAGCATTTGACAAAATTCAGCATCCTTTCTTAATAAAAACCCTTGAGAAAGTTGGGATAGAAGGAACATACTTAAACATCATAAAAGCCATTTATGAAAAGCCCACAGCTAACATCATCCTTAATGGGGAAAAACTGAGAGCTTTCTCCCTGAGATCAGGAACACAACAGGGATGCCCACTCTCACCACTGTTAACATAGTGTCGGAAGTTCTAGCATCAGCAATCAGACAACAAAAGGAAATCAAAGGCATCACAGTTGGCAAAGATGAAGTTAAGCTTTCACTTTTTGCAGATGCATGATATTATACATGGAAAATCTGATAGACTCCACCAAAAGCCTGCTAGAACTGATACATGAATTCAGCAAAGTCGCAGGATACAAAATCAATGTACAGAAATCAGTTGCATTCTTACACACTAATAATGAGGCAACAGAAAGACAAATAAAGAAACTGGTCCCATTCACAATTGCACCAAGAAGCATAAAATACCTAGGAATAAACCTAATCAAAGATGCAAAAGATCTGTATGCTGAAAACTATAGAAAGCTTATGAAGGAAATTGAAGAAGATATAAAGAAATGGAAAAACATTCTGTGCTTATGGATTGGAAGAATAAATATTGTTAAAATGTCAATACTACCCAAAGCTATCTACACATTCAATGCAATCCCAATCAAAATTGCACCAGCATTCTTCTCGAAGCTAGAACAAGCAATCCTAAAATTTGTATGGAACCACAAGAGACCCCGAATAGCCAAAGTAATTTTGAAGAAGACGACCAAAGCGGGAGGCATCACAATCCCAGACTTTAGCCTCTACTACAAAGCTGTAATCATCAAGACAGCATGGTATTGGCACAAAAACAGACACATAGCCCAATGGAATAGAATAGAAACCCCAGAATTAGACCCACAAAAGTATGGCCAACTAATCTTTGACAAAGCAGGAAAGAATATCCAGTGGAAAAAAGACAGTCTCTTTAACAAATGGTGCTGGGAGAACTGGACAGCAACATGCAGAAGGATGAAACTAGACCCTTTCTTACACCATTCATAAAAATAAACTCAAAATGGATAAAGGACCTGAATGTGAGACAGGAAACCATCAAAACCCTAGAGGAGAAAGCAGAAAAAAAAACCTCTCTGACCTCGGCCGCAGCAATTTCTTACTTGACACATCCCCAAAGGCAAGGGAATTAAAAGCAAAATGAACTATTGGGACCTCATGAAGATAAAAAGCTTCCGCACTGCAGAGGAAACATAAACAAAACTAAAAGGCAGCCAACAGAATGCGGAAAGATATTTGCAAATGACATATCAGACAAAGGGCTAGTATCCGAAATCTATATAAAGAGCTCACCAAACTCCACACCTGAAAAACAAATAACCCAGTGAAGAAATGGGCAGAAAACATGAATAGACACTTCTCTAAAGAAGACATCCAGATGGTTAATGGGCACATGAAAAGATGCTCAACGTCGCTCCTCATCAGGGAAACACAAATCAAAACTACACTCAGATACCACCTCATGCCAGCCAGAGTGGCTAAAATGAACAAACCAGGAGACTACAGATGCTGGCGGGGATGTGGAGAAACGGGAACCCTTGCACTGTTGGTGGGAATGCAAACTGGTGCAGCCGCTCTGGAAAACAGTGTGGAGGTTCCTCAAGAAATTAAAAATGGATCTACTCTATAACCCATCAATAGCACTGCTAGGAATTTACCCAAGGGATACAGGAGTGCTGATGCATAGGGGCACTTGTACCCTAATGTTTACAGCAGCACTTTCGACAATAGCCAAATTATGGAAAGAGCCTAAATGTCCATCAACTGAGGAATGGATAAAGAAATTGTGATTTATATACACAATGGGATACTATGTGGCAATGAGAAAGAATGAAATAATGGCCTTTTGTTGCAACGTGGATGGAACTGGAGAGTGTTATGCTAAGTGAAATAAGTCATACAGAGAAAGACAGATACCATATGTTTTCACTCTTATGTGGATCCTGAGAAACTTAACAGAAGACCAGGGGGGAGGGGGAAGGAAAAAAAAAACGGTTAGAGAGGGAGGGAGCCAAAACATAAGGGACTCTTAAAATCTGAGAACAAACTGAGGATTGATGGGGGGTGGGAGGGAAGGGAGGCTGGGTGATGGGTACTGAGGACGGCACCTGTTGGGATGAGCGCTCAGTGTTGTATGGAAACCAATTTGACAATAAATTTCATATTTAAAAAAATAAAAATAAATAAATACAATGAAGATATCAACATCATTTTCATTCGAATTGACCCGTATATCTAATTTCGCTGAGACCTCCAGTTATTGCATATTATCAGGGATAGATCTGAAATTGAAACTCACAGGAGTACAACGTTCTCACACCTCTCCGGAATCCCCAAAAATAAAGGCTCAAGTGGTACCCAGGTGGCTCAGTTAGTTAAGCGTCCGACTTTGGCTCAGGACATGATCTCGCGGCTCGTGGGTTCAAACCCTGTATCCGGCTCTGCGCTGTCCAGCTCAGGCACCGGAGCTTGCTTCTGATTCTATGTCTCCCCCTCCTTCTCTGTTCCTCCCAGGTTCCTGCTCTCTCAAAAATGAATAAACATTCATACATACATACATATATACATACGTACATACACACATACATACATACATAAAGGTTCAGGTTAACCAAAAATGTACAAGTAAGTAATCCACTGTCTCCTTCTGGATAATCAATTAAGAATAAAGAATAGGGGCGCCTGGGTGGCTCAGTCGGTTAAGCGTCCGACTTCAGCTCAGGTCACGATCTCACGGTCTGTGAGTCCGTGAGTTCGAGCCCCGCGTCGGGCTCTGGGCTGATGGCTCAGAGCCTGGAGCCCGCTTCCGATTCTGTGTCTCCCTCTCTCTCTGCCCCTCCCCCATTCATGCTCTGTCTCTCTCTGTCTCAAAAATAAATAAACGTTAAAAAAAAAAAAGAATAAAGAATAAACAATTATTGGTTGCAAAGAAAGCAGTGGTTACAGAATCAAGCTAGCTTACACGTGCAGTGAGCCAGGAATCTTTGTTTTTGTTATTACCATTAGAATGAATCATTATTTGTGGGCATTTTCCAGTTTAGGGTAAAAGACTTTCTCTTAAAACTCACGCTTTCCATAAGGAACTTAAATGCACTGAGAAATCATGTGCCTTTAACATTTCTTTTTGAAAATGTGACAGTTTGATTTAATTTTGCCCCTAAAAGATACATTTATGAACTTAATATCATTTTATATTAATTTGAAAGTTGATGGCAACTTATTTTCTATGCTTGAAGGTTGTTTTTATTGCTTCAAGTATTATTTTGACAACTATAAATGCCAAAGATTTTGAGAAAAGCACTTTTGCACAATCTGTTGGGGGGAAAAATGGATCCACTAACACATAAAGCAAATTCTAAACCTCATGTTTTCAAGTATCTTCACAGATATGTGCCTTGATTTTTATTTTCCTCTTCAAAATACTGATAATGATCCCTATCTGCCATCTTCACAAAGTTGTTCTGAGACTCAGGTGAGATGGGTATGAAAGCAATTTGAAAAATATAAGAGTTTTGAAATTAAGAACTTTCATTCTAAAGAGTACTCTAATAGTCTTTCAAGAGTTTATATAATTAAGCCAAGTGCTTAATTTCCTAAGTTATGGAAATACTCATTGGAGAATAAGCGCTATGGGAACTTGTTTTGCTGAGTTTCTATGAGGTAACTAGAATGAGAAATGGCAGCTTTGTAGGGCACTCTAAAGGCTTCCATTTCATTCTAACATGTTAAAACAAATCGGTACCTGTATGTCATGTTTCACTTGGGTTTTTAGTGGCATGTCCATGGTTGGGAAGTTTTTGTCTTGTCTGTAAGTAGAAGCTGAGTGTATTTATAATTTGGGAAGTGCCTCTTTATCAACTTTAGGGATATGTTAGGAAACAAAGATTTTTTTTTTCTTGGTTAAATATAATCCACTTACTAAGTAATATCTGCTTTTAAAAACGCATTTTGGTTCAATGATATGTAATTCAATATTTAAAAGCTACAAAAAATATTTAAGATCTACTGTTCTAAGAGTCAGAAAGCCAATTCAGGCAACATTCATTAAGAACACATCAGGCATACAAACATATAGCTTTACATACTAAGTGGATAGATAGACATATAGATAAGTAGGTGCAAATTATGTGCATACGTATCCATGGATAAGAATATATATGCATACATATATACGTATCTAAAAAAATTTAAATCTGTCTTGTTGAAATGTATTCTTAAAACTACATTGATCATTTATGGCCAATAACATAAACCCCAGTAAGCCCTTCTTCCCACATCGCCATAGAAATATTGTCCTCGCATGGACTTTCCCCACTTAGCTGAGTCTTTGTGTGCATTTCTTTTCTCTGAGTTATGTCTTTGATATCACATTACTGGGCTCTCAGGTACATGTAAATGGTTTCAATATAAAGACTGCTCTCAGAATGTTAACAGAAACTCTGTGACTTATGGCAAAAACATTCCATATCTTTCCCCTTTCTGTTCCGTGATAGTGTAAGAGTAACATGGTATGGTGGAAGGAAACATGAATGCATATGCATATAAATTTAAATGCCGACTCCTTATTTCATTATTTATCTTTATAAATAGATATTGTAATACCTATCTAGAGATGACAAGCAATAACATTGGTCCAGAATCCCTATTCCCAACATAGTTGTTATTTTGTTATTTTCCGGACAGCAAATGATATTGGTTTAGTGAAGTCAGGGTACAGTGACTTATCACTCGTCTCTTGGCTAAAGAGGTGAATTCATGATCTTTCAGCCCAGAATATACTCTGGCATCTGCTTCTGAATACCTGAGATACCACCGTGGTAGTGAGGGAGTCTCGCAAGGTTTTAGACCTTTAGACCTCCTCCAACAACTCTCATTCCCTTTAGTTTTATAAATCCCTATGGAATTTGGTTATGAGTCATTGACACTTTAGTGAAAATTCACTCAATACTCACTCATCTAATGAATAACTCTTATATTCCAGACACTAGGTGAGACAGATGGTATCTTGGAAATAGACTGAAAAATTTCTCCAAGTTTTACTTCTTAGAGACAGATCTTAAAAGGAAGAAACAGGATAAAGAGAATTTTTTGTACAGATCGTCTAAGCAGTACTGCCCCCTTCCCAATTGATGGGAAGCAGATAAACTTTTAGTTTGTTGACAAATTTCTCAACCATCAAAACTCCTACAGTCTGCAAGTCTTCTATTCTCTGATGTCTTATCCACAAATTCTTTTACTATTTTCTCCTTTTAAAGCCATGCTTTCATTTTTCAAATTGATGAGCATTGGTGCCTTCCCATTTATGACTCAACCTCTTGACTGATTTTATCTCCTTATAGGCAGTGTGCCTCCCTCAGTCACTTGCAGAAAACACCTTCTAGCTTTAACCTTACACTTGAGAATTTATACTTTATACTCACTAACCCTCTTCTCCACTTTGAATTCACAAGTAGGATTCACACTGTCGAGAAAATGCTACAGAACTGGGAGGGTGGGGTGACTGGGTTTGAGGTTTTCAGCAAAGACAACCTGTTTTGCCTCACTGGCATCATCACAAAGCCATATTACAGAGAACTCAAGGGTTTCTATCTTGTGCCCAGGCTGGAGGGCCTACAGCATGTTGTTCAAAAAAAATTTTTTTGCCTTTTTATAACAAATGGAATTCAGAACACTCAAGAAAGTATATATCACATATGGCAGTCATTCTGACGCTGAAATTAAAATACAAAAGTGGAATCTCTTGGTGAAAAAGATAATAGTATGATCAGAGCATGTTCATGATATGATAATTCTAGTCTCAAGTTGTAATAAATTTACATCTTGGAAGATGTCCATCTATAAATTTAAAATGTATTTTATTTTTAAAAACTTTTATGTTATTTTCTCAAGCCTTAAATGTTACCATCTTTTGTTCTATTCCTTGAACTAATCACTTCCTGATTACCCAAGATCATGCTTTGTTTTTTATCCCGACTGTAGCATACTTCCCTAATTTTAAAATGATTTTTATGAACATGATTTTTATCTCATGTATTAACAATATTGGGAAAAAGAAAAGATATAAATGATGTCCACGAAGCCAGTATGCTGGGTCTCAGCCTCATAAGAGTATAGATCTTGTGAATAAAACTGTAACCTCTGCAGGCCAAAGCAAATGTTTGCAAAGCAAAGAACACCCTCTGGGCCAGACAACTCCTGGGAGACACTTCAAAGTTAGGCCATAGCTGAGAAAAAAAAAAAATGAAATCATGACTCTTCCCCAGAATACCCAGCTTTCACTTTGTTCTGGGGGGGAGCTAAAACCCAGAATGCATCACCGAAGCTGAGTTATTCCATTTTAAGCATTTTACAACTTTAAACATCCTATCTCGGAATTTTCAGACTACATGGGATTAATTAGGTCATAACTAAGACTTAAAATTTAAAATTAAAAGCTGGAAAACCTACTACATGTACCTTTTCATCTATGCTCATGGATCAATTATGGTTTATAAATGTGATGTCCACTGAACATTGGTAAAAGTAAGGCAGATGTGTGCGTTCTGATTTACAAATAGGTGTCTAAACCACACTGTGAATTAGTAAAGAAGACTTGGGACACTGTTTATGTGTTACGTGTTATAATGAGATTAAAAGCAACAAAAATTTTACATACACACTGTACCAGAGTTCTCCAGAGACACAGCACCAACAGAATATATACAAACACACACACACGCGCACACACACACACACACACACACACACACACACACAGAAACAGAGAGAGAGAATTTAAGAAACCTGCTACATAATTTTGGGGCTGGCAAGTCTGAAATCTATAAGGTCAACTAGTAAGCTGGGAACTCAGGAGATGAAACTTTGGTCTTCAGGCAGAATTTCTTTTTCTCTGGGAAATCTCAGTTTTTAGTCTTAACACCTTTGACAGATTAAATGAGGTCCACCCAAATTGTTGACAGTAATCTCCTTTACTCAAAGTCAATTACTGTAGTTGTCAACCACATCTATAAAATATGCTAACAGAACACCTAGACTAATGTTTGACCAAATAATGGAGTACCATTGCTTAGGCAAATTGGCATGTAAATAATCATTAGAGGGAGGGAATTACACACAGGAGTGAACACCAGGAGGAATTCAATGGGGTCTCCTTGGGCGGCGGGGGGGGGGGGGGGGGTCTTTCCAATATAGGAGGTATTTATTTGTGTGTGTGTGTGTGTGTGTGTGTGTGTGTGTGTGTGTTGGGAGGGAGTTTGTTTTTAAATTATTTTTTACCAGATATGAGATGTGTAGAATCCAGTGATGGGCAACATTTCTTCTCACATAAGTTCTACTGAGAAAAATAGAATGCATTGCTTTTAGATAATAAACTGGTAATTCTGAAGATAAAATGGAAATCCATAAATAAGCTCTCTCTTTTTTTTTTTCATTTTAACATTCAGATTTTGAATCAAGTTAGAAGTAGTCTTTCACACCACCACCTATCAAGACAAAGGTCAAAAAACACAACAGTAGCCAAAGTATAGGGTTTTCTGCCAGTCCTATTTGCCAAGGCTTTCATTCTTTCTCGGGCAAGAATGATTGGGTGTGTTTACATCTGTGTGTGTATGGGCAAGTGCTTATGACAGAAAAAGGAAGCTGTGACTTAACAGTAGGTGAAATCCTTCACAAAAGTTGTGCCAAGCCTGAATTCTCACTCAATGAGGAAACCTCAATTTCCTGTTCTCAGTCCAAGGTCAGAGCCTGCAGCCCAAGGTCACAGCACATGAGTAGGGCTGCAAGATCACAGAAGAATCTTTCCTGAGATTAATGGCAGGGCTGAGCCAAAGATGACTGAAGGGGCACCCTCTGGCATGCTCATTTATCAGGGATTTACTTGTTGGCTAATGATAGCAATAACAGTTTGTATCTGACAGACACAACTGGATATGTGCAGTAAGAAACTCTGTATTTGAAGTTGGATTATATTGGATCTATACAATTTCCTCTCCTAGTGCTCAGGCTGTCCTCACAGTCTCTGTTGGTGAAGTTTGTGCTTTATTTTATACTTTAAGGAAAAGCAATTGCTGTCTGTTAAAAAATGGTAACACAACTAAAATGATATGAAATTAATTTCATTTTTTTCTACATTCTTTAGAAATATATTTTTCATATGAAAAATCTGGATTGCTATAATCATAGCAGAGATAGAATTAATTTTTTCACTTACACTTTTATTGCCAACACTATTTTGTGCTCTGTATTTCCTAATAGTGTTTTATGATTATTTTTATTACTACAAAAATGTATTCTCTTAGAAAACATACAAAATATTGGTCAATAGAAAAAAAATTTATCACTCTTAATCTCACCACGATACTATAATTACTGGTAGCAATATTTTTCCTATGACCTTCATATTACAAATGCATGTGTATATTCATATATATGCATATTTATATATGTATAATATACACATGTGTATTTATCCACATGCCATGAAATTAGACCGGATTTTTCCTTCTTTATTATTATCTTTGCTATATTTATTTATTTATTATATATAAATATAATATACATTTATATATAGTATATATATGTTTTATAATATATAAATATATATAATAAATATATATAATATATATAAATATATATAATATACATTTATATATAGTATATATAATATATATTTTATAATATATAAATATATATATTATAAAATATAAATATATATTATAAAATATATATTATATACTATATATATTTATAATTATAAAATATATATTATATATACTATATATACTATATATTATATTTATATATATATTATATTTACTATATTTATAAATTTATAAAATTACTATAAATATATTATATTTACTATATTTATTTACTATATGTATTTATTATCTTTATCTTTCCTTACTTATTATCTTTTCTTCTTTATTATCTTTCCTTCTTTATTAAGGTTGTATTGTGATAATAGTTATTTCATTATTTATCTTTTTAAAACACAGTTTTAAATGGCAGAATTTTATTCCGTTGCAAAATTTCATTTAACCACCTGATATCAGATATTTAAACTTTAAAAAAATTTTTTTTCAGCCTATTTTTTAAAAATGTTTATTTTTGAGAGAGAGAGAGAGAGAAAGAGATAGCAAGTGGGGAAGGGACAGAGAGAGGGGGAGACAGAGAACCCGAAGCTGGCTCTGCACTGAGAGCAGGGAGCCAAATGCAGGGCTCAAACTCATGAACTGTGAGATTATGACCTGAGCTGAAGTCAGATGCTTAGCTGACTGAGCCATCCAGGCACCCCTCAGCCTAGTTAATAGTACTGTGATGAAATTTTTTTTATATATTTGTGCTTATTCCTGGAAAAAAATATTAATAATAAGATGCTAGGACAAATAACAGGTATATTTGCTATGTTCTGAATGTTTGTGTCCTCCAAAGTTCAAATGCTGAAACCTAAAGCCCAATGTAATGGTATTAGGAGGTGGGGCTTTTGGAAGATGATTATATCATGAGGGCAGAGTGCTCACAGGTAGGATCAGCGACTTATAAAAGAGACCTAGAAAAAGCTCTTTGCCCCTCCTGCCATGTGAGGTTACATCAAGAAGATGGTCAGCCATTTATTTATCAGGAAACAGGCTCTCACCAGCCACAACCTGACCATGCTGACATCCCGATTCTGGATTTCCAGAATCTCCAGAACTGTGAGAAATTAATTTCTGCTGTTCATAAAGTACCTCATGTGTGTTATTTTGTTAGAGCAGCCTGAAGAGACAATAACATTTGATAATTTAGTTACATATTGTAATTTCTCTAAGTAGACACTCTGGAGTGGGACTGCTGAGTCACCTGGTTTAAGTGTATGTCTACCATTGTCAGAAACTACCAAACCTTTTCCAAAAGCCTGTACCATTTTACATTCTCACCAGCAATGCTGTAAAAGTTCTAGTTGCTCTGAATGCTTACTATGCTCTTACTGCAACTTACGAGTTGCTCTCACTTACTTTGTGAATAGTTAAAAACATACATTCAGGGGCACCCGGGTGGCTCAATCAGTTAAGCGTCTGACTTTGGCTCCGGTCATGATCTTACAGTTTGTGAGTTCAAGCCTCATGTCGGGCTCTGTGCTGAGAGCTCACCGCCTGGAGCCTGCTTCAGATTCTGTGTCTTCCTCTCTGCCCCCTCCCCTGCTCACGCTCTGTGTCTCTGCCTTTCAAAAAAAAATATTAAAATATATATATGTATATATATTTAAGGCATTCTAACAGTTGTATAGTGGGATCCCATCATGGTTTCATTTTGCATTTCCTTAATGACTATTAATGTTGAGTATCATTTTTATTATCCCTATATCTTTGGTGAAGTGACTATTCATGTTTTTTACTAATTTTTAAACTGGATTCCGTTTCCTTATTTTTGAGTTTTGAGTGTTTTTTTATATATACTCTGTATACTAGTTACTTGTGGGTATATAATATAAAAGACATTTTCTCTCACTCTGTGGCCAACCATTTCATTCTCATAGCAATGTCTTTCATCGTGCTTATTATTATTATCTTTTTATTATGTCTAAGAACTCATCACCAAACCTAAGGTGACATAGATTTTTCTCTTATATCTTTTCTAAAAGTTTTAGATTTTTACATTTAGATACATGATTCATTTTGAGTTAATTTCAGTATAATATGTTAAATTCTGAACAAGCTTCATTTCTTTTGCTGATGAATCTCTAGTTGTCCCAATACAATTTGTTGAGAAACCTAGTCTATATTCATTGAATTCCTCTTGCACCTTTGTCAAAAATCAATTGGTCATATTTATGTGGATCTATTTCTAGAATCTCAGTTCTATTCATTTTATCTATATGTCTATTCCTTCATCAATACCATACTGACTTGATTACTGTAGATTTATAGTAAGTCTTAAAATCCACAGTGTAACTCCTCCAATTTTATTCTTGTCTTTCATAATTCTTTTAGTCGTTCTAGTTCTTTTGTTTTTCCTTATAAATTTTAGAATTAGCTGGTTTATATCTGCGGGAAAAAAATCTTGTTTGGATTTTGATAGGATTGCATTAAAGTTATAGAACAATTAGAAGAGAATTTGCATCTTTAATGAGTTAGTTACCAATTAATGATGATGATAGGGTTTGTCATCTATTTAGATCTTCATTTGTTTCTTTCATCACATTTTCTTAGTTTTCAACATATAGATCCCTTGCATGTTTTGTTATACATATATTCAATTTGGGGGCATTATTATGCTTGCGTGGTATTTTATGGTATTATCTTAAAAACATATATTCCTGGGTGCCTGTGTGGCTCAGTCGGTTAGGTGTCTGACTTGGGCTCAGGTCATGATCTCACAGTCCGTGAGTTTGAGCCCCACGTCGGGCTCTGTGCTGACAGCTCAAAGCCTGGAGCCTGCTTCAGATTCTGCGTCTCCTCTCTCTCTCTGCCCCTCCCCTGCTCACGCTCTGTCTCTCTGTCTCTGTCTCTCTCTCTCAAAAATAAATAAACATTAAAAAAAATATTCCAAGTTTATATAGCCTGTACATAGAAATAACATTAGGGGTGCCTGGCTGGGTGGCCCAGTCGGTTAAGCCTCCGACTTCAGCTCAGGTCATGATCTCACGATTCGGGGGTTTTAGCCCAAGTTGGGCTCTGTGCTGATAGCTCAAAGCCTGGAGTCTGCTTCGAATTCTGTGTCTCCCTCTCTCTCTGCTCCCCTCCTGCCCATACGCTATTTCTGCCTCTCAAAAATAAGTAAAAAGAAGAAAAACGTTAAAAAAAAAAAGAAAGATCAGTTTTCCATGTGTTCTCATAATTTAGGAAGTTACTAAACTCATTATTGTAAGAATTACTTTATAGATTATTTGGGATTTTCTACATAGATGATCATATTGTCTGTGGATAGGGACAGTTTCATTCCCTGCTCCCCAACCAAATGCTGTTTATTTCTCATTCTGGTTTATTGCCTGGCTGGACAAGAAATACATTTTATTTAAAAAAAAATTTTAATGTTTATTTATTTTTGAAGGAGAGAGACAGGAAGAGAGAGACAGAGTGTGAGCAGGGGAGGGGCAGAGAGAGGGAGACACAGAATCCAAAGCAGGTTCCAGGCTTTGAGCCATCAGCGCGGAGCCAAACGCAGGGCTCGAACCCATAAGCCGTGAGATCATGACCTGAGCTGAAGTCGGACACTAACCAACTGAGCCCCCCAGGTGCCCCAAGAAATACATTTTATTTTTTTTTAAATGTATTTAAACTTCCATTTCCAGGATGAAGTCAAGTGGATATAGTTTCCCCTATTCCTCTTAAGTGCAACCAAAATCTAGGGGGGATTGTATATATAAAACAAACGTAAGAAGACTTTGAAAGGTAGAGAAAATATAAACTAGTTAAGGACCTTGCAACATGAAGAATGACCTGCTGGTGGATTTCCTGTGCTTTTGTCTAATATATCCCAGATTATGAGCTAGAAAAACTGGAAACCTCAAAACATATACAGGCACAGACAAAACTTCATGGAAAGCCTATTCTCTGTAGCCAAAGAGCCAGGAAAAAGGATTCTACTCCCAGTTTCCTCAACAAAGCCCAAGCGAGAGCCTAGATTTTTACCCACCTTGTCCCACTGTATAATGTGATCCCGCACCTCCGTTCAAGATGATCGCAAAGGACCCAGTAGAGAGGCAAAACTTTCATCCCAGCCTGAAGGTAAGAAACCTTCCACCGCTCCGTAACCACACACACAATGGTGTCAGTGGAGATCTCGTGGAAGCAGTAATGAGGTGCCCTTCCTGACCAGGCTAATGCAAGGAGAGGCCTCATGGGGAGCCTGAACTTCTCCTTCTGCACCTGTTCCCCAGGAGACTGAAAGGAACCTACATGAGGAATCTGGACATCTACTCCATCCTTCCCTTAACTGTAGTGTCAGGAAGTGTCTGCTGAAACAAAAGATTGAAATAAAGGCCAGTCTCAGAACACAACACCTAAACTCTATGGGACACAATTTCTTGACAGGTTAATGGGTAGACAAACTAGTTCATCCATACCCGGGGATATATTCAGCAATACAAGGGAACAAACTACTGATACATACAACAACTTGGATGGATCAGAGCATTATGCTGAGTAAAAAAAAAAAAAAAAAAAAAAAGTTAATCTCTAAAGACCACATATTGTATGATTCCTTTTATGTACCAGTATCAAAAGACATAGTTGTAGAGATGGAAAATAGATCAGTAGTTGTGGGGGATGGGTAGTGGATGTGCCTAGAAAGGAGTAGCACACAGGAAGATCTTTGTTGTAAAGAAATGTTCCTGTATGTTCCCGCAGTCAAATGTTTGACTGCAGTGATGGTTTTACAAATCTACACTCAGGATTTAAAAAAGGGCATAGAACTAATCAAACGTATTGTATCAACATCAGTTACCCGAATTTCATACGGTAACTAAGTTACATTAGATATAATACCTGAGAGAAATTGGGTGACAAAGGTACCTCTCTACTATCTTTGCAACTTCTTGTGAATCTGTATTTCAAAATTAAAAGTTTTAAAAATCAAACAAATAAGCACAAAACGCAGTGTATCTAGAAATACATGTTAATGGGATATAGAAAGTATTCTGAAGTTAAAGACAATAAAAACTATTCAAAGTTGTTTGAGCAGATAAAGCAATATATAGAGAAACCGATTGCCCCAAATGCATTTTAAAGAAAGGAAGAATGGTTAGACATTGATAAGCTGAAAATCTGTCTCAGGTCATTGGAAAAAGAGGAGTAAAATAAATCCAAAGAAGAGTTGAGAAAAGAAAAAAATACATAGTAAAAAAAAAAAAAATCTACTGTGTATGATCATCTGTTTGCCCAGCAATCTGTTTTAACAAGCCTTATACAGATGATTCTGATACATGCTAGAATTTAAGAACTACTGATCTAGAGGCGTGAAGATCATGTGCACCAAGATGCCTGATCAAGAAAGTTTATGGCAGCATCGGTTGTCATTCCAGACGGAAAACCACCAGATGCCAGTCAATGGTAAACTGTGGTATACTACAAAATGGTAGGCTGTAAAGCAATAAAAATGAATGAACTGCAGATATATGCAACAATATGAATGAATTTAACATACTATTCAATGAATAAAGGAAAACAAAATAATGTATTCAGATACATACATACATATATATATTATACATATATACATATTATATATGTATGTATTCCTGTTCCAAAGCAGGAAATCTAAGCTATATTGTTTAAAGATGCACAAGCAGGTGACAGAAGGAAAACAAAACAAAACAAAAACCAAGGGCGTGAGGTTCTTTTTTCAACCTTTTCTATGGGTTATTTTTAATAATAAAAATGTCTAAAAAGTAAAGCTAAAAATATGGAAGGTAGAAACGGAAATTATAAAGCTTACCTGAGAGCCATTCTGAAGCTTTACCTTGTTCTTTTGTTTGCAAGGTGTTCCTCTTTTTCTTCATTTTGCTTGGTTCTGTGTTGGTTTCTCTGTGCTAGATGAAACAACCACTTCTCCCTGAAGGCATGGCCTTGGGTAGGTGACAAAACCTGTCGCTCAACTTTGCTCAAGCCTTGGTGGTCTCACAAACTTTTGTGATTGTCCAAACCGCCTATTATATTTTTTAATAGCTCCCGGCAGCGGAAAGCGAGCCAAGACCTGTTCGTGTCCCAAAGGGGAGGATCTCACAGCACCTAGATTCGGGTTGATTGGAATCCAGACCCTCAGACAGCAGCTTTTAAAGTGTGCAAAGCTAATCAGTCCTGTGGGACCACCAGCATCAGCCCTCATGGCTACCAGGGCCAGGTGATCTGGAGGCATCCTCTGGGTGGCGGTTGGAAAAGAAGAGCTCCAGATGAGTGTATAAGCTCTTTTCTGGGAGATTCGAAGGACGAATGTAGGTGCGCATTCCACGTTCCTTGAGAGCAGCTCCATCGGCCCCTAGATGCGTGCCAAACCTGAAGCCTTCCCCTCAGGCCCAAGGTCCAGGACAAGTCAACCGGCCTCTTCTACTGAGAGAGGGGTGCGTTTCAGTCTCTGGCACCACCCTGACCGTGGTATCTTGCCGGAACTGTGACTGTTATAACCCCGTGGGACCCAGGCCTCTCCCGGGCCATGAAACCCCTGTGAGCAAGGAAGGCCCCCTGGGCAGCAGCCGCAAAAATCAGGTCACCAAAAGCATGTGAAAGTTTCCTTCTGGAAGATGGGGGCGGGGCGGGGCGGGGGGCTTGAAAGCACAGCAGAAGGGGGAGTGAGAAAATGGTATCCTCTGGCTGCGATGAGGTGAGGGGGAGCGCAAAGACGGTGCCTCCCAGAAAAAAAGAGAAGAAAAAAAAAAAAAAAAAAAAAAAGCCTAATGTTAGGGAACCTGGTTTGATCACCCCGGGGAAGAGCCAGGCGGCACTCGGAGATCTTGGAAGGCAGGAGGTTTATTTTAGGCCGGCTCAGAGGAGATCAAGCTCCAGAGACGGAGGGTAAGCAGAGGGAACAAGTGATATAGTCTGTTACTTCCGCATTCCGCATTCGTGGTAATTTGGCCTGCGCCAGGCAAGCGTGGTAGGAAAAGAACCCGGAAGGGGACTCTTTGGTCGGGGACTGGAATTTCCCTACCAGTCCTGGTGGCCATCTTATAACAGATTTTTCCCTATCACGAATGTTAAAAACAAAACAAAACAAACAAAACCCTAAAAAATAAAAAAATAAAATGGCTCCCATCTCCTACCGCAGGGCGAGGAAGAGAGCAAAACTGGCCCCCACTGGCTTCCATCCCTGAAGAGTGTTCCAGCATGCTCCTGCATTGTGTGTTAAATTAGATGCCTGCCCCTCGGGCCAATGCTTCAACATAAGCAAAATGAGCCCCTTTCACTGCAAGTCTGGGCGATAAATCTAAGTAGGAGTCATTTAAGAGCTGGTAATCCAGGCTTGTGCAATAACTTCAACATAAGGTTGAAGAAACTGGAGGCCGTGGTAGACAGACAGTGTGCCCTGCTAGACACAGGAAGCTGAAACAGAATCATTAAGAAACTTCTGTGAATCCTGGAGCCAGATACTTTCCACTAGATCACGCTGGTTATTTGTTTAAATTAATTCTATATATTTAAATGATTTATACTGTTTATACTTAAGAGCCATTTCTTAGATCGCTGCAGTCTTGTGGTCTCGTAGGCACAAACCCTGTTGATTTTCAAAGCTAGATGTTTTGGGGGCTTGTCTCTCAGGTGCAGGTTTGAAAAGCTGGGGTGCCCAATGTGGGGTTCAAACTCTGACTCCTAAGGGGAAGTTTGGGGTCTGAGCTCCCTCTTAATTGCGGTTCACTGGCCTGGAGTGGGGTTTATGGGAGTTGGCTCTCCTACCCTCTTTGATGTGGTTTTCTTCTCATTAGCCTGATGTGTAGTTGTTGAGCCAGACTTTAGGTGGGTGGGTTGTTTGTTTGTTTGTTTGTTTGTTTGTTTTTGTTTTTCTTAGAAAGTTCTGTGTGTCTGGGGGGAGGAACTGAGTTCAGGATTTTTCTATGTCACCATCTTGAACCTTAGGACTCTAAAAGGAGAGAATAAAACAAATGGAGGAGGAAAAAAATATTTAAAGAAATAGCAGAAAATACCATAGTATACCAGCATTAGGGAAAAACCACAGTCATACTGAAACTAGTCTCGAAGAGCTAAACAAGGTAAAAAGTCTCACTGATAGAAAAATAATGGTAGTGAAAACTAAGAAAAAGAAAAGTAGAAAATCCTAAAAGCTTCCAAAAAGAGAAGGGAAAAGTAACTGCAAATGGACAAGAATCAGATAGATCTGTCGGACTTATTACTGACAGCTCAGGTGCATAAAGACAATAGGCCAATTTTCTCAATGTTCTGAGGAAAAATAACTTTGAGTCTGAGTACATCAAAAGCATCATTCAAATTTGAGTGAGAAATAAGAGGGTCAGATATGCAAAGACACAGAATATTCATAGCCCACCAGTAACAAGGAAGATGCCTAAAACAATGACTAAATTCAGACTTACTCTAAAAAGGAACATAATGAATAAATACTGCCTAGAACTTCGACCTTAGAAAAACATACACTGTAGCTGCGTGCACTTCTCCGAGTAAGAGGGTGACAAATGGTCCTGTTGTTCAGAACGAAGGTTCTAGTGAATTTCTGCAATGTTTGCTGTGGAGCATTCTGTCCATCACATTTATTTGCCATGAGCTCTGTGTTATCTGTGGAGTTTAATTCTGCATGTCTTTGACTATCATTTTCTCTGGTCTGATTATTGTCCCTGTGTGTTTTATGTCTTGTGAGAATTCCTCTAAATTTCTTGTATGCAGATGTTGCTTTTGGTATTTCCCATTGCTTTTTATGTGTATTTAGCTTTTCATTACTGGATCTGGGATTCTGGAGGGGAAGGGGAAGTAAATATATGTGCTCACACCATCATCCCATATGCTATCTTAACTGCATATACTACTCTCCTATGGAAGATTTTGTTCAAAAGATGGATTCAAGGTCACCTGCTAATCCAGCTTTGTGCAATAAATTCAATGTAAAGCTGAAGAAACTGGAGGCCATGGTAGACAGACTGTGCCCTGCTAGACACAGGAAACTGAAACAGAATCAATAAGAAACTTCTGTTCTGTGAAGTCCCAGCCAGATACTTTCCACTGGATCATGCTGTTTATTTGTTTAAAATAATTCTACTGCATATTTAAATGATTTATACTAAGTGTTTACAAAAGTAAAAAAAAAAACTATAAAAATTAATTAGGAAAGCAAGTAATCATATAAGTTTTCTACAAGTACAAAAACCTTACTATCTGTAAAGTTTTCAAGGAATGCAACTGACTTCTCCCTATACTTTGGCTTCTAAGGCATACAGTTCTATATAAAGAACCAAGTAAATTATGAAAACCTAATTTGTCTATTTTACCAATTTTCTTGAATATGAGACTAAATTCACTACAGCCCATTCTGTATTTCATGCTACGTCTCATGGTTGATAGCAATTACAGTTAGCATTTATTAGTCACTTCAAGTTCCAATCCAGACATAGCGTTAAGTACTTAAGAAAGATTTGTAAACCATTTTACAGATGACGAGACTAGGCCACTACTCATTTGAGAAAATTGTGCAAAGGCACACAAATATTAATGGGCAAGGTCAGATTCAGAGGTTGTGCTGTGACCACTAAACTATATTCATCCATGTTCTGATATCAGTGGTGTGCTTATAAATGTTTATTTAGCAAGAGTAGCCTTTGGGATGGAGAGGGATAAAACATCTTGCGTTGTGGCTTTAGTTGCTTTCTGTGCTGTAAGTATCCCCAACATGGTTGACTTAAGTCAGCGAAACAGGTTGGAAAGTGATGTTCAATGTCACACCATTACATAGTGTTCCCATGGTGCGGGTATAATAGACTTAAACCATCTCAAGCACATCGGTAATAGTAAAATGTAGCAAAATAATTAGGAAATTATGAATTTTGAGTTTTAATCACTTTTGTTTTTAATATAAGTTATTTAATTGTAAGTTTTTTCAATTTACTTTTTAATAATGGCTATATTTAACATCCAGCTCTCCAAATTTCTGAGAATTTATGTCGTCTCATATAAGCTGGTGTGAAATGGCTCCAGTAGGCTAAAGGAGTAGTTCATAATGACTGTCTTTGCTCTACCTGTAGTTTTGAGGTGCAAAAGAATACTCCTAAATTGGCTTTGCTTATCAAAATACACATTCTATTGATTATTTATTTATTTATTATTTTTGCAGGGTGGGGATTGCTCTTTAGGTTTTTGGGTTTTTTTGTTTGTTTGTGTGTTTGTTTGCTATTCCTTAAGGCAAGAACCATAGCCTATAGTAATGCATTCCACAGTATAGTGAATTAATGATATGAAAGTGTTATGTATCATCGTAGATACACATGCACATACATATACATGGAAAGGACATATCTATTATCTACATGTGTGTAGTTCTCATATTTAGATATACAAAATAATAAATTTGGGGTAATGCATTAAAGTAAAAAATGATAGTTCTAAAAAAGTATTAGAAAGTGCTTGAAGGCTTTGCATTTACAATCAGAATTAACTAAATGTATGTATGGATGTGTGGATCAGAATTAACTGATCATAAAAGGTGAAATCTAATTTACTCAAATTTATTTTTTTATTTTTTTTATTTTTTTCAACATTTTTTATTTATTTTTGGGACAGAGAGAGACAGAGCATGAACGGGGGAGGGGCAGAGAGAGAGGGAGACACAGAATCAGAAACAGGCTCCAGGCTCCGAGCCATCAGCCCAGAGCCTGACGCGGGGCTCGAACTCACGGACCGCGAGATCGTGACCTGGCTGAAGTCGGACGCTTAACCGACTGCGCCACCCAGGCGCCCCTAATTTACTCAAATTTAAATCTGACTCCTCATGCATGGAAAGTTTAGCAGTGACAGTAGACAAAAGATGGTCTCTGGTTGAAGCCTCTACTAAGAACATTTCTCTTTCAGACACAGAATTCAAGACAAGGTCATTGATTGTGTTCCATAAACATCCTTTTCTATTATGTATGGCTTTTGCATTTTTGCCTTGAGATGTTTTTCATTCACGCTAGCACTTATCACTCATCCATCTGTACTTTCTGTAGAATATCTTATTTTACCATTGAACAGTCCAAGATAAATGACTGCTTTACTAGAAGGTAAATAAGACTCTTGAATTTTCCGTATACTGAAGAAATTACTATTTGGTTCAAAGCTATTAAAGGTAAGTGACATTGTAATGTAAGGAAAGACCCTTAGCTATAGCTCCAAATTTCTATTGATGCTATTAAGTTCTTACTTAATTTGATCAAATATATATATATATATATATATATATATATATATATATATATTTCAAGGCTATCATGCAAACTGATAAGTACCTAATACAATTGCCATACTTAACAGTTGAAAAGTTGAAAAATAATTTTAATTCACTTTTTGGGTTTGCATGTTTCATCATAAAGGATAGCAAATTCTTGTCTTTATCTCTGATCCTGATACATTTATTTTTCTATTATAGAAAAAGTAAATTAATGTAAACATCAAGTAGTTATTTCACTATCTAACCTACAGGTATGTTTCTGCAAGGAAAGAACTTTTCAAGGAAACTGGTTTGGGTTAAGTCAGATGAAATGCATGCCTCTGAAACAATATGTTCTCCATCACTGGCGGCTTTAAGTATAATTTGGATGACTGCATATTAATCATATAATAGAATTCTATCGTTAGGATTTATAAAAGGGATTTAAGTATCCGATCAACAGAGAGTGAAGGATGAAGGGTCTAAGTGACTTAAGTTGTCTTTAATATCTGTTACTGTTTGGTCACTGGAACTGCCTCCTCTTGTCACTTTCATACAATAGAACAGCTTAATCATTCAGTACTCCTCTGTCACAACAAAGTGGTGCCATTTTCCCCCATTGATCTATGGTTGTCAATATATTTTTTATATCTGCTTTAATTATTTTAGCTCGGTATAGTGGAAAACACATAGGACCTGAAGCTGTAATTCCTGAGTCATTCCAACTACTATTAGAAACTGTGATGCTAAGAAAGCCATTAGGCTCCAGTGTCCTTGGTACTGAGAGGACTGGTCTCACGGTCTCTATGTTTGCCAGGAGCTCTGGAAGTATATGATTATAATATCTGCTCTCTATTTCGGTTATTTCCAAGTAACGTTGGGCTAAACTTGCTCAACTCTACTCTTACCTCTTACTCTTGAAACTTCATTATCAACTTACATGAAGAAAGGTATTCCCTATGTAAACCTCATATACTGAATTTTGGGTTGAAGTTAAAAGTCTTTGTTTATTGATGTGAGGTACAAGATTTGAGTGCTAGCATTTGACTATTAGAATCAGCCTCCTAGAAAAGATTGCCAAGAAAAGCTTAAAACCAAGTGTGTTCTGCTAATTTGTTTTTCAAAGTATTAGAAATGTAGTTGCAAGGATAATGTTTTGTGGATTGTGCTATCCATCCTCTCTATTTTGCTGATGTCACACTGAGGTGTCAATTAAAGATGATATGTGCAAATCATTTAAAGCCCTAAAGAGAAAAAGGAAAAGGTTACAAAATATAAGGTCATGCCCAGGCAATTAAGGCAGCAATAAATGGAAATTATAAATGGCAGGCAAACCAAGCCCATAAGAAATAGTATGGGCTTTAAATCTCAGAGACTCTTTCAGGAGGCTGTGTGTATCCTGGCCTTCATATGGAACATGTCATAAATTGAACGATGTCTTTTAGAAACACAAGCATTAGATTCTGTGTAAGTTTTCTATTGTATTGTTTGGTGTTGATAAAATTTATCAGCCTGGAAGTATTATTTTTAAGAATTATTGAAAAAAAATAAGAGACTTTTCTATGTACAGACTTTTTTTTTTTAAGAATCAAGCATGTGGCGTAGAAGGTATCAGTAAATGCAAATGCACACTTCTTTAAATAGACAATTATGTGTTCTCGTATGACTGCACTCTTCTGAGCTATATTATTGATACGAAAACTTGGTACCAATGCTACATGTTTAAACAAATAATATCAGAATATAAATTCATGTTGCTTCAAACCATACACTTGTCTAGCTTCACATTCTTGGAATTTCAAATATTTTAAGGTTTATTAGATTCCCCCTCTCCTGGTATTTACATATGAAAAAGAGACTTGTGTAAAAAATATCACATATGCTGTTTTCACAGAGCCAGAGGAAAATCAGGACGCAGGTGATCACTCAACCCTGATGAGTTTTACACTGTTATCAGTAGCCGAATGTAGTATTTGCCAGAGCAAAACGAGATGATACTGACAATATCAAGATTTCAATTTGATGACTTTCTTGCAAGACTTATCTCTGCCCCCAACACAGTGTGACACCTAGAGCGGTTCAGAGTAGTTGAGCAACACAGAGATTGGTAGTGCTTGTTAACATACCGGTGTGGTCGTGGTGGTGACCTCTAAAGCTTAAAACCGGAAGCAATTTTGCCTTCACTGCAGTTTAACGAGTCACTCAGACCTTCAAAGCAGGTGTCAACTAAGGGAACCAGAGCACCGCAGAATTTCATAGTGGGCATGTTGAAGGCCGTATGTTTTTTGGGAGGGTTAAGTGTTGTTGTTGCTGTTGTTGTTTTCTTCTGCAAGGAACATGTTTCCTATCATTCTTCACACATCATCCTCTGTTCCCAGCTTCTATGTCATTTTGATAACTCTTTAGACTCTTTAGTCTGTTATGTTATATGTAAGTGTTATTATACATTAATTATATATGCATATAATTGTCATATATATAACTTAGTTCTATTATACAATGGTTTTTATTGCCTTTATGGTATATTGCTGTGGTTGGCTTTTGGTTAGGGTTTAGAATGCTGAATTTCTAACTTCACTACTGACATTCAATTTTACAAACCACTTTGAACCAGAGTGCACACAGGAATTGGCTTCTGTTGTGTGTTAGAAATGAAATATGCAGGGCGCCTGGGTGGCTCAGTCATTTGAGCCTCTGACTCTTCATTTTGGCTCAGGTCATGATCTTATGGTTTCATGGGTTTAAGCCTCTCATTGGGTTCTGTGCCAACAGCGCAGAGCCTGCTTGGGATTCTCCCTCTCGCCCTCTGCCCCTCCCCCATTTGCTCTCCCTCTGTTTTTTTTTTTTTTTAAAGAAATAAAATATGCTCAGAGATCCTTATTGGTTCATAATGTAAAATGCCCATGATTTATCGAATTATTTTAAATGCTTTCAAAACAAAATTATTTCTTCAAAAAGAATCTGTTTTTTCCTCAGAAAATTTCTGCTCCACAAGAGTAACCAAATGTGACATCAGTGTTGACGGAGGGAGGTTAAAATGGACCCTCTCCGAGAGTACTCTTCAAATCGGCTCAAAGAAATTTAGATTTCCACCTGGCTATTGTGTTTAAGTTTTTTTTTTTTTCTAATGTTTCTTTATTTTTTTGAGACAGAGTGTGAGCAGGGGAGGGGCAGAGAGAGAGGAGAGGGAGAATCCCAAGCAGGTTCTGCGCTGCAGACACAGAGCCCGACGTGGAATTTGATCTCGTGAACCACGAGATCATGACCTGAGTAGAAATCAAGAGTTGGATGCTTAATTGATTGAGCCACACAGGTGCTCCTCCACCTGGCTATCATACACAGCTAAAAAGAGGTGTAATTTTGCTGATGTTGTTTGTTTTGCTTTTAACCCCACTATGTGTATGAAGTTGGCTTAGATGCTCTGGGATATTTGGTCACTTCCAAACTCTTGAATGTATTCAGTGGGATTAAGGAAAGCTGAAAGGTCTGATTTGAGCCTCACATACATGAACAGGCAGAGGTAGAGGATAGAATAAAAGAAAAATGGGATCAGTCCTGGTTTTGCCACTTCCTACTTGGATGACTTTAGACAAGTCACTGAACCTCTCTAAGCTTCATTGTCTCTCTTTATAAAAATGGGAATAAAATGGCTTCTCTATGCACATGGATCAAATGCCATATAGATTAAAGTGTTTTGGAGGTTGCAAGTAGGATACACATATAAGGCAGATTATTATCATTATTATAATGAAAATGTAGAAAACGGGCATAGGACCAGAAGAGAAGAAAAATATCAATGAGGCTGGAGACAATGAGTATGAGAAACACCATAAGCATACAACTTGGGAAATGATAGAATGGAAATTTCAAAGTCTTCAGTATGAGGGCTGGTTCACCTCTTGGACTGCGTCAGGTCTATGGTTGCCTGGGCAGTGACCAATGGTATGCATTCTAATGAAACTTGGGGAATAAAGTCTAGGTGATTTGTAGGCTCCTCTAGTCACCAGCTGGGGCTCTGAATCATGGTGGCCCCAGCAATATGGCTCAAGAACAGGAAAAATAACACAATATAACATAAAACCTGATGTGCCACCATTGAATACACAGGTCCCTGTTGGCACAGTTGAATGTATACAGATTTTGAGTCAAATCTAGTTAGTTAATTGTGAACAAATGATATAATCCTGTTGATGATCAATTTCCTCAGTTTTAAAATGGGTCTAACACCTGTTTCTTACAGAATTGATGGAGGATTAAATAACACACTTAGCTCCTCACACAGTATCAGCATAGGAAATGTCTTCAGTTTTCTGTTTCTTCTCTGTCACAAAGACCCATTGCTCTTCTTGTGACCTCTCTTTGCTTTTACCCTTACCGCATTATCCTTCTTCTGTTTCTCTTTCATTACAGAATCCTGTGTATCTTACTCCAGTCCTTCTCTCCCTGGTGAGTCTTCCATTACTAGATCTACTGTACAGCTTGCTTTACTAAAATTAAAGTTGCCTATTTACTAGTCAGAAGGAGACAGATGTTCAGTCTCAGGGAACCAATGAAGCTTCCAACCTAATACAATAAAACCTCGGAATGCGAGTAACTTGTTCTGTCTGTGAGTGTTCTGCAAGATGAGCAAACATTTCTAACACATTTTAACTTGATCAGCAGGGGATGCCTTGCAATACAATGAATAGTATGTGACAGTGAATGTCACATGATCACAACTGAGCCAATGGTTCTTGAAATTCACTTTAATATACAAGTGCTGTGGATTACAAGCGTGTTTCTGGAATGAAGAATGCTCACAAACCAAGGTTTTACTGTATTTGCAAAATACCATTTCCCCAGAAATTTTAAACTCCAATTTGAAGACTCATAAAGTAATTCTCTGTGCACCCATGTTTTTATTTGCTGTTGAAGGGTTGTCTAAACGTAAACCGCATGCTTCTTTTCTCCAAGCACTTTCAAATCACAACCTGCTTAACTTTAGCGGAAGTGTTTTCCCAAGTCAAGAATCTTCAGTTTCTTCCGCAGTAGAAAAATGTTTCATTCTTTCCCACAGACAAGTTTTGCAAAGTGAAAAATCAACTGTGTTAACACTGACCCTCTAGTTTTCATCTATCGAGATCTTTAATCCTTTAGCCCTGTGTACTGAAGACAGAGTCATTGAATAACAATAGCCTGTAAACATACATGACTCTGGAAGACTATGACGTAGACAAAGAAATTATGATCTATATCTGTTAGAGAGAAAATTCAGGGTGGAGGGATCAATTTCTTAATATAGCACTCTGGAACTTGTGCTTTACACATCATGGGATGATGGATGATTGAGTTATCTAATGTGACTTCATCACCAGAGAATGGCCCGCACTATTACTGCAGGTGAAAAAAAAAGCCATGTACCAGCATCTACCCATGCCAATTAATTTTTAAACTGTATCTTTTATGACGTTTTATGGAACCAGGATCACTACTTTCAACCATTTATCTCCATGCTTTTTGTTCATGTATTTCTTCATTCCATCAATCACCAACGTACTTGTTCATTCAATTACCATCTATTGAGGTCTCTGTGTGGCAAGTGCTCTAAGAGATATCATGTCCCTAGACACAGAAGAAGGGGCCTCTTTCTTAGTACATCAAGCAACGAGGAGTCTGTAGAGCTAAAGAAATGTGCCTCCCCCTTGTAATCCATAATTTGGATACCATGAAGCTGGAATTTCCTGTCTGAACAACCCTGAGCCCCCTTCCAGGCTCATATAATCAACTTTGTTCTAGTCAGGGCTGACAGGACAACAGTGTGCCTCTCTTTAGCCCAGAGGGGTGGCTGACTTATAGCTGTTCAGAGGGGTAGTTACTGTGAAAAAGTTAGGATGTGCATTGTGGGGTCTCCACAGTCCCCATACATGCAGGCAAGATGATGTGAGACAGAGACTGAGGTGGAAAGAGAAGGGAAACAGACTATAGGTCAGAAGCCTCCATTTGTAAACCTTCCCCACATCCTGCCAACAGTTGAGATAGAACTGGTAAGAGGTGCCACTAATACAGAGGTGGATGGAATATGTCTTTCTATGTTAGTAGATATAATATGTGAGAAATTTCCCTCTTTTCTTTTCACATTTTGATGTTCTTACAAGACTGTTATACGACTGAGCCAATAATGGCCTCTATATTGCCCCCTGTGTCATTTCTTTCTTCAAAGTAGGCTGAGATTCATTAGCTCAAAAGTCTGCTGGAGCCAAACTCGAGTGTTTTTTTTTTTTTAATATAAATCCCATTGTTTTAAATATGGCCTCAAAAAGCAGATTTTTAGCCATTTAGACCTGCTTGCTTTGCATATCCCAGGAGATGGAACCCAACATCTGATAGTCACAGATTAACCCCAGGGTCTATTTAAAACATAAACAAAAACAAAAACAAATAAACACCCCCCATACAAAAAACCAAATAAACAAAAACCCTCAAAAAATAAACCCAGAAGATGCAACTGCCCTTGGGATCTTGTGACCCAGAGATTTCACACCGTGTAGCTAAGTGACATTACGTAGACAGATAACTCTCCTCTCCAGTCTCTCTCTTTCTCTCTCTCTCTCTCTCATAGAAGTTTCCCTGTCCTCTTCCCCTTCTGGATGGTGACTCAGTGCCAGGGGCTCTGGAGGCTATTGTGTGAGGGACTTCCCAATTGCACTCAAACCTGTCAGTGTTACTCAAAGCTTGTGCGTACCACTGCTACCTCATGGTCCTGTCTTTTTCCTTGATCAGGCCCTACATTCCCAAACTCACTTTCTATAAGGAAAAGAATTTTTTTTCCTAAGCTGTGGAACAGTAGTTGTCAAACTATGACCAAATTTGGCCTACTGCTTACAAACTGCAAGCCAAGAATGGTTTTTACATTTTAAGTGATTGGAAAATGGGACACTACTATGGCTCTTAAGGATTTGAAATCTGTTTTTTTACCCTCCTTGCTATATGAGATTTCATTTTTTCTCAAAGATGTTTGATTTACATCATTAGAAGGACTTTAGATTGTGGATCAGATGAAAAAAGCTAACAGTGGGTTTGTTACACACTCTTAAGAGTGTGGCTTAAGAGGGGCTTAAGAGTAAAAGTGAGTAATATAAATACTTCATCTACATAACAAACAGGGTATAAAAATTAGGAAAACCAAAGGGTTTCCACTGAACTTACATTTCATTCCATACTTCGTAAGCGTTTCTCTTACTCCAAAGCCAAAATCTATTCCAATAAGGAAAAGGCCCAGTCATGAGCCTATTATGTTTTATTTAATTAATCAATTGCTGGGTTTTTTTTCCTTCCCTTTGATGTTATAAGTTCTTTATATATTTGTGATAGTTTTCATTTTTCAGTTATAAGTGTGTCAATTGGTATTTTTTTTAGTATCGCTTTTTAAAACATATTTTTTGATTAACAAGTTCTTTGTTTTTAATGTAATCAATTTTGTCAAATTAATCTATCATTTCATTTATGGTTAGCATTTTCTTTTGTGACTCCATAATTCAAATTTTATTCTAAGAGTATTAAGGTCTTATTTTCTCCTCTTCCAACTTTTTATTTTTGAAATATTCATATCTATTAAAAAGCTAAGAGAATAGTACAAGGATCATTCATATACTCTTGACCTAGATTCACTGATTGACTTTCACTCTTTAGGTGTATATGTTTGTGTTTGTATGTGAACACATACATAAACACACACATATGCATATTTATGGAGATGTCTACTATTTGTTTTTTATATCTATATATCTAAGAAGAGCTCTACTTCCCTCCTTTTCTCCTTCCCAATTACTACAACTCAAAGGTTTTTTTTTTTTTTTTTCACTTCAATATTATGTACTCTATTAGAACCATCATACATTCTGTCCCAAGTGTGGCTAGGGGGAGCCCTTTCAGGATGGTTTCTGTGTTCTTGTGACATCTCCTGATTAATCTTTTTTGTTTGTTTGCTTGTTTTGGTTTGGTTTTGATCACAAAATAAGTGTTTCAGGCTCACTTTGTATTTCCCCTGCTGCAGGTTTAGAAAAGGAATTTCTCTAACAAGCTCTATTTTTCTTTACCTAAGAAGGGGTATTTAGACACAAATATACATGGGTGTCAGGTATCCTAATTGTTCTCATGTATCACTACTTCTAAGCCCTTTTGGTGAGAAGATCAGGAAAAATATTTTTAGTAAGATATTTGTGGTGGATATACTTTGAGATAACCTCTTATAACCTCTGCCTATTGGTATTCACACCTTTGTTTAACCTCTTCTGCTTGAGCATGAGCCAGATTTAGTGACTCGTCCTAGTAAACAGAATGTGGCAGAAATTATAGGATGTTGCTTCCAAGAGTAGGTTATAAAAAGACTGTGGCTTCTGTGTGGATGATTTTTCTTGCTCTCTTGCTTGGTCCCACAGACATATGCCGGGTGCCATGTCATACATTAAGGACAGGCTCATAAGGCAAGGGAGAAAGAGAGAGACTTTCAGCCAATAGCCAGTGAGTAACTGAAGTTTTCAGGAAACAGCCTATGAGTAACCTTGCGAATACGCTTGGGAAACGAATGTTTCCAGTCAAATCTTCAGGTGAGACTGCAGTTCTAACAGTTCTAGTGCAAATTCCTGAGAGACCTTGAGCCAGAGTCACCCACTCAGCTGCACTTGTATTACACGGATACTGTGAGAAGATGTGATCATTCTTTTACACAGCAACACAATAAGGAATTTAAGAATTTCTGGATACCCATAAGATAGTGTTGATCACTTAAAGGGAATCTTTTTCATATACTGGCATAAACAAAAACAAAAAACATACAGGTCAACAAATAAACCATGCATACATAACCTATGTTTATAACATAATTAGGGAACAAACAGTAGTATGAACATCAAATTTGATCTAAGTAGTAATATGAACACTCTTTCCAGTAAAATCAGAATGACATGAGAGTTAGAAGCAGATGGTACGGACAAGGAGTCAGGAAAGCAGATAGGCCAGGCATAATGCGATTAGGTTGCAAACATTTCAAAAAAGAGGGAGTGTGACGCTAGTGACAAAACACTCACACGAGATCAGTGAGTACATATGAACTGAGATGAAGAAGCTTGACAGTGCGTGGAGAAAAGAGATGGGAGTCGTGGGAAGGTGCCGGTTCTGAGAGATGAATGTTTGTCACGGAAACTGGCAATACTTCTCGGACACTTAAGGTAAAAGGGGTTGGGAGTAGGGGAGCAAAAGGTGTAAATTAAGGATACTGCAGAACTCCAGACTATCAAATAGTCAGAAGAGATTGTACCCATTAGCACATCATTGAGTAAAGAAACTGCAGTTGACCATACCAAGAAAGGTGAGTGCAAGAACGTACCTCCATGAAACGGAGATTCAAGGAAATGCAAGGATCAACTGAAGAGTACACTAATGATAGGAAATCCTAACACACCGAGACAGATCAAAACAAGTGCATACGATCAAAAATAAGTATGCCTCAACTGTTTGTTTGTTTGTTTGTTTATATTTTGAGGGAGAGAGCGAGCATGCACACGGGAGTGGGAAAGGGAAGAGAGAAGGAGAGAGAGCCTATGAGTGGGGGAGGGGCAGAGAGAGAGGAGAGAGAATCCCAAGCAGGCGCCATGCTGTCAGCACAGAGCCTGATGCTGGGCTCCATCCCACAAGTGTGATATCATGATGCCAGTCAAAACCAAGAGTCAGAAGCTTAACCAACTGAGCCACCCAGGCACCCCATATAGAAACTTTTAAAAGCATATTAAAAAAAAATAGGGATATGTATTCTGAATTCTAACATTATTGTAGAAAATACACCTTTTTCTCAAATTCATGACATTTACAAAAATTGTCCATATACTATTATCAAAGAAACTATTGTCAACTTCCATCTAGTAGAAATCTTACAAACAAAACTTACTTACCGTAAGGAATCAAGCTAGATGTTATTAAGAAAAAAATTAAATCACTATTAACAAAAAATAGTATACAAATGTTTGGTAAAAGGAAAAATGCAAAACAATACTAGAGAATTTCTAAAAATATAATAAAAAATATAGTGCTACATTAGTAAATTTATGAGATATATTTAAGGCAGTGATCAGAGGGAATTTAGTATTTATATTTATAAAAATGTATTTTTAATTAAATATAAATGAACTAGAATAAATCACAATTAAGAACATAACAATTTGAAAAATCAGAAAAGTAATAATATGGAAATTTTTTTTTAAATTTTTTTTTAACATTTATTTATTTTTGAGGTAGAGAGAGAGACAGAGCATGAACGGGGGAGGAGCAGAGAGAGAGGGAGACACAGAATCAGAAGCAGGGTCCAGGCTCTGAGCCATCAGCCCAGAGCCGGACACGGGGCTCGAACTCACAGACTGCGAGATTGCGAGATCGTGACCTGAGCTGAAGTCGGACGCTCAACCGACTGAGCCACCCAGGCGCCCCGGAAATTTTTTAAAAATAGAAATTTTTTAAAAATAGAGAAAAAAGAAGTTAGTGGGAAAAAATAATGAAATAGATAAATATTAGATGACCTAAATAAGGAAAATATGTGAGAAAGCACAAATTTTTATATTTTTTAACACCAAACACCAAAGGTAAAATAAGTGAAATATATGAGTTAATTTTAAAAAATCATAAAAATTATAAGTATATATATTTTAAAAATTTTGTTGAATAATATCCAGGATAATATAATTTACCAAATATGTCCCATTTGAAACGGAAATCTTAAGCTGATCAATACCCAAAAAAGAATTAATATTATTTAGAAATTTATGCAAAGAATAAGCCCAAATGACTTCATATGTATTTCTGCCAATTTTTCCAAACAGAAAGTATCGAAAGAATACAAAATAATTTTAGAGCATGGAAACTAAATAATCACATCCATATAATTTTTATGAAGCAAGATTATGTTGCTACCTACGACTAATAAATATAGTGCACATACATACTCAAAAAAACCCTAAACTCACCGAGAAATATTGGTGAAAAAATATTGAACAAACTACTAGAAAAAAAGAGCTAAGAAACTCATAGATCATAACAAAGCAGAATGTATTCTAGTGAACAAGACTGATTCAATTCTTGGGAAAAGCATGAGAAAAATCATCAAGGTAATTTACCATATTAATAAGTAGGAGGATAAAAATCATATAATTGTCTCCATGGGTACTGAAAAGTAATTTGGAAAAAAGTAATGATCACTATTTAAAAAGTTCACAAGAATTAATCGATATTTTCTTAACCTTGTAAAATTAGAAACTTTAAATATAAAGCCAGCATCCTATTTAATTGGGGGGAAAAGGAAGCATTCCCACTAAGGTTAGGAGTAATACAAATATGTACATTTTCCCAAGTCCCTTGTGGCCTAGCAAACATGCTGGGCCAAAGAAACGTAAGTCTGTCTTCAAGGCTGGTAAGGTGTCTGGAATCTGTAGGGAAGATTGCCGGAGAGGAAGGATCCTCAAAAGAAGGAGGCCTAGAAATCTACATAGAGAATTCTTAGGACTTGGACTCAATCCTAAACTGTGCATGTGCAGAGAGAAACTTAAAAATGCCTAACAGAGAACAGCGCCTGGGGAATGGGGACTGAAACTGGAACAGAGATTTCACAGGTAAGAATCCCTTCGCAGAGATGTGGCCTTTCAGTGCAGCCACAGCAGAAAGACTGGGGTGAGTATCCTAAGGATACTATTCAGACCAGAGAATCTACAACTTAGGGGTAAGAAACTACATGATAGGACGAACAGGAATATTGAAATGGGCCTGCCTTAAGAAAGCCTAAAAGCAAGTCTTGACAAGATGACAAGATGATCTGCCAATAATTTCACCATCTGCCAGACACAATTCAACACGCGTAGAAAAAAAAAAAAAGAACATAATGCAAATCTACAATGTATAATTCATGACGTCTCACTTGAAGTAAGAAAAAGCATTGGACATGTGAAGAAGCAAGAAAATAGGACACATATTCAAGAGTTTACAAGTGTCAGTGGGAGACCACTGACTCAGTTGTCAGAATCAACAGAAAAATACTTTATAATAACCATTAAAAATACGTCAAACCGTCCGTTGATAAATACGTAAATGTGCGGGTAATTTAACCAGGAAAGTAAAACCCCTGTGGAAGATTGGAAAATTCTAGAACTGAAAAATAAGATATGTGAAATAAAGAATTCATTAGATGTGCCTAATCACAGACAAGTCACGGCAGGATAATTGTGAACTCAAGAAAGGGTACCTGGGGCACCTGGGTGGCTCAGTCTGTTAAGTGTCTGACTCTGGATTTTGGCTCAGGTCATGATCTCAGGGTTCATGAGACTAAGCCTCGCACTGGGCTCCGTGCTGATGGCACGGAGCCTGCCTGTAATCCTCTCTCTCCCTCTCTCTTTCTCTGCCCCATGCCCTGCTCATTCTCTCTCTCTCCCTTTCTTTCTCTCTCTCTCAAAATAAATAAAAAACTTAAAAAAAAGAGAGACAGGGTAGTGTAATTTATGCAATTTGAGGCATAGAGAGAGAAAAAATAGTGAGTAATAAATTAAAAAGAGGAGTCTATAACATGTTGGTCTATATATCAAATAGTCTAACATGCAAGGAATTATAGTCCAGAAAGATAATCAAGTGGTAATGTACAGAAGACACATTTGAAGAAAAAAATAATGGCTCAATTTTTTTTTTGTTTCTAAAATAGATGGACAACAATGCAGAGATCCAAAAGTCTCAGCACACCCTAAACAAAGTAAATAAAAAGAAAATTGCACCTATGCCCATCATAGACACACTAATGATAGAGAATTAAAGGGAAAAAAATAAGAAAACATTAAAAGTTTTAAGAAAAATAGAACAGCCCGTTGTCTTGAGGAAAAAACAATAAAAATGACACAGATACATCATCGAAAAAAAAAAAAAAAAGAAAAGGAACACAAGAGACAATGCAGTGTTACAATTAAAGTACTAAAAAAAAAAAAAAAAAAAAAAGAGGTAGACCTAGGATTCTGTACTGAGTGAAAATATGCTTCAACAATAAAGATGAAATAAAGACATTTTTGATAACTATGGAAAGTTAAGGACAATATAGTAATATCTAGACTAACATTAAAATTGATAGAGAGGTAGCTAAAATGTCATTAGAAGTATTAAAAAATATTTTAAAATACTTGATTAAGTCAAAAGGAGACAGGAAAATTACAGCTACGAAAGAGAATAGTGGAAGTAAATAGCAATCTTATCAATAAACCAAGTATGTGGGGCTAACCACTCCAATTCACTGACAGAAATTGTAACACTAAATGGAAAAGAAACTCAACTATAACCTGCTTTTATAACAGAAGGATTTAAAATGTAAGCAAAAATTTAAAAGCAAAATAATGGAAAAAAATATACCACTGAAGTAATAATAATAATAATCACGAGGAAGATTGTTACAAAGAAATAACAATCTTAACTGTGCATCACCAATAGGTGGTTTTGAAATATATAAAGCAAAAATTGACGAAACTAAAAGAACCAGATATACCTCCAAAATCATAATTGAGGATTTTAATACTTCTTTTTTGTAGCCAAAATTAAATTGAGACAAAATAGGAGTAACAATATAAAATAATGTGAACGAGATTATTAATTAAATTGACCAACCTTACATTTATAAAACACTATGACCGATAACTTCAAAGTGCATGTTATTTTAATGTTCACATAAAATTTTTATCAAAATAGATCAAATGTTGTATCATAAAAAAATCTCAATGACTTCAAAGTGATTGCACCATGCAGAGTATATGCTCTGATAGTAATACATTTTCACTAGTATCCAATAAAAAAGTTAACTTCAAAAATATCTAACTCTTTGGGAACTGAACAATATACCACTAAATAACCCAGGGATGAAAGAACCACTCATAATGAATATTAGAAAATATTTTGAGCTAAATATTAAGAAAAACACCCATTTCAAATTATCATGAATGTATCTAAAACAGTGCTGAGACAAATATATACTTTAAAAAATTATGTATTTATTTTGAGAGTGCAAGTGGTGGCGGGGGGCAGAGAAAGACAAGGAGAGAACGAGAGAGAGAGTGAGAGAGAGAGAGAATCCCAAGCAGGCTCCGCACTGTCAGCATGGAGCCCAACTCGTAACTCAAACTCATGAACCATGAAATCAGGACCTGAGCCGGAGTTGGATGCCTGACTGACTGAGCCACCCAGGCGTCCCTGATACTTTAAATCCACATATCACAAAGAGGATACATTTAAAGTCAATAAACTAAGGCTTCACCTCAAAGGAGCAAATTCAGCCTAAAAACTGCAAAGGAAAATACAAGAAAAATATAGGTATTTTACTTTTTCCAATATTACTGAGATATAATTGACATACCATATTGTGTAAGTCTAATGTATGCCACATAATGATATGTTGATTTATGAATGATTATCACAATAAGTTTGTTAACACATGCATTTTCTCCTATACTTAAATTGTTTTTAATTTAGTCTTATGTTTTTATTTAAATTCCAGTTAGTTAACATATAGTGTAATATTGTTTCAGGTGTACAATATAGTGGTTCAGCACTTTCATACATCACCCAGTGCTCATCACAAGTGCCCTCCTTAATCCCCATCACCCATTTAATCCATCCCTTCACCCATCTCTCCTCCAGCAACCCTGTTTATTTTCTAATGTTAAGAGCCTGTTCTATGGTTTGCTTCTCTCTCCCCAACCCCCATGTTCATTTGTTTTGTTTCTTAAATTCCACAGATGAGTGAGATCATATAGTGTTTGTCTTTCTCTGGCTGACTTATTTCACTAGCATAATACCCTCTAGCTCCATCCATGTCACTGCAAATAGCAAGATTTCACTCTTTTTTATGGTTGAGACCATTACATACATATATGTATGTACATTACATTACAGACATATATATATGTACATTACATTACAGACATACATATGTGCGTATATATATATACATTCCACAATGTGTGTGTGTATATATATGGAATATATACATATATACATATATATTCCATATATATATACATATATATTCCACAATGTGTGTGTGTGTGTGTATATATCTATATCTATATCTAGATATAGATATAGATATATATCTCACATCTTTATCCATTCATCAATGGACATTTACAGTCTTTCCATAATTACTGTTGTTGATAGTGCTGCTATAAACATTGGGGTGCATGTACTCCTTCATATTTTTGTCTCCTTTGCATAAATATAGAGTAGTGCAATCGCTGGATCCTAGGGTAGTTCCATTTTTAACTTTTTGAGGAACCTCCATACTGTTTTCCAGAGTGGCTGTACCTGTTGGCATTCCCACAAACAGCATAAGATGGTTCCCCTTTCTCAGCATCCTCACCAACATCTGTTGTTTCCTGTGTTGTTAATTTGAGCCATTCTCGCAGGTATGAGGTGATATCTCATTGTGGTTTTGATTTGCATTCTCTGATGATGAGTGATACTGAGCATCTTTTTCATGTGTGTGTTAGCCATCTGGATGTCTTCCTTGGAAAAATGTCTATTCATGTCTTCTGCTCATTTTTTTTTAACTGGGTTATTATTTGGGTGTTGAGTTTAATGAGCTATAGATTTTGGATACTAACACTTTATCAGACATGTCATTTGCAAATATCTTCTATTTTGAGCGTTGCCTTTTAGTTTTCAAATAGTTACAGTTTTTGTGTGTGATGAAAATTTCAAGATTTACTCTCTTAACACTTTCCAAATATATAATACAGTATTGTTAATTGTAGTTAGTGATGTAACTATATATGTATAGAGATACATATACATATCTATACATACCATATTTATCCATTCACACATCGATGGACAATGAGGTTGTTTGCATGTCTTGGCTATTGTAAAGAATTTTGCAAGGAACATGGGAATGCAGATATTCTCCCACAAATGATTTCATTTTCTTCAGATATATACTCAGAAGTAGAATTGCTGGATTATATGGTAGTTCTAGCTTTCGTTTTTTGAGGAATGTCCACCCTGTTTTCCATGGTGACTATCCCGATTTATTTTCCCACCAGAGTGCACAAGATTCTCTTTTCTCCACATCCTTGGCAGGACTTGTTATCTTTTGTCTTTTTGATAATAGCCATTCTAATAGGTGACAGGTGATATCTCACTGTGGTTTTAATTTGCATTTCCCTGATGATTAGTGATACTGACTACCTTTTCATGTACCTATTAGCCATTTGAATATCTTCCTCGGGGAAAAAACCGTCTATTCAGATCCTTTGCACATTTTTAATCAGATGATGATGATTGCTGTTGAATTATATGGTTTCCTTATATATATTAGATATTAACCCCTTATCAGATATGTGGTGTGCAAATATTTTCTTCCATTCTTTAGATTGCCATAACATTTTGTTGATTTTTGTGTGTGTGCTGAAGCTTCTCAGTTTGATGTAGTCCCACTTGTTTATTTGTGCTTATTTTTTCCAGGAGTGGATACCAGCTCAGCTCTGTAGCTGGGTAGAACTGTTGGCTGGGATACTTACTAGAGCATCACCGCAAGGAGGATTGTGGTCTGCCAAGGTCTGAGTGCGATTGTTGTAAGCTCCACCTGCTTTTCTGTTTCAATTTGATCTTCAATGGTCAAGCTTCACAGACTGCCCGATTGAGCCTCCTGAGAAGTCTCCTGCAATGCTAGGGGGAGCTGGATGTCCATCTTGGGCTCTCTTTATCCTACTGGAATAACTGTAAGCCTGGGCAAACTGTCTCAGTGCAGCACTGTGCTGGTCTGGAGGAGGGGTGATGTGGTCAGAGTGTAGCTGTTCCTCTTACTCTTTCGATATGGTCCTTCTTGCTATTATATATGGTCCAAGGGGTGCTTCAGACTCACCTCTGTGTTCTGGGTTTTTCACCATGGTGTCTTATCTGTGGATAGTTGCTGGCTGGTCTTCTTGTATAAGGCTAAAGTTGGTAACAGCCTATGTTGCAATCTTGATGATGTCATTCCCTCATAAAAATATTAGTGAAAACCAATAAAATGAAAAGCTATAAGCAATAGATAAAATGAATAGAGTCCAAACTTGTCTTTATGAAAAAGATTAATAAAATTAAGGCTACTGAGACTATCAATACTAATCAAGGAAATATGAAAGAAAGCAGAATTTGAGAACAGAAGTGTAAAGAGACATCATTATAGTTCATTTATAAAAGAAAAATACATCAATATGAGCTAAACAAAATTTTGCAAAAATGCTCAATGAATTAGACAAATGCATAAATTCCTTGAAATATACAACTTTAATAAACTAACAAAATAATAGGAGAACTCAATAGTCTTAAATCTGTTGAAATTTTTAATCTGTATTTTAAAACTCATGTATAAAACTTAATTCCTAGATGGCCTTAATAATTCATTCTACAAAATATTTAGGAAAATAATAAAAGTAAACTTACACACATACTTTAAAACAATAAAGAAAAAGTAAAATGTGTGTAAAAGAAGCATGATGCAGATAACACAACCTGAAAAGGATATTAAAAAAATTTCAAATCAAGATTGTGAATGTAGTTGCAAAGATTTTAACTATAGGTGAAACAAATAAATCCAATAATATATAAAGTAGGTTGAATGATTAAACAGGAAAAGTGCTACTAGTTTAACATTAGAATATAAATTAATATAATTCACAATGTTAACAGAATAAAAAGAATAAGTTAAATCTGTATGACATATAGAAGAAGACATAGAGGAATATCTTTACACCCCTAGATAAGTAAAGTTTATTTTAGTTAACACACAAATAAATCCATTTGCAAAAGAAAAAAAAAATGACAAGTTGGATTTCATTAAAATTTAAAACTTACAGTAATCAAAAGAAACTGTTTAGAAAGTCAAAAGGCCATGGGACAAGTCACCTACACCTACAGATAGTAGCAAACCTTTATCTTGATTTGGCTGATTATCTTACCCAAGCCAATATATGTAAAAATTTACAGAAATGTACAATTATGTTCAAAACCACTGCTATCAAGTAAATTATGATTCAATAAAGTTCCGCTAGCCTGAAGTAAGTTTCAAAATATTTTCATATTTCAAAAACAATAGCGGGGGCACCTGGGTGGCTCACTGGGTTGCAGGTCTGACTCTTAGTTTCAGCTCAGGTCATGATCTCACCGTTCATGAGTTCCAGCCCTGCGCTGGGCTCTGTGCTGACAGTGCAGAGCCTTGGGATTCCCTCTTCCCCTCTCTCTGCTCTTCCCCTGCTTGCATCCTCTCTCTCTCTCTCTGTCTCAAAATAAATAAACTTAAAAAGATAGTTGTCAGAAGACATAATGGTAGAGAAAATGTGATTTTCAGTATCATTGGACAAAGATAAAATCAATTAACCAAAATACATAAAATGTATTTTTTGAAAATTGTTGAATACATGGAAAATAATATTGTTTAAAGATAGCCTGTCCCAATCATTAAGTTCCTGTTTTTTTCTAAATTAATTTATAACTTCCATGGAAGCTTGATAGATATTCCAAACATTTGAAGACGGATGAGATATAAGAGCTATTATTAAGTTCATATATAAAAGTAGACATTTCGAAATTGAAATAACAACACTGGAAAGAGAATGAGGTGGGAGTAGTTCTACCAGATATTTAAACACAGTGATAATCCTCTTTAGTTAAAAGGTGTCACACTGGTGCATGAACTCATAGACCAATGAGCAAAATGGGAAAACAGCACTAGAATTAGATTTAAACACAGAAAGACAACTAATTGACAAGAACAACAACGAAAATAATGCAGGAAAAAAGGGACTTTTAAAATAAGTAGTATTCATTGGGGTGAGCACTGGGTGTTGTAATGAAACCAATTTGACAATAAATTACATTTAATTAAAAAAAAAACTAATAACAATAATAAAATAACTCAACAATTGAAATAAAATAAAATAAAATAAAATAAGTAGTATTTGTATCACCTAATAGCCACTCAGAGAAATAAAGACATCAATCTGTTTATCACACACCAAATATAAGATCTAAATTAATAAGGAAAAAAAAAAGTACTGCAACAACTATGGGTGAAATACTTTGTAAATTCAGTGATGAGAAAAACTTTTTCTGTGTGGGGGCCATTGTATATGTGAGCACGGATGTTGACCACAGTACAGTATTAATAAGCTCTTGTCATATACTGCATTTAATGTAACTGGCAATCAGGCTGCAGAGGAAAAGGTCTTTATCTGCAGGCAGCCTGACCCAGCATGAAGCAAACCATTCCTAAGCTTACTTTTGTATGGAAAAGCAAAGGACTGCCTGTAGGTGCTCTGAAGTGACAAAAAGGACACCAGTGCCAGTTGCAGGCACCTTCCAATGTTCTGAAAAATCACTACTTTCTACTAAACACTGCAGCCTGAGACCAAGCAGCCGAGCATGGGAGATGATCACTCACCATCTGGCAGCGAGAGAGGGAGAACCATTGGCTCAGTTGTGATCATGTGATACCTGCCATCACATACTACTCGTATTGCAAGACATTGGTCGTTTATCAAGTTAAAATGTGTTAAACATGTACACTCGTCTTGCAAAACACTCACAGAAAAGGTTACTCGCAACCCAAGGTTTTACTGTACACGCACATACATACACACACAAATACTATTCAGCAATAAACAAAGAAAGAAATCCTATCATTAGTGATGATGTGCATGAGTCTTTAGGTGAAGTGAGATAAGTCAGGCAGAGAAAGACAGATACTATGTGATCTCACACATATGTGAAATCTAAAAAAGCCTAACTTTAGGGCACCTGGCTGGCTCAGTTGATAAAGCATATGACTCTCGATCTCTGAGTGGTGAGTTTGAGCCTCATGTTGGGTGTGGAGCCTACTTAAAAAATAAATAAATAAAAAAGCTTAACTTCAAGAAACAGAGAAGAATGGTGGTTTCCAAAGGTGGGGGATGCCTATAGTTAACGATGTTGTATTATATGCTTAAAATTTGCTAACAGGGTAGATCTTATGTTAAGTTTTCTCACACACATATACAAAATAACAACAACAATAATAAAAGGGCAGGTGTAAACTTTGGAAGGTGATGAATATGTTTATGGCTTTGATGTTGGTGATGGTTTTATGTGTACCTACCCCTAAACTTGAGTGGTACATGTTAAATATCTTCAACTTTTGTATGCCAGTCATACCTCAATATATATTTTTTTAATTCTCTACACACCAAAATTCTTTCTTCTTCCATCCCCAAACACAACCCTAACCAATCTCCTATCATCATCTTGTGAGGAATTTAAATTTCTCCATTGAATTTATGTAATTGGACAGTGAACATGGCAGATCCTATATTCAGAAGGCAGTTTTCTTGGAAGGACTTGAAGATTCTGTCTCAGTGTTTGAAGCTTCTATAAATAAATGGATTCATTCTGGTAGAATCGTTGTACTTTGGGTGCAAATATGTTATGCGTTACGGATGATACTTTAAAATATTGTTACTCATATCTATATGTCATTATGTTAGACTCTTTAGGAATGGAACATGAAATAGGTATGCTTACTTGTCAGTGGTTTGGGAAGTTTTATTTTTTAGACTGAGTATAAGGTAGGGTGTCTTTCCTTAGAGATTACAGTCAGTCATTGGGTCACTTGCTACTCAATGTCTGCCTTGAGGAACCGGTGTTATCAGCATTGGCCTCTCACAGGAGTTTGTTAGTAATGCAGAATCTCAGGCTTAGACCTGGCCCAATGAATCAGATTCTGACTTTAACAAGATCTCCAGGAGGTAAGTAATGTGCACAATTGTGAAAAGCACTGATTAGGCCTATTGCAGTAGAAAGAGAAATGACAGCAAGAAGAAAACCCGGTTTCCTGAATATTCTCAGTTGCCGAGGACTTTTATATACTTTTAACATCTACTCCCTCCTCTCTGTTCTAATTCCGCTTTACAAGAATTAGCCTGTATCCACTCTTGCCAGGAATCTTAAAATAACTTCTAAACTGTTCACCTTTTCCACTTTCCCCCACTCGGATTTGAAATCATCCAATTATGACTTAGCCTATCTAGGAAGGGGGAATGTGTAAGGGAGAGTGTATTTGAGTCACTTTGAAAATTTTTAGAGATTTGGAATGTATTAATTATTGCTAAGAGAAAATAAAAAGTAATGGATTGAAGAAGAGATTTAATAGTTCCAAATGCTGTAAAATATGTATACCAGTGATAAACATAAATAATGTTATTTTAGGGATGAAGTACAGAAATGAAGAAAACCTATAGCAGCTGAAGGAAAGATCAATAGAATCCAAATTAAAAAAAAATACAAATAATGAGATAAGCTTTTTAGTGAAAAAGGAAACCTCAAAAAAATAAAAAAAAAGAAAACGATATGTTAATAATATCCAAAGGGGTTTTCAAAAAAATAAATAAGGATTATGTGTATATATATATATATATATATATATATATATACACTAATTAATGAGGAGAAGATAATGAAATCCACAAAGACTTTGAAATGATTAGGATATTGACCTGGTTTCTAAAATCATCTTTAACAAAAGATAAAAAAAAAAGCCAAAAAAATAAATAAATAAAGCATGGGTAGGAAGTTGAAACAATTAGCATGCAATGGAGATCTTGTTAAACACAAGGAAGACAGGGTCATTTTAGAAATCAACCATTTTGTTTTTCCACCATACAATCTAGAATGTTGAGAAATACACACACACATACACACACACACACACACACACAGAAGGAGATTTTGTGCCACATTTTCAAGACAGAATAGGGAGACATTATCTGCTCAGTGAGCTTGCTTCTCAATGATGAGTGCAGCTTTGTTTATTTTCATAGGTAACTCGAGACTATAAAAGAGAAAATCTCTGAGCAAACAAGACCCTGTTTTTTTTTTAAAGGAGAGCAGCAGTCATCTCAACTCTTAGTAAAATAAGGAGACAAATCCTAAGATAAATATTGGAAGACATCTAGAGGATAAATGAATTATGAAAAGCAAGCAGTATGACTTTTTAAGAGAAAAAAATCATGCCAGGCAAATTTAATTGCTTTTTTTTTCCTTGTGGATCAAGTTATGAGATTAATAGATGAAAGCAGCAGTAGATGTGGTATATCTTGATTTCAGCAAAGCAAAAGGATAGCATATCTTATAAAAATTTACTCAAAGAATTAGGTTAAATTAGCTTGGATGTGAATACTTTCATATCAAGTCAAGAATTGGTTGAAGTATCACATAAAAGGGCTCATAATAAATGGCAGTTTTTCGAGGACGGAGGCAGTGTCTAGAGAACCGCTTACATGGGTTGGTGGTAGGTCCAGTTCTTTTAAACAGGCTCATTAATGGTGGCAATGAGGAAGTAAACAGCATGCTAATTAAATTCACAGACTGTGCTAAGTTGGGAAATATTTCACACAGCCCCAAGACTGGAAAAGCAATAATGAGCCCGGAGCAGGTTTGATATTTGGTCAAAACTTCATTTTGATCTATCCAACTTGGGAAATTCATTGGGGAGAAAAAAAATCTTAAGACTACATAGGAGACTCCAGAGCAAGATGCCCCTAAAGCTGCTGTGCTAATTGGTATCTATTCAAGAAGCAGCCAAAAGTCAGGGTTTTCATCATTTGGCTCGTGATATTACAAAGTCCAGCTGATTTGAAAATGTATTCTCTAAATCCCTGACATTCTTATGGTCAAAGCAAGGCTTAATATTTATTGTCTCTGGTCCTTTAGAGTACAGAGATTAGTTTTAAGGCATCTCATTTCCAGGAAGAGGTTAAGAAAAAATACAGGTGGTCCAGAATACAATGGAGAAGTCCCACTAGGAAAGTCTACTTAACATGTTATTTCTACTAGAAGTTTGCATATGTTTATAAAACTCTGTTCCTTTCAACTAGCTAATTTTATGTCCAGTACCATCCTTTAAGAAAATGGTAGGATACTTATCAATACAGATATTCATTAAACTATTACTTATTTTAGCAAAAAAAAAAATACTGCAAATAATGTCAAAACTAGATAATATTACATAATAATAATAGAAAGAGTTTGCAGCCACAGGAAACATTTTTTAAAGCACTGTTACAACCCTGAAATAAAATATCAGATGAAAATAAAGACACCAATAAACCTAAGGCAAAATTATAACATACACTAACTTCCCAATCTTATAGTAGTATATGGCCTGAAAAAAATATTGAGGAAGGTTCATCAAAGTTTAAAAAAAATGATTATCTCTGCATAGCTAATGATTACTGGAAATTTATTTTCATATTTCACTGAATTTTCAAAGGCTAGCTTACTGTAATTTAATTACTAACGTTTTATATTTCATACAATTATCAATATAGACGACAAAAATGAAAATTTTAAGGCATGGGCATGTAAATCAAGAAAAAAGAGAAGAAAGCAGTAAGACTCATCCATTAAATTACTCAAGGAAGCCAAAGTCATGGAGAGCCCACTACCCATAGCTATTTTTTTTTTTTTTTAATTTTTTTTTTTTTCAACGTTTTTTTTTTTTTATTTATTTTTGGGACAGAGAGAGACAGAGCATGAACGGGGGAGGGGCAGAGAGAGAGGGAGACACAGAATCGGAAACAGGCTCCAGGCTCCGAGCCATCAGCCCAGAGCCTGACGCGGGGCTCGAACTCACAGACCGCGAGATCGTGACCTGGCTGAAGTCGGACGCTTAACCGACTGCGCCACCCAGGCGCCCCTACCCATAGCTATTTTTAAACCAGATTCAAAGAACAGACCAGAGGGGTGCCTGGGTAGCTCAGTCAGGTTAAGCATCTGACTTCCACTTGGGTCATGATCTCACGGTCTGTGAGATCGGGGCCTGTGTTAGGCTCTGTGCTGACAGCTCAGACCCTGGAGCCTGCTTCAGATTTTGTTTCTCCATCTCTACTTGCCCCTCCCCACTCACACTCTGTCTCTCTGTCTCTCAAAAATAAACATTAAAAAAATTTTTTTAAAGAATAGTCCAGAAATATGATATATTAAAAATCCATTTTGTAAGACCATTTTGGTAACATATACACGTGTTTGGCAACTTTATAATATATATACATGTAAAAGCTGACAAATTAGAGCCCAAACTTATTTGTTCCATAGTAATTTTGAAACACCACTGCAAATCTGAGATTTTCCCCCACAAAACTCATTTTTTTTTCTAAATATACAGTGTGTTTCCATGCATGGTACTACAATGGATAAGCATTTCTGAGGTTAAAGAGTTTTATGACTAAACTTACTGATACCTTCTTTGTTAATGCTTTAAGTTATAGAAATTATTTTTTTTTTAAGATTTAGAAAAAAAAATCACATTGTTCCAATCCAAACATTAGCTTAAAATACAAGTCAATTTCTTTGTTGGTACAAGGAATGCTCACCTAATGTATACTGTGATTTCATACAATTTATCTCTCAAAAGCAAGATACCGTTTATGATTCATACAAAGGCATTATATTTAAAACGTGCAGAATACGTTGCAGCGACAAAATTAAGGATTTGAGTCTGGAGATCAAAACTTCTTTGTGCTTGTTCTCTGATGCTTTCTTTATCAAGTTATACAAAACAGTGCTGCTTATCTACTAGATAGTGTGGAGATGTTCATCTTGTTTTACCAAAGGGGATCTTGATCTTTCTCCGGTTTGTCCACATCTGTTATAAGAGTGTCAGCAGGAACTTTACTGTTTCTAGACTAATAGCATAGAAAATAGAAATATTACAACGGCTACTCTGCATGTGGTAATCATTTTGAAAAACTGCAGTTTAGATACTCACATGGTGCTTTCATTGCAATCTACACTGCATCAAACAATAAGAGTATCTTTAGGGTTGTGTTAACTTTTCAAAAAATAAAATAAAAAGCACAGTGAAAATAAATGAAATTGCTTGCTTTATTTTCTTATACAAGGAGGGATGAAGTGTATGGAATAGATGTTTATTCTCATATTTAACATATTTGTATTTAACAGAATCAGCTCCAATTATCCTAAATCTGCTCATTCCTTTTCTAAATTTCTCCAGATTTTTGACACTTTACTATCATGATCTGGGACCCAGCCACTGATTTCATTCAGTTAACAAATAACAGCATGCAGATATACTTGTTCTGTTCTTCAAATACTGAGATCAGATAGTTTTAGGAAACTTCCAATGCTCTCTTGCCCTGATGTCTCTCTGAAGGCTACCCAATAATACTTGTTTATGAGCCTCTGTGCTGTGCTATCATAGAAACCATCCATCTAGGCCTACAAAGCCTTTTCATTTTATATTTCTGATTACTCAGTTTGTGTACATAAACTCTATAATAAATTGGCTTGGACTCTGGTAATGGTTGATGTTTTGATGCAAACCATACCTAAATTAATGATACAGTTAAAACATGTTCATTCGATTTTTACAAAATCTACTCATTTAAATGCAAAGAAAGATTAATGTAATCCTGGAACTCATTTTAATAAAAATTAAAAATGACTTGTTTTTTCAAAGCGTGCTCATAATGTCAGAAAGCAATTTTTAAAAAGATAGAAATTACCAAAACACTAAGCATCTTAAAAAAATTAAAACTATAAGTAAATGAAATAAAGTAAAACCATTCATATTCGTTAGCCAGATGATAAGTGAAAATATCTAACATTTCTTTAAATTTAAAATTTCCAATATGCACTTTATACTAGACTAAAGGTTAGGAAATATATAAATACTACTTTGAGCTTCCATTAATGAGTAATAGTTATCAATGAAAATTTTAGAATATAAATAAAAGTGCTGACACTCAATGTAATATATATATATATATATATATACACACACACACACACATATATATATATATATTCATACAAAGAATTACATTACTCAAATTCCAAATTGATGTCTGATAACTTATTCCAATGAAACACAGGGTTTCTTTTCTTAAAACAAAGAGCTTTTCTTAGAATGTATTTCCAGTGGGATGCTTTATATAGACATGTAATAGAATGCATAAAAAATGACTTGCATAGCCTGTTAGTCTCTAAACTCTTCTCATATTCTTTATGTAGAGAGCAATGCCATACTTTGAACCAATTTTATCATTCTTATTTAACAACATCTTTTGTTTCTTGAGTGCCAGCTCATTAACAAATTATACAATTTTGACCCACATCTCAGTTTTCTGAGTTAAATCTTTAATACCATCAATTTTTATAACACAATTTTCTTATTTTACAGAAAAATCTCCTTAATAAAATGCCCTCTGTAAGGTATATAGAATCAACTCACTATAGCTGGCACCTACCTTCTTAGCTCTCAGGCCTTGGAACAGCATCATTCATGAACATCACTATCATGATCATCAACCTCAACATTCTGAGTATTTACTATTTCTGGAATTGTCAGTACCACTTAAGAGGTTTTATCGCATTAAACTCTCACAATAATATTTGAAGCAATTGGTGTGGCTGTCTTCAATTATAATACTGAGAAGTAATATGATCAAATAGATGATCACTTGTCATCAACAATTATGATCACATGAATATTAATTTGTGAGCTAAGACTTTAGAAAAGCCCATAGCCGCCTGGCTATCCTGACTTGTAATCATATCGTCTATACCACAATTTCTTCAAAACAAAAACAAAGGTACTAAATTAAATGATCACTAGGTACCATTCCATAATAATTTGATAGGTGTTAGAAGCACAACCAAACTCTATCCCCTTTGCATCACTACTTACATGCTAGTTGTAATCACAGAAAAATCAAGACATCAGATGTGTGAAGGGATTTGTATATACACAATCCTTCACTAAGACATGTATCCAAAATTAAAGATACTAAAGGGAGGGGCACCTGGGTGGCTCAGTCAGTTGACTCTTGATTTCAGCTCAGGTTTCTGAGTTTGAGCCCCCTGTCAGGCTTTGCGCTGACAGAGTGGAGCCTGCTTGGCTCTGTTTACCTTTCTCTCTCTGCCCCTCCTCTGCTCTCCTGTATCTCTCAAAAATAAGTACATAAACATTTTTTAAAAAGGAGAGGCTATAGGGAAAATTAACAAATGAGTTCTTTTCGTTTAAAGTCATAGTAATAATTGAAATTATTGGTAATTTGTGATAAAATTATTTCTGTAATGAAATAATTTCTAGTCATTTTCAAGTCATACTTATAATAATCTACTAGCATAATATTTAAATAAATATATACATTAGTGTATGGATAGCATTTTCCTACTTTATACATTACACATTTATTATAAATTTATTTAACAGTATATGTTTATCTGTTTAATAACTATATACAATCAAAATATCCTTCAGTAAACTGTACTTCTTAAAATAATCTGCTTATAATAATTTAAAAAATAATTGTTAATGGTCTGTGCAACTTGTTTCTCTACATTTTAAATAGAACAGTGTTTTCTTTGATTTAAATAAATAGTACAAGATTCAATTTGATTATTATTTCAGCATGCCAAAGTATTAACTATGGAAATAAAATTTATTTGTGGGAATATAAAATTAAAATATTTTTATGTAATCCAATTGTGAATATCAGACTAGACTATTTTCATATGCACTGATACATAAAACATGAAATATTTGTATTTTATATCATAGATTATGAACACAGATACATGGGGAAAGCATTATTCTATAAGTCACACTCAGGAACCCATTCACTGGGGAAAACAGATATGTTCAGAAATGAATGTGGATTTGACCCAATAATCAAATGTTTGGAGTATCTAATAAACCTACCTTTTAAATTTGGCATATGTTGGCTCATATGCTATGCAGTATTAAACTAGAAGACCAAATCTTTAAGAGAAATATTTCTCAGGATTGCTTAAAGTCTCACAATGAATGCATTATAGATTATAATGAACAAACATCTCATAACAATAATACATTATTGATACAGTTAGTTATTATTATTATTATTACATAATAATTATAGCTGACCTTTTTAAATGTGTTATACTGCCAGGCACTACCATATATCTAACAACCAGTTCAATCAATTTTTTACCACACTTACTTTATCGCATTTGCTTTTCCTCTAAAGATTTTATCATATTTTTCTTAAGGACAAGGGTATTCCTATTTTTTATAAAACACAGTACAATTGTCAAATTCAAGATAGTTTACATTTATACAATACTATTATTTCATGTGGAATACATGCTGAAATTCATTAATTGTCCCAACACAGTCAGTGAATAGCTATTATAATTTTCACCGAGGTAGGTAGGACCTACTATAAAGCCAAACATAGCAGTTACTTCCTATGCTTCTTTATTCTTCCTTAAGCTGGAAGAATTTATGACATGAATATTTTTTAAAAGCACGAGCATATTGTTTTAAAGAATGTCTCTCAATTTGGGTTTTTCTAATGTTTCTTTATGGTTACATTCAGGTTATCTATATTTGGTGGGAATACCAGTCCATAATTGATGCTATGTTCTTTTCAATGTATCATATTAGGGGTACCTGGTTATAGCTTGAGCATTATCTGTAATGCTTACTTTGATCATTTGATTAAATCGTTTCATGTAAATTTTTTTCCCTAAAACATTACCATATTCCCATTTCCATTTAATAAATAGTTGATCCTTGAACAACACAGGGCTTTAGGGACACCAACCCCCATGCAGTCAAATATCTGCATATAATTTTTGACTACCTAAAAACTTAACTAGTAATAGGCTATTTTTGCCTGGAAGCTTTACTCAGAACATAAATAGTAGATTAACACATATTTGTATGTATATGAATTATACACAGTATTTTTACTATAAAGTAAGCTAGGGAGAAGAAAATACAATTAAAGCAAAGATAATATAAAAACAGGGAGGAAGACAAACTATAAGAGACTCTTAAATACAGAGAAGAAACTGAGGGTTGCTGGAGGGCTTTTGGGTGGAGGGAAGGGCTAAATGGGCAAGGGGCATTAGGAAAGACACTTGCTCACCCAGTGAGCACTGGGTGTTACATGTAAGTGATATTCTATTCCTGAAATCATTATTACACTATATGTTAACTAACTTGGATGTAAGTTAAAAAAATAATAATAATAAAAATACAATTAAGAAATTGTAAAAAGAGAAAATATGTTTACACTACTGTAAACAAATTTTCTTGTAAAAAGAGAAAATATGTTTACAGTACTGAATTTACTAAAAACAAAACCTGCATTTAAGTGGAGGTACAGTTCAAACCTGTGTTTTTCAAGGGTCAACTACAACATATAAAATCACCCTATTCCTTTTCAAGCTATCAGTCAGTATCTTTGATTATCTTTGCATCCTTTGGTGATTCCTGCTTCAAAAAATTACTACTATACTTGTTTCCAAAAAAGGTGATCTTGTATTGTTCCTTTTTCATTTATTAATTGATACTCTTTATTAAAGCAGCATTCTCCTTTTGGATAGAAATTATCAGTAGGATACAGGGATCCTTTTTGTTTTTTTTTTCCAATGGTATAAAATTTATTTTTGTGGGGCACCTGGGCAGCTCAGTCTGTTGAGCGTCCAACTTCGGCTCAGGTCACAATCTCATGGTTCATGAGTTCAAGCCCCACATGGGGCTCACTGCTGTCAGCACAGACCCCACTTTGGATCCTCTGCTCCCCTCTCTCTGTCCTTCCTCTGCTTGTGCTCTCTCAAAAATAAATAAAACATTTAAAAAATTTCATTTTTATAATTACTTATTTAAAGTTCAAACTTTCTAAGATTAGGCTTTGGTGAGTCCCTTCAAGAGACTTCTTCACATTTTTCACATCTGCCCAGTATTTAAAAAAATAGTAATAGTAACTGTTGTTTTATTTTCTAGTATAACAAGATGATCCAGCCTTATTCTGTACTTCCTCAAACCCAGGCCTGGATGCAATCATTTCTCCAAGGTACACTGATTTGTTTTATACGGGAAAGATATTTAGAAACAAGATTTGGATGTTAGGTAGGCAAGGTATCACAGCCCTAAAGTCCAAATTCTTAACTTAAGATATGCAATTCAACTCTGGGCAAAATAGAAAAGGCATATAAAATAAAGTTTCCATACTTAAGCTTAAAGTATATTAATTCAACAAATATGTATGGGCATTTGAGCAAAGCATAGGACAGACATGAGACTATAAAGTTAAGATTCTAGATATAATTTTGTATGGATCCTCATGTAAGGAACTTAAAAATCACAACTCATCCTACCAAGAAGTAAAAAGCTGAACAGTATGAAAAATCAACAGATCTTGGGTCTGTAAGAGATGGGAGGACACAAGGCAAACCACTGTGTAGACTGCTGTCGAGACTGGAGAGACAGCAGGTGGATAGAAGAAGGAGAAGCTTACTGGAGTAGACAGGAGCAGAGACCGCCATGGAACAAGTACAAACATAGGAAAACCTGAACCGTCATTGATGAATTGCTAGAGGCTCTGTGTGGACAAGTCTCAGTTAAGAACTCCAGGGGGATCCCTGCAACATAGTGAGATTCACCTCCAGGAGCTCACCCAGGTTCCCACAGTAAATATGGGAGAAAAGTCCCCTTGTGCTTCCGCCAGGGGGAGGGGGAAAGGAACCATTTTGAAATATGACACAGCACTTTGTTCTTAACAAGATGCGTCCTCAGGGGAAACTAGTTAACCAGAGCCAAACCTGCTTGGGTTTTATCAGTGTCTAACTAACCTGGGGGAAGAGAAATATCCAAATATAGCCCACTCTAGCCATCTTCACCCACCTAAGTGGGGAGGAAAAAAATACTGAGAAACACCTGAAATTCACAGTCCAGAGGCACAGTCTCACCAAAAGACTAAGACCTCATTATAGGACTACAGAACACCCCCCTTCTCCCAACTCACCTCACCACCACATCACCAATGGCCTATTTAATGCAATTTCTTTTACCCTGTACATCATGTCCAACTATCAAGAAAAAAAAAATACAAGACATACTAAAATACAAAAAAAACACAATTTGAAGAGACGGAGCAAACACCAATATCAGATATGGCAGAGATGCTGGAATTCTCAGAACAGAAATTTAAAGCAACAATAATTAATATGTGGGGCTCTAATGGATAAAGTAAGCAGCGTGGATGAACTGATGTGTAATGTAAGCAGAGATAGAAATTTTAAAAAAAAGAACCAAAAAGAGATGCTAGAGATCAAAAATATTGTAACAAAAATGAAAAAAAAAAAGCCTTTGAAAGGGTTATTAATAGAGTGGACATGGCTGGGAGAAGAATCTTCGAATTTGATGATATATCAATATAATATTGCCCTCATTCTTTTTAAAAAGTGTATTCATACAACTGATGACATACAATAGTTTTGCTTACCTCTGTTAACATTTCAAACAAAAGTGTCAGGATGAAATATATTAATTAAAAAAAAATACTGTAACCATTTAACTGTGAAAGAAATATCAAGTTGTGCTACCATAGTTGGTGAACACATAAAGCCTGATGTAGGGCTTGATCCCACAATCCTGGAATCATGACCTGAGCTGAAATCAAGAGTCAGAATTTCAACCAACTGAGCCACCCAGATGCCCCAGGACTGAGGTGATTCTTAAAGAAAAGGTTATGGGGGGCCTGGGTAGCTCAGTTGGTTAAGAGTCCAACTCTTGATTTTGGCTCAGGTCATGATCTCACAATTTGTGAGTTCGAGCCCCTTGTAGGGCTCTGCACTGACAGTGTGGAGCCTACTTGGGATTCTCTTTCTCTCCCTTTCTCTCTCTCTCTCTCTGCCCCTCCCTGCTCACACTCCTTCTTGAAATAATTTAATAAACTTAAAAAAGAGAGAAAAGGTTATGATTCTCATTGTTGGAGTGAAAGAGTTGAAAGAAACATGAGCAAAGGCAGATAAATATAGCATGTTTAGAGGGAAAATGTTTATTTTGGGGAAAAATGGATAAGTTTTGTCTGATTAATTTAGGTAGATTGAGTCCAATTTTCAGATTATGAAAGAAGAATCTATTCCAAATTCTTCAGCAGAAGAGTAATATAATGAAAATATTAGAACATCAGGCACATCGATCTTTTGTTGTTGTATATTTGTTTTGCTAATCTTCCTTTTTTCAAATGTAGAAATAGCTTTGACTTGCTTTTTGATATTCAGCTGGGAAAAGGTATAGCTAGAGGAAAACCGACTGCTTAATTTCTAAGGCCCTAGTCTTAATCACTGTGGTACAGATTGCAACCTCTCTACTAGAATCCCTTCTCCCTCCCATCCACACTGCTTCTATGACTGCCCAGCCACACTGCATTTCCCATCTCTTCCTGCAGTTAGGACAGGTTACCTGTATATAGTAACCAATATATTGTGAATGGTCCATGCCAATTGGAGCCTGGACATAAAATCTTCTGCCATACAAAGGTCCACAGGTACAGGGGATGCAGAGAAAGACCTTAGAAGGAAACTGGATCTCAAAATAATCCTGTGAAGCAGAGCAGAGCCACTCGCCATCGGAGATCTGCCACATTGCATGCCTCTTTGTCTTTGCAGCCTAGCCTTATTTATTATGCTATATGAAAATCTTTCACTTCTTGAAAAGTATCTATCTTTCATCTCTTATTATGCGGACTAATGTGAGTTGTGTCAGACAGAAGCTCCACTATTCTGGGAATATTTAATGAAGGAGGGAAGGAAGGAAGGAAGGAAGGAAGGAAGGAAAGAAGGAAGGAAAAGGAGAGAAAGAAAGAAAGAAAGAAAGAAAGAAAGAAAGAAAGAAAAGAAAGAAAAGAAAGAAAAAAAAGAAAGAAAGGAAGAAAGAAAGAAACAAGGAAAGAAAGAAGAAAAGAGGAAAAGAAAAAGAAAGAAAACAAAAAGGTTTTGCATGGTAAAATTTACTTGTGTTAAATGTATAATTTGAAGATTTTTAATGAATTACCTGAATTGTGCAACCAATATCATCTAATTTAAAGACATGTCTATCACTCCAAAAATATCCATATACTTCAGGTATGGGTTTACTTTCTCTGCCTACAGAAATCCCATCAAAGCCATTATCTGAAGTTTTCATAATGGCATAATATCCTGCCTAACATGCCTCAAACCAGGGGGCCCGTTTTCTGGCAGAGATATAACAACGGGTGCCTAAAAGTGGAATCCACTGGTTGTCACACCTCACTTTTGAGAATCATGTAGCCTAATACAATGGAAGAAGCTATAGTGCCAGCTTGGGGATATAGCATCAGATGGGTTGGAGTCTTGTCCTCCAGAATGTAGCCTTTGTGAACCGAAGGCCATTGTACAGTGTCCTTTCTCTAATAACTAGAGTGTGGATCCAGAAACAATGAGGCAAGATTAGGGTTGGCCTGTCTCACCCTCTTACCAGCATTTCCAAAGAATCATTTGTACATGTTTGCTCTAAATCCCTCAACTTTAGATTTTTCTAGATATTCCCCTTTTTTGGGGAAAGGGATTGGTGGAGGGAGGAGAGAGAGCAGAAGGAACACATCCACCAGTGGACACACAATATCTTGGAGCTCAAAGTATCAAATGACATCTGATAGCTTTGGCACTTAGTGCCACTGGAACAGCAGGGAAAAATAAGAGCTACTATGCTTACAGAGATGATAGACCGACTACCATAAAAAGTACACATATGCTACATATTATGGGCAAAGAGAAATATATCTGAGGCTAGGGGACTGCATGGATGGTCTGGATATTTCTTTATCTAATAATAACACATTTTGGGTAATAGTCCCATCAAAAGGCAAGTTAACTATAAAGTTCACATCTCTCACAGGTAAAAGTCTGAGCCACCTCGTTGTTCATGGACTGCATATTTTTCAAAGTGCTTATTGGAGGTAAAGAATGTTAGTATGGGGGTGCCTGGGTGGCTCAGTTGGTTAAGCATCCAATTCTTGACCTTGACACAGGTCACGATCTCACAGTTTGTGATATTGAGCCACGCGTCAGGTTCTGTGCTGACAGCATGGAGCCTGCTTGGAATTCTCTCTCCCCCTTTCTCTCTGCTCCTCACCCACTCCCACTCAATCTCTCTCTCTCTCTCTCTCTCTCTCTCTCTCTCTCTCTCTCTCTCTCTCAAAATAAAAACAAACAAAAAAGAATGCTACTATGGTTGATTGAGAACTAAAATTGAAAATATCATTTAAGGCTTTGGATCAATTAAACTACAGTGACTGGGGCTACAGCTTGTTTTATTAACCCTCATATTGAATATATATCTAGAAGATTCCTGCTTATTACCTTCAAGAGGATTTGCATGAATTGGATTTAATGGGGGGCTCATGGGATCTGAGTGCTGCAAAGAGTAGACTGCATTGGATAAATACCTCTTGAACTTTTCTTCAAATACTCTCCCCCTAATCTTATTACAACCTCTGCTGTGGTGACCTGTTCTATTTTGTTTAGTCAGCTTCACACAGTGAAATGTGACAGCACTTTAGTGTAGGCTCGGACTGTGTGCCTCATTTCTTATTCCAGGACTGAGCACTTACATATGTATAATCCAGAAGTGCAAAAAAGTCAGTACACTGTGGGGCATCTCTCAGTCAGTGAACGGGGGAGCTGACTGATGGTGTTTCTCTACACAAGAAGTCTCTGAAGATACGACCTTTGGCAGACAGCCCATGGCATCAAGCATCCAGTTGCCTGTAGAAGTGGCCAATGTAATAAAGCTTTTTGATAATGGTTCCTTAACATTCCCTGTTTCGCTCTTCCTGTCCCAGATTTCTACTCTCTGTGTGGCACTCCTAAATAAAGTACATGAACTTAAACCTTGGGCTCAGGTTCTGATTTATAAGGAATGCAAGCTAAGTCAAATATCACAGGCTCAAGCACCCGCCTAGGTAAATGTCAATGCCAGTTTTTTTAGAGAGTGCAGAGCAGATTGGAGAAAGCAGGTAAGAGTTCTTGAGCTTCCCAAGGCTGAGAAGGCTTGTGGCCAACATTTTTTCATCCTCTCAAGGATGAAAACTACATTTTCTGGAATTGCTAAAATGGCTAGCAGAAGTGAAGATTGGAAAGAGAATGGACTATCTCTAGGAAACTGACAGCTAAAGACCAAGGCAAGCTATGAGAATTAAGAGCATATGCAAGGATGAAGCAAAGACCAAGAAAGACAAGTTCTTCTTAAAGAATAATCAGAAAGAACACAGAATAGTATATAGAAGAGATACAACTCCGCCTGTGTGTTCCAAACCCACCAAAGAAGACTTCATATTTCCAGAAGGGTATGCAAACTGGATGAGAGAATACTGATTTTTTTCCTTGCATTTTACCTATAGAGACAGAGATTTCAATCAGTAAGTTTCCATAAATTAGTAAGACATAATTCCATAGTCAGTGGAAATAATTGTTCAAGAGCAAGATGAATTTCAGATAGATAAGTATTGTCTTAAATTCTACACATGCATTTATAAACTGTAAATATAAATTATGATCTCATTAAAGCTGGACCCCAAATAAAATGGTGCATTTTTAGAGCAGATTATGTAGTGTTCTAGACAAAGATACGCTGCCGAAATAGCATCCTGTCAACACATACAGCTCTATTTAATGAGATGTAGCATACATCTAGTGTTTTGTTTGTTTTGTCAGGTGAATGAAACATGTGTTCATCTAGGAGGGACACAGAAGACTTTTTATCTTCCTTTTGTTATTACTTTAATATATAGTTAAAACTTTTAATGGTTATTCATTTTTGAGAGAGAGAGAGACAGACAGACAGAGCATGAGTGGAAGAGGGGCAGAGAGACAGGGAGACACAGAATCCGAAGCAGCTCCAAGCTCTGGGCTCTCAGGACAGAACTGGACGCAAGGCTGAAACCCACAAACCATGAGATCATGACCTGAGCCGAAGGCACCCTGATATATAATTTTAAGCGCACAAGTATTTTTGTATCCATTGGAAAGAAAACCCTTGGGCTGAATTGTCAGTGAAGTTGGAAACTACATTTTCTGGAATTTTCCTCCTTGTAAGGTTTAAAGTGAAAGTTGGATGAAAGAGGAAAACGTGGGATTTGGAAGTGCATGGGGTAAAGACTATTACTGGTAGAAGTTCATGGGTCATCTAAGAGTGACAGGCAGACACAGATGTCCTTAGTCATCCTTCCTTGCCCTCAGACTTCTCTGCTTTACCTCTGGTTCATGATCCTGACTGGTGGCCCTGCTGACTATTGGGGGTCCCCACTCAGCAAAAGTTGCTGGCTTGTGGAGCTACACAGGTGGCAGATGCACACAGTAAATGGTTTTCCAGGTCTGTTTCCATGAACACCTCTCTGCAGCTCCATTTTGAAGGCTGAATATACTTGGCGCCTCAGATTTCTCTATAAATTCTGACTTATTCACCCAAGGCAGGGCTTCAGTAGGAATTATTAACTTTCTCTGATCTTCTGCGTTTCTCCTTACATATCTTCACTTTCTCAGTTTCTCTTTCTGCAGAAGGGCTAATCTATAGAATAAATGCTCCATTCACAGAGGACTCTTTGTACCTCTGCTTTACTGAATGAGCCCTGACTCCTACAACTCCAAACTAACCCCGTTTTTAATGAAACAGACATTTGTTGGGCACCTATCTTAACCTAGGTGCTGGCTTCAGCACTGATAACTCAAAGGTCTTCAAGATTAGTAGGAATAATTTAATCATGATTAAACAGTAGTTATACTTTCCAACGGGTTACTTCAATCCAAAATTCATTTCAGCATATAAAGACACTAATGATCCAAACCTCATCTAATCCTGATGAGCATAATAACATTTTTGCTTCTAGAAGTACCCCTGGCAGTGAGTCTGCTTCCCAAGTCCACTGGGCTATAGCTTTGGGGAGTACAAAGAGTAGTGACCGTAAGTCTGAGCCTGCTTTTACTGGTAGAACAACTCTCACTATTTTATCTGCATCTGTTATGAAGAAAAATATATTACCATGGATCTCTTAAACCCAGACCAGACATTTGAACTGTCATTTTCACCTCTGATTTCCATCAAGGTTCACAAAGCTTTTAAAGGCACTCAGTAATGTATCCTGTATATCAAGATCCACAAAAGGCAACGTTTCTGTTCTACAGGGGTGAGAGGCAGAGTGCTGGACTCTTTGTAGTCCACGACCAGGGAGTTCAAAAGCACCAACAAAGGACTTTTATGCAGCCAAGGACTTTTTTCTATGACTTTTATTCTGAGCAAAATGTATTCAGCCAAGAAAGAATGGGAAATAGTGGTCTTAAAATAATTTCCGTGGCAGAAACTGGATTTCAAATGATATAATGAACTAATGTGCAGTAAAGGGATGGAAATAATTAGCCAGAAAAGGCATTTGATAGAGTTAGCAGAAAAATAATTGATCTACATTTTATGCCGTTCTTTTAAAAAAAGGACTATATGGATAAATTAATAAAGTCTTTGATAGCTCTATTCCAAAACACAGATACCTGATAAATATTGGCACACCATCTTGTGATACATCACATAGATCTGATTAGAATTCAGTCATTTGTTGCCTTTATGAACCCAAGACTAATGCTCTTTTTCATAATGGAAATTTCCATTTTCCATTTATAGATGAAATTTTATTACATAAATCTTATTTACCAATTGGTTATTTACAACTTCTATAATTTCACAGAGATGGTGACAAAATATACTGACTATAAACACAATGAAGTTGTACCCTTCAAAAACACTGGAACAGGACTGGAAAACATGAAAGAATATGTTTACCTGTTCACCTGCTTTGTTAAAAAGTTGGAACTGTTCCTTGGACACTCAGTTTACACACTTCAGTTCCTTTATTTATCTGTGGCACGGAATTGTGTTGGTCTATCTGTACTCTGTATTAGGAATGGAGTTAATGGGTATGAAATTTTTATTTCCTTAACACTAAGATCAATCACAGAGGATGGAAGTCAATCACCTAGGAAACCACACAGTTCACTACTATTGCCCCATCTCAGGCTGCTTCCTGAGGGCCCTTCATGTCGTGGTGGCATGGCCAGTAGCTGTGGGCTACTAGTTCTGCTTCAAAGAGAATGCACTTTTTAATCCAATGACTTTATAGCTCTTAAATGATTGATCTCAGTACACTAAACACTGGCAGTTTTAAATTGTCTCTTGCCTGGAGCTTTGCCCCAACTTTTGTATCCATTTGATCTAGTGCCCTAAATGTAGCTTCTTTGGGACTTCATGACCTATCTCTCTCCATTTCTATCTGATCTTGGTATCCAACTCTTGTTCTGATGTATGCCCTGTCCTTAACTGTGACTATCTGCTACCCTGAGTTGCAGAGGTGAAAAGAATAACCATCCATTCATGTTCATCTCTCCAGGAATTTATTCTTTGCTGCCCTCAACTTGGCCTAGGTGTATTGTTTCCAATCTTCCAACCAAGTTATTCCTCTAAGTACTGGTGTTATAAAATTTTACATAGTTTTTGAAAGGCATTCAGTGATATTATACTGTATATTAAGATACATATTATTACTATTATCTGCATTAGTGTCTATAATAATGATAGCTATCATTATTATTACTTCATTATTTTAAAACAGAACCATGAGCCATGAGTGTGGCAACAGGGATTGAGGCATAGTGTACAATCCTTAGAGCTGTGTGCTGTACTCCACATAGTGGGCATAGGACTAGCTAGATACTTTAGATATGATTCCTTATTTCATCCTTACGCTAGCAATACAAGATAGTTGTTATTACTCTCATTTTGAGAGGAATCTAAACTTCAGTAAAATTTAGTCTTCTGCTCAAAGTCCTACAGCAAGGAAGTTGTAAAATGCTTTTATTTCAAGCTTAACTCCAAACCCCATGCTTTTGTCATTATGCTTTGACTTCACATTAATTTTTAAACGTCATATACAGTATGTAGTGATTTAATATTTAAGAGAGAGAGCTATTGACCTAGGCCGAGACTTTCTTGTGAATATTCCCTGCATTTCGCACGTTTCCTTAAATCATTAAATATTAAGAGGAAGGATAGTAAGAGAATACAGAAATCTACCAAACTTTACAAAAAGCAGTATGTAATTTGAGTTTGTCTCTCAAGGCAATTTGTTTAGTTCTTAGACTGGGGAAATGCTGGAGTTATCTCTATTATAATGTCACCATCACTATTTGGAATATTTTCAAGGTTATAGGCATAGGGGCTGAGCTGATCAGCAATTGAATACACTGGTTTCTTAGATACTTTTCTTCAGCCTTCCAGCAAGGGGAAAGGACATATTCTGTGACTGTGTTTTGACATATTTGTTCACTGTCTATTCATAGAAATGAGGAATAGGTCAAAAAATATTTTGGGGCTTTTCAAACTCTTTTGGGGGGGATACTCAATTTGTTAACAACATACTGATTTCACTCCCACTTAAAAAAAATTCTTATGAAGACCAATATGCTAAATCTAAAGAAAATAAGTTAAAACCGCCATTTGAAATAGTCATTTGCAATATGCTATGGTTATGTAAGATACTATCATTAGGGGAAGTTGGATGAAGTGCACAAGGTAACTGTATAATATTTGTAACTCTCGTGAGTCAAACTGTTAAACAATAACAAGTTATAAAAATGTGAAACAGTTATAAAAATTATTTGCACTCATTGTTTTAATTCATTTTCTTTTTGAAATCTGACACATGGTTCCTTCTAATCTTCATAGAAGATTAGATTTTCCCTATCCAATGAATGTTTATGAACATCTATATTAGTGACACACACAAAAAGTTTAGAAATACAGTTTAAGTTTCTGTTGGAAGGAAACCATGAGGATGAAAGACATTTTTTCATTTTATTGTTTTTAAAATATATTTTTAGGGGTGGCCAGGCGGCTCAGTCAGTTAAGCATCCGGCTTCTGCTCAGGTCATGATCTAATGGTTCGTGAGTTCGAGCCCCTCATCGGGCTCCGTGCTGACAGCTGAGAGCCTGCATCCTGCTTTGGATTCTGTGTCCTCCTCTCTCTCTCTGCCTCTCTCCCACTCACGATGGGTCTCTCTCTCTCTCTCTCTCTCTCTCTCTCTCTCTCAAAAATAAATAAATGTTAAAAAAATTTAAAAAACATTTTTAATGTTTATTTATTTTTGAGAAAGAGAGAGAGAGAGAGCAAGTGGGCAGGAGGAAGGCAGAGAGAGGGACAGACAGAATTCCCAAGCAGGCTCTGCAAACTGCGAGATTATGAGCTGAGCCAAAATCAAGAGTCAGATGCTCACTTAATGAGCCACATAGGTGCCCCATCACTTTCTTCATCATCATCATCATCATCTTTGTAACCATTCGGCACCTTGTTTTGAAGTGGGCACTGTTGTATGTATTAACAAGTTTCATATTAGAATCCCTTAGCTTCTAGCTAGAACTACCCATATATGATAAAAATATGTAAGAATAATAGAAGGAACTCAACTAATTAGTAAACCATTAATATAATTAGTGCCTATAGTATTTTAATTTAGAAATTATATCTTTGTAAAATAGTATCTTCCTATTTCCACAATATATAGTTACAAACCCTAATAAGAATTATAAATGCAAAAGTACAAAGCTATATAAGCCAAGAAATTTGGTTTCTATTCTAAGCCCTGCCATTAACTAGCAGTGAAACATTTGGAGAATTATATACTTTTACAGACCGATAATCTCTAACCTGAAAATCCTATTTTGCGAACAGTTTGATTATATGTATGTATAAGCAGATTTCTTATCTATAATTGATTTTTATATCTATTTTAAAGAAACATCTCAATTATAATATAATTATTTAGAAAAGACCAAGGTTAATGTTCAGCATTAAATAACGTTTTCAGTATCATACAAAAAGGACCATAAGACTTCGGTATAGCTGCCATTCCTAAAGCCATATTTTAAAGGAAAATGAATATCAAAATTTTATCCCACTACATTATATTTTTACTGTAATTTTAAGGTCAAAATGCAATTTTTTTCTTGGGTCTGAGATAATGGCGCAATTGACCAATATTTAAAATAAGATTTCTTTATGTATTTTAAAAATTACATTATATATGCTTAACCATACCTTGGGGAAATTTGCTTCCAATGAGCTTTATGTGAATTCTTTTTATCCTGCTGGATTATGAGATAACACACAGCTAATATGTATTAATTGCTTTGGTGCTGGACACTATGTATTATTTCTTATGCTATTATGCTATGTGAACTAGATGCCTTTTAAAAACCCCAAATAACAGGTGAGGAAAGACTTAGTTGCTAACTTCCCTGCTCAAAATGTCAATTAGTAAGAAAGAGGGCACAATCCGAACCCAGGCAATCTGCCTCAAGAGTTTGCTCACCTGCCACCAGGCAACTCTGCCTTCTTTAACATACATCTAAGGACAGCCTTACCTTTTGGATACTAACTAATGTAGACCTTCCCTTCACTAACAGGACTAACTTTGGAAGACACTTTTTTGACAGTTTTAATGTGCTAAAATGTAGTGACCTGCCTTCCAGCATTTTGAAATCTTTGTCTTTTTCGTTAGCCTAAGAATGGGATTATCATGAACTTGTTAAAATGGCAGGGAAACCTATAGGATTCTTTTAAAGAGCTGTGACCTAGTTTTTCTAAGTGTGCTATGCGCATTTAAGGTTTAAGGTCAAGATAAGGGTTTCCTTGTCTTAAATTTGCAAATCTCTGTTAATGAACCTCAATTATGACCTTTACTTGGTTGCTTCTCTATATATACCAGAGCTTGGAGGAGACTCTTAGTCCTGAAAAATTTAGGGCTGGAGTAGTCCTTCGTCATTTGGTTCAACTCCAGCATTCAATTAAGTTGAAATGCATCAATCCAAATAACTTTCCAGCATAATTACAGTTTCAAATGAAAATCAGAGTGAAATGTGCTAACAGAAAACATTGTTTCTTTTAAATTTTTAAGTTAGTTTGGATACTGTTAAATTCAAGGCAGTGTTTACTGTAAATGCAGTATTTGCAGTATTAATTGCATAAAAAAAGGGGAAATAAGAGATTCACTTCTTAAAAAGGGAATCTTTTCTCTGTATCAATATCTTATACACAACACTTTTTAAAAATTTTAATGGGGTGGTACAAAGGGGGCAATGATGTTTGTAATTTTTCAGTGTGTTTTCAGTAAATTCACTTTAAATGTATCTAAAATGCTTACAAATTATACTGTTTAGGGAAATAGATTTTCTCTTAACATTTTTAGGATCGGGCCTATAACAGTTCCAGTCAACTTGTTCTCAATCCTGGGTACACATTAGGATCATAGGGAGGATTTAAGGGGAAAAAAACTAATGATACGATCTCATTCAAGGCAAAATAAATCAGAATCTTTTAGGAGGAAACTCTGTCAATGCTATTGTTTGAATGCACCTTCCCCCATCCTAGGTGATTTTAATGATTCACGCTTGCTTTTTGTTTCTCATTTACTGACTTCCAACTATGCTGTCTTTCTGTGCCTGGGAGAATATTTACAGGTTCTCCCCGGTGGCCTTTCCTTTTTCATTTTACCTTTGTACCTTTAAATATACTTACATCTCCATAACTTGATACAGTGAATTCTGACATTTTCTTAATAATACCTTGATCCCTAGTTAAAATAAAATTTTGCTTCATTTGCAGATTCCCAGTCTTTTAAATCTTACTGTATTTAGCATGCATCAGGCTATCTTTGTGACTTAATTGTAAGCTTTTAGGTTCAATTTCCAATACATTTGTGTATACCTTTCTAATAGTATAAAGCATCACATATATTAGCAACAACTACCTGTACTGAATTGAATTTAGAAATTTGATAGTCTATAAAGTATGAAATAAATGTGCAGTACAATGTAATACTTCTTCCTTACCAAAGCATTCTTTTGTTTCTGGTGCACTCACATTCTACTCATATTAAACTTTGGTTGAAATTTCTTAGAAAGTAAGTCTGTTTTTGAAAAAACTTTGGAGACACACACACAGACACACACACACACACACACACACACACACACACACACACACATATATATACACCTCTCAGATCTCAAAATCCATCTCAAGTTCACCTTTTCTGTGATGCCTTTCCTAATGCCATTCTGCCTTTCTTCTACTTCCAGAATTGAACCCCTTTGTGTTTCCACAGTACACTGTGCAAATTATTCACTGTTCTTTTTCTTTTCTTTTCTTTTTTTTTTTTTTTTTAACAAAGAATATTTGCTGTTTGTAGGCAGGGGTTATGCTTATTCATCTTTGTATACTGAGACATTGGACCTGACTGTCATGAAAAAAAATTCTTTGGTTAAAGAGATGTGGGGGAGAGAGGGGCAAATGGGTCATGGGCACTCAAGAGGGCACTTGTTGGGATGAGCACTGGGTTGCATGTAAGCGATGAACCATAGGAATCTACCCCAAAAACCAAGAGCACAGTTTACACACTGTATGTTAGCCAATTTGACAATAAATTATATTAAAAATAAAAATTGTTAATTTATAAAAAGGGATGGGAGAATCTGTTGGGAGACAGCCCATCTCTACTATTAATCTCAACCAATTTCTTGGCTATATTAGCAATCAGAACCTAATTTCTCTCTCTACCTTGCATTTGATCAGAAGACGACCATGTAGCCAATAGGACTTCTTTGAGGCTGTTGCACTGGGTTTCAAATTTATATTGTCAATTTTCAATTCTTTTCAAGATCTTTGTTTTTTTGTTTGTTTGTTTGCTTTGTTTTGTTTTTTGAAAGAAGATTTTGGGGAATGGGAAATTATAGTCCCCTGCACAGTCCACACCAGTAATCTTTAGAAACCTGGCTTCATAAAGGGCACCAAGGGTTGCCTGGGTGGCTCAGTGGGTTAAGCCTCTGACTTCGGCTGAGGTCATGATCTCATGGTTCGTGAGTTCAAGCCCTGTGTCAGGCTCTGTGCTGACAGCTCACCCTGGAGCCTGCTTCAGATTCTGTGTCTCCCTTTCTCTCTGTCCCTCCCCTGCTCATACTCTTTTTCTCTCTCAAAAATAAATAAAACATTAAAAGAAAAAAGAATAACAAGAATAAAAACATGTAAAAGAATAAGGGAAACCTATATGCATATGGGTTAAGTCATTTGTTTCAAAGGGTGACATCCTTCTTATATTTTCTTTTTTCTTTTTTGCCTTTATCTGACAGTTTGTTGATGCTAGGTCAAGCCCTATATTGTATTTTACATTTCTCTTTCTCAAAAAAATTGTCCTCCCCCCCCCCCCCCCCCGCCATCTCTGTGCTATGAGTAAAGTATGAATTCTAAGGCCCATTTTACTTTGGAAACTTTGTAAAATTTCTGCTTCTTACTAACCATAAATACCACCTACATTTTTCTTTAGTGATTTACACATATCAAACTAAAATGCAATGTTATTGTTTCATATGTGTTATTTGAAAAAAGAAACTGCCTTTTGATAGTTAACTCAATGAGACTGGTATCGATACAAATAACATCCTAAATATAATTTTTAAAAGTAAACGACCATGTGTTTATTGCCACTGGTTTGTTCGTGTTACCTGTTTGTGATGTTCTTCAAAATCATTATAAGAGGAGTCTTAGAAATAAGACCGAACTGCCAGCTGTGTCTTTCAAAGCTTCACAGACTCACCTTTCTATTTCATCTTGTGCTGTTATGTAAAATTTGCCCTAGCATTTTGCTCAGCAAGATGGCAATTATTAACAATATATTTCTCTAAACTGTTGCCGCAAAGCTATTATTCACGCAGGGTTACAACCGAGTTAATTTTGGGAGAGAGCTGTTCAAAGAGGCCCAGAGCTGTGGCGCTTATGAACACCGCCTTTTCTCTTATTTCTAATTAGTGTGAAATGGTTCCAAACAGGAGTCAGCCCCGCGGAAGTCTGCGTAGCACAAAGCCAGGCTCATTAACGGACACAGGGAACAGTTTTGTTTTGCTGAATAAACAACTGCGTCATAAAGCCTTTTCAAAAGGAATACAATCTGATTTACCACGCTCCTTAAATGTTGAACAGTGTTTATATGCCTCCAAGTCTTTTTTATTAACATTTGAAAGGACTATTATTATGACTCAGTATAGATGATGATATGTTTGCAATGTTCCCCCGCACTAGGACTGTAGACTTTCCTCGCAAGACATTTTCCCTTCTCTTCTTATTTTATAAATGAACTTTTATTTTTTGTTTTGTGTGTTTTGGATGCACGACCGCCCTCCTTAATTTCACCTTAGGCTTTTAAAACAACGCTGCTACCGATAATTACAATATTGGAAGAAAACCCATGGATCACTTCTACAAAATTTAGTTTCTGTTGTATTACAGATTGCTGTATGCTTCCCATATAAATTCCCAGCCTGAGTTTCTAGTAATTTGTATGTACAAGTGTATAAAATGGTTTAAAATTTAGCTCACAACTGGAGAGTTTCCAACATTTGCATTACAGGAGTCAATCGGACAATCACATCTGACCGAGAATGTATCTCGGATTTCTCATTTGGTATTTACTATAGAAAAACCCAGAGACCTGACTACATTATTAGACAAATCACACAAATCTTGGTCTTGAATTTGCCCTGCATCACTCAGTAATAATGTGTAAAATTATGCTAAATTTCTGTTTCTTCTTGGGAAACATCAATATGTTCACATTTTCTGCATCCTTTCAAAGTGCCTTGCATATTTTAAGTATGTAGAGTGGATGCTCAATAAATGTTTTTTGAATGAATTTATGAATGGATGTCAGTAATATTGCTCTCCACATGCAAAGTAATACGAAAAGCTAAATTGCTCTAAATGAATGGCTTCAAAATACACTTACGTGAAGTAATACATGTATTATTATATTATGCCTAATGTCTAACCATGGAGTATCACTCATTGTTGTACTAGTCGATACAAAGACGTTACAGATTCACATCAGAGAATACTTGAAGAGACTATAAAATTATAATCTCTTGTTGCCTTGATGTTGACATTTTCCATTTACATACAGGTAAGAATCACAACATTTCTTTCTAAAAACGTTTTTCACTCTGAAATCAGTGGACAAAATTATTTAACCAGTAAAATGTAACTGCTCTGAAGAATAAGACTCACTGAAATGGTGTAGATGAAAGAAGACTGTGCCCAGGAGAATATCAATTTATATGGCCCGGGAAAAATGAGCATTCAGAAAACAATGAGCAACTTTGATACTTTTTCTCTCCTCTGATTTAACTCCCATGGTCCTAAATTCTAAGACACATTCTTTTTAAAATCTTTGCTAGTATTATCATAACTTGACTGCCTATCCACAAAAGCCAAAGAGATGTTTCAAAGAGCTAGATAGAAAAAAAAGATGGCTATAGGTAAAGTTGTAGATATAGACTATTTTAAGATAGATAGATAGATAGATAGATAGATATGCATGTGTGTTATGATTTGGAATATTGCCTAAAATTAATATGTAGTAATTATTTCCCCTAAGAATCTTAATATAGAGTTTATAATTCCTGTGTTCAGCTGTATTCACCAAAGCAAGAGAATGAACGTTGCTTAAAGAGCACAGCATCAGCAAGAACGTGACCCAAGAGTTTTTCACCTTTCACATTGCAATTTCCCACAGCAAAATCTCCTCCATCCCTGTACCATCCTGTTTTTCTGCTCCTGAAGTTTCCCAAAGATCTATAAAAGAATTTCTTTTTTTTTTAAATATCTCACATTAAATATGGGTAAGTCAGTTGATAAAAACAGAAAAATCTACATCAATTAAGAAATTCAATGTAGGTTGAAATTACTAAAGAGAAACAGTGTATTCTTCCTAGGTCTTACATTTTCCTGTAGTTGCCTGACATAAGCATCTTTACTTATTTCCGATAAATAACCCATCTTCTAACCTCACCACCTCTGTCTTAAACAACTTAAACAAGTTGAGTTGAATGTGCAGAGTTAGTTCCTTTATGTTTTGACTCCAGGAAAAAAAAAAAGAAATAAAAGACCAGGCTAGAAGAAGATCTCTCTCTCTCTCTCTCTCTCTCTCTCTCTCTCTCTCTCTCCCTCTCTCTCTCTCTCTCTCCCTCTCTCTCTGTCTCTCTTTTTTAGGTTCCTGCCCCCTGGTGGATTTTTATTATGGCTTCGTTACTAAAATCAGTACATAAAGGGGAAAGAAACAAGATCCAGTTTTTATCTAGAGTGTGTTTTTGGAAAGGTGGAAGGAGAGCAAATTAAGAACAAGTCAGAGCTGCACCTAAACCACATAGAAAGAAAACTAAAGTTATTCTTCCTAACTTCTGATTTGGTCTTTCAGCAGTATTTCAAAGCTTCACTCTTGACACTGATGGTTAATGTGTAGGATATTCTTTTTTCATTGACCACACCGATTTTTGTAAGATAGCAATTTACTAAAGCTGAAATTAGACATCAATATGCTATAACCTGGTGGTACTCTGGGGAAAACATGAGAGAACAAATAATTTATTACTTTTTACAGCATTGAGGTACGTTGGGAGTTCAGTTTCTAGTAATGCGACAGTGTTAATTTATTTAAATCCCACATTAAAAGGGCAATCCTGGGTGAAAGTCAAGCACTACATATCTTTAACATTGTCACAGTGGAGGGGTCATAGATGAAAGAGACGCAACGAGAATTCACCACCTAATGCTCCTTCCTGTACCATAGGATTCCCTTACCTGTAGTTAGCCTAATTAAACTGGATAGGGGACTGTTCTTAATTGGTTCCCTGCTCTATTAAGTAATGCAGATTTTTTTTCCTAGTTGTATAAGGTATCTTTCCTCTTTGGTCATACTCTGTATACCTGGAAATTATGCATTTCTATCCTTCCATGCTTTTCCTGATTCACTTCTTTTGAAATTATAAGTATTTTCATTAATTATTTATCATATTAAATAAAGCCACAGTGTCCCATAATTTAGGTGGCATTTATCTAAGTGAAGGACATTGTTTAGATTATTGATTTCCAGATTGTTTTATTGTCAGTTTTTTAAACTGACAGTGGTGCTAAGAAAGTTTTAATATTTATTGAGTGTCTGCTTTGAGCCATGTAGTATGCTGAGCATTTTCACACCCACATCCCCAGTTGGTCAACCCACTATTTCTGGTAGTGAAAAATATGATCTCTATTTTATCCCTGAGATAAGACATACAGTATTGGAAATAGACTATTTCAATTTGGGACTATAAAACTCCACAAAATCCAGTTATATCACGTTGTTTAAATATAACACATCATCAAACTATTTTTCTCACAATGGACACGCCAAGGATCCAGCCTAAACCACAAAACAGTTACTGATGAAAACAGCAAACATTTCAGATCAATAATTTATCACTGTTTTATCAACTTAAAAATATCATGTACTTTCACTCTTTCCTTTCATACATGTTGTTGTTTTGGATTTTTGTTGTTTTCATTAGAAACTGGTTGTTTGGTTTCATTGATTTTATATTTCTTTGTTTTGCTTTTGTGTCTTTGTTGACTTTTGGTAGCCCTGAGATTCTTTATGCTCTGGTCTATAACCAAATATGCTAGTCGTTTGACTTTAAGTGTTTTCCTTCCCTCCCTTCTTCAATTTCTCCTTCCCTCCCTACCCCCTCCCTCCTTTCCTTTGTTCCATCCTTCCTTCCTTCCTTCCCTCCTTTCTTCCTTCCTATTCCTGGAAAACCTAAAGTGATGACCCCATCCAATCCCCTGCTTCAGGTGCTGAGCTGGCTTTTATCAGGACTGAGATTAGAACCCTAATCTTCTGATTCGGGGGCAAGTGCTCAATTTACCTAAGCTATTTTGTTTTGTATTTGTTTGCTTTGGTTTGCTTATTGCAAATGTTTGATTGTTCTGCTTTATTTATTTTCCACAGCGCAGATTACTTTTTAAAAATCAATTTACATAGTGCTGGAAGTTTATGTACATCATAAACCATCCTTTCATATAAATCCATGTGTCCTAGCTTCTCAGACTTCAAAGCTATTACTATATTTTACTATCATTATGTAGCTTGAGAAATTTTGAGAGGCAACTCTATGTGTTACAGAACTCAACATAAAGCAAGTGATGTTCAAGAATTTCTCTCTTACCTTTACAGAATGGTGGATATTTGTTTTCAGTGGTAAGGTCTTTTGTTCTCAAATGTTATGATATTTTGTCTTCATGGTACATTCTCATTTTGGCTACAAAACAAGTGGAAATTTCAGATTGTAGCAATAGAATTCTGTCTGCTAATATTTAAAAGATTGGCATCATATTTGCATGAATCATTGTCCTCTTTGGTATTTATTCTATAAGTCAAAATACATACATGGTGGGATACATAATATTATTGCTTGACCTAAGTCATTATGATGCTAGTGTAAGAGTATTGCAGGAGAAAAATGAAAATTCATGACTCATCTTTTTCCATATTTCTTCACTAACTTAAAAAAAGCTAGCAAAGATAACTTCAGAGGAATTTTCCAGGATATTGATACTATATATTATTATAAATGGCTGCCACTACAAATAGAAAAGCAATACTTTGATTGGTACTTGAGCAAAAACATAGCATCAAATCTTGTCCTATTGTAAAATTAATAATTACAAATTTGGAAATGTTGGCAAACAAAACTAATTTGCCTGTGTTGTACTTTATTGGGAAAAAATCATATTTTTAAAATTTTATTCCATGGCTTCAAATTTAAAGTCATCAGCCAAATATTCTATCATTTACAAAACATGTCCAAAACATCTTTGATAATCAAAAGGCTCAATATAGTTGTTACTTATCAAGATCTATTGGCTTTAAATATGTGATATTCTATATAAATTGAATATTCACAAAAGCCCATTTCAGTAAGTTGTTTGTATTTCAGTTCATTGCCACATTACCACGGTTTATTATTATTATTATTATTATTATTATTATTTATAATTATGAACAAAACTCCATTGACCTACGTCCATGTCTTTTTCAAGGTATTGTTTTTTTAAAGTACAGAGCTTCATTTCCCTAAAAATAGTCACATAAATAATTAGAAGTGGAGCTAGCATTTTAATCTCTGCAGTCTGACCCCTTAACCATTACACATGCTATTTATTCAAGCTCCGTAAACTGATTGCCTGTTATACTCCGTATTTCCTCTTGGCTTACCTCTCGAGCAACAAGTGTACTTTGGATACAAGTTTTCATCACAAACAAGAACCTGTTTATCTTCGAAACACTATTTGTCTTAAAGATCTAGGTGCCAATTCAGAAACATGACGGAATTGTTTCAGGCTACCGGGTTGGTTATGGTTAGGAAGCTACCTTCATGCATTTCTGAGTTTACACTGAAAAATAACATCTTAACTTTTCGATTGCCAAAAGAAGGAAATAAGGCAAAACTTCCAAAAACCAATTAATGAACAAATATTAAGAATTATTGGACATTACTTCACAATGTGATATAAAAATATTATAATAATTGCAACCACTATTTAAGTACTTTCCATGGGCTGGGCACTGTATTAAGTGTCATATCAATTTTCCATATGGACTTCCTAGAACTCTGAGAGATAAATGCATTGCTATACAGTTTCCATAAGGAGAAACTGTGGTTTGGAACATAGGTAGTGCTATGGTCTGAATATTTGTGTTCCCTCAAATTCATATGTTGATATTTTAATGTCCAACGTGATGTTATTAGAAGGTGGGACCTTTGGGAGATGATTAGATTATACAGGTGGAGCCCTCATAAATGGGATAAATGTAAAAAAGACCCCACAGAGCTCCCTAGCCCCTTTCACCATGTAAAGACACAGAAATAAGGTGCTGGCTATGAACCAGGAAGAGGGTGGGCCCTCACCGAAATGCTAGTGTCTTGATTGAGGACCTCCCAGTCTTCAGAACTGACAAATTTCCGTTGTTTACAAGCTAACCAGTCTGTAGTATTTTGTTATACTATGTTCTATACAGAGTAAACTAAGACATGTAGCTCTTCTAGTGTCTATTACCTAGTAAGTTACTTACTGTAATGGGATTTAAACGAGTCCATAGGTTTCAGAGCTGATTTGATTAAAAACTATGCTCTCCTTACAGAAAGGGATAGAAGTATCATTTACTGTGACAGAATATACATGTGTATATGTATTTAATGGATTACTTACTACTATTACTTTAAAAACTATTTTGTAGATGACAAACTGATACATGAAAAAATTAAATAACACACTCAATCTAATCTATGTAGCTCTATAAAAAGAAAATTGAAAGTTATGGTCCCTATCAATCCAAGAACGTTCCTCTATTAAAATCTACCAAGTTCTTTAAACATTAATTCAGTACTTTTTATGTGCCAAGAACTGTGTTGAACAAATCCTTTAAGATCTTTTAATGAGGGATATTTTTTCCATTATTTGATGGAGCCTTGGTTTTCTAGAGAGTTGTCAAATTCTCACAAAATTCTATAATTTTACCTTGACATTTATAGTGATCAAAAGAGAAGTGCTTCTTTGATCAAGTATTTTGTAAGTAAAATATGGATAAGAGTCACTGGTTTTCAATAAAATATAATAAATAATTTGTTCAAAAAATAAATGACCAAAAATCACTAAAAGTAAATTGCAAAGTTGGATCAAATGAAGCATGTGCCTCATTTTCAGAATGCCATATTCCTTTCTCCCTCTAATAAAGATAACACAAGGAATGCATAGTGGAATCAAATACAGCTTTTAAAATAAAAACCAATGAGTGAATTAACAAAAGAAAGAAAGAAAGAAAGAAAGAAAGAAAGAAAGAAAGAAAGAGAAAAAAGGAAGGAAGGAAGGAAGGAAAGAAGACAGAACAAAACCTTGGCTTTATTAGGACAGCTTGCTTATGATGAGTATAGGTTTCAATAAATATTGAAAAAAAATTCTACTTCAGTGTAAACACAAATTTGATTCTAGATAAACCTGGTGTCAAATCAACTCAAAATCAAGAACTAAATAAAGGAAAAATTGATGTCATTTTATATAGTTATCCAAACGGTTATTTTCCAATTATAATTTATTCATTCTTAAATGCCTTAACACCCTATGCTGATAGGGAAAACTTTGATAATGTGTTGTTTGCTTACTTACTTGTTTTTGACCTGGGCAAGACTCTAAGGCCTTTGCATAGAATGTTAATTAAAGCTAATTTTCCATTATGCTCAGGAAAAGCAACAACAACAACAACAAAACAACAACAAAAGGAGGAAGAATACCTAACTTCTGAGTTATAAATTATTAAGTATAGCTGTGTCTTCAGAGAAATAAAAATTTGAAGAAACTCCAGGCTGTTCACCCTGATCAGTATTTCTAGAGTTTATCTTTTTCACCCCGAGTCTTAGTGGGTCTGGTCAACCAGCAGTCTATCTGATTTCATTTCTTGTTGCCTAGAGGGTTTCTTGGACTGAGGTTATTCTAGATCAGTAGGATGGTATTATAGCAAGTATGTTCGGATGAAACAGATCAAGATGATTTCCCATCAATGTACTTGGTGGGTGTTACCAGGAGAAAAAAATATGAGTCAATTGCATACCATAACCTAACTTTGCAACGCAAGTGTCATGTATTAGAGAAGAGTGGATATGACTAATCGCTTATGGCACAGGAAAAGTTATTGCAAGGTATTTGGAAGAAAATGAAATAGATTATTGTTACATATCTTGCTCAAAGGTAAGCACATGTTTATTTTCTTATTTAAAAAAATGTCAAAGTAAAATTTGACAAAACATTATTACAAAAAGTGGCATATCTTCTGAAGAGATGTTTCTAATAGGAATGTGGCGCATTAAATCACTCTATATACTTAGTCTCTGGTGTCTTTTACCTTTCTCTCTCTCGAGAACTCTTTTCTTCCCCCTTTTCCACTGTATTTCTTTAATTTACAATATTGCTGTGTGTGCAGTCCTCAAGAAATGTGAAATGGAGCAAGAGGCTGTAACAGGGGAGGGAAGAAATCTAACAGCTAAACAGGTGCACACAGAAAATAAATAAAAAATGAGAAATCAGGCCCCATGGGTGCTATAAAAGGTGCATTTGCTGAATAACTAATTTGGTAGCCCTTGTGCCCTATGAATTATTGTTCTGATTTACCCAATCACACTGTCTAACAAACTCAAATTGCTTAACACTCTAATTATTCTGTTTGCAACATGAGAAGAGAGCAATTTCTAACTGGCCAATTATTAAAAGAAAAAACTGATTCTGTTTTTCTTTCTTTTGTTTTAGTTTCCCACTGTAATGTAGGACATGATCATACTTAAAGAAAACCTGGATCATGTTGTATTTTTTAATGGTGTCACATAATTAAATGCAATGTGGTGATTGCTTAAATGTTAACCAGTTGTTTTCATATAATAACAATCAGCATCGTATTCTTCTCTTTATTTATCTACTAAAGATTTATTGATCACCTACTACATATACCCCTACCTACTGTCACTGTGCCAATTCGTATTGGGATTCCAGCCATTTAAAAATTTTTATAATATTTTAGACCAGTCACTCAAAACACATGAACCTTTTGTAATTAAAGCAAGTTCAATTTCATAACATATAATTTTACTTCATGGTTAGTACTTGTCAAGTTCTATGCTAAGTACATTCTGTCTTTTAATCATAATAAAACCCCATTTGTTATGTACTGATATCTCCACTTTAGAGATGATGAAATGGAAATTCAGCTGAATAACTTGCCTGAGGTCACCCCACACTGCTAATTGGTGCATTCAAACTCTGATAGCCATACTTAGGAGAACAATTCGTTAACCACTATTATGTACTATCTGGATGCCAAGTTCACTAAAGTTGTTTTTATATATAAACAAAGAATAGAACTTACACATAAGGTTTTTTAATTTGCATTTTACCTAATATCCGACTGCCTGGTTTTTGCTTTTTCTTTTTAATTTTCAAGAGGAAAGGGGTACAAAAATAATTTTTATAAAATATTTCCTTTATATATGACATAACTACTTTTCTGTGGATTTCGTATTAAAATAATTGCTTAGATAACAAAACTCAAAACCTAATGAACTACATATTAAATACATTTCATGGTATTTATTTATTTAATTATATTGACTTATGTTTATTTGCTTTCCTTGAAATGATTTAGCCTCATCTTTTTACCTCCCCTCTTCTTATTGCCTTATTTCTTTACTTTTCCTCCCCATTCCTATAAGGGTGTTTCCTCCACTTTTCTTCTATCTTAATCATCTCGCAAAACTTTATCTTAGAATGAACCTCGCAGTCCCCTTTCTCAGAGCTCACGGGGAACAACTTAAGGTTGCCTAATGGAGTCTCAAAACAGGCTTATTAATTTCGCCATGAATTCCTTTTTTTCTCATTAATTTTTTTTACACATTTATTTTTGAGAGTCAGAGAAAGACAGAGCACAAGCAGGGGAGGGGTAGAAAGAAAAGGAGACACAGAGTCCCAAGCAGGCTCCAGGCTCTGAGCTGTCAGCACAGAGAGACCAACACAGGGCTCGAACCCACAAACCGAACCGTGAGATCATGACCTGAGTTGAAGTCAGACGCTTAACAGACTGATCCATCCAAGTGCCCCTCACCATAAATTCCTAATCATCAGTCTCAAACGATGCTCAAATTACCATTAATTCTACCACTGTGTTTCTGGTCAACTCATATTTACACCTTCCCCAACAATTTCAAATTACCTCTATTTTCTTAAGACCTTTGGCTGCTCTCTCTCTTGATTCATACTCACTCTGGGCCAAACCCTATGATATGCCATTTAATTTTCAAAAAAACACCTTGAAACACTTACACCCAAATGTTTCAAAGGCCTCTCGCCTTCAAATGCTGAAATCCAAGCAGGTCATCAGCCAGTCTTTTGCTCTTTTGGTGTTCTTTTTTTATTATTATTATTTTTTTTAAATTGTTTTTAATGTTTTATTTTATTTTTGAGAAAGAGACAAAGAGCGAGGGAGCAGGAGAGAGCGAACGTGAGTGGGGGAGGGGCAGAGAGGGAGACAGAACTGAAGCAGGCTACAGGATCTGTGCTGTCAGCACAGAGCTGGACATGGGGCTCGAACCCAGGAACCGTGAGAAAATGATCTGAGCCAAAGTCAGACGCTTAACCGGACTGAGCCAGGTGCCTCTCTTTTGGTGTTTTTTTGTTTGTTTGTTTTTTTGTTTTTTTTTGTTTTTTATCTCAGCGATTGGTACCCTCATGAATCCAGCTGATCAAACTAGAAGGTTTGGTGCCATCCTTAACACTCCTCTTTCACACTTTATACCATATATATATATATATATATATATATATATATATATATATCTCCTATATATATATCTCCTATATATATATATATATATATATATCTCCTATATATATATCCTATATATATATATATATATCTCCTATATATATATCCTATATATATATATATATATATATATCTCCTATATATATATATATCCTATATATATATATATATATATATCTCCTATATATATATATATCCTATATATATATATATATATATCCTATATATATATCGTATATATATATATATATATATCTCCTATATATATATATATATATATATATATATATCTCCTATATATATATATATATATCTCCTATATATATATATCAAGTACTTAATGATTCTATTTCCTTAATCTCTCAAATATATCTAATTCTCCCTAATTCTGCCACCATTACCTTGGACCAATGTACCAACATCTTTCAGCTGGTCTACTGATAATTAGTGTATTAGCTTTCTATGCTGTGTAACAAAGTACCACAAAATTAACATCTTAAACAATATGCATTTATTATCTCATAGTTCAGGTAGATGAGGGCTCTCTGTTCCATGTCTCACAAGACTCCTGCAAAGTATTGGCCAGGCTGTGTTCCATCTGGAGTTCAGGGTCTTATCCCAACCTTATTCAAGTTGCTGGAAGAATTCAGTTCCTTGTGACCATAGGGATAAGGACTCCATTATGTCACTAGCTATTGGTCAGGGAATGCTCTCAGCCCCTGGAACCTACACTCAAGTCCTCGCCAAGTAAGTATCTGCACTGGCAATTCAAAATATAGATGTCTGTTTCTTCAAAGCCAGCAGGATAATTTTCCTTCCTTGAATCTTCCTTGAATCTTTAGATCAGGCCCAGGATAATCTCTCCTTGGTTCATGTCAAAGTCAACTGATTACGGACCTTAATTACATCTGTAAAATCCCTTCACCTTTGTCATATAACATGACCCAAACATGAGAGTTAAGTCCTATTATATTCATAAATGTTATTTATCATTCAGGGTGTATACATAGGAAAGTGAGGACTTCGGGGGCCATCATAGAACTCTGTTTACCATAATTGGCAAGTTGTACCAAAATGAATCCTGACCCATCTCCATTCCATTTTTAATGCTGGAGCAATCTTCTCAAACACAACTTTGATCATTATTTTTTTGCCTAAATTAAACTCCACATTTGCTTCCAATTGCTGTTGACGTGAAAAAAGTAAGTGAATTTTTATAGGATGTTCTGGCCTTATCCCCCTCTCCGGTTACATCTCCCTCCAGATTTTCTTCATTCTGCATTTCAATCAAAATGACTTTCTCTTGGTCCTTTTATTTACCACGTTCCTTCCCACCACAGGGATTTTGCACACCCTGATGTCTCAGCCTGGCCCTTTCTCCCCTTCCTTCTCATCTAGTTATTCTAATTCATTCTTCCAATCTCAGATCAAGTATCCCTTCTTCAGGCTAAGTCCTCCTTTAGTGACTCTTGGCATATATCTTTATCAGAGCACTTTTCAAAGCTGAAGTTTCTCTGTGTTTGAAGTGAGTACTTCTGGCCCCTGTAGTAAGCTTCCTAGGGTAGGGACCAACGTGAGTCTTTATACTCATGTATTTCCCTGTGTTTGGAACAGTAGCTAGCAGAAACACAATCAATACATATCTTAACCTACCAACTAAATGAATGAAGGTTTTTCACCTGACATCTACATTTAGTTTTGAAAAAAAATACAATATTCTTTCTAAAGGAATTAATCACATTTTTGTATGTTTATTTATAATTTATAGTTTTGATGCATAATGAAAGATGTTTAACCTTTAACAGACTATCTATGAAAGTAATTGTGAAAGTGATGGCATTTGGAAGTTGTCCTTTCTGTGAAAAAACATGGCTCCGATTGTGAACAATTTAGAAAAATTGTTTAATTTTTTACAATCAAGGGGAAGAAATTGTTTGAAGGCACATGAAAATACCTGCAAAAAAGTTGTTCTAAATGTAGGCTTTTAATAAAGACCTATGCTCTGACATGCAGCGAAGATAGGAGAAGCATCTTAGTATTAAAAGTTGGAAATATAATAAAATTGAATTGAACAGATAATAGCGAAAAATAAAATGGCAGAAACTGACATAGACCAATGCAAATCTGTTTTAGTTTAAAAAAAAGTAATTAATCAGGTTGATTTTACTTTTAATCTGATTAACTCTTCTTTATTAAACTGCATAAGCAATATCCCAAGTTAAAATTAGAATATTAATTTGAATAGGAGAAAGAAAGCATAAGGGAAGAAATCCTGCTAAACCTAATGCCTACCAGAGATTTGTTTTGTTGAATAAGACTGATTCCCTAATTCACGTATTTTGCAGATTGAGTTTTCTTAATTCTGCCTTGGTTTTCAGATTCAGTATTCTAAGAGACAAATTCAAGACCCATATCTGAACCCAAGCATTCTGAAAGATCTAACTCTGAATGACTTCTGCTCTCAAAGCTATCAAACTGCCAGAGCACTAAGGAAAAAAAAAACCTACTCTTAATATTTATTCATATTATTTCCTATTTTAGAAATATATTTCACCAAATAAAACTAAGGTATTTATTTATGTCAGTGGATGTGTAGAATGATATGATTATTTCTTGGGGAATAAAATATATTTCTGAAGCAAAGAACTATGTCTCAAACAGGGTTGTTCTTAGGACATGCTGAATTCAAAATTTGAAACTCATTATTAGATATATACACATTTTGGGTTATTATAAGTTCTTGATTAATTGATCTCTTATCATGTAATGTTTCTCTTTATCACTGACAATATTGCTTGTTTCAATGCCTAGTTTCTCTAATGTTAATATAGCCAGTCCAGCTTATTTTTTATTAGAATTTTTATGATGTATATTCTTTTCATCCTTTTCCTTTTTATTTATGTGTGTCTTTATATTTAAAGTAATTTTATTATACATACATAGGTGAATCTTGCTATTTTATCAAATTTATTTATCTTTGTCTTTTAATTTGAGGTTAGTTAGATTATGTATATTTAATGAAATTATTGATATGATTAGATTTAATTCAATTATTGATATGGCTGGATTTAAAGCTACCATTTTGCTAGTTTCTATTTGCCTAATCTTTTTGTTCTCCTTATTCTTCTTTATCTTCTAATGTTGGGTTTCTTGACCATTTAAAAAATTATGTTTTTATTTTATTTTTGAGAGAGAGACAGAGCGTGGGCAGGGGAGGAACATAGAGAGAGAGGGAGACCCAGAATCTGAAGCAAGCTCCAGGCTCCGAGCTGTCAGCACAGAGCCTGACATGGGGCTCGAACTCACAAACCGTGAGATCATGACCTGAGCTGAAGTCGGATGCTTAACCAACTAAGCCACCCAGGTGCCCCTTGACCATTTTTAAATGATTCCATAATTGGCTTATTAGTTATACCTCTTTTTAATTTTTTAGTGATTGCTTAAAGGTTTACAATATACATCTTTAACTTATCAAGGCTAATCATCAAATAATACTATACCACTTCACATGCATAAGAACTTTACAATAGTATAGTTAAATTTCTTCCCTCCCATCCACTGCTATTATTGTCAGGTATTATTTCTCTATATGTTAGAAAGCAAACAATACATCCATAATTTGGTGTTTCTTTGAAGACAAGTATCTTTTACAGAAATTAAACACAATAAAACAAATTCATGTATTTACTCGTAGTGTACAAATCCTGACATCTTCATTTCTTGTTGAGATTAAAACTTTCAGCTGGTACACTCCTGCCTGCAGAACTTTTTCTGTTATTTGTTATAGTGCTTCTCTTCTGGAAAATAATTTTCTCTGCTTTCGTTTGTTTGTAAAAAGTCTCTATGTAATCTTCCTTTTTATTTTACACAAAAAGCAGTTCAGATGGAACATGTTTCCAGGAATGATTAAACCAGTGATTTAAACAGCATCATACCGCATCCGGTTTCTTCCTATCTTATGGTCTTCCAACCTGGAAATGTGTCTTGAGTTGCCTCCTTATAGTCATGGCCCAAAGAATCTCATAGTTCTGATGTCTTTTGGTTCCTTTCCCTGAATACCAAGAGCAAATTTTTCCCATGGCCTGTAGGCTTGGGTTATACTATATGCTCACTCTTCAAATAATCATTAATAAGGAGACTGTCACTAACAACATTTCCCCACTAAGGCTGTGCAGGAGTCCAGATCCTCCTAATATACAAGGCTACACAACAAAAAATTCAGTTCTGCAAGTGTAGGAATTAGCTGTTGGATAGTCAGCCAACAAAGTCAGCCACGATCTGCTCTCACTTTTAATATTTCAGTGTGGTGAGAAATAGGTATCATCATGTTGGTTTATTTTTTATCTTGTAGAATTGGATTTTTGCGAGAAAAGTGATCTTAAGACTTTTTTTCTTCAGTCACCTAAGAAAGTTGATCCTGTGGATCAATGGTGTATCTAGGCATTCTCGCCCCACATCTCAGGGATGTTTGGGGAATTTTCCTGAAATGCCTTCCCTAAGGAAGCCACAGGCAAGCAAATATAAGATACCACCTCCAATTATCTCCCTGGGTTTTACAACGAACACCTTTCATATCAAAAAGACACTTGCAACAAAAGGAAATAAAGGCAGTTTCAATATCTTGAAGGAGAGGCAGTCTGAGATAAAATGAGAAGTTTATACAAAGATAGATGGAAAAGTCATGTGTTCTGGCAAGTTTGAATATAGCCGTGCTCAAGAAGCCTCTTAAATAGGGGTGACCGGGTGGCTCAGTCAGTTAAGTGTCCGTCTTTGGCTCGGGTCATGATATCATGGTTCATGAGTTCAAGCCCCACGTTGGGCTCTGTGCTGACAGCTTAGAGCCTGGAGCCTGCTTCGGATTCTGTGTGTCCCTCTCTCTCTGTTCCTCTCCCCTGCTTGCGTTCTCTCTCTCTCTCTCTCTCTCTCGCAAAAATAAATAAACATTAAACAAAAATTTAAAAAAAACCTTTTATATAGGATTTGACATCAACAGATAAATGCCTTACTCCCATGAGATTATAACACTTGAAACTTTATCTCAGAATGAAAATGGCAGAAGGGCTTAATAGCATATTTAACAAATTTTCAAATATCACAGAATCATAAACAATTGCATGGGATTAAAAAAACACATTCTTCTTTTTTTTTAATGTTTATTTATTTATTTTAGAGAAAGTGAGAGCACATGCTCTAGTGGGGAAGAGGCAGAGAAAGAGGGAGAGAGAGAATCCCAAACAGGCTCTACGCTCAGCACAGAGACCCAAGTGGGGCTCGATCTCATGACCACAAGATCACACGACCTGAGCCGACATCAAGAGTCAGATACTCAACTGACTGAGCCACCCAGGCACCCCACATTCTTCTTACATGCTTTTCAGTTAATTGGTATATTCATATAGTACATGCACAGCCTCTGTTAAACATTTTCTCAGAAAAGGAATTGACAGTCTCCTGAGGAAGCCCAGTTCAATTTTTAAGTGTCTTATAGCGAGCTGTGTTTGCTTCCTGTAGTTTTAAGCCACATGCCTTACTCTTGCCTTGTGCAGTGGTGTGCTGGAGCTTGTCTTGATGTGCTTGGTGAAACCAATCGTGTGCACCCCTTCTCAGTGACTTCCTATTGGTAGCTGAAATCAGCCACACTGGGAATATTTACGCCACAAAAATTGGCAAACGTACAAACCGGGGCTATTTTTAGCTCAAAGGTTGTCACCATACCATTGCCTCTGGGGTGACATAACACATTTAATCCAACTTCTACAAAGATCACTAAAATATCTGAGAACAGGTATCATTTCCCTCTGCCTCTCCTCGACTACCCTCCCACCTCTGCTTTTCCAGACTAACCAGCCTTGGTGTCTTAAATGCTGCTTCTAAATTTATTGTTTTCTATATTCTCATCATCTTGGTCTCATTCCCAGGGAAAAACAAAACAACACCTCAGTTTGGTAACCCTACCAAAATGCGATATCCAGAACTGTATGATATTCTTTAGATGTCCCTGGTAAACACTGCTGCCTTCACACTATTATCCTTACTATTTTTATTTTTTTACTTTCCTAAAGTCAAAATCACTTGCATTTTCAGACAGCTGTTTACATTAATAATCATAATTCATATTAAATTTGAGTCTTAGCTTCTTGTGTAACCCCAAAAAAAATCACTGTATTTAGACTACCCTTTTATTCCAGGGTTTGGCAAACTGTTTTCTGTAAAGGGTCATATAATAATTATTGTACACTTTGGCCATATGTCCTCTGTTGTGACTATTCAATAATGCTATTGTAGCATGAAAACAGCCACATTTACAGATAAAATATGTAAATGAATAGGCTGAGTTTGTTCTAATAAAACTTTATTTATAAAAACAATTGACATTCAGATTTGGCCTCAGGGTCATAGTTTGCCCACTCCTGGTCTTGTCGATTAGAGTTGATAGCGTCACATTACTTATCTTAAATCAATGCTCCAAGGTGCACAAATCCCCTTAAATTTCAGTACTCTTTTTTTTTTAAGTATGTATTTATTAAATTAGGTACTGTTAATCTGGGTTCCATGGGTTGATTTCAGTGGGCTTATGAACTCTGAAAAATCTATCTAAAATATTTTGGGAAAAGGATACATTAAAAAATCAGATCTCAAAGCTGTCTATAAACCGCTTCTTACCACCAGCACCTCTCAAAAAAGTACATGAATCTGTCTTGAATAGAGATAGTAATTAATGGCAGAGTAGTTAGGATGCTCAAGCTGATGGAATAATGTTAAGAAGAATTAGCCAACTCAGGGCTAAAGCAGCAAAGACATAATAGCACAGAATATATGATTTAAAAAAATCTATATTCAAACAAATGTACTCTAATCAGCAAAATACACAATAAAATAAAATTCTGTAGTGCTGTGAACTGCTCTCATGTTATACCGCCTACAAGGAATAAAGTAGATGGGTTCATTCAACAGCAAGTATTTGTTAAGAGCCAATCATGAATTAGGCTCATTCTGTGAGAGAATTAGGGAAAAGACATCCAGAGGATTAAAGATGTAAGAAACAGAACAACAAATGGTGTCACTTATTACTCATTTTACACACATGAGTTTTTTTGTTGCACTCACACATTTTTATATACATCATAATTTAGACAAATGTGTCGGAAGTTAGACAAAGGTGCACACTACTGGAAAGAGTATGCAAAGCTACATAAATACTAAAACACATCACAAAACTTATTTATACACACACACACACACACACACATAATCACAAAATAGTCACAACTCATATGTATATGAAATTGTTAGTGTAGGCATATTCTTAAAGTTGGTGAGTATTAGGACATATACCGTATCTGATAGCTAGTGCTTTACTACAAAAATTATTTGAATTAGTCTTATGCAGTGAAGTAGGACTCGTTCTTTAAGACTTCAGAGTTAATGTTTAAAGAAAAAAAATAACTCTACTCCCAATAAATTTTCCACTATGCAGTCAGAGACCGTTAATTCAATGTTCTATGATATTTTACATTGAAGATTTATTGTTGTTATGAAAATATGTGACTTTTCTGCCTTTTATTCCTTGTTTTTATTGCTATCTGCTTAGAGAAATAAAAGCACTATATCAATAAACATTATTTATGTCTTTTGAAATTAATTTTTTTCTTTTTTAAAATCTACCATAAAATCCTACTTTCTACCGTAGGCTGATGATGCCCACAGTTTTTATCTTCATTCATCAAACATCCACAGAAACAGATGGTAAAATAAATTACAAAATATTTCTCCAGGTTTGGGATATTTCAAAAGTTTCTGTGGCTATAAATTCAAAATATGCCTAAATACTTTTACCGAGAGACCTAACAAAATAGAAATGTTTACAATCAAGGCTAAGTCAAGTTGCCAAACGTCCTTAATCATATTGTGATCTAAGTATTGTGAACATTTAAAATGATTAAAATAATATAATTTATTCTTATTCATCTGTTGTGTGGCTATGAAAAGTGCTGTATTTTCTTTTAATTTTTTTTAATGTTTATTATTATTGTTGTTGTTATTACTTTTTTTGAGAGAGAGAGACAGAGTGTGAGTGGGGGGGTGGGGGCAGTCAGAGAGGGAGACGCAGAATCCGAAGCAGGCTCCAGGCTCTGAGCTGTCAGCACAGAGCCTGATGCAAGGCTCGAACTCATGGACCCCGAGATCATGACCTGAGCTGAAGTCAAGTGCTTAACCAACCGAGCCACCTAGGCGCCCCTGTATTTTCTTTTAAAGTAACTTAGTCTCCGCACCTGGGCAAAGAAATATTGAATATACATGCACACCTGAAGGCTCTTTATCTGGCCGAATAGCTGCTGAAACCAGCTTTGGGGACTCAAAGTGATGGCACAAAGGTGGGTGCTTTTCCCATTATTTGAGGGTGATGTGAAGAATGGAGGAAGTGCTGCAGAAACACATATATTTGTACATATGAACACATACCCTCCCAGCGACTGGGAAGAAAGTTTTAATTCCCACCACATAATGGTCCATTTGCCTCGAGTGTTTCAGAATGGTTCAATAATCACTAGCCATGTGTGTAGTTTGTTGAATTATTTAAGCTTATTTCCAGGGGGAAAAAAAGACAGGGAGGAAGGCAACTGATTCAATGCAAATGAAAAGCTTTTGAAGCTCCCTATGGTGAAGATGTGATTACAGTCAGACAGTTAATAACCTAGACTTAGAAAAATCTGAAGGTTTTTAAAACTGTCTGGCCAGTCAGTAAATGAGGTTTTTCCACACCACCGACCAACTGCCATGCGTTGTAATGGTTTCAGATCTGTTTGGAGTTGGGAGTGGACCCACAAATGAAGCAAGAATACCACCCTCTGTACTTTGGATGATTAAGAAAAGTAGTTTGTAAACCTCAACGGTTTTCCTTTGGATTTGGGAGTGCGTCTTCAGCGCGCAGGGTTTGTAGAGCCATGGCACGATGAGCGTTGCTCTCTGAAGACGGGGAGGTAGACCCTTAATTGTTGATTTGCAAAGTGCCTATGTTTTCAAGTCGGAGTCTCTTCTCTTAAAATGACCACTACCTCTCCACCCATGAATATTTAACGCATGCAGCGTAACTGGAAGAACCTGCTGCCAGAATTTCTGAACGGCAGTATTCATTCTGGTTATTAGATCAAATTGAAGTAGACGTTTGGAGACCTAAGGTTTCGCTACTCGAAATCCATTTGGCTTCTCGGTAGAAATATATTTTCACTTTTGTAAATGTTCATTTCGTATTCATGGGGTTCAAATGCTCTTGGTTTACAAGTCTCTTTACAGAGATGACGGGGACATATGTTTCACTGTCATGAAAATTCTTTGATAATTAGACAAGTGCTATATGTTTGAATTCAGGGGAGTCTTTGCAGCATGAACACAGTGGTCAGGGAGAAATGTGAACTTGCTTTAAGAAATTAAAATAATGCCAAGGATTTTAGTGAGGTGAGTAAAAGATGAGTTGCTCTGAGACTCCCTCATCTCAAAATCTAGTTTAAGTCACCTGCTTTCCTACAATTTTATGTGCTGGTTATTTTACTGTTGTTTACGAGAATGAGAGAAGAAACAATTTTTTTTAATATTTTATAAGAGGTTTTGAAGCTTTTCTGTAAAAACTTCCTTATTACAATCACATTTGTTTTTAAAACTAAGGAGTTTGCCCTCAGAGCCAAAAGCAGCCTGTTAAAATTCAGTTGCTATAATTTTTGGTGTGTGTGTGTGTGTGTGTGTGTGTGTTTCTTTCATTAACAACAGCAACAAAAAAGTAGAGGCAAAAGGAATATGAACAGTTCCAGTAATCCAAGAGAAACTTCTTACTTCCAGAACTAAGCACTGAACTTTCTTCAGCATTAGCAAAGGTGTAGGATTGAGGTAGTTTTGTATTCATCCTCACAGAAAACTTTCATTATTCACTTTTCTTTTAAATATGTAAAATGCCATAAATCTTGCAAAAAAAATTCTTAAAGTAGAAGATGATCAGTTGTATAGCAAATGCAGCACCTTTAAATAGTCTATTTCATGTTCCCCAAACCAGATTAATTAACACTAAGATACATATCTTGGGAAAATGAATCAACTTTAAAAATATTTTGTAATAGCTGTATTCCTGGTGTTTAGACCTTGAATATAATCAGCAGGTTTAGCTCTATGCTGCTGTACTGCATGAAATCTCCCGGATTTTTCTGTCAAATGAGACAAGAAAATGGCTACTTTTCTAACAATCATGTTTTTGCTTCACCCCCTACAAATATTTAGAAACAAAAGAGGAAGGAGTGTTGATGTATTGTTATCAGGAACTAGATGAAACTTAATTGATTTTACATTGAAAACATTAGAATTCAAATTTTAGGTTTTTTTCATCTTTTCTTGAGGGACTACACAAGAAAAGGAAACATTTGTGTGCTGCTATTTGAGTAATTTACATATAGTAATAGTAACTATAACAAAGAGAAAGAACATTCCCTTATCGTACAGCACAGTGGAAAATAAAATTTTACCTTCACAAAATTTGGTGGATTCTATTTCGTATTTTCAACATTTGGTGTCAAACTATCAAATTTTATATCAGGAGTCAAAATGTTTAATCGGCATGAAGAGAACAAATTGTTCAATTTGGCATAACTACCATTTCGTTTTGGAAACTGCCACGTCAGTAGCCTTTCTTCCTCCAAGATGATCAACATTTGATTTATAGCAACGCAAGTAAATCAGGAAGAAATGGATCACTTATCACCGTTATACACTCACACTCTGCTTCAAAGTAATACAATATCCTAAAGTGATGAGGCGATGGCAACCACACACATTAACACTCTTTCTATACAAATCAGAGGTCTACATTGATGCCAGCCATTGGATAAAAATATATTTCTTTACATGACTGTAAAGAACAATATTAGAGTCTGTGTTAAAGGTCAGAGATTTAACTTTGGGAAAACCCTGAATATCAGCTTTTACCATAAAATTGTAGTATTGTCAATTGCAAGATCTGTTTGTATCTTACATATACTTAAATCAGGCAGATGTGACTATTTCTCAGGAACACAAAAATGTAGAATAGAAAAACAACAGAGCGTAGCATTATTGTATGAATGGTTTTCTGATAATATCCAAATCAGCAAAATGGCTACATTTAAAAAGAACAGCAATTTTCAAAGTTTTGCCCGACCACATATGGGCATAGCAAAATGAAAGACGAATACTTAAAAATTAATATGAGCTAAAAATGATTGAACTAAACATATGGACTGAGTAACACAGAAAGTTTTATTCTCCATATGAGATTTTGGCACAAACACAGTGCGTTTTCTTGAAGTTAATATGTAGCCTTTTGCGAAATACTGGATCTCGAATTTGCTACAGTATAAGCTACGATATGTCTAGATACTGAAAGAATAATACTGCAGGAAAACCGGGTAGGGCAAATAGAGGTAGTAGCAAAAAAAGAAAACATAAAAAACTTACTTTTACAAGCTATATATTGAAAAAATCATATAACCTTATTATTACATACTTAATTTGTGTACAGAAGCCAGCTACTACTTAAATCTTTTCAAGGGCCGTGCTGTTGTAATATGCTACATAAACAGAATTCAACCCGAAACATCCCATGACCATGTCTTTGCCTGTACTGTTTCCCCAAGGAAAGAAATGAATAGAAACAACTTGATTGCAAAATACCCTGTCGTTTGACAATGAGTAACAGATTTGCATTACTACTGCTTCTGGGATTGATTCTGAAGTCCAAGCTCCCCATTAGGGCAATGAATTCTGTGTAGAAGGTGGATTGTTGACCAATATCAATTTCAGCATATTCAGAAATTGCATGAGGTTAAAAAACAAAACAAAAACTATGTCTCCTTAACTCAGCACCCTGTTGGAGTGAGGATTGAAGGAGGGATGGTGGCGGGGGGGGGGGGGGGGGCAGGAAGAGGATTTTAATTGATTCTAGGAAGCCAGAGAGTTGAAAAGTTCAGTAACCAGAGCAATAAGAAAAAAAAAATTGTGCATACCAAATCTTCTCGACCGCTGGGGAAAAAAAAAACCCAAAAAACCTGGATAACACTAATGCAAGTTTTTGTTGTTGTTGTTGTTATTGCTGTTGTTTTTTTCTACAGGGTGAAAGAGCAGGTTCTATATTTGAGAAAAGAAAACACTTCAGAAGCATATATGCTTAGAGCATTGAAATGGATTATTTGCCTTGTTCTGTTTGGGAAAGTGTCTATCAATAACAGGTGTGACTTAAGTGCACTGTATTAAACGACTAGATTATTCATTAATAAAGAAATGGGAAGCTAGAACTATAAATCAACAGGGACTCCTAGGGAGTTTTATATTAGGGAGTAATTAAATAATAGTTCACATTGCTTTCTTTCACTGGAAATCACATCCTTTTCACCTCTTCTCTGCTACAGCAGAGACATCCATTAGGACGAGGAGCTACAACACTTGTCAGAGGCAATCAGCTCCAAACAGCTGAAGGCCAACTGACGTGCACTCTCTTAAAGCAGGGTTTCTTCTCCGCCCCCACCCAGCCCACTGTCCTTTCCCGTGCATGCAACAGTCAAAAGGGATCACATCACCTAATGAAGAAAAACAGAAGCATATGGTAGGAAGGGGCCTCAGCAGGAGACGGCTGAAATGCCAAGGCTTGCACATAAACAAAATATATGCAAAAATGTGTGTTCATAGAAGCTGTCAGCCACAGCTTCGGGAAATAATAAGCCTGCAAAGGAAGACAGAGTTTTACTGTGACCACAGTTACCTAGGAGTCTGTATTTTTAGTTTAATTTTTTATTGCTCTATAAAGTGGAACACCAGAGCAGGCTAGTCCCAGGTAGTTAATTATGCATAAGCAGTTGCAAAGTTCGATTTTGCTCTATAATATTGAGCTACATATTCTTCACTGTATATTTTGCTCATACCTACTGCAGACTTCCACATGAGAGCCGAATTGCAAACTGTAAGTGACTTCCTCGCTGCCTGTTTTGAACCCCATCCCTATGCAAAGGGGAATGGTGAACCAAGTTCATGAATTCACCCTGCCTTTGTAACTGAAACGTAAGTGCTCATCGTCGGAGGTGTATTAATTCATATTTCAGATGTGCGCTGGGCACATGCTCCCTCATTGTTTCTTTCAAATTTGCTTCTGTGCAAAGGTAAGGGTCTTAATCAAAATCCTTTCTTTCCATAATGGCTCTGATCACAGGAATGAGGCTGTCTTTAGCATTTGCCAGTGAAAACGCACATTACCTCCCCTTTTGACTTGTCAGCTTTTATGTGGGGACGACTCTGGTGTTCACACTTTGTATAATCAGTTTGACTGGAACCTTCAAACTTGTGTGTCCCTTTGCTGTGAATATTTCAATATTCTGTGATGATATTGTTAGAACTGGGGAATCTGTAAGGACAGAACTCAAAGACAGAACTCTGTGATTTCTAAAATATGCTCCAAGCACTTTATGTGCCAATGTTGACAACAGATAAAACAAGTTATTGTTCTAAAAAATAAGTGATGTGGGCTCTCCTGTGAACAGTTACAGTAATGAAACAATATACCGTCTTCAAGTTGAGGCCGAACGCTTTCTTTGGAGGTTTAAGTTGGATTTGCGTAAATAATACATGTTATTTCACTTAAATACTTGTATTTTGTAAGAGGGATAATCATGTCTTGTAACAGTATGTTTAAAATACATTTTCTTGCCTTTCACCCTGTGTTCTCAACAATACTGAAGAGAGACACTATTTAACCTACAAAAGAACATATGTATTTATTTATTCATTTATTTAGAGGACAACATTAAAACAGACCTATGCTTTTAATTCTTAAAAAAAAGAATCCGTCACTGAAAAGGTGCTGCAAATTTCGGGCTGTCTTTGCAATTTAACATCTGTCTAAAACTAGGGATGCAGTGGGTTATGTGACAAAAAAAAATGGTGTAATGAAGTTTGGCTTCCCCAATACTCCAAATGCTTCATATCCATTTACTGATCTATTTGCTTCATTGTATGAACATAAATGAATAAATGGCACCTGCAAGCACTTTTCTTTCAGAAGTGTTATGAAGGTACTCTGCTGGGCACTGACATTATCAGAATATCAGGATTTCTGCATCAATCCTTACTTTGAGCTAGAAAAGTATCTGTAGGAATACCTTCCTGTCAGAGAGCCTTACCGTTGATAAAAGTTGCACGTGGGTAAAACGTCTTCTTGGATCATTTTTGAATGGCTTGTTCCTCTTTCCTCTCTCATCGTTCCATCCCAACACTTCCACTTTGAATAATTGAGGAAGTCAGAAAACACATAACTTGGGAATTTGCATCCTCATGAAACACGGGCTCCTAAATTCACATCAACTGGATCAGAATGAAGGCAGAGTTCAAGTGGGTGGCAATTTATTGGAGACAATTCAGGAGCAACTGACTGAATCTCAAATTCTACTCCCAGTAACATGGGCCATGCCTTGACACATTTTACTCTCTGTGGACAAATACAGAGAATTGGATTGAGATATGTCTTAGAATCATTTTTCTTTTCTCTTGGCTATGATTCTTTAGGTGGATCTGAGACAGCTCTGCTTGGCCCAGGATTGTCCCAAATGTCCTTTTAGCTACTTCATTACAGGCAATGGGAGAGCCAGAGAGAGCAACTTCAGGCAAAATGTTGACTCCTGGTGGCGTGCCTTTGATTCCAGAGCGAAAGGTGCTCTCAGCTTTCTGTTACACGCCCTTGATTCATCTCTTAATGCTCGGTGTGTTAGCAAAAGCTTGGCCCTGAAGTGCTTTTTTTTTTTTTTTCTGAAGTACAGCCTTTCAGACACTCCTGGCAATTTGGTTTTAAAATGTGGAATAAAGAGGCTAGATCCGCAGTGCCAAGGCGGGGGTTGGGGGGTGGGGTGGGGGAGGGAAACTACACTACAGGATAAATAGAATAATTCAAAATAAAAAGAAATAGTAAAAATTTGCCTGAATACTGTGGTCATTGCGTATTCTGGTTTTAAAAAGCTTATTGGACAAATATTTTGCAGGAGGGAAGAAATATTTCTGAGCCGTCTCTAAGACAGTTTTGAATGCTTGCTTGTTTTTCTCCTTGTAACTCTGAAAAAGTCTTCATGAATAAAACAAAGCAGACCTCTAATAATATCTTAACATAATCCAAAACAAGTAAACAAGGCTATTTCCATGTTCACAGATATATTCAATTTCTTAAAACTTTTATTATTAAATAGTTCTTAGAGCCTTTTAAGATTCTTTTCAATTACCATGATCATGTGCAATTTGTAACAGATAATTTATCTCTTCCTAAACAAAATCATTGAAGGGACTGACAGGTGTTTCATGAGAAAAATACATAGGGCAGTAAGAATTTTGAACTAATATTAAATAACCGAAGATGATTTCATAAACATGAAATTCTTCCTTTTTAATGATAATTGAAGTTATTTGGAGAAGTATGTGTTGGTGTTATAAAATATTTTAAATGTTAAATGTACATTGAGAACAAAGAAAGGCATGAGTTTTAAGAACTGAATTATTTGAATATAAACTTACATTTTAACCTCATCACAGGTAATGTGAATGCAAATTAAACCCATCTTTTTTCTTATATTACTAGGATTGTACTATATCCTATGGAATTTGAAAACACTGAATATTTTTATATCTTATTTGATCTCATGAAAATGAAAGAGTACTAATATCCAACTAGAGGCAAGTGGCAGAATCCAGCTCAACATATTCACAAATTCCGCAAAATTAAGGACTTTGTCACTGGCCGAGAAATGAGGTCCCATATTCGGCTCTAGACAGAAATCCTTCTTCTTCTCAAAACAACATTCCCCCGAAGGCAGCTCTTAGTGTGGTTTTCCCGTGCAGACACACATTTCAGAACATACTGAGGCACACTGGATTTGTAAATGGAAACTTGCTCGGATGGAATAAATGCAACCCTTGGAATTTTTACCTCTGCTTTGCTTCACTTTTATTTTCAGTTATCAATGAAACAGAAAACGAAACAAAGGAAAAAGCAGGACCTCAATAAGTAGAAAATATGAGACGGTGCAGCGATGGAAGGCTAGCAAAACTGAGTAAATCTGAAATTAAATACGCGGGATATCTGCATTGTGGAAGCACCCTCAGATAATACTGATTTGACTTTGGGAACACTTAGACTTTTCTTTGTTTCAATGCTTTTCAAATAGGACTAGAGAAGTAAAACGACACAAAGAGCCTGCTCTTGCCTTCCTCAGTCCCTTTGATATTTCTAGATGTTCACCAAGCTTGCTGCTACGTGGCTTATTTTGCCAATGTGTACTGTACCCCACTTCTGAATAATCATTTATTTGTTTTATTGTTGAAAGTTGGCGTAAAGACTTTAATGTCAAAAATACGAAAAGATAAAATGCAAATGACCCTCTGAATCAGCTTGCAATAAGCAAAAAAGAATGATCATAGCCATACATACCCCTTCAGAAAAACGTCTGAACACAAAGACCAAATCAACAAAACAAAACAAAAACGTTGCATTGGATTGGCGGAGCCATTCAATATATTTTTGCACGGGGGTTCTGAAGCTGGATGGATTAAATGTGTTCAAGTATAAAAACACAAGGAACGTGTGGTATCAGAAGCAATATGAGAGGTGATAGTTTACTTTGCATTTTAAGAGGAGTGTCAAAACATTCGGGGCTTTACTTATTTTTAAACTTAGGTGTTTTAACAGTGACACATTTGCAAAGCTCTAAATATGAGTTCTTCAAGGTTATGCTTTTTATATTCTCTAGCACCATATAGTATCTGACTAGTTGACAGTTATTTCAATTAGAAGAGCCTAAGCTAAATACCGTTTTGATAGAGGGTCTCTAGAGATGGACAGTATGGCACTACTTTTAAAAGGCTTGGCGTGTTGCTTTCAAAACAGACGAACAAAACCACCTACACAATCAATAATAATAATAAACAATAATAATAATAATAATAATAATAATAATAACTGAGCCTAAAACAATTAATTTTCTATATGGATTGTGACTTTACACCCCCTACTCTTTTCCTTTGACAGGTAAATGGTTGGAGACAGAAAACTTATTATAGATTTTACATTCAACCCATGAGGATTTTGACTGATTCCACTGAGCAGGCTCAGGTCAGCTAAGTCCTTCCCTTCAAAGCATCATGGGTGTCTCCGAGCATCATTGCAAGCTTGTCCTGGCAGTAAGCCAGGCTTCAAAAGCCTTTCACTGCAGTCACTGACTCACTAATGGGCAACTGCAGGCTTTCTGATTTTCCTTTCGTTTTATGTGTTCATTTGACATAAATTTAATTAAACCAAATCTGGTGTTAAAGCAAGACGAGATAAAAGTGATATGTCTCAAATTAAAGAACTGTGAAAGATACAGGAAACAGAACTATGCTTTTTTTTAAAAAAAATTCTGTTTCTGTAAAATATTGTCAATTTCCGTAAGCTCACTACTTAAAGTCGTCCAAAAAAAAAAAAAAAAAAAAAAAAAAAAACCAGACAGAGAGAGAGAGAGAGAGAGAGAGAGATACCAGTATGCATTATTAAGAATAATGTGTATCCAGGGTTAGATGAAGGTCTTGGCCCCATATTCTCTGTAGTCAAACCTTTCATAGAATTCTTATGTTTTCTTTCATTGTCACACTTCAGGTAGTCACATCTTCACAGGATATAAGACAAGTCTGTCCTTCTGGCTACATAGCTATAGTTGTTAGACAGCTCAAAAGCATACAACAGCAGAAACATGAAAAGATCACATATTAAATGTAAAAAAAAATCATCATTTTTCAAAGGTCTCTTTTGGTTCTTACTTAAGGCTAAAGAGGAGATTGAGAGAGGGAAAAAGATCATGTGGCTTAAAAAGCTCCATTTAATTGCTTTGGATGTTGCTTTAGGAAACATCCGAGTTTCTCCTTTTAAAAATCACTTTTTCCCGATTAAAAGAAATCTCACACGAGAAATACACTATGTGAACTAAAAGCAGTTTTGCAATCTTTCTCAAGAACGCTCAGATTGATCCTTTTCTTTCCTGCAGCTGAAATGCTGCCGTGTCCTAGGACCACACCGTGCGTCGGCGGATGTAACATGATTACTCTGAGCAAATACACACAAACTAGCAAGTGATTGCTGTGTCCTGTGGAAGAGAACCAGAAAAACCGAAAGAACTGAGCTGGCAAGTTGTGGGAGAGAAGGCAGCTTTACCTGGAGCAGGAAACAGCGTGTGGCATGTGGGCCCTGAGCCTTTCTTGCATCCCAACTTCTGATGGCCAACTCCTTTCATTACAAACAGAACTCGGGCGCCCCTTCCACACTCCCGTGCCTTGATTCCTTTCTGTCCAATCCACCAGGATTTCGACTCAGGGTTTAGAATCATCAAATCCCTCTGTGACATCTTTCATTTAAGAGATGAAACAAAACAAAACAAAACGAAACAAAATGAAACAAACCTAAGGGCCAGCAAGTTTAAGTGACTTGTCCAGGGTCGCACAGCCAGTTACTAGCACAGCTGAGACAAAATCCGTGTATTTGGACGCCCGGATGAATGTTTTCTTCTAGTTTTTAGTTTTCAGCACTTCAAGTACTTCATAACAACTGATTGGATTCTTTAAAATAAACTCCTCTTCTTATTTCCAGGTGTTTGTCCTGGTCTTATTTTCCAGGTGTTTGACCAAAGAGAAAATATTCTCAATGGCATAGGTAGAATTAAATCTATTCAAGGTTCTCAAAAACAAACAAACAAAAACATTTAAAAAGCTACAAAATTCTAGGCTTAGGAAGAAAAATTAGAAGAGTGATATGTTCATTATTTTGGGGCAGCTGGGTGGCTCAGTCAGTTGAGCATCTGACTTTGGCTCAGGTCATCATCTCATGGTCCTTGGGTTTGGGCCCTGCATCGATCGGGCTCTGTGCAGACAGACAGCTCAGAGCCTGGAGCCTGCTTTGGATTCTGTGTCTCCCTCTCTCTCTGTCCCTCCCCCCCGCCCCCCTCAAAAATAAATAAACATTAAAAAAAAAAGATTCTCAAGAACTTTGTGTATTGTCCTTCCTTCAGTACTCAGTAAATGTCATTCGGTGTTCAATCCCTTGGTTTCAGGAATTACTAACACTTTTAGCCTATGACTTAACACAGAGTAGATATTAGTCTTGAAAGCCATTCAAATCCTTAATATAATCACAGAACAGAGCCTACATTTCACTAGCAACCAAGCTGAGTGATGGCCTTCAGTACAATGGCCATTTATTTTGTCCTTAAGAGATTTCACTTTAAACTTTACTCTGAATCCAAACTGTCATTGAAATAGAAAAGACCGATATTGTTACAGACACCCCACTCTTAGACATAAAGCCTTTTAAAAAACTTGTTCTGATTTTTTTTTAGGTATTGACCTAAGTTTACTTACAGAGTTATTATATACCTTCTCTATATTATTATAGAGGTATATTATTATAGAGAAGGTATTATATACCTTCTCTATATTATCTATCTATCATCTATCTATCTATCTATCTATACATTTCTAACATAGACTCTAGTTTTTATAGGCGCCTAAGTGACTCTGTTGGTTAAGCAGTTAAGTGTCCGACTTCGTCTCAGGTATGATCTCACGGTTTGTTGGCTCAAGCCTCGCATCAGGCTCTGTGCTGACAGCTCAGAGCCTGGAGCCTGCTTTGGATTCTGTGCCCCTCCTCTGCTCGCACTCTGTCTCTCAAAAATAAATAAACATTAAAAAAATAATAATAACAACTGTTGTAAAATGCTTAATGAGATTTGTCAAGGGCCACAATGATAGAATGTATTAACATGGTTTCATCAGTGTTTGTTCAATCTATTGAGTTTATTTATTCAAGGAATAGGCACTGAATGAGTACTTTATGCAATTCCCTGCATATATACAGCAACATGGTGAGCCAGACACAGAGCACTTAGCGATCATTCTACCTAACAGAGATATCATAATTTTCTTATGGTATATGTCATATACCTAAGTACATTTACAATGTTAAACTTGACATATTTTTCTAATTTTTCTAATTTTTTTAATTCTGGAATTTGTTAAGTATGTTGTTTCCATAAAGGATGAATTCCTGGTGACAGACTACAATGGTAGAATTTCTAATAAGATGTTAGGTGACAACCATGTGAGGTAATTGAGGTGAAGGATCAGAACTGAGAGGGTCTATAATTGAGAGTGTCTATAAATCTCACCACTCAGAATATCTGACAGACAAATCTTAAAAAGCACAAATAAATGTCAAATCACCAGTGTTAACCATAAGTTATAGATATAAAGTATTATTACCAACTAATTATATAATGAATATACACTAGTCTTCAAAAAATCTCCCTTTCTTAATTTGTTGCAAGCCTGTGTAATCAAACAACTTTGTTAAAAAGGATATTTTTAAAATTTGTAAGATTCCTGTCTAGTTAAAAGATTTATATTTGTCTCCAAAATGATTTTATACAACGTAAAACATCAGATGTCTCTTCAAATATTTAATAAGTAAATATTTGGGAATGTATTTTTTAAGCTTGATATATTTATTAAGAACAAAAATTAAAACCTCAGATGTTCTTAGCACAAAGTTTAGAAAAAAAAAAAAACAGGTAAAATGTAACTTTGTACAGATAATAAATGCATGGATCCTTGTTGCAGGACGAAATCTTTGAAAAGCAGAATGACTCCTAAGGTGCAGGAAATTGCAAATGTGCCCCATGAAGAGTTTTTTCTAGACTCTCAGCAGTAATAAAAGACTTGTGGCAGATTAGTATCAAAGATTGCTTTGGGTAAGTATGAAAAACTATCATTTGTCTGAACAGTGTTAAGAAACAAATAGCTTGGGGCGCCTGGGTGGCTCAGTCGGTTAAGCGTCCAACTTTGGCTCAGGTCATGATCTCGCGGTCCGTGGGTTCGAGCCCCGCGTCGGGCTCTGTGCTGACGGCTCAGAGCCTGGAGCCTGCTTCAGATTCTGTGTCCCGCTCTCTCTCTGCCCCCTGCCCATCCCCCGCTCATGCTGTGTTTCTCTGTCTCTCTCAAAAATAAACAAAGATTTAAAAAATTAACTTCAAAAAAGAGAAACATATGCTTATAAAAACCACAGGTGGAAAAATGGAGTTCAGAAAAACAAGTAAGAATTTTAAAAATAATCTGTAGAACTTCAGGTTTTGAAAATTCTCTCTGGTATTTAGTCTCATGACATGGCCATTTCATCTCTAATACCTCGTGTTTGGCTCAGTGTCGTAGCCACCGTTATCAGACAATTAGCTCTTGAAAATGAAAAGCGTAGGCAGGGGTGACTGAGTGGCTCAGTCGGTTAAGCGTCAGACTTCGGCTCAGGTCATGATCTCACAGTTCATGAGATCGAGCTTGGGCTCTGTGCTGACGGCTCAGAGCTTGGAACCTGCGACAGATTCTGTGTCTCCCTCTCTCCCTGCCCCTCCTCTGCTCGTCCTCGGTCTCTCATAAATAAACAACAACAACAACAACAACAACAAATTTTAAAAAAAGTGTAGGCAGATCCCTGGCAGTATCTGTCCCTCTCTTGTTCAGAATTTAAATAATATCTAAGGCTTGGTAGATGGTATCCTGAACTTCCTCAGAGTGAAATTATGGTGTGGAATAATCTGGTACCAAACATGAAATAACAAGTACTTTTTTTTTTTAAGCAATCGATATTTGGTAACATCTGGATGAATGGTTGTCTCTATAAGTTTACTCCGGGCACTCCCCCCCCCCCCCCCCCCCCGCCCACCTCTGCATCTTATTTGGAATTATGTGAGAGTCAGCCTGTCACACAGAATTCTGCCTGGGTCACATGACACAACCTCCTCCTCCTTGCCTCCCTCCTCCTCTTTATTTTAAGAAATGCACAGTCAAAATGAGAAGAGTTCATCTATTGTTCACCAAATAGATTTCATTTTTCATTTGGTTTATTTCTTCTCTTCTGACTGGCAAAGAGCCTTGTCAAGGAATGTCTTTGTCACAAGCGTTATTGATCTGTCTGTGTCTTACACTAAAGAAGAATACCTTGGCAGAAACATGAAAACAGTAGTAGGGCTTAAATGCCATAGAGTAAGAGTTGGCAATCTCTAGGTAAAGTCCAGACAATTGATATTTTAGGTTTTGCAGGCCATAGTCCTGTTATAATCACTTGGCTCTGCTGTTGTAGGACTTTTATAAAATTTTGATATTTTGTTTATCATGAGTTTTTTTGCATTAAGTTTTAAAATACTGCATTAAGATATTATTTACCGAGTTTCTGGTCACCACCTTAAATTCTGTGCCCAAGGTGAGTGCCTCACTGGTCTTAACCTAGGTCTGGTGCTGTGGAACTAAAGAGCAGCCACAGACAGGGGCAACGGGGTGGCTCAGTCAGTTGGGTATCTGGCTCTTGATTTCGGCTCTAGTCATGATCCCATGGTTTGTGAGTTCAAGATCCACATCCGGCTCTGTGCTGGCGGCACGGAGCTCGCTTGGGATTCTCTCTCTCTCTCTCTCTGCCCTTTCTCTGCTCATGCGCTTTCCTCTGTCAAAGTAAGTAAAGAATATATTTTACAATAAGAGAAAAAAAAGCAGCCAGAAAAAATTCATAGAGGAATCTGTATGGCTGCATTTCAAGAAAAATGTATTTGTCAACATTGAAATTTGAACTTTATCTAATTTTCACAGTTCATGGAATATTATTTCTTCTTTTGATTTTCAACCATTTTAAATTATAAAAAAACTGTTTTTAGCTTGCAGTTTGTATAAAAACAGGCCCTTAGGTCAGAGTTTGCCAACTTCTCCTTTAGAAACACAGGTATGTCTTGTTTTTGAAGAGACACTCCGTAAAAGTCACACTGATAGTTAAGAAAGCTATATAACAATAATGGTTTTCTTAGGAGAATCAAATTATGGCTGTTTCCTCTAAAATGTACTCATGTTGCTTTCATAATTAAAACTACTTAAAAGAAGAATGGATAGCTTATTTTTATACTACGAATAATGTCTCTTTATTGGATTGCATCTGAATCTCAGAACCGGGTGAGTTCACTTTTGATAGATTTGTAATGAACAGTTGGTCTTTACATGAAATTTCAAACCAACCACTGCTTCGCCTTAGGTCAAATTGATTTATGGACAAGAGCGGGCATACCACAGGCATTGGGCTGTTAATTCATTGTCATCAAATGCTAATTTATAAACACATATTCATGTATGCATATGCACTATATACATCTAATGTTTAAACATTCAGACCCTTGGATTTTTTTAAAACAATTATAATTACCCTTCAAACATGCATTTCTCCTCTTGCAAACAGGAGAGATATATTAAAGAGAGGTGTTAAAGTATAATCGGAAACAAACAACAAGCATGGATTTGGAAGACAGAGAGAGTCTAGGTCTGTACCCCAAATGAGTTTCGTGAACAGTTGATCAGTGAGCAGAGTTTATTTTCTAGGAAAGGAAGAGGATATCTCACTATTATTAAGATGCAGTTGGGGAGGTAGATTTGTCTAATCACAGGGTCAAATTTGAAACAAAAAGTCACAAAAGGTGGGTGAGCCTCTCGTGTTAGCTGTTTGTGCGGTGATCAGTTAGCTTGACTGTTTAATTAACCACACAATCTCCAACCACCTTCCCTATATAAAAATATATTTCATATTGTAAACTGCTAATTTCCCAGCATAGATTTGCTTCACAAATTGTCTGAGAGTTGAGCTTTCTAAGCGCTTATAAAGTTATGCATGGCTTAAGTGATGCTGTAAATAAATAAAACAGAAAAGATACCGCCTATCTGGCTGCAGAAGTGTACCACCACCGGATTTCAGCCCAGTTGGCACGAGGATAATGCTGTGGAGCAATTCAAGTCTGAAACAGCTTCAGTGATACCATTTAAGCTTGAGGTATATTGGCAGAACAAGGACATGACTAAACTAAATTTGGCTGAAACCAGCTATTACTCATACTCTCTTTCTATTGCATTCACACTCCAATTAACAAACTGTGTATGATACACACACACATATATTTATAGTTTATATTTTTCCTGTGTTGGCAATGAAACTTTTTAAATTACTTTCTGTAAGCTGTAAGAATTTACTTGCTAAGCTTGGCTTCGGAAGTGATGGGGTGCACGGGTTCTTCCTGTTCATCCCAGAGAAGAGTCACATTCGTACCCATCACCTCTATCATACAGCCACCTCTGCCTCTGCTCACTGTGTGGAATCAGGATCATCCACATCCTCTTTGTAATAACTAAGGAACTCAGAGCGAGGTTCTGTGCCAAACATTTTGCTCAGACTACTGTAATTTCCAATATGAAGAGAGGCATGCTAACATTTCAAAATTAAGTAACTTCTGTAAGGTTACAGAGTAGTCTCTTCTGTGACAAGATATCAATCTAGCTCTTTTTAAATCAAAACCTATGGTTTCTTAAACATCAGGTTTATTGAGGTATAATGAAAATGCATTACAAAGCACAGTTCTTTGAGTTTGACGAACATACTGTGTAATCACAACCACAATCAACATATAAAATATTTTCGCCACCCTAAAATGCTTTCCCTCGTTCTTCTCGTACTTTTAGATGTGAGGCAAAATCAAGAGTCAGATGCTCAACCCATGGAGCCGCCCAGGAGCCCCCTCATTATTCTTTACAATCCGTCTGCTTCCCCTAACTTCAGATCCTGGCTTCCACGATCTATGTCCCTATGAGATTGTATTTGCTAAAATGTCATAAAAATGGAATCATACAGCATGTGGATTTTTGTGTGGACTTCTTTCACCTAGCATAATACTTGAAGATTCGTCTTCATTTTTGCACGTCAATTATTTTTCATTGATAAATTGATGGGCAGTCTTCCACTGTGCAGAAGTACTTCCTTGTGTTTATTCATCCACTACATGGACATTTGGATTGTGTCTGGTTTTTAACAATTAGAATAAATTGTTACTATAGTCATTGAATAAAGTTGCTATAGCCGTTCACGTGCGGGTATTTGTGTGGACACGTATTTTCTTTTCTCTTGCATGAATACCTAGGAGGAAGATTGTGGAGTCATAAAGATGTTTGTCGTGCAGGTTTCATTTTTATCAGAAACTGCCAGCCTCTTTTCCAAAGTGACTGTAATATTTTGCATTCTCAAAGGCAATGTGGGAGAGTCCCAGTTGTTCTGCCTCCTCATCAGCCATTTTAACAGATGTGTAGGAAATCCCGTTGTTGCTGTTATTTCCCTAAGAATAGTGACATTGAGCAGCTTTTCATGTGCTGGCTTTGTCATTTGGCTCTTGTCTTTGGTGAAACATCTTCTCAAATCTTTTGGCTTTTTAAAAAAAAAATTATTAATGTTTATTCATTTTTGAGAGAGAGACAGAAAGAGAGCAGGAGAGGAGCAGAGAGAGAGAGGGAGACACAGAATCTGAAACAGGCTCCAGGTTCTGAGCTGTCAGCGCAGAGCCTGACGCGGGGCTCGAACTCACGGACCGTGAGATCATGACCTGAGCTGAAGTCAGACTTGTAACCGACTGAGCCACCCAGGGCCCCTGAATCTTTTGGCTCTATTTAAAAAAAAAATTGGGCTATTTGTTTTCTTATTAATGTAATTTTACAAATATTATATCAAATACATGTTTTTCCAAATATTCTGTCTGTATTTTTTACTACATTTTGAAGAAATGTTAACAGCAAAATCAAAAGGAAGGCATAGAGATCTCCCATATACTCCCTGCCCCCCCCCCTGCCCCCACATAGCTTCTTTCACTATCTCCATCTCTCACCAGAAGGTACTTTTGTTACAACTGATGAACCTACGCTGTCACATCGAAATCACCCAAAGGCCACGGTCTACATTTGGATTCACTCTTGGTGTTGTACATTCTATAGGGTTAGAGGAGTGTATAAGGACATGTAGCCATCACTGAACTATCATACAGAGTATTTCCATTGACTTAAAAATCCTCTGTGCTCTATTTGTTCATCCCTCCATCTGAAAGCCCTAGGAACAACTGATTTTTTTTTTAACTCTGTCCACAGCTTTGCCTTTTCCAGAACGCCATGGAGTTGGAATCACATAACATGTCACCTTGGGGATTGGCTTATTTCACTGACTAATATTCATTTAAGGCACCAGCATGTCTTTTTTAAAAATTTTTAACGTTTATTTATTTTTGAGACAGAGAGAGACAGAGCATGAATGGGGGAGGCTCAGAGAGAGAGGGAGACACAGAATCTGAAACAGGCTCCAGGCTCTGAGCTGTCGGCACAGAGCCCGACGCGGGGCTCGAACTCACGGACCGCAAGATCATGACCCGAGCCGAAGTCAGACGCCCAACCGACTGAGCCACCCAGGTGCCCCACCAGCATGTCTTTTAATGGCTTGGTAGCTTATTTCTGCTTAGTGCTGAATAATATTCCATTTTCTAGAATATTATTTATCCTACTGAAGGACATGTTGGTGGCTCCCAAGTTTTGACAACTATGAATAAAGCTGCTATAAATATCTATGCTCAGGTTTTTGCATGGATGGATGTTTTCAGTCCTTTGGGTAAATATCGAGGAGTACAATTGCTACATTGTATGGTAAAAGCATGTTTAATTCTATAAGAAATTGCCGAATTATTTTCCATAGCAGCTGTACAACGTTGCATTCCCAATAGCAATGAATCAAAGTTCCTACTGCTCCAACACCCTTGCCAGCATTTGGTGTTGCCAGTGTTTTGGATTTTGGCCATATAGATATAATTTCTTTCTAAACTTTTTGATAGTGTCTTCAAGAAGAGTACATATTTTTAATTTTGATGAGGTCTAATTTATCACTTTTTTATGGCTTGTGAGTTTTCTGTCCTATCTAAAAAACTTTGGCCTAGCCCAAGGTCACAAAGAGTTTCTCCTGGTTTTTTTTTTTTTTTTTTTTTTCTAGAAATTTACACTTTTAGCTTTGAAACATATGTCAATAATCCATTTTGAGTTCATTTTTGTGTATGGTTCAAGGTATGGACAGAGTTTCAATTTTTTGCCATTGAAAAGACTCTCTGGGTGCCTGGGGGGCTCAGTCGGTTAAGCGTCCGACTTCAGTCATGGTCTCGCAGTTCATGAGTTTGAACCCCACATCAGGCTTGCTGCTGTCAGAGAGAAGCTCTCTTCAGATCCTCTGTCCCCATCTCTCTCTGCCCCTCCCCTGCTCGTTCTCTCTCTTTCTCTCTCACAAAAAATAAATACACATTAAAAAAGAAAGATTATCTTTCCTCCATTGAATTACCTTTTCATCTTTGTCAAAAAAAACAATTGCCCATATATTTGTAGTTCTAATCTGGTTCTCTACTCTGATGCTTTGATCTCTGTATCTATCCTTACACCAAATACATACTAACTTGATTACTATAGCTTGATTGTGAATCCTAAAATCAGATGACATAATTTTATTCAAATTTGTTCTTCTTTGTCATTGTTTTCTTTTCTTTTTCTTTTCCTTTCTTTATTTTTAATATGAAATTTGTTGTCAAATTGGTTTCCAAACAACACACAGTGCTCATCCCAATAGGTGCCCTCCTCAATGCATTGTTTTCTTTTAAACAGTGTTTTATAATAGAACTTTATACTAATATACTCCAAATAATCTAATGTACTCTAAAACTTTCCTAAGCTATATGTTTGAGTGGGCTTATTACTTTGAGATTTAGTAATCTCTCTTACTCATATATCTAAGAAGAAAGTTTACATTTTTCAAAGAATGTTACTCCTTATTTAATAAGAAACATTGCTCTTCTCCAACAAGTTCAAAAATTCAAGACTTTAGCTGAATCACAATTATAATAGGTTATTAAAATACCCATCTCATATTTTAATAGTCCATTTAGGCTAATGTAAGCTCCAAGATAAACCTGAAATCTGAAACAAAAATTACACATTTGTTTTTTAAGAAGTATGAATTCTTTTGGTTAAGATTTTATTTTTTAAAAGTAATCTACACGCCCAACATGGGGCTTGAATTCACAACCTTGAGATCAAGAGTTGCATGCTCTTCAAACTGAGCTAGCCAGGTGCCTCTAAGAAGTATAAATTCTTGAAAATTAATTAATTATTTTTTAAAGGTTTATTTAGTTTTGAGAGAGAGAGCACAAGTGGGGAGAGGGGGTGGGCAGAGGATCTGAAGTGGGCTCTAAACTGACAGCAGTGAGCTCAAACTCACGAACTGTGAGATCATGACCTGAGCTGAAGTTGGACGCTCAACCGACTGAGCCACCCAGGTGCCCCTTAAAAATTAATTTAAAATTATAAATATATACAGCCAAATAAAAAGCCACTTCACAGTTATTATTCTAATCTCAATGAAGTAATTTCAAAATATATCTTGAAGATCATGGGGAATCAAGGGTTTTCTAATTCTCATGATATGCTGGTTATTGTCTTAAAAGACAATTTATTCTGAGTCCTATTGAAAAAAAGAGGGAAGGAAGAGCATGAGAAAAATGGTTACAATACTCTTCCCTGTTTGGGGGTTTATTGGGGACTGAAATAACTGAATAGTGTCGGCAGTGGGAACAGAGGCTTAGGAAGAATGGATATGGAGAAAATCAGTCCATGCTTGGCATTCCCCTCTCAGTAATAACCTCCATATTTTACCACTTCTCTTCAGTAGGGTACCTATATCCTCTCCTTTGGCCTGCTGACAATCACAATTACATTTACTGAGTGCTTACTCTGTGCGAAGTGTGTTACTACTTGCCTGACAATAAATATTATTTCTAATTTGTCATGGTTACTTTTATGTGTCAGTGTGGTTAGGCCACTGTACCCAAATATTTGTTCAAATAACAGAGAGAATGTCTCTGTAGAGGTATTTTTTAGATAAGATTGGCATTTAAGTCAGTAGACTGAGTAAAGCAGGTTGCCCTCCATAATATGGGTGTCCTCATCCAGTGAGTTGAAGACTTTAAGAGAAAACAGATCGGAGTCGCCTGAAGAAGAGGGGATTCTGCCTCCAGATGGTCTTCAGACTTTAACTGCAAAATCCACAACTTCGTGGGTCTCCAGTCTGCTGGTCTACCTGAGTATTTTGGACTTGCCAGCTTTCACAATGACATGAGCCAATCTGTATCTCTCTCTCTCTCTGTCTGTTTATCTGCCCATCCATCCCTCCATCCATTCTATCAGATCTGTTTCTCTGGACAACCCTTACTAGTGAGATTTCAACCTTTCTAAATATCCTGCTGGAAATTTCTTCCTCCTTTGTTATACTTACCCCTATTGCTGAAGGCTTGGGATCCCCATACCTATTTCTCTAAGTCTAAAATAAAAATCTCTAGGATTCATCCTCTGTTTTACATCCCCGCCTCCACTGATTAAGTCTACAATTATCTCTCTCTCTTGAATTCATACACCTTCCTAACTAGTCTACCTTGCCCTTTCTTCCTTTTTTCTGCTACATTATCCACAACACTATGAAACTAATTTTATAAAATGTAGACCTAGTATTGCCATTCTCAGCCTTAAATATTTTGGTGGTTTCCTACAGATTTTGGGAAAAGATATGTAACAAAAGTTTTTTAAGATGAATAATGTGTGAATATAGCCATGTAAGGCCCAGGAGAGCTCACAAAAAGTAAGATCACATTTGGGCTTATTTAAAAACAAAATAAACATAAAATATTTTAATGCATTTTGAAAAATAAACTAGGAATATATCTACATACATGGTTTCCTTCTATATTCTTTTGTCAGAACGATCTATTCTAGGATTACTTTATTGTGATAAAAAACAAACAAACGAACAAAATACCACCTTGCTATTTAGTAGCAAGCTACTACACATTACTCCATAATTGAAATATTTTGAAACTTGATCCTTTTTGGGTAAAAAAAAAAAAATGGCCTATTTAATAGAGGCAGAAAAAATAAAATGGAGAATTATAATGACAATATGAAGTTTTGTTATCAGTACATATTCAGTTTAAGTTTATAAACTACTAATTTGCAGTTTAGTCTCAGTGCATGTGTCTTTGAGCCTCTTCAGGTTTCTACCCCAGGATAAAAATAGTTCATTCATATGTAGATTGAGAGTTGTTAACAAGAAAATATATGTTGAGCACCATGTTGGACCCATAGTAGTCAACCAGTACATATTTAATTTCTTTCTCCTTACCTACTGTAGAGACCAAGGAAGCGTTTTTTAAACATTTTGCCACGAACCATAATCCATAGCAAGAAATACACTTTTCATTTTTTTAACGCTATATTTTTGCCACACAATTCAAAAAGTTTGGAACACACACACAAACTCGTGTCTGCATGCATGTGTGTTAATGTGTGCACATCTTGAAATGTAAAATAGAAACAAAAGTTTCATAAAACAATATTTTTATATGATAAACTGACATTTTATTTTCTATTCCAGTCTGTTTTTTTTTATCTTATTTAGTCTTTTCTAGTGTTGACTGCCACCATTTAAATGATTTTATGACTCATTAACTGGTCTTGATGAATAATTTGAGTAAATTAAAACACTTTATCTTTCTTTTGGCTTTTAAGAGAGAGTTATGGGCTTTCTCAAACATCTATTTGGTTAAAGTTCACGAGAGAAAAGAGAGATTGATATTGACAATATTGGAAAATAGATATTTTCATGCTCCTCCCAAATTAAGATTTGTAACAATCATTATTACAATTTTAAGTGCGTAAGTATACACAGGAAGTTACAAAATCAGTGTTGTTTAATCTTACCTCTCCTGATTAAAGTTGACTTGTAAATTCAGTACACGATGGTTGTTTCTTCTTTCTTAGAAATGAATTCCCAGCTTTTCCAATTGTATTCCACATGACTCACCATTTTCTGCCTTGCTTTCCAGAAGCACTGCTGAAATAGAAGTATAAAAGTTCAGAAATGAATAAAATTGTAATAGTGAAGAAAGCCAGGGGTATGATTGGATAAGAATCAAAAATTAAATATTTCAGTAAATTTCTGCATCTACCACAAGGAGCCAGGAACACACTGATGAATGAAGGGAGCCGGGGGGAGAAGCCTCAGCCCAGAAAACTTCAGGGCCCTGAAGAGGTCCTGGGGTCAGCCTTCCAGTGGCTGGCTGGTGAGGCATTTGTCTCAGACTGACCAGGTACAATGAGGCCAGGGGTGAGTACAGAGGGAAGAGACTGACTGAAGATGTGAGTAAGTGCCTTAATTAGCGCCAACTCCTTCCTAACCCCCATTTGCAAAGCTACAGTAGCCTTGAAACCCAAGCCAGAATAAAACAAATACTGAATAAAAACCCCAAAATGAAACAGTGTTAAAAAATACACAATCGCTCTTCTCTAAAAATATTGAACAAAGTGTTTGAAGAAATCATAGATTTGGAGTTGGAATATTGGTGTCCCAGAAACAAGCCCTCTTTATGTGTATTTCATATTGATTTGGGTTGCAAGAAAAGAGAGGCACTCTCAAGCTTAGGCAAAAAGGATATTTACTGCTGGACCCTGGACCAGGCTAGAAACGGGGTCACCACGTATTTGCAGCAATTCACAGGCCTGGCAGTTTGTTCCCCCATCAGTCCTGTCTATAGTTCCTCTGCTCCCACTACTGTTTGCTCATTTCTCCTCTCTTAATTGCTTGTCTTGACTTTGCTGGTTCACAGTTTTTTCTCCTACATAACTTCAGTTTCTGCTCGATTCCCTTGCCCTAATTCTACCCTAGGTCACTTTATTCCTATGAATCTTCTCTATTTGTTTACATGATGCAGACTGCATAGATTTCCTGGTGACAGAAACTCAGATGTAGACAAGTTGTCTTGGACCATATCACAATTGTAAGGGGTGCCTTGCTTTCAGATGTCCAGCTTGTTTTTGTTAGTGTTTATTTATATTTAAGAGAGAGGGGGTGGGGGGAGAGAGAGGCAGGGCATGAGCAGGGGAGGGGCAGAGAGAGAGGGAGACACAGAATCCGAAGCAGGCTCCAGGCTCTGAGCTGTCAGCACAGAGCCCGACGGGGGGCTCGAACTCACGAACCATGAGATCATGACCTGAGCCAAAGTCGGTCGCTTAAATGACTGAGTCACCCATTGGGAATCTGAGTTAATGCTTTCCTTAAAAGGGGTAATTATGATAGAAAAATCACAAAACCCTTAACACATTTCATTTTTGCCCAGTTACATATTGTCTTAATTACCATTCTTATGCAAATTGGTGCAGGGTCATTTTAAATTTACTTATATTGAGGGGTGCCTGGGTGGCTCAGTGGGTCAAGTGTCCTACTTCGGCTCAGGTCATGATCTCATGTTTCGTGAGTTCGAGCCCCGCGCCGGGCTCCGTGCTGACAGCTCAGAGCCTGGACGCTTCTTCGGATTCTGTGTCTCCTTCTGTCTCTACCCATCCCCTGCTCGCACTCTGTCTCATTCTGTCTCTCAAAAATAAATAAATGTAAAATTTACTTATATTGATATGTGAATATGAATCAACAATTTCCTTAACCTTGAATCTTTTTTTTTTAATTTTTTTTTAACAGTTATTTATTTTTGAGACAGAGAGAGACAGAGCATGAACGGAGGAGGGTCAGAGACAGGGAGACACAGAATCTGAAACAGGCTCCAGGCTCTGAGCAGTCAGCACAGAGCCCGACGCGGGGCTCGAACTCACGGACCGCGAGATCATGACCTGAGCCAAAGTCGGATGCTTAACCGACTGAGTCACCCAGGCGCCCCAACCTTGAATCTTTTAATGACTCTCCCTTCCCTCATTTCTCTTTACCGGTACTTTATTCCAGCTGGAGATGCATCCTTTCTTTTCTTTTCTTTTTTTTAATTTTAGAGAGAGTGCATGTGAGAGAGAGTGAGAGTGAGAGAGCCCAAGTGGGGAAGAGGAACAGAAGGGGAGAGAGAGAGAGAGAGAGAGAGAGAGAGAGAGAGAGAGAGAGATTCTTAAGTAGGCTCCACACTCAAGGCAGAGCCTAACACAGGGCTCTATCCCATGACCCTGGGATCGTGACCTGAGTGGAAATCAAGGGACGGATGCTCAACCGACTGAGCCACCCAGATGCTCATTAACCTTTCTTTTTTTTTTTTTTTTTTTTTTTTTTTTCAACGTTTATTTTATTTTTTTGGGACAGAGAGAGACAGAGCATGAACGGGGGAGGGACAGAGAGAGAGGGAGACGCAGAATCGGAAACAGGCTCCAGGCTCCGAGCCATCAGCCCAGAGCCTGACGCGGGGCTCGAACTCACGGACCGCGAGATCGTGACCTGGCTGAAGTCGGACGCTCAACCGACTGCGCCACCCAGGCGCCCCTCATTAACCTTTCTTAATTTTATATTGGTGCTATTTTTCTTTCCTGATTTTGGTTTCTTGATTGACCATAGACTGCAGAGTTTTCACTAAATTTATACATTATTATTTTATGTATGTATGTATGTATGTATGTATTGATCTATTAATTTGCTAATTCCACTTTTTGGTAGAAGACTTATCTCTACAGACATCACTTTCTCTTTTTTCAAATACAAATATAGGGTAGTCCATAATTGTGGTTCTTTTATATTTTTACTTTAAAAACATATTTTTGCTCCAGCTTTAGTGAGGTATAATTGACCAAATTGTATGTATTTAAGGCATACAATGTGACACATTGATATACATGTACTTTGTGAAATAATCACCACGATCAGGTTAATTATCACATCACCTCTCACAGCTACCTGTTTTTGTGTGTATGTGCATGTGGTGAGAACCCTTAAGACCTACCCTCAGCAATTTTCAAGTGTATATGATAGTGTTAAGTACAGTCACCAAGCTGCATATTGCATACTCAGCACTTAATCCTATAACTGAAAACTTGCATCCTTGGGTTAGCATCTCCCCATCTCCTCGACCCCTGCCCCTGGTAGCCATTATTCGCTTTCTGTTTCCATGAGTTCAGCTGTTTCTTTATATATATATGTTCTGGGTATAAAGGAGCTCCTACAGTATTTGCCTTTTTCGGTCTACCTTATTTCATTTAGCATAATGACTTCTAGCTCCCTGCACACTGCAAACGGCAGGATTTCCTTCTATGTCGTGGTTGATAACATTCTTATCTCTGTATCCATTCTTTATTCTTCCATCGAAGAGTACGTTTTGAGTTTGTGCACACATCTTGGTTGTTGCAAATAATGCTGCAGTGAACATGGGAGTACAGAGAGCTCCGCGAGATACTCATTTCATTTCCTTCCGATATATACCCAGAAGTTGGATGACTGCACCATCTGGCAGTTCTATTTTTAAATTTTTGAGGAGCCTCTGTACTGTTTTCCAAAATTGCTGTACCAATTTACATTCCCACCATCAGTGTACAAAGGTTCTCTTTTCTCCACGTCCTTACCAGCACACAGCCAGGGGTCTTAAACATTAGTGCACACCAGAATACCCTGGAAGACTTTTAAAAACACAGATTTCTGAGACCCAGACCCAGCGTGTTTGAAGAAGTCTGGGTTGGGGCCTGAGAACTAGCATATCTAACAAGTTTTCAGGTAACGCTGTTGTTTGAGAACTACTGCCTCCCACAACTGAGATTTCGATGCTATTGAAGCCAGTGAGACCTGAATTCAAACTCTGCTATACCCCATTCAAGTAAAGTGACCTAGGTTAAATGACCTCAAATGTGAGAACCTCTGTTTATTCTTCTGTAAAATGGGAGTATTACAAGGCAACTGCAAGTCTTAACTAGTATAATGGACAGAGCCCAGCCCAGGCTAAGCAGTCCACAAAATCACTACAATTGTTTAAATGCAAATTGATAATATTTCCATATGATCAGGTGTTTTAGGTTTTCCATGCGGTTTCCCCAGCATTTTATGCCTGTAGGCAACAGTGGTAGACTCCAGAATATGAACAGGGGACTCAATTAACAGTCTCTTACATTTCCATCATGACTTCATTGGAGATTTCCTTGAATTGTTGCTAATCTGTGCATCAGGGTTTGTGCTTTCACAGGACAAAACCATTTGAAGATAACGATATTTCACAGCTCTTCTGATTCGGCATTTTATTTTACTAGTATGCTCGGATACAAATAATTGTTCCTGCAGTAACATCCACAGCGAGTCACTTCCTGGTTGTCACTTGCCCCTTCTTTAGTGTGACAGGAGTCACTGCTGGCCTTCCAGCTGGGGGTATCCACATAAAACAAATATCTGGGCAGTTACTTAATTCAGAACATCATAACAAAGACAAGCTAATTAGAAATTATGAAACTCATATGCAATGAGAACTCTATACATAGGCATGTGTTAAAAGATATATATTCACACACACACACACACACACACACACACATACACCACACAGATACACACACATTTGTTACAGGAAAATACTTTTATCAATTTCCACCTCATCTTTGTTAAGAAAATAATAGTGAATTCATTATTACCAAATCCCTTTCTGTTATGGCCTAATCAGGTCTTATTCCCCCTCCCCAAGGTCCTAAGATCCCTCTCTTTTTTTTTTTTCAATGTTTATTTATTTTTGAGAGAGAAAGAACATGAGCAGGGGAGGGGCAGAGAGAGAGGACAGGCAATCCAAAGTGGGCTCTGTGCTGACAGCAAAGAACCTGATGTGGGGCTGGAACTTATGAAACGTGAGATCATGACCTGAGACTTCGAAATGTGAGATCATGACCTGAGCCAAAGTTGGATGCTTAACTGACTGAGCCACTCAAGTTCCCCATAAGATCCCTCTCCTTGAGCTGTGAGTGTCTAGGCTGATAGGTCTGTTTTCCAGTTATAGGCCAATTTCTAAGCTTTGAACTTGTGGGCAATAAAAGGTGGCTGGCCAAGCTCTTTACCTGGGTGAAACTAAGCTCCCACTCAACAAATGGTAAAATGAAATGTGACTGAAATTTACTGAACAAGCAAAATTGTGCCTTGAATTAAAAGTGAACCTCTCCAGTCCATCTCCAACCTTTACTTGTCTTTTGAAATGTTCCCCCAATTTCTTTTTGTTTTTGTTTTTACCCAGAAGAGTGTTTGCGGGAGGGATGGGGGTTGGGGGGAAGTGTCGATGACTCAGTTCAGTTTTGTAAAGTACGAACAGTTCTTGAGAGGAAACATGCTATATTGAGTAAGTGCAAAGTATGATTATTAATCTTAATATAATATTTTTAAACTGTTGCCAGATGGTGAATATAATGTAATATTTTGATAACTCCTTGTTATATTTTCAGAGACTTGGAGGCTTGTTGAAAATATGAGGTTCTAAATATTTGAACACGCAGATGCTTTTTCAGATCGGTGTGACCAAATCTTGTGTTTTTTTTGTTTTGTTTTGTTTTTTATAAACAACATGTTGGAGTTTAAAAAGGAGGGTAGGGCTAAGAGAAAAGGAGGGGAAAAAATACATACAAATGAAGGATTCCTACAAGAATTCTAGTGGAACAGAAGGCATTACACCTCCAGGGCGATCCATGCATCTTTTAAACAGAAACTCCCTTAGATGAGCTTGTCTAGGATCTTTAAAAGAACTTGGGCCAAGTGTGTCAGCATTAAAAATACTGAATTGGCTGGAAATACTGTTGTATGTCAACCTTTATTTGTCCTTTAAACCAAGAAAAAAGAATAAAAGTATGCCTGTAGGCAAAATAAAGCTCCCCTCTTTCTTTCCCCTCCCTCTTATTCCTCTTTCTCTCTTCAACTTATAGAAGATTGTAAAATGAATTGTAATAGAAAGTTCATATGACAAAAATTACAGTGGTGTGCCCATGAAAACACCCAGGGGGCTTTTAGCTTCCGTTGTGCCAGGAATGAACTATCAGATCAGCCTTCTGGACTCCAATGCGACACTGTCAATAAGGATACATCATCTTTTTTGTGGTGTAGAAGAGCTGTCGGGTGTAATTCCCATTATTCCAAAGCCAGGATTTTCCATTAGTACAGCCACCTGCTGGGTTTCTCTACTCAGGTTTAATGGAGTCTGAATTTGAATTTATCACCATCTGTGGGAAGACAGGAAATGAGAGAGCATCACTAATTCCTTTCTTCATTTGCTAAGTGTATGTATAATCTTTATAAGGAAGCAGCAAAGGCAGGCAGAGATTGGGGATGGATGGGAGAATATTTTCGTTCACATTGACATCAGAGCTCCAGACCAGGGGGGAATCATGCTGTCTGTTCTAAAGCCAATTCCAGCAACAAAAAGAATGCTTTAATTTCCTATGTGATGTAGTATCGAAATGATGCAGATTCAGAATATTATTTCTCTTCAGCTTCCAAAAAGATCTCAGAAGATTTAATCAGATCTCTGGTGAAGATGAAAGACTTGGATATATACCAAGTTTGCACACACATAAAAAAAAAGAGTTCAAGATTTCTAATTACTACATTAGCTTAGAAATAAAACAGTATAGAATGTAGGTGTCTATTTTATGCAGTTTCTTCTTTTCCTCCAGAGATTTAAAAAAAAATCCTTCGTAGAACCCAAGAAGAAAGACCAGAGAACATCAAAACCTTTAAGACGATCTCTAGAATCAAAAGTATAATGCCTTAAATTCACATAAATGTATCTCAGTGGTTCTGACTTACTACAGAGCCACCAATGGCCCTTCATTGCCATTTCCAATTTTAAAAAGCAGTAGACAGGTTTACCAGAAAGGTAAGCAATTTGCAAGTGAATTCTGGCACTGGCTAGTGGATGAAAGCTGGCAAGTCTGATCCGCTTACAATTTACACTGCTCCATCAGGATGTCTGTTGCCTTCTGGAATATGCTGTACAGGCAAAGATTTAGAGAAAAACTAAGCCATTCCGATACAGCAGCCACAACAGGTATCGCAGACCTCTACAACCCATAACACACCGAAGATAAGGACAGTTCAAAAGACGAGGGGGAAAGTCCTCTCAGGAAAGAAGGATTTAAAATCAACACACACACACACACACACACACACACAGCCCCTGAGAAAACACTGCATGCCATTGTCTTTCTTCAGGAACCATGAGTTCATCCCTTTCTCATGAATCTCCCTCCATGTTTATAATCTCGGATTAATGACTCTAAACAGTGAGTCTGTTCTAAAGTCATGGGGTCAGCACTGTGGACTTGAGGAACTTAGATAATTGGGAGGAATGTTACTTATTACAGTGAAGCAACAATTCCAGGGGAGGAGAGGAGGAAGCACAACAAATAACCGCACTGTTGTTCTTTAAGGCTACCAAGAGAGTTAGCGCTCCTATCAGGGAGCCTGTGAATACTGTATTGTGACAAAGCAAAATGCCTCCTGGGTGCCTGCTTCTAGTGGAAAGCTTTTGATGTTTGATCTGTAATGAGACGGAAGAAGAAAACAGTTCCCCTGGTTAACTAATACATACTGGATATGAACAGATATAAAGATTTAAGTTTCAGTTCTGGGACAAGATCCCTCATCCCACTAATTTATTATTTAGGAAATTCTTTAAGTTCTTTTCTTACAGAATATGTGATGGGTTTAACATGCTTCTGCTTTCATATTTGGCTTGGATAATAACCCTATTGATTACAATGCCATATTCCACCTCTGCCCATCTAGTTCTTTTCTCAGTGAGGATACGATGTGAATGTATGCAATTTCCTTTCGGCAAACATGAGCGATGGGACCAGGCACTTTGTATGGGTGGCAAACTAGCAAAACTGTGAAGGGTACTTAAACAGAGCTCAAGAGGAAGGCAGATTGAAAAACAAAAACAATAAGAAATAAACAAGCAGTTAATTTTACTCCACATGGCATGGCATGGATGATGTCACGCATATGGTTATTCATACCAGGAGCAGCGACTTTCGAGATGAAGTCAAACCCTAGAAAATCTGTCAGTTTGGGTTAACGGAACATTGTTATTACCTCAAGTCAAGCAGATGGAGGGCAAACTTCTCTGCTGGATTCTGCTGCTCTTTAATTAATGTCCACATTTATTATGTCAATATAATGCATCACGTTTGGACTAAAGGTTGTTTTACTTTTTTTTTTTTAAACAAGAATGATTATTTCATTTACTTTCAACATTTGAACAGTTGCACAGGATTTTAGAGGCATATGTAGACACCCGAAAAATGATGTTTAAATCAGTGTATGAAAGAAAGAGAAGGAACCAGTCTGGTTTTACATATTTCATTCTTAATGTAGAGATAGATTTGATACTTCTTTTATGAGCATTTCCAAATGAGGGATTTTGAGAGCATGCATGTGAACATATAACAAAAATAGAAATCTCAGATGATAAAACTATGCCGATCTCATTACAGTATTATTCCTTCATAAAGAAATTAATAGCTGCAATTCATTTAGGGCTCTGTTTACTCTTGTCAGTGAAGAATGGAAGTTGGGAAAATCACACAATAGAGGCATCTTACCTTATTTCGTAAATTTTTGTGTTGAGAAGGAACAAGGAATCCCTGGTGTCTGATATTATGCATGTGAAACTGTGGCGTTAAATCTTTAGCACAATTCAGAGAATAAGCCTATTATATAACAACGAAAGAGGACGTGTGCCATCGCTACAAACGTTCCTTCTTAAATAGATGACAGGCTTGCATTGTTCATTTTGGGAAAATATTTTTGCACTGTTGGCTCCAGCCTTCAATTATTTAAGTTAGTCAAATCCAAAATCGTTAAAATGTGCAAATATTACCTGGAATCACTCCAAGAGGAAACAGTAGGCAGTGATCTGGCCCCTTGGATTGAACACTGAATTGCCGCTTAGTTTCCTTTCAAAGTGTAGAGTAGATATGGTCTAACCAAAATCAGTCCTCCCACTGACAGCTGGTAATAGATGTTAGTAGTTCCACACAGGGTTCGGAGTGGCTAGACCACACCACACCGAGGACAGGTTCTTTCAAGGGAATTCTTGGATGAAAATAAGTTTTCAAGTCAGACATTCTACACACACCACACCACACACACACACACACACACACACACACACACACACTAACATACACACCCTTCAGTGTGTGTTCTGAGTTTTCAGTGTGTTTCTGAGTTTGTAGATTACTACAGCCCTTGATAATTCTAAAATCATACAGGCTCACCGATTCACCGTAGTGATAGGGACTTGAAAAATAGATTCTACGAGTCTCCTGTGATCTCCACATTTTTTTTTAATGATAATTTATAAAGGCCAGTGGTTCTCAAACAAGGGCAGTTTTGTACCCCGGAGCATGTGGAACTTAAGGTGGGTAGTACTACTGAAATCTAATGAGTATAAAACCTGAAATACTGCTAAATAACCCCAAATGTACAAGACAGACCCCCAAACAATCATCTGGCTTTAAATGTTAACAGTGCTGAGATTTAGAAACCCTGGTCTATTTGATGAAACCATTTGTCACCTCTAGAAAAATGAAAAAAAAAAAAAAAACCCTCCATATTTGGAGATCTGTAGGAAAAAGGGTGGTTTACAGTTCAAAGAATTATTTCCATTGTAAGTACTGGACCTAAGGAAGAGAAATGCAATACCAACATTGGTTGTCTGACTTGTGATTGAATTATATTTCTACATATGATATTAATATATGTAATAATAAAATATATAATAAGTGAAAAGTTATTACTTTAACAGGTTCTTCTCTATCCACTTCTCCCTCTCCCTCTATCTCTCTTATTTTTACATCTTTCCGAAGTTATCATTACATTTCTTGGTGAAAAAAAACTCTCAAAAATACACTAAATTAATGTGTTAACATTTTTGTGTCTAGAATCCTTTTCAGTTTCCAGCCCTTCAAAATCTGATGTAACACACCTCTATCAGGAAACCTTTCCTATCCCTTCTCCCTTGCATGCTTTTCATTTTTCACAAAATAGTAATATCCTTCAAGTCTATTTCCCTTATAACATGCCCTTCTTTCTTTGTTCCTAATATCTGAGGTGCCCATTCAATCACTCCCTGGCCTTTCTTCTCTAAAACAGTCCAGGATGGAATTTGAGGTGCAGAAGATGTTCAGGAAATAATGTTTTTCTCAAACAGACAGGTGGAGTGTGAGTCCTCATGTTCTTTAAAAGGGACACAAATTGTCAATAGGCCCTATATGAAGATGCTATCCCAGTTTTACTTCTTGTCCTGAAGTCATTGATGTTTGCACTAATAATTCCTATTATTTAAAATGAGCTACACAAATTCAAAGTATTTGAAGGTCTGGGAAGAAAAATGAAGAGCAGGGTAAAATTTGAGACTATCTGTGTGAGGTGTAAATAGTCAAGTGTATTCATGCTGTGAAATGTCATAGAACAATGAAAATGACAAACTAGAAATACACATGCGGTTATGGATACATCATACACATACAGTATTGAGTGAAAGAAGCCAAATCCAATATAATAATGTGCTTCTGATTTCATTACCATAAAGTTCAATACTAGGTAAAACTAATCTATATTATTAAAAGTGAAAGTTGTGGTTACATTTGGGGAGTAGAGAGTGGTTAGTGATTGGGCAGATTTCATTTCTGGAACTGGATGGTGGCTATACTAATGTATTTGCTGTGTGATAACTAACCGAACCTGCATTATTTTTCTATTGCCAAAGTAACAAATTACAACAAGATTAGTGCCTTTAAACAACACCCATTTATTATCTCACTGTTTCCATGGGTCAGAAGTCCATGCACAGCATGGCTCAGTTGTTTCTCTGCTTAGACTCTCATAAAGCTGAAAGCAAGGTGAAGGTCAGGCTGCATGACTTCTGAGATTCTAGGGGATACTCTTGTTTCCAGACTTACTCAGGTTGTTAACAAAATTTAGCCCCAGGTGGTGGTAGGATTGAGGTCTCAATTTCCTTGCTGACTGTTGGTTGGGTTTAGTTCTCAGTTTCCAAGGGCTACTCACTTTCCCTGGTCTGTGGTCCCTTGCATCTTCAAAGCCAGTGGTGACAGACTGAGTCTTCCCCTCATTTGGAATCTCTCTCATTTCTTCTATCTCATCTCTCCTGCCTCCCCTTCTTCTCTACAGCTTTGTGACTCTAGCGTCAGAAATTTCTCTGCTTAGGGTTCATATGATTAGATTGGGCTCACCCAGATAATCTACAATAATCTCCCTTTTTAAAAGTTGGCAACATTAATCAGCTTTTGCGAAGTCCCCTTCACAGTGGTGACTAGATTACTAGTATTTGACTGAATGACCAGAAGTTGGGAATCTTGGATGGATATCTTTAGAATTCTGCCTATTGCAATACCCAGTATTGTGTGCTTCTTTATACATTTGTTATATAATCCAGTGAAAAATATTTTGTTAGTTATGTAAAAATAAGTTGCAGAATATTGTCTATGTTCCTTAATTCACCCAAGAAATATTTATTGACTGCTAACATATACTAGAGAGGCAATAATCTTTATTTTTGTGAAATGTATAATTTAGGCAGATTATTAAAATTTACAAAATAATTAGTTATCCTTTGCGAATACAAACAATGTAAAAGAAACATAAAAAATGACAGGAATTATATAAACCAATTTCCATTTTCTTGTTCGTCCGGAGAGTATTCTATAAAAAAAATATCGTAAAATGATTAAAAGTTTAAATCGATCTTATATATGTGTGTCTATCATATCACTGTTATTTTTCTGTTTGAAATTTTTCAAAAAGAGAAAAAAGAAACCATGCTATAAAGCATAGTAGGGGTTTTAAAGATAAATGTAGCCATTTATTACACATTCACTTAAATCCTAATGGTCTTTCTTTTAGGTCTATGATCTAAATCAAAGTCAAGATGCTATTTGTGGTCATAGGTAGTAGCTGTCCTCAAACACTGCTGTGCAGATGCAAGTAACAGGTGTTCAGAAAAAGAAATTTTCTTATTCATGGACTGTTTCTAAAATTGACAAGGGCAGAGTTTTGTCTTTCATGTTTACCAATGCATCCCTGCATCTTGTCTATCACATAGCAGATAATCAATAACTACTTAACAGCTGAATAAGTGAATATATCTTGAGTATGAATGGAAGTATTGGAAGTGGCTATGGAAAGCCATTATGCACAGATGAAAAACCCTTTGTGTTACCTCTTTTTTCTTCCCCTTGTTAAGGAAATACATGTGATGTGTTCCAGAGAAAAGTGATTTGTCCACCACAGCATTTCTTTTTCTGGGGTATGAAGAACATTTACAATTTCCAGCCTCCCCTGTCATTGGGTTGGAACCTTATAAGTGACTTTTTGCCAATGGGAACATAAAAGTAAAAGTAAAGTGATAATGCCACTTCTTGGAAGCGGCAAGTCAGAACAGGTATGATGTCCCCATTTCTTAGAAGTCCTTCCTTTCTTAGAAGTTTGAAGAAAAGAAGTGTGAAATGGTGAAAGTACAAGATGGAAAAATGGAAGCAACTCAGATTCCTAGGAGATGGAAGAGAGCCACTGATGATAGCCACCTGATCTGTATCAGACTGTGATATGAGAGAAAAAATAAACCTTTTAGGGGGTTAATCTATTGAGATTTCAGGAGTGGAGTCAGGCTGGCTGTGATTAATACATTATGAAATGAGTTTTGCAAAGAGTTTTTCTTTTGCAAACATGGTGATATTTGGAGATGAGGAAGAGAATATTGAGCAGGGTTTCTCAATCTGTGTTCCAGTGAATATGTACATTATATGCGTGTATATACATATGTAATGTATTTGTGGGATATATGTATATAATATATAAATATGTATAAATAAGTATATCAATACAGTAAAACCTTGGATTGCGAGGAACTTGTTCTGTGAGTGTTCCGCAAGACAAGCAAACATTTCTCATAAGTTTTTAACTGATAAACAAGTGATGTCTTGAGATACGAGTAGTACGTGATGTGGAATGTCACATGATCACAACTGAGCCAATGGTTCTTCTCTCTCTCTCTCTCTCTCTCTCTTTCTCTCTCTCTTTTTCTTTCTCTTGCTATGGGATTGTGGTTGATCATCTCCCATGCTTGGATGCTCGGTCTCAGGCCATAGTGTTTGGCAGAAGTCAGTGATTTTTCATAACATCAGAAGGTACTCACAACTGGCATTAGTGTATTTTTGTCACTTCAAAGAACCTACAGACAGTCCTTTGCTTTTCCATACAAAAGTACGCTTAGGAATGCCTTGTTTCATTCCAGGTCAGGCTGCCTGCAGATATAGACCCTTTCCTCTGCTGCCTTATTGCCAGTACATTAAATACAGTATATGACAAGAGCTTGTTAATACTGCACTGTAGTCAACATCTGTGCGAGCGTATACAATGGCCTCCATGCAGAGAAAGATTCCACTGAGCCAACAGACAGCAGTGATTCCGTTAGTGATAGTGAAAGTTGTCCTACACAACAAGCCTCCTGTCTTGTCCCTCTCACACCAGCCACAAAGGTTTTCAAAGGTAAGTGCAGGTTGGTTAGTTTATTTTTCTTTATATTTTGTATTTTCTTTATTATTTTGTATTATATTACAGCATTGTAATCATTTCTCTATGAATATTTTTGAGTTGTGGAACACATCATCTGAGTTTCCATTATTTTTTATGGGGAAATTCACTTTGGTATACAAGGGCTTTGGATTACAAGCATGGGAATTATGCTCTCAAACCAAGGTTTTACTGTATATGTAAAATATATATTATACATTAATATATAATAATGTATACACACATGCTATTGTAGAGGAGAAAAAATAAATTTCCCTCTACTCTTCTGGGTTCTTGGTTGAGACTCTCTTGTAATGAAAAAAAAAATATATATATATATATATTAACAGGAGGAAAACAAACAGAAGGTTAAGAACATGCGTACCTCCTATATACATGAGAAATACCCAGGAAAACTGAGTCACTCCTCAAAATGGGTCAATCCATTACCATCTTAACTTCCTAATGGTTCAAGCCATTAAATGTCATCTTCAGTTAAAGACAAAATATGTTGGGGGGTGGGAAGCCAGTTATGAGAGGTTCCTAGGCAACAGTGAACAAGGGTATGGTTGTTACACAGATTTAGGTAGGTGGCCTCTCCAGTGCTTAAGAGTTTCTAGAAATTTAGTCTTTCTCTTATTACTGGTACAAAGAAGGAGACACCTTCACAAATGGAGATCTCCCTTATAAATGTCAATGTCTCTTACAAAAGGGTAACTTCTACCTAGTTTTTAGAGCTTCTCTTGTGTCTGCTTTTCTTAAAAATAATCAGTCCAAAATAATAAATCAAAAAGGCATTCTTTAGGGTAGTAAATTCTGGTCCCAGTCATTAGATGTATGAATGATATTTATAGGAATATAGAAAAGTCTATATTCAAAAAAATTATTTGTAATGTTGTATTAAACAAAATTAAATTCTGTTTACTGCAAAACTTCAGAATCTCTAATGTACTAATATGCATTATAAGTAATTTGAAAGGGCTTAGTAACTATTTTTTTCCAAAGTTATAAGATCATAGAACTTTTTTAAAAAAAGTTCTAATGTTTATTTTTGAGAGAGAGAGATGGAGAGAGACAGTGCGAGTGGGAAGAGGCAGAGAGAGAGGGAGACACAGAATCTGATGCAGTCTCCAGGCTCTGAGCTGTCAGAACAGAGCCTGATGTGGGGCCTGAACTTGTGAACCATGAGATCATGACTCGAGCTGAAGTTGGACGCTGAACCGACTGAGCCACCCGGGTGCCCCACTGTTTTTTTTTTTATATGAATGTTTTTTACATAGAATTTTTTTTCTATTAACTTCCGATGAAATTTATGGTCTGAAAAACATGCCATGGACCAAGCTCAAGAATGTCATTTCCCATTGCTGAGGACCTACCATCTACAATTCCACTTTCTCATCTTTAAAAGCTGCTAGGAATATAAGGCTCTGACATCTGGTACAAAATAGGTATAACCCATGGGACAGACCATAATACAACTCCCTCACCAACCCTCTATTGCTTGTAGTCCACTCCTGGTCCAAAGAAAACACTAATATACATTTTGACCAAACAACACCTGAAAGTGCTGGGTAAGCCCAGTGTAGCCACTTCTCCTTTGGCTTGAATTGGTCAGCTAGTCTCTGACCATTTAGACCTCTCAGCATGAGACAAACATCGCTCCCCTGTGTCCCTCATACTGCAAAGTATATTGATGAACTTTTTTGAATAATCCCACTGAAGACACTTAACTAAGTAGGTACCCCATTCCAAATATGATGGACTCCCAGGCCAGCCTCCTCTAGTGCTCTTTTCTGGACTTTTCTCCTAATCTCCACCCTAGAGTCTTTTGTAGCTTCAATATAACACTTCACCAAAGTATTATACAAAGTTTTTGTTTTTCATCTTTTTCTGCTGGTCAGTCTGACAATAGGCTGGCGAGTCTCACAATTTACTCTGCTGTCTCATCTACTCTAACGTACTGCTTCAGTTAAATTTCTAACCAACTGAAAGATATATCTATAGGGTTGTGCACACAGATCATGCACACTGTCCTATACTTTATACATCACTTAGACAAACTTCAAAGATTATTTCATCTGTATTTTGTTTTCACCAAATATGCTAACATTAGAACCAGACTCTAATTATAATATTTAATGACTTTGTGGAAAAGACCAGAGAAGTGAGAATTTGGAGCCTTACCTATTAATTCTAGCTTTGACCAAATCTTTAAGTGAGCTGTTTGATTCATTCTACCTCTGTGGACCTGTTTTTCACCTGAGAAATGGAGATACTTTCCTATTTTATTTTTAGTAACATCTTAAGAGTCAAATAATATGTGAAGACTAAAACATGGGTTCAAATGTGAGGTGTTCTTTATATATTGATGTCTACTTTAACATTAGTTAAATATCCTCTGGATTTTGAAGTTTTGGTTCATGTTTTACTTAATATGTATATATATTTTACAGGGGAAGACATGGTTTTGTCCATGGAGGAAAATTCTAAAAATTGTAAGGGAACAACATATATGCTAAAATTGTATTATTATATGAAGAAAATAATATTCCTTGGTACAATGAAAATAATCACGGTTTCCAAACTTTATAGACAATCCATGTAATTTTAATCATGAGAAAAGAGAAGAAAAAGAGAGAGTGAAGAAAATGGCTTTGACCTAAACAGAGGAGTTAGGATTATTTTGTTTTTACTTGGATTTGATCAAAAGAGCCAAAATAGGGGAACAGATTACCTTTGTACATAAATATTATATAAAATACAGGAATGTATTTATGCCAAGATATTTTTATGATCTAGAACCAAATACTAGATGTCAATACCAGCCCCTAGGAAAATCTGAATCTAAGCAATGGATTTATAATGATGTAAAAAATTCAAGTCTGGAAGTAAAAGTAGTCATGTATGAATGAGAAAGCTAACAGAACATTTCTGACACTACAAGAATTAATAAAATGCCAAGTAATGTCTTGTGGTGCTTACCTGCTTCAAAATTATTAATAATGAGAGTAATAATAATAGATAACATTTATAGATATTCCTTAGGTGCCAGAGATTGGTTCTTCCCAAGTGCTTTACAGACTGTAGATTCATTTATTCCTTGTAACCCCTGAGATAAGTTCTATTGTTATCTCCTGTATATCAAAGGAAAAAGCACAGAGTGCCCAAGAAATTTATTCAAAGTCAATTATCAAGTAAGTGGTAGAACCAGAGCAAACATCTCAAGCAGTTTGGCTCCCAAACCCTCATTACCAAACACTATGCAGAACAGCCTAATAGAGGCATACTGTCAATAATAATGCAATGGAAAAGTAAACTCAATACCACAGCAGATATGGCATTAAAGCTGAGTTTTGTATTTGAAAGACTTGGAATTAGATTCGCTCATAGAGCTGTTTTTACCAGTACATTAACTTTTTTTTTTTTTTTTTTAAATGTCAAAACATTCTACAAAGGCACCTATGAGGTATGGAGGCTAGCTGTTTCTATCACCATCAACATTACTGTTATTAACTTTCTGGTTGCTAATTTTCTCATTTAAAATAACATGTCAGGGGTGCCTGGGTGGTTCATTCTGTTAAGTACCCGACTCTTGATTTTGGCTCAGGTCATGATCCCCCATGAGCCTTGGGATCCATGTTGACGATGCCGAGCCTGCTTGGGATTCACTCTCTCTCCCTCTCTCAAAATAAACAAATAAACTCAAAAACAGATATATAAAATAACATGCCAACCGAGCTTACAAATATTATATACTATATATTTTTTAGGACAGCGCAGATTTTTGTCATTGTGCTTCGTGCACACACCCACGCACCCACACCCACCCACACAGTGAGACTGGAGACTACGCTTTTAATTACTATGTTTTCATTGCTTGCCTAGCAACTGCCTCTTGATAGACTAATAATTAGTGTGTTTTGAGTAATCCATAAATGCTACCTGGACCAATCAACCAATTGTATAACAATCCTCTTGGTTAACAGTTTAGTTTAAAGTAAGGAATTTAGGCTCCTTTTGGATGTGACTTCAGCCCATGACTTCTTAGTTGCTCAGATCTTTTCTACTTGGTTCTGTCATACTGTGATTATTCAGAATGGTTAAATAATCTTAGAAATTACTGAACCTGATGATAACTTTAATTTCAAGACTTTGAAGTACTCTCCTTGATGCCTCACTACTTTCATGGTTGTCTTCAAAGTTCGCACTGTCTCATTTACAAAAATCTCTATGTAGATCTATTGCAAATTGTATATAATGTTTCTTGTGCTCATCATACCCTCATCAACATATTTTGAGGTTATTAATAGCATGATAATTTTGAAGTGTTATGTAAAAGAAGAAGCCTTTTATGTAAAGGAGATCACATTAATCCAAACTGAAGTTTATGCAGTCTAAGCTTGAGGGAAAAGAAATTTGAATGCAAATCAAATTGGATTTTTCTGGAAATATCTCTTTAAGTCTGAGGAAACCACTGTAGCTGTGATTAAAATTTGTTTTCTTGTTCTCTTGTATTTGATTAGAAAAAAAAAAAGTTCCTGTCCTTTTGGAAAAGTGTTTGTTAAAAAGGAACTTTACAACACTTTCAATCCCGTTTAATTATTCATTCAACAGGCATTGACTTTTACCACAGCAATGTGAGCAGAATTGGGAGTGAGGCAAACACACAGACCTAGTGGATTAAATGAGAAGAGATCATAGAGACAACAAGGAAAGACTGCTCTTTTCACAAGTTTTCTGGTAAAAAAAAAAGAGGGGAAAGAAATCATATTAAAGAAAAACTCAAATCACAGGCCTAAGAATTCTTGGCAGCCTAGAGATGCCCTTAGTAAAGCATAAAGGTAAGGAAGGGGCATCCTCTACCCTTTTAATCAAAATGGCATTTAATTTTTAACTTTATTTTTATAAAAGAACCATTCTTTTATTTTCCTCATGATCTCTTATGTTGCCTTAAATCTTCTTCTTCTTCAAAAAAAAAAAAAACAACACATGGTTTTGGAATTTGAAAAATGAAGCAAGTTAAGGGGATGGAGTGTTGTGGAGGAAGAGAGAAGAAATGCTATTTTAGATAGTACTTAGGGAAGGAAGGTTTTTGTGATAGGTAATGTTTCAGTAGTCACCATGGTAAAATAGAGCATCACCATCACAACAAGCAGATGATTAGATAAGAGACCTCTAGGCCAAAGGAATAGCAAAGGCGAAGGTGTTGGTTAGGAGTCTGAAAAAAAAAAACAACAACAAAAAAAAAACAAGAAAGAAATTAGTGAGGAAAACGGCCATAAGATGATGTTGAAGAGACAGCCAGGAACAAGATGATAAGGACATTTAAGGACATGGTAACAACTTTGGATTTTATCTAAGTGAAATGGGAAACAGTCTGAATGCTCTGTCAGTCATGATAAGAAATATACCTTTGGGGCACCTGGGTGGCTCAATCGGTTAAGCCTCCAACTCTTGATTTTGGCTTAGGTCATGATCTCATGGTTTGTAAGTTCAAGTCCCGCATCGGGCTCTATGCTGACAGTGGGGAGCCTGCTTGGGATACTCTCTCTCCTCCTCTCTTGTCCCTTACCCACTTGTGCTCCTTCTCTCTCTCAAAATAAATAAACTTAACAAACAAACAAACAAACAAAAGAAATACACCTTAAAAGGATCATTCTAGCCACTGGGTGGTGAACAAATTTTTAATATTCATCAGATTATGAAAGGCATATAGAACACAGTAAGGCATTTGAAATTAACATAAATGTGATTGGAAGCCACTGGAGTCATATAAACAAGGTATGAAATAATCTACTTTATGATTTAAAATGATCATTTCACTGTTATATGGATAGTAATTTTTAGTAAAATCTGTAAGTCCAACTAGGGGACCATAAGGTGGCCAGAATAAGAGAAAACAGTGGTTTGGAAGAGGGTATAGTGAAAAGCGGCTGGTTTTGGATATTGTGAAGGTTGAGATAAAGGACTTTGATGGAAGATTGACTTTGTGATTTATTAGAAAAAGGAGACTTGAAAACAATTTCAAGAGACTGTTTTAATAAGAGACTGAATTAATACGTAAATGATGGCAAATGCTTTGCTAAGATAGGGCAGCTTGGGGTAGGAGTGCTTGTAGGCATGAGGAATCAATCATTCTTTGGACATGTTAAATTTGAGATGCTCTCAAGCTTTCAAATTAGAATGTGAGTTTACCAGTTGGATATATGACTGTGGCACTTAGTAACGGGTTTCCTCTAAAGAATGAAATTACGGAGGCATCCGGAAGAAGCAGGTTATGCAGTATCAGATATTTCCAATTCCCTGCTTTCCAGGCATATGGTAAAACTGCATTTCTTAGTTCCCTTATGGCTGGTTGGGGTTTTGAAAATAACTTTGAGAAGGAGCTCTTCTAGGCTAAGCCACTTAACTTCAGTATGAGGGCCTTAAGAATTCTTATTTTTCTGCCATTGTCTACTGATAGTTCTCCAGAGGGTGGTTGCTACATGAGAATATCATGTAGCACAACTTTGGCCTGACTCACAATCCCATAGCATGAATGAGAAATCAACCTGGTGATTTTAGTCTCTTGAAATATGCGAGGTATTTGTTTTTGTAGCATAGCCTAGCTCATCCTGAATACTACAGAAATAATTAGTTCTGTAGGACTCAATGAGGTCACATAAAGAATAAGTATAAAAGAAGACAGAATAGGTCCAAGGATTGAGCCATGGGGCACTCCAACATTTACTAATTGTAAAGAGAAAGAGGAACCGTCTTTGAATTACGTATTTTTTAAAAATACCATTTTTACTATTATTGTTGCTTAAAAATGGACAGAAAGTTAATAAAAGTATTTCCCCCTTGGGCTGGGTGGCAGAGGGAAGGCAGGGGAATACATCTTTAGGTACCAATTATAATCAGTTATAGCATACTTCTGGAGTCTGAAACAATTTTGACTATCGTTTCTGGCACAGTCACATGATAATCCACTGCTCATAGTCTGTGCTTAACTTTATTATTTCTTCAGCATGTTTAAGGCTGTGGTAAAACTTTATAGCATATTTTAGTGTGTGGATAGTCTAGTATATCATACTTCAGTAAAATTTAATAGCAGTGTTAAATTTATTAAACAAGTAGGTCATTAGGCTGAGGCGGCCCTAATATCAAAATCTAAGCCTGTAAATGCCTCAAGGTCATTCACAAATCAAAACACTAAAGACAACTAATGAGAGAGCATCAACTAGGGTTTAAGCTATAGCCAATCAAATAATAACCTTTCTTCTCTTTCTAACTGTATGTAAGTCCTTCCCCTAACTCCTGTCAGGGGAGTGATCCTAAGACAATTCAGTCTGGCGCTTATTCCAAAAATATTGCTCAGATAAACTCTTAAAAATTTTAATATGCCTCAGTTTATGTTGTAACAGCACATACCAAGGTTTTGACTGCATTTCCTCTTTTGTTAATTGCATAGTTAGTTTGTTTTCCTTAGATGAATTATATCTTCCTAAACCAGTTTTACATGAATATTGGATCATTTTGATCCATCTGGTCCCTGAATGATAGCCTTTAGGAAAACATGAGGTAAAGCACACACACTCACACACATACACAACCTTTGAATTCTATAATTTACACTGAGCAATGTGTAAACTTAGCTGTCCTCATTTTATTGCTGGATACTCGATTGGCAAAAATGTTGGTTTCATGTATCTTGGTAACAAAGTAAAACAAAGCTGCACCTGTAGCCATGTTCTCTTCTTAGGATCAAAAAGCTTTACAGCAAATGTGAACGTGACCTGTTTTCATCAGTGTTAGGTATTAACTTCATTTATAAATGTGTATTTTGAAACTCTATTCTACTGCTCTTCATCCATACAGAAAGTTCATTTCAATGCTGTCATAATTTAATACATTCAGAGGCAATTTAATCTATACCTATGAATCCAAATTCCTGTTAAAAATTAACTACTGTGATAATATTAATGGAAACACTACTGAGGTGATCACTGGATGAACAGGTACATTTTTAACATGGCTAAGCACATGCAGACAGGTGCTGACAGCTGCGGTAAGGTAGATGCTTTCTTTTGACATTGATTTTGAAGTTTTTATTTATTTATTTTGAGAGAGAGAGAGAGAGAGAGAGAGAGAGAGAGAGAATCCCAAGCAGGATCTGCACTGCAGCACAGAGCCCGGTGCGGGGCTCGATCCCAAATACTGTGAGATCATGACCTGAGCCAAAATCAAGAGCTGGACACTTAACTGACTGAGCCACCCAGGTGCCCCTTTGTGGCACTGATTTTAAAACAGGCCACAATTTTAGAAACATTGACAATTTTTGAAAGGATATAAATGTTTATTATTTAAATATCTCCCAATCATTTCTCTCCTCTCATTGCTAAAAAGGATTTTGGTTTCCTTTATCCTGGTCCCACCCATATAGACAGCCCTACCACTGCCAGATTGATTTGGGTTTTGGGTAGTGCTAAGTCTCAGAAAGGGAGGGGTAGAAAAGCAAAGAGAAAGGATGGAAGGACAAGGAGTACACAGACTAGGGATGAGAATTTTGTGACTGGAAGGAACTTGTAACAAAAAGATTAGGCAGCAGGTGTGAGTGAGAATTAGAAGTTAGGGGAAAGTGATGAAGTGTTGTCAAATGGCGTAAATGGAATCTCCTTTATAGGCTTCTAGAGAGTCAATTTCTGACAGTGAAAAGTGGAGTTCATTTTGAACTCCACCTATCTGAACCCTCCTCCTTTAAAGACAAATCCTAGGTTGAACCATGCAGTTCATTCATTCACTTGACAATTATTTGCAGAGTTCCTACTAAATGGCATACATTTTTCTAGGCTCAGGGAATACAGTAGTGAAATAAGTGACCCCAAATCCTGTTCTTCAAGGAGCTTATGTACAGAGAAACATTAATTAAACAAATAAAACAGATTAAAAATGACTAAGGAGACTGAATCAGTAATCAAAAACCTCTCAACAAAGAAAAGCCCAAAATCACATGGTTTCACTGGTGAATTCTGTTGAACACTAAAAAAAATAATGATAACATCAATCATTCTCAAACTCTTCCAAAACTTTAAGAGAAGGAAGCACTTCCAAACTTATTTTATGAAGCCAGCATTACCCTGGTATCAAAGGACACTATACAAAAATTATACACACAAAATAAACATAAAAATCCTGATAAAAATAAACACAAAATTTCTTTCTTTTTTTAAAAGTTTATTTATTTATTTTGAGACAGAGAGAGAGCAGAGGAAGGATAGAAAAAGACAGAGAGAGAGAATCCCAAGTAGACTCTGCACTGTCAACGTGGAGCCCAATACAGGGCTTGAACTCGTGAGCCAAGAGATTATGACCTGAGCTGAAATCAGAGTCAGATATTTAACCAAGTGAATCACCCAGGTACCCCTAAAACACAAAATTTCTTAACAAAATATTGACAAACTGAATTTAGCAGCACATTAAAAGGAACCTTCCACCATGATCAAGTAGAATATTAATCCTGTGATGCAAAAATGGTTCAATATCCATAAATCAAAAAAAAATGTGATATATCACATTAATAAATTAAAGATAAAAATCATGATTATCTCAAATGGTGCAGAAAACATCTGACAAAATTCAACATCCTTTCATGATAAAAAACTCAACAAACTGGGCACAGAAGAAATGCACATCAAAATAATAATATCTATATATGACAAGTCATATATGATAAATGGTATAGTCAACAATGAAAGGTTGAGAGCTTGCCTGCTAAAATCAGAAATATGAAGAGGGTGCCTACTCTCATCACTATTATTCAACATAGTACTAGAATGCTTAGCTAAAGCAATTAGGCAAGAAAAATAAATAAAAAGGCATTCAAATTGGAAAAGAAGACGTAAACTTACTCTGCAGATGATATAATCACATTCATATGTGATTATCTTTTACCACACACACACATATATATATACCTCAACCCTAAAGACTCCACCAAAAACTGTTACAACTAAAAAAACAAAATCAGTAAAGTTACAGGATACAAAACCAACACAAAGCCAGTTTGTTTCTATACATTAATCCAATAAACTGGATTATCTGAAAAATAAAGAAAACAGTCCTATTTATAATAGCATAAAAAGGGGAACCTAGGTGGCTCAGTCAGTTGAGCGTCCGACTTCGGCTCAGGTCATGATCTTGTAGTCTGTGAGTTCGAGCCCCGCGTCGGGCTCTGTGCTGACAGCTCAGAGCCTGGAGCCTGTTTCAGATTCTGTGTCTCCTTCTCTCTCTGACCCTCCCCCATTCATGCTCTGTCTCTCTCTGTCTCAAAAATAAACTTAAAAAAAATTTTATAATAGCATAAAAAATAAAAATAAAAACTTGGGAAAAACTTTAACCAGTGATGTAAAAGATCTGTACACTGAAAAATATTAAGACATTGATGATAGAAATTGAAAAGATACAAGTAAATAGAAAGATATTCCATGCTAATGGATTGGAAGAACTACTATTGATAAAATCCCCATAAAACCCAGAACCATCTGTAGATTCAATGCAATCCCTATAAGGAAAATCTAACGGTATTTTTCACAGAAGTAGAAAAACAACTTAAAATTTATATGGAACCACAAAAGACTCAGAACACCCAAAGCTATTTAAATAAAGAAGCAAAAGGGGAAAATGGTGATGGGCACTGAGGAGGGCACTTGTTGGGATGAGCACTGGGTATTGTATGTAAGCAATGAGTCATGAGAATCTACTCCTGAAGCCAAGAGCACACTGTATACACTGTATGTTAGCTAACTTAACAATAAATTATATTAAATAAGTAAATAAGTAAATACGTAAGTAAGTAAATAAATAAATAAATAAATAAATATTCAAAGAGGTATATGAACCCCAATGTTTATGGCAACATTATCAACAATAGCCAAGCTATGGAAAGAGCCCAAATGTCCACTGATGAGTAGATAACAAAGACTGGTATATATATACAATGGAATATTACTCAGCCATCAAAAAGAATGAAATCTTACCATTTTCAACAACATGGATGGAGCTAGAGTGTATCATGCTAAGTGAAGTAAGTCAGTCAGAAAAAGACAAATATCATACGATTTCACTCATGTGGAATTTAAGAAATAAAACAGATGAACACATGGGAAGGGTAGGGAAGAGGGAGGGAAACAAACCATAAGAGACTCTTAATGATAGTGAACAAACTGAGGATTTATGGAGAGAGGTAGGTGGGGGATGGGCCAGATGGGTGATGGGCATTAAGGAGGGAACTTGCTGTGATGGGCACTAGGTGTTGTATGTAAGTGATGAATCACTGAATTCTACCCCTGAAACCACTATTACCCTGTATGTTAGCTAACTAGAATTTATATAAAAAATTTAAGAAGGAAAAAAAGGAAGCAAAATGCTGGAGGCACCACACTTTCTGATTTCAAATTATATTATAAAGCTATAGTAATCAAAACAATATGGTATTGACATTAAAACAGAAACACAGACAATGTATTCAATGGAACAAAATCAAGAGCCCAGAAATAAACCCATCTGTATATAGTCAACTAATATTCAACACAGGAGCTGAGAATACTCAATGGGGAAAGGATAGTCTCTTCAATAAATGATGCTGGAAAAACTGGATAATCACATGCAAAAGAATGAAATTGGACATCATTCTTAAACCAGTTGCAAAAAAATTAACTCTAAATGTATTAAAGACTTAAATGTAAAACCCAAAACCATAAAAATCCTGCAAGAAAACTTAAAGAAAAAAGCTCCTTGACATTGGTCTTGGCAATGATTTTTTGGATATACTAAAAGCACAGGCAACAAAAGTAAAATGTATAAATGGGGCCACATCAAACTAAAAAAGCTTCTAAATAGCAAAAGAAACAATCAGCAAAATAAAAGGACAGCCTACAGAATAGGAGAAAGTATTTTTAAATCACATATCTGATAAGAAGTTAATTTCCAAAATATAAAAGGAACTTACAAAAATCAATAGCACAAAAACCCACTCAAACACACAAAAATACAATCCAACTAAAAAATAGACATTTTCCAAAGAAGGCATCCAAATGGCCAAAAGGTGTATGAAAAGGTGCTCAACTAATCATCAGGGAAATGCAAGTAAAAACCCCCATGACATATCACTCGACACCTGTTAGAACAATCATAATGATAAAAAATACACAAAAGCCAAACAAAAACCAACCAACAAACTCACAAGAGATAACAAGGGGTGACAGGGACACAGAGAAAAGGGAATCCTTGTGCACTGGTGGTAGGAATTTAAATCGATAAAGCCACTATGGAAACCAGTATGGAGGTTCCTCAAAAAATTTAAGGGAACCACCGTATGATCCAGAAATACCAATTCTGGGTATATATTCAAAGGAAATGAAATCATTAAAGAGATATCTGCATTCCATGTACACTGCAGCATTATTCACATTAGTCAAAACATGGAAACGACTTAAGTTCCCACTGATGTATGAACAGATAAAGAAAAAAAAAAACACATACAAAATATATATTACACTCAGCCATAAGCAAGAAGAAAATCCTACCATCTTTGTCAACATGGATGAACCCTGAGGATATGATGCTCAGTGAAATTTATCAGACAAAGACAAATACTGTATGATCTCACTTTCATGTGGAATTTTAAAAAGCCAAACTCACTGAAACAAAGAGTAGATTGGCGGTTGCCAGGGGCTGCAGGGTGAAGAAATGAGAGGATGTTGGTCAAAGAGTACAGACTTCCAGCTGGAATAGAAAGAAATTCTGGGGATATGGGATAATGTACAGCATGGGGACTATAGTTAACCGTACTGTGTTGTGTACGTGCAAGTTTCTAGGTGAGTAGATTTTAAATGCTCTCGCTGCAAAAAGGAAAACAAAAAGACAGAAAAGGAAAAAAAAAGATTGTATTAATTAACCTTATTATGATAATCATTTCACAATACATATATATACCAAATCATCACACTATAGATTTTAAACTTACACAATGTTATGTCAATTACATCTCAATAAAGCTGGGAAAAATTAAACTAGTAAAGGATATGGCAGGGAATAATAAATTAGCTAAAAGGAAAGATAAATCAATAAAGATAGGAAGTGTGGGATTGGGGCAGTCTAAACTGGAATATCAAAAAAAGAAAAAAAAGAGAAAGAAAAAAAAAGAAAAGAAAAGAAAAAAAAGCCTCACTGAGAAGGTGACCTATCTGCAAGTCCTGACATTGAAGGAGAGATCCAGAAAGATATCAGGGAGAGGAATCATCCAGAAAGAGGGCAGAATGAGGGCATAGGCACTGAGTTAGTGGAATCATTGCCTGTTCCACGATAAACAGAAGCCTGTGTGGCTGGGGTTGAGGCTGGAGGTAGATAGAAGAGACCCGAGAGGCAACAGGAACAGGTCTTGTACCTTGTCTGGTGTTATTTTAAGGACTAACTTTTACTCAAAATGAGATAATCTTTTGGAAAATGTTGAAGTTTCCATGTAAAAGAATCAAAGAGATATTGCTTTATTTATATCAAAGTATACCGTGCATCGTTGTTTCAATTTCAGGCATAAATTAAAATTGGGTGGATAAAGCCATTTACATTAAAAATTCAGTTATGAGATTGATTGTTTTTGTGAAATTATCTTTGGGAACTGTAAAGTTCTAATTAAACATTGGTTAAGTAAAAATAAATATGTAAAACACTTTGCAAAGAGCTTCATTCCTAGGAAGCTTAAAATAAAGAGAGCTATAATTATTGCTATCATCAGAGTTTCTTCCTCTTGGTGTGAGAGCCATCCTGTGGTACTAAGATATCAATTACACAGACAAAATAAGGTGCACAATGTTTTATGTGATGACAATTTTCTTTATGAAACATTTTTCTTGGTAAGTCTTGGGGAAGTGTTTGTAATGTCATAATATCTTCTCCCTATCACAGATTGTTGTCCTTCAGCTGATATAAAGTATGTTGAAAGGCAACGCAAGATTTAAATGATATCTACTAAGAAAAGTGTCTGGGACAAAATGAGACAGGATTTATCTACCATTAAGCTAGTACCTGTGGTGAGAGATGAAAGACTGGACTCTAAATTCAGTGTTAGATGTGTATAGAGGTAACTTACAAAAGCAAAGGACAGGGGAATGTTCTAAGAAGCCATGAACGCAATTCACGAGAAATTTTTGTTTGTTTGGTTTTTGTTTGAAATTTCTATATCAGACCTGCTCTCTCCCAGCCCCCACAGGGTGAGGCAGCAAACAGAAATTTAATCTGGGGACTGGGCCAAAGAGCCAGGGTGAAAAATGGCTGCAGATAATGGGGATTAAATGAGAAGGCCACTGAACAATGTTCTCTGGAGGCCAGTAGGTCTAGTCAGGACAAGGCACTGGATATTAGGCAGAAGTATTTTATACAGCTTACATTCTCTGCCAATTTGTATAGTTCCCAAGTCTTGCTCAGTGGGCATTTCAAGGCTGATATGAAGAGGATATCTAACCACATCCCAACATTCTTCAATCTTCTAGAAGCCTAGGCCAGAGTCAAAGAAAGTTGTTGCAAAGCAGACTGCCGATAACACAGTTGTGCATTACTGGATCCATTGGCTCTTGGAAGACTGTTCTACATATGGTAGAAAGATGCTGAGTCCATGGTTTCAAAATATCTAGGATTGAATCCTAATGTGGTCACTTAGAAGTCTTGCCTTGAGCCATCTCTCTACCTGTTCTACTCTATCACTTAAAGAGAGTAACATTTAGGGGCACCTGGGTGGCTCAGTCGGTTGAGCGTCGGACTTCGGCTCAGGTCATGATCTCACAGTTCGTGGGTTCGAGCCCCGCGTCAGGCTCTGTGCTGACAGCTCAGAGCCTGGAGCCTGCTTCGGATTCTGTGTCTCCTTCTCTCTCTGCCCCTCCCCCGCTCACCCTTTGTCTCACTCTGTTTCTCAAAAAATAAATAAATGTAAAAAAAAAATTTTTAATTAAAAAAAAGAATAACATTTAATAATAGGATTAAATAAGGTGTAGTGTGTGATACAGAGTGGATATGGAATGAAGTATCAATATTAATATTAGTTTTAGTGAGTTGGCATCAATGAAAATTGGATACTCAGGGTGTCTTAATGGTTACAATTACCATCGTACCATATTCAAATAATTGAATCATTGTATTATGGTCAAAAACAAATAAATCTATCAATTTCCCTTTCCCCACACCATAAAATGAACACAATAAAAGTCCCTTTTAAGTAATAATTCATTTTGGTGACCATCCTTCTTTTCACTAATTCTCTTTACCTTTGGGGAAAAGTGAAAGAAAGAAAATATAAAGTACACTTATGAAAGTCGTTGCATTCCTTAACTCTAACTTTTACATCCCTCCTCTTAAAATGATCATTTCTAAGTATAGAAATATAATATAGAAATATATTATATGTATACATATACAGTATATATATTAAATATAGAAATACATATCAAAAAGAGAGTCCATTTAAGTCTCTCTCTTTCTCTTTCCTTCCCCTCTCTCTCTCTCTCTGTCTCTCTCTCTCTCTCTTTCTCTCTCTCCCTCTCAGCATACAAGGTCATTAATTGCTATTGGGACCTTCATAAACCCTAGTCTGCCGATGGGGTGAGAACTCTATTGTTAAATGTATTATGGCAGGACTGTCTTTGGAGATTGCCTGCTTGATTGCTTTGTAAAGGCCCAATGGCACACAGCAATTAAAATCCATAGACCTCTATAACCCTTCTGATGTTTTATGGGCCTTTTTGTGTCCTTCGGTAGAGTTTACCATTTGTGTATTTCCCACTGGGTCTCTCTTTCAAAACTCTAAGTGGGATTTTTTTTTAATCCACTGTGATAAAGCTAGTTATACATCATGTGAAAGGTTAATGAATATTTTCAGAAGGAGCATATGTTTTAAGTCAGAGGGTGAAAGTTATAGTAAAAAATGGTTCTATAAAAACGAACAGTGTTTTCCCAATCTCATCAGAGTTAATTTGCATAAACCTCACCAATACCTGTGATTCCTAAAGTAAAGCAGAGTTTGTAAGATTGAGCTGACCTCAAAAATGAAGGAAGTGACTTGAGTTTACATGAAAAGCCCACTTTTAAACTACTACACAGAAACAGAACTGTTCAATTGTCAGGTTTGTACCACATACAGAAACAGATACATCTATTTATTTTCTATTTCACTGGGAAGTTTCCTCTGAACAGAGGGCTTTGCAAACAAAGATTCCTAGCTCCTGTCCAGATGTGGGAAATTTGATATTGTAATAACTGGGGAGAAGCCAGAGACGAGACCACCAGAGTGGTATTAAGGAAGACAGCACAGTTGAGTACGAGCTCTGGTTCTGAAAAGGGTCACAGCACCAGGTATCTCTGTACTTTCAGCTCTGCTATCAGAAGCACTTAGGACTCTAAAAACAAAATCATTAGGCATTTCATAATGCTTCTGGTCATTTGGAATAACTGCTTTCTTTCTCTATATCATTTCTTTTCCTTTCCCCCTATTTTCTCACTCTTCTTTCCTTCTCTGTGTGTCCACTCTCTCATACTCAAAGGGCACTTAGAAATCTTCATGGGAGAAGTGATTTGAACATTTTAAAAGCAAATTGGGCAGCGTCTGGAGCTCTGGAAAGGAAAAGTAGTATTGAACTTGGAACGTGAACGCTGAGCTTCAGATTGTACTCTGCGCGAGGCTCACATATCCTGCAACTTGACAAACTGTTGTATTAGGTGGAAATGGTAGATCTGAGAAGGGGACAAGTCCCTTCTTAAAAGTTTTCTAAATCATCATTCTGAAAAACATTTTGTGTATTGTAGCTGGGGGAAAAGTGATTATTCTATCCTGTGTAGGTGGTGTGGGAGGAAAGGAAGATGAACGTAATGGTAATGCATTATTATTTAATGGAGAGAGGACTAGTTCTTAATCCCCATTACCAGATGGTCACAGATCAACAGGAATAATTCAGTAGCTCTTCGTCTAGCTCCATGGGGTTCTTATCTGCTTATGAACACACATTGCAATATGCTTTTTAAATATTATGGTTTTTAAATTTCTAAACATTATTGCTTTTAAAATTATTACGCTGGGGCGCCTGGGTGGCCCACACAGTTAAGCATCCAAATCTTGGTTTCGGCTCAGGTCATGATCTTGCAGGTTGTGAGTTCAAGCCTTGCCACATTGGGCTCCACGCTCATAGTGTGGAGCCTGCCTGGGATTCTCTCTCTCTCTCTCTCTCTCAGTCTCTCTCTCATTCACTCTCTCTCTCTCTTTCTCTCCCTGTCATGTGCACTCTTTCAAAATAAAAAAAATAAAATAAAATAAAATAAAATTAAATTAAATTAAATTAAATTAAAATAAAATAAAGTAAAATAAAATAAAATAAAATTATTATGCCAAGTGTCAACTCCTGAAACTGTAAATAAACAGTTCAGTCTAGTTAACAATGCTTTCTAGAGCTATATTGTCTAAAATATTGTGTGTGCTCTCCATGCATCTAGACCACCTGTCATGCTTGTTTAAAAGATAGATTCTTAGGCTACTCACTTGAATTGAGATATTTGTGAATAGTCACTGAAGGCAAATCTCACAAGGTCCTTAAGCACACGAAAATGTGAAAAACCTTGTTTTAGAGTTTAAATTCCACCTTTCTTTTATTCAAGTAGGAGTTAGTCCTGAAAATAAATGCACATTCCAGGCACTATGGAGGTGTTTTACAGTCACTCATTTAATATTTTCAATATTGCAGAGTAAGTTCTATTACCTCTACTTTATTGATAACCTTTGGTATTCTTAATTTATTCATCAAAAAAATTTCTTTTAAGTACACAATGCCTTCTAGGTACTGGGAAAAATGATGAATTAGACGGCACCTATTCCTGAGCAGCTTTTAGTTTACAAGTGATCTGAAAAAAAGTGGAGCAATTACATTTTCTAATCTCTTTGCCATTTCAAATGACCCCAAATCTGCAAATAATTAAATGAATTAGCACTCTACATATATAACATTATTTATATATTAACATTGTATAATACACACACACACACACGAATGCATACATTTTCTCCTTGAAAACTCCATGGTAAGAAAATGGTCTTTTTAGTGATCTTTCTGTATTAACGGTCTCTGAACATATGCGAGTTTATGACCTTTATAATAAATATGTGAATAAAATCGTTATTATATCTTTGCATATTAGAATTTTAACAAAGAAAGCACAGGGACTTTCTAGAAGACTATGTGATGAGATTATATTATTCTGGAAAGAGAGGACTATAGTGGCATTTTGAGTGGGTTCAAATTATGACTGTAATATCTAATAATTTTGTGACTTAGGTAAACATTGTAACTCATCAGGTTAAGTTAAACAATCTTCTTATTTTAGACATTTGACAAGTTAGTGAATATTTCTGAGCCTCAGTTTCCTTGAATGTAAAGCGGGTAAAATACTATTGTTTATGAACAGTAGTTTTAAAAATGAAAAAAAGTTACATATGCAAAGTATGTTGTTCAAAATAGAGAGTTAATACAGTTTAGTTCAGTTAAACTCTCTAAGTTAAGCTAGTCATTATAGTGCTAGTCTTAGAGCAGTTTTCCCTACTGGAGACTACCAATGCATTTGTGACTATCCATTGATTTTCTGCAGTGGGGAGACAATTGATTCTATATTACTGTAGCATCTTTGCTGATGGTGTACCTACAAATTCACCCTTGTTAAATTGCACTTGATAAATAGACAGCTATAATATAATTATCGTTATAGAAAGACAAGGCAAATATAACTATTTTGGATTAGGCTTCTTTTATACTCTACCTCAGTGGTTAAAAAATGAGTGAAATAAGGATGGCAAATCTGTGATATTTACACTGCCAATCCGTCTTTCCCACCTCACTCTTACATCGCTAATAAATCACTGCATTCATATGATGAGCCTGACCTCAAAATACGCATCAACACAGGCAGCCATTACCAATAAATCAGAATTGATAACCTAATTGAAATGACAGTTTTTTTCAGCTCAATTAGTAATGCAGAGTTGATCAGCATTTACCATGATCTAAACCCACAACAGATTACTTTTTGAATCAGAAAATAACTTGTTCATTTACATTTAGGTATTTTTCCACAGTGCATGAAATAGTTACATTTGTTTTCCCAGGCAAACCTTCCCAAATCTCAGGTCTCAGGGAAATCAAATGCCTAATCAGATTCTATTTTATAAGTTTGGACATGGAACAAAGATAATCAAACAGTTTTGAAGTATTTGTCTAAGGTATATCCTGAAATTCTCTAATTTTGAGTATTTTTCCTCCTTTTCGAGATAATTATATTTAAAGACACAAATCAATTTTTCCTTTATGTGTGCTAAGTTAAGACTACATTAGGCTCCAGTTACTTCTCAAAATTTAATTAAATCATGCCTCCTCTGTTTACATCTGTCATGCTATTCACAGGCATCATTTTGCCAGTTTTTTTTAAACCTATACCTTCCAAATTTGTGGATATTCTTACTATATAAATACCAATTTGAATGTTTTCAAAAATAGATAACAGAAACATTCATTTAATAAATACACAAAAAAACATATTATGAATGGATCATTTCTGGAAATCTGAGTATAGATTTGTATTAGTTTTGATCCTGGAGGTGGTCCTTCCCAGACTTAATGTGTTTTTTTTTCCTTTTCCCTAGATTGCAGAATCCACTTCAGTGTGGAATATGTTTTCCACTGCCCACTAGTCACATTCAAAATAAAATATTTTATGTAGGGTCCAGATATTATTTTAAGTGACTTATACCTCATTATATAAATCATTTCATCATGCCCTATACAGACTGTGCTAAAAACAGAAAAAGTAGGGAAAACTACCATGTTTGTTTTACGAAGCTACTATATCATCAATACCAAAACTAGATAAGAACAATACAATGAGATAAAACTTATAAGCCAATCAAATGATTAACATCTAAATAAAAGCATCCTCCTCCAGTAATGCAGACAAAACACATCATCATAAATGCAATAATTGCAACAAACATATCAAATTAAAAAGTTTATCTTGGGCACCTCAGTGGCTCAGTCGGTTAAGCATCTGACTCTTGGTTTTGGCTCAGGTTGTGATCTTGTGGTTTCCAGAGTTCAAGTTCTGTGTGGGGCTCTGTGCTGGCAGCACAAAGCATGCTTGGAATTCTCTCTCTCCCTCTCTCTCTGTCCCTTCCCCACTTGCAAGCTCTCTCTCAAAATAAATAAATAAACTTAAAACAAAAGTATCTGTTAATTTCAGTGCAGGTCATGATCTCAGGGTTCATGGGACTGAGCACCACATCAGGCTCTGTGCTGACAGTGTGGAATCTTCTTGAGATTCTCTCTCTCTACCCATCTCCTGCTTGTGCACATGCTCTCTCTCTCTCACAATTAAAAAACAAAAACTTATCTCAAGAATATGATGATATTTTAGTATAAGTACACCGATTAATATTCTTTACCCAAATAACAAATTAGATGGAAAAAATAGAAACTTAGAACATGTAGGAAAAACACAGCATTCAACAACTATTGATACCTTTAAAAAGTAACTTTTAGTAAAGATAGGAGGGAAGTACATCTTAGAAGTGATAGGTATGTCTTACAAGTAAAAGATATGTTCTATTAAAAAAATACAGAAAATGTTAATGTGTGAGGCTTTAGATATATCCTCACTGACATTGTTAAAATACAAGGTGCTCTGCTGTTACCTAACTACTGGAGGTCCTACTCAATCCAATAATACTAAAAAAGAAAAGAAAAGAAAAGAGAGTCATAAGATGGGAAAAGACCAGAGAGGCTGGTTATTATTTACAGAGGAGAAAATTGTACATACATAGACAAAGAAGAGAGTTTAGCAAGTTTTCTGGGCACACACATGCATGAATACACACACACACACTGTCTGTCTGTATCTGCACATATGTATACATATTTATGTATTTATACATATATATACACACATTTCTTATTTCTCATAAATCCTTACAAAATATAATTAAGTAAAATGTCTTACTCAAGATAGCAACAGTATGTAAAAGTTGTATCAGATTATATCTACAAAAGTTGTACAAGAAATATAATGGACAAAAAATATAAAACTTTACTGAGGAGCATTAAAAAAAGCAATACATGAAGAGATGCACTATGTTCATGAATAGGATTTATGGTATTACAGTATTGTAAATGTAGTCGTTTTATTCCAATCTATATATCCAATTTAATTTCAATGAACATATCAAGGAATTCTTCATGAATCTTTACAAACTTCCTATATGATTTAACTCTTCATAACAGAAAACAATAATGAAAAGCAAATAGTAAATAAAATAGCCATGAAAATTTCAAAGACTGAGTTAAGAAGATTTTTAAAAATAATATAAAGTCTGTTTAAAACCATATTTTTCTTTCTATATCAGGTTACATAAATAAAATCTATATGGACTAAATCATAAATGTAAAGAGAAAAACTTTATAATTCTTAGAAGAAAAAATTGTTTATAGTATAGAAACATGTAAATGGTTAATTTCAAAACTAATGTTGAATGAAACAAAAAGTCATAGAATTGTAAATACAATATCACATTATTTATGTAAAACATTTAAACCATAGGAAACAGTACTACACGTTGAATATATATATATGTAAATTAAAAAATGAATTGTGATAACAGACTTCACTATGGGATATGAAGAACAGAGGTTAAAGGGGCCAGGAGGTTCAAAAAGACTTCAGCTATATTTGTAATATTTCATTTCTTTATGATATTATTTGAAACAAATGTAAGCATTTGTTAATGCTTAGTGCTTGGTATATGGGAGATGCTATATACTTTCTGTACATTTCTGAATGTCCATTGTCAAGATGCTGGTCACTGAACTACATTTTGAGTAGCAAGGCCCTAGCTGACTTTCTGTTTAAACAAATGATAACTGCATCAATTTGCAACAAATCCTGCTAATGTCTTTACAGGGAAAATGAGCAGAGTAAAAGATTAGTAATTTATCCCAGATGCCTATTATGAGGTATTTGGTAATTTAATGTAATCCTTAATGAAAATGAAATAAGATACTTGGTTTTGCTAAATAGCCTGAATGGAGGTGGTTGAAGAAACTGTATCAATATTGAAGCAAGGAATCTTACTCTTGAAATACAAAATCACCAGTCAATAAATCAATATCTATATCTATTTATCTATCTATATTCACTTGAATCACTTCCTTCCATTTTATTCAGAATGTTATATTCTCATTTGCCAAGAATTCATTGTGATCTAGATGTATCTATAGGAGTTAGTTACAAAAGTTGACAAAACAGGATTTAGTAAATAGGGTGCTATAACATTTAACTAAAGTGAGACAGACTTATTTTGATTTGTTTTTTTTCCATCAACATTTTACTTCCTGTTTTTAGAAGAAAACTTAAAAAAAACACCTTATTCTAAGTGGATTAAAATAACTATTTGACATCAAATGACTTACAAAACAGCAGTTAATCATTTAAGTCTCAATGACCACAAACGTGAAATAAATATAAAAAAATGAGATATGATCTCCCAAATTAAAAGTCTGAAACAAACACATTTTTAAATTATACTGTACATTAAAAAATAAAATTGGATACTGCATCAACCTACAGAAAATATAAACAGAATAAAGTATAACAGTGAAGAACAAGTAGGACTTTTTCTCATGGGCAAAACTAATTCCACTGACCACACACGATTTGGAGAGCATTGAACTACAGAAACAAAGAGGTCTATCTGAACAGGGGAGTAAAGTCCATGCATAAATCCGATGGGGGTACATGTGTCTCCTTCCAAAAAGAAAAGGCCCTTTGGGGTCAGACGGTCTGACAATATGTCATGAGAAGGGAGGTAGATTCAGACAGAAATGAATAAGCGAGAAAATGTAAGTAGAAGTCAGCTGCGTGTTTTTTTGCTTTTGTGTTTTTTGTTTTTGGTCATTGTTGCTGTTTTCTTGCTCATGCTAAAAAAACTAGACGAAAAAAGTGACTCGGATTTTAGTTTTGATATTACTAACACACAGCTCTGTGAACTTCTTTATGATACTTCTCCGGGTCTCAGTTTATGCAGGTCTAAGAAAGGAGTAGTAAGCCAGGGATTTCTCATGTGCCACCTAACTCTACATTTGATTTTTCTGTGATTATAAGATTATGGAATTCATTGCTACCACCTGATAACAGCGTAAGTAGAAGAAACTTGCACAAGTTTAGGCTTAATATTACACACCTGATTACTAATTTTTGGTACAATCTCTCTCAATTCCAAACTACAAAAAAAAAAAAACAAAACTTATAAACAACAAAACGTTAAACAAGAAAAAAAGGAAATAGCTTATTTTACTACTGGATGTTTGTTTTGGCCACATGTCATTCAGTCAACTTACTCCAAAAATCTGGGAAGCACGACGGGTGTGAGCTGTGCATGCTTAAGAGCTTGAATAGACAAACATTTACTAATCTAAAAGAAATTAGGTATACTCTACTACTGCTCTCATCTTACATGTAAAATATTTGATATATATATATATATACACATGTATCTATATATGTGTGTATATATATATACATTCACCACATAAATAATGCATACAATAGAATACTGAAGAGTCACTACTAATTCAAGGTAAAACTTACAACTTGGGGAAATACATTTAATATATTTTTTAATTTTTTTTAAAGTTTATTTATTTTTGAGAGAGAGCACAAATGGGGGAGAAGCAGAGAGAGAGGGAGACACAGAATCCAAAGTAGGCTCCAAGCTCTGGGCTGTCCGCAAAGAGCCCAAAACGGGGCTCAAACCCACGAACCATGAGATCATGACCTGAGTTCAAGTCAGACGCTTAACCAACAGAGCCACCCAGGCATCCTGGGAAATGCATTTAATATAGTAAGAGGACAAATGAGATTGTAAAACCATATGATTTCATATGAATTAAAATGTTTAAAAGGCTATACAATATTGTATCAGGAAGCAGCTTTCTTTGAGACAACAGATAATTTCTATTTTGTCTTTTATAATTTTCTGAAATTTTCAACTATTCTATAATAAACATGCTCTAGTTTAAGTAATGTATTGCTGCTATCATTCACAAACCACAACAGACATTAATCTTTTTCATGGAATTATTTTTCTTTAATTTTCAGAAATATTGCTTATCTTTTTCCTCATCATCCTTCCCATCAGTAATTTCCTTTCTACATTGATTCATAGATTATAAATCTCACAAAACTAGGTAGAGAATTGGTTGCAAATTACACCCTGGACTATACAGTCCCTACAATAAAATCCTGTAACTGGTATAAAAACAAGAAGAAATAAAAGTACTAATGTAGGTTTAGGGTTAGAAATACACAGATAGCTGTGATTTTCCATGTAGTCTATCAGCTGAGAATGCCAATGAAATATGTAAATATAGATGCCAACATATAATCCATGGATGGATAAATATATCCTGTATGCTTGACTGTGATTTGACCAAATGCATCTGATTACGATTTAAGAAGGTATACAAACAACAGACAGGTATACAGTGAATAAGGCCAAGATTGATCCATATATGAAAACTTTCATCCTTTAAGAATTATTATATAGATTTGGTTTTTTAAAAAGTAAGAGAAGGGCACCTGGGTGGCTCAGTCGGTTCAGCCTCCAACTTCAGCACAGGTCGTGATCTCATGGTTCATGAGTCCAAGCCCCACATCGGGCTCTGTGCTGACAGCTCAGAGCCTGGAGCCTGCTTCAGATTCTGTGTCTCCCTCTCTCTCTGCCCCTTCTCTACTCACCCTCTGTCTCTCTTTTTCTCAAAAATAAATAAACCTTAAAATTTTTTTAAAAGTAAGAGAGAGCCATAATTCTGAATGTTTACCTCTTGTACTGGTTTTCTATTACTTGCATCACAAATTACTATGAACTTAGTGGCTTAAAACAACACACACACAGTTATTTTACAGTTCTGAAGGTCAAAAGTACAGTACAAGTTTCAATGGGTTAAAATCAAGGTATCTGCAGGGCTGTATTTCTTTCTGGAGACTCTAGGGAAGGATTTATTTCCTTTCCTTTGACAGCATCTAGAGGTTGCCCACAATCCTTGGTCTGTGGTCAGCCACTTCCTCCATCTTCAAAACCAGCAAACTCAAATCGCATACTGACCCTTCTCCTATCATCACATCTCTCTCTGTCTGTCTTTCACCACAGCTGGACTACCCAGGGTAAGATGCCCATCTTAAGATCCTAATTAATCATATCTACACAACCGCTTTTGCTGTAGTATAACAATGTTAGTATAATAATGACCTTTGGAAGGTCATGGTTCTGCCAATCACAGCTCTGAAAAAAATGTTATAGGCAACAACAACAAAAGAACACATTTGAGCAAATGCAAATAACTGAGAGTAAGGCAAAATGGATGTGGAGAAATGAAACATGAAGAATATTAAATGCAGAGGAAAATGGTAAGAAGAGGAAAACAATGATCAAGTGATAACTCATTGAAGAGAACAAAACTATGCCTGAAATTTATAGGTATATATATGAGTTAGAAAGACAGGAGAATGAATAAGTGAAATGAAATATTAATAGAATATATGTAGAAAAAGCGAATTAGCTGAATAGTATTATTAAATATGTGCCATGAGAGGATTCACATTTTTCCAGATGAAATTATGGAAGAGAGACCCACACAATAGACATATTGTATGTACATATGTATGTATGTATGTATGTAGTTTTAATTTTTTTTTATTTGAGAAAGAGAGAGAGATAGAGAGAGAGAGAGGGATAAAGAGAGATTCCCTGACACAGGGCTTGATCCCATGATCTTGGAATCATAACCTGATCTGGGATCAAGAGTCGGATGCTCAACTGACTGAGCTACCCAAGACCCCAACATATTTTAGACAGATTTATTAAATTCATAAAATTCAAAAACATATTGCAGGCATTCAGGTAGAAAAAGTGTGAATTACCAAAATATAATAGTTTTATTCTTTCTAGATTTCTCCTCCATGATGCTAAACGCTTAAACAGTATGTCACAAACTTTTTTTCAACTATGGCTCCTGATCAAAACAAAACAAAACATGTCAGTCCCTGTTTTAAAGCTATTTGGAAATAAAAATTAAATACATATTCTGATTAAATGTAAATCAAAGCACATCTCTGGTACTTCTCAAAAGGCAGAGTAGTTAACCCACTGTACTAGATGTTATATGGAAAAGCAATTCAGAAAAGAGGAAATACAGTTAGTCACTCAACATAGGAAAAAGTGTATAACTGCTCTCTCTATCTCTAATAATCAAATAAATAAGAAGATGTTAAAATCATATAATGAAAGTCGCCCCTGATAAATTGCAATGGTATGTTCTTTCCATTAATTACAATATGAGATGCTAAAAATTGCAGTTATACAAGCTCTAGATGGTATGATTTAGCATAATCTTTTAGTAAATAAATTTTGTATTACATATAAAAAAAGTCTTAAGGGTTCATATCCTTTGAATCAGTAGATTATTTCTAGGAATCTGTCCTAAGAAAATAGAAAAGCCCACACACGGTATACATAAACATTCATCAGGTCATTTGTTATCACAAATAGGAAACTCTAAATATCTAAGAATATGGGTGTGCTTAATTATAATACAAGAGGATTAATAAGTAATAAGTCATTAAAAACAACAAAATCCACAATCTAATAGTGGGAAAAAGTGACTATTTATAGTGTAATAGTAATTAAATATATAAACATTAAAAAATGATCTTATTGGGGTGCCTCAGTGGCTCTGTCAGTTAAGTGTCCGACTTTGGCTCAGGTAATGATCTCATGGTTCATGAGTTCAAGCCCTGCATCAAGCTCTGTGCTGACAGTTCGGAGCCTGGAGCCTGCTTCAGATTCTGTGACTCTTTCTCTCTCTCTGCTCCTCCCCCACTTGCACTCTGTCTCTGTCTCTCTCAAAAATAAATAAAAACGTTAAAAAAATCTTAAAAAATGATATTACCTATTAACATTGATTCTATCCTGATTGTGAGGATACAACTATTTTTTTTACTTTTAATTATTTTCCTATTTTCCATATTTTTAAAGCAATACATAAATTTAGTTAAAGGGAAAGAATAATCCCAGAATAGAAAATAAATCCTATGGAAGAAAAATATCTACAAGACAATACAGTGGAGATTGTGAAGTTTTGAAAAGAAAAGTGCTATATAGCCAAGAGAGTTTTAAAATTAAAATATTGTAATTCACGTGAGAAAGGAATTTATGGGCATTCTGAAAATTTAAAAAAGAAATCAGAAAACCTATCATCTTTGTATTTTCTTGGAAAAGTTACTTAAAGAGATACATCTTCTGACCAAGTAAAATGTATACTATAATTAATAATTTTGTGAAAACTTGTTTAAAATTGATTGATGGGAAAAATTGAACACTCTAAGAGAGTTAAGTCCAAGTAATTGTCATTAGTATAGTTATAGATTTTAACACAAATCTCAAAAATATTTAACAAAGCCACATTCATTTAAAACTAATAATAAAGAGGTTCTTGTACAAGATGGCAGTTTAGGAGCCTCCTGAACTCCTCCATGGACAGACTGAATCTATAGCTATAAATGGGGCTATTCCCTCTGAAAGAAATCCAGAAACTAGCTGACTGTTACAATTTGCATAAATGAGAAAATACCTATATAATTCATATTGGAACAAGGCTCAATGCAGAGGGAGCAGACAGAAACATGGATCTGCCAATCTTTCTTTAAAAGAGGCCTATTTGTACATTTTAGAAGCTGGTGACCGAGGATCAGGCTTCTAATTTAGCATACATGTAGGGGCTGACTGTGGGGTCCTCCCCATAGACTGGAGCAGCCAGGGGACACATCTCTGCTTTATTACTGAAGCCTGTTCAAAATCACCACCATCTCCCTAGAATGAGCCTATGCCTATGTCTGGTGCCCTAGGTTTGCATCTGTGACACAATAGATGGTCTCCTGGATCACCTGACTCTGAGAGCCATGAATCACACAGGACTACAGCAAACAAAGAAGCAGTTATTAATAGGGGGCAGAAACATACCCTCATGGCTATATACCTGGGTCCAGCACAGAGGAAGAAGACAAAAAAGCCCATCTCCCAGTTTATCCTTGGAAAGACTAACTATATGCATTTCCAGCTACTGCTTGAGGACCTGGATTCTAATTAGCCTGTATCTAAGTGCTGATTGTAATTTTCTCCCACTTTGGGACACTGGCAGATCTTGGCAAAAGCTCAACTGCTGAGAGCTACTAAGAACAAAGAAGGCAACTTGGACAATAACAAAGATTTGAGAAGTAACAAAGAGCTTGAGTCAGGCTGATGGATAAAGATAATCTACAGAAAAATACTCCATCAAGACTGGGAGAAATGGTTATTTTATCTAATGCACAGAAACCTACACAGAGAGTCAAACAAGATGAAGAAACAGAGGAATATGTTCCGAATGAAAGAACCCAATAAAACCCTACACATTTTCTTAAGAAAATTAAGATAAGTTATTCTCATGATAAAAATTCAAAATAACAGTCATAAAGATGTTCACCAAGGTCAGAAGAAAAATGAACCTATAAACTGAGAATTTCTACAAAGAATATATAAGAAAGCACCAAACAGAAATCATAGACCTGAAGAATACAATAAAGGGACTGAAAACAAGTAATAGAGGCTTTCAGTAGTTGACAGGGTCAAATGGAAAAAGGATTAGTGGTTCTCCAGATAGGATGGTAGGATTCATCCAATCAGAAGAGCAGAAAGAAAAAAAAAATTAAAAAGAATTAAGATAGCTTAAGGAAAGTATGGACAGCATCCAACAGGCCAATATACACATAGAAGTACCAAAAGGAGAAGCAACAGAGAAAGGGGGAAAAAGTATATTCTTTCTTTCTTTTTTTTAATGTCTATTTTGTACAGAAAGAGGAAGAGTAAAAATGTAAAACGTTAGTATATGTTCAGAGTTCAGTTGTTTTAGGCTTAAAATAGACTGTTATAAAGATGCAAGTCTCATGGTAACCACATACCAAAAACCTTATAATAGACACACAAAAGATAAAAAGTAGGAATCTAAGCATAGCACTTCAGAAAATCCTCAAATCACAAAGAAAGAGACAAAGAGAAGAAAGAAACAAAGGAATAACAAAATAGCCAGAAAGCAATGAACAAAATGGCAATATTAATGATTACTTTATTAATTATTAATATATTTATTAATATAATTAATTATATTATATATGGTATATAATATAATTAATTATATAATATATATTATATGAATATAAAATATATTTATATATTATATAATAAATATATAAATATATAATATAAAATATATAAATATACAATATATAATATAATATAATTATTAATTATTAAAAATTAACAAATACTTTATTAATTAATAATTGCTTTATTAATTACTCCTATTAATAATTACTTTAAATGTAAATGGACTAAATTCTCCAATCAAAAGACATAAAGTGGGTGAATGCATTAAAAACAAACAAAACAAAACAAAACAAAAAACAAGACCCAACTATACATGGCCTATAAGAGACTCACATCAGCTTTAAGGACAGATAAACACTTTTAAGATGTTGATGAAACAAAACAAAACAAAACAAAACTGAATAAATCCAAAATAAAGAAAAAGATGTTTCACACTTATGGATTGGAAGAATCAGTACTGTTAAAAAGTTAACAAATCCTCCTATTTTTTACAGAAATAGGAAAAACCACAACAATAACAAAAACAAGCCTAAAGTTTGTATTGAACTGAAAAACACAGGCATCACTCCCTGATTTCAAACCATATTAAAAACTGGCAATCAACAGTATGGCACTGACATAATAATAGACACATAGATCAGTGGAACAGAATAGAGAGCCCAGAAATAAATCACATATATATGGTCAGTTAGTTTATGACAAAGAAGCTAATAATTTACAGTGCAGAAAGAATAGTCTCTTCAATAAATGGTGCTGAGAAAAATGGTACTGGATAACCACTGAAAAAGAACGGAGCAGGATGCCTTTCTTACACCACTATCAAAAATCAACTCAAGATGGATTAAAGACTTGAATTTAAGACCTGAAACTGCAAAACTCCTAGAAGAAAATACAGGGGGTAAGTTCCCCGACATCAGTCTTGGCACCGATTTTTTAGATTTAACGCTGAAAGCAAAGGCAACAAAAGCAAAAATAAACGAGTCTATGCAACAAAGGAAACCAGAAACAAAATGAAAACAACCTACATAATGGGAGAAAATATTTGCAGATTGTATATCTGATAAGAGGTATATACCCAAAACATATAAAGAAGTCCTATAACTCAACAGGAAAACAACAATGCCATTTGATTAAAAAATGGGCAGAAAACTGAATGGACATTCTTTTTTCTAAAGAAGACATCCATATGAATGCTAAAAAAAAAAAAAAAAAAAAGGCGCCTTCGTGGCTCAGTCAGTTAAGCATCTGACTTCGGCTCACGTCATGATCTCATGGCTTGTGAGTTCGAGCCCCACATCAAGCTCTGGGCTGACAGCTTGGAGCTTGAAGCCTGCTTCGGATTCTGTGTCTCCCTCTCTCTCTCTCTGACCCTCCCCTGATCACACTCTGTCTCTCTCTCTCTCAAAAGTAAATAAACATTAAAAAAAAAAAGACATCCATATGGCCAACAGGCACATGAAATGGTGCTCAATATCACTAACCATCAGAGAAGTGCAAATCAAAACCATAAGGAGATACCTCACACCTGTCAGAAGGATTATCATCAACAAAGGAAGAGAAAACAAGTCGATGAAAATGTGGAGAAAAAGGAATGCTTGTGCAGTCCTGGTGGTACTGTAAGTTGTTATAGCCGTTACGAAAACTAGTAGGGAGTTTCCTCAAAAAATTAAAAGTAGAATTACCATATGATCCAGCAATCCCACTTCTTAGTATATATTCAAATAAAGCAAAAACAAGATATGGAACAGATTTATTCCTACTCATATTCTTTGAAGCATAATTCACAATAGCCAAGGCATGAAACATGGAAGGTATGGAAACAATCTAAATGCCGATCAACAGATGAATGAAGAAGCAGCAGTATAAATTCAATGGAATACTATTCAGCCTTAAAAAAATAATGCAATCTTGCTCTTTGTGACAACATGGATGAAACTAAGGGTATTATGCTAAGTGAAATAAGTTCAGACCATCAAATACTGTATGATTTCACTTATACTGTATACAGTGGAATCTAAAAACAAAACAAATAAATAAACAAAAGAAAACTGATCCTACAGATACAGAAAATAGAATGGTAGTTGCCATAAGGGATGGGAATTGAGAGTAGGCAAATGGGTAAAGGAGGTCAAGAAGTACAGAACTCCGGTTATAAAATAAGTAAGTCATGGGGATGTAACGCACAACTATGGGGACCATAGTCAATAATACCACAGTGCACATTTGAAAGCTACTAAGAAAGTAAATCTTAAAAGTTATCACCCCAAGAAAAAAATGTAAATTTTTATGGTGATGGATGGTAATTAGACTTATTGTGGTAATTATTTTACAGTGTATGCAAATATTGAATCAACATATTGCATACTTAAAACTAATGTTATATGTCAATGATACTTCAATTTAAAAGAAAAGAAGATAAAATGAGATAAATAAACTAAAATAAATAAAATAAAATGAATAAAGCTAGAGCTATGCCAGTGTAGAATTAATTATAAATCTTTTTTTTTTTTTTCAGATGACCTATTTTGAAAGATCAGCAGACTACAGCCAGCCATCAAATCTATACTACTGCTTTTTTTTCTTCGCCCTTCTGTTTGTTTTTGAATTTTATGGGCCTTCTAATACTATAACCATCTCTATCTTTTTTCTTCTTCCATCTGTTTTGGGGAAAGTTTCTTTGGTATACAGCCATACTTATTTGTGTCATGTCTCTGGCTTCAGAGTGGTGTAACTACAATAGAGACTGGCCTTTGAAGTCCAGAAGAGTGACACTCTTGCCTTTTACAGGAAAAGTTTGCTGATATCTGATATATACAATAAAGTTCAACCCAGTGTAATAAGTTTAATATATGTAGATTTTATTTCAATTTATTCTGTTTTATGTCACGTATGTTCTTAAGGTGATTTAAGTTTGGAGTATTGTTTATTGAACCTTTTCTCCCATTTTTATCTTCCTCTCTTACTTCATTTGCACCCCCTTTCTTTTCATCCTCCATTTTGCTTTGATTCTCTCTACACTTGACTTATGTCTATAACTCTGTTTTAGGAGTACAACATGAAATGAGATTTTTTGGCAAAGGAAGATTTTAATCATTTGGCAAAGCCATGTTATCAGTATATGGTTCTGGTAACTTCAAAGAGGCCATGGGCCAGCATGAGTGGTTATGAACAGGAGGGAGCCAGAAAAAGCTACTTTTAAGTTTCCTTAACTCTTCCTTCTCTTCATGTTATGTGGTACACTGTTAAGAAGCTAGGTAATAATTACGACTATAGAAATTCAATAGAAAGTATGTTTATTTTGTTTATCTACAGGTTTTATTTCTATGTACTCTTCCACATTTGAAGAATATTGGGATAAAAGACAGTTTTCATCTTCATTTGCTCAGGTCTTGGAACATATACATTTTTATATTATACAAAGATGACCGATGTGTAGGCTCCTATTTTCTATGTCTGAATGCCATACTCCCACTTGTTAATGTGTTGTATATTGAACAAATTATATAGCTTCCTAGGCCTTAGTTTTCTCACATGCAAAAAAGGTTTTCTGTGAGAAGTAAAAGATAAAATATATAAACTAAACATACGGCACCATAAAAATGCTTAGAACAGAGATGGCACATATAAAACACTTAGCGCTTCTTAACTATTTTTAACTAAGCAAACAAAGCCACTACCTTTACTGAATCTTCCTTATGTAGAATGATCTCAAGACTTCTTAGGGATCTACCCAGCAATAAACCTCCCATCCTTTTAGACAATAATAAAGTATTATACCCTACATTTACAAATTTGATGATGTAATTCAGAACCCATTTCAAATGTTCAGATATTCCTAGTGTTCTAAATCTGAGAAATGTCTCAGACTCAGATCCATCATTGTTCCTGTCTCAGACAATAGAACCATTCTCAATGTAGATCTAACTGCTGATTGCATATCTTCTATTAAAAAAATCTTTGTAGAGACAGCATTTCATAGAGAAGCTTGAAGATTGCTTGAACTGGTAGAAATTTCAGAAGAAATAAGTGATTCAAAGGAATGTAATGCTGAGTGTGTCCTGTGGTCAGGTAACTGAGATAAAAGGATTTCCTTTGACCCTATGACAATGGTTATTGATTATCTTGTGATGAAAATGAACAACTGTAATTCCTAGATGCTTTAAATACATGCTTTCATGTCTCTTTGGCTTTTACAGGTGTGTATGTGTGTGTGTGTGCACGTGTGCCAATTTTAAAAATCCAATAAAACCAGAGAAATTAGTATCCTCTGATTTTTTCATGTTTTATTATGAATGGATCATGAATAATCTTATAAACTTATTCAACAGTTACTCTCTCTATGCTGCTTCATGCCTGTGGGATTACGTGACAATGTCCAATTGTTCTGAAAATAGACTGAATATTCTTCAATGTGTACAACTCATCCTCAGATCCTCTAGTTTAAAAAACCCTCTATCTTGGCTTAATAGGAGGATCCTGATGCTGGAACAGAGTGAATGTACATCTGAGAGGAATCCTTGTTTTGAAGTCAGGGTTTCCAACCAGATGATATGGCAGATGATACTTCAGGTGCTTTGATGAAATGTTTCTGGAAATCGATAAACCTTGAGTTTCTCATCCTTACTTTTTTTCCTACGGACAAAATGATATCTATAATTAGCAAGAAAAAAAAGTGGTAGCATTTCCTATACCTCAAAAATAAGAGATCTCAGACACATAACCCTGCAGTTTCCAAACAGTCTTTCAATTTATGTGGCTGATGATGAGGTACATAGCTGTAAGTTAAGGAATGAGGGAATTAGGTGTGTATGTTATCATTCATCAGTAAACGGGCACATTACTGTTCATTCAAGCTCTCATTCAATATAAACGGATTAAAAATCCTTTATGTATATACATAGGTATTAATGTAAGTGTATACATATATGGTTGTGCACACACACACACACACAAACATACGCATACATACGCAAAAAGACCCTCAGTGCTGAAGTTGTCTTACAGGACCATCAATTACATTGTATTTGATAGAGCTTTGTAAAATTGCAGCCCTGGGCCAGAAGCTTTACACACATTGCTAAATCCAACCGATGTGGTATCAATCCTCAGTAATGCATGTTATCGAAGGTTAGGAAACAACAAATAAGGAGATAAACATAAAACTGCTATGTATGATATACTTTGAAGATAATACGAGAAGCAGTGGTCAACGGAAGCAAATTATAGAAGTAGTAAGCTTTATGAAGGCAGTGAGGCCTGAAATTTCAGACGGAGCCAATCAAATGAAGAGCCTAGAGACCGAGCATTAAAGGCAGAAGGAAAAACATGTTTTCAGAGAACACTGGAGCAGGAAAGAATTTAAAAACATTGAAATTATCAAAGGCCAGTACAGCTGGAGAAGAAAAACAGGCCTCCCCCAAACGCCTCAAACTGGGATCGGTAATGTGCTACTTGCTGGATCATACAGGTCTTTGGGAGGTATATTTAAGAGTTTGGATTTTATTCTTAATGCAGTGTGGAACCACTGCCAGCTTTTAAGTACAAGAGTGGTAGCTTAAGTAATTGACTCTGGATATTATGTAATGAAAGCCTGAATCAGGGTGAGCACAGAGTAAAAGTGGGAATAACAGGTGAGAAACTATGGAATCGATCCACGTGAAGGATGACAGTGGTTTTACTGTGATAATGGCAATGGAAATAAAAATGAGCATATTCAGTGGCATTTGAAACCGAAAACATATTAGGAATTTGGAATGAATTAGGCTGTGATAAATAATTGTTTGACATAATAAAGAACAGCTATGTCTCCACAAAAATATGTTGCATAAAAAGAAATGAATTATGAGTCAGATGAAAAATGAATTTTGTTAAGAGCTAAAGAAACCACATTTTATTTAAGGGTCTAAAACAGAGCTGTCTAGCCTGGGATCATAATGGGGATAAGAGTAGTAATATCATTATATTTAATATTTCAGAAGTATTTCAGAACTCATGTAATTTCTTTGAGGAGGCAATTTCAAATATCTGTTTATGAGTAGATGCTTAGGGCTTGAAATGGAGAGACTTGTTTAGTTTTTGATAATGGAATTTATTTATTGTGTATATGTGATTTATTATAAAAAGAAAAATGAATTGCCTTTTAAGATAATATTATAATATTTAGTGTGTGTGTGTGTGCATGTGTAGGCATATAAATGGATTAGTAAAGTAATGAATCCTTAGCGCTAAAAATAATATATATATTATATATATATATAATATATATATATAAAGGAATGAAGAATAAAATTAAAATATTTTGTTTGTCAACTGACTAGCTATATGTCCCTGAGAATTTTTTTTTTTTATTTTTTAAAAATGTTTTATTTATTTTTGAGACAGAGAGACAGAGTGTGAGCAGGGTAGGGGCAGAGAGACAGGGAGACACAGAATCCGAAGCAGGCTCCAGGCTCTGAGCTGAGCCCGATGTGGGGCTCGAACTCACAGACAGTGAGATCATGACCTGAGCCGAAGTCGGACGCTCAACCAACGGAGCCACCCAGACGTCCCTCCCTAAGAATGTTACTTAGACATTTGGCCTGCCATTCTTTCTCCTCTAAAAGGAGTGAAATAATATTCAGAGCAATAATGTGGAATAAAGTACAGTACCGATATACGCAGCAAATGAATTGAAGTGAAATAAGTCAGGCCTGAAAACTCCACTGTATAATTCCATTTACATGACATTTTACAAATCAAAACCATAGGTCTAGAAAACAAATGAGTGGTCACCAGGGCCTCCAGTTGGGGAATGATTGACTACAAAGGAGTATGAGGATATGGGGTAATTGTAGGGCATATGCAGAGGTGGTTGTGGTAGAAGAGTGTTATATTTACATGGTGGCAACTAAACAGCTCTCTGAATTTGTCAATACTCACAGAATTGTACATAAAATGGGTACTTGACCGCATATGGTTTAGACCTCAAAAAACAAAATGGACACTAATATTACACTGTACGTTAACTAACTGGAACTTAAAATAAAAAACCTTCCGAGCAAACTAGGAAAAGAAGGGAACATCCATATCACAATAACAGATATCTAAAAAAATATTATAGCTACCCTCCTTCTCAACATGAAAAACTTAATACTTTCTACCTAAAGTTTAGGAAAATCGTAAAGATGTATGCTCTCACTACTTCTATTAAACATTGTTCTGTAGATCCTGTTAAGTACTATAAGTCAAGGAAGAAAAATGTTTTACAGATTGGAAAGGAACGTGTAAACTGTATTATCTGCAGACAGCATGATTGTGTAGGTAGAAAACCCAAAAGACTGTGCCAAAGACCTATTAGAACTAATCACTGAATTTAACAATCTTCCAGAATACAAAGTCTTTATACAAAATTAAATGCATTTCATACAAGCAATAAACACTTCCCAAAGACATTAAAAAAAACTACAGTATTTATAATAGAATAAAATAAAATAAAATACTGAGGAATAAATGTGACAAAAGTTTTCCAAGATCTATATGCTTAAAAAAAAACACAAACTGTTACACAGGGAAACTAAAGAAGACCTAAGTAAATAAATTTGGAATCTGACCAAGGTCACAGTTTTGAAGACTTGATATTTTTAAGATGACAATCCTACACAAATTGATTTATATATTCAGTGCACTCTCAAGCAAAATCTTTTATTTTTTTAATTATTTTAATTATTTTACTTTTTATTTATTTATTTATTTATTTATTTATTTATTTATTTATTGAGAGAACTCCAGGGAAGGGTAGAGGGAGAGGAAGAGAGAATCTTAAGCAGCCAAACGTGGGGCTCAATCTCACGACCATGAGATCATGACCTGAACTGGAATTAAAAGTCAGTTGCTCAACCAACTGAGCCACTAAGGTGCCCCAAGAATCAAAATCTTAACAGATATTTTTGACAAAACTTACAAGTGAATCTTAAAATTTACATGGAAAGGCAAGGGATATAGGAGAGCAGAACCAAGTTTGCAGAAAAAACAAGGCTTGAAGATTTAAAATATCTGATCTCAAGACTTAGTACAAAGATAAAAGTTATTACCATGAGTATTGGTGTGAGGGAGGGCATATTAATCAATGTAACAGAATAGACAGTCCGGGTAGACAGACATTACATGGCCAATTTCTTTTTTCAGCACAGTTGCTAAGGTTATTCAATAAAGAATAGTTAGGGCTTTCCTCAAATGGTGCTAGAACAACTGATAATAGGTGTGGGGGAAAAAATGAATCTTGACCTTTATCTCACAGATACAGAAATTAAGTCAAAATGGATCGAAGACCTGAATGTTAGAGCTAAAATTATTAAACTTACAGAAGAGGCCCAAAAGAAATCTTTGTGATACTGAATTAAGTCAAATATGTTATATAAATATGATGCAATAAAGGAAACTAAAAAAGAAAAAGCTGGATAAATTTTAAAAACATTATAAACTTATGCTTTGCAAAAGATGTAGTTAATCAATAAAAGGGAAGTCGTAAGGATGAAGATTTTTGTAAACATGTCTAACAGGATTTGTATTCAGAATACACAAAGAACACTTGCAACTCAATAACAAGAAAAAAAATAGTCAAATTATTTGAACAGATACTTCAAAACTCAGATATAAGAACAGCCAACAAGCACATGGAAAGATCCTTGACATCAGAATCATCAGAGAAATACAAATTAAAATTGCAGAGTTACCACTACATACCCAATGGAAGAACTAAGCTTAAAAGACTAACAATACTAAGTATGGATGAGGAGGTGGGGAGATTAGAACTCTCACACATTGCTGATAAAAATGCAAGATAGTAGAGCCATTTTGGAAAAGAGTATGTATGACACTAGCCTGTAAACTTATACATTGGGGTGCTTTGGTGGCTCAGTTGGTTAAGTGTTGTACTCTTGGTTTTGGCTCAGGTTGTAATCTCACAGTTTGTGAGTTCAAGTTCCACATCAGGCTCTGCAGTGATAGCACGGAACCCACCAGGGATTCTCTCCCTCTCCCTATCTCTCCTCCCCTCCCCTGCTCATGCTCTCTCTTTCTCTCTTTCACCTCTTTCTCTCTCAAAACAAATACAAAAGCTCTTTAGAAAATTAAACATACATTTACCCTATTACCCAGCAATTCCACTTTTAGGTATTGATCCAAGAAAAATGAAAAAAAAAATAAGTTCATAAAAAGATGTGCTGTGTAGGTGAATGTCCACAGCAAAAAAAAAATTATTTATTTTTTAATGTTTTATTTATTTTTGAGAGCAAGAGAGACAGAGCACGAGCAGGGGAGGGGCAGAGACAGAGGGAGACCCAGAATCCGAAACAAGATCCAGGCTCTGAGTGCAGAGCCCGATATGGGGCTCAAACTCACAGACTGAGAGATCATGACTTGAGCTGAAGTTGGACGCTTAACCGACTGAGCCACCCAGGCGCCCCAACAAAATTTATGATAATAATAATAAAGAATAACAACAACAACACTTAAAAAAAACCTGTAAGTCACCCACATGTCCAACTTAAAAAAAAAATCTCTAATGTAGCAAAGAAATAAATTGACAAGGAACTTCAAGATATTTTTTGAGAAAATTATATGGATAGTGGCATATAAAGACCTAAGTATTTTGTGAAAAGAATACTTTACTTCATATAAAGATAGATTAACAATCATATTTTTTGAAGTATCACTGGTACAAGTTCAGACCAAAATATTAGTCAAGTACAATAGGCAGTGTCCTAAGAATGGCAGCTTTTATCTCTCTAACGCAGGATGTAAGACCAGGAGCTCTTGAAGGTCATGGTTGTATGAAAGAATAATAAGCATATCTATCCCAGATATTCCAGTCCACTTGTTTCTGACTTCAAAAAATCTTCTAATGATCTCGAGTTAGTTGTGGGATGTAATGAAAATAAATTTGAGTAAGGTATTAACTCATTAAACATATGTAAGATAAGAAGCCAAACATGAAAAACAAAAAAATGTAGACTCAATGCCAAGGTATGCATGATGTGTTGTAATTTAATTTTATTCAAGTATGTGTTTGGAGATGACTAATGATCAAGGCATAGTTTTAGTTCAATATACTTGGGGAAAGGAAACATCCACACATACTTTATTTGTTATCATATATGTGTGATATATGTTTAAAAGCTTAAACTTTGTAAAATACAGATTATTATTATTATTATATATTTTTAAAACTTTTTAATGCTTATTTACATGAGAGAGAGAGAGAGAGAGAGAGAGAAAGTGTGTGTGAGTGGTGGAGTGGCAGACAGAGAGGGAGACACAGAATCCAAAGCAGGTTCCAGGCTCTGAGCTGCCAGCACAGAACCCGATGTGGGGCTCGAACCCACAAACTGTGAGATCATGACCGGAGCTGAAGTCTGATGCTTAACCGACTGAGCCACCCAGGCGCCCCTATTTTTATTATTTTTTAATGTTCATTTATTTTTGAGAAAGAGAGCACAAGTGGGGAAGGAGCAGAGAGAGAGGGAGACACGGAATCTGAAGCAACTCCTGGCCCTCAGTTGTCAGCACAGAGCCCAAGGTGGGGCTCAAACCCACAAACCACGAGATCATGACCTGCGCCTAAGTAGGACGCTTAACCGACTGAGCCACCCAGGCACCCATAAAATACAGATTTTTAAAGGGAAAAAAACCCTCATATTCCACAGTAATTTCTAATAATTAGATTGTTTGAGCCCTGAGATAAATAAGTAAGTAAATCTTAGTGATATATAATTATCCTGAACAGTATGGAATTTCTTAGGTGCTATAATTAATGTACCATAGTAGAAAACAATTTTGAGTTGTGTTTATTTATTTGAAAGTCTCAACCATGCATTCCTTGGGAAAGCACTACAAGATTCAATGGGTAAACTAGGAGAATTTCTAAAAGAACCTGAAGATCTGTTCTGTCTTTGCCACACAATCGTCTCTAAGTACCCCTGTAAAGGAAGATCCACTTGAGTGGCAGAAAGGTGAATTCTCTGCCAAATAAACGAGTCATTCGTAATGTTTTTGAGGAATAACAACAGCCACTTCTTGGCAAAGAGACACTTTAGAATGAAAGGGAGATGGAAAACACTCCTAATGCTACTGATGGAAGCAGAAGATTACTAACCCTGATGAGAAGCTAACTGAATTTTCATTGTCTTGTGAGACAATATTCCTCTTGCAGATCATGTTTTAGAGGCAGAAGGGTAAATTCATACCTGGGATATCACACATTAAATGAATAATTTAATGTGACCTGAGTCTTTGGGTTTTTTGCTATAAATAGAACTCCATTACAGAACATTTTTTTTCAAGTGTCTCCTATTTATTCTTACATAATTATCACTGACTCCCATCACTGAGTATTTCATGGGGCTTAAATAAAAACTGCTCATTAATGTGGCATGCCTTTTAAAGAAATTAAAAAAATGTTATTGATAAATAATCTCTCAAGGTTGTCTCAGATGCTAATAATTATATATTGATTTTTAAAATATTTATTCATTTACAGAATAATTTTTGTGCTCTTTTTCCTTTAAGTGAATACAGATGAGTTTATCAAAATTAAGAAGTCAGTAGGGTCCTTGGCCTGTGGAGAAAGGAATAACACTAAGAAAGGTATGTGGATAAAAGTCATTTAAGGAAAAAAAAACAAACAACTTTAAAATTTCAATTGTGCTAAGCCCAGTGGGGTAGTTACAAATATATATACACACACACATATATATATATATATATATATGTGTGTGTGTATATATATATACATACATATACATATACATAAATATATATACATATACATATATATGTATATGTATATGTATATATATGTCTTAGTTTCCAGAGAAATGGAGCCCATAGAAGATATATACGTATAATAAAGATACATATGTGTGTGTATATATATGTATGTATTACATATTATCTACATCTAAATCTAATTATCTATCTAAAGAGTGGGAGGAGAGAAAGAGGGAGAGAGATGGAGAGGGAGATAGAGGTAGAAATAAGGGAAAGATGGAGGGAAGGAAGGAGGGAGAGAGGGGGAAGGAGAAGGACAGAGATTGATTGATTTACGATAAGGCATCAGCTCACACAATTATTGATGCTAAAATGTCCAAAGATCTACAGCTCCCAAGCTGGAGACACAGAGGAGGTGCTGTGGTAGAGGTTTAGTGCTGGTCTAGAGGCTGAGAGCCAGGAGAGCTGATAGTGAGACTTTAATTCTTAGTAAATCTGATGACAGAAGACCAATATTCGAGCTCAAAGACAGTCATGCAGACAGAAGTAACTCTTTTTTAATAAGATTCTTACTCCATTCAGGCTTTCAGTTGATTGGGTGAGGCCCACTCACACTGGGGAAGACAGTCTGCTCGACTCAGTCCACAAATTAAAAGGTTAATCTCATCCAGAAACACCCTAGAATAACACACAGAATAACGTTTAACCAAACACTCTGGTTTGGCACTGGGCACTCTGTGGCCCAGTCAAGTTGACACATAAAATTAGCTATCACGTGTTTCAGAGCGGAACCATAAGTGTTCTGAGTCAAGTGACAAGGGTCCTTCTATCAGAAATACAGAAGAAATCTTATAAATACAGTTTAATATTCTCATTTTACCAATTAACAAGCTGAGAGTATGACTGACTTTCCTAAAATGACAAAAGACTAGCGAAAGGCCAAAATACAGAATTTCTTAAACTAAGTCTGTAAACTAAGTTAATTTATGAACACTAACATCTTCTAGAATTCACACTAAATACAACCATGATAACATTTCTAGCCTTTTAAATTCAGTTTATTTCATATAATCTTTTGAGATTAATGCATGTTGTAAGCTGTACCAATAGTCCATTCCTTTTACAAAGTAGTATTCCTTTTTATAGATATACCACAATGTGTTTACTCACTTGACAGGTGATGAGCATTTGGGTAGCCAGGTATATGTTTTTATATGAATAGATATTCTCATTCCTTCTGGGTAAATATCTCCAAGTTGGTTTGCTGGGATATTTCTCTTGATGGTAATACATGAATACCTCATAATTTATTAGAAACACATGAACATTTTCCTGGTTAACTGGGAAATGGAAGCTAATAAAGGCACAATAGTATGGATGAAATTGGCCAGATGCAGACTTAACCAACTGAAAGTTATCTGATAAAGAAAGAGCAGAGGATATTGGAAAAGTCAATCTAAGATAATACTCTTATTTAATTCTGAGAGAATTTTACCTTTGGGGGGGGGAAGAGAGAAAAAAGAAAGACAGAGAGAGAGAGAAAAAGAGAGAGAGAGAGAGAGAGAGAGAGAGAGAGAGAGAGAATCTTAAGCAGGCTCCAAGCTTAGCACGGAGCCCAACACAGGGCTTGATCCCATGACCCTGGGATCATGACCTGCGTTGAAATCAAGAGTCAGATGCTGAACCGACTGAGCCACCCAGGCATCTCAAATTTTACACTTTTTGAAACTCGACTTCCTAAACAATAAGGTGAATAAAAAGATAATACCCACTTTGTCTATTCTGAAGATCAATGAATTTAATGTAAGAAAGAATTTTTTTTAATGTAAATATAAATACAGTTTATAAATATGATGCTAATAAAATCATATTGTTTCCTTCATCTCTACCAAGATATACAGGTCAATTTAGTCTTGAAGAATTGCAATTTAATGTAATTACTCATATAAAAATTCTATCCTAGTGTGTTATTTAATTCATTCAAGAAATATTTACTTAGTATGTATTGTGTGTCAAGCATTGGAGGCGCAGCATTAAATAAAACAGATTAAAACCCCTTGGTCCATCAGAGGTTTCAGCAATTTAATGCACAAGCTAAAAAAGTAAATTACTATGCTGGAATATAATAAAGACTATTGAGAAGAGATAAGCAGAGAGTGATAATTTGGAAAGTCAGGTAGGGGTAATGAATTAGGACTTTTTCCCCTGATAGATTATGGCCCACTCAGGTCAGAAAATGCCTTTATGAATGTGATAACGACTGGAAATTATTGAGGATATAAATTATATGAGCAGCTGGAGCCAGATCTGTTTAGACAGAGGGATAGACAGGACTAGAATGTGTCTGGCAAGGAAAAGTAAGAGAGCAGGAGAGAAAGCAAGAGAGAGAATAGCTATAAATGAGGTGAGAGATATAAAGGAGATATAAAGGAAAGAGATATAAAGGAGAGAGTCATGACCTCATAGGTCTTTTAAGCCACTATAATGAGGGTTTTCACGTTTACCTTGAATTATACAGAAAGCCATGGAGTGTTTTGAGCAGAGGACTGACTTATCTTTTCTCGTGTATTATTTTCCTACTGCCCCAAACTTAGTAACTTAAAAATAGCACAAATTGATTTTCTTATAGTTCTGGAGGTCAGAATCTGAAATGATACTGCTGGTTAAAATCAAGGTGATGGAGGGGCTGCATTCATTCCTTCTGGAGGCAAAAAGGGAGAATCTATGAACCTGCCTTCTCAAGCTTCTACAGGCTGCCTGCATTCCTATGCTCATGGTCCCTTCCTTCATTTTCAAAGCCAGCATGGTAGCATCTTCAAATCTTTCAGATGTTATTGCTTCCTTCTTATAAGGACCCTTTTGATTACTACACTCAGCCCAACCAGATACTCAAGGAAAATCTCCCCATTTCAAGGTCCTTAATTTAATCACATCTACAAAGTCCCTTCAGTTGTATAAGTTCATATATTTACAGATCCTGGGAAATAGGATGTGGACATATTCTGGAGGCAATTATTCTGCCCACCACATTCTGTCAAGATGTAATGGTGCTTTTGATGCTACCAAAGAGCAGCAGGGGAATTGAACATAGAGTAGAAAAAAAAAGTGGCAATATTTATCCAACATTTAAAAAATTTATTTATTGTTTAATTTACACCAAAGTTAGTTAGCATATAGTGCAACAATGATTTCAGGTATAGATTCCTTAATGCTCCATACCCATTTAGACCCCCCCCCCACAACCCCTCCAGCAACCCTCTGTTTGTTCTCTATATTTAAGAGTCTTTTATGTTTGTCCCCCTCCCTGTTTTTATATTATTTTTGCTTCTCTTCCCTTATGTTTATCTGTTTTGTATCTTAAATTACTCATATGAGTGAGGTCATATGATTTTTGTCTGACTAATTGCGCTTAGCATAATACCCTCTAGTTCCATCCATGTAGTTGCAAATGTCAAGATTTCATTCTTTTTGATTGCCAAGTAATACTCCATTGTATATGTATACCACATCTTCTTTATCCATTCATCCACTGATGGGCATTTGGGCTCTTTCCATACGTTGGCTGTGGTTGATAGCGCTGCTATAAACATGGGGGTGCATGTGCCCTTTCGAAACAGCATCCCTGTATCCCTTGCATAAATACCTAGCAGTGCAATTGCTGGGTCATAGGGTAGTTCTATTTTTACTTTTTTGAGGAACCTCCATACTGTTTTCCAGAGTGGCTGCACCAGTTTGCATTTCCACCAGCAGTGCAAAAGAGATCCTCTTTCTCTGCATCCTTGCCAACATCCGTTGTTGCCTGAGTTGTTAATGTTAGCCATTCTGACAGGTGTGAGGTGGTATCTCATTGTGGTTTTGATTTGTATTTCCCTGGTGATGAGTGATGTTGAGCATTTTTTCATGTGTCAGTTGGCCATCTGGATGTCTTCTTTGGAGAAGTGTCTATTCATGTCTTTTGCCCATTTCTTCACTGGATTGTTTTCTGGGTGTTGAGTTTGATAAGTTCTTTATAGATTTTGGATACTAACATCTGACATGTCATTTGCAAATATCTTCTCCCATTCCATTGGTTGCGTTTTAGTTTTGCTGATTGTTTCCTTCACTGTACAGAAGCTTTTTATTTTGATAGGGTCCCAATAGTTCATTTTTGCTTTTGTTTTTCTTACAAAACAAAACACATCTGGAGACGTGTTAAGTAAGAAGTTGCTGTGGCCAAGGTCAGAGAGGTGTTTGCCTGCTTTCTCCTCTACGATTTAGATGTCTTCCTGTCTTAAATTTAGGTCTTTCATCCATTTTGAATTTACTTTTGTGTATGGTGTAACAAAGTGGTACAGGTTCATTTTTCTGCGTGTTGCTGTTCAGTTTTCAGCACCATTTGCTGAAGAGACTGTCTTTATTCCACTGAATATTCTTTCCTGCTTCATCAAAGATTAGTTGGCATACATTTGTGGGTTCTCTGTTCTGTTCCACTGATCTGACTGTCTGTTTTTGTGCCAGTATCATAGTGTCTTGATGATTACAGCATTGTAATACAGCTTGAAGTCTGGGATTGTGATGCCTCCTGCTTTGGTTTTCTTTTTCAAGATTGTTTTGGCTATACGGGGTCTTTTCTGGTTCCATACAAATTTTAAGATTGCTTGTTCTAGCTCTGTGAAGAAAGCTGGTGTTATTTTGATAAGAATTAAATTGAATATGTAGATTGCTTTGGGTAGTATTGACATTTTTAAATGTTTGTTCTTCCAATCCAGGAGCATGGAATATTTTTCCATTTTTTAGTGTGTCTTCTTTAATTTCTTTCATAAGGTTTCTATGGTTTTTAAAGTATACATTTTTCACCTCTTTGGTTAGGTTTATTCCTATGTGTTTCATGGTTTTTGGTGCAATTGTAAATGAGATCAATTCCTTGATTTCTCTTTTGTTGCTTCATTATTGGTGTATAAGAATGCAACCGATTTCTGTGCATTGATTTTATATCTTGGGATGTTGCTGAATTCCTGCATCAATTCTAGCAGTTTTTTGGTGGAATCTTTTGGGTTTTCCATTTAGAGTATCATGTCATCTGCAAAGAGTGAAAGTTTGACTTCCCCCGACCTATTTGGATGTCTTTTATTCCTTTGTGTTGTCTGATTGCTGAGGCTAAGACTTCCAATACCATGTTGAGTAACAGTGGTGAGAGTGGACATCCCTGTTGTGCTCCTGACCTCAGGAAGAAAGCTCTTCAGTTTTTCCCTGTTGACGATGATACTGGCAGTGGGTCTTTCATATATGGCTTTTATGATCTTGAGGTACGATCCTTCTATCCCCACATTCTTGAGGGTTCAAGAAAGGATGCTGTATTTTGTCAAAAGTTTTCTCTACATCTATTGAAAGGATCATGTGATCCTTGTCCTTTCTTTCATTGATGCAATGTATCACATCGATTGTTTTTCAGATATTGAACCAGCCTTGCATTCCAGGTGTAAATCCCACTTGGCTGTGGGGAATAATTCTTTTAATGTATTGTTGGATCTGGTTGGTTAGTATCTTGATGATTTTTGTATGCATGTTCATCAGTCCAACATTTTAATATTATTCAGGAAAAAAGGTGTTCTGGATCTGGACATGATATATTCATATTTGTGTTATAAGAATCCTTTCGATGCAGAGGATGAAGAGAAATAATGTATCTAGATGCTCCGGCTTAATGGAACTAGCATTTTAAAAAGTCCAACCTCCAAATGATCTATTTTGGTGTTAACTGGGATGCTTTCTGATCCATGTATTGATCTTACATGTCATTTTATTCAAAAGATGTAAGGGCCCACTGCAATTAACTGATGTTAAGGATCCTGCTATTTTCCCATCATTTTAAGTAATTTAGACATCCTTATATTTAAATCTGTCCCTTTTGAGTTTAGTTACTTGATTCTAGCTTCTAGAATTTAAATTCTCTTTTGGAAACCAAAGAAATAAAAGCAGCTTTGAGAGCTATAAACTGAGAACCAAATCCTGGGCCATGGTGACCCAATGGATTTAGGGATAAACTATAAGATACCACCAGGGAGCAAAAAAATGTGGTCTCCAAATATCTACTATTTCTCAGTTTTAGTGTCTCTTTAATACAAAACACAGCAACAATAATAGTATTTACTATTATTAAATATTAAGTGTGTGAGCACTTAAGTGCCACCACAGTATTAAATGTTGTTCATATATTATCTTTCATTGCAATCTTTTGATATAAGAACTCATAATAGGGGACACCCGGGGGGCTCAGTCAGTTAAGCGTCCAACTTTGGCTCAGGTCATGATCTCATGGTTTGTGAGTTCGAGCCCTGCACTGGGCTCTGTGCTGATAGCTCAGAGCTTGGAGCCTGCTTCAAATTCTGTGTCTCCCTCTCTCTCTGCCCCTCCCCCACTCATGCTCTGTCTCTCCTTCAAAAATAAACATTAAAATTTTTTTAATTAAAAAAAAGCACTCATAATAGCCTCATTTTAGACATGAAAACCTCAGAGTCTAAAAAAACCTTACCAAGTTTACAAAGCTTAATGTCAAATGTATTAAAATGTTAAAAAAGTAAATCAGGCTCTTGGGAAAAAAAGAACACATTTTCATATATGGAAATACCCAGCACACCAAAATATTGTCATGTTTTAATATCACATTTTATATAATATAAATATAACTTACATAATTCCATTATGACTACAGTTGCTATTAAGAGATACACATCCATATCTGTATATAATTAAACTTGAATATCAAAATATATAAGTACAATAACCAAATTAATGATAAATACTTACATTTGAGACTAAATGAAAAGTCTTCCAAATTTGTTTTATATTGAAACCAACTGAATTTAAGTTAAAAATTAATTTTATTTTCCATCTATCCTCAAATGAAAGGAAGAAAATATTTGGCTATATTCTTATTTTCTTTCAACGCTTAAAGGAAAAAAAAAAGACCAGTGTGTCTTTTTTGTTATTACTACTGAAAAAACATGTTCCATGTTGATATACTAATGGTGGCCATTCATAATACATTTGTAAAACTAATTACAGGGAAAGAATTTGTACTGACTTGATTTCTGTAAAAATGAAGGTCTCACTTTCTTCTTGTCTTCTTTTCGGTAATCACTAGTTAAGAGAATGAGTTTCTTACATTTGATACCAGTTGGTGTGGGGGCTATATTAGCTCTTTTCAACATCTTAATTGCTTAGGGCCATTTTTTCACAATACACAAAGCATTCATTGATTAAAGAAAACAAAAAGGCGGACCATAATATCATTCTGGAAGCAGTAACATTGAAATTAAGGTAGCAAGGTATTTTCTGGCATTTCAGGCACACAAACGTGATAAGGAAAGTGAGGCAAACTTCCCTTTGCTGTAGGGGATGAAGTTCATGGAAACATAGCACTAGAGGATTTAGCTGGTTATACCCTGAAAATACACCAAACATTCGTCAGCCCGAGGGAAAACGCTAATTCCTGACGGCACATTCTTATCCATGGTGATTTCGCTTGTGACCTTGCATATTCTAGGCACAGTTATGAGTAACTGGCAAACTCTGTTATATGGTGTGTTTTCCAGTCTACCATGACTCATGAACCATATTTCCTACTGTCTGCTTTTGGACCATGTTTCAGGTTGTGCAAATAATATGTACCTCATCAAAAGTTAAAGAAAAGCAGCATTACATGCAATGGCAGCATTGTAGAACATTGACCTTTTCACATTCATCATGTGCCTCCGATGCCTCTCTAATGGATATCTTGACATTTTCATTTGAAACGATTGTTGTGTTCTCTGACATTTTTGGCTCTGTCATCGAAATCATAGGGGCTAGCAGCAATTGTTTGCAATTACCTGGCATACAAATCATTTGCAGGTGTAAGAAGCATAAAAAATATTTTTAACACAAAATGTTCCAGGATATCTCAGAAAACCCAGATTTTACATTTGTCTTTGTAAACGATCCAATGGTTTACCTGATATGATAAGCTTGCAACTATAAATGTTGAAAAAATGCATACCACATTTTCTCTAGTCTTAAATATTTCTTCAAATAAAGATTGAGTTGAATGCTCATCTTCCCAAAATTTTGTGACAATGTAAAAAAAATTTTTTTAACGTTTATTCATTTTTGAGAGACAGAGAAAGAGACAGAGTGCAAGCGGGCGAGAGGCAGAGAGAGGGAGACACAGAATCCGAAGCAGGCTCCAGGCTCCGAGCTGGCAGCACAGAGCCCGACATGGGACTCGAACTCACAAACCGCGAGATCATGACCTGAGCTGAAGTCCGCCGCTCAACCGACTGAGCCACCCAGGCGCCCCTATGACAATGTTTTTAAAGTTAATTTATTTCTACTTTTATTTTATTTATTCATTTGAGAGAGACAGACACAGCCTGAACAGCAGATGGGAAGAGAGAGAGGGAGAGAGAAAATCCCAAGCAGGCTCCATGCTGCCAACACAGAGCCCAATGAGGGTCTCAAACTCATGACCCATGAGACCATGACCCAAGCCAAAACCAAGAGTCGGATGCTCAACCAACTAAAGCCACCCAGGTGCTCCTATTTATACATTTTATTGAGTTTTAATATTACATGAATAATGCAAACATGAACTTTAATTTAATTAATGAATAACAATACATGTATATATTTGTTTATAGTTACTTTTTTATCTAAGATTTGAGACTGTTACCAAAATAGATTAAAAAGTAAGAGAACACATAATGAGAAAATTGGAATTAAAAGTATGGGAGAAAATAAGTAAAAGTAAAGGCAAGACTATCACATAGGAAGGCAAATTACATGACAATATATACTTAATAAAGGTGAACTCCAAATTTGATTCTGAGGTTCATGGAGAGCAAAGCAGAAAGGGAAAGTTATAAGATTCAAAGCAAAAGAGCAACGTCTTTGATATTCCTTCCCCCCCACCCCCAACACATATTTTGCATGGTGAGGGCAGATGCATGGTATCATGATGTTTAGAATTAAACCCAGGCTTTAGAACAACCTAGCTACTTAACCAACTAAGAATTCATTGATTTCTCTGTAAAGTGGGAGAAAGTAGCATGATTTTACCAGGCTGTTAGGAGAAAAAATGAGTTAAGTTTAGTTAAATACTTAACTCAGTGACTGGCACATTGTTAGCTAACAAATAGGAACTTTAGCAACTCCAACATCCTCTGGGGTAGGTAATAAGAATACCAATGTGTAATTGCATAAAATTATATTTTATGACCTTCAGGTCAATGGGGTCCACAAGTATCATTCTGGTTTAATGTAAGGGAATAATTTAGAACACTTAAAACTCTTTTTAGAGCATAATCTACAGAACACTGGTATCTTAAGATGGTTCATACATACTGGCTTGTGAAACTCAGCCCCTTACATTTTTTTTTTTTAGGCTGCAGAATGCACATTAGCATATGTGGGGCTCTCAAATACCTTTCTTTGAGCAACCTATCTGTGTGTAATGCAACATTATATTAGCTTTATAATTTGTTTCATTGTTGAACCCTTCTTTTTTGTTTTCATTAGAAAAACCATGTCTTAGTAGATAAAGTTATTAGAGTTCAGTTGTATACAATTTAGGAAACAGTGCTTTATATTATGCTCTATGCATGGGTATGTCCTAAGCAATCCTCCGTGATGCTATTCCTTACAGCTCATTTTGGAGAAGAATTCAATGGCAAATGTTTCAAGGTCATAGTTTGTCCAACAAATCCACGGTGCAGATAGTTTGTGTTGCTGACTATGATCCTAAGCAAGGTATTTGGTTGCTGGCCAGTAATGGGCTTTAATAAAGTACTTCCTGAAGAAATGGTCATCATGGTCCCAAAATTTATATGGGTCAAAAAAGGGACAAATTAGTTGGGCCAACATCTTAAGATATCACTTCAACATGATCATACAACTGATGCTTCATGGAAACCAGCAAATGAATTTTAGAGTAGAATGTTTCCAAACCAATTATCTACCAGCCATATACCACATATTCAAATATTCAAATGAATTAGCTCTCATTTTTCACTAATTAGGAAACAACGATTTTACCTCTTCCTGAAACTCAGTGATATATGTTCCCTATATGGAATTTTGTTTAATATCGGACAAAAAACTTTTGTCTAGTAATCAGTCGTAAGTCATCTTTTTCTGGCAATAATTAAATAAAAGAAACAATTTTTTGCTGAAATTACTCCTAGTATTTGCTAACAAAAACATACCACAGAAAATTACTTATAATTGACTTCAAAATTATATACAGTTCATTCAAAGGGAGTACAAATAATTAAGTCACAAAGTAAATATAAAGGAGGGATGATCAAAACATATCTCTACTTTGGGGCACGTGGGGGGCTCAGTTGGTTGAGTGTCCAACTTCGGCTCAAGTCATGATCTCCTGGTTTGTGGGTTCGAGTCCCACATTGGGCTCTGCACTGGCAGTACAGAGCCTGCATGCGATTCTCTGTCTTTCTCTCTCTGCCTCTCCTCTGCTTTCTCTCTCTCAAAATAAATAAATAAACATTTCTAAAAATTTTAGACTATACAAAAAAAAAAAAAAAAACAAAATAAAACATACCTCTCCTTTGTACTACATGAAATTGCTATTGCTCTGCCTGGAAACTGCTACAAACTTTCTAGTGATAAGAAATAAAGATCTTTACCTTTTAAAAATTGCTTTTAGGCAAACTGGAATAAGTTGAATAAATGAGCCTTAATTGGCTTGTATTTATATGTCCACTGTATGATGAAATGCCAGGTACATGGTAGACACAAATATTTGGATGAGATGATGGGTTCATGAACACTAGCTGAGAACCTCAAAAGCAGAATAATTACATCTTTCCACTAGCTGTTTATGGAGAGACACAGATAAAAGACTCATTTTCACACCATGATTCTAAAACTGGTGTATAGGCTTACAGGTTATCTCTTCATATTTCCAGCCAAATATTGAAAAATGAGATATAGATAAGTTTCACCACATTTTAATTGAATATGGAAACAGCTCAACTAGAGTTTAATTATCTTTAGAGGCAAACATGACTAACCTGAAAGGGATCAAAAACGGTTATTTAAGTAAGTGAAGAAGATTTGAGAATACTCTCACCAATGAGAATAATTTTTAGAATATTTACAGTTTGGGCATGAGGATCAGTTTAAATATTCTAACACCAATAGGTCTAAGAATAACATAATTTACTGATTACAGAAATTAAAATACGGTTTTATTTTCATAAATCAAGAATGGTTACTCACGTAACAAATATGTTCATAAAAGAGAACTCACCAAATATATGCTGTACCCATCGTCGAGTTGACAAATCGTTACAGCAATTAATATTTTAATAGTTACAGAGCTTTGATGAGAAGACTTTCCTCTTTGGCTTATCTAGCCTCAGATTCCTTTTTTTTTTTTTTTCATTGGTTTGGGAATTACAAAGGTGGTATTTGACATATGCAAGAAATGTGTTCTTGGAAAAAATTAAAAATAAAAAACAAACAAATAAGTAGCTTAAAGGCTCACATCAAGTCCTAGGGCAAATCACCAAGGCAAAATTACGTTAAAGTTTACCCATCTTAGTTTTAGTGACTCAAAGGTATTAACCTTTTACTATGTATTGACACTTTACAGTAAATTTTTGTATGATGGTCAAAATAAGAACTTCCAGAGACACTAAAGTAGACTTTAGTGTATAAGCATGCCAACTGCTTAAATAAAGCATACGGGGCGCCTGGGTGGCTCAGTCGGTTAGGTGGCCGACTTCAGCTCAGGTCAGGATCTCGCGGTCCGTGAGTTCGAGCCCCGCGTCGGGCTCTGGGCTGATGGCTCAGAGCCTGGAGCCTGCTTCCGATTCTGTGTCTCCCTCTCTCTCTGCCCCTCCCCCGTTCATGCTCTGTCTCTCTCTGTCTCAAAAAAAAAAAAAAAATAAGTTAAAAAAAAAATAAAGCATAAAAAAAAAAGCATAAAAAAAAAGCATAAAAATAAAGTACTTCATGCCAACAATCTATGCAGTTCAGCTCTGCTTGGTCTCACCCACCTGTGCCTTGTCATGTGAGGAGTGCTCTTCTAGAGTAATTTTAGTGAAAAATTAAGAAAAGGACTGGTTTAATCCAAAAGAGGTTCATACAGAAATAGGAAGCTCAGGGTTCTTGGTATGTTGCTTTCATATAGACTATCTCTTGATTTGGTCTCATTATCTTCCCTGACAGCTCTCTTAGGCCAAGTGGATACTAGCTTCTCTCTCTCTCTCTCTCACTCTCTCTCTCTCTCATTCTCTTTTACACATGAATGGCCCATTTACGATCAATGGAAAATACATACAAATGTATGTATTATAGCATATATTATAATGAAGCTATTTCCTAAATCCTAGCTTTATACTCTGCTGTTTCAGGCAGTTTTTTTATCCTTATTTATTATGCTTAAGATATGTATCAGTAATAATGCCACTTAAGGGTACATATGAAGACCTTCTCACTAAAGGAAAACAACCCACATACCCATTTCTCCATGGAAAAAGTGTACTACCAGAGTAAAAATAGAGAATTCTGAAATTCCTCCCTTGAAGTTACCACCTCCCTACTGGCCTGCCCAATCTCTTTAGGTAGGCTATTGATGGGTAGTCAACTAAGAGTTCAATGCAATCTTGGTTCTTGTACACTTATTTTATTTTTTAAGTTTATTTATTTTGATAGAGACAAAAAAAAAAAAAGACAGACATTGTGGGGGAGGGGCAGAGAGAGAAAGAGAGAAAATCCCAAGCAGGTTCCACACTGTCAGTGCAGAGCCTGATGCGGGGCTCTATCCCACAAGCTGTGAGATCATGACCTGGGCCAAAATCAAGAGTCGGAGACTCAACCAACTAAATCAACCAGGTGCCCCTGTCATTTACTATCTTATCTCAACTTAAGAACCTACTTTATCATAACTCTGGAAAATAGCCAAAGGTTTACAGAAAACAAGTGAGCAGTGGATCAAGAAAAAGTCAACTTCAAAACGGTTAGGGAGGCTTTGTGGATTTTTTTTGCCCTACCCTACCCTGCCTCATTAAGAGAAGTGAAGAAAATAGTCACATTCCCAGTGGGAGAATTTGGTTCCTGGCTCTTATGGGACAGAGACAGACTTATTCAAAAATTACTATGTATCTGTTCTAAACTGAGGGCAATATGAAGGAGTGACACAAGGCACTTGTCTGTATCATTTAATGAGGAATTAAGAGTCGAAAGTGACAGACATCACTCAAGACCATTATAGGATAACTAACAACCTGTAACCACCCGGGGCAAAAGATTACTATTTAGACGGACATAAACCAGCTAAAGCCTCAGAGGAAAAACTGGGGAGAGATTTTTTTTTTTTTTTTGTACTCTGGAGCAATCAAAAGTTCCCACGTATACTAGGAAATTTAGAAAGCCACATGCATACCTAGAGCAAGATACATAGTAAGAAAAGATCTAAAAGATCCTCAGCTTTTACCTCTGGCTATTCTACTGAGATTGAGTGCAAGCCTGGCTAAGCGTTGAAGTACAGTGTCAAGCTGAGCTGACCTGCAAAGAACAGGAGAAATGTTTCCTTTTTGTTTTTTGTTTCTTTGTTCTTGGAACTCAAGGAAATATCTGTAAAACTATTAGCTGAACACAAGCTAAAGAAAGAGAGACTTTGTGACAATATACAGTCTTTTCTGGATTAGTGTTAACTAGATGGGATGATTCTTTTTGCAGTGTATATGTATATCAAATGAACACAATATACACTTCATTGTTTTTTACACTTATGTATGTAGGTAGGTAGGTATTTATTTATTGAGAGAGAGAGAGAGAGAGAGAGAGAGAGAATCTTAAGCAGGCTCCATGCCCAGTGTGGACCCTGATGTGGCCTTTGATCTCACAACTGTGAGACCATGACCTGAGCCAAAAATCAAGAGTCAGATCTTAACCGACTGAGCCACCCAAGTGCCCCTTACTTATTTATTTTTAAATTAAAGTATAATTGGCATAAAATATTACATTAGTCTCAGGTGTACAATGTAGTTATTTGACGAGTTTATATGCTATTCTATGTTCACACAAGTGTACCTACCACATGTCACCATTACAAAGCCATTACAGTATCTTTGACTATATTCCCTACGCTGATGATGCAAACTTGAAATATTTTTTAGTTTTATACATCAACTATACCTCAATAAACCTGAAATTGAAAAAAAAAAAAACCATGAAAAGGAAAAAACTGGTCTTCTCAAAAACAGTTTGGGAAAGTCACTAAATAAATGAACAGCTAAAGTTTTTAACAATAAAAAAGTGGCACAAAAACAGACACTCAGATCAATGGAAAAGAATAGAGAACCCAGAAATGGACCCATAAACGTACGGCCAACTAATCTTTGACAAAGCAGGAAAGAATAAAGACAGTCTCATCAGCAAGTGGTGCTGGGAAAACTGGACAGCGACATGCAGAAAAATTAACCTCGATCACTTTCTTACACCATACACAAAAATAAACTCAAAATGGATGAAAGACCTAGTGTAAGATAGGAAGCCATCAAAATCCTCGAGAAGAAAGCAGGCAAAAACCTCTTTGACCTCGGCTGCAGCAACTTCTTACTCAACATGTCTCCAGAGGCAAGGGAAACAAAAGCAAAAATGAACTATTGGGACCCCATCAAAATAAAAAGCTTCTTCACAGTGACGGAAACAATCAACAAAACTAAAAGGCAACAGATGGAATGGGAGAAGATATTTGCAAACGACATGTCAGATAAAGGGTTAGTATCCAAAATCTATAAAGAACTTACCAAACTCAACACCCAAAAAGCAAATAATCCAGTGAAGAAATGGGCAAATACATGAATTTACACTTTTCCAAAGAAGACATCCAGATGGCCAACCAACACATGAAAAGATGCTCAACATTATTCATCATCAGGGAAATACAAATCAAAACCACAATGAGATACCACCTCACACCTGTCAGAATGGCTAACATTAACAACTCAGGCAACAACGGATGTTGGCGAGGATGTGGAGAAAGAGGATCTCTTTTGCACTCCTGGTGGGAATGCAAACTGGTGCAGTCACTCTGGAAAACAGTACGGAGGTTCCTCAAGAAATTAAAAATACAAATACCCTACAACCCAGCAATTGTACTACTAGGTATTTATCCAAGAGATACAGGTATGCTGTTTTGAAGGGACATATACACCCCAATGTTTATAGAGACACTATCAACAATAGCCGAAGTATGGAAAGAGTCCAAATATCCATCAATGGATGAATGGATAAAGAAGATGTGGTATACACAGACACACACACACACACACACACACACACACACACACACGCGTGCGTGCGTACGCACACAATGGAGTATCGGCAATCAAAAAGAATGAAATCTTGCCATTTGTAACTACATGGATGGAATTAGAGGCTATTATGCTAAGCGAAATTAGTCAGAGAAAGACAAATATCAAATGATTTCACTAATATGAGGACTTTAAGACACAAAACAGATGAACATAAGAAAAGGGAAGCAAAAATAATAGAAAAACAGGGAAAGGGACAAAACATAAGAGACTTAAATATGGAGAACAAACAGAGGGTTACTGGAGGGGTTGTGGGAGGGGGGATGGGCTAAACGAGTAAGGGGCATTAAGGAATCTACTTCTGAAATCATTGTTGTACTATATGCTAACTTGGATATAAATTAAAAAAACAATAATAAAACACAAATAAAAGCCTAAATAATTCCAAGAAAAGGAAATAAAATAAAATAATAAAATAATTTAAAAAAAAGTAAGTTTTGAGGAACAGAGAGAATCTGATTCTAGAATTACCACATTATAATATTCAATTTTCCAGGGTTTTTAAGCCTTTGTTTTAATGTATTTAATTTTAAATTTCTATAATACAATTAGAAAATGAATTCCAGTAGAGTTAAAATACAGTGTTATATTATTTTCAGAAGTACAATATAGTGATTCAACAATTCTATACATTACTCAGTGTTCATCATGATAAGTGTGCTCTTTAATACCCATCAACTCTTTTACCCATCTACTCCTTCCCCAACCTCCCCTCTGGTAACCAACAGTTTGTTCTCTATAGTGAATGGTCAGTTCTTTGGTTTGTTTCTTTTTCTCCTTGTTCCTTTGTTTTGTTTCTTATGAAATTCCACATATGAGTGAAATTATATGGTATTTGTCTTTCTCTGACTGGCTGACTGCACTTTACACTATACCTTTTAGATCCAATGTGGCTGCAAATGGTAAGATTTCATTCATTTTTATGGCTGAGTAATATTCCACATCTTCTTTATCCATTCATCTATCAATGGACTCTTGGGTTGCTTTCGTATCTTGGTTATTGTAAATAATGCTAAAATAAACATACAGGTGCATACAACTTTTCAAATTAGTGTTTTCATATTCTTTGGGTAAATACTCAGTAGTGGAATTGTTACATCATATGGTAATTCTATTTTTAATTTTTTGAGGAACCTCCATACCGTTTTCCACAGTGGCTGGACCACTTTGCATTCCCATCAACAGTGCCCAAGGCTTCCTTTTTCTCCATATCCTTGCAAGCATTTTGTTGTTTCTTATATTTTTTATCGTAGTCATTCTAACAGGTGGGAGGTGGTATCTCATTGTAGTTTTGATTTGCATATCCCTGATGATTAGTGATGTTGAGCATCTTTTCAGATGTCTGTTGGCCATCTGGATAACATCTGCTTATGTCTTTGCCCATTTTTAACAGGATTATCTATTTTTGTGTGTGTTGAGTTGTATAAATTCTTTCTATATTTTGGATACTAACCCTTTATCAGAGATGCCATTTGAAAACATCCTCTCTTATTCATCAGGTTGTCTTTTACTTTCATTGATTGTTTCCTTCGCTGTGTGGAAGCTTTTTATTTTGATGTAGTCTTAATAGTTTATTTTTGTTTTGCTTCCTGTACCTCAGGAGACATATCAAGAAGAATGTAGCTATAGTCAAGTCAGAGAAATTACTGCTTGTGCTCTCTTTTAGGATTTTGACAGTTTCAGGTCTCACATTTAGATCTTTGATCCATTTTGAGTTTATTTTTGTGTATGGTGTAAGAAAGTGGTCCAGTTTCATTCTCTTGCATGTAGCTGTCCAGTTTTCCCCACATCATTTGCTGAAAAAACTATCTTTTCTCATTGCATAGTCTTGCTTCCTTTGCTGAAGATTAATTGACCATATAACTGTATGGGCTCTCTATTTTTGGGCTCTCTATTTAGTTCTATTGATCTATGTGCCTATTTTATTAATCTATGTGTCTATTTTTTTGTGCTAGTACTATATTGTTTTGATTACTACAGCTTTGTAGTATATCTTGAAATCTGGGCTAGTATTACCTCCAGTTTATTTTTCACTTTAAAGATTGCTTTGGCCATTTGGGGTCTTTCATGGCTCCATACAAAGTTTAAGGTTATTTGTTTTGGTTCTGTGAAAAATGATGTTGATACTTTGATAGAGATCGTATCCAGTCTGTAGATTGCTTTGGGTGTATGGACATCTTAACAATATTTGTTCTTCCAACCCATGACTATGAGATATATTTCCATTTGTTTGTGTCATCTTTAATTCCTTTCATCAATGCTTTATAGTTTTCAGAGTATTGATCTGTTACCTCCTTGGTTAAGTTTATCCCTGGGCATTTTATTATTTTGGGTACAATTGTAAGTTGGATTGTTTTCTGAATTGCTCTTGCTGCTGCTTCATTATTAGTGTATAGAGATTCAATGAGTTTCTGTACACTGATTTTGTATCCTGAATTTGTATACTAAATTTATTTATCAGTTCCAGTAGTTTCTTGGTGGAGTCTTAGGTTTTCTATATAGAGTATTATTCATCTGCAAATAGTGAAAGTTTTACTTCTTATCAGTTTGGATGCCTTTGATTTCTTTTTCTTGTCTGATGTTGTGGCTAGGATTTCCAACACTATGTTGCATATAAGTGGTGAAGGTGGACATCCTTGTCTTGTTTCTGATACTAGAGGAAAAGCTCTCAGTTTTTCACCACTGAGTATGATGCTAGCTGTGGGTCTTTCATACATGGCTTTTATTATGTAGACATACGTTCCCTCTAAATCTTTGTTGAGAGTTTTTATCATGAATGGATATTGTACTTTGTACAAATGCTTTTTCTGCATTTATTGAAATGATCATCTGGCATCTATCCTTTCTTTTATTGATACAATGTATCACCCTGATTGATTTGTGAATACTCAAACACACTGGCATCCAAGGAATAAATCCCACTTGATCATGGCAAATGATATTTTTAATATATCATTGGATTTGGTATAATATTTTGTTGAGGATTTTTGTAACTATGTTCATTAGAGATATTGGCCTGTAGTTCTCTTTTTTTTGTAGTGTCTTTATCTTGTTTTGTTACCAAGGTAATGTTGTCCCCACAGAATGATTTTGGAGGCTTTCCTTCCTCTTTTCTTTTTTGGAATAGTTTGGGAAGAATAGGTATTAACTCTTCGCTAAATGTTTGGTAGAATTCACCTTTGAAGCTATCTGGTATTGGCCTTTTGTTTGTTGGGAGTTTTTTTCATTACTGCTTCAATTTCATTGTTGGTAATTGGTCTGTTCAAATTTTCTATTTCTTCCTAGTTCAGTTTTGGAAGAATTTATGTTTCTAGGAATGTATCCATTTCTTCTAAAGTCCAATTTGTTGGCATATGACTTTTCATGATATTCTTTTATATTCCTTTGTATTTCTGTGGTGTTGGTTTTAATTATCTTCTCTCATTTCTGATTTTGAGTCCTCTCTTTCTCACTTTTTTTTGATGAGTCTGGTTAAATGTTTATCAATTTTGTTGATATTTTCAAAGAACCGGTTCCTGGTTTCACTGATTTGTTCATTTGTGGTATTTTGTTTGTCTATTTCTATTTCAGTAATTTCTGCTCTAATCTTTCTTATTTCCTTCCTTCTATTGGTTTGGTGTGTTTTTTTCTTTTTCTTTTTCTAGCTTCTTTAGGTATAAGGTTAGGTTGCTTATTTGAGACTGGTCCTGCTTGTTGAGGTAGGCCTTCCCTTTTAGAGCAGCTTTTGCTTTATCCCAAAGATTGTGTACCATTGTGTTTTCATTTTCATTTGTCTTTATGTATTTTTTGAATTCCTCTTTGATTTCTTGGTTGACCCATTCACTGTTTAGTAGCATGTGATTTATTTATTAAAAAAATTATTATTTTTTTGTTTATTTATTGGGAGACAGAGAGAGATCATGAGCAAGCAGGGGAAGGGCAGAGACAGAGGGAGAAAGAAACAATACTAAGCAGGCTCTGAGCTGTTAGCATGAAGCTCGATGTGGGGCTAGAACTCACAAACCATGAGATGATTATCCTGAGCCTAAACCAAGAGTCAGACACTTAGCCTATTGAGCCACCCAGGTGCCCCCACAGTAGCATCTTATTTAATTTTTGTTCTTTCCAGAATTTTTTCTTGTGACTGATTTCTAGTTTCATAGCATGTTGTCAGAAAAGATGCATGGAGGGGCACCTGAGTGGCTCAGCTGGTTAAGCTCGGCTCAGGTCATGATCTCACAGTTCGTGAGTTTGAGCCCTGCGTCAGGCTCTGTGCTAACAGCTCAGAGCCTGGAACCTGCTTTGGATTCTGTCTCTCCCTCTCTCTCTGTCCTTCCCCACCTCACACCATCTCTCTCTATCAAAAAAGGAATAAATGCTAAAAATATTTAAAATAAAAAAAAGATGCATGGCATGACTTCACTCTTTTTGAATTTGTTGAGACTTGTTCTGTGGCCTAAAATGTACTCTATTCTGGAGACTGTTCCATGTGCAGTTGAAAAAAAAATGCGTATTCTGCTGTTTTCGGGTGGAATGTTTGGAATATATCTGTTAGATCTCTGGTCTAATGTATCATTCAAAGCCACTGTTTACTTGTTGATTTTCTATTTGAATGATCTATTCATTGATGTAAGTGGAGTGTTAAAGTCCCCTGTTATTATTATATTGCTATCGATTACTTCTGTTATGTTTGTCATTAGTTGCTGTTATGTATTTGGGTGCTCCCATGCTGGATGCATAAATATTTACTGTTGCTTTATCTTATTGTTGGATTGTTCCTATTATGATGATATGGTGTTCTTCTTTGTCTCTTGTTACAGTCTTCGCTTTAAAGTCTATTTTTTTGTGATGAGTATTGCTACCTCAGCTTTATTTCCATTTCCTTTGCTTGATAAATGCTTTTCTGTCCCTTCACTTTCAAACTGCATGTGTCTTTTAGTTTGAAATGAGTCTCTTGTAGGCATCATATAGATGAGTCTTGCTTTTTTATCCATTCTGTCACCCTATTTCTTTTGATTGGGATGTTTAGTACTTACATTCAAAGTAATTATTGATAGGTATTGTACTGACATTTTGTTAGTTGTTTTATGGGCTTTTTTTGAGGGGGGGGGTTCTTCTTTGTTCCTTTCTTCTCTTGCTCTCTTCTCTCAAGGTTTGCTGGCTTTCTTTAGTGATATACTTGAATTCCTTTCTCTTTATTTTTTGCATATCTATTATGAGTTTTTGATTTCTGGTTATCTTTAGGTTTATATATCATGTCTCATGCATATAGGAGTCGATATTAAGTTAATGGTTTCTAAGTTGAAACCCATTCATATCTTGCCTCTACTATTCATGTAGAACGTAGAAACTGCTTTTTTGAAAGACTTTATACTTTAAGAGTACTTTAAATTCACAGTACAATTAAGAGGATGGTAGAGAGATTCCACATATATTCCCTACCCCACCCTTGCATAGCCTACTGTATTATCAATACCCTTCAACAGAGAGTTCAATTGTTACAACTGATGAACCTACACTGACACATTATTATTACCCAAAGTCCATAGTCTGTCTCAGGGTTGGACAAATGTATAAATGGCCATGTATTCACCATTATGGTATCATACAGAGTATTTCTACTGCCCTAAAAATCCTCTGAGTTCTACCTATTAATCTCCCTCCTCACCCAATCAACTCCAATCTTTCGTATTTCCATGCTTTTTCAGATAATTTTCAGATTATACAGTTACAATCCTACAGTGTGTTGTCTTTTCATATTGGCTTCTTTTGCTTAGTAATATGCACTTAAGTTTCATTCATGTCTTATCATGGCTTGATAGCTCATTTCTTTTTAGTGTCAAATAATATTCCATTGTCTAGATGTACTACAGTTCATTTATCAATTTACCTACTGAAGGACATCTTGGTTGTTTCCAAGTTTTGGCAATTATGATTAAAGCTTCTATAAATATCTGTGCTACAGACTTTTGTTTGGACATAAATTTTCAATCCTTTTGACTATGATTATTGGAAGAAAATATCTTCTTTTGAAAAACAAAACAAAACAAAAAAACAACTGCCAAACTGTCTTTCAAAGTGGGTACTATTTTACTTTCCCATCATCAATGAGAGTTCCTGTTGTTCCACATCCTCACCAACCAATGTTCTGGATTTTGGCCATTCTATTACATGTAGTAGCATCTATTGTTTTAACTTATATTTTTGATGACATACAATTTGGAGCAACTTTTCATATGTTTATTTGCCATTTGTATATCTTCTTTGATGAGGTATCAAGGTCTTTGGCTCATTTTTTAATTAGATTATTTTCTTCTCATTAAGTTTTAAGGATTATTTTAAGGGTTATTTGTATATTTTTTATCAAATATGTTATTTGTAAATATTCCTCCAAGTCTGTGTCTTGTCGTCTCATTCTCTTGACATTATCTTCTGAAGACCAGACATCTTTAAATAATTTTCTTCATGGATGGTGCCTTTGGTGTTATATATAAAAAGTCAGCTCTATATCAAGTTCATCTAGATTTTCTCCTATGTTATCTTCTAGTAATTTGCAGTGTTGTGTTTTACATTTAGGTCTGTGATACATTTTGAGTTAATTTTTGTAAAAGGATGATGTATATGTCTGTACTATTTTTTTTTTTTTTTTTTTTTTTTTGCATATCTAGTTCAAGCACCATTTTTTGAAAAGGCTATCTTTGCTTCATTGTATTGTTTTTGCTCCTTTGTCAAAGACCAGTTGACTATATTCTTGTGGCTCTATTTCTGGGTCTTCTATTCTGTTTCATTGAACTATTTATTTGTCTATTCTTTTGCCAATACCACACTATCTTCATTACAGTAGATTTACAGTAAGTCTCGAAATTGGGTAGTGTCAGTCTTCCAATTTTGTTCTTCTCCTTCAATATCGTGTTGGCTGCTCTGGGTCGTTTTCCTCTTCATAGAAACTTTAGAATCAATTTGTCAATATCCACAAAATGACTTGCTGGGATTTTGATTGGGGTTGCACTAAATCTACCGATAGAGTTATTTCAAGTCTTAGAAAATTATTATTACCTTTTAATAACATCTTTTTTCAAGGCTAGTGGTATTTTTGTAATAGTAGTGTCTCTTATAAGCCAACAAAAACATGTGCCACTTGAAGTTGTGGTTTTGGTTTCATAAATAGAGTGCTTTTAAAAAACATAGATACTCTAACATAGATGAAATAATTATCTAAGTATTCATCAAATCAACAAATGAAAAAAGGGTCCAGATAGTTGAAGAGGTTTGGGAGTGTTTTGTTTTTGTTGTTGTTGTTGTTGTTGTTGTTGTTGTTGTTTTCTTTTGCTTTGTTTTGTTTTTACTTTTCTCCTGAATGGCCTAATTTAAGTACCAATGGTCAAAGAGCAAAGCAAATCTGGCATATAATCCTGAAATCTGTGGATGAGCATAAGAAAAGATCAGCACCTAACAGAGAATACTTAAGAAACTAAATGCTTTCTATGTTTTCCTAGTGTTCTGGATTGAGCTCAACATGTAATGCCAGCATAGCTTGTCAAAAGCGTCAGGCAGTTTCAAGCAAGCCTGACCCATCAAATCACAAGGGATAGATAGGATCTTTGTGAGAAAGGCGTTCAGAAATAGAATGACGTAAAAACCCAGAGTTTCTCAACCTAACTGATCCCAAAAAACTGAAAACAACAGATACATTCTGCTTGGGATTTTGAAAGTCATTATAAAATTTAAGTAAAACAATATAGCAAAATTGCACATTGGCCAACGGTGGCTGCGATTTTTAGAGTCTCTTTTTAAAATGTGGATCGATTTTTTCTTTGTCAAGTTGCATTTCCGTATTATTTGTAGCTTTTGCCCCATTTCATTTCTAAGAAGTGTGAGATGTTCATACTTTTGAAAGGAAAATTAAGAGATTTCTTTTGTCTTTTAATGTGATAATCTAATTCTTCTCTTTTCATAACCAAGTACAGAAGCATAGAAAATAGGAAGGAAGGAAGGTAACTCCCAGGAAGTTGGCTGAGGAAGCCAAAAGAGAAGAAATCACTGAATCCAATCATACAGATCATTCTTTTACACACTAAAAAGGAGACAAATAAAATAGGAGAGAGGAGACCTTGGCTGCACTTTGTTTTCAGATAACAGCATGTCCTTGTCAAAAGTTAAAATCACAAGTAAGAGCTATTTCTTAATATGACCAGCTTGACAACATGAAAAGCCAGGAGAATGCTGGATATGTTACAAAACTCAGATCTCAGAAAAAAATGCCAAACTCAAAATACACACAATTACATTGCTACTTAATTTTATCTAGTCATAATGTATAGTGGTACAAATTAAAAAAATATTAGACATAATGCTAAATTGAGTATTGACTTGAAAATCACTAAGATTGGGGCACCTGGGTGGCTCAGTTGGTTAAGCATCTGACTTTGGCTCAGGTTTGTTAGTTTGAGCCTTGCGTCGGGTTCTGTGCTGACAGCTTGGAGTCTGAAGCCTGCTTCAGATTCTGTGTCTCCCTCTCTCTGTGCCCCTCCCATGCTCATGCTCTCTCTCTCTCTCTCTCAATGATAAATAAACGTTAAAAAAAAAACAGTACAGAAAATCACTAAGATGAAGTACGATTTAATTTTATGATCTCACTTATTTTATACAAAGATACCTCCCAATGTCATCTATATTGTAGATGTTGAGAAATGGAACAGAATGTTGAAAAATTTTCTGCAACCAACACATATACAGGGATGTTCCTTTGGCATTTCTCGTTAAATACTTGCCCCCCCCCCCAATATACAAGATGCTTTTGCTCTTTATAAAATATCCTCAGCTCAGCAAGATACAGATGAGAGACAGACACAAAGAAAAGTTCATTTGATTAAGCTGTGCAGTAAGTTTTCTTTCAAGCAAGACTGTTTGGAAATGTTAATTTAGTTTAAAAAGGTTTCAATTCATTTACTTACATTTTAAAAATGGGCCACAAATTATTTTCTAGTACATCTTCAATAATTCCTTTTAATAATTTCAGTTCTTCATTTTAAAAATCAAGTATGAGCACGTGGAAAGAAATGCTTTAGATATACATTGATACTTTTACATGTTTTTAACAAGGTGAGAGTGCAGGCAATATGAAATGATTCTACAGACATGTCTATTGTTTCAAATAGAATTCCACATTGGTGTAAATAGTGAGACAAATTTAGGGTTTCTATGTGGTCTTTTTTTTTTCAAATATGATTGAACTTTCAGATATTTTTGAACTTCTAAGGACTTCTATTTCCTCATTGGTATATTGTCAGAGCTGATGAGTTTTTAAGTCCTTTCTGTTTGAATGTTTAGTGATACAATAGACACAGTTTATAACATGGGAAATAATTATCCTAGCATTCATTTCAAAAGTCAGATATACTTTGAAACATTATTCCTGCATACAAAATTTCAATCTGAGAGATGAAAAAAGAAAAAAAAAGAAGAAGAAAAAAGAAAAACAAAGAAAAAAAAACCCACACACTGTTTAGTTTTTGGTTTGGATTTCTGTTTGGATACTTATAAACTTCATTTTAATTTTTTTTTTTTATGTTTACTTACCTTTGAGAGAGAGAGAGTGTGTGTGGGCAGAGGAGGAGCAGAGAGAGAGGGAGACAAAGAATGTGAAGCAGGCTCCAGGCCCTGAGCTGTCAGCACAGAGCCTGACACTGGGCTCGAATTCACAAACCGTGAGATGAGGACCTGAGCTGAAGTCGGACGCTTAACCGACTGAGCCACCCAGGTGGCCCACTTATTGTAAGTTTTGAGTGGAATTTAAAAGCAAGGTCTATGGAACCTTACCTTGTCATCAGCGACTATCTGGATACAGTTTGAGAAAAATCCATCAAAATAGAAATTGTCTTTGGTAGTAAATGAAGAATTTATTATAATCTTTAAATAAATAGAGACCAGAAAGGAAAGCAGACTTTTATAGAAACAAATACATTTTGTCAAAAATATAACTATTTAATTATATAATTATTTCTAAGATAGGCAGATGAAGAAAGAAATGTTATTTGGAGCAAATTAAAAAAAAAAAAAAAAAGAATGAAGAACTACCATGTCTAAATATAAGAGAATAGCCAGAAGCAGAAATATATCCTTGATAAGAGCAGACATAAAATTTCCAAAGCATATTTAAAAATCAGTTTGGAACATTAAAACAAAACAAAAATTACAGAAAGGAATTGAGAGGACCAGATACTTGAGTCAATGGAAAAGCAATATTTCATTCTGATTCTCGGCCATGTTTTCCCCAGACCAAAAGTGAGAAGCTAAGTAGAGCTTTCTATAGTTTTATAGTGCTGACAAGGTGAGGAAATGTAATTCAGGACCAGTCAAAGACCAGGGGCCCTGACAAACATCTGAGATTTTCACAGAAACCCTGAAGAGCTCTAGAGTAGGAGTGAGAGGAAAACAAAAATTAATTTCTTACAAAGACTGAAACACAGCTTTGAATGAGCTCAATCCTTTTTTGGTGAAAGGTAATTTTTCTATATTCTAATTTTCTGTCTAAAGCAAAACTGGGTTCTCAACTAAAACATAATTACTAAGCATTCCAATCCAATATATAGCATCAGACTATCTTATAGAAAGAATTGTAGGTGATTGGGGTACAGAGATGTGAGATGTGGATTTTTACTATTCTGTGAAGAGTTTAACCAAGCTACACCCTGGTATTGCCTCTTAGTCATCAATTTTGTTTGGCCAAGCAGTCTGTGGGGAGTCTTACAGCGACACTAACTCCTCATGTTACCACATGTCCTAGATAACAGTCTGCAGAGTCACAGGCAAATATGAGTTCCTGACAGGACTTCTCCAACAGCTGTGGCCAACAGTCTCCCATACCTCCCGGGGCCTTCTCCTTGGGCACCTCTAATAAGGCCCCCATGGAACTCATCTAAATGTTTCCATTTTAGATGTGAATTGACCAGTCTGTCCTTAGCCCACAAATATAAAACATTCCACCTAAGGACCCTAACAACACATGTAGCTCAGGTCCTTTCTGTGTCTCTGCCTGCATGCCTTGACCTCCTTGTGTGGCCCCCTGAGACACGCCACTTAGTTACTTGCTCCAGGAACTGTGAGTAAACTTCTCGACTTCAATATCTTTTGTGATCTTTTATTGAACCAGGTTCACCATCCAGCACCCTGTGACTCCACTTAACAAATGTTATTTAAAAAAAATACTAATTTAACAAAGTCATGATAGACACTGTGATTAGTATGTTCAAAGGGGCACCTGGGTGGCTCAGTTGGTTAAGCGTCTGACTTCAGCTCAGGTCATGATCTCACAGTTTGTGGGTTCAAGCCCCGCATAGGGCTGTTCGCTGTCAGCTCAGAGCCTGGAGCCTGCTTCGGATTCTGTGTCTCCCTCTCTTTCTGCCCCTCCCCCACTAACTCTCTCTCTCTCTCTCTCTCTCTCTCTCTCTCTCAAAATTAAATGAACATTTAAAAAATTTTTTAAAAATGTCCAAAAAATCAAGAGAAAAGTGGCTCATTTCAACAGAGAACAAAATCTTTAAAAAATTGAATTAGAATTCTAGAACTGAAAAAAATATATTAACTGAAATTATGAACCAAATTGATGAGTTGAGCAGCAATCCAAATACTTCTAAAAAGAGAATTAGTAAATAGAAATAGAAATCAATAGAAAACATTCAAATAAAAGCATACAGAGAAAACAAAAGAGGAAAACATAAAGAGGAGAATGAGAGAAATATAGAAATATTATACATGATTAAAACATATAACATGCATGCAATTGTAACTCCAAAAAAGCAGGTGAAATAAACACATTTTTAGGCAAATAAAAAACTGAGAAAATCAACCCTAAAAACGCTGAATATAGGAGTCCTTAAGGCAGTGGAATAATGATTATGGAAACATGCATGGAAATGCAAACAAATGAAGTAAAATGACATGGTAAATATGTATGGATACCGATAGTATAAAAAGTAATAAAAAATGTCTGAGAGTTTAAAATATATGTAGAAATAAAATGCACTGAAACATTAACAAAAGGCAGAAATGGGCAATAGTAATTAAAGATAATTGAAGTTAGTGGGGGTAATTGCATTTTTCCAGAAGTGTTGTAAGCATTAATTTACACTCCACTAACTCAAATATTCCATAAACATTAAAATTCCTTTTTAAACAAGGTAGAATAAGATACAATTAATAACAGAGGAGATATCATGAGGAAAGTTTAAAAAATATTTTAAACAAATAATGAAACGCACATGCACATATACACATGTCATCATATTGTAATGTTACTATGGTGGTTCTAATCGAACCATTATTCCATGTTTTAACACCCTTATTCCACCTACTCCCCTTGAATCTGGTCACACCTGTTACTTATTTGAAATTATTCCAAAAGTAGACAAGAAAGAAAGAGAAAGGAATATAAAATAAGTGGAACAACAACTAAAATGCAAGGCCGTATAATAAAATGCAGATACTAATAATAAATAACATTAAATGTAAATGGACAAAATGCATCAATTAAAATACAAAAAAAGTTAAACTGGCTGAAAAAAAAACCAAAACCCATTACATGACGCTTATAAGAAATGTATCAAGTTCATTGAAAGATATAGAAAAGTAAAATAAATGATATAAAAAAGACATGCCATACAACTAACAAAAGAAATCAGTTGTAACTTATATAATATCAGATAAAGTAGATTTTAAAGGAAGAACAATTACTAGAAATAAGACATTTAAAAATGATTACATGGTTATCCCCACCCCGCACTCCCTTTATCCAGGGAGGTTTCTAAATTTCTAAATTTGAATGTACTTAATAGTAAATCTCTAAGTATAAGAGAATCAGGAAAATACAGAAATGTATTTGGAGATTTTTGTCTTTCTCCTGTAATATCAGAACAGACAAATATGAATGATGATATAAAAAATTGAATATAAAATTAAAATACATAACTGGCCTAGGAACTTTAAGGTGTCTAAGAAACTCAGAGTGTATTTTTTTCCCACTGGAACATGGAGCATTGGCCAATATAAACACATATTGGTCCATAAAGCAATTTTCAACAGTTTTCAATGAAAAACATTATGCCACATATGGAATTAAACTATAAATCTGTGAAAATCACCAAAAAAATTGTATGCATGTCTGTGTGTGTGTTTGTGTGTCTCATAGATCAAGAATAACTTACAAAAGACATCAGAAAAAAAAACTTAAACAAATGGTACGACTAATGGAAATAAACAGAAAACATATTAAAGCTAGTAGAATCCAGCTAAATTAATATTGTAGTTGGATACTTGGTGATCCCAAAAGAACCACTCCTGTTGTTACTAATGCCCTGGTGAAATCACTTTCCACTGAATTTTGAAGAGTTCTATGGCTTGCTTTCATAAATGAATGAGGCAGAAGTGACCCTGTACCACTTCAATATCTATGACCTAAAAAAAGGTCCTGTTAGTTGCCCCATGCTTTGGGAAGCCCGATCTATTATGCAAAATATACTACGAACACACCACTGGAAATACCATCTAGAGAGACACTGTGGAGGAACCAGGTAGAGCAGAGAATGCCCTAAGACTATTTGGAAAGAGACACCGAGGGACATGGCCTCCTTGAGTCCAAGTTGAGCCCAGATTTCCCTGGCACATACGAATGAGCCCTTTTGGATGTCCAGTCCAGTTGATGTTCCAGATGGCTCACTCCATCATGTCAATTAGTAGATCCAGAAAAATTAGCTGAGTTAATTTATCTGTTTAAAGGAAGCTGATAGGGCACGTGGATGGCTCAGTAGGTTAAGCATCCAACTCCTGGTTTTGGCTCAGGTCATGATCTCACGGTTATGAGTTCGAGCCCTGCATCAGGCTCTGCAGTGAGAGTGTGGAGCCTGCTTGGGATTCTCTCTTTCTCTGTCTGCCCCTCCTCTGCTCATGCTCTTTCTCTTTCCCCAAATAAATAAATAAAACTTATTTATTTTTAATTAAAAAAAGTAGCTGATAATTTGATATGCAGAAAATATGTAAAATATACAATCAACACAGTAGGAAACATTTAAAAAATTAATGTTAGTTTCTAAAGAGGTAAAAAAAAATGATAAGCCTCTCATAAGACTGATATAGAATAAAAGAAAATATAAATAACAAATATCAAGAATAAAATAGAGAACATCATCACAGATTCTTTTTTATTTGTATACTTCTCTGTCTTTTTATTAAGTTTACTGCGAATTGAACTAAAAATGAATTAATTCCTAGGTCAAGTGATATCCAAGATCTATATAATCCATTTAAAATACTATCTAGATATTAACTGGCTATTAATAAAATGTGTTAATGAATGATTTTTCTCCTTGAATTATAGTAAGAGAACTTCCAAGAGCCTCGTCTCTCTCCCTCTCTCTCTCTCTCTCTCTCTCCTCTCTCTTTTTAAAATGTAATTTATTGTCAAATTGGCTAACATATAGCATACACAGTGTGCTCTTGGCTTGGGGAGTAGATTCCCATGATTCATTGCTTACATACAACACCTAGTGCTCATTCCAACAAATGCCCTCCTCAATGTCCACCACTCATTCTCCTCTCTTCCCCAACCCCATATCAACCCTCAGTTTGTTCTCTGTATTTAAGAGTCTCTTATGGTTTGCCTCCTTCTCTGTTTATTTTTTCCCCTTCCCTTCCCCCATGGTCTTCTGTTAAGTTTCTCAAATTCCACATATGAGTGAAAACACATGATATATGTTTTTCTCTGCCTGACTCATTTCACTTAGCATAATACCCTCCAATTCCCTCCATGTTGTCGCAAATGGCAAGATTTCATTGTTTCTCATTGCCAAGTAGTAGTCCATTGTATATAAGAACCACATCTCCTTTATCCATTTGTCAGTTGATGGATATTTGGGCTCTTTCCATAATTTGGCTATTGTTGATAGCGCTGCTATAAACATTGAGGTACATGTGCCCCCAACAAATCAGCATTTCTGCATCCTTTGGATAAATTCCTAGTAGTGCTATTGCTGGTCTTAGGGTATTTCTATTTTTATTTTTTTGAGGAACCTCCACACTGTTTTCCAGAGTGGCTGCACCAGTTTGCATTCCCACCAACAGTGCAAGAGGGTTCCTGTTTCTCCACATCCTCGCCAACATCTGTTGTTTCGTGTGTTGTTAATTTTAGCTAGTCTGACCGGTGTGAGGTGGTGTCTCAATGTGGTTTTATATTTGTATTTCCCTGATGATAAGCGATGTTGAGCAGCTTTTCATGTGTCTGTAGACCATCTGGATGTCTATTCATGTCTTTTGTCCATTTCTTCTTCACTGGATTATTTGGTTTTTTGGTGTTGAGTTTGGTAAGTTCTTTATAGATTTTGGATACTAACCCTTTATCTGATATGTCATTTGCAAATATCTTCTCCCATTCCATTGGTTGCCTTTTAGTTTTGTTGACTGTTTCCTTTGCAGTGCAGAAGGTTTTTATCTTGATGAGGTCCCAATAGTTCATTTTTGCTTTTATTTCTCTTGCCTTTGGAGACATGTTGAATAAGAAGTTGCTGCGGCTGAGGTCAAAGAGATTGTTGCCAGTTTTCTCCTCTAGGGTTTTGATGGTTTCCTGACTCACATTTAGGTCTTTCATTCATTTTGAGTTTATTTTTGGGTATGGTGTAAGAAAGTGGTCCACGTTCATTCTTCTGCATATTGTTATCCAGCTCTCCCAACAACATTTGTTAAAGAGACATTTTTCCATTGGATACTCTTTCCTGCTTTAGCAAAGATTAGTTGGCCTTACATTTGTGTATCCAATTCTAGGGGTTCTCTAATCTATTCCATTGTGTCTGTTTTTGTGCCAATACCATACTATCTTGATGAATACAGCTTTGTAGTAGAGGTTAAAGTCTGGGATTGTGATGCCTCCCACTTTGGTTTTCCTTTTCAACATTACTTTGACGATTCGGGTTATTTGTCGTTCCATACAAATTTTAGAATTGTTTGAACTCTGAGAAGAATGCTGGTGTAATTTTGATTAGGATTGCACTGAATGTATAGATTGCTTTTAGGTAGTGTTGGTATTTTAATGTTTGTTCTTCTAAACCATGAGCATGGAGTATTTTTGCATTTCTTTGTGTCTTTTTCAATTTCTTTCGTAAGTTTTCTATAGTTTTCAGCATACAGATCTCTTATATCTTTGGTTAGGTTTATTCCTAGTTACTTTATTGTTCTTAATTATAAATGGGACTGTAATTATAAATGGTTCTGTAATTATAAATGGGACTGATATCTTTATTTCTCTTTCTGTTGCTTCATTATTGGCGTATAGAAATGAAACCGGTATCTGTCCATTGATTTTATATCCTGCAACATTGCTGAATTTGTGTATCAGTTCTAACATCTTTTTGGTGGAGTCTTTTAGGTTTTCCATGTAGAGTATCATGCTGTGAAAAGTTAAAGTCTGACTTCTTCTTTGCCAATTTGGATGCCTTTTATTTCATTTTGTTGTCTGATTGCTGAGGGTAGGACTTCCAACACTATGTTAACAACAGTGGTGAGAGTGGACATCCCTGTCGTGTCTCTGATCTCAGGGGAAAAGCTCTCAGTTTTTCCCCACTGAGGATGATTTTAGCTGTGGGCTTTTCACATATGGCTTTTATGATGTTAAGGTATGTATCCTGACTTTCTTGATGGTTTTTATTAAGAAAGGATGTTGTATTTTGTCAAATGCTTTTTCTGCATCTATTGACAGGATCATATAGTTCTTAACCTTTCCTCTATTAATGTGATGTATCACATTGATTGATTTGAGAATACTGAACCAGCCCTGCAGCCCAGGAATGAATCCCACTTCAATTGGTGAATAATTCTTTTAATGTACTGTTGAATTCGATTTGCTAGTAACTCATTGAGAATTTTTGCATCCATGTTCATCAGGGATATTGGCCTGTAATTCTCCTTTTTAGTGGGGTCTCTGTCTGGTTTGGGAATCAAGGTAATGCTGGCTTCATAGAATGAGTCTGTAAGCTTTTCTTCCATTTCTATTTTTTGGAACAGCTTGAGAAGAATAGGTATTAACTCTGCTTTAAATGTCTGGTAGAATTCCCCTGGGAAGCCATCTGGCCCAGGACTCTTATTTGTTAGGAGAGTTTTGATAATTGATTCTATTTCTTCACTGGTTATGGGTATGTTCAAATTTTCTATTTCTTCCCATTTGAGTTTGGGTAGTGTGTGGGTGTCTAGGAATGTGTCCATTTCTTCTAGGTTGTCCAGTTTGTTAGCATATAATATTTCATAGTATTCTCTAATAATTGTTTGCATTTCTGTGGTTTTGGTTGTGATCTCTCCTCTTTCATTTGTGATTTTATCTATTTGGGTCTTCTCTCTCTTGTTTTTGAGAAGTCTGGCTAGGGGTTTATCAATTTTGTTTATTCTTTCAAAAAACAAGCTCTTAGATTCATTTATATGTTCTGTGTTTTGGATTCCATATTGTTTATTTCAGCTCTGATCTTTATCATTTTTCTTCTTCAGCTGGCTTTGGGGTTCCTTTGCTGTTCTGCTTCTAGCTCCTTTAGGTGTGAGGTTAGGTTTTGTATTGGGGATTTTTCTTGTTTCTTGAGATAGACCTGGATTGCAATGTATTTTCCTCTTAGGACTGCCTTTGCTGCATCCCAAAGAGTTTGGACTGTCATGTTTTCATTTTCATTTGCTTCCACATATGTTTTTAAATTTATTCTTTAACTGCCTGGTTAACCCATTCATTCTTTAGTAGGATGTTCTTTAACCTCCATGCATTTCTAGGCCTTCCAAATGTTTTCTTGTGGTTGATTTCAAGTTTCATAGCGTTGGGATCTGAACGTGTGCATTGTATGATGTCACTTCTTTTGTATTTATTGAGGGCTGTTTTGTGACCCAGTACCTGATCTACTGAGAGCCTCATCTCGAACAGGTCTGAGGCTCTTTCTGTTTCAGGTGAGCTGTTTAATGATGAGCAACTGATTTCTCTGTGTATTACTTTTTTTAAAAGCAAATTCCTAAGTAGACTGTTCATACTTAAGCCATGTGCTAAATGTCAAACTCTGTCTCCCTGCTTCTTTTCTACACACCATTGTCTACATATAGTTCATTCTGCAGAGAAAGTAAGTTATACACTTACTTTCTTTTATATACACTCTGCAAAATACTACATGTACCTAGGGAAAAAATTTTTGTAAATGCTTGTAGTAGAAATTATTTCTAAAGAACTGTAAACAATCACTATGCTTGTGATACCACTCATCTGATTGTCTTTTGTTGTTTTTTTCTGCAATAATTTGGGGAGTGTCACAATGAGAATTTCAAACATACTCCCTTTTTGGTGAACTAAAATCTAATTAAGATAATTTTGCTTTTTGACAGATGCCAGTTCACAAGAGAACGCTTCAAAGCAAAATTCAAAGGCGATGTCAGTGTTTCTCCTTTCAAAAACTTAGCTAGACAGGTCGTTCCACCTGATAATGCTTAACTTACAGTGCATATATCTGTGTCGACTTATGTTAGCTTATTCTTCATGGTGTATTATAAATTCACACACATTATTTCCTTTAGTTTGTGGAACTTCGTGAAGGTCAGGCAATCATGCTTCTGTTTCCTCATCTGTCCATATGGCCTACCATGTAGAAAGTCTTGCAGCTATTCCACTGTTAGAGATAATTTATTAGAAAGCAGAAAATTAAATGAATTGCTCAAAGTAAAAACGTACCACAGTTGAAGAAATGTGGTGGTTAGGGGTGTCAACTCCTGTGCAGTCGAAAACCCATGTATGACTTTTGACTTACTAAAAATTTAACTACTCAGAGTATACTGTAGACTGGAAGCCTTACTGACAACAAAAACAGTTGACAAACACATATTGTATGTGTTATATGTATCATAGGCTGTATTCTTATAAGACAGTGAGTTAGAGAAAAGAAAATGTTATTAAGAAAATCACAAGAGAAAATGTATTTATAGTACTATAGCGGATTTGTCAGAAAAACGTCTGCATATAAGTGGGACTGTGCAGTTCAAACCCGTGTTGTTCAAGGATCAACTGTAATAGATGGCAAAACGCAGGTTTTCTTATTCAGTGTTCACCAGATGTTCTTAAATAAAACACACTAGAGGATAAGTCAAAACTAATCCTTAAGGCATTCAAAGTACTTCACGGTAGAATCTTCTCTGTATGCCAGACTTAGTCATTACTTAATCAAGCCTAATTCAACCACATGGACGTCCTGCTCCCAGATAGACCTACATGATATTTTTTTCTCCATTCCTTTATCTTTGTATACTGTATTTTACTTCATTTCATTTCATGTTTTGCGCATCTAGAACAATAAGGGCCATTTTATGTGCATTTTTTGAAGATTTCCAAAATTATCCAGCCTTATATTTTCTCTCTGAATGCACAGGTCCTGTCACCATACAACGTGGTGACACCATACAACACGCATTGTCTTTTATTGCTTTCTTCTAGGCTTGTTTGGCTTTTTTTTTTTTTTTTAGTTATTTTCATTAAAAAAAAATTGTTTCTTGAGTGTCTTCCTCCAAACTAATCTGAAACCATAGCTTTTTTTTTCCTTTATAGAAAGGAAAGTACAGAACGCTTTGAACTATAAACTTGACACGTGTATGTGCTTTAAGGAAATTCTAGGAATGACTAATTTCTCTTTCTAATGGAAACAGGAAGGAAGAGTACACATACTCAATTAGTGGTGGGGACTCAGAAGAAATACTCACTGCATCAGTGATGATCTATGTAAGATTTCTCTAGAGAGCACCCAAGGATTTGCACTGATAATTAAACTTTAATTATTTTTTAAATTTAAATTTACCTTTCAAATTATTTTTTGAATTTAGTTACAGGAGATATAATGACTCTAAAAAAAGTCTCATTCCTCCATTTGAAATCATATATAGATAAAAAAAAATAATTAAAGATCATGTCCACTTCTTTCTTGTGTGTGTATTTGTCAGGGTGAAATATTGTAATTAAATGTTACCTCCATACCCTTCTCCTACCTGTTTACTACTTGATTGTTAACACCAGACAAACTCATCTTTTGACGTATGCTTCTGAATGATTTAAGAACTATCAATGCCTCCTCAGTCCTCTTGAAAACCCCTCTGTCTAGTATCCTCTTGGACTAGAAATGGTTTATTCAAGACCCTGGTATTTAGCAAATGTGGCAAACTTTCTACATCTTTTTTTTTCCATCTCCAAAATAAGCTAAAAATAACTCCCTCTTAGGAATACGATGAGGCTTTGAAAACCATACATAAAACATCTTGCTCACTGAATGACTAATTGTTATTTTAATAAGGCTTATATCATCTACATTTTAATTATAATACATATGATTTCATTTTGAGGAAAAAATGATCTATTTGCTAATGATTCTTATGCTACAGTTGTCTTTTGGAAATGTTCAGTCATTTCTTGCTTCCTTGCTTTCTCTCTCTCCCTCCTTCCCTCTCTCCCTCTCCCTTTCTTTCTTCCTTCTTCCTTCCTCTTTCTTTCTTTCTTTCTTTCTTTCTTTCTTTCCTTCATCTTTCTTCCCCCCCACCCCTTTCTTTTCTTATGTAGTCTCTTCATCCCTCATGGGGCTTGAACTCACCACCTTGAGATCAAGATTCTCCTGCTCCACCAACTGAGCCAGCCAGGCTCTCTGGAAATGTTTAGTCTTATATTAAATCTTAATCCCACTCCAAAAAGCTGGGAATCTGAATACCTAACACTCTTTATTTTCATCACGTCCCCTCAGAAAAGTACACACATCACCACTGGAGTGACTTACTTGACAATTTCAAGTATTATGCAGAAAGTGTTAACACAACAAAGAAGGGAAAGTCGAAGGCAGCATCATCCATTTCTAAGTTTATGGGAACTCACAGAAAATGCTTCCTGCAAAGTCAGTAGCACTCGTCATTCCCTAAAGCCCTCTTCTGTGAATCCCTGCAGGTATCTTGTCTAAAAGGAAGGATCTAACTGTGACGCCAGCCTCAGCATCCCTACTGTGAAGACGAAGGGGCCTTCGGAACAACGGTGCCCGGGTAGCCCCTGTATCTAATACAGATACAGCCTAGAGAGATGGTCATTTCACCGTCTAGTCCACACTCATTAGCATCACACATTCATCCAGTCCTCTAGCCACAAACTTGCTGACCTACACAAAATTGTAGGCATCTTTCTGGTCTCAGGAGGTAGTGAAGATTTCCTTGCTCTTTTAATATCTCTGGCAGGTGGACTTGGAAGGCCTAGCTCCACTTGGAGGATGGCTTCCAATTGCACATCCATCCTCAAACCTGAGTGGCGAGAGGGGTTCAACAACCAGAGGGGAGGGTCGGGGTTGCAGACCTAGTCACAACCACTAAAAGCGGCGGTGGGTGCCCAGGCGTGCTCCAGTCGGCACACAGCTGCATCTTGGGTACCCCAGCCCTCATGTTCTCTTTAGGCCCAGAGTAGCCTACGGGGGTTGACCCTCTGTACCTCTCCCAGGGTCTTGAAGTGCTTTTTCTATGTAGTCCTCAATAAATACTGAGGAATACAGTACTACAGTCTCACATACTGAGACAGCCTGTGCACGGGCCAGGGGAATAAAAAGTTACACAAAAACTATATTCTAATGCAATGCCTACATCACTGACATGTTAATCTTATTATTTTATTAACTCTAGTAATATTGATATGACCTACATAAATGTATGATATACATTTAAAGTTCAATAATGTAATGAATTTATAGTCTGTTCATAAAATACATGCAATGTATATTTGATTTAACTAATTTTATATTTATATAATGTGAAATATATTAGATAGAATATATAACATATATAATACAAATGTACCAAAGTACAATTAAGATAGCTGAAGTAAAATGTATACAATTCTTAGTGCAAAGCATTTTACATTTATTACATAATTTAATCGAGACGTGTTATTATTATCCCCACTTAAAGATGCAAACGCTGAAGCTTAGAGAGATTAAGTAGGGGTTTAGGATGTGTTTCGTAACACTGATGTCACGCTACTTTCCATGTGTCCCCTCCACCTTTGCAGAGAATGAATAACGATGATGTCATGCCTTCACTTGCCTGGGTGCTGATGTATTGAAAAGCTCCTACCAGCGGGTAGGTTACTACCAGTGAAACGTCGTGAGCATTTCTAGCCACGCGTTCGTGGAAGCACTTTTTGCCATTTATACCATTTAGCTCCACAAAATTCAATCAGTGGAACACTGTACAGCCATGGAAATAGCCAATCTATAATACACTTAAAATTGCGGATGGAACTCAATGAAGGAATGAGGCCAGATACAGATGCGGTACCATTTTCACAAAGTATAAACGCAAGCAGAGTGAATCTCTGGCATTAGAAGTCAGGATGGTGGTCACTTTGGGAGGGGACAGTAACTGGAAGGGGCCAAGAGGATGCTTGTTGAGAGCTGAAGATTTTGATTCCCTGATAGAGATACTCATCACACAGGTGGGTTCAGTTTGTAAAGATTCATCAGGCTGAGAAAAAAAAACCAATTGGACTTTTCTGAGTGTGTAATTTACTTCATTTAAAAGTTTAACACATGCAAGCATAGTGCATGCATACGTATACACATTTGCACACACACACACATGTGTCATGAAGCTTTAAAACAATTCTATGAAGTAGGGTGCCTGAATGGCTCAGTTGGTTAAGTGGCCAACTTTGGCTCAGGTCATGGTCTCATGGTTCCTGAGTTCGAGCCCCACGTCCGCTCAGAGCCTGAAGCCTGCTTCGGATTCTGTGTCTCCCTCTTTCTCTCCACCCCTCCCCCAGTTTGTGCTCACCCTCTCTCACAAAAATAAATAAAAAAATAAACATTAAAACAAATTCTATGAGGTATATAGGCTTTACTATAACCATTTTTACAAATGAAGATACTGAGGCGCAGAGAGGTTAGTGATCTCCCTCAGGTCACACAAGTTGCTAGTATTGTAGACATAGCATTTTGAACCCACAGTTTGGGCGCATAATCCAAAAAGGAAACTTTTTATAATAGTACCTGGAGGCTAAACAAACATATTATGGTTTTAAATGTATCTAGATGCTTTACTAATTAATACAGTACAAACTAATTTTTGTTGTTTCTGATACCACAAAAGCATTTAGAGTTTAATTTTCTCAATCCAGAATTATCAGAAATACATTTTTAATGACGTGGATTGTGTAAAATTAAATGAATGTTCTTACTGGAAAAAAAAAGCTGGGAGCTACTGTCTTAGAACACAAACATGAAAAATCAATTAAATCAATTTTTCATGAACAGCCTTTCAGAACTTGGCTTCCGAGGTCTCCTTCAGTCTGTTCATTACACTGAGGACCAATGTTACGTCTGTGGATGACTGAAGTTCTGACTGATGTTACTGAGCACTAATTAATACCTCATCCTGTGAGGTAGAGCTCTGATAAAATCATCATTCTAAAATTAATTTTACAGAAATGCTTGTCCCACCTCAACAGATGCTGTGCCACTGCCGACATGAAGAGTTGGATTGCATAATGCAAAGGGTTATTCTAGACATGTGAGTTTCTGCACAAGCAGTTAGCAGTCTCTACTGCAGGTGACTTCATTTGCTGTATATTTTTGAAACATAAAGATGGAGCTTGTAATTGCACATTTAGTTTGGTGTTATTTGTTTATATCTTAGTCCTTATGTAAGTTGCTAGCTCTGTGAAAGAAAGGACCCTAGATGTTTCCCATTGTTGGTGGGTCACAAATACCTGGCATGATAACTAACCCATAAAATGAATGAATGAATGAATGAGGCAAACAGATCTAAAATACAAGTATTTCATGTCATCTGTTTGATCTTGGCAAAGTTATTCAACTTCTTTGAATCTCAATTTCTTAATCTATGAAATACTGACCTCATTTGCTTTAAGCATTACAGAGATGATGTGCGTAACATTTACAGTAAGCAGTTGATAAATGGTAGATATAATTAGATTTCTTTATGGGGTGCTGGGTGGCTCGGTTGGGTAAGCCTCTGACTTCAGCTCAGGTCATGATCTCGCCGTTCGTGAGTTCGAGCCCCAGGTCGGGCTCTATGCTGACAGCTCAGAGCCTGGAGCCTGCTTCAGATTATGTCTCTCTCTCTCTCTCTCTCTGCCCCTCCCCCACTCATTTTTTTCTTTCTTTCTCTCTCTCTCTCTCAAAAATATTTTTTTATTTCAATATTTATCTAAAAAGGACACTAAGGACACTGGAGGAGGTAATGATAGGCAATGAGGAAACTTAAGCTCCCACAAAGGATACTCAGCATCTCACCAAGAAGTGAAACAAGAATATAGGTAAAATTGTATAGCAGCTGAGAGCCATGCAACTTATATGTGATGGTAAGTTAAAGCATATTTCAGAATGGAAAACCTCACTGAGAATGTCTGGTAAACTGAAAGTAGATACATAGGATGGTGAGTCAATCATACAAACCCAACAGTTGCACACAGAGGGTGGAACAAGGGTGACATTTTAAATTCCAAAGGGATCATAGAAATCAGGATAAATTACTCAATGGGAATAAAAAAACTTTAATACAGATATGTATGATGCAGAGGAAGATGTTTTGTTCTTTCCACATATGTAATATTGTATATTCAGCATCAGATTTCCATCCCACACTATACTGAAACACTGGATGTAGAAGACAAACATTATCTTTGCTCCCGGCTTTTGAGTATCTTAGTAGATATAGGGTTTAGGGGATTAAACCATGTCCCTGGAGCTCCTCACCCATTTTCATTTTTTGTTGGGCTCACCAATGATGACCAATGATGATCCTCTCCCCACTAAGCTCTATCATGATTTGCATGGCACTTGGCTCCTTGAATTTATTTATAATTTTATCACCCAAGAATGCTTCCCTAAATACTTTCTTGTTTTTAACTTTGTATAAATAGAATCCTATAGTATATGTGCTACATATTTTGTGATTTCTTTTACTAAAAGAAAAGAAGAAAAGTTAGACTACATTATAATAATGCAGTGTATTATTACAAGGATAAAAAATGCAAATCAAGCAGTGGGAAGAGAAGGAGAGAGAGAGAGAGAGAGAAAGAGAGAACAAACCAATGGGGTCTGATCCTGTCATTTTTGTAACACAGATCCCACAGCAATGGGAACAGAAGACACTCCTCTTCTTGAGTTTGGGCTCCTGTAGTTTCCTGCTGCAGCTGTGGCCAGGGCTCTTATAGGAGGGCCTAGGACAGGAGGTGGTGCAGGGAAAACGTGAGGAAAATGAGAGGAGGCCCCTCAATCTCTCTGAGCGCTAGGAGAGCTCGGCCCTTCACATCCTTGGTGCCAGAACTAGGGGCTTCTCCTTGAGCCTTCTCTGCATGTTGCCCAGTGCTCACTTCTTCACCGGCCAGAAATACAGGAGGCAAACAACAGCAATCTCACCGTCAGGTCAGTGGTGCTTCAGTGGTTGGTCTTCTTCCTCAACTTCCCTGACAGGGTTACTTTTCAGACTCTTCAAAAGCCACTCTGCGCATTATGCACCGGTTTTATATCAGGAGTCAATTCGTGTTGCTAGAGCAATGTGCAGCTGCTGTTGCTGCTTCTGCTAAGTTTTTTTTTCTTTTGTTTGGCTTCTAAGCCGGACTCCCCAAAGGTCCATATAGCTTAGTTTTCAGCCAAAAGTTGGTCAGAGATTGGGCTCGAACACTACAAGCCAGGAAAGCTTCCCCTATCTGCTGATGAATCTGAGTGTGGGCCAGGGAACACATTCAAACTTCAGGCCACTTTTAAGTTTGCTTCCCGTTTCCGCCGGGCTGTCTGGCATCTCCTCTGGGCATCGTAGGCTCCTTCTGCCAGGGGTGTGCAAGTAGCTGGCAGTTACAAACAGCTTATGTAGCATACACACACACGGCTTCTGACCGTCTCAACCAGAAGACCGGCTCAACTGGTCTCTTATGTATGTCAAGCAGTCCCACGATCTCAGGATAGAGGCCACTGTCCTTCCTTGTCCCCTTGTCATGGATGTTGCCACCTCACATGACACAGTCCAAATAAAACATGCCCTCTTTGGTGGCAAATGTATTCATAGGTCATCCTCCCATGGTAGAACTTCTATGCAAATAAGCTGGGGGAGACGAGAAAAGCCCTGCACAAAAATGTCATGGATTGGGCCCTTCTTACCTGAAATGTAGTCATTTTTTAAATCAATGCTTCTCACTCGATGGTGAGCTTTAGATTGAATTCCAGAGTACTAAAATATTTGTATTTTATAACCTTTTCCACTTTTACAATTGTCAACCTCCTCAATTCACCATGCTGGCAGCTGACTTCATAATTAGACATGATATCTTGATATTAAATGCTTAATGAAAAAATAAATTGTACTACCATGCAATCATTAAACAACTGGAAAATTGCATTTTGAAAATATGATAGTTTTAATAGCATCAATAATCATCAGAAACACGGAAATAAATCTAATAGACCTGAAAGACCTCTACAGTGAAATTTAGAAAACATTAATTACGAGGCAAACAAATGAAGGGTGACAATGACAAGTGACTAGGTTGGAAGACACAGTTTGATAAAAATTTGAATTTTACCCCAAAATGATTTGTAGGGTAAACTTAATTCTAATAAAAATCCCAGCAGGTGTGTGTGTGTGTGTGTGTGTGTGTGTGTGTGTGAATGTGTGTGTGTGTGTGTGTGTGTGTGTGTGTGTGTGTAAATGGACAGGGTGTTTCAAAGAACAGCAATCTTAAAAGAGAACAAAGGTAGAGGAATTACACTACCAGACACCAAGATCTATTAAAAAGCTGTAGGGGCGCCTAGGTGGCTCGGTTGGTTAAGCGTCTGACATCAGCTAAGGTCATGATCTTATGGTTCATGGATTTGAGCCCCACATCAGGCTCTGTGCTGATAGCTCAGAGCCTGGACCCTGCTTCAGATTCTGTGTCTCCCCCTCTGTCTGCTACTCTGTCTCCCTCTCTGTCTGCTACTCCCATGCTCATGCTCTGTCTCTCTCTCTCGCAAAAATAAATAAACATTCAAATATAAGCTTTAGTATTTGAAATGATGTAGTATTGAAGCAAAAGACAAATAAACCAATTGGGCAAAGTAAAGAGTCCAGAAACAACAGTCTAAGCATACAGTAAACAAATCTGATAACCTAATGTAATGAGGAAAAAATATATTTTCAATAATTAGTGTTAGATCAAATAGATAATCATGTGAAAACAAAATGAAATTTACCCCATCTCACATCATAGGCAGAAGTTCTAGAAATATATGCCTAAATGCAAAGACAAAACAATAACATTTTCGGAAGAAAACAAGAGAGAATATCTTTATGACTTCGAAAACACAAATATTCCTTAACCAGAACACAAAATGTACTAATAATAGAGGACTGATAATTTAAACGATATTAAGGATAAGGAATACTGGTCAGCAAATAACACCATTATGTAGTAAAAGGGCAAGCCACAGCATGGATAAGGTAGTTGTTTGTGCTATATTTAGAATGTATAAACATGAAAATTAATAAAAAATACAGTCCAAAAAAGAAGATGACAAAACGTTTCATAGGAACTACACAAAGGTAGCAAGCAATCCAAATGAAAAATACTGAGACACGTACAAATTTAAAACATAATAAGATACCAGAAGGGAAAGGCTAAAATAAACAAAAAAGAGAAAAACAAGAAAAAAGAGAGTGAGGGAATGAGGGAGAAAAGGAAAAGACAGAGAGGAGTAAAAGCAGAAGATTTGGGAAGGAGGAGGAGAAAGAAATAAAGCCACGAAAGCAGAGAAAGAAACACTGAGAGAAACAGTGAGAAAAAAGACCGAACTGAGTATAGAAAAGAATTTGGAGGAGGAGGTAATCAGATCTTTCACACACTCCTGGTGAATGTACACAATGTTAGGCCCATTTTGGAAAACCACTTAGCAGTGTCTAACAAATCTAAACATATATGATTATTTACCCATCAGACTCAGTCCTAGGTACATATACCCAAGAGAAATGCAAATATATGGTCACCAAAAGGGATTACACGAATATTTTCATTCTTATTATTCTTAGTAAGACAAAACGGGAAATTCCTTTAATGCCAATCAAAAATTTAAAAAATAGATATATTTTACTCAGATAATGGTTAACTATATAATAATAATAATAATAATAATAATAATAATAATAAACAGTCTGCAACTGCTTATAGAATTAGGACTGAATCTCAAAAACATAATACTGGGAAAGAAGTAAGACAAGAGTTTAAACTGTATGTTATAGCTATACAAATTTCAAAAACAGAAAAAAAACAAATGTATAGGACTCTAATTCAGGATTGTAGTTAGTCATGAATGAAAAGAGGCATGTTTTTTGTTGTTTTTTTTTTCCGATTATGTTCTGTTTCTTCAATTGGATGTCAGTTATCCAGGTGTGTTCAGTTTACAAAAATTCACTGACCTGTACGTTTGTAATCTTTACAAGCTCACACAAATTTACATATGTCAAGAAAATGTTTATGCAAATAACCATTTGCATTGATTTTTTTTTAAGTTTATTTATTTATTTTACAAGACCGAGAGTGCAAGCAGGGAAGGGGCAGAGAGAGGGAGAGACAGACTCCCAAGTAGGCTCCCACTGATAGCACAGAGCCTGACATGGGACTTGAACTCAGGAACCATGAGATCATGACCTTAGCTGAGATCAGGAGTTAGATGCTTAACCAACTGAGCCACCCAGCACCCTGGCATGATTTATTTTTAATGCAAGTTACAGTGGATTGAAGAGTATCCCTAAAAAAATATAATTTCCATTCACTTGTTCTAAGAGAAGAAAAAAATGGTGTAACTATACTCAATGATTAGGAGTCTCTTCTCTATCCCAAAGCTCTTAATTTACGTTCAACAAGAATAGTGACTTGTAATAACATACGGATATTACTAATATACATGGAGATTACTGTTACACAGGCCAAGGCTGAAAAAAATGGTCAGAAATTTTACTTCATATAACCAAAGTATGGCAACATACTGTCTACTTAGTCACTGAGAATTTTCCGAAGACTCAAGAGGGAAACCACTGACCAAATACGGGACACCTTGAACATCATAAAAAGTAACAGTGGTAATATGTTTTGACACATTGCATTAGAAAGAAGGAAAAGAAGACCATAATGATATATAGAGGTAAATGACACAGGGAAGGGAAAAGAAAACCCTTCTCTGGAACAGAATTCTAGCTCAAAAATGTAGAATGAATGATAAAATTAGAAAATCATGATTAAGCAACATTTAATGTAAGAGTAACCAATATAGGTCACTGGTGGATGAAAAGAAGAAAGAAATAGGATATTAACAGAGTTTTCAAGTATAGATTGTCCCAAAGATGACGTAATCATTACAAAGGTGGAAAAGTTAACTTGAACAATGGAAAGACTGGACACAAAGTATTTTACAGGTGATCAAAGTCAGCATCAACCACATTGGGATAAATGGAAATGTGTACCCTCATGCAATGAAATGGAAAGTAAGAACATCACTTACGTAGTTGCTTTTTTTTTTTTTTAAGTTATGATGAAGTGTTTAATTTCAACAATGAACAGGGTATTTTAATGAATCCCCATACTTGTCACCCAGTTTTAGCAACTAACAAGTCATGGCCAATTTTGTTTCACCTGTAACCACATTACCTCTACCACTTGCATATTGCTTTTCAGTCACAGCTAATCTTTATTGACAACCTGCATTTTAGCCATCACTTATTAGGTAGTTTTGACAATCTTTTCAGTGATTTTCCTTAAATGATCAACTCTTTTTTCATAGTTTCCCATTTCCATTGTGTTTTCTCTTCTGATTTTGATTTGAATTATCCTCAAATTCATGTTATGAATACATAATTCAAGTCACAGTGCTGTGCTATAGTTTTGTTGTCTTTGCAATTATTTTGAAAAGACATTTTTCATCTAACTTTTAATTCACATTATCAATTTTCATTGGATGCTTACTTTGTACGAATACTGCCCAAGATCTTCTTTTTAATACACGGTGTTTGGATTTTGTTGCATCAGTGAAAACAGGTGATTCCTTAAAGACAGGAAAGGTTTGGGGCTCCTGGGTGGCTCAGTGGGTTAAGCGTCTGACGTCAGCTCAGGTCATGATCTCACAGTCCGTGAGTTCGAGCTCTGTGTTGGGCTCTGTCCTGACGGCTCGGAGCCTGGAGCCTGCTTCAGATTCTGTGTCTCCCTCTCTCTCTGCCCCTCCCTGCTCATGCTCTGTCTCTCTCTGTCTCAAAAATAAATAAAAACATTAAATTTTTTTTAAAAAAAGACAGGAAAGGTTTGAGTAGCTTACAAGGTTTCTAGCTTCAAATATGCTCTGGTTTTGTTGGTAGAGCAAAGTGTAGTTTTTTGACAGATGCCATTGTTTTTGTTTTTTGTTTTTTCAAGAGTTGAAGTATCCTTTTGATCTCATGTTATTTGTTTTGTTAGCTTTTGTAGGACCTTTCATTCCTCCCACTTATTTCTATTTTTTCCCATTTACCATCCAGCCTTCCTGTGCTTAGTGGCAGTGCTTTCCAAAATCTGCCTCTTTTGCATTTTCAAACCTCTTCCTTTTACGTTCTCTGGAAACGAGTGCTCTGCTTCATCAGATATGTCTTCATTTCAAATAAGACTCTCTCTTTGTGGAGATGACTTTGTTTTCTACCACTGATGGGCCTTGACTGCCCTCTCTTATTTTCCACATTCTCCTTGTGACTCCCCACTTCTAGGATGGCCTTCAGTGTTGGTTCTGTTAATGGTGACAATTTCTTTCACTTTAAGTGTATGCTGAAATGTATTATGTTTTGTTTCCCAGATATTCTGCAGTTTTGGATCATTGATAGTTGCCCTTGCTGTCTTTGAGGTTCCTTTGATTTTCAGAAGCTGGGTAGTAAGTTTGCAGAAAATGGAAGTCCTGTAGGCATACTGTAAGACTTTCTAGTAAATAAATTAATACCTGCGTGTGCATAAGGTGCAAAACACTGCAAGAGCCCAACTAGCCTCATACTAGGCAAATGTAATGTGTAAAGGAATCCATATTCAGATTACTGAGCTGACTTTCAATCATGATGTCTCTCAGAAACATCTCTCTATAAAACAGAATGGTGTGTGTTTTAATTTACTTTTGTATTGTGCTCCCAAAATATGTTTTTTAATGTTTATTTATTTATTTTGAAAGAGAGAGAGCATGTGTGAACAGGGAAGGTGCAGAGAGAGAGGGAGAGAGGGAGAACGTCAAGCAGGCTCCTCGCTGCTAGTGCAGAGCCCGATATGGCCTCAATCCCACCGACCACAAGATCATGACCTGAGCCAAAATCAAGAGTCAGATGCTCAGTCGACAGCCACCCAGGCGCCCCCCTCCAATATTTTTATATAAATGTTTATATATAAAAATGTCTACACTTATTAAGTTCCATCATGATATCTGTATGGAACATCACTAAATTCATTCCTCACACTTGGAGATCAGAAAAACTTGTCATCTTTCAAATACATTTTCCCTTAAAAATAAAAGACAACATAGAGAAAAATTTTAGAGGAGTGAGTTCTGACAAAAAAAAAAAAAACATGCTCTGGTCAAGTTCTAAGAGAGAGCTAGGAGATGCTCATGTTTCTGGTGGTAGTACAATTTATAACAATAGATTTAGAGGTCACAATGAGGTCACAATGATATAAAGTATTAACAATTCACATATTCTTAAGTTTGATTTACTATTTCCACTTTTTCATATTTACTTTGATAAATACAAATATATGTAGACACAGAGCCATGAACATGAATGTTTATACCCACAGTGTCTGCAATAGGAAAAAATGTGACTAAAATCTCCATTAATTGACATATAAAATAGTGTGGATCTTTACTACAGAGTATTGTGTAGCAGTTTACAAATTGGCATGATTATTTTTTTATTTTTTTTTTAAATTTTTTTTTTTTCAACGTTTTTTATTTATTTTTGGGACAGAGAGAGACAGAGCATGAACGGGGGAGGGGCAGAGAGAGAGGGAGACACAGAATCGGAAACAGGCTCCAGGCTCCGAGCCATCAGCCCAGAGCCTGACGCGGGGCTCGAACTCACAGACCGCGAGATCGTGACCTGGCTGAAGTCGGACGCTTAACCGACTGCGCCACCCAGGCGCCCCAGCATGATTATTTTTTTAAATGAGATGATTACTTGGATGTCTATATGGGAAAACGTCGAACCACACTCAAATTGTACATCCACATGGATCAGACACTTAATAGTAAAAATTTAAACAATGAAGTTTCTAGAAGCTAACAAGAGGAAATCTCTCCATGACCATGATGCAGGCAAAGATTTCTTTAACAAAAATTATTATTATGAGAACAGTTAAAAGAAACTTTCTAATCATTAAAGCGCAATTAAGAGAGCATAAAGCAAATCAAAGAGAGGAAGAATATATTTGCATCTATATCTAAGAATGACTTGTATAGAACGTGTGATAATCTCCCAGAAGTCATTAAGACAGTGATAGACAGCTATTGGTGGTGAGGGGAGAAGATAAAGATTAGAAAAAGTCACTTCATAAAAGAAGATTTCGAAAAAGTCACTTCATAAAAGAAGATTTCTAAATGGCCAATGTAAAAAGAAAATGTTATCAATAACATAAGACATTAGGGTATTTCAAATCAAAACTGCTTAAAATATTACTATGTTCTCACTAGAATGACTATATGTAAAAAAAAAAAAGGAAAAAGAAAAACTAGCTTAATGAGCCACTGGAACTCACATCCACTACTGAGAGAATATAAATCAGTACAAATGCCATGGAAAACATTGTGGCAGTATCTCTTAATGCTACAGATCTGCTTACCTAACAAACTAGCAATTACACTTCTGTGTAAATATTCAAATGGAATGAATACTTTGGCCCACTAAAAATGTTTATAGGAGTATTCATAGTAGCTTCATGTATAATAGCTAAAAAATGTAAACAACACAAATATCCATCACAAACAAAATGTGTAATATGTGGTTACATGCTCATATAAAGAAAAACTATAGTGAAATGAAAAAAAAAAAACCCTACTTCTCACAATAATGAGGGAAAATCACAAAGTAATGCTAAACAAAAGAATCCAGACACAAAAGTGCAGTACAAATCCATTTTTAAATCAGTTAAAATAAACTATAATAATTTAAGTCAGAATGGTAGTTACCTTTAGGGTATCTTGACCGAGAAAGACACAATAGTGTTATTCGAGGTGTTGGTAATATTTTGTGTTTTCATTTCTTAATGTTTACTTTTGACAGAGAGCAAGTGGGGGAGGGGCAAAGAGAGGGTGACAGGATTCTAGCAGGCTCCACATTGACAGTGGTGAGCCCAATGTAGGGTCAAACTCAGGAACAGCAAGATCATGACCTGAGCTGAAGCTGGATGCTCAACTGACTGAGCCACCCAGATGCCCGGGTGTTGGTAATATTTTAATATTAAACCAACTGATGGGGTGGTTTTGCATGCAGTTTAACTTCTAAATGTAATTTTAATACTGCTGTATTTTTAAGATTATTAAACTTTATAATTAGAAAAAGAAAATGAAAGTTATCTCTATATAATTTACATAGAAATATTTCTAAGATATAGTATAAAGAACAAAAGTAAATTGCAAAACAACATCTATAGTATGAACCTGTTTATATAACTATCTCGTCTAAAAAAGTATGAAACAATACCACATATTTGTATGTATAATTTTCATCTGTGTGCTTAAAACCAAACGTATTTCACTAACAGAGTAATTCCAGGAATTCTTCACCATAGTTTATTTAGGTCAGATTATTCTTTTTGGGCCAGTTTTCCCTAGTTCTAGTTTTATGCTGACAAAATTAAACGGAGATATTTTCCCAGTTTCAAATTTACTCTAACAAATAACCCAGCCAAAGAATTTTGCCTCTTCAAATTAAATTTAATTACTTTATTTAATAAAGCATTAATTGTAATGATATATATTACACACACACACACACACACACACACACACACACACACTGAAAACCGTGCTTTTTCCTTCCCTTCTTTTACTTGAAAGACCAGAGGACTGTCATAGATCCTAAATTCTATATTGGTGTCTTATCAGTGCTAACATTATAGTCAATTCAAGGACCAATGATCAGTCTTTTCTGGAGTTATAAGGTCTGAGTTGCAGTGAAGGATAGAGTGAAAATGATCAGTCTTAAGCACTTGTTACAATAAGTCACCAAGTATTTACCTATCATGAATCTTGTGCTTAATCCTTTTCTAGGCAGCCTGAAGAATAATGAGAAAATAAAGACATGTTTTTGGTTACAAAGAAAATAATAATTCAATTAAAAAGAGATTTTTTTTGTTAACATATTTTGTATAGAAGGGTTATCTGTCAAATTGATAGATTAAATTATAATCCAGACTAGAAAGCAAGTGATAATTTCACACTTATCACTTAGGGCACTTATGGAATTATTAGGCTGATAAATCTGTATTGGGATTATGTAAAACAAAAAAGTGACATAAAATTGATTACATTACACTTTGATGACTCTGAAGGAATTAAGAGTAATGAATATGATAAGTTGATTTGGCTCAAAATTAAAACTGGGATTCTTAACCTCTGCCTATCACAAAGTCTTAATTATTTTTGAAAATCGCCAAATCTTTACTCGTGGTAAGAGGCTTTGCACTGGGTAGAAAATACAAGTTGTAGTACTGACGATGATGAACAAGATGGTAATAAAAATAATAATTTCCACAAGATGTCACTTGGCCAAGTTCAGACAAGTAGAAAGACAACCAAAGTACAAATACAGTTTTATCTTAAACCAAGTTCATAACATTTCTGTCACCCCAGAATTTCTTCTATCTAGTTTTATAAAAGTATAAAAAACTGCTTCTTCATATGATATAAGCTGATGTAAATATATTACCTATCATGTCACTCAAAGCCCCAAGGATTGACAACATGCAACATTTTACACCAAATAAAAGTATATTTGTACTTCCAAGGTATATTGCTTCTATCAGATAAGAATTATGTTCTCTCTTAAATTTACCTTTTTGCCTACTCTCTGGGCATATATAGCCAAATATGAAGCTATTAACTGGAAATGTAAATATTACCAATGGCATTTTATTTCCTCTTCTGTCCTGTGTATGTATTTGTTCAATGTATTTGAAGTCACCTGAAATTCTTCTTCAGAATATTTGAGTTAAGGTTAAATTAAAATCTGATGTGACAGGCACTGAATAACTACTATTAGTAATTATACACAAAGCTTCAACAACTATGAGCCAGATACAACTCTATTATTTTTTAGTAGCCTACGTGAATGGAACGTATTTTTGGTTCCTGCTAGCAGTGATGAAGAGAAAAAAAAAAAAAAAAAAAAAAAAAAGACTTGGTTCACAATGCAAAGAATAATAGAACTGAAAGGGATCTCCAAAGATGAAGTATATCTTTGCCACATCTAGGCAGTCTTCAAGTATTCCAGACAGACGGGCATCAAACTTCTCAAATATCTCCATGGAAAAAAAGACCCTGCCATCATTTGCTTTCAATCTTATGTGTTTCCTCAGTGGTTTTCCCACTGAGATGCTCTCCATGAAGCTGTCTGACTTCTTCATTCTTGCCAATTTTCTCTTCTAGACTTCTGTCTAAGCAGACTGTGTTTTCCAAGATCAGTACTGATTCAGCCTGTTATTTCTGCTTTATGCTTCTGAGCACCAAGGGCTATGATTTTAGCACATGGTGCATTAGTGTTCTAAACACCATTGAGAAGAAAACAAGGTCCCAAAGGGTGAAAGCATTAATGAAAACAATGAGCATTTTAGTAAGAAGACCACGGCATTTATTTACATCAGTGTCCCAGAATGATACAGAACTTTGCCAATTGTAGCCAGCATTTCAAGAATCGATTATCTTTTATAAGTTGTAAATACAGGTATCATTTCCATTCATTCAAAATTCTTTAGAAAGCAAAATATGGAAATGTTTTCTAATTTAAATGGTAAAAGAAGAAGAAGGCAAGAGACTGGAATCCTTGCCATGCTCAGCCCTAAAACAGAAGATCCTCTGTTTGGGCAACAGTACTGTGGATATAGCCAAGAGACTGTTTTGGCACAAAAAAGAATATATCAGCATTACCAGTGCCAGTTACATTCCATTGCCTTTAGTTTCCTGGCTGAGTACATCTGTGTGTTTGGGGGAGGGGAAAAGGCAAGAGGGAGGCAGAATCTGGCAGCCATTTCTCTTCTTCTCTACAATGTCCTTTTTAGTATCTAAATGAGAATATGCTTATATTTCATCATCATTTTGCAGTTCTAACTATTGGGAATATCAACATTGAGATAGTTACCACACTATTGCTGAACACAGCTATTACTCTGTTTATCTAAAGTCAAGGAAAGAAAAAAAAATGATTTAATGAAACTTTGATCATTCTGATGTTTATTTTTTTCATTGAAGTTCTACCTTTCTACTGTTGTCTAATAGTAATAAAAAAACATAGTAGCTTATAATAATAATTTATTATGTCTCATGGTTTTCCGGGTTGACGGAGCTCACCTGGGGAGTTCTTACTTGAGATGTGTCATGCATTTGAAGGAAGATGTAGGCTGGTCCTCTAGTCACTTTAAGGCTTGACTGAGTTAGAAGTCCAAAATCTCTCCCTTAAATGACTGGCAGTTGATGCTGGCTTTTGGCTAGGCTCTTATTTGGGGTTGATTACTGGAGCACCAATATGTGGTCTTCCCACGTGGCCAGCGCTTCTTCCAGCATGGCAGCTGTGTTCTGACAGGGAGTATCCTAAACATGAGCCTTCCAAGTGAACTGAGCCTGCCAGTTTCTGACGGTCTGGGCCCAAGAACTGGCACAGCACCATTTCTGCTGAATCTGATTGTTGAGAGCAGTCTCAGAGACCTCCCAGAATCAAGACAAGGGAGAGGGGCACAGACTGTCCCTCTTGGATGGGTGGAGCATCAGAGAATCTGTGACCGTCTTTAATCTGCCATACTTTATTTATAACCATAGTTGGAGAGTCTCATTTTAATTAAATGGCTAAAATTGTTTGTGCATATCATTGAGATGCTATATAAAAGACTCCACAGTTTACAATGTGCAGAATAGTAGTCAATTAAGCACAGTATGTATCTTGCCAGTAGGGAAAGCACATTAACAGAATTAGTACAGTTTGATTTGTACCCCAATCCTCTTCACTCCTGGAGCTAAATTTTATAGGATTGACACATGCTTTGGTATAAGGTATTCTCTTATTGGCCCCAAATGAGCAAAGAAAGGTATGGGTAGTGGAGGTGGGGATCCGTATAAGGATATTAAGTCTCTGCATATCATTCTCTTTTCATAGCACTGAAGGCAGAAATAAATTGTGTTTCATATTAACTTTAATTTTTATGGGGCACATCATTCTGTAATGCTAGATTCCCAGTGGTTCATAAATTGAATTTTGTGTGTTAAAATTACCCCTATATCCATCTACTCTTACAATGACCCTTATATTCCACAGGAACCCTCTTCCCAGCGTGTCTCCTATGAAACTCAGATTATGTCCAGTCGAGTCTGTTCCCTAGTCTTTTGCATTCTAAGTAATGGTTTCTTGACCTATTCCCCAATTTCCATGGGCAGGGAGGTACAAACCATTTGTCATGATTAGCTCAAACTCTCAAAGACTAATATTCTTGTGTTCAATTATTCTATAAACACTGTATCTGTTTCACCTTGTTTTACTTAAGACCATGTGAATTAAAGTTGTTTCTATGCCTCTTTCTGGGGTAGAAAGAAAAACACATCTAATACGCTCAGGAATTAAAATATACTAACATTCAATGTACCTTGAAGGTCTTACTATATTGGAGCATTCGAGCAAAATAATGGAATTTTTACAACCCCAGTGATGGGCAGACGGACATACAACCCTTTTCATGTTGTGACAAGTGCTCATTAGCCGATATATCCCTAATATAACCTGTATTTCCTTAAACCTCTCTATTTACAGGAAACAATATTAACCATATTTGTCTTCTTTTTATAACTATTTAAAAGTGCAGGTTGATCATATGCTCTTTCCTTATAGACTTAAATAAATTTAAGCTTGCTCTCTATAACACCTGAAATGTGAATAGTAACAACTAAACAAAAAGCAAAGCAAACAAAAGTGCCCCAAACAAACAACAACAGAACCATTAAAAAAATAGCAACAACAAACCTGTGTTAAGCATAGTGGGATGTAACTATATCCAAACCAGTTAAGTATTTCACAGAGTACTTAACAAGGTTATTGGAAACATATTCAATCTTTTGAAAGGTAAAAATCACACAAAACTTATATCTAAAGGTTTGTACTATGTTCCTTTCATTGTCATATCAATTTAATATTGTTTTGGGAATGAGTTATTGCTACATTCTGCCTATTTTTTTTCCAACAGGATAATACTATTTATCTGCCTAATAATGACAAATAGATTTCATCTCATGTGACAACTCTAATCAATTGATAGTGGCTGCTTGAGGCATTGTTTTGTGAACAGTTCCGAGGCTATGTCTGGACTCAACAGGACAAAAAGTTCTTTATATCGTCCAAGGGCATGGTACAGGAAGTTAAGTAACTAAGTGAAAGGTATCAGTCATCCCTTCATTGTCTGCTAAGAACCATGGACAGCGATTTATCCCTGATGTTTCAAAAGCCCATTGTAGAGCTAGTCACTGTTGTACTCCTATTAACTGGCATAAAATAAGCATTCATCAAATGAACAATAAACAAATTAAAAAAATACTGAATTGTGAGTTTTAGAAAATATGTATGAAATGGATATACACTGGGAATGCAAATTATATGGATGGATGAATCAACAAACATGTCTTTTTAAAAATTTTTATGTTTTATTTATTTTTGAGAGCAAGAGAGACAGAGCATGAGTGGGGGAGAGGCAGAGAGAGAGGTGTAGACACAGAATCTGAAACAGGCTCCAGGCTCTGAGCTGTCAGCACAGAGCCCTACACGGAGCTCGAACTCACAAACTGTGAGATCATGACCTGAGCTGCAGTCGGATGCTCAACCAACTGAGCCACCCAGGAACCCCTCTTTTATTAACTTTATTTTTATTTATTGTGAGAGAGACATGGAAAGCAAGCACAAGGAGGGGAGCAGCAGAGAGAGAGGGAGACGTAATCCCAAACAGGTTCTGTGCTGTCAGTGCCGAGGTCAATGCAGAGTTCGAACTCACAAACCGTTGGATCATGACCTGACCCGAAGTCAAGAGTCAGAGGCTCCACCAACTGAGCCACTCAAATGCCCCAACAAACATGTCTTTCATACACTTCCAGAAACAGTAAGAATGTTGCAAAAGGAGCCAATATATAATCTAGATTCTTATTAAATATTCTATCCCTTTACTAAAATGTTTTCTAAAGTATTAAATAGTATTAAATGTTTTCTAAAGTATTAAATAGTATTAAATAGTCTAAAGTATTAAATATTAAATATTATTAAAAAGTATTAAATAGTTTCTAAAGTATTAAAGTATTAAATAGTCTAAAGTATTAAATTAAATAAACATTTTCTCCTTAGAAATCATGGAATTACAATTTTAAAATTGAATGAAATTCTGAAATTAAAAAAAATTAAACTAGAATGAATTTTCAATATTTGAGTGCATGTGTATCCCCCTGGACCCATTCCTTCACTCCCTCTCTAGGTTGAGACTCTAGAGTACAATATGTGTTAAATAAAACTTCCCTTCCCACACATAGCCATACATATTTCTCCATAAATATTTAATATGGGGATAATCACCTGATATCACTATATGATGATAAAACTCTATATTTGTAAATAACTCTAGTTGGATCTTCTTGGTCATTTTCTCAGAAATTAAATGGAAAACATTTCTCTAGGGTATAGTAAACTATACTAATACAATATATTTTTGAAATAAATAGTCTAATGTGTGGGGGTATTATATAACTACACCAGGCATCATATTGTCAACAACAAAATAATAATATTATAAATGATAACAATACTGAGTGGTAAGGGTGTACTCATTTGTGTGTCTCCTTCAATGGCCTCTGAATTTCTTAAAGTCAATTCACAGTGTTTATCTCCAAATTCTCAACAGTTTTGATCTCTGCATGGGAAGATTGTAAACACACACTAGGGATATAATGAAAAGAACTTGCCAAATACAGAAAGCCAGGTTAAAGTTTAGAACTAGTCTTCAAAAATATTGGGAGTAGGTAAGAAAGAAAGTATAGGTATTCTAAGTTTAAAATATAATGAACAATGAACTCATTCAGCAGTTATGGATTCATTATTACGGCTGTAATCTCTGTTGTTCATCTAGGGAGCACAATGCAATATGAGGTATCTCATTGGCATACTGTTTCCACTTTCACTCCTTATCCATTCTGAACAGTTATTTATGTGGCCTTTGCTATAATATGAATTCTAGGTAAATTTTATATCAAAATATTTATCATTAAGGTCTAAAAATTTCTGCGAATCGTGTGTGATTATTCCTATTTGTGGCTGTGGAAATCAGAGACTCAGAGAAGTTCAGTGACTTATCCAAGTTCACATTTTCACTACACTAGAGCTCACTTCCTTAATGTGTAAAGAGGAGAGAGTGAGAAAGACGGAAATTGTGTATGTGTATGTGTTTGTATGTGTATGTGTCCACTACATAGCAAATGGGTCCTCTTGTTGACTTTTTTTGAGGTTGGGCCAAGGTTAGAGTTTAGGATAGGTGGTGGCTCTTGACAGAAGTTTGGAGTGTTGGAGGAGAGCAGAGAGGCCAGGGCATTTATCCTCTACCTCCTTTCCAAAGAGATTGGCTCACCTTGACTCCATCTCTTAACCAAAGTTCATGGTTTTCTTCAAGGCTACTGACACTGTTCAGGCCTGTCCTCTCCAGAGCCCTAGGAGTGGAAGACCCAGGTCACCGCACACTGACCCGACCACGTGCTTTCCCAGGAACTATCCTTTGTAATTAATCTCTTTGTAAGTAAAATTTTCTAAGAGTGCCATGTGTTTACTGTGGGACCCAGACTGATCTACTGGGTGGACGCATGTATTAGAGTCTTTCTACTATCCAATTATTTCTGTAACATTCTATAGTATTTTGTTATCATAAGTTTTATGCTGCAATGGCTTGACTACAGTAGAATCCGTGAAAGAATTAGATAACAAGATATTATAGATTGTATATTCAAGCTCCATAAGGTACTTTGTATTTTTTTTTTTTACAACTGAATATAGCCAATTGCTGATATACAAACAAAATTCTGCGCCTTAACATTAAAACAGATTTATAGAAGAAAATGTCTTGTAGTATTTGCAATTAAGTTTCCTTTGGCTGTGAAAAGGCCAAAGCTATTATTTTAAGGGAGGCTAAGGAAGCAACAAGTGTTGCACTTTTAATTCCCAGATCAGCAGTGATGATAGCATAGCATTATTTACACTCACTTTCCAATAGAATCTGCTTAGCTCTGTCAAGATCAAAGCTAAGCAAAACTCTCCTTTCTCACCACTTTGTCATCCTTACCCTTACAGGCATGAAAATGGAAATTCTTTCCTGTTATGGGGAGATAATGTTGCTATGGTTATAAAGGTAAAGTAGATTTATCAAAATAATTGGAAACATGATTCTCCATTAGTGATTGCAGGGACAGGTTGACATGAAAACACTAAACTTTAATATTTTTTTCTCTCCTTTGCTCCCTATTTCTTCAATTTCTGTATAACAAGCTTCATGTTGTACATACCAACAAACATCTATCACCAGGATGATAATATATATCATAATTTGGAAACTTGAGTTACATTCCAGGTATTATATGTATGTATATACTGATACTGACTATATTTGATGCTTTTTTCTGTATAAGGCTTTGGATAGGGTAGTTGAAGTGGGAGAGAATAGAGAATTCACGTTGAAAACTGTCTATAATCTGTTCTTTCTTCAGTATGATCATGTATTTTAAATCTTAAATGATCCTATCACACCAGATTCATGAAAACTGATGAGAATAAAATCATTGGCCCATAATAATGTAATAATTATAAGCTTTACAGTAGAACTTCACTTTTTGAATTAAAGTGATAAGGAAAGTGAACCATCTCTCTCTCTCTCTCTCTCTCTCTCTCTCTCTCTCTCTTTTTATTTTGCCATAGCTAGATGTAATAACCTCTCCTTTTCCAAGGGCACTCCCATTTTATTAGACAAATTCCTTTCCATCTCTCATACTTTCCTAGGAAAACTGAAAATCCATTGTTTTCTCTTTACCCTGCCTTGCTATCCATATTATTCTCCACAATTCATATTCCATTAAAGAGGTGTCAATCTAGAAGGTAAACTGTGTTGATACTCTTATTTGACCTGAAAACAGTGCTTCCTGGCTATTTTCACCTGAAAATCTAAGGCTATATGGCACACAGTCCAAATAGCTTCTGATTAAAGGTAATAATCTTACCTAAGAGTTGAGGAAATTCATAAGTTCATAGTAAGAACATAGAGGATTTGTAAATAATTTACTAAATTAAAAGTCTTTGCTAATGATCTAGCTTTTCTCCAAATTTACACTCGCATGTATTCCAGTGAACTCAGACTCTAATACACATTATACTCTTCTCTCCCCACCCCTGAATATTTAAAAGTCCTCTATTTTCAGGGTATATCATCGAATTGCACTTTTCCACCACTCCCCATACCCCATAAAAGCAGTCAAACCCAAGTGACTGGTTCCAAACAAGGAATGTGGGAGTATGTTTGGTCTGGCTATTTATTTGTTTCTGTGAGATATTCCAGAAACTTATTTTTTCCATCTGGTACTGTGATCAGCAGCATTCAAGGCTGTCCCTGACTTGTCACCTTATACCATTGGATGATTATAATGAACAGATCCTTCTGCCCATGTACAAAGGACATGTAACTTAAGGAGGGAACTATACATTTGCAGTTTTAAGTCACTAAAATTTAGGGTTGTTTGTTGCTACAGGGTAATTTACTAATTCTAAATAATGCAGAAGCAAATCATAGGGAAAAAAATAAGTACAAAACACCCCTGAAAACTACAGATACAGATAATCTCATAGAGAATGAAGATGTGTCTTTTAGAGGAGTACAATAGTAGGATTTAGGAAAGATACTTTTCGGACTCACTTAAATAAAAGAGAAATTATAACCACATAAATTTTATATGAAATGATTACTGGAAGGTATGATTGATGGCAAAAGTCAATCAATTCTCCAAAAAAGGATTTTGACAGAGATTGGAGAAGAAAGTTCATGGTGCCTATAAGCCCTCTTAAAGGCATACAGCCAAGAGACTGTAAATCTCAATATAAAAAGGCCATTTCCTTCAAGAAGACCAGATGCCTGATCTGATTAAGTCCAATAAGTGCAGAAAGATTATCAAACCATTAGACAGATTAAAAAAAAAAGATTAATTGCAATGAATTTATAGTTTACATAATTGAAATGCTTTATCTGGAGGATTCTCAATCAATTCAACAAACCAAATTCATATTTTACAGTGTATTCTATTAATACCTAAAACTTACATTTTTTGTTTTAGCATTTTGTGACACCATTATCTCTGGGATTGTGGAAATATGTACTACCATTTCTTCTTAGGTTTTCTTTTCTTATCATATATACTTAACCGTGTATGCAATTTTTTTCTGATAATAACTGAATTACTTTTACGGACATCTTATATAATGTTATAGAAGTCTTTAATTTTATGTTATTAAGCTTTGTAAGCCAAGAATTTTGGGAGTAAACATTTCAAATTTTGTATTAGAAGGGTAAGACCCAGTGTATACTATAAAACATTTAGGGGCGCCTGGGTGGCTCAGTCGGTTAGGCGTCCGACTTCAGCTCAGGTCACGATCTCGCGGTCCGTGAGTTCGAGCCCCGCGTCGGGCTCTGGGATGATGGCTCAGAGCCTGGAGCCTGCTTCCGATTCTGTGTCTCCCTCTCTCTCTGCCCCTCCCCCATTCATGCTGTGTCTCTCTCTGTCTCAAAAATAAATAAATGTTAAAAAAAAAAAAATAAAAAAAAAAAAACATTTAACCCTCAATCATTACTTTTTATGTTTTAAGTATTTTCCAAAAATGAACTTATCAGCGGAATGACCTCCTAAACTCATAAAGGAAGAAAATATCAAAGTAAAAACCTTTATTAATAACCATATTTCAAACTTGTCCCATAGATATATTAATGATGAGTTAATACACTCTTTGGTTTATACCATTTCCATAAAAAAGTGAAAATGAGCCCTACAGCCCCAAACCAACCCCTCTCTTCTTAATCACATATTAATCTGCATATGTAAGAGACCATTAGATAAGCACCATTCAGGGCTAGTGGAGAAATGGGGTGTCCTCCAAACCCCCATGTCATTTGTGTTGGCTGGAAGGAAAATTATCATTTGACACTGACCTGCGCACGGCTGCTATAACAATGGCCGCTACTAAACATCCTGCTTCCAGAGAATCAGTCCTAATGAGCATGGAATATCCCATCTTGTACAGAAACCCAAGATAAAACACCAGCACATCTATTTAGCATGCATCTATTTTTTTTTCCTTCTCTTATACAGACCATTTGTACTTTGGTTCGTGTGATAACACAGACTTGGGCATAATATTTAAAAGTATGAGAATCTTTTTTTCTCTCTTTTAAATTATATTATAGCAATGCTTAATATATTTAATAGCAATCGTTAACATTTGTAATACTCAAGATTTGAAAATATGCACATATATGCAATCCAACAACTTATATATACTCCTGATTCTATTAATCTTTAGTCTAGGTATAGTTTTCAGCTGATTTCACATGTCAAGGTATGAAATGAAGGGGAGATACACATGTTTTTTAGTACCACCTGTATGCTGTCAGTTCTAGAACTGAGACAAAATCTACACAAGGTGGAGAGTTTGACTCATAAATAATAATATAAAATAACAATATGAAAGTTTCCAAGGAAATACAGAGACCTTTAAAAACAATTGATGGCAGACTGACTTTGGGAACGGTGGAGGGAGGATCTCAGTCATAGTTCTCCCACAAAAATAGGGTAAATACTGGCAAAAGAAATAATACTAATAATTTAGAACTCTGGAAATTATCCAAAGCCACAGAACAAGCTGGAAATTATTTATCGAAGAAGAAACTACCAAACCTTGGCAAGACAGCAAGATTTGTGATGTTTTCATCCCCTTCATCCATACCATAGTTACACAGTAATCATAAAAAAAAAAATGTTTTTCAGCCAAAAGAAAGACTAAAAGCATTTTGAATTTTGTTAAATGTCCCATTACCAAAGCACAGTCAAAATTATGTCCAAATTTGTAGGTCTCTGGAAAAAATCTATCCTGGAGTGTTATGACTATTTGATTTGACTCCAAGTTCAGCAAAGGGAGAGGGTAAAGGAAGTTCATATTGCCAGGACATTACCAAAACAATAAAAAATTTGCTGGCAATATTACTGGTATGTAAGGCTGTGATTTCAGGCTATCAAACAAGATCTTTGCCAGGACTTTACAAGGAAATACTTTTGAACTAGATTACCATAGGGCACTCTGAAAAACTCTCACATAGTCCTAAGAATCTAAAACACTGTGCACATGGACAAGGCTATGTGTATGTCCAGGAGATCAGAGGAAATAGAAGGCCCATACATCTCTGGCAGATATTGAGGCCCTACGTAAGCAGGAAATGGAAGTTAATTCAGTGCTGTAAATGGCCTGAAGTTTCAAAGCATGCTTTCTCACACACATCCCTTTGACAGAGAGTGAAAAACACAAAGGTAAAGAATTTTAGAAAATCTTCCTCTCAAAGAAAAAAAAAGTTTAATTTGAGAGAGTTAGCCTGTGTAAGTATGTTGGGGAGGGGCAGAGACTGAAGAAGAGAGAGAGAGTCCTAAGCAGGCCCCGCACTATCAGTGTGGAGCCTGATACAGGGCTCAAACTCACAAACTATGAGATCATGACCTGAGCCAAATCAAGAGTCAAATATTTAACCAACTGAGCCACCCAGGTGGCCCCTAGAAAATCTTCTAAGTAATCACTTATAAAATTATACTAACCTAATGCTGACCCAAGAAGTTAGGCTTAAAATTAACATAAGAACTTAAAAAGATTCTAGCAGATTTTAGTAACTGCACACTGCAGGGAATACAAAATCCACAGAATTCATCCAGAAGAATCACTAAACAAACAATCAGTAATAAAAGAGGAACACATAACACAATGAACAAAAACAACATAAAAGAACATCAACCACAAAAAATCCTGGGGCCGGGGGGTGAGGAGGGATCTGATACCAAAGTTGTTATATTACTTTATCTGAAGTGTCCAGTTTTCAACATAAAATATAAAACATAAAACAAAAAATAGAAAAGTATGTTATATATAAAAGAAATCAGAGTAGTTCATGGAATATTTCTATAAGGCCCAATTTTAGAAGTGGTAGTTAAAGGCTTTAAATCAGCTGCCATAAATATGTTCAAAAAACTAAAAGAGGGCTTACTTTAGAATGTAATGTACAATTACAATTCTTCATTATAGGTAATATCAATAAAGTGATAGTAATTATAAAACTTAGCCAAAAAGAAACTTGGAGTTGAAAAGTATAATAACCAAAATACAAAATAGTGATGCTCAATAACATAACTGAACTGTCAAAAGAAATAATCAGTGAACTTCAAAATGTGTCAAAAGAGATTATCCAGTATGTGGGGCAGAAAGAAAAGAAGTGAGGATACGTGAACAGAACCTCAGAGACCGGTGTAAAGCCATCGAGTATACTAACACACATAACAGCAGTCCCAGAAAGGAAATAAAAAAAAGAGTAGTGAGAATATTTGAAGTAATAATGGCTCAAAACTCAAATGTAATTAAAGATGATCATCTACAAATTCAAAAACCTCCATGAACTCCAAGAAAGATAAACTCAAAAAATTTCAGGCCTAGACATGTTAAATTCAAAGACAAACAGAAAATCTGGAAAGCAGCAAGAATGCCTTATTGAATACAAGAAAGAAGTATGATTAACTCACTTCTCACCAGAAACCAAGGAGGCCAGAAGATGAGCAACATCTTCAAAGTACTGAAATAAAAAGACCGCCTATTAACAATTCCACATCCAGAAAACTATACTTCAAAAAATGAATAGGAAATGAAGACCTTCAAAATTAACAAAAACTTAAAGAATCTATCTCTAATAAGCTTGCATGAAATACCAGGTTGAAATGTAAGGAAACTACATGGTAACTCAAGTTCACACAAAGAAATAATGAAACTGGTAAAAGGTAACTACACAGGTAAATATCAAAAAAGACAACAAAAATATACTTTCATTTGTAATTCTTTTACTCTCCTATCTCATTAAAAATCAACTACATAAAGCAATAATTATAACCATGTGCTCACAGGCTTATGATATATAAAGATGTAATTTACATGACAATAATTGTATAAAAAGGTATATTGGTCAAAATTTGATATATTGTTGAGATTGTGTTAGTATTGATCTGAACTAGATTGTTTTAAGTTCATATGCTAATTATAATCCACAGATCAACCACTGAGAAAATGACTAAATAAAAATTATATATGTGTATATGTATATATATATGTGTATATATATATGTGTATATATATATGTGTATATATATATACACATATATATATATATATATACACATATATATATAATACATGTATTTAAATATATATATCAAAAATTTTAGACAACATACGAAAAAATATCTAACACTAAAGGTCATAATCAAGCAATAGATGAACAAAAGCCACATAGGACATATAGAAAACAAATAGCAAAATGGTTGATGTGATGCTAGTGCTATCATCTCAGTAATTGCATTAAATATAAATGGATTAAAGACTCTAATCAAAAGATAGAGATTAGAAAAATGGAGAAAACAAAAAAACATGATACAATTACACAAGAGATACATGCTAGGTTAAAAGATGAATTTTTTTAAAGCTATACACACACACACACACACACACACACACACACACACACAGTATCCAAATAGTAACTGTTATGGTCTGAATGTTTGTTTCCCTAATTCACGTTAAAAATTCATGTTGAAATCCTAACCCTCAAAGGTGATGGTATTAATAAGTCAGGTGTTTGAAAGGTGCACAAATCATGAGAGTGGAACCCTCATGAATGGGATTAATGACTGATAAAAGGGGCTCCAGAAAAATCCTCAGTCTCTCCCTTAACGCAAGGCTACAATAAACTTGCAACCAAAACGGAACTCTCAGTTGAGATGCTGGATCTCAAACTTCCAGTCTCCAAAACTGTAAGAAATAAATTTTCTGTTCTTTATAAGCTACTTAGTTTGTGTAATTAGGCTATAGCAGCCCAAATAAACTAAGATATTAACCAAAAGAGAGCTGAAATGGCTATATTAAAATAGGCTATATTAAAATAGGCTATATTAAAATAGACAAAATAGGCTTTAAAACAAAAGATGTTTCTACAGATAAAGCAATTTCATAATGATAAAAGGATTATGACAACAATACACACACACACACACACACACACACACACACACACACACCTAGAAACAGCTCTCCAAATTACATTAAGCAAAAACAGAATTGAGGGAGAAATAGACAATTCACAGATAGCAGTTGGAGATCAACAGGATATAGAAGACCTGAAAAACACTACAATTAGACCTAAGAGACACCTATAGAGCACTACCCAACAATAGCAAAATACACATTCTTTTCAAGTGTACAGGAACAATTATCCAGCATATAGATCATATATGCCATAAAACAGACCTCAATAAATTTAATTGTTTGAAACAATAAAATGTATGTTTTTTGGCCACAAGATATTAAATAGAAACAAACAATAGATAAAATTATGAAAACTCACAGGTATGTGGAGAGTAAACCATGTACTACCAAATAAGCAATGGATCAAGAAAGAAATGACAAGGAAAATAAGGAAATACTTTGAGAAGAATTAAAACTAGAAACACAACTTACCAAAACTGATAAGATGCAGCCAAAGGAGTGTTTAAATGGAAATTTACATGTGCTACTACCTGCATTAAAAAAGAAAAAAAAGATCTCATATCAATAACCTAATACTCCAAATGAAGAAACTAGGAAAATAAGAGTGAACTAAAGTGAAAACAAACAGAAGAAGGAAATAATAAAGATTAGAGTGGAAATGAATAAAATATAAAATAAAAAAAAAAAACAGTAGAGAAAAACAACAAACCCAAAAGTTGCTTACTTTAAAAGATCAACAAATTTTACAAATTCTTTGCTAGACTGACCAAGAATAAAAGTGAGAAGATGTAAATTATTAACATCAAAAATGAAAACAGGGGTATGATGAGAGATTATGTACACTGCAGAGATTAAAAAACAATGATGAGAAATGCCATGAACAACTATCGGATAACTTAGATGAAAATTTTCTAGAAAGACAAAAACTATGGAAACTGATTCAAAGGAAAATAGATTATCTGGATAGACTTAAAAGTAAAGAGATTGCTTAGTAATTAAAATACTTCCTATAAAAAATTCAGGACCAGATGGCTTCATTAATGAATTCTACCAAACACTTAAAGGAGAACAAATACTAATTCTTCAACAACTTTTCCAAACATTCCACCTAATGCTATGAGGCCAGTATTACCCCAACACCCAAACTAGACAAAGACATCATAAGAAAAGAAGTAAAAACACAAAAAAATAAACAAACAGCAACAGCAAAAAACAACTACACACCAATAAAAAAAATACAACAATTTTGCTGGATACAACAATTTCTATATACTATGTATTTCTACATACTACAAAATGTATTCCATTATACTAGCAATAGACAACTCAAAAATGACATTAAAAACAGAATTCCAAGCATGATAGTATCCAAAAATATCTATGAATAAATTTAATCAAAGAAGTGCAAGGCTCAGATACTAAAAACTAAAAAAAAAAAAATGTTGAAAGAACTCTTTTTTAAAAACTAAAATAAATAGATATACAATGCTCATGGGTCAGGAAAAAATAGTATTGTTAAGATAATAATATTCTCCAATTGGTCTACAGATTTAATAAAAAGCCTTTCAAAATCCCAGGTAGATTTTGTGTGTGTGCAAATAGACAAATGGATCCTAAAATTGATATGGAAATTCAAGAAATCAGAATAGCCAAAAACAATCTTGAAAAAGAACAAAACTGGAGAACTCAGAATTTCTTGATTTCAAAACTTACTACAAAACTAGTTCTCAAGAAAGTACGGAATTAACCTAAGCATAGACAAACAGACTAATGGAATAGTATTGAAAGTCCAAAAATAAATACATTTATCATCAATTGACTATCATCAATGGTGTTGAAATATGGAAATATGAGTCTTTTCAATAAATAGTGCAGGGGTAGTTAGATATGTATTTGAAAACGAATGAACACCTACCTCACATAATATTTAGAAAGAGTTAACTCAAACTGGATCATATACCTAAATTTGTCAAACAAACAAAAACAACTAATTTTTTGGCAGAAAATGTATATGTAAATCATCGTGACTTTGGGATAGGCAGTGATTTCTTAGGACACAAAAATACAAATGCCATGAAAAAAAAGGTAAATTGGGCTTGACCAAAATTTAAAAAAAAAAGTGTTTTAAAGGACACCATAAAGAGAAAATATTTTAAAATCACGTATCTAACAAGGGGCTTGAATCCAAAATGTATAAAGAATTTTTACAAATCAATAATAAAAAGAAAAAAAACAATTTAATAATAGACTAAGAATTTCAATAAGCATTTCTCCAAAAGGGATATTCAAATGGCCTATATGCACATGAAAATTTGCTCAACATCATTAGTCACTAGGACAATGGAAATTGAGACCACGATGAAATAGTACTTCATATTTACTAGGGTGGCTACGATAAAAAAAATAGGTAGTAACAAATGTTAACAAGGATATGGAAAAAATAGAACTATCATACACTGTTTTTTTGGTGAGAATGTAAAATGATGTGATGCTTTGGGAAACAGCTTGGCGGTTTTTAAAAAAATGTGGAGTTATCCCATGACCCAGCAATTCTAATCAAACTATGTGACCAAGCAAAATGAAAACATGTGTCCACATGAAATTTGTACATGATAGTTCACAGCAGTGTTATTCATAACAGCTACGCCGTGGAAACAAGACAAACGTCTATCATCTGATAGATACATGGATAAATGGATTAATAGTAAGTGGTATAGCCAACCATGGAATATTTGGCAAAAAAAGAAAAAGAAAAAATACTGACATATGCAAAAACAGAGGTGAAACTTAAAAACATGATCCTAAGTGAAAGAAACTAGAAACAAAACATCACATGTTTTATAATTCCACTTAAATGAAATCTCAAGAACAGGCAAATCTATATAGACAGGAAGTAAACTAGTAGTTGAACTAGGGTTAGGGATGGCTTTGGGAGGAAATTGATAGTGACTGCTAACAGACACAGAGTTTCTCTCTGGAATAATGAAACTGTTCAAAACTTAGATGTGGTGATGGTTGCATAAATTTATGACTACACTAAAATCCACAGAACTGTACCCTTTGAATGGTCTATTTTATGGTATATGAATTGTAAGTCAGTAAAGGCATAAAATAGTCATACATAAATTTTTAACCTCTCATATGATGGTTAAAAGCAATGCACTTAAACTTGACTAAATACAGTAAGAAGGATAAGAATATCTGCCCTTATTGGCTGCTTGTTACAGCAGCCATGTAAGCATCCGACACTCCAGTTAGTGATTTTGGTAAATTAAGTCTTATCTTTAAGAACATCCGGCAGAACAGATAATAGTAACCAACATATTGTAAATGAACAAATGCAATGTCATATAGATTAGGTCAGGAGGTCAGAGCCAATTACCTGATAAACAGTACAGCCATGATATAAAATCAGTATAAGTCCCATGTACTTTCCTTGATCTAACTGGTCTTAAGAAATGTCTAGAGCCACATTTCACAAAATATATTTGCAGTAAATTAGTGCCAGTAATGTTTCTATATTTTACATTTTAAAAGGATTCCATGATTAAGACTGAGAAACACTGAATTAAATTATATATAAATGTGTATATATATATTTGTGTATGTATATATAATTCATATATACATGAATATGTACATATATACACACATCATATATATGTGTATATATATTTGTATATGTATATATAATTCATACATACATGAATATATACGTATGTATACACACATCATTTTTTATTGAGAGTCTATTATAAGAACATTAACCTAATTCTTTTTGTATAGACGAGCCCGTATTAAGACAAGTGGCTTTTTTAGCATTTCCTAATCTATGGTAGCACAAAAACTACATTTTAAATCAGCGGCTTATTCTACTCTATCAGTCTTATATCAAGGGCAGGGACTAAACTAGATTCATAGAATATTAATCTTTTGGGACAATTAGACACTTCTTACTATATATTAACAGAATAGCATGGTGCTGTCTTCATCCTATCCAAACAAGAATGAGATATATATATATATATATATATATATATTTTTTTTTTTTTTTTTTCTTTTTTCTTTTATACCATGTCAGGCATGTGGGACTACAGGCACCTTTAGTATTCTGCTTCCATCAGGTAATGAGGAACTTTCATAACAACATCTGGAGAAGGCTTGGATTCAAGACTCTCTTTGCCTACATGGAAAAATGAGGCTATATATTTGATATGCACTCATGTACTCAATGAATTGTGAGATGTATTTGTAAGGCACTTTTTCCCCCTAAATGAATGACGAATGAATAAAATGTTTATAGACTTAACTGTATAGCCAAAGAAACATCCACCATTCCTTATTCCAAGACTTCTTACTCACCACAGCTATATTCATCTATAAAGCCCATTCTGACCAGCTTAATCACATACTCAAGAATCATGCATGCTTTTTCTACTGTCCACAATATAAAATCCCAAATTTCTGAGCCTGTCATTTATGATTTTTTCTAACATATGACCCCAGACTTATCCACTATTCACACCTAATTTCCTGAAAACATCACAACTTGCTCTTCTCCAAAATGAGTCCCATACTTTCTAAATGCTAGGTCTTTGCTTATGTCTTTCCTATGCTCGAAAGTCTTTCTTTCCCCCACTGCTTGGCAAATTCTATTCTTTTTCATCCCAAAGGCAACTTCCACGGAAAATTCTTTTTTAATTCTCAAATCAGAAATAAGTTGTACTTTTTCTGAATTCTTTGGAAAGTTGTTTATAAAACTCAAATGACATATTTACATTTGCAATCTTATTTGCACTCTGCTATAATCCAAGAGGAAAGAACTTACCCCCGAGTCCGCACGATTTTACTATTGAAGAAATTGATACTTAGCAAGGTAGCCCCAGGTAAAGCATCCAGGAAGAACCAGAAATTGTATTCAAAATAATTTAGCTAAATCTGAAGTCTGACTTTTTGTGATAATGATAGTAGGTAACTTTTTTTTTTGGCATTCCAACTATATTTTAGGCACTGCTCTCTTTACTTTTAAAAACACTTCTTCTTGAAGCTCTTTATTTTCCTATCTCTGAGACTTGATTTTCCTCCCTCATCACTGTATGCTCCTTCTCAGTTTCTCTTTCAAGATCATTCCCCCTTCTCAATCCTAATTATTATAATGTCCCAACCTTGGACTCTTTATCTTCTTTATTTATACTCACTGCCATGGTTTTAAATACTATCTATGTGCTTGTGACTCCAAGATTTACATATCCATCTCCAATCTCTCTGCTGAGCTTCAGACTAAAATATTCAACCACCTGCTCAGAACCTCCATTTGGATGTCTAATTTAAAGTTAATCTATTCCAAGGAGATCCTCTCTTTCTCTCCCTTACCAAAGTATATTCCTAGACCCCCTCTTTTCCCTCTTCTTTCACCATATAGCACACCGTACACCTAGCTATTCAAACCAAAACCGGCAGCGATCCTTGATTCTTCTTTCACATTTACAATCAGTAAGCTCTGTGTCCGTGAAAATGCATCACCATTTCTTAGCACCTACATTCTTACCATGTTCATTGAAGCTACCAAAATATCTTGCCTAGATATTCATAACTTCGTAACGAGGCCCTCTTCTTTCTATACCGCTCCAGTACTGGATTGCTTCCATTTTCTTGTCACACAAATGTCTACTCACCACTATGTTCTGCCCTGCCCTGTGCCTCTCAGAGCTGACTGGAATGGACTGTATCCTCAGGGTGCCTTGTACTCTAGATCTCATTTGGCTTTGGCAATGGATATGTGGGTGGAGCATCAACCAGAGCCAGATGCAGGGAGGGGGGATAGAGGAGAGATTATTCTTGAGATCTTCGGATGCAGACTGACTTCAGGTCGACCAGTTTCTGAATTTAAGTCTCAACTTTGATCAGACAAACACAGATGTTTCTCCCCATTGCCGTCTGCTATTTTCCTCTGTGCTTTTGGACCCAGGACTGGTAAAAGCTCCCAGTTATTGGTCCTCTTTTAATGCACTATAGTTTGCTAATTCCCTATGTCTTTATGATCATTTCTTTGTGTGATCATCTCCACAAAGTAGTGAATTTGAGCTTGGCATTTGTGTCTAGCAAGGACTCCAGGTGATATATTTATTACTTATGGCTTACTGTACACATATCAACAATAATTATCTTTAGAAAAAGTGAGATCAGCTTCTCAAAACTCTTTGGTGACTTTCTCATATATTTAGACAAATATCTAAATCCCAATCACAGCTCATAAGGCCCTCCAGGGTCTGGCTCCGCCTGGGTCCGGGTTCATCTCCCACTCTTCCTCCTCTCACTCGTTCTGCTCCTGCTTCCTGACTTTTCACTTGTTCCTCGAACAATAATATAACATACCAAACTTGTTTATATCTCCAGAGCCATGGCATTTTCTGTTGGCTGTGCCTGAAATGCTCCTTACACACAAGTGATTATTGTTTGCTTCCTCATCTCACTTAGGTAGTCATTTAGAGAGGCCTCCGGAAGCCCCCTTTCAAAAAATAGTATTCAGTATCTAATCCTTTGCCTGACTTAAATTTTCTTCTAGAATTTACCTCCACCTCAAATTATATTGTATATTTATTTTCTTGTTTGGATGTTGTCTGTTTCATTTACTAGAACATAGATATCCCAATGTCAAAATTTTCATCTTTCTCAGTTACTGTTATATTCTCAGAATAAGAAAACATTGCCTGGAATACACGAGTGCTACAAACAAACAAACAACAACAATAACTCCCCTCCCCCCCCAAAAAAAAAACAAACAAAACAAAAAACCTGAACAACTTGAGTACACAAATGAATGATTCAATGAGTTAGCCAAGAAGGTACTGTTATAATCAACATATTACAGATGAAGCACTGAGAGTTACCTAGAAAATGGCTGACGTGAAAATGTTAGACTACTTTAATAGAGCCACGGACTATGTCTTATTACATTTTTTATTTTTCCTAAACTGTGGCACAGTGTCTTGCACATAGCAATCCCTTGACTGATTTATGCTCACGAATGATGAAAGCTTTTAAAATTAGAAGAGCAGTGTGGTAGCAATGTAGAAACCGGGTTCCAGAGGGAAGTTAGTTAGGAATTTATTTTAGTACTTAGGTATGCATTTTGTCAGACAACATAAATTGATCATTAAAAAGATATTTTAATGAAGGCATCTATGATTATTACAGTCAAGCATTAATGATTCACAAACATCTTGCAGTTGCTTATCTAGTTTGTTAATTATCTGGTTTGTAGATTATTTTACTTGCTACTGGTCTTTTAGAGGTTCTGCTCTTTGGACATTTTATGATTCATTTATATCAGCCATTTAAAAATTTTTATTAGTAGCTATGATACAAGCAAGTGAAAACATTTTAGAATTAGAATATGATACTGTGTAACTATTACCTTTGAATTAAGCTTCACAACTATTGTTTCCAAATCTGTACTGAATATATGATATGGATATTTATTGAATATTTACTAAATATATAATATATGGGATTAAAAAATGTATGTATCAACCCTAATCTGTATTATTTACTTAAGGAGTTACAAAATATACATACATGAAATAAGTAGATATCCAGTTCAAGAGTATATGCTATATAAGCCCATACAGGATACAGTGGACCAACTTTACCTCAGATCTCCAAGACCTTCCTGATATGTTTTTTTTCTCTTTTTCTTTTTTAAAAATGTTTATTTATTTTGAGAGAGAAAGAGAGAGAAAGAGCATGCATATGAGCAGGGGAGGGGCAGGGACAGAGGGAGAGGGAGGATCCCAAGCAGGCTCTGCATTTTCAGTGCAGAGCCTGAGGTGGGGTTCAATCTCATGAACACAAGATCATGACCTGAGCTGAAATCAAGAGTTGGATGCTTAACTGACTGAACTAACCAGGTATCCCACTCATAGGTTTTTCATGAATTATTTTGTTGTGGTTAGCCAGATATTTTTAACCATAGGATGTGTGGTATTATAGCTATAGCAATAGAATTTTGTCATGCTTTGCATGAGTGTGGATTTCATAATTTTGATACTGGTCTAGTTTCTGGGTACATTTCCCCTCTCCCTGAAAAACAAAGAAATAATTATTAATCCTTTTGCCACAATGTTGTAAAAATACTTAGAACATATAGCTCCATGAAGTGAAGACACTTCCTAAAAATGCTTCCAGAAAGATATCATTAGAAAATTTAACGACTTTAGAAACTGTGCTCTCAGGTTAAGGCAAAAGAAAATATTCGGATGCTCAAATCCAAACTTAATTCTCAATATCAGAAAAAAAAAATTCTCTCTCAAAGGTTCCTAAGATATCACCATATATATAATATATGTAATTCCATATTCTTATGTTTGTCTTAATGTGAAAGATCCCTTAAAACAGTTTTAAGCATTATTGTTCCTGGTAAGTAAATTGCTACTAATTACTATAGGACTGAAAGGGTTTTTCTTTTCTACAATGTCTATTACATTAAGATGCCAAAAAAATGCCATTATTATAAGACATTTTTAGTGGACACTAAACTTAAAGAAATTTTGTAAGACTAAATCAAGCAAAGAAAGATTAAGATAAAGACAAGCTTGAATTCAATGCTGTGAATATCAATACAGACAAATTAGGAAATATAAATTGATACGCGTTGGGATTTACAATGAAAATATTTATGCAGCAAATAGAATAATATTAAAAAGAAACTACAGGAGTGACAAATGGATGGAAACAATCTTTATCTTTTTCATTTTAACATATATATATATATATATATATATATATATATATATACACACACACTATATATATATATATACACACACACTATATATATACATTTATATATGAAACAATTTTTAAATAGCTTTTTTTGTAATTTTATAGAAGTTTAGAAGTTGGAGGAATATTAGACTCCCCATAGGCCTCACACTCAGGTTCCCCTATTGTTGAAATTACTATAGTACATTTGTCCCAACTAATGAAACATTTTTATTAACTGAAGTTGATATTTTATTCAGATTTCCCTAGTTTTTGCCTCAGGTTGTTTTTCTGTTCCAAGATTCCATCCAGGATATCACATTATATTTAGTTTCCTCAGACCTCTCTAGATTATGAGAGTTTCTTAGACTTTCCTTTTGTTTGTCACTTCGACAGTTTTGAAGAGTATTTGTCAAATATATTGTTAAGTGGCTCTCAGAGTTTGGGCTTGTTTGAAGTTTTTCTCATGGTTACAGAGTGATTATGAATTTGGGGAGGAAGAGCACAGATGTAAATTATTATTCTCATCGCATCTTATCAAGGGTATGTGCTATTAACATGAGTTTAATCTGATGACATTAGTCTTTATTTCCTGGTAGAGAGAGGTATTATTTGCTAGTTTGGGTTTTTTGTTTTTCCACGTGAAACATATTTTCTTCTCTCTTTCCATGATATGCTCTTTAAAAATATTTTTAAGTTGATTTATTTGTTTTGGAGGAGAGAGAGACAGAGAGAGAGTGAGAGAGAGAGACAGTGAGAGAGAGAACAAGTGGGGGAGGGGCAGAGAGAGGGAGAGAGAGAATCTGATGGCACAGAGCCTGTTGCAGGGCTTGAACTCATGAACTGTTGAGATCATGACCTGAGCTGAGGTCAAGAGTGGGATGCTTAACGGACTGCACCCCCCACATGTCCTAAGATGCACTCTTTATTAGGAAGTTACTACAGGCATTTCACACACAAGGGGTAGAAGTTTATTCTCTACCTCTTTGAAGGGGCAGTGGCTACCTTGGCTACTCTGTCTCATGCATTTATTTATTCACTCACTTATTTATATTGGCCTAGTTCATGTATATTTATTTTATGCTTTGGGTTATAATCTAATGCTACCATATCTATTTTATTGCTCAAATTATTCCAGTTTGGAACAACTGAGAACAATTTTAATTGGTTCCTGTGTCCCTTCCACATACCCTCTACTGTTTGTTGTTGTTGTTTTTTTCTGAGGACGGTCTTACGTTTTGGCAGGACAAAATGCTCAATGACTCATCTTGTACATTTCTGCTTCACCCGTGGAATCAACCACTCATCTATCTGCACATCACCCAACCTAGGTCATACAGATTTCTTCCTATGTTTCTTTGTAGACATTTTCAAGTTTAAAATTTTATATGTAGGCATTTGATTCATTTTTAATTAATATTTGTGTAAGATGTGAGGTCTGCGTCTAGGACCTTTTTTTCTAGAATACTGATGTCCAATTGTTCCAGCACCAGTTGTTGAAGACCATCCCTTCTTCACTGAATTGCCTTTGCACCTTTGTTCAGAGAGGAGTTGACTATTTGTATGGATATATGCCCGAGCGATGTGTTCTCTTATTTTAAATGTTGTGTTTATCATTTTGTGAACATCATACTGTTGTTAATACAGTTAATTGCTGAAATAGTACTGAATGTATAGATAAGTTTGGGAAAACCGAAAACTTAACAATACTGAGTTCTAATACATAGATATGGAATATCTATCCATTTATTTAGATCTCTGATTGCTTTCATCAGTGATTTGCAACATTCACATACAGATGCAGTACATATTTATTATATTCCTAAGTTTTGGAGGACATCTTGGAGGGCAATGCTAGTTTAAATGATACTTTTTTTGCAGATTTCAAATTCCAAATGTTCTTTGCTGGCATAGGAAAGGAACTGATTTTTGCTAACTGTATCCTGCAACCTTCCAATACTTGTTTAGTAATTGAAGACTTTGGGAGTTCTTTTTGTAGAACTTTTGGGTGTTTTCTTCATAGAAAATCATGTCATCTACAATTTTATTTCTTCCTTCTAGTGTTTACGTCTTTTATTTTTCTTGCCTCATTGCAATAACTAAAATTTCAGTAAAGTTTTGAAGAGAGTGATGAGAAGATATACTTGTTTAGGTAGGGAAAAGTCATAAGCCACTCAACGTCAAGGCTAATATTAGCTCTAGGTTTCTCCCTATATACTATTTATTAGCTTAAGGAAGTTCCCTTCTATCCCTAGTTTTTGAGTTCTTTTATCATAAGTGGGTATTGACTTTTGTCAAATGCTTCCTATGCATCTGTTGATTTAATCAGCAAGTGTAACTTATTCATTCTGTTAATATGATTAATCACATGATTCATTTATATATGCTGAAGCAGCCTTGCATACTTGGATGAATGTCATTTGGAGGTGATTTATTTATCTTCTAATTTCTTACCTTGCTGACTTTGTTTTGTTATCACTTTGTCTCTATGGTCATTAGAATTTTGCTTCTATGGTCATTAGGGACATTGGTCTGTACTTTCCTTTTCTTATAATGTCTTTACCTTGTTTTTGTTATTACTACAATGATTACCTAATAAAATGAGTCAGAGGATATTCTCCCTTTTTTCTATATTCTGGAAAATATTGTGTAGAATTGGTATTATTTCTTCTTTATTTAAAAAAAATTAATGTTTATTTATTTTTGAGACAGAGAGAGACAGAGCATGAATGGGGGAGGGTCAGAGAGAGAGGGAGACACAGAATCTGAAACAGGCTCCAGGCTCTGAGAGGTCAGCACAGAGCCTGACGTGGGGCTCGAACTCACGGACCGCGAGATCATGACCTGAGCCGAAGTCAGACGCTTAACCGACTAAGCCACCCAGGCACCTCAGTTATTTCTTCTTTAAATGTTTGGTAGAATTCACCAAATTAGGCCCTATGCTTTCTTTTTTGAAAAATTTTTAACTACTAATTAAATGTCTTAATAGGGCTGTCTAATGAATCTATTTTGTTTTGAGTGAATTTTGGCAGTTTGTTTCTTTCAAAGAATTGCCCATGCCATTAAGTTATCAAATCTGGCATACAGTTTTTCATAGTATTACTTTATTCTCCTCTTACTGTCCATGGGGTCAGTAGTGACTATGCTCTTTCAATTCTGATATTGGCAAAGTAGGTCTCCTCTTTTTTCCTTGGTTAGCCTGGCTAGAGACTTAGCAATTTTATTAACTAGCTTTTAGTTTCATTTATTTTGGCTGTTGTTCCTGGTTTTTAATTTCTTTGATTTCTTCTCTAATAATGTTATTTTTTTCCCCACTTGCTTTAGGTTTAATTTGTTCTTCTTCCTCCAGTTTCCTAAGATGAAAGCTTAGGTTATTAATTTTAAATTAATGTTCCTCAGAGAGTCACTATCTTGCACCTCTTTCATGTGTAATCCAGTCAGATTACTCGAAGCTTGTCAGTATTGTGGTAGGATATGGAAGAGGGGGAGCACTCCATAATTTTGTCATTACGTTAAAATCTATGTGGCCCTGTGTCTTGGGTGCGTCTTTCACAAATGCCTCTCTCTCTCTTTCAGAGGTCTGACTTCTTTAAAACATTGTTAGTTTCTCTCTCTCCTGACTTTAATATTCCTTATCTATTTTACTGAACTTTTGCCCCTATGATGATGATGATGATGATGATTTCTTTAGATGAAACCAGAAAGCTAGAGGGGAAGCCAAATCCCCTTCCTCTAACTGAGAAAAGTGTTCAACACTGTCTTCTTATGAGTTCGTTTTTCCCTAGATATTAGGCATTTGTTAAGAAAAGACTCTGAATTGGTTTCAAGATGGCTGCTCTCTTCACCTCCCAACTAGCACCATCAGAGAATCTTCCTCAAATTCTCACCACGAGAGCGACGTAGGTTCCTGGAGTAAAATCCTGAATAACTGTGGTGCCCTGTAATGAGTGCAGTCCATCCCCAAAAGTGTCTTACTTTCAAGCTGGTGTGCATTCAACTTCCAGCAACTTTTCAAAATTACCATTCAAATATTCTTAACAGTTTAAGGATTCCCACAGTTTCTTCTCCAGGTAAACACATTTCCAGAGCTCCATCTTTCTTGATGTGACTGTGTATCTAAGTTTTGGGATTTCAGCTTGCCCTGTGACATCTGTTCAATGATAGGTCAAAAGTAATTATTGATTTTTAATTGGTCTGGGCTTTTTTATTATAAGGATGGGAGTGAATACTTCTCATCTGTTTATGATGCAGAAACCCAAAGTCTTTAGAAGTAATTAATTATTGTACAACTCACACCATGGCAGGTCAAACTGACAAAATACAGAATTTCTTAAATGAAAGAATTAATAATGTTACACTAATTGTCAAGATTTTTAATGTTTTCTGAAAAAATAGAATGAAATTTATTTTCAAATATTTACCAAATATTTATAGAAGCTGATCACTTAAAAATATAAGATCACAAGGGCACCTGGGTGGCTCAGTCAGTTAAGTGACCAACTACTGACCTGGGTCAGGGACTGAGTCCCGCACCGGGCTCTGCACTGGCAGTGCTGAGCCTGTTTGGGATTCTCTCTCATCGCTCTCTCTCTCTCAATCTCTGCCCCTCCCCTCCCTGCTTGAGCACACAGTCTCTCTCTCTCAAAATAAATAAATAAGCTTAAAAACCTTTAAACAGACAAACAAAATATGAGACCAGACCACAACGTAAGCCCTTAAACAATTTCAAAGGCTACAAAGATACATACTTTATTTCATAGAGATACTATTAAACTATATCTTAATAGAGAAAGGAGAAAAGAATACATTTATGCAGTTTTTAAGCAAACATTTTTATAATACTTAGACGGCATTAATTATTTGTTAACCGTATCATACTTAGCACTAATACCCGGCTGTTCTATGTTTTTTTCATAATTTAATATATGTCCACTAAATGTTAATATTTAGTACAGTATTGTATAACTAGCAAAAATACTCTAATGAAAATATCATTGTTATTTTAGTTTTTAAAATAAACATCAGGGGAGCCTGGGTGGCTCAGTCGGTTAAGCGTCCGACTTCAGGTGGGTCATGATCTCGCGGTCCGTGAGTTCGAGCCCCGCGTCGGGCTCTGTGCTGACAGCTCAGAGCCTGGAGCCTGCTTCGGATTCTGTGTCTCCCTCTCTCTCTGCCCCTCCCCCGTTCATGCTCTGTCTCTCTCTGTCTCAGAAATAAATAAACGTTAAAAAAAATTTTAAAAAATAAAATAAAATAAACATCACTTTTAAGCTTCTAATTAGTATCCTTATGTTTTTGACACATAAAAACTTCCCATTTACAAATTTAGAAAGTAATCCAGGTGGTTACAAAGCCCTGGGTCCTGAAATATTTGCACCAAACATTCAAAATAGAGCATGGTAATAACATATGCACATTCAGTATAGCTATAATTCTGCCTAATTTTCTAGCTGAGTTTTAAAATGAAAACACCTTGTAATTCCTTTAAGATCATGACTACTCCTTTCAATCCTGAAGTGAGAAAATCCAGATTCCTTGTGGGAAAACTGTAGCCACTATAAAAGCCATCAGGATCTGTAGCAAGTTTTCCACCCATGTTGTCTTTCGACAGTTTCCTCTCGTGGTCATGAGATATACGCTCGAAAGAAGTAATGAGTCAACTTCATTCCGAAAAATCTATCTTTTATAATAGAATTTATTTTTACTTCCATTATTTTTTGTTTTCTATGCTTTTCTCAGAAAATGGATTTGGATAAATATTTTTCATGAGGCTGTTTTGGTTTTACTCCAGTTTGGGAATTTCATATTTGGTATTTTAACTTTCCATTTACACCCTGAGACAATGACACGAAGAGCACGAATTCTGAGAATCAATTGAATCAACGGGATAGATGTTATGATTTTTAATTTTCATGATCAATATTTATTTCTTGCAGCTTCACACCTCACATCTTGAAAGGTTTATATTAAAATGTGAGGCAACAGAGTAAAGGTGAAATAATAATCGGAATGATTCAAAACTGAGTTTATAAAGCAGCAGAAAATAAGTTAGGAACAATACACCACTTCTGTGGAATGAGGGTCTAAATGTCAGCATTTTGTAGTCTCAAAAATAAGTCAATTATTTTAAATAAAGTCTTTCTTTTCAAAAGAAGCTGAGGGGAATAAAAAGGATTTTTCACTCATTTGAAAAGGAAATGAGTCCACTGGGGAACTTTGCATGGGGGCTCCATGGAGGATAAAGAGACAACCAGAGCCCAAAGCAGGCTTCGTAAACTTATTTAAAATATTTCTTTTCGCATTTTTTTCTTTGAAAGCTTTCAAGTTTTAATCATTACCATATGGGATTTAGAAAGAAATTGTTAAAAATAATTGCTCACAATAATCATAAGTAGTCTGAATTAAATTAGAGCAGAGAGTGAGAGATGATGTGGTGAGTATAAATTTGCTTTTAAAGACAAATGCTTAATGGAAGGGAAATATTTAACAATATTTACAATATTTAACATTGTATATGAAATTCTTTATTACTGGCAAGAAGTCCTAAGCATTTCAATTTCGAATGAATAACCTTAATATTTGGATACTTATGGATTATCATTTGTGGATTTATTAAATATTTTTAATGCTATTTAGTCAATTCACAACATATTAGGGAAGCTATTTCCTCAACTGTACCACCTCTGGGAGAAAAAAAAAAAAAAACTTCTAAAAAGCTTTATGTGAATAGTATTATATTGTTCTCACAAGAGTATTTTCTTAAGTTAGTGTATTTTCTAAAGGATAAGTAAAGGACCTTAAGAGACCAAAAGTTTGCTTGTATAGACCTGAAAAAAAAAGTAAGAAAAAAAGAAAGAAATGAAAAAAATGAAAAATGCAAGCTGAAAGAAGTTCACATTTACATCTCAATGAGATACCATTTCTTACAAACCAGTGGGACAAAAAATAAAAAAGTTGTGGGGAAATAAATATTTTCATACACTACTGGTGAAAGTTCAAAATGGTGCAACTTCTATAAAGAGAAAGGTAACATTATATAAAGAGATCACCTATGTTTGCCCTTTTATCCTGCAATCCCACTTCTAGGAATTTATCCTGAAGATACACCTCTCCAAATATGAAACAACATACACATATAGTTATTCGCTGTGACATTATTTTCAATAGCAAAATATTAACAACAACCAAAGACTTCCCTGCAGTCTAGTTGAATTATAGAAAATCCAGAAAATGAAGTATTAAGCAACTTTAAGAAATATGAAGACTACATTAATCAACATGGAAAGAATTTCAGGCTCTCTTAAGTTGAAGAAAGAAAGACAGACAGAGAGAGAGAGGGAAAGAAAGAAAGAAAGAAAGAAAGAAAGAAAGAAAGAAAGAAAGAAAAAGAAAGGAAAAGAAAGAAAGGAAAAGAAAATCAAGGTACAGTAGAATGTATATTATATCCTATCTTTTGTGGATTAGAGAAAAATAAATATATACACCAAAATAATAATAATAATAAATAAGTCTTGACCTCTACTTAGTAAGCTTAGTAGTGTTGTGTTTTAATTCCAAACCTATGTTCTGTAAATTGTGGATTAGAGCAAAAAAGTAAATATATTGAAGTTGTGGGGAAAGTATGGGAAAGGAAGATAAAGATACAGAATAGAAAATGAAGACAAACAGAAGAATCCAATGATGTTGGATTTGATCTGAAAGTATCAGTATGAACTTGCGATTTTTGTGTGTATACATCTGTATGTGTGTGTGCGCACGCACACACACACACACACACACACACACATTATCTTATCCTTTGCCCTGAAACTACATGAAAGCAATGACATTTCAAAAGTAAAGAGCATATCTAATTCCAATTATGAAATTCCATTTATCTCTAAAAAGACGTCTTGGTTTATGGGGAAAGAATTGGAAATTTCCTATCTAGGACAAGGAAAGTTCATAGAGAACCTAGAAAACCTTCTTGGCAAGAAAGAAAAAAACAAAAAGAAGGAAAGAAAGAAAAAGAAAAAAGAAAAAAGAAAAAAAAAACCCTCTCCTTTAAGGAACAATGCCAGCTAATAAAAATAAGGGGGGGTTATAAAAATAGAGTACCACCATTTTGTTATTTCCAGGAAAATGATGAATGTAGGCAGGATCAACAATGGTTGTGAAAGCCATTCAGTGAAATGCTATCAGGGAAGGACTGAGTCAGAAGACATGCTTTTCAAATGGAGAGTTCTAAAAGGAGAGTTCTGGCTGTCACCATCTTAATCATATGGTCAAACACAGCCTTGCCAATGATGGGATGACCTCATTTGATATGCCTCTTGAGGGGCAGAGCATCACCCATGTGGTGTGAGGTTGCCTGAATTCTATCTTCTGGAAGCAGTCAGAAGAACTCAGTCCATAGAATCATCTGTGGGGTAATCTGAGTAGACCACTCAAATAAATAAATGAAATGAACAAATGAGGAAGTTGACTTAAGATACATAGTAGGCAAAAGTACCATGTGAATCCTGCTTGGTCCTTGAATTGAAACCACCACCACCATCTATAAATGACATCTTGGGAAAACTGAGGACATTTGAGTATGATCTGTATGTCATTTGATGCTATTGACTTAATGTTGATTTTCTTAGGCAGTAGTGATGTGCTTTCACAGGAGAAGATCTTTATTTTAGGAAGAGGCATGCTTAAGTATTTATTTATTTATTTATTTATTTATTTTTAAATGTTTTATTTATTTTTGAGAGACAGAGACAGAACTCTCTCTAAAATTGTGAGATCATGACCTGAGCCTAAGTCAGATGCTTAACCAACTGACTCACCCAGGTGCCCCGCATTTCTGTTTTGCATGAAAGATTTTCCAGAAACATTTGTTAAAATAAATTCCAGGTTTTTTTCTGGCCTTAAATTTCTGAATAAACTTGTTCACGATGATTAAAATCTCATCATTATAACAATAACTCCTTTTAATATATTTATCTAATGTTTAACATCTTATATTTATTATCATTTAATATATTCAGTGGTCTCCCTTGCCTCATACCTTCTTGACCTAAATGTAATTTTTATTCTTCTTAATATTTTTTAATATTTTGTCTTTCATTCTAATGGTAGTCTTAATGAGCCCAATTTGAAATCATACTTATAAATGATAATAACAGTGCCCACGATATGCTTTTTGACTGTATATACATATTATAAAATTAAAGAAAACTAGGAAAAAGCTATTCATATGCATTAATTTTTTCTTTCCTATACATTTACTTTATTTTTATTTTGAAATAGTTCAAATCTACAGAATAATTGAAAGAATAGCACAATAAAATCCAACCTACTCTTTAAGCAGTTTCATCATTTGTTAAAATCTTGCCACAGCTGCTCCCATGTCTCCATCTTTCTCTCCTTTCCTCCCCTTCCCTGCCTTGCCCTCTCCTCCCCTTGTCTTCTCTCTCACTTTTGGCCAAAACATAATAGTAGCCTGAGGCATCCTAACCTTTCACATCTAAATACTTAAGCATGCCCGTGGGTGCTCAGTCATTAAGCATCTGACTTAGGCTCTCTGGTCATGGTCTCTGGGTCGTGGGTTAGAGCCATGCTGGGCTCTATGCTGACAGCTCAGAGCCTGGAACCTGCTCCAGATTCATTCTCTCTCTCTCTCTCCCTCTCTCTGCTGTCCCCTCTCCTGCACAGCTTGTCTGTCTTTCTCAAAAATCAATAAACATTAAAAAAAACAAACAAACACATAAATGCATATAACAAAAGGAATTATGTGCAACCACTATTCCTTACATATTATTTTTAATGTGTTTTTAAATGGAAAATGAATGAATATTCAATAATTTGTACTCTGCTTATTAAAAACAAAAAAGCATCTGTGTAAATCACTTATACTTAGTTAACCTAAAAATGGATTAATATTATTTTAAAGCAGAATTATTAACAGAAGACAGACATATTTGGTTCGCATAGTTTCCAAAATACAATTATTTACAAATAATAGCAATTTTCACCAATGTATGCAAGCAATGAACTAAAACAAACAACCAAATCTGGTGTCTTGTCAGAAAAGTGTGTATGACACCGTGACTGCCCATGCCAGAGTCAGGCTTTTTTACATTCAGGTCCTAGATCTCCCACTCATTACTGTATGATCACGTGAAATTTACATAAAATCTCTAAGTGCTAGTTCTCTCTTCTGTGAAAAGGAATAATACTTGCAAATGTCTTATCAAGGTGCTGGTCATGTAAGAAGCACTCCCTAAGTGTTCTAAAACTGTTGCTAACCTTGTTAAAAAGCAATTTAAAAAAAATTTTTTTTAACATTTATTTATTTTTGAGACAGAGAGAGACAGAGCATGAACAGGGGAGGGGCAGAGAGACAGGGAGACACAGAATCGGAAGCAGGCTCCAGGCTCTGAGCGGTCAGCACAGAGCCTGATGCGGGGCTCGAATTCACGGACCGTGAGATCATGACCTGAGCCGAAGTCGGACGCTTAACCCACCGAGCCACCCAGGCGCCCCTAAAAAGCAATTTTTAATTGTTATATTCAACATACAAATAGAGTTTCAAAGGACGTGATACAAAATTGGTCAGCACATAAATTGCTTTGTATACAACTATTCACAATTGCTTATAAAAGTCACATTATTTACTATAAAAGTAAGCACTTCGTAAGGTACAGAGGTCTAAAGGCCCGGACAAAACTTCCTCAAGGTCTTTCTGTTATGACTGCCAAAGAAGAAAAGGGGCAAAAGATGAGAAGTAGAAGGTATGGAACATGCACGGCCATTTTAAATACAGCCAGAAGGCTTACCCTGGGCACCATACTTGCCAGCAGAGAAAAGCCCGACCTACCAATGACCATCCCTTCAAGTAGTAGAAGACAACTTCTCATGGCCCCTTATGTTCCGTGAAGAATTTCCAGACTCTTTTATTAGATTGCTATTGCTTTTTTAAAAAAATATCTATTTATTTATTTTGAGAGGGGGGAGGGGCAGACAGAGGGAAAGAGAGAGAATCCCAAGCAGGCTCTGTGCTGGCCGCCAGTGCAGAGCCCAATGCAGGGCTCAAACCCACAAGCCATGAGATCACGACCTGAGCCGAAACCAAGAGTCAGACACTTAACTGACTGAGCCACCCAGGCTCCCCTAGATTGCTGTTGCTTGTTTGTTTTTACAATAGAGAACATGCAAAAAGAGAAACCAGCTTTTGTCAGAATGATTTCAATTCATATTTATAGCTCTTAAATTAGTTCAATATTGCATTTTTGTATATATTTAATAACTTTAGAGAACCATATGTCCTTTTCTATTTAGATTACTTCTATTTGTGTAGAAAACCAACCAGGGATAAACACATGTTGAGCTGTATTTACAGATATTCTACCATCACCCTTACAACATGCAAGAATTGATCTCCTATCACCATGCACCGTTTTACTCATTTTTCAGACTTACTATATAGTAGGGAGCAATCTGCTATTATAGCATTGGTTTGAAGGTTAATTGAGTTAAAGCTTACAATAATTTTGTCCCCAGTTTGCTCATTTTCCCCATCGGATACAATGGAATCAATTTTATGATCCCTGGAGCTGCTGTGGAAAGAACACTGAGCTGGCTTTCTGTGGGATCTCCTCTTCTTATTTTTCACATTGATATAGACCCATATCCACTAAAAAAGAATCATATTTATGCAATCCAAATGTCTTTATTTTTAGCATGTCAATATTTCTGAAATCAGCTAATATATTATATCAAATGAACTTGCTAGTCAGTTTTTCCCCCAAAAGGCTCTTATTAAATACATGAGACATCATACAATTCATGTTTCCCGAGTATCAAGGAACTATAGCTTGTAGCTTTTGGTTTCTACGATTGCTAGAGGTTAAAAAACCTTGTCATAAAAGAAACTACATAAATGTAGTTGCTCTCTAACTTTGATAATTTATTGGTTTTCATTTTTTAGCCACTCACACCCTCTATGAATAACCCCTAGACTGTTCCATATCCTAAGCCACTGTACATGTTGCCTCATGGACCTACTTTCCCAGATAGACAGGTAGATGAGACTTGATGACTGACTAAAAGCAGGCAACGCTGGGCTGGCCGTTAGTCACTAGAGTGACTGGGAATGATGATTCGTTCCCAAATTCTTTACGCTGAAAAGTTACCAACTGAACCAATCATATCTACTCTTTTCTTCTAGTTGAAGGGAGAGCTCTGTAGAAACATTCAGCATGTAGCAACAAAGAATGCGATAAGTAAAAGACATGATGGAAAGAGGAGAACAGATAGAGAAATGAGACAAATAAAGTAAAACAGAACCAGAAAGAATCTGAGGCTGCCAGTTAGAACAACAGAAGCCTGACTCTGAGGAGGCAACAGCTAATATAAATGCTGGGCCATTAGTCTGTTGTTGGACTATCAGAGTGACAGGTGTCCTGAATGACACTCCAATTCTCTTTAGTGATTCCCAACTAGAGGTAATTGTGCAAATATTCTGAATGATGCTCTTGTTTTTCACGAAGCCCTCTGAACAAATTCTTCCTTCCCTTTATTATTTATCCCTCAGAGAAGGTCCTATTACCTGAGCTGTCTAGTTATGACTCTAGAGGAAGAAAAGTTTGAGTAAATAGTATTATTAACATACATAAGTCAACTGAGTTAAGGTTGGACATACCAATGTGTGCCCAAGAGCTTTCACTCATTTTCCAAACCTTTAAACAAAGAGTTCTAATATTGTGACATATTCCAGCTGGAGCCCACAACAGGACACTGGCCTGACTCCATCAACATTTTTTACCCGTATCTTTGTTGCCTGTAACTGACAATAGGATTATAAAGTTTTGATTTTCCCAGAGGCTATGTAACCAGATGCCATTGTCTGAGAATTTCAGGTTGAGTTTCTAAACAGAGAAAAATAGGAGATAAGTGTCTCTACATTTTAAAGAGAGTTGCTGTGTCAGTCAGTGTTCTGCAGGAAAGAAAAAGCTACCCTAAAAATTTGGAGGAAAAGAGATTTATGAGTTTTCAAAGACTTCACAGCTACTGGAATGGCTGAGAGACTATTATGCGAGAAGGCTATTATTGGCTCACAAGCAAATTTGGAAGGGCAGGGATTATAGGGGAAATGCCATCAAAGTTTCCATCTGCCCACAGCATTAAAAGGAGGAGGATGCCCAAAGGTGCTGGAAAACTTCTCTCCTGCCTCCTGCCAAGACCCACACACCTACCCATGGTCTCACTAGAGAGCCACAGCTACGTCTCTCTTCAGTTTCCCACCCTGATTCCACAGTATCCGTGATTGGCAGAGTCAAACACACACTGTGTTGGCAAAGGATTCTGGGAAATATGGCTCCCAGATTTCATCCTTTAAAACTGGAGGATGATGGGCAGACATTGAATTGACAGCAAACAGTCCTGCACAGCAGCTAGGGAGCTTCCAGACTTCAGAGCTTAATAGCCTTACAGGGCTTTTCAGAGGTAGATAAGATGTTCCTGAGATCATCACCTCATCAGTGATCTTGAGCCTTTAGTAAAGCTAATTAAAGGCTTAGAGGGAAAAAGCTTTTTTTCATCCTTTTCAAGTAAAGGAGACAGGTAAGTGTTTCTCTTCTTTCTCCATTCCCTCCACTGCATTCCCCTGAAGAGGTATTGGTAGAGGTGGAGGAAACTGCATGGGCATCTCACATCCAGTTTGCAAAGTAGCTGAATCAGCCGGCCTGCACTGGGTCTTCCATTTGAGCTGAAGAGGTTGAGGATGGATAGTTTATTAAGAAAAAACTGGTATGTTTGGTCGTCCTCCTTAACTCTGGACTTTGGGGACAGGTGCTTGCTTCCCACCAGAATTCAGAAGGCACAATGTTGATTGGAACAGTGAGCAATAGCAGAGAGACTTGGGAGAAGGTCACAAGGAAAACCTGTATACCAACTATTGACACAGCAAAGTGTGGGAATTTCCCATTGGTTCAAGTGGGGTTCATGGAAGTTAGCCAGGCTGCAAACCATCCTGAAAAAACTCTGCGTTGGAGGGTAGCCTGTGGGTAAGAGGATACCAGCAATACAAAGTAAGAGAGAGAGCCCTGGGAACCAAAGCTGAGGGTGTTCCACGTAGATCAGGCAGAGAATGCATTGCACACATCAGGGATGCATAACTCATGAGAAAATCTCAGGTGATCATTTAAGACGGTTCAACACAGAGAGACCCAGTGGTCATATGATAAATACATATTTTTGCCCTTTTCTCCCCATCCCTCCTCTTTATCTTCACTGTATCTAAGAAAGAAGGGAAAAGAAGAGAGGGGGAGAAGAGAGGCAGAGTGAGGAAGAAAAGGAGAGCTAAATACAGACCTTACCCCTTTCCCCATGTTGAGTCTCTTAGCCACATGTCAGACCTAAGTCGGGACGGGGGGCAGGGGAATTGAAATGAATGTGAATTCAAACCTAAATTCAAGATACTAGGTCTTTAATATTTAAACTGCATCTGTATTATAAAAAAGAAAGTATTCCCATAACTGAAAGAATCCTGAAAACAATGGGATATGCTTAAGAAGTGATTAAAGAGAGAGTGGAGGATAGTTGGGAAAGCATATATGAAGAAAAATGAAAACAGTTATTGTTTACTCCCCATTGCATTCTGGGTCTTCAATATTCCTTTTAATGGTCACATTAAAAAAAAATACTCTCCACAAACATATGGCCAACTAATCTTTGACAAAGCAGGAAGGAATATCCAATGGAATAAAGACAGTCTCTTCAGCAAGTGGTACTGGGAAAACTGGACAGCGACATGCAGAAAAATGAACCCAGACCACTTTCTTATACTATACACACAAGTAAACTCAAAATGGATGAAAGACCTAAATGTAAGACAGGAAGCCATCAAAATCCTCGAGGACAAAGTAGGCAAAAACCTCTTTTATCTTGGCCGCAGCAACTTCTTACTCAGCACATCTCTGGAGGCAAGGGAAACAAAAGCAAAAATGAACTACTGGGACCTCATCAAAATAAAAAGCTTCTGCACAGCAAAGGAAACAGTCATCAAAACTAAAAGACAACCAACAGAATGGGAGAAGATATTTGCAAATGGCATATAAGATAAAGGGTTGGTATACAAAATCTATAAAGAATTTATCAAACTCAACACCCAAAAAACAAATAATCCAGTGAAGAAATGGGCAAAAGACATGAATACACGCCAAAGAAGACATCCAGATGGCCAACCAACACATGAAAAAATGCTCCACATCACTCATCATCAGAGAAATACAGATCAAAACCACAATGAGATACCACCTTACACCTGTCAGAATGGCTAACATTAACAACTCAGGCAACAACAGATGTTGGCAAGGATGTGGAGAAAGAGGATCTCTTTTGCATTGTTGGTGGGAATGCAAGCTGGTGCAGTATGGAGGTTCCTCAAAAAAGTAAAAGTAGAACTACCCTACGACCCAGCAATTGCACTACTGGGCATTTATCCACGGGATACAGGTGTGCTGTTTCGAAGGGACACATGCACCCCCATGTTTATAGCACTACTATCCACAATAGCCAAAGTATGGAAAGAGCCCAAATGTCCATCGATGGATGAATGGATAAAGAAGACGTGGTATATATATATATATATATATATATATATACACACACACACACACACACACACACACACACACACACACACACAATGGAGTATTACTTGGCAATCAAAAAGAATGAAATCTTGCCATTTGCAACTACGTGGATGGAACTGGAGGGTATTAACTAGTCAGAGAAAGACAAAAATCATACGACTTCACTCATAAGAGGACTTTAAGAGACAAAACAGATGAACATAAGGGAAGGGAAACAAAAATAATATAAAAACAGGGAGGGGCACAAAACACAAGAGACTCATAAATATAGAGAACAAACTGAAGGTTACTGGAGGGGTTGTGGGAGGGGGGATGGGCTAAATGGGGAAGGGGCACTAAGGAATCTACTCCTGAAATCATTGTTGCACCATATGCTAACTAATTTGGATGTAAATTTAAAATAAAATAAAAAAAAATAACCACTCTTACTCTTTCAAATATTGCTCTTACTCCCTTCTCCAAAACTCCCAATTCTATATATCAGTCCACATTTACTGAGGATAAATTTTCAGACAATAAAATTCCCATTTCAGGTGGATTTTGGTAATTATATACAATCATGTAACCACCACTATAATCAAGCTATAGAACATCTCCAACACCCTAAAATTTTTCCTTGTGCCTCTTTGCAGTTTATTACCTCACCTGACCCTATCCCCACATAATCTCTGATCTGCTTTCTGTCATCTTTTCTACAAGGTCATATACATGAAATTATAAAGTATGTAGTTTCTTATATTTTTCTTTCACTTAGCAAAATATTTTTCAGGTTCACCTGTGTTGTTGCATGTGTCCATAGTTTGAACCTTTTTATTATTGAGCATAGACATATCACAATTTGTTTATCCACTCGCCAATTAATGAAAACTTGGGCTCTTTCTAGGATTGAATTATTAAGAATACAGCTGGTATGAATGTTCACATGCACATCTTTATGTGGACGTATGTTTTCATTTTTCTTGGGTGGGATTGGTGGCTCATACTGCCAGGGTATGTCCTCATTTATAATGAACTCTAATACAATCACTTACAGGAAAAAACATCTATGTCTAAAAACATGAGCAAATAATTACACAAAACGATCCCCCCCACACACACCAACTTTGCTTGTCTGGAAGTAATAGTTTGTGGGTTTTTTTTTCAAATTTCTCAAAGGATAACAATTAACCTACAGGTGCAGGAGAATGGCTCTTTACTGTGGTGACTACAATTATCACATTTATTCTAATAAGAATAACAGCAGATAAAAGGAATTTATAATTGATTAAATGATCTCAGCATACCAAGTTTATATGTTTATTTTAAGTGAAATGATCTACATCTGTTCAGTTTTCTTAAGTGTATGATAGGGATGGGGCATCATAGAACTGTGTAGTCATCGTAAAAACTTGTGGGATTCAGGAAGGCTCTCAAAGGTGAGGAGTGGTCATTTTAACTTTGCTACCATATGCCGAGGCTGAGGTACCCCCAGACTGGACAGGGGATATTCCTAAATTTCTTTGAAGAAAAATGGTTTTTGAGTACTCCTGCATAAATCATCTTAAATTTTCTCAAACCTGCACAATATAGACAGCTAATCCGCTGTAAATAAGCAAAAGTGTGAAGTAACTAGAATGAAGGAGCAATGAATTGCACAGGTCTCCGTCTTGCATTGACTGAGAATGACAAATGTTCAAACAGGCAAATGGAGATCCAAGTAGCCCTTTATCACTGATCATGCATCATGTAAACACATTATATATAGTTTAAGTAATGTTATCTGTATAGATTTGTTAATGGTGCATCCTTGAAATAGACATATCTGCCCTCAAAAAAACCACAGTCCTTTCCTTATAAGGATGAAGATTTTACTGCTAGGCTTACCGAAAGGTCTAGAGCAGGTCAAAGCTCAGGCTTTCCTGAACTTGCAAAGACAAAGCAGCAGGAAATTGTCTAAACCACACCAATCAGATCATTCACATCTCCCCTAGAAAAGTGCAAGGAGGCAGAGAACAACAAGACCAGTGAGGTTCTACGTGAAAACATGAAGCTAGAAAAAAGTGGATTTTGCCATCCCAGATTTTTCCAGCTTTCTATACTTTTCAGTTTTTAAGTCTGTGGTTGACCAAACTTTGACCATCACCATTTGGGGAGGAAATCAGCCATCTATTAGTACAGTCCTGTGATTAGTTTATCAGACTCTTCTTATAATCGCAACCACTGTTTCTGTGTATACTCTTGGGCCAACTATTTAATAAGTTTGATTTTGCTGCTTAGAAGTCTTGAAAATAGGTCAAAAGATCACTTTTATTAAATTAACTACATGACTACTATACCCTAGGCTGCACTTCCATTGCCTAACCTATTTCCAATTTCAAATTAAGTCTATCTGTGCTGTTCAACACATTTTGTGAGGTCCATTTATTTACTATTTTACCAAATATGAGCTGGGAGCTCATGGCAGGCATTGTTACAGCCCAAGGCAGCAACCAGTGAAGAAAACACCATTTCTGCTTTCATGAAATGTAAATGCTATAGGAGAAAAACTAAAATATACCTATGAAGATATAAATGTATATTAGGTTATGATTAGTGGAACAAAGAGAGAGAGGCAAGAGAGGGGAAGGTGGAAAACTTACTTAAGATAAAGTGGTCAAGACAGATTTCTTTGAGGTAGCGACATTTGATCAGAGAATTGAAGGAAGGACGGGAGAACATTGGGGTGTCAGGAAACAGTGTATTCAAGGCCCAGGAACCAGAAAGTATAGAGAAGCAGAGTGAATGGCTGGAGTGGAGTAACAAGAAGGAGATGAGGCTGCAGAGGCGGAGAGGAGGCAGATCACACAACCTTGTAGCCAGAGTGAAGACGGCGGCTGCTACTTTGAATGAAGGCAAAATGGGAAGCTACTGGAAAGTTTGAGGTTATAGATGGCATTGTAAGACTTACATTTTAAATGAATCATACTCGGTTTGGTGTAGAAATGAGAATCTAATGAGGCGATTGCAGGGATAATCAGGGGCTGTGGGATTCGGTGGCTTGGATCACAGTAGTCTTAGCGAGAGCGGTGAAAAGTCGTGAAATTTCTGGGTACATTTTGAAGATAAGGGAACAGAATAGTGTAACATCCTGCTATGGAAGAAGAAAGAAGGAGCAGAATTAAAAAGATTTGGCTTAAGAATGCAGGCTACACTTTCTATGATGGGGCATATTGCACGAAGAGCTGGTTGGGTGAGAGAGCTGGTGGAGTAGAAATCAGAAGTTTGTTTCCAGATATGTAGCATTTGATATATTCAGTGGATGCCCAAGTGATTATCTTGAGTGGCTAATTAGATATGCAAGACTAGACTTCAGCAGAGGTATATCAGATTTCATCAAAGAGACAGAATTGAAAGGTATATGCCTCGATGGGATCATGTAAGCAATGAGTGAAGACAGAGAAAATACTAGTACTGCTTCAAGAGCCCTGTGACACTCGATCACAAACAGGGAAAACTGAAAGGGAGAAATCAGCAAGGAGACTGAGAAGAATACCTCAGTTCCACATCTGGTTCATATCTCACTACCCAGCCCAATGAATCAGCTAAGGTGTGAAGGAGCTAAAAAAATAACACTGAGAAATTCAAGAGTTGGACATGTTGAAATAAAAATACCAGAGAGAGTTGGTGAATGTTGCTCAAGTATGTGAAAATGGTGGACTGCTTGGTATTGGCCCATAGTTAGCGCCGAAAATCCACTGACGACGTTGGAGGCAAAGTCTTCACCATTAGACTTACCACAAAATTAAGAACAGGCCAGTGCACAACACTATCTGAAAGCAAATGAATCCCAAAGAAGAAAAGATAGAAGCAACCACCTTTCCTCCCAACTCACAAATTGGACAATTTGTTGTCGTTCCCTAATGCAGTGGTGCCAAATCACTGGAGAAGGGCAGTGACTTTGACCACCAGAAGACACTCATTCAGCAACGTTCAGAAATGGTTTTGGTCATCACAACTGGTTGGAGGTGCTACTGGCATCTAGTGGGTAGAGGCTAGGGCTGCTGCTAAATGCCCAGTTAAGCATAGGACAGCCTCTGGCCCCCACAACAAAAAATTACCTGGCTCCAAATGTCAAGAGTGCTGTCGCTGAGAAACTTTGCCCAAATGGGAATGTTTCGGGAGAGTTATGTAGAGTTATTTTGCATGGTTATATTTGTAACTTATAGAAATGTACTATGTTGTGATTTAAATTTATTTTTCTTTCTCACTCAGAAATTTTTTTTTTTCTTGTGGTAAAATACAAATAACATAAAATCTACCTCTTGAGCCACTGGTAAGTGTACAGTTCAGTGGCATTAAGGACATTCACATTGCGACCATACGATTCCACTTACACAAGGTGCTCAGAGTAGTCAAATTTCATCAACCCAGTTTTGAATACACACTTATTTTAGGAAATACTACAGGACTCATTTCATGTAGAAGGGATATCATAAAGGAAGTTAGTTGCAACCCTTTTGGAGAGCTCAAAACACAAAGGGAAAAAAAAAAACAAAGGTAACCCATGTCTATGAGCTATAGCACGACATTACAAAATTTAGGGCTGGGCAACAAAAGGAAAGAGAAATCTAAGAACTTAGAGGAAAGGCTCTCATGTTATTGGAGCTCAGACCTCCCTGCTGGTGGTGCCTTCCAGGAACTGCTGATACCTCTGAGGGGACTCAGACAAAGAGGATGCTCCTAGAAGCTAGAGGTGGACCCAACGGCAGCTGTGGCAGCAGTTTTGACAACCGTAGGATAATCAAGAAAACAGGATAAGGGAGAACTTTTCAACTTCCTTTCATCTCTGCCTGATAACTTCTTCTAATGCCTCCTCTTGGCAGAATCTAAGAAAGAAAGATGCCTTTCTGGGGAAAGTAGTTTGTAGCATCTTAGTTACAGCATCACAGAGAAAATTACTGAGGAATGGGCACGGAGCTGAGGCATAAGAGGTACGTAACAGCACAATGCGTGTCAACCAATGCAGTTAGCTGAGACGTGATTTGTGTTCTGATGTGCATCCACCATATTTCACCTATGAATTTACCCATCGACTTTCTCAGATTGCCCCAAACATCTGCCACCTGAGAATGATACTGATTGGAATGATACTGTAATAGAGAACTAGCTACTAGATCCCTGGGGTCATGAATATACGTATTTTAATGAGTAGTTCCAGATTAATCTTTAAATTGCTTGAGCCTCTCTAAAATCATGCCACTCATCCATAAAGTTGAATCTTCACATTGGCATTTTTTAAATAGAAGTATCTTGGTTGTTTTATTAGATTTTTAGAATTTCTGAAAAAAAAAAATAGAGCAACTATTTGACTCTCCTGAGACCTAGAATGGATTGATCTTACAAACTTTTCGGTGTTCAAAACCCTCTCCTCCAAATCTCTCACTTTCATTTTTAAGTTTATTTATTTTGAGAGACAGAGAGAGCATGGAGGAGGGGCAGAGAGAGGAGGAGAGAGAATCCCAAGCGGGCTCCATACTGTCAGCGCAGAGCTCTATGTGGGGCTCAATCCCGGGAACTGTGAGATCATGACCTGAGCCAAAATCAAGAGTCGGATGCTTAACGGACTGAGCCACCCAGGCACCCCTCTCACTTTCATTTTTATCTAGAAAATATTACATGTTCATCATTGTAGCCACTCCACTGGATGTACTTTACCCAATGCTCTTGCTTTGCATTTGTCTACCAGGTTACATCCCAATCTGTCTACTGCATTTCTGCACCCAGACAGCTGAATACAGTAGAAAAGTCACACAACCATGCTTCTTGGTCTTGCTTTAAATTCTGGTCACTAACTCAAGTATTCTGGCTAACAAAATATCTGCAGAGAAAACTTACAGAACAAAATAAATTAAAATCACTTTAATACACTAAATTGCACAATCTACTCATGATTGAAGATAAGCAAATTATAATTACAAGATATCGTTGTTATCAAATTGGCAAAAGATAATAATATTTGATGATATCTGGTGTGGGAAACAAGTACAATCTTACACTTTTTATTTATTCACTTGATAACACATATTTACTGAGTTTCATCCACATGCCAAGCACATTTCTAGGCAATGAGAAAATAGCAGGAAACAAGATAGAAGATGCCTTTGGCTCAGGAAGTTAATTTTTATAAGGAGAACAAATACAGAATTATATGTAACACATTGATAAAAAGAAATACATCAGAATCAAAGAATGGGTGGTGATTGATAGAACAATATTTTTTTCATAAGGTGATCAGCACATACCTCTATAAAACAGAAGCTTAAATTAAGCGGGACAGCAAGTTACATAAACATTTGGGTCAGAGTGTCCCAGGCAGATAGGATAGCAAGTGCGAATGTCCTGAGGCAGAGGTATTCTTCACCCATTGACAACAGGGTGGTAATGGCAAAATGAATAGAGAGGATAGTATCTGATGGGATCAGAGAAGTAGGGAAGTGCCAGGTCATGGAGGACATGGTAATTACTTATATTTAATTAATATTCCTCTGGGATTTACAGTTTTGCTCTTAAAAGTATACATTGGTATGGACTTCCTAAAAGGTAATTTGTAATATTCACAAAAATTAAAAAGGCACAACTCTCTGATCCAGAAGTTCAAGTTACAATTGTTTTTCTCAGAAATACTCTCACAAGTGTGAAAGGTTAAAAAATGTATTTCAGTAATTGTGACTAATAATAATAATATAGAAATTAACAATTTATATGTAGGTGGGTGACCATGTAATTTATCATCTGAACTAGGACAATCCTGAGAATGAATGAAGAGCTGTTAACGATGATGCAAGGGTATCATGTATAAACCAGAATTGACCATGGAAAACATGGAAAACAGAAATGTTCCCTATCAATGAGAAATTGGTTAAAGGAATTATACTATATGTAAACATTGGAGTACCATAGAGCTATAAAGACCTTTGTAACTACCAACAACTTATCTATCTTTACTGAGATTTCCTACATAAAATTCCAATTGAAAACAGACACATAATTTCCAATTATATTAAAGAAGTTATAGGGATATAATGTACAGCATAGGGAATATAGGCAGTAACATTTTAATAACTTTGGATGGTGGCAAAGTGTAACTAGACTTATAACGGGATCATTTTATAATGTCTAAAAATATTAAATCACTATGGTGAACCTGAAACTAATAAAATATTGCATGTTAATTACACTTTTTTTAAATGTAAAGGAGATATAGAGTCATAAGAAGATATAAATATATATACAAATAGACTTTTGCATAGGAAAAAGGGGCAGAAGGTTTATTTGAACAAATTATAGCTGAGAATTATCTGGGAACAGATACAGGCATTCAAGTCCAAGAGGCACAGGGAACTTCCCTTAAGATCAACAAAAACAAATCAACACCTAGACATATCATAGTGAAACTTGCAAAATACAAAGATAAAGAGAGAATTCTCAAAGCAGCTAGGGACAAAAAGTCCTTAACCTACAAGGGTAGACAGAAGGTTAGCAGAAGAACCCGTCCATAGAAACCTGGCAGGCCAGAAGAGAGTGGCAGGAAATATTCAATGTAATAAATGGGAAAAATATGCAGTTGAAAATACTTTATCCAGTAACGCTGTCATTCAGAATAGAAGGAGAGATAAATAGTTTCCAAAACAAGCAAAAACTAAAGGAGTTCATGAACACCAAACTGCTCTGCAAGAAATATTAAAGGGGACCTTTTGAGTGGGAAAAAGAAACCAAAAGCACAAAGACTAGAAAGAAAAGGAAACTATCTACAGGAACAGTGACTTTACAGGAAATACAAGGGTACTAAATTCATATCTATCAATAATTACTTTGAATGTAAATGGACTAAGTATTCTAATCAAAAGACATAAGATATCGGAGTAGATTAAAAAAAAAAAAAGCCCCATCTATATGCTGCTTATAAGAGACTCTTTTTACCCAGAGACAGCTCCAGATTGAAAGTGAGGGATTGGACAACTATTTATCATGTTAAATGATATCAAAAGAAAGCTGGAGTAGCCATACTTACAATGCCTTAGATTTTAAGTCAAAGACTGTAATAAGAGATGAAGGGCACTATATCATAATAAAGGGGTCTTTCAAACAAGATCTAACAACTGTAAATATTTATGCCCCCAACTTGGAAAAAGCCAAATATATAAATCAATTCATAACAAACTTAAAGAAACTCATTGATAATATTACAATAATAGTAGGGGACTTTAACACCCCACTTACAACAATGGGCAGGTCATCTAAGCAGAAGATCAATAAAGAAACAGTGGTTTTCAGTGATACACTGGACCAGATGGACTTGACAGATGTATTCTGAGAATCTCACCCTAAAGCAGCAGAATACACACTTTTTGACTGCACATGGAACATTTTCCAGAACAGATAACGTACTGGGTCACAAATCAGGCCTCAACCAGTACAAAAAGACAGAGATCACACTACGCATATTTTCAGACCACAATGCTATGAAACTTGAAGTCAACCACAAGAAAAAAATTGGAAATACTACAAATACATGGGGGTTAAAGAACATCTTACTGAAGAATGAATAGGTTAACCAGAAAATTAAGGAAGAAATAAAAAAAATACATGGAAGCAAATGAAAATAAAAACACAACAGTCCAAAACCTCTGGGATGCAGTGAAGTTGGTGATAAGAGGGAAATAAATAGTAATATAGGCCTTACTCAAGAAGCAAGAACAGTCTTAAATATACAACCTAACCTTACATCTAAAGGAGCTAGAAAAAGAACAGCAAATAAAGCCCAAAGCCAGCAGAAGAAGGGAAATCATATAGATTAGAGTAGAAATAAATGATACAGAAATTTTTTAAAAATGATAGAACAAATCAATGAAACTAGGAACTGGTTCTTTGAAAGAATTAACAAAATTGATAAACCTCTAGCCAGACTTAGCAAAAAAGAAAAGCTACAGGACCCAAATAAATAAAACAAAAAATAAAGGAGGAGAGATCACAACCAACAACGCAGAAATACAAACAATTTTAAAAGAATACTATGAGAGATTATATGCCAACAAATTGGGAAATCTGCAAGAAATGGATAAATTTCTAGAAACATATAAACTATCAAAAATAAACAGGAAGAAATAGAAAATTTGAACAGACCCATAACAGCAAAGAAGTTGAATCAGTAATCAAAACTCTCCCAATAAACAAGAGTCCAGGGCCAGATGGCTTCCCAGGGAAATTCTACCAAAAATAAAGAAGAGATAATACCTATTCTCTGAACTGTTCCAAAAAATAGAAATGGAAGGAAAACTTGCAAACTCATTCTACAAGGCCAGCATTACCTTGATTCCAAAACCAAAGACCCCACTAGAAAGAATTACAGACTAATATCCCTAATGAACATGGATGCAAAAATTCTCAACAAGATAGTAGTCAGTCAAATCCAACAGTACATTAAAATAATTATTCACAAGAATCAAGTGGGATTTATTCCTGGGCTTGCAGAGGTGGTTCAATACCTGCAAATCAATCAACATGATATACCTATTAATATAAGAAAGGATAAAAACCATATAATTCTCTCAATAGATGCAAAAAAAAAGCATTTTACAAAATACAACATCCTTTCTTAATAAAAACACTCAAGAAAGTGGGGCTAGAATGAACATACCTCAAGATCATAAAGGCCATATACAAAAGACCCACAGCTAATATCCTCAAGGTCAAGAACATGACAGGGATGTCCACTCTTACCTCTGTTGTTCAGCATAGTACTGGAAGTCCTAGCCTCAGCAATCAGACAACAAAAAGAAATAAGACATTCAAATTAGCAAGGAAGAATTCAACCTTTCACTCTTTTTCAGGCAACTTGATATTCTATGCAGAAAACCCAATAGAGTCCACTAAAAAATTGGTAGAACTGAAACCTGAATTCAGCGAAGTCGCAGGGTATAAAAGCAATGTACAGAAATCTGTGGCATTTCTGACACCTATAATGAAGCAGCAGAAAGAGAAATGAAGGAATCAGTCCCATTTACGATTGCACAAAAAACCATTAAGATGCCTAGGAATAAACTTAATGAAAGAGGTAAGAGATCTATATTCTGAAAACTATAGAACACTTATGAAAGAAATTGAAGAACATACAAATAAATGGAAAAATGTACCATGCTCATGGATTGGAAGAACAAATTTGTTAAAATGCTGATACTACCCAAAGTGATCTACACATACAATGGAATCCCTATCAAAATGACACCAGCATTTTTCGCAGAGTTGGAACAAATACTCCTAAAATTTGTAAGGAACCAGAAAGTACCCTGAATAACCAAAGTAATGTTGCAAAAGAAAAACAAAGTGGGTAGCACCACAATTCTGCACTTCAAGCCGTACTGCAAAGCTGTAATCACCAAGACAGTATGGTACCGGCACAAAAAGAGACACATAAATCAATGGAACAGAATAGAGCACCCAGAAATAGACCCATAATGATATGGCCAACTAATCTTTGACAAAGCAGGAAAGAATATCTGGTGGAAAAAAGCACAATCTCTTCAACAAATGGTGTCGGGAAAATTGGACAATGACATGCAGAAGAATGAAACTAGACCACTTTCTTATACTATACACAAAAATAAATTCAAAATATATGAAAGAGCTAAACCTGAGACAGGAAACCATCAAAATCCTAGAGGAGAACACAGACAGCAGCCTCTTTGACCTTGGCCATAGCCACTTCTTACTAGACACGTCTCCAGAGGCAAAGGAAACAAAAGCAAAAATGAACTATTGGGACTTCATCAAGATAAAAAGCTTCTGCATAGCAAAGGAAATAAACAACAAAACTAAAAGGCAACCTATGGAATGGGAGAAGATATTTGTAACTGATATATTGGATAAAGGGCTAGCATCCAAAATCTATGAAGAACTTACCAAACTCCACACCCAAAAAGTAAGTAATCTAGTTAAGAAATGGGCAGAAGACATAAACAGACATTTCTCCAAATGGCTAATGACATACAAATGGCTTATAGACACATGAAAAAATGCTTAACATCATCAGGGAAATACAAATCAAAACCATGGTAAGATACCACTTCACCCTTGTCAAAATGGACAGAATTAATGACTTAGGAAACAACGGATGTCAGCGAGGATGCGGAGAAAGGGGAACACTTCTGCTGATGCAGCCACTCTGGAAAACAGTATGGAGGCTCCTCAGAGAGACAAAAATAGAATTCCTCTATGACCCAGCAATTGTACTACTAGGTGTTTATCCAAAGGATACAAAAATACTGACTCAAAGGGGCACAATGTTTATAGCAGTCTTATCAACAATAGCCAAATTATGGAAATAGCCCAAGTGTCCATTGGCCTGATGAGTGGATAAAAAGATGTGATACACACACACACACACACACACACACACACACACACACACATACACACACATGTATATATACATATACACAATGGAATATTACTCAACATGAAAAATAATGAAATATTTCCATTTGTAACAATGTGGATGGAACTAGAGTGTATTATGCTAAGTGAAATAAGTCAGTCAGAGAGAGACAAATGACATATGATTTCACTGATATGTGGAATTTAAGAAGGAAATAGATGAACATAGGGGCAGGAAACAGAAAAAAAAAGATAAAAACAGAGGGGGCCGAATCATAAGAGGCTTTTAATTATACAAAGCAAACTGAGGGTTGCTGGAGGGGTGTTCGGTGGGGGGGTGGACACCAAGGAGGGCACTTGTGATGAGCACTGGGTGTTATATGCAAATGGTGAATCACTAACTTCTACTCCTGAAACCAATATTACACTATATGCCAACTAACTTGAATTTAAATGAAAACTTGGAAGAAAAAAAAAAATAATAGGCTTTTACAAGTTCTTTTTGAAAAGATAAGAAAAAGCTTTGAAAAATGGGATATGGAAAAGAAAAGGAGAATTTTAATTTTTTTAAACATCATTCTGAATTTTTGGAATTTTTGGCCATAAGTGCACCAAATAAAGCCCTAAAACAATTCTATTCTTTGCATGTGCTAGTCTGTATTAAGAAGATCCCACTGAACCGTACATTAAATGCTTGTTTGTTTGTTTTCCCTTATATCAGCTCACTATAGCTCCTGGCTTCCTTTGCCCTCTGCTTAAGACGTGTACTTTAATTTCACTTCCTCCATCTCAGGTCAATGAAATAACATTTAAAAAACAGTAGAAACCCTCTTAACCAAGATCCACTTAAGTGACTTGAATTGTCCAAGTTGTCCCTTTTTCTGGTACAACTGGATTTTACTGCTAGTTGGCAAATATGCAAGTTTCTAATGCACCTGCACATTTCTACTCCTACTGACCAGGTTGAATGCTTACCAAGCTTCAGTTTTGTTTGTAACCAACTTGTTCAAGTTAGTGGCATTTGTCCTAGTAATTATGTAACTTAATTAAATATTGCCTCAAAAAACACATGATGTGGGCGTGCGTTCGTGTGTGTATCAATGCTGCAAGCTTTGAGAAATAAAGTAGAAATAAATGCAAAAAGAAAGCAGCATGCCAAATTGGGTGAGCATAGGAACTGTGAAATGAAACTTTCAGGGAGAATATAAAGAATTTTTAATTTTCCACACAGATTGCTCCAGAATATTTAAAAATTTTTACTTTATTTTAAAGACATTAAATTTGGAAATGATAAACACTGCCTTTCTAAGCGTGGTTTCAGTGAAAAAAAAATAAAATTTCACTAGAAAAGGCCTTGACCCCACTTCAAAAGTTTGGCAAATAAAAATACACTCTATTTTTAAGCTAAAATGCAGATTTCGAAGTGGCTATGTATTTACTTATGACTTTCCTTTTCAGCCTACTTTTCCAATTAACATCCCCAACTCAAATTTCCCTATTTACTATTTTTTGGTTGTTATTCTCCAACTCAACTATTTCTTTTTCCATTTCTGAAAAAATTCCTGAACTTTCATAATTGCCTGTAATGAACATTTACCTGCTGATGAGTTAGAAAGAAAAAACAACAAGACTCTTTCCAGTCCTAATCTTGGCCTTAAGTTTCATGATTTCCTATCCGCATGCCACATCATTCAAAGAGTGGCGTTCCTCCAGTTGTTAAAAAAGTATTTACTGAATGCCTACTATATGCAAAGCACTCTATTCTACACTTGGAAAACAGTGAGTGAATTCTTCAAATAATTCACGTTTGTGAAATGAGAGTTACAATAAAAAGCACACATTGCAACAAGATGCATAAGTATGAGCTCCTGGGGGAACACATGAGGAGGGCTTTTTTATCCGTCTGTAAGGAAGCATCTCAAGCAGAACACATCTCAACCACTCCACTGTTCATGGTGTTTTCTGCTTCAGTTGACATCCAAGTGAAGGGGACAACTGTCCACCCAGCTGACCAAGGCAGAAAGCTGTACATCCAACCACAAACCGTGTTCTATTAATTTTATCACTTAAAGATTGCTTGATCCCCTTCACCCCAGCTCAAAATCCTTCCTTCTGATTCTCATCATTTCTCTCCCTTGATTCATAAAGTAGGCTTATACACCTCTTCAGAGTGAACTGCTTCTCCTCCCCTCCCCGCCCCTACCTGCTTTACTGAGGTATAACTGACTAATAACATTGTAAGATGTTTAAAGTGTACAATGTGATATTATACAGGTATACATCCTGAAAAGATTCCTCCTCTTAAGTTAATTCACACATACACTACCTCATATGTTTACTTCCTTTTTTTTGATGAGAACATTTACATTCTACTCTCTAGAAAACTCTGTTCATACAATACAGTATTATCAGCTTTAGACACCATGTTATACATTAGATCTTCAAACCTTCATACCTTATAGCAGAAAGTTTGTACCTTTTTACTGAGTTCTATTTCTACCACCCCCAGCTTCTGGCAACGACTTCTCTACTTTCTGCTTCTATGAGTTTGGCATTCAGGTCTTATGTTCAAGTCTTTAATCCATTTTGAGATGATTTTTATGTATGGTTTTAGAAAAGGGGTCCAGTTTCTTCCCTTTCTCTCTTCCTTCCTTTTTCCCTTTTTCTTTCCTTCCTTCCTACTTTCCTTCCTTCTTCCTTTCCTTCCCTTCCCTTCCCTTCCCTTCCCTTCCCTTCCCATTTCTTTACCTTCCCTTCCTTCCCTTCCCTTTCTTTCCCTTCCCTTTTTGCCTTTGGCTGTCCAGTTTTCCAAACACCATTTAACAAAGAGATTATCCTTTTCCCATTGTGTATTCTTGGCAATTTTGTCAAAAATTTATTGACTATATATGCATGTGTTTATTTTTGAACTCTCTGTTCTATCAATCTATGTGTTGTTTTTATGTCAATACCATATTTTTTGATCACTATCACTTTGTAATATAGTTTGAAATCAGGAAGTGTGATATCTATAGTTTCATCCTTGTTTCTCCAGATTGCTTTGGATATTCAGGGTCTTTTGTGGTTCACACAACTTTTAGAATGTTTTTTTTTTTTAATTTTGTGAGTAATGCCAGTTGATTTTTGATAGTGATTGCACTAAATCTATAGCTCACTTTGTGTTATCTCGACATTAAAAAAAAATTCTTCTAACCTTCTGATACATTTTCCACTCTGGCACCCAGACTGCCTCTCCAGAAGGTAATTTCGGGCATGTCTCACTCTTGTTTTCTCCTTCTATAGCTCTGCACCGCCTTCAGAATGATTTGCCTCATCTCTGATCATCCTTTGACCTGTACTTTTTGTTTCTTATACTTACATTATAGTCTGATTGAGAATTAAATTTTGGAACACTCTTACAGTAAGCATGTTCTTTAAAAAAAATGTTCCGACTAGTTTTTCTCATAACTTCTGCCTCTCAACAAATAGCACTACAGTTTCAATTTTCTCTGGATCCGATTGTAATGGATACATTGCTATTACAGATTTAGAAGCATGGCATGCCTTCATGGTTATGTAATTGAGTGATTATGTGGTCTAATTAGAGCTATCACCAACTTGGACTTGAGCCTTTGTTTCACATGGCTCCCTTCCCTGGAATCAGGATAACAGCTCCTGGAGGGTAGAAGTTTGCAAAGTGTTCAGGGTTTCTCTTAGACATAACACTCAGAGCAGGACGATTAATATTATACTCCACTACCTGGCACAAATAATTATAAAGTTCTATTTTAATGTTACTCTTAGAAAATTAGGAAGTTCCTATAATATCTATTTGTTTATTCACCTAATACATCCTCAATGTCTGCCATGTGAGAATCACTACCCTGCATGATGGGATTCAAGCATGAATACAGTGTAAACTCCATCTTAAATGGGAAGTGGAGAAAATATAAAGATAACTACTGCTTACTACTTTCCACGAATAAGGAGGATGATAAATTATCATCCTTTGCTAACGTTTGTAACCTGAGAGCTCTATAGCAGACAAAGAGGAAAATTTCATCTTTCCCCTCACTTTGTCAATCAGTTAAAAAGCAGTCACTGAATTTGTGTTTTATTCTTTTATTTTTAAGTAAGCTTCACACTCAGTGTAGAACCCCATGTGGGGCTTGAACTCATGACCCTGAGATCAAGACCTGACCTGAGATCAAGAGTTGGACGCTTAACCGACTAAGACTCCCAGATGCCCCTTGAATTTGTATTTTACACCAGGTGTGAGGAACTACAGGAAAAGAGGTGAGTAAAAACCAATAATAATTCCTGGCTCTTGCTTTCAAAGATTCAGCAGCCTACTGTACAGTGAGGCTATTGAAATAGTCACTTAATTCAGTGAAAAAGCACAACTGCATTAGACACTTTCATGTGAAGACTTATGATGCTGTAAGAACATTTAACAGTGGGATGTGATCTGATCGGGGTTGGCCAGGGAAGGCGCGGAAGTGGTGATGGAGCTTAGTTCCAAAGAGTGGTTAGGAGTTTTCTAGACACAGAGGAATGGAAGGGTTTGCTCTTGGCAAGAGCACTGTGGCAGGAAGCAACATAAAAACTAATAGAGCAATCTAGTCCAAGTAGAGTAGGCAATGGAAATGTAGGCATGGAGCAGGTTTTGAGGAACCTTTAAAAGCAGGAATGGGAGCAGCATGAACAGTGGGTCCAAACAGAAGAGAATGGAGGTGGGAAGGTTAAAAACAGATGTGTTTTCTAAGGATCATAAGCTACCTTGTGGAGAACTGACTGGAAGGGACAGCAGTGATGGTGGGGACACCTACAGGAGGCTTTTACAAGGATCCAGGTATGACATGGTGACACTACGGAATAGAATAATGATACCAGTGCAGTTGAAAAGAAGTTACAATTATGACGATACTCAGGATGTCCAATTGCTACAATTTGTTGCTGGGTTAGTTATAGACAATTAGGAAAAAGTACATGCCTTGTTTTCTGATTTGGTAACCCAGATGGAGGGTGTTAGTGTTACTGTTCTCTGAGAGAGGGGGCAATTTATGTAAAAAAAAAAAAAATCTGCCAGACTCCTTTTCTCTTGTTGTTTTAATTTTTTTTTAACATTTATTTATTTTTGAGAGATAGAGACAGAGTGTGAGTGGGGGATGGGCAGATACAGAATCTAAAGCAGTCTCCAGGCTCTAAGCTGTCAGCACAGAGCCCAATGCGGGCTTGAACCCACAAACTGTGAGATCATGACCTTAGCCGAAGTTGGATGCTTAACCGACTGAGCCACGTAGGTGCCCTTCTCTTGTTTTAAATGTCAAATGCCCAATAGCATCAAACCTGGATTTGAATATATTAAACTGATTTCATTTTTCTAATTGTTCTTGTAGAAATTAAATCAATCTACTCTAAAACATCAGAGAGCACTTAATACATCATATTTGCTTGAAAGGGTAGCATGTGGGTAGACTGTCATGGGTTGGCATCCAAGCAAGCTCACAACCCCATCGGCAGTTCACTGGTTTGATATGATCCAAATGTAAAATATCCAGAAGATGATGCCAGAGTTTTGACTGTTAAACACGGGATTCTTAAATAGCACTGACAACTTAGAGGCAAACTTATGTCTTGAGCTCTGTATGCCAGGAGTTAAAAGCAAGAGGTAAGGTTTGAATTAATTAATGTGTCAGCTCTTATTAAGGCAGTTCAAACCTCTCGAATGATGGTAGTTTTAGAGGATGTCTTTTGCTCCTAGGGAACCCTTATTTGTGTTAACCACAAAATGAAAGAAGCAATCCCCACTCTGCCATTTTTAAAACTCTAATCAGTTTAGAGAACAAATTTAATTTCTAAATTCAAAGGCCAGGGCATCCTTTAACTATCAATGTTAAAGTTTTGGTAAAGGGGTATTATATTTTTAATTGAAAAATAATTGTAATTTTGATATCAAATCACTCTTTTATGTTAAGGAGGCTGACTATAATAATTATTTGAAGCTTCTTTCTTATTTCTAAAGAAAAAGGGATCGTATGCACAAAAGTGAGCGAAAAGAACTGGATGATGATGATGATGTTGAGGTTGATAATGACAATGAGCCCTAATAAAAAAAAGTCTACTAAATGCCAGAATACAGCACATGAATTAGCTCATTAATCTACCTAGGAACCCATAGGGGCAGATACTATTATTCCAGTTTTACATGGGATGGGGAAACTGAGGCACAAAGACACTAAGCAGTTCGCCACAGGTGAGACAGCTTGTGTAGGTGAGCAAGATCTTAAACCTTAGTAAACTCACTTTAGAATCTGCAATGTGCCCCCACAATCATCCCTCTTGATGGTAATTTAGCTTAGAATCACTAAATTCCTCTAGTGTTATTACGGGTTAGAAGTTTTGAATGGAAATGAGGAGAGGGACAAAACGTTCCCTTCCCTGATGTAACCTACTGTGAAACCCTGAAACAAAGTAAACAGGAAACACTATACTAATACAAGATTGAGGTGGGTTTTCCCCCCTCTAGTAAAAAGCTCCTCTATAATTCACTACGAGGTTGGGATTCTAGTGGAATGCAGAACAGATATATTTAAATACAATAATTGAAAATTTAGAGTTGACTTTTTATCTCTGTGGTGCGCCAAGCACTGTGACCTGAAATGCAAAAGCCTGCTGTGAGGAAGAATTGACAAATGACTTTTCCTCCAGGGAAAAAAAAAAAAAAAAAAGAACAGAAAGAAAAAAAAAAGGAAAAACACCTGCAAATTGTTGTGGGATCCTAAATGTAACCTATAATCCCCAACGGCGGCTGTGGGCTGTTCTTTCACACTGCTCACCTGAGCTCATTAATTAGTGTTTCAGGGGGTTTTTGTTGTTGTTCCTGGGGAAATGAAGACGCAAGTCCCGTAGGAGGGGGAGCCTGGCTTCTAGTGTGAGAAAGATGGTGGCTCAAATCCACCACTTAAGCAGCTACATGACTTAAACGAGTTACAATAATTCCTCTGTTGTTTATTGACCTCATATGCAAAATAGAGATTCTAATCATGACTACCTCTAAGTGCTGTTTGGAAGTTTAAATTACAGTTGATAATACAACTTATCAATTAATATGTATATCATAATATACGCTATAATCAAAATTAAATATTAATTATATAAATATATATGATATATAATATATGAATATCAAACATTTAATCAATATTAAATCAATATATATATGTATAGCTCAAGCTCTTAAAACAGAGCCTGACAGATAATAATACTCGAGAGATGCTCACAGTTACTACTGTCATCTGACCTTAAAGTTCTATTTTGTTAGAGGCTGCAAATAAGAACACATAATGTTATTTATTCATTGATAAATGCTAACTTTGGGAGAGAATAAAAATGTGGCTTTTTGATTTCTAGACTTTAAAAAAAACACATTTCTGGTAAAATAAAAACAATTGGGAGCAATTTAAATTTAAATATTTCATTCTCTAATTAAAAATTGCTCATGGTTGTATTGACTACAAACGGTAAAAGAGAGACAGCTTTCCAGACAGCAGCCTGGAGGCTACGACTGAGTGGGTGCCCACAATCCCGGGCTGTGCACTAAAGCTCTGACTGCTTTGTGTCAAAGCAAAAAGAGTAATTGACATGCTAGGAAACACAGGCTGAAAAATGACCTTGATTTTCACTTTGTCCCTGACTCAGCAGGATAGTTAATTCTGCTATCCTTTACCTGGTTGAATAAAGTCCATAAAACACTATTTTAAAACAAAATCAACAACATCCTCATGGGCATAGGCTGAGCAAATATCTCTTGTATGTATATTACTCTTTTTAGCGTTCACATTTTATGGATTGATATGAACAAATATAAATGCAACTGCTCAGTAGTTATCTGCCTCCATGCTAAATAAAACCATGGGGGAGGGGAAGGGGGAAAAAAAGTTACAGAGAGGGAAGGAGGCAAACCATAAGAGACTCTTAAATACTGAGAACAAACTAAGGGTTGATGGGGAGTGGGGGAGAGGGGAAAGTGGGTGATGGGCATTGAGGAGGGCACATGTTGGGATGAGCACTGGGTGTTGTATGGAAACCATTTTGACAATAAATTATATTTAATATAAAAAAAGGAAAAAAAAGAAAGAAAAACACACACTTAACGTTATACTTAATAGTATGAGTGCTTTCCTCCCAAGATCGGGAGCAAAGCAAGGATATCCATTCTGAGGTGTCTAGCCAGTACAATAAGGCAAGAAAAATGAGGTCAATGGCTTCTAGATTGGAAAGGAGAAGTGAAAATAATAATAATAATAATAATAATAATAATAATAATAATAAAATAAAATAAAGTAAAATAAAATACTATCTATATCCATTTGTAGATAAAGGTATACATGTATATGTTATATATATATGTATATATGTGTATATATATGTATATATGTGTATATATGTGTATATTATATATGTACATATTTACACATATGTATATGTGTAAATTCTATATATGTATATTCATATATATAATTTTAAAAAACCATAAATTCAAAAGTTATTATTGTAATATGCCCTATTCCATTTAAACAGATACCAAAATTCTCTAAAGCCTGATATTTTATTTTATTTTTAATATTTTATTTTTGAGAGACAGAGAGACAAAGCGCAAGCAGGGAAGAGGCAGACAGAAAGGGAGACACAGAATCCGAAGCAGGATCCAGGTTCTAAGCTGTCAGCACAGAGCCCAATGTGGGGCTTGAACTCACGAACCATGAAATCATGACCTGAGCCGAGGTTGGACGCTTAACCGACTGAGACGCACTAGTGCTTCTATGACATGATATTTTAGATGTTTTTAGTTTGCACCCTAAATTTAATAACTTAATTATTTGTGCTTTTTTAAAAATTTATGTTTCTCACCAAAATCTAGTATTTCACGATATTTTTCTCCTTTGATCATATGCCATGGAACAGAATACTTAGAAGTAACATTATAATGGGGTTTTTCTACATTGAGATTTACAAGGCTGAAAACTCATTATCTTAAGGCTTTTCCTTGCAAATAACACATTAGACAACCAAATTTGGCATATATCTTTATATTTTCTGATCTTGTTGGCATCCTCTGTTTTCATGGTCACTGGGTACTGCTGCTAAAGTCTGCAGCTAATAAATTATGCCTGGATTTCTTGCTTGGGCAAGATCTTCATTGGCACATAAGATAGACGTAGAAAGTTCATTTTAACATTAGTAGATACTTTGTCAGGTGGTATTAAACAGGATTATTGTCATTCCATATGAAGCAAACTACAGTAAGTTGAATAATCATGCTCTTAATATAACTAGTACATTTAAGAGTCAAAGCAGTTGAAATTTTTCAGTTAAATTCTTGTTACGGCATCTATTTTGAATTTTACTATAGTAATTTTTTTTCTTGATTGAATAGCAAAAAATAAATGGAGCATTCAAATAATATATTTAATATCTGTCATGACACTTAATAACTAACTTTTAAAACAGCACTTGTGTGGATAGTTATTAGGCATAGACTGCTACCATTCATGGAAACTTCATACATCACTGAGATCAAAAGAAGCACATTTAGAGGGCTCAGACATAAGTGCAGGTAAGTGTGAGGCAACAGGTCCTACTAAATGGAAGAAAAAAATAGGAAAATCAATGTTATCTACAATCAGTACAGAATGGTTGAAGGACCAAGGTAGTAAGCAATATAAAATTACACTGCACTGTTGTCAGAGTTCTAGAAATGCTGGGATATGTTCAATCTACTCAATCCTGCTATATAAATGTCCTTTGTTTCCTAGAGTTTGAATCAAATGTGCACAGAAATATTAGCTTTGCAATCACAACCTCATAGCATAGAACTATATCTCATAATCTAGTTGGAAAATCACAAGATTAGCTCCATGGCATACAATATACAGCTACTGTGGATAAACACTCACAGTATAACAGAATTAATCAAAATAATGTTTAGGGTGCTCCCATTATAGAATCATTTGCTATTCATTAAAATATTATGGTTCAGGGAGCCTGGGTGCCTCAGTCAGTTAAGTGTCCGACGATTGATTTCAGCTCAGATATCACGGGTTCATGGGTTTGAGCCCCACATGGGGTTATGCATTGATAGTGCAGAGCTTGTTTGGGATTCTCTCTCTCTCCCTCTCTCTCTGTCCTTCCCAACTCATGCTTGTGCGTGCTCTCTCTCACATAGTAAATAAATTTTTTTAAAAAAGGAAAAAAAAAGAAAATATGATGGTTCAAAGTAACTTCATTTGGTATTCAAAAATGTCATATGGCCTTCCATTGGTTGTTCATGGGCACTTAAAGTAAATTGCTCTTTTCCTTTCTTGACGATAAACGAATGCAAAATACGTTTGCATTAACAGAGTGTCTACCAATCCGTCTGGTATATGAGCACCAATACCATTCAGTAGCTTCTGGAATATTAAGGTAAAGAGTGATCTCACTTCCTGAAACTGTAATCTGGTGATCTGAATGATAGAAAGACTATGGAAACCTGATCCCCTTATAACTATGATTCACTTCAACTGATATGATCTACTCATCAAGAGAATAATTTCAAATTTTCAAACATAAGAACACAGAAGCATAAGACTGTATTGTTTTAACTTAAGATTCCAAAAACAGGTAGCTAAGACAAGATATTAACAGTCTTTAAATCTCCTTTGGATTTCATGGAAAAAACACTGTGATCACCACTGTTATGATTCCTTCCCTAAAATGCCAAACTATAAATTGGCACCTTGGAGCTAGTTTTTGTTTTGTTTTGTTTAAATCTCAGCTGGCACTTTAATAAAGAACTCTTTTTTTACATGTACTTCCTGTCCCAGGAGACTTGTATACCAGCTTTTGCATCCGTTAGAGACTAAGGACCTCACCCATAAAGGAAGAGTGTGGGATAGGCCTTGCAAAGCTCTCATCTGCTTTTGCCTATTCAGGATAATTTCATACTCCACCTATAATAAGTACTTTTTTTTTTTGAAGTTATCTGTATATCCTCCCTGACTTTATTTATAAACACATCCTTCTTCTCCTTTTAACAGTACGTTTCATGAAGGCCAGTGACCACATCCTAGGAATACGTATATGGTACTGAGATCTTGGCACTGGAACAGAATATAGTATATCCTCAGTGGCTTGAAGACCAAATTGGATAAAGATATACTAAAATATTAAATATTAAGAATAATGAGCAAACTGGGGCTCAGTATAATTTTAATATTTCAACTAAGATATAAAGCCTGATGGTTTCTAAACTGAATAAACATGGAAGTTGACTTTTTTTTCAATGTTATAGGCCTTGTGCATGCTTAGAAACATTAATCTGTTCTTAGATTTCCAATCTCTATTTTGAAATAGGCTGAAGAATCTCATACACTTAACCTTGAAACATAATTGCATGTATTGCTTTCCAAAGTCAAAGTATAAGGATGTATCATCATTGTTAGAGATAAAGTCAAAAAATTATGTATGACCTTGTGAATGGAGTTAGAAAACACAGTAAAGATTCAAGATGATTCCCATTATTTCTGAAGTATATGTTACTATCCACAGGAATCTTAGGGTGATATTTTACTAAATTCAGTAAAACAGAAATCTAAGTTTTACATATTACAAAGAAGTGTAATTCAAATTTACTTGTAACAAATTTTCAAAGACAATGAAATAATAACATAGAGTCCATAGCTCATTGAATGACCTACCAATTCTATTTATGATTTTATATTATTGAGAAATTTCCCTACATGTGAACCAGGAGAACTGTATCGTATAAGCATATTGTCAGGAGTATAACCTTTAATAATAAACAAGTTAAATCCTCATAATTAGATAAGTGCATAAATAAAATTTAGTACATGTAAAATGGAATAGTATACAGCAAATACAAGCAGTCAATTCAATCCATAAAAGATATTTCAAAATGTAATACTGAGTTTAACATTAACATGTGGAATGATAGATGAAGGTTGAACATATTTATGTAATATAAATATGCAAACACACACAAAAACAATAACATTACCTATCAGTATGCACACATACATGTACCAAATGTGTATGTATATGGCACTTAAAATGGATTGGAAGGTTTAAATTAGGCTTGTGGTAAGGATTCTTTGGAAAGAGGGAAGGAGATTTAGATTCAGGGTAGCAATAAAAGGTGATTTAGATATACTTATCTCTCTCTCTGTCTCTCTCTCTCTGTCTCTCTATTATCTATCTATCTATCTATCTATCTATCTATCTATCTATCTATCAATCATCTATCTAAAAAACTAGAGGGGCACCTGGGTGGTTGAGTTGGTTAAGCGACCAACTAACTCTTGATTTCGGTTCAGATCATGATCTCATGGTTCGTGGTTTCGAGCCCTGCCTGGGGCTCTGCCCTGGTTGTGCAGTCTGCTTGGGATTCTCTTTCTCTCTCCCCTCTTTTTCTGCCCCTCCCCAACTTGCACATGCACTTGCTCTCCTCTCTCTCTCTCAAAATAAATAAACATTAAAAAATGTAGATTTTGGTGTCAAGAACATTTTCCTTTTTTATTTTCTTTTTTGAATTTTTAAATGTTTATTTATTTTTGAGAGAGAGAGAGAGAGAGAGAGAGCATAATCAGGGGAGGGGAACAGAGAGAGGGGGACACAGAATCCGAAGCAGGCTCCAGGCTCTGAGCTGTCAGCACGGAGCCCGACGCAGTGCTTGATCCCATGAACCAGAAGATCATGACCTGGGCCAAGGTTGGATCTTTAACTGACTGAGCCACCCAGGCAACCCTAGAACACTTTTTCTAAATGGCAAACAGACAGAAGGCGTGAACTCTTGCTCAAACTATGCTTTTGATTCCTACTATGAGAAATGGAACCAGTCACCAATGATGTGTAAGCAGACCTTTCAACTTATGTGATTCTGCTTTCCTGTAAGACTTAAGAGTAGGTCCTATTGCACTCATGTCCAGGTTCAGGGGCTTCTCTTTACATTTCTCTAGAATTTGGGGGGAAGTGAAAGTGATGAGAACTAATGCATTTTAAGTAACTGTTGTGGACCTAATATTTCATATATGTTATTTATTCAGTTTTTAAACCAGTCCTAAATGGCAGATACTATTTTCTCCATTACTGCAATAAAGGACGAGGGTTCACTGAGGTCAAGTGATGATTAGAATAAAGACACTATCTAAATCTGAAACCTACTTTTTATACAGGAAAGTGCATTCAGAGCTCCTATTAAAATATCTTATCACCAGAATACCAGAATGCATAGAGTGATTTAAATGATTTGATGTAGTTGTGACCATCTTAACCCTTACAATTTAGCTAAGAACAAGGGTGACATATTTAAGGATGAAGAAGGTGTTTGCTAAAAGGGACTTTGAGTTTGTCTTAAAAAAAAATGAATACATATATTCACGTGATTTTGATAGACCCATCTTAACCTCTCTGTTGAGAATCTGATTTACAGAAAAAGGTTAGAGGCTTGGCTCTTTAAACACATTATCATCATCTAGTGACTCTGGAAATAGGTAAATGACAAGGTGACTGAGCAAATGCTAGGTCTCCCAATTCACTGAAAGCTGATAGCTATTTTGCATACTTTTGCCCACCATTTGCCCAAGCCAAGGGAGCAATTGATGTCTTAAGTATTGTTTGCTTGGGCACCAAACCACACACATACCTATTCCTCCTGTTGAGTGTAATTGAGCCTCATTTGATGGGCAAAGTGGGGAAACAGTTCAGGAAACCTTCCGGGACTCATCTGTACAATTACCTTCAAAGATAACTTTACATGGAGAAAGGTAAAATTATGGCAAGAGAATTGGGTCAGTTCAAGTAGTTGGTTTTTGGAGCAGGTAAAATATTTAAGAAAGCAAAATAAAAAAAAAAATTAACCATATATTTGAAAGGGGGGCATTTGGGAGGTTTTTAACTTTACGTATCACATAAATTTCTTATAAACATATTATAAAAGCTTTGATGTGATCGTTTTAGCTAACAGTATAAAAGATACATATGGTTTTCTTTTTAACAATTTGCATATTTCCATAAGTAAAAAATATTTAATAGATTTAACAGATCTGTATTCTAACTCTGTACACCTTGTTAAACTATGTCAGAAGTTTTCCAATTTTGTATGATTTAAGGGCTTTTTTTAATTTTTATTTTTTTTCTTTAAAAACTGGGGTTATTAAAAGTAGCTACTTGCCAGTGACTAACCCAGCATACAAAACATATTTGTCTTGGCGGGTTCCCAATCCAATTAAGTCAGAATCCCTGGGGGTGGAACCCAGGCAATTGGTCTTTACAAATCATAGCAGGCACAGCCAATTCTAATGTGCAGCCAACATAGAGAACCACTGATACGTTCATCATTGCACTGACCATCTGAAGCTGGCCACCTTGCTAGAGTTTACAACACTGCTATTCTCTCCACACGTATCTCCACAAACAACTGAATATATTCTATGGCAAATATAAGGAGATCAACTAAACCTTTCTGATAACATTTAACTTTATCTGTTTCATTAAAGTAGAGGTACATGATCTTCAAAAAGAGATCCTATTTTTTTTCAAAGTTTATTTATTTTGAGAGAGAGAGAGAGGGAGAGAACGAGTAGGGGAGGGGCAGAGAGACAGGGAGACAGAGAATCCAAAGCAGGCTCCTAGTTGTCAGCACGGAGCCTGACACAGGGCTCTAACTCACGAACCATGAGATCATGACCTGAGCCGAAGTTGGACACCTAACTGACTGAGCCACCCAGGCGCTCCAGATCCTACTTATTTTAATCTCCCTTAATAGATTATTTTACTAGTGAAATATTTTAACAAATTATTTAATGACCTAACATTTTACAGCTTCCATCGAGAAGTGTTCTGTTTTGTTTTTACTTAAGAGGATATTGCCACATCCCATTATTTCATATTTGGTTATTAGCAGATGCGTTTAACACGTCTTCCAAATGCACAGGTTTATCAGTACTACAGGAAATGTACTATAATCTATTATCTTTCCCAGATAAGTCTCATCTCATTCCATAAGCAATAAAGCCAATTAAATATACTATTACATATGAACAATTCTTAGTTTATAATTTCCTATTTGCATATCATTATCCTATACAACTTTGACAACTTAAATATTAATTTTATATATTATTATAATTATAAAGCTTGTGAAAAAATTTTCAAAAGGTGAATAACTGACTCTTACTCCCAGATGTACATATATTGTAGGTACACACAAATAGTGTCTATCAATTAGTTTAATACAGAGGAAATGAAAGAAACAATTGTTGAGAAGTAGACATTTCTGAGACAGAGAAAGCCTGGGTAGAACAGCATCATTATTAAACACCAAAACACTAGCAAGGCGAAAAGATTTGAATAAATTTTGTTGCACACATATTGTTTCTCTGTGACTTCTATTATTTCTACGATCTTAATTTTTGTATAGTTTAGAATTTTAAGTAAGTCTCTTAACCACTATCAAGAATTCCACAGATGTTGTTCTGTGTTATATTTGTCTCTTTTTCTTGCTAATGACAGGATTGAAATGTTGTTTTGGTGAAGTCAAATTAAATTAGAAGTTATTCAAAACAGATGACCAAAACTCAGTGTAATGCTTCCCTGTTCTGCTGAGATCTGCCTCAGATGATGCCTAATGTCTAGGGGCTAACCAAACATGTATTCGTTCTAGTAGTGGTATTAGAATTTACATACTCATGGTAGCATTATTATGGTTTTGTCTACAGAATGGATAATACAATAGGAGCCCTAAAAATTATTTGTAATTTTCTGAGTTCTTTAAATAAAAATGGCTAAATGCAGGAATTTCATTTAAAAGCTATTTTTGCTCAACTACCTTCAGTTATGATTTGGGTCTTCTGTACATTCACTAGCAACATATTCAGAGACTGAGATAAGAGATTTATTAAATTTTGAGAATTTTGCTTTATGTTTGCCATCAAATTTCAGTATAGATTTAGATTGGTGAATTTAGATATAAGGAATCCCATGAATGACAGAAGCCATAATTGCCTCTAATCTTTTCAAGGTTTTTTATAATTATAGGTTATAATTTTATTCCAACTCAAGAAAGTTTCAGGTCACTTCATAAGTATCTACCTTTGATTTATTTTTCAGAATTCCTTACCAGCGCATTGTTGAATAAACATCTTTAATCCACAGATACCTTTTTGAGATGTCTACATACCATTATTTCAATTGTAACGAGGCCAATTCACCTATGGAAATAAATTTTAAATAGAACATTTTTTTTCTCTGTGGCTCCTAAGCTAAATTGAGGATGGATTATATTAAGGAATCATTTGTGAAATATAACAAATACAGTTACTGATGCTTGGCACCCAAGCTCTATAGAGTTGACATTGATCCCACAATGATCACCAATACCATTTTTTAAAGACATCTTCTTCACCTGATAAAAATAAAATTTATCAGGAGATGGACAAAATATAATTCACAGTCCTAACTCACTAAAAGAATTGTATTCTTCTTTTGCTTTGAAATGCAAACAAGTGTATTAAGTACAATGGGAGTACATCTTTGATGAAAACAATCTAAATGACATATAAACATATCAGATAATCTATCAAATCCATTTTCCAGTGGAAATCTTTCTTACAGTCTTTTTTTTATGCTTTAAATTCGATTTTAGCTCTCTAAGCCCAGAAATTTCTGTAACCTCTCTCTGGTGGAATATGCCCTGTTTGTTCAGTCAACCTCTGCCATGACTTCAGTCCAAATCTCAGTCAGCTCTTGACCAGATCACTGTGACGTTCTCTTCTATCCCTACTTTTTCTACATTTACCCCATTGTAGTAGCCACAATCAGCCTTTAAAAGATAAATCAGATCATTTCATAACCCTGCTCAAACCCTTCAGTGGTTCTCTACACATTTAAATGAAAACTCAAACACCTTATGATTAGAAGGCATCCCTTGCTTACCTCAATGGCTCCTCTTGGTATTCTCTCTCTTGCTTTTTGCTCCCTTGAAGACATCATTCTTGTTTCTACTTCAAGGATTCTAAATTTGCTGTCCCTTCTTTCTGGAATATTCTTTGTTCATATATCCACATAATGCTCTCCTTTCCAGACTTCATCTTTCCTCAAATGTCACTTCCTCATGGCAACCTTTCTGACCATCCTATCTAAAAAATTATTCGACTTGCCTTTCTTTATCCTTTGACCACGCTACCTTGAACCTGCTATCTGAAAACATGATATTTGTTTGTTTGTTTACTTCTCTGTCCCCTCCAACAGAGTTCAAGTTGAATGAAAACGGGGATCATGCCCTATTCATCCATGAATTCGCACAGAAACTGATACATAGGTAGAGTACAGTACATTTTTTTGAAATAAGTAAATTGATGAATCAATGGAAGCATGAATTGTGTGACAATCCATTCACACTTTTTATTGATTAAAAAATATTGTCAGAAAAACAGAAGAACTATTTCTTTACCTAGACCTGTTCCTAATTCTTTCTGGATGTACATAGCAAGACTACATATATCAGGCTTCTGATCTAGGTGTGGCCCATGGCTATCAGCAGACTTTATTTATGATATGCACTATTCCCCACCTAAATTAACAAAAGCTCCTAAAGCATTCTCCATATTCTTTGTCCTTATGTCAAGGTGTCCGTGCCCACAGCAAACTTGGAAGTCACATGTTGGAGATGTGAGAATCTCATCAGCTTGTGTCTGGGGTTTACTGTGTAGAACAGAGCATACCATCAACTTCAGAGTCTTAAGGACTATTTACATAAGTGAGAAATAACTTCTATTGTTTTTACTTTTTAATGATTATTTTTTAATGTTTATTCATTTTTGAGAGAGAGACAGATTCAGAGCACAAGTGGGGGAGGGGTAGAGAGCAAGGGAGACACAGAAACCGAAGCGGGCTCTAGGCTCTGAGCTGATTCTGAGCTATCAGCACAGAGCTCGATGCAGGGCTCAATCTCATGAACCATGAGATCATGACCTGAGCCAAAGTCAGACACTTAACAGACTGAGCCACCCAGACACCCCACCTTCTATTTTTTTTAAAGAAGCGTATGTTTTTCACTCTAGTTTTACAACAACTTGACTAATGAAGTTGTTATCATAACTGTCCAATTTCTGCCTGAAGGGATGAATTCCAGACACAATATTCCTAGATGTCAGATAAAGAAGGTAACTATGGTTCCAACACAGAGTACGAATATTATTATGTATCCTGTATTTGCATATCTGAGCCTTCTGCTAAGCCTCATATGTTTAAAATTAGAGCTATTCCAACTGATTCACTTGTTCTAGGAGTAGGAGAAGGACTTCAATCCCCTCATTGGAATTTGGGAAGTAACCCCCTGGTCAAGTACAAGTGGTTGAGCACAGGTGGAGAGACGGCATGTAAACCGAATCACTCCAACTTCAAACTTTCAATCAATTCCCCCACTTTTATCTCTGTGCATCACACATACTTTCCGAGCTACCTTTGACCTTCTGGTGCTTGGGTGGTAAAGTAAACGTATTTCTGTGGAAACTTAAGTTATGGCTTCCTCTGGTCTGCTACCTCAGTAATCACTCCATCTCCTTTCTGGCTTAAAAAATAAAAATCGATTTAAATTGCTCATTTGTTCATGTCTATTCTACTATTTCCTTTATCCTTCTGAGTATGTGTGTATCTCTTTTGACCCTTTATTATCACTGTAATTTTAGTGAGGCTTCAGGAGAACAAGGAGGCAATTACCTACAGTCAACCTTCCATGGATAATTAGAAGTTACTCTGCCAACTTTAAATATACTCAAGCATCTTCCATCCTAAAGCAAAACAAAACAACTTGAAAACACAACACTTCACAGGACATTATACCACTCTTGTGATACTGCTCAATTTCTCTTCTTTCCTTTAGAGCAGTGGTTCTCAACCGGGGGCAATTTCGTCCCCAAAGGACATTTAGCAATGTCTGGAGACATTTTTAGTTGTCATGACAGAAAACACTACTGGCATTTGGTGAGTAGAAACTAGGGATGCTGCTAAATATCCTAGAATGTATAGAACAGTCTCTTCACAAGAAACTATCGTCTGGCCCCAAATGTCATTAGTGCCAAGGTTGAAAAGCTCTGCGTTAGAGCCAACCTTCTCAAAGCCTAGGATCCACTTTACCTTCCATTCAGATCTCAAGCCAGATCAATCTGGATTTTTCCTTCCTTCTCTCTTCTGCCTTCTTCATTTGAGGGATGGAACAGGCAGAGTATATGGGGATATCTACCAAAAAAAAGTCTAAAACTAATAAACAAGATCTGATTGAGTCTCCTCTAGCCCCACCATATTAGTCTATTAGGATCTCACAGCCCAAAAGGCAATAAGGCAAAATACTTAGGGCTGGCTTTCTTGCTTTATGAAAACTTCCCTCTCTAAGTAGGAGACACAAGTTGTGGAAGTTCATTTTCATATAATATCTGGAGAAATCACAAAGGTCATCTCCAGGAGAAGGAGAAATAGACTGACAGGGTTCACTTTCATGGGGTTAGAGGTGAAAGGATACACTGATGAAGGCACACTGGCTAATCCCACATGTCTAGGACCTGAGGTCTTGTCTTAGTATTATCTAGATGAACTAACTATTCCTTAGCCTTCCAGGTCACCACCCAGTTGTTAGTATTATAGGGTCCCCACGATTGGACCTGACATGATCCTTGTTATAGACTGAATTATGTCGCTCCCCACAATTCATATGTAGAAACTCTTATTCCCAGTGTGAGTGCATTTAGAGATAAGGCCTAGGGGCACCTGCGTGGCTCAGTTAGTTAAGCATCTGACTTCAGCTCAGGTCATGATCTTGTGGCTCATGGGTTCGAGCCCTGCGTCGGGTTCTGTGATGATAGTTCAGAGCCTGGAGCCTGCTTCAGATTCTGTGTCTCCCTCTCTCTCACTCTGCCCCTCCCCCACTCACGCTCTGTCTCTGTCTCTCTCTCAAAAATAAACATTAAAAAAAAGAGGGAGAGAGAGATAAGGCCTATAAAGAGGTATTAAGGTTAAACGAAGACATAAAAGTGGGACTCTACCCTAGTAGGCCTCGTGCCTTTACAAGAACAAGAAAGACATCAGGGATGCATTCACACAGATGAAACACATGAGACCACAGAGAGAAGATGTCTGTCTGCAAGCCAAGGAGACAGGCCTCAGGGAACACCAAACCTTTTGACACCTGGCTCTTGTACTTGAAAGCTCTAGAACTTTGAGAAATCAATGTGTGTCACTTAAACCTCCTGGTCTGTAGTATTGTGTTATGGTAGCCCTAGCAGACTAAGCCAACCCCCCTAGATTCATGGTGGCTTGGAAAGACCAAAAAAAAAAAAAAAAAAAAAAAAAAAATAAAGCTGTTTATATACCATGGTATCCTCTATTAAAAAAAATAATGAAATTCTGCGTCTTTGCATTATTTCTATCTGTATTTTAAAAACAGCTTGACCTTATCAGGGAAATACAAATCAAAACCACACTCAGATATCACCTCACGCCAGTCAGAGTGGCCAAAATGAAGAAATCAGGAGACTATAGATGCTGGAGAGGATGTGGAGAAACGGGAACCCTCTTGCACTGTTGGCGGGAATGCAAATTGGTGCAGCCGCTCTGGAAAGCAGTGTGGAGGTTCCTCAGAAAATTAAAAATAGACCTACCCTATGACCCAGAAATAGCACTGCTAGGAATTTACCCAAGGGATACAGGAGTACTGATGCATAGGGGCACTTGTACCCCAATGTTTATAGCAGCACTCTCAACAATAGCCAAATCATGGAAAGAGCCTAAATGTCCATCAACTGATGAATGGATAAAGAAATTGTGGTTTATATACACAATGGAATACTACGTGGCAATGAGAAAAAATGAAATATGGCCTTTTGTAGCAACGTGGATGGAACTGGAGAGTGTGATGCTAAGTGAAAAAAGCCATACAGAGAAAGACAGATACCATATGGTTTCACTCTTATGTGGATCCTGAGAAACGTAACAGAAACCCATGGGGGAGGGGAAGGAAGAAAAAAAAAAAAGAGGTTAGAGTGGGAGAGAGCCAAAGCATAAGAGACTGTTAAAACCTGAGAACAAACTGAGGGTTGATGGGGGGTGGGAGGGAGGGCAGGGTGGGTGATGGGTATTGAGGAGGGCACCTTTTGGGATGAGCACTGGGTGTTGTATGGAAACCAATTTGACAGTAAATTTCATATATTAAAAAAATAAATAAATTTAAAAAAAATAAAAAAATAAAAAAAATAAAAACAGCTTGATATGTCACAAGTAAAAGGGAAAAAAAGGAGAATCAAAGTATCTATAGAATTTTATTTTATTTTTATTTTTATTTAAAAAAATTTGTTTAATGTTTATTTATTTCTGAGACAGAGAGAGACAGAGTGTGAGAGGGGCAGAGAGAGAGAGGGGAACACAGAATTCGAAGCAGGCTCCAGGCTCTGAGCTGTCAGCACAGAGGCCGATGTGGGGCTCAAACCCACAGACTGAGGGATCATGACCTGAGCCAAAGCCGGACATTCAACCGACTGAGCCACCCAGGCGCCCCTCAAAGTATCTATAGAATTTTAATAAGTCTATTTTACTGGGAGAAAATGGGAAAATTAAAATAATAATAATAATACTTAAATAGGTGTTTATTAAAAAGTGGAATTTTACACAATAATATACTGCCAGAGTTTTTCAATGACAATATAGACAGATATACTCTCAACAAGACCAAATGTATAATATAAGCATGCAAGTTTCTTTCCTACAACATTTTTGTGGGGTTTTTTGAGGCTATTTCCCATTTCCATTATTCTACTCTCAGATGGTTTCCATTTGGCCTCCTTAATGAGGTTTCTTAATTCATGTTTCAAATGCAAGTACTTTTCAGTGAAGCCACTTCAGAGCTTTGTTTTCGGAGTATTCAACTATCACCATTATTTAAACCAGTATTGTTCTTTAAGATTTTCTGTGATTCTCATACATTCGCAAATTCCAAACAGCACTGCACAAACATACATGAGTTGCTTTCTCCCCATTCATTTGCCCCTAATAATTTTGGCCAAATATATTCCCTTAGGTTCCAAAATTAATGGAGTCACTTTCCCAAATGAAGTCACTTTCCCAAAATGTTTCTCTGATTGTCTAGGTATTTCTCATTTGCTTTCTGTTGTTTCACAGATACTCAGTATTTTTTCATTAAATTCCGGATGAAACTGTTCATACTTGAGTTAACATTTCATATTCTGATCTGTTAGCTCTTTCCAAATGCATCTGGCAATTTTGGTTTATATCAGTCTTCACAGTCACTGTAATTCCTGTGCAAAGCTTCTGGCAGTGCTTGACTTTTCCTCTATAAAAACAATTTTAGAGGAGCATTGCCATTGCTTGGTCCTTACCAAAGCAGTAGTTCCGGGTAGACTCCATTTCAGCTATATTTCTTACATGATCAAAATAATCTGCCTTGTTAGAAGTCAATTACAGAGCCCCAGAGGTACTCTTATCCTTGTGAGGACAACGTGGGGCCCAAATAATGAAATTTTTATGTTTAGTCTATTCTCATGACTGATTATGTAACCCACTATAAATTAATAGGACTAAGTCCCTAAATCTGAGCCTGCTCTCTTTTGTAGCTCTTTGAAGAAGAAAAGTAAAACATGTTTGGTAACTTTAATCCAATTTCTGTCCACCTACTCTAGGATATTGCTCTATCAATACCCTTTGTTTATTATTTTTTAAAGTTTATTTATTTATTTTCAGAAGGGGGGGCAGAGACAGAGGGAGAGAGAGAATCTCAAGCAGGCTCTGCCATGTCAGCACAGAGTCCGATGCAGGGCTTGAACCCATCCAGGATCCGTGAGATCATGACCTGAGCCAAAACCAAGAGTCAGACATTTAACTGGTTGAGCCTCCAGTGCCCCTACCCTTTCTTTAAAACTAACGTTTTCCTCTCCAATCTTCTTTTTTATGTTAATATGTACAAGACTTCCACACTATTTTGTTATTTTTTTTAATTTGTTTTTTTAAGGTGTATTTATTTTTGACAGAGAGAGAGAGACAGAGCATGAGCAGTGGGGCAGGGGGGAGAGGAGAGAGAGAGAGGGAGACACAGAATCAGGAGCAGCCTCCAGGCTCTGAGCTGTCAGTGCAGAGCCGAAAGTGGGGCTTGAACCCATGAGCCTTCAAGCTGTGAGATCATGACCTGAGCCTAAGTTAGTGGCTTAACTGACTGAATCACGCAGGTGCCCCCACACTATTTTAAAACAATGCTTCCTCAGCCTTGTCTCTCATCTCTAGATATTTGCCTTTACCCCCTCTCAACGCAGGTAACCTTCTATAATATCATTTTTCACCTGTGTTCTTCCTATCCAATTAGGTTTCTTTTTGCCTTTGATTAAAGAATAATTTACATACTATCAAATGCGAAGTAGACAATTGTATGAGTTTTCACAAATGCATATAATTATACAACCCGCACATCTACCACAATATAGAGTAATTCCATTCTTCGAAAACTCCCTAGGTCTCTTCCCAGTCAATCCCTCACCACCACAGGCACAAACACTGTTCTTACTTCTATCATCGTCATTTAGTTGAGCTTGTATAAAACTTCACCTACACGGAATCACACAATAGTTGCTCTTATGTCTTTTTACACTTAGTGTAATGTTTTTGAGATATACTTATGGTGTAACCTGTATCAGTGGTTTTTTTTTTTTGTTTTTTTGTTTTTTGTTTTTGTTTTTTTTTTTTTCCTTTCTATCACTGTGTTTTACTTCATTGTATAAATATACCACAGTTCATTCCCTGGTTGACAGACTCAGGGGCTGTTTTCAGTTTTTGCTATTTTGAAGAAAGCTACTATGAACATGTGTGATCATGTTTTTGCTGTTGTGTGATTTTACTTTACTTGGATAAATTGCTAAAAGTGAAATTAGTAGGTGATAGGGTAAAGGTCTATGTCAAACTTTATAAGGTACTTCCTAACTTACTTTGCATTAACCTTTATGATTTTATAATCCACACAACCCATTTCCACTGTAACATATCAGACAACAGAGTTTGGAAACTCAAAAAACACTCTCTGAGACATCTTCAAATGGCTTTCCCCACACTGCTCATTTTTGTGTTAAGACTAGTAACCATTTCCAGTTGTCATGTTTACTGGTCATTTAAAGAACTCGTTTTCTTTTAGTTCCATGTGTTATTAAGCATCGTCTATTACTCATCTGCTGAAATTCTCTCCCTCTTAGACTTTTGGGATATCTGTTTTCCTTTCCATCTTCAACCTCGTCAAAAATTGCTCTCACCCCTTTGTATAGCTCTTTAAAGTTTGAATTCCACAGGCCCACCCCTAGTGTTCGTCTCTCTCTTTTTTCTGGTTATCGCCTTGAAAATCTCGAGTGAGACCCTGGTGTTCTTTGTGATCTCCGTGGGCGTGATGCGTAGATTGAAATCAGACCCTTTGCCATTTTGGAGCTCTTGACTTATATTCTTTTTGTTATCAACTGGTTATTTTCGTGTGGATATATTACATATTTGTCCCATGAAGGATATCATTCTCATCTTAAGACTTCTTCCATAGTCATAGATGGCTTTTTCCTCTAATATGCGGAATGTAGTCAATAAAAGAGAGCCAAAGTCTGGCTCTTTGATAATGAAACAACATGTGGATATACTGTCAGTGACTGATGATTTAAAAGATTGCTTTCTTGAACTCTGATTTAGAGTTTCTATGTAACTGAAAGGATGCCACTCACAATTTCTCATCACTTATTCATTGGTCAATGAAAACCTGTAATTCAACTGAACCCGAAGATGAGAAAGGTGGGTAAAGGTTGGAGGTAAAAGCAGCAACTGAATAAACTGGCATTTTAGGCAGAACAATCCATCCATGTGCCTAAGTAATTCTGAGACAGATTCCTAGTATCTTTTGGAAAGGGACGAGACCATTCTTCTTTTAACAAAGAGGAGTTGATGAATTAAAGAATCAAAGAGAGTTTTTGGAAAGGAAGATGCCACACTTGTTTGTGTGTGTGATTGTGCATGTGCACGTGTTAAGCCTTAAGACAGATCTTATTTCAGTGATAACGCCATAAATACACGTTCTCAGGTTATTTTTTAAAACTCATCCTCCTTTTTTCATCCAGTTGATCAATTTTGTTTGCCACTCTTAAAATTTACGTTTTTTAAATGTCTATTTATATATTTATCGAGAGAGAGAGAGAGAGAGAGAGCACACGCAAGCAGAGGGGAAGAGAGAAAGAGGAATACAAAGCGAATACAAAGCAGGTTCCACACTGTCAGCGCAGAGCCCAACACAGGGCTCCATCTCAAGAACCGTGAGATCATGGCTTGAGCTGAAATCAAGAGCTGGGCACTCAACTGACTGAGCCACCCAGGCGACCCTTGTTTGCCACTTTTAAGCTTTACATACCCAGCGAGCCAATTTCAACTGTAAAATACTGTCGAATCTCTCTTGTACACTTTGTTCCCATTCCTAAATCCTCACGTAACATATCTATCATTCTTGTCTGTAATCTTCAAATGAATTCACTACTCTACATCCAGGTGCCTTCTTCTGCAGTGCCTAACATATGCTGATTGTGGGGTAAAACTGTTTTAATACCATCGGTATTATGTTACTACTCTATAAACCCATTTGGCCAACCATCACCACCAAGCTTTGAAGACTGTTTTGTATCCTGAACAAAACATGCCAGGATTATTTTGATAGCAGCTATATCTCTGTGCCCTCCATTTCATCACCAAACATTTGCCCATCACTCTCCCACTATCATTCACTTTAGTCATAACTGAAGTACTTTCTCTTCCCAGACACAAGACACTCTTTCATATCACCTCGCCTGTGCACACGCTACTACACCCTGCCTTACATCACTTTCTCCTCTCTGTCTACTTTGCACGCATATATTCAGCCTTCATAATTCAAATCAAACATGAGTAATTATGTGCAGCCTTTATTCTGACTGGTATTACAATTCTGCACATATGATATGAAAACAAAAGTCCTGTTAGTCTTGGTATCTCTTTCCAGAGAATGTAATTGAATTTAGTAAAACTTAATAGACTTTAAAGCATATTCTTCATAATCACTACTACTGAGGTAAGCAAAATGAATTACATTTTTGAGGCACCTTACTTGAGTATGTATAAATAGAAGAATTAAAGAAATTTGATCCTCCTTCCCCCAAAACGTGAAGATTTCACGAGAGGTGACTTATCTAAAAACCCAAGTCAAGTTTAAAAGTAGTCATTTCAAAACTGCAGCTTTATTTTGTAGTTTTAGAATGCAGCCATTAAGAGGAGTCTCCTTAGTAAAGGTATCATTTGATCTAGGCATAGGTGGACAGGGAAAAGAAAAAAAAAACAAAATAATTATGGAACGATGCAGAGGATTAATTTCACTGTGGAAAAGGCAATATACCAATTATGGTGGAAACAGAAAGATTTTTTTCCCCTTACAGGTTAGATTAAGACTTGGCTGCAAACTTATGTTCTAAATACCTGGAAGGTAAGAGACAAGTTGCTGACTAGAAGGACATACATGTGTATCATGTGAATGATGGAGAGGGTATAAACGGAAAGCTTAAGCACTGTCAAAAGTACACCATTGCTCAGATCCAATGATTGTTACCACATGGGGGATGTCAAGGTATTGCTTCTGTGGTGAAGAATAAGTTGTTACATTTGACCCCTCCTATAAACAAAAAAAAGAGGTACCATGCTTAGTGGGACTCTTTGGATTTTGAAAGCAACATTTTCCTTATTTGGGTTTGTTATCCTGGCTCAGTTAACAGTGACCTGAAAAGTGACTGGTTTTGAGAGGGGCACAGAAAAGGAGAAGGTTCTGAAACATATCCAAAATGCTGTGAAAGCTGTTTTTACCACGTGGGCCTTATGATCCAGGAGATCCAATGGTGTTTGAAGGGTCAATGGCAGACCGGGGTGCTGTTTGGAGCCTTAGGTAAGCACCTACAGTTGTGACTTGCACCACAGACCTTCAGGATTTTACAGCAAAGCCCTACAATCCTCCACAAATGACAATTTTCCATTTGATAAATAGCTCTTGGCCTGCTACTGGGCTTCCGCAGAGACGGAATGCTTGATCAAGAGCCACCAAGTGACCATGTGATGTGAGCTTCCCATTATGTACTGGGCAGTGCTATCTGGGCTTCCAAGCCATAGAGTTGGACATACACAACAAAATTCCATCATCAAATGTAAGTGGCATATCTTGGATTGGACGTAAGCAGGTTCTGAAGGTCAGAAAGTTATATGACATGGCCCAAATGCCCATGGTCACCACTTTTGCTACACTGTCTTCTCTCCTCTGGCCTATACCTATGCCCTGATAGGGTGTTCCCTATCATTAGTTGACAGGAAGAGAAAACTTAAGTTTGTTACAGAGATGGATCTGCGTGATATGTGGACACCACTTGCATAACGTTGGACAACTGCAGTGAATACTAGTGATGCTTTCTGGGACAACCTAGAATGACAACAGCAAAAGGTAATCTTCTCAGTGGTCAGAACTTTGAGTGGTACACTTGGTTGCTGGTCACAGGGAAGGAAAAATGACCAGACACAGGTGATTACATACTGATTTATAAGCTAAGGGAAATGATTTGGTTGAATGATCAGGGACCTAGAAGAATCATGACTGAAAAACTTATGACAAGGAAATTTGAGAAAGATGTATGTAGATAGATCTCACTGCATGGGCAAAAAACAAAAACAAAAAAGTGAAGATATTCATGTTCTCCATGAATGGTCACCAAGGGGTGATTTTAACTGAGGAAAATTTTAATAAGCAAGTAGAATGGATGACCTATTCTGTTCTATGGATATCAGTCCATCTTAGCCACTCCTGTCATTGCTTAATGGGCTCAAACTGGCCATGATGGTATAGATGGAGGTTTATGCATAGGCTCAACAGCATGAATTTCAATTTACCAAGGCCAACTTGGCTACAGCCACTGCTGAGTGCCCAAACTTCCTGCAGCAGAGACCAACACTAAGTCCCCAGTATGACACCATTCTCCAGGGTGATAAGCCACATACCCAGTAGCAGGCTGATTACACTGGACTGCTTCCATTACATAATGGGAGTGCTTTGTTCTTACCAAGATATCCACTTAGTCTGGATATGGATTTTCCTTCCCTGAATGCAAGGCTTCTGCCAAATCTGCTATCCATGGACTTATAGAATGCCTTTATCCACCATATGGTACCCCATATAGCATCACTTCTGATCGAGGAACTCACTTCATAGAAAAAGAAGTCTGGCATTGACTCATGCTCATGAAATTCACTGATTTTACCATCCTTAAACAGCTGGCTTAGTAGAAAGTTGGAATGACCTTATGAAGACTCGTTACAGCCCCAGCTAGGTGGTAATACTTTGTAGCCTGCAGGGATGCTCTTCAAAAGGCTGCTTATGCTCAAATCAGAGTCAAATATGTGGTGGTGTTTATCCCATAACCAGGATTCATGGGTCCAGGAATCAAGGAGTGGAAACAGGAGTGGCACCACGATTACTCCTAGTGACCCACTAACAAAACGTCTGCTTCCTGTTGCCATGACCTTTGCTCTGCTGACCTAGAGGATGGAGTTCTGCTTCTACTAGGAGATACAACAATGATTCTGCTCAACTGAAAATTAAGACTGCTGCCTGGCCACGTCAGGTTCCTCATGCTTCTAACTAAACAAGCAAAGAAGGAAGTCAATGTGCAGGATGGGGTAACCCAGAGCACCATGGGAAAATATGGACTGCTATTCCACAATGAAGGTAAGGAAGAGTATGTCTGGAATACAAGAGGTCTCTTGGGGTGTCTCTTAGTATTACCACACCCAGGGATTGAGTTAAAAAGCTATAATAACTCAGACCAGGCAGGACTATTGTTGGTCTAGATTCAGAAATGAGGTTTAGGTCACATTTTTAGGTAAAGAACCATGGAGTATTAAAAGACCTGCTGAAGTGTGGAGGTTCCTCAGAAAATTAAAAATAGACCTACCCTATGACCCAGCAATAGCACTGCTAGGAATTTACCCAAGGGATACAGGAGTACTGATGCATAGGGGCACTTGTACCCCAATGTTTATAGCAGCACTCTCAACAATAGCCAAATCATGGAAAGAGCCTAAATGTCCATCAACTGATGAATGGATAAAGAAATTGTGGTTTATATACACAATGGAATACTACGTGGCAATGAGAAAAAATGAAATATGGCCTTTTGTAGCAACGTGGATGGAACTGGAGAGTGTGATGCTAAGTGAAATAAGCCATACAGAGAAAGACAGATACCATATGGTTTCACTCTTATGTGGATCCTGAGAAACGTAACAGAAACCCATGGGGGAGGGGAAGAAAAAAAAAAAAAAAGAGGTTAGAGTGGAAGAGAGCCAAAGCATAAGAGACTCTTACAAACTGAGAACAAACTGAGGGTTGATGGGGGGTGGGAAGGAGGGCAGGGTGGGTGATGGGTATTGAGGAGGGCACCTTTTGGGATGAGCACTGGGTGTTGTATGGAAACCAATTTGACAATAAATTTCATATATTAAAAAAAAATTAAAAAAATAAAAAATAAAAAATAAAACTCATTTATATTCCAAAAAAATAAAAAAAATAAAAAAAAAATAAAAGACCTGCTGAAGGCAAAGGGAATGCAGAATGAATAGTAGTAAAAGGCATTATAAATACCAACTACAACCATGTGACTAGAAATGAGTTATAGAAATGAGTACCCTAATTGTCAAATCTTCTTCCTTATTTTGTTATGAATGTTTCTTGTATATATTTTAATATATATGACATATTAATCATGTATTAATATAATCAATAATATATATTAATATTATATAATATATAAGGATATATTTTATTAGTATATATCTTTGTTTTTCCTCCGTGTTTTATTCCTTTATCATATAATATATGATGTACTGACTTATTTTCATAATTAGCAATTTGCTGATTATCATATCATGTACTAACTTATAATATTTAAATATTACAAATTTTACATCATAGTATTTAATATTATAGTACTTAAGTTGAGGAGAATAAACATCACTTGCGGACTTTACCTCCTCCTGGGGAAGGGGTTAGTGTGTTTTCGGTTGGACACAGGATAGTGGTATCATGTTAGGTGGAACTATGACCCTATCATTGTCTTTATAGGAAATTAAGTGTGGTTTCAAGATATGTGTATGAGTGCCAAGGTAATGAGATGTGGACTTATGATGGTTAATTATATGTGTTAACTTGGGGCCAGTAACATTATTCTGGCTGTGGTTCAAGAGTGTTTCTGGATGCAACTAATCCTTGAATTGGTAGACTGTCCTCCTCAAGATGAGTGCGCCTCATACAATCTACTTGAGTTCTGAATAGAACAAAAAGCAGGTAAGGGAAAATTTGCTTTCTCTGACTGTTTTCAAGCTGGGACATTGCTCTTCTCCTCCAGTTGGACTGGAACTTACACCACCACTTCTGGTTCTTGTGCTTTAGAACTAGAACTGTACTACTGGCTCTCCTGGGTCTTCAGTTTGCAGAAGGCAGGTCATAAGACTATTCAGCCACAGTAACATGTAAGCTAATTCCTTTGTATATATGTAAAGGAATCATGTAAGCCTCCATAATTGCATGAGCCAATTATATATATGTGCGCGCGCGCGCGCACACACACACACACACACACACACACACACACGTATTATTAATTCTGTCTCTCCAGATCATTCTAATATAATCCAAACATGTGTTCCAGGGACCTGGAAGGTAAAAGTGACAAGTAGCTCGTTGGAAGGGCATACACACACTTTGTGTGAGTGATGGAGAGAATGTCAAAATGGAGAGCTTACGTTCAGTCAAAAGGATGCATCATTTTCAGATTCATCCATCTCTTGCCGCTTGGGAATGTCATCCTGATGTAACAAGGTCATATGAACTTTAAAAAAAGTCAATATCTTGAATTTTATGTGAAGTTTCCTGATTTGTAAACTTTGATTTTTTTTTAATTATATAGGGTTAAAAAGAATACATTCTTGCAGTTCATAAACAACTTGCTTCTTTGCACTTTGATTTAGATCGATGTGTCTTTGAGAATTTGTTTTTATCCATGAGATTTATGTATTTTGTGTGTGTGTGTGTGTGTGTGTGTGTGTGTGTGTGTGATAGAGAGAGAGAGAGAGAGAGAGAGAGAGATATAAATGTGAGTCACTGCAATTCAAACCGGCTAGATACTTAGGAAATGATTGATCCTCAATGACAAATAGGAAAACGTATGTCTTCCACTCACATTACTGAGAAAATCTGAAAGATGAACAGAATTATTACATCTTTATTCTTCCTAGACTGCTGTATGGGACTTTCCATATCAAATATCCTTGTGAAGTCCTGTGGGATTTTTATTCTAGACTGAAAAACACCTATTTTTGTAAATGTATTCTGTGGATGGATTGGAGGATGAACAAATTATGTGAATAGGAGGTATGTTTCCCTGAAAGGTAGATATGAGAAAAGTTAAGAAAACAGTATTTCTGTGAAAGAAGAATAATTCAAGGAAGGTAGCTCTATCATACTAAGGAGAGCAGTCCAAGAATTTCAAGCTATGTTCTTGATCGGGGAGATTTGTGTCCAAAGGCAAGCAGGCAGGCACGCCCAACTCAGCAACAGCTGAGGGGCAAACTCAGAAGCACTGTAGTGTGCCTTCCCTTCCCCATTTTCTAGAATCTGTTTGGGCAAAGTGTCTCTTACAAGAGAAAAGGGAAAACTGCCCCTTGATTTATGGATTTTTATTGTCTTTGGGGTTCTACACACATACACACATACCATTTTGTGTTATCTTAGGTCATAATAAGGGTTAGACAATAAGGTAAAAAAAAGAACCATCAATTTGAACCATTCTGATATCTTGGAAATTACTATAAAGAGATGAAGAATTACATGATGCATCACATTAATACAAATTACATGATGCTTTAAAAATATTATAATGTCTTATAATTACTTCAAACTTAAGAACCATAGTGTCAAACATAGGCCAATTCATCTCACAATCCCCAAATAAGCCACCACTCTTTCCAAGCCTTGGAAATACTTAAATTTTAACTCTTTATTGTGCCATTTGTTGGAAAAAAATTACTAATTAACAATGTAAAAAAAAAAAAAAACCAGTAATAGAATAGCCATAGCATTCAGTAAATTTAGTTTAGATTTTTGGAAGACTAGTTTTATAAGAATAGGTGGCTAGAGCGAACTAGCTACAAGTACTATGAAGTGCGATATATTTTCCTTTATCTACAATTCTTTTATTCCTCAGGGAAACTTTTTTTTTTTAAATAAAGCAGGATATACAGTCTCATTCTAGGAGTGAAAAAAAAAAGTATTCATATCAAAAAGATGAATGTGGGGGCGCTGGGTGGCTCAGTCGGTTGAGCGTCCGACTTCAGCTCAGGTCACGATCTCGCGGTCCGTGAGTTCGAGCCCTGCGTTGGGCTCTGGGCTGATGGCTCAGAGCCTGGAGCCTGCTTCCGATTCTGTGTCTCCCTCTCTCTCTGCCCCTCCCCCATTCATGCTGTGTCTCTCTCTGGCTCAAAAATAAATAAACGTTAAAAAAAAATTAAAAAAAAAAAAGATGAATGTGGTATCTTTCTCCTTTTTACTGCTTAGGACTGGAACAAAAATAACATTTTGGAACTTCTCTCCTCTTTGCCTGCTTATCTGTCATCTGCCAATTTGTTACTACGTAAAGATTAATGGGAAATAAATGGGTAAGCTGCAACCGGTGAGATCTGTGTAAGGAAACAAAGGTAGAAATTGGCACCAGTAGCATTAAAGCATGCTGAAAACATTAAGAAAACTGGAGTCAGGAAGAAAACAGTGGTACTGTTGGCTTTTTTCATTTAAACTAGTAGTGTTCACATCTCCAAACAAAAATTTGGAGGAAAATTAAACTTTAAATTAAATGGCATTGTTTTTGCAAATCTGCTTGTTTTTCATTCTTTTTCTGAATCACCCAGAAACATATAGCACTATGAACTAAGTGAATTAGCGATAACATTTCTCTCCATCATCCATCTGTCCATCCAACCTTCCACTGGGGATGGCTCAGTAAACTACAGATTTCATTTTTCAATTTAAAGCTTAATTGAAATCTGAGAGATGGTTTTTTTAAATTTAAATAGTTGTTTAAAGGAATGTATGCGAAGAAACCAATATCGCAACCCCATTTTCACTATGAAACAATGGGCAGGATCCTGTCTCTTCAGCAAGATTCCATTGACATCTCAAAGTGTATTAGAATATACTGAGCATAATAATAAGCTCTGATATTTTAAATGAGGCTTGCTAAAGTTTACTGAGCATAGCCAAATTTCTAATTAGATACCCAGTGTATTTTACAGAGAAAGAAAATGTCAATGATGGGGGCAATTTCAAAAATAAATGTATGAATGATTGAGATCTAAAAGTAAGTTCATTATCCAAATCTCTTTTTTGATTTAATGATCACTCAATTTTCAATATTAAGTAGTGCTGGCATTTACTTTCCTCTGTGTAACCTCCTACTCATTACTGCTGTAATATTTGAGAAGTGACATTTTGTAGCTGTCCATTTGGCAAATCTCTGACAAACTATATTGAAAAAAATATGTGGGCTCCTTTTTTGGGTATTTGTTTGTTTAATAAGTAAGATTTGGGGAGTTGAAAGGGATCTTGTGATTGACTTGGTTCCCACACAAATTTTACAGTTGATCAAAAGTTAGCCTCCAAACAAGCATTTGATTCTACACGTCCCTGAGAATCTCACAGCAGAACAAAGGCCATACAACACTTTAAAAAAATAATCTATCACACTCAGTTTTCTTTTTTTTCTTTTTTTAATTTTTTAATGTTTATTTATTATTGACAGAGAGAGAGACAGAGCATGAGCAGGGGAGGGGCAGAGAGAGAGGGAGACACAGAATCCAAAGCAGGCTCCAAGCTCTGAACTGACCAGAGCCCGATGCGGGGCTCAAACCCACAAACCGTGAGATCATGACCTGAGCCAAAGTCGGACGCTCAACTGACTGAGCCACCCAGGTGCCCCACACTCAGTTTTCTGTAGAAAGTTTAATCCTCTTCAAAGAAAAATAAGGCAGAAGTTTATTTTTTTCCCTTTTATCCCCCTAATTCTGGTTTGTACACATGTTTACAATTAATTTGCCCGTTAATTTGTTTTGTTCATTTGATTGTTTATTTTTTCTTGGGAGGTTTGGCTTTGCTTTTCTCCTCAAGTCATTATAAATAAGGCACAACTAGGAACTTAGGAAACTGTGAAGTGTTTTTGTCAAAAATGAATTCAGTTGGAAAAATTGGTAAATAAGTTAATGGGAAAATCACCCAATTGGTGGGTTAGGAAGCCAGTTCCCAGGTTCACATTGTCATACCCGACCATGCAATTTGTTCATGCGGCTTTTCCAACTAAATGAAAATGTTGTAATAGAATATCTATATGTTCCCTTCCAAGTCACATCTCTCTGATTCTATGAAACAGACACAAATATGTGTCACTGCCCTTAAAAATACAACATTTTATAAAACAAGGCTTAACACCCCTCCAAAGAATAACCTAGTTTTTCCCTCATTACCAAAGTATAGAAAAGTCAAGTCAAAAAATGGTTAATATTAGTAAAAGTTTGGAGTAGGGAAGACTTTTTTTTTTTAACCACAGTATCTATTTATTTGTACCCACACTTGTAAGTTATTCATTAAGATTTGCCAAGCATGAGAATAAATGTTCTTATTATGTTTTAAATTCACAATAAAAGAAAAGAGCTCATTTAAGCAGATAAATTCTGCTGTTTTACTTCACCAAGCCAGGCACAAAATCCAGAAAGTCCAAGAAAAATGTGTATAGATTTTCTGTAGAAACACTGGAAAATGGTAAGATTAAAAAATAAAATCTCGTTTGGAATAGGAGTACCAAGTATCTAGGTAAAGGTGATTATTTTTAGTGCTGTTCAAATTTGAATTTCAAAATCACTTAACCAATTTCCCTATGTGGGGGGTGGGGGAGAGAGATAGAGGGAAAAAAAAGAAAATTATGTAGAGGAAGAGGAAGTGCTTAAAATTTGTAGTATGGCTTTTGGTCATTGTTAGTTATGTATTCTATCCATGTTTTTAACATGAAAAAAGATACATATTAATCTCATAAAGAAAAAAATTGCAATGATTTAAAATACTAATAAGTAATTATATAATTGTTATTTTTCTGTTTCAAAATCTTAATTTTATAAGCCAATAAATAATCTTGCTCCGAATGGAAAATAGAAAGAATATATAGGTTTGGGTAAAAACAATCAAATGATAATAGTAATATAAATTACGGTGGAAAAAGCAATTTGAAAAATATTTTAAATATCCAGTATCAGGGCACCTAGGTGGCTCAGTCAGTTAAGCATCTGACTCTTGATTCAGCTCAATCATGATCTCATGGTTGGTGGGATCGAGCCCCACGTGGGGCTATAGCTGACAGCACAGAGCCTACTTGGGATTCTCTCTCCTCTCCCTCTCTCTGACCCTTCTGTGTGTGTGTGCACACGTGCTTTCTCTCTCTCTCTCTCTCTCTCTCTCTCTCTCTCAAAATAAATAAATAAAGTTAAAACAATAGCCAATACCATAATAAAAGTGTGTACCGTTGAACTAACTTTTTCAGATGTCTCCTCTTGGCTCTTTAACTTTCTTTCATGAAAGCAGAAATTTCGGCTTTAATGAAGAATGGTTATTTAAGTAATAAACAAACAAAAAACCTACTATGTGTCTGAAATACATGTATAAGGCAAATACATTGACAAATACATTTAAGTTTATCTCAACTCTAAAATTTAGTTCATTCAAAATAAATGTTTAATATGTAGATTTAGAAGCACACTGTTGAGAATTTTCCACATAATAGATAGATTTTCCACATAAATAGATTTAACATTCAGAAAGAAACAATATTTCTATAGTTTGGATTGTTGCCTAAGAAAGAAGAAATGAGCATAATTTTATTTTGGTGGAATCTGAAAATTATATTCATTTTTTTCCATTAAAAATTTATTTTTCTCTTTAAGAAATTAATCAGGACTTTATATTCTGTTTTGCTTTTTTTTAAATGTTTGTTTATTTTTGAGAGAGAGAGAGAGAGAAAAAAAATACAAGTAGGGAGGGGCAGAGAGAGAGGGAGACAGAATCTGAAGCAGGCTCCAGGCTCTGAGCTGTCAGCATAGAGCCTGATGCGGGGATCGAACCCACCAACTGTGAGATCAGGACCTGAGCTGAAGTTAGATGCTTTACCAGCTGAGCCACTCAGGTGCCCCTCTGTTTTGCTTTTTTTCAAAAATTAAGTTATTTAACCTTTATAGTTATATTTTATTGTTCACCATCACTGATACTTCAGTTTCTATTCTTTCATTAAAAAAATATTGCTCCTAAACTTAGCAGTTTAAAATGACAATTTGTTTTGTTCATGGTTTCTGTGGGTCTCCATGATGTTCAGGTCCTCAGCTAGAAAGATCCAAAGGTAGGGGTGACTATGCAAAGTCCAGAAGCAACTGAAGGCACAAACATTCACATCTCTGGCCCCTAGAATGAGATGAATCTAAAACTAGGACTACCGACCAAAACACCTTTGTGTGGTTTCTCCATATGGCTTGGAGACCGTATGGAGAATGGTCTCCATAATGTCAGAAGAGTCAGACATTCTGCATGGTGGCTCCAGGTGTCAACTTCCTGTGCACGTGTGCACACATGCGTGGACATGAACACGAACACAACACACGCACACATGCACACACGCATGCACACACACACGAAGAAGCTTTTTATAAGTCTGCCGCAGAAGTTACACTCCTTACTTCTATCTTACTTTGTGGAAGGACGATACGCCTTCCCATAACCAAAGGAGAGATTACAGACCAGGATGTCCATATCTTTATCCTACAGGACTTTATCAACTCAAGATACCACAAACACATGGAAAAAAAAAAATAGCAAAGATACCCAGGGTATGCTTATGGGTGTGATTCTTCTTTTGGATTGTCAAAAGGGATATTTACACATTAATCGCTCTGGGAAGGCTCTTAGTACAAAATTGTTTATTTTTTAATTATGAACTTCATGTATATATGCATATATATATATATGTATATATATATATATATATATATATATATAAACAAAAATCTACGAAATATTTTAGAAATTGCCAGAGAATCTCACTGCATTTCAGAAAATTATGCCTTTCATCAAATCTACACCAAATCACTTACAAAATGCTTTGCTGAAATGTTTCAAATATTATCTAACAGAACATTTTGATATTTTAGCCTTTATGGTTTATTTATGCATTTTTTGTTAATTGAGAACGGACAGGGTTTAGCTCATTCTTGACCACCCAAGGTTATAAAATCATGTCATAGATAGCTGTGTAAGTTCTTATAAACAAGAAAGATAACTATCTGTTCTGAACTGTTCAACCCCAAGAGAAATTCTGGATCTCTCAAGTATTTTCCAGCTTCATTATTTTTGTGTTAGGAAATTTTAGGAAGATATTACATGCTGACGTTTAAGATCAAAATATTATAAATTTGCAAACGTCTTCAATACAATGTTTCTTTATTGTTGGGTGGAACAGAATGATGGAAATGTAAGAACGGTTGTACTAGGCTTCCTTTACTTTCTCTAACTAGCGGAAAATCACTGTGCATATATTCTCTTTTACATTTGTATTTCAAAAAGAAGGGAACGCTAGAAATTCATTTATTTTACGTTAGCTCTCCTTTTGTATTACTGTGGCTTTCATGTATGGAAAAATAAAAAGAAATTTGGGTGAGAGGTTCATGGCATTCATGGGGTGGGGGCTGGGGGCAGAACATTAAATCCCATTATCTAAGTTTCCATTTTGCTTTGGTTGCTAAATTTAATGTCTATTTTAGTCATTCCAAATATTTGACAGCCTCTACGTTTGCTGACTCCTTTTTAAACTTATAAATGTTGTACTCTTTGTTGTATTTTAATTTCTAGGTGCTTTTAGTAGATATAAAAGGTGGAGTAGAGTTTGTATGTAAATGTAATAATAACCAAAATGTCTATTTTTTTGAAGTTCCATACAAGTAAAGATGAGGAACATATTTATTAGAAGGATTTATCTCTGGATATTGAGTTTTTGAGCCGGAGCATGGCAAATAATCCTTTGGGGTGTACTGAAGAAGAGTTTGCTGCATGAAAAAAAAAAAAAAAAGTTGAAAGGCATATCCTAAGGGCAGATTAAAGTATAAGGCTAAATGATCTAACCATTACTTGCTAAGGGGTGAAAGCCACACATCGACATTGCATGATGTGGGGGAAGTCAAAGAAGAGAAGTTACGCTCTGGAGTCAGAGGTAATCAGCAGCAAAGCACAGCTCAGCCTGTGTATAATGGTAAGGACCCCTATCATCTTTCCCATGGAGAGAACTGTGGTTAGCTCTTAGATGAGCTTCAATAGAGAAAGACATAAAGAAAATTACCCCCATTGCAACTCCAAGATGGTTCTTGTATTACATAACTAATGGTACTGACTGCCTTAATCCTACATAGTCTCTAAAATATAAATGTGTCTATGAATGTAACACCTAAGTCTGAAGGAGTTTTTCGAGATACTGCTACTCTGAGACAGAAGGCTAAATTAACTTAAGCATACAAGAATGCAAGTATTTGTTAGAGGTTGAGGAGAGGCTGAAGTTAGAGGGAAGGGAAAAACAGGATGGGCAAGAAAGGAGAGGTAACGTTTATGAAGAAAATGTAGCATATTGAGAAGGGTATTAGCATTTTCCCACTGGAAGATGTTAATGTTGTGAATTAAATCAGTTAAGCCTTGCCTTCCTATGCTAAAATTTACTTCATCATCATGTATTGTTTTTGCCAGTTACGATCTTAGGAATTATGTTCAATGCTCTTGTCCAGTTTGATCATCAAAGTTATTTTAGATCTTATCATATTATGAGTTTGGGAGCCTTACATTTCATGGAAGCCTCTGTATATAGAACAGAAGTGATCAGTTTCTTTAAGGTTTGGTATAATTCACCTGCACAATTTTCTGGATCTGAGGGAACTAAAGACAAAACTTTTGAATTTTCGCACTTACCAGACACTTGTTCTCAATGTGAACTGTTTACAGAGATGTTCATTCTACCATACCAAAACAGTCAGCAGAAAAATCTGCAAATATGAAAAAGAATGACATCACCTTAAGAATTTTAGCAACACTAATGATTTTTTTATATGCTTATTTATTTATTTTTGAGAGAGACAGAGTGAGCAGAGGAGGGGAGGAGAGAGAGAGACAGAGAGAGGGAGAATCTCAAGCAGGCTTCACGCTGTCAGTTCAGAGTCTGACATAGGATCTCACAAGAACCATGAGATCATGATATTAGCCAAAATCAAGAGTCAGATGCTTAATCAACTGAGCCACCCAGGCACCCAGTAACATTAATGATTAAATGAAATCATCATGTATGTTGGTTAAGCTGTTTAAGAGTAAAACTCTTCTGTTTTCTACTATCCAAACTTAAATGATTTAAGCAAATATATAAATATAGATATTTCTCCTCTTCACTTGAAATATGACCTTTAGCAACCACTGACATTGTGATTTTGAAGTTTGCTAAGAGTTTAACCACATGCGATCTTAAATCTAAACCATCAAAATGCAGCAAATGTTTTAAGTCAAACTTTCTGTTTTGGGATTTTCTTTATTCATTACCTTCATTGAACTTGAAATGCTTTTAACTTTCACATGGTATAGCTGTAGTCATATTTATTAAGTAGCTTTTTCCTTTTTAAGATAAAACATTTATTTTTATAGAGAAGGGAAGAAATGAAAGATCTCTCTTTAAGTCTTGTTAGAAATTATGATAAGAAGGTTTGTGGCAAAAAAATATCAAAGTAGAGAGTGTTAAGATTTCTTGTATTTGGTTGTTTAAAATTTTCTTAATCAAAACAAACTTTTTGACACTATCCAAGGAAACATAAATTTTGTCTATAGAACACCAATGGTTCAGAATGACAAAAGGAAACTTAGAGGAAACATTATGGTTTTCTTTTTTAATTGGTGTCCTTTTATATAAACATGATCAATCACTACAAAATCCTAGAAGTTATCTTAATAATATGTTGAAGTAGTAAATATTGTAATATTCAAATGTTTGGAAGTATTTGCTCATTGTATGTCAGACTGTAAATAAAGTTTTTGTATTGTGTATATTGGCATTGTATAAATTCAAAATACACTGACATTGTATAAATTCAAAAATAGCATGAATATGGGGCGCCTGGGTGGCTCAGTCGGTTAAGCATCCGACTTCAGCTCAGGTCATGATCTCACGGTTCGTGGGTTCGAGCCCCCCATCAGGCTCTGTGCTGACAGCTCAGAGCCTGGAGCCTGTTTCAGATTCTGTGTCTCCCTCTCTCTCTCTGACCCTCCCCTGTTCATGCTCTGTCTCTCTCTGTCTCAAAAATCAATAAACGTTAAAAAAAAATTTATAAAAAAAAAATAGCATGAATATGCAGCTTTACAATCTGAGTTACCCTTTGAACAGCATTTTAGAGTTTACAAGTATTTTCACATATCTGTTTTCTGCTTTGCCCTCCAGTGTATTTGGAGTAGCTATAGGGGACTATAAGTTACATCAGCTACTAATGGCATTTAACACATGAAGAGCGAAGTTGAGAGAGTTAAACCACGTATTAAGTGGCAGAGTGAAAACTGGTATTGACATGTCTCTTCAAATTCAATCATTCCTATAACAGGAAAGTCATGGCAATACCCTGTAATGGCATGCAGATCTAGAAAGGAAACATGACAGTAATAATAGGGATAGACATTAATAGAGTTTGTGTTATGTGTTTTACAAACCATATCTCATTTCATGCTAATAACAACTTCGTGAAGGAGAAAAACTTATCACCAATGATCAGACAGCAACTCTAAAATGTTAATTAATTTTCCCAAGGTCATAAAGCTAATCATTTTGCTTGTGTGATATATTTTCAAATCTGAAACAATCAAAATGACGACTCCTTACAATTTAATAGAGATGCTGTTAAAAGCTTCAAGTTTTAAACACTAAAGGGCCAAATCTGAGATTTGAAACCCATTCACTTAAAATAGATAATTGAAGTTACAAATATGTTTCCATATGCTTGATAGTTGCCATTTTTGACAGTCCAGGAAATGAAGGAAAAAGGTATGAATAACGTTCCAGAATTTTAGAAAAGCAACATCAAGAGGCTGGGTCTCAGTTTTTATCTTAGCCAATTCATATTTAAATTATTCCATTTTTCTGATTAGAAGTCACCATTAAAGTCTTCCTGACCTGCCAACCACTCACGTCTATTACTTTGTCCTATAAAATTAGAAAACAGAACAAAAAGAAAGGAGAAAGTTAATATATCCGGTGATATGGGCTATTGTTGCTTTGAACATTTTAAGACAGAATTTATGTGGAACCAGATTAATTTTAAGGAACTCCCTGTGGGTTCTGTTTGTTGTTTTGAATTGCTTTAATAGTAAACTTGCATTATTTATGTTTATTAATATTTAGAATGCACTCTGCGAGGATGATTTTCATCTGAGTTATAATTAGTCTCAGCTGATGAATGCAATAAAATGATTATAAACAACTTTGTGAGATCATTATCAGTATCGTGGGAGAAAATGTTAAAACACTGCTCCAACATTTTACCTTCAAAGATCCATTGAAATGAGCTTCAACCCATTTAAAATCTTACGTAGATCATATTGAATTTATTTTCTTCCTTATATTGAACTTCATATACTGGCTCATTCTTCCAAAATCCAACTCACCTTTCTTCTGTCTAAAATCCTTAAGCATTGTGTTTGTTATTTATTTCTGAATTTAGATATATGCTCTTTATGAAATATTTAGAAAATATACAGTGATAAAAAGAACTAAATATCATGCATAAACTTATCTTGCAGAGAAAACAATGACAGGCTTTAATTAGGACTTATGTTGATTTGCATGTTGGTGTGGTGCCCTTTACAGAATTAATATTTTATGTACAATATCCTATGAATTATTTTCACTTAACTAAATAATACTATAAAATTTAATTATGTGTTTATTACAGTTTATTCATTTCTTTAAGTAGTTTTTTTATTTAAATTTTTTTAATGCTTATTTATTTTTGAGAGAGAGAGAGAGACAGAGACAGAGACAGAGTGCGAGGGAGGGAGGGTCAGAGAGAGGGAGACATAGGATCAGAAGCAGGCTCCAGGGTCTGAGCTGTCAGCATAGATCCCACGCGGGGGTCAAACTCATGAACTGTGAGATCACGACCTGAGGGAAAGTTGGACGCTTAACCGACTGAGCCACCCAGGCGCCCCTAAATAGCTTTTTATAACACTGTTTTTACTAACTAAATAATGCAGATATACCATAGTGAAATTAACCACTTCATCATGATATCTTTATGTGGTGTTTTTGTCAGTACAATGATATAATAATAATCAGCTTGCTTGAATATTTGCCTAGATACATATGATTTTTGAATTAAAGCTTATCATATAATATTTAGTCTTTCATATATATTGTAATTTATAGTCCAGGAAAGTCTTATCTATGTACATGACTACCAGTGTTTGAGAATAGCTACCTTAAGATTACTAAATATTATCAGCAACAATATTTGCATATTTAGTAAATGTAAGAGCTTTCTACTTTATATTTAATCTGTTTACTTCAGCTATATGTAAGGATTTTCTTCTTATTTCAGATAACCATTTATAATTTTTCCAAATATTTTCAAAATAGTTATTATAAACAGTTTCTATTTACTTTTTTTAAGTTTATTTTTATTTATTTTGAAACAGAGAGAGCTAGCAGGGGAGAGGCAGGGAGAGAGGGAGACAGACTCCCAAGCATGCACTGTCAGCACAGGCCAGGTACGGGCCTCGAACTTGCAAACTGTGAGACCGGCACCTGAGACAAAATCAAGAGTCAGACACTTAACCGACTGAGCCACCCAGGTGCCCCAAATGGTTTCCATTTTCTAAAAATAGATTTTTCAGAATTTTACCTAATGCATTTTTGTTGTTGATATTTAAAAACAAACAACAACCCCCACATAATGGGGCTGCTTTTTGATATTTTATAGCATTATTAAATATATTTCTCCTGTTTCTGCTTCCTTGTTTTTTCTTGTTATTTAGCCAAGGGCATAGTCTACATTTTTATTCTTTTTATTAACAAAAAATATATATACACCATTTGTGGGAATCTTTGAGTTTTGGTAAGTTGTATTCTTACATTTTTTTTTTGTTTGTTTGCTAAAAACTAAATAATTTTAGCCAACCAATAGAACTTATTTGGGATTATTTACATTTTTTGGCAGTTTAATTATTTTTTTGTTGTTGATACATTTTTGTAGTTAAGTAATAATTATGATCAAATAAATGGCATGCACAATTAGTTCTGTGGAAATTTTTTATACAAAATTATCATTTGTCTCTAAACATTTTCTGGATATTGTGGGCCAATGAGTGCAACTTTATTTTATTTATATTATTGATTTTTCTACCATGTATTGATTCTCTTCTTGATATACCCGCTGTAACACATTCTTCTCTGGTTTCTCATCTTTAGTCAATCTCTTTGCATTTACTTCAAGGCAAAGTCCTAGGACTCTTTTTTCCCCCTCTCTCTGTCTATACCCCTTCCTGAACTGACTGAATGGAGTAGTCCTGGGGATTCAAAGAAAATCAGTATGCCTATGTTTCTCCTACATTTATATCTTTAGCTCTCATCTCTCCATTTAGCCTCTCAAATCTAGAACATGCTAGTTTGAGTGATATATATATATATTCGCATATATTATATATTATAACAATATCACATACACAGTATATATATTATATATATTATAACTACTGTTAAACAGAAAACGACAGGCCCAAATGGCATCACTTAGGCCAAGTCACCAAACCAGGGCTTAATACCTAATCTAACTGCAGTTTCAAGGTCCCCAGAAATGTAACTCTTAACTGGCCCATTAGGTATTTTCTCACTAGCACCAGTGAGGCAATTTATCACGTGGGGCCCTCTCCACTCCCCAAAGGAAGATGAGGTAACTTGCATGATAAAACCCGCTGCTCTCCCCTCTAAGGGAAACGGACCTTGTTTGGAATAATCCCTTTTTTGTGATAATTTTCTTGACACACCCTCCTTCCTATAAGAACCTTCCATTTCATACAAATCCTTGGAGATTCCCCTCTGTTGCTAGATGGGATGCTACGGAACTCATGAATCTTTTAATAAAGCCAATTAGATCTCCAAATTTACACAGCTGAGTTTTATTTTTTAATGCTATACATACACTGTGTGTGTGTGTGTGTGTGTGTGTGTGTGTGTGTGTGTGTGCATATTTTTATTCCCTCTCTCCTTTCCCTCCCCTTCTTTGTTTTGTGTTCACCAGTGTCTGGTCTAGTGGTTTGTTTTGTTTTCCCAGTACCTATACTTGCCACTCCCTCTCCTGCGACTTTCCAGAATGATTTTGCATATCAGCTCTCACACTGAGGTGATCTTGATGATTAGTAATTTGGTCAGCAAGTCACTTCCTGTATGTCGGGTTGTGTCTTCATCCATTACCTTCTCAGGTCCATAGCTTTCCATTAAATTGTAGCACTGGCTAGCAGGGAAACAGGCTTATCTGGCTTATTTCCTTGAGTGGGAAAGCCCTATTGTAGTTCCACAGGTTGACTCTGGCCTCTGCTCTCCTGCAGAATACTTCCCCTATATCACAGGACACAGCTCAATCTCATCCTCAGTCTGCTGCTTCCAGATCAAGAGCCAAGCCAGCCTGTAGTTTTAACCACATGCCACGAGGTGTAATAAATGCCTTGGTGACTGTGTTTACCAGACTGTGGACATGTACATGCTGTTTTTGATCCCAGTGTGTTTTGTGATTTCACTTTTTTTTTAAAGTTTACTATTATTTATTTTGAAAGAGATACAATGAGCAAGAAGGGTAGGGTCAGAGAGAGAGGGAGAGAGAGAATATCAAGCAGGCTCCACATTGTCAACATAGAGCCATAGAGCCCGATGTGGGGCTGGAACTCACGGATGTGTGAGATCATGACCCGACCTGAAATCAAGAGTCAGATGCTTAAACGACTGAGCCACCCAGGAGCCCCAATGATTTCACTTTTTTTAATCCCCCTCTTCATCTCCATCGATAAGCCACTTAAGTTAAAATTTAAATCAAGACAGCCGTTAAAAGTAACAGAGATGATTTTGCTGGTTAAAGCACCACAGAATAAAACCAATGACGTGAATTGTAAAATATTGAATCTAAATTCATAATTCAACATTCAAGGTTTACACTTGAAATATTAGCTTCTCTTTACTTCAATACCTAATTTATATAAGCTTAGTCTTGTTAAAAGTGACACCATAATTTTTTTTTTTTTAAAAGGCCTCATTTACTTCCATGCTTTGCTCATGATCACTGGAGGATTCTGTGTTCTGAAGATACATGTACTGATGTGGGAAACAAAGACAAAAGAAAAAAAGTCAATTTCCTTACAACTCACAGCCCGCTGACAGGTCCTTGAGACAGCAGAGTGACCTTCCTCTAGGAGCTCAGCTGCCTCGATGTTAAGACTTTAGTAGGGGCATAAGGCAATCTTAGCTTAACATTATCTTGACCTCCAGAATCCTGTAAGTCTACTTTAACATATAAAAAATGCCTTCAGAAACTTCCTTTATCTCAAACCACCCCACCCCCACCCCCAACCACTAAGCTCTAACCATCCTCCAAGCATATGGCCCACTAATATACATCTGAAGGGTCTCGTGAGTAAGGTTTTCTTAGACAGTAACAAATGGCCTTTTCCTAACAAAAGCTAGCCCCCTCAAGGTCTTGGAAACCTTGTTTCCAATATTCCTTAGAGACTTATGCTATCCCTAACCCCCTCCCAACTTTAAAGTATACATATCCCTAACCCCCTCCCAACTTTAAAGTATACAATCAGTCACTCCTCACAACCCCTGTGGAGCTCTTTCTGCCCACAGGTCCTGTTCCCATGCTTTAATAAAACCACCTATTTGCAGTGAGGATGTCTCAAAAATTCTTTTTTTTTTAATTTTAATTTTAATTTCTTTATTGTTTTATATTTAGAGACAAGAAGGAAAGTGCAAGCAGGGGAGAGGGTCAGAGGGAGAGAGAGAATCTTAAGCAGGCTCCGTGCTCAGCAAGGAGTCCACCACGAGGCTTCATTCCAAGAATCAAGAAATCATGACCTGAGCTGAAATCAAGAGTTGGACGCTCAACCGACTAAGCCCCCCAGGCACCCCTCAAGAATTATTTCTTGACCATTTGTTCTGAATTCCAACATTTTCATATCACGTACCACCTTGGGTGGTCAAAAGAAAAGTTATACCAGATCTCACCTATAAATTTAACATAATTGGTTTTCAGTTCTGTATACTTTATTCCACACACGGTGTCACTGTTTTATGGCTCTCAATGCAATGTCTTGTCTATTATCAGTCCCATGTAGCTTGACATTTTACATATTGAAATCACCGAAGTATAACTGTATCTACGTTTCTAAGGAAAAAAAAAAAAAGCTTTTATTTTCCTGATCGGGCAGGATCAAGCCATTTTTGCAAGTCAAGTATGCTGATTGTGAAAATGTAAAGTTTGCCTAGACCAAAGGAATCCTTGCCGAAAGAGATATCTCTGCTTTTTCCAGGATCTAACAATAAAAAACTTTAAAGTTCTTATTTAGCTTCTTAATATATAATGGTTACATACTTAGCATGACTATGACTCAGCACGCTATTAACCATGGTAGAATGGATAATGGAGACTTAATGTGATACCAGAAGTACCCTAAATGAGGAGTTTGTGGTTTAATTGCAGAATGCAAGGTTTTAACAGGGTTAGGAATGACACTATCTTAGAGGCAGGAGGTCAGCATGGAATCAAATCTGAGTTTTTCCCTTTGAAAAAGTTGTTCTTGTTCTTCTACCAATAATAGGTATATATCAAAGTAATTGAAAGAGAAAAACGTGTCTAGGATCATGGTGGAGACTAAAGAACTGGTTATAGACAGCACAGAACAGTAAGTAGCATCTCCCATCCTCTTGCAGTGGGTTCAGAGAGAAACAAACCAACTCATATTCAGTCAGTGGGACCAAGGTAAACATAGGTGAAAACAAAAGAAATCTGGTAGAGTTAGGGATTGGTTCATCAGTTTCATTTTTCACCAAATGATTTATGGTTACAGCCTCTTTTCTGTTGATTAGGCTTCGTAATAAAACTTCGTAACAATAATATTTGTTAAATACTATGACTAGGTACTATATATCTGATTCAGTGTGTGTGTGTGTGTGTGTGTGTGTGTGTGTTTAATGTTTATTTATTTTTGAGAGAGAGAAAGCACACAAGCAAGGGAGGGGCAGAAGAAAGAGAGAGGGAGACACCAGATCTGAAGCAGGCTCCAGGCTCTGAGCTGTCAGCACAGAGCCCAACCCAGGGCTCAAACTCATGAACCATGAGATCGTGACCTGAGCCAAATTCAGAGGCTTAACCGACTGAGTCACCCAGGTGCCCCAGAGATAGCGTGTTTTATGGGGATCATAACCTAGGGCCTTCATTGCAGCACCAGTCAGAAAACAACTTCCAGATCATTGTGTATTTGCAAAAGATTTGGAATATAAATTAGCTTCAAAAAATAAACATGATTTCAAGTATTATACCTACAGAATGGTTATATCCAAAGTGCTTTAAAAAAAAGATTTTGTTCTGCTTTCAAATGACCACATACACGAAAAATTATTTAAATTCTACCAACATTCCAATAAATGTATCAAGGTACACTTTCTGCCTGAAGATTCACCACCACAGCTTAAAATAATCCTTCTTCCTGTGCATCCTTCTGAATTCTTCTCATTTATTATATGTTTTATTAATTTGGCATTGGCCCTGTACCACATTATATTGCTAGTTATCCTGGAACTTGCCTTTTGTTCAACTTAATTGTAAGCTTCATTAGGGCAGAAAGTATGGATTATTTCAGTTTATGTCTCTAACTTTCAGTGTAGTATATTCCTATGACCAGTGCTAGGTGTTCAGTAAATGGTGCTTAAGGTATACAAATTTCATTAATAGTTTATTACATCCAACATTATTTAAATATTATTAAAATATTATTAAATATTATTAAAATAGATTTGATGACTAAAAAATATTTCCTCTGTTCATCGGATAATGTGTGAAATAAAATTTAAATATATACAGAGCCTAGATATATATGCACTGTCACTTAAATGGGGTTGGTTTCATTTGTTTGACAATGGCAAGATTCCCAATCTACAAAGACACATTTGAACTTGGTTTTATATTGAGATATTACTCACATAAATTTCCATTTAAAATCCAGGATTTTCTGTGTCTTTAACTTACACTCATTTTGAAATATAAGGGATGATACATTGCTTTGTTCTGACTCAAAGTAAGGGTTAACTACATCGAAGATATCCAGTGTGATCGGGGTTAACTAAAAAAGCTAGAAGCTTCTATTCTCTTTAACAAACTGATCTCTAATTCAATTAGCTTTCCAGATCTCTCTTCCTTCAGATATTCACCTCAGTCCTTTGGAGAAGACGTATGATGTCATTGTCAATAGTGCCAGAAAAATACATTTTCTCCAACCAAACTCATTTCCAAAAAATTCCCCAAGTTTTGAGTAAAGAAGATAAGCTTCACAAGATGAGTATCTAGAGGGAGGATGATTCTGCATTAGTGTCCTCTGCTCTCCTACAATCACTCTTGAATCTCAATTGCCACAAATATCCAGTACTCCCCTCCCCTTTAGATTTCTTGCTCACATATCCACAAAACCCCATTTCCTCGATTTTCATGAGCATCTATCAAACAGACTGACCTCCTAAAAGATTTTATGAAATATTAGCTATAAACATAAACAATCAGAACAGACAGCATTTCTCAGCCCTCCTTAAACTTGCTATAACCACATGATTAAGTCTGGCCAGTGGGATAGAAGTAAAGGTGTTTTATGTGTCTTATGTAAAGTGTTCCTAAAGATGAGGGTTGGGGTGGAGAGCTATCCTTCCTTTTTATTTTCCTTCTTCATGCTGGCCAAAATACTGTCTTCATGGATAAAGCTTCATCCAGGAGTCACATACTGAGACTAATAGAACAGCAAGATAGAACAAGCTGAGATTTTTACATGTGATAGAAGGAAACATCTATCTTAAGTTATTTCAGCATTAACTTTCTGAAATCCATACATGAACTTGACCTGAATAATACACTCATGTATTCCAAATATCAAGACATACTGATTTCTCAATAAATATTTGTCATATAATGCTACAATACTTCATTGGGTTAACTAATTGTGTTTTAATACCCTTTTTAGGAAGCTGCTAATTGAGAATTCTTAATTGTGATTTCATTCTTTTTCCACTTTCTTATTATCCAGAATGGACATCTTATATCTAGAGAACACATTATACTCCCCAGAGAACACTGAGATAAAAAATCTATTCATCACTCTTTCCTGATTACAAACCTTCTTATTTTTTACCTGGAACTGGTTATCATAGAAAGAGAAAATGTCCAGGTATAAAGAAGATATTACCCTTGACACAACAGAACAGTTAGAGAGTAGGGCTATACATTTATAGTTCATGTTCTTGTTTCTACAATTTATTGCTAGAACTATTCTCAAGACTTTTCATATTCTTAAGGCACTAAAACTATTAAATATAGTTATACATATACATATATATGTATATATATACACATACATAACATATGTATACATATACATATATACACATATATATGTATATGTATATGTATATACACACACATAAATAGTGTCTGGAATATACAATTTTATGATTATATATTATATAATTATAATTATAATTATGGAATATATATATATATATATATATATATATATATATACATATATACATATATATATATATGTATATGACACAACCAAGATATATATTCTTGGTTGGGAGTAGGTGTATGTTAAATCATTTTCAGGGAATGACCTCGTGAGTGTCAGGGACAGCTTCCACTTTCCCATAGTTCTTATACAATTTCAGAAGAGACTATCAAACCCCCCTCCCCCCAGTGGTGGCATCAATGATCTCTCCCTAATAAAAATTTTTTTCTGCACTGGAGCTGGGAAGTTGAGAATCACTTCTGTTTAGCCTTATAAAAGTATTCATAGGTAACATCAATCTAAGAGGAAAGCATACAACATACATTATGCATTTTGAATGCAAGAAAAGCAAACCTTAAGGACCACCTGATACATAAATTATAGGGATCACATTTGATATATAACAAATAGATGAGTTTAGATGAGTTTAGCTATCCAAGTAAAGTTTATAGAGACACAACACGAAAAGTGAATACGAACATAAAAATACATTAGAATTTTGTTTTCTATTATGTTAAGACATAGTTGTTTGATTATTTTCAGATGAGATAAAACAAGCATCATAAACTAAAACAGTGTCCTGAACAACCAGACCCAAATAAAATAAAATAAAATAAAATAAAATAAAATAAAATAAAATAAAATACAATAAAATAAAATAACCTCAGCGATGTAAGATGATTTACCAGTACTAAAATAAAAGGCCTCCCAAACTTTGGCCTCTAATGAATAGAATGTTCTTGGCTGTTTTGAGAAATGATTTTGACCACTTTGTTTCTGTTTCTTCTCTGCTTCCCCAGGCAAGTCAAAGCCATGTAAGCTCTTTAAGCATCTGGCAGGCGGGTTTCCAGAACTGCTTTATCTGGATTTAGTATCACTTCATGAACTGGTCAATGGGATCCACACAGAACTCCCAAGTTCCATCAGAATAGCCCAACATTTCCTTGAAAATGTCAAAAGAACTGCTCTTGGCATTATTTTGCCTTAAGAACCTCAATTTACCTCCCCAGAGATTAGGAAAAAGAGGGATTAAATGAATCCACTCAAGAACAGAGATTCTATAAACAGATTATTAACTAAAACCTAAGATTTCAAGCTAAGTACTTTCACTAAGTAGCCCATACTTTGGGAAGATGCTAATATTCACTCCATGTTTCCTTGATTTGTAAAAGTTACATTTTATTTGAACTTACAAGATTCAGGAAATAAAGCTAATATTAAATGAAAATACAAAAATATCCAAAAAATAAGAGTTAATCTTGACACATGTGCCTCTTTTAATGAAATTCATGATAAAGCTGTAAGAGGACCTCCCTTTAGAAAAATAATCACTTAAAGCAGAGAATGATTTTTTTTTTTTAGAGTTTAAAAATGTCCCCTTTTCTTTTCCTAGTTCTTTTTTCCTTTAGTTGTCATCAGGATGAAGGCTCCAAACCTCAAAAAGGGAGTCTTTCTGGCCTCTGAGTTTAGTCAGACTCTTAGCCTTATTTTTTCCTTATGCAATGTTTCCCTTTGGTTTTGATGATTCAGACCATGTCTCTGTTTTCAGTGCTAAGGTTTTTGTTTGTTTGTTTTAAATCTCTGCTTATATTAAGCCCTTTTGTACACTCAATGAGCTCATCATAAGCTCAAACACTCTTATAGATTCCCTTCTAATAATATATAGCACTTTGCTTAATATAAAACAGGAATTAGAAAGAGAGACAGAGAGACAACGAGGGGGGGGGGGGAGAGAGGGAGAGAGAGAGAGAGAGAGAGAGAGAGAGAGAGAGAGAGAGAGAGAAATCTGCAGTTGGTAAGTTGGAAACCCAGAAGAGCTGGTGGTGTAAGTTCCAGACAGAGGGCAGGAAAAGACTTAAGTCCAAACTTGAATAGTCAGACAAGCAAAGTTTCCTCTCACTCAGCTTTTTTGCTCTATTTGGATCTTTGGCTGATTAGACGAGGCTCACCTACATTAGGAAGGGCAATCTGATTTACTCAGTCTAGGATCTCATCCAGAAATACCCTCACAGACACACTCAGAATAATATTTGACCAAATATCTCAACATCCTATGGCGAGTCAAGTTGACACATAAAATTAACCATTACAAATGGCCTGACTGTACACAAATCATGAGAATAAGTTAACTCAGTTACACAATGCATTTGAGTCAGAATTCAAGATTAATAAGAAAGGGATCTTTATCAAAAATTGTCATCCTGGTTGACTAGAGTGACCAAAATTTCATCATCATGGATTTTTTTTCCATTGTATTATATATCATCTATGGTTTAAAAAATCTAAATGCCTCTGGGTCATACACATCTGCTTGAAAAATAGATTATACTCTCGGAACCATTCTCCCTACTGGCAGTTACAGGTAGTAATAAAAATAGCATTTGTTAGCTGGTGGACACCATGTTAAACGTTTTCATGAATCATCTTATTGAACACTCATTACAATCTGGTGCTATAAGGCAGGCACTATCACCATTATCATTTGACAGAGAAGGAAACTGGAGCATAGCAATATTAAATAACTTATCCAAGTTTATATGGCAAGTAGGTGATAGAGTTGAGATTTAAACTCAGGACTATTTGACCCCATGACCCTAGTTCTTAACCACTGCATGGTACTAACCCTTTGCTAAATTAGTTATGTGGAAAAGCACAGTTTCCTTGTCCTAAACAAGTCAGAAAGGTTGTGAACTAAGGTGCATTACTAGGTAACAAAAGGTATAAGTGGTACGAAATCCAACTGGTAGGACTTAGAAGTATAATTGAAAAGAAAAGAACCATTAGATGGTTCTTTCAAAGGAAAAGATGGTTCTTTCAAAAAAAAAATTTTTTTTTTCAAAAAATGTTTCTTGGTTGTGTGCCTTTGGGAAATTCACCAAACTTCAATAATCTTTATTTTTTTATCATATATAAAATATAACTATCTCCATTATATAAAATACACTTTCCTAGAATCTACTGATGTGATATATTAAAAACAGTTATTGCTGATGCTTTTACTAAGATAAAATTTGTAAAGCAAGAGCAAAATAACATGATGTTTATTTGTTTAGAAGAATACAGAAGTGATTTACGTACTTCTGTTGTGTATTAGAAACAAGGATGAAAATAGGTCAGAAGGAAATAGAAATGGTAGAAACTACTGTAGAGTTTTGGCAAACGACACGTAGGGACGGTGAGAGAATTAGCCTTCCTGGAGGTAGAAAGATTTTCATTAGAGAAAAGTGATAGATGATGTGGAAAAAGTGAGTAAGGGACACATTTTGGAAGGCTATACATGCTAGGTTAAGGCACCCCGTTTCTTCCTATAGTTTAGATTATCAGATTCCTCAAAACTTTCTCAACAGTGGATGAGATGTAAAACTGAGGATTTTCATGTCATGGTGATGCGCAGGTTGATTAGACTTTATAAATAAGAGTATAGTATGAGGTCCAGACATGAGGTGAGAAATCAGAGTGAGAACAGTAATTCTGAGATCAGAAAGTAAGAAATTAATTAAAAAAAAAAAAGAGTGGGGAGAAGATGAACAAGGCTTGAGTGATCAGATGTAGAGAAAAAACTTGTTCCTATTTTTCAGTCTTAGATAACTGGGGACAAATGATTAATATTAGCAGAAATTATGAGAACAGTTTGTTCTGTTTTGATGGAGAAAGATATTAAATCTTGAATTTGAGGCAGTGGTGGGGACAATCATTGGAAATATTCAAAATGGAAGTGAAGGTTGGAGGTGGAACTTGGGGGAAAAATAACAATGTGTTTGCTTGGTAATCATGTAGAAGTGACCCTTGAAGTCAAGGAAATCAATCTGTTGAGAAAAGACAATTAAGAGAGAACAAAAAGCAAAAATCTAGACATAGCTAAACCATGCTTCTTTTCTATGTTGCAAAGAGTTAAAACTTTTTGACATGTGGGCAAATGTTCTTCCTAGATGAAGAGCATCTATCTTGTCAATTAAAAATCTTTTCTGCAACTACATGTTAGTCCTTTCAAATACATGCAATGCATTTTTTTCAACATATTACAAAGAAAGTTGACCTTTCAAACAAATCAATATTAAGTCATTTGTTTTGAAGGGATTGCTCCTTTTCTCTTAAAGGTAATTTTGTTTTGTTTTGTTTTACAAATATAATATATGGTGCCATTAAAATGTTGAAAATTAAAGATTTCAAATCAGTTTCATTTAAAAAAATGCCATCTTTCTTTGTTTTAAAATATGGAGATTGTTTTAAAGTTAGCGTATTTTCCTCCATGAGGACCGTCATCCTGTTTTAAACTAGTCAAAGAACTAATCAAGGAATAATCACTGAAAACACTGGAATAATCGCTGGAAAATTGCTTTTTGTATTTGTTTGTTTATTTATTTATTTTTACCAGATTATCTGTTCTCTGCTTATATCTCACAGTAACCCAGATGGTTAGCCAGTATTTACAAGGCAAGGAAACAGACATTACCAGGATGACTTTGCAAATGACAAAATAAAATAATTCTGGAGATTGGGAGTCCAGCTCATATTACATTATTGGGGATTATGAGTTCAGAAGTAGATTTTTAACTTTTAGATAGAAAAAAAAAAGAAAAACAAAACACTGTTCTTCAAAACAGAGATAACAACTTATCAGGAAACCCGAGAGTCTCATTATTCTCTAAAAGAAGCCAGGAACAAAATATCTAGGCACAAATAAATATTTATTGTATGCCTGTACATTGTTTAAAGTGGTCAACCATGACTCTGCTGCAACACGCAGCAACCAATCAATGAACATTCTAGATTTGGGCAAAAGAATGAGTTGTTCACTTTTTTGTAGTCTGAACAAAAATCAGAGTTTGCCAAATTTAGGCCAAGTCTCCATGGTATTCAGGTTTCTACATATTTGAGGGGTTCTGACTATGACTAACATGGATTGGCCACGTATTTATGCCAAAGCTCTAAGTTGGAGAGTAAGAAGATAATGTAGATGACAAGCCCCTTGAGGTGTAACAGGGGTAAAAAGATTAGTATGGACTAAGAACACTATCCACAACCAATGACTTTCCAGATCCTTCTCAACTCTCTTTGCATTAATGCAATCTTTAATTAGAACTGAGTAGGATGAACAAAGTATTTACCAGAATCCAAGTGAGTTCTCCTCACACAACAAAGCAGTCAGAATAGAAAACTGACCACACTCAACAGGGTACTATAGGTCAGGAGCTCGGGCCTTGGAAATGGTTAAGTAGAGTGTGAGCAGTACAGGGGATGAGATGGGCAAAGTGGGAGTTTTTAACAATACAGATTAAATAACACCAAGACAGTAAAAAAGGGGTGTGTGTGTGTGTGTGTGTGTGTGTGTGTGTGTGTTGGGGCAAATAATTACAGCAGATACTACAAGTGTAGAAAGTTGGAAATACTGTCTCTGAGTTTCGTTGGTTTTGTTTTTAATTACGACTTTATTTTTTAAAAGACATTTTAGGTTCACAGAAAAACTGATAGTCAAGCACAGAGATTTCCAATATACCCCCTGTCCCCATAAGTGCATACCTCGCCCCCATATCAATGCCCCCCCCCAGAGGGGTACATTTGTTACAATTAATGAACCTAAATGGACACATCATTATCACTCCAAGCCCATAGTTTACATTAAGGTTCAGTCTTGATGTTGTGATTCTATGGGTTTGAAAAAAATGTATAATGGCATGTATCCATCATTGTGGTATCATACAGTTTATTTGATCTGCTCCAAAAATCCTCTGTGCTCTGTCTAGTCATCCCCAATAAAACTCCTGAAAGTTATTGATCTTTTTACGGTCTCTTCAGTTTTGTCTTTTCCAGAATGTCATATAGTGAGAATCCTATAATATGTAGCTTTTTCAAATTGGCATTTTCACTTAGTAATATGAATAAAAGACTTCTCATGTTTTTTCATAGCTTGACAGCTCATTTCTTTTCAGTGCTGAACGAACAGTATTTTATTGTCTGCATGCACCATAGTTCATCTACTCATTCACCTACTGAAGAATATCTTGGTTGTTTCCAAGTTTGGGCAATTATGAATAAAGCCAGTATAAACATCTATGTGCAGATTTTCGTGTGGACATAAATTTTCACCTCCTTTGGGTAAATAGCAAGAGTGCAATTGCTGTATCATATGGCAAGAATACGTTTAGTTTCATAAGAAACCACCAGACTCTCTCCCTCAATAAATACTTGCACAAGAATCCCCTTCTCAGACTCTGAGTGATGTCTCAGATATTGCCTCCAATCTTCTCATGAGGAAACTTCAATAAAATCAAATAATAAAATTCCAGGACTTTGGGGGACTATCAGGCTTGTGTTTCTTCCAAATAAGCCACCTTGCTAATACGTAAGACAACCTAATTTTTACTCAAAGGCCAAAAGTATTATTCTATCTTTTTAATCAGTAATGGCTCTCTTTGCAATTTTGTGAATAAAAAAAATAGCTCTAACGTGGTCTTCATTTCTGCCACTGACTACAAAAACTGACATCCATTTAGTGGACTCAACCCATCATCTCTATGTCCAGGTGACACTCTTTATTTTCTCTACAGAACCACAGAATGAGGAAAAATGACACAGTATAAAAAAATTAGTAAAATACTGTTAATTTGTCAACTTAACACAAAAATACGTTTCCCAGAATTCCATTTCCCTAGTTAGCGTTGGCTACAAAAGACATTTGAGAATCACAGAAGTGAAGCAGAAGCCACGTTTCTTGAGCTTTGGTTGGTGAAAGATCCCAGGCACTGTGGCAGCCCATACATGTTGCCATGGATTTGATAGCTCATTTATTTGGTGTGAGGCAGCTTCTAGAACCACACCTTCTCCAGTTCTCGCCAGGTCTACCTTTACCTTTTCCATGTCCCGAGTCAGTATGTTCCCTCTGGTGAAGCATACCAGCTTCTCCTGAAAGTCAGTCATGCAACACAGAATTTCACTTACAAAGGCCACGTTAGCTACAGCCACTGTGGAATAATTACCAAACTTCCAACGGGAGAGATCTGCAAGGAGTATCTGACAGGACACCATTCTCTCCGAGGGATCAGGCAGGACCTGGCGGTTAGCTGATTACATCAGACAGGCAGCACTTAATTCTCTTTGGAATGGGTATCTATTCTGGATAGATGCCTTCCTTGCCCAGATATTGTTCTTACGAAACACACTATCCTTAGACTTACTGAATGCCTTAGTCTCCGTCATTGCATTCCATGCAGGATTGCTTTTGATGAAGAAATTCATTTTCTAACCAAGGAATTTTACATAAAAAATGAAGCACAGCAAAACCCACAGGATTAACTGACATCGCTGTGTTGTCCATCACTCTGAAGCAGCTGAGCTAAAAGAATTGTGGGATGAGGGGCGCCTGGGTGGTTCAGTCGGTTGAGCATCTGACTTTGGCTCAGGTCATGATCTCACAGCTCGTGAGTTCGAGCCCCACATTGGGCTCTGTGCTGACACCTCGGAGCCTGGAGCCTGCTTCAGATTCTGTGCCTTCCTCTCTCTCTGCCCCTAACCCACTCACATTCTGTCTCTGTCTCTTTCAAAAATAAATAAACATTAAAAAAAAAGAATTGTGGGATGAACTTCCAAAGATTCAGTTATGCAAGCCTGGGACGGTGCTCTTTAGGATGCTTATTTCCTTTAAATGAATGACCGCTACATGGTCACCATACCAGGCAAGAAACAACCTACAATGTGGGTGCTTGCTAATAGCAAAAGGAATATGGGATGGGTAGTACAAAAAAAAAAGTCATAAACAATGACCACCACCATAAGACCAGATGCAGAAAAAAGGACCACAGATGGATCACCTTACCACCTGACATTGAAGAATATCCTCTGATTAGATGACTCTGTGTTTAGAATTCAACAATATTGTTCGCACGCCTTGAACCCATTATGGGAATTGCTTACTTACTTTGATAAGTGGGCAAACTTAATGAGCTGGTGACTCAAGTATCAGCTGTCCTTCCACATGTAGTTTCACTTCTGGAGTAAATCCACACATTCGCTGATACCTGATATATAGATATAGCACTGAACTGATGGATGTTTGTCTGTCTGTTTTTCCTGTACTGGCTAGAAGACAAAAATCAGATGCAGTTGTATTCAACCTGGTAAGACCAGCAGTGCATCTCCAGAGTCCTACCTGAGAGCTGTATGAACTCTCCAGTTCTGTCATGCTCTGATTTCCAGGATTATCAACTGCCTACAGTCCACAGGATACCACACTGACCCATGACATTGATGCTCTGCTCTTGTATGGACTTGGTGAAGAGTAGGTAGCATGACTTTAGAAACCTTTGTAAGACAAACGAGTGCCAGAGGGTAGAGAAAAAATCCCACAAAACTTCACAAATGTGCTATCTGATGAAATTTCTAGGTGTCCTTTGGGCTGGGTCCTAGAATTGGTTCTCTATTGGTGCCATTCAAATTTCCACAAACCTGATGGCTTAAATAAATACAAGTTTATTATCTTACTGTTCTGTAGGTCAAAAATCTCATCCAGTTTTCACCAGACTAAAATGAATGTATCATCAGGCTGCATTTCTTTCTGGACGGTTCTGGCAGGAAATCTCCAATGTGGTGGCATTTTTAAAAAGATCTAGAGGAAATCAAGAGCCGAAACGTGGATAGCTTGGGTACAGAATTTAGGCAATAGGAAAAACAAGTGTCAAGGCCATCAGGTAAGAGCATGTTTTTATCAGGTCTGAGGAACACTGAAGAAGCCAGTAAGCACAAGGGAGACTGGCAGGAAGTGAGTCAGGAGCAAACAGGAGGAAACATGTGCTGGCAGGAAATGTAACACCTGGTTTATATGGGATCTAATTTACTTTTTTTATTTTTATTTTTTTTATTTTTAGAGAAAGAAACAGAGAGAGAACACAAGCTGGGGAGAGGGGCAGAAGGAAAGAGAGAGAGAATCTTAAGCAAGCTCCAAGCTCAGCCTGGAGAGCGACTCAGGGCTCAATCTCATGACCATGAGATCATGACCTGAGCTGAAATCAAGAGTCAGGGGCTCAACTGACTGAACCACCCAGATGCCTATGGGATCTTATTTCGAATGACATGGGAGCGGAAGGGTATTAGAAGAATTTCAACAAAGGAACAGCATGACCAAATACCATATTCTTATAAGGAAACACAACATAAGAATTATTCACAAAATATATAAAATGAAATATTGGTACCTGAGAAATAATCTAAGAAATGGCATCTTTGTGTTTAAACAGCCCTGGATTAGATACCAGCAGACTAGTTTTCTTGTGAATTTTGTAACTATCTATTTGTGTGACGTTGGATTTAATGCAAACCCGATTGTTTCTATGTAACAAATAGGATGTGTATGTGCAATAAAAAAATAAGATTTATTAAAGGAAATCAGTTTCTTCCCCATCTTACCCTAGTCACGTGTTGAAGTTTCTGATAATTTTTTATATCTTTCCCAGCTTATTTTCAAATTAAGTCAAATGTATCTGTAATTGTAATCTAGTGATTCATTTCCAATAGTCCTATACAGGAAGAAGCAGGTAATAACTTTCTCAAATGAACACAATGATTTCTACAGCACTGTCTCTATTTCCTTGGTTTGACTTACCTTCCCATTGAACTATCCACAGCAAGTCTCCACTGAGTGCAAAGCCCCCAAATTCTGAGCCATTAGGAAGCTGATAATTTTCTGAGCATATAAAATAATTTTTTTTAAAGAATGTAACCACAGTATCTTTATTTTTTAGTTCCAAACTGAGATTTTGAGGAGAGCTAGAAAAATCTCTAGGCTCACTTTGTCAAAAACCTATGGCATTTCATCCATCGTTGTTATTTATTTGACTTTGACTGCAAAGTTGATAAAGGTTTCAATCTCGGGTTATAATAAATGATATTTTAATGTTGAAAAATATATCATTACATAGAGCAAAGTATAGCCATAATGTGATAAGGCCGTTACTTTAACAAACTAACCAGCTACAATAAATTCATAGAAATGGTGACCTTTTCAAGCTCTTCACTTTAACAAGGTGCCTCTGATTGCAGTGTTGTTATTATTTAATTCTCTAAAATAAGTCCATTCTTTGTTGATAATTATAATTGTTTTAATTATAGGACTAGCCGGCTTTCGCAGTACAATTAAAATTCCATGTTGAACAGTTATAGTGTGCCAAGTTCCTCCCTAAGTGCTAAGAACATAAGGTAAATAATACAGATTTGAGCATTTGCTTAGTGCCAGTAACTTTCCTAGGTGTTAATCTATCCATTCAAAATGCAAAATTCTTAAGGGACCCAGCAGAAGCTGTTATTTCCTACTACATCTAGCAGGACTTAACCTCATCACTTAGATATGGTAACTACCTGACCAGATCATTTTAAAACTAGCAAAACCGAGATAACAAAAGAGCTGAGATTCATTTACAAATAGTGAGTAGATACTTTTGGAGAGCACATAAATGCTATTTTATAGGGAGAAAATTCCTTGTGATGCTGTTTGACATACTGGAGTCTCTTTTAGTCATGTTTTGGCCATAACTTCGATAAAGCTACTAGTCTTATTTTATTGCCAATAAGTCTTTTGAGTTGGCATGTTCTTTGGACTCCATTTGAAAGAAATATGGGGAAAAGTGACATTTTATAGCACCATTTTTAATGTTTTTTTTTTAATGTTTATTTATTTTTGAGAGACAGAGTGTGAGCAGAGAAGGGGCAGAGAGAGAGGGAGACACAGAGTCCGAAGCAGGCTCCAGGCTCTGAGCTGTCAGCACAGAGCCTGACGCAGGCTCGAACTCATGGACCACGAGATCATGACCTGAGCTGAAGTCGGATGTTTAACGGACTGAGCCACTTAGGTGCCCCAATAGCACTATTTCTTTATATCATGATTGTAAAGGATAGCCCTGGACAGTGATACTGATGGCCAAAATATAAAAGGATGATTATAATTTTAGTTAAATGTTAATATCATAGGTTCAATGCTTTTCTTTCTTCATTTTTATTTAGTGGATTTTAGCACTGACCATCTAATAATGTTGCTTATTAATATACCAATAAAATAAAATAATCTCCTATGAGATTTCAGATATTTTTAATTGTTGTAATCAACTGCTCATGAAAAACTAGAGGCCAAATACAATATCACATAAAAATAACAGCATTGAATCATTTATATTTTTAACTATAGCTTGTTAGTCTTTTTTTTTTTTTTTTTTTTACTAATTAAGAATAAAGCTACAATAAACGTTCATACTGATGAGTTTTTTTGGTGTGTGGACATAAGTTTCATTACTTTACAGTAAATATCCAAGAGTAGTAATGCTGAATTCTATAATAAGTGTATATTTAGCTTCATAAGAAACTGCTAAACTTTTTTCTGAAGTAGCTATATAATCTAAAAGGTCTGTACTTCAAGACTACCCTGGTTTTAGTCGTCTGGCCAGACTGACATGTTCAGGTTGTTGTTTTTGCTCTTGTTTTTTTCTCTTTGCTTGTTGAAATGTCTTTTTTTTTTAATGCTTATTTTTGAGACAGAGAGAGAGAGAGAGAGAGAGGGAGAGAGAGGGGGAGAGAGGGAGCTCACTCACACTCACACAAGTGGGGGAGGGCTGGGAGGAGGCAGGAGATCCAAAGCGGGCTCTGCACTGAGAGCAGGAAGCCTGATTCAGGCTGGAACCTACCAACCTAGAGACCATGACCTGAGATAAAGCAGGATGCCCAGCCAACTGAGCCGCCCACGTACCTCTCTTTGCTCACTGAGATTTCTGAACCGTGGGCTGCTGTAGCACCCAGGCCAAGATGTATACATTTTCCCTCTGCAACTGCCCACTGGGGCATCCGTAGCCATCTACTGTGAGCTCTCCGCCTGTTAGAGGCTCCTGAGAGTTGTTCTAGAACTGTAGTTGTAATTAGTGGGTGAGGTCTGGTGGAATGTGTGTACTCCATCTTAACTAGAGCTCAAGTCGTCAGTCAAGATCATTTCTATTCAATTCTCACGTATCATGAGAAAAATCACGGAGTCAATCCTGTCATGTTGAAGCAAATTGTTTTCGCTATTCCATACCCCTGTCTGAGAGGGAAACGTGTCTCTAGATGAACATGTGTCCCAACACCTCACATTACAGGAAGATTCTACATGAGCAGCTCTGAGCACTGCATGAGTGTATCAAGGGCAGAACAAGATTCACTTTAAGAATGAAAACAAACTTCCACATGGCTGCCTTTTTTCAGCTTGCGAAAATTCATAATTTAAAATTCCATTTAATTGAACTGAGAAAGTGCCAGCCTCTCCACCCACATGCCCAAAAGCCATTCTGCTCACACTTTCTTGTTTGGAGCACTATACTTTTATCCCCTGCTTGAAAGAACTCACAGGACATCTGTCAAATAACCCCACAGAAGCTTTACGCCAGGGTATCAAAAATATTCTTTAAAAGGATTTCATTCCAAAGCCACAGCTTTTCAAAATTAGCATGAGTAACTCACAATGCCTTGTCATTAATATCTATTAGTAGAGTTTAATTTGTTAAATTTTCACATTGCTCCTAATGTCTATGTATTATTTAGAAATTAGTAATTCATGCATAATGGATGTACAGTTTGCTAATCTCTTTTAAAAGTATAATTAATCCACTATTTGTTTTTAATAAGGTAATTATTTGATATAATTACTAATATACATACTATATGCATGTGTATGTATATTAAATGTATGTGCATATACACATTTATTATACTTATTGAGAAATGAAAAGAACATTTGCTTGGGGTTCTTAAAAAAACATTCATATTACTTAGAATCTATCTAAGTAAAATATAATAATGTCTTATCTGGATCAAATGTAGACAAACTGAAATCACTTAATATATCTAGATGTGTGTTTGCATTTGCCTTTATCTTACAAGGTCATACATCAACATTCAGTTGTTAAAGCAACATGAAGGATGAGAGACAGTTTGGATTTTCAAAAGAAAGTATACCTTTCTCAAGAGGAATAGCATTGGTTGAGGATATACCAGTTGGTTATATGATATTCTTTTCCTAGTGTTTATTCCCATATGATATTATGGCTTATAGGAGTTTCAAAAAAAAGATATTAAAGATCACGTGAAATCGTGACCTAAAGATGCCAATTAACTAACATGTCGTTTGTACATTTGCTTGTTTGAAGCCATAGTTAAGCCAAATTTTATTTGAAGTTCATGTTCCATAGAAGATCATATTTTCATTTTCATTTTATGTGACAATTACACATGTCAAGTTTCTTTTCCAGTCTATTCCATAGGTGGAGCCTATGGAATAGGCAAAGCAAAGCAGAAGAGTAAAGGTCTGGTCCAGTATAAAAGCAACTCATCTGTGACATCCCAACTAATTTTAATGGATATTTGGCAAGAGAATCTCTGTATGTGACATTGAAAGTCTTTTTTTCTTTCTCTAAAAGGACAACTATTAATAAATACTATGGAGCTGGAAGCAGAAATTGTAGAAGCTCATCCATCACTTTGACATTTTTCTCTATGGTATGAGAGGATTGTATGTGGGTACACACACACACATTTACACGCATGCTGTAATTTTCACTCATGAAAATAACAATAATTTATAGCAAATGATTCACTTTTTAATTAAAACACACAATTATCTTTTCACTGTATGGTTAAAAAAAAAAAAGGAGTTAAAATCAGTATCAGCTGAAGCCTAACCATCGTGACCCTGAGTCAACGAGAGAGCAAATAATCCTCTCGTGGGAGAAGTTCAAATAATACTGATGTGGTAATGATAAAGCCACTGATTATTGATTTTGGTTCTCTGCCTTCATGGGACTTGAAAGGATTGTACACCCCAGATCTTATAAGTTAAGCATGGCTATATGCATTGCCTGACTAGTGGAATTAAATTGAAAGTGGCATAGGTTGCTTCTAGGCAGAAGCATTTAACTGCTGGTGTTGGACTTGCCTTTCTCTACCTCATCAATCCTAAAGGCAGATGTTGATAGGGAAGGGCAATAATAAATTATAACAGAGACAACAGCTGGCTTAGAGAGTCCCACAAACTTGTAGAGGATTTTGCATGAGGTAGAAAAAACATTTAGAATTTTTTGAGCCACTGAGATGTTTGGAGTTTCTTGTTACTGAAGCATAACCTATCCTATCCCGACTAAGCCCATTGGCAGTGTGTAACTAAGAGGATTAACGTTTACTGAGTGAGCCTAGTACTGTATAAGAGGCTTTTGAAAGATTAGCCAATTACTCTTCACAATAATCCATATAGGGTTTGTATTACTGTTGTTTTACAGATGGATTGTCAATACAGCTTTGTCACATGTGCCATTAATTGCTGTGGCACACTCCTCAACTCCATTTCTGATGAGTTCCAACAGTGGAGTGCATGATATAGTTTCATACTTTCTAATGAAAAGCAATTTTCTACATAACCAAGGACCATCCTTGTTCCCTGTGAGTCTCTATCTGGCTGCTCTGAAATTTGCAGAAGAGTGATCCCAAGAGGAACACGTAAGAGTATAAGAGTATAAGCCCATCCTCACATTTTTTGTTTGTTTTTACATGGATTTGTTTCCTACTTAATGTGAGTTAACAAAAAATGTAAATGATTTATGACAACAAATATACCCAAGTAAATCACACTTCTTGGATCTAGCAAGTTCACATTTTAACTCATGTTTATGGGCAGGGCAGTATGTTAAATTAGGTAGGCACTGGTCTCTGGGCCCAGAATAGCTGTCACTAATCCAGACTGCCACTGACCGGTTTTCTGATTTCAGGTAAGCCTTGCAACTACTCTGTGCTCTTTTCTTCATATGAGTGCTGATATTGCATAGGAGTTGATGGAGGATTAAATGAGATGATCAATATGAAAAGTTTACAACATAGCTTGACATATAAGAAATAATCAACATACGTTGGTTATTATTATATACTACACAAGCAGAAAATAAAAACAGCTTAATATTATAGTTACTTTTGAGCACTTACACTATGCTAACACTGTACCAAGTTCTATTCCTAAATGACACCATCACATTTTCATGATAACGCTGACACCTCATTGTTCTCACACTCATTCCATAGATGAGGCAATTCACATTTGTGAAATGATAAGTTGATTTTAGGTGGCTTGTTCTCATTTCTACGTTTTATGCTACCAGTCTGAGGACCCGTAACCACCATTCCGAGACGACCAGCCAGACCAAGGCCCAGGGTCTCAAGAATATTAATCTGGCTATTGTTAAGATGAGAAGAAAAAAAAAAAAAAACACTAAAAGACATAATGTGCCAAAAGAAATGTACAAATGAAGCACTGTGAGAGTTCTGAGGAAGGAGCTTGCCTCTTACTAGGCAGATGGTTACACGGAGAGGGAATTTGGAATTTCAGCAAGCACAGAAAGATAGGTGGAATTTTGACAAGTGCAAAAGCATCCCTGGAGAATGGAACAGCAGGATAAAGGAGCTTACAAAAAAAGTGTAGGGCTTATTAAAAATAAAGCTAAGAGACTTGAATTTATGAAAGTATTTTCTTTTTTTTAATTTTTTTTTTCAACGTTTTTTATTTATTTTTGGGACAGAGAGAGACAGAGCACGAACGGGGGAGGGGCAGAGAGAGAGGGAGACACAGAATCGGAAACAGGCTCCAGGCTCCGAGCCATCAGCCCAGAGCCTGACGCGGGGCTCGAACTCACGGACCGCGAGATCGTGACCTGGCTGAAGTTGGACGCTTAACCGACTGCGCCACCCGGGCGCCCCTATGAAAGTATTTTCAAAGTAACTGTGACTAAATTATTCTCAGTAAATGGTCGTATTATTCCTATTAGCAGTTGTATTTATCTATTGCTGAGTAAGCCGGAAATTCGTGCCTTAAAACAAGAGATGTTTATTATTTCACTTTTTCTGCAGTTCAGGAATTTTGGAGAAGCTTAGTCAGATGGTTTTGGCTCCGAGTCTCTCGGGAGGTTGCTTTCATTCCGGATGTTGGCTGGTGCTGCATTCATCTGAAAGTTTGACTGGGACTGGAGAATGTGCTTCCAAATTAGTTCATTCACCTACCCGCTATCAGGATGCCTCTCTATCTCTTGACATGTGGAGCCCTGCATCGGGCGGCTTGAGGGTCCTTACCACACGGCAGCTGGCCTCCTACAGAGTGAGTCATTCAAGAGGAAGTGAGATGGAAGTCTCAATATTTTCTAACCACCTAACTTTGGAAGTCACACATCAAAATCATTTCTTCAAAGTCCTGGTGGTTACACAGGCCATCTCTATTCACTGTAGGAGGGGAGTTTATTTACCAAGGTGTAGATACCAGGAGGTGGAGTATCACTGGGTCTATCTCAGAAGCTGGCTACCATAGCTACTTTTTACTTTTAGAATAAAATCCTGCGTCCTACATTATTATGAGAAAACAAGAAATCAAGTCAGGAATCATACTGAAAGAGTTATCTAACAAGGATATCTACTTTCACACACTCAATAGCACGAGATTAGAAATATCTAATGTCTTCTCTTGTATACCTTCTTCCCATATTTCCTTTCTCACCAAAGTTTTAACTGCCGTGTGTCTTCTAAACCATCACAAAGCAGCTGTCGTGTAAGATGATATATGTCTCAGTCCTTCATCACTTTCTCAAATCTGATTTCTGTATTCATATTTTTTTTTCAATAAAATGCACATCTGAAAGTTAGGAGCTCACCATGACTACTGGGAATCAAACTAAACATGAAAGGTTGGCAGACGATTTATCTTGGGGCAACTTATCAAGACCACTGCTTGAAAGGAAGGAAAAGACAGTGATGAATCCTGGAGACACTGTGTTCTGTGAAGTGATGTGCTAAAATGGCCCAGGTAATGAAGATGGGCCAGAGTTAGACCTTACTACCTTACCACCAATCTAACAATTTTGAAAATAAAGCAATCTAGGATCTGTCACTTTATAGATTATTTTTTTATCGCTACCAGCTTTAGTTATGTTCCCAAGCCATAGCTATTTCCTCTTGCTTTATCTGGTCTCTTGCTTTTATTGGTCCCAAGTTCAATCAAATGAACTGCTGAAAGTGAAACTCTTGAACTAGCTCATCTGCTGAACAATGAACTCAAAACAAGCCTAGGGCAGCAAACGGGATTTTAATTGCTTACTTCTATTTCTCCTGGGCCTGGCTCTCTAGGTGACTGTGTGACAAGAGGTCTCACTGAATTCCGAATTGCGGGACAAAATATCTAAGCGCAAGTTGTAACCATCCATGACCTTGATCTTCCTGTTTGCATGTCTTTCCTTAGTCCAGGTAATGCTACTTAACACAGTCACCTGAAGATATTAAGAGATTATAGACTGCCCTCACTTCAGAGGGCTCTTGAAAGGGCGGAGGGGGGGAAATAATCACATCATCCTTGCCATTATTAAGCACTTATTGAAAGCCACCAGAGGGCTAGACATTACGCTGAGAGTATCCATTTTGCACACATTAGGAAATGCATACGCCTTTGACTTTACAAACATATTAACACCATTGCTCTTTCTGTCACTTTTACTTTCATTTCCTATAGAATCTTTTGGGACGTTTTAGGTAGTAAGAACTCATTTGGATTGTTTCTCTAGAATGACCTTTCATCCTCCTTGTCAGTTTATCTCAGCTGGGAAATATGTCTATTCCCAGAAATGCTCTTCCTCCTCAGCCATTTCTATATTGTCAGAAGGGCAAGGATTCAATTCATCCCGATACAGTTTAATGGAAAGAGTAAAAAGTGACAGAGACGGATAACTGTTTGCAGCATTTGCTTATGGCTGGCCGCTAAAGCTCTTATATTTCCAGGGAGCCATTCTGGATTCTGTAGTATACCAGACACTTTTGCATTAAGTACTTACTTAAAATACACAATGACCAGTAAGGTGGGAAAATGCCCCCATGCTGCAGATGTTGAACTTGAGATGCAAAGAAATTTAGAAACTTTCTCAAGGCTAAACCAACAGTTAATAGTGGAGGCAGAACCTCCACTTTCTGTCTAGCATAAAGTGTTGGTGATTTCCAGTTGGCCGACATTGATAGAAATACAGAAAAATAAAAAAAAAATCAAAATCTACTTAAAGAGTTTTCCACTTATAATTTTAGTATGAAAAATCATGAGCAACTAATGTATGGATATGATTCTGAGTTTGTAAAGTTGTGTTTGTGCTTATTTCTTTAAGAATATTGTAATTTTAGGGAACAAGTCAAACATCTTAACATATGGGAAAGAAAAATGATCATGGCTACCTTCACTATTTGTGCTTATTATGACATCAGAATTCATAGATACAAAAAGTCTAGTCACTTCTGAAGCTTATATAATTTTTAAACTCTAAAATAATATCTTTGCATATTTTGACTATTTTGTTTGAAGGCTTACAATTTTAAAATCACTTTAAAAGACAAAAATAATCTTCCTAACATGATAATCATGCTTACCTTTACATGTCCATATTAATAGTTCTTCCAACATTAAAAAAAAAAAAAAAACCTCAGATTTATAAAATGTCCACATTTTCATTCTGCTATACTTAGTATCATACATTATTAAAATATATATATTTCCTGCAGTTACTAGTTTTTACAACAATTTACTTATGTAGGTATACAATATGTAATTGAACAGCTTACTACCATGATTCTACCATTATTTGTTTTACATTTAGATGTATTGTGTTTTACAATTATAAACACTGTTGAAATGAGTATCTACTGGCATATAAGATTTGTCTTCTTTTTAAATTGTTTCTTCACAATATATTTCTAGGACTAGAGAAGATACAAGAATATTTGGTATTTGTGAACATATTTAATGATAATTCTTTCTTTTTTAATTATCAAAGTAACACATATCAATGCAAAACATTTGGAAAACACTGAAAAATATCAAGAAAAAAATTAGCAATGGTAGTATATCTTGGTGTTTTGCCTTGCCAACATTCTTTTCTATCTTTATTTCTATCCAATTTGGAGTGTCAGGGGGCGCTTTTTTCCAACACCTGATGAATATGTCATATATTCATTATGTCAGATAATGGTCACCTCTCCACTTTAGGGTCAAAATATGTATTATCCAAATCTGACCAATTAGCCCAACATATGGTCTTTAAATCATGCTGATGGGTATGTGTGTATATATATATATATATATATATATATATATATATACACACACACACACACACACACACACACACATGTATGTATGTACACATACATATATATAATGTATGTATATACATATAATACATATATATTATATAATACATATACATATATACATATGTACATATACATATACATGTACATATATATATACATATAATATATATATTATGGGTACATATATACATATATATACATATATACACATATATATACATATATACATATAATATATACATATAATACATATATACACATATAATATACATATAATATATACATATATGTATATATAACATACATATACTATATACATATATGTACATATACATATTATATATATGCATATATATACATATAATATATATATTATGGGTACAGGGGCAGCAATTAGTGGTCCGAGCAGAGGGACTTCTGGGAACTTATATAGAAGTTGCTGAAAAGAGATGCTTTTATTTTTCTTTACCCTTGGATTCAATCATGAGAAGACAGAAACTTGGAGATACCAGGAACAATCACTTGTAAATAAAGGACACACACACACACACACACACACACACACACACAGAACAAAAAGAGAGCAGGGAGCTGAAAAACGAAGACAAATGAAGTCCTTCTAAAATTGTTTTAACCTTGAACCATCTTTGCTAGGAAGCAAACCTATCCCTGGAATTTTCAGTTATATACAGCAATTAAATATTATTTTTACTTGTCTTTTTGAATTAAGAGTTCTGTCACATGCGATCAAAAGAATTCTGACAAATACACCTACTACTCTACAACCAAAAGAATATTTTAAATATTTCTAAAGAAATATTTATTTAGAAATAAATATTTCAAAATATCATTATATATTAACCTTCTGCACATTTTAATTAACAATAGCATAGTCCAAGATATAGATGTATAATCAATTCTCTACTGTTGGATATTTATGAAACTAACACATTATTGCCATTATAAAAGCATAATAGAAAAAGACATCAGATCTGTGTTGACCAGAGGTGGGGGCAGGAGTGAAGAGGACTTGGAGGAAGGTGCTCAAAAGGTACAAACTTACAGTTATAAGATATAAGTACTAGGGATGTAATGTACAACATGATAACTTACAGTTGACATTTAACTTAGGAAAGTTAAATACATGTTCACCACTGACTATTCTAAAAGGGTAAATGACTTAGGACTAAAAGGTGAAAACTAGAAACAAAATTGTTTTTTTTTAAATGCATACCTATTTTTAAAATACATAAAATTCTGCATCTCTGAAGACCCCATATTTACTCTTGATAAAAGGGTTTTTGTTTATAACCTTTCTCTGATATTCAAATTACCCATCCTGTTTTCCTTTCCTCAATATTTTTGTCCATACTTAAAAAAAAAAAACTCTTAAAAAATCTTATTTTAAATAACTTTCCTATAACTAGCAGATTTTATTTCTGACCCAATTTGATATTCTTACTCTTTTAGTACAACAAATTCATTTTTGCATTGTTACAATGAATATGCCTAGTTTCATTTTTATCCTTCTAATTTCCTGGTTAGCCTATTTTGTATTTTTTACATTGTGGGGGCTTCACTCCCCATGTGTTCCATGTCAAGCAGCATAAACTCTTCCCTGTTCTTAAGCTAGTCATTTTAAAAGCATACAACCTGCTTTAAATTATAGTAGTAAAGCTCTGTAGTTTTAAAGAAAATCATTGGACTGAAATTTCTCTGTTATCATCAAATAAATGGTAAGAAAACTCCTTTCAATTCTAGCCTATTAAGATAGGCAATTAAACCACCTTTACTGACTAATCTCAGCCTTGCAGTTTTTATTGATATTCTCATAGCTTTATCTTCATTTTTATTGTTAATTATTATTTCATGATACATTGTAATCTCCAGAAATTATTGTTAACATTTTTATTGTATTGTTATCTATATGTATGAGTCATTTAGATTTTATTCAATATTTACATAGTTACTTCTCTTTCTTTCATAATTTTTTCCATATCCTGCATGTAATTTCTTCATTTGTGTTTTTATTTGTTTTTACTTTTCACTTGAATGAAGTACATTTTTAATTATATAGATGATGTCTTTTGCATGTGAATAATTGACTTTCGTAAGTAAAATATTTAGAAATTACCCTCTGCTTTGCTCAAATTCCATAAACCGTGTTCCATTATTTTCTGTAGATACAAAGTTGTCTTTCTTCTAATTTTTTTTCTTTAAGTAGTTACTCCATATTTCCTCTGGATGTTTGAAGATTTTTAATTTATCCTTTAAATTCCAATATATCACTAGGTTATGTCCTAACACTTACCACTTGTTTATCTCTTCTCTGTTCACCATGAACCATTTTATATGCAGTTCTATCATTCCACAAGTGTGCTTCCATGATAACTAATCATGATTCCATGTCCATTTGTCCCAGTAGCTTCACTAGGAATAACATTTGATGTATTGGGTTTTTTGTTGTTGTTATTGGCTGTTGTCAAACTTTATTTTCTCTCACAGTTAGCTTTTGCCTTTCTTTTTCTTTTATGTTTTGGAAAACTTTCTGGCTTCTTATGTACTTTCTGATCCGGTCTTCTTCAATGCAAATTCTTGATTTCAAATGATGTCATTCTAATTCTACTATGCTTCATCCATTTTTCTATATTCTTCCTTTATTCTTTTTGATGGCTCCTTTTCATTTTATTCTGTAATTTTACCTCATCTTTTATTTCTCAATATTTTCTTTAATTAAGTAAACACAGCAGATGATACAAACTGAAAAATATGATTTATATTTAACAAATCTTATGGGATTTGTTGGGTGCCTGGGTGGCTCAGTTGGTTAAATGTCTGACTTTGGTTCCGTTCATGATCTCACTGTTCATAAGTTCAAGCCCCACGTTGGGCTCTATGCTGACAGCTAAGAGCCTGGAGCCTGCTTTGGTTTCTGTCTCCCTCTTTCTCTGCCCCTCCCCTACTTGTGTGTTCTCTCTCTCTCTCTAAAAAATAAACATTAAAAAGAAAGATTTTTTCCTTATATTTTGAGTGCGATCCGTATTTGTTATCTTTTAAATTGCACTTCCTTCATAGATTCCATTATTTTATATTTTAGTCATTCATCATGAAAGGAGACAAAATACCTCTGGGTATTTAATTTGCACACACAAAAAAGAGGAGTAAATCCTTTTGCAGGTCATGTCACTGATCAACTAGGTGACACTAGAATTCATATCTCAAAGATAAAGCTCGAGATCCAGATGATAAGCTTTCGTGTTACTTTCAAATGACTCAGTAGCACAAAGGAGAACAGAAACATAAAGATTATAGATATTCTTTTGAATACTGTCTGAATTCTATACAGGGCCAGTTTCCACAACCAATTTTTCGTTCCAACTTTCACTCAAGTAGATAGATATAGGTTCATTATTTGTTCTAATTCTCTGAAATGTGCACCATGGTCAAAACAAAGCAATCACTGACTTTGTATTCATTTTGGCTGTGTTTGCATTTAGAATTATATCTGCAACTAACTACTTTTAGAATTGGTAGCAAATGATGTCAAGCTAGACAGATCAATATTTATACAAATTTCCTCTTGATTTTTCATTTCACCGTTTTTGAGAAACTTAGAGATGGAATTTCTTCACTTACTTTGCCATCTATCCATAATGAGGGTTGGGTTGAGTAGGCGAAAATAACACAAAAGAAATGTCATCCATTAGTGATGCCCCAAGTTGATTACACTCAACTGTAAGACATGAAATACCCAAAGTGATACTTGAAGGAAGGAAAAAACAAAAAAAAACCAAAAAAAAACAAAGGGAAGAAATACAGTATTTTATAAGGGTGTTGGCCTACTCTGAGCACCAGAATCTGACAACAATGAGCAGATAAATTTTACTGTATCTCTCTATAATAATTACTAAGACAAGTTCTTTATGAAGAAAACTAGCCAACTCTTTGACAATCTCTAGGCCAACATTTATAAGGTTATAACGATAGTGAGGTTCTCATGTACAGTTTCAATCATTACTAGTATCTGAACCAATGTTGTTTTACTAACATTAAAACGAATAACCCCATATATCATAAACACCCTGTCAAGTATTCATTTGCGGTAATTACCCAGGATCTATCCCCATGCCACTTTTAAGCTACTGACACTTTATTTCTGTTAACTAGTGTACTGCCCTGTCAAAACAATAAGGGAAATGCTGGCCAACTATTTTGCTCTAGGTTATGAGCAGGACTGTGACAGTAAAGAATCTCTTCCTTAATCCGCATTCTGAATCCTTACTGTGTTATAGCCAATTCATTTCACCCACTGTTTTCTGCCAAGGGAATAAGGGCTATATTTAGCACGATGATTAATTTTTGTTGTTTTCTAGAGCAAAGCAGATCTTCCTTTAGTTCTACTTTTACATCAATCCCCCCGACCCGCACACACAAAGATAACTAAGCACATATATGAATGGCTAGCAAACCTATATACTGGCTGAATATGATAACTAAACCCATTTAGTAAAGAGTTGCCTTTGAAATTATGATGTTACCTACATCCTATTTTTCTAAGAATTACCCTTATCTCTTCGTAGAATATACCTGGATCTGATTGCACTGGAAAAATAAACTCTTCTTTCTACCCTTATTCTTCTCTTAAAAGGGAATTTTCCTTGGAAAGTGGTGGGTTTGAGGTATAGCCCAAATCTCTCATTTAAAAAACAGTATAAATTTTGGAAAGCATTTAATCTCGCTAAATCTCAATGTCTTTACCTAACAAATAATAAAAAGATAATATAGGTTTAATAGATTTTTTAATAAATGGTTGAGATAACATATATAAATAAATTTAGCACAATTACTGAAAGTTATGTATTCAATAAAGTTAGTTTCCTGGGTGCACCTGGCTGGCTCAGTCGGCTAAGTGTCTGAGTTTGGCTCAGGTCATGATCTCAGGGTTTCTGACTTTGCATCCTGCATAGGGCTCTGTGCTGACATTTCAGAGTTTTGAAGCCTGCTTCGGATTCTGTGTGGGTTTCTCTCTGCCCCTTCCCTGCTTGTGTTCTTTCTCAGAAAAAAACTAAACATCAAAAAATAATAATAATAACAATAAGGTTAGTTTCCCTGAAGAACCAGACATAAACCAGAACAAAAAGTGAGCCTTGAATTAAAACTACAGATACTTGCAGTAATGAAATACTATTTTCTGAATTCTAAATGCTGGAGATTTATTTTAAAATCTTGAAGCTTCTACTATTATTGTTGATTAAGTTTTACATAAATTATATCTAAACTAACTTTATTTATATTAGAAATATAACTTACCCTTTGATGGTAGAATGTGTGTTACTATCCAAATATTTTGGCATTTTCAATTCCTGGCTTATTAGAAATTGGAGATCTACATTTATTCACAGATAGCTCAGTGCATACCAATAGTTGATGAGTGAATGAATACCAATTATTCCCCCTCAGGAAGGTAAGTTTATTTATCGTACTTGGTGGATTTGAATTATTTTCAAAAGTTAATTTGCAAGCTTTTGATCTTAATTTTAAAATCTTGATTCTTCAGAGAGAACTCTGACCTCAGAAATCTCTATTCTAAACAGGTAATTTGGTTACTAAAAGACAACGATACATACGAACAGTTTCTACCCTGTGCCAGAAACAATTCTGAGATTAACACATTTAATCATCACAACGAATGTATGAGGTAGATTCTGTTCTAGTCCCCTATTTTTTAGATGATCACACTGAGCTCTGAGAAATGGCAAGTTACTCACTTGCCCAGAGTCACGTAGCCAGTGATGGAGTCCCCACACTGTAATGCTCACATCAAAACAGACATCCTAGGTTCTGAAGAGAAAGTTTGCTTTTGAATAATTATGTGAGACCAAACCTGCTGTTTAGGACACGAGAAACTTGAGTCCTTATACTAATTCCTGAATTATGGAAAGGACCGGAAATTGACACACGACGTTAGATGAAAGACTAAATGCAAAATAATCAACCTTGTTCATCAGCATGTATTTGAAACCTCACAGTTGCCACTGAAAGTTGGTAAAGCACAAGGCTGGTGTATATATGCTGTCCCCAACTGGAATACATCAAGAACTTTGCCTGATTACAAAAATAAATGGAGTAATTGAGCCCATGACTCATGTGAAAACTCATGTTTCTAGCAATTATTCCCCCTTAGGAAGGTAAGTTTATTTATCAATGTCTACTTGCTACACAGCTCAAATAAATCTTTTTCTAAGTGAAGCGTCTGACTTGCAGCCCCTGACTATCTGAAAAACATGACCATGCAACCCAACCTAAGATTTACACCTTCGCTCAAAACATGCTCAAGTGCAGTATGCTGCCTTAAGTCCTGGCTGACAAAATGTTGATCTTTTATTTGACATTAAAATCAATTATCGCGAAAAGGAGGAGCAATCAGCCCATTAAGGAAATTGCCACTATTTTATATTCTGTCACATCAAAGCCAACTGGAGATAAATATTCTCATATTTTATTGTTAAAACATTTTAATTTCTTTTGAGTGTGCATTTCAGGTTGTGAATCCTTGATGAGAACCAGCTCCGTCGTTCCAATTTGCATATGAAAGCTACAATATTGTGACACCTACCTGTCAGTGGGTACCTTACCCTCTTGAAGGTGTTCCCCTGCCAAAAGTTCTTTAATCTTGGGATCTAACTGGAGAATTAAGGAAATAAAAAAATATATATATATAAATAATATGCCTAATGCTTATTTAAAAACTCTTCCAGATTTTCTGATTTACTTATTATAGAAAAGAAAGAAAAAGATATTTTCACTTTCTGGAGTGACTAAAGAAAGCATTCAACTTTGTTGGGCCTAAATTTGTGGATAACTGTTGGACCCTCCCATATGGGACATATTTAAATGCTCTCTGAGCCTGTTGTATTCTTCTCTTTTTATTTTAAGAAAAAGGAATCTCCAGCCAAAAGCGGATTCTGTGCCCTAGCAGAGATTGTACTGGATGTACTGGGCAGAATAAAATAAAAAAGAACCCAAAGTTCCATTAAAATCTATCTTTCTAAACCCCCCCCCCCCCGCCCCACCGACTTCTCTGAAGTCTTCAAGTTGAAGTGTCACAGAGAAAAACCACAGCAGCCTAAAAATTAAGAGGATTGATTCAAAGTTTATTCAAGTAACTAGACCCCAAGAAAAGCAACTTCTCCCTGGTTATAATGCCCCACTTCTTCTACTCAAAGACTCTCTTGAAAAACACATTTTTGAGTCTAAAGTACTGGAAAGGTATGTCTGCCTCTGCATTCCTTCCTTCCTTAGGTCCTTCCTTCTTTCCTGCCTTCCTTTCTTCCTTCATTCCTTCTTTCCTCTCTCCCTCCCACAGCTGTGGGAATTATTCACACTCATTATATTTTCCTCCCTCTGATAACCCTCACACTCCTCCACTAAGGAGATCACAGTGCTCCGGGGCCAACAGGTTTTTGTGCAAACAGATATTCTGATATTCATACATGTATCCATCCATTTGTTCTTTCCACAAACTTCTACCCTGTTGATAAAGTGATGCAATAATAAATGCTGGGGTCAGACATATGTGATTGTGATCCTTTATTAACTATGTAAACACAGGCATGTTACCTAATCAAGGGAATACCAGCATCTTTAGCCGAACAAAACATGCTGTAACGATTAAGGGATACCGCATATGGAAAGTGCCTAGAACAGTGAGTGCCTTTATCACTGGTACACGTTCTTCAAATAGTAACTTTAAAAATAAGGGGAAGACTTACAGAGAGAAAATGAAGAAGTTTTAGTCAAAGAAATTATACAGTTTCTATTTTTGCCATTAGCCATGTGAATTTGGCAAAATAATCTATCTCAAGTTTATTTTCTAAATGGCCTTAACCATAATATCGACCCCCAAAACTATTGTGATATGTGAGATAAAGCCAGACAAATCTCCCAGCGCAAAGTACATAAACACCTATACCCATTATTAGATTACTGTTATTGGGAACTGATTATGTTGGTGACAGACTAAGTGAAGAAAGAATATGCTCTAAGGCCCTGAACAGAGACATGTGACATCACAAGGGCTGTGACAGCATCTTACTCTGCAGGGGGGAATCTGAAAATGTCCACAGTGAGTTACAGATTGACTTCAGGTCATCGAGCCCAAAGAGAAAGCAGGACTCCCAAAAGAGATTCCCCTTCCCCAAACTCTGGAGAAGACAGAGATTATAAGGTTCAGTTCAACTTAATAAACACCTCCTTTCTGTGTGACCCGGCCACTATGCTAGGTGCTGTGACTATAAAGATGGGAGCAACTAATTTTCCTCCAATGTGCTAGAGTGCTTAATTTGAGGTACATATCCTAGAACACTGGTTAGAGAGCTTAATTCTGAAGAAATGGGAGGAGGATAAACACTGCAGAGAACATGGGATTTGGGGATCAAAGAAACAGGCATTCACAAATTGCACAAGGAAAGAAAGGATGTATGCAGAGACAGAAAAAATGAAAGCGAAGAGTTGGAGATTTCATAGTATCCTCAGGGAAGACTTAAGAACATACACCCTACTGAGATTCTGCACTCTCTTCTCCATGCAGCAGGGTCTCTATGCAGCAACACCATGATTAGAATTGCATTTTCAAAAGATGATTCTGAGAGTAGTGAATAAGAAAAAGGGGTTTAGGAGAAGGTGGACCCCGACAAGGGGTCACTTGTTTCTTACAGAAACATGTATTAACTACCGCTAAATATGCGAGATGAGTGCTAAGGATTCAAAAGTAAACAGTAGGGTCAAGGCCTTGCTCATGTCTTGTGCATGGCTATAGAAGGATTAAGAATCATGGTGAATTGGGGTGCTTGAGTGGCTCAGTCTGTTAAGCATCGACTTTGGCTCAGTCTCATGGTTTGTGAGTTCGAGCCCTGCTTCGGGTGAGCTCGAGCCCTGCTCCAGCCTCCTCACTCTTTCTCCCTCTCTTTCTGCACCATGTGGGACTCTCTCTCTCTCCCCTTGTTCACTTGCATTCTCTCTCATAAATAAATAAATAAATAAATAAATAAATTTTTAAAAAGAATGATGGTGAATTGTTTTGTTTTGTTTTAACTTGGGCATGACGATGTAGAAAAGTACTTTTCAAACTTTGAAGTTGAAATACTCAAATGGGTAAGGAAACTTGATGCATAACTTCAAAGGGATTGCTATGAGGGGTAGGTGTTTGCTTTGTCATTGCTTTCAATGTCCTCGTTAGAGTGATAACATGCAGATACATGGAATCTTAAACCTCTTTCCCCTCACTATTCTTATTTTTCATCCCTTATGAGCTTATCTCTGCCTTTAGTTCTTTTACAATACAGGCAAGCTCTTAGTTTTGGCCCTTGGTGCTTTAGATCTGATTCTCCTCCTCCTCCTCCTCCCCCCTCCCCCTTCCCCACCTCTTCCTCTTCCTCCTTCTTCCATTTTTTTTTTCCTGACTTCCTCACTTCACTATCAGATTGACATCTTTAACTGAAATCATCCAGTGCCATTGCTACTGGTAAGATGCCACCCTTCCTAATGCAACTAAGACTTTCCTTTTTAATTACAGAATGAGTTGCCAGATGTCACAGCAGTCAGAGTTCTTTAAGTTAAGGTGGGACCTTTATGCTTAGAGGAAGCAAGGGGTCCATGCAAACAAATTGCAAATCATACTTAAAGCCAATTCTTCATTAATTATGGGCAATATTCACATTTCATTATTTGCATTAACACATTGGTATTAAGATTTTTAAATGGTGCAAAAGATTATACAGCAAAAAGTCCCTGTCTACTCCTGTTACCGAACACCCACCCTCCTTCAAGGGTGGGGGTAAAGGAGGGTAGTATCTCTAGTCCCTCCACTGTCCTTCCAGAATATTTTATGCATATAGCAGCAACAAAATAGAGACTATTTTACTTTTATAAACTATATATAGGGTTGTTTACAGTTTGTTCATCACTGTGCTTTTTTCGCATAATAATGAAGAGTGTTTTCACTTTTTTTTTTTACAGCTGCATAATGTTCTCTTTTATGTGTGCATCATAAATATAACAGTTAAGTTATATTTAGGGACTGCAGTTGGAAAAAATATGAAAGTTTTATCAATAGTCCCTTTTGGGTCCTAAACTGAACAGAGTTATTTGAGATGACAAGCTGAAAAATTAGAAAAGCTCTATGTTCTCCTGAACACTACCGACTAGACAAACAGTCCTACACGTTTGTGCAGTCAGACCTTGAAACACATCAGGAAATTGCCAAACCCCAACATTCAAAAACTGAATGTTATAATACTAACAAATTCACCTATGCCTTTATGAAAAGGTTCCCCAGAAATGACCACTGATGGATGTTTATCTTTAGAGTATTAAGCACAAATGGTTGAAAACAGAAAGTTACAGAATTTAATTAATATCTGCCTTTTAAAAATAAAACTCTTCAGGAATATCTCCTCAATACACAATGTGTTTAAGGTTTGTGCCTGTGTTTCTGCTCAAAAGGCTACAGTGATTCACAAAAATTAATCTGTATCACACACAATTAACAAATTTTCACTAGATATTTTCACAAACATTATTTAATTTTGACATACACACTTTTTTTTTCTATTCTTGGGCATTGTTTCTCAATGTTACTATTAAGCGAGATACATTAAGGCTTTTAGAAATCCCCAAACCTACAAACTCCAAATAGTTTTAACACTGCTAAATATAATACCCATTTCATAGCTCCTAATTTTCTGGGTCTCACAACAGGATAGTATTTTCATTAATTCCTTGCCTCCAGCTTATCTTCAACCATAATTCTGTTTTACTTAACTACATTTAAAAGAATCCCTTTTAGCACTAGGGAAAACATCACACAAGCCAAGTAATTTTCAATGTGGCTTACTTAAAAAAAAGAAGAGGGGGGTAAGACACTCAAATGGCTTTTAATGTTATTATTAAATGACCTTAAGTCAGTAATTATTTGAATAAATAAACATTCATTTCTTCTCTGCCAATATTTACAAGCAGATGTTTGTTGTATCAATGCCAAATTGATTAAATGTAGGTTGGGTAGGGCTAACTCATTTAGTTCAGCCATTACACAAGTGTTCATCAATAAACCATGTTAGCATAATTTTTCTAGGTAATTTGGGGGAAAATATTAATTTCCCTTAATGTCCTCACACTTAAATCATCAATAGCCCTTACCATCACCTCCACTCAGTCACCAAACATATGCGTGCGTGCACACACACACACACACCCACACACAAAATCCACTGTGCCTCAGTAAAGTTTTACTTAATAGTTGTGGATACAGGAGAGGATGCAAACACAAAGCACCTACAGGTAAGTTATATTTGGAAACAAAATATATAAATTTGATAGCCCTTTTCTTTGTCTTGTAAACATTCGGTTCCAGTACACCCACGGGGGGAAAGAAGTGATATGGAAAAACGATTGTAGATTATTTGAATAGTAAACTAAAACAAACCAAAACAGTGAAAGGGCTGATATGTTCTGCATTTACACACGAAGAATTTCAGGGACTTAATTTTTCAGGAAAAGAAAAACAGGTTAGGAGATTGCTTCACTCTGTTTTCCAAGTATAGAAATTAACTCCAGCAAGCCTGAGACACTAGTTCAGCGGACAGAAAGCCGGCTAGACCCAGGATTTCAAGAAAAGACTTAAAAATGGTGTGAGCACTCAAATATCATCTGAATCTGTTGACTTGTTTGTTTTGTTTGGTTTTTACCAGTAAGAGTTGGAACAAAACAAAGGTTTTCACACCGGTACCAGTGCGCTACTGAGCAGCTAGGTTTGAGATGTCCCACCTCCACAGGGATGACTACATCAAAGTCTTTTTTTTAAATCCCTTTACCATATGTACCTTTAAGTAACATTTCACTTGAATAAAAAATCTAGTCCAGTGAGCATGAAAATCACTAGAGAAAGCTTCTTTCCACTCAAGGATCTAAATGTTCTGTAGCTCTCTAATCAGGCAAACTCACAGTTGTGTACAAAGCAACGTTTTGATTTACAACTTGGAAAAATTGAAGAGTGACCTACTGAGTGAAGGTGAGGCCAAGGAACTGGGGAACATCAGCCACATTTTTGCCGCCATTTATTCTCCACTGCGTAACCATAACAGATTTGTAAAGAGTCAGCGTTTATAAAATGTAGACCAAATCCCCCTTTAAAATCTTCAGAGGCCACTGGTTACTCTTGGATAAAATTTATTCTCCGTGGGCCAGATAAAGGACATCCTGTGGCCTGGGCGTGAGGCCTGCCTCTAGCCTTAATATCCATCACACCCTACAAAGGCCCCACTTTCCAACCTCCTTAAGCTACTACACCTACAGTTATTGGGACTCGCCATGCTTTTTACTCGTCACACCTTTGCACATGCTCATACATGCTCCTGCTTCTTCCTAAACTCCCACTTCCCTGATTCCTCCTTCTTTTTACGTATAATCAGGGAAGATTTGGGCTAAGGGATTTTATTGCTTTCAGGAATCATCCTCTGACTTTCTTCTCCACAGGCTGGATTAAACGCCTCTCAAAGTGGTGATCATAAAACCTAAATTTACCTCTGGCAATGTGCTTATCCTTCTGAGTTGTGATTTTGTTTAAATTGCCTTTGTCATGGGCCGCCTGGTTGCCTCAGTTGGTTAAGCCTTGGACGCTTGATTTCATGCTCTAGTGGTTTGTGAGTTCAAGCCCCATGTCAGGCTCTGCTCTGACAGTGCAGAGCCTGCTTGGAATTCTCTCTCTCTCTCTCTCTCTCTCTCTCTCTCTGTCTCTCTGTCTCTCTGTCTCTCCCTGAAAATAAAATTTAAAAAATGTTCCCAGAATAAATGAATGAAGAGATAGTTAAGGATTACATACTCTGAAGTTATTAAGATCAACAGGCCAAAGAATAATGGTTTGTGAGGCTTTTATATTCATACTGCACTAACTGCAGCAATTTTCAGCTGGGACATAACCATGCACCTGTCAATTCTAAGATACAGATTTTTAAAAAAATATTTTAGTATTTCTAATATCTATTGGTATTGGTTATTGCCATTGCCTGTCCTTCAGTAAAAATAAAAATGGCTATGTCAAAATTTGCAGATTGCCAGTCAGTAGCTTGAAAGAAAATCTCAGAGACAATTGTGAAGCACTGTTTTATCCCCTCAAAACCAGACAGTTGCAGGGAAGGGCTGGGAATGGGTGAATTGGAGGGGTCTGTCATTATCGATGACTGATCAAAAGTGGCCCACCTCCAGATAACCACAAAACTGATTTAAGGGTACTGCCTTGATGACACTTAGTTCTCTCTCAAGTAATTCAAGAAACATCTTTTGTTAAGTAGAAGACCACAGGCCTACAGTGATGTCACTTAGGCCAAATCACCAAACTGGGGTTTAACACCTAATCTAACAGCAATTTGAAATGTAAGTCTTCTGGCCAGTCAGGAATCAGCACCAGTGAGGTCATCCGTCAAAAAACCCTTCCAATCCCTCAAAAGGAGATGAGGTAATTCACCTGAAAGGCCTCTAGTCCTTTCACCCCGGGGAAGGTGACTTTGCTTGGAACAAACAACTTTCTTACCTCACCCTCGTATCCATAAAAATCTTCCATTTTGTACCACTTGTCAGAGCTCCCCTCTGAGGGGATGGGATAGGATGCTGACTGATTCATGAATCATTTAATAAAGCCAACTAGACCCTCAAATGTACTCAGTAGAATTTTGTCTTTTAACAACTTGATGGGACAGAAGACCATATTGTATGGGGAAAAAGTGGACAGCAGTATTCTCAATTGAAAAGAGATTTTAAATGTGGATACCTGAAATACTGTAAACCAATTTATTTCACTTACATTTTTTATATGTGCTCAAAGTAAATACTCATTTCTAATTGATTATGAAATGGTTCCTTCAGTAAGTATAAAGTAAAAATTCTAACTTATAGAAAGTGCTATATCAAATTTAATTAGCCGTGTTTTGTTGTTTTTTTCCTCTGTTAGTGATACACGAAATAATGGTGGGATTTCTGATCAATGGTACTTTAGGCTTAATTTTTGGGAGTCACTTATGGGACAAGGCAATAGGTCAACATCTAAAATTTGGGCACTTTTGTTATTTAAGTGATTTAGGTTCACAGCTTAGGCTTGGTTAAGTTATCCTATACTTTGTTAAATTACTTCTCAGTTTCTCATATTTAACCTAAACTATCAGTGAGATTGAACGGATCATGCGTTTTGTTGTTGTTGTTGTTGTTGTTGTTGTTGTTTACCACTCAAAAGAGATTGTGGAGATGACGTGTTGTATTTTTACTCAAATTTGAAGTCGTGATATAGAAGTAAATATGCAAAGCGGAGAGTTTCATTAGGCGCTAGCATGAAACAGAACACGGACATTTTAGCTACTAGTATTTCAAGTGAATATACCCATCCACATATCAGATTCACTTTACTTATCCAAATCTGCTTTCATTTCCTTACCACCCATTGAGAAAAATCCATTTTTTTTGTAGCCTTTTAATGCCTTGGTTGTTTGTCTTTCAGCACAGGGATAATTCACTGGCAGTGAATAGTTGGGATAGAAATCCTGGTGCGTTTCTCCTAAGCATATGCTGCATGTGGCACAGCACTTCATATTGTGAAAGGAGATATATTTAATGGATGATTCATACCATTTTTTTAAATAAAAAGGAAATAGCTTTCTTTCAAGCACAAAGGACTTGGAGTGAAATTTTAAAGAAAAACAACAAAAATACATGTAAAACTCACTTGGTAAATAAGATTTTTAACAGGCATATCGCTGTTGTCTTGTTTTCTTCATCTTTAGACCTATGTGATTAATAATTCAAAGTTTGCATTTGGATTAATTTTGCTGGAAATATTTCTAAATAAAGATACTGTAAATAAAGATATTTGAGTGCCCCCAATAGCGCACTTTGTTATCAAAAGATATGGCAAATAAAATAATTGCTAGAAGAGCTGAAAGTCATAATCAAGATTGCAAAAAGCCCCAGAGATTGTGTGTGTGTGTGTGTGTGTGTGTGTGTGTGTATGTGTGTGTGTGTGTGACTTTAAAGAAGGAGGATAGCCCATCTTCAATGCGAACCAAATGTGTGTGTGTGTGTGTGTGTGTGTGTGTGTGTGTGACTTTAAAGAAGGAAGATAGCCCATCTTCAATGGGAACCAAATTATCTAGAGCTGGTTCTTTAGTGGGGTCACCAGCGGACCAATTTTGTAGTCAGGCAATGTTTTCCTTCCGTGAAGACACTGCCTTTTCCCTTTCCCACTGCTGCCTCTCTGTGCCAATGCTACCCTTCAGCTTGCATTCACTCACTAACCCCAAACACCTTATTTAAATTTCAGACAGAGAATGGACTTAAGTTTAAGAGTTTAAGATCTGGATTGCCTTCATTTTGATTGCATTTCACAACCACTCTTTCTTCTCTTGCTAACATTTTGATATTTATTATGTTTGGGACACAAACTGTTTTTATTCATAGAAAACATTATAGTAAAACCTTGGATTGCGAGTAACTTGTTCTGCAAATGTTCCACAAGAAGAGCAAACATTTCTAATAAATTTTAACTTGGTAAACAAGCGATGTCTTGCAATACAACTAGTGTGCGAGGCCGAATGTTACATGATCACAATTGAGGCAATGGGTCTTGAAATTCACTTTGATATACAAGTGCTTTGGATTACAAGCATGTCTCTGGAGCAAATTATGCTCACAAACCAAGGTTTTACTGTTTTTTATTATTTTGATTACAGGAAAGGAAAAAAGTGTCTCCCAATGCTTCTTTTTGAAAAAAAAATAAGTTTATTCATTTTGAGAGAGAGAGAGAGTGCAAGCAGGGTATGCGCTATCCACACGAAACCCAGTGTGGGGCTCAAACCCACAAAGATCATGACCTGAACCAAAACCAAGAGTCTGATGCTTAACCAACTGAGCCACCCAGGTGCCCCCCAATGCCTCTTTTCAGAAAATGTACAAACACACATACGCATGTGTGTATATATGAAGTATGAAATGTCTCAAAAGCATATTATGGATTTTTTGAATGACAAAGGAAATAGTAGATAAAAGTGCATAAATCCTAGCATGTGACTTCTTTCCTGCAAAAGCAGTTCTCTGAAAGTACACCTCTTTACGATGTATAATCTGAGTTAACATTCATTTAGTATTTACTATGTACCAGATACTACTCTAAATTCTTCATATATTAAATTATTTCATGTTGACAGTGTACCTATTTTATATTCAAGGAAACTGAGATGCTGGGAAGCATACAGTTAATAAGTAGAAATCCTGGGATTTGAAGACAGTCTGAGAAGAACCCTTACTTTTATTCACCATACCACAACATCTTAGTTATTCTAGACTCATCTATCATTAGTTATTCTAGATCTCAACTTGTCTGGCTTTCATCTAATTACTAAACATCTCCTGTTTTCTAGATACTTTCTAAGGACCTTTCCATCTTCTAGCTTTAAAGCCACATACCTGAGAGGTTGAGCAGAACCTGCAAAATTTGACTGCTCAGGAAAGGAAACACATGCCTGAGGAAAGATACTATTTCCCCATCACAGGAAAGATACTATTGCCCCATTATATATCGCTTGTCTTCTGAGGTTCTGCCCTGCAACAGACAAAGAAGTATATTACGAACTTCTAATCCTTAAGAACGATTATTCGAATACATTGCAGGCAGTTAAAACACATTATTAGACACTCCATTCCAGGTATAAACTAAACACAAGGGATGACTAGAGGTGATCACTCAATTTAGGGAGGGAGTGGTCAATGCATTTAATTCACTCTCCTTGTTCTGACTTCAGAGGATGTATTTGGTCTGTGTGACCATACTCTCAATCTCTACTTTCTTTCTTTTTTTAAATCTTTATTTATTTTTGAGAGAGAGAGAGAGAGAGACAGAGTGTGAGTGGGGGAAGAACAGAGAGAGAGGGAGATGATATGATCCGAAGCAGGCTCCAGGCTCCGAGCTGTCAGCACAGAGCCCGATGTGGGGCTCAAACTCACGAACCACAAGATTATGACCTAAGCTGAAGTCAGACGCTCAACCAACTGAGCCACCCAGGCACCCCTAAAACTCTACTTTCAATGTCTAAACTATGATCACTCAGAACGATAACGGTACATTTGAGTAAATTAAATTATACCCAAACATAACAATCTGCAATTTTATTTCATAGTCAAAGAAGAGTTGAAACTAAGTGCATAGGAAACAAATGAAACATTATTTCTCTTACATTGTGACTTTTTTTACTGGAAAAGAAAGTTTTTGTTTCAAATGGGAACCCTAATTTATTAAAGCTATGACTGCAAAAAAAAAAAAAAAAAAAAAAAAAAAAAACCAGAAAATGCTTAGATCTAATGTATATGTGTGAAAGTAGCATAATGATAGGGTTTACCAAATACAGGATCTTAAAATCCTGTTACACTTAGTACTTTTGGTATTAATATAAATTTTCTAAGGAAGGTAATATTAGGATCTGAAGTGACAGATTAATGATACCTCCTCTCCAGCATTCATTTTATACCAACTGAGAAGTAGAATACAGGTCAAGAAAACAGCACTGGCAATAGTGGATATTTTAGACAGTACAGTTTATATGGGTGGTACTGATGAGCTGTGGGGTTACTTTCAGAGATGTTCTTGAAGAATTCAAGCATCAGACGAGAACAGAGATAGGACAACTTTCATATTCCTTTCAATCATGTGATGACTGATTCTAAACCCAATATGTTCACTGGATTATTTGATATTCTCCATACTCATGAATAAATTATCATGCTTTGGGGCACTTAGAAATATGAAAGATAATAAAACGGTATATCAACAAACAGAAATCCATAATTTTATTCAGCATAAATATAATACCTACCATCAAATCATTTTTAAGTTGTAGAGAGTAAGATATCAAGCAAGTAACGAAAAATATTAACCTCAACCTAATGTACTGACTTGAGGGACAAGACGATACCAGTAAAGATAGAAATGATGGTGGGTTGCGGTAAAGGGAGATGCCTCATACTGGATAAGAGTTTCAATCTAAAGCACAGAGGAGGAGGTCAGAGAGGGGAACAGAACAAGGAAACAAATGTTCAGATATGCACACAGTGTATGCTCGATACGTACCTGATGAATGAGTCGAGGGACACTTGTAAAGGACAGGGAATGATTTAGGCTGGGATAGAGGATCCATGATGAGGACAAAGAGTAGCCTGGACCATGTAAGGTGAAAACGTACTTACAGGTGCTTGAATGGCAATAAGAGAAAAGCCCCTTTTGCTCCTGAATGGGTCTTACATAAAGAAGCTATTGTAACAATATTGTCCTAGAGGGGAAAATCTAGAGATGAATAAGAAACAGAAAGGCTATATTGGCAATGCAGGTATGAAATAATGAAGACCTAGAAAAAACGGGCAGCGGTTTCAATATAAAAGAGGGTGAATCTGAGAGACACTGGGGGACAAGAGACTCTACAATGGGTCTGGCAGCCTATGCTTGTAGAATTGGCATTAACTGGAAAGTCCTCATTAGGACCTGAATCTTTGAAAATAGATGATATATGAATTTATAAGAAAGCTAGAGATGCAGTTCTGGATATTTTTTCTAACCTGTGAAACATGAAATCTTGTTACAACTGAGAGAAAGAAAGTTCTCTGACCAGGAACAGAACTTGTTTCTTTTCTGTCTCCTTTTTGCTTCCAACTAGTTTCAATAGTATGAGTGCAATTATAACTAAACAGGGAAAGACAGACCTTTAGGGTGTTCAAATCCATACGGAAAACAATCAGATATTCTAGACTTAACGGAAGATTCCAGTTGGCTTTTCAAGATGCAAAGAAGACTGAGGTACATGCCATTCATAAAATGGGGTGTCTACAATTATTCAAAGGATACTTAGACTCTCACTAGAGTTAAAAGGGTCGGAAATGATAACCGTGTCTTTTCATCTTAAATGAAGCAAGTATAAATAGCACCTGATCATTTATGTTTTTTGTAAATACCTCCTTCCTATCATGTAGTTATATTTATGATACAACCTATGTTATTACCCCATGTATCTGACCAAAAATATTCGTATTGCGGGGCACCTGGGTGGCTCAGTCGGTTAAGCATACGACTTCAGCTCAGGTCATGATCTCGCGGTTCATGAGTTTGGGCCCCGCATTGGGGCTGACAGCTCAGAGCCTTGAGCCTGCTTCAGATTCTGTGTCTCCCTCTCTCTCTACCCCTTCCCTGCTTGTTCTCTCTCTCAAAAATAAACATTAAAAATTTTTTAAAAAATATATTCATATTGGATCTGATTTTTATAAGTCTGCCAAAAATATATGGTCCCTTCTTTGCTAAAAGCAATTTGGTTATATTTGCAAAGGAAAGGTTCTATTCTGCTCTTAAGTAATCTTCACAGGTATGATACAATTTATCACAATTCTCAGAGACAAAGGGAATGCGCTTGCACAGCCATAAGCTTTAAATTATAAGAAATAATCCTAGATTTCAACTCTATGCAATTTGTAACATTTATGCATATATTATACAGTTCTCTGATTAATTTTAGTTTCATTCGCTCATTCATTCATTCATTTTCATTCATAATTTTCCTGAGTAAAGTTTTAAGTACTTCTAACTTTTTAAAATGTGATTTTTTTAAATATGATCTAAGGTTTTAAAAATGTGAGCCAACTGTGCTAAGGATTTTAATATTTTAATTTTTATTAACAAAGTTTAAATCTGGAGAAAAGGATTTTCAGTGCGTATTTCCCTCCATCGTTACATCTGCTAACTGATTAAGTTATGCTGATGAGACAGTAGCTCCTATAAAACCAGCACTGGGCATTTTTCGATAAATGGAAACAAAAGTCTGTCAATTTGGTACTTGTCAATTTGCATTCTTGTAAACAACAACAACAACAAGAGGTAGGAAGAGCTAAGGTGAAAAATGTGCAATTTCAAAATTGTCTTAGTCGGGGTAGTATTCTGCAGCTCATTGGTAAGGTCAGCTGACACAGGATTTCAAGGCAATTAGAGTAATTCAAACCGCAGAACATCCCCATGGGCTAGTTTGGAGGTACCTTGGAAAGATGCTCTTTTCTTCCCGCTAACCCTGGTTGCTGCCACATCTAGCAGCTGCTTTCTTTTTGACAATTCGTCACTCCTGAAAAATGTTTGCAAGCAGTTTGGATAATTTCCAATTCATTCTTGCAGGAAATGAGGATTTGCTTCCTCACTTGGGATACCTGCTGCTAGGTTTATTCACTAATAAGCATGATAAATGTTTTAGCCTTTGATCAGTGCTAATTTAACAAGTAAGTTCCCCAGAAAAAAAAAGTCTTTGAGGCTCAGAGGCTCAAGACGGCACACGAGTTGGAAATATGATTGATTGTGTTGCTGTGAGAAATTTCCATAAAAAACTTTTATCACACTGCTATGTTCTGAACAATTAAATCAAAAATGAAAGATAGTTACCCTCCAAAGAAGGACAGAGGCAGCCCAGCAAACTTCACAAGACACTGAAAAAAACAAAACAAAACAAAACAAAAAAAACAGCTCAGGCTAATCTTCCGGGGAAATATCAGTCTTTTCAAACTCCATCCACATTACTTTATCTATTTCTTTATCCTCATCCTGACCATCCCCTTCACACAAGATTCTTTTTTCTCCCCCCTTGCCAGACCTATAATTAATACTTTTATTTCTTTAAAAAATTTTTTAACGTTTATTCATTTTTTTTTGAGAGAGAGACAGCACAAACAGGGGAGAGGCAGAGAGGGAGGGAGGCACAGAATCCGAAGCAGGCTCCAGGCTCCCGGCTGTCAGCACAGAGCCCGACGCAGGGCTCGAACCCACGAACCCTGAGATCATGACCTTAGCCAAAGTCAGGACACTCGACCGAATGAGCCACCCAGGCACCCTTATAATTAATACTTTAAATAAACTTTAACGCGGTATGTATTATGAAAACTGAACAAACCAAAAGGTGGAGAAATAGATGTCTGCGAGTTGTGCCTTTAGAAGTTACTGCTGTCAGAAAGACTCAGACAAAACCTACTACCTAAATACTAGAAATTACTATTTATTAATTGAAGAGCAGTCCACATATCCATTCACCCAAGTAGACACCAAAAGTGAACAAACACAGAAAATGCCAAGTTCTCTTGGTTCCATACCAAGTTTTTGAACTCTCTCTAGCATGAGACCATACAGTTTTTTTTCCCACCATATGGAGAAATTATGTTTTCAGTTTACCATGAAGAAGTAATCTGAACTGCTACCTTAAATCAGTTATTGAGAATAGCAAGGGTTGTTTTATGAACTGCACTTCCAAAGCACGTTTGGAAATGTCTAATTTTTGTAAAATAAAAGATACACAACCAAATGAGTCATCCCCTTGTCATTGAATTCACTCAGCAAAATGCTCTCTGTGGGAGAAGCAGGCATAGGGATACAGGGGTCTGTAGAATCTAGTCATCAGTAAGAACCATTTTCTGTTATTAAGGTTTGGACTACAGGATGACAACATTGAGAAGTAATTCCATTTAAAAGAAGAATCTGAAAAGTAAAGAGGAGAGAGAAAACCACCTTCATGATCCAAGGATATAAGGGTAGCTCAAAATATTAAGGCGATACAGGCACAGTTTACTACATACAGACATACATAGCAGTAAAGTTTAGAAACAGAGAATAGTGGCTACTGTATTCAGTAAAGGAGGCAAATTGTATCAAAAAAGGTTATAAAGAGGGCTCTTCTTGTATCTGCGTTTTATTTTCAGAAAAACAAGCAGAACGCTTTTTTTTTTTTAAATCTTAATGGTAGGTAGCCACATAGGTGCTCATTATTTTTTTTCTGAACTTTTCTGAAGGTTTGAAATATTCCATAATAACATATAAAATATTAAATGTATTACAGTTTATACAACAATTATTCTGATTTGAAAAAAGAAAAGGCTGGGAGGTTGCTAGATTGGGGAAATGTTCTAAATTTATTACATTCCCTTGACTAATTTGACCATATTTCACATTTTATCCTATGGGAAAGATGGAAAAACATGCGGTTGAAAAGTTTATAATCAAAACATGTTTTTTTTGATAATCAGTTTGCCTAAAATTGTGTGTTTATTTATATATATAACCTGCCAAAAGGATATACAGATAACTTTCCCAGCTTATATTGGAGCTGTGATACTATATTTTGATATTATGTAATAAGAAATGTTTAAAAAAAACTATTCATATATACTCTGGATGAGAAAATCTAGTTTTAGGGGGTTATTAGGTCCCTAAATGCCATTATGAAATATGTGAGGCTTTAGCATATGGAAGGTGAGTAGAAAAATAAGTTAATCCTAAATATAAAATTAACATCAGTTGGTGAAAGTTACAATTAGATATATTTTGGTTTGGCACAAAACTCTAAGACCATTCTGGTAATTCAATAATAAGACATTTTGCCTTATGAATTAGTGAGTTGTTAAAATGTATCACAATATATAGCACTTTGCATTCTCGGGGTCTATGAATCAAAGTTAATATTTGTTTATTTATAAACAAATATACTATGTAGTGTTTAAGATTTTTTAAAATAATTTTTTAACTAATTAATTTATTTGGGGGAGGGGCAAAGAGAGAGGGAGGGAGAGAGAATCCCAAGCAGGCTCCACTCTGTCAGTGCAGTGATGTCTCTGGTCCTTATGAATTTTATTGTATTGCCTCTTTATATTTAAATATCTTCTGAATGACAGCATTAAAATGATTGTTAGAATCTTTGCTACTGAAAAAACAAAGAAAAACAACAAATTTTTAAACACCCACAAAACTCTTCCACAGTATGTATATCCTTTCATCGTTTCTCTTTCTCTTTTTTCATCTTTCCCTCACCAAACATCTTAAAAGTGTATTCTACCCTCTCTCATTTAGCTCAACTTTCTATCGTCTGTCTTCTGGCTTCACTACTCAGCGCGAAAACATGGTGAAGGCTGCCAGTGACTTCTGGAATCCAATGACCTTCTTGTACACTAACTCCTCCTGACCATATCTTCAGCATTATTTTTTTTTTCTTATTTACTATCTCGATACTAGAATCTGTCTCTTACTCTGTCCTATTGACTTTGAATTCACATATTTTCTTCTCGACCTTTCTGATCAGCTTTTATCCATCTCATTTGCTGCCTTGTCTTCTGAAAGTCTCTCAAAAACAAAAGCTCTTAAGCTCGCCTTTGGCACTCTGGAAAATCCATGGACTCAACAATGAGCGTTATGTAGACAAAATCTAAACAGAGAGCACAAATCTCACCCATGCTGAATTTCAGTGTTCCCCTTTCAATTTGTTCTCCCATCAGCACATCAAATTCCTCACACAAATGTTACACACAGCCTGTTCTCTCTTCTTCTTCAGCTTTCTTCTGCCTCTTTCAACTGCTACACTTAGCTTTAAGGACATCTGGAACTCTCCCATCTCTCTTGCCTCCTGACAACACTCAGGTTCCCCATCTCTAGCCATTCTGTTTTGTTTCCTGCTCAAACATTCATTCTCCCCACTTGAACCGCTATTACTCAAGCCCAAGTCCTTTTTACCTTTCAACTTCTTTAACTGATTTGCATAAATCCATTTCTCTTTTCATTCTGATTAGAAAGTGTCTCTATTCTAATTATAAGATTCTTTCACAACAATATTCTGAAGTTGTTCCACTCATATTAATTCCATGATGGAAAAAAAAAAGTGTCGGGTCCCTTCTCTGCATAGAGAATAAAGTACAAAGTCTTTGACCTGGACAGTAAGTCTTGCGATGATACTGACCCCAAATATTTTGTCAAAGTTTTTTTTTAACTGTTCTCTAACGTATTCCATGTTATTTTCACTCTCTGTCTCATTTCATGTTTTCTTATTCTTTCTCCACATCAGCATGTGATTTAAAACCAAAAATGTCCTTGGTCTATTTCTTCTTTCTTGTGTCACGAAATCACCCGCACATAGGAAATGCTCGATAAATATTTCTTTCCTTTTTTCTTTATTTCTTTTTTTCTTTGCTTAACTATCCTTTTTTAAAAATTTTTTAGTATTTAAAAATTTTTCTTTTACATTTCTTTCAGGTTTTATTTGGATCCCCATTAGTTAACATACAATGTAACATTAGTTTCGGGAGCAGAATTCAGAGATACATCACTTAACCTCTAACACCCAGTGCTCCTCACAAGTGCCCTCCTTATTACCCATCACCCATTTAACACATCCACCTCCCCTAGTTTGCCCTCTATAGTGAAGAGTCTGTTTTACAGTTTGACAGTTTGTCCCTGTCTCCCCCCTGCCCCCCATGTTCATCTGTTCCATTGCTTAAATTCCACATGTGAGTGAAATCATATGGTATTTGTCTTTCCTTAACGGACTTACTTCACTTAGCATAAATATTTCTTTCTTAAGTTAGAATGTTAATAACATGGATAAAATACCAGCCAGACTATGAACTTGAGGTTGCACAGTATTTTTTAAGCTAGCATTTTACTTTTAACATCGTTTATTGCAATGAGATTTGAGTTTTCCAACATGTAAGTATTATTACAATTTTCTCTCTGAATTATAATATCTTTCCAATTACTGGAGTGCTGGAACATATTTGACCTAACAGACCCCTCCAGGGAGCAGAGGTAGAAAGGCACTAGAGGTTCATTACATGAACACTTTCATACATGTCGTGGTACCCTCCTGAGGAGCTCAGTGGCAAGGCTAATCCTGTTGTAAGAGCTCATTGACAACAGATGCTGCAATTGAGATGAGTTTCCAAAGGTTAATGAGTTCTACACACAACTATAAATAGCATCATGTTTTCCTTCAGCATCCAGTTTTTCGGTAAGAGAGAGTCTTCGCGTGGAGCTTCTCTACAAAGGAATTTTCCCTAAGAGTTCACCGCTAGGGGGGCTTTTGAGTCAAGGAGCATTTGATGAGAAGTGAGCACATTGCAATGCGTGTAAATTACTGACAGTGACAATGGTAGAGATTTTATATCTAGAGATCCTGTTCACCCTGAAACTACTGGAGGGCTTACCTTACAAAGCTCTAGTCTTTTGAGGGTACCTTCACCATTTCTCAGCTTGTGCCATGTTGAGCATAAAGTGTGAGATACTTTTGATTTCGTGATTCTAAAACTTTAGATGGCATCAGAATCACTTGGTGGGTTTGTGAAAACACTTCAAGGGCAGGGAGCGAGTTGGGAGGAACCCCCAAAGTTTTTTTTTTTTAATTAGCATGTCTTCAGTGGGATATACAAATTTGTATTTGGTGAGATTCAATAATTTGAATTTCTAGTATGCTCTTACATGATATTGCTGCTGCTGGTCTGAGGACCACACTTGAGGACCACTGTTCCAGTCCCTAGTCCTCAAACTTGGTTGTATACTGAAACTACCCAGTGAGCTTTAACCGCCACCCCTCAACTTCCCCTTCTCATCCCACCCCAACTTCCTGAGATCCTGAATGGTATAGGGTGTGGCCTAGTCATAGGGATTTTTTAATTCAGGCGATTCATGATGGCAGGTGTGGTCCACCGAATTAGTCTCGGAGGGGTTATTTTAGGTAGAGATTAGGAAGTCAGCCTCTGAAGCTGAACAACAGGGACAGGATATGATGCAGATAAATAAAGAGAATGACACACTGGCAGCTTACTGCTAGTCCACATTAGTAAAATTCCTTATGGGTCGATAAAAAGTGCCAAAAGAAAATCACACTGCCTATATGGAATGGCTACTGGTAACATTTTTTCATCTTTACAGCATCTAGTAAAACCAAACATAAAGTCATCTGTTCAGGAATTCAGAGAATCAAATTTCTTCAGGTCAGTTCTCTTAGTTGTCTCATCCAGAGGTATTACTAAAGCACAGAGCACTGAGTACCACCTCCTGAGTTTCTGGGTGTAGGGTCCATGAATTTCATTTCTATTTCTAAGTTCCTAGGTGATGCTGAGGTTGTTGGTTGGGTACCAAAGTCTGAGAATAATTACTCTGGAAATGAGTTCAGCAAGACCTTCAATATAAAGGCAATTCTTGAGACTACCAAGCAACAAGACAAACTCTCTTGACAACCTCACCCAGTTGGTTCCAGGTTAACTAGGAATCATTAGTGAAGGTCACAGGGATATATGTGGATAAGATAAAGATATCATATACTAACCTACTCTGTATTAACTAATTGCAATCTTTTTAAAAGCTTAATGTTATATGTTATACACTAATATTTTTATTTTAAATTATTGGAACAAAAAAAAACAGTCCTAAACACATCACACATATTAAATCACTAGATGAACTCTAATTTAGTCCAGATCCCTTTCATAACTCTTCAGAATTGATCTGGCTTCAATCCAAAGAAAGAAAAGATGACTAGTGCCAAGTGGTCTTTACCACTGTCATGATGCCAAACCAGCAGTTTTGTGGGGTTTTTTTTTTTTTTGGTATCTAATATTGACTCTATTTTTTGAATAATTAGATGCTGAAATCTTTGAGAATACCCAAATTTAAGAATGCTCTTTAGCACATAATTCACCTATTCATTAACTAATGAACTAGACATTCTGCTAGGCAGAATGATAAGATAATCAATCTGATAATGATAAAATAATAATTTTAGATGGTAAAATGGCCAATTAAACATAGGAGACATTATGGCTACCTTTATGGATGTTAATAGGGAAGATATGCATTAATCAACTAATTCACTAAGTATATTACAAACTGTGATGTTGCAGTGAGAAGGTTTATAAATAATTTACCTGTCACAGGGAGTGTTTGAATACTCAAAAAAACACCCTGTGCTCTCAAAGCTGGTGAACATTAAAGGAGATAATGAACACACTGAGTGGCACACTCTCAGCTCAGTGCCTGACACACAAGGCCAAGAAGGTTCAAATCTGTGTCTTAAGAAAATCACAGATCAATATATGTCACTGACGTTCAGGAATTATTCTTAGTGATTGCAAATAGGGATATTAAAGCTACATATGCTAAAGGTCTACCGTGCTTCACAAAGCTGATTTTTAAAAAGATAATTGCAATCTTGGTTAAAACTCTCATTAACAGTGAGAGATTAAAGGCCAGATCTTTCATCTGGAAGTCAATATATATGAGAGTGACATTTTAGTAACAATAATGACCAACTGAGGTTAAACATTGTTAATACCATAGGTTGTACTCACATTTGCGCTTTAAGTATAGTCAAGGATCCCAATAAATGTGTTGTCAAATGATTCATTATTAAATACATCAATGGCTTTATGAATAAGTAATATATAATAAGACAGATTTACAGTTCTACATTTTGATTCTTTCCACATACACTTATTTTATACTTACTGAAATTTTCACTGAAGTAAATTCAGACTGAGAAAGGCACAACATTTAAGCATTATAGATCAATGAATTTTTACAAAATGCAGCCATTTAAAGAGATTTAGAAGATAATGCCTACATCTTTCCATTTAGTTATACCAATTTACACTCCGTATAGCAACAGATGAGAGTTGCAGTGGCTTTATATTCTTCCTAATTCTTGACATTATGTTTCATATTCATCATTCTGGTGAAGTACAGTAGCACTGAATTGTAGTTCTCATTTTTTATTTGCCTTTGGAGATTCTCTTTCTGTTTTATTTTTGCATTATCTTTTATTAGGTGATTGGTAAGAACTTACTATGCAGTTTAGCACAAATAGTTTGTAACCTATACATATTACAAATATTTTCTCCTACTCCGTGGGGTCTTTTTATTATAGAGACCTTGCCTTCCCAGCACCCGAACCTCTGCTCTGCTTTTCAAAGATTTACCACTAAGCTTTCTAGCTTCCCACTTATTCAAAATCTAGCAAAAGCACTGAGGGCGAACACTGCCATTTCTTTGAGCCCTCTGAGCCACCGATTTCTGTGCTCTGGATACATGAACCCACCAACATTGTAGAGTGCCCCCATCCCATGACCCCCAGTGTAACCTTTTCTGGAAAAACCTCTAATCCTTATTACACGAAAATCTCTTTGATGCCATTAATCTTTTAAAAGTTTCCCCCGCTTTTCCATTTGTTCTCAATGGGACTGTAGAGCTCTCAAAGGCCATACTATCCCACCTGCAAGTGGATGTCCACACCGTATATCAACTCACTCATAAAGCACTTCAAACACTGGTTAAAAACAAGGAAATACATAAAAGAGTAGCATTATTGGGGTGCCTGGGTGGCACAGTCAGTTAAGGGTCCGACTCTTCATCTCGGCTCAGGTCATGATCTCACAGTTGTGTGAGTTTGAGCCCTACATCGGGGTCTGTGCTGACAGTGTGGCACCTGCTTCGGATTCTGTTTCTCCTTCTCTCTGCCCCTCCCCTGCTTGTGCTTGCTCTCTCTCTCTCTCTCAAAATAAATACGTAAACTTAAAAAAAATTAAAAAAAATAAAAGAGTAGCATTACCAACTCAATTTCTGGCTTAAAAATAATGAAGAAAGCATAGTTCAAACTAGAGAGCAATGCTCAAGAATAAAGATGATAATTTGAAAAGGAAGCTTTTAGGAATTAGATTATAATGTCAATTGTTTATTTTTATTTTTATTTTGTGTGTGTGTGTGTGTGTGTGTGTGTGTGTGTGTGTGGTTTGCTGTGTTTCTGAGAAGTAAAACAGAGCAGCCTATGTAGAAGCCAGGTGACTCAGTTCCTACAGACTGTCCCATTAATGAATTGTTCCTCCATCTTCCCGTTCCATAAAATGAGAACTTTACGTTACATCATCTGCAGTGTCTTTCTTTTTCCTTCAAAAATCGGTTTATGTAATTTCTATATGTTTCTCATTTGCAACTTTTTTTTTTTTTGAGTCTAGAGAACTAAATTTAAAATACTAGTGATCACTTTGGGCAAAAGAAGCCAGTAAAGAGTAATTACTTTCCAAATTCACACTGGTTTGATATTACTGTTAATGTGGTGTATTTATTAGGGACATTACAAAATATAGAAAGTAGTATAGCATTAAAAGCAATGGCCCTGGAGCCAGACTGCTCAGGTTCAAATCTCAACTTCAACACTTCCAAGATGTGTGAGCATGGACCAGTTGTTTAACCCCTTTTATGAACATTTTATATATACATTAAATGGGCTAATAAGTGTAAAATGCTCACAACTATGTCAGGCAATTAGGAATTAATACAAAGTGTTTGTTTTAAAAAGCAATACATAAATATGTATACATATATTTACATACACATATTTTTATGAGACACAATTCATATGAGAACATCTTCTTTGCATTATTACTCATCAACAATTAATAAATAATTGTTCCTAATGAAAAATTCCTGTTTGTTTTTTGAGAAATTGAATGTAGTCATGACAATGCATTGCTACTTAAAGAAATTTCACTCGATATGCATATCTAGGGTAAAATTTCCATTGATCATCATTAAGTACTTGTTTTCTTAGATCAGAATATGTCTCTATTGGAGTCACATTGTCAGGGAAAAGGAAAAGGCAAAATAGTCATTCTTCTGAAACTTCTGCTTTCAATACTGAGTAATCCTGAAATAATTCCCACCCCATCCCTCACCTCAGGGTAGAATGAAAAGTTGAGAGAACTACTTTCATTATTTTTTCACATCTGTCTTTTTTTTTTTTTTTTTAAATCCCAGTCAGACCCCTAAACTAAAATCCAGAAATATATCAAGAAAGGCAGGTCTGATGTTGGGAATGAGAAGAAGTTCTAAATCCTTACATCAACCTTCACTTCAAAATCCCCTGCCAGGTTCCCCTTATCATTTGGCCTTCTTTAGTCCCTTGAAGAATGTGGCCTCACAGTCTGAAGAATGATAGAGAAGGAACTGAGAAAGTTTTAAGTAGAATTGAAGCCCAGTCTATATCATCTGAAGTACTGTATTAGAAACAAAACCTCTTTATTTGGAACTGCCTGGAATTTTTAACATTTTTTTTCAAAGTAGTAAATTAGCAACAACTGTCAAGTTTTCGATATTTCGTTTTGCTTCAATTTCTTCTTTTATCTTAAAATTTACTACAGGAAATCTTGGGATCAGTAGATTGATATGTCATTTATGTGAACCTTATAATCACGGGAGTCAAATGGCTTGTCAGACCATTTCTTTGTTTCCCAATTATTTTCTTTTCCATTTGAGTCCTATGTCCCCAAAGCCCCAATATTTGGTTAAAAACTTTATTAGAACGCATTCCCATGTCTTTAGTTTCTGCCCAGTTTTCCTTTGAATTTTAGTCTTAATTCTTTATCCCAGAATCCTATATGGGCTTCACTTTCTTTTTAGGAAAGTCTAATGGACTTTTAGGAATGTCTGAATGTTTATATATACTGTTGACTTTGAATTAGACAAATTTGAGATCCAGAGTATCAGACTTTTGCCTAGAATTTGATAATAGCATACAGAATTCATACTACTTTTGTTTTTCTTTTTGGTCGAGATTAAAATCTGACAAACTGAAGCCCTTCAGAGGAGGGTGTGTAGGAGGTGAGTGGAATACATAATGTGAAACTGCTCATAGGCTAGAATATTGAGCCTATGAAGAAGAATTTTCAAGATCAGATTGTAACGATACTGATATTCAACCCAGATCCTCTAGGGCCATTTTTTATCTTTATTTGTATACACCTACACTTCATCTTCTATATGGCTTTGCTTTTAACACCCAACACCTATGGCTTTTCCTCAGCAGAAGGCTTCAAGATACTAGAGCCAAGTTACCCTTTGCTCCTTAGGCACAGAGGGTTGGAAGTACCGAGGACTCTCCCAGCACTGGGTGTGATGGCCCTTAACCAGTTAATGACACACTCAGGGTCATGAAAGCTCAGCTCTCTTGCTTCCAGATACACAACTCTTAGCATACCTTACACCATAGAGATGCCCTGAAGAATCAGGCTGAAGTTCACCCTTCTAGAAAACCTTATGCGAGCTCTCCCCCTTAATTGTCTTCCTACCCCTCATGTTCAAACTCCCTCACTCTTGCCATTTTTCCCCGGATCACCCCCTTAAAAAACCACTTGCAAACACATCATTTCAGGGACAGCTTCTGGCCTACAATACCTAAGACACAGGACAAAATACTCTAAAATATTAAATTATTCACACATGTTCATCAACAAATACTTATTGAAACCTCTCTTATGTACCAGGCATCGTGCTAATGCTGATAAAGTGATGAAAAAGACAAGATACTGGAGAAGATGGACATTAAGTCAATACCTTCATACATAATTAGTTGCCAATTCATATAATTTCATATATATAGTTAGGTGACATTAAGTCAGTAACTTCATATATAGTTAGTTGCTAATTACGATTAGTGCTACAAAAGAGAAGTTGGCTTTCTACATGGCACTCATCAGAGAAAAATGGCTTACACCTATTTTGAGAGGCTTTAATGGACAGATCTGGCAAAAATGGGTAGAAGGCTGTAAGATGACAGATTTTAGCTGAATATAAGAAAGAAAGATTTAGCAACCAGACCTGTCCAGAGGTGAAATAGGGCTCCTATAAGAGATAATAACTCATCACTAGAGGTATTTACAGTCAAGCCTCAACATCACTCATTGTTGCATCCATGAAAATCAAGCCTCTGTTGGACTAGATGAATGAGCCAGAGCCTTAACTCCTGTGACTCGACTCCTTATGGTGACACTGGGTGGTGTATTAGAGGGAAATAAGAGAACAGCTCAGAAGATACCGAAGAATTTCAGTTCAGTCTGGAACTAAATGTCAGGAGGGAGTTCAGTAAAAGAGCTGGTTGTCAGAAAAGATGAAATAATCTTGTCATATAGTTTCTCTCAGGTTCAAAAGTGTCCTTCTGTCATCGCTGATACATTTATAAAATAAAAATAAAATTTGTACTTATCCGTAGAGTTGACGGCCCTACGTTCAAAATACGGATGTAACATTCGTTATAAAACCCTGATGGAAAGAAGGACAACCTGAAATCTTAAAGGGCATTGCTTTTATTTTATAAACCTATTTCGTATAAATCACTGTCTTCTGTTAGACATTCATCATCATCATGCATGAATATTTATGTACATGCATGGGCCTATGACGTGTCTTAAGTGCCATGGGGCAGACGATCCCTCTGGGTCTTCAATAAAATGAGCATATTTAAACTAGAAATAACCTGATACATATCTATATTACATATGATATACATTACAAATATACATATATAAAATGAAGAAATTATGTCCAATAATACATATTATGTAAATGTTTCCATATGAATATGTTTCTTGAGGGAAAAAATGATGTCTAACTCATTTTTTACCGTACCTTCAACACCTAAAGTAATGTCCAGCACAAAATAAGTAAAAAATAATTATTCAGAAATAAATGCAAGATACACATTTATGAATAAAGGTGATATATGTGTGAGTATACACATACAGGTTATTTTAAAAAAAGGGTATTACTGGGGCACCTGGGTGGCTCAGGTTATTTTAAACAAGGGTATTATTGGGGTGCCTGGGTGGCTCAGTCAGTTGAGCATCCAACTTTGGCTTATGTCATGATCTCGCGGTTCGTGGGTTCGAGCCCCACGTCGGGCTCTGTGCTGACAGCTCAGAGCCTGGAGCCTGCTTCAGATTCTATGTCTCCCTGTCTCTCTGCCCCTCCCCTGCTCATGCTGCATCTCTCTCTCAAAAATAATAAACATTAAAAAAAAAAAGGGTATTATTGCAAGTGGCAGTTCCTCATCAGAACTTAGTTTTATTTATATATTTTTAGAGTAATCATCTCTTCTGAATTAGCAAGGACTTTTCCAGGCAAGAAGACAAAATGTCCACTTCCCGTGACTGATCACTGATGCTTCACTGGCAGCTAAAACTGCATGAAGAAGAAACAACCTTTGTCGCACTGTCCTGTATTTTACAAATACTTTCTTAGTACAGTGTTTTAGATGCTACAGAGAATGAGAAAGAAAGAATGGGAAAAACCTCTTGAGTAAATAATCGAACATTTCTAACCAAATGGCTACTCTACGTAAAAGTCCATAATGAGACTAGTTCGGCATTGATGAGATATAGATGTGCTTTGTATCTTTGCCCCCGCCCCCCGCAGTGTCTTTCTACCCCATCCTCTGTCACCACCTCTGGAGCCAACATGAATTTGTTCTGGTATAAATCATCCTCATTAGCTGAACTAGATTATGTTGATGAGTTCGGCTTGAGCTAGATTTACGAAGTGACACAAAGTTTGAAATCTCAATTTATTCCGGCCTATGCATCATCTTCTATGAGCAGGTTTATGATGTGGTAATTGGGCAATAGTTCAGCACTCTGATAGCCCCAGGAGCTTCAATTCTATTATAACAAAGGACATTTGAAAAGTCTAACCATTTTATTAGAGAGCACCCTGAATATCAATGTATTTATTTTACTTTTTAATCTGAGAAATACTTCAATACCTACTTTTTTTTTTTCCTTTTTATTCGATATTGTTCAAGCTTGGGACACTGACTCACCAAAAGGTGAATTAGAAGGCGTCAGGCTCTATTGGACTAGATAAGTTCTGTACATCACTGATTACTACCCTGATGACTTCTTTATTCAGGCCCGGAAGTCAGATTTGCTTCTTTGTAAAGAAACTACAGGACCGACAGCACACAATGAATCATGCCTAACGACACGCTGAGAAGCTGGCAAGAGACAGCCTGCACAGTGACAAATACAGCTGACAACAAGTGTACACATCTGTTTGGTAGGATTTATGAGAAAGGAATACAAACAGGGAGGAGATGGGCCCTTTGGTCTTATAAGAGAATTTAGAGGCTCTTTTCTTTCTATCCAAATAACAGCAACATAAGGAATACATATTAGCTCTCAAGATTTATTTATTACAAGCACAGCCAGATTACAAATGGTCTGTGCAGATTAGCATTTTGATTATCAAACTGCTGTTCCAAATATCTGATGAACAGATATTAGAATAGTTCTTAAACATACTGATTAAACACACATTGATGCTGCTATTTTTAACGCTTGCTTATATTCAGGTGTAAATCAGTTTCCGTATCCTTCCCTTAAAGCTTCAAGTGAAAAGTATAAAATGTAGGTAACCCCGCCAGACTTCTCAGGGAGAAAAAGATCTAAGACACCATTTTTTGGTTCCATTTGGGGAGTTAAGTGCATAAATTTTAAAAGGAGGTGAACAGATTCAAATGCCATCAATTAGGTATCTGAATGCCTTAGCAGTAATCAAAGTGCTTTCACAAAATTTATCATTTCACAACCAGCCTACTCTCCCTGACAGGTGCCTTTGTCAATAACATAAATGCTCTGCCTTCAACACAATTAGCTTCTTTTTTTTTTTTAAGTTTATTGATTTTCAGAGAGACAGAGATAGCGTGAGTGGGGGCGCGGCAGAGAGAGAGGGAGAAAGAGAGAGAATCCCAAGCAGGCTCCACGCTGCCAGCACAGAGCCCGACCTGGGGCTTGAACTTACGAACCATGAGATCATGACCTGAGCCAAAATCAAACGTCGGACGTTTAACTGACTGAGCCACCCAGGTGTCCCCAACACAATTAGTTTCAAGCATCCTACTTTTTTCAATTCTAGAACAAGTTCACGAATTTTAAAAGCGTGTACTCTAATAATAATGATAATGACAAAACCAAAAATAATAATTATAATAAGCCTATTCAATGAGTAATGGGAGCCTACCTCATGTAGGAGGTTCTGTATGAGATTTAACATGACTGCAGCACAGATAAACTTTTACAAATGGTTAAGTGCTGCACTGTTCAGATGATTTAGGAAGAAAAGAGAACATTTAAAACTTTGGTTTTAGAACTTGGTTTTACTACTCTGATGGTGCCTGATCTGAGAGGGCTATTCAGTCTTATAATTGTAGTTGTTATTTTTTTTTCTCTTTTGTCAATATTATCCTGTAAGGTCTTTGAGGGTAGAGCTTGCACTTTTCACATAGTTAATGCTTATTAATGATGTGTCGAGGAAAATGAAATTAGACTCCAGGCTGATGGGCCTAGATGTTTTTCCCTACCCTGAGTGGCCACAACTCTGAACGTGGTTTCTAATGAAGCTTCCTTGTGGTCAGTTTCCTTAGAGAAGAGCTCTTCTGGGAACAGATGGAGACCTGAATATCCTGAGCTGTCCACAATAGAAATCAGAGCCTTGTCTTGTGCTCATCCTCACTTTAATCTCCTAACTTTGAAAATGGATGGCAGGAATATTATTCAGAAGCTTGGACAACATATATGTTATTCAACCCTGGGTAACGTTGGCCTCTTGAGACTCAACCCAAATTCCTTATACCCTGCCTCCCCCTCCCACTGAGGTACAGATCAAGCAGATGAGCGGACTGGTTGCTACAGGAAGACCCGTGTGTGAGAGGATATCCTTCTTGTCTTTTCAGATGTTGAACTTTAATAGTCTCGTCATTGCTACTGGGTTAGACAAAGAATTGGTTTACGGTTTCCTGATATTTATATTTAAGTTTGCTTAGAGAAATTAAATCATGATCATTGCTTTCGTGAGATCTCCATCCACAAGCTGTGTAGGGGGGGAAAAAAAACGAAATCTTCCTAAAGCAAAAATAAGTACCTAAAATTTCAAATGTGGTGCCAATGGCTCTGTGCTGCACTGTTAAAATTTGAGAATTAGAGGATTTTAGAGCAAAAATAGAGTGTAGAGATCATTTATTTAAGACCTTTCATTTTCCTTCCTTCGTTATTGGCACAGAGTTCTACCATCCAGTTCATTCTGCTTTTATTGAGTGAATTTCAAAGTAATATTTTATCAAATGTCATGTACTTACATAATTATCATAATTACATATAAGTGCATAATTAGTGTAAATACATGTAATTACATTATTATAGTATGTGATAATCTTGTAAAAAAAAAAAAAGCTTTTTCTCTAACTTTATAAGCCAAAACACATGCATTGTGCAAGCATATTAGATAATTTTGAATATTCAGTATCTGGCTCTTGTTAATTGATTTAACCAAATACCAGACTTTAATATGTGTATTTGAAAGATAATGTTATCTTTACTTTTGGCAATTGTTTGATAGTTGTGTGTGTGTGTGTGTGTGTGTGTGTGTGCGCGCGTGTGCGTGTGCCTACGGTTTTAAAGAAAACAACAGACCTGGTCTTTTAGTTTCGGTTAGCGAGCAAGCAATCTTCAAATTCAAATGAAAAACAGCTTTACATGCAAATTTCATTTGGACAGAAATTAATAAAACTGTGAACTCTGTGACCTGGCAAATAATGAGTGCTAAGGAAAGGGCTGGATGTCACCTCACTATGTTGGTGCTCCCAGTGCATCAGAAAAAAAAGAAAATATCAACGAATTTTAAATACTGGACCAAATCAAGAGAAACGGCTTGTAAACAGAGAAACCCACACCTAAAACGCTGTAAACTCTTTCTTGCCAGCCTCTGTAAACAGTTCTAAATACTCCATGATATTCATTTCGTTACCCATACCCCAGGATGGTTCCCGCATCAAGCATGTCTCTTGGAAATTAACACTTCAATGTTTTTTTCCTTGCTAATGCCAAAATTCTCCACCCATCACATCAACCCTGTTTGAGGATGGTATATATAGTTTATCTATGGTGATGCTTATATTCTCTGTTTGGTATTGACACTTAGTGTATACAATTATTAAGACATGATGACATTGTAGACGTATTTTCCTATGTAATTCTTTTGAAAATCCCCTATCAACACAAAACGTGAAATGTAAGGTGGAAAATAATATTGGGATGCCTGGTGGCTCAGTCGGTTGAGCGTCCAGCTCTTGATTTCGGCTCAGGTCATGATCCCAGGTTCCTGGGACTGAGCCATGTGTGGGGCTCCATGCTGAACCTGGAACCCCCCTTGGGATTCTCATTCTCTCTCCTTCTCTTTCTCTCCCTCTCCCTCTGCCCCTCACCCCCCCCCCATATATAATATAATATAATATAATATAATATAATATAATATAATATAATAGATTTATATTATTTTTTCTCTATATGTGTGTATATACATATACATATATACACACACATATATATATATTTAACCATAAATCATAATATATAATGTTGAAAAAAGAAGATAAAATAGAAAACTCATGGGAGAAAAAATAATTACTTCAACTTCATGTGTGAAGTAGGTATGTATGTACTGGTAAGATGGAGGCTAGTTTGCCCCCAAAACGTATTCAGGAACTAGTGGCAGCACGAACAGAGGAAAGGGTAAGACCAGTGACTGAAAATAAAGACTGCATATGTCTGTAACATCGCCAATTAACCCTTCAGGTCCCTACCTACCAGCTTTTGTAGTTGGAGAACTATTCATTCCCAACCTAGTCTGGAGGTCAAAGGTACAACTATCCATGTTGAAAGTGAACCAAGAGGTTCTGAACATTGGAACTCCAGGCACTGAAGTGGCCAAGGGTGGGTTACTATACACAGAGCTAGATAATTGAGGGAAGTACTACACGCTAAGCCATGTAACATCTAGTTCTCTTCTTTTATAGAGCTTCAATATACTTCCCTAGGCAGGAGGCATATGGGTTCTCCAGGAAAAAAGAAATCACCTTAGAGAAAATTAAATTAAATTAAATTTCACTAAATTGTTAAAAAGAAATTAAAGAATACAGTAGTCACGGGCACGTGGGTGGCTCAGTCAGCTGAGTGTCCGACTTCCGCTCAGGTCACGATCTCGTAGTTCGTGAGTTCTGAGCCCCACATCGGGCTCACTGCTGTCAGCCTCTCAGTGCAGAGCCCGCTTCAGATCCTCTTTCCCCCTCATTCTGCCCCTCCCCTGCTTGTACTCTACTAAAAAATAAATAAATATTAAAAAAGAATATAATAGTCACAGTCAGAAATTAAGTAGAAGGGGTGGGTTATTAAGGCCATGCCACAGAAAGGAAGACAAAAAAGACAGGTGACTGATTCATGTATTATTTGCTAAACGTCATGTTATCAGTTTGGCCTCTGAGAAAATACTCCCACTCAAGTCTCTCCATAAGGCCTGTCTAGTTTCCTAAACCCCCGTACTCATTAGATAAATTTGCCTTCTTTTTCAGAGAGGAAAAAAAAAAAATCCACAGATGTGGACTCTATTCTCAGTTCCACTGAGCAGTACCTTCCTTCACCCTCCCTTCCTTTTCCACCTCAGAGGAATGGGCATTTTCCTCTCTGATCCTGAGCATCCCGTTTGTGCCCAGGATGCTGGCCAAACCCAGCCTCTCTCGACCTCCCTACTGTCCTCTATTTCAGGTTCTCCTCCCTCGGAGTTGTCTTTCCCTCTCTTTTGAGACATTGCCATGTGTCTTCCTCGGGATTTCTCAGAAGCAGACACTGGAACAAAGATTCAAGTGCCAGTTGTTTGTTTGGGAGGCCATGCTAAGAAATACCAGAAGGGGAGGGGAAATTAGGCAGGGAAGGAAAGAAAGCCGCTGAGGGGCTTGTTATCAAGCCAGTTACCGCCGTGGGTCACGAAAGCTCAGTCTCCCTGGGAAACTCTGGGGTCCAGTGTGCCACCTGACAGGGAGCTGCCTGGCACAAGGCATTTAGAAACAGGGACAGTTAGCCACCAAGAGCTTGTCTGACATTGGATGAGAGCTACTTCTTGAGGCTCTGGCACTTTCAACTTTCCCTCAGAGTTAAGACAAACATGTTTCTTCTTGCATTCAGACAGAAGAACACAGACTTGCAGGTATCCCAGGAGGCATGTTGAGTGTGCAGAGGTGAACGCCCAAGGGGTCTATCTGGGTGGGCTTCTAACAAGAAGTGATACGGTATGTATCCCACAGACTAAATGCAAAGCTTTGGAGTTATTCTGGGCTTCCTTTCCCTCACAGGCTATACCCAGACAGGACCCCATAATTCTCAAAAATCTCTCGCCCATATTCTTAATCTCATTCATTCATCATGAGATCTTCTTTGAATTATGTCAAGAGCCCGCTCATTGATTTCTTTGATGTTGTATTACTGTCACTTCCACAACATCCCACACTCCACTCTTAATTTCCTAGTGTAACTTCCCATTTCCTACGGGACCTGGAGGGACTAGAATATCCTAAAAATAAAGACTCCGGAATCATATAGTACTGGGTTTGAATCCTGTCTTTGTTCCACAGTAGCTTTATGATCTTTGGCATTGCACTTTATATTCTCCTCGTCTCATTTTCCTCATTAGTATCCTGGGGAGATTTATCATTACCTTGCAGGATTATTTTGAACACGACAAACAATATGTTTAACTTGTTTTACTTTTGGCAGTTCATTAAATGGTAACTGACTTTTTAAAAATATTTTTAAATGTTTATTTAGTTAATTTTTTTTATTGTTTTTAATGTTTATTTATTTTTGAGACAGAGACAGAGCATGAACAGGGGAGGGTCAGAGAGAGGGAGACACAGAATCCGAAACAGGCTCCAGGCTCTGAGCTGTCAGCACAGAGCCCGACGTGGGGCTTGGACTCACGGACCGCGAGATCATGACCTGAGCTGAAGCCGGCTGCTTAACCGACTGAGCCACCCAGGCGCCCCTATTTAGTTAATTTTTGAAAGAGAGAGAAGAAGCTGAGGAGGAAGAGAGAAATCCCAAGCAGGCTCTGGGCTTTCGGTGCAGAGCCTGATGCAGGGCTCGAACTCATGAACAGTGAGATCACGACCTGAGCGGAAACCAAGAGTTGGATGTTTAATCCACAGAGCCACCCAGGTGCCCCTGGTAACTGACTTTTACTCTCATGATCGGGATGAGCCTATCACACAGGCCCTTTACAACATCACTCTCACTGGGGTGTCCGCGTGGCTCAGTCGGTTAAGCATCCGACTTTAGCTCAGGTTCTCACGGTTCATGGGTTCGAACCCCACACAGGGCTCTGTGCTGACAGCCCGGAGCCTACTTCAGGTTTTGTGTCTCCCCCTCTCTCTCTCTGCCCCTCCCAAACTCACACTCTGTCTCTGTCTCTCAAAAATGAATAAACGTTAAACAAAACATTGCTCCTCCTTTGTCTAGATTCTGCCCCACTTCCCTATGCAATCTCTATACACTGAAAGCATCCTAACCTTTCCTCTATAATTTGGCCATGCCCTTTTACAACTCTTACCTTGTTTACATGCCAAGAATGCCCTAGAAAACTCCTACTCAGACTGAAAGAACCAGCTCAAATGCCACGTCCTTTGTGAAATGTTTCCTCATTTTTTTTTTCCAGGCAGTTAGTCACTCCTTATGCTACCACATAACTATGTTCAAATGTTACTTTTGTACATTTTTTTACATATGTCTCCCTGGCCCGCCTATGAGCTTCTCCAAGTCAAGAATAAAATGAGGAGCACCTGGGTGGTTCAGTCAGTTAAGCGTCTGACTCTCGTCTGACTCTTGATTTTAATTCAGGTCATGATCTCACAATTCATTGGATTGAGCCCTGCCCCATCTCTCAGCACAGATCCCACCTGGGATTCTCTCTCTGTCTCTCCCCAGCTCTATTTCTCTCTCTCTCAAAAAATAAACATTACGAAGGAAAAAAAAAGAATAAAATGATGTTTATTTTGTATCCCTAGCACCAGATACAGTGTGTCAACAATAAATGTCTATTAAACGCAGAGATGAAAGAGTAGATAGATAAATGATGGATGGATAGATAGGTAGACAGACAGACAGACAGATGATATGTTATTGTGGACTACTAGTTTAAGATACTATAACTAGCGTTTGTTCTAATGTAGGGCTGAGATGAATTTTGATTTTCTAAGGCAGGGTTTTAATGCAAGATACAGAATTTTCAATGTGGCAGGTTATATGTGAAGTATTTTAAAAATACGAATATGATTGAGTTGGCTTGGATTCATATGTGCAATTAGCTTCTACTTCCAAATATGTCAAATTATTCAGTGATTGCCAAGATCACACTTAGTAACATGCCCTATAGTAAAGATTAAAAACTCTCATAACATTCATTCCTCTGGAGCCAATGAGCGTGGCAGTGCAGTTGATTTCTGTATGTGCATCCAGGAAGAGAATGGCATAAGGGCAATGCTAATTACTTCATAATCCGACCAAGGGTGTAGAAATACACCCTTGCTAAGATCCTGTATATGTGAAAATTTGCAAGTATTGACCTTTACCGTATCAGAAAGTATAGCTAAAAGAAAACTCTCAAAGTATTTGTAGACTTGTAAAAGAAACCCATTAAAAGTCACTAGTGTATTTATATCTGGTCGGAAAACACTCCTTACAATTAACTAAGTACAGAAGTATTAGAAGTTTCTATAGGAAAGCTCAAAGAGATGGTAGTACAAACACTCTTTTCATTAAAAAAAAAATTCCACTTATGCCATAGAATAGTCTTTTTTTGATACAGCTTTGGTTTGTTAAATAATCTAGAATTATCCATACTCCTGATGATCAGGAACTTGCTGGAATTTAGATGCTGAGGGACAAATTGGCTCAGGTAAGGAAGGATATATTTGTGTTTGTGTTTTGACTGTTTAAAATGAAACAAAATTAAAATATAAACTTCTTCTGTCTTGAGTCACTTGTATTAAGTAGCAAGAAGCAATTTTGAAAACCACTTGTTCATAATATAAAAGTATCATCAACACAGGATTTGCCATTTAGAGTGATAATGAAGACTCTGTTTTCACACAATGGGAGCTATTTTAGTATTCTTTCTTTAGCTGCTTGCTGTTTCTGGCAATTCACCTTGTCAGCAAAGTCAATGCTGGATGTGGAATCTTATCCCTGCTTTTATTTATTTTTTAATTTTTTAATTTTTTTTTTTTTAATTCCAGTTAGTTAACATGCAGTGTAATATTAATTTCAGGTGTACAATATAGTGATTCAATACTTCCATACATCACCTGGTACTCATCATAAGTGCCCTTCTTAATCCCCTTCCCATATTTCCCCCATTCCCCAACCCACCTCCCTCTGGTAAACCATCAATGTGTTCTCTATAGTTAAGTAGTTAAAAGTCTGCTTCTTGGGGTGCCTGCGTGGCTCAGTCAGTTGAGCGTCCAACTTCAGCTCAAGTCATGATCTCGCAGTCCGTGAGTTTGAGCCCCGTGTCGGGCCCTGTGCTGACAGCTTGGAGCCTGGAGCCTGCTTCTGATTCTGTGTCTCCCTCTCTCTCTGGCCCTCCCCCGCTCATGCTCTGTCTCTCTCACTCTCAAAAATGAATAAATGTTAAAAAAAAAAAAAAAGGTATTTTTCTTGGTTCCCCTCTTTTTCTTTTTGCTCTGTTTTGTTTCTTAAATTCCACATTATCCCTGCTTTTAACATCAAGTACATAATGAGACAAATGACTTAGAGAAGGGAAGAATCAGCCCTTACTCAGAAATGGGTAGCTACTACTTCTCCAATGAGAAAAAAAAAAAAAATCTGAAAGACAATCTGTTCATTCAAGTGATCCCCATGATCCAATTCAACTTTTCTTTGATCTTATATAAGCATTTCAAAATACAGAAGAATGGCCGTTCATAATTTAGGTCCTAAAATTCACTAAATCCTAAGTAAAACTGCACTTTTCACATTAAAGGTTAGGCTGAATATGGAGGAGAAAAAATGTGTGCCCATGTTCTCTCTTTGTGATAATGGTTGATTTGAACAGTTTGTTTCTCTGTTAAAAACTACAGTGCAATAAGAACAATATGTTCTCTCACTACTCTCTCTCACATCATATACACCTACTTATTGTTACTCTGCTTTTTTCTTTTTTTAATTTTTTTTAACGTTTATTTATTTTTGAGACAGAGAGAGACAGAGCATGAACAGGGGAGGGGCAGAGGGAGAGGGAGACACAGAATCCGAAACAGGCTCCAGGCTCTGAGCTGTCAGCCCAGAGCCCGACGCGGGGCTCGAACTCACAGACCGCGAGATCATGACCTGAGCTGAAGTCGGCCGCCCAACCGACCGAGCCACCCAGGCGCCCCATTACTCTGCTTTTTAAAGGAGTTATTGACAATGGGAATTGTGATTTTTAAAATAATCACATCAAATTTTGGTTTATGAAGTGTACTATAGATTTTACAGATTATGTGCTGGCCTTCAAAGCAGCAATATTGATATATCTACCTCTACATTTATATCTATACCTGTATCTGCATCTGTATCTGTATCTATACCTATATCTGTATCTAGCTAGCTAGATAAATGTGAAGGGGTATTTTCTTTTGAAATGTGTTTTTGAGGGCGCCTGGGTGGCTCAGTCGGTTGAGCGCTGACTTTGGCTCAGGTCATGATCTCACGGTCTGTGAGTTCGAGCCCCGCATCGGGCCCCTGTGCTGACAGCTCAGAGCCCGGAGCCTGTTTCAGATTCTGTGTCTCCCTCTCTCTGCCCCTCCCCAATTCATGCTCTGTCTCTCTCTGTCTCAAAAATAAATAAACGTTAAAAAAAAAAAAAATGTGTTTTTGAGCCCGTTTAAAAGACACTCAACATTTAGCTATATCTATATCTTATCTATCTATTTATATGTATACCTATACCTATACCTATATCTGTATCTAGCTAGCTAGATAAACGTGAGGGGGCATTTTCTTTTGAAATGAGTTTTTGAGCCAGTTTAAAAGACACTCACATTTAGCCTCACTACTTTTAAGAGCTACTTTTCTTTGGAGTCAAAGCTATGTTCCTTGAATTTTTACTCACTTTATTCACTAAATTTGGCTCTCAATGGAAAATGTCTGTTTCCAAAAACCAAATCCAATTTAAAATCATGGTTTTTTCCATCAATCTGAGATATTCAAAATATGCACCATGGGATCTTGAAAGCATTAGCATAAGAGATACTTTCCAAAATGTCTTCAGCAGTAAGAACATTATTGAAATATTTCCCCACATTCCAAAATAACTGCCTTAATGAGGTCAATGTTTATTAGAAAATATTAAATCTGGTACATTTGAAAAATAGTTGCATTATGTAATAGTCACAAACTCAAGTGAATACACTGTCTGTTCCTTTCTTCGTTTATTCTGAACATTTTAAAATCTAAATTCCATACTATGGTCTAGAAGATCTGACCCCAGTTTCCTTCTGTGAACTCTACCCATTTCCTCCTATTCCAGAAACACTGACCATCTGTAAAACCACATAAAACACACTGCTTTCTCTGCACCCTGCTTGTTGTTGCCTCAAAACGAAATGCTCTATCAACAGATGTTCTCAAAGTTTGATTTCTTGCTACACACTACTCCACTGTCACTCTATTTGTGAGGCTTTCCATGACCACTGTACTTAACGACCTCCACCCCTTTATCTGTACGTATTTTCTTATCATCATTGATATTGCATTGTCTATGTATTTGCTTATTATCTGACTTCGACTGAAGAACGTAAGGTCCATGAGGGCGAACGTGCTTTGTTCACCGCTGAATTCACAATGCCCGGAACTGTATGTGGCGGATAACAAATGCCCAGGAAATACTTGTCAAATACAGTGAAACCTTGGTTTGTGAGCATAATTCATTCCAGCAACATGCTTGTAATCCAAAGCACTCATATATCAAAGCAAATTTCAAGACTCATTGGCTCAGTTGTGATCATGTGACATCTGGCATCATGTACTACCCCTAGTACAAGACATCACTCCTATACCAAGTTAAAGTTTATTAGAAGGGCACTTGGCTGGCTCGGTCAGTTAAGTGTCCAACTTCAGCTCAGGTCATGATCTCCCAGTCTGCGAGTTCAAGCCCCTCGTCGGGCTCTGTGCTGACAGCTCAGAGCCTGGAGCCTGCTTCGGATTCCGTGTCTCCATCTCTCTCTCAAAAATAAATAAACATTAATTTTTTTTTTTTAATTATTAGAAATGTTTGCTTATCTTACGGAACACCCACAGAACAAACTACTCACAATCCAAGGTTTTACTGTACTGAGTGATAAACTGATTAATATATTAAATCAGAGCCTACCCACCCTGCGGTAGTGATGGGGAAAAGGGAGGGGGAAGAGCACTCTTTCCTCAAGGAGCTCAGAGTCAATTCGAAGAGATGAACATGTAAACAAATCCTCACAACGGGTAGTTTTAAGCCTCACGAGAGTGATACAGTACACAGTGGATAGCACAAAAGAAAGAAAGTGCTCTGAATGGTTCAGAAAGTTGCCATGGAAAAGGATAATTTTGAACTGAGTCAAGAATCAACTGGGATTTTAACAATTGAGGGAAAAAAAGACAAACAATACAAAACAAACAAACAAAAAAACTAGGAACAGCAAACACGTCCATTCACTTTCACAAACTTTTGGAGTGCTTGTTACATAGCAGGCACTATGCCAAACTCTAACAAGATACAGTAAGTAATGCTAATGATCTTGTGATATATCGGGTGGATAAATAGGGAAATAATTTCATGAATGTGAGAACTATTTCAAAGGCAATCTTGGGCTCACAGAGGAGAACCAGGTGCTTCTCTCTCAGGCGACACGTAGATGGGAACACTTATGTTTAACAAAGGTATAGCTTTCCTTATTTCGTTAACCATCCACCCCTACGTGGCGGGAAGCTGCTGTCTTCAATGAAATGATCTTAAATGACAAAAGAAACAAGTTCCACGGGGAAAGAGCTCCCAGGTACTGGAGAAGAATTAAAAGATGGTATAGAAAATTTTGCCTCATGTTAGCTTTTAGGCTAGATTATCCTGCATATGAAAACAGTTTTTCTTCATCAAGCAATTTGAGGCTTTAAAAAAAATGTTTGCTGCTCAGTAGTGATACAGTGATATCAGATATATCAACGATTCATCAAATCTATGCATAATTAATTTGGGGAAAAGAAAAATAATAAGAAATATTCTATTTCTTCTAACTTTGGTCGCTATTCCTCTGTGCTACTCACACAAAAAAAAAAAAATTGTAAGAAAAAACCTATCTTGAAACTAAGTTATAACTGTATGGTGTTTCAAATGGTGAATTACAAAACAGTTTCAATATATCTTTAAAATAAAGTGATAATGTTTGTTTAGCTAAATATAGAAAACAGATGGATGGAAAGGCTTACAAATTGGTTTAGTGGTTCAATTTTTCTTAGAGTAGAAATATTCTTCATAGCATCTTTTGTACAATTTTACAAACATAGGATAATAGCATTATACTTGGATCAGCAAAGTTAAAACACTGACAGACTTCATGACAAATATGTTCTACATACAATAACTGGTCAGGGCTATGAAGTGAAAAATTAAACGGACTTTTTAACGTATGGGAATCCTGTTCAGAGGCACAGGGTGGCAAAAGAAACAAAATTACATATTTCACGAATTATAGTCTCATCAGTGAATCAGTGGTTTAAAACTAAAAATCCTAAGACAATATTTTGTTTCAGCTTTACCTTTAGTGATGGCCAGTTAAAACCAAAGTATCTTCAGTTACTGCTTTTATCAATTAGACCATCTATAAAATTTGATGATACATCTTGTGAAAAAAAAAAAGCCACCTTCTGGAAATCACTATTTTATTCTGTTAATATCACTTGCACACAGAATCAGTTGTGGTCATCCATATGAGTGTATCTGAACACAACTTCTCTGGAGAAAATTAGGGGCACACATGTTCAATGTATGCAGTTTTGGGCATACATTTGTTATGTTGTAAGGACAAAAAAAATCATTCTTTTAGTCCATGAATATATGTCTATCACAGTATTACAGAGAGGAAAATGCCCTTAAGGACAATATGCTTCTGTAGAAGATTTATTACAATAATAGGTTTATCTTACATTTGGAAAAAAGGAAAGTGACGGTGGTAAGAATGTTAAAAATATCTAGAAATCATTTACTCTTTTTAATTTTTGTATAAAAAAGATCGAAGTCATCCTTATTCTTTTGTGTTAGTGAAAATACACAGCAAGACAAAGCACTTGAACCGGAACAAGTCAGGTCTCCAGCTGTACAGAGTCAGCGTTAGTCACAAATAGGAATGAAGCTTCACTTTCGTGAAGTGAGGAGAAATGGACCAGGGTTGACAGACTCCCACTTCCAGAAAACAAGCAGTAAGAGGAATGGCAATCATAGGAGACATAACATTTGGGATTGTCCATTGGGAAATAAAGACTGAAACGTGGTCTCTAGCTGGTACCGTAAGGTGCATTTCCTGCTAATTCAGATGGTGCTTTAACACCAAACTTCAGCCTTCATCTTTCTTCAACAATAAGACACCAAACCGAGAAGGGTGCAACCATCTTCTGAGAGGAGTTGACTATTACTACATCTGCACTGGTCCTCCAGGGCAGGGACTTTGTCTTGCGCTGCTCTGGTGAACCTGGGGTCACTGTGGGTAATGCAGTGTCACATAGATGAGTCTCAACAGGCTCACTTAGGAATGTTTCTCACAAGAATAAGAGAAGTAAAAGCAGACCATACTCAGAAAAGAAGTTTAAATAGTCCTGTAAGTGCTTTCTGGATGTTGCCGCTGAGTCTTTCTACAGACCTTCCCAGGCTCCTCCATTTCTGTGTTGACTTTTCTATGATTGTGTCTGCCTACTTTCTTCTGTCGCTTCCACCTCTGCCAAAGTCCTAATTGCTGATTAATTCCACAGGCTTTAATCCTCTGGTTTTCCCATCTCTGAATTATTTCTGACTAGCCTTTATGATCCCTACCTCACTACTACCTTCCTCATCTTCTTCATCCAATCCTTTAAACACTCAAACCTCATGCAAGTAGGACTTAATAAATACAGCTCAATATTAGATCAAATTATTGTAAAACACACCTGATATAAAATGCAGGACTCAAAAGTAATACGTGTTTAAGGTCTTACTTTCTTCAGTTTTTTATTCTCATGGCCTTTTGGTGCTTAACCCCTTCCAAATAAAACTGTCCCATCAGGAGTATGCCGATGGCAAGTGGCTCTGTCCTCTAACACGTGATCCCCACCCCATGGGTGCCCGACCCAAGAGTAAATATTTCTAAGCTGGCTAGTGGCTTATGATGCACTCTGGCTCAAAAGATACAGCCCAGAAACTACTGGTGGTTTACTTCGCAATAGGTAACCAGGAAATAAATAGATATATGGATGTAGCTAACTCATACTAATCATTGAGAGGTTTAGAGAGAAATTGACTAAATTCTTATGCTGAAGTTTATGGAGCTCAAGTACTGCTCAGGTTTCAAGGAGGTCCTTCCCTGTTGTTCAGATTTTCCAGAGATGCTGTACTCGTTGTCTTGCCACGTGTATCCTTTTCCAAAACTCCTTTTTAATTGACCTGACCTAAGTAGGCTTCCACCTCTTACAAGCAAAAGAGACTAAATAAAACGTTTCTGAAATGAAAATTACCATACATCGAAGACCTCACTATGAATTCAAATTCTAAAAAATGCTAAAATTAGCAGCAATCCTTGTTATGATGGTCACAAATGAGGATGATGGGCAAGTTCAGGATAATAACCTGTTCTAAATTGTGTGACAATAGATCAAAAATATTATTTTCTTGCGGTGCCTCTGTGGCTCAGTCAGTTAAGCATTCAACTCTCTCTCAGTTTCGGCTCAGGTCCTGATCTCACAGTTTGTGCTCTGCTTCCGTCTCCATACTGACAGCATGAAGCCTGCTTGGGATTCTCTCTCTCCCCTTCTCTCTCTGCCCCACCCCACATGTGCACGTGGTCTCTCTCTCTCTCACTCTCTCTCAAAATAAATAAAATAGGGATGCCTGCGTGGCTCAGTAGGTGAAGCATGACCTTCAGCTCAGGTCATGATCTTGAGGTTCCAGAGTTCGAGCCCTGCATCAGACTCTGTGCTGACAGCTCAGAGCCTGGAGCCTGCTTCAGATTCTGTGTCTCCCTCTCTGTCTACCCTTCGTTCATACTCTGTCTCTCTTGCTCTCATAAACAAACAAACAAACAAACAAATTAATTAATTAATTAATTAAAATAAATTTAAAAATATATTATTTCTTAATTATACCTGTGTACAATGGACCTTTATTTTCACTCTTAAATTGCCTAGCCCATATGTAAGTTCCCTCTGCTTTCTTTTTTACTTTTCAATTAGAAATACATATCGAATTGTTCTGATCTCAGAGCAAACTAACATCTGCCACCACTAGCAACATAAATTTGGTACTTCCTACTTAGTGATTCAACTGTGTAAAAAAAAAAAAAAAGTCTATTGACAGAATGGAAAAAATGTGGTACATCTATGCAACAGAATACTAGTGTACTATTAATACTATTGGTAATAAAAATGAATAGATTATTGATAAATGTAACAACACAGATAAATATCAAAAACAATTTGCTGCACTAAAAACCCACAATCTATCACAGATTCCACTTATATGAAAATCGACATCAGGGAAAACAAATCTATAGTCAGAAAAATCAAGTTGCTTGGTATTGGGGAGAAAGAGGGACTGGAGGTAACTAAATATGGCCTGAGGGGACATCGTGCAATGAAGGAATGTTCCATAGCTTGATAGGGGTATGGGTTAACAATGGATATATTTTTGTCAAAATTTATAAAATAGTATATGTAAAATCTGTGGAATATAAGTTGCATCTCAATGTAAGGGCATATTGTAACAAGAAATCCATGTAAATAAACTTCTGTTTTACTCAGTTTTTAAAGCAATGTGTCTGGCCTGTTTGCCAAATAGGAAAGTGTGATTATTTCTATTTGCAACAGTGTAAGAATATTTTTACCAGATGTAACTTGAGCCCTACATCTTTTTTTTTTTTTTTTTTTTTTTTTTTTTTTGCAATAGCACATACCTTAGGGTATATATTTAATAAAATTATTTTTCTTAATTTTATATTACTGTCTATTCATTGCTAAATCATCGTTTTTTTAAGTTATTTTCCAATGGTTTATCCAGTCAATAAGCATACATTACCCTTGACATTTCATTGGGAACTTCTTTAAAGGCTCCTTTTTCTCTTAAGAGGAGGAAGAATTCGATCTTAGAAATTTTCATACTGAGAGATTTATGGAGACAGATCAGACTACAAAATAATGTTTTAATTTAGAACACTGAGACTTTTTAAACCAGTCACTTCAAAGTAGACTTTTCTCGCTTCAAAGCAGTGTTAATAAGGGATGTATGGAAGCAGGTTGAGAGGAGTAATAGGCATGTTTTCAAATGGTATCTTTAATTCCTGCATATGACTTTCTTTAGCCATTGGAGGAATTATCACAGTACTCAGCCATAACTCAATAGACACTTGCATTGGACGTCTTAATCTAGGCCTTTAAAAAATAATGAATAATCATTTCTCCTTTCCCCTTTGCATGTAGTAAATCACTAACTATATATGGATGACTGGTCATGGTGGGAAACAGTCACATGATATAATAATAAAACATTTATATCACTGCAAGGCAAAAATAGCTTTTTAAACTGCTTTCTTGTTCTACAACAATTGAAAATGAGACTGTATATTGCTCTCCAGAGTATTCTTGTGTGACATCAGTCTTTAGGTTATTAGCAGCATCTATCATTAGCTGTTAAGACTGGAGATACTCGGGTTGCCCAACTGTCAGGATGAGATTGGCAATATGAACTTACTACCGGCTGGGTCCAGTCTGACCTTTGGGTGTTTGTAAGTTTAAGTAGAAAATGGCTTGACTGTGCCATTAGTCAGTGGTTAACTTCTGGGCACCTTTTAAATTTAGGTGAAATGATCTTTTCATTTGAGCTGGACTACGGAGAAGAGGCCAGTGAAGGTAAGGGCTTGGGTCACTGGAGGTAGATGTTCACCCTGCCAGTGCTTAACAACCTCTGTGTACAAAATGCCACAGAAGTGACCAGTTGCTCTGGTCTGCTTTCTAAAAAACTTTTTCAAATGTTTATTTATTTTTGAGACAGAGAGGGAGAGAGACAGAGAGACAGAGTAGGAGCCGGGGAGGGGCAGAGAGAGAGGGACACACGGAATCCGAAGCAGGTTCCAGGCTCCGAACTGTCAGCACAGAGCCCGACATGGCGCTCGAACCCATAGACCGTGACCTGAGCCAAAGTTGGATGCTTAACCGTCTGGTCTTCCTTCTAAAAACAGAGAGATGTGCTTACCCCAATTAAAATTGTACTATAATTGTACTTATGACACTGTATTAAAAATAGATATTTTTGCATTTTTCTTGGACTTTTACATTTTATGCAAACTGAGGTCAGTGTCAGCCTCTCATTTCATCTAATACCCTCAAATATGCCTCCTTTCTTGGATTTCCTTAAGGACCAAAGGAAGTATGGGGGAACTGTCATTTAATTCTTTCCAAAATGTTAACTTTTATCCTTTGTATTAGTTTCCTATGGCCACCGTAACAAATCACCACAAGGTTGGTGGCTAAAACAACACAAATGTATTTTATTGCCGTTCTTGAGGCCCGCAACACGCAGTTAGTTTCATTGGGCTACAGTCAAGGTGGCAGTGGGGATGTACCTTCTGGCAAGGCAGGGTCCATTCTTAGCCTCTTCCAGCTCCTGTGGCTATTGGCATCCCTTGGCTTGTAGTCACAACACTCCGATTTCTGCCTCCCTGGTCACACCGCCTTCTCCTCCTGTGCATCAAATAACACTCTGCCTTGTTCTTCTAACGGCACTTGTGACTATATATAGGTCCACCCGGACAATCCAGAAAAATTGTCTCATTTGAGGATCCTTACCAAAATCATACCTGCGAAATCCCCTTTGCCATGTAAGGTAGCATTCACAAATTCCAGAAATTAGGATGAAGATATCTTTGGAGGCCATCATTCAGTCTATCATATCCCATAGACTAATTACTTTTCTTAAACACAAAGCATAATATACTTAAGGGGTGAGAAGGGGTTGCTAATGGCAGTGATGGGGATGATAATAACAGTAGTAGGGAGTTACAACAATAAAAATTGTAGAACTAGTTGCAATAATTGCAACGATATCAGTAATAATAGCAGTTGTAGCCATTACCGTCAGTGAGTACCTATGATATGCCACAACCTTTCTAAGATCCCTAAACATTGATGCCACTGAATCTTCAAAATAGTCCTAGATCAAAGATACTGTACTATTTTATTATTATCACATTGCCCAGAGGAGGAAACTGAGGCTGAAGTCATTGAAGAGCGTTCATAAAATCATACTACTAAAGCTTGGCAGAACTTAATTTAAATACAGAATTTAAATACAAAAAAAAAAAAAAAAGAAAGAAAGAAAAAAGACTTTAAAATCCAGATCATCCGTGGCATCCTTCTGATACCCAAGGTGGCAATAATAGCTTATCTTCCAGGTTAATCTGGACCCTTTTATTTCTAACTGTGAAAGGTAACTTTGACAGCTTTGATATATTCAAATAAACTTTTGAATAATAGATGTCTCCATAAACACAATTAAAACTAAGCAACAGGCCACGGGGAAGTATTTTCCTCAACATAAAGATTTAATATCTTTTATATACAAAAAACTACAAATCAAGAAGAGAAAATACAAATAACCAATAACCATCTGGTTTCAGATAAGCACTGACATTGTCCAGGAGATCTCTAGGACATATTCATCTTACATAACTGAAACTTTGTACCCATTATTTAGCAACCCTCCACCCATCCTTTCCCCAAGCCCCTGCTTTCTGTCTGTATGATTTTGGCTATTCTAGGTAGCTGATAGAAGTGGAATCATAACAGTATTAGCAACTTTGTGTCTGCCTTATTTCACTTGGCATGATGTGCACAAGGTTCATCCATGTTGTAGCATGTGTCACAATCTGCTTTTTCAAGGTTTAATAATATTCCATTGCGTGTATGTATGAATTTTGCTTATGCATTCATCTGTTAATGGACACTTAGGCTACTTTCACATTTTAGCTATTGTGAATAAACTTGCAATGAACAGGAGAGTGAAAATATCTCTTCTATATCCTGATCTAAATTCTTTTGAATATATACTCAGAAGTGGGATTGTAGAATTGTACCCCCCCCCAAAAAAAGAAAAACAATTGACAGGGCTTCTGGGTGGCTTAGTTAGCTGTGTCTGACTCTTAATTGTGGCTCACGTCATGATCTGGTAGCTTGTAGGATTGAGCCCTGCATTGGGCTCTGAACTGACAGCACAGAGCCTGCTTGAGATTCTCTCTCCCCTTCTCTCTCTGCCCCTCCCCTCCCCCCTCAACATAAATAAATAAACATTTTAAAAAATTGTTAGGATGATAGATCTCATGTTTAATACTCTTACTACAATAATAATACTAAGGAAAAGATAGTTCTCTGAGCACTTGGATGTACTGCTCCTCTGGAAATCTTTTAAAAACTACTGAAAAAATACAAAAGGCAAATGAAACCAAAATTCTGGATTTTGAAATTCCAGAAATGAAAAGCAGATGAGCTCTTGTAACAGACAGCGTAGGGAATTGTTACACAGGTGCTGGAAGACACCAAGAGCTAAAGGGAATCTGAGCTAACACGGACATTAGTAACTGCAGGAAGCAGTTAAAAGTTGCCGGGCTGAGAACACAAAAAGGAAGAAGAGACAGAGTTATCACAACCTAGGAGACTGGAGAAGAAACCCCCTCAACCCCCCACATGATTGTTATTTGGAGATGAACATGGTTCAGCTAAAGCTCCACTCATCGAGAGTGATATGGCTTACTGCCATTGGTACTTCTCAGGCAACAGGGGATGGCTGTGACTGGGAGTGACAAGGACGGGTAGGAGCCAGAGCCCCTAGCTGTCCATTGTCCCTGCAGTAGGGAGAATGCCCAGGGCTGAAAACAAAAGACAAGTTCCTTCCTACTTCTGCTTTTCACTCTCCTTCCCTTGCTCCCCATCTACAGAACCTCACTAGAAGTCAGTACACTATGAAATGCAGAAAACGTAGTTTCAGACTTCCATTGCCAATAATTACATAAAAAAAAAAAAAAAAAAAAGACCTGGGGAGCCTGGGTGGCTCAATTGGTTAAGTGTCTGACTCTTGGTTTTGGCTCAAGTCATGATCTCAGTTTATGAGTTCAAGCCCCGCATCAGGCTCTGAGCTGACAGCACGGAGCCTGCTTGGGATTCTCTCTCTTCCTCTCTCTCTGCCTCTCCCCTGCTCACACTCTCTGTCTCTCTCTGTCTCTCAAAATAAATAAGTAAACTTAAAAGAAGGGGGGGGCTATAGGGATACCTGGGTGGCTCAGTCGGTTAAGTTGCAACTTTGGCTCAGGTCATGATCTCCCAGTTTTTGAGTTTGAGCCCCACATTGGGGTGTCTGGCTATCAGTTCAGAACCAGCTTTGAAACAGATAATTAGCACAGTCAGGAGTCGACAGGGAAATTTAAGAAACTTCTGAAAGATGATGTGCTAGATGATTATAAAATGGCTCCGATTTTCCATTCTTCATTTTACCCACACATCCCGCACTATGACCTGGGTACAGTTCTCATCAAGATGTGATACCTGTGTCTTCACTCCTTTCATTTTGTCTGGTCTTATCAGTTACTTTTGACAAAAATAATATTTTTTTTGTCAAGAAGAATATTCTGGAAAGGGCAGTGTGCTTCTTTTAAGCCTAGGTCTCAAGGGGCCTTGTGTACTTCCTCTTTTCCTCTTAGAATATTGCCTCTCCCATGAGAATAATCCCAGAAACTCCTACTGGAGGATAAGAGATTACATGGAGGAGAGATGAGCCCCAGCCATGGAGGCCATGCTTGACCAGTCACCCCTAACTTAATTTAGAACTTTGTCTCATACACTAGAGAGAAAAGGAAGCTATGCCCAGGAGTCATCTTACACTCTACTTTGGCTCCTTCCCCTTCCCCCTCAGCTCCAGTCCATGCAATTCAAAGGGAAGCCTGTCTGTGGACACTCTGCCCACAGAGCAAAAAACCAACCCCTCTTTTGAGGGAACAGAATCAGAGAGGAAACTAATGCAGAGGAAATCCATATTAGCTGAGTAAAATTGCCAACCTAGTCTCTCCACCAGATCTATGAAACAAGAACTTCAGATAACCAAATATTTCCAGAATGTCACAGCATAGATGAGAAGGACTAGGATGAATGAAAAAAAACCCCTTAACCTGAGGAAAAATATGTAATTCAGTGAATAGAAGAGACCTTTAGAATATATTCTGGGGCACCTAGGTGGCTCATTCTGTTGAGTGCCTGACTCTTGATTACAGCTCGGATTATGATCCCAGGGTCAAGAAATTGAGCCCCATGTCAGACTCCATGCTGAGTGGGGAGCCTGCTTAAGGTTCTCTCTCTGTCTCTCTGTCTCTCTCTCACTCCCTCTGCCCCTCTCCCTTGCTTACGGTTTCTCTCTCTCTCTCTAAAAACAAACAAACAAACAAAAAGAATATATTCTAATAAGAGGCTTTCATCTTCATAAAGTATACATTTGTTACAAAAACAAGAAGAAATAATATCTGCTATGAAAACCATAGTATTGAGTAACACCCTTCCAATGGGTGGCAAAAAAAAAAATTGTTGGTATAAATATTAACCTGTAATCAAGAATAAAATTCACAAATCTATTTCTAAATTATGTTCAAAATGAAATGTAAAGAAAACACAAGAAAAAAATAAGTAAAGAGACACGGACATTACATTTTGAGCTTCATGTTCTACCTAATAGAATTTCAGATCTATTTACAATAGTGATAGTAGGATGAAAAAACAAAACTTAATAGAACAATACTTCCTGAGTTTTAATTTTTAAAAGGAAAATTTTGAAATGGAAAGTCCTATTGAAGGCCAAGCAAGAGAAATATGGAAGACTCACACTAAGACACAACTTTGTGCAATCTTAAAACTATAAGTATAACGAGGATATTCTGAAAGCTTCTAAAGAGAAATACATTATGTGCACACACACACATATACATGGCCAATGAAGTGATGAGATTCATCCGATGTTATATCCATGCTGATGGCTAGAAAACAAAGCTTTAAAAGTTCTAATCAAAAATGATTTTGAACAATGAGTCCTATGCTCACATACACTTGCACTGAGAAACAATAAAAATATTTTCTGACAACTAGGTCTTGAAATATTATTACCCATGTACTAGTTCTGGAAAACAAAATCCCTTAATGAGTATTTCAAAGAACTTTTTTAAAAAGTTTATAAAAAAGATATCCTTATATACAAGAAACAATGGTCATCATACCTGTGAGGATGACAATCATCAAAAAGATTACCAATAACAGGGAGCACCTGGGTGGCTCACTTGGTTAAGCATCCAACTCTTGATTTCAGCTCAGGTCATGTTCTCACGGTTTGTAAGATCAGGCCCCATGTTGGGCTCTGTACTGACAGTGCAGAGCCTGTTTGGGATTCTCTCTCTCTCTCTCCCTCTCTCTCTCTCTCTCTCTCTCCCTCTGCCCCTCCCCCACTCACTGTCTCTGTCTCTCTGAAAATAAACAAACCTAAGAACAACTGTTCTTTTAAAAAAAATTAAAAATGAACAATAACAAGTGTTAGTCAAGATGTAGAAAAATTCGAACCCTCCTCCATTGCTAATGGAAGTGTAAAATGGTGCAGTTGCTTTGAAAAAAAGTTGGGCAGCTCTTCAGCAAGTTAAGAGTTACCACATGACTTAGCAATTCTGTTCCCAGCTATATACCTCCCCACATTGAAAATACACGTTTACATAAAAACTTGTACACAAATGACCACAGAAGCATTATTCAGAATAGCTGAAAAGAAGAAACAAGTGAAATGTCCAACGACTGATGATGGACAGACAAAACGGGGCATGGCAATCCGATGGCATATTACTCGGCCATAAACATGAATGAAGTACTGATGGATGCTGTAATATAATGAATCCTGAAAGTATGGCACCAAATAAAAGAAGCCAAGGCAAAAAGGCCACATAAACGTATGATTCTATCTATCTGAAATGTCCACAATAGAAAATTCATAGAGACCTAAAGTACATTAAATTAGTAGATTAGTGGCTTCCAGGGGATGAGTGTAGGTGGAAATGGGGAGTGACTGACTGTTAATGAGTATGGGGTTTCTTTTGTGGGTGGTGGAACATTCTAGAATTAGACAGTGATGATGGTCACACAACCTTGAGAATCAATTGAGAACTACTGATTGCACAGTTTATAAGGATGGTGCTTTCATATGTGAGCTATATACCAATTACAAAATGGAAAAAGAAAAGTGCTTGTGGCAGCAGAATACCATCCAGACAAAGGGAATAAATCTTGAAAAGTATATAAAAAGGTGCTTTATGAACACTTTAATCTTTAAGGATTCAGGGGCACCTGGGTGACTCAGTCAGTTAAGCGTCTGGCTTCGGCTCAGGTCATGATCTCGCAGTTCCTGAGTTCGAGCCCTGTGTCAGGCTCTGTGCTGACAGCTCAGGGCCTGGAACCTGCTTCAGATTCTGTGTCTTCCTCTCTCTCTGCCCTTCCCTCACTCATGCTCTGTCTCTCTCAAAAATAAATAAAAACATTAAAAAAATTTAAAGATTCAAACTTAAGGTGAAAACCTTGTTCTCAAATCTTTTAATTCTAAAATATTCAAATCTAAAGAACAGTTTTAAAAACATAGTTTGAAGAATGAACACCCACATCTCCTTCACTTAGATTCAACAATTAATATATTTTATTTTAACTGAATCATTTGAAAGTAAGTTCCAGACAGAAAATTTCACTCTATAATGATTTTTCAAGCATCTCCTTATAAATGCGTTCTCCTATTTAACCACAATACCATGGTCACACCTAAAATAAATCAGCAAATAACTCCATAATATCTAATCTCAAGTCCCTATTCTATTTTCCCAAATTGTCCCCCAAATGTTTTTTTATAAATGTTTTTTGTTTGTTTGTTTTTGTTTTGTTCTGTGTTTTCTTTTCTTTTCTTTTCTTTTCTTTTCTTTTCTTTTCTTTTCAACTATAAACAATGGAAATATAAATCTCACAGTTCTGGAGCTGGAAGTCTGAGACCAGAAAGCCACAAGGTCAAATTCTGCTGAGAAAACTTTTCTGAGTTGCAGACTCCCCTTCTCCTTGTATTCTCCTTGTTTAACCATCCCCTTGTATTCTCACAAGGCAGAAAGCAGAGAGAACTAAATGTTTGGGCTTTAAATTTAGAATCCAAACCAAGATTCACACAATGAATGCACTCAATCATTGTGTCCATTTAGTTCCTTTCTATCTACAATAGCCTCCCTCCTTGTTTAGTAATGCTGACTTTTCATAAAGAATCCAAGCTAGTTTTCTTATGGAATGTTCTCCTGTAATTTGAATTTTATTGTTTCTTCTTAATATGCTCCTCTACTCCTGCATTTTCTGTAAACTGGAAGTTTATAAAGATATAAAAGATGGACTATATATAGATGGAATTAGATATAAAGATGGAATTAGATTCACGTTAGACATTGCTGGCCAGAAAACTTGCTAGTTCTATTGTGTATTTCACACGTGCCACATAGGATTGTTTCACGACCAGTGATGATAACATTTTTCACTTGTTGAACGCTAGTCCTCTCTACCATAAAGGAGTGTGTTAGAATTTCTAATCATTAAGTTATCTATAGGCTGCTATTTTGGCACAGGGTAAATATATTATTCCTCAACAATCTCTCAGCCAATCGTTCGATCAGTGGTTGATGAGCCTTATCTGAATCATTTGTTTTTAACTGGGGTTGGAAAATGACATATTCTCTTTATTTTTATTTCCTTCTACGGTTTTTAGTTGGAATTCTTTAAGAAGTTTTCCTTCTCATTCCTGGCCCCACATATCTCCTATCACTTTGAATACTAATGTGGATTATGTAGATTGTGGATTTTAAAATATGTAGATGCTATGATCAATTCTCATCATATTTTTGATGCTTAAATTGTTGCAAGTTGGCCTGTGGAGCCCCTTCATGCCAGTGTCTGTGTCCTTTCAACATGATTACATTTGCTTTGGAACACATCTTTATTTTCTGGCACACATATTTTTGTGCTCAATTTGTATTATCCAGGCCTCAGGTGTTAAAAGCCACACTTGAAAATATCAGTAAAATAAACAAACAAAAAGTGTCACAGATCTTAAAAGTACATGCAACATATTTATTTTATGATACTAAAAGCTTTTCTGAACCAAACAATTACAGTTCTTGAGCGTTAACTCTTTTACTTTCGTCAATGTATTGTTAGCTAAATTCATTTTCATCCTACTGACAAAACTTCCCTCAAATACTTCCTTCATCTCTGGCCTTTGGACCACAGCCTTAGGTGGCCCCTTAATCACGGGTATAGTATGTCTAAACGCAAATACATCAGTAGTGTGTTTCATGCATTTTATGTGCATAATCGTATAGACACCATTTTCCATGTGATCTAGCAGTAATATACATGCACATACTCAAGTGTGTGTATCAAATGGTAACAGTTTCCTGAAACAATACTGGTAAATTCATGTGAAGTGTTTTGATATTTCATATTCTCTTCTATTATCTTCTCTTTCATCTATTAAAAAAATAATTTTACAATCAACTAATGATCACTGGTCCAGAGCCAGAAATAAATAGCAGATTAGGAGATATAGGAATCACTAAATTTCTCCAGCAAGAGACAATAACTAAGCCAGAAAGGAAACAAAAGAAGGATATGGAGTCTGTCAGTCAGGAGAGGTAGGTCCAGAGAAGTACTGACATGGAACACAAGTTATAACAGTGTATCCAATAGATGATAGATGATCGCTAGGTATATATATTCCTTTTCCTTTCTGGATGTGCTTGAAATACCTTAGTTGATCTATGTCCCAGTACTCAAGGTATTATACTGTCAAGTAATGGTATGCTTATTTGACAATCACAAGCATTTCCTTCCAGAAAGATGAGAGCTGTGACTCCCTTCACAACTACCTCTAATGTTATATATAATCCCCTTTTCATTTTTCAACAGGACTATGAACATGGCCTCTAAGGAGTCTCCCCACCTCTGTTCTTTTCCTCTAATTCTAAGTCAAAATATTTGTGTTGTCACCATATGATGTGATATTACTTCAAGTTCCTTAAAACATCTATAAAAATATTGACAACTGCATGGAGTTGGGTATTGGTTTGTTATTGCAGCTGGAGCAAATTACCCCGAATTCAGTAACCTAAAACAACACAAATTTATTATTATATATTAGGTTTTTAGGGGAGAATCTGGTTTTTTTCCTCTTCCAGTTTTTAATTTTTTAAATGTTTTTATTTATTTTTGAGAGCGAGAGAGAGTGCAAGTGGGAGAGGGGCAGAGAGCGGCAGGGGGTGGGGGAGAGGGGGGACACAGAATCGGAAGCAGGCTCAAGGCTTGAGCTGTCAGCACAGAACCCAATGTGGGTCTTGAACTCACGAACCGTGAGATCATGACCTGAGCTGAAGTGGGACGCTTAACTGACTGAGTCACCCGGGTTCCCCTCCTCTTCCAGTTTTTCAAGGCTACCTTGCAATTTCTTGGCTTTTACCTCCTTCTGTTATGATTAGGTCTATCTGGATAGTCCAGGATATTTCTATCTTAAGATCTTTAAATTAATAACAGTTGAAAAGTCCTTTTGTGCCATGTAAGTAAAATATTCACAGGTTCTGGGGATTAGGATGGGGACCTTTTGGGGAGACCTGATCTGTCTACCACAAGAAGTAAATAAAAATGCTTTAGCATGCCAGGCAAATCACTACTTCCTCTGTTTCCTAACTCATATCCTGCATCTCCCAGCCCCAGTGAAGTCACCCCAGGATCAAGTGAGTGCGTGGAACTAGCGATTTTGTCAAATAACAACATTGTTTCTCAAGTCTTTGTATCTTTTAACATTCTGTTTCTTTTGCTTCTGAATTCCTCTCCCACTTTTCCATCTGCTGAACTCCAACTCAGTTTTTCAAGACCTAGCACAAATGGTATCTCTTTGAAAAATTATATACTCCCACATGGAATTCTCAGTCACAAGTAAATTGCCTCTTATCACACTGCTTTGTTTTAATTCTTTTTGAAAGTTTATAATGTTAGACTGTAACATTTGTCTCCTGGTCTTTGTTTCCAAATAGAATATAAGATTCTCAAAAGACTGAGCTACTTATCCCCATGATCCAGGGTACCTCTGCCTGGATTAAAAAAAAAAAGTAAACACTAAGAAAAAAAAAAAGTTTAACACGTGCCAAGTTAAAAAAGCAATTATCTATGGAACTTCAAAGTGTCTGAGAGGAAAACCACTTGCCTAATTTCAGAAACACATGTGGCCATGCATCACTAATCTTTGCAATTAGTATAACAAATCTGTAAAGTGTTCATTGCTAGAGGGTCCTTGGATGGCATAATGGTGCGGAGGTAAAATCTGCCAAATATGGAGCATAACTGAGAGGTATCGAATCCAAGGAACGTTAAGACCAAGATACATGGTTAATGAGAGGAGATAGTATAAAGTAGAAAAAACAAGAAATGTCAGGAATGCGGTGGGAAGGAGAAAGAACGAGAAAGTTGGAAGAATGTGGAAAATAAAACAGGTGAAGAGATTTACAAAGCCAGTGAGTTATTTGGTAAATTGTCTCAAAACACAAATAAAAAATAACACAGGATAACTACACCTCCTCATACCACAGCCACACTGCTGAGAATCAAGGACATGTCATAAAGCTGGAGGAAAGCAACACTGTCCACACGGGGCGATGCTGATGTGAATTATGGCTAACTTGTCATCGGCCACAGTGGAAGTCAGAAAGCAATGGAATAGCAACTCCAAAGTGCTGAAAGATGAAACATCAATATTTTTATCAGAAATGAAGGCGGTATGAAGACATTCAGATGGACAAACTGAAGAGAACTGATTTTTATTGAACATACCCACACAAAAAGAAATGCTAATGGAAGTTCTGTGGACTGAAGGAACAGAATACCAGACAGCAGGCACTACACTGTTCTGGAAGACCCAACAGTCCTGGGAATGACAAAATGTGTGCGTGTGTGTGTGTGTGTGTGTGTGTGTGTGTGTGTTTAAAAAAAAAAAAAAAAAATATATATATATATATACATATATATATATATATAGACAGAGGAGAGAGAGAGAACATATAATAATATATATGTTTAAAATAGATATATATGTTTAAATAAATATATAGCACCATTAAAGATATTAATTTTGTATATTGATAAATGCACATTAATGACATGTTATATACAAAAATGTATCATATATGACCATTTTTGCATTGGTTTTTATTTTTTAATTTTTTTTAAATCTTTATTTATTTTTGAGATTGAGACAGTGTGTGAGCAAGGGAGGAGCAAAGAGAGAGGGAGACACAGAATCCGAAGCAGGCTCCAGGCTCCGAGCTGTCAGCACAGAGCCCGACGCGGGGCTCGAACTCACAAACCGTGAGATCAGGACCTGAGCCGAAGTCAGATGCTTAACTGAGTGAGCCACCCAGGCGCCCCTACATTGGTTTTTAAAAAAGGCATTTGTCTGCTACAAGTATTACTGCGTGGAGCTTATGAAACATGTGGATGTAAAATGTATGGTGGTGGTGGAACAAAGGATAGGAGGGAGGTTGATAAAATAAAGAACACAGAAAGAGGGGTATGCCTTTTGTGCACAGCAGCAGAACCAGTCCCTCATAAAGAATGGGAGAATCACACTTACTAAAATGCTAGGACAGACCTAATGACAGTTTTGCATGTTCTTGCCGCTGGGAATATGTGCCTTTTTGTCTGTGACTTGGAGGACAGATCTGTGCCCTCACAGCAACACGGCCTCCCCATGAAGACTGAGAAACAGTGTGGGTTAATGGAACCAGAGAGGCCTGGGTCTGATACCCGGCTCTGCTTATTGTTGTGTCCTTGAATAACCGCTTCACTGCTCCACCAGTTCTGCAAAATGCTACCATTTCTGCCAAACAGGCCAAACATGAATGTTTCTATGAGGATTTGGAATAATATCCCTAAGCGCCCAGTGCAGGGCCTGGAGCACAGTAGTGGGATTTGGAATGTACATAATTAATCCTGAAAGGAAACACGTTTCTTTCTATTGACATTGAAGAGGGACGACTTCCGTATCTTATAGTGAAGTCCTATCTAAAGCTAGTAGGACTGACTTAAAGTCAGATTTAAGCATCAACTCACGTTTCTCCTTTGGTGACTTAGCATCAGCCCAATCAGATGCCCTTAGGGCAGCTCTGGTTAGGGAACAGCCTATCCCGGAGCCAGGAGGAGCCAGACCCAGTGGCAGATGTTTCTTGCTGAAGAACAATCCAAAAGAGCAAGGACTGCCAAGTCCACTCTCTGGTCACTCAAACAGAGAAAAGGGGAAAGAGGGCGCAACTGAAGGACCCAGGTGCCACTTTGTGTGTGTGCGTGTGTGTGTTGGGGGGGGGGAGGGGTGGCGGTGGTGGCCTAAAAAGCCACCTGAGTCCTTAGATGTCCATGCGCTCAACCCAGTGGCTGGAGTAGCAACATTTCCAGGGCAAAAGCTGATGAGAGAGGAAGGCTGAGAGAGAGACCATGTGCCTTGGAATAATGGATTATAAGATTCAGTGCCAAATGACGGATGTGCAGCTGTTCAAGGATTGTTTTGTTCCCTAAAAATAAACCTTGGGTTGATAAAAACCTAAATTTACATTTACCTGGGTTGATAAAAACCTAAATTTACATTTACCTGGGTTGATAAAAACCTAAATTTACATTTACCTGTGTGTCACTTATCTTTTTGTAAAACAAAGATGAGATGCCAAACCAAAATCTTGACTGCTCAGAGGTGTGACTTTTAGAATGTTGCATTTGATTTCTTAAACAGGTAAAACAGTAAAGTAACAGACAAATGCCACGTTGCATATAAAAGATAAACAAAAACCCTGCCATGAAGGTCCAAACCAGGGAATATATATCATTTTTTCCTAATCTCCTGGTTATACAAAACCCACTTATAATGACAATTTGAATTACAATCTAACTTTAAAAAACGTTATTATATCAATTTCTTCTTCCAAAATCAATATCATCCAGACTGCCAACCATGATGTATAAACCCCAAATGGCTACAATTTCTCTCCGTTTATCTGCCTTTCCTTTTTCCATTGACTTCAACAGAACTTTCAGGCAGACCACATCTTTTTGTATGAAGTGATTTCAAAATTCAAAAATTTTGAAATCAGGGCAGTGGTTATTATTTTGATTTGCCTACGCTTCCAGTCTACAAATAGTTGCTTTTAAGATGCATCAAGTTATTTACAAAAGTATTATTTGTCACCTTCTCATCACTGGATTCAAGTGTACCATACGCATGCTTGAAAGCTTTATATGACTTGGTGAAAAATGTTTTTAGTTTTCCCTTCACCAAACATTCATTGTGCAACTCTGAGCTTTCAGAGAAAATGCTACAATGTCAGAATTTTATGCAAACATCATCAGATTGCACATTTTAGTAAATTTCATGTCTTATCTTTTGGCAACTGCAATCTTACTTAAATATTGTGTCTGTGAAATACTTCTACATGTCCTCACTTGGGCAGGGTCAGAAATGAATTCTCAGCTGAAATATTCTGAGCCAAAGTATCTTATTAACCAACCTATTTTCTCAAAGTTAGTTAAGCATCTGAAGAAGTCGCTTGACTCTTTCAGGCAAATGGAGCAAAATCTCCTAAGAACAGACTTTTTTGCAAAGATAGTTTACATGAGCTGCTTGGAGATTTTAAATGTTTATTATTTTACTCTAACAATTTTGAAGGTGCATATGCCTAAAGAGTAGATCAAGAAGAGTTGAAAGAATTTAATTTTAAACCATTAAATACAGGGACCCCTTTGCTCACATTAAAGTCAAGGGGGTTCCAATATCCAACCTTTTCTTCCTTCCACTAAACAGTTGTGAACTCCTCCCTCTGCCATGCATTAGTTCAGTGCACAACATAAATTGCTTAATCCAATACTTCTTTCCCTAAGTAAAAGTGACACCAACTTTGCAGGTATTCACCTTGAGGATTAAAGAGAAAATTTCACTTTCTTCTTGGGTCTTTTAAATAGTACATACAGGCTTCATCAACACAAGGCACATTCTAAGAGAATGCCATTTTATATTTTTAATTTTTATTTTATTGTAGTTTATTTTTGAGAAAGAGAGAGAGAGTCAGCATGAGCAGGGGAGGGAGAGAGCGAGAAGGAGAGAGAAAATCCCAAGCAGGTTCCATGCTGTCAGCACAGAGCCCAACGCAGGGCTCAAACTCATGAAACGTGAGATCATGACCTGAGCTGAAATCAAGAGTCTAATGCTTAACCAACTGAGCCACCCAGGTGCCCCAAGAGAATACGATTTTAAAGTGACCTCATTGCAAGAGTACCACCCTACTGGTGAAAAAACAGAACATAGATCCTTATCACCTGAGATCAGAAATACAACATTCACTCTCTTCAGTTTCCTAGTAAAATACCCTATTTTGGGCTGTCTCATCAGTCCATTTGTTATTTTTTCCCAAAGTTTACACTTCCTCTTTTCAGTGCTAAAGCCTAATAATATTTCACTTCCCCTAAAGTGAAAGGAGGCTGTACAGAAGTTATTGCAACTCTTCCCCACTGCAATGCTTCACATTTCCTCTCCTCTAAAATCTTAGACGAAAGCTCTGTTGGTATCTTCTGTGAAAAGGCACAAATCTTCAAGAGTGTTTCTCATAAAATCAATTACAGGACTTCAATTAATCCTCAAAAAGCTTTTAGAGGGTTTTATTTTGTTAGATGAATGATACATTTTTGAGAATGTTGCTCAAGTCTATGACTATATAAATTAAGAACTGAGTAATTACCAAAATATTTTGTCTGATTTATTCGTCAGTGAGTCAATAATTACTCTGAGTACTTTTGTTCTGAATATATGAATACCTGCTTCTACTTCACTTTATACAGATATCTGAGGTCTGAGACTATGGCTACTTGAGGAAAATGATCAGAATACTCTGCAACTCAGTTAAGTATGTTAGGTTGGGGTTTTAATATCCCAGGTATGAAAATGAACAGTCAGTCAAGTTGAATGTGTGTTCATCTTTAAATAATCACTACAGTGTATACTCACAGCCCAAGGCACATGGGTTACCTGAAAATCACTGCACCAAAGATGCAAACTCTTAGTTTATTTTTCTTCCTTTTACTGAAAAGATATTAACAAACTGGAAAACTTGCTTTAAGTCTCCTCATTATTCTAGAACTCAGTTACTTCATTTCTAAAGCAGAAATAAGTGAAATCTCACTGACATGAGAGAAAATATTCCAGACCTAGAGTGTCATTTGCAAGTACAGCCCATAATTACATGTGAAGGAAGATGCAGGGAGATTATTTCTTACCCTGCTCAACTAGCCAAGATACTAATACATCACATTGCGTTCTTGTATGGCATAATGTAAACTGACTATCTAACTGACCATCCAAAACAAATGGTTCATCATATATTATATTCTTACTATGTTCACATGAGGATACCAATTTAAACTAATATGGACACATTTGTTTAGCCAGTGAGTGTTGGAATTGAAATTTGAAACTTGTCTGTTTTATATCAAAGTTTTTCTTTTTTTCTTTTCTTCAAGCCTCAAAGACAAATGAAACAAAAGATAGGTGAGCAGATAAGGGTTGAGCAAGTCAGCCTCTTTCAAACTGGCAAATCTCTAGAATCAGGAAAATATGTTCAGAGCAGTGGAAGGAAACTTTGCCAATGGTACCATACCAAAAAAAAAAAAAAAAAAAAAAAAAAATCCTAGTGTTTAAAAAAAAATCATGAAGAATGGCAAGATGAAAAAAAAAAAAGCTGGCAAATATCCAATTCTTGGAAAAGGAGATTGCAAATTAACCCCATGTCTAGTCATAGCACAAAGTTTTAGAGATTTGGGTTTTGTTTGTTTGTTTGTTTTTTGTTTTGGTCATTTAAATAGGAGGTGGTTGAGTCATGGCCAATTACTTTTATGATCATTACAATGAGAGTAATCTATATCAAGCATGTCTTATGGAAATATTTGAGCAAATCAATAACAATAATAAATTGATTTATAATTAGAATAACTATTCAAAAAGAATTATTTAAAGATATGATGTCAAACTGCTGTCAAATGAGATTTTTCCCTAGGTGCATGCTCTATCCTCTTTATAGAATATTAAAGTCAATAACATGAATGAAAATAGTTTTCGAACTGAAAGATAACATATTATAGTTAGGATTTTAAAAGATCTTGACACATGAAACATAAGATGAAGCTAAAAACTAACCCTAAGAAGGATATATGTAAATTGCCATATTGATTCTAACAATCCACTGCATTAGAACTTTATGGAGAATGAACTTACCCATGGTTAATGTAAACAACATTAGAGTCTAGTAGATTTAAGCATGGATTAATTAACATTGGCACCATGATTATTGGAATAGCTGACTCTAATCACTAATACAATCAGATTCTCCCAAGGAAAAAGAATAATCTCCCCACTCCGTGTTTTACTCCACAAATCGGTTCCAGGCAGTAGCAGAGTAGGAAGAAGAGAAGTGAGGGAATCAGCTGGAAGAAGGAAGAGGGAGAACATTTTCCAGATGAAGCAATTTCTCAAGAAATTTTAAGATTATGCAATGACATGCTGGTTGAGAGAATCATGCGGTAAAGACGTTAAACAAATCAGCGTGAAGTAAGATCGTGAAACTAGATGAGTCTCCTCAAAAAAGTCTGTACTTCTTTATGCATTTGTGCTTTCATCAAGCACTAGCACAGGCCAAACCACCCTGAGCCCTGTCATTCTCTGTCCCACATACTCTACTTAATTTGTCCTTCCTTCTTGATGTAAAATTGTAAAAGGAAGGGCGACAGCCAAAACGCATTGTAAGTAAGGTGAATGGGTGATAGAGAGTCTAAAACCTATATTAACTGAACACTGCCTGATATTTGTGTAGATATTTAATCTTTAAAACAAAATTATTGAGAAGAGTAATATGTTCAGTGTTTTAAAATATATAATAGAATGTTAAATAGAATAGGGATTAGAATCAATCTGTGAAACTTCTACAAGGCAGGAACAATGGGTGGACATTAGAACAAAATGAATTTTGTGTCGATTATAAAAATGACTTTCTACAAAGGAAATAAAGGGGAAAAACACATAGGAGAAAGAACAAAGGCTGGACCACATTAAAAATAAGTAAACAAATAAAAACAAACAAACAAACGTAACAATGAAGTGGGAGCCACTCCTTTGCCCCACAAGGGCCAACAGCCACCTGACCAGGGGTCTGAGGCCTGGACTCAGCCTACTAGCATAGATTGCATGTCCAGTCAGCAGCCCTTGTAGTTATTATACTTGTCTGGGCTTTGTAGAACTTCACTACTGATTTGGTGGTTGCTAGGTGGGCTAGTCTGTGTAAATATAGTGTGTTGGCGTTTCTCCGTGTTCTTGTTGTTTACAAACTTCTTTTTGTACTGAGAGAAAACCAGCCAAAGTGTCTTTGACAAAAGGTTCTGCACCGGGAAAAGAGATCTGAAACGTAAGCTTGGGGCCCCTGTTCTCAAAGTGGGGTCTTGAACCACCCTTTATTTGGTCTTGACCTCCCCCTATTTCTGTTTGGGACCAGATCCTCTACCCTAAAAATCTTACTCCTACCGTATTCCCTCTCAACTTATCACCATTCCCCATCTCAAAAAAGCTCACACACACACACACATACACAATTAATTTGTGGAGTGATGCCACAAATCTTAAGTGATTTGTGCAAAATTCCTGGAAAAGCTAGGAACACTCTATCCCTTGTTCCCAATCTCACCTCGTAAGTCAACACCATTCCTTGATGTGATTCATGTCAAACACTTAAACTACTGTATTTGGAGGGATCAAACCTACCTTAAAATCTAATCCTAGGTTAGAGAGAATCAAGAGCAAGACTTCCATATAGAAAGCCAAGTCACGAGACCAAGAAAGGGAAGAGGAATGTATATTTAAGTCATTAAGGAACTTTTATTCAGGTGCAAGAAACTCATGTCAAAGTGGCCACAAGATTGTGTAACAGGAGACAGACAAATAGAATTCTATGTTTGTGTGAACTCTTAAATTTACAGGGAAGGAAGGAGGTGAGGAAAGCATATACCTGTCTATTCTTTCCCTGATACCTTCCCCTCAGTCCTGAACTGCAGAAGACTGAGCCCCATGGGCTTTGGTGACTCCATCACTGGGGAGTTTATTTGATGGTTGATTTTTCTGTGACGGTACTTTCTTTATCATTTGCCACCATTTTATAACACACAGGCTGACTTTTTTTTTCCCCCCCTTCCCTTCTCTTTTCCCTGGGAAAATAAAATAAATAAATAGACTTACTGGTACTGGAAGAAAAGAAAAACAACAACAACAACAAAACATGAAGTGAATGTGTCCAAGAAGACATTGTTGAAAACTATAGAAAGATTTTCCACATTGAGTTGGAAGATGTGCTAAATCCCCCAAAGCACCCATCAATAAACCACAAAGATTTTAGGACTCTCAATATGTAGATTTGGATCTGAGTAGTAAGTAGAAAACAATTTGGGGTGATATGGTTTTGTTTGGGAGTAGTGGGGCCCCGGGGCCGATGGTCAAGAAAGAATTCTTCGTACCTCTTCAGTGTAAAAAAAAAAAAAAAAAGGTGATTTTATTAAAGCATAGAGACTGGACCTGAGGACAGAAAAAGCAGCACTAGGATTGTAAGCAGTGACTGATTATATACCTGGGAGTTGGGGTGGGGTGGGGTGGGGGGTAAGTTAAGAGGGAGGTTTCCAAAAGGACTTTCATATGCTAAAGAGGACTCAAAAGATACTGGAGGCATTGCTATTGTTGAGCTACAGTTATTTTTCCCTCTAGCAAAGCATTAACATTAAGACAGTAGGGAGTTCCTGGAGGAAGGTTTTATTCTGCCAGCCTCAAGTATTTGTCAATGGCCTGCCGGTTACAAAGAAATTTAATTTTATCTACATTTTCTTCTTGCCTTTGTTCTCCAAAGCACTATGGAGGGGAGGATGATGTTAAGGCCCCAGAAACTGAGTCAATGGGTTTCTGAAGGTTAGGCTATTGTTAATTGCCTTTTTCTTGTAATTTTCTTGTAATTAAGACGTTTGTAAACTGATGGAGACCCCTGTCCTGCAAAACTGCCATCGGTTAACCACGAATGTCTCAAGAATGTCACACATATCCCGCCTGGAGGTGGGTGTGCTAGTTTGTGCTTTTATGATAGGAAAAGATAGGACCTGATGTTCCTGGATGGGGAAAGGATCCTGATAGGATCCTGATAGGAAAAGATAGGATCCTTTTCCTGATAGGAAAAGATAGGATCCTGTTGTTCCTGGATACTGGGAGTGTCTGACCACAGAAAAACCCCTTCAGGGGTAAGGTTCCTCTTAAGAACTCCTCTTAACGTGTGTAACAGACACACCTACTGCCCCTCAGGTTTCCCTCAGGAATTTGACAAAAGACCCAAATATGGCCTTAGGCCCTTCATACAATGGAATTGAGCCAATCAGAAATGGACCACCTAAGCACCTAGAGCTATCAGGCCAATAAGGGTGTGACCTGAGAGGGAACAGAGGGGAGGGGAGGGCTAACCAAAACCTTTTATTTTATTTTATTTTATTTTAAATGTTTATTTATTTTTGAGACAGAGGGAGACAGAACATGAGTTGGGGAGGGGCATAGAGAGAGGGAGACACAGAATCTGAAACAGGCTCCGGGCTCTGAGCTGTCAGCACAGAGCCCGATGCGGGGCTCGAACCCACGAACCGTGAGATCATGACCCGAGCCCAAGTTGGACACTTAACCGACTGAGCCACCCAGGCGCCCCTAACCAAAACCTTTTAAAACAAGGACGCTTGCCTACAGTAGAGGCATTCACTTTAGAATGTCTCCTCTCTGTAAAGAGAGCTTTCCTGCTATTCTTACTTTCTAATATTATACTCTAATAAACTTTTGCCTGCTGCTTATTTTATTTCGTGTCCACCTCTTCATTCTTCAAAGTGGTGAGACAACGAACCCCGGGTATTGAGGTAAAAAAATCCTGCAACACTTTGCCCCCAGCTTGCCTTTGGCTCCTTCATCAAGGGCACCCTTTCTTGGGCTCTACTCAGTGTTAAAATTCTCTGTTCCTCCATCAATAACACATCTGAAGGATTGTATCCCCTATAATTATTATACTTTATTCTTGGTCATGCCCTATTATGCTATAAGAGAATAGGTGGCTGAACACTGTTACTATATAAAGAGATCTTTACAAATGACTTTTCCTAAGCAGAATTTCCTGTATGATTAGGCATTTTAATTTCACAATGAATTGCGTGTGAGTACACACATGCATGCAATGATTCAATTCTTCCAAAGTACATAGGAGTTATGCAGACAACATTTTTGGACTTCCCTTCCCCTCTCTTCTCTCTCTACCTTCTCTACCTCTTTCTTCTTGGCTGATGATAGAACTGAATTCAGTAAGTTGTGTTTAGGGCATGACATCCTCAACCTAGGAATCTAATAAGTCACAGCCTGATATAATTTGTTATATTACTGTAATGACACCCCCCTAAAGACATGAATAATCATGTCATAAAGGACTATCTTTATAATGATCTATAAGATAAATTTCTCTCAGGTCTCAGTCTTCACAATATAGTTGCATTACATCTTCAGTAATATTCTTTTTTTTTTTAATGTAAGGATTATATTGATGAGGTTTTGGGGTGATGGGGGTTCACAGCTGATGGCCAAGAGAGAATTCTTGAGACCTCTTTGGTGCAAAAAGGTAATTTTATTAAAGCACTGGGACAGGACCTGTGGGCAGAAAGAGCTGCACTGGGGGTGTGAAGAGTGATTGGTTATGTACTATGGAGTTGGGGAGATAAAGTTAAGGGGGAGTTTCCAAAGGGATTTTCATATGCTAAAGAGGACTCACAAGATACTAGAGGCCTAGCTATTGTCAAGGTAACGTTGTTTTTTCCCTCTAGTAAAGCATTAGCATTACGATAGTAGGGAGTTCCTAGAGAAATACCTTACTCTGCCTGCCCTCAAGTATTTGTCAATGGGCTTCAGGTTATAAGGAAATTTAATTTTATCTGCCATTTCCTTCCACCTGGGGGAGGGGAGGTATGCTAGCCTGTACTTTGCCCTCAGCTTGCCTTATGCTCCCTCATCAATATGAAAGTTTGATTCATGTTTCTCCCTTCGACTACCAAAACCCAGAGACAAATTGGTGATCTATTAGACATTGCTCCCATTTGAAATATTAATTTATCTTTATCTTACTCTTCTCTGGCTCTTATTGCCAGTCTTGTCACTTTTCAAAAAAAGTATTTTGGGTTTTTTTATTAGATTTGGTTTTATTATCATAAATACTCTTTTGAACAGGGTAGGTGATAGATAAATAAATAAATAAATAAATAAATAAATAAATAAACAAACAACTCACTCATCAAATGAACATGTCATTCTCAACTCTCCAATACTAAGGAAAATTTATACAAGCCTGCTATAAAATCTAAAAGAACAATTAAAAATTGTCATTATTATTATTTTTTTTATTTTTTTTTTCAGAATAACCTAGAGTAGTATCATGCACCTATTTTACACACCTTTTTCATCATGGTCACTTTGTCTCATGACCTACCTCTCCCCTCCCCTTCAATGTTTCTGACTGTGAGGGAAATGATGCTTCTGTTGGATTAAGACTATGGATCTGTGTTCTCCCACAGAGTAGTCTCCATGTATATCAGCACGTTACTGTGCAAACTATATTCTCAACGGGAGAAAGAAAGGGTCTTTAAATCCAGTCCCTCCATCGTAAAAGCAATTGCCTCAGCACATCCAGCTATAGATTCACAGGTCCTCTTAACTCTGAAGCCCAAAAATGAACTTTATGACCACTACTTTATCACATGCCAGGCATGGTGGAAATCATACTGTTCTTGGTTGTACCTATCCTAATCAATCAAGGGAAGCCAAGGAAAATTTTTCTAGAGTTGAAAACAGACAGGGGTCAATTGCTTTTATAAGGAAGCTGAATTATTTCTTATGACTTCTTTATAAGTGATTTATTCAGCATGACTAATTCCTGGTTGGAAATAACCGTGGAGAAGCAATTGCTTATTCTAGATGCAAAGGGGATAGAGCTACTAGCTTATATTTTGTCCATTTCTTTTGCTTACAGGTAGGTAGTTATTTGCTTACTTAACAAAGCTACTGTAACTAGGATGAAATGCTTCCCCTTTGGGGCATTATACCTTTCTATAAAGAAATATCAAAGAAATTTAAATGTGGTCTCAATTAAATGCACTGGCCCAGATTCCAAGGCTGAGCTGAATTTCTCAAATCATAGTTCAATGCTTCAATCTTCCTGTGACATTTCTCGTTCTGTAGGGGAATGGGCTAAGAGAAACTTCAACACTGGTGGACTTCAAGGATGTAGTAAAGGCTCCTGAATGATCATCATAGACAACAGTCTGTCTGAGATACAGAAGGAATGTGAGCTAAACTTCTTCACTATGCACAGGTCAAAGGATTCTGCATAGGTTCCTTTAAGAGAAAAATCCCAAACACAGTGATAATAAGAAAACACTTAAATGACAATGATGGCTGGCAAATTACCCACTAAATACTATAAAGTTGAAACCCAAAGTGACTGGCAAAATCTTCCTCTTTTTGATTAAAACAGCAGCCTTCAATAAACATCACATTGGATCATCAAGCCACTGGTCACTATTCTTAATTCGTGTTGTTTAGGTTTTGTATTTTTAATTCACTGTGATCATTCTGCTTTGGCTTTTCCCCTAGCATTGTCACTTTTCTAGGCCACAAAAGCCAATGCAGCTTCCCTCATTATTCTAGGTAGTGTTATTTAATGTCAGCTTAAAAATGGAAGCACACAAGGAGAGAAATGTTCCTGCTGTGTCTGTCTTGGCTCCATAGCCTTACAGGGTTGATTCGTATGGAAATACAAACCATAGGAATAACATTTCAGTGAGAGAAAGATGCACAGAAATCTTTATTGATGAGTAGAGGGCTAGACCATTGCATTCCCATCCATCCCACTGCAAATGAAATTTACAATTTAAAAACCAAGCCCTATAAATTCAGCCAGGACAATGGATAGGCAGATTCCGGCTGCCCCTCTGGGTGGAGCAGATATTTAAATTCCTGAATTGTTTTCTACCCACAGAGATAGCACCATAGTGTTTTACTTAATTGTTTCTCATAATATCAGCTGCCTGAAGGTAACACTTCTACATATTATGATAAATTATGGAGGATACCATATGTGGTTAGACTAGCAATGTCTTAATGAGCAGATATAAGCAGTAGGTATGTTAATAATTCTCTAAATAGGAAAAAAAAATCATCAGTAGTAGCAAAGTTTCTCTGTGTCTTATGTGTTCCTACATAACAGTTAATATAAATTTTGAGGGCCTTTACCTAGGTGCTTTTTTCTGCAGTGTAGGGCAGTTTGTATGTGATTGTGCCATTTGGTTTCAATTTCTCTTTAAAATTGACTGAAACACAGCTATTACCATTAAGGGAGGCTATTAAAAGACAGACATTTCTAGAATGCAAAGTAATGGAGGGATTCATAGGGAAAAAAGTAAAAATTATTTGTACAGTATACCTTGCACTGTAAGTGAGAATAAAGGTATCCACTTGATCTTTTCAAAAATTCACATTACTTTGTATAGTTACCTGCTTGAATTGTAAATATCTTTTCATTCTGTTGAAAACCTCTTAGCAAAACAGTAAATCATGCTAGAGGTGAACATGTCACTTTCTCACCTAGGTTTGTCATTCTGAATATTTGTCATCGGTGAGGCTTCAGTTTCCCTTGTAGTACTCACACTTAGAAAATTCTGTGTTTTAATGCTGTTTCCCAAATTAAATTATTTTTCTCTGAAATGACTGTTGAAAAAAAAATCACTCTAGGATACTATACTCATTAGATACTCATTGTGATATAAGAATCTCCATTTTTCAAAAAACAATACATGCAACGCAAACCTTTTTTTTTTTCCTTTTTTTTTTTCAAATCTTGGAAGCTGAGCATTAAAAAAAAAAAAAAAGGAACTTTAGGACCAAGGAATGCCACTTAGGGTTTACTATTTCCTTAAAGGTCCACCTCATATTTTCCCAGTCAAGGAGCATGCATACAGAAGCAAATTTATTGTCTTACCTGGAGCCTCACAAAATTTAGCATGCTACTGTCTCCCTAGGTGTGTAACCCAATCCTAAAAGGAACACTAAAGGAGGCGATAAAAGTCAACAGAATACACCTTATCTTGTTAGAGCAAAAGATCAACTTTATTCAACGCGGTTGATTAATGGCACAAGAATAGGATTGCAATTTGATTATTTAGCATATCTGCCTTCTGACATGATCACACTTCTTGACATACAGAAATGAGAAATTAGAGATTCTCTAATTTCTTCTCCAAGAGGAAAAAAAAATGAAAAAAAATGTGTATTTACTGAGTAATTACAAGTAAGAGGCTAGATCATACTCAACTACACTTCAGAAAAAATCATGAGCTCCTAAGTACTGAACACCTATGAGATGACAAACACTATTCTGAATTCCTATGGATGTAGAAGAGAAAACATGGAGAAATGTAACAAAAAACAAAAGAGATACTATATTGCACATCGCAGACTGTAAGCTAGTACTTTGCAACTGAAGTTTCTCTGATGATGGAATGTTTGACACCTGCACTGTCCAATGTTGAGGTCACTGGCCACATGTACCTATTGAGCACCTGAAGTATAATTTGTGCCACTGAAAAACTGAATTGTATTTTATTTTACTTATATTTAAATAGTCTCATGTGTCTAGTGGCTGCCACAGTGGACAATAAAGTTCTAAGTATTTCAGGAGTACCCAATCATTTTCATGAAGAGAGGACTGGGGTAAATATTCCAGAAGTTTTTATACACAAGCACAAAAGTGAGACCGAGGAAAGAAAGAGCCAACTTGAGTAGAGCAAACTTTACACAAAGGGAAGTTTCACGAGGAAGAAGAAATAAATAAAACCAGGGAGAGGGTGCTTTTCAAGCACAACCTGGCCACAGATTTTTCAAGCAGATTGTTGGCTCCCAAATAAAAGTTTGAACAGTTTTCATCAAAATCTCAAGATCCCATCACAAGCACGTTCGGATTTGACATGGTTAGTAAGTTATATATATCAGTCTATGTCTCGGTTTCTAAGTTTTACATACACTTACTATTTAACAGTATTTGAATTCTAATGTTTTTGAAAACACATGTATCTGTAGTTGAAAGAAAGTAGCTTTAAATACAAAACACTGTCTTGGGGTCAGAATAAACCAAAGGAAAGACTGACAATTGAAGCCTTTCGTTTCTAAAATATTAGATAATCAGTGCTCTAATAGAAATGAATAAATAGTTGGGGCGCCTGAGTGGTTCTGTCATTAAGTGTCTGATTCTTGATTTCATCTCAGGTCATGATCTTGCAGTTTGGGAGTTTGAGTCCCGCATCGGGCTCCACTGCTGATGGCACAGAGTCTGCTTGGGATTCTCTCTCTCCCACTCTCTCTCTCTCTCTCTCTGCCCCTCCCCTGCTCACATTATCTCTCTTGCTCAAAATAAAGAAACGTTAAAAATAAAATAAAATAAAATAAAATAAAATAAAATAAAATAAAATAATAAAAGCATTAGAAATAAATAAATAGTTTTTTGAAATACCCTAATTCAAGAGATTTAATTGTTGAAATACAGCCTGTTGTACAATTTTTAAAGCACAGACCTATGCAAACCGAACTGTCATACATTAAACTGAAAAAAAATCAGACAATTGACTCAATATTATATCTAGCATACAAAGTTATAATTTTGGTAAAAGTATTCATAATATTAAGTATAAAAGGAGGAAATGACTGTAAGCAATGGTGTCACATTAACGTGTTCTTTATGTTATGCTTTATACCAACATATAAAGTAAATTATTTTACTTTATTTTCTTATTATTTATAATAAAAATGACTTAATTGTTCTAATTTGCTTTTATAATGTTTCTCAAAAAGCATATAAATAAGGGTTCAGTTATTTCTTATAGCAAATAATTCTCTGTGAGATCATTTATGTTGTCCATTTTAATTCAAATGGACAGTACATCTCATGAGCTTTGCTTGATTTTCTGCCAATGTTTTAGTGTATTCTGTAGTCAAATAAGCTTAGGAAATAATTCCCTACAGCAAAAAGCCTGAGGCATACTTATGAGACTTTGGCTACATGCTGGTCACTACAAAAGAGCACTGGAATAACTTAGGTATAGAATTGTTTTAGTATTGGATGCTTATCTTCCAAATCAGACATATTACTGCAATATACTTGCATAATGCATGCAGACAAATGAACAGAGATATCAAAACAAGGAATTAGTTAACATTACATTATTTTTTAATATATATGCATTCAGGGGATGTAGACAACAGTAAATTCTTAATTGGAATGAAGAACAGAATTTGTAATTATAATAAATCTAGACTTAAAGAAAATCTAAGATTTACTGAACATTAGATAGAATTTATATATATATATATATGTATATATGTATATATATATACACATACATATATATGTATACATATATGTATATGTATACATATATACATACATATATACATATATATGTATACATATATGTATACATATATACATACATATATATATGTATACATATATGTATACGTATACATATATACATACATATATACATAAATATATATATTTCTTTAAAAATCTACAATTTTTCACTTATTATTTTTCAGTCACTGTGCCAGGCACCAAAGATACCAAAATGAAACTTCACAAAGAGCATCACCTTGGTCACTGATTCTCAATGGACAGTTCCTGGACCAAAAGCATCAGCATCACCTAAGAAACTGTTAAAAAATTAGTATTTTTAAGCAATACCTAGATTACTCAATCAGAAACTCTCACGATGATGCCCAGTAATCTGTGTTATGAAAATTGGAGGTGATGCTGATGCATAAGAACCACTGACTTAGACCATCACTCTAGTCTCCGGGAAAGGAAATTTAGGAGATAATTTGAGCATATGGATCAAAACGAAGGTTTGCTAGACACCAGTCTCCACTATGTCAGTAATTCTGTTTGAAGCTCTTTCATGGATACACTTGTTTGCCTATCCAGCGGTCACCGGCTTGTTTTGATTCCTATCAGAATAGGTTTTGTTAAAAGACCCATTTTATTAAAGTTTGAATGAATCAAGGAAAATGGACTTATTCTTAGCTTTTGTGGCAGCTCGTAAGTTTTCTAAACAAATCGTGTTAATATTGTCTTTGCTATTAATTGGTATGGAAAAAGGTACGTGACCAAATTCTGGTCAATGAGCTAAAAGGAAAACATCTGGGAAAGATTTTCTCATTCCTGAAAGGGAATTACGAGAAGAATTAGCTCTTCTTCTTATAGCACTGCCAGTGTTTTTGGATAGGATACCTAGCACTCCTACAGGTATTTCATAACTGGATGGGTCCTGAGGGCAAATCGAAAGTACTGAGAATGTTACAATAATTAAATGTAAAGAAATCGTAACACCCATCATATCACTGACCTGCTTAAACTATCCGAAAGAGACAACCAACTATATAAGGTGCCTTTCCTGATGTCCATCCTCCCTGCAGACTTTAGGTTATTCAAGATAATATCAATGTTTTCATGGTTTAAGCCACTATGAGTCAAAGTTCCTGTTATTTAGATTTAAAAACATCTTTGACACAGGATTTTAACACTGCCTTAGTGGGACTCCTTAATACCTGTTTACAACCCATATTTATACATCATAACAGAAAGCAAATATATTTTTTGAAAGTAAAGAGTAAAATATTTATTTTCACTCCACTCCCTTCTCCCTTTACTATTCTTGAGATATAACCAATTTTAACTCCTTATGTTTTAATTGTTTTGATGATCACTATCATAATTCTAAACAATATTCTTAACATTTACTGATTGAATGATAAATTTTAGATATATTGAATTTGAGCTATAAAATAGAATTATTTTTTAGCTTATTTATTTTGAGAGAGAGAACACATAAACATGTGGGAGAGGGGCAGAGAAAGAGGGAGAGAGAATCCCAAGCAGGACCCTTGCTGACACAGAGCCCGAGTTGGGGCTTGAACCCACGAACTGAGATCACGACGTGAGCTGAAGCCAAGGGTCAGATGCTTAACTGACCAAGTCACCCAGGAACCCTGCTATAAAATAGAATTATTATCCCCCTTACACACCTTCAGTTTCCCTTTTAGTCATCTACCTCCTCATTTATACATATTAATATTATTTTAGTTGTTTCAATAGTTAGCTTTATAGTTTTAATTAATGAAACCTATTCTCGAGATTTGGCCCATTCAATTTAAAGAGTTATCTTAATTTCCCAGACATTAGCTGAAGCAGTGATGCTGCTTTACTGTTCTACTTCTTTCCTCACTCTCTGTGTCTGTGAACTCTAATGTTTATCTCGTCCAGGTTCAAAATAGGCCCGTTAAATGCTCTGGAATTTTTCCAAAATAATTGAAAACATTGAAAATCATTAGTCATTGACATTTTGATGATATAAATGTTGGTCACTAAACAGTCGATTAGAAGGAGTAGGCATGGAAGCCAACACATAATTCTAGGTTCCTAAATCCATACCCCTGAACATAGAATCTCCTAACCATTACGATCAGATTGTTTCCTTTTTCTTACACTTCATCACCACGTCACACTTTAGTTTGCTTCATGTTTGAATCCTTGCATTCTTGCTTTTCTTCTTTCTGTAAGATTCAATTACTTATTCATTTATTTTCATTTTCTCTGGACAGAAGAGAACTACAGCTTTATCTTACCATGGAGGGCTTATATGGCTTATGATGTCCCACCCCCACTCCCACTCCTGGGGTCCACCACGGAATCCTTCAAAAAACCTTTTTTACTTCTTGGTCTATAGTGGACAAATGAGCCTATGTCTGTTGTACTGTATTTCTAAGATTTTTTTTTTCCAAATAAAATTCTAAGTTACTTCTATTGTGTTGGATCTCGTATTTTCCTTTTTGTTGGGTTTCTTTTATCATTTTTTGGACCAGAACCTTAAGTAATGTTTTAGAGATTTGTATAGGACTAAATGTTCTGTCATTGTATATCTAAAATAAATGCTTATTTTTACCCTTATATATAATTTATAGTTTCCGGATTCAAATCCTACTCAAACCTGTTTCATTAGTTTCTAGCATTTAATACCACTCTTAAAAGTCTGATGCCAGTGTGAAAACTTTGCTTTTGTAGGTTTCTGGATTTCTTCTTTAAAAGATTTTGGCTCATCCTTTTATACTTGAAAGTCAGAAATTTCAGAATAATGTGTCTAATTGCGGGTTTTTCATGTATTCATTGACCCCTTTCTTCATTTATTCTATAATGCACCTCAGTACATATTATATCTGCCTGACTTTGTACTTATTTTTTACTTACTTTGGCAATCATGTTTTTAATTAGCAAGAATTGTTTCTTCCTCTTCTATGCCTGCTCTTTATTCATAGTAGCCTGGGCTTGCATTATGAATATGATGTTTTTTTAATGATCCTCAGAATATCTGTTATAATAGGTAATATGTTCTCTTAGATCCATTCATTTCCTGTATTTCCTCCAGTCTATTGTTCTACTTTCTGTATCTGTCTCTTTCAGCTTTCCACTCAAAATACGATTCCACCGAACAGAAGGCATAAAAGTGGGCCATGGTGTGAGAGTGATTCCCTTTGGCTTGGGCTTCCGTTTGTGGAGCATAGAAGGCAGGCCATTGGATCAGGGCTTCCATAATTCCCAAACTTAAGAAGGACTTCACTCCAAGGGGAACAGCTTTGCTGTGCTTTACTCCTCCTGAGTGGAGCAGTGAAACTGCCTTTATTGATCTACTTTTCTAAGTTGAATACAGATACTCTTATCTCTCCAAGCCCAATCCACACCACACGTCCACCACTCTCTTTGGAAAGCAGCTTTGTGCTGTCCGACTCAGGTCAGGACAAGTGCTGGTGCCAGAGCTCTGTAATTTGGACAACAGAGAGGGAAATTGGGAGGATTTACCTTCCCAGGATTCCCTGTGTGCCTTGCACAGGCCTCCAATTAGCTCTGCTGATTGCAACCCTCCTTTGACTCTGGTAGGACCTGCCCACTCTGAACTTAGTGCATCTTTTCAGAACCAGCAGCTCTAACCTCTGCTGGCAGTTTTTTCATCTGGGTGTTTAATCCATGCCTTCTTCTGCCCCCATATGTCCATCAATACAATCTTATCTTCTTTTCTGCCTTTCAGAAATTGTCCAAAACACATCATCCACTGTCCTTGTTAGAGATTAAATCTTTTACCTATCACCTTAAACAAGGGATTATGTAAATTAGGATAATGGGATGGAAGTGATGACAAAATAAAAACCAAGGTTGGGGCGCCTGGGTGGCTCAGTCGGTTGAGCAGCCGACTTCGGCTCAGGTCACGATCTCGTGGTCTGTGAGTTCAAGCCCCGCGTCGGGCTCTGTGCTGACAGCTCAGAGCCTGGAGCCTGCTTCAGATTCTGTGTCTCCCTCTCTCTCTGCCCCTCCCCTGATCATGCTCTGCCTCTCTCTGTCTCAAAAATAAATAAAAACATTAAAAAAAATTAAAAAAAAATAAAAACCAAGGTAGAAGATGTCATGAAAACCAAGGTAGAGATATTCTAGGTGATCCTACAAAAGTTAAGGGAACTTTCAGAATTGGGAGAGAGAAAAACTGCAAGAATCATGTTATTCCATAGGCACTGAGTTCAATTCCAAGAAAAATCATCATTTTTTTTAATGGTTTATTTTCCCTCTTTAGGGGAAAAAACATCAAGGTTCTTTAAAATGAACTTTTAAAAAAGAAAATGAAAAGAAGCCAATTAACTTCTTCCTATCTAGAAATTTGAGCACTACTTGCAGGTGCATATAACCACGTGTGCATGAAAGTTTAATTCATGCAAGTATAACAAGAGACCACCAAAAGTTAAGACATTGAAATAAGACACTGGAATGAGCAGATACCATTCCTATCTTCACTAGGGTTTGCAAACTTTCATAGAAGGCAACATAATTCTGTGGGTCATACCTCTCTGATGATCCAGAGCAAATTCTTAGATGTTCAAACTTGAAGCCTTTTTGCTAACAGTCCCTCACTATGCCATACAGTAAGACTCAGAAATGTCCCCGCAATTTTCTCATGGCTCTCCTCAGGTAACTTAAATAGATGGATGTATCTGCACAGAGTTACGTAAGGTTAGCCTTAAGCTACAGTGACTGGTACCTTTTCTGAGACAACTGCCAAGTTTATGTATTGTTGTTATATACCTTAAGTTAAATTGTTTTCATTTCTTATTAAGACTAGGGAGGTTTACCTTACTAAAATATACTTAAGTCAAGAAATTGGGGAAAAGTGAAAAAAAAAATGGTGTGGCGATAAAGGCCAGAAGTACCCCATAATTTAAACTGGTATGTATATAAAATGTACTTGGATTTCTTCAATATTTATTTTTTCTTTTCCAATTTTTTTTAGACTTTATTATTATTTTTTTTTGTGAGAGAGGGAGAGAAAGAGAGAGAGAGAGAGAGAACGAGCAGGGGAGGGCTGGAGAGAGAAAGGGAGAGAGAGAGAGAGAGAGAGAGAGAACGAGCAGGGGAGGGCTGGAGAGAGAAAGGGAGAGAGAGAATCCCAAGCAGGCTCCTCACACCATCAGCGCAAAGCCCAATGTGGGTCTCAAACTCACAAACCATGAGATCACGACCTAAGCGGAAATCAAGAGTCTGACACTTAACTGACTGAGCCACACAGCTGCCCCTAAAATCTTTATTTCTTAATTATTGTATTATTTAAATTATGCATGAAGTGCGTACCAGGAGCCAGGGTTCATAGGAGACCAAACTCAGTCCTTCATGGTTTTAAACAGGCTATTCATTAAGGCAAGACTAGATTTGTAAGAACGGAAATAACCCTTTCCTTTTCCACATTTCTTTCTTGACCCATAAAAATGATAGTTTTGCAAACATTTCCGTCCTGTCAAGGAAGTACTAGGGAGGAAACTTATACCATATTCAGGTTCCTTCTCACTCTTCTCACTGGGAAGAATAACTTTTCTAATTGGCACCCTGGGCAAAGAAAGGTTATAGCTCACAGTTGACCACATCTTCCGCCCCAGACTTCTTTGTCTCTCTTACTCCCTGTCACCAGTTTTCCTACCAGTGATCTGTGATCTCTCTTGCCATTTTGGGCCCTCCTCACACACAAAGCCCACATGAATTTAAATAAGGTTAAGACTCTCAGCCCTTGCTTGCTGTGTTCTAGGGTATAGGAAAAGTCATTATACCCGATGTGGGTGAATAAGTAATTCTGTCCAGAGAATCCTACTCTCCCAAAATACAGGTCCCAAGGATTGCTTGAGGATCTCACTTTGTTCTCAAAGTCCAATTTTCTTCATCTGATATAATATAAACCATATTACAGGGGGTACGATATTTTAATGCTTCCCTCGTTTTTATGGCTGTTCTCGATTTGGCTAGAGCTCAGAAGTCAGGAGAGTGTATAAAGATTAGCATCTAACCAGTCTCAAACAATCAGTAAGGAGAAAAAAAAAACTTTCTAAATAACCATCACTGAGGGGCACATGGGTGGCTCAGTCAGTTAAGCATCTGATTCTTGATATTGGTTCAAGTCATGATCTTGTGGTCATTAAATTGAACCCCATGTTGATCTCCACACTGACATGGAGGCTTCTTGAGATTCTCTCTCTCCCTCTCTCTGTCCCCCCCACTCATGCACTGTGCTCTCTCTCAAAATAAATAAGTAAACTTAAAAAAAAATAACCATCATTGACAAAGATCCTTTGCAAACTCACAAAGAAATTAAAAAAGACCTTCTTATATAACTAAACATGTGCCCTAACTACAAGCCCTTGTAACAATACAAAAAAAAAAAAAAAAAGGCAAACACTTCTACTCTATTTTATTTTTCAGAATACACTATGATGCAATTATAGTTGCTTGTGTTTCAAAGAACCATTGAATAGCAGAACTGTCTCTTATTTAAATTAGCACAGGCAAAACAAGATCACTTTTTTGCAGATTTGTTACAATCGAAAATTACTTGCTTTAGAAGTACAATTTTTCCCCCTTTTGGGGAATCAAAGATGCTGCATATAGCATGTTGAGGGTTAAAACTCCAATACTCATTTTGCTGTGCAAGCTGAAAGAGCCTTTGTAGACCCTCTGCCCATAGGCCAGTATTTGATAGAAACCTTGCGCTGTAGGGAGTTTTAAATGTCTCCGGGAACTTTCCGCAATTATCCCTTGTTGAATTAGCAGAATCAATAGGGCACCCAAAGAGGCCCCTGTGAATTTCTGCTTGTTACCTTGGGGGTGTTTTTACTTTCTTAAACCTTCCAGGGTTGTTAATCCTGCAATTTTAAAGCTAAAATGGCTGTTGTATGTAAAGCAATGTGGTACAAAGCTTTCAAGGTCTCTGATAACTAACTTTCTGCAATGTCCTTTGTTTTATTAACCAGACCACTGGGGCTATCCCACATTGTCCCTAGATTTCGTGTGCTTTCCCTGTAGGCTCAAAGGCAGCCACTTAAGACATCCTTAAATGTTTCAATTACATACAAGACCCACTTTAGCTCTGAGATTGCAAGACCATCAGCCTTTCCAAGATTTGACATACCTAGAGACCAATCAGGAAGTCACAGGAGATAATAGTTGTGGGTCTGCTAATACAGCAAGAAACAACTGTACAAAACTGGGAAATATTCTCTTTATGTGCTGGTCACCTCCATCCACTGCCTTGAATTAGAAACACTGCTTTCAATTGTACTCTTGTACTTACCTGAATATTTTTGTTTTAGTGTCCTACCTCAGTTTCCTAAACATTGGCTTATGATTTCATAAATTTCATGGGCCAAAAAATAATCTTATAACTTCTATATTTAATAAGATTTCTCTCCTTTGTTAGAAAAATTCTCAGGCTTCATTTTAAATGCCCGTTCTATTAATTCTATAGCTTTTGTTTTCTTTTGTTTTATGGCTTTCCTGAGAAGCATAAAAAACTGATAATTGCAAACTGTTAAGTCAGTCCTGAAGCAAAGAATGATGGGAGGATGCATTAATACCATACATTCCTTCCTGATGTACTTTATTTGTTCTGAGAAGATGCATCTGTGAGTTCGAATGGATGAAGGGGAAGATTATTGCCCATAGACTCTGCTTTTATAAATAATTTTCTTCAGAGAAAACACTATCAAGAGAGAGCATTCTTTATGATACTTCATATCCATATCTAATGTCAGAAAAATGTATTTGAATGATTAGGTGCTAGCGAAAAAAATTAAAAGTGGGGAAAAATTCCCCATTCAGCTCTACACACCCATGGTGATCTGGCACTTTTTCCAAAAATGCTTTCCAAACTTCGAGGGAAAAAAGTGATATTGAATCCTATTTATATAATCTTAGTTTAAGCTGCACATTAGTTTAGAGCGGTAAAATGTGAAATACAACAGTCATGTTTTAAGTCTGAGTATGTAGTAGAGCCCCTCCCTAAGGAATGTGTTGAAAACTTCAAGACAAGGGAAGGAAACCTGGCTATGTGCCTGTGCGCAATATTCCCCATGACTCTGTAACACAGACCACCCATTCAGACTGTATGTTACCATATATGGGAGACAAAGGAGCAAAAATTGTACAAAAGGTACCCCCCTGCTGAGCTTGGGGCTCAGCATTTTGAGTCTTAGCCCACTGAGCCCTTGCTGGCACGAACAAAGCTGCTTCCTGGAAAAAAAGCCTTAGTGTCCCAACTCTCTGTGTGTGACTCACCACTACATATATCCTTTGATACCTTTTGAGACCCATGAACCCTACACTGAGTCTGTGTGTAAAGTATGTGCATGCATTCAAGGTGAAACTCAGAGCCGTGCTCTGCTATTCTAAATAATTATAGATACATCTGGCTGATACAACTTTGCATCTATAGAATTTTTTCTTGGTATTACTTCTGGCTGAGTGTGTGTGTGTGTGTGTGTGTGTGTGTGTGTGTGAACTCCTAGTCAGAAATATAATTGACAATGAGCACAATCAATTTTATAATTATTCTAATTATGTTGAAGTTTAAATAGGTTATGAAGGGAAAAAACAAAAGCTTTTTGGAGAAGGTATGACTTTTGATGAAAATGTAGGTCTTCTAGGATCATTTTCTCAGGTTTCTTTTTATAAAATGAACTAGTCACTAGAACAAAATCATCATTTTGCAGAGATTTTTTTTCTTTTATTTTTCTTTCTTTCTTTCTTTCTTTCATTCTTTTTTATTTTTTTTACAATGTACAAAATCCCAAGTACCATATTAGTTTCTATGGACCATCTCAAACATGTCCTGGAACCACTATAATAATAATGTATATGCCAATTATAAGCAAATCCACCTTGCCACTACAGCAATCTTTCCTACATTTGTTAGCACTTTTTGTTTCTTGGTGCTGTAATTATCTTTTTACATACCTGTCTCCCCCATTAGACTCAAAGGTCAGATGTAAAAAGGTTTAGCATATCATAGGCATTCAATGGTTTCTTTAGAAATGGTTAATTAATAAATACCAAGTGCACGTTTCATCTTATTTCATAATGAAATACAATTTGCATTTATTTCCTCCACTAGTGACTTCTAGATGTAAGAAAAGCATCCGTATTCCCATAGATGATGAGATTATTTCGCAAAATGCTTTGTCACGGATGTTACACCTAATACTTGACTCCTCACTGTTCCCCTAATTCATCTGTTAGTAAATCTTATTTTCTACAGTCTGATCTCACATTTGCTCATTGCCATAGAACTCACTCCTGTGATTCCATACTAGTTTCACATAGCCTTTTTGGTTCATGCCTTTCACAAGTAACAACTCCATAATTACACTTAAAAACAAAACAAAACAACAAAAACAAACAACAAACAAACAAAAAGAAGAGCTACTTCCAATACCCTTTGGCCAAATGCTTACTTACTTCTCTCACTTGAGTTTTAATATACACCATATGAAGGTTTTGGTTTTAACTCTTAGAGCTCATCATTTTCAGTGAATGTGTTAATATTCCTTAAGTATCCATTCCTTCCATAAATCTCTAAATACCTTTTGCAAAATTCATGGGAGAATCACTATATCTTTATATAGACCAGTTCAACATCACTGCCCTACATGTTATAGCAGGGATTATGAGAATTACTGATGCCTTAAGCACACAGAAAATAAGACCAGTGCATCTGCAACGATTAGTTTATATATTGGTAGAATAAAAGTGAATTATCTAAGAACATCTTTCTGTCCTCTCAAGTTTTAGGAATTTGGTGAATTATATTTTCTTTCTTAGAAGTTCAATAAGTATGTATACAACAAACATAAGTAACTATTTTCTATTTTCTTGATTATTACTAAGACATTTTCAAAAAGAACTAATATTATTTTTAATTTCATTGTCTAGTCCATAAGAAATACCAAGTTCTGCACAAAATTCTCTGTACAATCACAACACTGATATAAAGCTTTACAATTCATTTAAGTAACCTGGATTTGTATTCATAATACTATCCAATGAATTCTGTAAAGGTATTATAATTCAGATTAAATAATATTCTTTCTGATTTAATAATTAACAAAAGTCTAAACATTTGTACTGGTGGGATATATAAGTACATCCACATGTATTTCAGCATTTTACAATTAAACCATATAGAGATGATAGCAAGTCTAAAGTATAGAACTTTTTGTTAGAGATAGAAGGGGGGTACATTCTCATATAACTTCCAATGAAGATTCCAACCTATGGAGAAAAACATCACATGCACACACACGCACTCACACATGCACATACACACACACACACACACATACACCTCATTTATTTACAGTATTATTTATAATCTATTTAAGAACAAGTAAATCTAGGAATCTACAGATACAAAAGTGGCTTAGGATGTGAGAATTTTAATTTCACTTTCTCTGTTGTTACTTTTTTTCTATATGAAATCCATATCATAAACAATTTCAAAAAAAAAAAGATAACTCCAAGAAGATGACAAGAATGTTAGAGTTCTCTCCTGCATGAGATTATTTAACCTAAGCCCCCTCAACTGTGAAAAACTGGGGATGCAACTTTGAGAAAACATTTTGAATGTGACAGCAAAATTACTTTGTGATGTTTATACATTTTTCATAATGTTGTTCCCAGTAGAACTGATTTCTATATTTCTTACAGCGATGGTATGAAGAATCAGCCTTTTAAAAAGATCAGGATTTGCTGACGCTGCTGTTAGAGTGCCTTGTTAGCTAAGAGACAATGCTATGGTTAAATGCAGCATAGTAATAACTTTGAGGAATTAGGAGGTATCAAGAAAGGCAGTTGTATGGCCTTATGTATTCACATTTGTGTGAGAGAAAAGGAGAGAAAAGAGAAAGAGGAAAACACTGAGGTAGACAGAAATGAAGTAAGACAGCCAGAGCAGAGAACACAAACAATGTGCCACTGAGTTCGATAAATCTATACTTATTTTTTACATCCTGCAAGGTCATAGATGATGCTGATACTGGTCTCCTAGCAACCCACTCTACTAAACCTACTTTTGTCCCAATCACTGGAGAATGGGTTTGGTGCTTTGAGCTGTTTCAACGTGAAGAAGAAAGAATCGGAGTGATACGAACCAACTACTGATGTCCAAAATAATAAATGTGTGTGCACACACAGAAACACATATCAGTTCTGGGCTCTTCCCTAAGTCTACAAAGTTTAGAGTGGTCTTCCTACAAATTTCCTAGAATTGAAAATGAAGTTCTCATTATCATACCATAATCATTTTCTTTTAAAAATCCAAAATACTGGGACGACTGGGTGGCTCAGTGGGTTGGGCATCCGACTGCGGCTCAGGTCATGATCTCACAGCTTGTGAATTTGAGCCCTGCAACGGGCTCTGTGCTGACAGCTCAGAGCCTGGAGCCTGCTTCAGATTCTGTGTCTCCCTCTCTCTCTGCCCCTCCCCTGCTCATGCTCTATCTCTCTCTGCTTCAAAAATAAATAAAACACTTTAAAAAATCCAAAATACTAATATTTATGTAGTACACATAATACATAAGACACTTCTATATAAGACACATAAAGTAAAATATATACCAACATAACTGGTACTGGTATCTAAGTTACAAAATGAATTAAGGAAAAATAAACTAAATTTAAATACAGGCATTATTACTTTTAGGTTGGATATTGAAAAAGTAAAAGTTTTACATGTATAAATTGCCATCTTATCATGTTTCATCCTTCAAGTTCAGAAACCATAGTTTCAGAATTGGTTGCTATGACTCTAAATTTTACAGACTAAGTTTTCTCTTGAGTAATTTTTGGCTTCCTTTTTGAAGGTTATATTTTTATTTAATCTTTGGGTTCTATGATTCCAAGTTTTCACGTCACTTTCCTACCTCAACAATCCTATTGTTATATTTCTTCATTTTCCTGGAGGTCTTCTTAGTCTGTGTTTTCACAGCTCTATAAAACATAATGAATGTATTTTCTTCTATTTTGAAATATGTTATCCCATTTGAAATAATTTATTTCATTAGATGATGAAAAAATTTTATATTTTGTCCATTTAATTTCTTAAGAGTGTAAACAACATAAATTATTATTTCTTAGTGAAAGCTGATCTAGTTCAACATAAACTTTAACTCAGAAACTCATCTCGCAAAGATTAACTCCAAATGGATTTAAAGACCTAAATGTAAGACCAAAACCCATAAAATAGCTCTGTGAGAATTCTAGAAACCAGCTGAAAAGGTATAGTACTCAAGCCACTGTAAATCCCACCCAGATGGAATTCTAGTGAAAAGGGTAGGAAAATTTGTGGCATTGGCATGCCTACCCTGTATAGTGTGGGGCAGCAGAGAGAAAATCACTTACCAGGGCTCTCTTAGGATAGAAACAAGAGAGTGACCCACGTGTTCAATGTTCTGACTTGTCTGGGAGCTGCCTGAGAGATGCATTTCACTCTCACCTGACACAGAGCACTAACAAGACCATTGTCAGAGTTTGGAAGTTGCTGAAAATAAAGTAGTACCTTAGACCTGCAGTTCTATAAGTAGATGTCGAGAGAGCAAGATATCAAAAAGGTTTAGGAGACCTAAGAATCCTGAGATCAGCTAAAGGTTTAAGTGGCCGATGAAAGTCTTTGCCTACATAAAACCAGTGTGGAAAGACTGGGAAAGATTTCTTTCTCCCCCTGCTCAATGCCCAAATTCCAGAAAAACAAAACAAAGCAAAACTATGAAACACAAAAATATAAAGGTACCTGGCCTACGAAAGGATCAAAATAACACTCCAGAAACTGACTCTAAAGAAACATAGGTCTAGGAGCTGCCTGCCAAACAATTTAAAATAACTATAATAAGATGCTCAGTGAGATCAAAGAGAACATAGATAAATGACCAAACATAATCAGGAAAATGAACAAAAAGAGAATATCAGCAAAGAGCTAGAAACTATAAAGAACAAGACAAATTCTAGAGCTCAAAATAAAATAGCTGAACTGAAAAAAATTGTTAAAACTGTTCAACAGCAGACTTGACATGCAGAAGAAGGAATCAAAGTACTTGAAGACATGACATTTGAAGTTACCTAGTCTAAGGGGGGGAAAAAAGAATGAAGGAAAGCAAAGGGAGCCTCAGGACTTTATGAGACATCATCAAATGGATCAGTATATACACTGTGAGAATACTAGAAGGAGAAGAGAGAAAGGGGTAGAGAGCTGATCTGAAGAACTAATAGCTGAAAACTCAACAAATCTGAGGGAATACATGGACATACAGATTCCACAGCTTCAGGAACTCTAACTGCATTGATTCAAAGAGAACCACATCAAAACATATTACAGTCAAAATGCAATTTTAAAGACGAAGAGAATATCTTGAAAGCAGCATGGGAAAAGTGATTCATTAGATACACAGGAGGTTTTACAGCAGAAATGTTATAGGCCAGAAGAGCAGGGAATGATATATTCTAATTGCTAGGGAAGAAAGAAAAGCCAACCAAGAATACTGTATCTGGAAAAACTGTCCTTTAAGAGTGAAGGAAAAATTACAGTTTTTCCTGATGAACAAAAGATGAGGTTGTTCTTTACCACGAGACTTGCAAAACGAGAAATGTGAAGGGTAATCCCTCAAGTTGATATAAAGGATGATAGATAGACATACAAAAGCATATGAAAATATACAGCTCTCCAGCAAAGATGAATATAGAGAGATATCATATTGTGTACTATTACACAAATAAATAGTTACCTCCTTTTGATAAATATAGGAAAGTGTACTATATTGTGAGTTTGGTGCATAGAATTTAAAAGACAAAAAAACTGGGGTGCCTGGGGGCTCAGTCAATTAAGTGTCTGACTTCAGCTCAGGTCATGATCTCACGGTCCGGGAGTTCGAGTCCCGCATCGGGCTCTGTGCTGATGGCTCAGAACCTGGAGCTTGCTTCAGATTCTATGTCTCCCTCTCTCTCTGCACCTCCCCCATTCGTGCTCTGTCTCTCTCCCTCTCAAAAATAAATATTAAAAAGTAAATAAATAAATGACAAAAAACTAACTTCTTAAAGCTATGTTTATGAATATATAATGTATAAAATGCATTTGGGACACCAGTAACATGAAGGGGACGGAGCTGGAAGTAGTGGTATTTATATGCAATTGAAGTTGCTATCAGTTTAAAATAGAATATTGTAACATTAGGATGTTGTATATAATTGCAATAGGAACCAGAAGAAAAAATCTATAGACTATACACAAAAGGAAATGAAGTATATAATATAAAAATAAATAAATAAATAAATGAAACAGAGAAGAAAACAGGGACAGAAAAAATGCTATAAGACATACAGAAAATAACTTACAAAATGACAATAGTAAGTCCTTAAGTAGTAATTAGTAAATTACTGTGATAACAAAGACAACTAAGGAGACTATCAGAAAACTGCAGACCAATAGTCCTGATATATAGTGATACAGAAGTCTTCAAAAAAAAAATAATACTAGGAAACAGAATTCAACAGTACATTATAAGTATTATACACCACAATCAAGTGGGATTTAATCCTGGAATGAAAGGATGGCTCAACATATGAAAATCAATTAATGTAAGGCACCACAATAACAGAAAGAAATGCAAACATGAAAAAAAAAACATAATCATTGTAATTGATGCAGAAAAAGCACTTGAGAAAATTCCACACCCTTGCAATGATGAAAACATAGTGTAGTAGGAAATTACCTGCCTCAAAGGCCACTTAAGAAAACCTCACAGCCAACATCATACTCAACTGTTAAAAGACTGGAAGCTTTTCCTCTTAAGAACATGAGCAAGGCAAGAATGCCCACTCTCCCCACTTCTATTCAACACAGCATTGGAAGGCCTAGCCAGAGAAATCAGGCAAACAAAAGAAAGCAAAAATCCATATTGGAAAGGAAGAAGTAAACTTATCTATATTTGCTGCTGATGTGATCGTATATGTAGAAAACCTTAAACTTACGACCAAAAAAAAAAAAAATTTGAATTCACAACTGAATTCAGTAAAGCTGCAGGATACAAAATCAACACACACACACACACACACACACACACACACACACACAATCTGTTGTTTCTATACACTAACAATAAACAACCCCAAAAAAGCATTAAGAAAACAGATCCATTTAGGGGCACCTGGGTAGCTCAGTTGGTTCAGTGTCCAATTTCGGCTCAGGTCATGATCTCACGGCTCGGGAGTCTGAGCCCCACATAGGGCGCTGTGCTAACAGCTTGAAGCCCGCACTGTGCTTTAAAATCTGTGTCTACCTCTCTCTTTGCCCTTCCCCCATTCAGGCTCTGACTCTCTCTCTCCTCTCTGTCAAAAATAAATAAATATTTTGAAAAATTAAAAAGAAAAGAGATCCATTTATAACAGTATCTAAAAGAATAAAATAGGAATAAGCTTATTTAAGGTGGTAAAAGACCCATACACTGAAAACTACAAAACATAGCTGAAAGAAATTAATACACAAATAAACGAAGACATACAGTGTTCATGGATTAAAAGATTTAAAGTTATTAAGATGTCCATACTACCTAAAGTGATCTACATATTCTGCAAAGTCTTTCAAAATCCCAACAGCATTTTTTGCAGAAATACAAAATCTATCATAAAATTCATACAGAATCTCAAGGGACTCCAAAACACCATAATACTTTATTTTGTAAAGGACAAATTGAAGGACTCACATTTCCTGATCAATACACATATTAGAAAGTTTAATTAATTACAACAGTGTGGCAATGGCATAAAGACAGACAACAGAGTAATGAAATAGAAGGTGAAATCCAGAAATAAACCCTGATTTATAGGGACAAATGATCTTCAATAAGGCAGTCTCTTCAATAAACGTGAAGTGGGAAAAGTGGATATCCACATGTAAAAGAATGAAGTGGGACCCTTACCTTACACCATACACATAAATTAACTCAAAATGGAGTAAAGGCCAACATGTAAAACTAAAAACTTCTAGATGAATTTTTAGATGAAAATTTCTAGATGAAATTTCTAGATGAAAATATAAAATTTCTAAATGAAAATTTCTCGAAGAAAATATAGGTGGAAAGCTTCAAGACATTGGACTTACCACTGATTTCTTGGATGTGATACCAAAAGCCCAGGGAACAAAAGGAAAACAGGCAAATGGCATTACATCAGACTTAAAACTTTTGTGCGTCTAAAGACGTAATCAAGAGTGCAAAGACAACCTATGGAATGGAAGAGAATATTTACAAATCATGTATCTGTAAGGGGGTAATACCAGGATATATAAAGAACTTTTGCAATTCAACAACAACAACAACAACAACAACAACAACAACAAAATAACCTGAATGAAAAATGGGTAGAGGGGCACCTGGTGCCTCAGTTGGTTAAGCGTCTGACTTAGGCTCAGATCATGATCTCACAGTTCTTGAGTTTGAGCCCTGCATCAGGCTCTCTGCTGTCAGTGCAAAGCCTGCTTTGGATCCTCTGTTACCCTCTCTCTCTGCCTCTCCCCTGCCTTGCACACATACCCTCTCTCTCAAAAATAAATCAACATTAAAAAAAGGAAAAAAATGGGTAAAGAACTTGAACAGATATTTTTCTAAAGACAATATAAAAATAATCAATCGTATGAAAAATGTTCAACATCACTAATTACAGAGAAATGCAAATAAAAATATCAGTAAGCTATCACTTCACACTCCTTAGAATGACTAGTATAAAAAAATAAACAACAAGTTAGGTAAGGAATGTGGAAAAAGTTGGAACCCTATGTACTGTTGGTGGTATTGTAAAATGGTTCATCTGCTATGGAAAACAGTGTGGAAGTTCCTCAAAAAATTAAACATACTAATTACCATATGACCCCTAAATCTCACTTTTCATACATATGCAGAAAAATTTCAAAGAGGGGCTCAAAGAGATGTCTGCACACCCAAGTTCACAACAGCACTATTCACAGGAGTCAAGAGGTGGAATAAGCCAAAATGTTCGCTGATAGATAAGCGGATTAACAAAATGTGGTAAACACATACAATGGACTATTAGCCTTAAAAATAAATAAAAATAAAATAAACCCTGTCACGTGTTCTAACGTGGATGAACTTTGAGGACATCATGCTAAGTGAAATAAGCCAGTCACAAGAAAACAAACACTGTTTAATTCTATCACATGAAATAAACTGGTCAAATTCATAGAAACAGAGTAGAATGGTGGTTACTAGGGAACAGGGGGAAAGATAAAAGGGGAGTTGTTTAATGGCTATAGTTTCAGATTTGTGTGATGAAAAAGTTCTAGAGACCTGTTTCGCAACAATGAAAATATACTTGACATCACTCAACTGTACACTTCAAATTGGTTAATATGGTAAATACTATATATATATTTAAAATAAATGTGCACATATATGTATATGCATTTAATTTTTTTTTAAGTTTATTTTTGAGACAGAGAGAGACAGAGCATGAACGGGGGAGGGTCAGAGAGAGAGGGAGACACAGAATCGGAAGCAGGCTCCAGGCTCTGAGCCATCAGCCCAGAGCCGGACGCGGGGCTCGAACTCACGGACAGCGAGATCGTGACCTGAGCCGAAGTCGGACGCTTAACCGACTGAGCCACCCAGGCGCCCCGTATATGCATTTATATATGTGCATACATGCATGTGCATATGTATATATATATGTATATATATGTGTATATATATATATATATATATATATATATATATATATATATATGGAATCCACAGTGGATAAAGTTTCTGTGAGGCCAATATTCATGTTTGTAAACCAGTGTAAGACATGATTGTACAATGTCATGTATTGACATCTGTGAAAACTTTCAATTTTCACTTTATGTTCTCCGTCCTTCATCGATAGCATCTTTACCCCAACGGTGTCATATCCCCTTACCTTTTAGGTACAGTTCATGCTCCAGGTTCCTAACCCCTTCCTCTGTTGATGATAAAAGAATCAGTATCCTCATGCATGTGCAATCAATCTATATTATATACTAGGTATACCTTTTAAACCTATTATTCCAATAAACAAAAATAATATCCTCCTAGATTAATACATTTTCTTCCCCAGGGAAGCTATAAGAAAGATTTGACAAGTGATGGTTACCTTCATTTTCTATCTACAAATCACACTTCTGGTTTTCTATAAGCCAAATTCATTAAGTATGTAGTAGATCCACTGATTTGCTATTTGTTTAAAGAATAAATTAACACCTTAGTATCAAATGTGATATATTTCACCCGCTAGTTTATCTTTTCTTCATATTTTTATTTATTCAAATATGTGTTAAATGACAGTCATTAGATTTACAGCTCCCAAGTCCTAGAGGCTGGCTCCCAGTCTCGATCTCCTTCTCCCTCTCTACAGCCCCATCATTCACGGCTTGAGTCTCTCCAGCATCTGCTGATAACATAGTAATCATTCTGAGACAGCCCTGGGGAGTCTATATTCTTATTGAACAGAGTTTCCAGGTTATGGCTAATATTGAGTTACCTACAGATCTTAACAAGAGGCAAAAATGAATATTCAAGGATTCTGAAAGAGAACAGGCACTTCTTTTGGTGCAAAGGGCTCGAAACAGGGACATGGAAAAGGCAGATGGAGAGAAGGCCACACAGGTGTTCAGTGGAGACGGTAGAGCAGAGGTATGGAAGTGTGGACAGGAAAATAGGGGAGTTAGGACAAAGGGATAGCAATATCGGGAAGCAAAGTCCAGAATCTCCGACTTCAAATGTAAAGTCACCATGAGTGGTACTGATGATGAACAAAGCGTAAATGATATTAAAGTCAATATTCCATGGTAATATTAATATGTATCTATAGGCCTAATAAATGGAGAAAGAAAAGGATGAGTTGTGTAAAAATCACAATAGTTATGTAATTATTAATATTTCAGCTTTGAAGTTAGTCGAATAATGGACTTGTATTCCATTCCTTTTCTGAGCCATTGTTTGACCTTAGCAAATTATTTAATCTCACTAAACCTAAATTCTTTCCCCTATAAAACAGATGTGTATTAAAACAGACACAGTAAATTTACCCAGCTTGTAGCATTATAAGAATTACACATATGACACTTGGAGCAGATCCAATGCTTAAAAAGAATTAACTATCATTGTTAACTTATATAAATGCATACGATTCAAGACACTTACATAATAATCTGTTGTTATTTTTATTATAGATATACAGCAAATGAAATGAAACACGTGAAATTGCTTTTTAACTATAAAATTTGTAGTGCCACTTTTCATTGGCTCATTAAGAGATTTCTCAACCAGTTCTTGAAAGAACTCAAAGAACGATTAGCCTCCTTTGCAACCAAAGACAACTGTGTGGCCTATTTCTGGCCGATAAAATGTAAAGCCAGTCTAGTTAGGGCTTCCAGAAAAGCTCTTTTGCTTTATATCCCCCAAAAATTCATCATAAAAAATAAAGTCCGCCATGCTTCTCTCTTCTTTGCTTTCTGTAGCGTGACAGACAAAATAACGCTTGCAGATTCTCCAGACAGCTTCCGACCATGACAAAAAGGCCAAGAGAATGAATGACTGCAATTCCTACTAGAATGAGAAGAACTGCCTCATGTGGTCTCATGATGGGAGGAATCCTTATTGGTTAGACCACTATTAGCAAGTTTTTGTATTAATTGCAGCCAAAGCCATTCCTTTTTTTTTTTTAATTTTTTTTTTTAACGTTATTTATTTTTGAGACAGAGAGAGACAGAGCATGAACAGGGGAGGGGCAGAGAGAGAAGGAGACACAGAATCTGAAACAGGCTCCAGGCTCTGAGCTGTCAGCACAGAGCCCGACGCGGGGCTTGAACTGACGGACGGCGAGATCATGACCTGAGCCGAAGTGGGACGCTTAACCGACTGAGCCACCCAGGCGCCCCGAGCCAAAGCCATTCCTAATAAGCACAACATTTTAACTACATTACACTTAGTCTTCAAAACTTATAATTTATATACTAGCCCTTGGAAATTACTTATGTACTGTTTTAAGTTTATAATCGTTACTATGGAGTATTCTCTATTGGCCCAGACACTAAAGTATTTCATCTCTGAGAAAAAAATAGGAAGAGATCACAAGCAGCCAGGCAGAGCATTACTTTGTAACCAGGACAAGGCACATTTAGGATACAAACCCAGTGTGCTGACGGATTCTGTGTTATTCTGCCATATTTCTTAGGCTTTATTTTCCCAGTATGAAATGCATGTAGTATTTCTATTTCACAGGGTAGTAGCTCGAATTAATGAGATTGTATTTACCAAAATGTGTTAGAAAGTACACAGAACAGTAAATATTCAGAAAGTTAATTGTTTTTTAGCCTGATAGTGAACCTTGGGACTCACTGTGGCAGTCCATTCCTTCTCTGTTTACAAACACAGCTAGTTGGTGAATTATCTGCTCTACTGTATTATTCATATCTAGTTATGGAACTAAGATAAATGTGACATTACCATCACTTGTAGCATGTGGCTAAAATTCCAATAGTTCTGTGGTTATTTTAACATTGGTTTTGAATGAAGTGATTGACTATTGTTAGTATTCTCTAAATGAGATATAGATTTCTCATATGTCTATAAAATTATTTAAATAGTCCTGACTTGGGGGACACCTGGGTGGCTCAGTCGGTTAAATGTCTGAATTTGGCTCAGGTTATCTCACAGTTCGTGAGTTCGAACCGCACATCAGGCTCTGTGCTGACAGCTTGGAGCCTGGAACCTGTTTCAAATTCTGTGTCTCCCTCTCTGCTCTTCCCCTGCTCATGCTCTGTCAATCTCTCTCTCTCTCTCAAAAATAAATAAACATTAAAACTTTTTAAAAATGAAACAATAAAAATACATAGTACTGACAAGGAAGTGAAGGTAAAATCACGTTAAGGTGAAGATTAAATTAGGAAAGGTAAATGGGGCACCTGCTCAGTCAGTGGAGCATGCGACTCTTGATCTCAGGGTTGTGACTTTGAGCCCCATATTGGGCATGGAGCCTACTTAAAAAAATAGCAATAGCAATCATAATCATAAATAAATTAGGGAAGCTAAATGGAAGACCTCTTTGGATGAATCAGTTGGTAATTATTGTTAAAAAAAAAGTTACTTGGATGTCTACATCATCTTCTCTAATAGACTGTGAGGCAGTGTTTCTCAATCTTGGCAATGTTGACATTCTGGATTGGATAATTCTTTGTTAGGGAAAGGGGCATATCCTGTATAGGCTCAGACGTTCAGCAACGATGCTGTCCTCCACCTCATGGACATCCCACCTTCTAACCAAAGATGTCTCTAGAAATTGCCAGATGTACCCTTGGGGACAAAACTGGTCCCTAATTGAGAAAAGCTGCTGTAATTCATCAACGTGAGGAAAGCAGTACCTTGGATCCATGAGGCTTACGAGAAAAAAAAAAGTTAGTTAAATTGATTTGAATGTGTGTGAATAAGCATTTACATCTACGTTAGCGATTCCACTAATACTATTTTCTTTCTTGGCACTATTAGCAAGTTCTTGTTGATTCATAGATCTCAGAATTGAATAATGAAGTTTTGAACATCGAAATTTAATTAGACATTAAAATTTATAAGCACATACAGTCATGTTTAATTGACACTGAAAACTGAAGACATAATATTTAAGTAGCATAACTAAAATAGAAAAGAACTATTTTAGAAATAATTGTATACCATTCTATAATATTGAGAAAGCAGCCACAGAATAATTTCATGTAAATTCTGTATCTACTAACTGATTTTTGGATAGCCAAAAAATTTTAAATATCTTTGCAAGTGAGAATATCCATTGTATAATTTGAAAAATTCTAATTTAGGTTCTATGTAGCCGGCAGGCAAAGATAGAAAATCTCTGATAAAATAAATTATGCAGTTTGATTGAATTGATGTGTATCCATGTCAAAGATTAAAAGTGAACATTCTAAAATGAGAGTGGCTGTTGAACATGTTTGTAATTTAGATAAATGTACAACTGATTTAGGCATATTTTAATTGGTGCATCTAGAGTTTTTTTTTATAACTTCCTATAAAGAAGTGGTTTATTTTCTAATTTTCTATTTTCATCTACAGGAAGTATAAAACACATCCTGTAAAATTACAGAGAAAAGAAATCTTTAACTTTTTAGGGTAAGGAACATAGTCTTTTACACCAAAATAAAAATTAAGTCAATCACTGTTTTTTTTTTTTTTTTTGTTGTTGTTGTTGTTGTCATTTTCCCCTGTAAGGTGAGAGAAGCTGAGGGAACAAAGAGGAATTTTTTGAGGATTAAGCATACTGGAGATGAAACACTTAGGCAAATCAATGAAATGACAGATTTTTGAGCCAAATGTTGTTAGAGGTCTTTTAGAAAACAAGCCAAACTTAAGAGGGTGCTCATATAAATTCTATTTATTCATATAGTTCTCAATTTATCTAAGGAAAGAAAATAAAAGTAATACTTAATGAATGTCTAGTAAGAACACATTACGTAATATAATCCCTCCTCCAACCTAGTTGCTGGTACATTTGCAGGATTTCATAGTCGAGTACACTATATTTCAGCTTCAACTAATTTGAGCGAGATGATAATCCATGCTATTTACTCTATACTACAGTAGGTAAGAATCCCGTGTAGAAACCTCAATGTAGCTCTCTTTGGGGAAGGTGGGAGATTTTTAAAAATGCATCCATACACTATTTTTGTAAGCGATGGCTTTTTTTTTAATGTTTACTTATTTTTTGGACAGAGAGAGAGAAGGTGTGAACAGGGAGGGGCAGAGAGAGGGAGACAGAGAATACCAAGCAGGCTCCGCATTGTCAGCACAGAGCCCAATGAGGGGCTTGAAGTCATGAACTGTGAGATCATGACCTGAGCCAAAATCAAGAGTAGGACTCAACTGACTGAACCACCCAGGCACCCCCATAGACTTTTATTATAGGCATGGATTTGGTGCTAGGTAAAAGTACAGATTTTTAATAATAATAATGATAATAATGTTCCACACTCTGAGAATTTGCCTAATTAAAAATTATTCAATAATTTATTAGTTTTAAAAAGAGGTCATATATACAAATTATTGTTTAGATTAAGTCTCTGTTTGACTCTAATTTCCTTATAAATCACTGACAATGGTATACCACCATTAACTATGGTATGAAATAATAGCTTTTTATAAATAAAGGCTCAATAATTTTCGATGCATTTTCACTTACTCCTATTTAGTTACTTATCATAACTGTATGAGTAACCTAAAAGAACTAATTAATTTAATGAGTGATAAAGTCTCATAATTCCAAAAAGTATTTGGAGGGATTTGTAATAATATACACAATATAACATGATGACCATGATTATTACAAGCATAAAGTCAAGGGGAAAATAAAGAAAAGTATATTAATGTAAAGGTAAAGTTAAATAAAATCCATGCCAGAATGACCAATACAGTTCTGAGAAATTTGTTACACACATAAAAAAATAAGAAATTTCTAGAAAATAAAGCAGAGGGAAACACAATGTATGAGTCAGAGGATATAAGGAGTAATAAACTAGCTTTTTGGGATCGACTAATCATTCTTGATTTAAAAAACAGAATTTTCTGTCCTTCTCAAATAAGACACGAAGTAACAGCGATAAACAACAATCTTAAAAGACACTTTTCATTATACACACATTGTGTTTCTCAGAGCCCTTTTCTCATAATGTTCCTCAAAGTAGGAAAATGTTATATACCTAATATATTTCAGTGGAAGTTAGTGTTTACTTTTCTGTAGATTGTAAAAGTAAACCTTAATGTAGTCAACATTTGGATTTGGCCAGAGAATAAGTGGTAATACGTGTAACTCAAAATGTATTTTGTTACCTCAATTATGGGACACCTTCCATATAACATACTGTTTCTATCTGGATACATACTATCAATGGCTGTGCCATAGGATTTTTTTTTTTTTTACCCACCTGCATATACTGATGGTTAAACTCTGCAGATACTCACTCCATTCTTAACAATATCATCATCAATAAGGCAAAATAGACAAATAAAAAATTAACTTTAAAACCATGAACAGGGCATAAAGAAATGGCTCTGAGTGTATGGAAGAAAAGGGAGAGATAACATGTTTCTTACAAAGGGAAACTTAGATAAGCCTTCACAGAAGTGCACCTGTTTGTATAGGAGTTTGAAGGAAGAAACAAATGTACCTGATGTTCAACAGAAAAAGGATGGTGTAGAAAGAAGAAACAACCAAGAATAATAGCTGATAAAAGACTACAGCATATTCAGTAGAACTTAGAATGCTCTGATGCAACCCATGTGGTTATAGAGAAAAGTGGGAGAGGAGGATAATGTTTAAGAAGATATACTTGAAACAGATGATAAAAGGACTTAAATGCTATGCTGGAGAGCCTGGGTTTTATTCTGCAAGCATGGGCGTCAATATAGATTTTAATTAGGGACACAATACAATGAATTTTCTCATTGGTAGTCATGTGGAAGAGAGAGCCCTGGGTGAGTAGACTAGTTAAGAAATCTCTTAAAAATAAGTTTGGATCATTGTGAATTCAAGTGAGTAATATATAATGATTATACTAACTGGTGCTCCCTATGCTTACTAATGTATGAATAGCTATCCCTAATCCACTACTAGACTCCCAGATTGGACACACTCTCGGTAGCATTGTTGGTCTCCCCACACCTCCAAAAGCAACAAATAAGAAAACCCCATTCTATATGGGTGGGGATGAGGAGTAAAGTGGACCAGAAACCCAGAAGTCTGTGACTGAGAGGCAAAGTAGGAACACACAGGACCAAGAATTGGAAATAGCCTCCAGGAGAAGGGCCTCAAAAAGAAAAATGATAATAATATAAAGAGTTAGGGACTCATGGGGCACCTGGGTGGTTCAGTCAGTTAAGCGCCTGACTCTTAGGTTTCAGCTCAGGTCATGATCTCGTGGTTTGTGGGATCAAGCCCCGTGTTGGGCTCTGTGCTGACAGCATGGAGCCTGCTTGGGATTCTCTCTCTCCTTCTCTCTGTGCCCCTCCCCCACTTGCATGCACTCACACTTACTTTCAAAATAAACAAACAAACGCTAATAAAAAAAAAAAAAAAGAGTTAGGGCCTCAGAGCAAAGTCAAACTCTCTTTCCAAAGTATCCCCAAGTTAGTCAACAGAATTTCCAGTGATTAAAACCTCTCATGATCACACACACACACACACACACACACACACACACACCCTAAGCAAAGCACAGCATCATCTGAGAAGATAACTACTGAAAGTCAAGATAGATGAACAGTAAAATATTGGATTGCTAAAGATTTGCCAAGATTGTTATTATCCCATAGAGAAAAATAATTATATAAAAGTTTAAAGAAGCAATAAAATAAATTATAGGGATGGTGAGAAGAGTCACCATGAGAAATAAATAGACTTAAGAAAAATTTTAATTTCCATAATTAAAAACTACAAACTGGTAAAATAAAAACCCAGTAGGTTAACTAAAGAGAGAATTAGTGACTTGGGCTATATAGCCAAACAATGTTATCAAGAATGGAGTAAGGGAATAAAAAATAAAAATGGAAAGTTAAATAAATGAAACATAAAATGGGAAAGCTTATCATAGAACCAGTTGGAATATATACAAAACTCATAGGGCAAAGAAGAAGGCATTCATGGATCAAGAAAAGTTTTAAAATATTTGGAACTGAATAAAAATGTAAACAAAACATAATAAAATTTGTAGAATATAGCTAAGCCGATGCTTAGAAATTTACAGTATTATATGTTTTTATCAGGAAAGAAGAAAGGTCTCAAATCAATAATCCATTTTAAGAATCTATTTAAAAAGAGGCAAATTAAACACAAAGCAAACATAGGGAATTAAACAGCAAAAAAAAAAAAACAACAAAAAACAAAAACAAAAACAAAAAACAAAACACAAAAAACAGAAACATAAGTCAATGAAATTTCAGAGCCAAAATTAAGAAATATCAATTAAATGAAACACAGTTCTTTGAAAAGATCAATGTAATTGATTAATCTTAAACCAGATTGATGAATAAAAAAAGGAGAAAATACAAATTACTGATAACAGGAATAAAAAAGAGGAAATCATTACAAATTCTGTAAGTTTAAAGAATAAAAAAAAAAAAGAACATTAAAAAAATACTCTATGCCCAGTAGTTTAACAATTCATATAACTGAATTGATTCAAGTATATGAAATGGACTATTTTCTTAAAAAAAAAAATGAAACTACCAAAGCTCACTCAAAATGGAATAGCTAATATGAATAATACTCTTCCTATTAGAGAAATTGAATTTGTAATTGTTGAATTTGTATTTCTTGCATATCTACATGTCTTGGAATAAGGCACTGATTACCCATTTTATCTACACAATGTTGTCAAGGATCTTTGTAGGGCCAATAGTATTGAAAGCTAGGGCCAATGTTTTCTCCAGACCAAAGGATAAGCATGTGTCCTGCCCATTAGAAAATTTTAAATCCCCTAAACTCAGCTGTCTCCTATAATGAAATTTATTTCCAGTCCAGGGCTCCTCTGATCTCTTTGTGTCATCCTGTAGGAACTGGGCTCGAAAAACTGAGGCAAAAATGATGATAATCATGCCTACTATTATCATGAGACATGAATTATGCTCCATCTATGAGCCAAGATTTGCATGTCTTCTACCAGCATCCATGAAACTGTCAATATAACTTATTATCTTGCAAGTAGCATAAATCTCAGACCTTTTACAGACCTTGAAACTTAAGGTCTGGATCATTTCATTCTTGAATCTGCAAAATATTTAAGAAATGACTACTAATTCTTCACAAAATTCTCTATAAAACAGTAAAAGAAGAAATACTACCAAGCCACTTTATGAGACTGACGTCAAAATAAGTTAAGGATATTATTAGTAAAGAAAATAATAGATAAATATTTCTCATGAACATACATATAAAAATTATCAACCAAATATGAACAAATCAAGCCCAGCTATATATACACCAGATAATACGCCAAGACCAAGAATCATTTATCTTTGGAATGCAATGTTGCTTTGACATTCAGAAACCAATTAATGTGATTCCCCACATCAACAAATTAAAGAAAACTAAATATATCATCTCAATCACTACAGGAAAAGCTTCTGACAAGAGTCAGTGTCCCTTTCAGGCAAAACGTTTAGAAAACTGAAAATAGAGACAGCTTTCTCAACCTGATAAAGAATCTACAAACAAACCTTCAGCTATCGTCATACTGAACAGGAAAGACTCCATGCTATTTCCTTAACATAGGGAATAGGTAAGGATATCCACTCGCATTCCTATTGAAATATTTCCATAATCTTATGATTAAATCTGAGTTTCTGGTTTTCTTTTTTCCATTTAAAGTGGATAAAGGAATGGGCTGGGACTTTAAGAAACATTTATTGGCTGGGGCCCCTGGATGGCTCAGTCTGTTAAGTTTCCTGATTCTTCATCTCAGCTCAGGTCATGATCTCATGATTTGTGAGACCAGCCCCACATTGGACACAGTGCTAACAGCATGGACACTGTTTGGGACTCTTTCTCTACCTCTCTCACTCCTCGCTCTCTCTCAAAATAAATAAATAAACTTGAAACAAATTTTAAAAAAGAAACATTTATTGGCCTTTTATCCTCCCACCCCCACATGAGAAAGAAAGGATAGAGCAGGATAGAATTTTCTAATTGCCTTTTCCACCAGGTGAAAAGAAGTGGAATACTGGAATAGCCAAAATCACTCTGACAGATAAGCAAAATTATAAGAATGCCTGATTCAAGACAGTGTGGTATTGATAAAAGATAAAAATATAAATAAATGGAACAGAAGAGAGAAGCTTAGAATAGTCTCAATAGTTACAAAGGCAATTCAAAGAAGAAATTATACAGCCTGTTCAGCAAACGGTACTGAAACTATTAGAAACCCAGATACAAAGAAAGAAATAAGTAGCCTCAAGTGATACCTCATGCCATATAAAAAATTAATATTAAAGAGGTTGTAAACCTAAATGCAAACCCTAAAACCATGACTTCTGGGGGAAAAAAAGGAATGAAAGTTCTTGTCACGTTGGGTACACAAAGATTTCTTAGATCGACATCAAAAGTATAATATATATTCAATTTCATCAAAGAAAGAAAGAAAAGAGAAGCAAGAAAAGAAAAGAAAAGGAAAAAAAAAAACTTTGAAAGACACTGATGAAAAATAATAAAATAAAAAGACAATCCAGAGGATTCCAGTTTCAACTGAGTCATGTAAAGTGCTTGAAAGCCATTATTTCTATTCTCAAAATAAGAGAAAAAAAAAGCCTAACAAACAAACAAACAAACAAACAAACAAACCAACAAACAGAATATGACTTTTCTTAGGTCCATCAGGTAATTGAAGACAAACTACCACCTCAAAACTAGAATCATAGCTGAGACCAGCTTACTGGAAATAGAAGCTGCCATTACACTTAAATGGCAATTGATGAATTCCTGAAGGCTGAGAGTTAAAAAATCCTGGGAGACAGTTCTAAGGGAGTTCCCCCACTTTTTGGGTTTTGCCTTCAGGAACCCCATCAGGTGCTTCTGCTGAAATTCAGAGAAAAATCTCCTCTTGTATCAGATAGAGAAGGGAAAAATAACCATATTGAGATATGCCCAGAGGAAAATAACTATGACAAAAGCATCCCCTCCAGGAAAAGCTACTTTTACCAGAGCCTTACTAGACCTGGAAGATGGGCATTTCGAAAATTCCATAGTGCTGTAGCTTTCCTATCTCCTGTAAGAGGAGGGAATATTTTGCTTTTTTCTTTTACAGGCAAATAAATGTTTTATTAGGTCATGGCCCTGGGAATGTTTCCCCTCTCCAACATCTTATACCACATCAACCATGCAACAGTACAACAATGAATTACAACTGAATGAGCTGTAAGACACAGACCCTATTTAAGAATGAATTCATAGGGAAAGCCCAATACAACAGAGGAGAAAACAAACAAAAAAGAAATATAACACGAAAACTAGAGGGAACATCTGCTGCCATAGAAATTAAACACAAAGTTCCTATGTAAATTCACATGAATTTCATACTAAAAACCTGATTACCTCAGATTCTATTGCCAAATACAGTAAAACTTTGGTTTGTGAGCATAATTCATTACAAAAATATGCTTGTAATCCAAAGCACTCACATATCAAGGCGAATTTCAAGAAACATTGGCTCAGTTGTGATCATGTGACATATGGCGTCACAGTCTACTTGTACTGCAACACATTGCTCATTTATCAAGTTAAAATTTATTAGAAATGTTTGCTTGCCTTGTGGAACACTCATAGAACAAGTTACTCTCAACCCAAGGTTTTACTGTATATCACAACCAAATTTCAATAAAAATTACAAGCATGCTAAAATGCAGAAAAACAAATAACAACAACAACAACAAACACGGTCTGAAGAGACAAAGAAAGCATCAGAACCAAACCCAGATTTTGGATTCTCAGTTAAGGAATTTAAAATAACTATGATTATAGGATACCCGGGTGGCTCTGTTGGTTAGGCATCTGATTTTGGCTCAGGTCATGATCTCACAGTTCCTGGGTTTGAGCCCTGTGTCAGGCTCTGTGCTGACAGCTCAGAGCCTAGAGCCTCCTTCGGATTCTGTGTCTCCTGCTCTCTGCCCCTCCCCCACTCATGCTTATGTTCGGGCGTGCGCATGCGTGCTCTCTCTCTCTCTCTCTCAAAAATAATTAAATAAATAAACATTAAAAATAAATCAAATAAAATGACTATGATTAATATATTATGAGCTCTAATGGAAAAAAACAACATGCAAAAATAAATAAGGTAAGCACAGTGATGGAAACTGAAAAAAGAAAAAGAAAATGCTAGAAATTTGTGATAGAAATGAAGAATTCCTTTGATAGGCTCACTATAGACATGGCCAAAAAAAGAAGCATGACCTTAAAGATGGGTCAGTATAAAATTCCAAAACTGAAATGCAAATGGAAAATCAGATTTAAACAAAACAAAACAACTCTGGAACAATTCCAATATGTAACATACACATTATGGAACTACCGGAAGAAGGAGAAAAAGAGAAAAGAAAACAACAAAAACTACTGAAAGCAACAATGATGAGAATTTCCCAAATTTAATGATGAATACCAAAACACAGACCAAAGGTCAGAGAACAGGCAGGATAAATGTCTCCCACCCCAATCTAACTAGGTATATTATATTCAAACTTCAGAAAATTAAACATACAGAAAAAAATCTTGAAAGAAGCCAAAAAGTCCCCCACCCCAATTTAACTAGGTACATTATATTCAAATTTCAGAAAATTAAAGATACATAAAAAGTCTTGAAAAAGGCAAAGAGAAAAGAAAGACCACCTGACCTATAGAGGAGCAAGGATAATAATTATATCAGACTTCTCATCAGCTTCCATGCAAACAAGAAGAAAATGGAATGGAAAATTTAATGTTGAGAGAAAAACAAGCAAACAACACCAACCTAGAATTCTGCATTCAGTGAAACTATCCTTCAATGGTGAAGGGAATAATAAAGAGTTTCTCAGAAAAACAAAAACTAAAGGAATTTTTAACAATGGTTCTATCTTGTGAGAAATGTCAAAAAAATTCCTCAGGGATAAGGAAAAAAATATAAATCAGAAACTCATATCTATTGAAGAAGGAGGTGGGGGAGGGGGAGGGGGAGGAGAAGGAGAAGGAATTCTCGTACCACAATGGATTAAATCATCAATCAGTAACAGAAAGATGTCCAGAACATACCAAAATATTTGGATATTAAACAACACACTTCTAAATGCCACATGAGTGGAAAAAAAAAGTTTCAGGGCATATTTTAAGATATTTTGAAGTAAAACAACAAAAAAATACTAATTAACAAAATTTGTTGAAGCAGCAAAAGCAGTGCTTAAAAGGAAGTGCATAGCATTAAATGCTTATGTTAGAAGATGCCTAAAATCAACAACCTAAGCTTCCACCTTAGAAATTTAGAGGAAGAGTGCCTGGGGGGCTCAGTCAGTTAAGTGTCCAACTTTGGCTCAGGTCATGATCTCACAGTTCATGAGTTCAAGTTCTGCATCAGGTTCTGTGCTGACAGCAAGAGCCTGGAGTCTGCTTTGGATTCTGTGTGTGTGTGTGTGTGTGTGTGTGTGTGTGTGTGTGTGTCTGCCTCTTCCCTGCTCATGCTCTGTCTCTCTCTCTCTCTCTCTCAAAAATAAACATTAAAAAATTTTAAAAAAAGAAAGAGACAAATTTAGAGTAAAAAAAGTTTAAAATAAGGCCAAAACAAGTGGAAGAAAATCATAAAAATTATCACAGACACCAATGAAACTGAAAACAGAAAATCAAAGGAGTAATCCAATGAAACAAACAAACAAACAAATAAAATTGCCCTTTAGAAAAATCAATAAATTTATAAACCTGTAACCAGGGTAACCAAGAGAAAAATGAGAGAAGAAATAAATCACTAACATCAGAAATGAAAGAGAGACATCACTACTGGTCCCATGGACATTAAAATGGTAAGAAGGAAATATTATAAACAACTCTTTGCCCAGAAATATAACTTGAAACAAATTAAATAATTCCATTAGCACCCTCCAAAAATCAAATACTTAGGTATAAACTTAACAAATCATGTACAAGATCAATATAAGAAAAACCACAAATTTCTGCTGAGAAAGATCAAAAAAGATCTAAGTAAAAGGAAGTATTCCATATTCATGGATAGGATGACTCAATATTGTTAAGATGTTAGTTCTTCCCAGGTTCATATACAGATTCAAATAAATCCCAATCAAAATTCCAGGTGTTTTGTGGATATTTGCAAACTGATTCTAAAATTTGTGTCAGAACAACAAAAACACAAAACAACAACCAAAAAAACCAGAACAGTCAACACACAATACTGAAGAATAAAGTCAAACTTTATTCTAACCAACACTAACCAACTTCAAGACCTGCTACAAAGCTACAGTAATCAAGACACCATGATACCAGTAAGAGGATAGAAAAAAGATTAATGAAAACAAGCCAGAAGTAGACCCATATGAAACTGATCATTGACAAAAAAGCAAAGGCAACTCAATGAAGAAAGGGCAGTTTTCACTGTTGTGTTGTTTTTGTTTGTTCTTGTTGCTGTAACAATTGGTACTGTAACAACTGGATGTTCAAAAGAAAAAGGAATGAATCTAGACAAAGGCCTTACACATTTTATAAAATTTAACTCAAATGGATCATATATCTAATAGTAAAATATAAAACTACAAGAATTTTGGAGGATAACACAGGAGAAAACTCTATGTGTCCTTGGGTCTGGTGAAAAGAAGCTTTAGTTACAACACCAAAAGACGAATCCACGAAAGAAAAAAGAAAAGTAAAGTTGCACTTTATTAAAATCAAAAACATCTGTTCTGACAAAAAACACTCTTTTTTTTTTAACGTTTATTTATTTTTGAGACAAAGAGAGACAGAGCATGAACGGGGGAGGGTCAGAGAGAGAGGGAGACACAGAATCTGAAACAGGCTCCAGGCTCTGAGCTGTCAGCACAGAGCCTGATGCGGGGCTCGAACTCACGGACCGCGAGATCATGACCTGAGCCGAAGTCGGCCGCTTAACCGACTGAGCCACCCAGGCGCCCCCAAAAAACACTCTTAAGAAAATGAAAAGACAACCACAGAGTGGGAGAAAATGTTTGAAAAACACATAACTAATAAACGGCCTATACCTAAAATATACAAAGAATCTTTAAACTCAAAAATTTTAAAGAAATTATTCAATTTAAAAGTGATAGAGGTGCCTGAGTGGCTCAGCTGGTTAAGAGTCCAATTCTTGAATTCAGCCCAGGTCATGCTCTCATGGTGGTGAGACAGGGCCCAGCATCAGGCTCATACTGGGTGTGGAGCCTACTTGAGATTTTCTCTCCCTCTCCCTCTGCCCCTCCCCAGCTTGAGCTCTTGCTCTCTCTCAAATAAATAAATAAATAAGTAAATGTCGATAAATAAAAATGGACAAAAGATCTGAACAGACACCTCACCAAAGATTTACAGATGGCAAATAAGCACCCGAAAGATGTTCACCATCATATGTCATCAGGGAATAGCATATTGAAACAAAAATGAATGAAATCTTCTGAGGACCTGGCATTTGACCAAAAAAATCTAGTTGTGATTTTTCAGGCCTACCCACGGGCAGTGACCAAAGCTCTATCTGACAGGCCTCTGAGGGGAGAACTGCCCTCCTTCCTCCAGCCTCTGCCATCTCTGAAGGGCATTGCAGTCAAGGATTCAGGTTCCCCCGGGCAGCCATGTTCTTATGGATACTTGCATTCCTAGCCTGGTGCCTTCATTCTGAAGGTCTCTTGATCTGGGTCCTTAAGCCAAGACCTTCTGCAGGCACCTCAGCCAAAGCCTCCTTATGGGGGTGCAGAGGGACCCTTTAAGACATTTTTCTCCACTCTCAGTACTCCTAACTCCCCTTCCCATGCCCCAGTTCAATAAAACTGCAGGAGTCTTTTGTTCAGGGCTCTCTTGGCAGGGAGAGGACTCCCACATCTGTGCTGATCCACCTGACCTTTGTGCATATTGTTAAGTGAAAGAAGCCAATCTGAACACAGCTGGTAATCTGCTGTTTTTCCTGTCTTGATGAAATTTATGTGTGTGTGCAAAAGGCAAACTCTAGGGACAGTAAAAAGATCGCTGTTTGTTAGGGGTTTCAGAAGTATGAAGGTGGGATAAAAAAAATGAAGCGCAGGAGATTTTTAGAGTGGCAAAACTCTTCTGTACAATACCATATTGATGGACATGTGATATTAGGCATTTGTCAAAACCCATATAACAATACAACACAGAGAGTGTGTTTCAATGTAAACTACAGAATGTAGTTAATAATGCATCAAAATTGGCTCACTGGGGCTCCTAGAAAGCTCAGTCAGTTAAGCGCCCAACTTCGGCTCAGGTCATGGTCTTGCAGCCTGTGAGTTTGAGTCCTGCACTGGGCACTCTGCCTTCAGCACAGAGCCTGCTTCGGATCCTCTGTCTCCCACTCTCTATCCCTCCCCCGCTAGCACTCTCTCTCTCTCTCTCTCTCTCTCAAATAAAAAAATTTAGAAAAAAAAAGAAAAAGATCGGTTCATTAACTGTAATAAATGAAGAAATTAACATATTTAACTGTGTGTGTGTGTGTGTGTGTGTGTGTGTGTGTGTAAAGACCAGCCACAGACTAAGAGAAAGTATTTGTAAGACACATATCTTATAAAACACTTGCATTCAGACCAAATCAGACTCTCATAACTCACTAGCAGGAAAAAAACCAATGAAATAATACACGTGCAATTTTTTAAAATGTTTCACCAAAACAGATGTACGGATAGCATAAAAGCACATGAATACATGCCCAACATCATTCATCATTAATTAAAGGCAAATGAAAATTAACACCACAATCAGTTACCACTACACACCTACAAGAAAAGGCTACAACCAAATTTTAGCAATACTAAGTACTGGTGATGGTATGGAATATCTGGAACTCTCATTCATTGCAAAATAAGTGGAAAAAGAACTAAGCAATCTTTTTTTTTCCACTAACTTGCTGGTTGGAAAGCAATATCGTACAGTCACTTTAGAAAACAGTTTGGCAGTTTCTAATAACATTAAACATATACTTTCCACCCATCTCAGCATGCCACTCCTGAGTATTTATCCAAGAGAAATAAAGCCTTATGTTCTCACAAAATCCTGTATGTGAATGTTTATGCCAGCTTTATTCACAATTGCTGAACAAACCTTAAACCATACACAGCACATTGTTGGTTTAAAAGAGCCGGGAGGCAGTGGGGCCTGAGGGTGGACATCTCCCCACTCCCATCACCCTCAGCTTTAGCTTTTCCGAAAACAACTGGAGAACGGGAAGAGCTAGAATAGGCACCCCTGTGAGTGAATAATCTGGGGAAAGTGGTGTGTTGGATACATAGATTAACTCACCCAGCATGTATTCTGACCTCGTTTTTAGTCTTTTCCTGTATCACAGAGGTGGAGGGTCGCGAGGTACATTTCCCAGAATTCCCTAGACCTAGGTTTGTGGTTTAGGTCACACCTATCAGATGCCAGCGGACAACCTGCACTGAATTCAGTGGGAAACGAAGCAGGGCTTGAGGCTTCCGCTTTGCTGGTTGCCTTTTAGTAGATGCTGACTGATCTAGAGCCAGCAGCTAGCTATAGCTTGGGTTTCCCAATTAGGCAAGGCTTCTGATGCTGGCAAGATCATCGGTTCTCTTTGAGCCCCAGTTATATGGGGTGGCTTTAAAAAACCAACATCCCCATTCAGTCTAAACTTGTGTCTTCAGCCTGAAAGCCATTTATTGCCCTTTAATAAATTCCTTTCTGCATCAACCAGCTCATGTGAAAGTGTGACCCCCGTTAAGTTGCACCTAACTATCAAAAATAGAACACAGAACTTGCTCTGTGTTGACATATACAAAACTTCTCATGCTTTTCTTGATTTTGTGAGGTTTATATGGTATAAATTATTGCTGCATGGGAGACCGGATGGATGCTATCGCTGGCAGCCAAAGAGGCTTCCATGAAAGTTAGCGATGCTACCCTAGACTCTACCCATCCACCATCCCCTTACTCCATTTTAGTTTTCTTCAGGGTACTTTTCAATACTTCATTTACATCAAGGGGCAACTTGCAAGTAACACAAATTCAGACAGAAGGTAATTGATAATTGCATCTCAGCTTGGAAGAAGGGAAGTCTTAGGTTCTTACCTTCTGTGAGGACAGGGGATGACAAGATCGGAATGCCTCACTTGGGACTTTTTCACTTCCATGTACAACACACACTTTGCTGATAATAATTAGTCAATTTTAAAAAAATTAACGTTTATTTATCTTTGAGAGACAGAGCATGAGTGGGGGAGGAGAAGAGAGAAAGGGAGACACGGAATCTGAAGCAGGCTCCAGGCTCTGAGGTGTCAGCACAGAGCCCGATGTGGGGCTCAAACCCACAAACTGCGAGATCAAGACCTGAGCTGAAGTTGGATGCTTAACCGACTGAGCCACTAAGGAGCCCCAAATCAGTCAATTTTTTAAAGTGAAAACACAATATTAAAAAAATTAAAAAAAAAAACATTTAGTTGAAATGTCCCATTCAACTAATATCCCCAGGAAGAAATTATAATGGACAGCCACACAATTCTATAAATGTACATAGTAATACAACTTCTTTCTCAAAAAAATAGGTGTCAACAATATGCATGATGTTAATGGATGATTTTCCAAAAGAGGTTAAATCATAAACCTCCTAAAGCTATAAGACAAACATGTATGATTTCATTTAACTGATTAAATGAGGAAACCAGTCAGGATGCCATAACAGCTCAAAAGAAAAGTTAAAGAAACACAAATTTATATAAAATAAATGTTGAAATGAATTTACAGACAAACACAGAAATGACTTTTTCTACGGGGAGAAAGTAATTGAATTTTCATTGAACAGAACTTATTTTCTTGTGTTTAGAAAATTATTATTCTGCACTGCTATCAGTTATCGACAATTTACAGATTGTAAAATGGTTCGAAGGCAATGTCCTATCAGAATGAGATAACCTAGAAGGATATACGCTGAACTAGGGGCCAACAAACTATAGCCCGCAGGCCACATTCTGGCCCTTACCCGCTTTTCTTCTTCCCCATTTTTTTGTTGTGGTAAAATATACAATAAAAATAAAATGATCTAAAAGACACAATAAAATAACACGATTGGCTGTCTGAACTATTTTTACGTTTACATTTCATGAGTTTCAAGTACATTTATATTGTTGAGTCACTATCACCAGTATCCCTCTCCAGAACTCTTTTCACCCTGGAAAAATGAGACCCTAGATCCGTTAAATACTAACTCCCCATTCCCTCTTCCCCCTGGCTCTCAGCAACCACCGTTCTACTTTCTGTTTCTATTGTTTAATAAGCATCTATTTTTAACCCATGACACAAACCTAATGTATATAAAAACTCTTATCTTTTTTCTTTACAGAATAGGTGGAAGAGAAAGGGAACATTTTTTTTTTCATAAACCTCACAACTTAACAATCCCATATATAATTGAATATCTATGATACCACTTACTGCATTATAGCTCGGTTTTAATGCTTATCAGGTATTTATTTGTTTGGCTATATCCTCAGCGGGGTGTAAACTCCAAGGGAAAAAAATCTCTCTCTCTCTCTCTCTCTCTCTCTCTCTCTCTCTCTCTCTCTGTTTAAGTAGCATATTCCCAGTATCTACAACATGACCTGGTAAATATTTGCTGAATGAATGAATGAATGAACAAATGAATGAATGAAAAGTCTGTAGTTATCACAGCCCCCAGTCCCCACCTCGTTTACACTTAACCAACTTTTTCTCACCCATTTTTAGCAAAGAACTTGTTTCTGCACACAAGTATTTATACAACATTTCTCCAACATGTGTTTTCTGTAATGTAGTTGTTCTTAGAATTTTATCTCCGCTTCCTTGTCAATCTCTGTCCCTTTATGCCAGAGACTGATGTTGCACACAGATATTTTATTGGGCTTATACAGGTCATAAAGGCATTTCAATACATGAGAAATGTTTAAAAAGAAGAATATTCTCCCTGAAAAATCCAGATTTCTGGCTTATGTTGTACAATCTGATACTACAACACATGCCTACAACTGTTCACGAGAGCCATTAGCTGTATCTGAAGAGCTGCTCTGCCTGTAGACTGACTGGGCATGTATTTCTGGCCTTCTTCCCCCATTTATGTCACCTGCTTGTCCCCTGTAGACATTTGACTTTTTGACCCCCACTGTAAGTCATTTTTGGCAGTTGTAGGTTTCTTTTTGTTCTGATTTGCATTCTAAGAATGTAGACAAAAGCACAGTAACTAGCTGTCAGGGTCATATGACTGCTGATTGGAGAAACGGAGTCTCTGTTATCGCATCCCTATTAAAACCAAAGGATGGGAGGAAAGTTCTTGGCACAGAATGTGCGTTAACATTATGTAAAATCATATTATAGCCCTTCCGCTTGGAAATACTTGAGTCTCCATTTCACCTGCAGTACTTAGAATAATAATGGGATGCTAGGTAAAAGGGAAGAGGTATTTGTTTTTATGTATTTATTACGGTATGGAAGGACTCCTGACGCATCTTCCTTTTTATGCTTTACATTTATATGATACATTCATTTTGCAACGCATGTGTGTGAAAATTCTGAAACATATTTCAATTACAGACTTGCTGTATTTTTTAAAAACTCAGTTAATTCAGTAGTAAGAGAGCTGTTATATAGACCTCATCAATAATTACACAGAAGGGTCTGTTAGACTAACAGATGCTCTAACAGTATAAACAAAATGTTTTGTTTAGAGTTCTTTTTAACTTTACATATTTAATTTTAATAATATTTTAGTTGAGTTATCATCATTTATAGCACTGCAAATTTAAACACACACAGCATGAAATTTTTATAGTTACAAAATGTACAGTATTTCAGGGCAGTTATCCCTGAATTGATTAGTTGTGGGACAGAAAATTTCTTACAGTTACAGCACAATCTAATATTCTGGATAGATATAAAGACAAAATTAGATGTTGAGTGATCTGATTTAATGGTGTATATACATTGGTGAGGCACATTGTTAGAACCCAAATCATTAGGACAATGAGTTTCATTTTAAAGTAGTTTTTCTCGGGGCATCTGGGTGGCTCAGTTGGTAAAGTGTTCAGCTTCTGCTCAGGTCATGATCTCACGGTTTGTGGGTTTGAGCCCCGCATCAGACTCTGTGCTGACAGTTCAGAGCCTGGAGACTCCTTTGGATTCTGTCTCTGTCTCTGTCTCTCTCTCTCTCTCTCTGCCCCTCCCCTACTTGCTCTCTCTCTCTCTCTCTCTCTCTCTCTCTCAAAAAATAAGTGATAAACATAAAACAGTTAAAAAATAAAGTGGTTTTTCTTTTCAAATCTTAAGAATTTACTTACTGTCTCAAAATGATAATTCATCATAGTTGAGTACCTACTTAAAGTTTTCAAGCCATTTTCATCTGGGTTACTGCCTTCAATCAAATTCAGAAAAGGTCATTCCTTCAACTTAGTTGTAAATCCAATTTGTTTTTAAGAACTACATGTCATTCTACCTGAAAAACCCACACATATTTGGACACTAATTAGAACCAATAGACCATTTGCTTGGAAATTCTCAGAATTAAAAGTTTACAACCTGTGTCTTGTGGGCTATTTTGGGCCCCAAACACCTTACATTTTATTCACATGGTACTTTAAAGTATATTTGAAATGGTTGTCAATATTTGAATATTATAGAGATTTCTCAAAATATTGGATTTCTATCCTCTTTCAAAGCAATGTGAAGATCAGCACAGGGTCTGCCTACCCTCAGAATAATCTGTGGAAACAGGGTAGTAATTGCCTGCCTGTTAGCACTCTGCAGTTAATATCATTATTTAAAAAAGAAATCACATTTATTTATTTTTGAGAGACAGAGAGCGACAGAGCACAAGTGGGGGAGGAACAGAGAGAGAGGGAGACAGAATCCAAAGCAGACTCCAGGTTCTGAGCTGTCAGCACGGAGCCTGACGTGGGGCTCGAACTCACGAACCATGAGATCATGACATGAGCCGAAGTCGGATGCTTGACCAACTGAGCCACCCAGGGGCCTGGGTTAATCTCATTCTTGAAGGAACAACCTCATCATTCACACTACAAGGGTGGCCCTTTTAGCGCTGTCCTTTAGTGGTTTCAAACTTGCTGCACATACTAATCATCCCGTAGAACTTTTAAAAAGTCCTGATTGCCTTCATTCATCATGACCAATTCAATCATGATCTCTGAGCAAGTGGCCAGGGGATGGTTTTAAGCTCCCTGGGTGATTCTAGTGTGCACGCATCCAGGTTCGGGAGACACAATTCTAGGGTTTCTGCATATCCTCCACCGGCACTCAAAGCACAATCATTCACATCCGCATCTCCTAGGACACTGTTAGCAGTGCAAACGCCACAGCCCGTTCCAGATCAAAAAATCACTCTCCAGAGTGGAACCCAGGAAATGGAGTCTCACATGTGTTCCAAGAAAGTACTTAATTCACTACAAGCAACGCATATCTAAAGCACAACTGCCAGTGAGAAAAATCTCATCCTTAATCTGTCTTCTGTGCCTCAGCATCTTTCCTCAAACCTACACAAAGGCCCTAATCCCCGATGTTCTAGTGCTTTGTGGTGTAAGGCCCCACCCACCTACACTTGTCCTTTACTTTGTTCAACGTGCTTCAAATTTCCCTTCGCCTCTATGATCTTGTTCAATTGCAGATCCATTTTCTCCAGAGTGCTGGTTAAAGGAAAACAATCTGGATATTAATTTCATGATTATGATTACTACCTAGGTTATCCTTATGGAGAATTTAAATTTTAAAGGGTTGGTAATATAAAGAAATCTCAAATTTCAGCATTTGCAATTTGTAGGGAAGATTTGGGGTGGTCAGCAGGAGATACAAGTGCTTTTCCAATCAAGCTTATTTTATGAAAATTGACCTGACTTTATACTATAAATTTGGGTTCACACACAAATGAAATTCCCTAGACATCAGAACATCATAGCCTTGATTCTGTAGGATTTGGAGGCATATTTTCTATATTTGCGTGACATTTTCGCTAAGTCTCATTTCAGAGACCCATAAACTAAAATGATTAGGCAAAATTCATTATTTTTTTTAAGAGCTTTTTTTTTTTTTTTTTTAAGTAGGCTCCACACCTAGTGCAGAGCTGGGCCTGAGCTCATGTCCCTGAGATCAAGACCTGAGCTGAGATCAAGAGTCAGATGCTTAACTAACTGAGCCACCCAGGTGGCTTAGAGCAAAATCATGAAATCCTGTTACACAAAACAGCTAAAGAAAACTGAACACATTTGATACGAGGGGCACAGAGCATGGTTTTTCACCAGTTTCCCCTCAGTCTGATTGTAAACAAATAGGCCAGAAAAGAAGAAAGGAAGGAAAGAAGGAAAGAAGGAAGGAAGGAGGAAGGGGGAAAGCAAGGGAAGGAGGGAGGAAGAAGGGAGGAAGAAAAAAGGAAAAGGAGAAAGGAGTTACTCTTGGGAGAATGACCCTTGGCATTACTTTCTAGATAAATACAGAATTAATGAAATCTAACCATGTGTATATTTTTTAAAAATCCTTTGCATTTTAGCAGCCAGAGAAATCGGGTTAGTAATATAGGAAAAACAACAATTTGTACAACTGAAACAGGTATGTTTTCTAATATATTAAAATGCAGTTTTATTGAAACCATGGTGTTTCAGAAAAACTGTTACATGATTAAAATAGATGGTTGAAAATTCTCTTAAAAAGACTTCAGGGTGCCTGGCTGGCTCAGTCAGTTAAGCATCTGATTCTTGGTTTCAGCTCAGGTGATGATCCCACGGTTCATGAGTTCGAGCCCCACATAGAACTCATGATTGGGATTCTCTCTTTCCCTCTCTCTCTCTCTGTCTCTCCCCAGTTCGTACTCTCTCTCTCTCAAAATAAATAAAATAAACTTAAAAAAACTTTTTTAAATAAAAAAATAAAAAAAAAACCACTTCAAGGTAGTTATTACTACTTGTATTTTGCAAAAGAGAAAACTGAGACACAGAATATTATATAATTGGCCTAAGGTAATATATCTATTAAGAAGAGGTCCAATCTCTTAATCAATGTTCACGTTGGTCAAAAGACCAAGTTTTGGGTCGCCTGGGTGGCTTGGTCGGTTGAGCATCTAACTTCAGCTCAGGTCATGATCTCACGGTTTGTGAGTTCAAGCCCTGCATCAGGCTTTGTGCTGACAGCTTGGAGCCTGGAGCCTGCTTCAGATTCTGTGTCTCCCTCCCTCTCTCTCTCTGCCCCTCCCCTGCTCATGCTGTCTGTCTCTCTCTCTCAAAAATGAATAAACTTAAAAAAATTTTTTTTAAAAGACCAAGTTTTACCCATTGCATCAGGCTATTGCTCATCACTAAACACAAAATGTTTCAGACACACATTCCAGAGTCCTTTTATTTGATATTCCTAGTCAGTGAAAGAATTTGGAGTGTGTTTTTTACTGTTGTTGGGATACAGCATATTGAAGTAGGCGAGATCACCCACTAGAGTCAGTTTTATCACTGTTTTACCAAATACTCTGAGCATCTATTTCCTCACTTACAAATAGGATTACAATCCCTATCTTGCAGAATTGTTGGAAGAAGGACATAGAATATTTGTAAGCCAAAGAATGCCTGGCATACAAAAGGTGTTTTTAAACATTAGTTTCACTTCTGTCCATGGACTTAAGTCTCTGCATATTTCCCTTTGGCCTGGTGCCATGAAAATAAATAAGAGTTAAGCATTTCAATGGAATTTTGACATTATTAAATGTTGAGAGGTTTCATACAAATTTTATACACCTAATAGGATTAGAGGAGCCTTGTTAGCTTTACAAAATGATTTGCAGAACTGGCATAGACAGAGGCTAAAATAAGGAGAGTTGTTTTGTTTTGTTTTTAGTTATTTGTTGGGTGGTCCATATGTTTTATATGAGAAATAAGTTGTAAAAAATGATGAAGCACTTGTCAAATATAAAAAGATTAATGAATACTAATGTTATAAAAAGCTAAATCTCTACAAATAAATTTACCCTCAAAACTGAGCTACATGTTTGTGTCTCTGTTTTTTTTCAGTTTTCAAATCAATTCTTCCTTCAGATAGTGCACTTGGGATCAAAAATTTAGCTTTCTGTTTGAAGAAAACTGGACTCAATATGAATAAATATATTTGTTCTGTGAGTAACTTTTTTCTATTGTTTACAAATACATTTAATAGGTTTTATTCTTCTTCATTAAACTTATAATTTTTCAGTCTCTTTGGAATTCAGTGTGGCAGTTCCTTAGAAGACAAAACATACCCTTACCACACAACCCAGCACTTGTACTTCATGGTCTGTGCCCGAAGGAATTGAGAAGCTAAAACACACAAAATTAAAGCATACAAAAACCTGCATACGTATCTACATAGAAGCTTTATTAATAATTGCCAAAACTTAGAAGCAACCAAAAGGTCTTCCAGGGAGTGACTGGATGAATAAACTGTGGGATATCAGGACAATGGAAGACTATTCAGTGTTGAAAACAAACGAGCAATCAAGCCATGAAAAGACATGGAGAACACTTAACTACATATTACTAAGTCAAAGAAGCCAATCTGGAGTGACGACAAATTGTCTGATTCCAACTCTACGACACTCTGGAAAGGACAAAACTCTAAAGATCATGAAACGATTAGTGTCGCCAGGTGCCAGGAGGAGAGATGAATAGGCAGAGTACAGAAAATCTGCAGGGTGCTAAAACCATTCAGAATGATACAACGATGGATATATGTTATTTTCATTTGCCAAAATCCATGTAATAGACAACACTAAGAGTGAATCCTAATGAAAACTATGGCCTTTGGATGATAATAATGTGTCAGTGTAGGCTCATCAATAATAACAAATGTAACAATCTGGTGAGGGATATTGATAATGGAGAAGGCTATGCAGGTATGAGGACAGGGAGTATATGGGAACCTCTTATACTTTCTGTCCATTTTGCTGTAAACCTAAACTGCTGTAAAAATCACGTTTACTAATTAAAAGAAATGATATGGAAGGTGCAAAAAGAGATTCTCCAAATGCACTATTAGAACCCATGGAAAAAAAAACGGGACTAACAGAAATGAACGATTACTTAAAGATGTAATTCAAGAAAACAGGCTTTCAAAGAAGAATTACATATTAATTACATATTACGTACATATTACATTATTACCATGACACTAGGAAAATATATCCAAACTGACCCAACTAAAGAATCTTGCCCCAAGTCAAATAAAGTTGTCATACTTCAAAAAAAAGTATCTTGTATATTTCAAGAAGTAATTTGAAGAAGTAACTGGAAGAGCAATAAAAGCACTTATAAGAGAAAAATCAGCCTGGTCTCTGATCTTTCCACAGCCACATTAAAAGCTAGAAGTCAGTGAAGCAATACCTACAATTTTAAAAATGAAAAAAAAAAAAAACAAAGAATTTTTTTTTTACTTGCCAATATCCTCATTCTAATACAAAAATAACCATCAATACACATGAGTGTATACACACAGGAACCAAGGGAACAAGGTTCCCATTAATTCTCCTTAAGGGATATAATAGAACCAACCAAGAAAGTATGCAAAACATTTCCAAGCCAATGCTAGTAAACATCTGTTTAAGTTTAGTCCTAATAAAAAGAGAAATTATGGTAAGGAATATTAAAACTAAGAAAAATTGGGAGCTCGAGGAAGAAAAAAAGCATAGTGGTGAGGGCATGTGCTAAAACTCAAAATAGAATTCACAAATCTACAAATTAAAAAATTTATATACTTTTATATGGGTGTAAGCACTAAAATACTGTGAAAAGTATATAATAAACAAGAAATTTCAGATGGTGGAGGAGAGAAAGAAGAAGGTAAGAAGGAAGAAATATATAAATTGTATCACAAATTTGTGTGTAGTGGAAAACTTAAGAAATACTATATATCTATCTGTACATTGTGTGTGTGTGTGTGTGTGTGTGTGTGTGTGTGTGTATTCTTAAGAATATAATATAAAGTTAACCACCAGAGAAACTGAAGACTTTTCTATCAGGCAAAAACCAAAAGTCAAGCCAACAACAACAACAAACCCATAAAATAACCACACATTGAAAAAAATTTTTAATCTATTTTAAAAACAGAAGTCTTAAAATACGGTAAGACTGAATTGAGAGTGATCATACATCCTTCAGATATTTATGCAAAAATGCTCCACACTTCCCAAACTCTATGATTATGGAAGAAATATACCTAAAACTTTGTGACTTAAAAATATTGAAAATAAAAAGATGGCCACAAAAACCTAACAAAGACAAAAACAAATCATGTGTTGCTATTTTAATTCACTTTAAAATCATGCAGGGGTGCTTGGGTGGCTCAACTGGTTGAGTGTCCAACCTCGGCTCAGGTCATGATCTCTCTGTGAGTTCGAGCCCTGTCTCAGGCTCTGTGCTGACAGCTAGAGCCTGGAGGCTGCTTTGGAGTCTGTGTCTCCCTCCTCTCTCTTTGCCCCTCCTCCACTCGTGCTCTGTCTCTTTTTCCCTCACTCTCAAAAATACAGTAAAACATTAAAACAAATAATGCAAAGAGGCATTAAGTGAAAATAAAGAGGTGATTTCATAATGATAAATAGTACAATTAATATGATAATATAGCATTTATTAAAATTTAGATGCCAGTTAATTTAAGATCTTCATAAAACAAAAACTATAGGAGATTCAAGCAGAAATTGGCAAAAACACATCAGTAGACAAAAACTGTAATTCTCCCAACAATGATAAATCAAGTGAACAAAATTAAGTAAGATTATTAAGGTTGAGTTAATATTGGCTTAGTTTAGCTGCAATAACAAACAGGACCTCAATCCCAATGGCTTAAAACAACAGTTTATTTTTTGCTTTTATCACATGTCTTCCAGGATTAGATGGGGTCTCTGCTCAGAGTACTCACTCAGGGATACCAGATGGCACATTGTCCATGGTCTCTAATGTGGTTAGTTTCTGTGTTAGATAGGAAAAGAACACTTTGGGGCATCTCTCCAGCAATTAAATGGCATGTGTCATTTTTGCTTGCCATTCTTTTCATTGCCCCACCCAACCACAAGGTGGGGGCAGAGAGATACAATTCTATACTATGTCCAGAAGTAAGAAAAACCATAAATATTTTGTAAACTGCATTAAAAACTACAGTATAACCAGTGAAGTTTATTTAATTGAGATATAGATATATACATATGTATGCTATAGGTATGGACTTAGATATAGTTATTGGTAACTCACTACCCTAAATACTGTTGCTCATGGAACATTCATAAAAATTGACTTGTATTTGGCCATAAAACAAACATAAAGGTGCACTAAAGAAATTATGTGATGACAATCAAAAAATGTAGAAAAGTAAAAACACTAGAAATATTTGACTCACCTGGAAACTTTTTGAAGTATGTATTTTAAAAACTATTATGAAAAAAAAAGTGATCAAAACTCATGGGCATATATGAAGCAACGCTCAGAGGAAAATTCACAGTGCTAAATGTTTATGTCTTAATAACATAAAAACATAAAATGTATATATAACATAATAAGTTATATAAATATATAACTCAAAAATGGAGGGGAAAATACAGACACAAAATCTAATAAAAAAAAATACTGAATTATAAAAAGAAACAAAAAAAGTTAAACACAAATCTACAAGCTGGTTCTTTTAAAAGTGAAAAAAAGAGGCACCTGAGTGGCTCAGTCGGTTGAGCGTCTGACTGCAGCTCAGGTCACGATCTCACAATTTGTGAGTTTGAGCCCCACGTTGGGCTTTGTGTTGACGGCTCAGAGCCTGAAGCCTGCTTCAGATTCTGTGTCTCTCCATCTCTCAGCCCCTCCCCTGCTCATGCTCTGTGTCTCTCTGTCTCTCAATAATAAATAATTTTAAAAAATTTAAAGTGAAAAAAAACCCCTACTATTTAACCTTATTAAGCAAATAATTAGAAAATGAAGGGAAGGTGAATGAGCAAATAAGAAACACTATGTAGAAAGTAACTATAGAAATTGAGAGAATTAAAGGATCCATAAAAAAATTTATTAACTCTAAGCAAAACATCTGAAAACCTCAATTAAATAATTCAAAGTGTACCATAACAGACCGTAGGATAATAGAAGATCTAAACAAAGCAATTAGAATAGATGTGGGGGAAAGCAAAGTTTGCAAAGAACTAATCATAGAAAACATAAGGTCAAGATAGATTCATCGTGAAATTCTACTAAATCCCAAAAATAAAGGGTAATCTCATTTTTAAAATACTTAAGAGCATAGAAAAGGAATTTCTTCTAAAACATTCTTATAAATAAAATTTAATATTGTTCCCAAGAGCAGCAAAAATTTTTAAAATATGGAACTACCTGATGCCACTTATGAATATCAATGAAAATAAAAACCACATAAAATTATGGAAATATTATAGTACTTTTAATATAAATTACAATATGAATAGATCTAAGAAAAAAAGTAACTTAATCATGCCTATCGATGTTTTATAATCATCTGACTAAAAACCCACATTTCCACATCTTTCTTTATTAAACTTTAAATCCTTAATAAAACAGAAACAGATGGGTATTTCTTTAACATCTTTTACAATACCAAGGATCGCATCATTCTGAAATGAAAAAACACTAAACATATACTCATTTATAGTCAAGAAAAGCGCAAGAATTTACCCTGAAATTATTACTGTTTAAAATTGTTCTAAATGATCTAACTGATGCAATTAGAGAAATAAATAAATAAATAAATAAATAAATAAATAAATAAAATTAGTTAATTACAGATAAAATCTCCAGCTACCTAGGAAACCCACGAAAGCCAACTTCAAAAGCATCATAAGCAAAAAGGCAATTCAGTGAAGGGCCTGGAGACAATACCAGTACACAGAAAAAATAAACTTCATATATACAAATTCACCAGCCTTATAAAAATAACAAGTAATGACCCAATTTACAATAAAATAATCATAACAGTCATAAGTAAAAGTCTTAAAAATAAACTTTTAAAAATCTACATAAATAGAAAGATAGAACGAGACAAAGCATCTAAGAGATAAAAAAAAATACTGAACTAAATGAAGGTCGTACCATGTTTCTAGACAGAAAATTTCAACATTATAAGATGTCAATTCTCCATAAATTAATTAATAAATTTAATGTAGTTCTAACAAAAATTCATGATGAATTAAAAAGGCATGCAAGATATTGAAAGAGAGAGAAAGAGAGAGATATGAGAAATTTTCCCCAATAATCAAAATATATTTTAAAACTACAATAGTTAAAATGTGTATTACCACCATATGTATAGATGATAGATCAATAGAACAAAATAAAAAATTCAATTCACTTAAATAGATGTAATAATTATGTTTATTATTATGATGAAGGTGATATTTCAACTCAGTGAGGGAAGGTTTTTTTTTCAATTAATATACTTGAAAAAATAAATAACTGTGCAAAATAATCCACATCAGTATAAATTCTACATGATCAGATATTTAAATTTTAAAAAGAAAAATAAATAGCATAATAGAATTAGAAGAAAATATAGAACTTAAAAATTAATTTTAGAATGTGGGAGACTTTTATAAATAAGTCATAAAGCTAGAATTCATAAAAGAAAAAACTAAATTTAACTAATTTAACCTTTGCATTTTGTAAAGTTTTCATGGAAAAACTCACAATAAAAAAGCCAAAACACAAACTGTAACTAGAAAAAAATTACTTATAAATCCTGTCACGATGCAATAATGTTTATACATATGAAAACTTGTTAAAATCCCCTAAGAAAAGCACTGTGAATGCGTTAGAAGGAAAAAAAGACACAAAATATAAACTGACAATTTACTGAAAAGACAATATACATGACTAAACATGTGAAAAGGCAGTCTCAATCGTAATATGAAAAACACAAATTAAATTTCTCTGACCAGTTTTCACTGGGCATTTTGCCAAAGAGCAAAGAGTTCGATCTCATTGCTGCACCAAACATGTGAGAAGGCAACCAGTCTCCTCCTCTGTGATAGTGGTGTTCACTGGCATAGCAGCTATGAAAGGAAATTTAGCAAAAAAAAGTACACACATTTTAAAAGCAGTTGTTATTTCCCCGCTCAGTTCTACATCTAGAAATTATCCTATAATTATGTTCATATCCATATGAAATGATATATGCTGGGCTGACGTTAACTAATATATCCAGTTATGTCCAGACTGTTATTTACAGCTAACTTCTGCTCTGACGCATCTGCTCTGTGTCTGTAGTTATTGGTTGGTACCCACACCATACTGGTAGTTGTTAAGTGTTTTGAATATTACTCCAATATTGCAGTATCATGGACAGTAGCTAAAGACTGGAAATGACATTCAACATCATTTACCCTAAAAAAAAAAAAAAAGGAAACTAAAATCCTATTGAAACATCACTACATCTAATAAAACGGCTTTAAAAAAGGACAATGGCAAGCTGTGAAAAGGATGCAGAACAACTGGAACTCTCAGACATTGCTGGCCAAATGGAAACTGGAAAAAAGGTCAGTTTCTTGCAAAGTTAAATATGCACAAAGTTAAACATACCAGGGATCCCACAGCAAGAAAAAAATGAAATTTATATTTACACCAAATCTGTATGCAAATGTTTCTAGTGGCTTTATTCATAACTGCCAAAAAAAAAAAGGAACCTAACTTGTTCTTCAACTGGTAAATGAATGAACTGTGGTACATCCAAGCAATGGAATACTACTCAAATTTTTTTAAAAAGCACAGATAGATACATAATATGTATTAAAAATATGAAATGAGGGGCACCTAGGTGGCTCAATCGGTTAAGCGTCCAACTTTGGCTCAGGTCATGATCTCATGGTTCGTGGGGGCGAGCCTCATGTAGGGTTCTGTACTGACAGCTCAGAGCCTGGAACCTGCTTCAGAATCTGTGTCTTCCTCTCTCTCTGCCCCTCACCCGCTTGTGCTCTGTCTCTTTCTCTCTCTCAAAAATAAACAATAAACTTTTTTTTAAATATGAAATGAAAAAATACGTACATTTGTATCCTCAATAAAAGAATTCCAGATAAAAACTAGCCAAGTTGAGCTCACTATAGTAGATCCCACTCCTCTCTAACCACTTAGCAAGTAGCTATCCTTTTCAAGGTTGCAATAAATGTGGCCTATTCCCAAGATTCACATCAGTGCTTCAGGTTAGAGAAAAGAGAAACTTCAGGAAGTCTTAGCTTTATTTTTCTTAAATAGCTTTTTGGAAGTATAATTTGTATACTATAAATTCCACCCATTGTAACTGTACAATTTGGTATTTCTGGTGAATTCACCCCGAATATTGTGCATCTATCACCACAATCATTTTAGAATAATTTCTTCATTCCAGAAATAATGTTCATTTCTAATCAATCCTCATTACCACTTCCAACCACTAACCTGAGACTTTCTATATCTATAGATTGGCCCTTTCCAAATATTTCAAATACATGAAATGATAGAATATCTGATTATTGCATTTAGCTTCATTCACTTAATGTTTTGAAGTTCACTCACATTATAACATGGTTCAGAAAAACCTAGCCAGAAGGGATGCCCGTTTTGAGGTCAGGAAAAACTTGGTGAGCAGAATAAGGAAGACAACAAAGGAAGGGAATTAACAAATGAAATTGGGCCATCCAGCATGGTGTGGGGCTGAAAAAGCCAGACAATTTAAGGCACATTTAGCGAATTCTGAGATCTCCCATAGATTATCTATTATGTAGAACAAATATATCTCCTCATAACAAGCACAGTTACATAAAGCAGCTCACCATGTCATATGGAAGTTCTGTGCCTTCCTGTGATGACTGAATGAGTGCAAAGTAGATTTATTCATATACAAAGAAAATGAGGAAAAAATTTAGTCTGCCGGTTCATTTCATTTGATCGCTTAAAATAACCTTCCAATACATATAAACACCTAGAAATGACAGTAAAAATATAACAAAATTCTCTTTTACATGCTTTATTGAGCATAAACAATCCCCAGATGTCAGAACTTAAGAGAAAACAGAAAATCAGAATTGATGAAACCTTTACTTGTAATAAAGAAACACAATTCCCAAAATGGATAAATATAATCAATGCAACGTAGATGCAGTGTACTATTTTGTTGTGACATTATATGCACTCAAGGAAAAAAAAAGAAAAACTCAGAAAAAAACAGAGAAAGATTGATTCAGGAAAATTGTTTAAGTAAATCTGAGCTTCATAACAACTGCAGGTAAAGTTATATTTAAAACATGAAGATTGAAAGAATAAAAAGCAAAAATTCTAATTTCACAAAATAAAAAATAAACATAATAATAAAAATAAAAAATACAAACAAAAATACCTAGTGAAACTTCATTAATCCAAAAGACAGAAGAAGGATAAAGATCATAGGAAACACAAATCGAAAATAAAGTGGCAGAAATAAGAACAAAAACATTATAAATTACAATAAATATAAATGGGCTAAATGAACTGGTTAAAAAATTGTTGACTTTTCAATCTGGACTAAAACAAAAAAAAATAAACAAAACAAAATTTCACTAGACTATCAATAATACAAAATAAAACCAAAAGGCAAATAATAACCAAAGGACTAAAGAAAAAGAAAATGAAAAATGTGAGATAAGCAGGAGATTAAAGACTTCAGAAATAAGAAGTATTTCAAGTAAAGCTATTCGTTTTTTTATTCTTAAATTCCAAAATGAACATTGTGTCATGAGGTTATTTCAAAGTAATTGTGATGATGATGATATTGATGATAATTAATCATGCAATTACTTTTCATGGCATTTTTAACATTGAAATCCCTACGCATGTTTCTCGAAATTAATTTTTTCTGTGCAGATTAACAAAATATTTGTCTTTGCTTTTCATAATTTTCATCATACTTCTTCGTATATTTGTTGCTTTCAAAATTAAGTTTTTCAGGCATCTTTCTGAGAAGTTAAGCTATGTATATAAACCCTGAGTGTTCATACATAAATGAATTATATCCTGCTGATACTCTGACACTTCCACACAGAGATTTAATTAGGAGATACTTCTAACTGACAGACTTTCAAGAAATAGATAATTATATTTCTCATTTTAGTTAATAAACATAAGAACCATTATCATAAATAAGTAAGAGACTGCCCAATTTTGAGCACTTATTTCCTCATAAATCTGTTTATTCAAGATTTTTATTACATCCAAAATGATGTGAAATAGTTTACTGAATTAAAGATAATGTAAAATAAGGGCTTGTACATAAAATCAAAGCAGAAACATTATATTCATAGCTTCTCATTGTTTTACACACACACACACACACACACACACACACACACACACACACACAGAGCAAGAAGTTTATCTGGGAAAGATATTATTAATTAGTTCATTAGAGATAAAATAGAAACCTTGATTCCATGGAATAGCTTCTTCGCAAAATTTTGTAATATATATTTGGCTATATAGTTTGGCAAAGGTATAAAACACTAATCTCAAGGATAATCTTTTCTATTATTACTGTCATATTAAATAATGTAGAAAATAAGACTAATAAATGGAGAACATCATTTCTGCCAGGATGTTAAAAACAATTAAAGAAATTATTTCTTTATAATTAAAAGCATCTCTGGATATGGTCATATTTTGCCTTAATGCTGGGGAAAATATGTAGATTGACTTCAAAGTATAATGTTCTGTCCATCGATGCTTGAAATAACTGTAGTTTCACATACCTGTTCAGACACACTCGATAAGTAATACGAATTTACCTAATCATAGGAAAACTACTATTACTAAAGAAAATATATTAAAAATAACTCCAATAATAACAAGAGAAGTTTAATGTGTATATTTTTCAAAATATTCATCACAATAAAATTAATTTTTTTTTTTTTTTTTAATTTTTTTTTTCAACGTTTTTTATTTATTTTTGGGACAGAGAGAGACACAGCACGAACGGGGGAGGGGCAGAGAGAGAGGGAGACACAGAATCGGAAACAGGCTCCAGGCTCCGAGCCATCAGCCCAGAGCCTGACGCGGGGCTCGAACTCACGGACCGCGAGATCGTGACCTGGCTGAAGTCGGACGCTCAACCGACTGCGCCACCCAGGCGCCCCAAAATTAATTTTTTAAAAAGCATGAAGAAAAAAATTGTATTTCTTCCACCAAGAAAAAGGCAACCACAAATACGTATTTGTTTCTATTACATATCTATCCTTTTTTTGTTTTGTTTTGTTTTGTTTTGTTTTGTTTTCCTTCTCAAATTATAATTTTCCCCTTTACACGATTGATGTGGTGGTTTACACTGATTGATACTGAACCTGCTTCCATACTTGAAATAAATCTCACTAGGTTATGGAGCATTTTTCTTTTTACGCCTTGTTAGATTTTGATCTGCCTGCATTTTGTTGAAGAATCTTGCACCTATATTCATTCGTGATACTAGTCTGTAGTTTTCCTTTCTTGTAATCTTTTAATCTGGTTTTAGTGTTAGGATAATACTGAGTTTATAGAATTAATTAGGAAATGTTTCTTCACTTTTATTTTCTGGACTAGTATGAGAAGAATTGGTATTTTTTTTTCTTATTATATGTTTGGTAAAATACACCAATAAATACATTTGAACCTGTTTCTTTATTTAAAAAGTTATTAAACATTTCATATTGTTACTAGTTATAGGACTATTTAGGCCATTTCTGTGAGTTTGGGAAATTTGTTTTCTTCAAGAAAGTGATCCATTTCTTCTAAGTTATCATATTTGTGGGTACAAAGTTGTTCATAATATTCCTTCATTGTCCTTTTAGTGTTCAGGGAATCACTAGTGATTATCTCTCTTTTATTTCTGATATGTGTCTTCTGTCTCCCCCTTTTTTTTAATTGACTAAATAAAGGTCTATCACTTTTATTGATATCAAGGAACTAGATCATATCGAGGAACTTCAGATTTTGTTGCTTTTCTCTATTGTTTTCTGTGTTAAATTTTACCAATTTATTTTCTAACTTTTATTATTTCTATTGGTCCTGCTTTCTTTTTTCTTTTCTTCTTTCTTTCTCAACCTTCCTTCCTTTCTTTCTTTCTCCTTCTTTCTCCCTTATTTTCCTTCCTCCTCCTCCCCACCCTCTTTTTCCTCTTTTCCCTCTTTCTCTCCTTTTTAAAAAATTTTTTTTTCAACATTTATTTACTTTGGAGAGGCAGAGAGAGACAGAGTGTGATTGGGGGAGGGGCAGAGAAAAAGAAGGAGACGCAGAATCCAAAGCAGGTTCTGTGCTCTGAGCTGTCCGCACAGAGCCCGAGGTGGGGCTCTAACTCACTCATAAAGTCAGACACAACCAACTGAGCCACCCAGGTGCCCTTCTCTCTCTCTCTCTTCTAAAATGAAAGATTAAGTTATTGAATTAAGGTCTTTCTAATATTCTAATGTATGTTTTTAATGCTATAAAATTCCTTCTAAACATCATTAGTATTGTATCCCTCAAAATTTGACACATCGTATTTTAAGTTTCATTTAGTTCAAATATGTATTTTTTCAATTTATCTTGCAACTTCCTTAACCAATGTTATATTGGAAATATTTATTTAATTTCAAAATACTTTGAGGTTTTCCAGCTTTATTTCTGTTATTGATTTCTAGTTTAATTCCAATGGAATCTGAGAGCAAACTTTTCTGATTTCTATTATGTGAAATGCGTTAAGGTGTGTTTTATGTCTCCACATGTGGTCTATTTTGGTGAAGTTCTATGTGAGTTTGAGAAGAGTGTGTATTCTGCTATTGGATGTAGTATTCCATAAATGTCAGTTTGATCAAATGTCTGTTAGATCTATACCCATGCTGATGTTCTGCCTGTTTATCAGTTACTGGCAGAAGGGTATATAATCAATCCACTGTAATAGTGGATTTGTTTATCTTTCCTTCAGGTTCTATAAGTCTTACCTCACATATTTTAATGCTTTATTGTTTGTTGTACAGACATTTAGGATTGGTATGTCCTCTTGGATAAAGAACTTCTTTGGAATTATATAATACATCTCTCTCTCTCTCTTTCTCTCTGTCTCTGTCTCTGTCTCTCTCTCTCTCTCTCTCTCTCACACACACACACAGATATACATATACACACATATATATGTTTTTAATTACTGCATTTTCCTTTTCTCCTATTGGGAAATTTAGGCTTTTACTGCAATTTCTGCTACAAAGATTTCTGTAGAAATTTTTGCACTTGCAACCTTATCACATTAGGAAGGTGAAATTTCAACAGGGATACAAGACTCTCATAATCAATGAATCCTTCCAAGAGTTTTGAAAAGGGCTTCCAATTACATTTCAATCTGAGAGAAACATAACTGAAGACCATTATGTTACCCAGGATAACCTAGATTATATCAAAGTAAGGATATGCTTTGTTTTTTTTTTTTTTTCTGGAACTTTATCAATCAACATTATCCCCACTTTAATAATGAAAAGCAATTACTTCATATATATTCATAAGAAATTTGTAACTCAATCAAGTACAAATTATTAATGGACACTAGTTAAGAAGAAAAGTATTTAAAATAAAGCAATAATGTCAGACTACTGAACTATGTCTAATGCAATGTCTGTTACAGACCCAAAAATACTTAGTAGATCCTAATAATTATAATTATATTAAGACTTTATAACAGAAAAAGTATGTATTTACTTCAAAACAGGAACAAAATGTTTTATATTAGTAAATGAGTAAAGCAGAAATTGGATCATAAATAGAAGTGTGAGTGCTTAGCATATGTTCACTTTAAGCAAAACATGATGACCTCATTATATTTAAAACCCTTCATAAGAGTATTTAGCTTCAAAGCAGGTGACTAAGTTAAGCAATAGGATACTGGCTGACTTTGATTAAGCTAAACAATTTAATTTGGTGAAGGTAATAATCACTTCATAGAATATACAGGTCTATACAGACAATTAGTAAGTCTAGCTAGTCCATAGCTTATTTTTTCAGAGAAGTATTGAAACTCACCTTAAAAATTAACATGTGCTGGGGCGCCTGGGTGGCGCAGTCGGTTAAGTGTCCGACTTCAGCCAGGTCACGATCTCGCGGTCCTGAGTTCGAGCCCCGCGTCAGGCTCTGGGCTGATGGCTCGGAGCCTGGAGCCTGTTTCCGATTCTGTGTCTCCCTCTCTCTCTGCCCCTCCCCCGTTCATGCTCTGTCTCTCTCTGTCCCAAAAATAAAAAAATTAAAAAAAAAAAAAAAAAAAATTAACATGTGCTATTATCCTCTCCAACTTGCAATTTACTTAGAAAATGATCTAAGATGTGGCATTGAAGAACGTCCTAGGAACTCAACACTGAACTCTCAGTCAAGGTAAAAGTGTTCTGGATCACATTTGTCACAAATTAATTCAATTTAAAGTGTAGGAGCCTTCAAATCTCTGGGCTTCGATTTCTTCCTCAGTAAATTCAAGACACTTGACCACTAAATTTTCTTATGTTTTCTCCTAACACTGTTTATTCATCTTTTACTCAGTGAGCAAGTAAACAAATATTTATTGAGTCCCTACTATGTGACAGTTGCTAGGCTAGGCACTACGGATAAAATGATAAATGACAGGATATAAAGTTTTTGTTTTAAATGAGTATTAATGTTCATCCTCTGTTTAATAAAAGATACCACTATACATCAACTTATGAAATCAAAAATGTGTCTGTCACTTGAAAACTCTTATGTTTCATAAACTCACACATCTATATAACCACCAAGGAACTATATGAATTCGGTGCTTTCACAGGGAATGTGACAACAGAAGCACTGAATTAAGAGAAAATTTCTGCTATCTCTCATTCATATTTATATCCCCAGGGTTTTAGGACAATGTTTACTTTGTCATACTTTGGCATATGATAGATATTCCATAAATAGTGTTCAATGAGGACATGTATAATATCGTCTTGTCCACCTAGAATGAAAACACAAGTAGAAGTGAGAACTGGTGACATGCTACTACCTTTGATTTATTCACTGAGAAAAACCACCTGCTTTAAAAAATACACAGTAAAGCTTTGGGTTGCGAGTAACTTGTTCTGTGAGTGTTCTGCAAGATAAGCAGACATTTCTAATAAATTTTAACTTGATAAATTAGCGATGCCTTGAAATAGGAGTAGCACATGATGCCAAACGTCACATGATCACAACAGAGTCAATGGTTCTTGAAATTTGCTGTGATACACAAGTGCTTTGGATTATAAGCATGTTTCCGGAATGAATTATGCTCCCAAACCAAGGTTTTACTGTATATCGTTATAATCACTATAGGGTATATGGATGAACAGATCTTAAACCCTGACCCCAAATAATTCACTATGTGCTGATGAAAACAAAGCATGACAATAAACAATAAACATATAGATTAGGACAGAATCTAAATACTCATCTTTTTAAATCTCTAAATCCATGAAGTTGTACAATCTTAGAAGAATAAGGCAAGGAATAGGCCAAAATTAAAGCAGGCTTCATTTATTTTGTGTTATTTCTTGTAGGCCTCTCCTCTAGGAGACTCATTACAGGGTTACCATCTCTGCTCTGGACTCTTATTCGGGGTTTACAACAATAGTGCACCACCTGCTTCCGCAAATTAAAAATTACGTATCTTCTTACCAAAGTCCATTGTACTCTTCTTCTATCGTAAAGTGCTCAAAGTAACAATTCAATAGAGCTAAATTTTCTGTAAGCACAAAAGAAAACTTGAAACCATCTGTCTCTGATGGGACTGAGGACTTTTTAAATAATCTCTTTAGATAAGTTGTTGATTCTGTTTTGTTTTGTTTTGTTGTGTTTAACCACGAGTGTAAAAGTAATTGTTTCATTTTGGCTAGACAGGCCAATTCTCAGGGAAAATGTTTTTGAACTGAAGAACAAGAAATGACACCTTTTTTTTTCCTCTAGAATGTAAATGAACTCACTGAATGACATCTATTTTGAAAATCTATGAAAAGTGACCTCAGCAGACTAATTAGTGCCTGTGTTGACACTTCAATTTGCAACCTAATTGTTTACGTAACTGCTAGTTATTTTTCTTCCTCCTCAAGGTTGATAGCACTTTTAAAATCATGTTTTAGAACCTGGTAAATTAATCATTTATTTAATCATTAGCTCCCAAGGACCAGGTTGCAAAATGTTATTTAAGAAATAATATAACAAGTAAAAATCAATGAAAATGCTGAAAGGAGAAAGTAAACCATTATCTCACCAGCCTACTAGAAAAATTCTTTTTTCTTCCATATTTCTCTCTAGCCTCTGCCCTATGCATGAGTACTTTTTCCCCCTTTCCCTATGTGTTAGTGACCAACAATGACCCTCACAAATATGTTTTTTTTTTTCCTTTCGATCATTTTCCTTTCCTTTCTTCATCTTTTCAGCCTTCAGTATTTTCTATCTACCATCATTCAGAATGCCCTAGAGTTAAGAACTGTATAAGCAGTAAGCCCTCATGTCAAAGAATCAGCCCAAACTTCTCAGAATAGTTTTCATAGATGTCTGAGCTTTCTAAGAGATGTCATTTAAAATATAATAACTTTTCACTTGAGTTTATTTATTGCGGTTAGACAATCAAGAGAGGAAGCATATCTATACTTCTCAGGTCTTCCATCTGAACTTATTTCCTTCCTCTGAGTGGAATAATTTTCCTTCCTCTTCTGCATAAACAAACTCATTTCTTTCCTATGCGGTCTGAGTACATACACACATACTTCATACAAACATACATACATAAAGCAGAGCACGGAAATTTTCTTCTCCCCCTTCTCCCCCTATCTTCCTTTACATAAATGTAAATAAAGTTCTACACATGTAGCCAACAAAAATGAGATGAAATGAAATGAAATGAAATGAAATGAAATAAAATAAAATAAAATAAAATAATAAAATAAAATAAAATAAAATACAAAACAAAACGCAGGACAGGAGATGGAATAGAAATTTTAACAACTCAGAAGACCAGAACAGGAAGTGGGTGTACAGCTTACAACAAGGAGGCCTAAAAGGTCTAGATATCACGGGAAAAAATAAAATAGGTGGACCCTTCAGAGCAATGTGGGTCTTGCAGATTCGGCAAGGAGAGCCCTATGAACGGCATCACAAAGTGAGGGAAAAAAAGTCTGCAGGACCTACAGAAAAGCAGGTGCAGAAGCTGACTGGGGCATTGGAATCCAGCAAACTTCACCTGAAAGAGGCCACTGTGGTTCACAAAAGGAAACTGAGCCTTAAGTAAAGACGTCTTCGCTGCATTCCTCTTGACTCTCATTTTTAGAACCGGACTTCACTATTCCACCCTTCTGGTGTTAAGAACTTGGCGGGGGAACTGGCCCCTTGCCAATGCCTTCAGCGTAATACACAGCTGGGAACTGAAGCCACGGGAGGATTACGGAAATGATGAAAAGGAATACTACCTAGTAAGGCAAAATAGTATGGATTCAAATCATTGAAAGAAATGAAAAGCAATTTGTAAATTCTAAATTGTTGCAAACATTTTACTTGTTAATATGATTATTTATTATCACTGCCTCTTAACAATCTACTAGCCAACCTCTGCTAGCCTCTAAGTCAGTGGTCCTCAAATATTTTTGGCCTCAGGATTTTTATATTCTGAGGATTAGTGAAAACCCCTAAGAGTTTTTGTTTATGTTGAGTGTACATAGCAGAATCTACTACATTTTAAATTAGAGCAAAAAATATAAATATATTTATTTAGCTATCCGGTTAGTTTAAAATAGCAACAAGTCCCCTGCATGTTAGCATAAACAACATGCTTTCATGAAGAATAACTATTTTCCAATATCGCAAAACAATTTGAGAAGAATAGCATTTGCTTTACATTTAAAAAAAGCTGCTTAATCCCTGGCTTAATAGAAGACAGCTGGATTTTCAAATCTTCCGCATTCAATCTGTTATGATATCACATGTCATGTTGTCTCTGGAAAACTACACTATATGTTCATGAGAGAAAAAAATGAAAAGGGCAAATAATAGCTTTCCATTATTATGAAAATAATTTTGATCTCATGAACTCTTCCAAGTGTCATGGAGATCCACACTTTGAGAATCTCTACCCAAAGTCATGGTCATTCCCAGACTAGCTCACATTCCCAACATAAAGGAACATAATTTAGTTGTTCTCCACTTCACTTCAGTGCAAACACACCACAATGGTGAGGTTAATTCTGGAAAAAGGAAATTAAACCGTAGTTTTTTAGCTGTCCCCTATATCTTAGAAATTATTTTGTAAAAACTTGAGGACTATAACTGCTATATGTAGCCCAACTGTGTGTGTGTGTGTGTGTGTGTGTGTGATCTTACTTAAGATTTACAATAATCTTGGTCCACAAGTGAAGCAGGAAGTGTTCTCATGACTATTTTAGTTGTGAGAAAACAGGCTCTGTGAGGACACGTGGGTTCCTCAAGCACAGTGCCTCTATGCATTTAGCTAAACTGAGAAGGCTAAATGACATTGAATATTGTCCTACAAGTGGATACTGCTCAACAAAGGTATCTGACAAAAAACAAAAGAGAAAAGGGAGGAGAAGAGAAGAGGTAAAAACAAAAACAAAACTCGGTTTATACCTTGGCTCTGTCTGCTGTTCGTATTGGATCTTCTAGAATCTCCTTATAAAAGAAGAGAGAGGAGTTCAGATAAGCTAAAAGTTTCTCTAATGCCAACATTTATAAAATGAAGAGAAGGATGAGTTTCTGACTCCTATCTGTCCCTCAGCTCTCTATTAAAAAGTAATTAAACTATCAATATCTGAGTGGGTTTCTTTTTATTTTCTCTCTTGTCCCATTTTCAAATCTTATTTTTATTAGTGTTTGCTGCTCTTTGGGGCAATCTGTGGAGACTGACCTGTGGGGTCACCTGGGGGTGGACTCACTAACTAGATCATCAGTCACCCCCTGAGATGGAAGATACCCAAGCAGTAAAATTGTACGCTAACTTCTCTGTGGTGAATACCGAAATAACTCAGAATAAGCAAGTTCAAGCGGAAATTTATGATGAGGCAAAGTCCATTAGTGTTCCAGCAAACTCATGTGAATTCTGGAAGGGTTTTAGGGACTGAACTAAGCTTTCTAATTATCTTTAGACTAAATCGTATTAGAAATTGAGCTCTATTCCCCCCTGTACCAGGCTCTCTGGCTGTAACATGCTTTGGGAGGATTGTCAACCCTTCAGGGCCTACAAGGTCCTACTTTGGGTGGATTGACATTTAGCAGCAAGGATCTCACATTTCTGACAAATACCTCTGGGTCTTTTCCTTATGCATGCAGGCTAATATGTGATGAGACCCCACCAAAAAAGTTGGATATATAATCCTTATACACTTCCATGAACAAAAGACTGGCAGCTACTTTTATCTTAACAACTTCTCCTAACACTGAGAGCAGAAAGATTTCAGATCTTGCTTCATGTTGTATTTTTTTCCCTTTAATTATTTTTTTTGAATCTCTCACTTGCTTAAATATTTCAATTTGTAGGTTCTAAATGCACAACAAATTCAGTAGGTCAAACACAGAAATCTACATCTTCTTCCAAGAAATCTTCCACAGCTGCTCAAATATTAATTTTAATAGAGGAAATATCAAGTTATTCTCTTTCTCCCCAACCCAAATCCAAGGTCAAGTTCTGATCTGTTTGCTTTCCTAGTCACATCATCTCTTCCAACATAAAACTATTCAGTTAGACTTATTCTCTTTCCCACTAGTAAATCTCCTGCTTGAATCCTCAACAACATACCCCGGAATGAGAAAAATCTATCTTCTGTTGAGCCTGACACACCAAATCTGGCCTGGTGTGGCCATGCTACTGTGCCAAACTCTGCCCTTAACGCCTGGTGTCTTGTCATTTTGTAGACCAAATTAATGATTGACATTTCAGTGCGGAACTACAGTACTCTCCTTTCAGGTAAGAATACTACATTGTTGCTATTGTTTTTTAATTACTTAGAACACATTTTAAGTATTGCTGTTAAATATTTGCTATATTTTAGATAAAAAAACTATACATATGCATATATTAAAACATCAAGAAAATCATGAACTTGTGAGAATCTACAAATACTAAGGCTTCTCTGCAATTATAAAATATTTTCTGCTCCCTGGTCCTGGTGCTTCTTTAACTTTCTGCCACCACATCATTCTTGCTGCTGTGATCTCTCTGATGGAGCTAGTCTTGTTTGCTTCGGTAACTTTCTGTTCTGTTCAGTGACCTGAATAGAGCCTTACGTCTGAACCAGTACATCTGAAAACTGCAACTTTGACTTTTCTCCTCACTGGTCAGGGAAGGATGGTCCCAAGGTGAAACAAATCTCTTTCCCCCGCCAAGACAGAAGTAGACATCAGAGAGTTCTTCTTGCCTTTGTTATGGTGAGTAGGGATCAGGCTACATGAACAGAAAACTATCAGGAGATAGGATAATGAGTTCTAAGAAGTAAGAGGTAAAGAGGGTTTGTGAGGGCTTGAGATTGTCAGAAGCGTGAGAGTGGTACTGCGATAGAGAAGCTGCTCAGGGTATCTTTAAAAAAATGTTTTTAATGTTTACTTATTTTGGGGGGGGGGAGGGAGCATGAGCAGAGCAGGAGCAGAGAGAGAGAGAGGGAGAGAGAATCCCAAGCAGGCTCCACACAGTTAGCACAGAGCCCAACACAGGCTTGAAGTCATGAAACATGAGATCATGACCTGAGATGAAATCGAGAGTCAGACACTCAAAGGACTGAGCCGCTCGAGCGCCCCTCAGGGCATCTTTAATAACAATGTAATACCCACAAAAATACTCGTATTTTGGAACTTTCAAAACTGCAACATGTTGTAAGCCTATGAAACCAATAACAAATATTTTAATCACTAGATCCAAGCTAAACTAATGAATCCAGGCATCTCTATGAGATATCTATCAACATCCACATTTTTAATTAAGAAAACTAACAATTAAAGAAGTTAAATAAATTGCCCAAAATCACATAGCTACCAAATATCAGACACAAAGTTCAAGCTCGGCCTTAAACACTTCACAGAATCTTCCCTTCCTGTCAGTTCTGCTTCTATTATGTTAAAATTGAGGTCTGAGAGGTATTAGAGATGGGTTATACTTAGTTGGATATTAGACTGGAGCTGCAGAGTAAGGCCCAGGCTGGTGAGACACTCCTGGGTTTTTCAGAATGTAACTGACAGTTAAAGATGGGGAAATGCATAACAACATTAGAGAAGAGTGAAAAAAAGGATAGTGTGTTCAGAAATAAATTTTTCAGTACGACAAAATGGTTCGTTTCTATTTAAGATCACTAATATCATCGAAGGGATAAGGTGAGCAATCTATCTTCAATAATTTTCCCCGCATAAAATCTACCCACAGAACCAAACATCTGTTTCTATGCAAACAGCTCTCAAGTTTGTCATCAAAGTGGGTCAATTCTTTCATTCTGCTTCTTTTATTTGAGGGTAATGAATCCAGTAGGAAAGATATAACCTTTTATTTGCACAAATCAGACAAAAGAGTATATCTCAAAGGTAACAACATGTAAACAAGTATTATATTTTTAGAGTGTTATTTGAGAACTGCATACCAGAAATCAGAGGAGTCACATTTTATATGATATGTACACACACGCAAACACACACACACACACACACACACACACACACACACACACACAAAACACATCTAATGTATAACTACAACACTTAGTGACATCTTTCAGGTTATTATATATATTGATGTAACTTACTTTTCTTCTTGTTGTGTAATATTCTGTATTGCCATAATCAATCTTTCCCTATTGAAAAACAGTTTTAATTTCCACATCTTAGCTGAACCAGACAACACAGTGATACAATTTCTGGATGTGTTTATATGCAAAGTCACTATACATTCTGATGCTATTAATTCTCTTAAATAATTTCTTCAAAGTGAGATCCTGGGTCAAAAATTATGTGGAATATTCACTTAAATGAATTGCCAGATTACAAAATGATGTAACTATTCAGCCTTTAACCAATAATTTTCGATGTACTGATATATTTGCGTGTTTTCCAACACTTTACTTGTACCCTTTATTTAAGTTTATTTATTTTGAGAGAGGAAGAGAGAGAAAACAAGAGGCAGGGAGGGGCAGAGAGAGAGGGAGAGAAGAATCCCAAGATGGCTCTGAGTGCTGTCAGTGTGGAGGTAGATGCAGGGTTTGAACTCACACACCACACCATGGTGTCCCATGTACCCTTTATTTAAATAATTGCTGGGATACTTGGGTGGCTCAATCAGTTTAGCATCCAACTTCGAGTCAGGTCATGATCTCCCAGTTCATGGGGTCAAGCCCCACGTAGGGCTCTGTGCCCACAGCTCAGAGCCTGGAGCCTGCTTCGGATTCTGTGTCTGTCTTTCTCTGCCCCTCCCTTGCTCACGCTCTCTCTCTCTTTCTCTCTCAAAAATAAATACACATTAAAAGTAAATAAATAAAAAAAAATGCCAATTCTAATGATGAAGATGACATCATTATTCACTTTCATATTAATTTACTTTCTTTTTCATAACAACCAAACAACCATGCTAATTGGCTACTTCGTATTTTTTTGTATATGTATTACTTGTATGTTCCCATTTGCCTATAGAAAATCGAATGATGGTGTTTTCTTTTTAAAACATAACTTATAATGTTTTTCACATTACTGGTATGGCATGACGAATCTCTCATGCACATTGTGAATATTCTCCCAATCATTTATTTGTCTTTTTATTTTATGGTTTTATTGTATGTTTTTGCTACAGGTACTTATCCATGCAAATTTATATTTACTTTCTGTGTAAATAATCGAACAGGTATTTTCTGATAAATAAACAGCCACTCTTATCAGTACTTTATTAAATAATTATTTCCTCTCTAAATGTAAATTATACAATTTCTTTTTAGTAACTGTGATATATTTTAAAACTTCATATATAATAATAATGCAATTCCTCCTTGCCGTTTGCTATTTTCAGACTTTCTTCTGAAGTGATTTCTTCCCAACGAATATTAAATTATTTTGTACAGCTTTCAATTTTTTAGGTGTAAGTTACACATATATTTTAATCATTTGATTTTAATGAAAATAGTATAGTGTTTACAATTTCTTTTTTAAAAAAATTATTAATGTTTATTTATTTTTGAGAGAGAGAGAGAGCGCGAGTGGGGAAGGGACAGAGAGAGAGAGGGAGACACAGAATCTGAAGCAGGCTCCAGGCTCTGAGCTGTCAGCACAGAGCCTGAAGCGGGGCTCAAACTCACAAACTGTGAAATCATGACCTGAGCTAAAGTGGGATGTTCAACCGACAGAGCCACCCAGACGCCCCTAGTGTTTACATTTTCAATGCAACGTAACATTTTATAATATTATGTTCATTTACTGTACTGTTTTTGTACTTTAATAAAAACTTTCAGATTTTTTTCTTATGATTTAACTTTCTCTAAATTACTTCTTTTCACTTCCATTTCTATCTTGAACTAATTATTGCTAACTTTTTCCTTCATACATACTCAATGGATTAATTTTTTGGTAATCCTATGTTAGTTTTGCCCAAGACTCTTAGGCTTCCAATGTAAGCAAATATATCTTGACAAACATAAATATTTTCATTTCTTTATTTTAAATATTTATATTTATTACTTCATTTTCTTATCTTGTTTCATTAATTACTGCTTCCAAAATGAGGCTCAATTATGGCAGTGATAATGTAAACCCAAATTTAGTGAAAATAGCATTACTATTTCACTCTTCAATGCAGTTTCCTGGTTCAAACAGTCTTTAACACTTGAGTTTCAATCTGTGCCTATTTTCCATAGCAGTTTAAGTGGAACTTTTGCTAAATATTGTTAAATGTTATTTGAGTCCTTATTGTTGGTTTTATGAATTATATTGATGGCTTTTATGGTCTTAAATGTCTTTTCATTTTTCAAGAAAATTCTAATTAGTGTTGGTATTAGATAATAGTTAAGTTTAATACATTACTATATTCAACCTACTATTATCTAATTTAACTTCTAGTATTTATATTCATCCTATTATTTAATCATGATTTGAGTTTTTAAATTATTTTTCTAAGTTGTATATAAGGGCATGACAATTTCATAAAACATGGATTTTTCTAAAATTTTATATTATCTTGGATAGTTTTAATAAAGGAATTTTCTGCTTTTTAAAAGTTTGATTTAATATTGTGATAAAACTAGGTGAACATGGCAGTGTTTAAAAATTGTAGGTCTTGGGGCACCTGGGTGGTTTAGTTGGTTAAGTGTCCGACTTCAGCTCAGGTCATGATCTCCCCATTTGTGGGTTCGAGCCCCAGGTCCGGCTCTGTGCTGACACCTCAGAGCCCGAAGCCTGCTTCAGATTTTGTGTCTCCCTCTCTCATTGCCCCTCCCCTGCTCACCACACTCAGTCTGTCTCTCTCAAAAATAAACATTAAAAAATTTAATAAAAAATTTAAAAAATTAAAAAAAACTATAGGTCTTCAGTTATCTTCCCCATTCCTCTCTGGTTATTTGGCTCCTTGAGTCAATTGTATTAGTTTATATAGTTCCAGAAAACTATCCCTTCACTCTAGATATTAAAATTAAGACTGGAAAGTTACACATACATTTTTAACCATTTCTATGTTTACAGTTCTTCTTTCATTAATCAGACTCACCAATTTTTTTTTTCCATTTCAGGAATCTATCCAGAGAATCATCTTTTGATTTTATCTTTTTTGCCTATTGTTTTCTGTTTTATAATTTGTACTTTATCTTATGCATTCCTGCCATCTTATTTCTTTCATTCTGTTTTTACTTTATCCTCTAAAGTTCATTGCAGTCTTAAATAATATCATTTCTTTTTAATTTTAAGAGTACTTAACACCTTGTGGTCCTCTAAGTACAGCTTTATTGTGGCCCCTAATTTCTCTTCACTATTTCTAAATTTTTTTTAACGTTTACTTATTTTTGAGACAGAGAGAGACAGAGCATGAATGGGGGAGGGGCAGAGAGAGAGGGAGACACAGAATCGGAAGCAGGCTCCAGGCTCTGAGCCATCAGCCCAGAGCCCGACACGGGGCTCGAACTCATGGACTGTGAGATCGTGACCTGAGCTGAAGTCGGACGCTGAACCGACTGAGCCACCCAGGCACCCCTCTCTTCACTATTTCTAAATAATTTTGGTTGTTGTTTTGTTTGTTTGTTTACTTTGTCTTTGATCTCGAGGTTATTTATATTTTTTTTCCAAGCTACAAGTGTTTATAGTTTTTAGCATCAAGAACCAAGAAATCATTCACTTACTTGTTCATTTATTTAAAACTACTATTCAATAATGGAAATTCAGACAAATCATTATGAAATGCAACTATACTCTTTGGGGCCCATTATATGCTCTTTAAAAAACACCAAACAAACAAACGAGAACACTTCCTTGGCCATGAGAAGAATGTACAGTCTCTCTTTGAAAGACACAAATTTCTACATGATTTTTCCCGTTATTGCTGTTGTTTGTGCATTACTATTTTCCCAATGACTAGAAAATTATCTATAGACTGTTGGTGCTTGAGAAGTATTTCTGAAGATATTAATATGTGTATTCTTACCCTTGATTGTATTAATGAAGTTCTTAACCACCCTTATGCTTTGTTTCTTGGCTGGCAAACTCTGAAACACGGGTAGTGAAATTACTTAATACAATTTTTTAATTATCAAATTTTCCTTGTAATTATAATTTTTTTGCTTCATAAATGTGTTCTCCATATACATTTAGTGCATAGACATATCGCTTATATCATATTTTTAAATTTTTATTAAAAATAAATCCTTTTATTCTTTTTAAATCTTTTGCTATTGAGTTATGCTTTAATATTAATATTGCCACTTTTGCTATCTTATTTTACATATATCAGATATAGCTTTTCCTGCCCTTTATTTTAAACTTCCCTTTGCCAATTCATTTTAGATGTCTTTGTAAAGACATCATAGCTGGATTTTTGTTTTTCAGTCTCCTACCACCATATTGCTGCCTTTTTGAAGGGGAATTCAGTCCACAGACATTTATTCTGAGGTCCCATTGTTTTTTTTTTTTTTATTTCTCTTTTCTCATATTTGATTCTACATATATTTGTATTTATCTCTCCTTTATCCCATTCTTATTTTTTCTGAACTCATCAAAATCTTTTTGTTCACTTGCATTCCCGACTTTACTGTCAGAAGTCATAGTTCAACTCACATGTTTTTGTTTTTATATCAATACTGAAAAACCCTTATGCCTATTCACTGAGATATTTTATATTACTTCTTGTGTAGTATCCAGGGAATGAAAGCCACCATATTCTTTTTCTCCAGACATTTATGGAGAACTCTTAGGGATACTTCTAGGTTCTACCAACAGTTCTGCTGTTTCTTTGACCAGGAAAATAATTTGTGATAAAGAGAGGGGACATCAGTGTATATACAGCTATTCTTACTCTTAATATTTTGTTCTTTTTTTTAAAGTTTTTAACATTTATTTATTTTTGAGACACAGAGAGAAATAGAGCATGAGCAGGGGAGGAACAGAGAAGGAGGGAGACCCAGAATCTGAAGCAGGCTCCAGGCTCCGAGCTGCCAGCACGGATCCCGACACAGGGCTCAAACTGATGAACCATGAGATAGTGACCTGAGCTGAAGTCAGACACTTAATCAACTGAGCCACCCAGGTGCCCCTTACTATCTTGTTCTTAAATATCTTGTTCTTTTTTTGATAATTTAAACTAAGAATTTTATTTTACTTCAAATGTTGTTTCAAATATTTTGTAAAATAAATGCTTCACCATGAAATATGTTATAGCACACGGAGTAGTGTGATTCATTCAAGGACCAAGCAATCATCTACTTATTTATTTACTCCACAATACATATCCACAACTAATCTAACACTTTGCTAGATATAGATACTAAAATTTCAAAATAAAAAAAAAATGTCTGTCATTGCTTCCTACTTACAAAGGCAACACAGAATTACTCATGAACTAAATTTCAGAAAGATAAAAAAGGTAGTTGTCAAAGAAGAGTCACATATATTACAGAAGATCCAAGAATGAAGAATTTACTGCTAGAAGACTGTATACAACAAGTATAGAATAAGTGAATGAGATGTGTTTGTGATGAAACTCTGGGGTAAAGTATTCAGATTCACAAAATATGATGGATCTAGAAGGGGGGGGGGCGTTGACTCTATGATGAAAAGTAGGAGACAGGTTCTAGAATACTGTGGAGACAGGTCACAAAGGGCCCAGGTGACAGGCACAGGACTCCTAAAAATCTTTTGACAAATGTGCAGCACTTAATACTGATTTTCTCTATCTTTAAAAAAAATTTTTTTGGATATTTTCTAATCATTTTTTTCTATATGCAGTTCAATTCTGCATATATAGGCTTCTTCTATTCTTATTTTTTAAATTAATTTTCTTCCCCTTTTTAAATTTTTTTTTTCATTTAATTTAGAGAGAGACAGAAAGAGAGCACAAGTGGGGGAGAGGACAAAGGGAGAGAGCGAGACAGAGAGAGAAAGAGAGAGAGAGAGAGAGAGAGAGAGAGAGAGAATCTTATGCAGACTCCATGCTCAGCATGGAGCCCAACTTGGGGCTCGATCCCATGAGCCTGGGATCCTTACCTGAGCCGAAATCAGGAGTCGGACCCTCAACGAACTGAGTCACCCAGGTGCTCCAATGTTCTCCCCCTCTCTTTCTGTTGATTTCCTTTTCTAGCTTTCTTAAATATGCTTACACTTGTGTACACGATGTTATAACTAAAGCTATTAAATAATGAATAGCAACTTTCTTTTTGACTCTCATAGTCTATTTTATACTTTATTTTTATAAAGATTTCCAGTGTCAAGCTATTAAATATAATGGTATCGAGAGTCCTCCGTGAAACAAGAGTACCTGCTTTTTCATCTCAGTGTTACCACAATCTATACCAATTCAGAAAGCCACTTAATGATTTTATTTTCTTGCTTCCTCACCAAAGAATGGCAACATTAACACTTGCTAAATAAAATAAAATAAAATTAATGATTGTGCTCTGGAAAAATTTAACTTGTTGGCTAAAGCAATATAAATTTTATTTTTTTCTCAGAAGCCACCAAAATAGTAAATTTCCAAATTTTTTCAACAGATCCTTTCCAACCCAAGTTTTAAGTCAGTGTCTATTCTCCCTTCTCACCAACTGCTCCTTCAGTAGTTCTTCCAGCTGTTCCTATTTCAAGTACTAATGCTGCCAATTTTGTTTTCCTTCTAATAATCCTACATCCTATTAATCATATCAATGTGCCATCAATATTTTCTAGTCTTCACACATTATCATAAGACGGGTTATTTTTTCCACCTGTTTCTCTGCATTGCCAACATAGTATCTCTCTGAGTCCAAAAGATCACACCTGTGCAATTTGGAAAGCATCCAAAAAACTCTGTAGAATTTTCAATTACATTACCTCTAATTTAGCTCCTTTTGATACAGTATCAGTGGAGTCAAGTATTCTATCCCATTGATTTTTCACTCAATGGTTATATCTAATCCCCCATAACAATTTTCTTTCCATGGCTTACTCAATCCTGCAAGATACATTGTTCTTTTAAAAATAATGTATATATTTTGAACTAATGAGTGTTCCCTCTCAATTCACATCTTTTGCAATTTTAAGGCAACAGGAGACACCTTATTACAAATTCTTACGAACTGACTAGGACTGTTAATCAATACGTGTGTGTGTGTGTGTGTGTGTGTGTGTGTGTGTGTGTATGCATATATATGTATACAGGCTTACGTAAGTAAGACACAATGAAAAAACAAACCTCATCTCTCAAAACTGTTTTATATATTCCTTCCTTAAGAATGTACTTATTAATTACAAGTTTAATTTAAATACAATGAAATGTGTTGCTACATTAGTATGATACAATTTATCTCCCCAAATTTATTATTTCTTTCCTGAATTATCAAATCTTACCTGATAGAATGATATAAATTAAGACCTTAAAGCATAAAATGTTTCAACTGGCAAGGATCCAAGAGATAATTTATTTTAATCACTTTATTCCGTAACGATCAGAACGAGGCACAGATGGACTTGTGTGTTATCCAATATCACATTTCTGGTCATTTTTTTGTAGTCTCTAGAGTTTTAGACTGGCACTTTTTTAAATACAGACCTCTCCATTCTTTCCCTCTAAACTTTCCAATGAATATAAATATATTCATAGTTTTGTTAATCGCAAATGCAATTTTCCCTACATTGATTGCATTGGATAAACTGGTCAACATCTGCTAACTCCAATCTGTCTTTTTCATATGTCTTTTACTAAGTGGTTTTTCCTTTCAACACACTTCAAATACTTTGGAAAACCGGAACTCTAATGAAAAACAGAAAAATGAAACATGTTTTTAAATAACCCATTGACCACTATCATGTTATTAAGATAGAAAATTGAGAGTAATAATACAACCTAGTTTTGATTCATGTGTGTCTTTCAGGAAATTCTATGGACAAAGTCTCCTTGCTGTTTTATTACTAATTTCGTTATAATAATAAGCTGGTATATTCATTCCTAGTCATTCTTTTTTCTTTTCAAATATGACCCATTTTCAGTACAATATTCGGTAGAGGAAATTAGTTCCTCTACCAAAACCAGTACTCATTCTTTGACTCCTGCCCGCAATATTTTAGAACCTGATACACTTTATGCCTGGAGCCCTCCGTTGTCACGATTATATAGGACTGTGTTCTACTGTCGTGACCTCTAGTGCTCGCTTCGGCAGCACATATACTGTCATGACCTCTGAAAGCGAAGATGGGTTGTGTTTGTGTTGGAAGAAGGTAGTAAAGGGAAAGGGAGCAGGAGGAGGTAGAAGGCACTTGATGGTTGGCTGGTACAAAAGGAAAAGGTGTAAATGCTTTGTCGCCTGCAGGGGCTAATGTGTGGGTGGTGCTTCTTTGCAGACTCCAGCTCCTCTCTGAGAATGCATTTTCTCTGGGGCTCTGGACACTTCTTTAGATTAGAGTTTACCAAATGCGGGTATGTTAGGCCATGACAGATGTTGCTATTTCATGGTGAACTGCAGGTAAAAAGGGACAAAATATTGAGTCTTGTACAAAGCAAAATGTACTTAAAGAAATGTGACTTTTCTGATAAACCATCCTTCCTATCTTTATTGTGCTAAAATGTCACTTTCCAAATGTCTTTTCCCAGGAAACTAAAGTTGGTTGCCTGATGTCAGTCACTAGTTTTACATTTCACAAATGCCTATTATAACAACAGATCTTAATCAGTCATTCTAGATGATCTTATGTGAATAATAATGTAGCTAACAGGTTTTGTAGAGCTTTTGTGTAAATATTTTGTGCAGGGCCCATGGCTATATAAATAATTTTTTTTTTATTTATTTTTTTATTTTTTTTATTTTTTAATATATGAAATTTACTGTCAAATTGGTTTCCATACAACACCCAGTGCTCATCCCAAAAGGTGCCCTCCTCAATACCCATCACCCACCCTGCCCTCCATCCCACCCCCCATCAACCCTCAGTTTGTTCTCAGTTTTTAACAGTCTCTTATGCTTTGGCTCTCTCCCACTCTAACCTCTTTTTTTTTTTTTTTTCCTTCCCCTCCCCCATGGGTTTCTGTTATGTTTCTCAGGATCCACATAAGAGTGAAACCATATGGTATCTGTCTTTCTCTGTATGGCTTATTTCACTGAACATAACACTCCAGTTCCACCCACGTTGCTACAAAGGGCCATATTTCATTTTTTCTCATTGCCACGTAGTATTCCATTGTGTATATAAACCACAATTTCTTTATCCATTCATCAGTTGATGGACATTTAGGCTCTTTCCATAATTTGGCTATTGTTGAGAGTGCTGCTATAAACATTGGGGTACAAGTGCCCCTATGCATCAGTACTCCTGTATCCCTTGGGTAAATTCCTAGCAGTGCTATTGCTGGGTCATATGGTAGGTCTATTTTTAATTTTCTGAGGAACCTCCACACTGCTTTCCAGAGCGGCTGCACCAATTTGCATAATAATTTTGTTTTTAATTGGCTCCAGGCGCTGAGCTGTCAGCACAGAGCCCGACGCGGGGTTCAAACTCATGGACTGCGAGATCATGACCTGAGCCGAAGTCGGCCGCTTAACCGACTGAGCCACCCAGGCGCCCCATATAAATAATTTGAATGACCCAGATCAGCGTGCATGTAGCATTTCAATAGCCCAAGTTCAAGTGACACGATAAAAAAGTTATCTGTTGGCAAGGCTGCCTTCTACAAACCAGGGCCCAAGTATAGGGCTCAAAACTGAGCCCGTAGACATGAGTCCTGGAAATTCGTGGGACATCTATGGTGTGGTGCTAGCCCCTGTGGCAGTGCTATGGTTTCAATGTTTTTGTCCTCCTCAAATGTGTATGTTGAAGTCCTAACCTGCAAAGATGATGGTATTAGGAGATGAAGACTTTGAGGGCAATTCGATCAGGAAGGTGAAGCCTCTTTACTGCTTTTACGTAAGAGGCCCCAGAAAGATTCCTAGTCTCTCTGCCATGCGAGGATACATAAGTCTGCAGCCCAGAAGCGAGCCCCCGTCCGACCATGCCGAAACCTTGATCTCTGACTTCAGCCTTCAGAACCGTTAAGTGACACATTTCTGATGTCTATATGCTAACTCATCTATGGTATTTTATTCGAGCTGCCAGAATGGACTACCACAGGAGGTGTGGTGGGAGAGAAGAAAGGGAGCAGGACGAGAGCAGGTCCAGGACACCCTGCCATGACAGTATTGCCACCTCTGGCTAATCCTAGGTATCAAAGGATAACTTGGACAGTTTCGAAGGTGGCACGACCACTGACCATGACCCACAGGGAATTGAGTCTGAGCTCAGGGTACCCTTCCTGAGTATTATTGGCTGGTCCCAGGCACCCAAGGGGATCCCAAAAATTTCAAGGAAGGTACTCCAAAGTATAGAGGCTCGGATCTAAGAGGATAGGTGCAGTAATTACTATTATGGTCTCCATTTTCCAGATAAGACATCATCTGTCAGAGAATGTCCCCCAGCCATGTAAAGAATTCAGTGTCTAGCAAATAGCACTTTTTGGTAGTTAGCAGCTAAATATACCGACACAATACTTTTCTTCTTGTCTGATTAAACTCTAAGAAGATAGCCAATTTCTTTTAATATTTCTAACCATTTTAATCATCAATAAATTCTCTTCTTTTGAAATGATGAAGTACAGGATCTCATTTGCTGCCTAAACTTTTGAAAGAGAAAAATATTAGAAGTCAATTGCTAAATAATATCTATTATCTTTTAAGTAAGAGAACTTAAAAAAGTAAGACATCCAGGACATGTCTAAGTTTAAAGCCTACTCTCCTATTCCTCATAACTCTTATTTATGCTTTTTCTCATTTTATATTCAGCTATTGGTTGGTTGGTTGGTTGTTTTTTTCAGAGGGAGAGAGAGCAAGAGAGAGAGAGAGAGAGAGAGAAAGAGAGAGAGAGAGAGAGAGAGAGAGAGAGACAGCATGCGCTGGGGAGGGGCAGAGGGAGTGATAAAGAATCTTAAGCAGGCTCCACACTCAGTGGAGCCTGACGCGTGGCTCAATCTCCTGTGAGATCATGACCTGAGCCAAAATCAAGAGTCAGATGCTTAACTGACTGAGCCACCCAGGCATCCCTATAGTAAGGACTAGAGAAAAGTCATCCATATCCATATTGGAGATGATCTGTACCATACTTTCAAAATATTATCCAGCAATTTCTCCATGCTATTATTCTAATTCACTTGTTCCCAACTCTATTTCCATTTTCTTTTTTTTTAATTAACTTTAAATAGTTATTTTCTTTTAAGAAACTGTATTTTTTTTCTTAATTTCTGCAAAACCTATTGCATTTAATGCTCAAAGATACCAAAAGCATATTTAAAACCAAGTCCTCTTCTTAATTACATTCACTCAGACACCTCGATAAAATTTCCACATATATCATTCCATATTGTTCCTCTAGTTTGTCAGAAATAAAAATATGACAAAGGTCTGATGGAGGTCACATTATCAAGGATTTTTCACTCACACACAAAGTGTTGATAACTAAATTTGCATGTGATTAATCTTCCTGAATAAAAAATAGAAAAAAATTTTAAATTGTTAAAAAAAAATTGCTTCCTATTGTTAACTACAGATACTTCATCTATCACCTAGTGAAACTGCATGCTAAGGAACAGGGTGAGTTCATTTTATTTTTCCATAGCCTACATTTTACAGAAAACTTCCTCAGAATATCTCTATAAAATATTGTCAGGGACAACCCAGTGAAGACTTTTTTTCATCTCTTAATTTTTTCAATTGTATCTGATCACCAGTGAAACTGAGATGTTCCAACCAATTTTAATTTTTTTAATGTAGAACCCCCAGGTTCTGAGCTGTCAGCATAGAGCCCGACGTGGGGCTCAAACTTAACGAACCACGAGATCATGACCTGAGCAGAAGTTGGATGCTAAACTGACTGAATCCCCCAGGAGCCCCCCAATCAATCAATTTTAAACATCTCCTTTAAGTACTTTATAATAATCAACTTTTGTTTTGTTTTAGCAGCTGAATTATGGTCATTTCAATTGGCTTTAACGGAAAACGAGTAAATCATGCATGAAGGCTGCCTATCTGTAGCCTGAGCAAAATGGAGTCTTGAGAATGATATACTTACATAAAAAAACCCATAATTATTGAAATATTAGCAAACACAGGGATACATATATATATATATATATATATGTATATATATACACACACACATATATATACATACATATATACATATATACATATATACATATATATATCTTTTGCATATTATATGTTAAGATAGTAGATTCAATGATCACCCTAAGGGCTTATCTATCCATGGCTTCCTGTCCTGTCCCCCATGGTTTAGGTGAGTATCATCTGACTAAACTAATACTCTGCTGGTGGCTTCCCAGACTTTAAACTCTCCTAACTTGCAGTTCTGCTCTTCACAATCCTCCAAATTACACTATTAAAACCCTACCGTCTTCATCATGCCGTCGGTTTGAAACTTTTCACTTAGTCTCCGTTTTCTAGAAGACAAAGTCCTCAAATTTTACCCCTCTAATGCCAGTTTATGCTTCCAGTAGCAACCCTATACTCCATATATGAATCTAGGTGGGCATAAGGTCCTCTGCTGTCTCCTGGGCATGGCTTCCTCTTTTCTACAGTCACAGAAATGCACATTTACTGCACTCCTGGCCAACCAAATCATGACCATCATCTGAGACCAAATTCCACTCTTCCTTATGCAATACAATGTCCTTTTACTGAGCAGAGCTCTGTGGTTTAACAAAGCATTTTCACAGACAATCTCAATTAATACATTTTAGTTGAACTGATATAAATAGGCATTTTACAGATAAGGGTGCTGATGCTCAAAGAGATCTTTCCTAACCATCAGAATTCATGTTGCTCCCTCCTTTCTCTAACACTGGTAGCAGGATGTCTGTGATACTTATTGGTGTAACTATTTGGCAACAGTTGTATTTACTCTTCATATATGTAAGGTTTTTTTTTAATATTCACTCATTCATTCATTCATTCATTCATTCAACACCGGGTTTTCTGAGGTCTTATAATGTGTCCAGCATTACCTGGGCAGAGTCTCTGTAACAGGAACCTTATTGCTAGTATTTTTAACTAAATGGTAAGTAAGCTCCTTCCTGGGAGAGATCAGTTTTATCACCCGACAGTGCCTATTACAGGCAATATGCAACACATGTTTAAAGAAAGAATAAAGCAAAAGTCAACCATGATTTCAAGATGAATAATCACATTTTTAAATTAAAACGATGCAAACTTGTAACTTGAACTTCTGACACTTTCCCTTAACTATCTCACATGCATTCTGCTGCATTCAATCGAGTTTTCTAAGTGTAAAGTAAATAACAAATACAAAACCCATACATCAAACTCTTTTAGGACTCGCCGCCACAAGTGATCAGCCATAGGTGTGATTACCGTTACCACCGAAGGCAATTTTTTTGGCCCTAAAATAATTATGCTGAATATTCAGCATCTTTCGGGAAGGCTAATTGAGGAAAAATGAACTAGTAAGCTTCTGTGCTGTGCAGCTGCAATTATTAAGATGTGAAACTCTTGTCATTAGAGTCTCACTGAACATCAGTCGAATGAGTCTTTGTCTGAGCATGTCTGCGTTATTTAAACACCTTGATTCCAGATACAAAGTAAGTTGAAATTTAGCTTTGGGATGCACTTTTATGTGTAGGATGCTCAAAGCTCATAAACAGTAATGCGTCTGTCCCCAGTAGAGAACAAAAGGATGCCTCTGACTGAGCTACTCATAGGAGATCAACAACTTGGTGATCAGAAAAAATGTAAATCCTGTCATCTGTTCAACTGTGAGGAACAGGACCTTGTCGATGTGTGTCATCAGCCCTGTATTTGAAGACAAAGTCTGTGAGCATGCTCTTTCCTCCATGCAGGAGGTTCCTAAAAGAGCCAACGTACGACCCCAGACCTCTCCACGGAGTACACAGGAGGCTTGTTCTTTGGTTAGTGCTTGGGACCACCACTTGCAAGGCTTTTGTTGCTTTCAACTTTGTTTGCCACAGAAAAAGCTTGACCTCTTTTCCTACACTGAGTTAGCTCAGCTTTGCTGCAAAGCAGAAAGCGCTGGAATATGCCACCGTTGCTGCTTCCCCAAAGCTCTGGCTAGGAAACCTTAGGCGACACATTCTGCTGCCACGTTTCCCCTCCTCTGAGGTCCCTTTCAAGATTCGGGTGCTGGAAAACCTGGTGCTGCAGATTTTCAGGAATCCTATTATATAAGTAACATAATTTGCCATGTTAAACATTTGGTTCATTTTGTGATAGTTCCTCAGAGGCAAATATGAGGAGCAAAGTATGTCCAAAAAGCTTGGCTTTTCTAAGTGTAAAAGAGGGACGGCATGGATTTCAATTTGAATGGACCTCAGGCACAAAACAGAGGTCCCTCTTGATGTAAAAGACTGTGAAATTTTTGTTCTACTTTTAGGATCTCTGCTCCATTAGGGACTTCTTTCCCTAAGTGCCTAGGGTAATCTAGTTAAGTCTGGGAAAGGCCTAGTATCATAAATTTCTTCAATTATTACAAAAAAGGAAGAAATATCATTTTCCTAACTAATCTCCCCTTAGTGTTGAAACTCTGCATGAAGTACAATGTTTTTCCTGCCCAATGTAAGTGAAAAGAACCATCTTTCAAAACTACCAGTGTTCTAGATTCTTTTTATAAAAGGGTAATCTTCATTATTCTGGGCAGCAGACCCAGTGAATCTCTAGTTATATAAGTGGAATTATTAGAGATATATGTATATTGAGAAAGTGGAATTAATACTGAATTTCCCTTGCCTTTTTCTACTTTTATTTAGTGTGGAATCATATTTAACCCTCTGTATTAATGTCAGCAATATGATTAGAACTGAAAATTTTACTTCTACTTCCACTATCAAAAACTCCCATTGTTAATTCTTGATTAGAAAATCATTATTTCAGTAATTAAGGATAACCATATTTTAAATAAAAAAAATCTGTTATCAAAAAGCCTTATCCTTTAAATCCTTAAAGATGCACTTGAGTCCTTTTCTACTGGTTAGAAGATATACAACATGGAAATTCATAAGGCTTACCAGCCAATGGGCCTTGAGGAATCACTTCACCCTCTGATCCTGTGCTTCCTGTTTCAATGATGTAAAATTCGCCCTGCCAACAGACACAGAGTTGCCGTGGGGATCAAAGAAATTAGTGCAACTGTACAGGAGTTTTCAAAATTTAATAAAGCATTGTACAAATGTAGGATGTACAGCAGGGAAAAAATGGGTGATTTTTATGGATACCAAATATAGATGTTTCCAAAGATTAATTTACAGTTTAAAGGATAATGCTTAATTCTCATTAGAGGTCATGTCTTAGATGTCACTCTTCAGTATGGTGTGTTTCTCTGAGGGTCTCTGTTGACCTGCTCTAGCGCGCATATAACCGCAAACGAGTAAATTATTTCCTTGAGCTATAAAAGAAAACAGGTTGTACTGATGGGGTAAAGGAGACAGGGAAGAAGAGCATTAGACAAAGTGAAGTGACTTCCTAAATGCATTCATTCACTAAACAGACTTAGAAAATGTATAGGTTCAATGGCAAGAATAAATGCAGCCTTTTGATACAGGCAGACAGACCTGTGAGTCACGTCCTAACCCTGCTGTATACTAACTGTATGAGATTAGTATGGGTCAAAATCATTTAAACCATACTTCTTAATGTGTGGTCCCAGACCAGCAGCATTAACATCACCAGGGAACACGGTAGAAATGCAAAATTTCCAATGGCACCTCAGATCTACAATGTTAAAAATCTTTGAGAGTGTGGCAATGCAAGCTGGCACAGCCACTCTGGAAAAAAGTATGCAGGTTCCTCAAAAACCTAAAAATAGAACTACCCTACGACCCAGCAATGGCACTACTAGCCATTTATCCAAGGGATACAGGTGTGCTGTTTCAAAGGGACACATGCACCCCCATGTTTATAGCAGCACTATCAACAATAGCCAAAGTACGGAAAGAGCCCAAATGTCCATCGATGGATGAATGGATTAGAATGTGTGGTATATATATATATATATATATATATATATATATATATATACAATGGAGTATTACTCGGCAATCAAAAAGAACGAAATCTTGCCATTTGCATCTATGTGGATGGAACTGGAGGGTATTATGCTAAGCGAAATTAGAGAAAGACAAAAATCATATGACTTCACTCATATGAGGACTTTAAGAGACAAAACATGAACATAAGGGAAGGGAAGCAAAAATAATATAAAAACAGGGAGGGGGATAAAACACAAGAAACTCATAAATATGGAGAACAAACTGAGGGTTACTGGACGGGTTATGGGAGGGGGATGGGCTAAATGGGTAAGGGGTGCTAAGGAATCTACTCCTGAAATCACTGTTGCACTATATGCTAACTAACTTGGATGTAAATTTTAAAAAAATAAAAATAAATAAATAAAAGAAATAGAAGATAGTGTCAAATTAAAAAAAAAATCTTTGAGTGGATGCCAGAAATCTGTGCTTTAACCAGCATTCCACATGATTCTGATGCACTTTCAAGTTCGAAAACCACTAATGAACTATCTGGTAAGTTTCTTTGCCTATAAAATAGAAACAATAACACTTTTCTTAGAAGTACAATAATAATGATTAGAGACAAGCTATATGTAGAGCCTAATGCATGTTAATTGCTCAATGAATAGAGTCAGTAACATTATCCTTCTAGACTTATCTCAGATCCCATCCAGTCCATGAAGTCATTCCTACCTTTCTATGCAGGCATCACCTCCCTACAATTATGAAGAGTAAGTAATCTCAATTCCAACTTCAAGCTATATCATTATATTATATTATATTATATTATATTATATTATATTACTACTATACTATATGCTATTGGCAAATTCTCTCTCTGGGATTATAGGTTTCTTGAGTTCAGGAAGAAGACTCCTTGGCATAACACAGAGCGTGGTGGCTTGTCTTTTCATCCAATTAAAAAAGACTAATAATTGTATATATTCTATTATTACAGTGAAGTATTAAATATATTAAATATAAAGCAATTAACACAGTGCCTGGTAATTAATGGTGGTGTTTATTACATTGATAATTTTTTAAAACTATTTTAGAAATAAGTACCCCTTAAATATTTGTTGGATTGACTGAAATTGCTGGGGATATCTAAAGTTCTTTTTGACGATATGATTTTAGGAGATGAGGAAAAGTTACCAAGTATCAGCCTTTGTATGAGCCGTATTTACTTAGGAAAAGTAAGAATTTTCTAGTAGTCACTGATCACCTCATCGTAGGCTGTTTTGTTTTTTTAATTCCTAGCATTTTCCCCTAAGCAAATAAAAGTGATTGAGCCAATAACAATTGGTGTAGTGCTTCTAATTCATTGGTCTTAAGAGAAAATGCACTAAGGAGAATCCACCTGCTACTCTGACAAGTTTGGCCTAGACACCCTTGAGGAACAACCTGGGAGTGATGGTTAATTTTGCGTCACCTTTACTGGCCATGAGCTGTCCAGGCTAAAGATTATTTTTGAGTATATCTGTGAGGGTGTTTCAGGATGAGATCAGCATTTAAACTGGTGAGCTCAGTAAACTGCCTTCCCAGATGTTGGTGAACAACTGTCAGTTTTCTTTCTGGGCCTGAATAGAAGAAAAAGTGGAAGAAGGTGGAATTCACTCCTTTTTCTTCCTGCCTTCCTACTTCAGCTGGGACATGGGTCTTCTCCTGACTTTGGACTGGGATTTAAACCACTGGTTCTCAGATATTCAGACTTGGATTGGAATTATGTCACCAGCTTTCCTGGGTCTGCTTGCAGATGTTAGATGATGGGGATTCTCAGCCTCCATAACTGAGTGAGCCAGTTCCTTAGATTAGATCTCTCTGTATCTCTCTCTTTCCTCACATATATGTATATTTATGTGTGCATACATATGCATATATGTGTATATGTATCTACATATCTATTATATCCATATCTATAAACCTATATCTACATATATGTATCTATATATGTATATGTATCGATGTATCTCTTATATCTGTATCTATAAACCTATATCTATACCTATACTTACATCTGTATGTATCAATATCTATATATCCTATTGCTTTTGTTTCTCTGGAAACCCAACTACCAATAAATACTCTTGGGTTCTTTCTATGAGAGTGGTGGACAAGGAGAGACCATTGCTATAAGACTGATCCCTCATACAGGGCTGGGCAGTATGGATCTTGCTTATTCAGTTAACATTTTGAGACCCAAACATCATCCACAGCTTTCCAGAGGGTCAGTAGCTCTGGGCAGGGCATCATACAGCTTAGCCATAGCCCAGGAAGAGATGAGGGTATAGGCCAAGGCTTCTTTCTCCATACGCTGCTTTTAATAAATAGATGTCTTCTTCTCCAACACCCACATACATTTTTAAGAGCCTGGTGTTAAATGTCCAATTAAATTTAACCATGTGGTTAGTATATTAGTTTTCTATTGCTTTCCCAGAGTAACAAATGTGAGAACACAGAGAAATCCTATTGGATTTCCTTTCATTTTATTGGAATGTACAAAGGGAGACATGTCTGTCTGATCTTTTTCCAGAGATAGTCATATCAAATAGCCAGTCAGCAAATAATCAAATGAAATGTGGCTTCACATGGAGGATTAGTAGTCACTACTCTTTTTTTCCCACTGTACACATCAAGAGACTATTCTTCAGACACAGGGCACAGCCACCTTTGTCCACTTTATACAGGAACAGAAGTATTAATCTATGAGTAGTGATCATTCCCAAAAGAAGGATAAATTATTACAAGGTACTATGTTGACAATGCCATGAACCATTTGGGGATTTTCCTAAAAATTTCCCGTAGTGTCATCAATCAAAAATGTGACTTTTATTTGGTAAATTGGAATTTGTTGGTGACCATTTTTGATGGGTATAGGAAAGGAAAACTTTGTCTCTGCTTTCAAGGGATTTAGCTTTTGATTTTCACATCCCATTCTGCCCAGACTGTGAGGGAAATGGTTGACTGTCTCATATGTGGAAAGGTAGTATGGTTTCTGGCTGAAATGGAAGACAACCATGCTTATCATGACTGCCCTTCTAGATTTTTACATTAGATCTACAGGCATTGAAAAGTGTCACTTAAGTACTAGCATCTTCTACTTATAACATCTCTGCCACACTCACAAAAGAAAGGGCAGTTAAACTGTAATTAAGGATACGCTAGTATCTGAACGAGAACTCCTTAAGTTATAGCTGGTCTTCTTAAAATTTTGTTTATTTATTAATTTGCTAATTTTATTTTGATATTGGCTTACATATGTATTTCATCTTCTATATAAATTTCAAGGAGTCAGGATTTTTGTTTGTTTTCTTGTATTTTCTTAACTTATTGATCCTCACTAACTACCTGACAACTTCTTGTCCTATGAATGGAAACAAAATAAAAACAAAAAACATTATCATTAGCTAAGTATTATCTTTAAGTTTCAAAAGAGTAAGAAAGAATATAATGTTCAGATCTTATTTTATTCCTTACTTTTAAACTGCTGGACAACCAATTTCTTGACAAGTTATTAATATAATACAAAGTGGGTTATGTTCATTTTGTCTGATTTCTGTGCCCACCTTACAATGACCATGCCAGTAACTCATGAAATTTAAAAACAAAAGCAAAAAGGATGGGGGACATAAGAGAAAAAGATCTTCATTTTGCTGAAATAACAATTCAATCAGTAAGTACATATACCACGCAGTGCTTCTTTCTATCAGAGGGCTTGAACAAATTAACTACAGCTGGTATTTATTAAAGGCTCAAGTCCTAGGCATTGCACTTGGGACTTTGATATGTCTTTTAATTTGTTCTCATAGTAACTCTTCAGAATCAGTATTATTTGTCCATTTCACATTGAGGTTTAAAGAAGTGAAATAAAAAATCTGACTCATAGTAAGTGGCAGAGCTATAAAGTTCATGTATTTTTTTTTCTTTCTGAAAAGTCAACATGTTTTCCTCTACATAATTCGGTCTCATAAATATATCATAGACTCTAGAGACGATTTGTTTCTATATTCTTCCATGTACCTTAGTTTTCCTAGGTTAATATTTATGATGAGTTAGGTCAGAAAGTTTTGGTTTTGGGTTATTGTTTTTGTGTGTCTGCGTGTATGTGTGTGTGTGCGCTTAATTTGTTATTTAGCCTACATTGGTATTTAGCATACATTTGGTATTTAGCATACATTTCTACTCAATTAGGAAAATTCATCTCAAGCCATTCATTTAGCCCTGGATAAGATATTCCTCCGAATAAACTGCTCTTCTACTGTATCTCACTCTGCATGTACTCTGAGCACGAGATGATTCAGCTTTTTATCCAGTTGACTACTTTGTTAAATCATCTTATGTCCATATTAACGGTGGTTTAATAACACTTACCATGTGCTGCTGGCCTAGAGGGCACCAATGAGAGAAATCAGTCATAATAAGGGGCTACAGATCAGATACACTGTGCTTTAATGCTATTGAGAAATTACTCAAACAAGATTATTATGTGTTATTACCAAAAACTCAGGCAGCTAAAATGTTGTCTTTGAGAACACAGACACTGGATGTCTAGTCATGGGCAGAGTCATCAATAAATTGTACTCTCTTCAGAAGCCAAGAAAGCTGAGGAAACTATCTGAAGGAATTGGGTTTAAGCGTGCTCTTTGAAGCTGACAGGAAATGGTGTTCAGTGTGTGCCAAGGTTAAAATGCTCTTTACTCAAGGCTAAATTGGATGTGGTCACAGTTGGAAGAGACCATTTACTATCATTTATGCACATTTCAGACCTTTCCAGCGACACATGGGTAACTATTATTTGGGAGACCAAAAAGGATTAAGTGGGAAAAGATGAAACGATGAGTAATGCAAACAGGCCACACAATGTAACTTTTTCATTTTTATTATTACTTGTGAATTTGTAAAATGACTAAGACAGTCATGTGCTAGTTTACTGGCTTTCATTTTGTTTTAATTTATAACTTTCTAAGTTAATACTACTATATTTCAAACATATGTTCAAGATGTTCCTTTTCTTGAATTCATTTAAGGCAGAGACAAAAATTGAGGAAAGGGAGAACACTTTAAAAAATATTTTTTCAAAAAAAAAATGAAGGGAACATATAATATAATATAATATAAGGAAGGAAAAACCTAGGTCTAAAAAGAGCAAATGACTTCTGCAAGAATACAATGGGTAGGAAGCCAGGTCTTTTATTCATTTACTGGTCCTCTGCCTCCATGCAGTCAACCATTATGCGGCCTAATATATCCATGAGATTATTGAACCTACTCCATAAACTGAGTTCTAGAAACATTTACCAAGCACTTCAATAGCGTGATATTTAATGCATGCAGTAAAAACAACTATAGCTCATAATTTTTGAACATGTAACCAACAACATCAACCAAGTTACTAAGTGCCATACAATGAAGAGGCCACAGAAGGGCATACAAAACAATGACATAGTTTCCTCTCAAAAATGAAGGCAATAGAGTTATACAAAAATAAGAATGTGGATAGAAGTGTGTATATTGACAAATCAACAAAACTGTCATAAGCAATTTGGTGTCTGTGACATACTTCCACAACAATTATCAGATTTGATCTTTAACATTGTCCCGTGAAGAATTTAGTGCCATTATCTGTATTTGATTATGGGCTGCAAATATTTTAATTCTTTAAATTATACTTACCAAAATGAAATAATGCATCTGACCAGTGTGTGAAATTTACAGATTACCAATTGTTTTTACAAATATATTTTCATTTAATCTACCAGTAACAACCTACTTAATAAGAATCCTATTATTATCCTCACTTAACAGACATGTTGAGAGCACGTGCCTTTTGCTTAAGTTCTCATAGTCAACAGGTTAGAGTATACAGACTAAAACCCAGAACTGGAGACATTAAATCATACAATGTCCCTTTGATATTATGCTGTTATGGATGGGCAGAATAGGAAGATAACTCTTTTAAAAGAGCAATTAGAAAAGCTTTAAGAAAATAGGCTAAAAATAGTTATTAAATTGTATTCAAATTATTAGCCTTTACATCTATGTCTTTCTTTTACTGATATACAAAATTCCTTAAGGGTCCATGTCTTCTCTTATTCCCAATTATTTCTAATCATTACTGCAATTTGGTCAGACCAAATATCGAATATATTTAAAACAGATGTTGGCATAGTTCCTAGCACTTGACAGGTATACACAAATATTTGCTGGATAAAGAAATTACTTTAACTAAGAGAGCCTTATCATTATTGGAACAAACCCACGCCACGGGTCTCTGGATATTCTGCACTGGGAAGGACACATTGCTTCTGTGGTATTCCTGCCCTAACAATTATGAGGAAACAACAGGCAAACCCAAATTGAGGAACGTTCTACAAAACAAATTGGCTTTCCCTCTTCAAAATATCAAGGTCTGAAAAGAAAGAAAAGCTGAGGAACTGATCCAGATTAAAGGAGACCAAATAGATATGACAACTAAATATGGCACATAATCTTCAACTTGATCCTAAACTTAAAACACATAGCTATAAAGCATCATTAGGATAATTTTTAACATTTAAATATGGACTATGGATTAGATAACTATGCTGTATCCATATTGAATTTCCTGATTTTTGTTAACTGAGCTATACTTATGTGAGAGAATGTCTTTTTCTTTGCAACTTCACTTAGAACTAGTTAGGGTTAAAGGGGCATGGGGTCTCCAACTTACTTTCAAATGGTTCAGAAAAGGAAAATGGGTGTGTGTGTGTGTGTGTGTGTGTGTGTGTGTGTGTATGTGTGTGTGTGTAACAATTGGTGAATCTGGGTAAAAAGAATAGTGGAGTTCTTTTCACTACTTACTATTCTCACTAATTGTAAATTCGAAATTCTATTAAAATTAAAAAATACCAAAAAAAATTGGATCTCTAAAATGCATCTCTTTCCTCACACCATATCATTCAAACCACCTTAAAGGGATTCTAATCAGTTTGGTCTTCCTGTTCAGACTCCCCTAAAACCTTGGAGATAAATTCATAAGCTAAAAATAACTAATAAATAATGAACTAATTTAAAAATGTCATGTGATTAAAATATTAAATGATCAAAGTATGACTATGAAAAAATTGTCAGACATCATTTTCCTAATCAAAGGTCAATGTCATCATTCATGTTATGGATTTATAAAGCACACAAGAGCTTTGTTTTTATTAACGAAACCTGGTGTTTTCATTTCAGGTACTCATCAGTGATTTTAGTACAGGAATATTTGAACATAATCCATTAAAAACTAGACTGGAGCACTTAGAGTTTGAGAGAAATAGCTAAACCATCTCACACACTGGTTATGCTGGATTATAAAAGCCCTACATGCAACTCAACCTACATCATCAAAAATCAACAAATATAATCTCCCCCTCCGAGTTACATTCAACTAAAGACTATATTTTATTTTGTTTTTAATTTTTTTAACGTTTATTCATTTTTGAGACACAGAGGGAGACAGAGCATGAGCAGGGAAGGGGCAGAGACAGAGGAGACACAGAATCCGAAGCAGGCTCCAGGCTCTGAGCTGTCAGCACAGGGGGCTCGAACATGGGGCTCGAACCCACGAACTGCGAGATCATGACCTGAGCTGAAGTAGGACACCCAACTGAGCCACCCAGGCACCCTAAAAGACTATATTTTACTTATTCTTGATTGCATTTATTAAACAAATGTTTATTGTGTGTCTATTCTACTAAAAACTGAGAACACAATGAGGCCAACAAGAGATATAAAGATATAAAAGAACAGAGTAAGTAAAGTAGAGTTAGTAGAAAAGGAGACTCTATAGCATAGAATAACTCTACCGTTCAAGAAAATTCAAGATACCATGGGAGCCCATGAGAGGGACAAAAACAAGCCAAGTATTACAAGGTAAGTAAATGAAACCAATAACATAAAACCTAGTAGGAGTTAGTGAACTGGCTATAAGAGAAAAATGCATCAGGCTGAGAAGTAAATGGAAAGCCAGTAGATTCCAAGAGAATTTGGGCAAGTTCTATGAACTTCAGTATGACTTGGGCAAGAGCAGTGGATGAAGATGTTCACAGAGGCAAAGTCACAAAGGCCCATGGGTGGTGATTGAGGAGCTTGGATTTAGAGGTCGATAAAGAGACACTGAGTTGTTGTGTTTTTTTTAATACAAAATTTATTGTCAAATTGGTTTCCATACAACACCCAGCGCTCATCCCCACAGGTGCCCTCCTCAATGCCCATCATCCACTTTCCTCTCCCTCCTACCCCCCACCAACCCTCAGTTTATTCTCAGTTTTTAAGAGTAAGAGACACTGAGTTTTAAGGAGCAAAGAGGCAGGGTAAGATTTGCCTTTTGGAAAACTTCACTGAATATTAGTAATCCTGAACCTTGTTTTGAGGGACCTATTATAAACAGCAGGCCACAATCTCTTGGGAACCTTGGGGGACTAGATATGATTTAGAATTCAGAATATGCTGGGCTTCTAGAAAAGTAGAAATGTAACCATACTGGATATTACATATCACCCCCACAGGGATCTGAAAAAAAAAAAAAAAAAATCCCACAATCAAATACATGAAAATACTCCCACCAAAATGTATACATTTTCACGTTCAATCAGACTAATCAGTTCAGATTACATGTGTCACTAAATGAAGCAAAATGAAATGTTTGGTTGCGAATGCATTTCAACTTCAGAATTGAGGGTGAGGGATGGTGGACAGATATCAAAAATGCCAGAGACAGACAGGAAGGCAGTGTAAGTTTGAAAGCCAAAATGAGCCCCTGAATAACAATGATGATGCAGACACTACAGTGGTATCACCGTGGTGCTACGGTGTCTAGAAGAACATCCACAGGCTGAATTGCACTCACCGACTGCCTTTCACCAAAGGCAAATTGTTTACACGTTTTAGTACACACTGGATTTTTTTCTCTCGTATAAAGTCTACATCATATTAGGACTCGGAGCAAGCTGAATCCCACAGCTTTAATGTGATCCACACTGCTCAGCATTCTCTCAAACTATTTTAACAGTGCATTGATAAAACTCTGGTTAAAATATGTCATTAAAATCTGGTGATGTAGCCTCTGGACAGTTTGAATTATACTCCATGCTACAGCGTAACAGTTGAGAACTACTCAACAGTTGAGAAAATGGATTGTCAGAAGGAACAAGATTTCAGCCAAGAGAGCTAGTTAGTAATAACCATCCTGTTAATCTCAGAAATAGATGATGGTAGCCCTAACTGGGATCATTGTGGGGGCCCCCGGGTTCTCAGTTGGTTAAGCTTCTGACTTCACCTCAAGTCACGATCTCTCAGTCTGTGGGTTTGAGCCCCACATCGGGCTCTGTGCTGACAGCTCAGAGCCTGGAGCCTGCTTCAGATTCAGTGTCTCCCTCTCTCTCTCTGCCCCTCCCCCCTCACACTCTGTCTCTGTCTCTGTCTCTCTCTCTCTCAACAATAAATAAACATAAAATAAATTAAAAAAAAAAAAAACTGGGATCATTGTGACAGTGTCCTTTGTCCTGGAAACACAGATGATTTTTGTCCCTCTATAGCACAGGGCGGGGAAAAAAAATGAACATATTATTGACCCAGGGAAAGAAAGAGTACTAATTTATGATTGGAGCTATTTAGAATGTTTCCTGAAGGGAGAAACTTTTGTCCTGAATCTTAAAACATTCAAAGACAGTGTACCAGTGGAAAAGATAAAGTAGACAGTTAAGTCTAAGTGAGAGATAAGAATGAAAGCCTTAAGGTATGTCTAGATGAAGTTGGCAAGATAAGGTGGGGGTGGAACTATCATGACCTACTGTCACATTAAGAAATTTTGTTTTACTCTGCAGGTAATGTGGGCCGCCCACATAGCTGCAGTATAAAAGACAGATCAAAACAAAGGAGGGAAATTTCAACGGCCCTTATGTTCCGAATATGAGCAAGAATAAATAAAATGTATTGTTAAAAAATGTTAACCCCAAATACACTGGTTCTCTAGACGACTGCTTTTGTGTATGCACACACATATAGTGTCTATGGGCATGTTTGTGCATGTGTGTTTGCGTATGTATTCTATAACCTCATTTTCTAGGTTTTAAGAATTCAGCTCAAAGGTATTTCATGCATAGCAACTCAACCATAGAGCCTGTAGCATGACTACCCTTCAGCAATGAAAATTCAGCCATCTTTTCCTGAAATAAACGCAGTGAGGTGAAGCATTCCGTGGCTCATGGGGTGAGAAGGTCTCTCTTGAGGCCCTCTGCTGCAGTGCCCTGCCTTCTTACTAATGAATGCTTCCCTTATTTGTAAACTTCTTTAGGCAAAACAATTTCCTTTTAAGGTGCTTTATAATGCCATTAGATTTCCCATTTGTGTTCAAATGCACTACATTCAGGAGCAGGAGATGCCAGCACTGGTTTTCTCCGAAATGACGGACCAAGAGAGAAACTCCTTTCCATCGAACATTCATCCTCCTTCTCCTTATAGCTCTGCTTCTTAAATGAGAGTATGCCAGGCATCTGTTCATTTTTCCTACCCAACATTCTTTTCATAGACATGAAGAAGAGTGCAATAACACTAGCAGGCTATTGGGGTGTCCAACTTTAACCAGTGGTGTCACGGCCACCATGACATGATGACGGTAGAACCCAAAAGCACATGAACAATCATCACTGGCATCAGGATTTTGATATGACAGTAATATTTTCTTTTTCATTTCCCTTTAAAAGCAGAATTCACTAGAATCTAAAAGACACATGTCTTTGGTCCATGAAGAATAAGGTCATACTTCTGGAATATGTAAAGTTCCCACCATTTCATGAGCCATGAAATGGCTCATTTTCTCATGAAAATAAGAAAAATATTTTCTCATGAAAATGAGAAAAATATTTTCTACGCTGGCAGCAGTCTACTCTACACTGAGACTATCAGAACATACCCTAGCACAACGTTCTCAGCACTTCAAGTATCCCCGCATGGGTGACTTTGTTTCTCTCAACTTGGTATTTTCTTTTGTTTGTTCGACTGTTCATTGTGAACTGACAGGCAAATGAAGTTTAATCCATTCTTCCAGCTTCAACCCTGTGAATGCTAATACTCACGTGCATTCTGACTCTTCGGAGGTTTCGGCACTGATACTTCTCAAAGGATTATTGCAACGAGCTTAGGATTTAGTGTGTAAATCTTGTACCCTATGATTAGCAACCTCTAGAATTCATCACGGGAGGTAAAATAAATAAATATAGATGATTGATAGATAGATAGATAGATAGATAGATAGATAGGCAGACGGATAGGTAAATAGACCCCGTTATGGAGTTCCCAGGGTCTTCATCAGGCCAGGGGAAATACATTACATATATTTTTGCCAAAAGCTGTTAGCCGAGTGGTAAAATAAACACTTGGCTGAAGCAGAGACCAAAGCCAAATTCACAGTATTTTGAAGACGAAGATTTCATGCATACACATAAAAGATTTTTTTTTTTCATTATCAAACACTGTTTCAACCTCCTCATCGCCCTTTATTTAAGAAATAGCTTCCAAGTCAGGGATATATCCGATGAGATAGTTCTATAAGGAATATAGACACAGAAAAGTAGTTACATCAAGATGTCCTTCCAGTTTTCTGTGTGAGGCACCGTCTCTGTCTTAAGGCTGTGCCAACATGACTGATCCACGAATGTTCCCTGTAGAACAGTGTGCTGATCACAGTACAAATTCGCTCTGAAATGGTTTAGGTAAAGCTTTCAGAAGCTGACCACTCACTCCTAACTACCTCAGGCAATGACAGGCTTTGTGTAAATGGACTTCAGCCCAAGTGAGCAAGTAAGGCTTCTGCTGCAGCTGTTGATGGGGATGAGGCAGCAGCGGAGTGTTTTCCCGTTATGTTCTTCCAAGCTGCTTAGAAATAAATGTGAAGTAATTTATCTGCTTTTATGAATTAACATCTCATGTCTGAGGAGCTCAGATCTAGACCTGCAAGCACTTGAAGCCAAAATAAATTCATAGATAATTAGTTGGCAACTCAGCAAACGGGGTCTCTATCTTCCCATTCTACTTTGAAGTAGCTATGATCCCAAGGTCCCCAGGCTCCAGGGGACATGTTCAACAAAGTGAGTGACGAGTATTAGCCGCGCTGATTTTCCTACAGTATCTTAATTCACTGATACTCAACTGTGCTTGTGGTTTCCTATGCCTGACTTAAGAAAGTATGTCTCTTCTGAGACTATTGATTGCTGTGATTTTTTGAAAGGACATTATATTAACTAATTTCTTGGCATTATGTAATATTTAAGCTGGTGTATTGACAAGGGTGAATGAGGGGTCTCTAAGAAGGAAAAAGAATGAAAACAGTTCTGAGCCATCGTATTTATTTTCTTCTCCTGATTTCTTTTTTTCTAAATAGAATCAGGACTATTTTATTTTCAAAAAGAATAGTCTATGAAAAACAAAATTAAAGGTATGCATTTATAGTATAGAAAGCCATGAGTCTGATGAAAATGTCTTAAGAAATGTGGTGTTAATAATGAAATATTTAATAGCCTCCCACCAACCCCACCCCACCCCCCACCCACCTTGGTAACACTCTCAGTGGCTCTGTTCCCACTGGGCTTTTCCAGCTCCATGAGCTTGTGTCACTCAGGAAACGACAGAAGTCAAAGTCTGCATTTGCAGAAGTCAAAGCTAGAGGTGTGCCACGAATGTGCCCTGACTAGGGAGAAACTGAGGGGATGAGCATGTGTGCCTGGCAGAACTTTAAGAGAAGTGCTTTCATTCAGGAAAAGACAGTAAGTCCAGTGGATGCAAGTGAAACTCTATGACTACCTGGAGATTTGCAGTGATGTGGATTGATTCCAGTCAATGGACACTCCAGGTGCAAAGTAGAGGTTTAGGTAGGTTTAACTTATAGTATCCTGGGCCCATTATTCTCTTTCCTCAAGAACTTATTATTATCATATGTGACATTAAAATTACTTTATAATCAGGGATATTGGCTTCCTTTATGTAATTGCTGATATAATACAAGTAAAATCACATGATTTCCTGGTTCATTCCAATTATATCACATTTATTAGTGTCTACTATGTCCCCATTACTTTTTTTTAAGTTTTTTTTTAAATTCCAGTTAGTTAACATACAGTTTAATATTAATTTCAGGTATGCAGTTTAGTGATTCAACATTTGGATACAACATTCAGTGCTCATCATGACAAGCATACTCCTAAATCCCCATCACCTACTTAACCATCCCCCACCCACTTCCCCTCTGGTAACCATCAGTTTATTCTCCACAGTTAAGAGTCTGTTTCTTGGTTTCCCTCTCTCTTTTTTCCCCTCACGATCATTTATTTTATTTCTTAAATTCCACATGAGTGAAATAATATGGTATTTGTCTTTCTCTGACTGACTTATTTTGCTTAGCATAATACTCTCTAACTCCATCCATGTTGTTGCAAATGGCAAGATGGCATTCCTTTTTATGGCTGAGTAGTATACTATATATATATATATATATATATATATACACGTATATATATATATATATATACATGTATATACGTGTATATATATATATATACGTATATATATATATATATATATATATATATATATATATACGTACGTGTATATATACAGAAATAACCTACGCAAATACAACCAGTTAATTTACAACAAAGAAGGTAAGAATATACAATAGGGAAAGGACAGTCTCCTCAATAAACGGTGTTGGAAAGACTGGATGGCTACACACCAAAGAACCAAACTGGACCTCTAACACCATACAGAAAATCAACTCAAAATGGATTAAAGATTCAAATGTAAGACCTGAAACCGTAAAACTCTTGGAAGAAAACATAGGGAGTCAGTTTCTTGACACAGGTCTTGGCAATAATTTTTTGGATTTGACACCAAAAGCAAAGGAAACAAAAGCAAAATCAAACAGGAGGGACTACATCAAACTAAAAAGCTCCTACACAGCAGGGTGCCTGGGTGGCTCAGTGGGCAAGCATCAGACTTCGGCCCAGGTCATGATCTCACGGTTCACAAGTTCGAGCCCCCATCAGGCTCTGTGTTGACAGTTCAGAGCCTGGAGCCTGCTTCGGATTCTATGTCTCCCTCTCTCTCTGCCACTCCCCTACTTGCACTCTGTTTCTCTCCGTCTCTCAAAAATGAATAAACATTAAAAAATAATAAAAAGCTTCTACACAGCAAAAGAAACCACCAGCAAAATGAAAATGCAACCTATGAAATGGGAAGAAATATTTACAAATCGATAAGGGGTTAATATCCAAAATGCACAAGTAAGCACAAATAACACAATAGTGCATATATATATATACACACATATATATATACACACACACACACATATATATATACACACATATATACACATATATATATATATATATATATATATATATATATATATACACACACACATATATATGGCAAATATATGTCCAATAAAATGTGGGGAAAGGACTTGAATAAATATTTTTCCAAAGACATATAAATGACCAAGAAATACATGTAAAGATGCTCAACATCACTAATCATCAGGAAAATGCAAATCAAAATCACAATGAAATGTCACCTCACACCTGTTAGGATGTCTGTTTGATAACAATGCTGGCAAAGACATGGAATAAGGGAGCTCTTGTACACTGTTGGGGAATACGTAAACAGATACAAGCACTATACAAAGAAGTATGGAGGTTCCTCAAAAAATTAAAAATAGAACTATTATGTGACCCAGCAATCCCACTTCTGGGTATGAAAACAGGATATTGAAGAGATATCTGCATTACCATGTTCATTGCAGCATTACTCATTAACAGCTAAAGTATGGAAGGAACTTAAGTGTCAGTAGATGAATTGATGGATAAAAATTATATAAATATATGTATAGATTACATATGTGTATATATGATATATATATATATATATGTCATATATAACACATAAAATTAAATATTATTCAGCCCTAAGAGAGGACATCCTGCCATTTATGACAACATGGATGAATTATTTATGCTAAGTGAAATAAGCCATACAGAAAGGCAAATACTTTCTGAGTGAGTGTGAGTGGTATCACTCACATGTGGAATTAAAAAATAGAGATGGGAATGCAAGCTGGTGCAGCCACTCTGGAAAAAAGTATGCAGGTTCCTCAAAAACCTAAAAATAGAACTACCCTACGACCCAGCAATGGCACTACTAGCCATTTATCCAAGGGATACAGGTGTGCTGTTTCAAAGGGACACATGCACCCCCATGTTTATAGCAGCACTATCAACAATAGCCAAAGTACGGAAAGAGCCCAAATGTCCATCGATGGATGAATGGATAAAGAAGATGTGGTATATATATATATACAATGGAGTATTACTCGGCAATCAAAAAGAATGAAATCTTGCCATTTGCAACTACGTGGATGGAACTGGAGGGTATTATGCTAAGTGAAATTAGTCAGCGAAAGACAAAAATCATATGCCTTCACTCATATGAGGACTTTAAGAGACAAAACAGATGAGCATAAGGGAAGGGAAACAAAAATAATATAAAAACAGGGAGGGGGATAAAACAGAAGAGACTCATAAATATGGAGAACAAACGGAGGGTTACTGGAGGGGTTGTGGGAGGGGGGATGGGCTAAATGGGTAAGGGGCGCTAAGGAATCTACTCCTGAAATCACTGTTGCACTATATGCTAACTAATTTGGATATAAATTTAAAAAAATAAAAAAGAAAATTAAAAAAAGAAAGACAAAATAGGGAGAGAAAGAGTAGAAAAGTGATTGCCAGGGACTAGGGAGTAAAAATAAAACCAAAAAAACAGAAAAGGTTAGCAAAAAGTTCCACATTTTTAGTTGTAAGATGAACACAGTCTTAGGATCTAATGTATAACATGGTAACTACAGTTGATAACACTGTATTGTAGAACTGAAATTTGCTAAGAGATTAGAACTTGAATGTTCTCACCCCCAAAAATAAAAAGGTAAATACGTGAGGTGACAAATGTGTTAATTATCTCATTGAGGGGCATCCTTTCATTCATTCATGTTTATCAAATCATCATGCTGTACACTTTAAATGTCTTATAATTATACCTCTATGAAACAGAAAATAAATATATAATTGGAGACACTACCAGTACTTACTGATAAAGGAACACGAATAAAGAACAGCTCTTCTTAAAGTTAGTCCTTGGAGAATAAATGTTAATTGTTTGTAATACAAAGAAGCACTGAATTAAAGTATACATTTGTTTTTTGTGTCATGTAGACATAATTTTGCAGAAAGTTAACGTTTTCTGGAATAATATAGTGATAATCCAAGACTTCAATCTTATCCTATGTAACTTTAAAAAAGTCAGAAGGGTTTTTAGATATTACTTGGCATTAAAGTTCAAGGTAGTATTACTTATTTTTTTCAATAATAACATAGATAGTCTTTCCAGAAAAATAAAACTTCCAGACACTAGAAATCCATAAAATTCAAAAGAAGGTATTTACTGTTTCTTAGTGGTGCATGACTACATTTCTGTTAACAAAAGGTCAGGAAAGTTTTTGTTTTAAATGCTAGATAATACATTTCATTTCATAGTTTGAAAAGACAAGAACTTTCAATAAGATTTATATCAGTCAAACATAGGAACACATCTTTATAATTCCTTTTTCCTAAACCTTCTTTGATTACTATATTATTGCTTTCCTTTGCTACACCCTTTTTCTCTTTCCTTTTAATTTTCATTGTCTTTTTCTTTATTTCTACATTACTGTTGCCATCTCTCTATTCTCACTTCATGTTGGCACCCATCTATTTCACTTTTTTCTGTTTTCTAAAGCCACATCCTTATGTTATTTTTCCTATAGATCTCTTTTACCTTAATCTGTATCTTTTGTTGGGGCATTCCTCAACTTTACCTTTCTGTAAAAGAGCCAAGTGAAAATGATGAGGGATAAGAAAGAAATTTTAACTGCAGTAAGTAATCCTGAAATTTCTGATGGTGCAATCTTGCTTCAACAATTTTTGCATTTTGATTATGAACTTGGAAATGAATGAGAAATTTCAGAAAATCTGTAATTAGGGAGGAAACCAGTCAGCTGCCTAAACCAAAATTCTCTGAACCCAACATTCAAGTTATTTTGAACTCCACATTTAAATATTTTTTACAGAGACTTTATTTATTTATTTGTTTGTTTGTTTATTTATTTATGCTGAAATACTGAGCGAAGTCACAAGTGAAAAAGAGAAGAATTAGCTTAGTAATTTCACCAACTTTCTAGAACCTCTCTCACCAATTTGGGGTTTCTGCTCCTCACTAGCTTTCAGTATGCTTCAGTACCATATAGTTAATCATTCATTACTGAGCAATGATTCTGCATTAAAATTTGATCAGCTCCTTTTAAAAGTTTTATATGGTTATGGTAAGAATCCAAGATGAATTTTAAGGGGAAAAATGAGATAGTTTCTGATGCCCTTTTGCTCACTAAACCCAGTACAATTTATAAATACTCTATAATTTGGAAGGACCAATTCAAATAACAACAGACAGAGTAAAACCAACCATGTCTACACTCTTTTTTCAAAAACTTTAAGAACATTCATTTTGATACTCATTGAAAGGGAAAATACTGCAAGAGGAAAGTGTCATGCATTTCAGTCTATTTTGAGTGAAGACAGATAGCACATAGATTCCTTTCAATAGGAACAGGAAGGTAAGCAAAATGAATCCTTAAATTTTACCTGTTAAAATTCAACTTAAAGAATAAGGCAGATATAAAAGAATAGACTGTATCCACACAGTTTAGTGGCATTGTTATTATCCACCTATAAATATGTTGATGCCTGTATCTACATTATTTAAACAGAAAGTGTCTGGCTAGAAATTTACATATAAAATCCTCACTGTATAGGGGCACCTGGGTGGCTCAGTCGGTTAAACGTCCGACTTCGGCTCAGGTCATGATCTCGCGGTTCGTGGGTTTGAGCCCCGTGTCGGGCTCTGTGCTGACAGCTCAGAGCCTGGAGCCTGCTTTGGATTCTGTGTCTCCCTCTCTCTCTGCCCCTCCCCTGCTCATGCTCTGTCTCTCTCTGTCTCAAAAATAAATTAAAAAATCATTAAAAAATTTTTTTAAAAAATCCTCACAGTATAAATTTGCTATTGAAATTGAGAAAGTGTATAAAATGTGTAAGGGTCAAAATTGCGACCGAAACTGTCTGTACCCATTTTGTACTTCTGTATGTTTTATTCCCTAGTATTAAATACATTGTGCTATTTTGAGATACTAAATATTGTCAGCACACATAATAATAGAAATTACAGTCATCCGTGAGTTCAATGTGGCCATATCAACCTTTACTCAAGATCACACATTTTGAAATATAATGCTCAGGCAATTCATAAATGTAGATATGTGGTTTGTCATTTAGTGAAGAAGAATAAAGCTAGAAAATTCAAAACACAGAGCTATGTTTTCTTCAATAAATCCTTACACTTAACGTCCATCTTTAGGTTCCATATTTTTTTTAAAAAAAGTGTAAGTAACAAAATTAACCATACAATTTTGCATCAATTTTATACTATTTGTCTTCAGTTTATACAATCAGAAATCTGAATCCTAGAAAAAAATGTGACTCTACTACACTCACTACACATGATGTTTAATTAAAAAGGTTTCAGATGAAAATACCCTTTGATAAAAACTCAAAAGGGGTGGTTCCAATACCATTAATAGGTTTGGGGGAAATGCACTGATAATCTGAAAAAACAGACTGCAGTCATTCAACGGTGTACATGGTTCATCTATCGGTGCCTAATTCTCAGTGACTCATGAGAACTCAGCAGCAATGCAGCCAAGATGAAAATGTATTTAACCTACAGCTCCAGAAAAAAAGATTCTTCTGCTGACCTTGTTCATCTGCCACCATTCACTTAGATAGGACTCTTGAACTTTGAGAATATTCTGGAATGAATTTGTTGAAAACACCTCACACCAAAAACTAACACCCCAATCTGAAACCTTGAAGAATGGCCTTCATCTTAACACAAAGTTAATATGTATTCATTTTCACATTTAAAAAAAAATGGTTTTTTACATATATTTATTTTTTGAGAGACAGAGGCAGACCCCAAGTGGGGAAGGGGCAGAGAGAGAGGGAGACACAGAATCCAAAGCAGGCTCCAGGCTCTGAGCTGCCAGCACAGAGCCTGATGCGGGGCTCCAACCCACAAGCTGCGAGATCAAGACCTGAACTGAAGTTGGACACTTAACCGACTGAGCCACCCAGGCACTCCTCATTTTCACATTGTTTAAATGAAAGTTTATATATTTTGAGAGAGAGCAAGTGCATGAGCAGGGGAGGGGCAGCGAGAGAGAGAGAAGCCCACGCAGGCTCCACAATGTCAGTGCAGAGCCCGACATAGCGTTCTATCTCACAAACTGTGAGATCATGACTTGAGCCGAAACCAAGAGTCGCACGCTTAACTGACCAAGTCACCCAGGCACCCTCATTTTCACATTTTAAAAAAGTGTAGGGGGTTCCGGAAGATGGCGGCGTAGGAGGACGCGGGGCTCACAGCGCGTCCTGCCGATCACTTAGATTCCACCTACACCTGCCTAAAGAACCCAGAAAACCGCCAGAGGATGAGCAGAAGGGAGTCTCCGGAGTCAAGCGCAGACTGGAGGCCCACGGAAGAGGGTAGGAAGGGCGGCGAGGCGGTGCGTGCTCCACGGACTGGCGGGAGGGAGCCGGGGCGGAGGGGCGGCTCGCCGGCCAAGCAGAGCCCCTGAGTCTGGCTGGCAAAAGCGGAGGGGCCGGACGGACTGTGTTCCGACTGCAAGCGCGACTTAGCGTCTGGGAGGTCATAAGTGAACAGCTCTGCTCGGAAAGCGGGAAGGCTGGAGGACAAAGGGAGGGAGAGCTGCTGAGCCCCCGGACGGCAGAGCTCAGCTTGGCGGGGAACAAAGGCGCCAGCGCCATCTCCCCCGCCCATCCCCCAGCCAAAATCCCAAAGGGAACCGGTTCCTGCCAGGGAACTTGCTCGCTCCGCGCAAACACCCAACTCTGTGCTTCTGCGGAGCCAAACCTCCGGCAGCGGATCTGACTCCCTCCCGCTGCCACAGGGCCCCTCCTGAAGTGGATCACCTAAGGAGAAGCGAGCTAAGCCTGCCCCTCCAGCCCCCGTGCACCTTGCCTACCCACCCCAGCTAATACGCCAGATCCCCAGCAACACAAGCCTGGCAGTGTGCAAGTAGCCCAGACGGGCCACGCCACCCCACAGTGAATCCCGCCCCTAGGAGAGGGGAAGAGAAGGCACACACCAGTCTGACTGTGGCCCCAGCAGTGGGCTGGGGGCAGACATCGGGTCGGACTGCGGCCCCGCCCACTAACTCCAGTTATACACCACAGCACAGGGGAAGTGCACTGCAGGTCCTCACCACGCCAGGGACTCTCCAAAATGACCAAACGGAAGAATTCCCCTCAGAAGAATCTCCAGGAAATAACAACAGCTAATGAACTGATCAAAAAGGATTTAAATAATATAACAGAAAGTGAATTTAGAATAATAGTCATAAAATTAATCGCTGGGCTTGAAAACAGTATACAGGACAGCAGAGAATCTCTTGCCACAAAGATCGAGGGACTAAGGAACAGTCACGAGGAGTTGAAAAACGCTTTAAACGAATTGCAAAACAAAATGGAATCCACGATGGCTCGGCTTGAAGAGGCAGAGGAGAGAATAGGTGAACTAGAAGATAAAGTTATGGAGAAAGAGGAAGCTGAAAGAAAGAGAGATAAAAAAATCCAGGAGTATGAGGGGAAAATTAGAGAACTAAGTGATACACTAAAAAAAAATAATATACGCATAATTGGTATCCCAGAGGAGGAAGAGAGAGGGAAGGGTGCTGAAGGGGTACTTGAACAAATTATAGCTGAGAACTTCCCTGAACTGGGGAAGGAAAAAGGCATTGAAATCCAAGAGGCACAGAGAACTCCCTTCAGACGTAACTTGAATCGATCTTCTGCACGACATATCATAGTGAAACTGGCAAAATACAAGGATAAAGAGAAAATTCTGAAAGCAGCAAGGGATAAACGTGCCCTCACATATAAAGGGAGACCTATAAGACTCGTGACTGATCTCTCCTTTGAAACTTGGCAGGCCAGAAAGGCTTGGCACGATATCTACAGTGTGCTAAACAGAAAAAATATGCAGCCGAGAATCCTTTATCCAGCAAGTCTGTCATTTAGAATAGAAGGAGAGATAAAGGTCTTCCCAAACAAACAAAAACTGAAGGAATTTGTCACCACGAAACCAGCCCTACAAGAGATCCTAAGGGGGATCCTGTGAGACAAAGTACCAGAGACATCACTACAAGCATAAAACATACAGACATCACAATGACTCTAAACCCATATCTTTCTATAATAACACTGAATGTAAATGGATTAAATGCGCCAACTAAAAGACATAGGGTATCAGAATGGATAAAAAAACAAGACCCATCTATTTGCTGTCTACAAGAGACTCATTTTAGATCTGAGGACACCTTTAGATTGAGAGTGAGGGGATGGAGAACTATTTATCATGCTCCTGGAAGCCAAAAGAAAGCTGGAGTAGCCATACTTATATCAGACAAACTAGACTTTAAATTAAAGGCTGTAACAAGAGATGAAGAAGGGCATTATATAATAATCACAGGGTCTATCCACCAGGAAGAGCTAACTATTATAAATGTCTATGCGCCAAATACCCGAGCCCCCAGATATATAAAACAATTACTCATAAACATAAGCAACCTTATTGATAAGAATGTGGTCATTGCAGGGGACTTTAACACCCCACTTACAGAAATGGATAGATCATCTAGACACGCAGTCAATAAAGAAACAAGGGCCCTGAATGATACATTGGATCAGATGGACTTGACAGATATATTTAGAACTCTGCATCCCAAAGCAACAGAATATACTTTCTTCTCGAGTGCACATGGAACATTCTCCAAGATAGATCATATACTGGGTCACAAAACAGCCCTTCATAAGTTTACAAGAATTGAAATTATACCATGCATACTTTCAGACCACAATGCTATGAAGCTTGAAATCAACCACAGGAAAAAGTCTGGAAAACCTCCAAAAGCATGGAGGTTAAAGAACACCCTACTAACGAATGAGTGGGTCAACCAGGCAATTAGAGAAGAAATTAAAACATACATGGAAACAAACGAAAATGAAAATACAACAATCCAAACGCTTTGGGATGCAGCGAAGGCAGTCCTGAGAGGAAAATACATTGCAATCCAGGCCTATCTCAAGAAACAAGAAAAATCCCAAATACAAAATCTAACAGCACACCTAAAGGAAATAGAAGCAGAACAGCAAAGGCAGCCTAAACCCAGCAGAAGAAGAGAAATCATAAAGATCAGAGCAGAAATAAACACTATAGAATCTAAAAAAACTGTAGAGCAGATCAACGAAACCAAGAGTTGGTTTTTTGAAAAAATAAACAAAATTGACAAACCTCTAGCCAGGCTTCTCAAAAAGAAAAGGGAGATGACCCAAATAGATAAAATCATGAATGAAAATGGAATGATTACAACCAATCCCTCAGAGATACAAACAATTATCAGGGAATACTATGAAAAATTATATGCCAGCAAATTGGACAACCTGGAAGAAATGGACAAATTTCTAAACACCCACACTCTTCCAAAACTCAATCAGGAGGAAATAGAAAGCTTGAACAGACCCATAACCAGCGAAGAAATTGAATCGGTTATCAAAAATCTCCCAACAAATAAGAGTCCAGGACCAGATGGCTTCCCAGGGGAGTTCTACCAGACATTTAAAGCAGAGATAATACCTATCCTTCTCAAGCTATTCCAAGAAATAGAAAGGGAAGGAAAACTTCCAGACTCATTCTATGAAGCCAGTATTACTTTGATTCCTAAACCAGACAGAGACCCAGTAAAAAAAGAGAACTACAGGCCAATATCCCTGATGAATATGGATGCAAAAATTCTTAATAAGATACTAGCTAATCGAATTCAACAGCATATAAAAAGAATTATTCACCATGATCAAGTGGGATTCATTCCTGGGATGCAGGGCTGGTTCAACATTCGCAAATCGATCAACGTGATACATCACATTAACAAAAAAAAAGAGAAGAACCATATGATCCTGTCAATCGATGCAGAAAAGGCCTTTGACAAAATCCAGCACCCTTTCTTAATAAAAACCCTTGAGAAAGTCGGGATAGAAGGAACATACTTAAAGATCATAAAGGCCATTTATGAAAAGCCCACAGCTAACATCATCCTCAACGGGGAAAAACTGAGAGCTTTTTCCCTGAGATCAGGAACACGACAGGGATGCCCACTGTCACCGCTGCTGTTTAATATAGTGCTGGAAGTTCTAGCATCAGCAATCAGACAACAAAAGGAAATCAAAGGCATCAAAATTGGCAAAGATGAAGTCAAGCTTTCGCTTTTTGCAGATGACATGATATTATACATGGAAAATCCGATAGACTCCACCAAAAGTCTGCTAGAACTGATACATGAATTCAGCAAAGTTGCAGGATACAAAATCAATGTGCAGAAATCAGTTGCATTCTTATACACTAACAATGAAGCAACAGAAAGACAAATGAAGAAACTGATCCCATTCACAATTGCACCAAGAAGCATAAAATACCTAGGAATAAATCTAACCAAAGATGTAAAAGATCTGTATGCTGAAAACTATAGAAAGCTTATGCAGGTAATTGAAGAAGATATAAAGAAATGGAAAGACATTCCCTGCTCATGGATTGGAAGAATAAATATTGTCAAAATGTCAATACTACCCAAAGCTATCTACACATTCGATGCAATCCCAATCAAAATTGCACCAGCATTCTTCTCGAAACTAGAACAAGCAATCCTAAAATTCATATGGAACCACAAAAGGCCCCGAATAGCCAAAGTAATTTTGAAGAAGAAGACCAAAGCAGGAGGCATCACAATCCCAGACTTTAGCCTCTACTACAAAGCTGTCATCATCAAGACAGCATGGTATTGGCATAAAAACAGACACATAGACCAATGGAATAGAATAGAAACCCCAGAACTAGACCCACAAACGTATGGCCAACTCATCTTTGACAAAGCAGGAAAGAACATCCAATGGAAAAAAGACAGTCTCTTTAACAAATGGTGCTGGGAGAACTGGACAGCAACATGCAGAAGGTTGAAACTAGACCACTTTCTCACACCATTCACAAAAATAAACTCAAAATGGATAAAGGACCTGAATGTGAGACAGGAAACCATCAAAACCTTAGAGGAGAAAGCAGGAAAAGACCTCTCTGACCTCAGCCGTAGCAATCTCTTACTCGGCACATCCCCAAAGGCAAGGGAATTAAAAGCAAAAGTGAATTACTGGGACCTTATGAAGATAAAAAGCTTCTGCACAGCAAAGGAAACAACCAACAAAACTAAAAGGCAAGCAACGGAATGGGAAAACATATTTGCAAATGACACATCGGACAAAGGGCTAGTATCCAAAATCTATAAAGAGCTCATCAAACTCCACACCCGAAAAACAAATAACCCAGTGAAGAAATGGGCAGAAAACATGAATAGACACTTCTCTAAAGAAGACATCCGGATGGCCAACAGGCACATGAAAAGATGTTCAACGTCGCTCCTTATCAGGGAAATACAAATCAAAACCACACTCAGATACCACCTCACGCCAGTCAGAGTGGCCAAAATGAAGAAATCAGGAGACTATAGATGCTGGAGAGGATGTGGAGAAACAGGAACCCTCTTGCACTGTTGGTGGGAATGCAAATTGGTGCAGCCGCTCTGGAAAGCAGTGTGGAGGTTCCTCAGAAAATTAAAAATAGACCTACCCTATGACCCAGCAATAGCACTGCTAGGAATTTATCCAAGGGATACAGGAGTACTGATGCATAGGGGCACCTGTACCCCAATGTTTATAGCGGCACTCTCAACAATAGCCAAATTATGGAAAGAGCCTAAATGTCCATCAACTGATGAATGGATAAAGAAATTGTGGTTTATATACACAATGGAATACTACGTGGCAATGAGAAAAAATGAAATATGGCCTTTTGTAGCAACATGGATGGAACTGGAGAGTGTGATGCTAAGTGAAATAAGCCATACAGAGAAAGACAGATACCATATGGTTTCACTCTTATGTGGATCCTGAGAAACATAACAGAAACCCATGGGGGAGGGGAAGGAAAAAAAAAAAAAAAAAAAAGATGTTAGAGTGGGAGAGAGCCAAAGCATTAGAGACTGTTAAAAACTGAGAACAAACTGAGGGTTGATGGGGGGTGGGAGGGAGGGCAGGGTGGGTGATGGGTATTGAGGAGGGCACCTTTTGGGATGAGCACTGGGTGTTGTGTGGAAACCAATTTGACAGTAAATTTCATATATTAAAAAATAAAAAAAATAAAAAAAAAAGTGTAAAAATAAGCAAAACAAAATGGGGTGGAAGTTCTAGAAATAATGGTATAAAGGTTTTAAGTGATTCCTCCCGCAGAAAATAATTATTAAAACTGAATAAAAATACTAAAAACAACTATTTGGAGGCAATGGAAAACAGTAAAAGCAGGCAGACACTAGAGTAGACTTGCTCTTTAAAACTTCTTACTTATTGGATTAAAACCTAAAAGATTTTGGTTTTCTTGCTTGAGGGAACATTCTGTTCTCCCTATTTCTGGAAGTGGAGACAACTGCAATATTACCGGGTTTAGGTAGCAGAGAGCTGTCAGAATTCACAACCACAGAGCAGCTAGAGACATTAGAAGAGAGCCTAGAGCCTAGGAAGGACCAGTCAGGGAGGAGAGGGACTGGGGTTGGGAGAGTGCCCTCAAGAGACAGAACTGCTCCTGGTAGGATTTGCAAACTTCCTATGCTTTTGATTCAGTGCCTTCTCCAAGTTGCACACAGCTTCGTGCGGGGAGAACAGAAGCCCTACAGCTTGAGGGGTCAGAGGACGTGGAAATTCAGGACACTACAAGTGAAGGAATCACAAGGAGAGTGAACCCCTAAAATCTCAACCTCTATTTTTTTTCTACCATTCTGCCACCTTTCTTCTTGTCTTTTGTATGTATCTTTAGTAAGAGCACACAGCCAGGTGTGGTTGCTGTTATTTTTTGACCATGAACATAGTCTCTCTCGTAACTAGTGAACTTAATCCCTTAAAATTTTGTGATTTCCAAAATGTTTGATTTTATTTGTATCCTTTTATTTGGGGCTTGCTCGGGGCACCTGGGTGGCTCAGTCGGTTGGGCGGCCAACTTCGGCTCAGGTCATGATCTCGCTGTCCGTGAGTTCGAGCCCCGCGTCGGGCTCTGTGCTGACTGCGAAGAGCCTGGAGCCTGTTTCGGATTCTGTGTCTCCCTCTCTCTCTGCCCCTGCCCCATTCATGCTCTGTCTCTCTCTCTGTCTCAAAAATAAATAAACGTTAAAAAAAAAAATATTTGGGACTTGCTCTCTGTGATGCATCTTTTTTGGGTCTTTTCTTCCTTCTTCCTTCTGTGAAATTATGCTTCTTTTTCTCTTCCTTCTTTACAATTTTGAAGGCTGTACATAACATTTTCTGTATTTTATGGTACACAGTTACATCTATATACTCAATTTCTCCAACTTCCTTGCAAGCAAACATCATCCTCAATGAATGCACTACTCTTGTCTACATTAGTGCTATTTTTATTTCTACATCAAAAAAGTCGCTCCTATTATTAATATTTTGCCATTATTTCATATCATAAGTACTTTGATTTGTCCAAAAAGTTGCTATTTCATCTTGCACTGTAATCCTTCTTTCTGAATTTAATTCACTTCCTCCTAATATACAAACTTTTAATTTTTTTCCCCTCAAGAACTTTCCATAATTGATCTCTGTCTTGCATGAAAACATTTAATTTGTCTTCTCTTCAGGTAGTTTGTTTTTAGATGGGTATACCGTTAAAATATTTCCCTCAACACTATGACAGAACATAATCTATTTTCATCTGATCCCTATTTTTGCCTTTGAGAAAAGCACTTCAGACCATTCCTTCATTCCAGCTAAAATTTGTATTTGCTTTCTAGTAGTTTCTAAGAATTTGTCTTTGAAAGGATATAATTTCACTGCCATGTACCTGGGTATGGAATCACTCTGATTTTCTTTTCTGAACTAATTCACTTCCTGAAGCTTGGAAACTTTCATAAGTTCTGACAAAATTTTAGTCATCATCTCCAACCATATTTTCTCTAGTGTCCCTATTATCACTTCTATTAGATGTATATTGTACTTCTTTAATGAAATAGTTTCTTGTAACCTCTGTTTTGTAATTTTCATGTCTTTATCTCGATACTGTGTTTTGGGTAGTTTCCCCCCATCAATATTTCCATTTATCCATTCTCTCTTTATCTGCATCTAAACTTCCACGTGACGCTTTTATTGTATTGTTAGTTTCAATTAATGTATTTTGCAATTCTAAAGTTATATTGAAATTATCTCAAAATGCCAATACTCCTCCCCCCCCCTCCCCCCCCCGCATTGTGTCATTTGCTTTTTTTGGAATTCAATTACTTCGATTAACATTGTCTTGCTGTCTGGAGTTTTTGAGACTGCAACTTTCTTCCCCCCCCCCCCCCAAATCTTGCTTTTGGTGGACTATCATTTGTGTATTTTTTAATTTGGGTAATATGAACTAATAACATGTATCTTGTGGGGCATGCGTGGTAAGAGTAGTTTCCTAAAGGAGTTTTGTGTTTCCTCTGTTTGACAGAAACTAAATGAATCACAACCCTGATACTAAGTGTTGTTGTTCTTACTGTTGTTGTTACTGTTGTTTTCAGTCTGAAACTGAACATAGAAGTAGCATAAAATTTGGATCCTACACAAAGAGAAATAGAATTGGGGGTTAAAGTTTTTAGGAAACACTTTGGTATTTGTTCACTTCAAGTCAAGGAGAGTCAAGTTGCACTCCCTTCTCCCTATGCCAGTAAAGTGGAATTGTTCTTAGGCACCCTTTACGTGAGAGCAAGGCTTTTTAAAAGCCCTGACTTTATGCTGATGTTCCAGTTCTAAGTCTGCCTCTCACAGAAACAGAGCCTCCTTCCCTGCCCAAGTGCGCCATCAGGAGAAATAAAATAGCTCCCTGTTCTTAGCATATCTGTAGTATCAGTTCACATACTTATGCCTCTAATGCTTAGCCCCTATGTCCTTCAACTGAGTTTTTCTCTTCCTATCTTGCAAAAAAAGAATGTTGTCACATGTTAAAAAGAATGTTTGTTAGTTTTCAGTCAGAATGTTTAGTTGTTTGTGGTGAGAGTGGTTTTAGATAATTTATTCCACCACGCTGACAAAAGATGTCAAGAAAGTGTTTTCTACAACACAACTCAATGACTTTACATTGCTCTTACCATACAATTCAACCTCCTTAGTACAATGTACGAAGAACCTTGACCTTCAATCCTAACCCTTTGCTTAGGTATCCTTCACACTCAGCTTTCCTATCCCTGGAGCTTCTTAGGTTGTTTTAAGGTCTCCTCAGAGTCTCAGGGCATACTTTTTCCTACTTAGACCCCCTCTCACTCCTCCGCCTGCTCCCACCATCCCCACATGCACATACACATTTATCTTCAATTCATACTGTCTCATCTTGAAAATCTGTAATAGTTTCCTAACAGAATAGGCACCTCTACAAGGTGTTTCTCAACACTGTGGAGATCACACTGCATATTGCCACACTTACTAAACTACCTATTTCCCAAATGAATCCCTTAACTCCATTCACTTATTCAATGAATGTTTATTAAGCATATACTACATACCAGCATTTGTTTTGGTTGGGGACAGTATTGAACAAATCAAACACGAATGCCTGCTGTGAGAGTAAGTGTCCTATATACTTTGTTTACCAGTGCAAATCCCCATTTTCTAGCCTGGTAACCAGAATACATCAGGAAATCAATGAACATCTGCTTGAATAAATGACTCCTATCGAAGTGTCAGTCAGCATACGGAATTTTAAGTTTGTCTTCTTCATCTTGCATGTTGCCTTACTGAGGTTATTTACAAAAATAAAATAAAATAAAATAAAATAAAATAAAATAAAATAAAATAAAATAAAATAAAATAAAATATAGGAAATCACAACAGCATTCAGCAAGTGTCTAACATATGAACTGCCTTCTGTGTTGAACAATTAAAAACATAAATAAAATAAAATCCACTAAGGCCAGAGAGTGTATCATCCCCAGGATAGGGCACCTTGGTGATGTAAATCTGACATAACTTAGAGGTAGGACATTTATCACCAAAAATTGCCTCATACGATTTGTAATGTGTTTCTAAAATCCCAAAGCTCCAGACATGTTCACTTTCATTTGTTTTCATTTCATTTTCTAGATTTTTCCCCACAAAAACTTTTATGGGCATTTACAGTATTTCCTCTGCTATATTTACCTATAGTAGTGTTTGTTAACAACTGCTTTCTATTTCATCTTGGTGGATACTGTTCGTGTATGTGTCATATTCTTTATGTAAACGATTATTTGCAGATAGACAATCTGATTAGGGTCAAATTATGGATTACCATTTTTCTTTCATCTTTACTTCAACCAAATTTGGTAACTGTTTTCTTTTTAAAGGGTCTGAAGTTCCTTCATCCAGTAACAGACTATTTAGGGAGCCCTGCTTAGGCCCTGTGAAGTTTATTTTGCTTGCCACCCTTTGGATAAAAATAAGAATGCATTTACTTCATTCTAACTTGTTTCGGGAAAGTAACATCTTGAAAAAATAAATTCATGATTTGCCTGAATAAAAGTTTTTTTTTTCCCCTTGATTCACATGTACAATGTTTCCATTCTTCTTTCAACATGGTGTGTGATTGTATGGTTACCAAAATCACGGCAGATATTTTCTATCCTTTTGTGGTCTTATGCTCTATCTTGAATACTGTATCCTGTGCTATTTTTCACCATCCCCTGCAACAAAATTCCTTTAAAATCTTGCAACCAGTACTTGTGAAATCAGTGGCATCTAGTTTCTAATATCCTCTCTTTTCACTTCTAAAACATGTCATTGTTAACCTTCTCTGTTTCATGGTCGTGATCATTTCACCTTTCTCTCTCATGCCTTTGAAAACAACAGTCCGAGAATGAATGCCAGATCAGACCCAGCAGTTTTGAAAAATGCAGCAGTGAAGTTTTTAGTCCCAAAGCACGGTCCTTCTGCAGTGACCAAACCAAGGAGATCATAAATCATTTTTTGAACTCTGATGTCTACCCGTAAATCACTCATTTTTTAAGTTTCTTAAAAACACACATAAATATATTTCTTTCTTTCTTTCTTTTGAGATAGCCCTGCAAACAACTTATTTTTTTATCTGAACCATCTTAAATCTCTTGCTTCTCTTCTAAATCTGTATCTATTGCTGATTATTCCTCTGAAAAACTGTGAATTCGGTTAGCAACTTTTGGATCCGTTCCTGACATTATCCCTCTGTTATCATCCTTATACTTTCTAAATAAAATTATGACATTGTCTATCCTTCCTCTTTATATCATTTTACTTTTACTTTACCTAAGCACTCGGTTAACACTTTTGCCGCTGGGAATGTTTAATTTGGTGTTTAAATCCTACAAATTTACTTCTCTTAAGAGTTTTCTTTACATCGTTATTAATGATGCCTCTGTCTTCTCTGTCATCTTGGAAAGGCGCAAGCTCCCACATCCTTGATCATCCCTACTACACATTGCATTTGTTTCTATTCTAACAAGAATTAATTCACAGTCCATACACAGCTGCCAAATTACCCACTATGGGGTTAACCCTTTTCATCCAACGTCATAGAATCATCAGAAGAAAACTTAAAAGTGATCTTTACTCATACCTTTTTTTTCAGTTTTGCTAAGGTATTTCCACCCTTTTTGTTAAATACTCGAAACTGTTAGCATATGTATTTAAGTAAGTGATTTTGCATCTCCATTTCTATATCCCAATTAAATATTTGGTTTCAGAGAGAAGTTTTAGTTATAATTTTCATCTACTTGCATGTTTCTGTGAATGCTGAAATCCCTTTCCAATATTATCTTTCATGTTACGTGTAAAGTATCACCATAAATTAAAATGGTTTTATTTTTTACATTCCTCTTTGGGATTTTTTGAGATTGTTACACATTTCATTTTTAAACCTTTCCAAAGCCTTATGTATGATCTAATGCATTCCAACATACTCTGAATGTTTCACAAATTAATCTTATGTATATTAACATAAATATCATCCTTGCATGGCTCTTGCTCACTGTTAACTGATGCAAAACCCTTTAATCCCGGCCCTAAAACTTGCAGTAAATGTTTCCATAATATCTAAAAATGATCAATTTTTTTTAATGCTAAAACATATCTCACTTCATGTTTCAGAATGTGCCAAAAGTAAAATCTCTTTTCCTACTGTCGTCTTAAAAAGTTTTCATTTTAACTTGCTATCCCAAAATTTGTGTGATTTCAATTATTTCATCAACGCTTTCATAAATTACTCCTTTCCCTTTTCTTCTCCTATGAGATATGATGTTGATTTCATTTTCCACCTTTTCCCCTCCTTTTCATATCTGTTTAGAAACTTCAGTCCCATTTTCTCTGGGTTTGGGGCTCCCTTTGTCTTTTACCTTCTTATGCAAATTCTTGTTTTCTTTAAATGTGTTCCTTCTCCTTCCTCTCTGAGGGCTCCTTTTCCATCCAGCTCCTTGTTTGGTTCCTTGTTCTCTCCTAAGCTGTCCTCTCATTTCTTATACGAAACTCTAGCACTGTCTCTTTGTAAAAACCATTTCTTGGGGCACCTGGGTGGCTCAGTCGGTTAAGCACCTGACTTCAGCTCAGGTCATGATCTCACTGTTCGTGAGTTCAAGCCCCACATCAGGCTCTGTGGTGACAGCTCAGAGTCTGGAGCCTGCTTCAGATTCTGGAGCCTGCTTCAGATTCTGTCTCCCTGTCTCTGCCCCTCCCCTGCTCACACTCTGTCTCTTTGTCTCTCAAAAATAAATAAACATTAAAAAAATTTAATAATAATAATAATAAAATCTTTAAAAAAAAACATTTCTTGATGTGTTCTGCTTATGGCCACAGGGAATTTCACAGAATGTCTTTGACCTGAGATTATAAACTCAGTTGTTCCCTTGTTTCTTTAAGTGAGCATCCTTTTTAATGCAACATACTCATGAAGAATTTGCACATAGTACCCATTTCCACCTCAAAGTTTATAGAAAAATTCAATTTCTAATGCTTCCAGAGAACCATTTTAATTTGAAAACAAGTGTATCTTAGTCCCATAAGGCTAACTCATCAGATTTCACTTCTGTACATCACTTTAACAAATTTGATTCGATAAATATTTCATGTAACATGATTCATAGTGACCATTTAATTAACTAGTATGCTTTTGTTTCTTTATGCTATTTTGGAATTTTTTCCAGTATGCAGCATTTTATTTACCATGGTAGTCTATCTGCTTATTATATGTTATTTTAGCTAATATACCTCTTAATAACTGCTAATATTTATTAAGTGATTACACTTATAGACATTTTTCTATGTACTTTGTATTTATTAACTCATTTAATGCTCATCACAAACCTATGAGGTATTATCATTATCTCCATTTTATTTATGATTTTTAAAATTTTTTAACGTTTATTTGTTTTTGGTTTTTTTTTTTTTTGAGAAAGACAGAGCACGAGTGGGGGAGGGGCAGAGAGAGAGGGAGACACAGAATCCAAAGCAGGCTCCAGGCTCTGAGCTGTCAGCAAAGAGCCTGATGCAGGGCTCGAACTCTGGAACCGTGAGATCATCACCTGAGCCAAAGTCAGCACTTAACCGACCGAGCCACCTGGGCGCCCCTCATTCTCTCCATTTTAAGAGTATAGACCTTCCATCCGACTTGCCTTTCCTCTCTTACTTCCTATGCATTTGTTTCCTATATCCCTAAGGAACCAATTGCTTCAAACTTAAAATTGGGGTGTCCTGTCAGACTCTCATTTCCCATTGCCCCCATATGCAATACTCAAACACTGTCACTCCCATCTCTGAAACAGCTCATGCCTGCCCGTACGTTCCAGTCACAACTGCCAACATGCTAGCATAGGCCACCAGACAGGCCAGGGACAGTCTGTGCATTCTGACCAGAAGATCCGGCCCTCCTAACTGCTAACCCTCACGTCTCTGCGCAAGAGTTGCGTCTCTAATGGAGCTTTCTCTGACTCCTCTGGAAACGTTTAATAGAACATTTCTCCATGCTGAAATAGTTAAGAGTAGCCGTCACTTTTCTCATAAACACTGCACTGCATTTCTTTTTAATTAATTCAGTTTTCCCGAGGTCTGTGTCAGAAAACCTACCTGACAGGTCTATGAATAACTCTTATCACACTAGCCACTGACTTTCTTTTTGAAGCCAATTTATACAAAAAACAAACAAACAAACAAACAGGATTTTATCTCAAATACTGCACTATTGTAGCGACAAGGATAATAACCGACGGCTAAGTCACTGTGAAGTGTCCATTTAAGGCAGCCAGAGAGACGCATCGACTCCTACCACCTACGGTTAAAATGTGTGTCTCTGCAAAATATCAAATGTATTCATGCCTTGGGCAACTAAATCCACCAGGAAGCATTAAAAACAATAAATTCCATATTGTGAATAAATGAATAAACAAATATTTAGTGAATGCCTATACGTTTGTAAATTGCTCAATAAGTTAATGAATATTTCTTTCTTTTTTGTGCAATAGATTCCTTAAAAAAGCGAGATATCTTTTTTTAAATTTAAATATAATTGACACGTAACATGATAGTAGTTTCATGTGTACAATGATTTTTTTTTTATTTATTGTGAAATGATTCTTACCATAAGTCTAGTTAACATCTTTCACCATACATTGAGTACTATAAAAAACTTATTAATCTTATTTCTTCACATCCAGAACACTGATCCTGGTGACACATTATACACATATTATTTATTAAATCTTGTAATGAAATGTCTTTGTCCCAGAGATCCCAATCATAACCTTTTCTGACCATAAATGGGAAAATTCTGGGAGCAATTCAAGTTTATTCCCTCTTCCTTCAGGTAACTCTCATGCTAATTAATGTCATTTACAACCTGATATGTCTGTTCCTAGTACTGTAAACTCACAACATCTTTAGGAACTGATACCAGTATAAAATGCATAGGTCACTTAGCCTGAATTATCTGTACAAGTTCCCCAAGTAGCTTTGTGGGAGTATTTTTGTCTTTATGCAACAACCAAATAAAGCCAGTCTTTCTGCTGACCTGAAGTTCAGCTTAGGATCTTGTTATTTGAATAAACTCAAATACTGTGTATTCCTTTGACTTATCTTCCTACCTGAATCAGGAAACCTACAACATAATATCTTGTTCAACTGCTTATTCCTGTGGAAGAACATCAAACATCTAATCTTCTCCTTACAAATTCAACTGTTCTTATATATTTTTTGCCCTTCTTTTGTTGTTATGAGATATCTAGGTATTACAAAGAATAAATGTATTTTTCTTTTCTTGTTTATTTATTTTGAGAGCGAGAAAGAGCTAGAGAGAGTGAGAGAGACTGTGCACGTTAGTGGGGGAGGAACAGAGAGACAGAGAATCCCAAGCAGGCTCCATGCTGTTAGCACAGAGCCTGACACAGGGCTTGAACCTACAAACCATAAGATCATGACCTGAGCAGAAACCAAGAGTCCAATGCTTACCTGACTGAGCCATCCAGGAACCCAAAGAAATTTCTTTTAATTATTTTTCGTATTTTCATATTTTTCTTAATTATTTCCCTACTTCTTTTCCTATTCCCTTCTTTTACCAACCTCACTGTGAAAAGCCTTTCCTTTCCCTTCTCTCCTCCTCCTCCTCATGTTCTTCCATTCCCTCCTTTCCCTCCTCATTCCTCGTCTCCTTCCTGTCTTTCTTATTTGCCGCAGATGCCTTGACCTTCAAATGGCTCCCGTGACTGAATCCAGGCTCGGTACATCTGAAACGTTCTTACAAGTGCTCTTTCTCTTGCATGTTCCCTACGACACTTCTCTCCCTCTCCTGCTCTTTCTTAACCTGTGTGCTAAAAAGAACAGCCCTGATTCTGCTGAAGCTGACTACTTCTCATAGCCCTCCACACCTAGCTTCCCTGTTGTTCCAGCCCAGTGTCCACCACTCATTGGTGATGCTTACCACAGAGCAGTTAAGTACATAAAATCCCTCATCACCAAGCCTGGGTTCAAATCCAAGCTCTGTTTTTACTGGCAGTATGAGCTTCCTTTCTCTCATAGCACTGATCACATCTGTAGTAAGAATTTATTTGTTTGCTCATTTACTCAAATTTAATGGCCTCTAAAGGAATTTAAACCACCTGATAACATATAATTATAAGCACAAATAACATATATTATATTATATTATATTATATACACCTTACAGTATCAGATATACATATGATACTAAAAATATATATAAATATTATAAATGTTTATATATAGCATATATACATATATGTATATATATATTGAATAAAGGAATGAATACATTAAGGGTTTTGGCAGGAATCAAATGAGATTTTGCATATAATGATGATGGTGGCTGATGTTTATTGAGTCTTTGTAATGTTCCAGACACTATTAAAGCAATTTGTACATTATCTCATTTAGTCCCCCCAGTAACTCTCTGAGGTAGATATGATTTACTCTATTGAAAAGATAAGCAAACCATGGTACCCACATGTTAAATCAACTGTCCAATGTCACACAGATAGCGGGTGACAGAATCAAGAAGCCTGACTGTGGATCTTTGGCTCTTACTTTCTACACTAGACTGTTCCCCAGTCTTTGCATTTAGTACTCTGATGCACAAAATACTAGATAAAAAGTACTTTCAGAATTCTCCTTATTACATACAAATTAAATTAAGAGTTTGTATATATGCATGTATAGGTATCACACATCTTATATATAATATAAGAATATAGAGATGGATATAGATGAATAATATTCCCCAAAAAATCTTAGGATATAATGAATAATAGTTATCTATTTGTAGTATAGATCTATTATTATTTTCCCTATGAGCGGACAAGAACAAAGAGAGAAAATAATAATGCCTAAGGTCAGGTAACTTGTTAATGGCTGAAAGAGATTTACAACCTGGAAGTATTCTGTTGTTATTTTTCACTATCAATAAGTCATCACTACTAATGAAAGATGTATGTATGTGCACTTACAACTGTAGGTGTGTCTATACTTACTACATTCATTGAAGTCGAACTAATTATAATAAGTTGTTTCTACCATAGTTCAATGAATGGTCTGAGCAAGTGTCATCAGACAGGATTTTTAAAGATGATTTACTGGCTGTTGTCTCACAATATATTTTTTGCACTTCAGTTTAATGATTTATTACACACTTTAAATATATATCTAAGTGGTCTACTTATTATTACAAAGCAGAAGGAAAATAGTATCGATTTATCACTGTATACAGGAAAAGAATGTTAAAGTGATTTTTTTTCTTTGTTGACGATATATATGTACTTGTATCTACATCATTACAGCTACATATGAACACATTTTCCAATGTATATAATACAGGACATTCTAATTCCCAAATGGTATTTGAATTTGTGGCATAAACCCCTCTAAAATGTATTTTGCTTTACACACTAGAGACAAATTGCTTGTGATGTCACCTTGCCCCAGGAGACAACATTGCCTTTTCCACAGTTACAATATTTTGTCTTTAAAGTGCCTCTTCCTCTTTCTGGTTGTGAGTGGAGAATTTTAAAATTGTTTCTAGGTTTTTATGGTTGAGAGTTAGAACTATATTTTCTAAAGCAATAATGTTTAACTTTGAGGCAGAATAACTTTGAGAGCCCTGAATAATTCACTTTGACACTCCTGGCTCTCTAAAAGGTGCCCAAGGCAGGAAGGGGTACCATATTGTCTTATAGAGTATATTGCACTGTTTTCTTTGTCATCGCTAGAGATGAATCCCAGGAATCTTAAGGAAGAAGCCTACATCAAAAATTTTGCAAATTAGAATTCTCTTCCCCCAGCTCTCAATGAGACGTGACATAAAAATATCGGTGCACTTTAATGGCAAAAAAAAAAAAAAAAAAATGATGGTCTCTGTCCTGTGACAAGTCACCTTGATTTTTATTTTATTTCATTGTCCAGAACCCCATTTCTAAGACTTCATTACGTGTATTTACACCAAGCAGGCGGTTGGGAAGTGCCATCTACCGATTGTTTTCTTTCTAAGTTGGAGTCCCTATAATGTCTCTTCATACATCAAACTATAATTAAAACAAAACACATGGGAAATGAAGCCAAGTATTACTTTAATGGCTTGAGCATTCATGGTTAGTACAGTCGGTGTTTTTCTTGTTTTCAGAAACCCAAATATCGTAAATAGAATCCTGCAGCCAGCCTTGTGTTTCAACTATATAACAGAGGCCCGGACTCGGGAGTTTTAACAATTTCACTTCAAAGGAAAGCAGACTACTCAGTGGCTCGATTTTTGTTCTTTTGAAGCAATCAATAATAGACTTGCCAGTTTACAAAATGTGCACATATGAGTAGTGTATCAACATTGTTAAATAAAAGGTTACTGCATTAAATAAGATGACCTTGCTACCTTTTAGTTGCAGTCTTAGAGAGCAAACTTGTTTTAATTAGCAGTCAGCAAGCAGACTGTAACTTCGCTGAAGGAGCATTGAAGAATCACTGCCTATTAACAACCCAGCGGTAAGTAAGCCAGCACAAATACTTATAACCAAATAGTGTGCATTTCAGGAGTTGAGAGGATTAGCTATTGGGCACACAACACAGTGGAGGAAATTGCTTTATTCCCAGTACTGCTGGGTACCAGGAGGCAATCACTGTGCCTCTAGCCCATTAACAGCATTCAGAGTGTTGCTTCCCATAGAAGGGGTTATTGGCTAACCACTGGGTGACCAATTAAATGCTATGAATAAGTCCCAAACCCAGCAGCATGGGGCCTGTTTGTGGCACAGTGGTATCATTACTAAAGTGAAAAACTTGATGAGAAAGGAACATATTTAATTATAGAACTATACAAATGGCTAATTAGGACCATAAAGTGAAATGAATGACTTTCCAGTGGATTTTTGAATGTTACTGATAACTGCTCAGCTTCTTTGGAGACCATGAAAGTGATCTACAGCTAGAGTTTGCACGTCATGGTAATGGATGGATCTTCATTAGAGGAAGCTTCTTTGACCTGGTTGCTCAGGTAGCATGGGTTCTAAAGACAGTCCTTGATTCCTTTCACTGCAAGGGTTCCTTCACTTTAACCCCCTGGTCTCTCATGAGTTCCGCTTGCTTTCACAATAATTCTTATGGGTTTAAATGCAGAAACATTATCTGCAATAGTCACTCCCTATCAGTTGGAAAACTGAATTGCAAAAGGATGTCACTTTTTTTTGTGGGAAACACTGATGCACACTCAGTTTAGCTTCTAAACTCTGGGATTAATCTGAAATCTGCTGTCGGACTTTAGTAATCCAAGCCTTTCAGTTGCTAAATTCATATGGGGCCTCTAGATTGAAGGATTACCATTAAAGACTGTGTCTCACTTGTGTCCAAGTTCACAGTAAAGAAGAACACAAAGAAGATGAAGGATACTGGAAATTCACTGGGAACCATGAAAACAGAAATAAATATGACTGATATCTAGCTATCAGCTCTTGAAGCAAGCATCTGTTTTGGATGTGCTTGTTGGTTTTATGCTAACTTGGTAAGTCCATGTCTAATTTTCTTTTTTTTCATTTATCAAACATTTAATAAACACCTCTCTGGTGTAAATAAGTATACTGAATATATGCAGAAACACATAGTAAGAGATAAGGAAGGCAGCAAAGAATTATACTGTTTTAGTCAGGTAAGTAAAGAACACACTGGCTAACATTAAATGTCCATCTTTGTTTTTATTGCATTTTACAGCTTAATTTCATTTTTTATTAAAAAACGATTATTCTTCTTAAAAAAATTCATCAACCGCTGCAATATATGCAGTAAAAAGGGAAATTTTATCAACCCAATCCCCTCCACAGTGTGTTAGGGACTATGACATCGTTAAGAGTTTAGTAACCACCTTCCTGATAATCAAGGCTTGAAAACAAGTGCTGGTAATGGATGAACTTACAGCCAATCTGGCTAGGATTTTATATGAGGATGTTACAAAATCTCTGTATTTGTCAATACATCTTATATTCCTAGATTATTGTATTCAATAGTAAAGAAGGGTCAAGATATGTTTGTACTAATTCTGTTTCTTAGAACACAAGGGAAGTGGAGATGTTAAGAATAGAGATTCACTCCATCGCCACTGATCATGAAAATACTTCTCCTGAACCTACTGGCTGATTGCTTAATCAGAATTCACATCAATATTATTTCATTTCTAACTTCATCACTGAAATGAGTTGGAGAGTTCTAAAGCTAGCAGGGACCTCCGAAGAAGATCATTTGAGATGGACCTATGTATGCAAGCAAGCTAGACTTTATCCATCCAACAAAGCTACGGCTCCTTACACGTAAGACATCCCCAGGCGTGCCTAAGAGCCCATGACCTTTCTGTCAGGCTGCTTTCATCCAGGTCGCACCTATGGCCAAAATTAGGTTCTGCTTCTCAACCCCAATTTCTCGTGCTAATATTTAAACATGTTGTCTACATCTGCCCTTGTATTGATTAGAGACTCTGAAAATATTCCTCATCTATTAAAAGAAGTTAAACACTTACAGAAAATTCTTTAAACTTTGATGACTCTCTGGAAGTTATATTTCTTAATTTTTTTAATGTTTATTTCTTTTTTTTTTTTTGAGATAGAGAGAGAGTGTGTAGGTGGGGAAGGGGGAGAAAGAGAGGGAGACACAGAATCCAAAGCAGGCTCCAGGCTCTGAGCTGTCAGCACAAGAGCCCAACATGGGGCTTGAACTCATGAACCGTAAGATCATGACCTGAGCCAAAGTCGGGTGCTTAACTGACTGAGCCACCCAGGTGACCCTGGAAGTTATATTTCAAATAATCACTATTTCTTGATTTTTTCCTTCATGATTTCTTTTTTTTTTTTTTTAATTTTTTTTCAACGTTTTTTTTTTTTGTTTTTTTTGTTTTTTTTATTTATTTTTGGGACAGAGAGAGACAGACAGAGCATGAATGGGGGAGGGGCAGAGAGAGGGAGACACAGAATCGGAAACAGGCTCCAGGCTCTGAGCCATCAGCCCAGAGCCCAACGTGGGGCTCGAACTCACGGACCGTGAGATCGTGACCTGGCTGAAGTCGGACGCTTAACCGACTGCGCCACCCAGGCGCCCCCTTCATGATTTCTTAAAAGCTGTAAATTTCAAACACACACAATGTGAAAATGCTAACATATAAATTAGCCGTGCCCTGATATTGGCTATTATTTTTTAAACCATTTGTCTTTTAGTTTCCTATCAGATATTTTGCATGGTACATTTGTCTAAACAGTATCTCTCCACTTTATTCAATGATTCTTTAGGTTGTTCCTGCTTCTGAATATACTGAATAACCCCTATTGGATTTGTCCCTATCCTGTTGACAGGCCATTTTTAATTTCTCTGTTTCAGGTAATAAAACGACTCTGCCAGACTTCTTCATATTCAAGTTAAAGACAGTGTTTTCAACTTTATCACCAAAGGCACAGGTAAGAGTATTAAAAACATATCAATTACTTTTGTTAAAGCTTTACTTAAAACTGTAAAATAACAACAACAACAAAATAACTGTGAAACAAATATAATTGTGTTTCCATGAAGATTCTTACTATTTCCTAAAGAAACTCAAGTTGGATTACAAAGACTTTGCTGAATCGCATGTATTGTTCAGAATGCATTCCTGAGGGGTGATGAAGGGATTATCCTGTACAACAAACAACAAACATCCTAAATATTTTATCTATTTTTCTCCCTAACCCCCATATCACAGGCAGCTACCCTCAGCTCTTTCTCTCCCTTGATAAAACTCTACTCTTGGATGATTCTCCTGTTTCACTTTCTTTTTCCTTCCCTATCTAACTTGACTTCTCTTTTACCCCTCCAAGTTACCTCTCCACCATATTCTCAGATCACCACAGAAAGATCCAGAAGTCATCAAACAAAATGACCTGAAGAAAGGAGAAAGGGAGAAAGCTTCTGGATATTTATGTTTAATACTTCTGACTCTGCCACATTAATGTAAACGGTAAAAGTAAATTACAGTGTACCCATTTGAAGGAAAATAATCCAACCATAAAGGTAATAACTGAAGACTACAGAAGCATACAGATAAATATTTATGGTAGGATAAAAAAAAACTGAAAAAAATGACAGATTTCAGAGCAGAAAATGCACCAAAAAAGATAGTCAAATAAATAAATACATATAGTGTTAGGGTAAAAAAAAAAAAAAAAAAAGTCCATTAACAGGTGAATAGATAACAAAGTATGCTACACTATGTAGTATTACATAGGAATACATAAAAATACAAATATATACATGTATACATACATATGAAATATATTAGAAAAGCAAAGTAAAATGACAAAATGAAGCAGTCAGTATAAAAGTGAAAATATGGTCAGTTCCACAACTCGGGTATGCATCAGTTATAACAAATTAGTTTAAGGGAAATACTAGTTCTAAAATTGGGGCAAGAGAAAAAAAATGTAACATGACTATAAGAGACAAGGCATGAGAATAAGGAAGGGTTTTAGACTGTAGAACAGTCCAAGACAGTTTTGGCCAGGCCAATGGAGAATTCTAGAGGTAAAATCCCCAGTTAAATGGCTCCCATATCTTGCCAAAAAAGCCCTGCATTAGTATTCTGACTGTGCTCAGACACTCGCTGGGAGCAGGCTGTGCAAAATGTGTCCTCAGTGCAAACACAGTCATGGATTCCGAAGATTAGCAAAAGGGGCCTTCAGATAATTATGCTCCCTGCAGTAGGACATATGAGTGGGACATTTTCATGGCCACCACAGGAGGCTTGTCATATATGTAGAAGAAAATATTTCTTGTGATTTGGTGACCACAAATAATACATGTATTCAGTCTGAATTCACACTACCTGAGTAGTGTAAAATCAACTCATAAGGAGAATTTTAAAAGGTTTCCTGATTGGTAGTCTCTTGAGAATCTAGAAAAAAATAGAAATCTTCTCTGAAATGATACAACTTTACCAGTCCTCATTAAATTTTAAGGGGAAAAAATGAGTAACACAATAAAAATAACAAAGCACACAAGTGAGCAAGGAACCATGAGTGTACGTCAGTAGAAACAACAAGCAGTATAAAAAAAAAAAAAATGAAAGAAAATTCAGATATTGGAATTATCAATATACAGGAATAGAATAAAATAATTACATGTAATATGTTTAAAATATGTTTAATAAAAGATGATTGAAAATATGTACAAGGTATAAGAGACTATTAAACATATAAAAGTAAATTTGAAAAAGAAGCAAATGGTACTTCTAAAACTGGAAAATAATTTTAAAAACTTGATAGATTAGAGTGTGAATCAGAAAACTATGGCCTATGGGCCAGCTGCCTGTTTTTGTAAATAAATTTTACTAGAATGCAGTCAGGCCAATTTGTTCATGTATCACCTTTAGTTGTTTTCATGCTACAGTGCAGAGCAGAATGGTTGTCACAGAGACCATATGTCCCAGAAGCATGGAAGATTTACAATCTAGCCTTTAAGAAAAAGCTGGCTGATTCCTGAATTAAACTCAACCAAAAGAAGAATTAGTTAACTGGAAGAGAAAGTCAAACTACCCTGCGTACAACACAGAGATGCAATATATATGAAAAGGAAGTCAAGAGACAGAAATGATAAAAGGAAATAAGATAGATTACATACATAAGTGAAATTTTGGTGGAAAAAAAAAAGAGGGGAGAAAGAATAGGAAATAGGTGCTATTCAAAGGGAAAGAGGTTTTTGTGTTTTTTTAAAGAATTGTTAAGACAATTCTTAGATCTAAGCTGTCCTAAACTTCACAAGAAAACGCATCACATATCACCAAAGAACAAAATTTCTTCGAACCAGCCAAAGAGAAATGAGAGCTCAACCACAATGGAATGGGAATTTAACAGATGACAGATTTCTCAGTAACAATAATTAAAACCAGAAGACAACTGAATAACAGCTTCCATGTGATGAGAAAATATATTTGTAAATACAGAATTCTATACACAGAAAAATTATTGCTCAGCAAGAACAAAATAAAGACTAAAGAATATACTTCAGACCATAAATATGATGCCTGACAGGAAAGAATATTAACAAAGACTTTGCTTAATATGGGTTAAATCTAAATGAATACTGACTGTGATAAAAAAAAAAGAATCACATTTAATATACATTGGGGGCTAAAAATCAGGACAAAGATTTACTTGAAATATACTTAAAATAATAAAAAATAATAGTATTTAACATGAGAGGAACTAATGGATATTAAGGAATTCTAAGATTATCAGTTTTCAAGAAGAGGGTAAACATACTATTTAATTTTATATTTTGAGTATAACTGTAAAAACAAACAAAGAAAAATAAGTGGCATACAACCGTCAACTTCCAAATAGGCAGGGGGAAATGGAATGGAAAAAAAAAAGAAAAAAGAAATTGGGAGAGAGGGAGGGGAGGGAGGAAAAGAAAGAGGGAAACATAGTGAAAGAAGAACTAGAAAAAATAAAAAAAAATTGATTAGTTGAAAGCATGTAATACAATGGAGCACTCAATCCAATTATCAATCACTATAAATATAAGTGGTCTAAACTTTTAAGTTAAAAACATTTTTCAGACTGGAGGTTATTTTTTTTTTATTCTTATCATATGGTATGAAGGCTATTCATACTTAAAATATACGAAGAGAAAAGTGTGAAAATCCAAAGGACTGAGAAAGATACAGGGAATATCACCTCCCAAAAAGAAAGCTAGTATAGTTCTATAAATGTTGCCAGGGGAAAAAAAAAAATGCAACTTAAGGTAAAAACCAATATTAAAGACTAAAAGGCAATTCATGAAGATAAAAGTTGAAACTCGCCAGAATAATGTGACCATTATGAGCTTGTAATTATTTAATAACATTAGATTCAAAATAGATAATGAAAATTTTAACATAACTACAAAGATAAATGAACAAAGCCATAGTCCCTGTAAAAATTTTAAATATGCATCTCTAAGTAAACACAGATCAAGTAAGTAACTTCAAAATCCATAATGACATGACCTGAAGCACAAAATTCAAAGCCTGATGGAATATATAGATAATAAGCACTGAACCTATTAATTAGAGAATAAACATTTTCTTCAAGTACATACAGGTTACTTGTAGAAGTTGACCATATGTTAGAACTTAGAGCTATACTCAACAGATAGTTGAGATTAGTCAAACTAGGTTCTGGCCAGGGAACAATTAAGTGCACTTAATAACCAACAACAATAACAAAATAGATCAGAAAACACAATCTATTTGGAACAAATCAGAGGTCAAAGAAAAATCATAATGAAAAGTTGTAAATATTTAAAATTGGGAAGAAGTGAAAATATTTTATATTAATACTTATAAAATTTACAGGAAATTACATAGGGAATTTCACACTTTCTAACATATACCCAAATGCTTACAGTATAGAAGGCTGACTCCAAATTAATTTAAGAATTAGCACAGGGGCATCTGGGTGGCTCAGTCAAGTAAGTGTCCGACTTCAGCTCAGGTCATGATCTCACAGTTCGTGGGTTCAAGCCTCACGTCAGGCTCTGCACTGACAGCTCAGAGCCTGGAGCCTGCTTCAGATCCTGTGTCTCCCTCTCTCACTTCCCCTTCCCCACTTGTGCTCTGTCTCTCTCTCTTTCTCTCAAAAAGTAAACACACACAAAAAAAGAATCAGAGAATTAATATTTTTGGCTTGTACAACTTTTGTTCTTTGTTACAGCTGTCCAACTCTGCCTATGTAACACAAAACCAGCTGCATACAATATAAAAATAATGGGTGTGGCTTTATTTCTTTATCAAAATGAAGTTTTATTTCTGAAGAAAGGCAGGCAACCACAGGGCGCCTGGGTGGCTCAGTTGGTTAAGCGTCCCAACTTCAGCTCAGGTAATGATCTCATGGTTCCTGAGTTGGAGCCCTGCATTGGGCTCTGTGCTGACAGCTCAGAGCCTGGAGCCTGCTTCAGATTCTGTGTCTCCCTCCCTCTCTCTGTTCCTCCCCCACTCATGCTCGTGCTCGCTCTCTCTCTCTCTCTCTCAAAAATAAATATTAAAAAACTAAGAAAGAAAGAAAGAAAGAAAGAAAGAAAGAAAGAAAGAAAGAAAGAAAAAGAAAGGCAGCCAGGCTGTAGTTCGCCTCACTCCTGGTCTTAGGAGAATACCACTGAGGGAACCAACCTTCCTCAGTACTCGGTACTTTCCAGATAAGGATCTAGAAGTGCTTGTCTAATGCAGCAACAAAAAATTGAGTCTTCACTTTCTGTTACTTAGATACACACCACTGGATATTGAGAAAAACACCATTAGCTGTCCCACCAAAAAAATGTTTTAAAAGCCTCTTAGAAAGAAATCCTTTTAATGAAATAGAATCCTAAGGAAAAGAACTCAAAATAGTCTAAACTATCTTATTACTTTCTTTAATGTTTGCATATTCTCTTTTCCCCAAATCCAAATCAAACCCTAGTTCATCATCCCTGGAATCTTAATTATAGCCCCCTATCAGCTTTTCGTATCCTCCTACACGCTTTGAAAACAACCGTTCCTTCTCTATTTAATGATAATACAATAATATCTTTAGCCAATGTTAGCCTGAAAATGTTTAGACTTACCTTCACTATACAGTGATAGAAGAAGAAAGGTAGAAAATAGAAAAATAAATAATGTTATCCCCTAGAACAAGTCTACTTTTATGTAGAGATTAATAGTGAGGTTAGGTCCTGAACTAGATTGAAGAGTTCCTCCTGAATGGTATGGATCTGTTGGAAAACAGCAAAAGCTTGGAAGGCACAGGTGGGGTAGGCCTGTGAATGAGACTGCAGTGAGGTTGGAGACACGAAAAGTGTAGCTTAGTCTTTAAGGTTTTCCAGCTTCTCCCTATTGGAGCCAAAGGTTGGTTTTTACCCCCAAACATTGACGAGGAAGATATTTCTGATCTCCTGTGCTTTTGAGCTTCTTCCCAATTTTTGAATCTGCTCCCACTCCAAACACCTGACTGCATTTCTTACGTGTTCCCTCTTTTAGAGTTCTGTTTTATTTTCCTTAGCTTGTATTCTGACTCCCATTACCCCTTGTTTAATATAGCAAGAAGAGCTTGATTCTCTTTCCTTGAAAATTAATAATGCAGTGATTACCTCTGCATTGATTATTGTTACTTATTTGAACTACGGGTCTCTCTGGTCCTCTCTAATTACTTCTACCTACTGGTAATGATTCTCTACTTGAATTCCACAGGCCAGTATAATTTCACAAGCAAACATAACAACACTCTCAATATCTCACATAATGAATTTCTCATCAAAGCCCAGATCCTAAGCTAAGCCAATAATGATTCTTCATGGTAAAACAACAAATAGGACACTAGGCATTAATTAATTTGCTAATAGCTGTTTCCTACTTACAGACCCAGCTCCTTTAATTTTTCTCTTTTATACTGCAAACTGAAACATGTGCAAAAATAGTTTGGCTATGCATTCACTAAAAGTGTTATTTTTGCAAGTAAAAAAATATATCAAAATTGTTAGCTTTGAATAAAGAAACTGAATTTCTTTTCCTCTTTTTTTTTTGTACTTTTAACATTTCTCTACGTAGAACATGTGTTATTTTTATCACTGGTGAAAAAAGTAAAATAGAAATAATTTTTTAAAAAATGGTCAAAAATCCAAGGCTGATTTTTCAAAAGTATATGTGTATTGATATACCTAGTTATTTTAATGCTACCTTCACAAAATGTGTATTCCACCATAAGAAAAGGGTCTATTTTAATACATACAGTTATATGTATTATATATATTAATGTAAATATAAATAAATATAATGTAATATTTATGAAATACATTCCTAAATGTATGTATGTGTGCACACATATACGTAGGTGTATGTGTGTGTATGTGTATATATATACATATGTGTATATGTGTGTGTGTGTGTGTGTGTGTATGTGTATATAGTTCTAAAGAAAAATAATAATAAACTTCCTACGTTTTATTTTGAAAAGCTCTGGGGGCGCCTGGGTGGCTCAGTCAGTTAAGCATCCACCTTCAGCTCAGGTCATGATCTCATGGTTCATGAGTTTGAGTCCTGTGTCGGGCTCTGTGCTTATAGCTCGGAGCCTGGAGCCTGCTTCAGATTCTGTCTCCCTTTCTACCTCTCTCCCGCTTGTGCTCACTCTCTCTCTCTCTCAAAAATAAATAAACATTAAGAAAAATGTTTTAAAATTTGCCAGAATGATTATTTTTTAGTAGCAGGTGGCTCTGGAATGACCCTTCTTAATTCAGTTCTTTGTAGTCCACAAAGTATTACTTTGAAAATTGTTCCATTCTTACCAGAAGTCCTTTCAACAGAAGTGGTTTCTTAAACTAACACCTCTGTGGGTTCGTTTAAGTATACCTACATGTGGTATGTAGGAAAATAGGAAAATACTATAAAATAGGAAAATACTATAAAAAGCAGAGGACTTCTCCCTCATCGGGTGTTGTCTTACGCCCATCAGCAGTTAACCCAAAGATCTGTTTTTCCCTTAGAACGCTGCATGTACAAAAACAAGGAATGTTCTCTAGTTCCTAACAATGTCACCCCTACCTTTTTGCTTTCAATATACCACCATTTTTCTCCAAAGCGAAATATAAATTCTTCAGAGCTAATAAAGGCAGCCCCCTTTAATTTTTAATAGAGACAACAGTATTAGATAAACCTACATAAAATTATTCATGCAGAGATAGATGCACTAATTAAAGCAGGAGGAAAAAGTTAGATTTTATACATCTTTAAATATGATGCTATAAGCTATGGATTCTGTGATAGAGAAACTGAGTTTCGTTTTCACTGATTCAAAAATAACAATATTGAATCCACACAGCCTTCATCGACATGAAGATGAATATTAAGTGCCCTCTGCATTCCTAGAAGAGATCTCGAACTATCTCAGATATATTTGGAAGTTTTCAGGACCCCTTGATAAATGCACATTTCTCAAAATTTAGGAGATAGCAGAGGCAGGACTGAGGTATGAGCAGGAGGAAACAGCAGCTACAGCTCAAGGAACAAACCTCTAGGGTGGGTTGGCGGGGGGGCGGGGGGGGGTAGGTTTTAATGCAGGGAATAATCTGCAAGAGAAAGGAAGAGAACGTGAACTAGCCATAATGATCCTGTCACTCCAACACTAACCAAACTCTACAGGGGTTCTCTGAATGCCTTTCTTTATCTGAGTCATTCTGCCTGTTTGTCTTTCACTTTGAAGGCTTTAGCCTATGACTCTTCCCTGGCTTCATTATGCTAAAGTAATTTTATGAATGTTTTAACGTTATCAGATATTATAAGATGAATTGTGTCTGTAGAAAATTCGTATGTGGAGGACCTAACCCCCAGGACCCCAGAGTGTGACTATGTTTGAAGATAAGGTCCTTAAAGAAGTGATTAAGATAAAATGAGATTAGGGTGAGCCCTCATCCAATATGACCAGTGTTCCCATAAGAAGAGGAAATTTGGGCACAGATATGTACAGAAGGGAAACACACAGAGACTCAGGGAGAAGATGGCCATGTACAAGCAAAGAAACAGCCAAGATCCTTCCCTCACAGCCCTCAGAAGAAGCCAATCTTGCGAACACCTTGATCTTGGACTTCCAGCCTCCAAAACTGTAAGAAGGTAATTTTTTGTTGTTTACACCACCCAGTCCAGGTGTTTTGTTAAGGCAGCCTTGCAAACAGATACATCAAATTTTCTGAATTTAGATTTACTGCTCTAAGTCGTGTGTCTAAGGCACTTGTCACATGCTTTAATGTTTGGACGTATTCGGGTTAAGTTAGGAGTCTGGATGAAATGAGTGGTTTGGGGCAGAAGGCAAGATTCTGCCCCCAGATGGACAAATGCTATATAGCACCTGCTAGGAGACCATGAGAGTGAAGAGCTATCCAGGGGATAACAAAAATAAACCAGAAGGTTCACTGTATGTTCCTATTACAGATCGAGGGAAAGTGTCTTCTGTGAGACCCAAAAGGATAAAATTTTAGTGAGAGAAGTGCATCTCATTCTCATTATTGGGCAATATTGAAAGTATTTGTTCTCAATTTAAATGAAGGTGAGGTCTCAGAAAATGGCTAGCAATAAGGAAAAGTAGTCTATCCTGAATTCTAGTAAACTGAGTTTTGATTATTCTCTTTTTTCTGTATTCTATTTGAAACCAGATATATCAAAAAGGTCACTTACAATGTCAATGGAGTCAAACACTGGGTTATAATCATGAATTACCTCTTTCTCCATCTGTAACAGTATAGAAACACTGATCTAAGAAGTCTTCTACCACTCTTACTGGCATTGTCATATGTTGTTCTGACTACGATTTACAAAAGGTGATATATGGGATAATGTTGGTAATCGTTTGGCCATTTCCAAAGGCAACAAGGGTTTCTAGATTTAGCATATGAAAACACAGGATACACACTTAAATTTGCATTTCCAATAGGCCATGAGTATATCTTCAGCAAAAATATGCCCCATGAAATATTTGAGACATATTTATTCAAAAACAACCAAATCATTCCTTGTTTATCTGGTTTAAATTCACCTAGGCACCCTACATTTTATCTGGCAATCCACGTATATTCTCCATTTTTACTCAAAAAGCAATAGCTTTTCATCATTTCTTCATCAGAGATGTCCCGATTATGTTAGCTAAAGTTTCCCGGCTTTACCCTAAAAGCATTAAAAACAATCAAGAAACATTTGAATTCCCAGAGTTGTATCTCACATCACCTGAGCATTATTACAGCATGGCACATGACAACCAATGAGGTTGTTGCTGTCACTGGGAAATCCTGAACACTTTGATGAGCACTTAAATACTGTTGTCCTGAAGTCAATTCATGTATTTTTCTAAAAATGTTCATTTTTCTTCACTTTATTCCAAAACTATTCAACAAGCCACACAAAAATATGAACATAAAGCATGTAAAACATTAGCTATCATATCATATTTTATAATCACAGGTTTTAGGATTCTGAAAGGCAGTTAAAGTTTATATTGTCAAAGTCCCTACTGATGAGAAATGTTTGATAGCTCATACAGAAGGTCACCTGTCTTTGAATTAGCCTTTTCTTTTATTGCCCCCAAATACGGATCTCCTCCATTGCAAGAGAGTTTATTCCAATCAGAGTGGATGTATTTTACATTTCTGTCCTCACTCTGAGCTGTGTGCTGATTGGTAAATTTATATTTACTTTGCTTTATTTCGTATTTTCTAAATTATCGATAGTAAGCATACATTGAAATCACAGTAAAAAAAGATATTTTTAAATTAATTTCCTTTTTTTTAAACATTTATTCACTTTTGAGAGATGGAGAAAGACAGAGCATGAGTGGGAGAGGGGCAGAGAGAGAGGGAGACACAAATCTGAAGCAGGCTCCAGGCTCTGAGTTGTCAGCACAGAGCCCGAGGCGGGTCTCAAACCCATGGACCCTGAGATCGTGACCTGAGCTGAAGTCGGATGCTTAACCGACTGAGCCACCCAGGCGCCCCCAATTTCTTAAATAAGTTTCTTCTGTGTGTCAAGTCATGATCTATCTTTATATACATAACATCCCATTATTGGTTTGGTTTATGTCCTCAGAAACAAATAGGCAAGTTAAGATTCTGTCTCTCAGGCGCCTAGGTGGCTCAGTCGGTTAAGTGTCCGATTTCAGCTCAGGTCATGATCTCACAGTTTGTGGGTTCAAGCCCCACATTGGGCTCGGTGCTGACAGCCCAGGGCCTGGAGCCTGCTTCAGCTTCTGTGTCTCCCTCTGTCTCTGCCCCTCCCCTGCTCACTCTCTGTCTCTCTCTCTCTCTCCTTAAAAACTAAATAAATATTTTAAAAAATTTAAAAAAAAAGATTCTCTCTCTCATGGGATGATCCTTTTCAAATATTTAAAAACAGTGTTTGTAATTTTCTCTTCATCTTCTTCAAGAAAAACAGTCTGATTCTTTATTCGTTCTGTCAGGATTTTCATGTTTCAACCATTCTAGATATCCAGGATTTCTTAAAACATGCTGCCCAGAACATGGGTGTAGTACTTCTGCTGTGATCTGAAGAAAGGAAAATAGCAATGAACCCTTCCTTTATCAGTAACACAAATTATTATCACAGCTTATTTTTTATCTCCACACTGTTTTTGACAAGTGACAGGTTAATTGAGAAATCTTAACTCAGGAGGTGTACAAATATAAAATTATTCTTATTTCAGTCTTTGTCCTCAACTCTGTTATGTACACCTCTTTTGTATTCCTCAGCACCATGTCAGGCAATATGTGAAATCCATTATATTAAGAACTTTTAGTCTCATATCAAATTCAAAGCTCTGTCCAGCTCTTCCAGTATGCTGAGGCAGGGAGGAGGGCCAGAACTGGGGCTCTCTTGTTTTTTAACCTGGCCATTTCTCTGGCTGGCCAATCCCTCTGTGGGATTCTTGTTGACCCTGTATGTCAGCCCTAGTAGCATCTTGAACAGTTCCTTGATTCGGGAGATCCAGCTCTGGCTTATCCTCTTCCATAGCCTGTAACTCTCAATCTCCTGCCACCAGTAGAAGGCATTATGACCTCTTACTGCCAGAGTTTCAACTGGCAGAAAGCTTTCTTGGATAGAATCTAGCAAGACATTTCAAGCCCATCTTCTTCCTTAAGTATGTGTTCAGTCTGTGGGAATTCAATTATCCTCATTACACCAAACCTTGAAACAGACTACCCCACTGCTACACCATTTTTGACCCACCATCGTTCCTTTAACTTTTCTTCTGCTTAGATATTGCACAGGAAGAGATCAAGAGATCTACTACCTAGGAAGATATCCAGCCAGTAATCAGTGTGCTAATCTTTATAAATGAACCTTTTTGGACCATCTCACCCAAACATGTATGTCTCCTCGGTGGAAATCTTGGCTTTTCTTGTTCTTACCTATTCATGTGCCTATCTATGATTCTGAGACAATAAGGGGGAAAAAAACACACTAAAAACCTCTCAACACCCTATTGTGTAATTCAAGCACAACTTTAGATACCTTAGAATGGGTTTCTGGAATAGACTCATAACCTATAAATATGTCACATCAAAAATAATTTTCCTACAGGATGCAATGGTAAAAGTGCTCATTATATCATTTTCAGAGCACACTGCCTTCCGGCTGGCCATTTGCCTACGCACAGGCCACTTTATGGCATTCCCACGGCACATCACCCTTCGCCTCCTCAACCAGGTAAGTTACCACAATACGTTCATTTTCAGATGTCCAAGTTAAATGTTAAGATTTTTAAAATTTATGTTTTTGTTCTTAACACTTATGCCTTGGAAAAAATAAAGAGTGGAAACTTTGAAATGTAAGCATCCTCAGAAATGCATTCCAAAAGGGAGTCCTTATCTCCAACTCTTTTTGATACTACAAGTAACTGATGACTGTTCTATCAAACACTGGAAGGTACTTTACATACACAATTTTAACTTCATCTTCAATAACAGGTCTATGAGGTAAATATTACTGTTACAGACATTTTACATAAAATGAAATGAGACTAAAAGAGATTAAGAAAGCTAGAAATTAGCAGAAGCAAATTTTTGCAAGTGCGTTTGTCAGAAAGACCATTTTCTCTGCCTGACTCCAGAGTGTGGCCCTTTTTTTTTTTTAATGTTTATTTATTTTTGAGAGAGATACAGAGCATGAGTAGGGGAGGGGCAGAGAGAGAGAGAGAGAGAGAGAGAGAGAGAGAGGGAGAGAGACAGAATCCGAAGCAGGCTCCAGGCTCCGTGCTGTCAGCACAGAGACCGACATGGGGCTCAAACTCCAAACCATGAGATCATGACCTGAGCCGAAGTTGGACGCTCAACAGACTGAGCCACCCGGGCGCCCCAAAGAGTGTGGACTTTTAACTCATTTAAAACCCAGACCCTGCTGGAGCTCCTGCCCCAACCTATCACCTTTGGTCTACAGCTCAAGGGTCTCTAGACTATAGCTCAGAGAGTCACCTATTTTCCAGCAAGGGAAGTCCCAATCCCATCAAAATTGATGGAGGACATTTGAATTTCCGAAGTTCTTCCAGTAACATGAGGATATATAATGGGTAAGATCTATAATGCCATCGGTACAGTTTTAAGGGTGCTATCTTTTAGGTATAACACATGCTAAATAAGTTTTTGCTATCTGGCTGGGAATCTACCCTAATTGCTAAGGTGAAAAGGTCAGGTTCAAAAAACTAACTCATACATGAATTCTTATAATACAGCCTATTCATAAGTGAGGAGTGTCTTTCACTTGCTCTTGTTCATCTGTGTAAATTCTACGAAGTCTGTTTATATGTCCATGCAGGTTTCTTTATATAGAGGGAAAAGTAGATTGTAGAGAATTTGAATTAAATGTTTGTGTGCAGGTATGATTAAGAGTGTGGGATCTGGAACCAGACTGGAATCAAGCTGTGGCTCAACCACTTACCTCTGTGACCTTGAACAAGTTCCTATGACTGACTCTGACTTAGCTAGCAGTTCCTCCTGTTAAAACTGCTGAGGAGTAAATACGAGACATAGATAATAATTTTAATGGTGCCTGATAGGATGATTTTACATAACATCATTCTTGTAGCTGTTCCTATTGTTTTTGTGAGGCCTTACTTTCTAAGAGACTTAATAACCCAAAGAAAGAGGACCCAAGTATTTGTACCTATGAGCCCTTATAATGCTATCTGATTTTTAGAGTTTTAGTCATGTTACACAACCAAAAAGAAAAAGCAAACAACAACCAAAAAACCAAACAAACAAAAAAACCAAACCATAAGCCACTTGTTTGCATATGCAGAGCAAGCCAACAGATTAGATTTAAAATACCTAAAAACAGACTTATTTCTTCAAAACTGACTTGCAAATAAATTAAAGAAATTAAGATCACCCCCCCAAATCTTAAAGATACAACTTGCTTTAGCCTTATTCTTTTCTACTCCTATCTTCTGAGAGACTGAAGAACATTACACTTGCATGCCCTCTCTCATTTCCTAACTCCTATTGAAATAAAATACCAAAGGGTATATCTGTTAAAACATATTATCATTTTAGTAAAAACATTAGAAACCTTGTAACAAAGTGAGAAGTCAAGATTATATTTGGAACACTTCTAAATTCTTGGATCTGCTAAATGATAAATGTAGTCTTCCCTCACTATCTCTTCAAAGATACATCAAAGAATATTACAAAAAATGTTACAACACAGACACTATGATTACTTTTTCACATTGATAAAAACTAGATTAAGCTGAAATTTGGCATTAGATCTCAATAAGAATGCATTTTTTCTATTTCTTTGTAAAGAGATCATTTTCCAGCTACATGATGCCACAACAGTACATAATTGAACACAAATTTATTTGTCTAGAGTGATACATTCATCGAGCAACTGCATGTTTTTGTTTTTGATTGCTTAAGTATTGTACCCTATATCTTGTCCTTCTCTCTGACTCTCCATTCCCTCATGGCAATTTAAATTAATATTAATGATGCCCGTAAGTAGCTTACTGGAATGGTTTGTTGTCGTATTTTATAAATAAATATTAGGTACTGTCATATGAAACCAGAATGCCCAGGTCTGGTTTCAATTCCAATGGATGGAAATCTGTTGTTTAAATAGAAAGAAGTGGTCATTGGTATACACCAGTCTGTGGCATATTTCAATAAATGGAAAGGTAACATCTTTAGATGGTTAGTTGGATTAGAAATGAGCAGTGTTAAGAAGTAATGTCCTTCTCAATTTTGTCCCTAAAAACAGCGTAATTCACTTGATTATATACCAAACACCCCAAAATACCTTTTTTTTAAGAAGCTTGTGTTTACATACAGACTTGTTTGTGTGTATTTGAAAGAATTCCAAAATTCTTCTACTTTTATATGACAGTTCCTACTATTTACTTGTATGCTTTTTATGTCTTAAGATATGTAAAGCATCAACCCTAGTGTTTACCACTGAACACAATATTCCTACATATAAGTCTACATAGAAATATGCCAACAAATTGAACAACCTAGAAAAAATGGATAAATTCCTAGAAACATGCACTCTACCAAGACTGAATCATGATTAAACAAAAAATCTGAACAGACCAATTATTAGTAAAAAAGTTGAATCAGTAATGAAAAATCTCCCAACAAACAAAAGTCCAGGACCAAAACATTTCACTGGTGAATTCTATCAAACATTTAAAAAAGAATTAATATGGGACACCTGGGTGGCTCAGTCGGTTAAGCGTCCGACTTCAGCTCAGGTCATGATCTCACAGTTCGTGAGTTCGAGCCCCACGTCGGGCTCTGTGCTGACAGCTCAGAGCCTGGAGCCTGCTTCACATTCTGTGTCTCCCTCTCTCTCTGCCCCTTCCCTGCTCATGCTGTGTCTCTTTCTGTCTCAAAAATAAATAAACATTAAAAAAAATTTTTTAATAAAAAAAAAACAAAAAAGAATTAATATCAATCCTTCTCAAACTCATTCAATTCATTTTAGGAAGCCAGCATTACCGTGATACCAAAACCACTAAAGGATGCCGCAAGAAAAGAAAACCATAGGCCAATACCCCTGATAAACACAGATAAAAAATTCCTCAACAAAATATTAGCAAGCCAAATTCAAAAATACATTAAAAGCATCATATACCATGACCAAGTGGGATTTATTTTAGGGGTGCAAGATGGTTCAACATCTGGAAATTAGTCAATGCTATCCACTACATTAACAAAATGAAAGATAAAAATCATATGATCATCTCAATAGATGCAACAAATGCATTTGACAAAATTCAACATCTATTTACGATAAAAACTCTCAATGAGCAGGTATTGAAAAAACATATCTCAATATAATAAAGGCTATATATGGCAAGCCCACCGCCAACCTCATACTCAATGGTGAAAAGCTGAAAGCTTTTTCTCTAAGGTCAGGTATGAGACAAGGATGTCCACTCTCACCATTTTTATGCAACATAATATTGGAAGTCCTAGTCAGAGAAAGTAGGCAAGAAAAAGAATAAAAGGTATCCAAATTGAAAAGGAAGAAGTAAAATTGTCACTATTTACAGATGACATGATATCATATAAAGAGAACCTAAAGACTCCATAAAAAAAAAACAACTGTTACATGTAATAAATGAATTCAGTAAATACAGTATATAGAATAAAAATGCAAAAATATGTTCTTGTTCTATACACTAATAACAAAATATCAGGAAGAGAAATTAAGAAAACAACCCCATTTATAACTGCATCAAAAAGAATAAAATACCTAATAATAATTTTAACCAAGAAGATGAAAGAACTGGATATTGACAACTAAAAGACATTAATGAAAGAAATTGAAGAAGACACAAATAAATGAAAAGGCAGTCCATGTTAATGGAACGAGAAGAATTAATATTGTTAAAATATCCATACTACTCAAAACAGTATATACCTTCAATGCAGTCTTCATCATATTTTCAATGGCATTTTTCATAGAAATAGAATAAGCAATGTGGAAATTTGTATGGAGCCACAAAATACCCCAAAGAGCCAGGGCAATCTTGATCAAGAAGAACAGGGGCGCCTGGGTGGCACAGTCGGTTAAGCGTCCGACTTCAGCCAGGTCACGATCTCGCGGTCCGTGGGTTCGAGCCCCGCGTCAGGCTCTGGGCTGATGGCTCGGAGCCTGGAGCCTGTTTCCGATTCTGTGTCTCCCTCTCTCTCTGCCCCTCCCCCGTTCATGCTCTGTCTCTCTCTGTCCCAAAAATAAATAAAAAACGTTGAAAAAAAAAATTTTTAAGAAGAACAAAGCTGGAAGCATCATGTTTCCTGATTTCAAATTATATCACAGATCTACAGTAATTAAAATATTATGTCATAATTTTTTTCATTTTTAATGTTTATTTATTTTTCAGACAGAGGGAGACAGAGTGTGAGTGGGGGAGGGGCAGAGAAAGAGGGACACACAGAATCTGAAATAGGCTCCAGGCTCCGAGCTGTCAGCACAGAGCCCGATGTGGGGCTTGAACCCACGAACCGTGAGATCATGACCTGAGTCGAAGTCGGACGCTCAACTGACTGAGCCACCCAGGTGCCCCTCATTTTTTTTAATTTGAGGGAAAGAGAATGCAAGCAGGAAAGGGAGGGGGCAGAGGAAGAGAGAGAGAGAGAGAGAGAGAGAGAATCTTAAGCAGGTTCCATGCTCAGCATGAAGCCAGAAGTAGGGTTCCATCCCATGACCCTGAGATCATTACCTGAACTGAAATCAAGAGTTGGATGCTCAACCGACTAAGCCACCCAGGCACCCCAAGATTTCTTGCCAGATATAGTCTTCACTGATTTTAAGAAGACAAATTCTTATATTCTTTCATAGAAGGCCACTACTTCTGGGAAAATTAAACATACTGCATGGTTATTTATATAATCAGCTGTACTGTTCTTTCAATATTCAAATAAGCTGAGTTGAAAGGCCTCAAGAGAAGTTCTTCAATAGAGTAATTCATTCTTGAATAACAGTCCTTGTGTTGTCCTAAAATGTTTTGTCATATAAAACAAAATTTGTTCATGAAACAATCACAATTCTTGGTGACCATCTAATCTGTCTCATTCATATGACAGCATAAATGAAGTCTGACACACAAAATTGGAATCATCGTATTACAAAACGCAAAATGGTTAACACTTTTCGCCTCCTAAAAAAATAACGAACTAATATTTAAACACTGACAAATATTTTTGTTCTGTCTCCTCTTCTAAAACAAAATTTGCAGCGTGTAGAATAAAATTAACAATTCTGTGCCTTCGTTTTGTTACTCATAGATCTCAGCTAAATGATCATATTCTGAGGACAGAACCGTAAGTAAGTTAAAGCCTGTATTGGCAGAGCTTCACATGGATTTGTAATGCTGAAAAGCTAAATCTTATTTCTTCTTCCTTCCAGTGATTGGGGCTTTTTGCTATTGCTAAGCAGATGAACTGGAATTACTTCTTACCAAACAGGCTAACAGTGTGAGGCACCTGAAAAAACCTGAATAGTGGCCAGAAGTCTTTCTCACTTGATAACAACAAACTCCCTTCATTTTCCCTACAAATCAACCTCAGCGACCATGTCTGTGTGGTTCTGTCTGCAACATGCTGAGGAATGTGTCTGCCTCTGAGGAGACTCAGGAGAGACACGCAGAACTGGCTGGGAGATGATCACCTTTCATATAGCACCACTTACTTTGCTCTTCTCAAGAAACAAATATTGAATTTGGTATACTACGTATTGAATTTGAAAAGAAAACAATCTGTATTAAACAAAGCACTTAGGAAGTAGAAAAACATAACAACACTTGAAGAAGTACATCCAGTTTAGTAAAAATTCAGTGATAATGAAGTTTCTGGTGCATTAAAAAATACACACACACGCACACACACACACACACACACACAAAGAATATGGAAATTCTATCCATTGGTGGGAGGTTAAGCCAGACAAGGGATGAGGTGTGTCGCTTGCTCTTGTGTATATCAAAATGTGCAAATGCGTTTCTGTCAATACAATAGACAAGCTTCAAGAGGCAAATAGAAGTTGTCACTTCCTACCTTAGATTCATGACAAAAGTATGACTTTGAAGACTTTTATCACCGGGGCTTAAATATGGCACTGTGGCAAGACAATGAAAAAGACTGAATAGCAAGAAAAGTCTCTCTTGTCCCACAGTGTACCATCAACATTTTCTCACTCGCATGAAGACAGGAAGCAGGAAATTCCCAAAGCAGGAAACATGTCTCCATTAAGCCTCATTTCATACCATTCCTATGGCTACTACCAGACGGCTTGGGAAAGAGAATGGCAATCCCTGCCTATGGAAGACAGCAGAAGACAACCTGAGTTTTCCTTGAAGACAGCTTTAAGGGTGGGATCTGACTTTTGAATGATAATTCACCTAGGAAAAGTTACCTACACTGCAATTTAACTAAATACAAATAATTACAAGGATGCTACAAATAATGATCAGAATTTCATTTAACCCTTTCAACATGCCAGGCACTATCAGAAAGGCACCACAGATAGGATTTCATTTAATTCTTAAGTTACCTCTATGTGCTAAGAACAGTGGATTACCATCATTCGTGCATTTAACTTAACATCATTCATGGCACTCAAATCTATGCCAGACATGTGGTCTTTATTTCTTCTTTTCCCTCTCTTTCACAGAATCTAACATAAAGTCATAGTTTGCATATATGTGTGTGTGTATGTGTGTGTGTGTATACATACATACATATATATATATATATGGATACACAGAAGCATGCACACAGTACTTCATAGACATTTTAAAAGATAATCTCACTGTACTCGATTTTTACTCTATTCACTCATCTTACCACCTTAGCGCATCATTCCAAGAGCATGACAACAACAGCAATAGTTTGTCTAGAGATCATGTGAAGTATTAGATACTTATCCTAAGCAGTCTACACCCAACTCCCAGAAGCTCCTTAAGGTTTTCATTTCTGATATTCTCATCTTACAAAGGAAGAAACTGAGGCAGAAGGTTACTGAGTAGCCTGTCCAAGATGACAAAGCAGTAAATACTGAATATTCAACTCAGGCAGTACTATGCCCAGCATGACGCTCTTGACTGTCCCCTTACACGGCCTCATTTCCAAAGCTACCATACTATTATGATTAATAGTTTACAGATGAAGGCGACTGGGCTTAGAGAAGTAAAGGAAATTGCCTAGGTCATAGAGCGAACAGTGGCGGGGCTGACACTGCACCCCCGCAAAGGACACACTCTTAGACATAATGCAAATTCACGTGCTCTCTTCCTCACCATGGGGCTAGAGTTTCAGTCAGTCACAGCCACTAAGTTGTATGTTGTCACCTCTGCATCAACGGGCAAGTTATTTGGCCTCCTGTTCCCTCAGTTGCTCACAAAGTAAACCCTGGGGTCCGGTCCTCTGTTTTTGAAGATAAACACCAGCGATGCACTGTCTTGGGATGAGGAAACAGGGAAGGAGAAGACAAACTTTGTATCTTATAAGCCATTTGCTGGAAAGCCATCTTTACTCCCCTTGCTCCCCCCAAAAAAGGATTCGAATGGAATCGAATTAAATAGCAACTAAGAAGTGCCTTGAGATATGTAAAGAAAGACACCTTATGCCATAGTCCAGTGCTGCCTTGCTCCTGACGGTGTCATTTATGAAGCTTTTTGCTGAATGATGCCAGTCATGAATTTGAAGCGGCCCACATGTATTCCTTTGCTGTGGCTTCCACTTGCTTGCCGTGGCAGGAAGTGAAATGTTTCACAGACTATGATTTGAAGGGCAAGAGCAGCCAAGTACAAGGTTACAAAAAGACTGAGCCAACCCTTTATGTCAAAGTCATTATGACACACAACATGTTTCTGTATTGACCCAAGGATTTCAGCATAGAATTGAACAATTTCACACCGATAGACCTGTTTTTTGTCCCCCACCATTAATAGCAGTGCGAAAATCTACATGCTATATTATAAAAGGACTCCCACTTCGTCATGAGAGAAAACAGTGTAGCCATAAACTCAGTCGTGAGAAATAAACCTGGGGAAATAAACTTCAGTTGTGGCTAAGCGTCATGGTGATTTTAACACGCTTTCCTTAGCTGCTATTTAACCACAGGTAAAATCTTCGAAGAACGAGGTCTCTCAGTATGGGCAGCCCAAATGTTCAGTGGGATAGCTCTGCCCATATCCATAAATATAATGGCACTTTCAAGCTTAAGTATATACCTTCTAACGCTTCATATCATCATGCTATGGGATTGTAAAACTGATTTCACAGCAAGTGGTTTATTAAAACTCCGGCCGTCACACAGCATTCCTGTGCACTGGATTTTCAATTTTGTTGTCGCTTTTGATTCCCTTTTGCATATGTATTTGCCAGGAAAACCAATTACCAGATGGCACATGGTTATTTTTACATTTTGTATGGAGGACTTCCAGCTGATAATTATGACATTACAGGAAGACTCCTATGCTTTGCATTAAGAATCTTTGGCAGAGGCCATCATAAGCTCTTCCATTTGACTCTACAACTCCTGACTGATATATATTTATAAATTATTTGTAGATAACTCATATATCGGGGAAGAACTTCCCTTCTTTTAAATGAGGTACCACAAACACAGCATTCGTGAAACAATGAGCTGTTTTGCCATTCCTTCGGTTCGTCAGCACACTCATATATACTTAAAATTTTCTAGTTCAAGGTAACTCAGGACAAATTGTCACAGCCGTTGCATACTGCAGAAGCCACAGAGTCCAGTGGTGTCTGTGTGACCGAGGCTTTCAGACCTGTCAGGTGGCATCTGTGTTACAGCATCCAGTCATTTTTTTTTATTAGCTCCCTTGCTTTAATGCCTCTGAGGGAGGTTTTAAGAGAGAGGCAGAGAGAAAAGGAGAGACTGAAAGCAAAGGTAATAGTACAAAATGACTATAATTACAATTATGTAGTAGTAATAAATCCGGAATTGCGGTATAACACAGCAGAGTAGAGCCGGGACTTACAACACATTAGGATTAGAATTAATATGCTATACTTTTGTTAGTATATCAACCCCCAACCCCAAATACATCTCAGTTCCTAGAAAAACACTGTGTCGTGTTCCTCTGCTCTGCTCCCTACTTGGACACTTCTTTCCAATTACTTAATTATGTAGAGTGTATGAAACCCTGTTTCCTTAAATGTCACCAACACTTTCCTTGGACTCACCTCAGTAACAAGAAGGGCGTTTGTTTTTCCCCCTGCATCCATACAGTATTGTTGCTGCCGTTTTTACTTTTTTCAAATTATTTTTAACGTCAGGGAAGCACGGTTACTACAGTATCACACGCTAATATTGTTTAATTATACTATACGTTTTAGGCAAATATTGCTCTAATATTAATACACTTAAAAGTGGGCTGTGAGGAAATGTTTTTAAACAGCTTAATTAAAATTCAGAAAATTTTGCCAGCTTGTTTCCCAGTTTCAATGATAAAAATAAAATGCTGTGCGGTTGATATGAGAATTAGTCCCCAGAGAATAAAGAGAGGACTCAGTAGAAATCTGTGTGCTTCCAGACTGTACTTTCCTGCTCAATCCAGTGAACACGAAGCATGCATAATTTGGCACTGCTGTCTCTGTATTTGCATTTAGCACACATACATTAAGCTAATTAATCATGTTGTGTCCTACTCCCCCCAACAAATAAATTAGCTATTCTGTTGGCTGATGACAAAAGTGCTAATTTTTAAACAATAGCCACACTAAAAATTCCGGTTTGGTTCTATTTCCGTTTTAGGTAATTAAGTATTTATTGACAGTCGATGCTTTTCTAGACTGACCCTCCTCCTTCTCAACATGATTTCTGTGTGATTAGTATGACAAAAAGAAAAGGCATGTGCTGAATCAATCTATGCACACTGACTGTTCATGCAATTAATATTCCTATTCTCCACAAAGAAAAGCAGAGTGGTGAAAGTATCATTATTGAAAGAAGCTCTTTATTAAGTTGATAGAGTTAAAAATTAGAAGCAGAAGGAAGTGATTAGAGAAAAGCATCACGATGGAACACTTCTTCATCATGCCTGGTATTAAAGTGACTTCTAGAGGCACACAACGCTTTCTGTGACTTGTGTCAGAGAAATATAGACAGCCTCAGTGCTGACTCTCATTATGAGGACATGTCTTTAATCCTCTCGCTGTTCTTGACCCTGATTCTCAAGATTAGCATTCTGAAAAAATGAGTGATTGGGTTATTCTGGCAAGTTTTACAATCACTGACTTAGAGCACGGTTCTGATCAGTGCGGTACAAGGCTAAGGTAATGCTTGCTCTTCCTGACATTTTTCTTCTCTCGTTTTCTGTTAAGGAGACAATCCAGCAGCTGTGGAAGACTTTACAAGGGTCGGTGTTTGAAAGTTTTCTCTAAAACCACGTTAATGGAACAAAATAATGGGGAACCAACTGAGACTGAGGCCTAATTTAAAGTCATTTTGTCAAATTAAGGCATAGCCTTTCACCCACGGTACCACTCACCTTACCCACATTTGTCTTTTCGGTTGACTTCAGTGGATTCGTGAAACATTAAATATCAAAACACCTAAAAGTAAGCACTTTGAATAAAACCTGGGAGAAGTTCAAGATTAATACAGATATTACCAACTTGGATGATACATATTTTTTCCCCAAATGGCGGCGTTTGGAAGTTAGGAAGAAAACTCCAGTTGTTCTAAGAGAATGTGTCCTGCATTCTGGAGATGACAAACATGAGGCAGGTGGGGAGTTATCACTCAGTAAATGGTTACAAAATGGAAGAAGTAACCTAATTAGTTAGAATCCAGGTAAGGAAATTAACTCATTATATGACTCAACACAGACATTTTTTAAAAACTGAAAGAAAAATGACTATTATACTTTGATTTTGAAGCTGTTAATATTTCAGTTGAAATGTTTAAACTCAAGACATAACCAAATGGTGTTTTCCTCTGTCTTCTCTTCACCGTCTCAAAGACATAATAGGTCTTTGAGTGCCTTATTGAATGCCTTATTCTTAATTCAAGATACATATAGAAGGTCATCAAAATTTATTTAAAAAAAAAAGAAGAAACAAACAAACAAACAAGGATGAGAGGGAGGGAAAAAGAAAGATCCTTACACAGATATTTAAAAGGGAAAATAATTAAATCCTACAAACCTTAAAAAAAAAAAAAAAACTGTACTGCAAACAAAAGGATGGAAAAGAAAGCCAGAAGTGTATGTAAAGTTCTGTCTTCCACAGGAATTTTACTTTCTCAAGTTTATGTCTAGTATTTTATTAACAAGAGGAAGTTATTTTCATCCTGTTTTCTTCCCTTTAATTCTTTATTTCTTGAAAACTTTTGATGAAAAAATTAGTTGTAAATTTGAAGCATGAGATAGATCTATTTTTTTGATCCAAGAAGAAGTCATAATGTCTCCTGGGTCTCCAAAGGACCTGACATCTTGACATCTCTGTTCGTCTCGTCACACTATACACACAGATCTGAAGGATAAAGGGTCCAGAAGTTGCAAAAGCTTCTGACTGCCTCAGAGAAAATGAAAGGCATTGAGGAGTATAGATATTGATGTAGTATCTTCTGTATTTAAAAATGGCAGCAAGAAGACTACTATATATATAGATTTTTTTTTTCACATGTATGAGAATAAACAGACATAGAATGTGTCGTACTCTAGGATGTTTCTAGAAAGCCAGTCCTTCGGGTTAGTGTTCTTTGTCTTAGTCTGCAAGTTATCTTGATTCTTTCATCAAAATGAACCAGGCCATCCCGGATGGCTGTGAGCTTGGTTGGCCTGCTGCTGCTGTTTCCTTGCATCACACAGCTGTGCTGCATGTCACATGACAAGGTCACTACCCAGGAGGGGCTGCTGCCCTGCTCATCGGCACTCAAGCGGCACACATCGGCTGGCCTGACCCGGTGGAGAAGGGATGATGTTACAGTCAACTGCTGGAAGGCAGAAGAGCGTGGAATGGGGTGTGAGCGAGATGCTACAAGACACAAACTCACGGCTTTGTCTGATTGGTGGGCATCGAGAGAGCATCACGTCAACAGAGCTGAAACTCTCAACAGGGTAGGATGGCAGCAACCAACCCAGTCCTCTGAGATCAAGTAACTAGGAAATATTTCCCCCACTCCTGTGCACTGAAATCATTTCCATGTCTTTTTTTTTTTTTAATTTTAATGTTTATTTATTCTTGAGAGAGACACAGCACAAGCCGGGGAGGGGCAGAGAGAGAGGGCGACACAGACTCCAAAGCAGGCTCCAGGCTCTGAGCTGTCAGCACAGAGCCCGATGCGGGGCTCAAGTTCATGGACCGCAAAAACATGACCTGAGCAGAAGTCGGATGCCCAAGCAACTGAGCCACCCAGGCGCCCCTACTTCTGTGTCTTTTTATTTAACGTAGTTTAAAGTGTAATGGAGTATATAAAATGAGGATGAAGTGTGGTCTCAGAATTTCCTTAGCCTTATAACTTCAATAGAAAGGGATCCCTTATGGAGTAAGGCTGTATGAGCCCATATGTGAGCTGAAGGCTCCTACCTTGAAAAGAGTTGAGCTTTTTGTTTTCTGGGAGTTTAAGTGGGCTATGCAGAGGGAGAGGAGAGGGGGAGAGAGGAAGGGATACCGTTCAGCTAACAACTGGTTTTAAGATTTTCCAGAAATACCTCATAAGCTTGAAAATAATAGTAAAGAAAGTTTGGCTTATTTACTTACTTATTTACTTTCCAACAGTATTTCACCACGTTGAGTATTTTTCATCAAATGCCACTGATTCATTTAAACCAAAGCTGAGAGTTGTTTTTTGGGGTTTTGTGAGGGAGTTGCTTTTTGTTTGTTTTAAATAATTAGGTCATAAGAGGCAAGACTAAGAGGAAGAGGGAGTATTTTCATTCACCTTATACCACAGCAGCACTATTTTTTTAAGTTATTAAAAATAATGTTGTTTTGATGAAGACAGTTTTCAGAAAATTCCATCTTCTTCTATATATTCATAAATATCGTGAAAGTACACAACTGAAGTTGAGACTTAAAAAAAAATTAGACTTGTGATCTCCCATGTTGACCCCAAATCTGCTTCTCATTTTCTGTTCAATATTTCAATGTTAAATATCAAACACTCACAACAAATATACACAGTTAACTGAAGCCTCAACTTTTAGAAAAATTTTCAATGTACACTTAAAACATGAGATAGAAAAAATGGATTAAATGTACTGGTTGGTACCAGTAACTAGGACATTTTTGTGAGATAAAATGTGAGAGTAAAATGAAGCTATAAATATGGAAAGAGATAAAGAATTCTAAAAGAAAGAAAGAAAGAAAGAAAGAAAGAAAGAAAGAAAGAAAGAAAGAAAGAAAAAGAAAGAGACCGTCTCAGAACAGAAGCACCAATTAAAAAGTGAAAATTTCAGCCAAATCATCAGTTTGAGAGTATGGTTTTTTTTCTCCCTCAGAACATATTTTGACATATTGCCATATAACTATGGGTTTATTTTTTTCCAAGTGCATTGACCAAATTAACTGATTGCTTTTGCTTTACAAAATTTCAACCTAAGGATGAAGAAAGTTTTAAATTTGCAGGTGGATTGTTGCTACTGTCTGCTAAACAAATGTGTTGAACATCTTGCGATTTGTCCATCATGTGCAGCCTGGGTGTTCTTTTTATTTTTGTCTTTAATTGCTTCTTGAGCTAAATATAAAACCGAGCCAGCCTTACTATTGTTGTGCAGTGTTAACAAACCACCTTAATAAATTACTTTTGGGGTGGAAATCCTGGCAGGGAGCCATATATGTTATTGTTTTTGTTGTAATTGTTGTTTGGGGTTTTGTTTTGTTTTTAAGTACACTACCCCCAGCTCTGTTTCCAGTGTGTCCTTTACCAGCCATTGAAACGTGCTGTCACCAAAAAGCAGGTTCTTCCTTCTGGGCTCCTCTGCCTAAGTATACCTGAATATTTCAGTTGAAAACAGGTGGATACAGAGTGGCTGCTTCCTGTTGCTAGCTGGCATTTTCAGACTTTTATTCTTTGAAATGGTCTAAGATTTACAACAGAGAAAATAATGAAAATGGAAATAAAATAATATGTATAGGAAATAGAAAATGCATGTGAAATTGACATAATAATATTGCCCAAGGGTATGAGTTGGCATTTCTCATAAAAAAAAATAAGATGGAATAATATGGATGATTGTTTTTGAGGTCTTCAACAATTAGTCAACTAACCAACACATATTTCTGAAGCTCTAGCAGGTGGAAAGTACCATCCTGGGTTTGAGGAGGAAGAGAATAGAGCAACCATCTTTGTCCACAATTTCAAGGAAAAATAAGGAAAGTGGGATCTGAGCAAGGTGAAGATGAATTTCCATGCTCTAACACCTTTTCTCTCCTAACCACATGGCCTTGCTAAAGTACCATATCCCCTTCAAACCTCTATTTCCTTGTCCATAATTAGAAACATTTCTAACTCCCACTGATTTTGTGGGGATAAATAAGATAATGCATGCTAAAGTGTCCTGAAGAAAATGCAATCCTGTTCTAATGAAAAGTAGTATTCTTGTTGACATTTTCATTGCTGTGGGGGCTGTCCCGTGCGTTAGAGGATATTTAAGGAGCATCACTGGCCTATCCATATCCACTAGATGGCCAGTAGCAGCCCCATCCCATAGGTTGTAACAACCAGAATGTCAAATTGCCAAATGTCCTCTGAGGGGGTGGAGGAAAGATTGCGTTGTAGTCTGAGAACATTTATTATGTATATATGTGTGTGTACATACACACACATATACACATACATACATGCATACATATATACAAAGAATAAAAATTTCAGAACTAAGGCCATAAAACATCTAATGTGTGCAGATATCACTTAACCCACATGTTAAACAAAGACCCACCAAAGAAAAGTATCTGTTTGTTTGGAATTAACAAAAAGCCCTTTCAGACGCGTTTTGCACTGTGCCACACATGGGGCCGCTTAATGCCCTGAACAACCACAACTGCCTCAGTCCAGTGTGGAAGAAAACTGGCCGTGTCTTCCTGGAACTTTCTCCTACCCTAGTCGTCTCGCTAGTTAAAAGAAATACTTACTTTCTAAGTGAGAACATAAGTTAAACACTAAACTTCTCATTTTTATCAGCTTTATTAAAATGTCTTTGAAATGAATATTCCAGTGAAAGGAGGACTCTGGGGAAATGGATCAAAATACCTATGGAGAGTTTGTGTTAGGAGAACCATCTGGGGAAGGATAACATAAAAGGTGAAGAGCTGAAACCAAGCTTGAAGTGGCATCCTACCATTCACTGACTGTGACCTTGGGCCACACACTTACTAAGTTTTCTCAATTGTAAAAATAAGAAAATAGTGCAACCTTCACAGCACATGGTGCAGCTATGCCAAACTCTCAAAAAAACCTCCTGGAATGTTATATAAACAAATAAGTGTTGTCAGTTCCTTTCTTTCATTATAGTAAGCATGTTTTTACAGTTTTCCATAGTTTATAAAATAATTCTACCAAACTGACTTCGTTTGACCTCCAAACAACAACTTAATGAGTTATGTATTAATATTCCCATTTTAGAGGTGCCTGGGTGGCTCAGTAGGTTAAACACCTGACTTCGGCTTAGGTCATGATCTCACAGTTCTTGAGTTTGAGCCTGGCATCAGGTTCTGTGCTGATAGCTCAGAGCCCGGAGCCTGCTTCGGATTCTGTGTCTCCCTCTCTCTCTCTGCCCCTCCCCTGCTCACACTCTGTCTCTCTCTGTCTCTCAAAAAATAAATGAAAGTTAAAAAAACTTTTAAAAATTCCCATTTTACACTGAAACCAGAAGAAGCTCACTAATTTGTCCAAAGACACACAGCTAGTACAAAGCAGGCAAAAGATTCAAACTTCTGTCTTCAGGCTACAATGACCATTAATGCCTCATGTGTTTTCTCTAAATGTATGACCTCTGTAACCATTTGTCTTCTCTGGGACTCATTTTTTTCTACATGAGGCTATAAAAGTTAGATGCCATCAAATATATTTTTCAACGCTAAAAAAATCTTTTCATTTTCTCTATTTGACATAATTCGAATGTGCACCAAAGTCAATGGTAGGATTATCATGAATAACAATCACTGATTTTTACTTACGGGCCAATTAGAAGCACAATAACTTCCCATTTATCTGATTATTTTAATCTAAAAATTTCTTAACACAAAAAAGGGTACATTTTATTTTTTTTTTATTTTTTTTTTATTTTTTATTTTTATTTTTATTTTTTATTTTTTTTTATTGCTTATGAGATTTTTTTTTTAATTTTTAATATATGAAATTTACTGTCAAATTGGTTTCCATACAACACCCAGTGCTCATCCCAAAAGGTGCCCTCCTCAATACCCATCATCCACCCTGCCCTCCCTCCCACCCTGCCCTCCCTCCCACCCCCCATCAACCCTCAGTTTGTTCTCAGTTTTTAACAGTCTCTAATGCTTTGGCTCTCTCCCACTCTAACCTCTTTTTTTTTTTTTTTTTTTTTTTTTTTTTTTAAAGGGTACATTTTAGCAAAGCACTGTGTGTGTGTGTGTGTGTGTGTGTGTGTGTGTGTGTTTTAAGTTCAAGAGTGTTGGTATATTCCTAAAAAAGAATTAAAGTATTAAATTATTAAACTATTTTTGGCTCCATTTCAAAATTACAGTTTTGAACTGTACATCAGGTAATTCCCTCCAATAAAAAATGTAATGGTTACTCAAGAGTTAAAAATCTTCTCTCACTTTTGCAATTGTGACAATTTGTCTATTTCTGGTTTAATATGTGACTGTCTCAAGAGACCGAAGGTGCCATTAGTGAACACAGAGCTATTGCTGAGGAAATGCTAAATAAAATTAATGTCTTTGGAGTTACTAACCCCAAACACAGCCGCACTCCTTGGGCATGTGACTATGGAAAGACTGTGCATATGAGCCTAAAACCCAGGAGACCACAGCATTGTACTATGAAGAAGATCTTGATTTAGTAACATCTGGTCTTTTTGTTGAGCTGAAAAAGGTACTGAGGATGAAGGGAAATGCAGTTATTATAGCCATGCTAAAATTAATTTGAGGACGATGACACAGCAGTCATGATTATTTCCTGAAGATCTTATCCCCTCTAGGCTTACCAATCCCGAACTGGGGCTGTAAATGAAAGCAGATTACTTTTTCCTGCAAGATCTATGCAGGGATGGGAAGAGATACAAAGAACAAGCTTTGCTGGGAATCTCTAGTTCTTCTTCCAAAGAGCTCAAGAAAAATGGTAAACTCCAGTTCACACAGAGAAGCTGGGGAGATTCTCCAAAACCTTAACCAACTGCAGCCCTCCCTTTCGGTGAAATTGAGGCAAAGTGAAACGAGGGGATCCCAGTGGTGCAGGGGATACCTTCACTACTACTTTCCCTCTAGGGAAGCTCCACAGACTCTGAAATTGAAAGATTCAAGACAGAAATCATACGGTCATGTCTCAGAGTCAATTTCCACTGTCTAACCTTGTATCTTGTCTCAGTTGGAGATTTTGATGTGTTACCTTATGCAGGTAAAATCCTCCCCATTACCTAAGCAACCCTGAGCAGCCAGCATCCTCAAGCATCATTATTTGTCAATAAGGAAAAATGAGGACTTTTTAAAAAGCTAAATCATGCTTTTCAGAGGCAGGGTCTGGTGTCTCAGTGATAATTACATAGAGAATATCAGCCTGCTTCACAGCCAATCTCTCTGCTAACAAGACTCAGATACTTCATACCAGGTAAGGCCTATCATCTTTTAAAAAAAGCCTCCAAATCAAAATTCTTCATATGTTAGCTTCATTTATTTCTTCTTGGGTGTGTCAATTACATTGTTTAGCTCTCCATCCCTATTTTACCCCAACTAAATTCTGAGTGCCCTCCATAGCTCCTGTCTATTCTCAATTCCTGGGTTGGATTCTTCCCTTTCTCCCCTACTTGTTGGCTGGGGGCCTCCAGACCTGAAGAAATGTTCCAAAGTCTAATAATAAATAATAGCCAACATTCATCAAGTGTATGCTGCACGTCATGTATACTGCATGATGCTTTATATACTCTCAATACAATTAATATAATATAATATAATATAATATAATATAATATAATATATATGATATGAATTGATATAATCTGGGTATTATTCTTCCCATTTTACAGAAGAGTTGAGAAGCATTACATATGCCATCATTATTATAAGCCCTATATCCCCATCTTTAATAGATGTATTCTTGCTAAAGTCCTAGAATATTGAACTTAAGACAAGAGCCAAAATCGTTCATAGAATCATGGTTTGAGCGATGCCAACCAACCATTCTGGGGCAGGCAATATGGCACCTCTGAAACCCAAGTCAGGGGGGAAATCTTTTTTTTTTTTTAATTTTTTTTTAACGCTTATTTATTTTTGAGACAGAGAGAGACAAAGCATGAATGAGGGAGGGGCAGAGAGAGAGGGAGACACAGAATCGGAAGCAGGCTCCAGGCTCTGAGCCATCAGCCCAGAGCCCGACGCGGGGCTCGAACTCACGGACCGCGAGATCGTGACCTGAGCCGAAGTCGGACGCCCAACCCACTGAGCCACCCAGGCGCCCCCTTTTTTTTTTTTTAATTTTTTTTAACGTTTATTTATTTTTGAGACAGAGAGAGACAAAGCATGAACGGGGGAGGGGCAGAGAGAGAGGGAGACACAGAATCGGAGGAAAACTTTTAACAAATGCTTTATTAGTACATCTACTGATTTCGTATCTTCTTTTAATGGAGCTTCTCTGCATATCACCATGACAATCCTCACCCCTTACAAAGCAGAACTGTTATTAAGAGAGGATGCAGAAGAATGGAGCTGCTGATGTTTATCCATAAATAAGAGAGGCGCTGCTGGCTGCCTTCATACACTTATTGTCAGACTCTGACATTTTATAATTCAACTAGCTCTGAAAGATCTCCAGATACATCTCATTTCCCCAACATCTGTCAGTAGGCACAACACTTGATCCAAACCTCTGTTCTCTCCAGTCTCTGCAGCCAAACATAAAATAAAACGTGAGCATCTAAGTTACAGAATTCCTATACAGAAGTAAAAGGGAGGAAAATCTCTCTAATTCCTAACTTCTTTCCTGCGTCCCAAATTTGTCCATACCTTTTGTTGTCAACTACTACCACTAGCTCGGATCTATATCAACTCTGCTCTAGACCACTGGGATGTCTTCCCTACTGGGACTCTTGCTTCCTCTGCTTCCCGTACACAGCATCCAAAGTCATCTCTGGAAGACATAATTTAAATCATATCATTTCACTACTTAAAATCTTCTTTAAAATTCCCCAACACACTGCATGCAGCACAGCCTTCTTATCCTGATTTGCAAAGTGGTATTTGATCCATACAGCTGGCTTGCCCACACTGTGTTACCCGCACTGGTCTTCTCCTCCTGGAAAGATCACACCTGCATTTGGGCTTCTGCAACACCTGTTCTGCCTGTCTTGATGTTTTTCATCTCAATCCTCCTAGACCTGCTCCTTCCAGTCATCCAAATCTCAATTCGCTCATCCTGTTTACAGCAAACTTCCCTGACCACCCAGCTGACAAGAGACATTCGGTCACTCTCTATCACGTCACCTTATTTTCATCCACTATCCAGCCTACGACTGTACAAAATGTGTTTGGTCTCTCTTTACTTACTACATTTAATTCCTTTATGAGTGACTTTTTTTTTTCTGTCTAATTTGCTTACTGGTACAGGCATAAAATATAGTAAGAACTTAGGAAATACCTTGGAATAAATGAATAAAGAATGAATGAATGAATGAATGAATGACTCCTAGTCAGAAGAAGGAGGTTAAAGACCCATTGGACTAAAAAAGAGAGGATATCCAGGTCCTGAGTAAGTAGATGAAGTACAATGAGGAAAGCTATTTTGAAAAACAAACAAAAGTTTCTAACGAGTTTAGGGATAACAAAATCTGGTTTAAGGATTTCTTTCTGATGCCCTGCCTGACTACCAAGTGAAGGTAACTGCTAGAAAACTCATACAATAGTTCTCTAAATATGGGATTGAAATTCTACTCCATCTCCCAAACCCTGCCTTGGATAGATCTCAAGGGTATTATGCTGAGTGAAAAAAAAAAATAATAATCTCAAAACCTTATATACTATATAATATAATCCTGAGTGTGTACTGTCCTTGAATATCAGACCACCGAGCTGCCCTTACCAAACTCAATTTTTCATCTAATTTTCTGTTATTATTATAACTTGACTTTAGGGATGGGAGTTCTGAATCACTACGCTCCACCAGTCCCAAACTGCTGTAATCTCAGCATGTTCTTCAATACAGAACCCACAGAATGTCAACACCTCAAGTAATACCATGTAAATATTTTAATTTATCTTCCTGCCTTTCTGACAGCTCTTCTGTATCCAGAATTAAGTGTTTCAAATGTCCTGAAGAATTCAAAGTCCTCTGGGACATGAACATCCCTAAGGATCAAATGTCTCATGAAAATATTAATAACCACATATTTCATGTTATTTTAATTAATTTTTATTGTAAAAAATATACATGATCTACAGCCACTCTGGAAAATGTTTTGACAATTTCTCATAAACTTAAACACACTTTTTTCATATGTTCCAAAAATTCCATTCCTGGACATTTACCCCAGAAAAATGAAATCTTATAACCACACAAAAACCTGCATGCAAATGTTTACAGAAGCTCAATTTATAATCTCCAAAAACTGAAAATGAGCCCAAGTGTGTTTCATTCATGAATAAACTTTAGTACGTCCGAACGATGGGATACCACTTAGCAATAAAGAGGAGAAAACTATCGATATATGTATCATCTTGGATAGATCGCGAGGGTAGGCTGAGTGAAAAAAAAATCTCAAAAACTTATACACTATATGATATAATTTATATAACATGCTCAAACATTTAAAAATGATGAAGACAGAAACAAATCAAAGGTTACTGGGGGTTGTGGATGAACCAAGTGTGTGAATGTAAAGAGATCACATAAGGGAGGTTTTTAGGGGGACAGAAGTATTCTGTATCCTGACGGCTGTGGGGGTTACATGAATCTTAACATCTGTGTTACAATTCATAGAACTGTACCCAGTGGATACTAACAACAACAACAACAATAAAAACAAAACAAAGAGCTGTATGCAGCAAAAACATACTGTATGATTTTTAAAAATAAAAAATAACTATATAATTAACTATATATGCCTATATATGTGTTTGTGTGTATGTTATAAAACATCCAAACAGGAGAAAACAATGTATATAAAGAAAAATACTAAAAGCCTCTTGCTCCATTCTTCTAAATTCTACTTTCAATTGGTAGCTGCTGTGGCGTTAAGTAGTTCCAGAAAAAATGTCTAGGTGTCTACATTTTCTAGTGTCTATTTCTGCTGATAGATAGACATATCGAGGTATACCCATATGTCTATATTTGTATGTATGTGTCTGCACACAAACACACAGATTTGGACAAGTGGAATCACACTATATTGTTATGTAATCTGCCTTTTTTTTTTCTGTTAACACTACTTCATAGTCATCATACAATATTAACAAAATCATAAGTAACAGTCTTTACAACTACATTATATTCTAATGTACAGATAAAATGATTTATTTAGGGGTGCCTTGTTGGTATTTAGACTTTTTCTAAATGTTTTAGTTTGTGTTTGTTTTCACCATTTATTTTAAGTAAGACTGCAGTGAATGTTCTTGACACATATTTTTTTTTTTTTTGCATATTTGGATGAGTACTTTTGTAAAAACAATCCAAGAGAGGAGTTCATGAGTAAAAGAATATACCCATTTTAAGTTTTTATAGACATTGGTAAATTTCCATCTGTCAAATGAAAACAAATCCTAACATAGGTAAGAAGAGGCTCCAATCAAAAGTACTATTGAACATAGTGAAGGTGCAAGTATATCAAAGGTCTAGCAGAGAGGATTTTTCTTTTAGAGGAAAAAATAAACAAGGCTATGAATGTTGGGGAGCGGGCTAAACAGGTGATATAATGGGACAGCTGACCAGAAAATGCTTTTCCCTGAAGTCTGATGATTCTTTACAAAGATCCTTAGAAAGAGAGGTTGCTCTGCATGGTAAAATGTTCAAAGGCAGGCCAAAATTCAGGGTCCTAGAGAAGGAAAGAAGCCTGGCAAAAGTTTGGTCAAGTTAAGTTAGCAGGTATTTTGTCCAGATTGGTCAGTGGGGACACACAGTACAGCTAATCATTTATGAGACCAAAAAACATGAATTTGGAAAGTCTGTGTCTCATATTGTCATGAGGAAATGAGGGAATCAACTGTGACTCTTATCCATGTCTTATGGGGAAGAGTGAATCTTTGCAATAAGCTGTTTCTGGGAACACAAAAGTGTAGAGGGAAGATTCCTTGATCACTATTATTTTCTAGAACCACAGGAGCTTAATCAAAGTTAAACACTGCCCCTTCTAAGAATGATTGTATTGATTGATTCTCCTCAATCATATGTCTACTCAATATGCCCTTGCCAGCTCTCGCTTTTAAAGGGTTTTTAATCTTGAACAATGTGAAAGGGGGGGAAATGTCATTTCACTCTTGCTTTAATACGCCGATCTCCATCCTCCTCCCTCTCTTGTGGCATGGTACAAAGAGTCTGCTATAGGTATCGTGACTCAGAAAGAATAACAGTAAAGTATGCAATCTTATGTGAAAAGAGATGAATCCCCGAGCCTTTAGGAAATCTCTCCCCACCCAACCAAATGGTGCAAAAACCATAAGCAGGCACACAGTTCTGAGGTCCTCTGACCTTGTGGATTTCTTCCACCAAAGAGGCTGGAAAGCAGAACCCTAAGTCCACCTCCCCACAGAATAAGGGGGGCCCCTGGGGACTTGTCTAGGCATGTCCTTTTTTAATTTCTTGTTTGCTGGACCAGCACAATAGAAATAACTTAAGCATGGAGTTATCCTTAGCATTCTTCAAAAATGAACCAGACAGAGGCCTCTCCTAGCTCATACATGTGTCAGTCATTTATATTATTGTTTCTGAGTTAACTGTTTGCAACCTTCTCTTGTTTCTCTTTGCTCTTCAGATGAATTTTTTAAAATTTTTCTAATAAAATAAATAAGCCTTTTCTTATTCCATTAATGCAAATATATCTTCCCCAGTCTATCTTTTGTCTTTTAAATATTGTATAATACTTTTATAAACTTGTGGTAAACAATTTTTCCATTTTTTCCTTTATGCCATCTCTGTTTGAGTTCATATTTATAAAAGTCTCACTGCTCCAATATTATAAAATCATTCAAATATTTTCCTCTAAATATCTTATTAATATAATAATATAATTTTTGTATCTGCTTTGGTATTCAATGTCATCTTGACTCCACTCTGGTAATTTCTAAAGTAAACCTCAATGTTATTTCATGGATAGTTTTTACTTTTCCATTGGCAGGAGTTGATGTTTATCATAGCTTTCTTCTTATTTCCTTTTTTGAGGAAATAATTTCTAAAACTATGGAGTTAAAAGAAGTTTCTGTCTCACTTTTTTTTAATCAGTGTAAACACCCACATTAACAACTGTTCAGTCTCCCACAAAAATCATCTTTGTGTTAACCCTTTATAGGCAAACCCACCTCTTCCTCCCCTCATCCCTAACCCCTGGAAACTACCAATCTCTTCTTCACCTCTATAGTTTTGTTTTATATCAAAATGTTATGCAAATGCAATAATACAGTATATAGCCTTCATTTTTATTGCTGAGTTGTATTCCCTAGTATGCATATACTTTTAAATTCTCTTCTGTCATTCATCTGGTAAAGGAGATTTGGGTTTCCAATTTTTGGCCATTCTAAATAAAGGTACTATAAACATCTGTGTACAGGTTTTGGTCTGAAGTTTTCATTTCTCTGCAATAAATTTTCAAGAGTACAACTGCTAGGTTATATGACACTTGCATGTTTAGTTTTACAGGAAACTGCCAAAATATTTCCTGGTGTGGATGCACCATTTTACATCCCCCTCCCCAATAAATGTATGAATAATTCAGTTTTTCACCATCTTCACAAGTACTTGATGTTAATTTTTTTTTTTACTTTAGCGATTGTAATAGAACTCTCATTATGTATGATTATCACTATACCTAAACTCTCACCTTGGCTTTAATTTTAACTATTCTAAAGACTATGTTAAGCATCCTTTCATGTACTTATTTATCATCTGTATATGTTCCCCCCAAAAAAACACCTGTTCAAGTCTGTTGCCCATTTCCTAGCTGGAATTTTTTTTACAAATTTTGAATTTTTAAAGTTCATTATATTCTAGATGCAAGTGAGATATGTGGCTTGAAATTTTTTTCAGCCAATTTTTAGTTTGTCTTTTTTATCCTTCTTACAAAAGTGGAGATTTCTAATTTTGATGAGGTATAATTTAGTAGTTTTTCCTTCTCTATATCATATTTTTGGTGTCAGGTTTAAGAACTGTTTACCTAGTCCTAGATTCCAAAGATTTTTCTCTTATATTTCCTTCTAAAAATTTTGTAGTATAACATTTTACACTTAAATCTGTGATTCATTTGATTTAATTTTTGAATAAGGTGTGAGGTTTGTTCTTCCTTTTTATTTTCTTTTCCTTTGTTTCCTTTTCTTTTCTTTTCTTTTCTTTTTTTCTGCCTATGGATATCCAACTGCCCCATTTGTTAAAAGGCTGTTCTTCCCCCAATGAATTGCTTTTGTACTTTACAGGAAAATCAATGGGTCTATTTATAGGTCCTCTATTTTGTCCCATTGATCAAAGTCTCTATTCTCTACCAATACCACAGTCTTGCTTCTATATATAGTAAGCCTTCATATCTAATAGGGAGATTCTTTCCACTTTATTCTTTTTTAAAATAAAATAGTTTAAGCTATTCTAGGATCTTTGCTTTTTCATATAATTTTTAGAATAAGTTTGTCTATGTCTACAAAAATATTTTCTGGGATTTTGACAGGAATTGTATTAAAATTATAAATTAATTTGGGGAGCACTAGTATCTTTATTAATGTTGAGTTTTGAAGTTGGTAAGTACATTATGTCTCTCTATTTTGGTCTTTTAATTTCTTTCATGAGCACCTTGTAATTTTTAGCATAGACATTCTGTACATGGTTTTCAGATTTAGTTAAAATATTTACATTTCTTTGGAACAAATGCACTTTTAACTTTGTTTTCTACATGTTCATTGTATGTAGAAATGCAATTGATATTTTTTGTACCGGCTTTAAGGGTTTTTTCTCCAGCTTTATTGTATTATTGGTATGCAAAAATCTACACATATCTTAATGTGCACAACTTGGTGTGGTTGGACATATATATAAACATTCATGTTATCACCAATCAAGGTATTAAACATTTCCAAAGATTTGTGTGTCCCTTTGTTTGTTTTGTGGTAAGAATACCTAGCATGATATCTACCTTACTAAGAAAATTTTAACTTATTGTTAACAATGGACAGTATTTTGCACAGATTTCAGTAACTTACACATCTTATCTAACTAACTTTATACCCAATGAACAACAACTTCCTAAATCTCTTCCCTCATCCCCTGACTCACCACTCTGTTGTCTAATTCTATGTACTCGACAGTATTAGAGGTCTCATATGAAAGGAATTACCTAATATTTGTTCTGTGATCAATCTTGCTGGACTCACATAATAGTTCAAGAAATTCTTTTGTGCTGCCCTTCAAATTTTCCACATAGATAATCATGGCATCTGAAAATAGGCATGATTTTATTTCTTCCTTTCCAATCTGCCATTTGCTTCTTTTTCTTGTCTTATTGTGCTGGCTAGAATTTTCAGTACCTTGTCAAATAAATGTAGTAAGTATAGACACCTTTGTCTTCTTCTACATGTTAAGAGGAAAACATTCAGGGTTTTAACATTAAATATGATATTAGCTTCAGTCCCTAATAGTTTTTTAAAATAAATATGATAGGGGCGCCTGGGTGGCGCAGTCGGTTAAGCGTCCGACTTCAGCTCAGGTCACGATCTTGCGGTCCATGGGTTCGAGCCCCGCGTCGGGCTCTGGGCTGATGGCTTAGAGCCTGGAGCCTGCTTCCGATTCTGTGTCTCCCTCTCTCTCTGACCCTCCCCCGTTCATGCTCTGTCTCTCTCTGTCCCAAAATAAATAAAAAATGTTGAAAAAAAAAATTAAAAAAAAAATAAAAAAAAATAAATATGATAAAGTTCTTTATTTCTACTTTACACAGTTTTTAGCACAAATAGATGTTGACTTCTGTCAAATGCTTTTTTTGTATCAATTGCTATACTCAATGATTTTCTTCTTCTGTAGCCTACTGAAATGATGGAATGCATGAATTAACTTCTAAACACTACTTTAACCTTACATGCATGAAATAAATCTCTTTTTGTCTTTATGTGAAAGTCTTTTTATACTTGGCTAGATTCAATTTCTTAACATTTTGTTGATTTTTAAAATTAAGCCCATGAGAGACATTTATTTGCTAAGGTTTTTGTTTGGTTTTGGTATCAAAGTAATACTGGCCTCATACAATGAGTCTGATTCACAATTTTAAAGTTATCCTGCTATAGAATTTTGCTGAATTTGAGAAGGCTATATCACGTTTGTTAAGTAAAAATGTATAGTTTGGCTATACCCCAAGACATGTAACATTTTGTTTTACCAATGCCAAAGCAGAAGTTTAATTCTAATGTGCACTGGTAAAATTTTTCTATAATTTCTTCAAGTAAGTTTATTTTTATCACACTCTGTCAATAATCATGCTACGATATTTATGTGTAGTTGACCTTTTGCTCTATTTAACACCAGAGAGTTATATTTCAGTAATGAGTTAAGTGCTTTCCTAGAAACCTAGTACATGAATACAAGACAAATTATTAAACAACTATTGTATTTTTGTTAAGCACATTTTGCACCATTTTCTATGATGTCAATTTCATTAAAATATTTTAGGCTCCTTACCTCCCCCAAATAATCAGTAGCAGTGGGGAATTAAGCAAAATGAATGGGAACATGTGTGTTTGATGTGACACATGTAAGTATATTAGGTAGATAGTGTAGAAAGATCACTGAGCATGGAAACCCAACATCTGAGTTCACATTCTGGATCTGCTGCTCATTAGCTATGACTTTGGACCAATCACCCAATTAGTCATATTGATATAGTAGAGATATTTAATCTTACATAAGAGAGACTGAAGTAAGATCATTTTGGTAATAAATGCTAGGTAAATTTTTACTATAACAATTTACATTTCACTTACCCTTATTTTGCTTTAAGTATAAGCTTTGGTACAGAGATATATAGTACTGATACATAAACCAAATGATTCTGAAAGATGCTCAATTTGTAGTGGAATTTTCAAGTATTGCAAGTGGGGAAACTCAAAATTTTCTGGTTGAACAAACTTTGAAAAAAGAACAATATTTCCCATGGAGGAGGAGGAGGAGGAGGAGGAGGAGGAGGAGGAGGAAGAAGAAGAAGAAGAAGAAGAAGAGGAAGAAATAATAATACTTCTGGAAAAAAGGTGGATAAAATGGGAAGATGTTCTGAGTGCAAAAAAAAAAAATGTTAATACATTTTAAAATTCTATAGCTCCCATTTTGTAATTCATAATATACACTAGTTACCAAAATCTCAAGGAAATCTTGAAATAAAGAAGCCAAAGAGCTTCATTTAACCCAACTTTTAACACTTGTTTACACGTGAAGTTCCCTTTATTTTTATTTTTTTAAATAATTTTTTATGTTTATTTATTTTTGAGATAGAAACAGAGCATGAATGGGGGAGGGGCAGAGAGAGACAGACACAGAATCTGAAACAGGCTCCAGGCTCTGAGCTGTCAGCACAGAGCCTGATGCAGGGTTCGAACCCACCAACCGTGAGATCATGACCTGAGATGAAGTGGGACGCTTAACCAACTGAGCCACCCAGGCGCCCCGTGAACCTCCCTTTAAAAACAACAATAACAACAACAAAATCAAACTTGTATTCTCCATAAAACTGTGAGTCATTCAGTAAGACATCCTTTACTCAGAGGAAAGCAAAGCAAAGTCATTAATGCAAGACAAGGGTACCTGTGAAAAAGATATTTTCTTTGTCATATTTAAAAATAAACTAGAGGGGCGCCTGGGTGGCTCAGTCGGTTAAGCGTCCGACTTCAGCTCAGGTCACGATCTCGCGGTCCGCGAGATCGAGCCCCGCATCGGGCTCTGGGCTGATGGCTCAGAGCCTGGAGTCTGCTTCCGGTTCCATGTCTCCCTCTCTCTCTGCCCCTCCCCCGTTCATGCTCTGTCTCTCTCTGTCTCAAAATAAATAAACGTTAAAAAAAAAAAATTAAAAAAAATAAATAAAAATAGAGAAATGAAGTCTGAAAATCTTAATTTTTTACAAAAAATATAAGAGCCATATGGTTTATTTAACTCATATGTTTTGAAATATTTTAATTTACTGCATTTAGCACTTTATTGAGTATACATTGTGTTAGGATGTCCTTGGAACTACAGTAGAGGGGACGGCCATCTTGCCAGCGCAACCCGACGAAAAGCCCCTAGTAGCGTGCCAGAACGAATTGGAGGTCAACCAATCACTGAGCGACAGCACGACCTGACGCGAAAAAGGCCCACCCAGACTTAAACCTGGAACCAACCGCTACAGCTTAAAAACCCCACCCCACCACACCTGGGGGCAACTTCCCTGACTCCTCTCTCTCTCTCTCTCTCTCTCTCTCTCTCTCTCTCTCTCCCTGAGTGAGGAACCTCGCCCGAGACCTTAGTTCCCAAATAAAGCCTTTGACTGCTAAAATTTTTTAGCCTCTGACTCCTATCTTTACCCTGCCTTAGCCTGACCCTAACACATTGTATATAACAATATATGATAAATACCTAATATATTTAAATACATTTTTATGTCTTTAAACTTATGATAGCATAATTCAATATATAATATTAAATATAAGTATAGGTTCTTAAATATGCTAATTACATATATTTGGTAGTATAATAAATATATATTAATTAAATGTATTAAATACATTAAATATGTATTAAGTACATAAAGTAAATATATATACTTAACATATATTTAATATTTTATTATTTTGTATCTATTATATTTAATATTTTAATATATAACATATAAAATTATATGGATTGATATTTTAAAAGACATTTTGAATATTTTAAAATATGGAAAAGTGAAATATAATTTTATATTTCATGTGTTAAATTATGCAATGTGTATTTAAACATATATATTTAATAATGTATTGTTTAATAATTTAGTATATTAAAATGAGAAACATAATTTTATATATCACCTATAAATATAAATTATACATAAATATATAAGTAGATCTATCTATTTAAATTTATAAAACATTAATATATGATATAAAATATATTAACTTATTTTTCTAACGCATGTAGCTTGGAAAAAAATTGTTTTAAAGGCCAAAATGTAAGATGTATGTGCATCTGATGTAAACTAGAGACACAAAGCATAAAAGGGGAAGTCATTAATGAATTTCTTGGGTCAATCAACTCTTTCTCTCTTACCCAAAGAATTACATACATGGATACTCAATTGCCTGTATCTCTTACAACACAAACTCTCAGGTTATTTCAACTTTCTTTAGAATGAGAGTTTCAAAATTATACAAGTGTTTGACTTAACAGTATTTTAGTCAAGCATACTTTTCCATTTATTTTATGGCTCACTAAAAATAAAAAAATCATGATAATATCAGTATAACTCATTCTTATGAAGAAAAACGTACAGAAAGGGAGGGCTAACGCCAAAGAAACATCCTTTCCCCCTTGCATTTGAAAGAAATAGCTAAATAGTTGTAAGTGTCAGAAGGGGAAATCTTACCTCAAGTGTTAGTGTTTTGACACCAGCCCTCCCCGGGATATGGAGGAATGACAACTGTACATTCAAAGCCTGTTTGATCAAATTGAAGTGGTAATTCTATGTCAAATGGAGACAACAAAGCAGCTTCAAATTAAACAAGCGATGGTGCATTGGCCATATTCACAGACTTTCTCGGTATTCCTCCAAAACCACTTGTTTTTTCCTGCTTAAAATATATCTCACAGGAACAAACTGCTATTTTACAAAGACCACAACATCGAAGTTGGGGGTAACTTCTTACAGTAACTGGTGGTACCAGTGGTTGCTTTCTACTGAAGTGATCTATGTGACAGGGAATGTTCACAGCCTTGCTATGTTTCCATGGACTTAATCATACATTAAGAACACCTGCCAACATTTTTGCACTGAATTTAAAAGCGATAATAATGTATAATCAACACCACAGCTAATAATACAGAGCATTTACATCATATGTTCAACTATCCACTCAGCAAAACCAAAGAGGAGAGAAAAACATAAAGCAGAATGAAAATAGATATAAATAGTGCCATAGATTTCTGCCTGCCATTGGGCCCATACAGCCCTTGGACTGAAAAAGAATGAGTTTGTTGTCCCCATCTACTATCTATCATCCAGTTGCCATCAACCCCTACCCTACCACTCTGTCACCTCCAGCTCTAGAATAAGCCTCTCATCGGGCTAAAGGGGATTTCTGTGATCAGTTGTAGACACACACACACACACACACACACACACACACACACATGCATGCACGCAAGTCCGAGTCAGGGACCTATTTTTTATAATGGAGAGAAAACTAACTCCTTTGGACTTCACAAAGAATTGTATGTTATATAGTTAGTGTACTTTATTGGCTATTTAGGAAATGTTCATGGATTTTTTTTTTTATTCTTGAACTTAGTTTTATGTACTGATCATGTAATAGTAATGACTACTTACTATGGACTCGTGTGATTTTCATCATATAAACTACTCTAATTCCAATTTAAACTTCATCTATCTACCTACCTAAACTGTCTAATCTATGTATATCAGAATACCAGTAAATCAGAGTAATCTTATGATAAAAAACAGAAACAGACCCATAAATACAGAGAACAAACTAATGGTTGCCAGAGGGGAGGGGATTTTTAGGGGTGGGTGACATGGGTGAAGGGGAATGGGCGTTACAGGCTCCCATAAACGGAATGAGTAAGTCATGATGATAAAAGGCACAGCACAGGGAATACAGTCAACGGTACTGTAATAGCACTGTATGGTGACAGACGGTAGCTACACTTGGGATGAACAGAGGATAATGTATAGACTCGTTGACTTGCTATGTTGTACACCTGAAACTAATGTAAAATTGTGTCAATATATTTTGATTAAAAAAGTGGTCTTATTATAAAAATAACCTCCAAGCCTCCATAATTTGTTTTAAATTTATGTCTAAAAAGTCTGATGGTAATTTTATTAATAGCAGTAGTTGATTTTTGTCGGTATATTGATGAAAACTCTCTACAGTTCACAACCGCTTCTCTAGAGAATTTTTTTTTTATATAGTGAATGAAACTTTAAAAAGAAGGGAAGGAGGATAAAATATGAAAGAAAACGTGAGAGAATACCTTTCTCTAAATATATAAAGTTGTTATTTTTTTTACTGTTTATTTTTGAGAGAGAGAGAGACAGACAGAGCATTAACAGGGAAGGGGCAAAGAGAGAGAGGGAAACAGAGAATCTGAAGCAGGCTCCAGGCTCCAAGCTGTCTGTCAGCACAGAGCCTGACACAGGGCTCGAACTCAGGAACCATGACATCATGACTTAAGCTGAAGTTGGACTTAACTGACTGAGCCACCCAGGTGCCCCGATAAAGTTGTTATTTTAACTATTTCAAGTGTTCAAAATACCATTAATGATAAAATAAGCTTTACATTCAGAGTTAAGGATATTATATTATACGCTGCTTCCAGAATTACTTTTCACCACTTCAAAATACAGATGAAACAGTCTTGGTAAATGTTCATTACCTCCCTTCCACTCTCGGATTGGATAGAGCATGATGTTGAGATCGCAGACACACATACAGGCTTGTGACCATATCGACCATCGGAGGGGAATGCGCCTCTACAATTTGGGTTCTGTTTCCCTGTGACTAAACAAAATATAGGTGTAACTGTGTTTGGCCTCTAGGAAGGATGTCAATTATTGGGGCCAGAAGGAAGATTGCAGTAAGGAGTTTTTTGCATGTGTAAATAGAAGATGAAACTCATCCACCCACCTCACAGTCTTATTGTAATGACCAAATGAGGTACTAGATGTAAAGATTTTGAAAAATTTGTACCGCTATCAAAAAGGAGCTGTTGCTGTATTACAATATCAAAAATATGTCTGAAAGTGATGCCACACAACTGTACCAACCTGTTAATTCTAGTTCCTTTCTGAAGTACTCTATATGCTATACCAAGTCTTAAATACAAATAATGTTAACAATTGGTGTAAGAATAAATCAGTTTCCTCAATTTTTTTTTATTGCAATTAAAGTAGCCAACCTTCAAGATGGATCCCACTAATCCTTGCCTCCTGGTGTTCATATTCTGTGTAATCTCCTCCTGTTGAGTGTGGGCTAGACTTATTGATTGACTTAAAACAAAGAGATTAAGGCAGAAGTGACCCACAAGTTAGGTCATAAAAGGCAGTGTGCTGTGCCTCTTAATTGTTCCTTGATCACGTACTCTGAGGGAAGCTAGCTGCCAAGTCAGGTGCAGCTTTATTGAGGGATCCACATGGCAAGGAGCTGAGACCCTTTGCCCACAACCACTTGAGTGAATTTGGAATAAGATTCTCTAGCCTCAGGAAAAGCCTCAGATGATTGCAACCCTAAGCAGCATCTTGAGCGCAACTTCATGAGTGACTCCAAAGCAAAACCACCGAGCTAAGACACCTATGGATTTCTAATCCTCACAAGCTTCGTTAAATAGTAAATTCTAGCGACTTTAAGCTGTTAATTGTCAGGTTAATCTGTTACATGATGATAGGTAATTAATGCAGATTCTGGTACCCAACATTTCTGAGAAAAAAAAAAAAAAATACATGGGGAATGACTTTGAAACCAAACAGTGGTCAGAGGTGGAAAGATTTTGGAGAGGGTTAGTGAAAGTTTAAAGTGCCTTGCATACAACTGTTTATAGAATTTTGAACATTGAACTGAGAGTAGGTGATCTCACAAAGGAGACTGTCAACCAGACGGTGTTGAAGTTGCCATCTGGTTTCTTCTTGCGGCTAATAGTGAAATGTGAGAGGCAATACATAAGCTAAAGGAAGAACTATGAAACAAAAAGCAAGCACTGGCTGGTTTTGAAAATTCTCAGTCTCTCCAGATGGCAAACAATGCTGAAATTAAGAAATGGCTTCTGAGTAAAGGTCAAACTCAGGAAACTCTCAGGAAATTACAGTCTAAAGATGACACTGAGATTGTGACTATAAAATCCTTTAAGACTTCAGAAAGACCAAAGAAGGTACCTTAGACTCCACTGATTTAGATTAAAGAGCCTCTAAATATTTTAAGGGTGTAACTGACAAATCAGTTTAATCAAGCCTCCTGGAAGTATAAAGGCACTGTCCTTTAGAAGAAGTCAGAGGCTGAAACAGGCTTATCTCTAAGACTTTTGGGGATGTGTTTTCCATCTAAAGTGCTGGACCCAAATAAGATTCACAGAAGACCCATAACTTTTTATTTGGAGGGCATGGTTCTTATGGTAACTGTGTGCTTAACTTTTTATTTTATTTTTTATTTAGATTCAAGTAAGTTAACATGTTGTGTAATAATGGTTTCAGGAGTAGAATTTTGTGATCACTTACATAGAACACCTAGTGCTCATCACAAGTGCCCTTCTTAATGCCCATCACCCAATTAGCCCATACCCCCCAATCACCTCCCCTCCAGCAACCCTCAGTGTGATCTCTATATTTAAGAGTCTGTTATGGTTTGTCTCCTTGTCTGTTTTTATCTTATTTTTTTTCTCTTCCCTTCCCCTATGTCCATCTGCTTTGTTTCTTAAATTCCACATATGATTGAAATCATATGATGTTTGTCCTTCTCTGATTTATTCCGCTTAGCATAATACACTCTAGTTCCATCCACATTGTCACAAATGGCAAGATTTCATTATTTTTGATTGCCAAGTAATATTCCACTGTGTATATGTGTACATATATATATATATATATATACACACATACACACACTCAAACACACACACATACACACACACCTATACATACACATCACATCTTCTTTATCCATTCATCAGTCAATAGACATTTGTACTCTTTCCATAATTTAGTTAATGTTGATAGTGCTGCTACAAACATTGGAGTACATGAGCCTCTTGGAATCAGTATTTTTGTATCCTTTAGATAAATATCTAGTAGTGTCATTGCTGGGTTGAAGGGTAGCTCCATTTTTAACTTTTTGAGGAACCTCAATACTGTTTTCCAGAGTGGCTGTACCAGTTTGCATTCCCAACAGTGCAAAAGGGTTCCCCTTTTTATTGCATTCTCACCAACATCAGTTGTTGCCTGAGTTGTTAATTTTAGCCATTCTGACAGGGGTGAGGTGTTATCTTATTGTGGTTTTTGTTTGTATTTCCCTGATGATGAGTGATGTTGAGTGTCTTTTCATGTGTCTGTTAACCATCTGGATGTCTTCCTTGGAAAAGTGTCTATTCATGTCTTCTGTCCATTTCTTCACTGTATTATTTGTTTTTTTGGGTGTTGAGTTTGCTAAGTTCTTTATAGATTTTGGATACTAACGCTTATATGATATGTCATTTGCAAATATCTTTTCCCAATCTGTCAGTTGCCTTTTAGTTGATTAATACCTTTGCTGTGCAAAGACCCATAAACTTTTTAAAAGAATTATTATCAATGGAATCTGTGTCCGTGTGGACTGAAAGGAACAGAGGCGGTACAAATGGATATGAGGCTATTGGACTTTCAAAATTCTACCGGCAAAATCAAGCACAGAAACTGTTCGGCTAAAGAGATATGCTACTTTTCACAGAAAAGGGATGACTCAGGTGTGTCGGGAATGAGCCAATACCCCAGAACTTAAAACAATGTAGAACAACTTCAGAAAAGAACACAAGAGAGTTTTCTCTCCATGGTCCAAAGACTCTTGTATGGAGTCTTTTTCCCTCCTTCTCCTTTGTGACTAAGAGTTCCTATGGCAGTTATCCTATACCTGCCTGACTATGCTGATTATGTATAAGGTAGGAAACTTTCTTCTTTAGTTCACAGAAGGAGCCTTATCTGCACTTGGATTGATTAAAATCCTGGACTTTGCTTTGATGCTGCAATGAGATACCGTGGGGGTGTGACTACATTTTGTCTATGGGAGGGAAGTGAATCTCTGGGGCCACAGGAAATACTGGAGTAGACACCCTTTAAGGTAGCCCCCAATTATCCCTGCCTCCTCCAGTCAGGTAGACTAACTTAATGACTTACTTGTAATGAATATAAAGTAACAGGGTGGGACTCAGAGACTAGGTCATTAAAGACATCACTCACTCTCAAGTCTTTCACTCAGGGAACCCAGATGCCATGCTGTCATCAGCCCTATGGAGAAGTCCACATGCCAAGGAACCGAGGTCACCTGCCAATAACTACAAGTGAGCTTGGAAGCAGATCCTCCAGTATTGGACAAAGCTGCAGACGACAGACGGCTGTAGTCCAAGTTAACAGGTTAAAAGGAACTCATTAGGCACCCTGAGCCAAAACCACATGTCTTAGTTATTCCTGAATTTTTGACCCTTAGAAAAACTCTGTATGATAATAAACAATAGTTGCTTTAAGGGACTAATTTGGGGGAAATTTTGTTGTGTATTAAGAGATAACTAATATAATAATAATATAAAATTGAATGGAGCAAATCTGAGTAAAGAGATTTAGTAGATTTAAATTTCAAGTCCAGGCAAATGTCCCACTTAATTTGAGAACTACTATACATGGTCAGCCAGTGAGAGCTAGAATTTGGATGCAGTACTGAACACTCCCAGTCACAGGCATTAGCTCTTAATACAGCAAATGTTTCCATACAATGAATTTTCTTTTTTTTTTTTTTTAATGTTTATTTACTTTTGAAAGAGAGACAGAGACAGAACATGAGCAGGGAAGGGGCAGAGAGAGAGGGAGACACAGAAGGCTCCAAGCTGTCAGCACAGGGCCCAATGCAGGGCTCACACCCATGAACCACAGGATCATGACCTGAGCCAGTTGGACACTTAAGGACTGAGCCACCCATTAGCCCCCCAGCCAATGAATTTTCTATCAACTTGAGTTAAATGAATCATCTATTCCTTCTTGGTCTCTGTTTTTGCCATTAACTGTATTCCAATAAATACATTTTTAATTTAATAGCTGGCAAATGTGTACAAGTAGCACTTTTCAAAGTATCTTCTAGGAAATGGTTAAGCAAACATGATAAAGATTAGCAGGAAATTAAGGAGAGTGAGGATCTACCTATAATACTATAGTCCAGCAGCCCAAAGGAGTAACTGATACAATGAAAGGGCACACTTTAGCACAAAAGAAAACATACCATGTAAATAATGTATTATATAACAACTCCAAGTGAGAAACTCAAGTTCTGATTCCCAGTTTAGCTAAATCTCAAGGGTCCATAAAATTGTGCCAGAATCTCATAAAAGTCCATGTACTTTCTGCTTTCTATAAGGCCAGAAATACAGGGGAAGCATTCTTTTTCACAGAATTACATTGCTGCTTCTCATCCTGGTCATATTCCAGGAATGGGAAGGTGAAAGAAAAAAATGTTAGGCAGAGTTTTTCCATCTTACTACCTGGCTTTGGGTTCCTGTTCTTAACAGAGTGGCAGAACCGTTTCACTTGTTCTCTTTAAACAATGTGGCATGAAAGGGAGCAACAGGTCCAAATATTCTTAACAGCAAAGACAATTATAAAGACAAATTCAGGACAAAAAAAAATCTCTTATTATTAGTGTGTAAATTTCAACATAAAACGTTTTAGCTACAGTTTTAAAAAACAGATGCAACAGGGCAAGGTGAATTTGAACAGAAGTCTTAACACTGGGTTTTCCCTATTTAAGTGATTTCATGTAACATGTTCTTTAGGCATACCTTCATCAAGTAAGAACATACAACTACACTTCCTCCCTGTCTTTTTTTTTTAAAGTCTTTGATTATTGTTATAATCTCTCTAACAACTGGTATCAGGAAAAAAATGGTTAAAAGTAATTTTTCTGCTATGTGTATTTCTTTAATTTATGCTACAACTTAGCTGTATTCCAGTCAAGCTCTTCAATGAAGACAAATCCTTGCATTCTACATCATCATACAAAACCACAGATTTGCACAGAAGTTTTAACTACCCACAGGGATTTTCCTTACAATTTTTTTTTTTTTTGGTTTTAGTGAACCCAGCATACATGTATCATTAAATCCATGCAGATATTGTATCATAAAGCCAAATGGAGGGAAGGCAGCTTGCTAGCTGAAGGCTATAGGCAAACTTGGGTTTGGTGACTCAAGCAACTAGCATCGTTGATTGTAGTGTGAATAAATCACAAAGCCATGCAATGTCATCTTAACAGTCTTCCTATTTTTAAATAATGCTACTCTTTAAAGACAATAAGAGGGGCACCTGGGTGGCTCTGTCAGTTGAGCATCCGACTTCGGCTCAGGTCATGTCTCGAGGTTCATTGAGTTCAAGCCCCGCGTCAGGCTCTGTTTTGACAGCTCAGAGCTTGGAGCCTCTCTCTTTCTCAAGAAATGAATAAACATTAAAAAAGTAAATTAAAGACAATAAGATGTGTCCTATGGTTAAGTGCCTTCTGCATATAGATCTGATCTTTCAGAGATTTTATATTTTAGTATATCTAATAATTTATTTTAATATAAAATAGCTTATATCTAGTATTTTATTATATACATTACATTTTATATTTATATGTGTATTATATAAACCTACTGTATACTTTGTTTTATTATACATATAAAATAAAACAAAATAGATAATAAAATATACTCTCTCTCTCTCTATATATATATATAATCATAATACTTTGATGAAAATAAGTATGCAGATAGTTCATAGTGAAAAGATCAAATTCAGGCAACCGATCAGGAATTTTGAAATAATCCTGACACCTTGTCTCTTTCTTTATGTAGTGTTACTCCAACCCTGGTGGAACTTTACTGCCCAAGTCAGTCCCAGTACAATTAATCACACTGCAAATGTCTAACTCCTTGGAATGACCATCTCATTATAAAGTTTTGGGCCCCATTATTTTTGACTTTATACTCCCTTCTCTCAAGGCCTCCTCCACAAGCCAAAAACTGGCCACGGTCACCGGGAGAGGAAAAAAGGAAGCAGCTTGTAAGTGCTGCCTCTTTCCTCTGCACATCTGGCTTTTATTCCATTGCCTTTTGTACTTTCCACACACAGATAAATTACTCATATGTAGTAATTCTTAAGAAACTGAGAAAAATTAAAACTTTTATACTGGCACCCAAATCTTTAAAGGGTTTTGCTGAAGATATTTATTTCAGTGTCTTTTTTTTTTTAATGTTTCTTTATTTTTGAGAGAGAGACAGAGTGCAAGCAGGGGAGGGGCAGAGACAGAGGGAGACACAGTATCTGAAGCAGGCTCCAGGCTCTGAGCCTGATGTAGGGCTCAAACTCAAAAAACCATGAGATCATGACCTGAGCTGAAATAGGGCGCATAACCAATTGAACCACCCAGGCACCCCTATTTCAGTGTTCTGAAGAATTCCAGAAGTCTATGAAAACATGAATAACCTCAGAATTTAATTTTGTGTTGATTCCTCCTGCCCAGCTTGGAAAGGATTAAAGAAGAGAGACCAAAATCTGTAGATATGAATAAAACTCACCCAATGGGGCATCAGAACATCTGGGCTTTAAAACCACCTCAGATCCAATATGATGCCAATTCTTATCATAACACTTGCTACCTGAGTGATATAAATAAAGAGACAAGCATTCTTTTTTTTTTTTTTTCAACGTTTTTTATTTATTTTGGGGACAGAGAGAGACAGAGCATGAACGGGGGAGGGGCAGAGAGAGAGAGGGAGACACAGAATCGGAAACAGGCTCCAGGCTCCGAGCCATCAGCCCAGAGCCTGACGCGGGGCTCGAACTCACGGACCGCGAGATTGTGACCTGGCTGAAGTCGGACGCTTAACCGACTGCACCACCCAGGCGCCCCGAGACAAGCATTCTTTAAAAGCTGGCAAAAGCCAAATGCCATTAAAGACACATTTTTAAAATTTCTCACCTTGGGAGAAAGCAAAAATGTCTTCAGGACATCAATCCCCTCATATCTAAGGTTAAGGCTGATCTAAAATGGTGGCTCAAAAACTTTCATATGCATTAGAATCAAGTACGATGTTTGCAGAAAATTCAGATTCTCAGGGCCAATCCACAGAAATTTGGGTTAAATGGGTCTGGTATAGAACCTGAGAATCCTGATTTTTGTAAATTCTTGAGAATAGAAATGACATTTTGATAAACGCTGAGCTGAACCTTCTTTGAGCTTCCTTTCAAGATGAACAACCTTTCTTTGAGGAGCAAAAAAAACAGATTTCAGATAGTTCTTAGCTCTACGTTAAATCACCACACTATCTTAGGTCAGGTGTGTCCTGTTTCCCCCAGGTTGCACTTGAAGGTACAGCTGATTTTGAGTTTCGGAGAGGATCCTTCCCGCAAAAGAGAGCACACCATGAAAATAACACTAAACTACTGTGTTCTTTATTGTCAAATCATGTAATCTGTCACCACATCGCTTTTCTTTTGGATAGGTCATTGCTCAGGTGTGGACCTGATTATTTTTGAAATGTTAAAACAAAGGAAGTATGTATTATCACTGTCTCTTTGGCAGCATAGATTTTCTTTCAATTCTTTATGCTGCGGGGGCAAGGAGAGGTTTAGCTCTAGTGAGCACTAAGAGATCTTGGAATCTCTTTTGAGCAGGAATAGGGGAAGAGACAAGAGCCAACTGAATCATTACAGCTGTCAAAAGCATTTTCTTTATGACATTTTGTGTATCTCTTCATTAGGCCATCACATAAATTTTTACTGTTTAAATGGCAATCAGATGCATATAGAAGCATGTTCATTAAGACTGAATAAGGAAACTCTTATCAAGTGGGATCTCTGTAACAATGTTATAGATATGTTAAAATCACATGAAACATATGTAACTTCCCCAGTGTAACTGGACCGATGCTATCCAGTAACCCAAGAACAGAGGATAGAGGAATAGAGAATGAGCCTAAAGTTCCCAAACAGTAATTAGAGAAAAGAAAGTAACATTTCCTAAGATTCGAAAAATTTGGTACTTCAAAGACAGGTTAACTGTACATTCATAAAGTCCAAGTTAAAATATTTCCATTGTGACTAAAACTTCAGTTTTATGTCAAAAGATATGTTCCAGTCTCCGCCATTTACTGGAGGAATGGCTCTGGGAAAGTCTTTAACCCTCTGAACCTTAGTTTTCTCATGGGGACTACCGGAAGGCACCTGGGTAGCTCAGTCAGTTGAGCATCCAACTCTTGATTTCAGCTCAGGTCATGATCCCAGGATCGTGGGATTAAGCCCTGCATTGGGCTTGGAGCTGACAGTACAGAGAGTCTCCTTGGAATTCTCTCTCTCCCTCTCTCTGCCTCTACCCTGCTCGCTCTCCCTCTCTCCCAAAATAAATACATAAACATTTTTTAAAAAGAATATTTAAAAATTAAAACAAAATAAAATAAAATAAAATGGGACTAATGAAACATCTTATGCAAGGCTATCAAGAGGATTAAAGAGATGTGAGTGCACATTGCCAACAATAAGGCACTATATGAACACAATATTATGCCAATTCTTATCATAACACTTGCTACTTGAGTGATATAAATAAAAAGACAAGAATTCTTTAAAGGCTGGCAAAAGCCAAATGCCATTAAAGACACATTTTTAAAATTTAACAAACCTTATTTTCCCACTGAAATCATTAATGATGATGACGACGGTGATGGCAATGACTTCCATGGTCTGAAATTCAGCAAGTGTTTTGTAAAACAATCCAAAGCCATAGTGAAGACCCAATGTTGAGTCTACACTAGGAGTCCTTCAAACAGAAACAAACTGAATCAAAATAAATCTCACCCCTGGAAGAGAGTTTAAGCCTGTTAGGTCAAAAAGATCCTATTCATTCAAAAAGAACTTTGAAGCTAAGGCTTAAAAATGGTCAGGGTGTAGCAAAAATGTCCTTTCCTCTCATTTCTTCACCATTTCCATATTCCCAAACATAGCTAATGATTTCCTTTGCTCTGGAGCCAACATAGAATTTGAAATTATATAGGTTTTTACAATACAAAACCTACATTGCTGATTTTCACAGACAGGAAGCAAGGGCAGAGTTGTATTAAAATTATTTGGAGAGGTTTTTTTCAAACTATCAAGTGCCCTGCACATCCTTCCCCACATACCTGTTTCCAAAACAGGATTCTAATATTATGATACACAGAGAAAGGCAATACAACTCCAGAAAAACATAACACGTCATTATCGAGGAAGAGAAGGGTTAAGCTGCATTATTTGAAAATGTTCTCATGCATACCCTCCAGCACTACAGATTAGAAAACCCTCAAGTTAGATCGCTATGTGCTCAACGATCTTTTTAGAATGAACCTTTTTGAAAACAAAAACAGTGTTCTTCACACAAAATATGGTATTGTTCAGAGTAGTATTATTTTCTTTAAAAATGAACAACTGTATTACTTCAGGTCTATAAACAGTCATCCAAATAGTGTGTAAACTGAGAAGTGTTTTAAAAATAAGATAGATACAGACAGATAGAAATATGTAATATATATATTTTCTGAAGTATAAATATATTACAACTCAACAGTTGTGCCTATAATGAATATACTTCTTCTGGTGTCTATAATCCATCTTTCGCTGACATCGGCATCGGGATTTGACAAAGGAAGGTAAGGGTTGGTATTGAACAAAATTGAGAAGAGGGAAGGAGAAAAAGAAAAATAGACATTCAGCAGAGAAACAGCACTTTAAAACAAAACATATCTGAGTGCAACAAAAATGAAATTGTGCCTCGAGTAATCGGTATCATGCAGGTGTTGGTAAAGTAAGATCTGAGCAGCTTAGTTATTTGCACAGATTCTATGGACAATTTGCAGTGGACTCGTAGGAAGCTTGTCAGTAAGCATGGAGAGGAGGATTGTTTGTGATTAACTTAAAGCAAGGATAAAGCCAGGCCTTTATTAAGTACATACTACAATCTGCACAACATTTGCAATCAACTAGGAAAGGCCCTGGATGGGGAGGTAAACTCATAAAGTGCTAGATAGCTGGCCAAAAAAAAAAAAAAAAGAAAGAAAGAAAGAAAGAAAGAAAGAAAAAGAAAAACAAGTACTTTCCATGAATGGCTCAGTTTTGTGAAGGAAGAGTGGAAATGAATTAGAATTCTCTAAATATTGAGATTCAATTGCCATAATATGCTTAGGGGCATTATTGTGGAATTGAGTGCCTGGAGGCAGATGACGGATTTGACCCAATGCCCTTATCCAGGAATCCTCCAACTCCAATCTAATGAACACATACTCGTAATTATTTCTCAAATAGTTTTTATCTAATTTTAAAGTGGATAATTTATACCACTTGTATAAAAATGCATTAAGTTTCATTAAAATATTCAGCATTAGTAGAACTTTGAGCAGAATACATTTCTTATGGTTTCACAAAGTCATACATATTTATAATATTAAAACTCTTCACTTGCTTTAATAATAGAATCTCTATCCCATAGATCTGAATACTAATTTTAATATGCTCCTATAGAAGAAAGCTATGTGCATACACACAAAAAATGCATTTGCATTTTATACTTTCTTGTTTTTGTGCTTATTTCTTTTTTATTACGCTTTCTCTTAATTAAACTTTGCTTTTCAGCAAAAAGCTTGTTTTTCCCCTTTTCTTCACTCTTTTATCTTTTTTTTTTTTTTCTAAGTTAAAAATACAAGCGCTTGGAAGGTATTTACCACATTCTGTTAAGGAAGTTAAGGAAGGATCTCATCTTATCCTTCCGGCGTGTTCTGCGTTATTTGGCTGGTTTTGTTTCAGTTCAAGGCTTTGCCTAATGGGTCATTCATTTTTGAGAATATAAGCCTTCGGGGCAAAGAATCACATATGCTGATGCACTGCTAGTCTCTTGTGGCAAATCTAAAAAGGGAAGTGTCAGAACATCAAACTGGGAGAGGTGGTTTTTGGTGCATGCTGCCTCCCACAACTCCGTCATCTCAGAGAGCTTCACGAAGCGATGAATTAAATACTCATAATCGATGACTCTAATCAAATGGAGCTGTGATCTATCTACCATCTACCCATCCATCTTCAGAATCCATATCTAAAGTGGCTGATGCACGGAACTGTCAAAAGAGGGCAAGTATACACTCATCATAGCTCCCGTGAGCCTGGAAATGAGAGCTATTGAGAGAGGAAGTCTGTGCCAAGACACAGGAGCTACAGCTTTTTCTTTTCTCAAAGTGCAGTGAAATCTTTAAGTCTTCTGATTCACATCTGTACAGTTCCAATGAGAATGTAGTGCGAGATTTAAAGTATGCTTCTAAAACAACCTATAAACTAATACCAAGATCCTGTTATTCCTGGATTCCTCCAAGGAATCCAGACACTGAGAAACATTAAACTAATCTTCCGTGGGCTTGTGAAGTCACAGACAGGAGTCTGAAAGAGTAACACTTCAACCTGGGAAGCTTGAGTTCATGAGCTCCGTATAGTTATTCTTAAGCTGATTTAACATTAAGCAATTGTTAAGTCAGGCAGTGACCTGGGTTTTAAAAACTAAGGCAGGCTTGGAGATTTCACTCTAAGTTTAAATTTGGACTTCCTCGCATGTTAAATTTGTAGCGTGGGCTATCATGTTGATACCAATAAAGTGACGTCTGGTCAAGCAGACAACGGCCTGGGAATCCATTGTAACGAGGTGCACATCAACATTTGACTGAATGACTTACACCCTCTGAGCCTCTGTCTTCTGTTATATAAAATGTGGATAATATTTGCCAACATATGTTAACGTGGATTTTTTTTTAGACTTGGTTAATGCTAAGGCCCCAGCATCATAGAGGTCAACCACTCCTAGCTTTCAAAGTGAGCTCCTGAAACATCTAGATGGAACTTGCACAGCAGTGATGAAACCCAGTTCTGCAGTATGTCTGCCCTTGTGAAATTTTTACCAATGACTCAAGGGTATAAAAGGATTAAAGTTGGCCACCCCAGGGGGAGTTGGAGATTAAAGGAAGGATTTTCTTGGAGAAAGTTGTTAATATGAGAGGATTCCCTCCACTCCCATGGAGAGTAGCATGGAACACTTTAGTTTTACCTCAAGGTTAGTGAGAAGAGTTTCAAGGAGACTACACAGTGGGCATAATATATGTGCCTTACAGTTTCGGGGAATACTATGGACTGGCATCTGGTTCCTACCTGACAAATCAAAAGTACAAAAGGTTGTAGCTGGATTTGTTCAGGAAGCTAAGGCTTGCCTTTTAGAACCCAACCAAGAAGGCCACTTAAAGGGGTGAAAAGACCAGTGAAGATATCAGGATATATATACTGAATACCTAGATACGAGGAAGGAATGATAAGTACCAACTAAAGCAGAAGTAAGTATTTCCCCACTTTCAATGAATTACAAGTGGTAACTTCCTAAGTTAGAAGGACTCAGAAGTGCCCACAAAAGTGACTGATGAAAAAGAACATAAACTTTAAGCATCTACTATGACCCAAAGAAGCCGACACCAGATGGACACCTGGCCAGGCATGTTAAGCCCTTTCTGATTTCCTCAACCCCTTCATTTTTTAATGATGGAGATGGCCTGAGTCAGCCAATTGAGTAAACTTTAGACTGGAAATTAGAGAAGATATGGGCCATTTTCACTTCTCCTCATGCTGGGAAGTTATTTTAATGTGAGAAGTTTGAAGTTTGTGATTATGACACTGAATTTGACGTACATGAGACCATAGTATGACTAAAAGTAATCAGACTTCCAAAAAAATCCATAAATGACAAGGAAATTTGTGGGGCCAGCTCTAGGCTTCTCATCCAGAGGCTGGAAAAGAACCAGCCGTTCAGAATGTGTTTGAAGGGCCACTGTGGGAAAAGAATAAATTTTTTCTATTATCCCCCATATGTCCTGCCTGATCAGTATACCAATTTCATTGCATTTCTTCTTCTGAGCTGTTATAAGGACAAAGTGAAATAATACATGTAAAAGCACAGTAGCCCTATGAAGTGCAGGGTAACAAAACAGTTGAGTCAGGACAGCTGCTTATCACAGCTAAGATCCCATTATTGTGGGCTGCTTCACTAACAAACATTTTTGCATGAATCTTTTGGTACATATATAGAATCCAAAGAACACAACAGCTAATGTAAAGAACATACATACATACATACATAAAAGATGGTCTAGGCTTTTTCATCCCAAACCTGTGGAAGGGCTTTGGGAATTAGTGAATGGTGCTTGCAACTGGGTTCAAGAAAAGGAAGGTCTGGGATGCCTGGGTGGCTCAGTCGGTTGAGCGTCTGATTTCGGCTCAGGTCATGATCTCACAGCTCGTGAGTTCAAGCCCCGCGTCAGGCTCTGTGCTGAGAGCTCAGAGCCCTGGAGCCTGCTTCAGATTCTGTGCCTCCCTCTCTCTCTGCCCCAACCCACTTGCATTCTGTCTCTGTCTCTCTCAAAAATAAACATTAAAAAAAAATAAACATTAAAAAAAAATAAAAACATTAAAAAAAAAGGAAGGTCTGTATTTTCAGTGGTGTAACAAGGGAGGGTGGGAGTAGTCTAGTCTGGTGGGGATACACGTTATCACTCTTGTTATTTAGAACTGCTGGCATGGAGTAAAGAAGCTGACTGACTTCTTAAGGAAGATTATTGTTCCTATATTTTCAACAGACAGTGCACTTTCTTATTGCCTGCACTTGGGATGGAGCACTCTCATTTCTTCTCCCTCCTCTACCTTGGTATGCCATTGCAGCAGACCATTGATTTCCTCTACTGTTCTAGTCCAAGAGATGAAATATTTTTAGTGACGTCAACTGGGTGTGGAGACAATATCTGCCAAACTTTTGTTAACCCACCATTTGCTAGAACTGATTCTAGCACCTATGCTCATTGAGCAAGTCTCCCCCTGCTCTTCATTGGTCCATGTATATCTCTACACTGTCAACATAAATCTGCATTGGTGAAGATGGTCTTTCCAAACTGAGAAAAGCTATTCTCAACCAAGAGCATACAGTTAGCTACAAACAAGGGCTTGGGTTACTTTTATGGGGGTGAGAAACCTTCCATGGAAAACATTTGAGCCCAACAACATGGCAGATATCGGGACAGTGGCAAAGAAGAGTCCAGAGAGTAAAAACTTTTTTTTTTTTTTAATAAACTTTTCACAACTAGATGCATCATTATCGCACTATCTGGCAGCATACAAAATGGCCATATGCATTCAAGTCCAGGAGAGGTCATCCATAGAAGTGGACTGAGAAAGGGGAAATTGGGTGGCGGAAAGAACATGGACTGTGGTAAGCATGAATATCTAAGTGTGAATTTTGGTACTGCTACTTAGTATCCCCATAAAATCATGTTAACTAACTCACTTCTCTGATCAGTTTCCTTACCATTACAATGGTGAGGCCAATGCCTGTCTTGCAGCTTAGCACCCAATGATAGGACACGGGTTGATAGCAAAACAACCAACACAACGCCTGGCATTCTCCTAATTAAATACATATAACAAGCTTCAGGATCATATTTGGCACAAAGCAGGCACTCAGAAATGCTCTCTCTCCCACTTTTTCTGTAGAGTGTATAATATATTGGATGGGATATAAAAGCATGACATCTGCAGGCAATGCTTCATGAAGGAAAAAGCTTACATGTGTAAACAGTTTTTCATGGCCAAGTAGAAAATGCATGTACTTTGAAATTATCATTTAGTATTTCAATCACCTTGAGTAAATTAATCTATGTTGGTATTGTTTTTTTTTTCTTCATCTTCAAAACAAAAGGTAAAAATAGAGTTTTTTCACAAAATTAAATGATCTATATAAAAGTATTTAACACAGTGGTTGGCAGAAAGTTCTCAGCGCAAACTTTCCTTTCCCTCCCTTTCTTAGCTGGATAAGGAGGCTGGAAACAGGATAAACATTGAAGCACAACATTATGTATAAATATATGTAAATAAATATCAATACGATTATCACTTGATCCATTGATCTACCTTAATTCTTCTTGGTATATTATTAACCAAATTTAAAAACTTGAGAATGAAAAAAGGATCAAGCAAATCAAGCAGATATGTCCACAGGGAAAATAACAGTCCAAGAGAGATAAAGTCCTGAGTAAGACACACAGTATCAAAGCTACTTTTCATTAGTTCTTCACAAAAATAAAAGACATCACACTGACTACATCAGAACCGTAAATCACTGATGTAGTAAAATCCTTCCGCAATACATATGCTGACACTGACTTAAAATGGCCCTCTTCTATTAACGCTGAGTCACCATCAAACTATTCAGAGTTCAGGATGGAGGTGGGGCCGTGGTCTGTGGATAATCTCACAACTGGACATTTCCGGGTGGTGAGCAGGCTGATCCAGTTCACACTTTCTAAGAACAGAGAATTGCTATTATCATGGAAATTTGCCCTATAGAGATGAAGGGGAAAAAAGATGTTATCTTTGGCTGGAGTTGGTCACCGAGGAGGCTAAAGTCCAACAGAAAGCCCATAGATCTGCTTCAAATGTGCTTTAGAACTGAATTAGAATCATTGTGATTTCTTCCAAGTTAACCACACTTCAGTCCAATTTGGCTAACTCCACTGGTCACTTATAAAATAATCTTCCTTAGAAAAGAAAAATAGTGAAAGGCTTTCAAAAAGCATACACAAGGAAATCTTTATGACTGTATATAATACATTAATCTAGTTCTATTAAGAACAGTCCTTAGAGTGACTTCTCAAAGATATGTACTGAATCGCTGACAAGATTTTTTGTTTGTTTCTCATGACTATTCTCCAATTGAGACATCTTTTTTCTAGAAGAAAGATGTTGAAAACATGCAAAAACTAAGGTTTACCTCTTTTCTCTGGTTCATCAAATTAGCTTAGATGTGACCTTCCTAGAATGGAGAAATAGGAACTTTCTAATATTTATAATACATACATATTTCTTCAGATTTTAGCAGTCTCAGAGTTTAGAATGGGGAAAATATTTGGTTCTTTATTCACGTTCAAACTAGAATTTTAAAAAAAGCTTTTAAGTCTTTGTACTATGTGTAACAGGAAAAAAAAAAAACTATTGGAGAAATAATTACACATCCTCAATCTATTTCTAACAAATAGATCCTGCTATCCAGAGAAGAATCTTTAGTTAAGAACAATCAATATACTGTACATTGTGGAAAATAATTAGTTGATTGTGAATATAAAGTGCATTGTGGGGAAAAAAATTAACTGGTTGATGTTGAATTTAAAACTAAAGAAGTTGAGGCAGTTAACTTGCCTTGAATAAGAAATGGTGAGATCTGGAAGGACTTAGAATGAATAGTGGCAGGAGTAAGATTGAACGGACAAGTCGGGGGTGAGGTTGCAAAGAAACAAAAGTTTGGTGGCTTTTGAGTAAGAGGAGAGACCATTAAAATGACGTTGTTTGAAAATTTTTCCATTGTTGAGAAGGTAAAATATTATGAGTTAAATAATATAACCCCTATTGTCTTTCTCTTCTATGAAATCTTTAGTAAAATACTTTTTTTTTTTTTTCTCTAGTGCCTAACAGAGTATATTTTCTTTGAATAGAAGTGCTGAGCCTTACTCCAACATTGGGGCAGAATTCTTTTTTTTTTTTTTTTTTTTTTTTTTTTAATTTTTTTTTTTTAACGTTTATTTATTTTTGAGACAGAGAAAGACAGAGCATGAACAGGGAGGGGCAGAGAGAGAGGGAGACACAGAATCTGAAACAGGCTCCAGGCTCTGAGCTGTCAGCACAGAGCCTGATGCGGGGCTCGAACTCACGGGCCGCGAGATTGTGACCTGAGCCGAAGTCGGCCGCTTAACCGACTGAGCCACCCAGGCGCCCCGGGGCAGAATTCTTATGGAAGGACCACACTTATTTGAATATTACATGGACAATCACTGGAAAAGAATACTCAATTCTGACTAAAATCAGGAACTATGTTCAAGTGGGAAAGTTAAGAAGTATTTCAGTGATTTCAGTTAAAATTCTAATATTTCATTTGGAATTCCAATATAATAATTGGATAATTACTTAATACATCTATTCAATTATCAATTTATCTATGTATATTGACCCTCTGTTATGTACTGAGCATTAGGATACGTAGTTGAAGTAGAGGTTGCTTTTAAAGCTGAAGACACATCTTGAGACATGCATAGTTAATAAATTTCAAAATACTTTTAAAATCAATCTCCCTATGATAGGTAGTCTCAACGTTTGCCAATAGAAATCACCAAATTTTTTTTCTCTCCCTCACAATCAAATTCCAAGACCTCTGAACTCTTTCCTAATATCGACAATGTAGGCCTTTCATTGTACCCCTCTCATTGTGAAATGCTTCACTGCTAAGAGCAAAGGGAAGCTTTCAAGAGGTAGTGGTATTTGACATGGGTAATGAAGCTAAGTAAGAATTGCCAGGCAGAGAAAAAGGGAGCGATGTTCATGCCAGAGGGCACATCAGGTACAAAAATTATGATTACTGATGAACATGGACTGTTTGAGTGTGTGGCTGCAGTCTATAGATAGGGGATGGGGAGAAGGAGGTGAGGCTAAGCCTATGGACTAGGGTTAGAGGCTTAATACCCTTGTGTGACAAACCAAAGAAATATTACTTCATCTTGTGGACCAGAAGGAGCCAGTAAAAGTCTCTAAACAGGGAAAGAACATGATCAGATTGTTTACTGCAAAGGTTACTGGCAAGGAATGGATAAAAGAGGGTGCATCCAGTGACTGAGACTTAATAGAGAAGTTTCTGAAATAGTCCAGATGGTCTATTTACTATAGACAAGAGCTGCTATAGTAGGAAATAAAGGCATACTGAAGATGAAGAATTAATAATAACTGAATGATTGGAATTGGAGGATGGGGCAGAAGTTGCAGAGAATGGCTAGAGCTTTCTAGGTTGGGTAGTGGGGCGAGGAAAGATGTCCGTAGAGGAAGAGAGTTTACACACGGTGGATGATAAGACAAGGGTCCCATAACAAAATACAGTCTGTACCCACTGCTTCTGAGGTAGTTCTAATATAAATGCTCTACTCTTCAAATTCCAAGAAAAACTTATCTTTAAAATATACGATTTCTAAAATCAAACACTGGTTGCAGCTAGAAGAAAAAAAAGAGTAGTTTTCCTAACTGGCAAAATTCATTTTCTAAGAAAAACAGAATCACTAAAAACTTTAAGTGATAGAGTGAAAAAAACAAAAACAAAAACAAATTAAGGATAATAACTAACAAAAAACCAAGACTAAATTTGCTTCAATTAAAAAATGGATTTATAAAATCAAGTCTTAATAATATATAATAATGTTCTTATACCATGCCTCAAATATTTATATACTGCTTACTCTAAAATGTTGATAATTCTCTATATTTTAAAATAAAAGGTAGAAAAAATAGTTTTTATTCTCAATATACAGTGTGTATACTACATTGAACACCAAGGGTATGTTAGATAATATTGTTGAGCTGTAAAAAAAAAAAAAAAAAAAAAAAAAAAAAAAATACTCCTGGTGTTTTCCACAAAAGTTTTGTATCATCCAAGTAGGTTTTGCTTCTAAAGTCAAGAAAAAGATCTCATTCCCATAACATAAAACTAAAGTAGAATATTGATTCCATTTTTAAATGAGTCACTGAAAATCAAGTAAGTATAACAGTTATTATTCTGGTTCCAGGTCAATTAGCATTCTGGTCCGACTAAAAAACAGTCCGTTCTTAATCATGAGACCTAAGAGCGGTTTGGAGACAATTACTGAGCACCAATTGTTTGGAAAATGGCTGTGAGAATTCACAACCAGCTATATGGCAGCAAGGGTAGGAGGTTAGGGGGTGGGGGGTACGCTGAAGCCACCATTTGTTTGTTTTTTTGGGGGGGGGTTGCAGTGCATGGGCACTTTGCATGGCAACTGACCACATGGTGAATAACAAATAATTTAACTCCTTTCCTTCCAAAAAGATTTAGTCCTTTCCAAATTTTGGCCTGTTAGCCTTATAAAGCTATCAAAAGCATTGCTCTTATTATCAGACTCTTGGCCAGGAATCAGTTTGGAATCTGCAAATGCCCTCAAGGGAAACTGAGTGACCCCAGAGATAGGCTTATGTCTCTCCAATTTTTGTCTTTTATATATTTCTTCACTCCTTTGTTTGCTCTCAAATGCCTTCGAGCCGATTTTTTTTAACCTATTTTGTCCAACCTTTCTAGGGGAATTTGTCCTAGGTACCAGGAACAGAATTTGAGGGTTTGTTTTAAAGATATGTTTCTGCCTTTACTATATTGGCTTTCCTTCCCCCATAACTATTCTTTCTGAAACTTCCTAAAGACTTGGATTAAATAAGTCACATGTCCTTTCTAGAAGCATTTTACGTTTTCAACATGCTTTTCATCTGTCCATTATCTTTAGTTTTGTATCTTATTTTTGCCATCATCGAAGATAAAAGGACTAAGGATTCCCACTTTGAGAACTTGATCTACATGGTGTTTATGCTAAGAGGATATTAAAAATCTCCCAATTTTAAGAACACCTCAGTTTATTCAAAAACCCACAGCTGGAGGAACATGTCTAGAGGGATGTTCTGAGTTGAACATCAGGAACCCACGGTCTGCAAGTTCTCTGTTCTCCTGATTGGTTAGCCTGTTGAGCACAGCTGGCTTGTCAGATCCCACATGTCCTCATACTAGCTGGACCTTCCTAGCTGGATACACAGGAACAGACTGCCAGCCATTAGCTGATACACATAATCTGATCACTTCTTCATTTACATATGCCTCTATCCAGTTATAACATGAATACACTTTTGAGTAGTGATTAATCATATTTTAATATTGTATGGAAAATTCCACGCTGCACTTGTACACCATAAAATTTTAAAATTGCAAAACGGCACAGTTGGTTTAGCTAATGTAAGGCTTTTCCTAATAAAAACTTCCATTGGTAATCTTCCAAGACGTATTAACTACCAGTCACTATTCAGTAAAGCACTCTACCATTATCCAGAGTGAATACGCACCAGTCCCACTACCACTGAAATCTTGGAAAAAATCCATCTATACTCTGTTCTATAAATGTCTACTGAGAACCTACTAGAATGATATATACTCAAAAAGACTAATATGAAAGTTAAGGTTGATGAGTCTACGACCAAAAAGCCAAATATCCCATATGGAATAAAACCTAGCAAGCCAGAGTGTCGGGAGGCAAAGTGGCTACAGCACAGAAAGTAAAAGTATAGAATTGGCAAGGCTGGAGAATATATTACTAATAAGACACATTTCCCAGCAAACTTTGTAGTCTGGGTAGACTATAAATAATGTGTGATCACAGAAATTCTCAGAGAGTGAACCTTTTGCTTCTAAGTAGAAGTGTGTGTTTGGGGAAAGGGGGGGGGGGTGCTAAATTTCAAGTCAAATGATTCCATTCTGCCACCAAGGATTAGTATGACCTTGGAAGGATACCCAGACTCTAGGAGTTTCAACCTCCTCAGCTATATATTGAGGATTTAAAGGATCGCCAAGATATTTCCCAGCACGAATATTTTATGATGTCATTCTCTTGAGTCCTTCTGCGATGAGAAAGAGTAGTCAAGGTAAAAGTCAGATGACTTCAAAAAGGGGTTGAAAGCAGAAACAGCCTAAGCAAAAAGGCAGTAATCTATATGATGGGACCAGAGAGGAGTGGCAAGACTCCGCCTACGATGTGGGACCCTCCCTGGTGTCATGCCTCCCTCTCACCTGCAATAAATCCTACAGCACTGCTGTGCAAGAACTGTGCAAGATTCTCGATGTTGATAGAAGAGGCAGTATTTTCAAGAGCACTTACTGCAGGTGTTATTTTAGTCCTCCCTTTTGGTCACTGAAACTTACAAGGTATCAACTTTTATTTTTTTGTTACTCCTTGACTATTCTTGTTGGCTTTTGTATATGCATCTCTAAGGGATATTCCCCAGATTATCTGTGCTTGATTTACACTTATGACATTACTTTTGAAGGGACATCTGAGCAATTCATGAGTTAATAATACATTGTTTTTGACTCCTACCTATAGCATTTAATTACTCATTATAACCCACTCTTCTATGTAAGAGAGTAATTAAATAAACAAGGCATAAATATAATAAGTTGATGGGAAAAAGTAGACTTTTTCAGAAATAAGTTAATCATTTGTGATAACTTTAATAAGGTTAGGTGGGTAGGTTAAATTGATTTTACCTTATTGAAAAATTTCCATTTTGAATAGTAAAGTAATATCTGTGGTTAAAAAAAAAAACACATATGTGCCCTCCATAGAGCATCTCCCTTTGTTGAACCTCTTCAGGCTTCCCCTGGCCATTAGTACAGGTTTATGCATACAAGGGAGACAAAGCAAGGCCCTGCAATACTCACTGATGGGCTATTAAGCATCTAGTGCATGGAGGGAAGAGGCCCTGAGGGCAAGAAAAACATATCTCAAGAAAGTAGTCTTCTTGGCCACGTTTTCTAAAGCAGCAAGTAACGGAGTAACGAGCCAGGCTAAATAATGTATACTTTTAACAATTTAAAAATGTATTCATGTGGAATCTTAACAGAAGTATATGAGTTACTTCACAGTAAATAATCAGCTAAATTGTTTAAAAAAATAAAATGTCAATGAGAAACTAATCTAGAATGCATGACTGCCATCACTAAAAGGCAACAAGGGTAGGAACACAGCGGTAGAGATGCCAAAATGAGGGGTGAGAATGTGCCCTTCGTTTTGGTACGAGGAGGTTGCCACTACTTACTAGTTGTAGCTTAATATTTCTGTGCCTCGGTTTATGCTTTTACAAAATGAGGTGAATAATAGCACCTGAATGTTTAAAGAAATTATGGGTCTTAATTAATGCACAGGAAGCTCTTAAAACAGCACCACGCACACTGTGTCAATTTCAAGTGTTAGCTAATTTAACTGCTGCTGCTACTGCTGCTGTTGATGTTGTTATTGTAGACATCATAATTATCTTGGTAAAGAACTGAAGAAGATGTGCTATAATTGAGAAATTCAGTATTTGATATTTTGGCTATAGCCTTTATAGAAAAGATGACAACACTGAAACAAGTTAACTGGGATGAGTTTAACAGAGGGGATTTTAACGAAGTCAAGGACGGTATTAAAGAAGAAACCAGCAAGAGATGGCACGTTAACCCAGGGCTAGCAACATTAGGGAGACTTTACCACTTGCTGAAAAAGGACAGGAAGGAGACATCATATATACTGGAACCCAGAACAAGTAGCTATGAAGGAGAAGGAAGGGATTGCATGTCAGGAGCTATGGCCTTCAATAAAGAGATGGGGCCAGGCCATACCAACCTGACAGGGAGGAATTCAGAGGAGTAAATACCATAATCATGCATTTTTTTTCCATCCTCCAGATTCATATCGGTGCTTCCCTTGGCCACATCCAACTTGACGTCAAAGGGCAAGGGGTTTCTTTAATGCTGTCTATAAAAAATGATCTTCCCAAGCACAAAGAAAGGTAATGAAGGATGAACTTCCCAGTCAGCACAACTGACTGGACAAAAGGAAATCAAAGATGAACACAGAGGTCATTTTGAAGGTCTTATTCTGCCTCTGACTAGGGATTAAGTCTAGGCAAAAAAGCGGACTGCCATATACAGAAAAAAATGCTGGGGGGATAATAGATTCTGAGTCCTGCCTTCCCCCCAAAATAAAAACCAATAATATTTTCTAATAAATAGCATCAATTAAAATTGTACTCTTCAAAAAAATTCAGTTAGTCCACGTTTAGAGTTCACACTCTGGGTACAGCCTTGCATTTACAACCCAGTCTCCCTCTTTTTAGCACAGTGCTTCACTCCTGTTTACAGTTTAATACTTCTGGATGGACAGTCGACTTCACCTGGTTTTAATATTTTCAATCACCACCATGAAAGAAAAGTCCAAAGTGATGATGAGGATTAAGACAGAAGAGGGATGGGGTGCCTGGGTGGCTCAGTCAGTTAAGGCGATCGACTCTTGATTTCAACTCAGGTCATGATTTCACTGTTCATGAGTCTGAGTCCCACATCGGGCTCTGCACTAGAATCAGAGAGTCTGCTTGGTATTCTTTTTCTCTCCCTATCTCTGCTCCTCCCGCACTCTCCCTTACTCAAAATAAATAAATGAATGTTTTTAAAGACTTTAAAAGAGAGAGAGAGAGGAGGGATAAAGACCTATCTGGATCGTAGGGAGGGGCACCAAAAGGTGGCTGTAAAAAGTCACCTCACCTAGGGGCGCCTGGGTGGCGCAGTCGGTTAAGCGTCCGACTTCAGCCAGGTCACGATCTCGCGGTCCGTGGGTTCGAGCCCCGCGTCAGGCTCTGGGCTGATGGCTCGGAGCCTGGAGCCTGTTTCCGATTCTGTGTCTCCCTCTCTCTCTCTGCCCCTCCCCCGTTCATGCTCTGTCTCTCTCTGTCCCAAAAATAAATAAAAAACGTAAAAAAAAAAAAAAAAAAAAAAAAAAAAAAAAAAGTCACCTCACCTACTTCACAGTTTGAGTATGACCACTTTATTTCCACCCTGAAAGAAAAAAAAAAATCCCTTCGGTATAAATTTACTACAAGTTAGGCAACTCATGAGGTAAAACAGACATTAGCTGTGTCAGTGATTTCTCCATGTCTCACCAGGTCAAACAGAGCTAGAATAGAGTGCCAGGGAAGTGCTCTAAAGAGAGAACAGACTTTAGTCCCATTTGGATTGGTGCCTTCTTTCCTCTATCCTAAATATATTTAAATATGTTAAATGTATAGAATCTATCATATTATTCTCTAAGACAAACATGTTTCCATGTATCTGTATTTTTTCTGATTTAAAAATTATTTCTTTCACTTAGATTACTACTCTTGCTTTTCTTATTTTTTTCCATCCATCTTACTTTTTTTTTTATTTCACTCTTTACTTCATTGATGTCCATTCCTTAATTAGAAATGACAACACACAATGCTCTAAAGCTCCCTATAAACCTTTTCGTTGGATATATCTCATGAGTATTTACATATGGGGCATTCATTATTGCTATTACTAAAGTCTGTTGAGCTCTGAATTTTTATTTCCAATTTCACCCAGAGCTGGGTTAGTGACATACAGGCAGTTTTAACTCCTAAGTGGTTGGATTTCTTCTTATTTTCTTTTTTAATGTAGTTTTGTGTGGTTTTGTTTTTTTTTTTTAACTGTTAGTCTTATTCCATTTTGGCCATAGAATGAGGTCTATATCTGCTTTCCAGTTTACAAATATTTGATCCCAGGATCTCTTTATACTCTGAAATATCATAGAAGACTTTAAAGATATTTTATTTATATTGGTTATATCCATCAATTATTACTGAATTAGAAAGTAAAACAGAAAAATAAGAATAATAATCTTACTCTATGTTGGATGTTAATATAACACATTTCGGGGGGACTGTATTTTGTTTGGCACGATAAAAAAAGAGGAAGTATAGCATTTGTTTGTAGTTCTGCAAATTTTTTTAATGTCAAATCCAATAGAATACAGGTGGAATCTCCTAGCTGCTTCTACTTTTAATCTATTGTGAGTTTTGACTATTCGACTGAAGTATATGAAGAAAATATAACTTTGTGCAGTTACTTTGCTGGAAAGGGAGGAGAGTCTTAATAGACTTCTCAGATGATTGTGGATATTTTATTTTCTAATATATCAAAAGTTGACAAGTTATCTTAGAGACAAATTTCTTAAAGGCAAGTTACAATGTGTGCAATGTGGGATCTGAAACTAGATCAACTAATTTTTCACACTCTAATCCGTTAAAATCCATGGGTCTATCTTGCACTTCCAATGCATGATTTGTAACATCACTTAAAAAAATACTGGCTCAGTGAGTTATTTATTTTTTATTTATAAAATTTTAAAAAATCACATTCATTAATACCATCACCAATTTCATCAGAAAAGTCTGGGAAGTTGTCAAGTGTACAGTGGGGAGTACAAGTTTTCTGAAATTCTGATGTTTACTTACAAACTTGAAATTTACTTTGGCAAAAAAAAAAAAAACACATCAGATTTGTTTTATTCATTTTCAATAAAATGCCTGCCAAATACTCAAATCCTGAAATTTAGCATTTACTGTTAATTTTTCAAACATAAATTGTATTCTACCAAAAAAAAAAAAAAAAAAAAAAAGAATTAAGGATAGTTCAGCTTGCAACTCAAACTACCGCACAGTCCTTTTCCTGAGACAACCGTCATTCTTCGGTATACAATATAAGCTCCTTATAAATATGCTCAATTTCATCACACAGAATATTACAAAAGCATGTTCTTAAGGGTTGAGTTAATCAAATTAATAATGTTTACTGTTTCATCTAATACACTCTTAGATAAAATTAGTATTTGTTTTTCTTTGAGTACATGGTGGCAAAGAACACAATGACTAGTACAGTTTGGTGCCACTGCCTTGACCTATTTAATTTGCCACCACTTTTATACACTGTTGCTGTACCATCAGTGTAAATGTCCACAAAGTGAAAAAGATAAACAACACCTCACTATTACTGTGAACATCTTGGATGCTCTGAGAGTGGTTAGGAATGCCCATGGATCCAGAGACTACACTGTTTAATAATGTTTAAATAATTAAGTATATTCTCAAAGTGTAGGGTAGAGAGTTCACATATCTATCAACAAATTCAACTGTACTCGTCTAAAAATCCTAATTATTTCTTTATTTTGTAATATTTGATGTGTCATGGATCTAGTAGTATTTATAATTTCCACTACTGTTATTTCTGACATATTTCCTTTTATTTAGATCAACCTCACTGGTATTATGTCCTCTGCTTTTAGCTTTGAAAGCAAATTCCTTCAACTCTCTATTACCGTACAAATCAGTGTTCATTCTCCAAACAACTGTACTATAGATTTTCCATTTACCAAAAGAATCTGACCCTTCTCATCACACTTAATTAGTATTTACTGAAATTCTGCTTTATATGATACTCTCTCCACCTCACCCTAAGCCTCATCATTAATGGAGCTCATATATATATGACATAACATATGTATAACATATATATGATATAAATGTGTATAAATATATATATACACATACATATAACTTATAAATGTGCATATATATATATATTAACTCAATCATTTACTTGTGACTTTTCTATGTCACACTTAAAAACCTACTTCTTTAATTATAAAAATTAAAAATTATACATTATTTAATAACACATACTTAATTTTACACATATCTACTAGGTTCTCTCAGTGTAAAAAGAGGAAATAAATACAGTTTTCCTTTCTTCTAACATGTCACCTGGTTTGTACAGGTATAATCTGAGATATTTAGGAACATTATTTTGTTGTTACCATATTTAATATTTAATATTCTATTTAAATATTGTATTCAAAGGATTATTTGTGGCATACCATTATCTATATACAATTCTATGAAATGTATTCAATTCTCACTATATTTGCTTCTATGCCATGGCTTTCTTATTTGGTAGTTCTCTATACAGTTTTATTAATCATCTGCCTAAATAAGTCCTTGTGCATTTTCTTAATGGAAAGGAACACAGGCTCTGTATTTATATAGCTGTCTGCCTGATTTTTTTATGTCCTTGTATGTTAATGTCAACCTTAATGAGAAAAGGATATCTTTGCCTTCCTCATTATTTTTTCAAAGATGTACAGATATTAGTCTACTTTTCCTGACACTGAATGTTGAAGAGAATTTTGCGACCGTAACTGATATTCATTCTTTTGCAGATAACTGATTTTCTCTATGAACTTACAGGAAATCTTTTTCTTTTTTTAACATTTCAAATACAACTAGGGAATGTTATTTTTCTCCTTATATTAGTCTTGCCTACACATAATAATCTTTCAGAGTCCTTTGGACTTACAACTTAAGATCTTTTTTCAGTCTTTACTTGTATCATTTCGCTGATCATTGCTTCTGTTCTATTTACTCTAACCACCTCTTTAGAAATTCTGATGATCTGGGTATTGAATTTCCGTTATCTACCCTCTATAACTAGTAATTTTCTCACTCATTTTTATTATTTCTATAACCCTCAACTCTGCACTTCCAGAACGCATATCAAGCTTTTTCTTCCCACATCACTCACCGGAATTTCTCTAGTACACATTCTTGTCTTTGCTACTTATAATGATGTGTCAAATTTCTGCAAGGCACTACCTCTGTCCTTATAGTTTCATTTTATACAGCTCATCCCCTTTTTCCTGTGATCTGTCATCCTACCATGGCACCACTGTACGCATTTTCATACCAGTTATTTTTTTTCTTAATTTCTCTAAGAAACACAGTAGTTGCTGCAAAATGTGTTAACTCTTCCTAAAAGTTTAAAAATTACTTAATGGCATATTTGTGCTTGAACCAACTATCTAGAGCCACCATCATAGGTTGGTACATGCCTATAAAAATAGATGTGTAAAAAAATCAATAACTGCCCTCATCTGATTACATATTAAATATATAGATAAAACAAAGCATATAAAACTTGTAACATGTAGGACTAAAGCTAATAAGAAACATATATCTATATGAATACATTTATGTATGTCAGAAAGCAATATACAGAAAGAAAATTAAAAATTTAGACGTACTATCATTCTGGATGGGAAAGTAGAAGAGTTAAGATATGTCAGTTCTCTAAATGTTAACCTATAAATTGATTAAATCATAATAAAAATTCCAATAGGCTTTTACATATGAAAATAGTCATGGAATGTTATAATGCACTAATAGTAAGGAGAAACTTTGCCCAACAGATATTTAAAGTAATTTTAAACCTGCACAAAATTAAGTCATGATGGTACTGACAGATCAACAGATTAACCATCAGAAGCTAAAAGAAGAGCTATAAAAATGGAATTTCAAATCAGTCAGTCAAGATTCAGCTTCAGCATCAATTGGAATTCCAGGATAAACTTTGGGAAATAGGAATTTAAAACCAATAAATAAATAGGAATTTAAATAGGAATTTAAAACCAATAAATAAATAGGAATTTAAATAGGAATTTAAAACCAATAAATATATATATAGTATAATATATATATATATTTCACAGTATAATATATATGTATGTAGTATAAATATATACAAAAAGTGTAAAGCAAAATTGACTGAATTGAATTTTTAATGTAAGATATGGGCAAAAATAAGTATATCAGAACAAAATAAATATGAATATATGTATAAACTCCAGTAAGAGTGAGCTATACCAAAGTGCAATTGACTAAGAAGGACTTAATATTCCCCTCCTCACGGGGCGCCTGGGTGGCTCAGTCGGTTAAGCGGCCGACTTGGGCTCAGGTCACGATCTCGCGGTCCCGTGAGTTCGAGCCCCGCGTCGGGCTCTGTGCTGACAGCTCGGAGCCTGGAGCCCGCTTCAGATTCTGTGTCTCCCTCTCTCTCTGCCCCTCCCCTGTTCATGCTCTGTCTCTCTCTGTCTCAAAAATAAATAAACATTAAAAAAAAAAAAAAAAATATTCCCCTCCTCTGGACTAAACTTTAGACAGGCTTCTTCCTGATGACAGGTTCCTGACTTCCTTTTCTTACAGCATTTCCTTTAAACAATTTGCGATTATAATTTTTTCTCTGCTCCTGTGAGATATAAATATTTTACAGCGCAGGATTTCCCACTGACCTGGGAGCCACTCCTTTGAAAGACAATCAAGAAAGATAGGATCCCCATCTTCCAGTCTCTGGAGAGGAGAATGAGCCTCACCTTGATAAGTGCCAGTTCGCAAACACAGATGCAAAATCGTAAGGATCACCTGCTCACTGATGTCCCAATATTTTCCTATTAACTCGCTCCAGCATTTAAAAATCCTCCCGACTTCTGTGTGTAGCAGAGTTGAGTTCATCTCTCCTGTTGCAATAGTTTCTCTGGCCTGACATAACAACCTTAAATAAACTATTGCTTGCCTATTTAACTGAGCCAGAACAATTTTTCTTTTATACAACACACACATATGTGAAGTATAAAGACATTTTCAAAGACTGATATACATGCGTACATAAAAATAAATTTGAATTTTCCTAACAATTAAAGTAATGATGGAGTTACTATTTTCACTGAAAGAGAAACATTGTCATGAAATATCACTACAGAGTAATAGGGAAAAATGGTTACAAAATAAAAGAACATGTAGACCATAAATCTATTTTTGCTTGATTTAGTTTTTTTAGGTTTTTTTAATAAAAGTAGTTATACACACACTTACACACATACACAAATATACACAAAGATATACATCAATATGTTGACAGTATTTTCCCCCTTAGATAGTGGGATGATAGGTTAATGTTTATTTTCTTCCTTGTATTTTCTTAATTTTCTTATTTTTTTTCCTACAACATGTATTAATTTCACTAGGAAAAGAATAGATACGTCCATTATAGAAAAATATAAGGAGAGTTTGTCTGGAATGTTATGTTTTATTGTCTTTATACAGGAGAACTTTTCACCAAACCCATGTTAACTCTTGGTTTTTGTTGCTCGTTTGTTTGTTTACCCAGTCTCAAACAATGAAAAATATCTTGGCATTTTGCATGTTCTCAAGGCAAATGTTTTATGCTCCATATGTGTCACATCTCTATACTGAATTCCTACTCCAAGCCCATTTCTGTCTCCCTTGACCCTGACAAATATTTTAGACTCTTCCTCTGACATGAATTAACTGAAATAATTTTGATGACCAATTTAGTTATCCAGAAATTTGAGCATCTGTAAATTTCAGTGAAGTCCCGAAAAGGAAATGTTCACTCTGTGGTTTGGCCTTGCGTTTGGGGAAGCTTTTGACCCAAGCGCAGCTTCCTAAATATGCTTTTGTACTTGGACCTACTCCAGATTTTAGGTATTCAACTCTCTTCTCTGATGCTGTAATCTGAAACAGCTTCACATAAGAGTCTAAGAGACTGGCAAAAACCATGGCCTCTCTCTATTTACTATGAGTTTCTATTTACTATGGCTTATGTTTGCTCCTGCCCAATCACTCTCAGACATTTAGATGCAAAAACCATAGAGAATTTGTTAAAAATGGACATTCTTAAACTTCAGACCAGAGCTTCTCTGTCAGAATAACTGGTAGAACCAGAGGATATTCATGACCAAGAGCTTTTGTTGTAGGTGATTCTGGGACCAAGTATTGAAAAAAAACACCCTGAGAAATCACAAAATACCCTACCCCCAAATCTACATTTACCCACGTATCTTTGTCCCATGGAATTAAGATATTTACAAATGTCTGCCAAATTCTCCTCATGAATGTCCCACAACACTGTATCATTAGCTCATGAAAGAGAAATTGTGAGTGGGCCCTTACTATCATCTTTGAATCCCATTTTGTCCATCCTCTAGAGCTGAGAAATGATTAGAAGGAAGACCTCCTTGCAAAATTTCTAGCAACAAAATAGACTTTTCTGTTTTCTATTCTGTTCATCCTTGTTAGCCAATGCATGCGTCAAAGAGTCATTAATAAGCTGAACATGAATTTAAATCTAATTCTAGCCCCCCAAAAAAGATTTGAAATTTTAAAAAGTTGATATTGGTTGATCCTGAGTGAAGTGTATCTTTTTCCAGTGGAAGATGCTGTTTATAATAATATCAAACTCTGTATGAATCAAAATACCTGGTATTCTTGTATTTATGAAAATTAAAAATCTAAAATAATTCCTGTTTCATCTCTTACTTTTACAAATATCCCCTACTGCCAAACCTTATGTTAGCCAAATACTTACTACCCTTCACACATGGCACACCTACTTCCATCTTTTACCTATTATACACCTTATACAGAAGTTCTATTTAAGCACTAAAAGAAAAAAAACTATCAAGATTTTCAAGACATAGGGCTCAATATCATCTTAACACCACATCCTGGGTGCTGGCAGATTCTGATGTTTCATTGTCTTGTCCAGGTAATGACATAAATGGGATTTCTAGAGCTCATCTGCTATGTCACTACAGTAAATAGGCCCTCTACTTATTATCACAGAGACAGCCACTGTATAAAAATGATGGGGATATTACTATAGATGACCGAGCAGGAAAGAGAAAATGAGACAGAGACTGATGCAAGAGACATTGTGAAACAAAAAGACAGACAGACTCAGAATCTACGGACTCTAATAATAAGGCAAAAAAAGGAAAAAAAAAAAAAAAAAAAAAAAAAAAAAAACAAGCCCCAGGAATACTAACTGTCTTGGATCTTCCCTGGGTTTGGCAAAGGGCACATACAGTACAAACAAAGCAAGAAGCATGCAGTAAATGCAGGGGCCACAGTTACCCAAGTCTAGGAATGGTTTAATCACACAAAGGTTCAACATACCATAAAAGCTTTAAACTTCGGTACAGTGTTGACTGAGAGGACTATAGCTGAAGTGTCTCCTTCAAATAGAACTGTTCAAAATAAAATAGGGAACCCTCTTGCACTGCTGGTGGGAATGCCAACTGGTACAGCCACTCTGGAAAACAGTGTGAAGGTTCCTCAAAAAATTAAAAATAGATCTACCCTATGAGCCAGCAATAGCACTGCTAGGAATTTATCCAAGGGATACAGGAGTATTGATGCATAGGGGCACTGGTACCCCAATGTTTATAGCAGCACTCTCAACAATAGCCAAATTAAGGAAAGAGCCTAAATGTCCATCAACTGAGGAATGGATAAAGAAATTGTGGTTTATATACACAATGAAATATTACTTGGCAATGAGAAAGAATGAAATATGGCCCTTTGTGGCAACGTGGATGGAACTGGAGAGTGTGATGCTAAGTGAAATAAGTCATACGGAGAAAGACAGATACCATATATGTTTTCACTCTTATGTGGATCCTGAGAAACTTAACAGAAGACCATGGGGGAGGGGAAGGAAAAAAAAAGTTCGAGATGGAGGGAACCAAACCATCAGAGACTCTTAAAAATGGAGAATAAACTGAGGGTTGTTGGGGGGGTGGGAGGGAGGGGAAAGTGGGTGATGGGCATTGAGGAAGACACCTGTTGGGATGAGCACTGGGTGTTGTATGGAAACCAATTTGACATAAATTTCATATTTAATTAATTAATTAATTAATTAAGAATGGTTCTGACCCATAATTATGAGAGACTTTGCAAGGACTCTCTTCTTTTCTGGTGCTTAATTTTAGGGAGGTATTTTGATAGTTTGTTTTTGCATACACATTGCCCCAAAACATAAAGGCTTAAAACAATAACTCCTTTTGCCTATTTGCTCACACTTGCAACTTGGGGTAGACTTGGTGGGAAGAACTTGTCTTTGTCCCAGGAGGCTTTGCTCTGTTGGCTTTAAATTCTGGGGGTCTGGCTGGGACTTCCCTAGTTGGACCATAGGTCCCAAACTTCAGTTCTTGCTATTGGCTGGATTCCTCAGTACTCCTCCCTGAGCTTTCTGCAGACTTCTTCACAGCACGGAGGTCTGATGTCAGTCTGACTTCTTATGTAGCAGCTAGCTACTCTCAGTGTGCAAAAAATAAGTATTACCAGATCTTCTTAAGGTATAAAACTAGCAAATAGTTGCTTTCACCACGTTTTATTGGTGTGGTATGGAAGCACATCTCAAGTCCAGCTCAGAATCGAAGGGAAGGGACCATATAGGCATGAATTCCCAGAGGCATAGTTCATTTGGGGAGTGCCCAAGTAACAGTCAACTACAGAGAGAAAAACCTTCCTTTGTACCCAAGAATATATGGCTGAATATTTAATTGTGTAAATAAACGTGTCTAAATTTTAAGTATTTCTTTACAAAGTCCTGTTTTGTAGTACTCAAAGTCATGGAGGTAAATTTCTGATTGGATACTATCACACGTTTTCTGCAGAAAGAACATATCTAAAGGTTTGAGATTGCATTGTACAAGTCAACAACAGTGGTTAAAAAATTAGAGCAGTGGAAATTTAACCAAGGTTCATTTTAAATTTCATTCACAAGCCTCTCAGAGAAGTATAAAAAGGAATAAGTTGATGAAGATAACTCTCTATCCTATAGTGACCTAGTATGGAATAAAATTGAATCTCTATAGATAATCCTTTAAAAAAATATAATGCATATCCTTCCTGCTCTTTTTCTCCTTTTACATGCGTATCTTTGAGTAACATGATTATTAGATTTAGTTCCCAGGAATATATTCCCAGATAGCATTAAGAAAGAATATAGATATTTTTAAGCTAAGAAGAAAATAGCCTGAATACACAGAATCTATCAGGATCTTATGGGAAAGAATAAAGCAAGTTTTAGGTATCTAAAAATAATTATTAAACTAAATATGAAGGCTAATAACACAGGGACCAGACTTACATCCTGCTATACTTAAGATAAAACAGTTTGAAGGAAATTTGTAAAGAAATAAAAAGCGTACTTAACAGAAGCAAAAGTATTAAACATAGTAAAACCTTACCCAAAATGGTTGGGAGTTTTCTATTTCACTAAATATTGTAAGTTACTATAACTTGGATAATTCCAAAATTTAAAAAGTTTTTGAATAATAATTATAAGCATTCATTCAAGTTCAAGAACACTGTAAATATATATATATTTTAAATCTGCAACACAATTTCACTTATATCACCTATATAATTTTTCAACTATTCAGTTGAGTAGATAATTTCCATTTTAGTTTCACTGATCAAATGATATAATTGACCAAAGTATTATTTCTCCAATTCAGTGTATTTTCTATTATGAAAGCTCATGAGGTTATTGCTTGGTACAGTAGATTTAAATGGTACATAATATGTATTGAATCAGTAGCATATTACATGAAGTTGTTGGGAAAGCCTCTAAGTGTAAAAGCACAGTTTACATGACTTGATAACAAGCTTCCAGAATGTCAGCCAAATCATACCCAAAGTCTAACGTGGCAGTAACTTTGTATTTTTGCCTGGTACCTGCAAGCATATGAATCTTACAGCTCCTGACCTACAGTGAAAATTGTAACTGGAAATTCCCTTAGTGTAGTTAAGGTGTGCAAGAGCTCATTAAACTCTACAATTAGTTACTGAGATAAACAGTTTTTGACAGAGGGATCGATAGATACAGGTTCTAAATACAGAGCAGTCCCTAAAGCCAAAGGCATGGGTAAGATGGCCCCAGTAATAGGCAGGCTTTGTGGAAGGAGGTTGGGGGCAAACAGGGGACACCATTAGGGCATAAAGCCTGGAATAAGAGAGAGCTTCTCACGCTGGACAGGTACTGCACAGGCAGAATAAAGGCATTAGCTAACATCAATGGTCTTGCTGAGACTGCTCACATTCAAGAGAGTTAGTCTGAGCCAAAGATAAGATGGATACTAATCTCTCAAGTTTTCCGAGATAGAATCCCATGTTAGGGATGTTCTACAGAAACTTATACACTTACCTCACATGACTTTCTATATTTTTATTATATTTTTTAACATAAGAGCTGTTAATAAATAAATAGGCATTTAAATAGGCATTCCAGTGATACAGGAGAATTCATTATATAAATAATTTATCTAAATTATTTTTCTCTTTCCCAGTCAAGGATATCACATATTTGACTACACAAGGCTTCTTACACAAAGACTCTGTGACATTTTCTTTCAGATCTCAAGACCAACAACATATTTGCCTCTAAGACAAGGTGAAATGCTTCCTTCTTGTTTTTCTCTTTCCTATGGTTGCTGGGAAGCTTACAGCTAATTTATTTTTAGGAAATTGCAGTAGGTTTTAAGAAACATGGATTAATGGGGCACCTGGGTGGCTCAGTTGGTTGAGCGTCTGACTTCAGCTCGGGTCATATGGTCTCGCAGCTCATGAGTTTGAGCCCTATGTCGGGCTCTGTGCTAAAAGCTCAGAGCCTGGAGCCTGTTTCAGATTCTGTGTCTCACTCTCTCTCTTCCTCTCCCCTGCTCATGTTCTGCCTCTCTCGGTCTCATAAATAAATAAATGTTTAAAAAAAATTTTTTAAAGAAATGTGAATTAATGATATCCTTTTTATCCTTCATTGACTGATTTGTCAACTAAAAGAAACCAAAATCTTGTATTAGTGTATTATAAACTTTTGTGTTACACTGTATGTTAATTATCTTCTTGAAGTGTGAATAAATCATTTTCAAATACTTATTTGTACGTTTTCCTATGGACAGCACTGATCTCAAAGTAACCTGCCTGACTGAATCTCGACAGTCACTTAACACAGTTGTCAAATTATTTTTTTTTCAGAGTATTTGAGATTTGGCATTTAAAAAAAACAGAAAATATGTTATTTCCCATTTAGAATTTATTCTCTGTATTTTATTGGGCTGGTCACTTCACTTCTCATTTTTCCACTTATATAGTCAAAGGTGTTTCTTTCTCAGTATTATTGAGCATATCCAATGAGCTAATAACACATGTCAAACCTTTTAGAAGCAGTTAAGTGGTAGCCTAAATTGTTATTATCCTTCATACAGTAAAGCACAGGAGAACTAACTTTGGGGCAATTTATATTCAGGATTAATTAAAATTTAATATTAATTAGAACATGTGGGATTTAAGTGTTTTCTTTTTGAAATTAGCATAAATACAACAGTTTGAGTAAATTCCGTCAGTTACTTAATGTCTGTCAATCAAAAACACAACCACCTTTGTATAGGTTGTACTATGTGGTCAGCATCAAAGAACAATACATAAATACTGATCAGTTTCACTCATTTACTTTCCTCTTCCCTTGTCTCACCAAACTAGACTTTGGGTGATATTTTTGATACATACTTTTCTTTATTTATACAGTTACTATTGTATTTTTTCAAATATTCATCATCTTTGTCTGAATCAAAGTTATGTGTCTTCCATCACCACCCCTCACAGGCAGAGAATCCGTCTACACAATTGCCAGAAACCTCACTTCATAATGATCCAAGCATAAATTGACACATTATAAACTCTATTTGTTAGCAATCATATAGAAAAAAGAACATTTTCAAAATAAAATTAGATCCCTCCTCCTCGTTCCTCTCTGTAGTAACAGAAATCCAGAGTACTGAGATCTGATCTACTGATCTAACTAAAATATATTCAAGTGGAAGCATATAGAGATTTTAATATATGTTTTGCTACATTATTTTCAACTAAAAGTAATCTTTTAAAAATGCATTTTAGTATCCCAGATGGGAAAGTAGAAATGGAAAATAGGGAAGATATTTCACTTGGTTTTGGAAGGAAAGCACATCAATTAACAGATTTTAAATTATTGGCCTGCTTTCACAAATTAATGTATTTTGAGGCAGTGTGTATATGTAGAAAGAAAGTTTCATAGTATCTGTTACTATTCCTTTAAGAACTGTAACTTCTGTAAGAAAGTAATGAGTTGAAAGAATTAGAAAGACATCAGGAGCCTTCTAACAATTAGAAGAATCTGTTAATTAGCACAGAATATGAATCTTAAGCTGCCTTGCTCATCAAATCACTTATTTTAATGAAGCAATGTGGATCGGCAACCTTACTAACACAAAAAATAATTGTAAGGAAAATATTTAAATACACGAAGCTTTCAATGGAAATATGGTCCAGGACTACAGGATGTAGACACCCTTAAAACTGGATTTATCATGACGTGTACCTTCCTCTGAGGGATTCTGTGAGGACTAATTAACTGGAATTTGCTTTATGAGCATTAAAGAAGAGTATGGAGCATGTCTGTCAAGCCAGAAATGCTGCGAATGGCCCATCAAGCTCACCATTTTAAGAGGTCAGACAACGTAGGAGTGGTGTAGGGTCAGTTTAAATAGGGACCATGGGAGTTCACTATATTCATGATTACTGTGAAGAAGTAAGAAAATTCTATCAGCAGCCATTCAGAGTTCATTGACTGATATTTCATTGGCTTTTAAAACATCAAGTAGAAAGAAAATTAAAGAAGTGTTAGTGAATGCAACGAGGGTTAGCAGAACATAAGATCGAGAACTGAATGTCCCCCTGTATGCTTTCTTACAAATGTATCATTGATTGCATGGCTTACCTAGGTCTATCATCTTTCGAGAATTAACTTTATGTGCCTCATCGGTGTAATTTTTCTTAGTATCTCTATAACTTAAGCAGTTTCCCCTTCCATAGGATGCCCTCCTCTGTGCTCCTGCAGTGTAGTCTTACTTTTTTACGTGAAGATTTTCTGTCTAATGTGCGCTGCAAAATGCTGGCTGCCTGCTCTACTTACACACAGAATGGCTCTTTGTGAAGTCTTACTACCTTCCCACCTGAGAAGGACACTCTGATATAAATCTAAAGTAAGAGAGACAAGTGAGAGGAAGAGGAAGAGAAAGAGCAGATTTACTTATTCCGTAAGTTTATTAAGACACAGCAAACACAGTGCCTACAGCCCAGAATACATTTAAAGTCCAGAAAAGGTTCTAGTTTCTTTTAAATCAGGGGAAAAATGAAATTTTAGCTTAAAAATTACTATATATTAAGTATAAATATATTGTTTATATATAATTGCCATTAATAATTTAATATATAATAATATATTACATCTTATGCATATACAATTGTTATTATTTAAATATTTATCTTTATACTGATACCATCATACTCTTTCATTCATAGATTAATTTTTAGTGGAGAAGAGACGTGTGCAGGCAAAGTGGTGAAAGCCCTCAAAGGTCATACCGCAGCCCTGGAAGAGACACAGAAAAAGAGAGGGAAAAAGAATCACTTCCCTCAGCGAAGGGAATCACTTTCCAGTTAAGGTATGAAATGAAATGCACTGTGGTGCATGTAACAATAGGAAATGTCCCCCATACCCAGGAGTTCAGGGGGTGTTTCTGCTATTCACTTTTCTATCATCATATAACTTAAATTGGTTATTCTATACTAATAGGTGTTCAGACAATAAAACTACATGTAAAGAACTAAATTCACATGTTATTGATGAATAATAACATTTATTCCACATTGACTATGAGTCAAGCTTCTGATTCATGGTCTCATTTATGTGTCCCATAACCCTATGAGATAAAGATTATTGCTAACAACCTTTCAACTAAGGGAAGAGCAGTTTAAAGACGATAAATGGATAAAGAGATCTATAGATTCCCAGCCATTTTAGGCCTCAATTGGCATTCAAGTTTAGAGGGACAGAATTATAAATCCCTCTTATTGTTCACTTATTTGTGGGGATTCTCAAGTGCACATTATTTCACAAATTTAACTTCCTTTAACCTATAAATATTTTCTGCCTAAAGAGTTATGGAAAGTAGCAGTTTAATCCTAAAGAAGAGTTAATAACATTTAATTTAAAATTGCTAATGTTATACCTTTAATCAATGAAAAGGCCACTTTTGGAGGAAGTATAAATTGACATAATGCCTTTGAAAAATAGTTGGTAATATCTGGCAAAGCTGAACATATGCACACACCACAGCCTGACAATCCCATACCTAATTAATGTGTGTACATGTGCACCAAAATATTCATGAATATGAAAAACTGGAAACATCTCATATATCCATCAAAGAATAAGTATAAATAAAATCTATTAAAAAATGGAATATTCTACAGCAATTAGAATGAACTAACTACACATCAACACATACAACTACGAATGAGTTTTATAAATATGTTGTTGAATGAAAGAAATCCTATACAAAAGAACATCTACTACTCTATAATTTCATTTGTATAAATTTCAGAAGCAAATTAAACTACAGTTCTAGAAGCTGAGACAGTGTTTCCTCTGGCATGATTAGAAGGTTTAAATGGATCGCCAGAATGGCTTCTAGGCTTCAGTAATAACCTCATTTTTTGACCTGGGGGGTGATTTTATTCACTATATTCACTTTGTAATAATTTATTGAGCTTATGATATATGCACTTTCATCATATATATCACATTTCAGTAAACAAATATTTTTTAAGTCAAGGTAAAAATTCATGCAACTAAATTTCTACATTATATTTAATACACTGTGTTAATATTCCATGCAAGTAAAATATAATAGATTGGAATTTTTCTTACAAGACTTGCTAACTTGCAGAGGAAATTATTAAAGAAGAAGCAAGTGTGAATTATTCTGACATGCTTTTGCAGGAATAACTCACATGGTTATAGCACAGAGGCAAACTTCTGACATGATAAATGGTGACAGAGAGAATTAATTTAATTGAGATAAGGATAAAAATCAATGCAGTAGATTAACACATTCCCTAAATTTAAAAATCTATGTATTTTCCCCTTTAAAGATTTAGTTATCTGTTCTGAAGTAGGGTTATGATTTAATTATAAAACATTCCAAGGTAGAGACTTACTAAATTGATGGTTCATAACCTGTTTTTTTCTAACATCGTGTGTTAAAGTTACAATATATGAGAAAATATTATAAAGATAATTTTAGAAGTTAAAAGGAAAGGGCAGCTTAAAAATTAAGTCATATTTGGCAAATATTTATAGCTTGGAAAGTCTCAATAGTTTAATGTCTTCTGTATTCTCCCTGGCACATTTTGGTCTAAAATAGATTAGATAGATAAATGGTAAAATCCATGCTGGGCTCTGCTTTAGTCTGCATGCTGCTGAACAATCATCAAAGTTATCCGGTAATTGAAGGGCTAGATCTATTATTATCTCCTAATGATTAGGTCAAATCAGTCAGGTTGGAATCCTCATTAGTATGACAAGGGTCTCTGGAGCCACTGCCCCTTAACAACTTATAACACAGCAACGTTATAATATTTAATCAACTTCTCAGCTATACATTTGTGGTAAGCCTCCTCCCTCTCCACACGAACAACCTGCTATGCTCAGCACAGCCCCTTTAAAAAGCCTCCTGCCAGCCAGCCATGTCCAGGTTTTCAACAGAGGACAGACTTCTCTTCTGACCGCATCCCCTCATCACCTGACCTAGAAGATTCACAGAGAACTACTGAGGAAAGGATATAAACATGATTAGCTACAATTTAGGCCATACAGTATTACCTTCAGGCTCCCAGATGACCTGTCACTTCTGAGAAATCCTTGCACACGAGAAGACTTGCCAAATGCCAGTAATGTTTGTGAAAAAGTAGAGTAGGCAAGCCAAACTTTCAGTTCATGGCTGATCCACCTACAGCTCTTAGCTGAGGTCCTCATTCTCCTGTGGATTCTATTTCCATATCCCAAAGAAACCCATTATCTCATCATTAGTTATCATATCAAACACCTCCTTTTAGTTTTAACTTCAATAGATTTCCTTTTTATTTATTTAATTTTTTTTGGAGCTGGGGGGGTTACCCTCCCCTTTCCACTTTCCTTCTACCTATTTTATAAAGATACTTATAACCTTTGGGGAAAAAGGAAACTGTTTACACGTATAATTGTAGCTAAAAATCAGATTACTAATTCAGTGTAAACTGTTTGATCCAGAACATTGTTAGATATTTAATTACTTGTCAAAAAAAGCAAAAATACTTCTTCAGTTCCGGGTCCGTTACACAAGTAAGGCCTGCTAGTGAAAACAGGAAAACAATAAAAGCTTTGAGGGCAGTAGAATTTTGACTGATAGGTGCTCAAAGAAAGAAAATGTGCAATAACCAAAATAAATTCCACAGTGGCTGATGTCTTTTTTGGATATTTTTAATGGAAAATCAGTGGTTAATTTGCACAGAAAAGGAGAGGTTGTGCTTCATTTTCTTTAAGATTAAAGCCAAATTCTTCATCCTGGAATTTTACCATGGAACCCATGGTTTTAAGAAAACACATCCCCCTTTTTTTTTAAATTTATTTATTTTTGAAGGAGAGAGCGTGAGTGAGGGAGGGCAGAGAGAGAGAGACGGAGACAGAATCCAAAGCAGGCTCCAGGCTCTGAGCTGTCAGCACAGAGCCTGACACGGGACTTGAGCTCACAAACTGCGAAATAATGCCTTAAGCCGAAGTTGGACGCTTAACCAACTGAGCCACCCAGATGCCCCAGAAAACACACCCTTCTTTACATGGAGACAAAAACTGAATACACAAAAAATGGATCAGAGAGCTAAATGTAATAGGTAAAACTCTACAACTTTTGTAAGAATACATAGAAATAAGTCTTTGCATCTTGGGTTTGGTAAAGCCTTGGTAAGTATGACACCAAAAGCACAAGCAACAAAAGTACAAAGCAGATAAATGAGACTTCATTAAAATTTAAAAATGTTTGTATTTGAAAGTGACACTATCAAGAAAGTGAAAAGAAAATCCACTAGAATCTAGAAAATATGTGCAAATTATATATCTGATAAGAGATGTTTCTAGAATATACGAAAACAACTCAACAATGAAAAGAAACATGTCAATTTTTAAAATGAGTAAAAGACCTAAACAGAAATTACTCCAAAGATATACAAACAGGTGCATGCGAAGATGTTCAACGTTATTAGCCATTACGGAAATATGACAAGATATTACTTCATACCCACTAGGCTGCCTATAACCAAAAAGATAGTAACAAGTCGTGCTGAGGATATGGAAAACTGGAATCTTCATACATTGCAGGTGGGAATGTTACGTTGCAGCTGCTTCAAGATATTGTTCGACAGTTTCTTAAAATGTTAAGCATAGAGTTACCATACAACCCAGTAATTCATCTCCTGGGAAAATACCCAAAAGAAATGGAAACACTTGCCTAGACAAAACTTAAAAGACGCCCATCACACAAGAGCACATATTGAATGATTCCATTTATATAAAATGTCTAGAATAGGTACATCTATAGAAACAGAAAGTAAATTAATGATTGAGTAGGATTTGGGGGAGGAGAGCAAATGAGAATATGGAGTAACTGCTAATAGGTACAAAGTTTCTTTTGGGGGGTGATAAAAATATTCCGAAATTCACTGCAGTGTTAGTTGTATAAATCTGTGATTATACTAAAATTCATTAAATTACACACTTTAAATGAAAAAATATATAGTTGTGAATTCATAGTTTGTGGGTTCGAGCCCCACATCGGGCTCTGTGCTGACAGCTCAGAGCCCGGAGCCTGCTTCGGATTCTGTGTCTCGCTCTCTCTCTGCCCCTCCCCCCACTCAGGCTTTGCCTCTTTCTCTCAAAAAAAATAAATGAATAAATACACGTTGAAAAAAATATACTCTTTCCCCTAAAACAATGTTATCTATATGCTAAAATATGAAAGAAAATCCAGTTGGGAAGGAATATACAGCAGCAAATGAGTGTGATAGGATACAAAGGACTATAACAGACATGCCTTCAAATTGCTGAAGGATCACAGCTGAGGAAATATTCCCCTTATTTTCTATGTCAATGACACAGTTCTTACTGACTGCCACGTGTCTATGATGCACGTGCCCGAGAGTGTATGTATGTGTGCAACAGAGTGACCAGGCTACATACACTTGGATATATGTGGCTCACGGAGTACTGCAGCACCTCAATCGCCCAGATATCTATTTTTATTTATGGTTCAGCATAGGGCATAAGCAGTGCTATTCTGGAGCTGGCTCCTGTCAGTCCAAGAGAGCTGAATACAGGCATCACTTCCCACCTCCATGCACACATCAGTACCCTGAAGTTGTCCAAGCTGGGAGTATTTACACCATGGAAATCCACAAATACAACAGATCAAAACTCCCCACTGCCCTCCTCCACCACCCTGTAGCCTGCTGGTTGTTAAACATTTGCCAGCACACCACTGGGTTTAAAAGTTCTTTTGGAAAGTGACCCATATAGTATCACACTTGGGATTCAGATATATTCATAAATGCCTGGAAAATCGAGGGAGTCATTCAGAAGCCAAATTGCCTGAGGACACTATTGAGTCTCTGAGAAAAAAAAAAAAATATGTCATAAGGGAGTACAGAATATGGCATTGTAAGCCCTTCTAGCAAAAGAAGCTGGGAATCAGGAAGAATCAAGTGTTCTGGGTAAAACTCAAAGGCACATCAGCACCTTGGAAGGAGACAGCTTTGGAGAAAACTAAAAAGTGCTAGACACAAACTTCCGGAATGACTCAATGCTCAAGTAATCCTGCTATGGGTTCTTTGTAAGACACAAAGGGGAGACGCTTCAGAAAGAAGCCCACCACTCTGAGAGCAGCAGGGGCCTCAATGAATCGCAGGGATCAGCAGCAGGCTTAAGGGGCAGCCCCTCAGCTTGAATGGAAGAGGGGCTGAGCTGAGCATAAGGGCAGCTGCAGTGGCAGGTGGGGACTGTTCAGAATGAAGTGACAGGTAGCAGGACAGTGGAGAAGCATGGTGGCACCTGCAGAAGCAGAAACCACAGCAGCAGTGTGGCACTGAAAGAACAGCAGAGAAGAGGAACCTTAACTTAACGTGTTAATTCACGAGTACGCCTCCCTGGAGGCTCTAATATCCTTGAAGATTAGGGAATTTTCAAAAAGAATGTAAGCAACCAAGGTGTATGAGTGTATCTTCTGGGGAGGTAGCTGTTACCACAGTAAACTGATCATACATCATCTATCACAAAACTCATGCCATATGTCAGAATTATTTACTTTCCAATCTCTATCCCAAAATATATTGTCAGCTCCGTAAGGCAGAATTTATTCTATTCATCTCAGCTCCCACGGCAATCATAGGGCACATTGTGAGCATTCCATGTTTGTTAATAACAGTGAGAGCTAATAATTACTCTGTATAACATTTAAAATGTGCCGGGCACTAGTCAAAGAATTGCACATTAACTCATTTGCAGTTTATGAGAAGGTATTAATATTTTCCCATGTTAAATAAACTAAGGCAGAGAATAGTAAATAACTTGCTTAAGGTCATAAATTCTCCAGATAGATGAATCAAAAGATAGATGATAGATAAATAGATGATAGATAGATAGATAGATAGATAGATAATGGATGGATGGATGGATGGATGGATGGATACATTCAGAAAATCTGGTTTATTATCTAAGTTCTGCCACTTTTTCAAAATGTGCCCTAAGTTTTTCAAACAGGTATAGAAGTCCATTAGAAGGCAGTAAAACCAATTTAGTGGATTACAACTAGAATTTCTTTTGTTTTGTTTTGTTTTGTTTTGTTTTGTAGCAAATGTGAGTTTGCTCTGTGAAACCTCAATTTCAGTTATGTGTAAGTATGGGGGTGTGTTTGTGTATGCAGGGGCATAATGTAAAATGCAGCTCCCGTTGTGGTTTGCTATCAAAATTTGAGAAACCCTAATCCAGGCTATATTATTTTAATAGCCTCTGTTCCTTAGTTTATTCAAAACTATCGTGAGCATGCAGTGCTCGATAAGGTAGGTATTTTAGAAGACACTTCCAGTGTATAGGCTTGAAGCTTTCCTAATATAATTAAAACACTGGGAAAAAATAATTTAAACTAATGAACTAAAATATTACATATGTAACACTATGATCTGATTGTCTTCTCGGAAGAGATGTTACACACATTATAAGGCACATGTAATGTTTTAGTTCTTTTGTTAACTTTTAAAAATTCTCTCTGCAAGACAGCTCTGTCCAAAACACTGTGGCCCTGGATGAAGAGAAAAAACTACCCACGAGACTCCCTCAGATGCATTATTGAAGTTACGATTCGATCATCACAGCACTCGCACTTCTACATGGAGAATGAGATGATAACAATAATAAGTAATAATAAATGATTGAACAGCTCTCCTCTCTGGAGCAGTCTCCTAGTTATGGGGAAAAGCCTCTTCTCCACCTCCACTCAAGAAAAGAAAAAATGCAGAACTGCTGAGACCTTTCGGGGAAAAAAAAGTAATTGCCCAAGCAGAAAGTTGAAACCAATGCCGGTAGCATCCGACTGTTTTTAATACCATTTTGAATAAGAAATTATGCAATTATCGTTGTCCTCTGCTTTCCCAAAACTTCTTACCCATGGCTCATTGTAGAAGAATGAGAAATAGGCATAGCTCAAAGAAGGGAATCGGTTCTTCTTTTTTGCACGTTTCTTAAAAATCATACATTTTTAAGTATTTTACAAATGATAAACTTTATGAAAATATCATTTATTTTATTACCTAACTAGAATATTATTTCCACAAGTCAAAGGTGAGGATTAGTAGCTTTTTTTTTTAATTTCCTGCAGCAGCTAGCAATTCTTAAAAAAAAAAATTTTTTTAAATAGATTCCTACAGTAACAAATGCCTTCTAGTGAAATGCATTGAGTCTTGAAAAGTAGGAATCCACATATTAATGGCATGTCTTGGCTAGGCAATTTTGTATATCTTATCCCATTTTCATTTCATCAAATTAAGTCTCTAAAATGAGTATTGTCACCCTGGTTGTAGGGAAAGAGGAAGAAGTTATTCAGCTAGCAACAACTGTTTGGCTAAGCTGAGAATCATCCTGAGGTCTCTGTGTTCACAGTGCTCACACTCACTCCTTTACGAGTAGTTGAGGCATCATACCAATGTGGAAAGAGAATCACCACATCCCATCACTCCACAGAGCATAACCTACGGATATTTTGCTCTGTTTTCAGAGGTGATATGTTATCAGAATGAGAGGGACTGATCCATAAATAGGAGACATTTAGGCACTAGAGTGACATTTTCTTTCATTATTTCATTTCATGTCATTTGCCACATGTTGGTCTCTAATCCCGTGCACGTTCCTGTCCCTATGTAATATTCAGTGTGAAATTCTATGTCAGTATATTTAAACTTCCAAAAGTCAGTAGGTTCAGAGTTGTGATTCCCATAGCAACCATAATTCCACCCCTTTGTTTTTATATAGCATTTGTATAACTGGGGAAGTTGTTAAGTTTTATATCTTAATATAAATATGCAGTCATGTTGAGTGTCTTTTTATAGTTGCTGTGGGAACCACAATTTAGAATTTTCTTTGCATTTAAATTCCCAATCAGATTACGGCAATCACTGGCGTTCCTCTAATTTTATTGAAGAAGTGGTAATGGGGAAAAGGAATAGTAATTTTATTATAAATTCCCATAGTTTTTATTTTAGAATATTATTTAACTGCCAAAGGGAAATTAAAATTTAAAAAAAAAGGGGAGGAAAGACACATGGCATATTTTGAAATAAAATGGCAAAAGGAAAGAATAGTATGGTAAAGAAACATAAATAACTTTAAATATGTGTAATTCCCAAATATTTTGAAACATTGTGTTTCTTATTGGTCACAGAGTAGTAAGTGTTATAAATATAAAGACCTATTAACTTCTTAGATCTCTTATTAGCAGGCACTAGTGTGCACTTTACAAGTAAGGAGTGACATGAGTGTGTGTATTGTGTTGTATTGATTGTAGTGTGTGTGTGTGTGTGTGTGTGTGTGTGTGTGTGTGTGTGTGATGCACTTCTCTTTCCACTCAAAGGAAGAGTTTACTGAAATTAAAATACCTGCATATGATTCAGTATCCTTTTAAGTCTTGTGGGGCCATAATGTGAATGTGTGTTTAAACCCCAGGTAGTTTTTATTTAATAAGAGCTTACAAAAGTCTTGTATGAAAGTGTCTGATCAAAGAAAGAAGTTTGAAGTCAGGATGGATATTCAGGCAAAATCATTAATCAAACTTAACTCATAACATTTCCCTCCCCTAGAGCAGCCCCAGCTGGTTTTGGCAACATTTCTAAAACTCACAAACCACAATTTAAGAACCATTAGTGTAGACATATCTCCTAAATAGAAAATAAGCCAAATATCACGACATGGTGGTATATTTCCTTAGTGCATTCTAGACAGCATCTCTGAAGCCCTAGAGATGGTAATGTTGATGACGATGGTTCCAGTTTTATTTTTCAAAAAGAAAAGGGGGTAGGACATTTTGATAGGGATATTGTTGCCTCACAGTTGACAAAACAATTTTGTGAATTATAAAATCATATCCTTTCACTATGAAATTGTTTTTTGTAAATTTTTCCTCCCAAATTAAAGTGAGAAAAATGTTGTAGCTTTGGTGAAGTTAAAGAGATACAAAACATGCAGAGCCCTCTGGTTTCCCAGCCAGGAAGATAATAAACCCCTCACTTCATAAGATGAATCCAGGTCAATGGTGTTCCTAAGGTTCATAGGTCTGCAAACTGGATTTTTTTTTTTTTTTTTGGCAACTCAGAGCTGAACAGACTTAAAGTAGCTGATTTATTCAGCCAAATTCATAGGAGATTAGGATGTAAATCCAAAAGCCAATTTATTAATGTTTTGTAAACATAATGATTGCCAAGTCGTCTGTGTTACTTGTGAAAAAGTTTTTCCATTATTCCATTCTCTTCATTTAAGTAAATCTTCTTGAGGATGCTAATTTTGTTTTATTTTTAAAACTTTTTTTAACATTTATTTATTTTTGAGAGACAGAGACAGACAGAGCATGAGCAGAGGAGGGGCAGAGAGAGAAGGAGACACAGAATCAGAAGCAGGCTCCAGGCTCTGAGCTGTCAGCACAGAGCCTGACTCAGGGCTCAAACCCATGAAACATGAGATCATGACCCGGACTTCAGCTCAACTGACTGAGCCACCCAGGCACCCTGAGGAGGCTAATTTTAATTGGGTTGCCCACAAAGCCTGGAATCAGATATAAAAGGTTAACTGAAAGATCTGAATGTCAACTGTCTTCTCCATTGAAATTATTTATGCCAAGATGGCTTAAAATTCAAGATGGTGGCAGTAACTGCATTAAGAGACCACAGCAGATGTTGCTGGACTCAAATGCCAGAACTAGTCAGCATGGGTCTCATCCCTTCCCCCAACATCCTTCACAGATCCACACATATTGCCCTTAAAGACACATTAATGAACACTTAACACAACAGGGTCTACAGAAAGAGAACTAAAGTGAGGTCTTTATATGTCATTATTCCCCAAATCCTATTTTGTAAAATTCATATCCCTATGACTCAAATAAGCACAAAATTCACAAATGACCATTTGACCCAATGAACACAAAAGTATTCAATGCACAAGAAAAAGTTTAAGTCTGTTTTGCAAGAATTGACACTGACACGTATGCAGTCACTATTCGTAAGAATTGTATGTTACCTTTTTTAGATATGCACAAATAAAAATATGTTTTTACACAAATGTGAATGGCGCATGCTTTCTTTAACAGTCTTTCTTCCTTCCTTTTACATGGCTCCCCCATATTAACAATATCCTTTATTGTCTGTGTTATATGATCACCTGTCCTGTGTTCCCCGGCTCCATACCATAACAACAAGAATTCTCATTTTTACCCCCATGGACAATCCTAAAATTGGAACTATCAACTTGGATAGTCGCTACTCTCTGAGAAGCTGTAATGAAATGACTTATGCTAGGTTGATTTGAGACGTGTCCTAATCTCTTTTCTGACAATCTATGATCAAAATTACAGCCCCATCATAATCTCTGGGTGCTGTGGGGCCTTGAAGCAAGATTATCTAGTAGATTCAGAGAAACCCAACTGCCCTTCTGGCCCTCTTCATAATAGTTAATGGCTTGCACGAGCATGGCGTCAGCATTTCAAGGGAAAATAGTAAACACCATATTTAATTTTCCTATATTACAATACCCAGGGATGCAGAGGTAAGAGAACCTTCATCAAACTGATCCTAAATTTTTGACATGGTTACTATTGCTATTTCCAAAAGACAGAAATATCATTGCTGTCAAACAGAGCAGGCTGCCATAGGGAGTGGTGGTCACTTCGAAGACTCTTCCATGGAAGGATAATTTTATATAATTTATGAGAACTGTTGCTCTGAGGCAGGAGAAGTTATTGTCACCAAAACACAGGCTGTCACAGATGGGGGTATTAGCCCGTGGAGTGTGACTTATCTGAGAAGGAGTTTAGTTCAAAATGCAAACTCCTCTATTTTCATATTGTTTCATATTCTATCTTGGGGCACACTTTAAATTGATTGACAGACACTGAAAAAAATAGTTTAATTCCAAGGAAGTTTAATAATAAAATCAAGGTAAAGTCTCCATCAGTAAAACATCTACTAAAATAATAAGATGGATTTTGTCAAATAAAAACTCTATAGCTGTTTCCCACTTAACCTATATTTCTCTGTCATCTTTGTACTTGTATTTTTTATTCCTTTTTCACATTTAAATCCCAGATGAGAAATAAAATTGAAGCAAAAATTTGCATATTTAAATGAATACTGTCAAATTTATTGGGACTGGGATCAACTGTAGATTATCAGAAGACTCTGGAGGGTGATAGGAGACATTTCAAAATCAAAAAGTTTACTGCCTTTGCCATCTGCAACATTCTCCAGTCCAATTTCCTAATTTCCTTCACTTTGTTTTCTCTATGGAACTTTTTCCTTCTTCCACTGAGATCACTGGTGTCTGCTCAGTTGGGAATGTGTTGTCTCAATTTTCAACAATTTCACTATTACCCATTCTCACCCAGTGATACAAAAAAAGAAAAAAAAAAGTCATCAAAAGTAGAAGAAACCATCCAGATTCATTAACTCCACCTTGGACATCTCCTAGGGATGGTTTTCTAATGCTCACTGGTTTCTGATTCACAATATTTGAAATTTTTGACTCAGGGACTCAGCTTCAACTCTGGCAGAAAAGATCATCCAGGCAAATCGCCTGACATTTTATATTATCTGTGATTATGCTCCCCTCTGCTACTTTAGGTAACTGGCAGTTGATTATGCGGTGGTATCTCTACATCCATGGCCTAGCCTTCTGCTTCTAGTCCTTTTACATGTAATATAGCAACAAGAAGTCCCTAATATTATCCACCCCATTAGTCTTCAGTATGACTAAAAACCTGATTAAATAAACACTAAATTGACAACTTCATTCATTCAAAATATATTTAAAGAGTTCACCCTACCAAAACTGTATTTGAACTATACAAAATATTAAAAGGAAAGGGGGAACAGATGTCTGAGTGGTTCGGTCAGTTAAGCGTCTGACTCTTGATTTCAGCTCAGGTCATGATCTCATGGCTCATGGGATCTGTGCTGACAGTATGGAGCCTGCTTGGGATCCTCTCTCTCTTTCTCTCTCTCTCTCTCTCTGCTCCTCCCTCTCTCTCTCAAAATAAATAAATAAACTTTAAAACATGAAATAAAGTAAAATAAAAGGGGGAAGGACGACCTTTGTTTCTGAGGTATCATAGTCTATAGTACCTGAAAAGAGTACGATTAACAAATCTGTATGCCTGACATACACAGGGAACAAGGAAATAGGAAAAATCTTCCACCTTTTAGTAGTCTCCAAGAGGAAGAAATGATCATTGAAGTGGTAAAATTTAGAATATTCATTGGACCTGCTTTTCTGCCTCTTCCTGTTGATATGAAAATGGTGCTTTCATTAGACATATATATAGCAATGTAACACATCTCCCAAAATGTGGCAGCTTAAAACAATGAATTTTTAACATCTCATGCAGTTTCTGAGAGCCAGGACTCTATTGTAGCTTAGGGGAATGGTTATAGTTCAGAGTCTCTCATGAGAGTGTGGTCAAGAGGTAGGACAAGATTCCAGCTCTCTGAGGGCTCGACTGGGCTGGGGTGGGGGGATCCACTTCCAAGCTCCCTCATGCGGCTACTGTCAGGAAGCCTTAGCTTCTCATCACACAGGTGTCTCCATAGGCCTACTCAACAACTGGTTTTCCCAAATTAAGTGATCTAAGATAGAGGGTGACCAAAATGTCTTCTACAATTTAATCTTGAAGGGGCTTACCATCCCTTCTGCTAGGTTTATTGTACAAATGAACTTGGTACAATGCAGGAGAAAACTAGACAAAGTTATAAATCCCAGAAAGAAGGGATCATGGGGGGCCATCTTGAAGACTGACTACCCCAGGTCTGTGTTCTCTCTATCACGTGTGCACCGCCCCCCACCCCCGCCTCTAATATATGCTTGGTCTTGCTTCAAGTTCCTGTACCCTAAAGTTCAACCATAAGGGTTTGGTTACGGGTTTAGGGGAAGGAGGTTGAGACTTGAGGTCAATCCACATGCTTTAAAACTATTTCAACAATACTAGGTTATTCTCATTCTCATTTTTGTATATAGCAACTTGATGGGAGGTTAATTATAGGACAGAACTGGGCATGTCTAGACCTTTTAGTTAAAACTCATCATAAACCATCAAAACTCTTGCCCTACACTATAAATTAATAGATATAATATATACATATATATTACATGCATATACATATATTTTTTTTTATTTTAACCAATGTTCACTGAGTAAGTTTTCATTGAACACCTACTATGTTTCAACACTCTTCTGGACGCCTATGATAGATCAGTAAATAAGCATCATACAAAAATCCCTGCCCTCATAGTGTTTACATCCTAGTGGGTAAGAAAGATACCACAAATAAATAAATAAATCAAATATTATGTTAGAGGATGATAAGTCTTACGAAAGAATACAGCAGTGGAAAGGGGATTGTAAATTCTAGGGTGGGGATTGTGGTTTTTAAACAAAGCAGTAAGGATAGACCAGGTTTAACAGGTCACATTTGAGCAAACACTTGAAGAAAGTGATAAAGCCATGCACACAACTGGAGGAAGGGCTTTCCAGGAGAGGGATAAGCTATGCCAAAGGGCCTGGGTGGGAACGTCTTATGTTCTTCACTGGAGGAGAGTGGGAAGCAATAAAGAGTAGAAGGAGATGAGGTGTGAGACGTTACAAAGGAAAGAGTTTTAAGAGGCCACTGAAAATGTTGGCTTTTAGTCTGGGTGAAAAGGGGAGATACTGGATAGTTTGTTTTGACCAGAGAAGAGTAGATAAAAATTAATCCAACAAGGAAGTAAAGATATTCGCTATACATAAGTAAGCACAGGGATATGTTTTCATCTTGTTTATGTCCAGTGCTATTTCCATGTCACGACTACTCCCTCAATTCCACCCTCCTCCACATTTTACCCTTTAAAATTCGGCTCGGGCCTTATCAACTGGCTCTCAGGGGAAAGGAATCCCTGAAAGGTAGCATGTGCAATTTCTGTGATATATACACTTCCCGCATGGCTGATTTCAAGGATGGTTGTGTTTAACAATCCGCTCCTGGAATTTTAATAGATCGACCTGAGAGCCTATATGAAACAGCTCCAGCATGCCGTGTTTGTGCCCCACAGGGCAAACACCAAACACAGTGACTTTTACAGTCGTTGTTACACAAATGTTTAACGTATTCATAACAATTACCACTTCTGAGTACCTATTATATGTCAAACATATAACTCACCCTTTATCAAGAATTCCCTGAAAAGCCTTGCAATTATATAGGCAGGAAGCCATTTTTCCCCCGTATATATTCCTCCATTTACCTGGAGGTAAAATAACTTTTCCAAGTTCACTAGCTAATTAATAAGCAACAGTCATGATGTGAACCATGAACTGCTTATGCCCTTCAGGTTGTGCTGGATAAATGACTCTAACCTGAAATTCAAAATATCAGGTGTCTACTACGTACCCATTGTGTACATTTTTTGTCACTGTGGAATTGTTTGTTGAAGAAAGATAGCATTATTATCAACTCAGCTGAAATCCACTAAATATCATACATTCATTTTGCACCATGCTATGCATACAAATCGAGATTCCGCTCTCTGCAACAATTTTACCTTCTCTCCTAAAGAAAGACATCTAAATCAAATCAACAGCACCACACTCACCACCATCCCAACGCTTCACGCTGCGTTCTTTAAAATGGCGCTTGGGGCGCCTGGGTGGCTCAGTCGGTTAGGCGGCCGACTTCGGCTCAGGTCATGATCTCGCACTCCGTGAGTTCGAGCCCCGCGTCGGGCTCTGTGCCAATAGCTCAGAGCCTGGGGCCTGTTTCGGATTCTGTATCTCCCTCTCTCTGACCCTCCCCCGTTCATGCTCTGTCTCTCTCTGTCTCAAAAATAAATAAATGTTAAAAAAAAAAAAAAAAAATTAAAATGGCGCTTAAGCACCAACTGTCCCGGGAAACTTTTTTTCTGCACAATCTTTCTCTTCCTGGCTCCCTGCAGAATGAAATACATGCCCAAAAGTTGTGTTTTCAAGTATCTTGTGAATATATACAGCACACTAAAACACATGGTTATGTGACAAGCATGTGTTTTATTTCTCTTTTCTCCATTAGGACGAGAACTCTTTTTTAAGACACGGGATTGTGTCTTACTCACCTTTACATCTCCACCACATGGTATGAGATGTAATTTTTCTTTTATCTTTTTGTTTGACTAAACGAATGATTAAACAGATAAATGCAAGATTCCGGGCAAATATCATCATTTTATATCTGGTATTTCTATTTATATAAGTAGTTCCATAATGTCACAAAGTTATGATGGTATTTCAGCTATCATCTATTTCAAAACCCAGAATGAAGCGCTGGTTAGATGCTTGAGCTCTAGAGTCATACTGCCTGCGTTCCACTTTGTTCTCCCACTTTACCAGCTGGGAATTTACTTTCTCTTTCAAGGCTCTTTCCTTAACTCTAAAATAGAAATGATTTTTATAAGAGTTAAATACATTAATACATATAAAACACATAGAAGAAGCTTGGCAAATAGTAAGCTCCTGAACAGGTGTGCCAGGGGGGCTCAGTCAGTTGAGCATCCGACTCTTGATTTTGGCTCAGGTCATGATCTCACGGGTCGGGTCCTGGGACAGAGCACAGTGTGGGGCTCCCCGCTGGGTGTGGAGCCTGCTTGGGATTCAATTTCTCTCTCTACCCCTCTCTCTCTCCCTCTGCCTCTACCTCTCTCCCTCTCTCTCTCTCTCTTTCTCTCAAAAAAAGAAAAGAAAAGAAAAGAAAAGAAAAGAAAAGAAAAGAAAGAAAAGAGAAAAAAGAAAAAAGGTAAGCTCCCAAATAAAACTGAATTATCCTTTCACTGGTAAACCTATTGGTAAACATAAAATACATTTATTTGAGGGGCGCCTGGGTGGCTCAGTCAGTTAAGCATCCAACTTCTCACAGCCTGTGAGTTCAAGCCCTGCATCAGGCTCTGTGCCAACAGCTCAGAGCCTGGAGCCTGCTTCAGATTCCGTGTCTCCCTCTCTCTCTGCCCCTCCCCTGCTGGCACTCTCTCTCTCTCTCTCGCTCTCTCGCTCTCTCTCTCTCAAAAATAAAATTTAAAAAAATACATTTAGTTGATTAAAGAAAGCATGGTTTTTGTTCAATGCCAGGGCAGTGATTAATTTTTTCTTAATAAGACATTATCATTTACCATAATAAAAACAATAACAATTTCCACTACTAATTGTCCCACAAAGGTACATATATTAACACCAAAACCAAACTTCACATTCTTTTAACTATTTTCTCCAAGAAAGCTAACAAGAATAATTTGATGCTGATTTCACATTGAGTTTGTTCTCTTCCCTGTCTACTCTTCACCAACATGGGAGATGTATGAGAATTGGCAATACCTTTCAGCCCTGGGTTATGCCACAGTGAAATCCAAAACTGGCATAAACAGTCTGGGAGGAACAACAGGGGCTGTTTTAATACAGAAAAATAAGCTGGTGATGACCCACCACATCTGACCTCTCACTGAAATTATTAGGCTAATAGCTATTGTTAACAAAAATTATGTTTCCTAAATTCTCTTATGTCTATCCTCTCCTTTATTCCATCCAGGTAAACTTGAGCTTAAAAATATAATTATAAAGACCCTTTTAATAAATCCTATTTCTGGAGTGTCTGGGTGGCTCAGTCAGTTAAGCTTGTGACTCTTAATTTCAGCTCAGGTCATGATCGAGCCCCGAGGTTCAGGAGATCGAGCCCCTCCCCCCTCCCCTCCCCCCACACGGGGGCTCTTCAATGACAGTGCAAAGCCTGCTTGGGATTCTCTCTCTCCTTTTTTCTCTGCCCCTCCCCCAATCCTACTCACTCACTCTCTCTCTCTCAAAATAAATAAATAAACTTTATAATAAATAAATAAACCTTATTCCCTATTCCCATAATGGATTTCCTTATTTCTACAGATTAAACTCATTTTGTCCAATCTGGTTTTGTTTCCACATGGTGTTAACTAGAATATAGCTTTAGTATAGGATGCTCTTTTCTTCGTTCTTTTACTTTCCTTAATGAGATTTCACATTTTCTTATGAATCTGGATTCCAAAGTATGGTTAGCATGATATATGTCCACAATTCTTAGGGCTGTATAATACACACAAAAATTTTTGTGAGCGAATTTTGCCAAATAGTCACCAAAACTGGCTGTGTCATGAAGACGGATAATTGGTGAAAATCCCTCAAAAATAATTCAGAAAATCATCATCACAAATTCTATATTTTTCCTTTTGTGATGATATATCTCTACATGAACTACCCAGATAATTAACCTGACTCTATACACACATGAAACTTTGGATAGTGTAAGATACTTTTTACATCCAAAAATATAGCTCAAATATAGTTATTGAGGCTTACTTATTTCTCCAACTATGGAGTCTCAAGGCCAGCTTTGATGGTGATTTATTACAAAATAATGTCAGAAATCAGAAATACAAAATGAGTGATTAAAAAGCTCTGGGCTTTTACTTGAATATGGCCTTCTTTTTCCCTACTTTACCACTTCGAACTCTATGCAATACACTCTCCTGGTTCTTCTTATGCTCCTTTTATAAAAACATTCAAATAAAACATCAGATTGCTTCTTGCCTGACCTATAGGCCCCAGGCACATTAATCTCATTCCCCATTCATCTACTACTCCTTTTACCATATGTGGTGTCAACTTCTGTGTTAATGGCCAACTGAAAGGGTGTGATGAGAAGTAGAAAAAGGGAAAATTTGCTTCCATTCACCTCTAGAAAAGGAGAACTATTTGGGGGGGGAGGGGGAGGGCTCTGCTATTCTCCAGCTTCACGGGAATTCTATAGGTAGGTCCACTTAAAACAAACACTATTTAATAGAATTTAGCTTTATTGAGACCTGTTTTCAAATGGGAAAATTTATCTAAAAGGTCACTTTTAGCACATGGCCCTAAAGAACACCCTGCCCTTTCTACTATCCCCAACACCGTGGCTTTGCATGGGATGTGTGCAGTCACATTAATAGAGGACATCAAGTCTGATGGAGACGTGCTGGGGTTCCGCAGAGTGTGAATTATTAACTCAGGTATATGGGAGTGTATTAAACAACACTGCAAGGCAGAAGGCATTGTTTAATGCTCTGTTTGTGTCTGATTCCTTTTTGTTTTCATACACCGATGGAAACCAGGTAGGAATGCTAACAAGAAATTTCAAACAGATAAGAGAGAATTTTAAGCTGTTGTCATCAGTCTCAGCTTCTGTCAGTGCATGAAGTAAACAACTTCAGATGAATTAGGCAACAATGAGAGAGACCAAGGATATGGCAGAGGGATGTCAGCATCAACACTATTCCTGCACAGTCATTACCAAAGCTCAATTAACTAAGCTTTAAATTCAAGAGAAACAGAAGTCCAGTCCTTCTCTTTTGTTTCTGTAGCTCTTGAGATCCTATTAGAGAAACTGAACTAAACAATGCTAGCCAATTTTTTATCACATCACTTTTCCACTGAAATACAGATTTCTTTAGAAAGTATCTCATTCTGATAGTAAAAACAGAGAGTAAACGAAAACGGCAACACAGGAAGAACACTCTTGCTGGGGAAGTTAGGGCCAGTCTGGGTATTTTAATCGAAAAGTTGTTTAAAACAAAAAATCATGAAAGTAATACATGCTTATCCAAATACCTTGATCATTTCATCTTAAATCATATAAGATGTACCTGCAATTGCCAAGCTTCTGACGTAGAACCAAGGCTTTTTTCTTTTTATACTAGGGGCCCTCCCGTAGTATATCTTCCATGATTTTCAGGCTCCAGGATTAGCTGTTTTTGGTTTGTTTATTTTTTAGTGGGATGAGGATTCAAAGGCTGTGAACAGCCCTTATAATGAGTACAGCAAATATTCTAATTAGCTACTACTCATGCCCTGCTAGTCATTAAATATTCTGAAAATCACCTTTGCTTGTAAAGCAAAGTGAGTAAACAATTCCTCTAGATTTTTAAGATTTTTTTCTCAAATATTTTATCATTTTTTCATCCACATTGAACAGCATTTTTAGCAACTTGCCTTTATCAAGTCTTTCTGAAATAGTCACCTGCTTTCATAAAAACAAGTCTTTTTCTCTGCACTGCCAACTGATACATTTATAAAATAGTTAATTAAATAATAAAGTAGTTAATATTAAATAATACAAATATAATCATATGTACAACCACCAGAGGAAGTTTGGGAAGAAACCACTGGCTCTTGGAAAGCATGTAAATAAACACAGAAGTATGTGAATCTCCTAGAAAGCGTCTACAAGATGCAAGCACTCAGTGAGTCACACACGGTAATCAATATGTTAGAACACAATGGAACAGAAGAATGAGAAAACGTCAAATAATCCAGAAGATCAGTTACCTGGGAGTTAATTAAGAGACCATATACTATACTGTTATATTACTAATTACAAAGATAAAACTATACGCATATTGTCATATCCCAGAACATAACAAAAGTATATGTAATATAAATGAGCTGTAACAGAAAATTTGAAAAATGTGCTCAACTTGCCCAAAAGTATTTCCTTAACTCAAAATTACTTGACTCAAAAATTTGACTCAGAGTATGTGTTTCATTCATGTAAGGAAACTAAATTACAATTTGATTACCACTTAAGATCCGCTTAGAAAAGCAAAGACCATGTATTTCATGTTCATTGGAACATAGCTAAGGTGGTTCCTTGTGTTAAGTGGGCTACATACATTTGCACCAGAAATGATTTTGGCTGTGGACACAGAGATCCAAAATAAAATGGCTATTTGAGTAATCCTCAGTGACATTTTTCAACATGTGTAAGAAAACACTGGTAAATCAGAATGCACCTGTGGTAGGAAGAATTCTAAGATGCACTCCCCCGCAGGATCTCAGACCTAGAGGTTAAGTACATTTTCTCCGGAGTATTCATTCACATACTGATCTAGGTCCTTCTCTGAAGTCATTTTGTAGCTATAACTAATGTCTAAAATCAGTTGACCTTACAATTAGAGAGATTGTCCTGTTTGGGCGGGCGTAACCTAAGCATACGAACCCTTTAAAAGTGGAACATTTTCTTTTGCTGGCAAAAGAAGAAATCAAAAACAGGAAAAAAGTACAGCAAATTTTATTTTGTAAAAATCTGCAGTGCAGTGGCGGATTGCAGTTGCTTTTCTGGGGATACAGTGAATACTGAGTGTTGTTTTATGGGTGGGCTAAGAAAAAACCAAAGGATGTTTACGCATGGTTCATCACGTGTGGCATATAGTTGTGCACAGACATCAAATTACCCTCTGAAATCCAACTTTAGCAATTGAGTCTTAATACCTATTATCCATTTTTCTACATTCTACTGAAATCACAGAAAATAAAACTGAACATAATAGCTGGTCATCTATTCAGACAGATGCAAGAGAAAGGTGACTCTCAAAGTGTGGTCCCCAGACTAGCAACATCAGCATCGCCTGGGAACTTGGAAATGCAAACTCTAAAGCTCTATCCCAGACCCACTAAATCAGAATCTCTGAGAGTAGGCCCAATTATATGTGTTTTAACAAGCCTTCCAGGTGATTCTGAGCCATGATCAAGTTTGACAACTGCTGCTAAAAAGACCCTATTATTACTTTAATCTCAATGCCTGCTGCTGGTCTCCACTAGGGACATTATAAGCCTCTGTGAGAATCTTTGTCCGTCCATTTTATGTTATACACATTCCTTTCCTTACAATCTTCTACTTCTCTGTGGGTCTCTCTCCTCTAGAATTTAGATGCGATATTATTATAGAATAAACCTATTTAGAATACTGTTTAAAGTGGTATTTTTGCAAAAGTCCATTATGTAATAATACAATTTAACAATTTGAAAAGCCAGAATATGTGATCAGGCTTGTGAATGCCCAAATGTCCCATTCTGTTTGGATATGTATATGCAAGCAAGTAGCTTTCAAGAGAACAATGGTAACACTCCCCTTAAGTAAATCCATACATAAATAGCATGGGATTTCTAAAGCCATTTCACTTGTGCATTGGCATAGATTTGTTGCTATACTTCTGCAAAAATGGAGACTATTGTAATAAAATATATTCTACCAGAACTTAAAGTATCTCATATCACCCTAAGTGTCTTATGGACCCATTAATTATAAGGGGGGGAAAAAAGGATAGAAGATAAAATGTGTAGGGGACATAAATGTTTAACCACCACATAGAGTCTGAATAATTAATGGAATGATACCCTTTAGTGCAGAGCCCCATATCTTTAAACTATAAGAGAATATGAGTGCACTATTTCAATATTTAAGCCAAAGTAAGTGATGTAGTTTCTGCATGTGAACTATACGTCCGGGCAATGGATTGAACAAATGCTTCATAATAATAAAATGGCTTTTAAACGTGAATTGGTCTCCTAAGGTATAAGGATTTCCCTAACCAACACAATTTATTCAGAGTAAGATTAGCAAAGACAATTTTTGAAGCAATAATATTCATTACCTCCACATTTTATAATATTGCTAGTTTAGTGTATCTGAAGTGCTCCAGTGTGTTTAGACTGAACTTTCATCACGTCTAAACAGCTTAACTGATAGTTACTTGATAACTCTTTTATGAAGCAGTTTTTTTAATAATGCTTTCATATTTCTGGTTTATGATGCCATTAAAGTCATCATTTGTCACATTAGTAATAGAGAGATTCTTAAAATATCCCTAGCAGCAATTCAGGATGGCTTTTAATGTCAGCATAAATTCCTGTATTACTAAACTAGCTATTTGAAATATTAACAGTGTTGTTTGCAATTTCAAAATATATGTGACAACATAAGTACAGAACGTAGATCCCTGGTTTATGGAAAACCAGAAAACCTAAAGGAATAAAGCTAAAGTAGGTTGGCTTGACCTTGTGATAGGATTTAAAAGCAAAGAAAAAAACATTCCTTTCGTTGTGGAACAGATCGGTGAAGTCGCTGCTACAGAATTATTTATTCTCCACAGACTAAGCAATTTAAAGTGGGGAGTAGTAGAGGAGGGGGGAAATCTAACTTGCCCAGAATTCTATTCTATAGTGAATCTATCTCAATTCAAACGCTCATGGATGTGGTTTCCATTTTTTTCTTAAAAGTTAAAACACTGCATGGCATGCTTCCCCCCCGCCCCCCACTCCCATTGCCTCTCGATATGGTGAATTTCTCTAGGGGGCCGTGGATGAGGCCCCAGGGCTCTAAAATTCAATTGGACATAATTGGTTCGGTGGCACAGGCTTGTGTGCTTACGTAACACCATCCCATCGCACTGTCAGCTGCTCCATTCTTGGACACAAATGGAGTATTAATGTCCAAGAACCCCACTGTTGGGCTGCTTTGGAGATGGGCTTCACACACTCTACGGCTCTGCTCTATGTATGCAACATCACAGGTCTGTGAAGACTACAGACCTGATCTTCTAAGAGAAGTTTCTCTTCACAGAGGTGTAGTTAGCTCTTATGTTTGGTAGGTACATACATAATGAAAGCTACCTCAAGGGCCAAACCATGGGCTTAGGTCTATGAGGTAGGGTTGTGTTTGCAAAATGGAGACACTAACAGAAAAGGACCATTTGTTATGGACGGTGGGTTATGGTGGAACTGCACTCTCCTTTCTTGAACCATAGAGCACCTTTTTCCTGCTCTTGATGCTCCTATTATTTAGTCACACACAACATGTTAGTTATGAAGTAAAAAGGGGGGCGCCTGGGTGGCGCAGTCGGTTAAGCGTCTGACTTCAGCCAGGTCACGATCTCGCGGTCCGTGAGTTCGAGCCCCGCGTCAGGCTCTGGCCTGGAGCCTGTTTCCGATTCTGTGTCTCCCTCTCTCTCTGTCCCTCCCCCGTTCATGCTCTGTCTCTCTCTGTCCCAAAAAATAAATAAACGTTGAAAAAAAAAATTTAAAAAAATAAAGTAAAAAGAGCACTGAAATATAAATCATAAAATTCTTGTTTCTAAACCCTTTTAGTGTTAATGTGCACTTGGCCAATCTTATAATCTTGCTGACCTCATTCTCCTCATTTCCATAATTATTAACTATATTTGTTTTATCAACTGCAAAGTGTGAATACAGGGTTATTAATTAAGCTATAGTTGACACTTCAAAATGTTATTTATTAATATAGTTATTTTGCCTTGAAATTATCTATATTTGTCAACTGTAACACCGGTCTACATATTACCATTATTAAAACTTTTTTTTTTTTAACTCTACCTTTGGACATGAGAGGAAAACAGGAAGAGAATGTCACAGTCAAAATTTTCATGCCTGACTATACCAAGTTATTCCTCTTTCTAAAAGAACTACATTCAGATAAACTGTTGACTGTTGTCACTTTTAATGGATGGTGAAATAATTTTGTTACTGAAGACGTCATTTATCCACTGGAAATGCATCTTAATTCTCTCTGGCATAAGCCTTTCTCTAGTTCCAAATGTTAACTGGGCCCATGAGGAGTAGGGCTTTCATGAAAAAGAGACCAAGTAACTTTCAACAAGTGAGAATAGGGAATGGCCATCATGATTTCCCATCTATCTGCATTTGTTAGGCTTCTCCAGAGAAAAAGAGCCAATAAAGTGTGTGTGTGTGTGTGTGTGTGTGTGTGTGTGTGTGTGTTTGAATAGAAGTACTATATATATAGGGAGAGAGAGAGAGAGAGAGAGAGAGAGGGAGAGAGAGAGAGAGAGAATGAAACTTATTATAAAGAATTACCTCACAAGATTGATTAAAGAGGCTGACAAATCCCAAGACCTGCGATGGCAAACTGGAGAACCAGTAGCTGAAGGTGCCAATTCTATTCTGAAAGCTATCTGGCTCAAGTCTCAAGAAAACCCTGTTTCAGTTGGAGTCTGATGGCCGAGAAAAACCAAGATCCCCTCTTAAGACAGTAAGGTAGGAGTTCCCTCTTATTTGTGGGAGGGTCAGCCTTTTTGTTCTGTTCAGGTCTTTAATGGATTGGGTGAAGCCCACTAATCTGCTTTATTCTGCCTACTGATTCAAATGTTAATCTCACCCAGATACCCTAAAGGACATTCCGAGAATAATAAGTGACCAAATATCTGGGCATCAGTGGCCCAGACAAGTTGCTCCATAAAATAAACCATCACATAATCAAAGCTCAGAGGATGGGAAATGTCTTATTACATCCTAAGACTCCTTGGTAGATGGGTACCTAATACCCAAAGTAGAGTGGGGTCATTTTGACTAATCTAATTGATTTAGGACCTAGTTAACTATGTTACAAAGTAGTAAAATTGGGACCAAATGCATGGATAAATCTATACAGTCCAGAACAAAAAGGTTCTGTTCCAACAGCAGATGGGTTGAAGGTTTTTGGGTTGCATCCATCTTCTGCCCTGAACCTTGTAGACCATGTTTCTTTAAATCTGGATCCTGCACCAGGCATCACAGTGGCTCAGTTGGTTAAGCACCAGACTTCAGCTCAGGTCATGATCTCGTGGTCTGTGGGTTTGAGCCCTGCACGGGGCTCTATACCAACAACTCAGAACCTGAGTCTGCCTCGTATTCTGTGTCTCCCTCCCTTTCTCTGCTCCTCCCCCACTTGCACCTGTCTCTCTCTCTGTCAAAAATAAGTGAACATTAAAAAAAAAAAAAAAAACTGAATCCTGCACCAATTCCCCTCCCCCCCAACCCCGGCCCCATAATCCTCTAAGTTTACTATAAGTGTTCTGAGGACTACTGGACAACACACCCACAATTCACATTTTACTCCATATACTTAGCAAAATATAGACTCTATTTTCTCTGGATTGCAGGACTTATTCCTAGTTAATTAGCAATTTTCTAACTCATGATTATCTGTCCACATAAGAGTATTAATTATTAATTAAGTCTTCCATGGAAGACTTGCTTTGTTATATAAGCTTAATGATTCTTATTAGATATTACAATAAAAACTTCATTAAATACCATTTGAAAAGCAACAACTTAACTAAAGTTGTTCTTATTGGCTGCTACAATGAAAACCTGAGATTTTAACAACTGTATTACTATTTAGTGAAATGCATAAAGAAAATTGTCATATTCGGTAAACACTTAAACTTACCTTTAACTTCTAACTAATAAAAAAATGAAATCAATAGAGATGTAAACCTAGGTAACAAATACAGATGTGTTTGTGTGTAGGTGTGTGTGTATTGTACTAGGAAAAAATGATACGAACGTTTGCTATCTTCATGAAAAGAAATAATAACATTCCCATTGTGTATATTTAATCCAGAGCAATAAAACAGAATTAAAAAAAAAAAACAAACCAACACCTGTGGTGTGTATAGTTTTCTACTGCTTATATCAAAATGTTAACAACCTAGGTAACTTCATACAAATTGACTACCTTGCAGTTCTCTGAGCCAGAATTCTGACAAGGTTCTCATTGGGCTGAAATCAAGATTTCGGCAGGGCTGCATTCAGTTCTGGAGGCTCTGGAAGAGACCCCGTTTCCTTGTCTTTTCCAGTTTACAGGGCCGCCTGCTTTCCTAGGCTTGTGGCCGTTCCATCTACCTTCAGTGAAAACACTGTGGCACCTCCCTGTCCCTTTTCCATCCTCAAGTTCTCTCTCACCATTGTTGGGAAAGGTTCTCTACTTTTAAGGACTCCTGTCCTTGAAAAGATTGAGCCCATGCAGATACTCCAAGATGACACTTCAGCTGGAGGTCCTTAACCTTAATCACACCTGCAGAGTCCCTCTTGCCATGTAAGGCAACAAAGATTTTGCCATTCACAGGTTCCATGGATTAAGACGTGGGCACCTTTGAGGGCCATTATTCTGCCAACCATATGTGATAAAATTGCTTTAGAAATATACGTTAATAGACAAAGATCTCTTAGGTTTTATTTTTCTTTTCAGCAAAGTAATTTGTATAATATTAGCTCCTTCAATTAGAAAAACTAGAAAATGCTTTCATATGATAACTTGGAACCAAGAACATATTTAAAGAAAAAAATTTACAGAATTAACTATATATCCTAATTAATAGTCCTTCTCAATTACTAATAAAGCAGTCTGTATTATAACTGAAATCAATTTGTCTTCATTTTTAAAATATCTTCTGCACAGTTGTGGCTTGATAATTAAAACATTATGTCCAGGAACCATCTCCTTCTAACTCAGAGTCATTATTGTCTGGTGAAGTCATTAACTTGGATTAATTGGGTAAGAGTGGTATAATAATCTGTGGATGACTTCCAGCTCTTAGGAGAGCACTGAGAAACTCTGTTATCTTTAGGGTAGCATATAAATTTAAGCTCCATTAAGTCAGGTGCTGTGTCTCCTTTGGTTCACTTCTAGGGCAGTGCCTATCACACAGTAAATGATGAGTAAATATTTTTGAGAGAACAATGAAAAATTGAATGAGTCTCTATATTGACCAAGAGGTATTAAAGTGTAAGAGGACCTAGAAAAAGTTAAGAATAAATGTAAGTTATAATTTGAATGTTTCACTTTAGATCAATTTTCAGAGACTAGTGATGATTTTTGCATCATTCCTTACCTAAAAGCCAGTTTGGAATATTTAATTTGCAATATATGTGAATCTGTTGCATATATAGAACTTCTAGATATGTTAGGTCATTGATCTTCCTTCACATACTTTGTTCACATACTTACTAAGTAAAATATTAGGCTTTATGAGGGAGGCTTCAGAAATAATAAAGCAAATAAACATATTAAGATAAAAAAAAATGGGGCACCTGAGTGTCTCAGTCGGTTGAGTGTCCGACTTCGGCTCAGGTCATGATCTCACTGTCTGTGAGTTCAAGCCCCACGTCAGGCTCTGTGCTGACAGCTCGGAGCCTGGAGCCTGTTTCGGATTCTGTGTCTCCCTCTCTCTCTGCCCCTCCCCAGTCATACTCTGTCTCTCTTTCTCTGTCAAAAACAAATAAACATTAAAAATGTTTCTTTTAAAAAGATAATTTTTTTTTCTGATGCTCTTGTGTTAGATGTTGCAAAAATGCAGTTTGCCCTCGCTGGAGAGAGCAGTGGCACATGAGGGAAAGAAAGTTCTCCGAAGTTCACTGAAGCTAAATGCCTGCTGACTTTGAGAAGCATTAACTACCAAAGCAGACCAATCACACTCTCAGAAAGAGGTTTTCCAATCCGTAACACCTGCCATTCTTTCCATTCAGGCACCACCTATCCCCTCCTCTGAAGCAAGTCTTATGAAGAACAAATTCTTAGAAGAGAGGAAATAAATGCTACCAAGGTCTTTAGGAGAACTTGTGGTAGAAATACCCTGCAAAGCACTTTGCTTGGTACCAACTCATTAGGTAGCAGCATTTGCAGTGGCATGGCCCTTTTCTCCCTCAGGAAGGTGTTTTTGTTCATTTTTCTTAATGACATTCTGATTGAACAGCATGCCCCCTTAGGACAGGCTTGTCTACAGAAAGAATAGGAATAGTTATTTAATGCCATACCCCAACATGATTAAATTGTACCCTAACTTAATGTAAAGTTCTACCAACATAGCTGGTCAGGTTTTCACCTAAATATTTTTGTTTGTTTGTTTATGATCAAATATTTCTTCTAGTGGCTAGAATAATGCCTAGCTCATAGAAGTGGCTAAATATACACTTAAGTGACTAAAATGATATTTCTTTCCAAACAGAATTGTCCTTTTGCATTCCTAATGGGTTTAATATTTTTAAAAACATATTTTGATATTTTTGTCCTGTCAGTATCTTTTTTTCCTCCCTCTAGAAACCCTCTGCTATCTATAGTAAGCCAGATATATCATTGTTCCAGTGACAGAGAGGATTAGAATAGAATAAAAAGTCTCAGCAATTCTGTGTCAAGATGCTAGTCTTACAAACACAATTTAAAAATGGGCAAAAGGAAAAAAATAAATACATACATTCATATATACATATGGGCAAAGGATTTGAACAGACATTTCTCCAAAGAAGATATACAAGTGGCCAATGAGTACATGAAAGAATGTTCAACATCACTAATTATTAGGGAAATACAAGTCAAAACCACAATGGCATACCACTTCACACCCAACATAACTATTATCAAAAAAAAGAAAAAGAAAAAGAAAAAAACAGGGGCACCTGGGTGGCTGAGTCGTGTAAGCATCCGACTTCAGTTCAGGTCATGATCAAGCGGTTAATGGGTTCGAGTCCTGAGCCGGGCTCTGTGCTGACAGCTCAGAGCCTAGAGCCTGCTTCGGATTCTGTGTCTCCCTGCCCCTCTGACCCTCCCCTGCTCGCACTCTGTCTCTGTCTCTGTCTCTGTCTCTCTCTCTCTCAAAAATAAATAAAACATTTAAAAAAATTTTTTAAAGCATTGGGAAAGGTATGGAGAAATTGAAACTACACTGTGAAAAGAAGTATGGTGGCTCCTCAAAAAATTAAAAACATAATAACCATTTGATCCAGCAATTCCACCTCTAAGGATATACCTAGAGAATTGAAATCAGGGACTCAAACAGATTTGTACACCAACGGCCAATGTGCATAGCAGTATTATCAACAATAGCCAAAAGGTGGACACCATCCAATGTCCATAAACAGATGAATGGATTAAAAATTGTTCTACATACACAATGGAATATTATACAACCTTAATAAAGGGGTGGTGTGCTTTGAAGAGGGAGGGGAGGGACCAAAAACCAAAAAATACAAGCCACCATGAGAAGCTGAAAAAGTCAAGGCAACAAATTCTCCCCTCAAAGCCTGGAGACCAACACCTTGATTTCAGAATTCTGACTTCCAGAAATGTAAGAGAATAATTCATTCTGTTTTAAGCCACTCAGTTTGTGGTAATTTGTTACAACAGCAATAGAGAACTAATACGACAATCAGAGAAAGACTGAATAACTGTTCCAAGGAAAGGAGACTATAGAGTCAGGATAAGAACAGTCTGTGATAAGAATTCAGTTCATTTACTATAAAGAATATTATTGAGGCAATTATAAAACTTGAATGGTTATCTAAGGATTATGGTTAATGTGAATTTCTTTACTTTTTATGATTGTTTCCTGTGGTTATGTAGGAGAATGGTCTTGTTTGTGGGAAATACACAGTGAAGATTTTGTGGGTGATGGGGCATCAGGTTAACAACTTACTTGGAAATGGTTCAGAAAAAAATTAGACCTTTAAAATGAGGAAATAGGTTAGTGTGCCACAGATGCTCACATCTGCCTTACATAAGTTCTTTGAAAACCAGACCCTGAAATACACGTGTGTGTGCCAAAGGCTTATTGGGAGTACTTTCTGAATCACCTGTAAAGAAGTGAGGGCAGCAGAACTGGGCACAGGGAGAATCTCAACACCGATACTGCAGCAATAGTGATATTCAGGGTTACATCGAGCTCTGGACCTGGGGTGGTTCTTAAGAGTTGCCTTGAATTGAGCCCCCTAGACTCAATTCAAGTCCCCTTGTAATAAATTTCTTTCTCTCTGCCTCTATGTCTTTAAATTTCCACATCAAGCAGTCACTGGATGCCAGCTGCCCCAAAGTGCTGGTGCAAGCTTGGGTAACACAGCTCCCTTCCACCAAAGGCAAACTGTACAAACCATCAGCAGCCAAGACTCTCAGCAGCGGGAATGATTGGCACAGACCTCAAAGGGGAAACCGGTCAGTGCAACATCGTGTTGTCTACACCCTCTTAGGGAAATGTATGTCCTTTTAGGAGGAGGAACAGAAAATAAGGAAAAAGGTCATAGCATAATATGGCTGGAGTCCATTGGTGATCCAGGACCCTCCCCAAGGTCAGCCCAAAAATTGAGACTAAGAGAATAATACAACTCAACTCAGATAGACTGAATGAGAGCCTAAGAAACCCAGCCTGAGGCCACGCTGCCCTTCTGGATATAGTTGAGGATATGTGAGGGCAGCCTCACAGAGTTTTGCGCTGTGACATAAATGGAGTAGTTGAGGGTTGGGGGAGCTCCCAGAATGAACAGTTTGGGGGATAATGTGAACAAGTGATAAACTAGAAGAGGCCTGGGGCTTGCAGAGCCCCCAGAATGAACAGTTGTGGGGCTAACATGAACAAATGATGGACCAGAAGAGGCCTGGAATCATAATAAAAGGCTAGACTTGGGAGAAACCTCACGACCAGAGAGCATGCTCAAGACTAATGACTTCAGTGATGGGTACCAATTGGTGCCCAAAAGGATGATTCAAGCTAGTCATACTCAGCAAGGATAAGCACTGGAAGGCCAAGGACAAGATCAGAGCATCCACACCACACAGACTGAGACCCAGAGACAGTCCCCAGATCAAAATGTGACTGATATCTCGTAACTCCATGTGGATTATTTATGTCCTGCAGCATTGGGTAATTTACTCATTCTCTCAGCAAATAATTACTGAATGTCAGTTTTAGGTTCTGGGAATACATCAATGAGCAAAACTTATTTTTTAAAAAATTGTTCTCATGGAGCTTACGTTCTATTAAGGAGAAATAATCAGTTAAGTAACTGAACTCTGTATATGTTTCAAAGACTAAGGATTTACTGATGAATTGGATGTGGAATATGTAAAAGAGATTAAGAATGACTAATACAAAAGAAAAATGCTCGGTAATAAAAAAATAAATGAACTCTTAATATAACAACATGGATGAATCTCAAACAACTGTGTGTAATGAAAGCCAGATAAAAAGGAACATACTCTATAATTCCATTTATATAAAATTCTAGAAAATGCAAATAGTCTATAGTGACAGAAGGCAAATCTGTGGTTATTTGGAGGTGGGGGAGAGGTAAAGAGGGAAGAATTACAAGGAAATTTTTAAAGATGATAACATATCCATTATCTTGCTTATAGTGATGGTTTTGCAGGTGTGGTAATTAATTTTATGTGTCAACTTGACTGGGCCACACAGGGTGTCCACATATTTGATGAAACATTATTCTGTTTCTGGATGATGTTAGCACTGGAATTGGAAGACTAAGTATTGCAGATTGACCTCCCCAAAGTGGACAGACCTCATCCAATCCACTGAAGATCTGAACAGAACAAGAAGGCTGAATAGGAGAGAATTGGAACTGACTGCCTGTCTTTGGCTGCATCAATGTTCTGCCTTCAATATTGGGCTCAGATGAACTGTATTATTGGCTCTCCTGGGTCTCCAGCTTGCTGACTGCAGATTTTGGGACTTCTTAGTCTCCATAAGCAGATGAACCAATTCCTCATAATAAAACTCTCTACCTTCCCTAGTCCTGTCTACTATGTCTCTCCCTCTCCCTCTCTTTCCCTCTCTCTCTCTTTCTGATTTGTCTGTTTTTCTGTCTCTTGGGATCCTGTGTAGAGTTGTTCTCATTAAACACCAGTCAAGTCCATTCACTGTTCTATCTACAAATTTAGTTTCATTTTCTACTTAACAATTTAAATAAACTGAAATACTTCATATATACACATAAATATACATACACCTATATAACATACATATATATAACACAAATATATGTGTATGTTTTATATATATTATATACATACATATATTTATATATTATTTATTTATTTATTTATATATACACACATATATCCTATTGGTTCTGTTTCTCTGGAGAACCCAAAATAATGTAACAGGAATGGGGGTGCCTGGGGGGCTCAGCCTGTTAAGCATCCACCTTCAGTTCAGGTCATGATTTCATGGTTCATGAATTCAAGCCCTGCGTCAGGCTCTGAGCTGATAGTGCAGAGCCTACTTAGGATTTTCTCTCTCCCTCGCTCTCTGCGCCTCCCCCACTTGTGCTTTCTCTTTTCCAAAATAAATAAATAAAATTTTAAAAATATACAACAGGTATATGCATATGTCAAAATTTATATAGATAGATAGATAGATAGATTTTAAATGTGCACAGTTTTAAGGAACTAAAAGCATAGATTTTTTTTTATTTGCCAGGATGGAAAGACTACTCATCAGAATGACTCATGAAGAAGGGTTCAGTTTGGAACTAAAAGAAAAAAACTCTATTCTCTTTATATTCTACACACTCTACTCAAAGTGGTTCACTTCTGACATCAGATATGTGTGGGTTTTCCACACCAACCAATTCTCCAACTTCATATGCTACAATTCAGTCATGACACTAAATACCCAGAGTTAGCATAGACCCCACAAGTTGGGGGCTCACTCCCACAAGACTGCCACTCATTTCAGAGGCCAATCACAAGAAGTAGGTATCCAGGTTACCTACACTTCTGTCTGATTTGGCTATAAATCAAGGGTACCCACAATTCCCTCCTCAAGTGGGATCATTTGCCATAATAACTCACAAAACTCAGGGAAACATTTAGTTATGTATACCAGTTTATCATGTAATAAAGGGTATGATAAAGGATACAGATAAATAGCCATATAAAGAGATACCTAGGGGAGGTCCAGAAAGGTCCCAAGCCCAGGAGTTTCTGTCCCTGTGGAATCTGGGTGTGCGACCCTCCTGGAATGTGAATGTGTTCACTAACCTAGAAATTGTTCTCCAAAGCCCATACTTTAGGGATTTTATGAAGGCTTCATCATGTAGGCAAGAATTATTATTAACTCAACTTCTTCCTCTCTCAGGTCCGAGGATAGGGGATAGAGATATAAGTTCTAAGTTTCTAATCATGGCTTGGACTTTCCGGTTACCAGCCCCCATACAGGAGTCCACCAAGAATCACCTCATTAGAGCAAAAAAATATTCCTATCACCCAAGAACTTCCAAGAGATTTAGGAACTCTGTGTCAGAAACCAGGGTGAAAAACGAAGTATTACAACAAAATATGCTCCTAGCACTAACTGCTTAAAAAATTACAAAGGTTTTAAGAGTTCTGGCTTGGAGCTAGGGATAAAAACCAAAATATATATTTCTTATTACATCACAATATCACAGATACATGCTATGTTAGAGATATCTACCAAACAACCAAGTGAATTGTTTTGTTGGGGACTGTATATTCAAGTCTAGAGTTTAGGACTGAGACAGAACATGAGATATAAATTTGGAAATCATGGCACTGAATAACATTCCTAAGAAAGTAAGTGTTCTTAAAGAACAGAAGTCTGAGAACTGGGAATTCTTTCATTTAGAGCTTGAGAAAAGGAGTAGAAAGACAGTCATTCAAAAGTATTGTCAATAAGGGAAAGAAAAACCAGGATAATATGCTCTATGCCATTGAAAGATATTGCCTCAAATATAAAAGAGTAATCTAAATGGATGATGGCAAAAAGTTGCCTATTAAACTTAACAAAGCAGACGCCCTCATTATGAGTAATTTTTTTAGGGTGAGGTAGGGCAAATATTGGACTGTTGTGGATTAAAGAGAATGAGGAGGGAGACACTGAAGATGGAAAGTACTGATGACTCTTTCTTTAGAGATGTAATACAAAATAGAATAAATAAATGAGGAGCTAGCCAGAGACTGAGATAAAGTCAAAAAATCATTTTCTTTTTAATATGGGAGCAACATATTTGGTGCTGATGGAAATGATCCAGTAAAGAGAAAAACATGATAATGAAGGAGAGAAAGAGAGAATTTCAAGTGATATAGTTTAAGTAGGTGAAGGGAGATGGTGTCTAGTGGACAAAGAGAGGAATTGATCATAGACAGGAACACAGTGATCCACACACAGTAACAGGAAGCAGGGTGAAGTAGATGGGCAGAGAAGTGCATGGCCAATGGCCAATGTGGTGGTGAGAGTTTGTGGAAGTTCTCTTCCGTTTGCCCCATTTTCTTCCAGAAAAAATAAGAAAGCAGTGTCTTTAGCAGAGAGTGACACATGAGGGGAGATGCTAAAGATTTACGCAGAGAAGAGAGTATGACATGGTCATGAACAGATATGAACAAATCAGAACAATGCATCACGAGTTCAGGGCAGTAAGATGGGCCTAGGTGAGATCAGCGCCCAAGAACAGAAGCCCTGACAACACGGCTGTGTGTTTTCCCATAGCAAAATGTGGCTGTGCTGATGTAGACATAGAGCAGTCAGAGGATTATATTTTACAAGGTTTGGTGTTTTGCCAGATAAGTACCACACACCATGCAAGGACAAAACACCTGAAAATGTATCCAAAGGAGGGACTGAAATGAAAGATCATGAAATTAAAATGCGTAAGAAAGTAATTGAAGACCAGGCAGTGAATGAAGGATGATAGGGATGAAAACGAAATAAGACAATAGATTATATATCCCAATAAAGTGGAAGACCTACCGACAGACCTACAGAGTGAGTCAAAAAGATAGGGTATGGTGGTCAGAGGTAGCACATTTGAAGCTGAGATTCTGGAGAACTGGAGTTATCAATAGAATAAGCTCTAGTGTCTGCCATGGGAGTGGTTAGTGAATCAGATGGGGTCGAGCACAAGACCCATTAGTGCAGAACAGATAAATAAATTGAAGGAGGAAGATGTAGAGAGGATACATATAGGCAGAAGCAGTACTGGAGACAGTGACCATGAAACGAATCAACATTTTCAGCAATGATGAGAAATGCCATGGGAATCAATAGAGGACTCTAACAAGGTGTGGTAGAGAGTAGTACAGTCTAATAATGTGAGGTTGTAAATTGTGTCTTTTTAGAGGAAAGAGAGGAAGAATGGTCCAGAAGTGAGGATCAGGATCTGGGTTCCTTTGCTTACAGTGAACCAATAAAATGAAAGGAGATGAAGAGAAAAACACTCCACTGGAGATCATTTGCAGAGAACGATGTCCTCTAGAATCAATTTCACCTAGAGGAAAGGAAAAGATAAATGAACAAAGCAACCATCAGATGAGAGACTGAGTACACAATGGATTTCGATGATAAGGATTCGAGTTTCAGAGGCACATCAGAAATGTTTTAGGATCTGATGAGGGGTGAGAAATGCTATCATAATGAGCCATATGTGGATGACAGGTATAAAAACTGCTGGTGACTGGTACAAACAAGGATATTAACTTAGTTTCAGGAGCCAGCAGCAAGGCAAGGAGTTTCAGTGGAAAGAAGAGCTATGAGGAACTCACTAAGGCCAAGTGGAGTTCTGGGGCCCCTTCTGTAACCAGGGAAGGGGGCTTTGCAAGGAGGAGGGAGATACAGACATCAAAGAATGGGGAACTAAAAGAGAAAGAAAAGAAAAAAAAGAAAGAAAAGAATCCTCATAGGGAGTTCAAACTTTGAGTTGACTGAATACTTACCTGGAAGTGACCTACAAAGCAGGAAAAATAAAAATTACCCTCATAATTTTTAAATTTCTGCTTTACTTGGTCAACGATAGAAATCAGGGCACAGAAAAAGTTTATTTCAGCTATAATATAATATAGAATGCTTCTTCTCTTAATGAACACATGAAAAGTAATGGATGTATTTTGATCACATTACATGTGAGGGCTCATGTAAGATTCTTAAAATTCTGTTTGCAGCAAAATATCTGCATATCACATGGTTGCAAACCTTGGCAAGAATAGAAACAGGGTACCAGTTAGAAGACTATGACATTAATCTAGCAAGAAATTATTGTGGATATGATCACAAGTTTCACATCAGAAACAGTTGCATCAGATTCTAGATATATTTTGATGGTAGGGACAATAGAATGTACTGACAGATGATTATATGAAGGAGGGCTTATGACAGACAGGAATCTGGATACTCCAAGACTGTTGTCCTGAAGAATTAGGTAGCAAATCTATCTTAAAGAAAGGTGTGGGCTGAAGATAAAAATTTGCGTGTCCCTGGTATACAGAAAGAAATAGAAAGACAGATACAGGGACAGATATAGATGTAGTCTTAAGGAAACTGAAATAATGCAAAGAATGAGTATATACAGGAAAGAAAGAAGACCAAGTTTTCGGCCTAAGGCATAGTCTGGGATCTGATAATCCCAACACTTCTCAGTGGTGAAAAACCTAACTAGTGATCATGCTATTTCCTGGCCCTAAAATGAAGTATAGAGGGGAGATAGAAAGGGAGGGGGAAAGAGAGAGAGAGAGAGACAGAGAGACAGAGAGAGAGAGAGAGAGAATCTGAGTGGTATGTTCAAACACTATACAGACTTTAAACATAAGTTTCTAGAGAGGGATACCTTGTTGGCTCAGTCGGCTAAGCATCCAAGTTCAGCTCACGTCATGATCTCGTGGTTCATGAGTTCGAGCCCCGCATCAGGCTCTGTGCTGACAGGTCAGAGCCTGGACCCTGCCTCAGATTCTCTGTCTTCCTTTCTGTCTGCCCCTACCCTGCTTGTGTGAGCTTGCTCTCTCTCTCTCAAAAATAAACATTAAAAAAATAATAACGTTCTATAGAGAATTTAATTGGCATGAGAATATTTTCCTATTATAATGTGAAGATGTAATATAAAGTGAAGAAAGCAGGATAAAGAACTGTATGTGCATTGTGATCCCATGTATTTTTATGTGTAGATGAACATGAATTGGAGTGTGTATATGTAAATATTATGACTTAGACACATCCAAACCACATGTGTTGAAAACGGATTCTTAATTATGCTATCAGAAATCACTTCTTTCGTGAACTCTCTTTAGCAGTAGCAGAAAAATTAAATTGTGTTGTATCCTGACATTTTAGACTCTTTTAATTTAAAATTTTGTCTACTCCAAGTAAATATTCATTACAACTCAAGTATTATTATTTTCTCAGCCATTATTTAGTCATCCTTCTTGAACATTCCTCCCACTGCCAAAGATAACTTTCCCCAATTCTCCTGGGAATTTTTTTCTGACACAATAACATGTAATTTTAATAATCAAAAGAAATTTTAAATGGGTCAGAATACTTGTCCCATCTTCCAAAGTTCTAATCGCAATCAAACAAGGTGATGTGTTAACATTTTAGAAAACTATAATGTGTGCTATAAATATATTCTATTTTCAGCTCATTGGGATGCACTAAACAATTGTTTCAATTTCTGGTTACATTTTAAAGACTGTGATAATGAATCCTATACATGTCTGAGTCCATGTGTGAAACCTGCTTACTAAAGAAAAGTGCATCTCTCTATATACAATCAATCAGAAAAATGTGGAACTTCTCTCTAGAAAGGTTGTATTAGAAATTATCTAGAGAAAGGAGTCAGGGCAGCATGTATAGTTTGAAAATGATCTCAAGATAATACTGATATATGCCTTATCTCCCCTACCACGCAGATTATGAATCACTTCTCTCTGTTATCTATACACTGTATTAGTGTAGCAAAGTAAGTCACCTGAAAGAAACATGAGTGAGCTGTACTATCTCAGACCCTGTAGAAGTGTCTTTACTAGTCTATGATTTCATTTTATATTAGTGTTTGCTCTAGTAAAGAGCCATACAGAGGTATTTCTGCATCTGCTGTAAAACTACTAAATACATTGCCATTAACTTTATTTAATGTCTTTTACCATAAAAATACAAGTGGTAGAGTTTAATGCCAAAGATGTTTACTTCTGTAGAGTCAGTCTTCTATTTATCAGACATTAATAGATAGACAACCTGTCACCTTCCCCTCTTTGGCTTCCAGGAAACAGATTAAATTTCAGGTTTAATTATGGAAATGGCTCACAATTCCTTTTCTTCTCTTTCTGTATATGTTTCCTCATATCTTTTACATCATTTTTAATTTTTTAGCTTCATTTAGCTAAATAGTATTATATGCATTTTTAAGGGAATTTTAAAGTAGAAAAAGTGAGAAAAGATTGAGGTCCAGAGAAATCTCAAATGAATGAAGTAAGGGGGAAAAATAGAGGTTGTGTTAGGGCAACAGTAGTTTAGGGGTCACTTAAAGAATGAGGCAGGAAAAAAAAAAAAAAGAATGAGGCAGGGATGGGGACTGGACCTCTATCAATGAAGAGCAATGAGGAATATAGGAGAGAAGGTGAGCAAGGGGACAGTGGTGGGAGTTACAGAGCATTTTGATTCAACAACCTAAGCGACTCCATAACTCCTGAAAAACTGTGATTGAAAGCAAGGAATGCAAGAGGACAGTAAGTTTAAAAACGATGCCTGAAATTTTCTCAGGGAGAAAAGTGATTTTAGCCAAGTGTGGCTGTCCTGTGAAATTCATCATGTCCCACACGATGTTCACTGGAGGGTAAGAAAGCCTACCTAATACAGTAGGGGGCCTGTCCCAGACACCCCACCTGGCCCGCATCCTTAGAAGGCAGACCACTCAAATGCAAGTTAATTGTTAGTTGCATATACCATGCCATCAGATATTTTGAAACTATCTTTACAAAAGTCCATTTAGACAACTTAGCAATGTATGGAAAGGAAGCAGATGAGTTATTAGAGATCAGTCTGTTCCTTCTTGAATCCTGAATTAATTGTAAATTTATATCGTCACCAGACATACTACACAAGGTGTTGACACTATAGTTTCTTTTGCATTGACCTAATAGCTCTCTGAGTCTGGAAGATCCCTCTGTCTGCAATACCTGTGGCCTTAACATGGCAATGGGGCCCTCAGTCAAGTGACCGCAACTTAGTTCCAATTGTGGAGTCACCATCAGAAGAGGAGGGACGTGCAGTCTGCACATCTCCTAAATTCCTGGTGATGACCTTTAAAATACAATAAAGGCTTCAGGCAATGCTCCAGTAATGAATATATTGACAATAAACTCTCACCATGTTACCATGCTTATTGTGGAGAGAGCTTCTAGTTCTAAAGTCTCAGTGTCCTTTCTCACCCCTCCAGAGCGCCGAGAGTCCTCAGAGCACTACACTACTCATTTTAATGATTTTTCTTTCGCATGATAGATGAAGCTTCGTACATTAATTTGCTGCTAAAATTATTTACATGGTATGTTCTACCTTAAGAAAAAGAAAGGTTCTTTTCTCTCCCAGACCACTGGAAAAGACGGCACCAAGGCAGTTACGCACGGGATATATTTAGAAATTTCCTGTCTCAAACAAAAACAAAAACAAACAAAAAGGCAAAGAAGAAAAGAAATTATCTGTCTCTAATTTTTTTTAAAAAATGACAGGTTTTAGAGGTGGCGAGGGGCATTGTCTTTTTTAGTATGTTGTTTGGATAGATTCTACTGTGAGTAAATAAAACCAAGAGGGGTAGTAGCAGTGCTAGAACACAAAATATTTGTTTGAAAATCACAAAACTAACACACTAAATAGATCCCATAACCTTATGTACATGCATATCTTGTCTTGTTTTAAAGTTTGGTAGAACTATTGTTGCAATTACGGAATTCAGAAATAACTCAATGAAACTGCATAGGAAACCCTTATTCAACACTTTGCTTTGCTCTCCCCTTTCTTTGAGTAAATCTGACGTTATAAGCATAACTGGTTCTCTGTGGACCTCTTAAATAATTTAAAGATGCTGAGCCTTATATTCTACAGCCCAAAGATGCTGACATTATTTTAAATTAGGTTTTTACACTTAAAACGTATTGAAGTGCATTTGGGGGAGATGAAGTTTTGCTACCTGTGCTTTTTTTCTTTTTTTCCTGCAAGAACAGTGTGTAGCAGACAGAGTCAGAATAAAATAATATCTCCATGGTTTATGCTTAATTCTTTAGCTCCAGTCAGATGACATGAGCAACACACCCATGGCAACCTGAAAATTTGAGAATAAATTCTGAATGCAAAAAAAGAGTTGTTTATATGAACTGAAAGAAGCAAAACCTAAATATTTTCTAAGAAAAGCAATAGAGCACTCATAACATTCAATGGATCTGAATTTTGCCATAATTCAAAAGATGTCTGTCACACACAAAGCCGTATATAAGGGACCAGGGAAATGCTTGAAATGTGGTCCATTACTCTCCCCTGTGGCACTAATTTCAATGGAGTTCAGCTATGTCTGAATAATCCCAAACCTAAGAAGTGCACTCTTCTTTGTCAGCACCTTTCTCTGTCTTTATATGGAGGCGGAAACTCAGCCCCATCCTGTTCCCGCATACAACTGCCACATGTGGTTTTCAAGTCCCTGCGCTGAATGTATCTGGGCCAGAGGCAAAGCTCAAAGATGAACGAGGGCTTCATACACTGCTTGGCCTCAATCAGAATTTTCCTTATGTGATCAGGCATATTCCCGGTTGCCGTGCAATGCAAGTTGGCAAGGAAGAAGAGGAGTTTAAAAAAAAAAAAAAAATCAAGAAATGGGCACCTCGCCAAGTTTTCACAGAGTGAAAAATTGGAGCCCCTGAGAGAAACAAATGTTTGGAACTGCTAACCCTTCTGCCCTATCGCATTCCAACTCAGTCAGATGGTCACACCCGTCTCTGCCAGAACATGCCATGCCGTGTTATTGAGCATGGGGACAGGTTTCTAGCCTCACAGGATATGGTATAATGTGCTGGGGAGTCATATGAATTCACATGAAAGATTCTTTTTTTGCTTGTACCTGATGCTTAAGTTTCTCATGTCTCCCTTTTTCCTTTTCCTTGCCCTGCCCCTCTTCTAGATTCATTTCCCACTGGAACCTTAGATCCTGTACTCAAATGATTCTAGTTATTACATTTTACTTGCATGAGTCAGGTTCATGGTCACTAATCATAGATTTAATATCCAATGAGCAAAACTGACTGCAGAAAAGATAGGCATCCTGCTCAACAACAACAACAACAACAACAACAACAACAACAACAACAAAAGAATTAAGCCAGAAGATCTCAAATCTGCTCAGATGGACTGTTTTGACCTTAGTGGGTATAGCAACAAAAAACCCTGGCTAGCAATCATCTTGGGAAAAAAAACTCCAAGTCAGCCAAAAATAAGGAGGAAACATTGGACTTAGATTTTCCATTCGGTGGAGATATGACTTTGGGAAAACCACTTAATATCTCAGACTTGTCTTTCCTCATCTGCCAATGTGTATGATAATGACTGACAGTTCACATCACAAGATTATTAGAAGAGGCAAGTAAGATGGCATGTAAGCAAGCTTGTTTTAGAAATGCAGACCACTGTGTGACGGTCAGGAACTATCATCTGGTTTTTCCCATGAGTACTACAAAGATGTAAAGTTGTCATTCCTTCCAGGGGCGGTTCTCCACAAAGCAGTAGTTAGTTCTTGACTTAAAGCCTTCAACTATAGCTTTGTTTTGTTCTATTTTGGATCTGTTTGAACAGCTTTATCGACACATAATTCATATACTATACAATCCACCCACTTAAGATACATAATTCCTTTTTCACATGTGCACAGGGTTGTACAACCATCACAATCTAATTTTAGAACATTTTTGTCCACACACACACATAAAAATACCCATCTGCAACCACTCCCTATCCCCTCCTGACAAACCCTCACTCCTCAGCCCTAGGAAGCCTTTAATCAATTTGCAGTCTCTATGGATTTGCCTATTCTGGACATTTAATATAGATGGAATTACATGATATGTGGTATTTGGGGATTGGCTTCTTTCATTTAACATAATGCTTTCAAGGTTTCAAGTTGTAGCATGTATCAGTACTTTATTCCTTTTTATGGCTGAATAATGTTCCATGGTATGGATATACCACTTTTCTTTGTCCATTCATCAGTTGTTGGACATTTGGGCTGTTATAATTTCTTGAATACCATGAATAATGTTACTATGAGTATTTATATACAAGTTTTTGGGTGGACATACTTCTATTTTCTTGAGTATGCACCTAGAAGCAAAACTGTTGGGTCATGTGATAACTCTACTAAGCTGTTGAGGAACTTCCAGACTGGTTTTCAATTGACTGCATTATTTAACATCCCCACCAGTAGTGAATGAGGGTTCCAGTTTCTCCACACCTTCTACAATATTTGTTACTGTCTTTTTTATTATAGCCATCCTCGTGTGTGTAAAATAGTATAGCATCATAATTTTGATATGCATTTCCTAGTAACATTGAGCATGTTTGCATGGGCTTATCAGCAATTTGTACATCTTCTGGAGAGAAACACCTATTCAGATCTTTTGGCTATTTGCTAATCAAGTTGTCTTTCTTTTTTTTTTTTTTTTTTTTTTATTTAGCTGTAAGATTTCTTTTTTTTTTTTCAATAAATTCCCTTACCAAATATATTATTGGCAAATGTTTCATTATGTGGGTTGCTCTTTTAATTTCTTTATAGTGTCATTTGCAGCACAAAAGTTGTGGTAAATTATTTTTGCAATCCAAGTTATTTTGATGTAGTCTAGATTTTTTTTTCTTTTGTTACTCGTGCTTATTAATTGTGTTGAATCTAGAAAACTACTACCTAACACAAGGTCAAGATTTATTCTTGGGTTTTTTCTGAGTTTAATAACCCTAATATTTAGATTCATGATACATTTTGAGTTCATTTTTGGTGTGATTTGAGACAGGCATCCAACTTCATTATTTTGCATGGAGGTAATCTAGGTCTCCCTCTTCTATTTGTCAAAAAGATCATCTTTCCTCATGAAATTATCCTGGTACCTTGTCAAAAATCAATTAAGTATATATTTATGGATTTATTTGTGGAACCTCCAATCTATTGATTTTTCTGCCAGTTTTAAAATCAGAAAGTATGAGTCCTCCAACTTCATTCTTCTTTTTCAAAACTCTTTCAGCTATTCTGGGTCTCTTAAATGTCCATATGAATTTTAGGACCAATTTGTAAATTATATTATTAAAATTGGCACTGAATCTGCACATCAATTTGGAGATATTTCCAAATTAACAATATTAAATCTTTTAATTCATGAACACTGAATGTCTACCCATTTATTTAAATGTTCTCTAATTTCTTTTTTTTTTATTTCCATGTTCTATAGCTTTGAATGTACAAGTCTTGCATGTTTTCATTAAATCCATACCGAAATACTGTATTACTTCAGTGCTGTTGTAAATGGAATTGTTGGCTCAATTTCATTCTTGGAATGTTCACTGGTAGTGTGTAGAAATGCAACTGATTTTTGTATACTCACCTTGCATAGTAAAAAACCCATCTGAATTCATTTATTAGTTCTTAATAGTTTTTTAGTGGATTCCTTAGGATTTTCTATATACAAACTCATGTCATCTGCAAATAGAGATAGATTCACTCTCACCTTTCCAATCTTAGATGCCTTTTACTTCTGTTCCTTCCCTAATTACCCTGGCTAGAGCCTGTACGATTGGTGTTTAATATAAGTAAAAGGTTACAGCTTTCTATTTTAAGAGAAAATAGCCGTAGAAAAAAGGACAGTAATGACAAGCACAGAGCAGTAAGCATATTTACTTATTTCCATATTTGTTTTTGTTATGATTGTTTTAGTGGGTTTGGGGTTTTAGTTGTTCATTGTGGATCTGTATTACATTTAAATATGTAGTCCACCTGGAATTTGTGCCCTTGTTTGTTGTTTCTCTTTGTTTGCTTATACCTGACTTTATCTCCACAGGGATATTAGAGGACCTATTAAGCTAACTGTGGAAGAGAAGAAAGCAATGCCACAGCCCCTGTCAGACTTTCAGTTTGTTCAGGTTGTCAAAACTATTCCAGGACCACTCTTGTATCACACCCGGCTTAATTAAATGGTCAGTTAAAATCTGATGCCCACCTTTTTCAACACAGAAACTGTTATCAAGAAAGCTAGATCTCATTAATTTCACAACTTTACAGAAATAGTGATAAGTAGAAAACAATAGGTAATCAAGTCTACTGAGCTGAGTGATCACAATATGTACAAATGGCCATATATGCATCATGAATTTTGAATGAATGAGAGAATCTAAATGTGTTTTTTTTTTTGTTTCCTAATCATGTAGCATGTTGCTAGTTTTCCACTCTGCTTTCACCAGCTCATCTATGCAGACAATTCAATTTTTATAACTGCATGTTTCCTTCAAACAAGTCTTCCAATGTATCTTAATTTATAGACTCCATTTAATTGCTGTTAACTAATCAAACACCACTGAAATAGGAGTCTGTGTTTATTTTATTTTTCTTTAATATATGTACATTTAGAAAATAAATATATTTTCTAATCATTGTAATACATGAAACAAAACTAATATGCATGCAATAGCATTATTTTCACCCTGCTCTCTCCTTCCAATCACTGACCTCCTCCTCCCGTCACAGGGACAAGTAACCTCTGAGAGCATCCTAGTTTGTAATCAAACTTACCAAAATATCTACACATATATAAATTTTTTAGTGTATAGATTTGGGATTTTATAAACACTGGACTCATCCAATACACATTATTCAAACTGTTCTCATTTAACAATATAACATGAACATTATTCCACTTCAAAACAACTAGCTTTAACTGACTGTTTTTCTTGCTTTTTTAAAAAAAACTAATTATTTATTTAATAGCATGCCATTCCCCAATGATGAAAATATAAGTTGTTTTCAGTTTTTAGCCACGGAAAAAATCATCTTTGTACATACATCTTTTTGGGTTTCCTTTTTTTTCTAAGTTGTTTTGTCATGTATTCTGTCCATCATTATTTTGTTCCCCCCTCCAATAATCAATTTGCAGTGGTTTTTTGCATAATATTTATATTGTCTCTAACATATGCGTCTCATTTTTTTCCAGTTCTCTAGTCAGCTTTTGACATTATAAAATTATAATTTAATCCAGTTTTTTGCAACTGTTTACATATTTATTTATTATTATTTTTTTTAAGTTTCATTTACTTTGAGAGAGACAGAGACAGCACCAGTTGGGGAGGGGCAGAGAGAGATGGAAGAGAGGGAATCCCAGGTAGGCTCCACACTATCAGCACAGATCCCAATGCGGGGCTCGAACTCATGAACCCATGATATGATGATCTGAGCCGAGACCAAGAGTTTGAAGCTTAACCAAATGCACCACCCAGGCGTCCAGCAACTGTTTACATAAATGTATCTTTTCCTTTATGCATTCTATGTTTTCCACCTATGATAAAAAGATATATAACAGATGATAGGTAGATAGACTGATGTAGACAGATGGATGAATATACATTATGTTGACGAGGCAAATACAGTTTTTGGAAGGACACACTGGTATTTGGAAATAATGGTTGCCTGGGAGAAGAAGTGAAAGAAAGCTGCTTTTCCCTATGTGTCTCCATTCACTATTTGAATTCCTAGCATATTTAATTAGAATTGTATAATGGCAAAGGGCGTAATCTCAGAAGTGAGTAGGCCGTATTCAAATCTCTGCTCTGACACTAACTGTGGGAAATAGATCCATTTGCCTCTCTAAATTCAGACACTCCCCCAGAATTTTTCCTGAAAATCCATTACTCTCTTCATCACTTTCAGTGCTTGTAAGCATTTTTAACATTTTCTATTCATTGTAGTTGTTTTTCAGCTGTATATTTTGCCCAAATAATCAAACTCATTATTACTTGAAAAGTCTTGCTTCTGACTTGAATAGTAATGATTCTAAGTAGTGCTTTGAGAGTGAGCTCAGTACACACACACACACATATTCATTAAATGTCTACTTATTCATGTTCTATGAAAGGTTTTTATGATGAATAAATATTAAACTTAATTCAGTATCTTTTCAATATCCATGAAAATAGTCATAGAATTCTACTTTGACTTATTGTTCTGGGTAATTATAGTAACATATTTCATAATATTTATTTAACTTTAAATCACTTGGCCTGGACTTCACATGGCAACCTGCTAATATGTTTATTTAGAAGTTTGCACTAACATTCATAAGTGGGAAAGTCTGCATTAACATTCGTAAGTGGGATTGGTCTGCAGCTTTTATTGCCTAGTTTCAGTTTCAAGGTTATGTTGATTTCATAAAAAGATTTTGAAAAAAAAAAAGCAAAGATTTTGAATCTTTAATCATTCTCTATGCTCTGGAACAAGCTGAACACATTAGACATTTCTATTTGTTAATGGCTGGGTAGAATTCACCTATTAAACTCTGTGGTTTAAAGCTTTATCAAAGGAGGTAGCCCTTTGAAAACTATTAATTTTTTTCTACAGTAAATGGCTTACTTCAATTTTTATAAACTATCATCAATTTCTTATATTATCAATTTCTTTCAAATAATATATATAAATATATATATGCATATAATTAACCAAAGTGTTATCTTACTCCATGCTAATCATTTCTTAAAACTTTTTGCTATCTATCCTTCTTTTTCATATTTGGTCACTTAAAGCCAAATCTATTTATTTTTAATTTCTATAAGAGAATTGGTTCTTGGATTCACATAATAGTTCTCTCTTTCTCTTTCCTTTTTTTCCTTCTGTATTTTAGAGCACTGACTTCTTCCTAAAGGCTTTGAACATTCTGAGTCGAATATAATTTATTTTTTAGGTCTTAACAATATAGCTATATAAAGGCTATGGGTATGATGAACTGTCTGTCATTCTTCCATAGGTTCTGATACAGGGTACTGTATCATTTATTTTTTGAAATATTTTATAACTATTTTAATTTCTTCTGTGGCATAGGAGTTGTTTAGAAAGATTTTTTTAACCTATTCTTTAATTTCCGGGGCAGTGCTTTACTTTTCCTATAAAAAGTTATATAGAATCATTAATTGGCCTTATGAAATTAGGCAGGTTTCCATTTCTCTCTCTCCCTCTCTCTCTTTTTAACATGATTAATCAAACTCAGAAAAAAGTAAAAGTCTCAAGACATGTGTTTTTATTTCTCGTATATCATATCTTGTTGTGTTTTGTTTGCAATTACATGGGATTTTTTTTCAATATCATTATTTTAGAATTGGGTTTATTTCCCTCATGTTATTTGACAGAACAGAAAGGTGTTAGTCCATATCATCTCATTGTATCATTTCTTTTTTAATGCAAATGAGACAGCACCGCGATTGACTGAAAGGTTCCATCAGATAGAACGAGAGGGTGTAAAATACCATTAATGGCAAAGAATAACAAAATTCACAGAGAAAGTTATGTGAAGCAGGGGCAACAGCAGCAGAACCCCCAGTCTCGAAGGTCCTCATGTCCCCAGTTAGGGGCATAAAGTTGCTCTGAAGATCAAGGGCCAGGAGTGAGAATTTCTCTGTGTTTTTGTTTTGTTTTGTTTGTTTTGTTTTAAGAGAGGAGTTTCCCTTTGCCATAGTTTAGAAAATCTGGCTCCTTTCCTGCCTGCTCACCAGATACACAAAACTGGTACAACACAGCCTTTAGCACATCCCTCAGTATTTAGGAGGAGGTAAGTAGAGCAAAGATCAGTCTCCCAGGTGTATCATCCCTCAGCCGAACCAAATGGAAGGCCTGCCTGAAGTCTATTTCGGCCGTCCCCTTTAATGATTGTAACCTTGAATTCTGCTTTGTCTGAATTCTTGCCTTCCTTCCTTGCTTCTTTTTCACTTTTACATTTGCCTGTTACATCTCTATCAATATTTTCACATGTTCAACCTTTATCTGTCACTTTGTTTTATGGGTCTTGCTTAAAAACAACAAAATATTGAATTTTCTTTTTTTTTATACCATTCTGATTATTTGATATAAAAATACAGGCAAGTTTGCTGATGTAACTAACATACAAGGCATTATTCACTCCATCTTATTTACTTTTTAACAGTTACTTACTATTTAACACATTTTATCATTAGTTTCCCTTACTTTCATTAATTTTTCAGCTGAGTCCGCTTTCTGTTCACTTCCTCTATCTCTTTCCTTCCTGTTAATTTTACAGTACTTCTGTGCACTTCAGTTTTACTAACAGCGATAATGAAGCCTATGTTAGTCCATTATTTCATCAAAATTAAATAAAAACTGTGGTCTTTCTCTAATATCTGATGCTTAATTTTCCCACCTCCCACAATTTCACTGAGCCCTTTGGAATAGAGACTTCTTGTGAATAGAGCAGTCCAAGATGGCAGAAAAGGATCTCCTCCTTTTCCAAAAATATGCAAATGCTACAAACAAAATCACCCACCACTTAAAAAAAAAAAACTAGAAAAAGTTGACATCAAGGGAACTACCAGAAATGAAGAGAGACCAAGGAATCAGATTATTTTGTTTGGCAAAGCTGGGGGTGGCTTACAGGGGTGTCGAAATTGAGGTTTCAAAGCCTGCCTGGGGAGCCTGGCCAGGACACAGGTTCACCACAGGGGATGAGCTGACAGGACAAAGGGCAGCGCTGTTTCTGTTTCTGAAACTGGGAATTGAGAACTCTCCCTACCTGCTTGAAGAAGGAAGCTGAATGCTTCTTTCTTCTTAAGGCCGCGAGCAAAAATAGATCCATCCGTTAAAAATCAGAAACCCAAGAAGGTTCCTTTACTGCAGAGCTTCTCAAACTGGATACAAATCACCTAGGAATCTTACTAATAAAATCCAGGCCCTACTTTGGTAAGGCTCAAGATTCTGCATTTCTAACGGGGTGCCCACACTTGAAGCAGCAAGTGTCGGTCTGAATAAACACTACCCCTGGGAAATGTGGAGACGCAAGTTACTATAAAAGCTGACCTACTGTGAAACCTGCACTAACAACTGTAAAAACACACTATAGGGCACAAAGGACATCCATTGCAATCTCCTCTTCCAAGTTGAGTTCAGAGTCAAAAATTTTAAATTTACAACAGAAACCGGTCAGTAGACCTAACAAACGAAAAATGGGTATTTCAAGCCAGGCCAACCAGCAAATCAAAAACTGCTTATTTGTCAATAGGGATACTTTTATCTGTAAGTAACAGAGAAAAACAAAGACTAGCAGCTTAAACAATCAGTACATTGATTATTTCATATAACAAAAGTATAAAATTAGGCAGCTCAGGTTAACTCAGCAGAATGGCGGCCATAGGATTCTGGCCATAGGATTCTCTGTGCTGTTATCCTCAGCAAGTGGGCTTTTCACCCTCCAAGTTTTCCTTGAATACCCCCCCAAATAATTACCACCATTCCAAGCAACACATCCTTACTTGACTCTGTCCAAAACAGAAAAAGTAGGGAAGGGGCAGTTCTTCTCCTAGGTCCCTCTCTTTCCATCAGGGCAAGAGCTCTTTCCCCAAAGTCCCTGAAACTACTAGGGAAGTCTTACCCTGAGTCTTGTGAGAATGTGTCAATACCTCCCTCTCTACAACAACTACTGGCAAAGTATGACTTTGCTTGGCCCAGACTAGTCAATGGTTCATCTCCTGGTGTTAGAGAGGGGTTGGCCTTCTGGAAATACATTTCTCATTCTCTGATCAATCTCTCAACATAATTGGCATTCTGTTCACTAAAAAGGGAATGGCTATTGGTTAGGAAACCAACATTGTCCAATCTTTTTTTTTTTAAGTTTATTTATTAATTTTGAGAGAGAGAGAGAGAGAGAGTACATTCAAGAGCATGAACGGAGGAGGGGCAGAGAGAGAGAGGGAAAGAGAGAATCCCAAGCAGGCTCCACCCTGTCAGCAGAGAGCCCGACATGGGGCTGGATCTCACGAACCATGAGATCATGACTGGGCCTGAAACAAAGAGTTGGACCCTTAACCAAGCCTGAGCTATCCAGGCACCCTTGTCTGTCTCATCTGATGCTCATTTTAAAATTTTCAATTTCTGAATTTCTCTGATGTCTATTTTGGCTATCTGGGGTGAACATGGGGTTGTTTCAGGGTGCCAATGAACATAAAACCTAGGATTTGGATGATAGCCACATTCCTATCTGATGTCCCAATATGTCTTATATCACTGTTTAAGTAAGATTTGTATATAATCAACTTACAGCATAGAAATGAAAAAAGCATTTTATATTTGGGGAGTGACACAGGAAAAAAAAAGAAAGAAATATATTTTAGAACATTTTTAGGACAAATGCCAAAGTGTACATATGATATTACTTAAATTTTAGATAATCCTTTTTACATATATACATGTTATATGACTTTTTATCCTTTCGATGAGATAAATTTTTAAAAAATGAATTTAGTGACAGTATTTCAAGTTTTGACAGCAGCCTGATAACTGTTCAAATCATAATGCCTGAGAGTTAATCAAACAAGAAATAAAATTTCAGTGACAAATCATAAGACTACTAAAGACAATCCTTTTATTAGAAGTAATAATTCAAAGAAGGTTGCCTGTCTTCTACTCCCAACACACAATCTACAGGAAAGTGTAATATTAAGAAACTTGAGGAAGTTGATCTGGCAGGTCACAGACAGGTGTCAGTGAGATTTGTTTTCTTTGTTTTTCAGAGAAAACTAGTTTTCAGAACTGGAACATACAATCAGGGAAAACTAAAATGCTTTAGGCTAACTACAATCTCTACCCTCTTAAGATTTTTTTAGCTGTTCTTTTGTTTTGTTTTGTTTTTCTGTTTTTTGCTTTTTGTTTTGTTTTGTTTTCCATTTTGTTCCGGGCTAAGTCACATGTTTCCTCTCAAAGGTCATGATGCCTCGGAGATAGAACAAGATTAAAATACCTCCAAACTCTATTTGCGACTTGGATAGAAATGCCAGGTACTCCCCATTCTTCTCAAATTCGACCTCCTCCACAATTCAAATGATCAACAGCAAGCATTTGTTCCATTCCTCACAAATACTGTGTGAATTAAAGATAAAAATCCAAATTCCAGGCCTGCCCTCAGCATACTGTCTTTTTTGAGTCCCATCACAAATTTAGAGTTGGCTAATTTCTTTTTTTGCTTTGTTGGGGTATGTAATAATAAGGACATAGACCTTCAGATGGGGAAAAAACAGGTGGCTGATGTTTCTAAAGCTAGCATATGTGTAGGCTGGAGATTGGGACTTCAAGCAGAGGATGCCACTTGGAATGTGAGGTAGGATTTGGGGAAAGCTACAGGGGTAACTATATATATGGCAATTAGTCAAGAGCATTTTGTCAAGGTCATGTAGCAGTAATTCCATCTTGTCAAGGACCTGTGTGTTTAGTTCTGTAAAAATATTAGATGAGGAATAATGCTCTTGGTCTTTCTGAAAGATCCAAACTTGGGTGTTTTCATTTATTAGCACAATCAAACAAGTAATTCATTGTAAACTCATTCTGAATGTGTTCCATAGGAGCGCATACATCATTTAAAACTGAAAAGCTCCCTGATTATGGAGAAACATTGGAGAAATGAAAGAATGCTTTAGATTTATATAGTACTTAATAGTTTGGGAAAGAGTTTTTAAAAAGCTGAAAAGAGAGCACACCCATCACAAAACCTTGTGAAAAGAAGAAAGCGGGACTCAGAATGGCTGACTTTCCCAAGGTTGGCCACCTAAGAAATCTTCTAGACAGGGGCGCCTGGGTTGCTCAGTCGGTTGAGCATCTGACCTCAGCTCAGGTCATGATCGCACTCACAGTTTGTGAGTTCAAGCCCCGCATCAGGCTCTGTGCTGACAGTTTGGAGCCTGGAGCCTGCTTCGGATTCTATGTCTCCCCCTCTCTCTGCCCCTCCCATGCTCATGCTCTGTCTCTCTCTGTCTCTCAATAATAAGTAAACATTAAAAAAAAATTTTTTTAAAGAAATTTTCCAGACAGGAGCTAGACCTTCAGTCTACTCTTCAGGTTAAAGATCTTCTGACCCCAGCTCCAAAGCACTTTCTAGTTTACATAACACTGTGAGGTTGATATTTAAAAATAACACATTTTGGAAAAGTGCACTCATTAAAAAGAACAGGGCTGGAAAAAGGGCACCAAGGGTTTTCTGAGTTGGATTTCCTTTCCCCAGAATGAAGTGGGCAAATAGAGTAGGAAGAGTATTCCTGTCTTCCTCTCTGTCCCTCTATCTCCTTTCTCTCCTCTTTGCACTATTTATTTTACCTTTTTCAAGAAAAACGTTTACACTAAACTGAATTTCCTCACGCACATGTCAGTATTCTGTAAGATAATTACTTCTATTCACATTAAAGTGGCACATATTATCATTTGTTTCTTCTCAAATTTCTACACTTCACCTCATCTCATCAGGGTGAGCTTAAAACTCAACATTGATGGCCTCATGTCTTTGGAAACATTTCATATTTTAGAAAAGGAAGACTATAATTAAAATTTGCTGCTGTTTTTTTTAAAGGAAAACTGTAATCAAAGATTTCTGTCATTTTAAATACCCAAACCAATGAATTAACTTCCAAAATTCCAAACAAGATGGCAATCAGAAATCTTAAAACCGTGTTGATGTTGACACTCTATTTCAAAGATAAACTGGTTACTAAACTATAAAACACTTAGGTAAGTTATAATCCCACTTAGTTGTTTTTTTGTTTTTATTTTACCCTTTTTCAATAATTGGGGTTCATTAATTGTGTCATACACCAATATAGGCTATATGCTCAAACAGAAGAGAATTTCAATGAAGAATGTACTATAATCATGCAAATTTCCCACTTTTCATATTCATACACCTTACACTCAACAAACCCCATTTCCTAGTGTCAGGGACACACCTCAAGAATATCTGGTAGGAGAAGAAGATAGCAGAGTCTGCAAACCCTTCAAACTGAAATGTTAAAGAAAATTAGGAAACATGGCAAAATTGTACAAGCAAATATGGTGCTGTCTCTCTGAGACTAGAGGGCACACCTCACTGGGGTCAGTAAAAACAATGATGTCACCTGACCACAGAGCCCAGAAACAAACTGATAAAAAGTGAATCCAGGATCCCCCTGACAGCTCCCTTGACTTAATTAGGGGCAGCATGTTCTGACTGTACAGAGAACAGCAGAGTGATGACATGCTCCTTCAGGTGCAACCAGACAGGTTCCTGTGCTGTGTTGAGAACTCTGGGGTCTTAGGGAAGCCTAGGGGATCAGGGACCGACTACAGAGCTACCAAGGAGCAGAGGTGGCTACATGTCAGTGTGCAACAGAGGGTGTTGACGCTGCTGTGGGAAATGACACACATCCCTGGAACTGTTTTACTTTTCTAAAATAAAATACAGCTTTTGATGTTTTATATATATATATATATGTGTGTGTGTGTGTGTGTGTGTGTGTGTGTATATGTGTGTGCGTGTGTGTGTGTATATATACGTGTGTGTGTGTGTGTGTATGGTTCTCTCCCTCCCTCTCGTATTTCAGTTAGCTTTCCAAACAGGCACAGACATAGGTGGAACAAGAGCCAGCCTCCTGGAAGTTTCTGTGGTTGGGAACTTTTACTACCTCTACTGCTGCTGGCACACCCCTGCAGAGAACATCCCACAACCAAGGCCATTTGAGACAATATTTGAGACAATAAAGCTCAAGGTATTCTCCTTTAATTAAAAAAGGAGGAACAAGAGGAAAGTCTCAATGCTATGATTTCAAGAAAGCCAAGGGACCCACTGCTTCCATATTTCTTCCACTACCACTCCCATGTGGAGGTACACAACATCATATCTGAAATTCTCATAAGTAACAAACTATAGCAAACCCTAGGACTTGAAGGTGGATGAAGAGAGAAGAAAGGTGAAAGTATTCCAAAGATATCACAGGGCTGGGGGAGGAGGGGCAAGGAGGGATGAGTCTGGAAGGGCAGGATGTTAGCACCTGACCCTGGGGAGACAGGGGCCTGGTCTAGGGAGAAGTCTGTTTTGTGCAGAATTTTCACTTATATTAGAGTCATCTGCACCTCATTAGGAGAGCAAGGAGAGGGTGGTGACCATTACTGGAATGAAAATATACAGACAGTAAGCCCTCCAAACTCAACGGGGAAAATCTGAATGAACAATATCTTGATCAAACCAATAATAACTGAGAAAAAGGAAAATGAATCAAACAACTGAAAACATCAAAAATAGGAAGAAATGAAACCCAAAACACTAAAAAAATCGACTGGACTCATGTATTCAAAATACAGTTAGGTTAAAAAGCAAAAACCAACTTAAACACTCAAATCAATATAAATAAAGGGATAAGAAGAAAGATACTAGACGAAAGTAAATTTTAAAAAAGTATTCTGTTTATCTTACAATTTTTAAATGAGTTTTTTATTCTTTGATATGATACAACCACATTTGTTTTCATAGTAACATTGAACACTAATAATTAATTAAAATGGAGACTCTAAGAAGGGAGTTCTCAAAAGTGTGATTCCAACACCTTGGAACTCTTTAGAAATGCAAATTCTAGGAAGCCACCCCAGACCTCTAAAATCATAGATTCTGGAAAAAAGGACCAGGGATCTGTTTTTAACAAGCCCTCCTGGTGATTCTGTCTTTTTTAGGATTTGAATGAGCCTATGGATGTAATACTGGTTTTAGTAGCCTGAAGGCAGCCCTCTACCAAAGAGACACTGATATCGGATGTAGTGAGGGAAAACATAACAGGGCTGATAGGCAGGAAATGGTAAAGAAATTTGAGGGAATATGGATGAGCCACAACTATATGCTCTAGCTCCCCAAACAAACTTGATTTTTTTTAATAGCTTTAGAGAGAGAGAACAAAACACTGTAGTCTTCATATTCTCAAGAAAGTTGTCTAAGACTTTCAGTTCAAGCAGTCTTGGATTTGAATCCCATTTCTGTTATTTACAAATTGGGATGCCACTGGGGCACCCGGGCGGCTCAGTCAGTTAAGCGTCTGACTTCAGCTCAGGTCATAATCTTCACAGTTCCTGAGTTCAAGCCCTGCGTTGGGCTCTGTGCTGACAGCTCAGAGCCTGAAGCCTGCTTCAGATTCTGTGCCTCCCTCTCTCTCTGCCGCTCCCTGACTTGTACTCTGTCTCTCTCTGTCTCTCAAAAATAAAAACATTACAAAAAACATTTATAAATTGAGATGACATTGGGCAAATGACTTAACTTCACCAAGCCTCAGTTCTTTCATCTATAAAACACAGAAATTTTTTGTGAGAATTAAATGAGCTAAAGTAATAAAGTATCACATTGCCACACTTAGGAAACTTAAATCATGGTAGTTATGGTAATAATAAACATACGATGATGGCTAGCCCAAACTCAGTGTCTAGAAGTGCCTTGATATATTGACTTTGTATTCCTCATAGCAGTCTTATGAGGTACATACTATTAGCATCCCCCTTTTACAGATGAGTGAACTAAGGCATAGAAATACTGGCTGAAGGGTACCAGCTGGCAAGTGACAAATAGATCTCTCACAAGCAGGCTGCCTATCCATCATCAGGGATGATGATGCTAAAGACGACTATATGGCCCCTCCTAGGATGACCAGTCAAGACATTCTAACTTAATTTATCTTTCCACTTGGTTTTCTACCTCGGAAGTTTATTTATAAAGAGTGGACTGCCTACCTAGCAGGGTAATAAACCAGTAACGCCAAGCCAAGTCTCTTCCGTTAATACACAGGATGTCTGAAGATTTTGTCCCATCAATTGTCCTCTTATTTACGGTCCACTCAGCCAGTGTTTTGGTGCAAAAATCTGTCCTTAGCACTACACAGCACATTCAACTGTGCATACTCTTTTACCACTTCTCCTGTCTAGCTGAGAGGCATGATCTCTCCCCTCAGCCTCTCTCAGGCTAGATCATCAATTTCCTCTCATCATCGCCCTTCCATTACGCTCTTCTGGCAAACACCCAGACTGGATAATTTTTTTTTACTCTGCCTAAACTGGTCCTGCAGAGGGTTGGTGAATAATTATACAACTATTATGTGACAGAGCTCAAAAAACACTTACCAAATCAGAAGCACATAGTCAGCGCACACAAGAAAATGACAGCTCTTATTACTTGCCAATTTTCTTTCATTCCTACCAGTAGCTATCTCAGGCATACTCTGTTCTCCTCTCAGCAAATGACTTTCAATCACGTAAGGATTCCCTCAGCTTCCTGTCACCAAGAAGGCTTACTTGCACCCACACTTAACAATTGTGATTCCCCTATAATTGGGTAACTTATCTTGAAGAAATGACCCAAAATATGGGAAACACAATGATCACAAGATTTTCACTGAAACATATTTTATAATTCAAGAGGTTAAAAGTAAATTAGGTGAGCACAGGTAAAAGATTGATTAAATCAATTATAGTATATCTGCCTGATTGAAAACAACACAAGTTTTAAAATAAATTAATTATGAGGCAATACGGCAACACATAAAAAAATCCTTCTTAAGCTGACTTTAATAAGAAGGAACAAAATTGTTATAAGTACATCATGATTCCAACAATGGAAAATGTACCATGTGAATAAAAAACAAAAGGAATAAAACCCACAAACGTTATACTCGGTTTAATATCTGAGTGTTGGGATTATGATTGATATCTTCCCCTCTCTTTGCCAAACTCCCTGTAATGTTGTGACATTGTTTTCACAATTAAAAAAAAGAGAGAGACTTTTTTTTTTCCATAGACCAGACAATTCTTACATAAGTTATGACATATCAGTAAACCTGCCAAGTTTTTGCAGCCTTTCTCACATTTAACGAATGTATTGAGGGACTGTGCATCTTTAGCCTGAAGATGGCTGGGGGGTAAATAATTTTTTCATTTCCAGCTGACATCTCCTAAGTTTCTTCTGTTTGCAGAACCTTCTATTAAGCTTGAGACTAGTCAACGAGTGAATTAGTGTTGACTTTGATTGGCATAAATGCCGTATTTATCTTCTCAGATATATAATCAGGAGACAGCTGTCTGGCCACACTGATTACTAGGCATATCTAAGGTTAATGTAATATCCAAGTTTGAAATCTTGCGTATTAGAGATAAAATCTGAAGCCCTCTGAAATAGCAGGTCTCATTTATTCTACCCTCAGCTTTCAGAAAGAGGCTGCAATTCATTAGCATACACATCAGAGCAAATTTAAACTAAAATATATATTATATTTATCAATGTAATTAAAGAAGTCTTTCTAAAAGTTACACTGTCACGTGGTATTAGCAATAGTCTGATCAATGAAAGGGTGAAGAGGAATCCAAAAGATTGACTACATCAACTACGGTACCCATCAAAAGCAAATACACACAAAAAAGTGTTGTATACAACATAGCTTCCACATCTGCTAATCAAAACAGCCTTTTTTTTTTGTTTACAAGTTTTGTTTCATGTTCTTTCCAAGGGTGGATGGATTATAGGACAAAGTGACTCTCAGTGACTCACATTCCTGAATGTCATCGTTCTTTTTTAACATCCACCCATGCAAAGGGGGTGCAAAAACTATTCAGGATTATCTAGGGCCTGTCATCTTGATGAGGTTTTACAATTCAACTGTAGATTGGTGTTGTTGGAGTCAAAGGGACAGTGTGAGGGGTAAACAAGAGTGAATCAGATTTTTCTCTGGGCCTTTTCAAATAACATTCATCCACTGGATGTTCCTATTTACCCCAATTTCCCCAGTTCGCGGTGCCCTCCGCCACTCCAACGCCAGCCCTACTCCATCAACATCACTGTGATGATGGTATGATTTCATATTGGTCCAGTGTGCTGGCAACAGATAAACAGTTGGGAACTCCTAATTTAAAAGACCAGAAGAATATTAACTCCTTATAGAGCACACAGCTTAGAGCTTTGAAGATACCAACAAGATGGAACTATGTATGAAGCATACAAGGCTATAAAAGGAGATTCTAAAACAGTCTGAGGAAGACTCCAATTAGAATAAGCTGTTATTGATGTTAGAACAGAGGTGTCTGTTCCTTTAGAAGCCTGTCCTATATTTATTGTATGTTTGCTTCAGTCTGAGAAGTGTAGACTGGGAAAACAGACAAAGAAGTGTGTTCAAAGGACAGTAGAGACTCACAGGACAGATGAGAAGGGTGGAGTTTCAGATTAGGAGCTAAACTTCCAGGAAAGATGTATAAATTTCCCAGAAACCAGTCTTATGATCATCTGACAGAACTGCCATCAACAACTATATGCTAAAATTTATACAGCCACAAAGAACATGACTCCACTGCCATCACCTTGGTCCCACACTGGTACCACTTCTACACCAGATACTTGACATTGGTCACAAATGCTTCAGGCATCTGACAAAGCTTCCTCTTGAAAGGAGACTCACACTACTTAACCTCCCAACCCAACTAATCAGTAAATGCATCTGATTTGTAAAGCCATAGTGACGTACTTGTATCCTACCTGCAAGAAATTTTCTGGCTTCTACATAAGGGTGCTCTGACTCACAAGTAGAGAAATACTCTAGTAATCAAAAAGGTGCTTAATAGTTGGTAGATGGAAGTGGTGGGGGGCGCCTGGGTGGCTCAGTTGGTTGAGCATCCAGCTCTTGATTTCAGCTCAGGTCGTGATCTCACGGTTTGTGGGATCAAGACCCATGTTGGGCTCCATGCTGAACGTGGAGTCTGCTTAAGATTCTCTCTTTCCCTTTGCCCAATAATATATCATTATTATTGTGGGGTTGTATAGTATAATAGCTGTTATTCAGCCCACGTGGGGGATTGAGGAGTATGCTATGATTTTTCGTAGCTGTGTTTGGTTAAGTCCTCCTCACCCTCAGACTAGGACTGATATGATAGCTATTGTTAGTAGTAAGTTGGGGTTAACGGCAGGTGAGATTTGGTAGAGGATTGACAGCGGTGCAATTTTTTGCCAATTAATAGGATTAGGCCTGAGGATATAGAGATTCCTTGTGTGACTTCAGGCACTCAGTGCTGTTTGGGGAAAGATCTGTTTTGCTTAAAAGAGCCAAGGGACAGCAGAATAAGTGATAAGCTCTATAAACTCACCTACTTCTGAAGGGACTGGCTGCCTTGAGAGTAACTACTGTTTCTTGAATTCTTTCTGTGTACCACACAGTGCAAAGTAACCCCTACCCAGAACCTACACAAACCATCAGTTATTTACAGATGAATAGATGAGGCACAGAGAAGTTGGATGACTTGCCCAAGGCCACACAGCTAGGATGAAATGGGATCGTGACCCAGGAGGAAGCCTGGTAAATGTTAGGTATTTCATCTGAACTACCTCCACCTTCAACCCCAGGCCTCTCTCTCTCTCTCTTTTTTTTTTTTTTAATGTTTATTTATTTTTGAGAGAAAAAGACAGAGTGTGAGAAGCAGAGGGGCAGAGAGAAGGAGACACAGAATCGAAGCAGGCTCCAGGCTCTGAGCCATCAGCACAGAGCCTGATGCAGGGCTCAAACTCGTGAACCACGAGATCATGACCTGACCTGAAGTCAGATGCCCAACTGACTGAGCCACCCAGGTGCCCCTCCCTGGAGTCCTCTTAAGGGTTAGCAATACTTCACTCACGGGGACTGCTGGCCACAAGCTCTGTGCTGACACCAGCCACAAGGTAAGACACTGGTGTCTAAATAGAGGGAAGAGCAGCAAAAAGAAACACAAATTCAGAGGAACAGCATCCAAAGAGATGATTCCAGAAAAACTGTGAGACAAATAATATGCCAGGGGAGTGCTCTTCAAATTTTTTTTTTGCTCATATATTCCCTAAAATAAGTTTGAATATCTATGTACCACTCCTACATTTTCTAAGTTGATGTTCAAATTTTTTCATTATAAGCTGAAATAACTGAAAAGCATACAACTTCCAGTACATTGTAAATATTGATATTTCAAAATAAAGCTCTCATCAATTTTCAATGCATCCAATGGAAACTATAAACATTGCGATCTATTTTAAACTTACACAAACATGCTACTCTTCACCATTTGGAATTTTACCTTTTCCTTTTGAAAAGGCACCATACTTATCCATGCCAAAAGTATGTTGTATGTATTAACTGGAATTTAAAGTTTATTTTATTCCCCATGACCCTAAATCTCTAATATTAACTTCTTTTGAACTGCCATTTTTTAGTAATAAAAACTGATTAAAAACTACACAAACATATAAATAAGTTTGAAATGTCGAGATGATTAAATATGGCTAAGATTTTATTGGAAATGCATGAATCCTTAATGAGATAAATGGAGATTTTTAAAAAACTGTCTATACATCTGTAGAACAGACTGCTTCATATTCTGTGGTTTCAAATAGAACTTATCACCCTTTACTTTCAGTTTTGCTCCTCTGGCTCTCACATTTCCTCTGTCTTTTTTTTTTCTTTTTTTTTAAGTTTACTTATTTTTGAGAGACAGTACAAGCAGGGGAGGGGCAGACAGAGAAGGAGAGAGAGAATCCCAAGTAGGCTCTGAGCTGTCAGCCCAGAGCCTGATGGGGGGCTCAATCAAGTGAGATCATGACCTGAGCCAGAATCAAGAGTCAGACACTTAACCAACAGAGCCACCCAGGCACCCCCACCCTGCCCATGTCTTTTAATGAACCTTTGGACTGTCCAACTCACAATTATCACAGTCATGAAAAGTATGTTCTTCTCCCACCATTGTCCACCAACATCCAATTAATTTTCAAGCTCCATCTGTTCTGGGTCTATGTTGAATTTCTTCTTTTGTGTTACCTTATCTCTGCCACTACCCTGGATTTCACTGGCAGTTACCGACTGGTCTTCTTCCTTCCTTTTTCCTTCCCCTAATCTAATACACATATTGCTACCAAGCCAATCCTGCTTGTCCAAAGTAAACTCAAGCCTTGTGACTGCTGTGCTTTAAAACCTTCTATCATGTCACCATTACATAAAGAATTCCCTCCAAGTAGTTTGTCTTAGAACTGCTTGCTCAAGGCCAACCACAATGTGGTGTTAATCTTCCTCTCTGTTCTTAGTTTCTGCTGTTCATATCTGAGCAAGTACATACCAATGCTTCTCAAACCCAGAGCACATATACCCATGGCTATGACATACTCACTATACCAAGGTGTATGTGTAGCCACAGGATAGTGGCATCTTCCTGAAAACAATTTAAGATACTATTTATATCAAAAACAAAGGTACTTGTATTATAGAATAAAATGCAAACTTTGTATGAATTATTAGGAAAAAAGGTCAGGCTTCAAAGAAATGTCAATCCTGTAGCTGGCCATCTCTGGCTACACTACCATATAAACTACATGTTATTTTTAAAACGTAATTATCTAATTATCACAGCAAGATATGAGTTTATAGATACTTTGACCCACTTGTGAGAAATAGATTTATAGACACCCATTTCCTCTGATGTCAGGAAACTTAATGTTACCAGTTGAAAGTAAATTTAGCTCCTTCTGCTTTTAATTCCATTCCCTCTAGATAAATATGCTGTCAATTCAATATGTCATGTTCCTCTTGGTTATTTGTATACTCCCAGGGAAGTTTTAAGGATCACTCTTAAGGGGCGCCTGGGTGGCTCAGTTGGTTAAGCACCTGACTCTTGATTATCGGCTCAGGTCATGAACCTGTGATCATGAGATTGAGCCCTACATCGAGCTCCACACTGCATGTGAAGCCTGCTTGGGATTCTCTTTCCCTCTCTCTCTCTTTCTCTCTCTTTCTCTCTCTCTCTTTCTCTCTACCCCTCCCATCTGCCCCTCTTCCCTACTCATACACTCTCTCTCTCGCTCTCAAAATACAAACATTAAAAAAAATCACTCTTCATAAACTGTTACCAGCTATAATACTATTTTTTAATCATCTCTTACTTCATTGTACCACTCACTCCCCCTGAATATGCCCTCTACCTTCCTGCCTCTGTTGAAGGAACCCATGCTGTTCCTCTCCCCTAAAATACATGTATTATATAAATACATTATAAAGTTTCATCTATCCTTCAAGGGTCAGATTTAAAACTCTTCCATGGAAGCCTGAAGAACCACACAGCCTCCCCTCTCACCCTCTTTAAGAAGTAACCCTCTGACTGCGCCTTCTCAGGTGACACATGTGACATCATCCCTACTAAGGGATTCTCTAAGCATTAATGTACTCGAGAACAGGATCTGCTTCTACACAAGTGTCCCCCGGTCCTCCAATAGGGCATAGAATACGTGCTCAGTAAATAGTTGAAGGACTGAATGAATGAATGAGGCCCCACTTTATTTCCAGTTGTCATCATCATGTTACTTTGGCTTTGCCTTATAATCTCGTAGTCCTTTTGTTGAGAACACACAAAGTATGTGCTTTCCTCTACTCAGAGGAGCAGACCCACTCGGAGTTACTGAAAACTGTCCCCTCATACAATTTGACACTTTGTTCTGAGCCAGAAGACGCTCCCAAATCTTCTCATTGGTCAATGATACAGCTAGAGGACTCACTTCAATTGCTAATATGCCACCTTCAAAGGAAAACATAGAACTTTCAATGGCATTTTTAAAAGGTGACTCTACCTGATGTAAATAAAATACTGAAATATTTACTAAAACTTGAGTCTTATATGTGCATAAAAGAGCACATTAGTGTAAGGTGTCTTTGCATCACAGCTGCTAGGTCATTTCAGAAAATATGGGTCTGACAGATGGAGAGAAACTAGAATTAAACCTTCAGGTATTTCTTGTTCTTTCTCAAGTCATGTTTATTTTAATTAAATTAGGGAAAAGAGAGTCTCATTTCTTAAAAGGAGAAGTCTTAAAGGACTTTCATCTCCCTACCATTTCTTCCCCTATAGAATTCTGAATGGGGGCAGGGTGACATGGGGGGAGGAGAAAGCCTGTGGCACTTTATGATTGGAATGAATAACTTTCAAGGGAATGATACATTTCTACTTCCAGAAATGTTTAACAGACTATGCTGTATGAGCTGTTAAGGTAAAGAGTCTTCTATCTGAAGGTAAAATGTAGAGAGAAACATAAAACCAAATTAGGTATCAAACTAATTAGAATCAATTAGTTCTTGCCAATAAATCCTGCATTTGTGTCTGATGCATTATAAACCACATGTTATTTTTAAAAGGTAATTATCTAATTATCATAGCAAGATATGAATTTATAGACACTTTGACCCACTTGTGAAAAATAGATTTATAGACACCCATTTCCTCTGATGTCAGGAAACTTAATCTTACCAATTCAAAGTAAATTTAGTTCCTTCCGCTTTTAATTCCATTCCATCTAGATAAATACGCTGTCAATTCAGTATTTCTCCCCCCCCCCCCCTTATTATTCTCTCCTTCCTGCCATGGGGGAGGGGAGGAGAGGGTGACCTACATTTCTAACAGTCCTGGTATTTTCTTCAACAATCAGTGTCATGACAGTCACTTCAGTAAAAATTGCCCCATTTTACAGATTAGAAAACTGAAGGACAGGGATTGAGCAGCATGCCCAGATCTCACAGCTAGTAAGGATTTACACACAGGTGTCAGGAGAAAGACCTCTGGTTCCCCATGACTGAGCATCCCTGTATCGTATTATGGCCAAGACCAACCATCTTTGACCACTGGGACCCAGGCCGACTATACGTGCACTGAGAACTCAAAAGTTCTCTCTGCTGGCTGGTCCTAAATTCTGCACAAGTCACCTGCATCCTCCTTCATGTACCTGACTACAACGAAAACACTTGTCAATAAATGGCTGCTAAGATTTGTGGGTGAAGATATCTTGAGATATTCAAATACATGTGGTTCCCCCACACACAGTATTGCTACTACTATTGTTATTATTAATTAAAGGAAGTAATCTGCTCTTGAGGACATTACAGGATTTCTGAACCTCAAGCAATGGTGAAGACAGAAATTGTCTACCTATAAGTCTGTCTGAATTTTCCTTCACAAATGCGTATACTATTAAGGACTTTGAAGTGCTGGGAAAAGAGGCAGGGAACCCAGCAGAAGTACACTGAACATTCAGGTCTCAAGAGAAAGAGAACCTGTGCACTGCTCAGAATGAGGTAACAAAATTCTAGAGAGGTGCTGCATGATACAAATAAAGGAGACCGCAGATGCCAGGTCACAAGCACGGCACAGAACGAGGAGAAACATGCCACCCTTGGAGAGGCCATGTGGAAAGAAGTAAGGACCATCTCAGCAGCCTTCAATGTGGACAGATTGTACTAGTCAGTTCAGGCTGCTATAACAAAATACATAGACTGAGAGCTTAAGCAACAGATAATTATTTCTCACATTTCTAGAGTCTGTGAAGGCCAGGATTCAAGTGCCAGCAGAATCAGTTCCTGGTGGGAGATTCTCTTCCTGGCTTGCAGATGCCGACGTGTCCTCACATGGCAGAGAAAGAGGGACAGCTCTGGTCTCTCTTCCTCTTCTTGTAAGAACACAGTTCTCATCATGGGGGCTGCAGCCCCATGACTTAATCTAAACCTCTAATCTAAATGACCTCTCAAAGTACCTCCCCATACCACCACAGTGGGGGTGGGGGGGTGGGGGGGACTTCAACGTATGAATTTGGAGGGGACACGAACATTCAGTCCAGGACCCAGATATCATATGATGAAAGACAAGAAGCCTCCTTTCTAATACTTTCTCTTTGCAAAAGGTCCAAGATTCGTGTCCCAACTCAGGGAAGAAAGCACAACTCTAATGAAAGAAGAAAAGAAATCAAGCTGCCCATCACCACAGCAGGAAAGGTCCTCAGAATTTGGCTTTTAGTTCACTCACTGAAAAATAAAGACATGGAACATTGTGTGGACAGCTGAATGTACAGATTGAAATTCATTTCTATTAATTATTATCATTTTTTTTAATTTAAAGGTGAGCATGTTTTATGCCAAGGAAAAGAGAAAAAAGACTTAGGAAGATGGATCTCTTCCAAAGATAAAAGCTCATTTTCTCCAATATTTACTAATCATAGCGAACTAGGAAAAGATATTTAAAGAGGTGTATTATCTTTTTTGCATCATGCAACACATCACTTATTAGCTAGAGTCCTGGTTAACCAAGTTCTGTGTCAGTGATCCAAAAACCATAATGGGAGATTTGCTACACTGAGAGGAAGTTCTGACTCGATAATCAATAAACATACCAGGAATACTTTGAAATTGGTTTTGGTATGGCAAAAAATTGTCTCTTGGTAAACGTATCTTTATATTGTGAATTTCCTCCAATATGAACAATAAATAAATTAATTCAACTGGTACAGGCACCATTTGGCCTGAACACACAGATGCTAGAATTCTACTATGCCTGGCAGAGATGGCTGGCTCACTCCTATAAGATGAGCTCTGAGTTGTTCTCTAGACAGGTGTTTCCTGAAAATTGACACTGAGGGTGTCAAAATAAAACCACAATAACAGGTTTAATCAGGCACACTGAAAACATACATAGAAAAACCAACTTAAGCTTACAAATGATAGAAATTGCAAAACAAGATGCAAAATAACAAATTCAGGGGAAATATTTTAAATACTATTCTTCACACATAACAGAAATGACAAAACATTTCCTGGCTCCTAACATGATGATGCTTTCAACATCTGGGATCCAGAGAAGTATCTTCTGGAAAACAGAATAGGTGTATAACACTGTTTATATGTGAATTCAGATACCCAAATAGGCCACGTAGCCCAAAAGACCAGGATGATGCTGATGGATTTTGGTCATGGTTCAAGTTCAGTGGAAATTATCTCAGATGCTTTGAATCTAAATACAGAGGTGGAGGAGGGGTGGGGATCTTTCTCAAGGTAGTTAGAACGGAATACAGGAATGTCTTAGGGTTTGTTACAACCACAGAGGTTGACTTAGTGCATATGGCTAAAGGACAACCCAGACGAAGTATAAGAGGGTAGGCTGGCTACCACACCTCCCAGGTCAGGCTACACTACAGGCCCCAGACTGCAGACGTGAGACATAAAAGCAGCCAGGAGTAGCCCTTTCATTTGTACACACGGAGGCTGCTGCCAGTTAGGTTTCCTGGGAAACTGACTCAGAAGGGATGAGTGTGCAGGAGGCTGTTGGGAGCTACTGTGTGATCAACATCTGTGGAAGAGAAAGAAAAGACACAGGGCTGAGCAGAGAGAGAAACTGAGCTGTGACATGGTCGCAAAGAAAGCCTTGGACAAATTCTCAAAAAGTTCTCAAGACAGAATTGATTTTGGTGCTGTCCCAAGTTGGGATGAGAGGTCAGGCCTTTTTAAGTGCCCTCTTCTCACACCTCACCAATGTCCAGCCCTAGAAAGGGCCGTGACCTTGGATGTGTCAGCTAAGACGGGGGGGTGGTTCTTTAAAGGGGTTCACAGCCGAGTGCTGCTGCCCTGCCTGTCAACCACAGAGGCAGAATTCTATCCATGGTCACGAATGACTCTTTTGGCCCATTTTTTTAAGCTAATTTTACATATTTTCAAAGACTCATCTTTGAGTGACTTTTTTATAGTCCAGTATCAGCAGGGGGCCCATTTACATAATTTAACCAATCACATAACAGCCCTACTTGGCCACTCTTGGTCTTTGAGGTGCCCATTTAACATCACCAGCACAAAGACTGCATCATTCCCAATCAAAAGCAATTCCACTCTATTCACTGGAAGTTATCTAACACATGTTCCATCGGTCATCTTATTAAAACATTATCTGTGTCACTGCCTCCAGAAGACTCACTGTGACCAAATTCCAACAACCCCCTCCCAAACAATAACCAAGATTCTGGGAGAATGAATTCAATACCTTTAGACAAAGGAATCAAGGATCAAAAGATCAAATATTGTCTCCAAATAGAATTTACTACATTCAGAAGGAATTGGCATTCTCCACTTCCCACTCTATGCCCCAAGTCAATACGTTGCTTTCGCATAGAATTTGCATCCCCACTTAGAGACAAGAAAAAAATGTAGACAACGATAATCGTAAGAAAATAAATGTTAGTGTGCCTCGGTGGCTCAGTCGGTTAGGCGTCCGACTTCAGCTCAGGTCATGATCTCACGGTTCGTGAGTTCGAGCCCCGTGTCGGGCTCTGTGCTGACAGCTCAGAGACTGGAGCCTGCTTCGGATTCTGGGTCTCCCTCTCTCTCTGCCCTTCCCCCGCTCGCACTCTGTCTCTGTATCTCTCAAAAGTAAATAAACGTGAAAAAAATGTAAAAAAAAAAAAAGAATATAAATGTTAGAGGTTATATCTTTGTATCCCAGATATTTTACCATGAAAGGTTTTTTATTATTTTCCACCATGGACAATGAAATTCTACATCATCATCTATAGTCAATCAGCCAGGATGATATAATTATAGCAAACAAGAAAAAAATATATTCCATTAACCTTACAGCTCTCTCATGGTAGTAAATATATGACTTCTGTTAGGCTTTTGACATGTTAAGAAAACAACAACAACAACAACAACTCAGGTCTTGCCCTACTACTTTCAAGAACCTGAGAATGAAAAACACTGTATCAGACACATTTAAGAAGAAATCTCTTTTATGGCAAGATCAGATCAGCCTTACATCTTTCTTTTTAGTTTATGTGAGTATCCTTCATAAGTAAATTAACCTAGTCAGCTGTTATCAAAAAATAATAATAATAAATCTTTGAACATCTATTAATCTAAGAATTTTCTCAGCCAGTCCAGTTCTAACATGACTATTGGAGAAAACCCATTAAAATAATGGTAAATTTTCCAATAAAATAATTCAAGTTTTCGTTCACTCCTTGGTCCCCGGGATCTAAACATCTGCTAAGTTCTGTGTGTACGTGAGGGTTTCGGATGGAGGGAGTTTTGTGCACCAACCTATGGATGAAGAGAACAACAGGAACGGGCAGAGATAACATGTTTTGCTCAAATTGCTTCAATTACAGTTAGACCCTATGTCCAGAGGCTCAGCAGCTTTGTTCCGCGTTATAAAAATGTCCTTTTGACATCGGCATTTTGTTTCTTAGCCAAAGCACTCCACGGAGACTTGATGCATCTCATCAACACCATCCCATCACCTATGCTAACTGTGCCATTAAGAAAGGTTTGCAGTGCCTGGAAACTGGAAGGGGCTGTGCACAGGCTATCCCAGCAGCTTAGCTATTGCGCTGGCACAGCTCCAGCTTCTCTGCTAAATACATAATTAAATCTCACGGTCGACATGGTGTGATTCATTCCCATAAAGTGTGAAAACAAACAACTGTGCATGCGCTGTCCCCAATTTCAAATTCAAAACAAAAATATCCTGGAATCTTCTATTTCCCTTAAGTTTCAAGTGTAATTAGACCGTTTTTTAAAGACAAGTAGTCTTCCAGTTTCCATGTGTTAAATCCAATCTGTCGGTTACAAATGGGGGGGGGGGGGAGAGACAAACGACTGCAAAATGTAACATCTTGGTTTCCTCTCTTTATAATCAAGTGCTCAAATTGACTTTTTTTCCCCTAGAATTACCAAAATGCCATTGCTCTCTCATGCAGAGCCTTTGTTTATTTACCAGTTTACAGCCAAGAGCAAATGTTCACAAGTAAGTAATCAGCCCCTCCAAGTGCTGTTGACTAATGCAAACTTACAAACGGCAGCAATGTGACAAAGGGCAGCCAGGATGCTGGCTTTGGCTCCATTCCATAGCCCTAAGTCACAAGGAATTTAAAGGAGATGTCCAGCACCTCTCCATAGACGTCACTACCAAGTTCTTCTGGAGGGCAACAATTCTTTTCATTCTTCCAAATAAACTTCACAAGTAATAAACCAGATTTGCCCAGCTGCTACTTAGGAGAAATTCAGTGCATGAGGGCTTAGAGTAAAAATTTTAATCCACAAATACATTTTTACAGTACATTTGTATTAACAGAGCTCAAAATAAATCAGTAAATATTTCTGGAAGAGAGGGAAGTCATAATGGTATTTTTCTTCTCAATAAATATCAATTTTGTGGCGTAAGTCTAAAATTAATAGCCCGAGTAACCTGAATAATGATTTTAGTTAATACATATACATAAATTTATTCAGGCTAAGCATATTTTATGCAAATGTGTGTCATCTATAAGCATAGCACATATATACACCTCTTCAATGACCAATAATTTCCTATCACATTAAGTTTTCCATATTTCACACCTGATTCTATTCTACCATATCTCCATACGTCTTTATACTATATTATACATATATACTTTTACATATATACTTCCTTACACCATAATAATCTACTTCTTTTACACTTGAGCCATATAGAATTTATTTTCTCAAACATGTTATGTACATCCTTAGTTCTATAATTCTAATTCTATTCTCTCAGCTAAGAATGCTATTCCACAAATTGTCAAACACCTCCCATATTTCATAGCCCAACTCAAATGCCACCAACAGCTAAATACTGTCGCCTCATGGGGCTCCTGGGTGGCTCAGTCAGTTAAGTGTCTGACTTTGGCTCAGGACATGATCTCGCAGTTTGTGAGTGTGAGCCCCACATCGGGCTCTCTGCTGACAGTTCAGAGCCCAGAGCCTGCTTTGGACTCTGTGTCTCCCTTTCTCTCTGCCCCTCCCCCACTCACGCTCTGTTTCTGTCTCTCAAGAATAAATAAACATTAAAAAAAATAATAAGTAAGTAAATATTTGTCACCTTATAACCCCTCATAGCATTTTGTGTGTGCTTCTCTAATTGCTTTGGCATAATTTTTTGATATCTCGGTAATGTGTACTGGCATGTTTTTTTTTTCTCTCCACCTATAAAATTGTAAAGACTGATGACAAGAACTATGTGTCACCCATTCTTAAATCTTTTTCAAAGCCAACAGCAGAATTTTAAATTTAATCCCCACTCAAAAAAAAAAAAAAACTGATTGAACAAAGGAATGAGCTAATATCTGTAAGCATATTCATTGTAGAAAAAAAGCAAATGAAGAAAAGCAACACTAAAAACATTTTAAAACAGCCATAATCCATGTGTATGTTATTATATGCTTACTATCATTTTTTATATTGTATGTACATGTAACAGATTTGTATCTTGTATTCGTGAAAATAAAATTTGTCTATTTTATGACCTACTACATTTAACACTACCATATATCCTGACTGAATATACCATTATGAGTTTTTTCTACATATTATATGCATTTTATATAATATTAACTATATGCATGCATGATTCAGATAATCCTCTACCCTTAAATATCGTTACTGTTTTTCATTTTTCTGTCTTCATCTTTCCTGCAAACATCAAACATTTTGAGGTTAAAAAACAAACCTCAACTGAGTAAATTCTAAATATCCTATAGACTTTATTCAGCAATTTATGAACCTGATAGCATCCAATTTGGCAGAAAGAAAGCTGCTCCGAGGAGCTGTGCAAAATGAAAAACTTTTATAGGCAGAAGGGAGAGAGAACAAGGAAGTTACATTAGATCAAAAAAAAAAAAAAAAGGTTGGTTAATGAAAGGTCACTTTCCTTTAGGGGATGACAGGAGTCTATCAAGCATATTATCTAACCTGGGCTGATCAGGTAAGTTTCTGATTGGTTTAATTTCCATTTCCAAGAGAGCCAAAACTGCAATGAAGTTAGGTCCTGATTTGGAGGCTTGAGGTTTAGCATAAGCAACTCCATTTTGAGCCTGTTGTTTTATTTTTAACAATAATGTAAAAAAAAAAAAAAAAAAAAAAATTACCTCCACTGCTAATTCCATTGCTTAAAATTGCAACCCCACCATGGTCTCTCTCACATGGACATTGCAGTAATCTACCAACGGGTCTGCCTGTTTTCTTTCTCGTTCTCCTTCTTCGGAATATTCTCAGCTGAGCACACAGAATGATCTGTCACCTGTCAGATCATGTCCCCTATCTTCTCAAATCCTCCAAAGTCTTTGTTTGACTCAAAGTAAAAACCAAAGTCCTAATAAGAGGCCAGACGACGCTTTGCAACAGCACCCTTACGCTTCCTCCTCACTATTTTTCTGGCCCAATTTATTATCTTTCCCCTCTCCCACCCTTCTCTGCCATCCCTCAAATATCCCAGTTCTTCCAACTTAGAACCTTTGCACCTGTTGTTCCCCCAGCTGGTCTACCCATCCCCAGACTTACCTACATAAAAACTGTCTCCTTTGAACTGCATCACATCTTGTTTGTATTAATGCCAAGGAGGTGCATTCGCCCTCTCCCCTCTTCTACATCTTTACTGAAACACCAATTCTCAGGGAGGCCTGAAAAATCAATCTCTGTCGCAAATCCCACTCTATCTTTTCCATACACTCTTCACCAACTCACACATTTAATTTAATGTCCTTCTCCCCTCTATTTTATAAGAGAGTCTACAGCTCCTAGAACTGTGTATCTGACACACACTTATTACTTACTAAATACTGGTTTAGTAAGTAGATATTATGACGAACAGACGTTAGCTAAATCTTTGCCTGCATTCAAGTTCCCTTCTTCCCCATTGTTCTTCCCTCAACTATGCATAATCAAAATACATGGAGGCTTGTCTTTCCATCTCTGAAAACATCTTCATTCTTTGGCACAGTGAATGCTCACAGAGAGTGGACCACTCACAAGTGCACCTCCACACTTCTGCCCCCACTCGTTGCATTGTATGTTTAAGAATCAGTTGTCTCTTTTGTGCCAAAACTGTTTATGTCCGTTTCCCTTGTTATAATTATACGACTTGATTAAAGCTTCATATGGCTATGGACTATGGATCTGAAAATAGAGTGGGTCATGATGAAAATGTGATTGTAGTATTTAGTAAGACTCAGTAAAGGCAAACTGCTCCAAAAAAAAAGATGCCAGGTTTGACAACAAAATATTTTTAAATTAACTATAAAAATATAGAAAGAGCTGCACCCATAGCTTTCAAAAATGTTTTTAAATGCTTAACAACCCCCCGACCCTACAAAAAAAAACAAAAACAAAAATAAAAACAGAAACTTCTGGAAATTATAGATGATTCAATATGGGGATAATTTATGAAAGAGAAATAAATTATAGAGGACTTCAATCACCAAAAACATGACCTTACCCCCGGTCAAAATGTACATTTGTACCTTTAAGTTAAAATAAAGTGGGCATAGTTATAGACGTATATAGATATAGATACACTTTTTAAAAATAATCAACTTTATTGTTTGACTTATCCCATCAGTAGTAATAGTAATAATAGATTTATATAATCTTTCTGACTCTTACTTTTATTATCAACAAAATGGAGAAAATACTAATTGTGTTGCCTACAGTGAAGGTCTATCGTGAGAATAAAATAAAGTTACATATCACAAAGTGCCCTGGAAAGCTATTAAAGATGTAAGCTGCTGTTATAATTAAATGGATTTAAGGAAAAGCTGAAAGTAATAAAAGACACCTTTCCTTCCTCATTCCCCTTAGACATATTCTTTTCTGGAATTATCGAGGCATTTTCACATAATACTGTTCTAAACTTGAAAATTCAAATGCACCAGGCATTCCAAGCATAACTGGAACAAATTCAAATGAACATCAGATTTCCATTTAAATCCAATTTCACTCACTTTCTCCTTCCTCTGTTTCAAGTCTCAGAACGCTCTTTCCTCTTATAACCAAGCCCCTGTCTCAAGAGTCAAGGAACTCACTTGGGTCAACTTCCTACCTGGGGCAGCAGCCATTTTCCAGGGGCTTCTTCTGAGCCTGCACACCAAGGAGATTCCCACAGCAGAGCCCTGGCAGTTTGCTGAGACGGGAGTCCTGGAGTGCTCCATGAATGTAAATGATCTGAGACAATAGGACTGCAGATAAGGAAGGGGCCCAGGTTTCTACCAGTCCGATCATTCCCACCCTTCCCTCCATCGCCGGAACTGAACAGGTGGCAATCGGACCCCACCTGGCTGGGAGGCAGCTCGTCCATCCTTCTGTGCGTGTGGGAGCCACTTCAACAGTGTGTCAGCGATGCACAAGGTGTTTTTAGGTTCTGGTCTGAGAAAGCGGAAAGGGTTCCACAATTTTGCCAAGGACTCCCAACAGGACAGGCAACAGGCTTTGTAGGCTGGACGAGGGCTTTGGATCCAGATCTTTACTAGTCAGCACGCTGTGATTTTGTGCAAATTACTTCAGTTTTCTTCGTCTCTGTTTCCTCGCTTCTAAAACATATACAAAAATGCCTACCTCACAGTGAGGGGCTTATTTTTTGTTTGTTGTTTGTTTTTATTGTTAAAAATAATATAGATATGCTTGTCTACATTTGCCAGGATGAGATCTTTATTATTATTATTATCATTATCATTATCATGTTATTATTAATTATGATGATGGCGTTTTAAAACTCTGTAACTTAAAGGTAAAACAGAACTTTGTGACAATTCAGACTTCACATAGAGAAGTTTCTCTTCTTTCAAATAAGGAGAAAAGATGTTTGTGTAATGTGAAGAAAGCTTCGTACATTCTCTTTTTACACTATGTCACATGCAGGGGTTTGCTTCTGTATAAATACAGCACCCTTCCTGCCCGTTCAGGTAGGCAGAATGCAGCTGTTACAGAAATATTTTAAATAATAGATCAACAGCAAATATGAGTAGCAGACTTACAGTTTTCACGTTCTTAACCTTAACTCTGTTCTCTGCATTCCACAAGCCCCAGATGTTCAATTAAGACTCGGGGGCGGGGGAGAGGGGTTCACTTTCTAGTTCTTTATTTGAACTAAAGACATCTAAATAAATAAAGGTTTGAATAAAACAATCCCTAAAAAATATTTCACAATATGTCAGGACATCCCCGTATAGTTTGTATACTGTAAATAACATACTTCCCAATAATTACAACAGAACATCTTCTAAATAATGTATCTTTTTTAAATTACCTAAATAGATACCAATGAAAGTAATTTAAAAAATAGAAACAAATCATTGTAACAATGTATGGTAAGTATATATAATACGATTATTATATGTACAATATTGATAGATATGTTTTCTAAGCAGCTTTCAAAGATAATCTGCCAAGAAAACAGTTATTCACCTTCTATTTTTAAGTACCTGATCGAATACAAAAACTTATTACCTTTCCCCAGAGACAAAAACTGTTTCCAAAAATGTTTTCCAAGAAGAAGAAATATCTTTTTTTGCAGTAGAAATTTAATTAAAAAAAGACTCAAGCAAATCACACACCAAGTGAGAAATAAAAAAAGGTTGATTCAAAGGACTTTTGTGTTTGCATCTGATATTTAATAGATTTTTGTATTACCGCAAAGCTGAAAATAATCATTTCTCAGCATCTTTATCAGAAACTCCAGAAGGCCAAGCCCCATGCAGAACTGGTAATTGAGTGTTAAATTGGGGGGTGGTCGTCGCTTCAGGGGAACTCATCTATTGTCAAATCCTCAACTCTTTCCCTCCTAGGTTCCTAAGTTCCCTCTGTGACACATTTCTTTTTTGTATCTAGTGTGTTGAGAATTTTAAGAGCAGCCTTGCTTCTCAACTTGCTATCAACCGCATTATAGCCTTGGACAGGCACAAGAGGACATTCAATAAATATTCTATAAATACACGTGATATATAAAAGGAAACTAAAGAGTTTGGGGAGTTAGAACTTTAAACATACTTTCAAAGCATTTTTGTGTTTCGAACGGGAAAGAACTCAGACCTGGGTAATGCTAACTGTAAAGCTAATGAGAAGAGCCTTCATCCTCAAGAAGAAATTTATAGCTACCTTCTAGGTTTAACAATTAAAATGCCTTCCAGTCATTTTGCATAATACTTTACACAAATTCTGAAGCTTTCTTTTAGGGAGTTAACAGTTAAGTTGCTTCAGAGCAAAGATACAATCAGCCTCCAATCTTACAATGGATAATGCTAAACAGTGACTGTTTGAACTGCTGTTTTCTGGGAAATACTACTGAGAAAAATAGAGTGGTTAACATCAGTGCTTGCAGCCTCGACCTTAAAGATCATCGCATCATCACCGAATAGTACAATACTTCGTACAATGTGTTTAGACAAAATTATTGTTTTTCTAAACAATTTAATTGTTTAATGTCTAAAGAAGAATGTCTGCAATTTTCCCCATTCATTTCAAACTGTTTTATCTTAAAAAAAAAACCAAATTATTTTTTAAGTGCATAAAGCCTTTTATTTTGAGGACACGATGTGTGCTAAATTTCTTCAATAGATGTGATCTGAATGATGCTTCGAATATTATCTATTCTTTTAAAGTCCAATTCAAATTCTATTTCCTTCAAAAAGCTTTTTTTCTGAAAGAAATCATTTCTATCCCTATATACTGTATATCTCTTTCACTCATTTGCATGCTATTATTTCTTGATCATTTGCTAAGTGATTTCATATGGACTGCTGCCTATAAAAACCAAGTATACACTAACATTAATGAAATTGTAACAGAAGTATATACTTTAGCTTATGCACACATTTTTAGTAATATACAGAGAAAGCATTTTGCAGCATATCGAGCAGCAAACATTAGGTCCTTACATTTATCTCAAAATAGAGATGTATCACTGTTTTTGAGTCCAAGAAAAAGCCCCCAATCTTGCAGTGAAAGCATTCATTTCCTTAGTAATTCTCTCTGAGTATTCAAAGACCCCACAAGACTTCATGAAGAATGACGTCATTTTCTTAAGTGCTGCCCTATCCCCATTATCTCCTACAGAGCCAGGTCATAGGTGCAAAATGATATTTATTCAAAGTGAGAGTACTATATTATCTCATTTAAACTTCAAAAATATTAAAAGGATAAACTATTTTCATTGTCATTTATTTTGCAGACAAAGCAAGAGAAATAAACAAGTAACTTGTTTGAGAAAATGCAGGTAGGAGTTCAGAAGATTCTAAAGGTCTTCCTGGCTCTAAACCTTGCTTTAAACTACTCCACTACGTTTCCCATTATAATAATTATCACATCCTTCTTTTCTTCTTTGTATTAGGTAACATAAGAGCAGGAGTCTTGTCTTTATACCGCTATCGTATGAGACCTTACATGTGCAAGCATCAGTAAATATTGCTAAATTAATGTTTGAATTAATGACTCAATGGACTCTAATGCATTCAGTAACAAATTTACTAATATCATAAAGCAAATAATCTGAAAAATAACTAATATTTGGTAAGTTCTATGTGCCAGGCTTTTTATCTTTACTTACTTTTATTTTGAGATTATTATAGATGCACATGCAGTCGTATAAAATAATAGAAAGTTCCTATTACCCGTTATCCAGTTGCCCACAATGGTAACATCCTGAAAAATTATAGTATGATGTCACAACTAGGATATCGACATTGATATAGCCAAGGTACAGTGTCTTTCCATCACAAGAGTTGCCCTTTTATAGCCATACACATCCCATCAACATCACCAACACCCCATCCTATGTTTAAGTGGAATCCATCCAATTTGTTCATGCATTCATAGTTTCTTCCTTTTTGTTACTGAGAAGTATCCCATGGTACAGGTTTACCACAGTTCATTGAACGATGTGAGTTTGTATTGAACATGTCTTTTTATTATGATGTTTTGACATCTGGGGCCTTATGGATCCTGGGGAAACTTCTCCCCACCCTCTAAGGCTAATCAATTCCTACAGATAGTGAACATCTACCTATCTGCCCATACTCCCACGTGGACACTTCCTCTATCAGGCCCTTACACTCCAAACCAATATTCCCCCTGCTCTAATCACCCCAGGGCCAGGTACCAGGCAACTCAGGACAGCCCCTAGGTCCCAGAACCTGCTGAAATTATTCAAATCAACCAATCCTAAACCTGTTTGCACTGACTTTCTTGTTGCTTCCTGCAAGAACCACAACAAAGCCTTGCTCATTTTCCTCCCATGCACTTTGCCTCATGACAAACCCAGGGGAGACTGAGTCAGAGATCCTGCTTCTCATGACCTTTGAACTGTCCCACCTCGCTGGCTACCCTCAACAGCACAGCACACACATACAAAGTACTCACCCATTCAGCAGGCCTCGGTCAGCTTGGGCCCTCCAGGCCTTTGGATCCATGGCCCGGCCAAACCACCTGGATTATCCTCCTGTCGGAGGGCTCCCACCCGCAGAAATACGATGCCATCCTGCTGTGCACAAGTGGCGACAGGCAGTCCCCATTTGCTCATGCTGCTGATCTGGCCTTCCACAGGAATCCAGGCTCCCACTGTCTCTCAAGCCAAGACAACAGGTCCCACCAAGCAAAGCCTCCGAGTTCCCGCAAGAAGCGGCTTCACGCGCATTAGAAGCCTCTGCGCAGTGCGGGTTTAAAAAGCAGCAGACGCCTGACTTCACCCAAGAGCAGGCAACCGTGACCAGGGCACTTCCGACCCGGGTCCTGGCCAAGTACGGGTCCCCGCTGGTCCATAATCCCCCTGGTTCCAGAACACTAAGCGGAACCGCATGCGCAATGCACTCTCCGGCTCGAGGCTCGAGGCTGCGCCACCGCCTGGATCAACCGTGCCTCCCACGCGTCTCTCCTGGAGGATTCCCGACAGCAGCTCCGCCCTACCTAGCGGAGGAGGCTAGATGTTCAAGCTCTCCCCAGATCTACCTTCGGGGTGAACAGGCTGCGCTGGTGAGGGTATGGCTTGGAATTAGTTAGATCCTTGGGTCCACAACAGCCTCACCCGTTTTGTCTCTCACAACCTTTGAACTGTTGGAGATCCGGGCTCGGAACCCTGGGAACACGCGTGCGCAGTACGTGCCTGTTCAGCCGCCCTGGGGGCCGTGGACGGTCTAACCACCTGAATATCCTCCTGGGTGCAGGGGGCCTCCCTCCCAATATGACCTGATGATGCACCTGCAAAGGCACTATGGCAAGGCAGTGTATGCCTCCTCTTCTTGGGAAGTGTGAGTAACAAACTCTTTTCAGTGGCAGCCACCTCCTGATCTGTTGGCCTCGCCCATACCAGAATAATAACAAGATTGTTTTACTTTGGGGCTATTATGGATAACGTTTCTATGAGCATTTGTGTCTAGGTTTTAGTGAACCTAAGCTGCCATTTCTCTAGGATAAATGCCTAGGAGTGCAGTTTCTGAGTTGCATGCTGGTTGCGTGTCTAGAGTTTCATCTAAATGCGTATATAACCCTAACAGCAACTCTGTGATGTTGGTGTTATTTTTTTCCATTTCACAAATGAGGGAATTGAGGCACAGAGAAGGTCAGCAACTTACTTAAAGGTCTTGGTAGCTTACTTAAGATCCTTCATAAACTGGTATCAACTATAACAAATATTTTTTAATCATCTTTGACTTCATTTGTACCACTCACTGCCCCTGAATATGCCTTCTACCTTCCTGCAGAGTACAGACTCAAACTCAGGCAAGATACGTATATATTCCAATGCTACCAAAAAGAATAAACATTTTACTATGTGATGTAATACGCTAATACCATACAGATACTTCATCCCTTCTTGGCATCTCTTTTAACATAATTAAAAAAAAAAATGATTGGAGCACCTAGGTGGCTCAGTTGTTAAACATCTGACTTCAGCTCAGGTCATGATCTCATGGTTCAGGAGATCAAGTCCCACATCCACTGGGTGAGCTCAAGCCCTGCCTTGGGTGAGCTTGAGCCCAGCTTCTGGTGAACAGGAGCCCAGCTTCAGGTGAGCCCCTCTTTCCTCTCTCTCCTTCTTTCTCTTCTCTGCCCCTTATGAGATTTTCTCTCTCTCTCTCTATCTCTATCTCTTTCTCTTCCCCTCCCTCACTAGTGCCCTCTTGTTCTCTTAAAAAAAAAAAAAAAAAAAAAAAAAAAAAGGTTAAAAAAAAGTTCTTAAGCATCTCATGCAACCAATCTGTGTCTTGGGAGATAGCACATGATAAATTAAAGAGTCCATTTGGATGAAGTTTATGTAGAATTTACATCCCTTCTTCATATTGCAAAGTTTTGGGTTTTTTTTCAGATCCCTCTGCCATGTCCATAATAATCCTATAATGAATGCCAGGGCATTGTCCTGAAAGATGAGAGCAGTGGAGACATTTGTCCTCATGGAGTGCCCTTAACAGTCTCTTGGTATCATGTCTCATGCAACAGTAAAAATGTCCCCAGCTGTATTCAAGCAAGAAGTTGGCAGCAGGGCTCTGACTTAAATCCGTGCTTGTTCTTCCCAAGTTTAACGTCCAGAACAAATAGCTGAAAGATGAAGGATTTCCACTCTAACCAAAACTGCACAGATGTTACAAAAGGGTATATAGAATATTACCAGGTGGCCTTTTCCTTAGGTAATTAAGCAGGAGTTTAGAAAACTGTAATAACGTTGTCTGTGGGGGCAAAAGCAGGGACAAAACAGGTCAAGTCAAGTAACTCAAGCATCCTCTACCGTCTCAAAAAATAAAACATAAAGCTTCAACTGAACTGACCTCTATGCATCTCTAAACAACCCCATTCTTTCCTAGAGATAATCACTGCCCTTAATTTTAGTTTATCATACTGATGTATACTTTTATTCCTATTATATTCCTATGTTTTTATTTGTATGTATATTTAAGGAAATATATATATAGTTGTTAAACAAAAAATGTCATTGTATAGGTATTAGGTTTTATATACCTGGCTTCTTTCTGTCCATATACTTCTCAAACTTAACTTTACCTACTCGAAATTATACTTTTCAGTTTTATCCATGTTAGTACATTATTATTATACTTTTTTCCCTTTTCACTGCTGAGTAATGCTACATTGTATTATTATACTTAAAAGTATTCGTCTATTTTTCTGTTTTTAGACACTTAGATTGCTTTTTTGATACAAACAATGTTTCAATAAATATTCATGTATAACATTGAGCTAATGCACAGGAGTATCTCAAGGATATATATATATATACCTAATAATTGTTATTGCTGTATCATAAGTATATACCTATTAAACTTCACCAGAGGTATCCTTTGGGATCCTAGCAAAAATCAGATGACACATTCAAAGTGGACACTTGCCAGGGAATGTAAAAAAAAACAAACTATTTAATATGCATTTTTAGAGTTTAGGGACATAGGAAATACTGCAATACTCTGGGATTAGCAAGAGCAGATACTACTCTTAAGGCTTAAATAGCAAAGGGAGGAAGCAGTGAGAAGGATCAAGAAAATGTAACTCCATGGAGAGCTCTATGACAGGATCTTTGGTATAAGGGATAGAATGCAACAAAAACACGTGAGAAGAGCAACAAAATAAATACCATGAACTCACTTCCCTCTCGTCTTCCAATCTTCCACTGAACCCATCAGGAAGCCAAAGAACCTGGGAGACTGTTAATATAAGGTCCACCTCCTAGGGCAAAATGCTGAGCAAAGAAAGACATTGGATCTGGAGAGATAACCAGGAAGTATCCAGCATAATAAATGCAGCAAAATTGCTTTACAAAGGAATTGTATTGTTTTACACTCCCACCAAAAGTGTATGAAATTCCACGTTCTCATCAATGCTTTACTTTTAGGCATTTTACTTTTTGCTAATCTGATGGGTATGGAATGATATATGATTTAAATATTCATTATCCTTACATCTTTTGTAGGTAAGCATCTTTTCTTGTTTGTTAACTATTAGTATTTCCTCCTCTCAAATTTCTTCCCTCAGATGTGTTCTCATTGTTTTTCTTATATTAACTTTTTCTTTCTTTCTTTCTTTCTTTCTTTCTTTCTTTCTTTCTTTCAACATACCTCCAATGACTTCTTCCAGGTTTTACTCCACTTTGCTTTGAATGAACAGAATTCCCTTTCTTTCTCTCTCGAATGCACTTGGTTCAACTTCCGGCATCTGGAGTGGTAACTGCATAACTGCCACATAGTATCCATTTTTCCTGGTCCTTGTGGCAGGATCTGCATAGGGATACCATGTGTTACTAAAGCAACAGCATTGACATTAACATTGCTTTCTATCCTTGTCCCAATTCAGTTATGCAAAAATGAAAACTTCTGTGTGCCTTTTTTTCATATGTATATTCTCTGCGGGAAAGTGCACTCTTTTCCATTTAAGAAATAGGAATTTAGTTGAAGGAAGAGGAAGAAGAGAAGGAGAAGGAGGAGGAGAGAAAAGAAGAGAAGGAGAAGGTAGAGAAAAGGGAGAAATTTGACAACTTGGATCACCTCATTGATATGCAAGGACATATTCTTTATTACTGGCCTTGATTCTATTGGTACTCACTAAATAGTGACTGGTTGCTTCTCTAGAGAGATTTACATTTAAATGTTCAAACAGATAAGCTCTAAAATCCAGAGAGGTGGAAAAGAGTAGTTAATACCTTTAGTGAGGAGTTCTCAAATAGTATAAGAAATTACTTTGCCTGCATTAAACATGTTCTTGTTTATTCTACAAAGGAGCAGTGAATCACAAGATGTTGAACAATAACTAAGAAATAATTGAAGATAAAGTTTGAAAACAAAAAGTGCTTTACATTTGGGGCACCTGGGTGGCTCAGTCAGTTAAGCATCTGACTTCAGCTCAGGTCTTAATCTCAAGATTCACGAGTTCAAAAAGATTCATGGTTCAAAAAGTTTGCATGTAACTTAGTGACTTGTTATTTTCAAATGCACAATTTTCTTTTTAATTCGGTGGGGAAAAAGTGTGATCATTTTCTTGCAAAGAAATCTTTATCAGAAAAATGCAAGAAGTGTTTCAGATGATTTTCAAAGAGCTATTTGCCTGTATCTTGAAAGCATCACCACATTATGTGTTTTAAATATCAATGCGAGGTTCCGGAAGATGGCGGCGTAGGAGGACGCGGGGCTCACAGCGCGTCCTGCCGATCACTTAGATTCCACCTACACCTGCCTAAAGAACCCAGAAAACCGCCAGAGGATTAGCAGAAGGGAGTCTCCGGAGTCAAGCGCAGACTAGAGGCCCACGGAAGAGGGTAGGAAGGGCGGCGAGGCGGTGCGCGCTCCACGGACTGGCGGGAGGGAGCCGGGGCGGAGGGGCGGCTCGCCGGCCAAGCAGAGCCCCCGAGTCTGGCTGGCAAAAGCGGAGGGGCCGGACGGACTGTGTTCCGACAGCAAGCGCGACTTAGCGTCTGGGAGGTCAGAAGTTAACAGCTCTGCGCGGAAAGCGGGAAGGCTGGAGGACAAAGGGAGGGAGAGCTGCTGAGCCCCCGGACGGCAGAGCTCAGCTTGGCGGGGAACAAAGGCGCCAGCGCCATCTCCCCCGCCCATCCCCCAGCCAAAATCCCAAAGGGAACCGGTTCCTGCCAGGGAACTTGCTCGCTCCGCGCAAACACCCAACTCTGTGCTTCTGCGGAGCCAAACCTCCGGCAGCGGATCTGACTCCCTCCCGCTGCCACAGGGCCCCTCCTGAAGTGGATCACCTAAGGAGAAGCGAGCTAAGCCTGCCCCTCCAGCCCCCGTGCACCTTGCCTACCCACCCCAGCTAATACGCCAGATCCCCAGCAACACAAGCCTGGCAGTGTGCAAGTAGCCCAGACGGGCCACGCCACCCCACAGTGAATCCCGCCCCTAGGAGAGGGGAAGAGAAGGCACACACCAGTCTGACTGTGGCCCCAGCGGTGGGCTGGGGGCAGACATCGGGTCGGACTGCGGCCCCGCCCACTAACTCCAGTTATACACCACAGCACAGGGGAAGTGCCCTGCAGGTCCTCACCACGCCAGGGACTCTCCAAAATGACCAAACGGAAGAATTCCCCTCAGAAGAATCTCCAGGAAATAACAACAGCTAATGAACTGATCAAAAAGGATTTAAATAATATAACAGAAAGTGAATTTAGAATAATAGTCATAAAATTAATCGCTGGGCTTGAAAACAGTATACAGGACAGCAGAGAATCTCTTGCCACAAAGATCGAGGGACTAAGGAACAGTCACGAGGAGTTGAAAAACGCTTTAAACGAATTGCAAAACAAAATGGAATCCACGATGGCTCGGCTTGAAGAGGCAGAGGAGAGAATAGGTGAACTAGAAGATAAAGTTATGGAGAAAGAGGAAGCTGAAAGAAAGAGAGATAAAAAAATCCAGGAGTATGAGGGGAAAATTAGAGAACTAAGTGATACACTAAAAAAAAATAATATACGCATAATTGGTATCCCAGAGGAGGAAGAGAGAGGGAAGGGTGCTGAAGGGGTACTTGAACAAATTATAGCTGAGAACTTCCCTGAACTGGGGAAGGAAAAAGGCATTGAAATCCAGGAGGCACAGAGAACTCCCTTCAGACGTAACTTGAATCGATCTTCTGCACGACATATCATAGTGAAACTGGCAAAATACAAGGATAAGGAGAAAATTCTGAAAGCAGCAAGGGATAAACGTGCCCTCACATATAAAGGGAGACCTATAAGACTCGTGACTGATCTCTCCTTTGAAACTTGGCAGGCCAGAAAGGCTTGGCACGATATCTACAGTGTGCTAAACAGAAAAAATATGCAGCCGAGAATCCTTTATCCAGCAAGTCTGTCATTTAGAATAGAAGGAGAGATAAAGGTCTTCCCAAACAAACAAAAACTGAAGGAATTTGTCACCACGAAACCAGCCCTACAAGAGATCCTAAGGGGGATCCTGTGAGACAAAGTACCAGAGACATCACTACAAGCATAAAACATACAGACATCACAATGACTCTAAACCCATATCTTTCTATAATAACACTGAATGTAAATGGATTAAATGCGCCAACTAAAAGACATAGGGTATCAGAATGGATAAAAAAACAAGACCCATCTATTTGCTGTCTACAAGAGACTCATTTTAGATCTGAGGACACCTTTAGATTGAGAGTGAGGGGATGGAGAACTATTTATCATGCTCCTGGAAGCCAAAAGAAAGCTGGAGTAGCCATACTTATATCAGACAAACTAGACTTTAAATTAAAGGCTGTAACAAGAGATGAAGAAGGGCATTATATAATAATCACAGGGTCTATCCACCAGGAAGAGCTAACTATTATAAATGTCTATGCGCCAAATACCCGAGCCCCCAGATATATAAAACAATTACTCATAAACATAAGCAACCTCATTGATAAGAATGTGGTCATTGCAGGGGACTTTAACACCCCACTTACAGAAATGGATAGATCATCTAGACACACAGTCAATAAAGAAACAAGGGCCCTGAATGATACATTGGATCAGATGGACTTGACAGATATATTTAGAACTCTGCATCCCAAAGCAACAGAATATACTTTCTTCTCGAGTGCACATGGAACATTCTCCAAGATAGATCATATACTGGGTCACAAAACAGCCCTTCATAAGTTTACAAGAATTGAAATTATACCATGCATACTTTCAGACCACAATGCTATGAAGCTTGAAATCAACCACAGGAAAAAGTCTGGAAAACCTCCAAAAGCATGGAGGTTAAAGAACACCCTACTAACGAATGAGTGGGTCAACCAGGCAATTAGAGAAGAAATTAAAACATACATGGAAACAAACGAAAATGAAAATACAACAATCCAAACGCTCTGGGATGCAGCGAAGGCAGTCCTGAGAGGAAAATACATTGCAATCCAGGCCTATCTCAAGAAACAAGAAAAATCCCAAATACAAAATCTAACAGCACACCTAAAGGAAATAGAAGCAGAACAGCAAAGGCAGCCTAAACCCAGAAGAAGAAGAGAAATAATAAAGATCAGAGCAGAAATAAACACTATAGAATCTAAAAAAACTGTAGAGCAGATCAACGAAACCAAGAGTTGGTTTTTTGAAAAAATAAACAAAATTGACAAACCTCTAGCCAGGCTTCTCAAAAAGAAAAGGGAGATGACCCAAATAGATAAAATCATGAATGAAAATGGAATGATTACAGCCAATCCCTCAGAGATACAAACAATTATCAGGGAATACTATGAAAAATTATATGCCAGCAAATTGGACAACCTGGAAGAAATGGACAAATTTCTAAACACCCACACTCTTCCAAAACTCAATCAGGAGGAAATAGAAAGCTTGAACAGACTCATAACCAGCGAAGAAATTGAATCGGTTATCAAAAATCTCCCAACAAATAAGAGTCCAGGACCAGATGGCTTCCCAGGGGAGTTCTACCAGACATTTAAAGCAGAGATAATACCTATCCTTCTCAAGCTATTCCAAGAAATAGAAAGGGAAGGAAAACTTCCAGACTCATTCTATGAAGCCAGTATTACTTTGATTCCTAAACCAGACAGAGACCCAGTAAAAAAAGAGAACTACAGGCCAATATCCCTGATGAATATGGATGCAAAAATTCTCAATAAGATACTAGCAAATCGAATTCAACAGCATATAAAAAGAATTATTCACCATGATCAAGTGGGATTCATTCCTGGGATGCAGGGCTGGTTCAACATTCACAAATCGATCAACGTGATACATCACATTAACAAAAAAAAAGAGAAGAACCATATGATCCTGTCAATCGATGCAGAAAAGGCCTTTGACAAAATCCAGCACCCTTTCTTAATAAAAACCCTTGAGAAAGTCGGGATAGAAGGAACATACTTAAAGATCATAAAGGCCATTTATGAAAAGCCCACAGCTAACATCATCCTCAACGGGGAAAAACTGAGAGCTTTTTCCCTGAGATCAGGAACACGACAGGGATGCCCACTGTCACCGCTGTTGTTTAATATAGTGCTGGAAGTTCTAGCATCAGCAATCAGACAACAAAAGGAAATCAAAGGCATCAAAATTGGCAAAGATGAAGTCAAGCTTTCGCTTTTTGCAGATGACATGATATTATACATGGAAAATCCGATAGACTCCACCAAAAGTCTGCTAGAACTGATACATGAATTCAGCAAAGTTGCAGGATACAAAATCAATGTGCAGAAATCAGTTGCATTCTTATACACTAACAATGAAGCAACAGAAAGACAAATGAAGAAACTGATCCCATTCACAATTGCACCAAGAAGCATAAAATACCTAGGAATAAATCTAACCAAAGATGTAAAAGATCTGTATGCTGAAAACTATAGAAAGCTTATGCAGGTAATTGAAGAAGATATAAAGAAATGGAAAGACATTCCCTGCTCATGGATTGGAAGAATAAATATTGTCAAAATGTCAATACTACCCAAAGCTATCTACACATTCAATGCAATCCCAATCAAAATTGCACCAGCATTCTTCTCGAAACTAGAACAAGCAATCCTAAAATTCATATGGAACCACAAAAGGCCCCGAATAGCCAAAGTAATTTTGAAGAAGAAGACCAAAGCAGGAGGCATCACAATCCCAGACTTTAGCCTCTACTACAAAGCTGTCATCATCAAGACAGCATGGTATTGGCATAAAAACAGACACATAGACCAATGGAATAGAATAGAAACCCCAGAACTAGACCCACAAACGTATGGCCAACTCATCTTTGACAAAGCAGGAAAGAACATCCAATGGAAAAAAGACAGTCTCTTTAACAAATGGTGCTGGGAGAACTGGACAGCAACATGCAGAAGGTTGAAACTAGACCACTTTCTCACACCATTCACAAAAATAAACTCAAAATGGATAAAGGACCTGAATGTGAGACAGGAAACCATCAAAACCTTAGAGGAGAAAGCAGGAAAAGACCTCTCTGACCTCAGCCGTAGCAATCTCTTACTCGGCACATCCCCAAAGGCAAGGGAATTAAAAGCAAAAGTGAATTACTGGGACCTTATGAAGATAAAAAGCTTCTGCACAGCAAAGGAAACAACCAACAAAACTAAAAGGCAACCAACGGAATGGGAAAAGATATTTGCAAATGACACATCGGACAAAGGGCTAGTATCCAAAATCTATAAAGAGCTCATCAAACTCCACACCCGAAAAACAAATAACCCAGTGAAGAAATGGGCAGAAAACATGAATAGACACTTCTCTAAAGAAGACATCCGGATGGCCAACAGGCACATGAAAAGATGTTCAACGTCGCTCCTTATCAGGGAAATACAAATCAAAACCACACTCAGATACCACCTCACGCCAGTCAGAGTGGCCAAAATGAAGAAATCAGGAGACTATAGATGCTGGAGAGGATGTGGAGAAACAGGAACCCTCTTGCACTGTTGGTGGGAATGCAAATTGGTGCAGCCGCTCTGGAAAGCAGTGTGGAGGTTCCTCAGAAAATTAAAAATAGACCTACCCTATGACCCAGCAATAGCACTGCTAGGAATTTATCCAAGGGATACAGGAGTACTGATGCATAGGGGCACCTGTACCCCAATGTTTATAGCGGCACTCTCAACAATAGCCAAATTATGGAAAGAGCCTAAATGTCCATCAACTGATGAATGGATAAAGAAATTGTGGTTTATATACACAATGGAATACTACGTGGCAATGAGAAAAAATGAAATATGGCCTTTTGTAGCAACATGGATGGAACTGGAGAGTGTGATGCTAAGTGAAATAAGCCATACAGAGAAAGACAGATACCATATGGTTTCACTCTTATGTGGATCCTGAGAAACATAACAGAAACCCATGGGGGAGGGGAAGGAAAAAAAAAAAAAAAAAAAAAGAGGTTAGAGTGGGAGAGAGCCAAAGCATAAGAGACTGTTAAAAACTGAGACCAAACTGAGGGTTGATGGGGGGTGGGAGGGAGGGCAGGGTGGGTGATGGGTATTGAGGAGGGCACCTTTTGGGATGAGCACTGGGTGTTGTATGGAAACCAATTTGACAGTAAATTTCATATATTAAAAAATAAAAAAATAAATAAATAAATAAATAAATAAATAAATAAATAAATAAATATCAATGCTACAATTAAAGCCAGAGAATGAAATATTTGATCAGGAAATCCAGGAAAATAGCTATGATAAAGACAAAAGCTATGAGAATAATACAATTGATGTGGCTGAAGCATCTAGTGTAGCTAAAGCATCGTTAGAGGGAAATACCTGTAATTAAAAATAAAACAGGAGTCCATTGGGGCACCTGGGTGGCTCAGTCGGTTAAGCATCCGACTTCAGCTCAGGTCACGATCTCGAGGTCCGTGAGTTCGAGCCCCGCGTCGGGCTCTGGGCTGATGGCTCAGAGCCTGGAGCCTGCTTCCGATTCTGTGTCTCCCTCTCTCTCTGCCCCTCCCCCATTCATGCTCTGTCTCTCTCTGTCTCAAAAAAAATGAATAAACGTTAAAAAAAAAAAAAAAAAAAACAGGAGTCCATTAAGTAACAAACAAATAATATTGAAAATCAATGTGGTCAACAATTGATTCCTTAATAGGGCTAATAAAATTGATATAAACCTTCATAATATTCATCAAGGAAAAGAGAAAAAAAAGCACAGATTTCCTATACCAGGATTGAATGAAGGGTTGTAACTATAGATTTTATAGGCCTTTAAAAGGTTATATCATGAATACTTCATGCTAATAAATTTAGCAATTTTTATGAAATAGAATTTTTTTGAAAAATCAATTTACCAAAACTGATACAGTAAGCCTAGATTATCAGAATATGTCTATGCACCAAAAAAAAAGTGAAAAGAAAAAGCCTTTTGTAAAACAGTGCATACTTTATGATTCCACCTATATGAAGAGTTACAAAAGGTGAAATTAAGCTATGATAAGAATGTGAAAAACCAGAAGAACAGGCCAAAAAGGGAGTTGTTTATACTAAGCCCCACATCACCAAACTGAGACTGACTTGACTTAAAAAACAAATTTATTTTCTCACAATTCTGGAGGGTAGAGTCGGAGATCAAGGTGTCAAAGGAATGGAAACTTAAACCATCAATCAGGAATTGCCTGGTCAGCTATAGATGGATAATCTGTCTGAGATACTCCTACCATCTTCTAAAGGAAAGTGACCTTACAGTAACTAACCTGCTTTTTTGCCTAGTATTACTTCCTTGTTCCACTTCTTTCTGCCGGCAAGTCTTTCATTTTGTACAGCTCCCCAGAGCTCCTTTTTTTTTTTTTTTTTTTAAAATGTTTATTTCAAGAGGGAGAGAGCACAAGTGGGACAGAGGAAGAGGGAAGAGAGAGAGAGAATCTCAAGCAGCTCCTTGCTATCAGCAGGGAGCCTGATGTGGGGCTTAATCTCATGAACCAAGCAATCATGACCTGAGCTGAAATCAGGAGTCAGACGCTTAACCAACTGAGCCACCCACGCACGGCCCTCAGAGCTCCTTTCTATGTGCTAGATTGGATGCTGCCCAATTCTTGAATCATGGAATAAAGCCAAGGAGATCTTTAACATTTACTCAAATCTACTTGAATTCTGTTTCTTTAACAGTCTCATGGCAGTGATGGGACTTGAAGAAGACATCTGACGGCTTCAGGGACAAGGAGAAACACAGACATCATTACCTGCAGACCCCTTGAGTTTTCTTCCAGTTTCTGAGGGCTGTGGGTAAGTTCTCGCATCTGAGCTCTGCTCTCTTTACATTGAGCTTCTGATCAAATTGGCTTTCGAGTCCAGGGTTAACGGGTCAACCTAGACTAACAAAAGACTTTAACAGATCACTAGCCCTTAATCCTAAATTAGTCCAGATTCCAGTCCAAGACCTAGCAGGTCAGCTCCAGCTGGCAAACAGTTCCACCCGGAACCCTGGGAATTTGGCTTGACGACCATCAGATCAGGGACACGAAAAATATGGCTGGAGAGAAATGTGTGTTGTTATACCATTTAGAGCTAGGATCCTACCAACTGTTGCATTTTAAAGAGAATTATCTTTTTTCCTTTGGGCTATCTTTGGGAGTGGCTCTGGATCTCAGGAGAATAGTATCCTTAGCACTGTCTTTGGAGAAGCTTCTTGAGTCCTAGGAGTTGTTCAATACTGCCAAAAAAAAAATTTGCTGTTTGTTCTGGATGAACCTGACAAGATACTTGAAAGGATTTTCTTTAGTATCTCTATGACCAGAAGTTGGGCAAATTGGAAGCTGATATTTAGAGCCTCATAGGAACTATTTTTTGGGCCTTTACTCCTAAGCAACATGGAAGTATATACCCAAAGGGAGAAAAAAAATATTCCTAAGACAAACAGCTCTAAATCTATAATATAGGAATCTTTTGATTTCCATTTTTGTTGAAGATCTTCTGCCTGATATAAAGAAGCAAACTGAGGGTAATGTAGTTGGATGAATGGATCAGCCTATGGTGCCATTTAAGTTGCAACCCAATCCTTGAGGACTTAAGAACAACGGTCCACATCTTATAAATTGAGTCTTTACAAGACCAAAAATACAGCTCCAGAAGCAGTTCAAAGTCCACCTATCCCTTTTACCAATCCCCAAACGTCCCCTATTTGTCTCAAAAGTCTTGTAAGTATTTTAAAACTCTGGTCTTGGAAAATGGAATTCCCTCTTGGAAGAACTTGCATTCTTTCACTAAGACTTTGAGATGTAAATATTCTAACCACTTCTGTCCAGGAACTCTCATCTAGGCCATCGTCTTTGAAGTGCAAACTTCAAGGAGGTAATTCTTATCAGAGGGCAAAAAAAAAAAAGGAGGGGGGCGTGTTTTGGAAAATAAATAAATGAAAAATGTTAAATGTCTTGTCACAAATATTAACAAAAAGATGGGGCGCCTGGGTGACTCAGTCGGTTAAGCCTCCGACTTCAGCTCAGGTCATGATCTCGCGGTCCGTGAGTTCGCGCCCCGCGTTGGGCTCTGTGCTGACAGCTCAGAGCCTGGAGCCTGTTTCGGATTCTGTGTCTCCCTCTCTCTCTGACCCTCCCCCATTCATGCTCTGTCTCTCTCTGTCTCAAAAATAAATAAACGTTAAAAAAAAATTAAAAAAAAAACAAATATTAACAAAAAGCTTTAGCCATCTGAGCAGATAACTTTAACTTATTCCAACTGCCAGAAACACAATTTGGATTTAAGTATCATTTATAAACTATTGAGTTTTGTATTATTATACCTGACACATGGCTAAAACTTTAAAAACAAAAGTTATAAATCTCTGTTTGTGTCTATCTGTATAGACACATCTGTAATGTATGTACATTATAGATATGTGATATTTTTCTACCTCTGGATGGTATCGTCAAAATCAAATTATAAAGGAGCTCTGTTTAGTTGGCTAAAGGAAAAATGAGCACTTAGCAAATTAAGTATTTTCAGACTCTCAGAGTAATGAAATTGACCCAGATGGTTTTCAGGTTCATGTGATCTGGGGTAATCTTTGGTAAATAAATGCTAGTTTCAGTTTATTGGCTTAATTAAAATAGGTATGTCTTCACAGTTGTCAGCATTAGATATATTGTAAAACTATGACTTTTAATTTACTTGGGTTTAATAAGTTTGTATTATCTCTGTTACAAAATTTGTCAGCAAGAAGAATAACTTAGTATATCCCTTAGTATATGCCTACCTTTTTTGTGAAATTTTCATGCACAATCTGAATATTTAAAAATAAGCAATTTAGATAGATACAAGTGAGATAACAGTTTTTAGGTGAACTTTTCAGCAATGGTTATGTTTTATGGTGTATCTACTTAAATAGCTTCCAAAATTGTTGGCAACCCAGAATCTTAAAATTACGCTGCGATAAGTTAAATAATGGATATTCATTGAATGTCTAGATCATTTCCAAATAATATAAAACACTGACTGAAACATTAATTACTGAACATAGATTTACCTACTGTGGCTTCCATTTACAGAGGAAGTAAAGATATTTGGGTCTATTAAAACATATCTTGTGTCACACTGAAAACTTTACTATGAAGAAGAATATACTTCTAGAAATTATGAAATAAGTTTGTCAGTCCACAGAATGATAGTGTAAAAGACAGTCCACAATTGCTTACTTCTTAGTTTTCTCTTGGAATTAAGGATTCGAAGGGTTAAGAATTCTAATTGATACATATAATTAAAACTGCTTAGAAATAATAAGGGTGAAAGGAAACAGCTGTGTAATGGAGAATAAAATTACTGGTTGTTCCAGAATTAAAAAAAAAAAAAAAAAAGGGACCCAATCCGAATGGATATAAAAAAGTTGTAAAGGTTTATGGAAAAGCAACCTGGGGAAGGGAATTTTATGTGTAGTCAAACTGGCTAAAATTGGAATGGATTTAAGTTTGTTTTTTGTTGTTGCCATTGTTTTAATGAGTTTTAATATCAAAAGGACACTGATGCAAAATTAGAATTTGGCTTTGTGTCTACTAAAAGGACAAAATTTTCTTAGACTTTTGGTCTGCTTTAGATAAGACATTATAAAAGCTTCTTTACCTTGTGGGTAATTCACCGAGATAGCAAAGATTTTGTGTTTTAGCAAAATAATTTACTGTGTTTCACATTGTCTTTATCAGGTCTTTGATTACTTAAGAAAACCCAGTCTTCTCAATATTGAGAGAGTTAAGTTTTGCTCACAATGATGTAATTTTTTGTATTTGACTTTAATATCTTCTATTGTCACTTTGATCAAATAGATAATTAAGTTTTTTTTTCATAATGATCTATGATCCTATTTATTCAAACGTTCAGACCTTAGGATGTTTTGACGACTTCCCCAAATCAAATTCTATATAGAGTTTTTTTTTACCTCAAAGTAACTTTGAGATTTCCCAAAGGGTCGTGCAAAAAGATCCTCAAAACACTTAATATAAATGTCCCAGAAATTATATACAATTCCCATAAACCAATTCCCATAAATGTCCTGGCATAATGTTACCAGTCATAATTTTAGTTATGACCTTAAAATGTTGTATGTCACAGGGGAGCCTGGGTGGCTCAGTTGGTTAAGCATCCAACTCTTGGTTTTAGCTCAGGTCACAATCTTACTGTTAGTGAGTTCAAGCACTCCATCAGGTTCTTTGCTGTCATCGAGGAGCCAGCTTCAGATCCTCTGTCCCCTTCTCCCACTGCCCCTCCCCACTCACGCATGCTCTCTCTCTCTCTCTGTCTCAAAAATAAATAAAAACATTTATAAAAAAAATATCGGGGCACCTGAGTGGCTCAGTCAGTTAAGGGTCTGACTTCGGCTCAGGTCATGATCTCACGGTTCGTGAGTTCGAGCCCTGCGTCTGGCTCTGTGCTGACAGCTCCGAGCCTGGAGCCTGCTTCCGGTTCTGTGTCTCCCCTTCTCTCTGCCCCTCCGCCATTTGCAGTCTCTCTGTCACTCCCTCTCAAAAATAAATAAACATTTTTTAAAAATGTTGTATGTCACAGAAATAACCAAATTTCCTTGTCAATTTCATTACAGTAAATTCCCAGGATATTTAACCATGGGCATAAGTCCTTTGTCATTTATAAATAGTTATCGTTTTTCTCTAATGGCTTTGCAACAGTGAGATTTGTGGAAAGGACCTTACCAAGTGATACTTGACCACTGACCCCCCTGCCAAACTACAAGGTGCCAAACCTTGGGTGCATATTTTACAACTAAAGAAGACTCCACCTGCATCTAGTTCTGTGAAAGAATCTGGAGACCTCAAATCATATTGACTAGTAAGAGAACTATCCAACATCAGGGTAGACTGGTTCCTGCCAAGACATTGGATCAAGAACATTTCTTTTGATTCCTTCTTTCATGTTTGTATGTACGTATGTATTTTGAGAGATGGGGAGGGTGGAAGAGAGACTGAGGAAGAGAGAGAATCCCAAGCAGCTGACAGTGCAGAGCTTGACACGGGGCTTGAACCCATGTGTGAGATCATGACCTGAGCCAAAATCGAGAGTCAGATGCTCAACTGACTGAGCTACACAGGTGCTCCTCTTCTTCCCTCTTTGATTATCCTTTCCCCAATTTGTATACCATGAATGTCTTTATGATCTTTTGTTTCCCTTTTTTCCTTGCTCTGGCCTGGAAACGTAATGAAAATGTATCTCAAGACAGTGCAAACAGGAGTGATCCAGGCTCCAAATGATTGTTGGATTTGCTGTGGTTCTGGTGACTGTAGTTCTGACTGTCACAAACTTCCCCCTGATTTTGAACATTTCAGTCTCTGTAGCACACACTCAGCTCCCTCTCTATTGTGTCAGGTTCCCTAGTTCTCTGGGTCCATTGCCCTGTCTCTGGTTACCCAGAGAAACTTGCAGGCAGGCTCTATGCAAAGAAAGGGACACAAGGTGAGGTTAACCAGAATCAAACCACCTGTGTGGTCTACAGACCATTCCATTTCACTGGCCTCCATGGCTGTCAACTTTCCAATCCCAAGCCACAGTCTCAAACAGGAACTACCAGGAGACATTCAGGATTCAAACTTTGTTTTCCCTGGCAGATCCCCACACCCCTGTCAAATGAGGCTGTGACCAGTAACCTCTCTGTAACTCTTTTTTTTTTATTTTATTTTCTTAATGTTTATTTATTTTTGAGAGAGAGAGACTGTTAGCAGAGTCTGACGTGGGGCTCAAACCCAGGAACTGTAAGATCATGACCTAAGTCAAAGTCGGACTTTAGCAGAGTCTGACGTGGGGCTCAAACCCAGGAACTGTAAGATCATGACCTAAGTCAAAGTCGGACTTTGACTGACTGAGCCACCTAGGCACCCCTCTATCTGCAACTCTTGAAAGTATTGTAGAATCTTCTGCTGAAGGAAAAATACGTAGACTCTGGCCAAAATTGTTCTTGATTATAGCATAGCCATTGGTTGTCTTTTAGCAGAACAAGGAGGTGCTTGTGCTATGGCCAACACCATTTGCTGCACTCATATGGACACCTCTGGGGACACTGAGACTCAGATACATCAGATCATTGAACAAGCCAGTTGGCTTAAGAAAGTAACTCTTTCAATGTGGTCTTTCTCTGACTTACTGATTCTGATTGGTTTGGGTCTTGAGCATCATGTCTCTGAAGGGCACTCTAGATATTGGGAATTATCCTGTTCATTATAATAATCATAGTAATCTCCTTGATGTTCTTTATTCTCTTAAAAGCTTTAAGTGCGTGCTTGAGGCTGCTAATCACCAAGCAATTGGTGTCCCTAAGACTAGAACATCAAAAAAATCGATCCAAATGGGAACCCAATGTTATGACCTGTGAATGCCATAAAGAAATTAAGTGAAAATACATCATGACCTGTGAATATCACACAGAGAATCAGGAAAACAAACAACTGTGTGAGAACTCCAGAGCAGTCACTGGGGGTAGCACTAATGCCTTAAATTTTTATCTCCTCTCTCAGTTAAGCTGAGAATCTGGTCAAAAGGAGGGAATTGTTAAAAACAAGACAACAGCTCCAAAATGAAACTGTTTATGCTAAGCTCATGTCACCAAACTGAAACCTAACTTAATTACAGTCTTAAGTTCTTTCAGATATGGAATCTTTAAAAAGTCCATCAGGAATTGCCTGATCAGTGCTACTGAGGTTATGTGCCCGATAGACTTCTACTATCTCCTAAAGGAAAGTGACCTTGTGTAGCCAACCTGTTGTGGGTTTTTTTGTTTGTTTTTTGTTTTTTTGTCTAATACAACTTCCTTCTTCCTGCTCCTTTCTGCCGGCAAAAGTCTTTCATTATATATGGCTCCTCTGAGCTTTCTTCTATCTGCTAGATGAATGCTGTCTGATTCATGAATCATTGAGTAAGCCAATAAGATCTTTAGAATTCACTCAGTTGAATTTTTTTCTTTTAACAGAATTAAAACAGTGATTGTTTCTAGGGGCTGGAGATTAACTGGGAAAGATCATGAAGGAGCTTTATGGGATGATGGAAATATTTTGTTTTTTGTTTCCTGATAATGGCTATGTGTTAAATGAATAAGTGCATTTATCAACATACTGTATGTTACGTATTTAAATTGAACTTCTGTTTTAAAAATGTATTTATTTGAAATGGTGATCAGTTGGCATTCAAAAAAAAAAAAAAAAAGAATGAGTTAAAACTAGTTATAATGGTGTACCTTAGTCTATAAACTTATATTTATTGGAAGAAAATCAGGCTTCTTAGGTTAGTGTTCTGTTTTTGTTATTTTTGTTTTGTTTTATTGTGCATCTGTGTGTGTGTATGTGTGTGTTGGGTTTTTGTGGCGTTTTTTTTTGTTTTGTTTTAGTATTTGGACACCCAGTTTAATTCAAAGTCTTTTGAATTGACCTTAGTATACTTAATCATAATACATGAAAAATAATTTTCAGAATCAAGCTCAACAATATCACAAGAAATGATCCCAAACCTTGAAACTAAAACGCAAATACTCCAGCCATAGAGATCTCTACAGTTCCTACATTTGATTTAAATTGGGTTTTGAAATTCTTGATCACCCAGGTGAAACAAGAAACGTGATAAATTATATAACCTTCAGTATCTAGTTTTTAAGAAGTCCAGTTCCACGTGGGAAGCAAAGTTTTTTCTAGCATGTAATCTTGTTAGATGAAGGAAAAAGAACAAAATAACCAAAGATAGAGGACTCCTGTAACTTCCAAGAAACTTAGCAGTTAGCTAATCTAGACTTGCTCTAAAATTATAAGACAGGTAAGCACACTAATTTCCCAGTAGGGAAAGATACCATGCAAATACAGTCTGATTAGGAAAAAAAGAGAGAGAGAGAGAGAGAGAGAGAGAGAGAAATGAAAGGAGTTCCAGGAATGCACAGGGAAATGCTCAGCAACTCCACCTTTTCTAGATCCTGTTTTGTCCAATAATTCAGCAAATTCATGTGTCTTCTATACCAACAGAGAACACTTAGGGGGAAAGTATGTTTAATATCTTCTTGGTTTAAATACTATATTTAGAGAAACAATCTTTTTTCTGAGTTTAGAAATTCAAACAGTGCAGAAGGGAAGAGACAGGTATTGGGTCAGGGATCTGGGCCTTGCAGTTTGTAAGGGAAATCACCAAATGACTCACATATCTACCTCTAGAAAATACCCAGTGAACTCTGTGAGCAGTTTGCAAATTTTGCATTATCTTAGGTGCCTCTGGAGAACTTGTTAACATGTAGATTTCCCACCATAACAAAGATTCAGATTCAGTAAAGGCCCAAAAATTTGAGGCCCACAAACCTTCAAGCTTAGTGAGCATACCAGGTGACTCTGATATAATGGTTCTAAGACCACACTTAGAACAAGAATAACTTGGGTTAGAGGATCACAAATCCCAGTGCTACAGAGGCAGGTCCTTCATGCCAAAGAGAGAAGCAGGTCTGACAAGACAACTGAGAGATGGGAATATGGCTGTCTCTCAGAGATGAACACGTGCCTCATGTGCAGACCCTGGGCACTTAGAGCTGAATGAAGGCAATGTAGGTCCAGTGTTGGAGGAGCTTCTGATTTCTGAAGAGACACTTACATCTGGACCTTTTACATAAAATATCCTGGCTTGGTTTGTTGTTGTTGCTGTTTTTGTGGTGGTTTTTGTTTTCTTTTGTTTTTTTTTTTTAAATGTTTTATTTATTTTTGAGACAGAGAGAGACAGAGCATGAGCGGGGGGGGGGGGGGGGGGGGGGCGGGGCGGGGCAGAGAGAGAGGGAGACACAGAATCAGAAGCAGGCTCCAGGCTCCGAGCTGTCAGCACAGAACCCGATGCGGGGCTCAAACTCACAGACCGCGACATCATGACCTGAGCGGAAGTCGGATGCTTAACCGACTGAGCCACCCAGGTGCCCCGGTAGTGGTGGTTTTGAGTTCCATACCCAAAGCAGGGCTTGAACTCAGAATCCCAAGATCAAGAGTAGCATGATCTACCAACTGAACTATCCAGGCACCCATTTTCTGTTTTGTATTTGATGTAGGCAATTAATAAAGGCAAAACCCAGCATTGGGATGTGGCCAAAACACAACTTCTAGCTTATCAGAGCCTACCTACCTGCCATCAGTTTGCAATTTCTGCTCTTGATTATGGTGGTTTTCCCTACAGTCAGTCTTTCAGATATTAATCAATCTAAGTAAGTATCCAGAAATTGCTAACGCTTAGTCGAAAAGATTTTCCTATCTGATGAGGGAGAATTAGCCCTGTGATGTAGTTAAGGAAGAAGATCCATAGTCATCTTATGCTTGAGAATTTAGCGGTATGTCTGGCATTTTCTGTACAAACTATAATCCTCACTGTTTTCCGAGCGGAAGGATGACCAGCCTCTGCACAGGGATGGGCAACACGGATGCCAAAAGTCAGGGCCAATTTTTCAAAAGGGAAAGAAAGGAAAGAAAATCTGCTCAAATATGTAAACAAGGACTTGGTGGGGACCCAAGGCTTCTATTGTACAGGGTTTGAAAGAGAGGATTTGACTGGGACAAATTTCAGGGCAGTGAAGGTATTTGTATTCAGCCCTTGACATTTTTTGCAGGAAGGTCAGTGTGAATCCATGGAATGCCTGACTTTACATAGGCTGTTTCCTATGAGTCCATTTGCATAATTAGTGGCAAAAATATAATCTTGCTACCCTCTTGAATTCTAACAATAATATTTTGATACAAACTTTTAAAAAGCATTAATAGCTTATACTTAAGTCTGCATATGATAGAATAATGTGACAAAAATTATATTGCTCTAATCTTATAAAATAAAACACGATCATCACATGGTTTTGTTGTCCTAATCTATAATATGTTCTTACGGAAAACATCTTCATTGGTACACGTACTTCACTTTATAAAGCTTACGGAAGATAGGGCAAGAAAGATTGAGAGAGGATTTGCAACACACTGGTTTAATTAGGTTTTTCTTTAATTAATTTCTTTGTTTATATCCCATGAATCTAAAATTAAATGGTGCCTTTATTACTTGACTTGGAGTCCTCTAATGTCCATTACAAGTATAGCAAAATACCATTATAATATTAGTATTAAAAAATATTTTGGGGGGTACCTCGGTGGCTCAGTCGGCTAAGCATCTGACTTCAGCTCAAGTCATGATCTCTTGGTTCACAAGTTCAAGCCCCGCCTCAGGCTCTATGCTGACAGCTCAGAGCTTGGAGCCTGCTTCAGATTCTGTGTCTCCCTCTCTCTCTTTCCCTCCCCGACTCACACTCTGTCTCTCTCAAAAATAAATAAACATTAAAAAAAAATTTTTAATTAGAAAAATATTTTGGTATTCTAGGCTTTTGATGATTCAGGGTCCCCTTCATTATGTATCAATAGTAAAAAGAGAAAATGAGCAGGTCATAAACTCATTCTCAGGATAAAATTAAAAGGCAGTTTTATAATTTATACATCAAAAATTTTTGAAGTCTTCTTTTTTTAAAAGTTTATTTATTTTTGAGAGAGAAAGAGTGAGCAAGGGAGGGGCAGAGAGAGAGGGACAGAGGGTCCAAAGCTGGCTCTGCACTGATAGCAGAGAGCCCAGTGTGGGACTCAAACTCACGAACTGCGAGTTCATGACCTGAGCCGAAGTTGGACGCCTAACTGACTGAGCCACCCAGGCGCCCCAATACATGGTGGGAAAGATTGTAAAAGCTCACCAGATATTCCATGTGCTCCCCTATGTTTCCCAGGCTCACTACAGTTAAGTTGGGCCCACAGACCAGTTTTGACCAGTACACATGCCACTTTTGGGCTAAGGTAGTTAAGAGTCAGCATGTCTCCATCATCATCTTCTCCTACCATGGAGGTCTTGGATACCACCTACTCTTGAGAGTAGGGCTGAAAGAGAGGGGGAGGGCTTTTATTGTGTTAAGACACTGAAATTTCGGGGTATATCCATTACCATAGCATAAACTATTAAGTCATGTATAATGTGTAATAATCTCATGTAATATATATAAACCGAGGAAGATAAGAGAAAGAAAAAAATATAAGATCAAGAGCAAAAAAAAAAAAAAAATGAAGAGATGAGTGTAAAAGCCACGGTCTGTGGAGGAACTGGGGACAACATCAAAGAAGCCAAATCTATCAGGAGCTAACTAGCGGGGAAGAGATACTTAAGATGATAAATAGAAGGGTTGAAGAAATTTTCTGAAACTGCCTGCGGTGATGGCATTTTGCACTAGTACCTGCTTTAGGATTATAAAAATGGGTTGGGTTCCTTTCGGGGCACGAGATTAAAAAGAATTCAGTCATGGGCTGAAGAGGGATTAGGAGATTATTCCATTATGGAAGTCAAGAAGCATGCCCAAATGTGTAGGAAGTGGATCAACAGGAGAACACAGTCACTGAGATGTAGTTCATCAACAAGGCAGTATGGTGGAGTAAAGACAGGCGGGGACTCTGGTGCCACGTCGTCTAGGATTGAATCTCAGTTCCACTATGAATTCTGTGTGACCTTGAACGAGTTGTTTAACCTCTCTGAGTCTCATGTTCCTCACCTGTGAAGTGAGATTTCTTTTTTTTTTTTTTATTGTTTTTAATGTTTATTTATTTTTTGAGAGAGAGAGACAGAGTGTGAGCAGGGGAGTTGCAGAGACGGAGGGAGACACAGAATCTGAAGCAGGCTCCAGGCTCTGAGCCCTCAGCACAGAGCCCGACGCGGGGCTGGAACCCACGAGCCATGAGATCATGACCTGAGCCCAAGTCAAACACTTAACCTACTGAGCCACCCAGGTGCCCCGAGATTTCTAATGCAACAGCATTAAAAGGCCATTTTGAGGACTATTAAATAATTAACTGCATAGAGCACTAGAACAGTGCCTCACATACACCAAGTGCTGTGTGAACACTCCTATTCATTTCACTATCAAGCTTGATAACAAAAAACATTTTTAATAAGTCAGCAGAATAAAAATACTAAACATCAAGTTTGATGATACCCTATATAAGTAGAGAATTAAAATTTAAGACAATTCACTGCATTGAAGGCCATGATTTAGTTTTTCAAGTTGAGTGAAATACTTTTATAGGCACTAAGATCCCAGAACATTTCATGTTCTTTATTTGGTTCTCAGTGGACTGCCTACTTACAAAAGTCTTTCTTTTTTTTTTAATGTTTATTTATTTATTTTTGGGAGAAAGAGAGCCAGCAGGGGAGGGGCAGAGAGAGGGAGAGAATCCCAAGCAGGTTCAGTGCTGTCAGCGCAGAGACCAGTGTGGGACTTGAACTCCCAAACCATGAGATCATGACCTGAGCCAAAAGAAGGAGTTGGACACTTATGAGTCACCCAGGCGCCCCTGCAAGTCTTTATATTTTAAGTGGAGAAGAGAAATGTCTAATTCATTCAGATATCATGGCTTAAATATCCTAAGATCAAAAGTTAAATCATTGTACTATTAGTAACAATTGCTTGGAATGAAATATTACTCAGATTTGGAAGCTATTATTCAACCTTAGCTCAGTAATGCTGGATGTTTTCATTACAGATATGGAAAATATGACAGTGATAGATGATTATTCCATCTGATTTCTCTCCCAAATTTGTAAAATAATTTGACAACAATGAGTCCAACAAGAATAAAGCATACATCAAATAAGGAAGTCTACAATATGTATTCCATTTTTCATGCACATCAAATTATCCTTGACATAAGAAATTTGAATTGGTTATATTTTCCCTTCTGCCATGATGATTATTCTATCGTGGCATTGTTTGTCTTAAAAATAATAACTGTTAGACAATTCAAGAAGCTAAAGGAGGAGGGGGGCACACAAGCGTTCCCTCAATTATTACAGATTTTATCACCCTTTCCATTAATTAATAATGAGGATGTTTAGACTCCCAGTTAACAATCACTAGAAACAGCAGTATCTTATTTAGAAGATGCATCATTCAAATTACAAATTGATGTAATGAATTCTAATGAATCCTTTCCTTCTGCATTGAAGCTTAATCCCTATTCAAAGTGGATTAGTTAGTATTTAAATTTATCATAGGATCAAGAGTGATTAGTGGCCCATCATAAAAAAAAAAAAGAATCCCATGAAATTCATGGTTCTTTATCACATGCAAGACGGAGGGTGAGCTGTTTGAAAGGTTCCAAGGATGGTGCATTGTACTGAAAATCTTGCCAGTGATGCCTGTTCCTGAGGTGTTCTGCAGTAAAATGCAGCCCAGAAAGAATGAGGTCCACTGGTACAAAAAATTATTCTCTAAGGAATGAAGCAGCTGCATGCTAATGGTCTGCTAAGTTCTTATTATCTGCATTCTCATTGACTGCTCAGCTTTGGAATGTGTGACTCTAAGTCTCCTTTGCCTGAAAGATTTTCTAAGGAGCTTTTGAAAACATTAAAGCTCCTGAAAGACTTAGCTAAGTTTGAAGTTTGACTGAAATGAATATACCAGAGATATGGTTTAGTAATTGAAATTGCCATTTTCCTGTGGTTGTGTTTATGTCCTCTCAGGACATAAAGGTGTAGGAGTGAATTAGATTTGAAGGTATTGCAAACTCAGAGATACCGGAAAAATCAGAGTAATAGTGACAACCAAATGCCATACTTGCTTAGAACTACATTCTGCTTATAGAACTGTAACTGATAAACATAATGAGGTATATCAGAGTTGCCTTTCAATGTGTCATAATAAAAAAGTCAAAGGTCTTTTCTAAATCATCCTAGCTTTCCATTAATAAACAGAATAGCAGTGTCTTCCCCTGAACTCACATAAACCCATTTCCACGGTTTACAATGCATTTAGTAGTTTTTTAAAACCACACCAAATTTTTCTAGAAAGACACAAAATGTTAACAGTAGTTAATTTTAGGAAGTACAATTGGTAGCATGACATGGCAGAAGTTAGCTTTTTCAAGTATCTCCCCCATGGTGTTTGCTTCAGGTACATGTTCATTTGCCCTTTGAACTGGAGAAGCTCTACTGTTCAGATTGAGAAAATACCCATCTTCCTCATAACTGAATCCCCTGATTTGAGCAGAGACAAATAGGTCGTATAGTTTCCTTTAATGTATTTATGAATCTTTTTTTAATTTTTACTTCTAATTTTATATATGTCTTTAGGATGAAAATCTAAACCCATGCCTTCTTTTTCTCCCCAGTGTCTTTACTATTATGGTCCTAGTTATTCTGGGAAAAAATGGGGGACCTGGAATTTTTATTTTGTGTACGTAACTTGTTTAATTATAATTATACATATAATGTCAAACCCACTCAGTATATACATTTTTTCAGCTGCTTGTTTGAGTGTCTCATGGATATATCCTTCTTCAAGGCATTAATGACTTGAGACCAAGGTTAACATCCCCTTATCCACACTATCCATGATTTTGTAAGCAACACTTAACATCTTTTCTTAGCCTTTATTCTGCAAAAGCTAGATCACTCATGTATAACATAGGATTTCTTAACAGTGGAACTGTTGACAGAGAGCTCTCCTGTGCCTTGTGAGATATTGAGCACCAACACTGACCTCTACCCACTGTCTGTATCACTTCCCAAGTTGTGATGATCAAAAATGTCTTCAGACATTGCCAGATACCACACGAGGGCAAAATTGCCCCCATTGAGGATCAATATTGTAGCAGTCTATGTAATTACAGAATGTTTTTATGTATTTTCTCAGGTACAATCGAAACATTATCCATTCAAAACAAACAGTACAAAGATTGGTATTACATTTTAAAGATGGGAATACTAAGGTTCAAGAGTTTTGAATTAAATAATATTGTATTACCCTTGAGAAACTGTAAGGACACGCTGTGATCACAACTCAATGAGGTTATCAGCCGCAGCAATTTCTTACTTGCCACATCCCCAAAGGCAACGGAATTAAAAGCAAAAATGAACTATTGGGACCTCATGAAGATAAAAAGCTTCTGCACAGCAAAGGAAACAATCAACAAAACTAAAAGGCAACCAACGGAATGGGAAAAGATGTTTGCAAATGACATATCGGACAAAGGGCTAGTATCCAAAATCTATAAAGAGCTCACCAAACTCCACACCCAAAAAACAAATAATCCAGTGAAGAAATGGGCAGAAAACATGAATAGACACTTCTCTAAAGAAGACATCCAGATGGCCAACAGGCACATGAAAAGATGCTCAACATCGCTCCTCATCAGGGAAATACAAATGAAAACCACACTCAGATATCACCTCACGCCAGTCAGAGTGGCCAAAATGAATAAATCAGGACACTATAGATGCTGGAGAGGATGTGGAGAAACGGGAACCCTCTTGCACTGTTGGTAGGAATGCAAATTGGTGCAGCCACTCTGGAAAACAGTGTGGAGGTTCCTCAGAAAATTAAAAATAGACCTACCCTATGACCCAGCAATAGCACTGCTAAGAATTTACCCAAGGGATACAGGAGTAGTGATGCATAGGGGCACTTGTACCCCAATGTTTATAGCAGCACTCTCAACAATAGCCAAATTGTGTAAAAAGCCTAAATGTCCATCAACTGATGAATGGATAAAGAAATTGTGGTTTATATACACAATGGAGTGCTACGTGGCAATGAGAAAGAATGAAATATGGCCCTTTGTAGCAACGTGGATGGAACTGGAGAGTGTGATGCTAAGTGAAATAAGCCATACAGAGAAAGACAGATACCATACATTTTCACTCTTATGTGGGTTCTGAGAAACTTAACAGAAACCCATGGGGGAGGGGAAGGAAAAAAATGAGGTTACAGTGGGAGAGAGCCAAAGCATAAGAGACTCTTAAAAACTGAGAACAAACTGAGGGTTGATGGGGGGGTGGGAGGGAGGGAAGGGTAGGTGATGGGCATTGAAGAGGGCATCTTTTGGGATGAGCACTGGATGTTGTATGGAAACCAGTTTGACAACAAATTTCATATATTAAAAAAAAAACAACTCAATGAGGTTATGATAGAGCTGGGAATATTCTAAGGAATATTAGAATATTAAGATTAATGATTAATATTTAGAAACTTAAGTCAAAAATGGATGGTTTCCACTTTCAAAAATAGATAGAACTGGAGAAAAAAAAGCAACAAGGAAAAAGAAGACTTGAACAACACTGTAAACCAACTGAAGTTAACAGACATTTCTAGAACACTCTACCCAATACAGCAGAGTATGCATTTTTCTCAGGAGCATATGGAACATTCTCTAAGATATGTGAGGCCATAAAACAAACCTTAATGAATTTTAAAAGATAAAAAAAATACAAAGTATATTACCTGACCACAAAGGAATGAAATGAAAAGCCAATACCTGGAAAACTAACAAATACATGGAAATTAAACAACACACATAATTAACCAAGGGGTCAAGGAATAAATCAAAAAGGAAGTCAGGAAATACTGTGAAGTGAATGAAAATGAAAAATACAATATATGCAAAGTTATGAGATGCAGCTAATGCAGTGCTTAGAATGAATCTATAGCTATAAATGTCTATAGTAAGAAAGAAGAAAGATCACAAGTCGGTAACATGAACTAATATGGGAAAAAGAAGAGTAAACTAAACCAAAAGCAAGAGAAGGAAGGATATAATAAAGATTAAAATGAAAATTCATCAAATAGAAGAGAGGAAATATTTGAGAAAAACAATAAGGCCAAAAACTAGTTCTTTGAAAAGATCAATGAAATGTATAAACTTTTAGTTAGATTGTTGGGGGGCGGGAGGAGAGGGGAGAAGGAGGTTAGTAGAGGAATAGAGCACAGACTCATATCATTAGAATCAGAAATAGAAGAGGTGGAAAAGAAAGAAAGAAAAGAGGTGACATTAGTATGACCTTATAGAAATTAAATGGATCATTAATGAATACTATGAACAATTGTGTGCCAACGAATTAAATAACTTAGATGAAATGGAAAAACTCTTTTTTTTCAGACAAATAAAAACCCAAAATACTAAAATTCACTTGAGAAGAAATCTGAATGAACCTGTAACAAAAGAGAGGACACTGAATTAGTAATCAAAAATAAAAAATTAAATTAAATTAAATTAAATTAAATTAAATTAAAAAGCCACCAAGAAAAGCTCAGGCCTAAATGGCTTCTGTGGTAAATTCCAAAAAAGACCCTAAAGAATTAATATGAATTCTTCACAGACTCTTCCAAAAAATAGAAAAGGAGGGAACACTTCCCAAAGTTCACCCTGCCATGAGAACAAAAACATTCCTTTGCTACGAGAACATAAAACCCATAGCCATCATGTTTTCTTTTTATTTTTTAATGTTTATTTGTACACTTTTGGGAGAGAGAGAGATCGTGAACAGGGGAGGGACAGAGAGAAAGGGAGAGAGAAAATCCCAAGCAGACTCTGTGCCATGAGCACAGAGCCCAGTGCAGGGCTCGAACCTACGAATCGTGAGATCATAACCTGAACCAACATCAAGAGTCAGACGCTTAACCGACCGAGCCACCCAGGCACCCCACCATCATGTTTCTAAAAGTAGGGATGCTGGAAAAATATTTAACGTAAGTTGAACCTACGAGCAAGAATGAGTTGCAGGTATCTCTCCCAACTGATTTACCTCTACTGAGATATACCAGCAATATAGTTCAAAGGAGTCCTTAAGTGGCTCCTTCAAGATTAAAGCCTATTTACTCAAGACAGTTATTCTGACCCTTAAATGTTACTGTCCTGTTCCAAGATGAGTACCCCAGTTTCCTCAACCATTGTTCCCATGGTGTAATTTCCAGGTCCATCACGTCCCCCCTCTCTATATGCTTTCATTTATCATTCTCACGCAAATTTGGGCAGATAAGCCTGGAGTATAATAGGGCATTTATCATCATTGATTTGGTCACTGTGCATCTAAATAATGAGGAAGGTTATGATCCAATTACAAAGTGTGTTGCAAATACCTCTCTATTATGGAGGTTCTACCACCTAAACCAAGTTAGTTATAAATCCAGTGTAATCAACTAATATGTGTATGTTTCCTCCTAAATAAAATTTTGGAAAGCTTAGAGAGACACATAGAATATGTTTAAGGGAGTAAATTTGATTCATCAAGGAGAGTGAAGGGTCTGTTGTCTCATAAGTAAACAGACTGACTTGTATATTATCTGTCAACTAAATGCAACATGGAGCCAGATCACTTCAGGGTGCTAGACTTTGGTCTGTTGCTATATCCTAGTTATTAGGAGCCACTGCAGAAATTTAAATGGGGATGATGACCTGAACTACATTAGGGACTCTCTATTGCATTCCAAAATATAAGCAAACATGGTATTGTAATTGCATCAACTCATAATACAGTTAAAATTATTCGCTGCGTAACTCTGTCTGCCAAAAAGAAAGTCATTGCAAACGGCAAAGTACTGTGTCAAATTTTCATTAAGCTTCTAGTTCCCCTAATTAACACATTCTCTTCTCATTTGTCCACATTCCTCTGTGGAGCTGGAGATGGGCCATTCATGGGAGGGAGAGTGATAGTAGGTGGCCAGGAGACAGACTGAATGTCAGCACGCAGGGAAGTGAGAGGAAAACTGAGATCACAAAGGGAAGATATTTTTTTTTTTAACAAGGAAGTCATTATTGAGGACCAGGTCTGAGGGACAGTGACTATACATTAACTATGGAAAGAATAAAGACGTCCAAATCAGGCAGCTCCAAAAGAAGTCGAAATACAGAGTGGAAACCAAGCCTGTAAAGGCAGAGAAGCATTAGAGACCTGCCTCTGTGTGTCTCTTGTTCTGAAATAATGGGGTGGATTTTGTAGCTGAAAACAGCTGAAAAAAAGCATTATCTTTCTATATGCAACTTAATTTGTACCCAATCTTCACTATACCTCAGTAACTCAATAAAATGAAAAAAAAATGGATTATACGTGCAGGTGTCCTTAATCCAAGATAGAATTTAAGGAGTTCAGATATTTAGGGGTGCCTGGGTGGCTCAGTTGGTTAAGCATCCAACTTCGACTCAGGTCACGATCTCACAGTTCGTGGGTTCGAGCCCCACATCAGGCTCTGTTCTGACAGCTGGGAGCCTGGAGCCTGCTTCAGATTCTGTGTCTCCTTCTCTCTCTCTGCCCTTCCCCCAGTTGTGCTCTGTCTCTCCTCCTTCAAAAATAAATAAATATTTAAAAAAAAAAGGAGTCCAGATATTTAGATGGGGGAAAAGTTGTATCCTTATTTTCACTAATTTCTTTCGATCATGCCTCTGCAAAGCAAAATCACAGTGGTGCTGCGAATTCACGGCCTTCATCAGGCTGCCACAGTAGTCTATGGCACACCAAAGTTGAAGCACACCGAATCTAGTAAATTTCAGTTTAGTGAAAAAAATTTAATTTTTTTAAATGAATGTATAGCCCTGGAACTTGATCTAACTGGCTTCCAGCTACTCTACTCACTTGAATCCAACCTTAAACCTTAATCCTTACGAGTCTCTTTACTTAAGATCTCAGTCACAGTCCCTTTAGTAACAATACACATCATTTGTCGAACTTCCCAAAACGAAAGCTCTTCACTGTTAGAACCACATGTTTGATTCTGTGGGAAATGAGAAGCCTAGGCCACCTCAGCTAAGAGCTGCATCTATTCTAGAGATCCATGGGGCAACTCACGAGGATCCCCAAGCTATTTTCAATACTCAGAAAGATCGAGTGTGTCTGTTCTATTCCCCCGCTGAGAAGTTTATAAAAATTAAAATGGCAGGATCCTTTGCTTTTGGCTGAAATTGCATCAGTTCAGTGTGTTGATCTCCTGCATCAGATAATCTGTGTAGCAGTTATATTATGTCTGCGATTTAAAAGAAAACGGTAAAATGTATTAGTAGACGCTCAACACATGGAACTTTTTGTGAGAGTCATGGAAGGTTTTGGTGATGAAAACGGTTGAGGAGCAGCAGCCCATATTGGTTTTCAGGAGTTTCAAGTAAACTAATACGATTTCGCCATCAAATTCCAACATCTTAACTAAAAATGTAGTCACAGTGAAATTTGCGGTAGCGATGATACTTAAAAATAAATAAAAAAGAATGAAAAATTGGAGAGAGCACTTAGTGGGGTAGAGGCAGACTAGAACAGGGTTCTGGAGAACTCTTAGGATCCTGTAGTGCCAGAGCAGTAAGAAAGGAGAGAAGACCCAGAAATATTCTGAGAGCAAAACTAACTTTGATCATATTAGCAGAGGGCCAGTCGTGCAAGGGAGAGTTACAGTAATCATCTCTCTTCTGATTTGAGCAAGCAGGTTTCCTTTAGAGATGCATCATATTACTTTGCATAAATTACTTCACCCTGGTTATGTACACACTGGCCACAGCTGGCTTTGCTTCTGCTAGAAGATGTTATGGATTATCCTGTCTTTTGACCAGGTATTAATAGAGCTCTCCTCAGCAACTCACAAGTGATTAATGAGATGAAAATAATAAAATCCCCCACCTGCTGCAGCAGCCCTGAAAACTAAATTAATGAGAGAGTAAGAGAGCTAAAGAACAAGAAAGCAAGAGAGAGGGAGGGAGGGAGGAAGAAAGAGAGAGAGAGAGAGAGAGAGAGAGAGAGGGGATTTCTAAAACAGCTTACCTTTACTAGACCCGGCAAATCGGCTGCCTATTTGACTTGGCTTCTAATGATCATCTTTGTGAATGAGTTAGTGCCTTCTGAATGAGTGCACCAGGAGCAGCCAATTTAGGAGAAATTACATATTCCTAAAATGATTGCCACGTACACCACAAAAGTTTTACCTGACTATAGGGCTGTAATCCTAGAGGGATGAAAACCATATTGTCATTTCTCCATATTTAAGCAAAATAAATTGACGATACAAATTAAAAAGAGAGGGTCTCCTGGGTGGCTCACTCAGTTATGTGTCTGACTTCAGCTCAGGTCATGATCTCGCCGTCCGTGAGTTCAAGCCCCATGTCAGGCTCTGTGCTGAGAGCTCAGAGCCTGGAGCCTGCTTCAGATTCTGCGTCTCCCTCTCTCTCTCTCTCTCTCTCTCTCTCTGCCCCTCCCCTGCTCACACTCTGTCTCTGTCACTCTCAAAAACGAATAAATGTTTAAAAAATTTTTTAATTAAAAAGAGAAACCCCAACTATGAAAATGCACTGAAGGGAGGTTTTCTTGATGTAGAACATAGACAAACTATCCCAGACAGTGGGCATTCACGCTTCCATCAGTTACATTTCCAGAGAATGAATCCAATGAACACTACTAGACTCCAGTTACTAGTTCTGTGTTTGTTGGGGAGGGCAGTGAAAACAGGAGGAATTCTTTTGTTACATGGGTAAGAAGCCGTTGCATGAGAACCACGGTGCATGGGTTCTTGTGTAACAGGGAAAGGATGGGGGTAGGGGCTTGCTCTCCCTGCTTTGCTTCTAACTCAGGGGTCTCTTCCTCTCCAACACACCAGTCCTATCCCAAGAAGGAATTGAAAACTCAGTTGGCCCAATTATGATGTTCTAGGGCCTGTTCAGTACTGGGCAAGATCACTGCTGTAAAACCAGTCTGCTTTTCCTCCCTCATGTGCTGGGGGTAGAATGCAATCATCACTGTGAGCACGGCGCAAGCTGGGGGTACAATGAAAGTAAGGATAAAGGATAAACCTAAGCCACATACTTTAAGCCAGTTCTAAGACAGAGATCTGCTTTGGAATAAGAAATGCAAGAAATATTCTAGAGTGTTGCTATTATTGTTTTAAGTCAATCTGATGTATTCCATGTTTTAGTGACTTGCTTACTAGATTGTAACCTCTCAAACAAGGCATATCTGTCACTTTTGCTCACTGCAGTAGCACCTGGGAAAGTGTCTGGCATAAAGTGTACGCTCAATGAAAAGTTTTGACAGAATGACCCTTTGATTCCCACTCACATTAAACCTTATATGTACAACTATCTTATAAGTCTCACAGCAGAGGCAGCATTGACAAAGGAGGGTTTAGATATATCTCGATTGCCTTGCTATAATGACACTTTGAGACAACCAAAACCTCATGGTGTGTCACTTATGCTGGTTTTTTACTAAAGTTGGGTAAGGTGGAAAATCCCAGCTATGTTGTGATGTTCAAAGGTGGGAGGAAATCTTTAACATACACTAAAGGTAAAAAATTTTATATTTGGCCCAATCGTATTTTGATCCAGTGAACAAAGCCTTAATAAAACCTAAGATGGTATATCACAATCCAAGTGAAGATAGATGGAGTACACATACCTCCATGGAAGCCCAGCACCTTTCGACAAAACTTCTCCAAAGACCTTTCCTCTAGTTGATTTCTTCAAGTATTATAATATAGTCAGCTTACGTTCATGATTTTTAAGGGACGTGTGAGATTTATAGAGCCTAGAATATGTTTCCATTATGCAAGAGAAAAATGGATGGATCTCCTGCTATATTTCATTCCTCAAGGGAATTCTGTCCTTTACCAAAAATACATAGGAGAAAAAAATTCTTTTCTTTTATAAAAATATCACTTGTTTAAATTGTAAATCAAATTCCTTCAATTATAATCTAAAAATAAAATATTCAGCTTAGCATCAATCAGCAATTCTTTGTTTGGCTTTGTGTGTGTGTGTGTGTGTGTGTGTGTGTGTGTGTGTGTGTATGTGTGTGTGTGTGTGTGTGTGTTTTGAAATGCATAGCCATTGGAGCCAGAAAAATATCCTTCTACTGATGTTTCTACTTGTTTTCTTTTTAAATAAGACAATTATAAACTAATTTTACAATAAAAATGCTTTTATTTTGTTAATTTCGCAAACAACGAGGAGTTAATTGTGCCAAATAAAGGCTGAAAATGTAGTGCATCTTCCCCTGGACTTCTAGTAGAATAGGAAAAACTTACTTTTTTTTTTTTTCTGGTATTATATCATAGCGCTTCTGAGATCCGACACACTTCCCTAAGTATTGTATATTTTAATTGTTAGATCAATCCAAAGTATTCCTTGGACCACATCCTTTGGTCTCCAGGTATTTGCAGTTACTCAATCTTACTCTAGCTTGATGTGGCCAAAATGTATTGAAGGATTCATAAGATTCAGCATACAAAACTCACTGCTAGCTATATTGTATAGAAGATATTACAGATATATTTATCTCTATTTGAATGTCTACTTTGTGTAAAAGTCCCTCGGAGACATCTATCTGAGTTCCCAGTACCAAAGAAACTTCAACTTCTTCTGAACAACTGACATTCTTTGCTACTTAGGACTTTTGTCTTTTAATACCAGTAACACCATTCCTATGAATGCTAAGAAACTTAGAGCCAGATTTGGCTATATTAGTACAGATAACTTGTGGTCTGCATTTATGTACTGACTCAAATTGTGTATTCCACACAGGACTGTGGAAAAGAAGGGACTCAAAATTATTTGTAATTGAAATGAAAAATGTGATGTTTTAAATAGTTAAGATAGTCCCCCAACATTCCTAGTTGGCTATAATTTAATAATTATCAAAGTTTCATCCACAAGGGCAAAATGCAATGATCTTCAATTCCAGAGGTCAATGATGAACCTCAATTAAGGAAACAGAAATAAATGAGAAAAAAAAATTAGCAAGAGATAAGCGATACTCTGATCATTTGAAAACCAGGTCCCATTTCCTCTGAATGGGTACCTTTTAGAGTCTTCAGGCTCACATTTTGCAGAGACTCTCAAGAGAAAATATAAAAGCTGTGATTTAAATAATAAATGCAATAAATAATGGAGAGCTCAGTGGACCTCATGGTCCTTGTACCTCCAGGGGCATTTCTCTGCCTATTCTCCACTCATTCTTTCTTTGTGCAACACCACTGAGTTCTCCAAAATTTGGTCCTTTTTTTCCTTTTAATAATTAAAACTGCCATTCATTCTGTCTTCTAGGGAGAAATGGGGGTGATGGTAAGAGTGGTTCCCATCACTCTTAAAAGAGATGCAAAATGTGAGTAAATCTCTCAAATTCTTCACCCTTTCCTCATGGTCCTCAAAAGACCCAGACACGTGTACTCAAATTAAAGCCATGGAGATATCTTCTTGCATAATTTTTGTTCCTCATCTTTTATTTCCTATTTCTGTATTCTTAATGATCCTGGGAAAGCTGCACCATTAAAAAAATAAAAATAAAAAATGGGCAAAATTCTAAAAGCTAAATAAACTTTAAATTTGTAGTTGACTCTACGAGCTCTTATCTAGAAGCAGCCAAAGCATGTCAGGGAAAACTCACTGTCTATGGCTGCATGTCAGTGGTCTTTCTGCTCTTATTTCCATGGAAACTGAAGAAGCTTTGATAGAATAAAGCAAGGAGAAGTTTTCATATAGTTCTTTATCTCCTCATGTTAACAGAAGCACAGTATCCAACCTCTGCCCAGCCCCTAGAATTGCAGGCCAAGGAGAATAATATATTTTTGTTACCCCTCAAGCATCCTTACCTCTATTCAATTTCCACTTCATGAGAAAAGAGACAGACAATTCAAAGTAGAGTTTGTCTTGGTTTCTCCCCAATACTTTCAATAATATCAAACATTTCAGCCCTCTGTTATAAAACAGAGTGATGCAAAACCCAGAATTCTGTGAATGTAAATGAGCTACATGCAAAAGCTAACACATTTTAAGAAAAACTAGTAATCCTATTAGACACTTGCCAACAGTTTCATGATACTATATCCTCGGGAGCAATTAACTTCAAAGTCTGTTCATCATTGGGCTAAAAAACAACTTCTTCTGTGGGGACAAGATTGATATTGGTCACAGATGATGAATGTCCAAATCTTGGTGGAAAAATCTTATTTTCTTCTATTTAATCTTCGAAACCAAACAATTTTCTATCCAGGCTTCTTGTTAGAGCTCGACAGATGGAAATTCAAACAATCACACAACTTTACTAAGATCTACCTACAATTCCATTTAGATATCTTCATGCTTTCATTCTTCTAGCAAATGTTGTTAAGTATCTATTATGTGCCAGGTACTGGACTTACTGTCATTAAATGGAATTGACAAAGTTCTTGCCCTGTGCTGCTTACAACATAGAGAGTGATGCAATCAACCAATAAAGCCAAAATCACATAATCACAAATTAAAATGGGTGTGAAGATGAAAAGAAAATGAATACTGTAAGAGGGTACTGGTAGGAGCTAAGTAAAACAATGAGGAAACATCATTGACCAGATAAGAAGGACAAGTAAATAGAAGCATTTAAAGTATCAGAGGAAGAGAGCTCCAGAAAGAAAAGACAGAAGGACAAAGGATCCTAAAACAGAGAAGAGACTGATGTATTTGAGGAACCAAAAGGCGTCCCAGGGTGCTGAGAGGCAGTAAATGAGAAGAGTAAAGTCAGAGAGATATATCAAGGTTGTATCATGTACTGCTTTGTAGAGCAGGGTAAGAGGGTGGCTTTGAATCTATTTGGGAGGTGATGGAAACTTGGCTAAGTTGAGTAACAATGAAAATGGAGAGAAATGGGTTTGTGTGGAATTCACAGCTCGTACTGGTGAAATGAATGAAGAAGATAAAAAAGGAATAAATAAGGATGACTCTCAAATGTCTGTTTTTGCAAGTTGGTAGGGTCATTTTCTGAGAGGGGGAAGGCTGTGAAAGAAATAGATTTAGAAGAGAAAGCCTTGGACTGAGTTTTAGAGATTTATTAGTTTGAGATGCCTGAGGGACATTTAAATGGAGTTGTGAAGAACTTGGTTATGTATTAGAGCTCAGAGGCTTGCTCTTGGCTGGACATGGGGATTTTGGAGACATCAAGAGCCTTGGGAACGAATAAAACCATTTAGGAAAAGAGTATAGAGAAAGAAAACATCCTCGATCATCAGCATACAGAAGTGCTTTTTCAGAGAGAAGCTATATTGGGAAGCAAACAACAAAAAAAGAATAAATTTCAAGATGAAGAAAGTAGCCAACGGTGCCAGGTAAGATAAACATGAAAGCGTCTGTCTTCCGAATTTCCTGAAATGGAGTTCACTGGGTACTTGGCATAAGAGTCTCAAGAGGGTGTTGGTAACAGAAACCAAGGTGGGATCCACAGAAGAGTAACCCGAAAATGAGGAAACAGAGGCAGTACAGTTAGGCAACTTGTACAGTGTACCAGAGAAAGTAGCGAAAAGGTAATGAAAGACTCCATAATGGAGGGTTGTTTTGCTTGATTTTGGGATTTAAAATTTTATATCAGGTTTATCTGGTGATGGGGATAATGCAGAGGCAGAGATCGAAATAGTGGTGTGAATTTTTTAAAGCAGAGATCTTGAGAAACAGAGATGGTGGGTTCCAGAAGCCATTAGCCTTAAAGAGGATGAAGGATGCTTTCTTCTTTGTGGCAGAGGGATGGAAGGGGAATTAGGTAAAGATGTAGATTCATCTAAGACTTTGAGGTGAGGGGTAGGGGAAGACAACAGAACTTACAGCTGATAGTTTCTTTTCTTCCCAAGATGATTGGATGAATGTGAGGAAGGGAGCAGAGATTTTGAAATAATCATTGAACGTAGTAGAGGAAGAGCTTTGGAGAGAAGTCCTGGGCAATACTGAATGCTCACTTAAGGCTGCTGATTTTAATTTATTCTAATACAAGTCGGCTACTTTACATGATTTTTCTCTAGTAAGACTTACCTGCAAAGGGAGCAGGCATAGACAGAATTAGTGTGGGAGCTCACGTAGGGTTGAGTTGTGTCAAAGAGAATAGGCAAGACCTGGGAAGTAGAGAAAATTTGTAAGGAAACGATTACCATGATGAACCTTAGAATGCGGATGTAAACTGCATAAAAAGGCAAATGTAAGTCAGCAGAGGCTTTTACACAGAGGGCCCATGTAGCAGATAATTTTATAAACTCTTAAGAATTTTACCAATGCTGAAAGTTAGGGTCTCTGTTTGTAAAAGTGATAGTGTATCTGTCAAGTAGAGGTTCATTGCTTCTCGTTCTTGTGTAAAAGCTTCGGTTTGAATGGAAAGGCGGTTCTGGATGTCAAGAGCCCAAAGAAGTGGACGGTGCACAGTGTCCATGGTTCATCTCCATCCCTGCCTTTCTGTAATCTCCGGCATGCATACCTCTGACTGAAAGCCTGCATCCGCATCTCTAAAACCCCTTTGCCAGTTGAGTTTCTGATGGGTCTGTCCACAGAAAGCAAATAGTAGCAGATGTGAAATTAGGGAGAAGGGAGATGCCATTTTCTTTCCTTCTTCTGGCCAACTCTCCAGCAGAGGCAGTACCCTCCATGGGCAACCGAAAGTAACTCTAGGTGACTGTGGGCTCTAGCAGTGGCGATGGCAGTTTCAACATTGTCAGTGGGAGTCCAGCCTCCCAGATGAGTCCAACTCAGTGATGCTCAGTGGGGTTCCATTTCCAGCAGAGGCAGCAGCAGCCCCTCCAGCAACTCAAGATGGAGGGCAGGGTCGCTCCAGCCTAGGATCATTTAGCAGCTTTAGATCCTGAATTCTTGAATTTAAACAAACAAACAGGGGCACCTGGGTGGCTCAGTCGGTTAAGCGTCTGACTTCAGCTCAGGTCCTGATCTCACGGTTCGTGGGTTCGAGCCCCGCATAAGGCTCTGTGCTGACAGCTCGGAACCTGGACCCTGCTTTGGATTCTGTGTCTCTCTCTTTCTCTGCCCCTCCCCCGCTCACGCTCTGTCTCTCTCTCTGTCTCTCTCTCTCAAAAATAAACATTAATTTAAAAAATAATAATAATAAAGTAAACAAACAACCCCCCTAATTTTTTTTTTCAGTTTCCTTCTACTTCTGTTTGCTTTCTAAGACTTTCCAAAACCTTTTAATCAAGTCCCCGAATTAAGTTTTCTCCACTTGAAATATCTTGAGACATTTCAGATTTCCTAGTCAGATACTACCTGATAAAGAATAGGGAAGTATGGAGACCGAGAAGTCGAATGGAATCAATCAGTACTGTGGTCAAAAGCCAGATGTCAAATCAAATCCAGAAAAATTACACATGTATCCCAGAATTCAGGACAGGCTCAGCTCTCCCAAATATGCCAGATCCATAAAATGATGAATTCATCAAATGTGGCACAGTCAGACAGGGAGTATCACAGTCAGACAGAAGTGTGCCCCCTAGTTACCATTTAATAATCCAACAATTCCCTGAGGTTCTTTAGGGCAGTCGTTCTTGAAAATGTTTTCAAACTGTAAAATTTCATGAATAAATAAATCTGAGAAATGCTAGATATTATACGTGTAATTTCTGTTTATTTTCAATTAATTATATACGTATTATACACACATGCGTGCATATATATAAATCCCTCTCTCTCTTTTATCTCTGTCTCTGTTCCTTTTCTCATAACACCTAGTAACATCCCATTTAACACCCCATGAAACAAGTGTTCTGCTGAATGCACTTTGGGAAACTCTGCTGTGAGGGAAGCTGCCCATCTGGTCCGTCTATTCTGGACTCTTAAATCTCAACTACAGTTGGCACTGCAGCACACTTTGACCAGATATCTATATATAAAAATGTTCCAGAAACTTTGAAGGCAACAGAGAGATTAGTGGGAATGATTAAACCAACACTGTGAAATGAATAATTTCCAGTTTAATAGTTAATTTCATTCTAAGTATATATGGGTGGATTTACATGCACGCACACACATCTATACACAAACAGCAAACTCTGTATAGTAAACAGTGAGTTCTGATGTTATCAACCTCTTCCAAAACACAATTAGTGAAACTGTTCTCTAATGAACAACTGAATGAGTAAATGACCTAGAAACTGAGACTGTTCATTCTCCACCTAACTAGATAAGATGTTTATTGCACTTCCATTCATCTTTTTCACTTGGTAAACATCTCTTTGTGTCCTTGCTATGTGGTAGGTCTAGCTAGATGTTGGGGAAATAAAGATACAGAGGACATAGCTCCTGCTTTCAAGGAGTTCAGGTTCAGACAGTGGGAAAGACAAACATACAAAACGAGGTATGTATGAAAGTGGTGTACCTAGGTAAGTGCATTTTGTACACCAAGGAACAATGGTAACAGTAACACCGGATGCCTAACACAGCCCTGTATGTGTGAGTATGCAAATGTGAAAGGGAAGGAGAGCTGTGGACAATGTGTGTATGGGCAGGGATGTGAGAGCAAAGGAATGCTCTCCTTCGGTGCTGTTTGTGGTGGCAAAGCGAAAGCAGGTAGGAGCAAGCAAACCATCTCTGGGAGCTGCTATCTTAGCACACAAGGTTGGAGTAGAAATCAGGAAGTTACGGTGAGAAGAGATCCCGAGTGTTACACAAAGGTGACTCTGAGTTTTGAGAAGGGGCACATTTCTTATGCAATCTCTACCTTAATCACAACTTAATTCAAACAAATAAGTGCTTTCTGAAAGAGTCTCAGATCTCAGCGTTAGGCACTTTCGTACCTGCATCCACTCTGCTTAAGACACACCTGACTGACCCTGACTTACTTCCTGTGCCTCCTGCTCAACATGGTTGTCATCTTCCGGGGTCCCAGGGTAAGAACAGAACACTGAAAAGATAAGGAACCTGTGAGAAGAAAAGGAAGAGGTTTGTAAATTATTTTCTGAAAGTCATAGCCACCTTTTGTGTTTCTCGTACAAGGCATTCTTCCTTCTCTACCCCCTAGATCCTCAGTGGGCTAGTTCAGATATTTCTGATGTCATCCGACATTCCCCTCTTACCTCTTGCTCATGGAGCAGAAAGCATTTGCCATTCTACTTAAGGGGAAAAAGAGAAAATTTAGAAGTTTATAAAAACTCTTTTTATAGGCAAGTTAGTATGAATATTAATATTCACATTGAATCTTGCAACAAGGAGACACAAAATTTCTCATCATTGAATAGTGATCCTTGAATTCCCCCAAATCCTAGACAGGTTCCTAGAATCATGTCATTAGGAACTGACTTGTGCCCAGATGGACAGAGGCAGGTGGCCAAAATCTTTCCTTGTATCTCTGTTACAATATAGTGTCTCAGATATTAGTTACGATATATCTCTGTTACAATATAGTGTCTCAGAGATGACAGAGATCATCTCAGACATAAAGAGGAAGAAATAGGCAGATTTCATAAGAGTAACGCCACAAAATGTTTAACAACTGTGTTGACCTTCATTAAGGCAGTTGGCGGAAGGCCTATGAAATTTAGAGTCTTGACAACTGAAGAATTTTTCCAAAAAGGAGCGATTTTCTATAATATGGTCCTTATAAAGATGGCGGTGATTGACCATGAGTAACCATGCAAACAGGTTGTGATTTAGAGACTATCTAATTCAGCTTTTTTTTTTTTTTTTGACATATGAACTACTAAGCCTCTGAGAGATGAGTCCCCTCCTCAAGATCATTAGCAGAATACAAACTAGAACTCATGTTTTAGTCCCTTTCTGGGTTATAATGGGCTGTCTCGTATGTTCTTTGGAGGTGTCATACTGTTGATGTGACATATCACTCTGAGTAGAGAGCAACAATCAAACCCCCTAATCCCATTTCTTTTTTACACAGATATTACCATTTCAATGCGTGGCTTCTCATTTTGCTGTGAGTTTTTTCTTCCCCACCCACCCCCTCCTTAAATCAGGCAAAGAGACAAGTAACTGACTTCAGTTTTCAAAAATGTAACCCGCAAGTGCATAATTCTTCCTGTCAGATTTCCTTTTCTGTAAGTTGGTGAGTTTATTGTGGTAGCACTCAAAAGGCTGAGCCTGAAAAGTTCTATAACATATGGCATACATTTAACATGGCTTGTGAATTAAAAATAACAGCCTGCCATCTGCCTCTGCAAGTTGATTTTATCAAAGTCTAAATGAGAAGCTCAAAGATGTGAATGTTGTCAACTGAAATAAGAAATACTCAGGTTCAATACAGAGTGACCGATCTATGCACCCCCCCACCCCCAGCCACCACTGGACTAAAGTTATCCATTTCCTCCTCCTTCCACCAAAAAAACCCAAAAGCCAAAAAACAAAACAAAACAAAAAAACCCAAAAAACAAAACAAAACAAAAAACCCTTGTCACAATTTAGCTTCCAGAGTTACCTTCCTAAAGGAATATGGTGTGTGGTTTTCTTTTCTGAGGGTTAGTACCCTCCTAAACAATTGATCACAGCTTCTAAAATCTTCCCTATAATGTTTTATTCTCTACTAAACTTGAGAGTCTATTAAGTAATTGATGTTGGAAGGAGGAATGTGATGATTTTTCACTATCCTGTAGGAATTTCTGGAAACGATATAAAATACTGAACTCTAAGTCAGAAGCCCAGACATCAGTTGTTGGATCAGCATTTATTGAGCAACTACACTGGGAATATCCCTAGGGAGGCAGTGCTCAGGTGCAGGGTTTAAGGAGATTGCTGCTTTCAGAAAGTTTGTGTCATAGTTGAGATAAGATTTATACCCAAGAAACAATTTGAAATGAAGCCCATCTCTGTATATACAAGTGCTCACCTGAGTATCCTGACAGTAAGTACAGTAAGTGTTCTGAGAAGAGAGAGTTCTCTTCCTAAGTCTCTGTTATTCTTTATTTAAGGACTAGAGGCTTAACTTGTAAATGTTTCCATTTTATTATTGCAAATACTGATTTTGTGTGAAGGACAATAAAAAACGCAATTATATGAAGTGCTAAATTTGTAAGCATTGTGTAAAAGCTAAAGAGACAACCAAAGAAAACATCGAGGGAGCTACTAAGAAATCTAAGTAAAGTGTCCAAGCCTCAGGACTCATTTGATTGAAATTTCAGAAGGAAATATTTATAGAGAGCTGTGATAATTTTTTTTTACTAAGCTTAAAAAATAAAAGTACAATACAGAGATTTCATGAATCAGGTATCCTGGATGCCAACTTTGGGAAGTAACTTTTGCAACAGACAAGTGGATATTTTCTAAGCATGAAGATCAGGGTCAAGCCATGCAGGTAGCAAATGGCACAGATATTAGGAGGAGCCATTCACATAGACAATGATATGAGTGCTGTAGTTCTCTAGGGCTGTTGCAACAAATCACCACAAACCTGAAAATAAGTGTCACTGTTCTGGAAGCCAGAAGTCCAAAATCCAGCTGTTGGCAGAGACGAGTCCCCTGCTGAGGATCTTTCACCTTCTCTGAAGGCCCTAGTTGGGGTGGGGGTGGGGACCCTTACCTTACCTCTTGCAGCTTCTGGTGACTCCTGCCATTCTGGTTCCTCACTCCAAGTGTCCTGGCTTGTGGCAACATCCCTCAATGCCTGCCTCCATCTTCCCTTGGCATTCTTCCCTCTGTGTCAAATTTCTTTCTTTCATACGGATACCAATTATTGGATTTAGGGCCCTCCCTAAATCTTGAATGACCTCATTTCTAGATCCTTAACTTAAATGTGTCTGCAAAGATCGCATTTCCAAAGAAAGTCACATTCATAGGTACTTGGATTAGAACATAGATATATCATTGAGTGGGGCAGGGCAGGGGGTTGTGGGGGACACAGTACAAGTCACTATAAGGAAATAAGTTTCTCTTGTGTCCAAATTACAATTTATTAGCTTACAAATCTAGCCTACAATTCCAAGTTACTACATTAACAATTTAGTAAGGATTCTAAAAATCTGTACCAGACAAGGAGAATCTTATTCACCAAAAAGTTTTCTTGAAAACTTTCAATAAGTGTACCTGCTTGACCACATTACTCCCTCTCGCTATTCCATTTCTAGGAGCAGATATCTAAATAAACTGGCAATCAATGACATCAAGTTGAGAAGCATGTAGAAGTTAAGAATAATAATGCTCACTAAGTGTCCCCCTCTCCAACTTAGAAAAACATTCAGTGATTCATATCTTATTCCTTCAAAGCAATACATTTTTGTCTAATCAGGAAAAGCCTTTTGGAAGAAGGTGTGCTCAAAATTCCATTAAGAGCAATGCAAGAGAAGAGCCCAAATGATGAACTGTGTACATTTTAAAATGAAAACTCACACCACAGGAATGCCCACATATCAAATAAATCAATGCAAGCAATCAGTCATCTTAATGAAAGCCTATGGTTAGCAGGTGTAAATGCCACTGTGATCTCTTACAATTACAAGAGAAAACCCTGATTCTGGACATGAACAATTCACTGTGGTTACATACAAATCAACCTCAATAGCATGAACTAAATGGAAACATAATTGAAGTTGGTTAAACATCTACTGTCTTCATTTATCTTTCAAAAGAGGAGGAGAGCTAGAGGGATTTTCCCACCAGTAATTAGATGCTTTTACCCTAAAAACCCATCAATAGCTATTTCAAACAAAACACTGCCTTCCATTCAAATCACATTTGAGTGAGAAAGGAAAACAGAAAAGATGGGTAACAAAGTGGTACTTTAGATAGAAAGATGTCCAAGTTTAAGCCCAAACTCTAAGTCACCCACATCTAACAAAAATAAAAATCCATTCAGTGGTCAAGAGGAAATGGTCAATCGTGTGAATAATATGGCAACTGTCACTTGTGATGGGTCATACTTGAAACATTTTATCTATGTAGACTTGGGTTGTGGCTAGCCTACACTGGACTAACTAGTGTGGTGATCTCCATTATGTAGGCATTCACCCCTTTACTTGAAATTAGTGTGAAACATCATCACCAAATTCAGTTGGACTGAAGTGTTATCAGTAATAAACCCCTTTAGTTAACCTGAACCTGTGGTTTTGCATAATTGACTATGATGAGTGTTGGCAATATCATCTATTAGAATTTCACATGGTGAATCATATTTGAGGTTTTAGGTCATCAATAGTGCTTAAGTATGCATCCACAAAGAAACATCAGGAGATATCACTGTAACCCCCTCTATATGTATTGAGTATATCAAGGAGAAAACCGACAAGAATGAACAGCATGTTAAGTGCACATTACAAGTTAGACGGTCAGCTTGGCCAAATAGTGAGGGAATTCATCAGGCTAATATTTGACTTCATGGTGACAAAACAATTTGTTCACATGGTGAATTTTATTTTTATCCAGTTATTTCAGATGTATTATCTCACTCACCTAATGAGAACTGCTACACTGAAAATGAATTTCTTCCTTTGGGCTTTAGATTTCTCCTTCATCCATTCATATTTTTTTTTTTTTATGTCATTTGAGGAACTTTAGGTTGGGAACTTTAGGAATCTATGCTGCATATATTTAAGTGTAACATTGGCACCACAGAAATATATTCTGTAAATCTATCCTCTACGTTTTCTTTTTTTTTTTCAATTGAGATCTTTCTCTTTCTCTCTCTCACTCATTCATTCCCACTATATATATATATATATATATATATATATATATATATATATATATATATCTCCTCTACATTTTCAAAACTATTCTTCTGCCTCCTCAATCTCAGTCCATAGACTTTCAGTGTATTCAAAGAGTAATGAACCTCTGTCAACAATTAATCTTTTCTTAATGGCTTCTGCAATTACTGACACAAAGAACCAAAATAAGTACCAAGTACTACAAAACATAAGACAGTTCAAAACCCCACAGAGCAATTCAAATCAAAGACCCAGAGCTTTTAAAATTCTCTTAAAATAGGAGTACAGGTGGGGGAGAATAAACGGCCCTACCACTAAAGGAGGACCATAAAAATGAGGGGGATGGTAGAGAAGAAGATACCAGAAAGGAAAGAATTAAGAGTTTGAAAAGCTGTTCTTGTTGAGAACTCTAAACTGACAAGTACAGAAATTATAATTGGCTGTTTTGAGCCTTCCTTTCCTCCTGGGAATACTCCATTTGGCCTTTGGGAATCCTCTGGTGCTCCCTAAAAGATGGTCCTTGAGAAGTAAAGTATCCCAGATATAAAAGTGATTGTTTTCCCCTACTGAGCCTTCTCACTCCAAAATTGGAAACAATTCAATTTTTTTATTCAGTTATAATCTCAGCCAGATCAAGTGTGCTCATGACAGGAAAATATGCAATAACAAAGGGCATAAGAATTTTGCAGGGACAAAGGGCATAAGAATGTTGCAGGGAGATAGAAGATCATGCCAGTTGCAAACAAAATGAATCTTGTTGTAAGTTCAGTGCAAGCAATAATAATCATTTAAGATTCCAACCACAGTCTTAAGTCCTCACACCTGAACCAGCAAGGAAAAACAGTTTTAAAATAGCCTTAAAAGAGGAAATGTTTTAATTCTTGGAAATGTTTTGGAAAAAAGAGGAAATGTTCTAATTCTTGGAGAAATTTCAGAATTTTCCATTAACCAAAATTATTCAGTCTCTCAAAGAAGCAATGATGGTCTAAAACAATACTGAAAGTATAAAAAGTGTTGAGAAATTATTTCTGTAATACAGCATTTTAATAAATACATTTGGCTTTGTAGGCCATACAAACTCTGTTCCAACTATGCTATTGTAACAATATATAAAGGAATGAATGTGTCTGTGTTCCAATAAAGCTTTGTTTATAAAAACAGCCTATAGGCCAGATTTGGCCCTTGACTATCATTTGCCAAATCCTGAACTAGAATGTATGACCATACTCTGACATGTTTCTCTAATAACTCAGTGGGTTGGTTATGTGTTTCCTATAAAACTGTAAGCTCTATCAGATAAAAGACTATACTTTGCCTTTTATTATCGGTATTGTAAGTAATTATTATAATTATTACAGCATCTAAAGCATAGTTCTACCCTCTGTTTATAGTAAGCACTTCATAAATATTTTATTTAACTGCAGTTTTCCCACCACTAAAATACTAAAATAGCAACTTTTTTTAACTTCTAGTGACTTTCTTGATTGAGTCTTGCAGCAAAGATTAATATAATATTAATTTTGAAGTAGGGGGCAGGGTTCATCTCCAGATAAGATAGAGTAGCTTTTAACAGGCCAATACTTCCATTGAAAATATTTTTAAAATCTGGATTTAAAAAAAAGTATGCTGGGGGGCTCAGTCAGCTAAGCATCTAACTCTTGATCAGCTCGGGTCATGATCGTGAGTTTGAGCCCCAAGTCTAACTCTGTGCTGACAGCATGGAGCCTGCTTGAGATTCTCTGTCTCCTTCTTTCTTCCCCTGCCTCCTTTCTCTCTCAAAAATAAACAAGCATTAAAAAAAAATACAGCTATCCCAAAAGTTAGGACTTAAAGGGCATGCATTTCAGAGAGAAGGAAATGGTAGAGTAGGAAAGAGGTGGGTTGATATTTTCTGTGAGCTACTTTTCTGCTCAAGACATTTTTACATTTTTTTGTGCAGGTGAAAGGATGAGAATCTGGGAAGCAGGACGCACCTAAGAGGCAGAAAAGCCAGAAGAGCTTTTGATATTTTCATAGGGCTGAGGAGATAAAACTTAAACTTCAGGACTTTCACAGCACCTAGGACGTATGGAGCAAAAATTCAAAAGGGAAGGGAGATGCAGTGAATTGGGCCCAGCGCTCAACAGTGTATCGCTAGAGTGTTTGTTGACCTCTTTAACTGCACCAGGAAAGAAGCTAAGAAACCAAATAGAAAGGCTCTGAAAAGCAGAGATAATTTTCAGCAGTCTCACAGTGATGGGAAAAGAAAGAAATAATTAGATTTAGGAATAGAGATCCTATTATGGGCACGTGGGTGGCTCAGTTGGTTGAGCATCTGACTTATGCCAGATCTGATCTCATGGTTCACGGGTTTGAGCCCTGCATTGGGCTCTGTGCTGACAGCTCAGAGACTGGAGTCTGCTTCGGATTCTGTGTCTCCCTCTCTCTTTCTCTGCCCCTATCTTGCTCTCTCTCTCTCTCTTTCTCAAAAATAAACATTTAAAAAAATGAAAAAAAAAAAAAAAAGAATAGAGATCCTAGGGGCACCTTGGTGACTAAGTAGGTTAAGTGCCTGACTCTTGATTTCAGCTCAGATCATGATCTCACGGCTCATGGGATCGAGCCCTGAATCAGGCTCTGCGCTGATAGGGCAGAGCCTGCTTGGGATTCTCTCTCTCCCTCTCTCTCTGCTCCTCCCCTGTTCATTCTCTATCCTTCTCTCTCTCAAAATAAATAAATAAACATTAAAAAAAAAAAAAAAGAATAGACATCCTATTAAATATGCCAGTCCCAAAGTTAGGAATTCAAAATGATTACATTTTAACAGTGGAGACAAACCAGAAGTAAATCAAAGCTTGTAAGACTATAATTGAGATTCCACTCAGTCCCAGAGTGAAATAAAGTGATCTGACTTCATACAAGCTCTATGAGTTAATAGAGTGAATGGCCTTCAGGGAAAAATATTATCATCCATAACTACTTCAATTTTTGTACAAAATATCCAGTATTTATTAAAAATTATGAGATATATCAAGACAAAGGGCCAAGAGAAAAAACAGACAATAGAAACAGGCACATAGCAAAATTCAAATTTTAGAGTTATGAAACATGGACCTTAAATGTGATTAATATGTACAAGGACATAAACAAGATATAAAATTCATAAGCAATGATAAACTATACAGTGGAATCAAATATAAACACAACTGAATTTAAGAAATAAATCAATGGGGTTACTAATAAAAGGGACACATCACACATGAATGTAATCTAGAAAGCAGAATAGTAAAAAATAACCAAGCTAAAGTATAGAGAGCAAAGGATGTAGAATATATGTAAAAAGAATGTCAGTGACATATGGGATATGGTGAAAAGATCTAAGATACTTGTAACTAGAAACACAAAATATGAGAAGACAGAATAAGAGGCTGAAGCAAATTTGAAGAAATAATGAAGAGCAGTAGCCCAGAACTTACGAATAAAGACATATATTTAAAAAATAAAAACACTGAAGAGGATAAATGGCAAAAAAAAATCACAACTAGGCACAACATAAACTCTTGAAAATTAAATACAAGGAGAAAATGTTGCCAGAGTAAAAAAGGCATATTACCTTCAAATAAAGAAATTATAAAACTAACAGCTGAGCTCCCAGGAGAAACACAGCATAAGTGAGTGTGGTCTCTTTTAAGTCTTGAAAAAATAACTGTAGGCATATAGCTCTAGTCTCTGTTAAAAAAAAAAACAAACATTTAAATGTGAGGTGAATAAAAAAAACTTGTGGGATATAAAGACAGCAGTTAGTAAGATGTTTGATATAATCCTGCATCTAGCAATAATCACATTTTAATAATTATGCTTATAAGTTAATCATTACTATTAGAAGATTTGGATTTCAAGATGGAGGTAGACAACCAAACATGATTATATGCTGTTTAATATAGACAAATCTTAATATAAGAAGACAGAAAGATTGAAGGTTAAAGAATGGCAAAAGGCTATGCTGTGCAAACACTACACAAAGAAATCAATGTAATTATACTAAAAAAAGTACCATTAATTAAAGTAGACTTTGATGAAAGAAGTATTGTTAAAGAAATAGAGAAGTATTTCATAATGATAAAAAGCCAATGCTAAGGAATATGTTAAAATGCTATCTTTACATGCACTAAAAATATAGCTGTAAACATAAACCAAAAAAAAAAATGACACAACTAAAAGAAATGAATACACAATCATAGTAAAAATGCTAACATACCTTTCTTGATAACTGAGAAACCAAGTAGGCATAAAATCAGTCAAGATACAGAAGATATGAACAATATAAATTCAGCTCATTGACATGTTTGAATATATATGGAATACTTCACACAATTGCAGATTTCTTTTTGTGAACCAGATTTGACCATATGTTGGCCCATAAAGCATTGCTAACCAAATTTTAAAAGATTAAAATAATATGTAATATGTTATCTGACCACAGTGGAATTAAGCTAGACATAAATAAAAAGGTAGGTAGAAAATATCTACGTATTTAAAAATAAGGCAACACATTTTTAACTAATCTGTAGTTCAAAACAGAAACCACAACAAAAATTAGAAGATATTTTTAAGTGAATGATAATGAAAATACAACGTACCAGAATCTGTGGGATGCAACAAAAGCAAGGCGTATAAAAGAGTTTATAGTCTTAAATGCATATATTAAGTAAGAAGAAAAGCTAAAAATAAATGATTTAAATGGTAGTAATCACAGTAGATTATACCAAATAAAATAGAAAGAATGAAGTAATAAAAATGAGTAAAAATAATGAAATAGAAAACAAATGTACAGTAAAGAATAATCAATGAAGCCAAATTTTAACTCAGAAAAGATTACCAAAGTTAATAGATTGCTAGCAATACTGATAAGGGGGAAAAACAGAGAAGGAAGGAAGGAAACAGGGAAGGAAAGAAGGAGGGGAAAAAGGGAAGAAAGGGAAGGAGGAAGAAAGAAGTTGCCAATATCAGAAATGAAAAGGCCTACAGTTGGTGTCAGTAGTAAATTTTTCTAAATGTACAAGATAGAAATCATATCAATCTTACATAATTTTTCTAACAGAAAAATAGTGATCACTTCCCAGTTCATTCTTTAAAGCCAATATAATAAAACCTAATTAGGATATAATTTGCAAAGGGTAATTATAGGCAAGTTTTCTTCACAAATACAAACTTAAAAAATATTAAACAATGTATCAGCAAATTGAATCTAGTGATATATTAAAAAAGTATGATTAAGCTGTATTTATTCCATATAGTAAGGTTGATTTAATCTTCAAAAAAGAACCAACATTTCACCAAATAAATCAATATATAAGATGAAGTGTTGGACATCTCAATAAATGTAAAAACTGGATGTGATAAAATTCAACAACCACTTATAATTTTCAGTTTAGCCAATTAAAAATAGAAACGAACTTCTTTAATCTGATTTTAATTTTTAAACCTACTGTAAACATTATTTATAATTATGAAATATGAAAAGATTTCTCAAGATTGGGAATGAGGCAATGATAACCTCAGTAACTACTTTTATTTCAAACTTTACTGCAACAGATGCTCCCTGGACACATTAATTCATGCCATTCAACTCTACCATATCCCACATTCTACTTCCTGGATTCAGAAATACATCTGAATGGAGATCTGTAAACTATTTTATACAAAGGCTACACAGTAGCAATAGTAGAAGAGAAACATTGAAGGAGCTTGTACGGAAGTTAATTGTCACTACACAGGTCTGACCTGCAGAACTCCGGACCTGTTTTATATGAAAAAAATTACATGTCTGTCTGCTTCGAGTCATTATTATTAAGGGTTCACTACTCTTTGTGGCAAATATAGAAGTTAACTGACATGTCAGCCATTTGTGAAAATATGGTTCAAGATTTCTTATTTACCCACAGAGTAAAAAACCACTAATTCAGAAAGATATATGCACCCCTATGTTTATTACGGCATTACTTACAATACCCAAATTATGGAAACAGCCCAAGTGTCTATCAATAGATGAATGAATAAAGAAGAGTGGTGTATATATATGTGTACACACACACACACATACACACACACACACACACACACACTAGAATATTATGCAGCCATAAAAAGAATGCGGTAATGCCATTTGCCACACAATGGATGGATCCAGTGGGTATAATACTAAGTAAAAGAAATCAAAGACGTGCCATATGATTTCACTTATATGTGGAATTTAAGAAGCAAAACAAACAAAAGAACGGGGAGAAAAAAAACAGACTCAGACTTGGAGAACAAACTGGTGCTCGCCAGACGGGAGGTAGGTGGAGAGATAGGCGAAATAGATAAAAGGGATTAAGAGTACACTTACGGTCATGAACACTGAGCAATGTATGGGATTGTTGAGTCACGGTATTATACACCTGAAACTAATATAACACTCTATATTAATTATACTAGAATTATTTTTTCAGATTTCTATGAGCAAGCTTTAAAAAATACTTTCTTAAAGTTTTTTTTTTTTTTTAACAGTTATTTGGGAGACAGAGACAGAGCATGAGCGGGGGAGGGGCAGAGAGAGAGAAGGAGACACAGAATCTGAAGCAGGCTGCAGGCTCTGAGCAAGCTGTCAGCACAGAGCCTGGTGCGGGGCTCGAACCCACAAACCGTGAGATCATGACCTGAGCTAAAGTCAGATGCTCAACCGACTGAGCCACCCAGGCGCCCCTAAAACATACTTTTTAACCAAGGTTGGTGGGCAGCGCCACTGTCTTTTATGGTGCTACATAAACTACATAAACTACCTAAACTACATACACTACACTGTCTTTTATGGTGCTAATAATTTCAGTTATTGCATTTAAATTATTTGCATGTAAGTGATTCTATCTGTCTTTAAAAGTTTTCCCTCGTGGAAGCAGTCCTCTTTTTCAGACGCTCCAGATGGGACTCCTTCCAGGCAATTCAAATACTACAAGTGATTACCTCTGCCAGAGGGTATGTAGAATAAATAAAGGTTAAAAGATCACAAAAATGCGACCATATGTCCAAACATACTGCATACGCTTTGGCAGAGAGAATATAAATGTTAAGGCAGATCATAGTCTGCTTGCCAGGAAATTATATTAAAAAATGAATAAAACAGCTCTTCTCATTTGATAAGGGCAGCTTGACAAAAGTTCCCCTGAACCTTAAAGAGTAAATTTGGCCACCGCACCAAAGTACCTCCCTATCTCTATCCTTCCTCCTTTACACAGCATGACCAGAAAGAAAAAACTCCTAAAACCTTGAAAACAAGAAACTAACATGTGTTTACAAGCATAGAATTCCAAAATCCCTGCAAAATAAAATAAATAAAATCCCTTTCTTTTGACACTGATGAACCAGTTTTCTTTTTTTTTTTTTTTTTTTTTCAACGTTTTTTATTTACTTTTGGGACAGAGAGAGACAGAGCATGAACGGGGGAGGGGCAGAGAGAGAGGGAGACACAGAATCGGAAACAGGCTCCAGGCTCCGAGCCATCAGCCCAGAGCCTGACGCGGGGCTCGAACTCACGGACCGCGAGATCATGACCTGGCTGAAGTCGGACGCTTAACCGACTGCGCCACCCAGGCGCCCCACCAGTTTTCTAAAATAATCCTTGGTGACTGTGGAGCATGATCCAAGGGATTCTATCAGACCTAAAAATATTCTTCCATAGCTCTTTTTGGCTCATCGTCAGCCAAGGTTATTGCTTCCCATAGGCCTGAGGACACCCTGTGTGGTGTGTCCCAATCTGGCAGATCAGTTGGGCCAGTAGAACTTAACCAATCAGTTCCTGATAGAAGATGAATTTATAGCCTTTTTAAACCAAGGCATTAGCAGTGGCGCTGTGAGAAAATTTAGATTTCCCAAGAATTTTAGTAAGAGAAAGAGAAGTGAGGAAATTCCTAGGTCAAGAATTCAGTTTGGGGGGGGGGGGGGGAGGGTAAAAAGTCACTTTGGAGTTCTACCTTTCATTGAGTGAAGAGCCAAAGAAGAAATTACTTTTGAAAATGAGTGGATGTGCAGTGTAACGGATGTTTTGATAGGGTAATAGCGTTCCTAAAGAAGGAATGCACTCTCAGTGATAACGTACAGATGGTCAAACAAGAGGAAACTGGCATAATATAAAGAGAATTATAAAGGTAGTTTGAAGTTGCAACCGTTTGCTATGATTCTAATCCCAAGGATGGCAGATAAAGATGTTCATGAATAACTGTTGCCCTAATTCATACTTTCTTGGGTGATGTAAGACTGTAATTTGAGAGGAGATCAGCCTCTTTACTGATGACCTTGTCTTCTAAGAAAGTCAAATATGCTAAGCAGAACATCTAGCAAATTAAAACTGACCTTGTGTAAGTATATGTGTGTACATACACACACACACGCCATAAAGTGTGTGTGTGTGTGTGTGTGTATCACTTTAGCCAGCTTTTCAGCCCTCCTAATCAGAGAAACCATATCTTCAGAAAACCTTTTCTTGATCTTTCCAGAAAAGTGAGATGAAATATGCCAGAAATAGCTTGTAAATTGACTCTTTTAAAATTGATGCTAGGATTTTGACTATTATTTACGGAGCTATTTTCTTGTATAACATTAAGGTCAGATACCTCCTGATTCCTCAGAAGGCTTATGTTGGGTACTTAATGTAAAGAGTCCCATACCAACCCCTGGCTCATCTCCTTTTGCCTTATGGCATACAACTGGCATAATTTATTCAAAGTCCAGTTATATACTCTGAAGATAATTAACTTTTTAAATTATATTTATTGTGAAAATAGCACATGTAGAGATTTAAAATATAAATTAAAATCTCTTTCCCAGTCCCTAGTCCATTCTCTAGAGATCCAATAGTCCATTAATCACTATTAAAAAATTCTATTTCTGGATCTTCTGTCAGTTTCTAATATAATTTACATAATATATTTGTGCCCTCATATCATGACTTGGCCACTTTGGATATTATCTCTTGATAGTCCTTTAAAAGATAAAATGTCTAGTATATTTAGACTGTTCCTCTACGTCCCAATTTTTGTTTATAATTGATGTTTAAATTTAAACTTAACAAATTCAAGTATTACTTGACTTAGTAAGATTGGACAGTCTCTATTGACTTCCCACTTGGAAATATTAGGTTTTTAACACCCTTAAACTTCCTTCCACCAATCTTGCTTTTTTCCAAATATGCCACTTGTAATATTATTTTTAAATTGTCAAGATTCATATGTTTATATTCTGCTCTAACAATAATTGTCTTCCATGCTTTGTAAATGGTAAAATTAAAACTTAAACACTAACATCATTTACAGCATTATGATTATAGAAGCATTTTGTATATGTACAGACTCAAACATATAAATAATAAACCTGCAATAATTATATAAAAAAGCTAAAATTTTGAAATAATATGGTAGTTCATGGAATCCAAGATATATATCAAAGTAACAGAAGACAAAATCAAGACACATACCCAAATATTTTTAGTACATTTCATGTTACACATATGGTTTTGAAACCAGTAAACCTTAAAAAAAAAAAGTAAATTACACCCTGACATCATACTGCATACTAAAACAAAATTCAGGTAGTTTAAAAATATAAATGTGAAAAATAAAAATGTAAAATTATTCTAACATGTAAAAACATGGATAAATTTCAACTTTATTATGTTGACTAAGAGAATGAAATTGTATGGGGCGCCTGGGTGTCTCAGTCAGTTAAGCGTCCAACTTCGGCCCAGGTCACGATCTTGCAGCCTGTGAGTTTGAGACCCATGTCAGGCTCTGTGATGACAGCTCAGAGCCTGAAGCCTGCTTCTTCGGATTCTGTGTCTCCCTCTCTCTCTGCCCCTCCCCCGCTCGTGCTCTGCATCTCTTGCTCCCAAAAATAAATAAAACATTAAAAGAAAAATAGAAAATGAAGTTGCATAATAATGTTTACAGTGTTCCATTTATGTAAAATTTAAAATTCAAAAAAGTTCATTTTTATAAATGTAAAAATGTATAGTATAACTTTATAGAAAAGAAAACTACACACCAGTTTCAGTAAGGTGATTATATATAGACAGGGGAAAGATTGGAATCAAGAAGCACAAAAAGAAATTCAGTTGCCTTTAAAGAAAGGACATCTGAAGCAAATTTGGCAGAATGTTAGAGATTTGACAAAACTGGATAGTGGCGGCACAGTTTGTGTTATCTCTGTACTATTCTTAATGTTTGTAGTGGCTCAAACAATAAGCACTCTGAAAATACGATCATCAAAAAAGCTAGTATTAAGGCTTTTAATGCAAGTCATTAGTATTCTAACTAACTTACCTATATTTTGTCACTGTCTACCATTTAAGGTAGAAACGATAGTTTTCCACAGATTTTAAAATGAGGAAACTACGAATTAGAGATTAATTTGCCCAAGTGTAAACAGTCTTTGGTGGCTATCTGATGCCAAAATCTGCATTATAAAACATTCAGTCAAATAGCCTCTCTATGAAATATGCAAGAAAAGCTTTTCTAGACATGACACAAAACTAAAAACCCGTTCAGAGAAAGATTGATATATTTTGACTGGGTAAAAATTTAAATCTCTTTGTGCCAAAATTACCACAAACAAATGACTAAAGGAAAAGTTGTTTTCTGGGGTTATTTTTAAGTCAACTTCTTTTTTTTTTTTTTTTTTTTGAGGTTTATATGTTTCAAATGCTGTAAATTTTTTAAAGTTTTTTTTTCTTTTAGAGAGAGAGAGAGCATGAGTGGAGGAGAGGGGCAGAGAGAGACAGAGAGAGAACCCTAAGGAGACTCCACACCCAGTGCCAAGCCCTATCCCTTGACCCCAAGATTACTACCTGAACCAAAATTGAGTCAGACATTTAACCAGCTGAGCCACCCAGGCACCTCCTGATGGATTTTGTCAGCTGTAAACCTTATAACCACCACCACATTCCAGATCTATTTCCATTATTCCAGAGAGTTTCATTGTTTCATTGTTTCATTCAAATGAAAGTTTCATTCTCAGTTAATCATTTCCCCATCTTGACATCAGCCCCCCACCCTAGGCCTAAGCAACTATTTATCTGCTGTCTTTTACTATAAATTGGATTAATCTTTTCTAGATGTACATGTAAACGGAACCATATACATGCTTTTGTGTTTGGCTTTTTGCCTTAACATTTTTGAGATTGATCCATGTTTATATCATGTGTGTATCAGTAGTTCATTTATTATTGTTGTTTTTTATTGCAGATAGTATCTCACTATTATATCATGATTTGTTCATTTGCTTGATAATGAACAATTGGGTTGTTTGAAGTTTTCAGCTATTACAAAGACATCTATTAGGAAGATTGCTATACAAGTCTTTGTGTGAACATTTTTTTTCTTCTTCTTTTTTTTTTTTTTGTTTTTGTTTTTGTTTTAGGTAAATATCTGGGGAGTAGAATGGTAGAGTGATATGTTAGGAGTATGTTTAGCTTTATAAGAAATGCCCAAACTGTTTAACAAGTTGAGCATCTTTTCAAATACGTTGCACATATTTCCATTGGCCATTCAAACATCTTTTTTGTGAAAGGCTTATTCAAAATTTTACCCATTTTTTTAACTGGGTTATTTGTCATCTTATTTTTCTAAGTTGCCAGTTCTTTCTTCCAGATAGAATTCCTCTGTCATTATACACAGTAAATATTTTCTCCCATTTGGGGGATGTTCTTTTCATTTTCTTAATTATTCTAATCCCAAAACCATTACTGCAGTTTCATAGTAGGTCTTGAAATCCAAGTTTGTTCTTTTGAAAATTGGTTGGGCTCCTCTAGATTCTTTAACATAAATTTTATAATCAGGTTTTTATTTTATATATTTTTCAAAAGCTTGCCAAGATTTTGAGCTTTCTGATCCATTACAAATATGTATCACTCCATTTATTTAGACTTTCTTTTATTTCTCTCAGCAATGGTGTATACTTTTCAGTGTAGAGGTATGACACATACTTTGCTAAATTATTCCTAAGACTTTCTTCTTTTCGTTGTAAATGATTTTTTTATATTTCAATTTCCAATTATCTGTTGATAGTATGCAGCTAATTTTTATTGATTGACCTGTGTCTGCAAGTTTACACAATTCACTTATTACTTTCAGTAGGTTTTTATAGATTTCTTAGGATGACATTCAGTACAAGATTACAGAGAAGAGTGAGCATCTTTGCCCCATCCCCAGTATTAGGGAGAAATTGTTCAGTATCTCACCTTTAAATGCAATGTTAGCTATAAATTTTATAGCTGCCCCTTACAATAGTGAGGAGGTTTTCTAATTCTACTTACCTGAGAGTTTTTATCACTAATGGATGTTAAGTTTTGTCAAGTACCTTTCCTTTATCTTTTGTAGTAAGCATATAGGTTTTGTCTCTTTTTTTGTTAATGTGGTTAATTACATTGACTTACTTCATGAATGTTAAAACAATCTTACATTCCTGGGTTAAACTTTTCTGGTCCTAACATAGTTAGCAGCCTTTGATCTAGTTGGAGCTTATTATGGTTCTTAAGTTTGGATGTCTGTTTTCTTCCTCAGATTTTGGAAGTTTGTAACCATCATTGCCTCAAATAAGCTTTCTGCCTGTTTCTCTATCTTCTTTTACTGAGACTCCCATAATAAGTATGTTGATCCACTTTATTGTCACCTTATTTCACTTTCCTCATTTTTTTTCTTTGTTTCTCTGACTTATTAATTTTCAATGACCTATCATTTATTTCAGGATTTTTTTTCTAACTAATCACAGCCTTTTGTTGAACCTGTAAGTGAGTTTTTAATTCAGTTATTGTATTCCCCAGCTTCAGAATCTGTTTGTTTCTTTTTTACAGTTTCTATATTTTTTGTTGATATTCTGAATTTGTTCATTTATTTTGTGTGTGTGTGTGTATTTAAGTTGTTTATCTTTTAGCTCATTGAGCATTTTAAGATGGCTATCTTCAGTTCTTCATCAGGTAATTCATATATCTTTCTTTAGGGTAAGTTTCTGGGGACTAATTTTGCTCCTTTGATTGAGCTATGTTTTCATTTCTCTATATGCCTCTTTTTTGTGTGTTTGCTTGCATTTTGGTTTGGTTTGTGGGGGGATTTTTTTTGTTGTTTTGTTTTGTTTTGTTTTGTTTTGTTTTTTGTTTGTTTTGCTGAAATTTAGACATTTGAAGAAACAGCCACTTGGCTTTGTACAATACTGGCTTTGTACAAGGAACATTGTCATTGTCAGCCTGGATAGAGATTTGGGAGACTCTCAGACCTTTCTGGGGGATTCATCTTTGCTTGTCTTGGGTATGTTATTTCCCAATTAGAGAGGTTTGCCAGTTTCTTGTCTTTTTTTTTTTTTTTAAGGTTTATTCTCTTGCTCCCTCTGGTGTCGGTCCATGGTAGTACAGGTTCTTTGGTGCCCCTACAAGCTACTGAGTCCTTCTTTGTTCTCAGTGGTGCCCCCAAGCATCTGAAATACGCTGGTAGGGTATCAGCACTCTAAGTTAAGCAAGACAGAAACTAGTCAGTCCCTCAAAAGTTGGAATATTGGGTATATATTCTACTTTTCTCTTTCCTTCCCAAGTCTGTGTTTTCTCCTGATTGCCCCAAGCTGCTCTGGCTTGGGGAAGAGGCTGTAGGGGGTAAAATACAACTTTTTCTTTTTTACCTGTTTCAGTGGAATTGTTCTTTGTGCTTGCCTGGAGTGCTGTGATATCTTAACTTATTTCTTGAGTTTTCATAAAAGCTTTTTGCACCATATATTTCTGTTAACTCAGTGTCTCAGTGGGGGAACAAGATCTGGGTCTTCTTATTGTACCATCTTGCTGACCACTCCTATTGTCATCTTTTTGGATATTTTCCCTGGTTATAGAATCGTAGGCTGACAAGTTTGTCTTTTAGCATTTTAAAGGTGTCATATTTACTTCTGGATTTAAGTTTCTGATAAGGAATATTCAGTTCCTCTTAGGTTTGTTCCTCTGTACACAACGTGTCTCCTTTTTTTTTCTGCGTAATGTTTTCTTCTTCATTGGCTCTCAGCAATTTTATTTTTAAATTTGTCCACTTACCATTTCTATCAGATTTGGAAATTATTTTAGCCATTACTTCTTCAAAATTTTCCCTGCCTTATTCTCTCTCGTCTCTCTGTCTAAGGTTCCAATTGCAGGTGATTCTTCTAGACACGGCCCACCAGGTCACTGAGTTCTGTTTTTAGTCTTTTTCGGTATGTGCTTCAGTTTGGATGGTTTCTTTTGCTCTGACTCCAAATTCATTGATGTTTGGTCTTCTACAATATCTAATATGTTGTTATCCTCATTCAGAAAAATTGTCATTTCAAGTTGACTTTTTCTTTATAATTTCTAAGGTTTCATTAGGTTCTTATGTATTCCATTTGTTCTTCAATTTGTTCATATTTTCCTTTAAATATTTGAGCATACAAGCATATTTTAATAGTTGTTTTAAGGTCTGCATAGTAATTTTAATTTGTCTGTTATTTCTGGGTCTCTTTATATTTTCTGATTGTTTAATTAAATGCTGTTTGGCATGTCTAGCGGTTTTTCCTTGGGTAGTAGAATTTGCAGTCATGCTGTGTATTAAACTGTGTTGTCTTTCTATAAATGCAGTTGAAATTTGTTTTAGAAAACAGATAAACTACTTACAAATCAGGGTTTTTTTCAGGTTTGTTTTTCAACTTAATTAGCGTGATCTGAAGTAACCTTCCTTTTAGGGATAATTGAGCTCTACTAAAGTATGACTTCATTGAGGTCACTAATTCTCTGAGCATAAAATGAGGAGTCTCTACTCTAAAACATTGAAAATTAATCAACATGCCACTCTGTGTTAGCTCTGGGAATTGTTTAGCTTATAGTTTCCCAGTCATCCTTTGTCCAGCTTCATGAAGTTTCATCCTACTCATGCACAAATTTGTATTCAGCAAAGACTTAAAAAGAGATCCCTATCCAGATTACTGAAATTCTTTTTACTCAGTAGCTTCTTCTTTTCTAAAACTTCAACTTCCAATCTCTCAGCCATCCTCAATTCCAGTCTCTACCTCTTTAATTTAGCAAGACTGCAATGCTCAGCTTGGAACTTCCTTTTCTAGAACAGGGTCCAGAACCAGACTGAAAATCAGGGTGATCATTAGGCTCACCTCACTTATTTTCCTTACTGTAGGAATAACAGCTACCCAATAGTTGATAATAGTTGTTTCATATACTTTTTCCAGTTATCTAGTTGTTTATGGAGGAGAGAGTAAGTCAAGACCCTCTTATTCCACATCATGGACACAAGCTGATGACTTTTTTTTTTTTAACCAATGAACAAAAAAAAAATGTGACCATACATCCCCCACCCAATAAGCCAAGTATATGAACAAGTAATAGATTTATTTCTCCTTAAGAAAAGCAAATATCCAATAGATTTATTATGCTCTTATTAGTAATGAAGTACATTTTATAATACATAGGATAATCTTTCCATTTATCAGGTTAATAAAGATTTTTAATGTAATACCTAATGTATTAAGTATTATAAACACTCCTTCATGATAAAACTCTCAGTAAGCTAGGAATAGAAGAGAATTTTCTCAACTTGATAAAGACTATGTACCAAAAAACCTATAGCCAACACCATACTTAGTGAGTACTGCTATAAAGCAGGAAAAGAAAATAAATGGCATACAGTTTGAGAAAAAAGTAGTAAGTCTGCCTTTGTTCTTACATGATCTGTGTAGAAAATCCAAAAGAATTGACCAAAAAACTTCTACCAATAAATGATTATAGCAAGGTCAGAGGATACAAATTAATGTACAAGATTAATCTGTTTCCTATAGAAACCAATAGAGTTTGATGGAATTTTATACAAATGGAGTTTGATATTAAAAAAAAAATACCATTTATACTAGCATCTAAACAAATGAAATATCTAAGTATAAATCTAACAAAATAGATAGAGGGTCTATATGAGGAGAACTGCAAAACTCCAATGAAACCAATGAAAGAAGAACTAGATAAATTGCAAGGTATTCTGTGTTCATGAACAGGAAGACTCAGTATTGTCAAGATATCAGTTCTTCCCAGCTTGATTCAAAGCAATTAAAATCAAAATCCCAGCAAGTGGTTTTATAAATATAAACAAACTGATTCTGAAGTTTATATGGAGAGGCAAGAGACCCAGAGTAGCCAACACAGTGTTGAAGAAGAACAGCATTAGAGGAATGATGCCACCATCTTTAAGACTTCTGATTGAGTGGGGCACTTGGGTAGCTCAGTCGGTTAAGCGTCTGACTTTGGCTCAGGTCATGATCTCATGATTCATAGTTTCGAGCCCCACATCAGGCTCTGCTGACAGTTCAGAGCCTGTAGCCTGCTTCAGATTCTGCATCTCCTTCTATCTCTGCCCCTCCCTCACTCACTCTGTCTCTCAAAAATGAATAAATGTTTTAAAAATTTTTAAAAATAGACATTATCAAGCTACAGTAATTAAGACAGTGTAGTATTGGTGAAAGAATAGACAAACGGATCAATGGAATGGAATAGAGAGCCAAAAAATAATCCCATAAAAATAAAGGCAACTGAATTTTAACAAAGGAGCAAAGGCAATACAATGAAGCAAAAATAGTGTATTTCACAAATGGTGCTGGAACAGCTGGACATCCACGTGTAAAAAAATGAATCTAAACACATACCTTACACTCTACAAAAACGAACTCAAAATGGATCACAGACTTTCAATGTAAAGCACAAAACTAAATAATTCCTAGAATATAACATAAGAATAAACCCTAGATGACTTTGGGCATAATGATATCTTTTTTATTTTATTTTTTATTGTAGTTGACATACAAGGTTACACTCGTTTCAGGTGTACAAGATAATGATTTCACAAACCTATACATTATGCTCTCCTTTCCATTAGCGTAGCTACCATCTGATGGTGATGCCTATTTAGATACAACACCAAATACAGGATCTATGAAAGAAATAATTGGTAAGTTAGACTTCATTAAAATTTAAAACCTCTGCTCTGTGAAAGGCAATGTTAAGAGAAAACAAGCCACAGACTGGGAGGAAATATTTGCAAAAGACACATCTGATAAAAGACTGTTATCCAAAATATGTGAAGAATACTTTAAAGCTCAACTATAAGAAAACAAACAATCCAATTAAAAAGTAGGCTAGCGGGGAAGGGCCAAGATGGCGGAGGAGCATGGAAGTTCTCGGCTTCTCTCATCCCTGAAATGCAGCTAGATCAGCACCAAACCATTTTGCACACCTAGGAAATTGATCTGAGGATTAACACAACAATCTGCATAACTTGGTAGGTTTCCAGTGCAGAGAAGTGAACTGGGGGAGAGAGAAGCTGTAAAGGGTAAGGAGCTGTTTTTGTGGAAAGAGTACAGAGAAAGCCGGGGGGGGGGGGGGGGGGGGGGAGGGCGTGAAGGAAAAGCACTCCCCCTGAAAGTAGCTGGAGAGAAAGAGAAAGAGAAGAAACACAAGGGACTGAACAAGAAATCTGTTACTCAAAACCAGTGACGGGGAGAAAGGAGAGAGTTTCAATACCATTAGAACGCTATAAAGAGAGGAGTGAAGAGTTGGAAATTCGGGAGCTCAATACCAGGTGGTGCTCTGGTGGGGGGGGAAGGCCAATCCCCAGTAGGGGGCAGTGAGGTCCAAGGGGCCTGTGAACCACACAGGGAGAAGTGTTTCCCCTGCCCAGAGGGCATTTGGTAGAGGCCATACAGCCTCCCTACAAGCAGAGGTCTCAGTGGACCCCAAAGAACAGCCACATTTGCTGGTATTGGAACACAGACTCCAGAGTGCAGTGAAACCTGGCACCTGCTGTGTGTTGTGGTTTGCCATAATCTCTGATCCTCTGCCACCGTGCGATCACACAAACTTTTTCTGGGGCAAGCCAGCACGAGGCCACAGTTTCTGAACCTCTGCCACAGTGCAATCGCACAAACATTCTCAGGGGCAAGCCACCACCTGGCTATTACTCAATGAGACCCTCCCCCAAAGGATCCAAGCTGCAGGAGTCTCTGAAGTGAGGGGTTTGGAAACACAGCCCCATCTGGGATAAAATTCAGGAGGAAGGTGCCACCTGGCAGGCTGACACCTTAGACCTGGACAGTGTAAAAGCGATGAGTGGACTAAAGCCTAAGACAACGGAGGGGTGCTTGATTGTGGGTTGGGGAGAGTGCAAAGTTCCTGTGCCAGAGACTAGGAAGCTAGGTGAGGCCATTTTCACATCTACCACACATGCACATAAACGTGCACATGTGCCACACCAATCCACCCCAATAAGCTAAGCAGTGCAACCTAGTGGAGAACAGAGCCATTACACCAAGCCCCGCCCAACTGCGCCCTCCTAACACATGCCTACAGGACCACCACAAGTCTCACTTACCTGCTTAGTGTATGGACTATGAAGTGCTTCATTGTCGAGTTCTAGGGAAAACTGGATGTAACTTCATTCAGATTTCATACCGTTTGCTAGTCCATCTGTACGTTTTGTTTTGTTGCTTTTGTTTAAGGTTTTTTTTCTTTCTCTTTTCTTTTTCTTTGATACAGAAAGAGAAATTTTTATTTTTATTTCCATTTTTTAATTTAAATTATTTTTGTTATGTTTTTTAATTTTTTTGTAACTTTTTATTCTATTTCACTTTCTTCATTTCATTTTATTCTATTTTATTGTGTACATTTTTTTTAATTTTTAAAACTTTTTCTTACTTTTTTTTCTTCTTTCCCTTTTTTCTCTATTCTGTCAAGCTTCTTTCAACAACCAGATCAAAACACACCTAGGATCTAGGTTTCTTTATTTCAAATTTTGTGTGTTTTTTAAATTTTTTAATTCTTATTTTGTATTTTATTAATGCTTTTTCTTCCTCCAAAATGACAAAATGAAGGAATTCACCCCAAAAGAAAGAACAAGAAGACATGAAATCCAGCAGCTAATCAATACACATATAAGTAAGATGTCTGAACTAGAATTTAGAGCCACAATAATTGAATTAAAGAAAAATTAATTAAGTTTAATTTAATTTTAAAAATTACATCACATTAGTAAGACAAAGCATAAGAACCACATGATCCTCTCAATAGATATAGAGAAAGCATTTCACAAAATACAGCATCCTTTCTTGATAAAAACCCTCAAGAAAGTAGGGATAGAAGGCTCACACCTGAAGATCATAAAAGCCATGTATGAAAGACCCACTGCTAATATCATCCTCAATGGGGAAAAACTGAGAGCTTTCCCCCTAAGGTCAGGAACATGACAAGGATGTCCACTCTCACCACTGTTATTCAGCATACTGTTGGAAGTCCTAGCTTCTGGAATCAGACAACACAAAGAAATAAAGCCATCCAAATCAGCAAGGAGGAAGTCCAACTTTCACTCTTTGCAGACGACATGATACTCTATGTGGAAAACCCAAAAGATTCCACTAAAAAACTACTAGAACTAATCTATGAATTCAGCAAAGTCTCAGGATATAAAATCAGTGCACTGAAATCAGTTGCATTTCTATACACCAATAATAAACCAGCAGAAAGAGAAATCAAGGAATCGATCCCATTTACAATTATACCCAAAACCATAAAATGCCTAAGAATAAACCTAACCAAGAAGGTGAAAAATCTATTCACTATAAACTATAGAAAGCTTATGAAAGAAATTGGAGAAGACACCAAAAAAAAAAAAAAAAAGAAAAAAGAAAATGGGAAAACATTCCATGCTCATGGATTAGAAGAACAAATATTGTTAAAATGTCGATACTACCCAAATCAATCTACATATTCAGTGCAATCCCTATCAAAATAGCACCAGCACTCTTCACAGAACTAGAACAAAGAATCCTAAAATTTGTATGGAACCAGAAAAGACCCCGAATAGACAGAGCAATGCTGAAAAAGAAAACCAAAGCAGGAGGCATCACAATCCCAGACTTCAAACTATACTACAAAGCTGGAATCATCGAGGTAGTATAGTACTGGCACAAAAACAGACACTCAGATCAATGGAACAGAATAGAGAACCCAGAAATGGACCCACAGATGTCTGGCCAGCTAATCTTTGACAAAGTAGGAAAGAAGATCCAATGGGATAAAGACAGTGTCTTCAGCAAATGTTGTTGGGAAAACTGGACAGCAACATACAGAAGAATGAGAATGGACCACTTTCTTACACCATACACAAAAATAAACTCAAAATGGATGAAAGGCCTCAATGGAAGACAGGAAGCCATCAAATCCTAGAGGAGAAAGCAGTCAAAAACCTCTTTGACCTCAGTCACAGCAACTTCTTATTCCACATGTCTCCAGAGGCAAGAGAAACAAAAGCAAAAATGAACTATTGGGACCTCATCAAGATAAAAAGCTTCTGCACAGTGAAGGAAACAATCAGTAAAACTAAAAGGCAACTGAAAGAATGTGAGAAGATATTTGCAAATGACATAACAGATAAAGGGTTAGTATCCAAAATCTATAATGAACTTATCAACACCCAAAAAACAAATAATCCAATGAATAAATGGGCAAAAGACATGAATAGACACTGTGTTAAGAAGACATCCAGATGGCTAACAGACACATGAAAAAATGCTCAACATCACTCATCATCAGAGAAATACAAATCAAAACCCCCATGAGATACCACCTCACACCTGTCAGAATGGCGAAAATTAACAACTCAAGCAATGATAGATGTTGGCGAGAATGAGGAGAAAGAGGAACCCTTTTGCACTGTTGGTGGGAATGCAAACTGGTTCAGCCACTCTGGAAAACAATATGGAGTTTCCTCAAAAAACAAAAAATAGAACTACCCTATGACCCAGAAATTGCACTGCTAGGTATTTATCCAAAAGATAGAGGAATACATTTTCGAAGGAGCTCATGCATCCCAATGTATATAGCAGCCAAAGTATGGAAAGAACCCAAATGTCCATCGACTGATGAACGGATAAAGAAGATGTGGTACATATATACAATGTAATAGTACTCGGCAGACAAGAAGAATGAAATCTTGCCATTTGCAACAACGTGGATGGAACTAGAGTATATTACGCTAAGTGAAATTAGTCAGAGAAAGACAAATACCATATAACTTCACTCATATGTGGAATTTAAGATACAAAACACATCAACATAAGGGAAGAGGGGGAAAATAATAGAAAAACAGGAAGGGGGACAAAACATAAGAGACTCAAATACAGAGAACTAACTGAGGGTTGCTGGAGTTGTTTGGTGTGGGGGGATCAGCTAAATGTGCAAGGGGCACTGAGGAGGGCACTTGCTGGGGAGAGCACTAGGTGTTATATGTAGGTGATTAATTACTGGATCCTATTCCTGAAATGATTATTGCACTGTATGCTAACAAACTTGGATGTTAATTTTTAAAAAATAAATTAGAAACAAAAAAAGTAGGCTAAAGAATTTTTTTCAGTTTACTTATTTACTTTTGAGAGAAACAGAGAGAGAGAGCAAGCAGAGGAAGGGCAGAGAGAGGGAGATTGAGAATCCTAAGCAGGCCCTGCACTGTCAGCACAGATAGGCCAAAGACTTTAACGAACACTTCGCCAAAAAAGACATATAGATGACCAATAAGCATTTGAAAAGGTGCCCCACATCATGTGTCCTCAAAGAAATGCAAATTAAAATAACAATGAGATATCACTACAAATCTATTAAAATGTCCAAGATCTGGAATACTGACAACAGCAAATGCTGATGAGGATGTGAAGCAACAGGAACTCTTAGTTTGCTGTTGGGATTGCAAAATGGTACAGCCACTTTGGAAGACAGTTTGGCAGTTTCTTACAAAACTAAACATATTCCTACCATATGATCCAGCAATTTACCTTGGCATTTACCCAAAAGATTTGAAAACTTATGTCCACAGAAAAACCTGCACCCAGCTGTTTATAGCAGCTTTATTTACAACTGTCAAAACTTAGAAGCAACCAAGATGTTCTTCAGTAGGGGAATAGATAAATAAACTGTGGTACATCCAGACAATGGAATATTATTCAGTGTTAAAAAGAAATGAACTATCAAGCCACAAAAAGACATGGAGAAACCTTAAATACTTATTACTAAGTGAAAGAAGCCAATTTGAAAAGGCAACATAGTGTATGACACCAACTATGTAACACTCGGAAAAGACAAAAACATGGAGGTAATAAAAAAAAAATCAGTGGTTGGAGATGGGAGGGGAATAAATAAGCAGAATAAAGAGGATATTTAAGGCTGTGAAAATGGATATATATCATTACACATATGTCCAAACCCATAGAATGTACAAAACCAACCGTGGACCCTAATGTAAGCTATGGGTGATTATTATGTGTCAGTTTAACTTCATCAATTAAAAAAAAAAAGTTTAAAAGTATTTTTAGTTTGCAGTCAGGAAAACTTTATTGTTCTCTTTGAAAGTCATTTTTTCACTAGACACAATTTTCTCAAGTTCTATTCCCTGTTATTTGCAAAGATTAAAATTTTGAAAATATAATGTTGTTACATATTTATGCATTGAACTTTTGTAGCAGTCTATTTATTTTAAGGATTTCTGTCATTAATGGTAGGTAGTTCGTAAGAATGCAGGATTTACACGCATACTAGAGTGGCCATACTAGTCTTGATTTTGTCCTTACCCATGAAAATCATGAGTCCAAACATAGCTAACAACTGGAGGGGACAGGAATCATGGCTCCTCTTGGGTGTTTTATGCCTGACAGAAACCAAATTGCAAGTATTATTTCCTTCTTTCTCCTCTACCCTTCCAATAAACATGTTGAAATCTATGCCACTGGAACATAATTTACCGTGGTCGCTCCATCTTGCTTACTCTTTAGAACTGTTCTATCAAGGAAAATCACCACCCTGGGACTACGACTGGGACTGGGATTGTAAAGCAATCTAAACCATAATACGATTGTCTCAATTTGGGACTTAGAGACAAAATAGGTCTCCTTCTTCTTATCTGAGTCTGCCATTTGTTCCCTACATCACTCGTGAACATTTCTATCTCCCCTACCAGGCTCTAATTTCCTTTAAGTTTAGGGACAATTTATAATGGGTTTCCACACTCTGAAGGCATATAACTTCCTAAAAGAGGGAAGGGAAACTAGAAGTCCATGAACAAATTTCTTTTGCCAATGATGTTTTACCAAAGTTTTTATAAGACTTCCAGAGAAGTCAGTTCTCCTATAAGTCTTAAATAGTATCACTTGATTGGATGACAGATAGTAAATATTTTGAACCAGGGATACTTGCTAAAGTGATGAATCAGTCAATGTAACATATTCCAAATTCCAGATCAATTATAACCAAACTGAAGTTTTGCTCAGAACCAACCTCTACAGATTTGAAGTGATTATAAAAGATCACTGTATGATAATTATTAGGTTTTTCTGATTTATTTAACTTCTCCCATCCCACATAGGTGTTGGAGTAGTATTTAAAATCTGAATAAGGTGAAATACATCAAAAATTATTTCCATTATACCAAAGCAGTATTCAGCCACTTACTGAATCCAACTTTATAGGTTACTAAGAACTGGGAATCACCAACAGCACTTTATTTTTGTAGAAAAGAGCCTTAAGTAAAGTAGATCAACCCAAGTTTTTTCTCTAAATATTTCAAATTAAATCAGAGTGTATTTATTAGGCTAAGTTTGTTTGGCTACTTATATTGCCCTAATATCTTATTAAATCTGTTGTTTTCCCATTGCAATTGAAAAGTACTCCCCAGGACAAGGAACAATCACTCGTTTTGGAGAACAGAGCTGATGTTTTATGTAAGCACATGATTTACCAGAGAAGGCTTTATGGCTTCACAGGTCCCACAATATATGGAACCAAGGTATTTTCATAAAGAAGGAAAGTGATGAGATAAGGAAGGTCTATAAAATAGAAAAACCAATTTTATATAAATTCTTAGAAAGAAATTTTCTGAGTTTCTGATTCTAAGATTCTGTTGTGTCTTTGTAAAGATAGTTATGATCGCATAACCAAAGAGCTTAAAGGGGAAAAATTTCCAAAAGATGAGACAAATTACAAGATCAGACTGAAAACAACATACAACTATAGAAGACCAGAATTAAGAGTAAGTGGAAGAGTAGAATAAGCAGATAAACAGAGACCTGAGACAAAGTCCTAAAACAATAGCTCTGTCGAAAGCAGACCACAACGATGTGATCTTAATGAATAAGGGAATTAATTACTTACTCACTCCAGTTTTGATTATGTCTGTCAGGAAGAATTACTTCAAACTGAAAAGTGTAGAGCACACTTACATTTTTTAATCATTGTTCCTGCTGAAAATAACTTATGTTGCATAAGGCATAGAAAACTTACGTTTACAAATGTATCGCTAACCTGACTGAGGTAAAAGCTAAGAGCAAACAAGAACTAGAGAGATAAGCAAATCCCATAGAAGCCCACTTGCTGGCTGAAATGTGAGCACCTGCTGAACTCCGATGAACTTTTTCACAGTCCTCAAGGCATGAAAATAAAGTAGATAAAGGCAAGCTGCCAAGGTGGGAGGTCAAATAGGAGACACACACACACACACACACACACACACACACACACACACACTTAAATCTGCATTTCCCAAAATGGAAAGCCCTCGAACAAAATTGTAAACAAGAACTGACCTCTGGTACTCCATCCAATGGGAACCAAAAGGAAAATTGCCTATCTTGGCATCAGATGAAGCAGGAAAACACCATGAGAGAGAGCCTGCAGACAAAACAGAGTCACAGAGAAGCAAAAATGAGAAGCAAAAAGGAATTAACACAGCACTCTTTTTTTTCCTGGTGTGGAGGGAAAGACGTGGAATTAAGACCAAGCACCCAAAGGACTTTACAGTTAATTAGAAATGTTCTAATTATAAACTGTGTATATATACATGGGTATTTTTATATCATTTTCTCCATAAGTGATAAATATTCTTAGCAATTTTCTAAAAATCTTAAAAATGGAAACACTAATAATGTATTTATGAGTATGTGAAGGCCAGAAAAAGTCAGGAATTTCAGAAACTTTTTAAAAAAGTCAAAGATTACAAAACTTTTCATCAATTCCTGGCAAAATGCTAGAGTCAGTTACTGAACAAATTTGTGAGCTCATAGAAAAGAAAGAAGAGCTCTCCAAGCCACAGGAAGAATTTAAGACTAAATCATTTCACAGTAACCTCTTTTTTCAATAGAGTTATCAGATCTTAAACAATGTCTTACTTCCAGTATAGTATCTGTAAATCGGCCTTCATAAAATGTAGGCAAGGAATAAAACCATAACATGATGAGTACACATCATAAGCATAAACATGAACATGAAAATGTCTTGATTAATGCATTATCAATGGATCCCAATATCATGGCACAGGGCTGTATTTTTGTTTGTTTGTTTTTGCTTGCTTGTTTATCTGTCCCACTTTTGTTGGATATTTCTAACAATAATCTGAACAAGGACATAGAAAATGCTCTCCCAGTTGCACAAGTCAAAAAGGATAGATGGTTTATTGATTGAAAGGATTCAAAAATATCTTGAGAAGCTTGCACCCTGATTAAATGTCAAAAGATAAAACATAAGGGAAAACATAATTGTATAGGACCTGATTTAAGTACAGTCCATGTAAATGATATAAAACAAACCACCAAATAATATGGTTGTTAATAAAGTGAAAGCATATGATCCCCAGGTCTGGGCTCATCAGATAATATCTAAAGTATTATATTTAATTAATAAGAAGCTAAGTTTAGTGGGGGAAAGGTGAAATGATAATCGTTCTGGGGAAGAGGAGACCATTTGTGTGATATTGGACAAGTTGTCCAACTTCTCTGGGTCCCATTTCTACTTTTAAAATATTTGAATGTTCCTTTCAGTCTGGAAATCCTTTAGTTCTATCAACCCCATTCTGTTGTGTCCTTCACATGACACGCTTTAAAATAAACCTAGAGCCCCTTGGCTGTGTCCACAGGAAGGATGCCAGGACAGAGAAGGATCTAGAAACATAAAGGCATGTAAGGCATCATCACAGAGGAATTCCCTCTTGATAGTCCTGAAAAATTGCTTCAAGTGTGGGGAAAATGAAATACTTAAGTTTTCTCTTCTCTTGTTTTGTTTTGTTTTTCCCATTTATCTCAGGGGATGATCTATAGAAGAGAGGTTCAATTTTTTTCTTTTACTGAAGAAATTACCTGGAGGCAGATTTTGGCTTTTCCCTACCACTGTTGAAAAACTTATATACAATAACGAGAAGTATACAACCAAGAATGATGATTTTCTCCCAAGAGTATTGCGAAAGGATTCGTAGATAGAACTGGCCTTGATGACCTCTAGGTTCTTTTAAGTTCTTTGATTGCACTCTAGAATTAAGTAACATAAAGTAACCTAAAATGCCAGGCCAGGAACTGCTGTTCCCAAGTTAGCCATGAGTATCAACAGAAAGATATTTTTCTTTGCTGTTTCACCTTAAATGACAACAGAAAGAAAGCGAAGTGAACTGCTGTGGATCCCCGCAAAATAGAACAGCCATAAAATCCCCAGGTATATGACATAAAGTCATATTCTATCATGTCAATGGCCCAGACAGATTTCAAGGGAAAGACCTTTCGGGGTGCCTGGGTGGCTCAGTCCGTTAAGCATCCAACTTACGCTCAAGTCATGATCTTGTGGTTTGTGAGTTCGAGCCCCGCGTCGGGCTCTGTGCTGACAGCTCGGAGCCTGGAGCCTGCTTCTGATTCTGTGTCGCCCTCTCTCTCTGCCCCTCCCCCACTCATGCTCTGTCTCTCTCCCTCTCTCCCAAAAATAAGTAAACGCTAAAAAAATAAATAAATAAAAATAAATAAATAAAGGGAAAGACCTTTAACCTGTAAAGCATGGTGGTTCCCTGCCCCCATATCCCTTCTCTGCCTGCAGACATTTTGGTCAGGAAGCGGGTATCTACCATCGTATAATGAAAACAAACGGCTGGTACAGTCTCAGTAAAGGTGGACTTACTGAAGAGAAAAAAGAGATGGTTCCCTCAAACTGACAAATGGAAGTCGAACTGAAGACGCACCAGAGCATTACTCTTGCAGAGCAGGTGCCAAACAAATCAGATCACCCTCATCTCACCTGACTGATCTGTTGCTCCTCCCTGTTCTATGTGTTCCCTCTACCTTGTCTTCGCAAATTGCATTTAAAACGAAAAGGTAAAATGTCATTTTGGCATTCAGTCTGCCTGATATTGTTGAAGCTGGCTTCTTGAGGAAAACTCGTGTTGTTCCAACAGCCCGCAGTCATTTTGATGTGAGTAGCTCATGATTAAGAGGTCAGTTCTTACCAAGAGGAGCAGATGTTGTTGGTGTTATCTGGGTAGACTGTTCACTGTCAGCAAACGAAGTTCCCATTAGGAGAAAAACTCTAAGTGTATCTCTCCTAGAGGATTACACTCATTTAATTTTCTTCTCCTGGCTTTTTTCCATGAGATTCGGGGTTGTTACAAAGATGTGCCATGGAAATTTTCTCTTCCCAGCAGATGCCATCATTAAGTTGGATAAGAATTTCAAGATTTAGGGAGAGATTGGATCATGGCACACAGTCGAGTCCTGTTACTTGACTCTGTAAGCTATCAGCCTTCTTTATTATTTAACCATCACGAGGAGCTTTTTCCTTTCGTGTAAACGAAGATGAACCTCAGAATAAAACATTGCACCTCTAGTAAGACTGAAAATGTCACCCTTGTATCCTTTGCAAAACGTAACCGAAATAAACCCTAACAGAGCCCCTTCAGCCTAAACAGCAGGAACCAGAAAATTAAAATACTGTGGTTTTGTAACACATGGGCCTTAATGAAAGTGTGTGCCGCATGCTTGATTACTTACTAGTTCTGTCCCCTGATTATGCTCTCTGACCTCTTCTGGAAATAAATGCCTCCCTCTGCTCCTTCAGTTTTCCATATGACATGAATGCCAAGATAGCTCGAAAAATTAAAAACAATTAACGCGCTGTGAGGGAAAATAGAAAAGTCTCATTAAGCATCACATATTTAGAAAAACTCTCCTTCTTCCGTGTCTCTCTGTCTCTTTCCTAAGGGTAAAATAAAGATAAAATTGTTACACCTAGAAGTTTATCATGTATCTCTGAAGATTTCTTAAAAACATTTTCTCTTACCTTGTCTGGAACCAAGAGATAGCATTTAGGAAAAAGTGACAACAGACAACTAGGCTAGGGTCCGACTGAAGGAAGAAGAATATTCTTAAAGTTGTTATTTGAAGACATGACAGGGGAGAAAGGATCAATTATTCAGGAAGTGCTTTTGTGACAGTTTTCCCCCATGCCCCTCTTTCCTCACCAACAAGCGATCATGAAAACGAAATCATGTTTTTTCAGAAAACTAGAGGATTCTATTCTCTGTCAAGCTTAGGGCAAAATTCAAATTTGAAAATTATCTGAGCCAGCATTTGATCTATATAAGGAAACTGTGTCTCTGAAATTAAAGTCACTAAAATAAGGGATTGTTTTTGAGTCAGGTAACATTGATAATATTTCTTGAGTCACACGACTGGTAGAACCACTCCTCTGGAGCAAATTAAATAAAAAATTTGGAAAAAAATATTTTAAATTAAAATTATATTATTTAGCACATGGACATGTCCTTACTGATTAAAACACATTTATTGGCAGTTAAGCACGGCATTCACCCATAGACGTTAAACTGAGCTTTGCCTGCCACCAAGTTTCTCCTCTAAAACAGAAAATATTCTGATAAAGACAAAGGCTACCCATTCAGAGCTATTTTTTGAAAGTAAAAATTAAGCAGTGATGTTCCTTTTATTTAATTTTGGTAAATAATATCTTTATTATTATTTTCTACTTTATTATTTATTTACTATTATTATCACTGTTTTGCAGCTCCAAAAGCGTGTGGTTCTGTACTGACAATTTCCACCATGTTTGAGGCCAAGTTAATAAATTGTTCCCCAAAGTCCTTACAAAAGATCATAACCAAATAAGATAAACTTATTCTTAAGCATTTATATTACCCAGCTTTTATCACACACTCTGCTGAAATCATTAATAATATTTTCACTCTCTTTGCATAGAGTATAAATTAGGATGCTAATTTCTTATTTGAAAAAATTTTCTATTAAGAGCTCAAGTCTGATGGTGAAGAGGTTCCAATCTGACACTAATTAGCTGTATGACTTTAAGCAAATTATTTAATGGCCTTGTGCCTTGATTTCCTCATCTATAAAGTGAGCCATAGTAATACCCACCTGCTTATCTGTGAAAATCAAACGCATTATCAATGTGAAACTGCTTTCTAGAATTAATAATAACTTTTTGGTTCATAACTTTTATTTTGAATTTAACCTTTTGAATGATTAAGTCTTTGATTATGAAATGGTGACAACAGCAATGAGGTGATGATGATCATGAGTGCAGAAGGGTCTGTAGGCTCTGTGCTCAGATATTCAGCAAGAGCTACCAGATCTCTGAATGATGCCATTTCTCTAGTGAGGTAACAGAGCAACCTTGCCCCTACCAGGATTTGAGTCACATTTGGCTCACAAATGTGGGGGTTTATGTATTGCTTCCTGGTTGTTAAGGGCTAGAATCCTTCTTAACTGTTAGATTTCGGTTAATGACTGACATAGGGCTATAGTTTCTCACCCCTCCACGTCCCCTCACCCCCCAAAATCCTATGAATCCCTGTTTCCTGCTGCAGCCCAAGCAAAACTTAAGAATGGCCATCTAGAAATTTACCATGGATACAGGCAAATACATTATAGGAATCCATTTGCATTTCTCTGTTGGACAATCACGCGGGATTCACTGGGCTGTGTGTTAACCTTCTCTTCCTGACCTCCTCCACAAAGGGTGCCGTGGTAAGAGATGACGTAAAGACAGGATGTTGTTCCATAGGACACTTAAATGTGCTTTGTTAAAAGACTGAGTCATCTATTTATATTTGCTAAAATTACGAGCAAAAGTGTAAGCCACTTACAAGTTAGTAATGTTTGCAGGAGTAAAAGTTCCAGCAGGCGGGGACTGTCAGAAAAGTGGAACACCTCATGAGCAAAGAGAATTTTAGATCACAAATGCCAGTGCAAGGGCAAAGAGAAAATTCATCAGGCCTTGACCCTGAAAAGATGTATATTTTCCATTTTCTTCGCCCTTAATTTTATACCCATATAATGTGGCAATAACCATTCATTCAAATCCTTAATATCATCATAAAATGTAAAACAGACTAGCTGGATGGGTCAAATGGTGTTAGAATAAAGATGTGGGCTTCTTCCCAGAAGTTACTGATGAGTTCATGGCTGAATTTGGCTAAATAAGTAACCTCTTCTCCTTTCACATGTCTGCACTTCAGAAGTCAAAAGTGATTTGATTAAGTGTCTTTCCTCCAACAATTCCCAGATTGAGAACATCAGCGAGTGTTCTGAGAGTGCTGTCCAGCAGTCGCCAGAATCAGTGAATCTTCAGCCTGATGTCATTTCCCCTTTTTCTCTGTAAATTCCCATCGTTGCGGAAGTTAAAAGTGCTCTTCTAAGACTTCCGCTCCACTCAAAGCTTTGAGGCCGTGTTTTTTTGGTACATTTTGGATCAGCAGATGCAGGAAGCTTTGCAGCTCTCCCTGGAGCCCTTCTGCTTCTTTAGGTAATTCTGAAAGATTTCTAAGATCTTTAGGCCACTGAGCAATTCATAATTGCCACCACAATAACTGACCCATTATGGATTTCAGTAATACCTCTGAAGCCAGACAAGTTTTTCAGTTTGTTACTTTGCTCCCACATACTGAAAAATATCTTTATCATAGATTTTCTCCAAAGTACACTGGGCACGGCTTAAATTTATATTAACTTTCTAAATACATAGAACCAAAACAACTCGTCTTCTCCTTAAAATGAGTTCTTCACTTCAATTTATTGTTTTCAAATTCGATATTGAATGTTTTCACTTACCGGCTTCCTTCTCCCCACCCCCAGCCAAGAATTGCCAGCCCCTCTAGGGGAGAAATCAGCTTCCCTCTTGTACTTATCACTTCCTACCACATGATTCCTGGATTAAAAACCCATCAACAATTGATCAGAAAAGTAAAACCTACCTGGCAGAGGCCTCTAAATTGCTTTTCTTCATAAATACAGTGAATTTCCAGGGTTAGTCACACTGCAGAGATTAATATAAATATGTATGTAGTGGCTTTCCTTAAAATGGAGGGTCTGGCTATATTTGTTCTGAGTTTCTTACAGATAATTAACTGTATCATTGTCTCATTAAGTAAATGTACTGCATCAACTAATAGTATTCACTCCAGGAGTTAAAATGCTTCATGGATATGAACTTAACCATATAAGAAGAGCATGCAATACTGGTTAAATTAAAATTTTCACCAAGGAGAGAAACTTTTTTAAAAGAAATGTGTAAAAAGGAAAAGACTAGAGTATGCCATTATAGCCTTTGTGGTTAAAAAACAGTTCATAAAATTGCTACATGTAATAAATACTTCGTACGAGTTATTAAAATAGCTCAGGCTTGTGGACAGAGATATAGATGGATGATAAAGTTTTAAAAAATTATTCTTCACATAAACAAAAGGTGAAGTCCATTAATTTTTGCTCATGACAAATTTTGTGTTCCTATCTAATTGGCTATAAATTACACGCTTGAACTACTATTTAACTTACAATATTACTTACTCTCAATTCAAAGAATTTTGACCGAATGGGATCATTACAAAATACACGGATTATAATAGTAAACAATTTATTTTCCTTATATTCAGGAGAACGTAATGATGTCCGAGTGGCACATATGTGTGCTTTCCCTAGTACAGGCACTAAGAAAGGCACAGGTATCACTGTTCCTCAGATCTGGACTGGCCCTGTGGAATTTGTTGTTATTTTATCAATTAAGACATGCGAAATGCACTTTTCATCATAGGAGGACTTTCACCTTTTTGGTCTTAGTCATAAATCTATCAGGGGCAATATTTCATAATATGTTAGTGTTTTCTGTCCTCTTCCATTCTGAAACCCACACGCTAAAGACACTGTTGCCAACAAAAGGTTCTTCCCTTGCTCTTGTTCCCGCATGAAGTGTAGTCTTTAGACAATGCTATATAAATATACCTGCCATCCTCGCTTACCTGATAAATGCTCAGGCATCCTTTTTCCTACCCTTATCCTTTCCAACTGTCTAAACCCTGTATATCACATACATCTTTCCTTTTTTGAACAGCATAGGGTAATTTTTTTAATGTCTGGTATGATTTCATTGGTCCTTTCATTGGAGCATTACATTCAATTATATTTTGTCGAATTCTTAACTTACTCAAGTCTAATAGCTGGTCATTTGACCCTTATCTAGGCAATGCAGACACTTTTGACTCCATTAATACTTTTTAGAAATGAAATGCCATTATTTTTACGTACTTTACGTATATACATAATATATAATATTAATTCTATGGTAATTATATATAATATTGATTGTGTATCAAGTATATATTATATAAGTATATATTTATATACTATATAGTCCTATTGTATATTATAATACATAAGCTATAATAATAAATGTAATAGTAATGTTAGTATTATTACATTATGTTATTCATTTAGATTAGCCAATCTATATTCATATAGATTAGCCCATGAGAGGGGCGCCTGGATGGCTCAGTCGGTTGAGTGTCCAACTTCAGCTCAGGTCAAGATTTCATGGTTCATGGGTTTGAGCCCCATGTCAGGCTCTGTGCTGATGGCTCAGAGCCTGGAGCCTGCTTCAGATTCTCTGTCCCCCTCTTTCTCTGCCCCTCCCCTGCTTACACTTTCTGTGTCCCTCTCAAAAATAAACATTTAAAAAAAATTTTTTTTAGATTAGCCCATGAGTATACAATTTTCTTTCCTCTTCATTTCTACCAACACCTTTTCATTTCCTTCTGGAATAATTTTACTTCTTCCTAAAATACACTCTAGTATTTCCTTCACTGTAAGACTATAGATGACAAAAACTTTAATATACTGCAACAAATAAAATATTTGAGATGTCTCTATTTCAGCTTCATTGTTGAAGAATACTTGTACTGACTATATAACTATATATTGGAAATAATTTTCTATTAATATTGTAGGCTTCATTCAGTTTTCTTTTGGCTTCCATTCTTTCTGTGAACAAGTCAGCTGCCATATAAGAATCACTTCTTTGAAGGCAATCTTTCTCTCTTTTCTGGTTGCTCTTAAGATTTTTTTCCTTCATCTTTGACTTTGAGCAATTTTATTGTAAGCCTAATTGACAATTTTCTCCCCACCTTGGGGTTTAATAGTTTCTTGAATATCTACTGTAAGTTTGGGAAAATTCTTGGCCACTATTGTTCTCCCAAAAATGCATCTGACCCGTTCTCTTTATGTCCTTTTCTTGGGCTCTAAATAATATATGTAGTACCTTCCTTCTGTATCAGCTTATATTTTGTATTTTCCATCCTTGTCGTCTCATTGCTTCAGTCTAGATATTTTCTTGTGACCTATATCTCAGATTACTAATTTTTTCTTCTTTTCAGTTGTATCTGATTTGCTAATAACTGTACTCATTGAGTTCGTAATTTTGGTCATTAATTTTTTTTTTTTCCGTTCAAGAATTTCCTTTTGTTTTCTGTTAAATTTCTGAATCTGTATCTCCTTTAACTCAGGAAGAGTGGTTATTTTTAAAATCCATGTCTAAAATAGTTACACCTGGGTAATACACACCTTTACCACAAAAGATCACTTCTGTCTCCCCAGAAAATCCCTTCATGACCCTTCCCAGGAAATACATCATTCCAGCTCCCCAAATGCAACCACTTTTCTGATTATTTTTTTCATTTTATTTTTAAATTTTTTTTAACGTTTATTCATTTTTGAGACAGAGAGAGGCAGAGCATGAATGGGGGAAGGTCAGAGAGCGAGGGAGACACAGAATCTGAAACAGGCTCCAGGCTCTGAGCTGTCAGCACAGAGCCCGACGCGGGGCTTGAACGCACGGGCCGCGAGATCATGACCTGAGCCGAAGTCGGACGCTTAACCAACTGAGCCACCCAGGCGCCCCTATTTTTTTCATTTTATACTGTTGTTCTGGAACTTCATCAAAATGAAATCATATAGTGTGCACCCTTTTGTATATGGCCTTTTGTTGCTTGGCATAATGTCTGTAACATTTATTTGGTGGTTCACGGGAGCCAGCTCAAACCAGGGGATGAGAATCAGTTGTGGGCATGTCTTCTGAACTCTGCTTTCGGTGACTGCAAGTTGAAAAGAGAATATCGAAGTGGGAATAGTTAAAACATGGAGACTGGCAAACACGACAAATGAAGACTTCTCCTACCCCAAAGAATCAATTGTCAGCACATCACTGAATTCAATCATAGGCTTAGGTGAATCAGTAGTGCAGTCCTTTGTATCGCTGAATGGTATTTCTTTGTATAGATATGCCACAAATTGCTTATCAGTATATTGTATAGATATGTTGCAGTTGGGGGCTTTGGGGAATAAAGTTGCTGTGAATGTTCCATAAATCAGTCAATCAGTCTGTGTCTGATACCTCTGAAGGCCATTTCTTTCATCTGTTATCTATTATGGGTTTTGAGCATGCTATTTTTTTCTTCCTGAATGCCTGATTATTTTTTTTAATTTTGGACTGCATATTTTATTTATACATTTTTTTATAAAAATAGTTTGAGAACTGGGATGATGTTATTTCTCCAGAGAGGAGTTCTCTCTGCATCTGCCAGGTCCTTCAGGGGCATTAACACTGTGGGATCATCTTCATACAAGTTTAGAAGCAGCATACTGTTTTACCTTTACTCCTGGGGTGCAGCCCTTTGAGGTTTCTACTCTAAGAGAAGGAGTTTTCCTGACCTTTGGCCCCGAAAGCCTGAGGATTGTCAAAAATGGTGCACAGTCCCTCATCCCCTCAGCTGTGCCTTCTGGAACTGACAAGTACCCCAAGTGGAAAGCAAACTCAAATGCCATGACTTCTTCCCTGGATCTTTGTCCTCCCCTGGATCCTACTTGATAAGGCTTCATAGTTTTTTCTTTGTTTTTGTTTTATTCTTATTTTTTACTTTTTTTTTAGTGTTTATTTTTGAGAGAGACAGAGACAGTGTGAGTGGGGGAGGGACAGAGAGAGAGGGAGACACAGAATCCGAAGGAGGCTCCAGGCTCTGAGCTGTCAGCACACAGCCAAATGTGGGGTTTGAACCCACAAACCGTGAGATCGTGACCTGAGCTTAAGTCGGACACCTAACCAACTGAGCCACCCAGGTGCCCCTGTTTGTTTTTGTTTCAGTACTTTGATTTATTTAAGTTTTTTTTTTTTTAAGATTTTGAGTAGAGTTTTAAGTTATCCTTACGAGAAAGTTTAGCTCAGAACAAATATTGTTCAAGTGTCCATACTACCCAAACAATTTATAGATTTAATGCAATCTCTATCAAAATACCAACAGCAGTTTTCACAGAACTAGAACAAATAATACTAAAATTTGCATGGGACCACAAAAGACCCCAAATAGCCAATAGTTTTTCTCTTGAAAAAGAAAAACAAAGCTGGAGGTATCAGAATCCCACATTTCAAGTTGTACTACAAAGCTGTAAAAATCAAAACAGTGTCGTACTGGCACAGAAATAGACATACATCAGTGGAACAGAATAGAAAGCCCAGAAACAAGCCCATGATTATATAGTCAATTACTTTTCTACAAAAGAGGCAAATATATGCAATAAGAAAAGACAGTCTGTTCAACAAATAGGGTTGGAAAAACTGGATAGCAAAAAGAATGAAACTGGACCACTTTCTTATATCATACACAAAAATAAACTCAAAAAAGGTTAAAGACCTAAATGTGAGACCTGAAGCAATAAAAATCCTAGAAGAGGGACACCCGGGTGGCTCAGTCAGTTGAGCGTCCAGCTTCGGCTCAGGTCATGATCTCACCATTCGTGAGTTCGAGCCCCGCATCGGACTCTGTGCTGACAACTCGGAGCCTGGAGCCTGCTTCGGATTCTGTGTCTCCCCCCATCTCTCCCCATCCCCTGCTTGTGCTCTGTCTCTCTCTATCTCTCAAGAATAAATAAACTTAAAAAAATTTTTTTAAAGAATCCTAGAAGAGAGCACAAGCAGTAGTTTCTCTGACATCGGCCAGAGTGACATTTTTCTAGATATGTCTCTTGAGGCAAGGGAAATAAAAACAAAAATAAACTTTTGGGACTGCATCAAAATAAAAAGCTCCTGCACAGCAAAGGATACAATCAACAAAACTAAGAGAGAAGTTACAAAATGAGAGAAGATATTTGCAAATGACATATCCGATAAAGGTTTAGTATTCAAATTATATAAAGAACTTATAGATCTCAACACCAAAAAATACAAATAACCCAATTAAAAACAAGCAGAGGACATAAACAGATATTTCTCCAAAGAAGACGTCAGATGGCCAACAGATACATGAAAAAAATGCTCAACATCACTTATCATCAGGGAAATGCAAATCAAGACTACAATGAGATAATCACCTCACACCTGTCAGAACAGCTAATATCAAAAACACAATAGGGGTGCCTGGGCGGTTCAGTTGGTTAAACGTCCAAGTCATGATCTTATGGTTCGTGATTTGAAATCCATGCTTGGGATTCTCTCTTCCTCTCTTTCTGCTCCTCTTGTGTGCTCTCTCTCTCTCTCTCTCAAAATAAATAAACTTACACACACACATGCGCGCGCGCGCGCACACATAAGAAACAAGTGTTGGCGAGGATGTGGAGGAAAAGGAACCCTCTTACACTGTTGGTAGAAATGCAAACTGGTGCAACCACTCTGAAAAACAGTATGGAGGTTCCTCAAATAGTTAAAAATAGAACTACCCTGTGATCCAGTAATCACACTACTGAGTATTTACCCAAAAGATATGAAAGGACTAATTCAGAGGGATACATGCACCCCTATGTTTATTGCAGAATTATTTACAAAGTCAAGATATGGAAGCAGCAAACAGCCTCTTTAATTACAGAGAACAGTTTGTAGGTTACCCGAGGGGAAGGGAGTGGAGGGATGGGTGAAATAGGTGATGGGGATTAAGGAGTGCACTTATCATGACAAGCACTGAATAATGTATAAAATTGTTGAATCACTGTATTGTACACCTGAAACCAATATAGCGCTGCATGTTAAGTATACTGAAATTAAATGATATATTTTTAAAGAGAAAGTTTAGTTCAAATTACCTAGTTCACCATCATTATATAGAAGTCCCAATTCTGACCATTTTCTTAGATACAGTTTAAATTTAACCTTCTCTAAAAAACACTTTCTGCCACCCTGTCTGCTAGGCAGAATTAAATCTCATTTCAACCACGTGCTCATGCCCACCATTTTAAACTACAGTTTTAGAATTTCTATCTGGCATTATGGGTATATACATATGTTCCTTTAAGAGAAAGAATGATGTATTATTGATATATGTGCCAGGAGACCAAAAAACAACTTTTGGACAATGGACTTAGTTTCTTTCTCCTCTTCCTCCTCCTCCTCTTCCTCCTCTTCCTCCCCCTTCTATTATTATTATTATATTATTGTTGTTGTTGTTGCTGCTGCTGCTGCTGCTGCTGCTGCTGCTGCTGCAGCACTTTGTGCTGACTTTGCATTATTTTAACATTCTCTCAACACACATACCCTGAGGATGAAATAAAATAATTTTAAATGGAAAATTATTGGGAAAAATTGTTATTCTCATTTTCATAAGAGTTTTCCAAATCACTTTTATCATATAAGAAGCGTCGTGTGGTATTCTAAACTGGATGGATGTAATGATTCCATTGTAATGTTGGCTGTAACTATCACTCCTGTGCTTGATTATTGGATGGACAGCTTTCATCAACAAAGTGAGAACTCATTCAGTAAATCCTGTGGAATATAAAGGTAAATCTTTTATTTTTTTTTAAGTTTACTTATTTTCAGAAAGAGAGAGAGAGAGCATGCACAAGCAGGGGGAGGGGCAGACAGAGAAGGAGAGAGAGAATCCCAAGCAGGCTCCGTGCCATCAGCACAGAGCCCACTGCAGGGCTCGAACTCACATACCATGAGGTCATGACCTGAGCTGAAACCAAAAGTCAGATGTTTAACGGATTAAACCATCCTGGTGCCCCTACAGATTAATCTTTAAAGATAAGGGAAACAGACCTCTTTGTTTCAGAGATATGACATTGTCTTATGGGACGAAACTACTAATGGAGGGAATAAAGAGACCCTGCCCTTATCCTCAGGCTTTCAAATTACCTATATATTCTATTCCATCATATATATATATATATGTATATTTTTTTTCTCCCTATTATAAATCTGAGATGTTGTGCCTTTTATAATTGAATCCCTTCCAATTCATTGTATCCTGGGTTCTATTCTTATTACTCTATTCTTACTCAGCCTGAGTTCATGATGTGCTCTCACAAATGTTCCTTGTTGTGCACGTTACTAGTTACCATCCACTTTGAACAAAAACAAATCTTTCATGTATAGAGACAAATGAAAGTCTTTATTTGGGTGGTGTAGGGTAGATACTCAGTGACACTTAAGATGCTATGGGGCAAAATGTGCTCCAGACCAGGTTGTTCTAACTGTTGTCCCTAGAATTGCATGACCCATGGTGTGGCCAACAGAGTGATTAATGAACTCAGACAGGTCTGTGTCACTGATACCCTGAATTGATGAATGGCTTGAAAAAATTAAGGTCTCCGTAAGCCCTGCCGGTTTGGCTTTCCATGTTCCTCCCTTACTTACATTATTTGACTTTAAAAGGCTACCCGTCCAGGAGTACATTGTAGCATTTTTTGTGCCCCCGTATTTCTGCTCAGTTGCATGTGACTGCTGCTAGGTAGGAAAGAAAGCAGATGTGTGTGAATGTGTGTGACTGTGTGGTATGTTTGGCGTATGAGCTTTGTGTGTGCACGCGCGCACTCTTCCCGTGCCATCTGCGAAGTATGTGGGGGGGGGGGGGCGGGGGGGTTCTGAATGTTAGAATGAGGCATGAAGCTAGAGTTATAGCCTTGGAAGACACAGCTAAGAATTTAAAAATACAAGACAAAGTAAATAATTAAAAGTCAGTACACTTTAAAAATCCATAAAACAAGAGTTCCACTTTAACATTATATCTGATTAGTCATGCCTGACATAGTGTCATCCAGCTTATCACTAACATACATAGGAAAGTAGAGAAAAAGGTGAAAAATAACAATGCTACCAACAAACAAATGCTGAAATGTAAGTGGGATGTTCATTTGCTATGGAACAGATGGAGCTAGATTGTGAGAAATCTTCTGAAAGCTTCACCTCACAACATTGCTAGGCTTTCTCTCATGAAGTGGACACCACTTGAGGAAAACAGAAACTTCGGACCTCTTTCGCTGTATGATCTTGAGCTCAAAGATCATGGGGTCTATGCCAAACTGAAATTCTGGGGAGTTCTGTTTCTTGTTTCCAAATTAACCTAGCCTACTTTTTGGACTCAGTAGATTCAAGCCTCCCTGTTATCCTTGATTCACCATTTAAAATTGTATGACTTGGGGCGTGCCTGGGTGACTCAGTCAGTTAAGCATCTGACTGTTGATTTCAGCTCAGGTCATGGTCTCGTGGTTCATGGGATGGAGCCCCACCTCGGGGTTTTTAGTTCAGAGCCTGCTTGGGATTCTCTCTCTCTTTCTCTCTCTCTCTCTCTCTCTCTCTCTCTCTGCCCCTCTCCTGCTCATGCTGTCTCTCAAAATAAATAAATAAACATTAAAAAAAAAACTGTATGACTTGGACAAATCACTTAACTTTTCTAAGTCACTTAACATTTTGAAGGTAGCATCTACTTCATTGGTATTGAGAGATTTAAGTAGGTAAATTACTCAATAAATGTTAGCTCATTTTGCTTTTAAGAAGAAAAAGACAAAGATTTTGTTGTATAAAGACAGTATAGTTTTATTATTTCATTTTAGTAATGGACTGAATCACCAATTCTATCTGCTGGTTATTGCCAAAGAGAAGCACAGAAAAATTATTCTAATACTAAAGTAGTTATTTTTGGAAGCCATTCTATTTCTTTTAATTGGTATATAAATAACAACCCATACAATGAATTACCTCATTTAGTTATTTTGGTGCTTACTCACTAACAGTTTATCTTAGAAGGTACACCAGGAAATTGCACTACTGGAAGGTTAGCATTTTACAGGGATTTTATGGATATTTTACTTTTGTCCAGGCAAGCATCTGATTTCACCTGCCCTAAAATTCTTCAGGTATAACGATTCCTGCAATACAGTATAGAGTATATCTTGGGGGACTTTATTGCCCATTTGTGCAGGCACGGAAGCCAATTCAAAACTATTTTTGAGCACAGTTCTGGCCCCCTGGCAAGATTACTTCCAAGCAGAGATAGCAAGCATATATTCACATTAGGTTTCTTAGCTTTCCCCCAAAGACAGGCAGCCACGCCCCTAACTTACACCTGGGGCTATATACAACTGGAAAAATTGAATAGCCATGCTCAGACGTTTGTCAGGGAGCATCATCTCAAGCTCAGCGCTATGTACATTAGCCTTGAAAATCTGGATAAAAGGAATAAAATTCAAGAACAGGTTTTCAGAACACTCAGTCTAAACACTGTCTCCCATATTGTAAAATATGCAAGTCAGATTAGGTGCATACATAGCGAGGCTGCACCCATTTTTACCCTCTCTGTCCTCACTGTGGTGAATTATTCCCATTGTGTCATATGGTAATATAATGCAGTCAGCATATATGGAGGGCACTTAAGGTATAGCCATGCAGAATATGTCCTCTACATAGTATAACATATTTCTCAGGGTATTTTTCACTATATCACAGTATTCTCTTTGTGAGAACTTATAAAAACACTGCTAGCTGCCTCTCCATCCATCTTTCTCTACCCCCTTCTCTATGCCAGGCTCCCAGGTTCAAAAAAGGTAGATGCTTATAACTCCAGCCTCTCTTGCATGTTCCGGTGGCCACGATGACCCAGTTCTGGCCAATGTGACATAAACAGAGGTCGGGGTAGGGTAAGATGGGAGGTTTAGGAAATTTCCCCTGTCCCCATAAAAACTGAGAAACATGAGAGGAAAATTCTTCCTGGCCCTACATTTCCGTCCCCACTTCCTACTTTTTGTGCTTGGAACACTGACATCGTGGCATTAAGACAAGCTAAAAGATCAAAGACCACATAATGAGGATGGGGCAGCAAAGGATGACAAGAACCTGTTTTCCTAACGATATTGAAGGACCACTAAATAAAAAATAAGATGCTTACCTCCAGATTTCTTTAAAAAAATTTTTAGTTAAAAAAATTTTTTCAGGGGCGCCTGGGTGGCTCAGTCGGTTAAGTGTCCGACTTCAGCTCAGGTCACAATCTCACGGTCCGTGAGTTCGAGCCCCGCGTCGGGCTCTGGGCTGACGGTTCAGAGCCTGGAGCCTGCTTCCAATTTTGTGTCTCCCTCTCTCTCTGCCCCTCCCCCGTTCATGCTCTGTCTCTCTCTGTCTTAAAAATAAATAAACGTTAAAAAAAATTTAAAAAAAAATTTTTTTTAAGTTTATTTATTTTTTAGAGAGAGACAGAGACAGAGTGTACGCAAGGGAGGGACAGAGAAAGGGAGACACAGAATCTGAAGTAGGCTCCAGGGTCTGATCTGTCACCACAGAGCCCGATTCGGGACTCGAACCCATGAACTGCGAGATCGTGACCTGAGCCAAAGTTGACACTTAACCGACTGTGCCACCCAGGTGCCCTGCTTACCTCCAGATTTCTTACTAAGTGAGGTCATCAAACATCTTCATTATGAAGTCACAATTGCTGGGATTTTTTTTGTTGTTACTTACCTCCAGTAGTATTAGTAACTAATCTAGGACTCAGGAGAAAATTCTACTGATCTTCATATCAAGAATGTGGCATTCTCCTAAGGATACAAGGTTTTTTTCCCCCTCTATTTCCTAGATAACATAAACATAGGAATGAACAATGTTTTCTTTTTCAGGTTGTCTTCTATGAAAGTTAAAGCCAAACTTTAGTTCTTTTCTGCAAAGGTCTACATTATGTATTTTATTTTGTTTCAGTTAATTTGTTGGTATCATTCTTGACTTTATTTTGTTCCCCTTTGGCAAAAACTTCTCACTCCTCCCTAAGATCCATGTTTCATTGTGCTTGTTAAAGGAAATTCCTTGTCTCAAGTTTCATCTTAGAACAGGTCTGATCAGCTAGATGTAAATGGATATGTCTTATTGCAGTTACCCTAGAACATAAAGCCTGAAGCAAAGAAGAAAGTGATGATGCTTTTGGGGGGAGTTGTAAATTCAGGGGATCAAGGATGAGGATAGAGAGACGTGAAGTATGCAAGATGTAAAATGATGTTTCAATGACACACAGCTAGTCACTGTAGGTTGCATCTGTTCAAGTGTAGAACTTCTCTAGATGGGCCAAGTAGAGGGCCCCAGTTTCCCAGGGCAAAAGAATGGTCAATCCTATGTGCCCAGCCACCTGCCCTGAGTCATCAGGCCACTGGTGGCCAACACGAAGCAAACACCTGAGGGTTCCAGAGGGGTAGAACATTGAAAGAATCTGGGAAGGTAGAGGTGTGTATCCAACCCAGAAAATGATGTGTGCAATCTCTTAGTCACTTCCTTAAGAGGAAGCTCCTTGCCCTCCACACTCTCCCTATAATTTGATCTCCCTACAGACTAAAACGCAAACACAATGGTTCTGGACAATACGAAAAGAGAGAATGAATCTAAGGCAGTGGATGCCCTCATGGAGCAGAGCAGCTACTCGCCTTTGAACACGTGTCCATCTCTGTACTAGGAGGGTTAAACAAATTTCCATCTGATTTGAGCAATAGTGTAAATGGGTCTTTTCGTTCCAATTGCATTTGTTTCTTCCTCTCTCCCTTCCTCCCTCCCTTCCTTTCTTTCACTGTATTTTAACCTATACTGTCTTGGGGCATCAGCACATCTCTATGAGAGTGCTTAAATCCTTTTTGGAAGAATGTACCTTGCACCATCTGTTTGCATCTCCAGATCCTTGCCCATAACTCTTCACCCAGCCTTCTTTCCAATTAATGGATGACATCAGTGGGCTTCCTTGCTCTCTAGCTTCCACTTACAATTAGGCGATGGAAACATTGGCAAGAAATGAGAGGTGAGGAGAGAATGATATTGGGGTATCTGTCCCCATGGGCCCCTCACCTCCAGCTGGCTGTGTTCCTCCACTGCAGGTCACTGGCCTCTCCAGGCAGCTCTGCAAATATTCTCTTCTAGCTTCTAGTAACCACTCTCTCACCTCATTCCTTCAAGTCTAGAGGTGGTACCAGCTCTGCAGTTACTAACCCAGGGTTACTTCACATTCTTTATCGTTCTTCTGGCAAGCCCACGCTTCTGTAATTATGTCCTGTGTAAATAAACTTTCTTGCAATTGTCTTAATTTATGCTTGACATCTGTTTTCTTTTGGGATTCTGATTGAAACAAAAAGGACCATGTGTACGCACATAAAATGCCTAGATATGTCTGTCCTTATTCCTTCTCTGACCACCTTTGCTTCTCTTTCCTGGCCTTTGATGAGTATCAGGCTTTGTTGTTACTAGAAAGAACACTAGCCTAGAAAGAGGATGAGTTTCTGCTGTTTTTCTGACTCTTCTCTGACTTCATATAATTTTTGTTTTCATTTAGTTAAAGATGGTCCACATTAAATATCACCATAACATCTGCAAAGTTAATATTAACTGGTTTCCATTACATTTCTTCACAAAGGTTTTGTTTTGTTTTTCAAACAATGAAGGCCTATATAACAGATTTAGTTTGTATTCTGTCTGAGCTTCTATATAATCTTGAAGTTCAGTTAACCTTCCCAAGCCTTAGTTTATTCACTTGTAAAATAAGGTAACACACAAAAATACCTGCAAGGTTTTTTCAGCTCAAAATGTCTCTAAATTTATCATTATAATTAGGTTCTGAGTGAAAAATTGAATGTATGTTACAGACCATTGTTTTCTTACATGCTTTATAGAAACAAGATAGGGAGCAGTGTGCAAGTGTGCAAAATAAAATCTCTCTAATCGTGAAGTCAGTATTCCAACAAACCATGTCCTTTAAAATACAATTTTATACCCTGAGGTAAGAACCTCAGTGTGTTTATCACAAAACCCCTGAATATCGTCACACAGGAAGGGCATTCATTCAAAGACTATTCCAACCTTTCATTTTAACCAAACTATAATTTTATGAATCATACGTGTATTGTCTATTGCAGAATCCAGTGATTCCACAGAAATCACATAAACTATCTTAGTGATGCTGTGAATTTTAAAGAAAGCAAAATAGACTCAGAAATGATTTCCCCATTTTATTAGTCACTTCATCAGCTGGACATAATGGGGAATAAATGACAGTTGTCAACTTTCGACTTTGGTATGGCACATACTGTGACACAACTTGAGATTTACATGATTACAAATAATGCACATTGCTTATTTTGAAACTATCAAATGATATACTACACATTGCTTGTCTCTTTAAACCCAACTGGACAGTGTTAAGACCCATGTTCCGGATTGTGGGCTGTTGGCTCATCATTGAAACTCTACCATCTAGCACAGCATCTGACCCACAGTGGCATTTAGGAAATATTTGTCAAATTAACAAATGACAGGATAAAAGAATGTTCCCCCCCAAACCCATTTAGACCATATGCAGCATATATTGCACTTTCTGCGGAAAAAAAAATCTGGAAATTTGAGTTCTAAGCTTTATATAAATGAACATAAAATTAGTGATCTAATTTTCTAACGTAAACACTTAATTGTCCCACAAAATGTATATCCAGATGCAAGCAAGTAATTGCATATGCAAAACAATAATTTGCAAGTACAATGACTTGCTTGCATGTGTGAGGACATATTTTACAGGTGCAATTTAGGTGCAAATTTCTGAAATTTTGAAACCAGACATTCAACTCATCTAACACATTTTTTACTGTGATGTGAAGAATAAAATAGAAAAGCTGCTTTGGTTCTGAAAGTGTACCAGCACCTCAAGTGCAATATCAAGCATCCTATGCCTTGGGGTATTTGGGCAGGGGGAATTAAAAATAATAACATTTGGGAATATAGTTCTTAACCCAGAAGTTACTTTGGGTTTAAATATTAAGTAAGTTTTCTCACCAGCTTATACATGCTTACACAGAGCTGCTTGTAGGCCAGATCAAGAAGGAAGGGGAAATTTGTCTCAGGAACCCATCTTTTGTTTCTCAGTTTTCTTCCTCTTTCCCCTTCCCCTACCCCAGGGTCAAGGCCATTCCTTCATCTCCAAAGTTTTCAGTAGTTACCTGGCCTCAAAAACTGTAGCGTCTCGTATTTCAGACCTTTCTGACCCTCCATACCAATCAAAATAAATTTGTTTACACATGTTAAAACTCGGTTTGCCAGTTTGGCGTGAATAATAATTATGCGGCGAGTTTATTAACAATTCATATTTCATGGCTCAGCTACCAGAGACCCTGGTTCTGGAGGGCTGTGATTGGGCCCAAGAATATGTCTTTTTAATAAACAGTCCAGGTAATCCTGATGTGGAATGTATCTTAGAAACACTGACTTCAAAGCTCTGGTCTTTATTTTCCAAAGGTAAGCTTAACTTAAAATTATGAATTAAACTAGATAGTACTAGATAATAGATTTTAGCATAGGAATTGAAAAGGCCTAATACTTTAACTCTGTAGCTCAGCATCGTGGAAGGAACTCGAATTATGCAAATAGTTGGACCTTGCTTTGAAAATGTGCTCCCCTGCGTGTGAAATATATAGTCACAGGCAAGTTCCTGAGGCTCTCTGAGACTCAGTTTCCTCACAAATGGGCTTAATGAAGTCATGCCTGTCAGGTTCCTGAGGATTGAAGGGCAGCATGGGAGGGAGCCCGCATACTTGGGATGCACGTGTAAGCAAACTCATTCCATGAGCGGTACAAGAGCAGTGAAATATGTCCTGAGAGACTTGAACTCACACTTAGAGATTTTGCAGGAAGGAATGAGAGAGGTCAGTGGGTGACCTGTGTAGACCAAACTCAAGACCAGACCCGCATGAAGATATTTCAGCAGACATCAACACTGATAAATGAAGATACCTGGAATTTGTTCCATCTCCTGGTACCTAAAATCTGGGGCGGGAGAGCCCCCATTTGATTTACATTAAGTGAATGTAACTTAGTAAACTAGAGATGCAAATTAGATATTCAATTCAATTACCGGAAGCTTAAGAAAATCTCCTTTCCTACAAACCTAAGGTTGGGGTCTGAGCTGTCCGCCTTTATGTGCAGTGCACTAGGCACGATGCTTTAGCCAAAGCATGTGTTCAAGAGGTATTGGCTGGTTTCTCTAGTCACCAATGAGAAGCAGTTCAGAAAACAAAAGCAAAAGAGGAGTCGGGGTTAGGCTCATGTTTGGGTGCCCTGACATGGTAGCAGCAGGAAAATTATGTCATGAAGGAAAGGTGAAATTAGCATGATTCTGTGCTGGCTACTAAGACATTTTTTTTTTCTGAAACATTGGCCTTGTCCTCTGAAAATGAATAAGGAAGGCGGATAAGGACATCAAAGAAGGTAGTTATTGATCAAGGAAGATTTCAGTGGCAAATGAGATCCTGGAGGGGGTGACTTTGTCAAAACCCAGGAAAGACTAATAGGAGATTGACCTTGTGCAATAGTTTGAGGACAATTAAATTTATCTAAAATCATCTGCCGCTGTCAGTGGAGCAAAGTAACGGAGCAAAGCCGCCATTTCTTTGCCTCTCCTAAATAGGTCAAAAGCATATAAGAAGATAATTTTGAACGAGCCGTCTCTGCCCTGTAGGTTGCCATCTATTGATTCTCTGCCATAGGCCTGGCACTGAACCAGAAACTTTGTATGTTGTTTTTTCTTTCCACAAGCCAGCGGTTATTGTGCCCATTTATCCAAGGAATTCAAGGCGGAGACAATTTAGGGGACTTGCCCAGTGTCACAGAGTAAACTGGGATCCATCCAGGTCTGTCTGACTCCAGAGCCTACTATGTTCTCTCACTTCCAGTGCACAAAGCAGTGCACCCTGTTACATCTGTTATATATCTGCTTAAAAAGAATAAAAGATCAAGGGGGGCCTGGGTGGCTCAGTTGGTTGAGCGACCAACTCGGCTCAGGTCATGATCTCACGGTTTGTGAGTTCGAGCCCTGCGTCAGATTCTGTGCTGACAGCTCAGAGCCTGGAGCCTGCTTCAGATTCTGTGTCTTCCTCTCTCTCTGCCCTTCCCCACTCATGCTCTGTCTGTCTCTGTCTCAGAACATTAAAAAAAAATTGGTTTTTTTAAAGAATAAAATATCAATAAACTAAAAAATGAGGAAAAGTTCAGGAACATAATTCAATGCAAATGACAGGGTTTTTGTTCTTGATTGTTCTAAAGTTAACTGAAAAGTAGTCTGTGAAGAATACTCCCAATTTTACTCTCTTTCAGTTTCCTCCTCTTCTAGCCCTAAAACCCTAGAGAGGCTTATGTTTGCATTTTTTTCAAAAATATTTACTTTCTCACACTAGCAACACAATGCCAAATATTGGTCTCCAGCTGCGGGAAATAGAAGCTTAAAATGAAAACAGCATCTACCATACCTGTGTCCTCAGTGGTGTGGCACTTTCCTGTTGAAAATGTACTGTATTTCACTGAAAACACATCTTTCCTTTTAGGACATGATTTAAATAGGCTTTTTTCTACTAGCTTTACTGGGAGCGATACTGTAATCAAATGTTATATAACAATAGTCAAATATTACACACCATGTCTTTCATCCCCTTACGTTATCCAAGTGTTTGACTGTCCCAAGATGAAGCTACCTTTTACTAGTGAATAATTGATGCTTGGAGAGTGTTATCCACCTTGCCCGAGGCCACACAAAGCTAACAGTAGAACTACAAAGTTAATCGTGGAATCAAGTATTCCTCCTTCCCTTGAGTTTATCCTTAGATACCTCTACTCCTAAAACTTCTATCTTAAAACAATTCTTTATCTAGGGCGCAGTTCCTCACAAGTCTATAATTTGGTTGTAAAGTTCTTGAGGGCCGGAGTAATTCTATTGATTCTTGGTACCTAGCAATGTATATTAATGGAGACTTATTATAATCGTGTAATCAATTACATGCCTTTCCCCTTTTATTTGAGAAAGCATTTAGAGAAGCTTTCAAGGGAACATAAACTTCTACAACATAACATAAATTAAAAGTGAAAGTGAAAAGATAACATAAGACATAGATGAAAATGTATAAGCAAGATGAGAGATGAAGCCAGGGATATGACAGGGATTTTACCATCCTGCAAAATATTATACTGGCTACAGTTGGATCCCATATTCATTTCTAAGCTTACTAACAGAGAATTAGAAAAGGGAAATCTGATCAGCTACACAGTTCAGTCTCCTCAAGAAACCAATAACTGCAGAAGAGAAAGAATAGTCTTGATCCTACAAGCAGATCTTCTTGAATGCTACCAGTGCTTTGTTAAATATGTGCTAAGTAACTTATGGTGATTGCTTTGGGTTTGGATTGGTTTGCTTTGGTTTGGTTGTTTTCTACACATTTCTCTGTCTTTAGGAACTTACAAGCCAACTTGCTAATAAATTTATAGTCTAGTATTACCCTAAGCTACACGTTTTTTCCTATTCATGAATTTGAGTTTAACAATACCATACTGTGTCCTGTTATGCCTTGTGAAATATTAAAGATTGGCAGGATCCCATGATTAGTCATTCCCAGGACGTGATACACAAGGAAACTCTGATCTCTGTGTTATGTACCCATTTCTCTCCCAACCCACATAACTCTCCAACCTTCACCTTTTTCCTGCAAATTCTGGGTTTCTGGAATTATCCCTGACACACACAGGGAGGTGGTAGCCAGGAGAAAAGGCGGTAGTGCCGCCTGGTGCTCAGAGATGACAGCTCATAGGTACCTACTGTCCCCACCTCCTCCCCCGCCACCACCACTTCTAATAAGATTGCCTATAAATAGTACCCCTCTTAGGCCTTCCACACCTAGCCTTCAATATGCATTTTTCAGTGCCTCCTCCCATTCATCTATTCTCCTTCCCAAACTGCCTTTGGTGTTCATTTTATGTTTTCACTTGTAAACACGTTGAATGGTAGGAGGAGAATCACGTGATGTGAGTAACCCCACGATTCTGGCTGGTACCAACTCCAATGTTAAAATAAGAATGTACCAAAGTAAAAATATTTATTGCATTTTTGGGCATTGAACATTGAAAGTATTCCAAATATCGAGGACCAGGGAGGAAATAAGCACAGATGCCGCCATTTGGTGGGTTGTTGTTGTTGTACGTTTTAGAGACAAAATACAGTAAATGTTTTACAGACATAGTTGCATTGCCATGCGTCCCCTGACATATTGTGCTTGTCACTTTATTATTTAGCATTTATGTGGTATTTTAACTGTCCTATATTAGTTTTCAGAAGCGTATCAAGTAGACTAGTTTTATCCCTTTGCAGAAGCTGATGACAAATGACCAGAAATGTTAAATTTCTCATCACATGCAAAGTTCATAGTTAAAGCGAAAAGGAAGTTCCGTCCTTTGCCTTTGCCTTCCATTGGCTGATCTTATCCATGCACTCAATGGCCATTGAAGTCCTAATATGCATGAGGAAAGGAAACAGAGATGAAATATACAGGTCTGCCTTCATGGAACTTTCCACTCAGGTAGGCACTTGGGATTGACAGAAGGTAAAACACAGATTTGCATCACAGTGCAATTGAGTGCTATACCTAAATTAATGAAGTACGATCAAGTTAGACACTGTACGGTATAAGAATTTACCCTGCTTGTATTAAACTATGGAAGCGTAGCAGGAGAGGAGAAAGAAGAAAGGAAAGGAGGAAGGGAGGATGGAAGGAAGGTGGCAGTGACAATTTAAACAGTGCAAGTAATTCCCCACACCGCTCCTTTCAATGAGCACGTAAACCACAGGGTGTACATGTGACAGAAAATGGTGGTCAACGGTCATCCTGGTCATCTTTGGCTAGACATGGTGCACTTAATGAAAGCACCAACTGATCCAGTGTCTGAGAAAAAACCACTGTATCAGACTCACAGAGCAACAGCATATCATAATTTAAGGGATAGTATGTCGCCTTAATTTAAGGGATGTTGGAGGGGGATTGTAATTCTTTGTGATTTTTACTTTGCATTCCAATTTCAGACTCTTAACACCCAAGGAAATGTAACGGGGATGTGTAAGTTGCTCCGGGGGAAGGAAGAAGGAGTGGCTGCTTGTTTACGGGTCAAGGAAGGTCTGACAAAGGAGGTGGCCTTTGAGTCTTGAGGAGTGACTGGTATTTGGGTAGGCGAATGAGGATAGAGCATTTTCAACAGAGGAAACAGCAATGTACAGGGACAGAAATGTCTGAAATAATGCCATTTTCTAAAAGTTCTAGATAATTTGATATGGTCAAAGGTTAAAATGCATGGAAGAGAATGATGTTGAACCTTTGGATTTTACACGTTGTGACATTAGAGGTAACTGTTAAACAGGGAGGGAGGTGGCATAGTAATTGTGTCCTGAAAGGGGCTGTCTGGTGGCTGTGTAAAGATTACATTTGAAGTGACCAAAGCAGAAGCAGAGATAAGTTTGGAAGCTATTGCCAACGTTCATGTGGAAAACAATGAGAGATTGAACTAAGGCATTGGCAGAAAGAGGGAGTGGAGTACACAGTTTTTAAAGAATTTTGGAGTCAGAAATGACAAGAATTTGGTGACAGATAGGATGCAGAGATGGCGTAGTTCCTAACTCAAAGATATCTAGAAAGTTGATGTATTCATACCATGAAGAAGTAAAAGTAGCCACATGTATATAAATTTAATGTATGAGGGGAAATGATCTATATGAAGGAAAATATCTTCCTAACAAAGGACTACAAAAAAATGTGCTTCTCTTTTTTCCCCCCTTGGCTACTAGGAGACTCAGAATTAAATTTAAAATCAATCTTAGCATGGTGGCTAATTGTATATGTAAACATAGCTAAGCCATAGTACCCAGATATTTGGTCAGATGTTACTCTGTAGGTTTCTGTGAAGATATTTTTAGATGAAATCAACATTTAAATCAGTAAGCTTTGAGTGAAACAAATCATCCTCTTTAATATGCGTAAGCTACATCCAATCAGTTGAAGGCCTTAATAGAAAAAAACATGTATATACATGTGTATATATTATTTACTTTAATATACATATATTTTTCAGATGTGTACATATATATGTATATATATACACACATACATATACACTTGAAAAATATATTTTGTGCCCTGTTGATTTTTTTCTTCTTTTGTATAATCCTAGTTTTTTAAATTTTTTGTTTTATTGCTCGGTATACTTGTTATATATCATGTTTGGGGGTTGTCTTTTTCAAAATTAGAAAATGTGGTATGAAATTTCAATGTATTAAAATCAGACTGTGCTAGGTACTTTAGTTGTTTTATGCCGATTCTTAAAACAACCCTGCATGATAAATGGTATATTCTTTCAATAAATATGTGGAAACTGAGGCTTGGAAAATTTAAAGGATAAAGGACATTTCAAACTTCCAAAGTTTGCAGATAATGGAGTTATGATGGAAACCCAGATCGAAGTGACTTCGAGTGACCCCTCACCACATAATGCAGCTTCTACAAAGAAGAAAAGCTTAAATAATCCAATATAACACAAACTCTGGAGGCTTCTTCTAGACCCACGTTAAAAGAGAAATCTCTTATGACTAAATTTAACATTCTGTTTGGATGTGACAATTTCTAAAGGAAGCAGAATGTCTTTGCCAGCATTTTTTCTTACAAATAGCAGAAATCCATCACAAACCAGGTTAGGGCAAAAGTCTCATGCCTGCCTGATCTTCAGGGTAGAAATCTAGCCAGGCCTCAGAAATTTCTGGAAGCAGGAACTCAAACACTATCAAGCCTCTCTCTCCTTTTCTGTCTCTCTCTTCATCTCTCCGTTTCTCTCTCCTCTGTCTCTCTCTCTCCCCTTCTCTCTCCCTCTCTCATTTCTGTTCCTCTCTAAAAATGTATTTCTCTCCCCTTCAGGCAAGGTTTTTGGATTTCCTAGGCCACATGACTAAAAGGCTAATGGTGACAGCTCCTGGGTTTGCATTCTATGAGTTTCAAGGAATAGGTAGAAAGAAACAGGCTAGTAAAATTAGTGGGGCCACAGGCTTTGAGTAAGGAATGGATACCATGTGTCGTGTGATGAGCAGAATTACCAAAATTGAACCTGAGAGATCCCTCTGACTGACCTAGACAATGAACCAGCTAGGAGAATAGTAGGAGGGTGGCAGGATGATGGGAAAGAATCATCTCACAATTCTCACAATAGAAGGGGCTGTTCCTTATTACCGAAGCTCATTATTTCACAGAAGCAGTAACTCACTTGTTCGGTAGGGAATAACTCCCGTGATCTGTTAAGTTCCCAAATGATAGTTAGGATTTCTAGGTTACTCTAGTAAAAAGCTGACAAGTAAATCCAGACCACCTAGCACCAAAGTAGATTTATTCTTCCTCGCTGATGGTCGCTCTCATAATTTCTCTATAAAAGAGACACCTACGAGAACACGTGGTCTCTCCACTGAACCATAGATAAATCCACACTGCTTGTCCAGAAGAGCAGCTGGGAATTCAGAAATTCCCAGTTGTATGCAAGTACAGCATACTTACAGAGAGCTGAGAAGAAAGCTTACTTCTTCTGGGCGCAGGAAGGTCTAATAGAGTCAAGCCAAGAAGAAAGCTACCATGATCTGGGGACACTTAATAGTAATTTGGATCAACACCCATAATGAAAGTGAATCAGAAAGAAAAAAAAGGAAAGAAGAGGAAAGAAGATGAGATAGTCTTCCCTCTTTGGTCCAGAGAGAGAGAGAGAGAGAGAGAGAGAGAGAGGGAGAGAAAGAAAGGATCTCTTCAACATCTACCATATTGGTAACTGTTACTCTACTAGACCTGAAAATATGCATTCTTTTTCCACATTCTCCTCTCACCATGATTTCTGCTTCTGAAGCTTTCCTTTTGGACCCTTCTCCCACCAGTCCTGAATACTTGCCCAGTCTTCAGTCTTTCTAAGACCTACTCTGAGCCATCCACTTTTAGCAGATTTCAAGCAGCAGAAATCCATTTGCTTCAAAATGTTTGTAAAACACATGCATATATACTATCTCTGTGTAAGTGAAAACAACAAAAAATACAATTTAGAACAAAAACAGCTGAATATTCCTGCTTTCTAAGCAGATCACTTTAATTCATAGGAGAGAGAAAGATAAACCTGTGGATGTCTACTTTTCACTTACATAGATGGTGTAGAAAAAGGTCATACTCAAGAACATGGTCCTGAGAAAGAAAAGAGTCATTTCAAAGATTCTACCAGTCTCCCAGTGTGATGTGTGACTAAAAGGCCTGAGCTTGAGAGTAGAACCTTTGTTTAGAATAATTTAATGAGGTTTTGGATAGGCAAAGGTAGAATGAGAGGGAGTTAAGAGAGGAGCATGGAGTTGGCCTTCATGAGGAAGCATGAAAGATTGAGTATGAAGGTTTGGGCAAAGGTCACCTGGATGGCTCAATTGGTAGAGCATCTGACACTTGATCTCAGGATTGAGCAGAAGGGTAGAGGGCTATGGAGGAGAGAAGAGAAGGGGCCAGGAAGATATTTGACATCTGGAATGCAAAGGAACAGGAAAATTGCCTATGACAAATTTCTTTTGGGGGACTGGGGAACTTGGGGTAAGCAGTAGGAGGTCTAATATTCAAAATTATGCTATAGAGTGTTCTGAAACATAACCTCCCTCTATTTCTTCCAAGTCTCCATGAAAAATGTCTGATACAACTGCCTTTCTATATAATTCAGTGGGAAAAGAAAAGGTCCATATCTCCGACAACTGACTGGAACTAAGTAGCAGATATACCTCCCTCCTCTCACCTTTAGTTGGCCCCTGTCCTGAGGGTTCCCCACTGTCTGGTTCACATCTGGATTGATGAAGAGCTGAGAGGAGCAAGAGCCACAGGATACAAGACATGAGTGAAAGGAAGAAGCTCTCAGGGAAAAGGAGGTACTGAGAAAATAATTTGTGGAAACCTTGGAGAAGGCTCTGGACCAGACTCCCGAGGGGAAAGAAGACAGGAAAAAGAAAAGAAGAAGAAGAATAGAAAAATAAAGAATTTAACTCTTATTTTAAAAGATTTAAAGGATTATAAATAGTACTGGACCTCATAAGGATGAAAAAAATCAGGAAATCACCAACAGCCAACTCCTGAGTTATACTGATCCTAATTGGTGGCCCTTGAATCCTGAGGCTTCATTTCCTGAAGCATTGTGCAGATCTACAGAATCTACTTGAAATTTCCTCCCTCCTGTTCTATCTTTACATAGTTTTCTTTGAGAGAACTGCCTGGGGAAATGTTGGCAGCCTGTGTTTCTTTCCATACTAACAGATTTTGTTGGGAGAGTTGGTCCTTGGTCCTATATGGTTTATGCATATGTATAACTTAGTGCATACAATGACTTTACATCATAAGTTAATTGTAAATACTACTCATTCCTTAAGTGTGGTGACTTGATACCCCAGCTTAGTATTCCCACATCTTTCCAAACACTCAGTTCTGTGACTGGTCTACAGATGACAAGGCTACTAGGTATAAGAAATGGAGCTCAGAGACCAAAGTACATGGATCAAGCTATGTTCAAACCAAATAGATCTTGTTTAGTCCACGCAGTGTCAAAAAAAAAAAAAAATTAAGCCAACATGTATCAGAAAACTAACATAAAAATCCCAATTTCCTGCTTCCTTAGAAAAATCAGAAATCTGGCAAACTTCAGGTGGAATGCACGCTGCTGATTTGCCCTCTGTGACCCACTTTGCTTATTTAGGTTATCTGCCTTAGAAAGCTATTTGAGTTTTCTCTACTGATCTGACCTCTGCTTGAACAATTCCCATTATGGAAAATGGTCTATCTCACAAGCCAACCCAACCTATTATTAGACTGTTGAAATTGTTAGAAAGTTTTTCCTCATATTGAATAAAGCTCTATTTCCATGAAACTTAAATTGAATTTACCAAATGTCCATCTTCAGTCTCAGTTTTACCTCCCAAATCTAAATAGCATCACTTTGATTACTAACAGATAGTCGTAAGTTTTCCCCAAGACTTCTCAATCCAGGCTAAAAGTCCTAATTATTTTAACCTTTCACCCATGTCAGTAATTCTCAACCTTTTCTTCTGTCTGGTCATTTTCTTCTAGATAGTATCTAGACATTAATGACCAAAAGAAAATTGTCACAATCTTCTTTGCCATGATGAAATTAATATCTACAGCAGAGTGTAGCCAAAGTCATAACTTTCCCTCTTTTCATATTGATCCTTTTTCTTATTTTGATACATTTGAGTATTATTTGATGCCCTGCCAGAGTAATACAGATATGCCTTAGAAATTACGAATCTCAGAAACAGGATCCATAATATATTCATTCTGTCCATTCTGCATCCATAATGGATTTACTATGATATGCCCACTGCCCTCTGAGTGTAATATATAAGTAATTGAGCAAGTAAGCACTTCTTGTATACTGTTATTTCAAATGAGGTGAGTTGACAGAGCTAATAATTGACATGAGGTAAGTTCAAATAGGAAGGGGTGTGCGTGTGTGTGCGTCTGTGTGTGTGTGTGTGTGTGTGTGTGTGTGTGTGTTTTGCACAATTTTTGTATACATATAGGAAAATAAAATTCTAGAGGCCTTTATCTGGCCTAGATCAATTAGGAAAATGACAGCTTGAAAGTAGGAGTGACCTGCCTACGGTCACAGAGATAATTGTTGATAGAGCAGACCTAGGATCCAAGTTTCTTGACTCCATTTGCCTCTCTCCAACATACAAATATCTGCTCCTAATATATTTCCAGTAGTTTCTCAATATCAGTGTATAATTAATGTATTTTAAAGTACATTACAGGTCTAGAGAAGGTAATTAAGTTGAAACTACTAAGAATCGTGCTATGTACGTGTACAGATGCTATTCAAAATCTTACAAATTATCTTCATTCATCCAGGGTTCAAAAGTTCAGGAGAGCAGGTACCCCGTTGCTTTTGGAAGGTGGAGGAATGTGTGAAATTTTTAATTTCTGGTAATAATTTTTGTTCACTGATGCCCCGAAATGTATATAACAAGCTTACTTCAAATATTGCTCACATGTAAAAAGGTCGAGATTTTGCCCAAAGGTTAGTGAGTTTTAAACTTCCATAGGACCTTCCTGTTATTTTACTAAACTCCAACATAGAATTTTCATGCTGATTTCTACCTAACTGAAAGAGAATATATTTTCTAACTGGAAGTCTGAATTGAACATAAATCTTTATTTAAAACATCTGTGCTAAAGCAAGCATAGTGGAGATTTATGGATACCTCGATAGAGAAGACTTTGAGTGATCAATTAAAACAGACTGTGAGGTATGTAATTACAAGGCAAGACCAAAAATAAGTAAACTAAACTCCTTAAAAGGAAAGAAAAGCTGATCTCCCTTCTATGCAGCAATACCTGAAGCCAAAATATGATCAATAACTACTACGCTAGGTCCCTGCGTATGCCTCAAGGGCTACAACATTGACTCTAGAGGTTTTCCAGCAACAAGTTGCAGGGCATTGTGGATAGAAGTCAGTGTAATGGCCTCTGTGAATTACAGTGAAGGTACCAAGGTAGCACTTGATGGACACTCTACATTTCACTGGGATTGACTCTGACTAACAAAATCCCAATGACTGAGGAATATTCCTTTACCCTTGAAAATAAGTCATATTCCTTTGATTACTTGACTGTCTCATCAAAACTATCCATTCTGTGACTCTCAAAGTGAAGCCTGATTTAAAATAAGAACCATCCCTGATTCAAGGTTAACTTTACTATGATATTTACATTTATGATGATTCATTTTTAAAATTTGGTTTTGACTGAATTAATAATATATCAAGATATTTTCTAAAAAGCAACCATAACTATTACACAGTTAACAGAGTGAAAAGCAACCCTCAGAATGGGAGAAAATATTTGCAAATCATATATCTGGTAAGGGGGTTAATACACAGAATATATAAAGAACACTTATAAACAAACAATATTCAAAAATATAAAATTTTTGATTGGGAAAAGACTTCAAAAGACATTTCCCCAAAGAACTTTTACAAATGGCCAAAAAGCACATTAAAAGATATTCAACATCAGTAATCATTAGGGGAATGCAAACCAAAACCACAGTGAAATACTGCCTTATACCTATTTGAATGACTACTACCAGGAAAAAAAAGAAAGAGAGAGAGAGAGAAAAGAGAAAAAAAAAAAAACAAAACAGAAAATAGCTAGTGTTAGTGAGGACACTAATGGGAATTGCTTAATGTGTAAAGAGTTTCATGTTTTGTAAGATGAAAAGAGTTCTGGAAATTAGTAACACTATTGAACTTACACTCAAAAATGGCTAAGAAGGTAAATTTTACACTATGTGTATTTTACCATATTTTTTAAAAAAGCAACCATTAGCCTCACTAAAATAAAAAGAATGTTTATTATTCTTATTGCCTGTAATGGTAATAATGGCCAGCATTTATTGAGGCCTTATTCCTCAGACACTGTTACATACATTCTCCTGTAAAATTATCTCCCCCAAATGCCAACAATAAAAGGCATCATTATTGTTTTCTTTTTAGATGAAGAAACTGAAAATTAGAAATTAAATAGTCTAGTCACATCCGATGCTCAGAATTGTTGTAGTACAGAAAAGCACCCCATCTGACCAAATCTGATGCTCATTCATGGTTAACTAGGAATATACAGGAACTTTCTCATTTTCATAAAGACTATCTATAAAAAAAGCTGTAGCTAACATCGTACTTAATAGTGAGAAACTCAACGCCTCCTCAGTAAGATCAGGTACAAGACAAGGATTAGTCCTTGCTAATGCAATAGGACAAGGAAATAAAAGATACACAGATTTGAAAGGAAGTAATAAAACTGGTTAGCAGATGACATGATCATCTATATGAAAATCTGGAAAACCCTCCTGGAACTAATAAATGATTATAGCAAAGTTGTTGGACACCAAAGTTAATGTGCAAAAGTCAATTGCTTTCTCTGTATGACAAAATGAACAAGTGGAATTTAAGGTTAAAAACATCATACCATTTACATTAGCACCAAAAACAATGAATTACTTAGGTGTGAATCTAACAAAATGTGTGCAGTATGTATGTGAGAAAAACTACAAGGGGCACCTGGGTGGCTCAGTCGGTTAAACATCCGACTTCGGCTCAGGTCGTGATCTTGCAGCTCCTGGGTTCGAGCCCTGCATTGGGCTCTCTGCTGACAGCTCTTATCTTAAAGCCTGCTTCGCATTCTGTGTCTCCCTCTGTCTGCCTCCCCCACTGGTGCTCTGTTTCTCAAAATTAAATAAACATTAAAAAAATTATATGAGAGAAACTACAGAACTGTGATCAACAAAATCAAAGAAGAGCTAAATAAATGGAGAGAGTCCTTGTTCATGGATAGGAACACTTGATATAAATATGTCCGTTCTTCCCAACTGCATGTATAGATTCAATGTAGTTATGATCAAAATCCCAGGAATTTACTTCATGCATATCAACATACCAAAGAGATCTAGTTTTTTCCCGTGTTATCTTCTAGGAGTTTTGTAGTTGTGGGCGTCACATTTAGGTCTATGATTTATTTTGAGCAAATTTTTGTGAGGGAGGTAAAGTCTGTCTAGATTCAGTTTTTTTCTTTTTACATATGGATGTCCAGTTAGTCCAGCATCATTTGTGGAAGAGACAATCTCTGCTCCGTTGTACTGCCTTTCTCATTTTGTTAAATGGAACAAAATTTATTTTGTTTCTGTGGGTCTATTTCTTGACTCTCTGTTCTGTTCCATGGATCTATTTGCCTGTTCTTTCACCAATACCACACTGTTTGATTACTATAGCTTGACAATAATCTTGAAGGTGAAGCATCAGTCCTCCTCCTTTGTTCTCCTTCAATAGTATTTTGGCTATTTGGGAGGTTTTGCCTCTCCATATAAACTTTAAATTTTTAAAATATTTATTTATTTTTGAGAGAGAGAGGGAGACAGAGCACAAGTGGGGGAGGAGCAGAGAGAGAGGGGGACACAGAATCTGAAGCAGGTTCCAGGCTCTAAGCTGTCAGCACAGAGCCCGATGCGGGGCTCGAACTCACAAACCATGAGATCATGACCTGAGCTGAAGTCGGACGCTGAGCTGACTAAGCCACCCGGGCACCCCGTCCATATAAACTTTAGAATTAGTTTTTTTCGATATCCATAAAACAAGTACTGGGATTTTTATTCTCTTTGGCCAAAAGAGTCACAACTCTACCTAAATTCAAGGAGAGGGAACCTAGACCACATCTCTCAATGGCAGAAGTGTCAAAGTAGTTATAGTCATGTTTTAAATCGATCACGGATTCAGAGACCCTATTCCAGGTCAATATGTGATCTTTATTTCTGGAGATACATAGATTGTTATTACGGAGGAAAGCAGGAAAGAATGGGTAATTGATGCAGATTTTTACTCTAATATAGCGATCTAAGAAAATGAAAGCATATATAACTCAAAGGCATTTTCATTTGAAACACAGTGCTAACTTAGGAATATTTGTAAGACAGTTCATATTACACACAAAATGTTTACACATTTTTGTTCTTAATGAGAAACGCACCTAAAATAGAGGAACAGTCACAGCAGAGACCAGTGGTGAGATTGTTGTCATCTGAGCAACAAAAGGACAAAGAGATGATGGATGGCAGTATGTATATTAGCAAATACCAAGCACTGTTAATAGCCACCTGCCTGCTTTGAAGGGCAGCACTGGATTTACACCAAAGTCTTTACAAGGAGGAGAGTAAGTGGATGAGCAAGCAGAACCCCTCAGGAGTGTAGACCAGGCTTGGAGGGTTATAAATAGAGATGCCCTAAACCCCTCCACAGACAGAAGTAAACCCATCAATAAAGCTAACTATGAAGAGAAGAAACGGCCTGAAAATCCCAGGGAAAAAGGAGAAAGAAGCTTTGAATAAATGACAAAACTCTAGGTTATTGTTCCATGTGAGGAAGACTATGTTATCAGTCATTTAAAAAGAGAAATATGCAAGGTATTGTTTTCATGGCCCACTGAGGATATTTTCTTTAGGACATTAAAAAATGATTGTGAAGCCAAAATAAATAATACAATTGAGGGCTGTTGGGCTTCTGTAACTACAAAAGAAATAATGAAACAGGATTTAGAAAAGTTGTAGGTAGTAACTGAACACTTTTGAAAATAATGATAATTTATAAAGCAGGGTTAGTTTTGTCAGTGAGGATGACTAGAAAAATAATCATGGCTTAGTAAAGTATTGTCACCTTCCAGATTATTTTGTAGTTATTTTCTTACTGTATGGGCTGTAACAAGTGTTCTAACCTGAACTTGTTCTATAAAGAAACTAATTTGTTTTTACGATCTACTCCATAATTTAACATAAGAATTTAGGAAAGAGAAATGTAAGTAGATATACAAAAAGAGTTGCTTTATCCAGATTTTTATTGACTAGAAATTTGTACTGAGTCACTTCATTATTCCAATTTAAAAAATACACTACACTTATTTATAATAATGACCAAAGCTCTAAAAGGTACCAAAGTGACTTCTGAGTCATCAAAAGAAAAATGAAAAAAGTTGGCTGGTGAAGAATTATGCAGGACATCAAATACAAACCTAAGACACTTAAGCTTCATTTGATGGACACGAGGAAGGCATTGAAAGTATTTGAACAAAACAGTGACATACCAAAACAACCCTGTAGAAAAATTAATCTGGTGTTCCAAGGTAGTTTATATTTTAATAAGGAATGACTAGAGACAAGTTAGAAGGTCATTGAAATAATCCAGAGTAAAGGGAAAAAATTAAGTACCTTAACTAGGTTTTGTGATTGTGCAAGAGGGAGATAAGAGATACATAAGGTATGGAGGGATGTAGGGTCACCAATGATCTCAGTTTGCCTGAGACTGAGGAGTCTACAAGAATGACAGTTTCAGTGCTTAAATCAGAACAGTCCTGGGCAAGCCAGGATGGTTGGTCAATGTAGTTGGATGTCAGAGGTAAAGGAAGAAGAATAATCTTTTGTTTATAGGGAGACAGACTGGAGGAACCACTTGAAAATTTTAAGCTAGAACCTTAGGTTAACCAAAATACCCTCATATATAGCCATTAAAGATAATCACAATACACAATGAATATGGAACAAGAGAAATGGACACTGAAAATGAATAGATTAACTTTATGGAAGGCTTTGTTATATTTCATCTGCAAAGTAGGGTACAGCAAGACAGAAGCCAAGAACCTGAGTGAGATAAATTACAAAAGGATAGAAAGTAAATGTTAAAAATAGTCTAAAAGGTAGTCAATGGATCAACATGTGAGGCAATGTTGGCTAAAGGTATCAGGATGGTGAATGCAAGAGCTAAGTATGAGTTAGGATGAATCAGGAAAGAGCAGAGGTGATAACAGGTTAGGAAATGGGGTTTAGGAAGAAATCCATGTAGGGGCAGTCAATGTCCAAATCTTCACCAATTTCACTCAACTTAAAGCTTTTCCCTCACCCAGTTCCATGCTCCAACTGTGACCCATAATCCATTCATTTCCAATGGAAACTGCTTGAAAGAGTAGATATATTTATCTTATAATTTACTCTTGTACCCTTTACTTGTTCCTTATACTAGCTAGCATCAATGGGCTCTGCCCCCCATTCCCCTACCCCAAAAGAAGCTATTGTGGCAAGATTATACTTTAAAATATCATCCCTAATGTTACTTGTTTTACAAGTTTCTCCTTCCTGTTGGCCATTTCACTTCTTGGTTAGGGCAGCATTCTCCTTTCACTGCTTCAATAAGGGATGACAAAATAGAATGACAGAAAAGAGTGGGTGAGATGTAGTACAACTCCACATTTTTTGAGTTTCAAATGTCTAGGTATCTGGGGAAAAGGGAAGATGATAGATTTTGGAGAAGACATGATGTTGATGATGATGATGATGATGATGATGATGATGATGAACAGACAGACAAAAAGATCTGGATATTCTGAATTTCTGGGATGTTAAGTTGAGAGAGGGAAGACTGCAAGGAACTGAGGAGGGAAAGAGGTAAGTGGACAGAGTGACCTGAAGAGATTATACTGACGAAGGCAGTGTTGCATCCAGACACTTCCCAGCCTCCACCAAAGCATCCACTCTTTCAGAGCATGACCTAGCACCACCTTTATTCTACCCAGAAATATGGGGGAAATCCTTGACTCCTCTCCCCCTCTCCACACTTAGTTCTGTTGATTTTGTTTTCTAAATATGTCCTGAATCACCCTCCCACCTTCCCCACTGCCACTACCTTAGTCCATTCTGTATATGCCAGCCTGGGTCTTGCCCACGGCAACCTACCAACTGGCTTTTCTGAATTGCATCAGACTCCAAACCAATGTGTTAGTCTGTCTAATAGGCTTTACTGTGGATTGGCACATCAACCTTAGGTAAGAATGGTTTACTTAAATGTTTTAATTTACTTTACTCACGTATAAATTGGTTTTAATAATCATACCTGACATCATATTCTTTGGAAGATTCGCTGAGTTAAAACCTGTAAAGTATGCTCACATGTACCTTGTCACCAGTAATACATAGCGAGTATGAGGTACCATCACCATTGTTATTATATTATTAATACAATTATAACATTTAAATATTTTCTTAATACTCACCCGTCAAAGGCCAAAGTTTGAAATTGACTTAGGAAGAGGGTTTGGCTGAATGTAATTAAAAGTGAGCTAACGTAAACCAAAGGGCACTCCCCCAAGTGGTTCAAGGCCAAAAGTACCACTGGCTTCACAGGCTTCCAGAATGAGTGTCTGGAAAGCATTATGATCCAGAGAAGCTGCATTCTTTTGTTTTCTTTTTTTCTTTTCTTTTTTCCCAGACCCACATTGGCTTTTGTCCTTGTTTCTCTATCATTCCGTCTCTGAAGACTTTATCTGCTGATTTTGCATCTTTATGAAAGCAGATGGCTGTCCTAAGCTTCCTTACACATGTTCTTAATCCAAACTTCCAACAGAAACAGTTTTCAAAATTTCTTTGAGCCTACAAATGATTGGTCATCATGGGGCAACTTAGAGTGTAGGAAGGTCTATAAGAAGGGCAGACGACCTGGTTTGTCTGTTGATTCTGACTCCAGACTGTGCTTCCAACCATGTCTCCTACCACTTCCCTGAACGAGGAATACTCCAGTCACGTCAGATGACTCATTTCCCACAATTGCCATCATCTGTCATGTTTCTGCACACTTCCACATTGTTCCTTCAATCTGAATGCCGCTTACCTAACCTTCCCAGCCAACTCCTGCTTGTCCTTCCAAGTCAACCCAAACACCACCACAGTGACGATTACTTCACTTCCTGGGTACTGCAAATGATTTTGTGTATTCTCCAATTACAGAGCCTAACATATTGTATAAAATTGTATATTATATGTTCTCTCTGAGTTTCTTCAGGGCAGGGATTCTTATTTTAATTCCATCTTTATATCTTCAGCATCTAGACAATTTGTTGATTGAACACTTAAATGAAAATTAATTGTAATCTTTTCTTCTAAAATTATATTCATCGAGTCTTTTCAGGAGAATCAATCTGAGCTTATGAAAAATCTAAATTAATAAATATTTTCAAAGTAACGATTTTAAAAATACACTTTTCAGCATACACAGTAATGAAACTAAAGCTAATAATTTATTAAAGAGTGAGTATTCTGATAGATCTGTTTTAATTAATAGAGTCATTAGAGATTAGTGCATTTTTTCATGTAAATAGACATCGCCAAAATGGTTTTAGCATTATGTGGAAACAGTTTATTTCATGTAAAATAATCATCTCCTGACTTCGATTCACCATATATTTTATTGCATGAATAATACATCTTTTTCAGAGATGATGTAAGAGTAACTAGCTTGTGCCCAAATAAGTCTGAATATCGAACGTACATAAGTCCATGTTAATAACTGTATTCTGCCGGTCTCAATTTGTGACGAAGCTAAATACTCATGCTATTTTTTGAAACTAACTGCTGCTTTTAAAATCATTTCTGTTGAAAAGAAGTCTCTTCTTAGTTCAATGGCACTTCAGTCCTGAGAACTGCTTGTCCCTTTTTCTCCTTATTTTTCTTCTCTTCCTCATCTTATTCTATTGCTTCTGAGCTGTAACTAAAGTCTAGAAACACCCTCTGTTTGATTCTTCTATTCTGATGACCAAAACAGTTTTTTTTTAATTCTTTCCTCTATGTCCTATAGTCTGAAATCTGGTGATACTTTGAGTATTCCACAAATATCTGTTTGTCTTCTGACCTATCGTGACTTTACTTTCCCGCTTCACTAGTTGACACTTAACCTTGTCACTTGCTTTATAATGAACATTAGCAGATGAGCTTGAATGGTTTACCTGGCTCCTTGTGCCTGGTGATGCCACACAAGAAGAGCTCACCCCAGGTAAATGCTGCTCCTTTTAGCTGGACCCTGCGTGAAAGACACATTGAGCCAACTTGGATTTAATGCACGGCCTGGAGCTGAACTCAGATGACCTTGCCACCTAAATCAGGTCTGCACAGATGAACCTATCCTAAGTCAGATCTACCAGTTAACCCGCAGACTTTAGAGCACGACAATAAATTGCATTCTCAGTTACCGCATTTTGAGATGATTTGTTACACGGCGTGATTGTGGCAAGAGCTGGCTGATAAAAAAATATATATATATTACTCCTAACACTACCACAATAGCTTATTCTAAAACCTAAGAAAAAAATATCAAATTTATGGAATTCAAGCATCTCTCACATGACAAGACTTCCATGTGTAATTAAGAGCTCAAAGAGTTAATAGCAGTCATGATTGAGCACCTGATATGTGCAGACATAATTTATATGCATTATTTCTAAGCCATCAACTTATAGGTTAGAAAATTGAATTGAGAAGTTTAGCTAATGTTCCCAAGATCATGACACTATTAAGTGGCAGGACTGAAACTCGAACCTAGGTTCATACCTTCCCCTCTCTCATTGCACATTATCATTTATGCTGTCACCTAGCGACAGTCATCGTAATACTTAATGCAGCCCCCAGAATTAATGTGATATCCTAGATACAGTCTCTGCTTATGATCAATATCTGATGGGTAGCAAATGGTTTAGACTTCCCTCATCTAAGAAGATGAAAATATTTAAAATATTTTCATTCTGTACAGAGCATAATTTGACTTTTTTTTTTTTTTTAATTTAGAATTTCAACTTCTTGTGGAGGTTGTCAGAACAGATTTGGAAGACAGCTTTTTATTTGTAGTATTACAAAGGTACAGAGTGTTTGAAATAAAGTAAACTTATCATTCTGGGCCTTTCTCATAACATGTCCAGTGATGGACAATTGTGTTGGTGCACAAAACAACTCAGATTTGAAAAAGACCAAATGACCGTTATTTTACCATTATAAAGAAAAAAATATGTTTGAAAATATGACATAAAATGCTCCGAACAACAACTTTGTGAAATTATAGTTGAAAGACACCAATTTGAAGTAATGTACTCTTTGATTTTTAGTCCTTCTCACCAGCCAAACAAAAATTTCTGTTTTGGATGTTTGGTTTTGCTTTGCTTTGTTTTGTTCTGTTTTCATTCAGGAATGTTTTATGAATATCATGCCTTTCCTAATACAGAGACTATCTGGAAAAACAAAGACAGTAACTTTTCTAACTCAAACGACAGGCTGCTGACTGTCCGGATAGGCCACAGAGCAGTTACGTACCAAAATAACAAATATATAATCACTCTAAGCAGCAATCTGGAGGAAGACTCCTCAAGAATAGTACAAAGTCGTGGTCTTTCTTCATCCTGTCTTGATGTGCCAAAGGTAACACATCTTAAAAATGCCGACGTAACTAATATTCCACCAGATTTGTTAACATGTGGCATGTCTGAACCTTTGAGACTTAAGGTGTCAAAAGTGGACATTTGAAATAAGGATAAAAATTGAAATTAGGAGTGGAGTCACGAATTGGACTTGATGTTGAAAGTAATGCAAATTTGCCAGGGACTAGGCAGATTCCAGGGTATATGAATGAAAAATGAGTGCTGTTATGCGTCAGGTGATTGTTAGCCCCTGTAACAAATAAACCCCAAGTTTATTTCTTGGTGACAGTTCCGTGAATGAGCCTAAGGGTGACTGAGGCCCTAGCAACTTTTGTCTTCATGTCTCCATATCCCTCAGGGCCTCAGAGCCTGAATCCAGAGTCCTGAGAAAGAGAGAGACATGGAGCAAACACACTTTACCACTTTGACCCTAACGTGACCTAATCATTTCCACTCACCTTCTGTTGTGGGAAATAGTCACATGGCCCCTTCTAGTTGCCCAGGAAGATGGGAAATGAAGCTCTCAGCTGGGGAGCCATACCCACTGACAAATTTATATTCTAAAACTCAACAGAAATTTGGTGGACTGTTGGCTATATTTCTTCAGTAATACGTACTGAATTTCATTGTATGAGTAGTGCTATAAAAAGCACAATGAAGTTATGAATATTTTTTTCTTCGTTCAGGCAGCTTCCCTCACACTTATAAGTAAACTAAATGGGAAAATAAAAGAGGTTGATGGTGTATGCTTCTTATGAGTTTTCATAGAGCTGATTTTCAATTACTCAAAGGACCATTTTGGTTTGGGGCTGTTCAAAACTTTTTTGTTTGGTTTGGTTTTTTTTCCTTTTAACCATATTTTTGAAAACATTTTTTTTTCCTGCATGCACACAAACACAAAAAAATAGTGCAGTTAGAAAAACCACATGAAATTCAAACCAATCACTTTTGCTGCTTGCCCTCAGTCCTTATAAAGCATCTGGTTGGGAAAAATAGATATTCATTTGTTGAAGAATTTCATGTTCATTCTCCCCTTACTACTACAAATATTCAAGTTTAATATAGTAATAAATTACATTTTTACAGGCATAGTAGTGAAGGGAAAGCATGTTTGAGATACAAGCTAGGGTTAATGGTAATAATAACCCATGGTAATAATAACGATTATTTTCTCAGTATCCATCATAGTGTATTTATATTAACCTGTTATCTCTCCTTATAATCCTCCTACAGCTTATGAAGTAGATTTTATTACTTGACTTTTGGACCAAGCATAAGGTAGAAGAGATACTAAAACCCTCTTCATATTTTGATTAAGGATGTAGGCGTTTTAAAGAACCTCATTTTAAATTGTCTCCAGGCATTTATATCAAGATTTTTGTCGTTTTCTTGGTGTTTTATTTGTTTGTTAACTTGCTGTTTTATAAATGCTTTACTAGGCCCTTACAGAAAGGATTGCATAAATGTTATAATCATGAAAGATTGTAGAGTATAAGACGGGAGATTGTAAAGGATGTGTGCAAACAAGGAGTGGGCACAAACTTCTGAAAGCAAGTGTCAAATGTTCAAAAATTATTTTGCTGCCTGTTCAACATGATTTGAAATGTAAGATAGACTTTTACTCTAGAATTAGAAGAGGCATTTTTATTTTTTAACATTTTTTATTTTATTTTTTGAGAGACTGAGAGAGATAGACTGTGAGCAGGAGAGGGGCAGAGAGAGGGGGAGACACAGAATCCAAAGCAGGCTCGGGCTCTGAGCTGTCAGCACAGAGCCTGACACAAGGCTTGAACCCACAAACGCGAGATCATGACCTGAGCCAATGTCCGAGGCTTAACCAACTGAGCCACCCAGGTGCCCCTTAGAAAAGGCATTTTTAAATGCTCCTATAAAGGTTAATATATTCTCTTAAAAGTATTACATCCTATAATAGCAAACCTTTTCCTGAAAGCAGGTTTTGATACTATGGAAAGGGCCATGTGGAAGAAAATAGACCTTAGAGTTAAGCTTTGAGCCCCAGGGAGCATGCTTAGCCTACTTCATGATTTTGCCCATAACCAACCATAGCTGTACACATGACAAAACTAGAATGGCTAGATCACAGATATTACTACCCCAGATATATAGGAATATAAAAATAGTGTTTCAAGACATATACATAATTTGGGTGGGAAGTAAATGGTAGAGATCAACAACTTCGGAAGTTCATTTTGGGTGAGGCAAAAAAAAAAAAAAAAAAAAAAAAAAAAAGCATTGATTTTAACTGGCCAGTCCAGGAAATAGTTTCCGGACTAACTGAGTTTAATGTGTCAGAGAGGAAATTTCAAAGGTTAGGATGAAAAGAACTTCAGAATTTTCTTTCTACTTAGGAAGATGGTCCAAATAAAATTAAATTTTATTCATCTAACTAGCAAACATTTATCATATGCCAGTCGATCATAGGGACCTCCTTAAGCACAAAGGCAGAGATAACAAAGTTTTCCCTTGCACGACCATGGCAGGCATTGCTAATCAGACACAACAGTTTTTCCTAGTGATGTCAGACGTAGCCTCAAGATTGCTTCTCCAGAAGGTCACTAACAATCTGTTTGCAGTTGACATAAGAGATGGAATGTATCTACTACCCCAGCACCAGGCAAACATAATCACATAGACATGGCATTATCCCTCAAGGAACACCCATTTAGTATTAATAGGGGGAAAGAAGATTAGGAGGGCCTTGGGGGATAATTGACTCAATGGCTCTAGCTCAAAAATGCACAATCAAGTATACTTTAAGAACAATGAAACAAAAAGGTAACTAAACTATGAGAAGGATACGTTTCATAGGAATATTTCCAGCTGTGCATCCATCGTTGGATTATCAACCTATTAGATAGGGTCAGAGTTTTCTTTAAATTTAATGAAAACAAGTAAAAATGGTAACTAAATTAAATTTTTGAGTACTGGCTATAGGTTATTAAGGAGCAAGCATCCTTGGATAACTGGACTTTTGTTCCAAGCTGAAATGTAAAGGTCTTGTTGGTTAAGAATTTAGGGTTAGTTACTTTGGATTAAAGAAGAAAAAAAAGGGGCGCCTGAGTGGCTCAGTAGGTTCAGCATCTGACCGCAGCTCAGGTCATAATCTCGTGGTTCGTGGGTTCGAGCCCCACATGGGGCTTTGCTCTTACAGCACATGTAGTCTGCTTGGAATTCTCTTTCTCCTCTTTCTCTGCCCCTTTCTTGGCTCGTGCTCGCGTGTGCACTTTCTCTCAAAATAAATAAATAAATTTGAAAAAAAAGTTTTTAAAATTGTAAATGATTTTAGAATGAGCAATGATTAAATTGGTTTTGTTCAATAACCTTAAAACCTTGGGTTTTATCACTCTTGGTTTCAAAAAAATTTTGTTAGAGCCTGGTTTCTACCAGCGTGTTAACCAGGGTCCTCCAGAGAAACAACCAATAGGATATATGTAGTTATATAAGAAATTTATTATAGGAATTGGGTCACATGGTTGTGGAAGCCAAGAATAGCAGTGATCTGCCATCTACAAACCGGAGGACCAGATAAGCTAGTAGTGTAATTCAGTCTAAGTCCACCACAGCCTGAGAATCAGGGGGCTGACAATAGAAGTCCTGATCTGAGTCAGAAAGCCCAGGAACCAAGAGCACCAAGATCTGAGGGCAGATAAGATAGATGTTTCAGTTCAAGCAAAAAGAGAGGATTTACCAGTCTCGCCCTTTTTTTGTTCTATTCAGACTGTCAAGGGATGAGATGATGCCCACCTGCATCGGTAACAATGATCTTTACTCAGTCTGCTAATTCAAATGCTAATCTTTTCTGGAGACGACCTCATGGACATACCCAAAATAATGTTTTACCCACTATTTGGGCATCTTTTAGCCCAGTAAACTTGACACTTAAAATTAGCCATCACAGCCAATGACTGAAAAATGTTTGTTACTGGCACAAATGATAAACATCAGAGCACCATGACTTGCTTCTTGAGAGACTGATCGTGTCAGTGGAAAAATTCTACAATTTGATTGCAGCCAAAAGGGCAGAAGCAAACCTAGCCCAGAGCTGAAATCCCAAGCTTCTCTGTATGTAATTCTAAGCAAGCAGAGACAAGGAAGGAGATGATACTTTTCGTTTGTTCCCAGCTCAGGGCGTTGCTTTCAGTTCTGCCCTTCCCCAGTGGAAATTCCAGGACATAATACAAACAGGATGGTATGAAAAAAAAAAGAAAAAAAAAGTAACTTGATTTTCTGGGACTTTCAGGTCAGCTAGCAGATCCAAATATAAAGAATGAAAATCCAGTTCATAAAAGGCATGATTTTTTTCCAATTCGCTTTCTCATTTTAGTTCCAGAAACGTCAGTGAACTTGTAGATTCCAGTTTTTTGCCGTCAGCTATTAGCCAGCTGATATTTACTCTAGTGGAAGACCAATCAGCCAAATATTTCATTCAAGTCGATTTCACTGTGGGCATGGCAATCAATTTTTTTTAAGAATTAAAGCAAACTGCACAGTGCAATGGGAAAAAATGTCCTTGGGTGAATTTGGCAGGAAATGATCTAGTTGAAAAGTAAAGCAGATGATTCATTTAGTCAGTTACGAACTAAGGTGTATTATGCATCTATACTGTTCTAGAAGATGAAAATACAATAGTGAACAAGACTGGTTTTCTTTGATGAAGTCACAACATAGAAGAAGGAAAGAAATAGTAAATAAGTAGGCTAATAACTAAACAAGAAAGCTTCTAAAGATGAATGCTATGAAAACAACTTCTTTCTTTTTTTTTTTTAATTTTTATGTTTATTTATTTTTGAGAGAAAGAGTGAGAGAGAGAGAGAGCAGGGAAGGGGCAGAGAGAGGGAGACAGAATCTCCAGCAGGCTCCATGGCATCAGCACAAAGCCTGATGTGGGATTTGAACCCACAAACAGTGAGATCATGACCAAGAGTCATGAAGCCGAGAGTCAGACGCTCAACCAACTGAGCCACCCAGGCGCCCAAGACAACTTCTTTCTAATGTGCAGTAGGGTAGAGTAGTGAGGGAACAGGGAGACAATTTGGGAAAAGACTCTGAGAGACCACCTTTGAACTGAGGCCTGAAGGATGAAAAGCCACCAGATAGGGCAAAGATCTGGAGAAAGAACACTCCAGACAGAAGGAACACATGTGCAAGGACCCCAACTGGGAATACACTTAGCATGTTTAGGGAACGCGCACGGAAATAACAGCAACTGGAGTACACAGGTCAAGAGGTACTCAGGGAGCTCTGAGACAAGCGCAACGTGATAAGGCAGGAGGAGACTTCAAGGTCATTGTGATAAGTTTGTTTCTGGTACAAAGAGAAGCCACCAAAAGATTTTTCAAAATAAGATAAATCAAAGGATCTAATCTCTACTTGTACAAGATCTCTCTGACTGCCATGGAGCGTGAATCATAAAGGATACTAGTGGAATCAAAGAAACTCTAAGCATGAGACTTCCAATTGAAGTCATCGGATCTTTCTTCAGGTCTTTGTTTAACATAGACAAAGCCTAAATGGCCCTCATGTTGGCCAAATTTCATGTAAGAATTTATATGAATATATTTGTTTAACTTTTTTAATTGACGAAGTATTCTTATTTACCAGTCAAAAGTATTTTACAAGCTTATGGTTTCCTGATGATCAAAGGAAGCATGCTAGCATAAAAGGCATTTCTCTGTTCTTTTCCTACTGTTTGCAGAGTAGCATTTCCTCTGTGAAGTTTTGAAAGAGCTTAAATAAGAAATTTTGTAAAATTGAAGAAAAAAACCTGCCTTTGCTTTCTACACGGACCTCAGCATTCCTTAATTGGTATTCTTTGCCTTAGTCAGAAGCTTTTAATTCAGAGTGAAATAACCCATAAATATCTTACTTGTAATGAACTTGTAAGGACCAACTCACTAAACAAACAAACAAACAAACAAAAACATACAGGAAAGGGTGCTAAATTACTCTGATGGTGTGATGGAAATAGGCACTAATTTACACGAAAGCTTTCTTAAGGTAACCTCTAACTATTGTTTCCCTGTTCTTCATCTTATTTGCTAAATCTTCTTGAAACTTCGTATTAGAACATCAATGAAATTTAGTTTATGTACGCCAATGGAGAATAGCATTGAAGCAGTTAATTTTTTGGAAACGCACCCAATTCTTTATCTTCTCGTCTTTCTAGTCCCAGAGGTTAGCATGGTGGCAAATCCCTTGGATCTTGACCTCATGTGCTTTCCGAAAAAGCAGAAGTATGAAAGTACTAGTGATTGTGGAGGTAGACAAAGACTTTCCAAGGGACTAAGTTTCAGGTATTATATTGACTCTGTTTTCACAAAAGCTGTTCTCTCTTTCACAACCGCCTGCCTGCCTTTCCAAACAGAAGATGATGCAATCCTCAACCATGCCTAATCTTATTTCCATACCTTGTGCTTGAGAGAAAATATCCCAGGGACCATTCAAAACATGGCCTTTAGATTGAGAAATGATATCCTGGGTGGCTCTCATTTGCTTTTCAACACCAACATCAGTGAAGGAATTGTGTGAGGTTGCCGTTACAAAACTTCTTCCATTCTTATTTGTAAAATTTACACCAATATTTTTCAGCATCTTAACATAAAAAGGTAAAAGAGAAATAAAATTGATCCTGAATTTTATCTCATTCTAGCAATAAATAATATTTATTCATAGATGCATGTTTGTTTTTTAATTAATTTCCGAGACAAGAGTGAGTTGAGCATCCCACTCTTGATTTCAGCTCAGGTCATGATCCCAGAGTCATGGGACTGAACCCCACTTCAGGTTCCACTCTGGGCATGAAGCCTACTTAAGATTCTGACTCCCTCTGCCCCTCCTCCCTGCTCACACTCTCTTGAAAGGAAAGGAAAGGAAAAGAAAAGAAAGGAAAGGAAAGGAAAGGAAAGGAAAGGAAAGGAAAGGAAAAAAGAAAAATAAACTTCCATACATTTCATTAAAGGATATACTTCCAATAATCTCTACTATTTATATTTAATTATTAATATATGAATAGTATATGCAGATATGTATATATAGTGATGAATTGTATACTAATAATTGCACTGATAACTCAATCCAGAAGAGCAATTTTTTTATTTTTTATTGTAGTAAAATAAATATAATATTAAGTTTTCATTTTAATAATTTTTAAGCATACAATTAAATGACATTAATTATATTTGCAATGTTGTACAATCATCCTTATCTATTTCCAAACGTTTTCCTCACTCTAAACAGAGATTCTATAGCCATTAAGCAATAACTTCACATTCACTCTCCACCAGCCCCTGATAACCTCTAATCCACTTTCTGTCTTTATAAATTTACCTATCCTAAATATTGTGTATTTAGAATGTTTGTTCTTAGGGTAAACTATTTCACTTAACATAGAGTGTTTCAAAGTTTATCTGCAATGTAGCATGTATCAGAACTTAATTCTTTCTTATGGCTGAATAGTACCCTATTTGTGTGTGTGTGTGTGTGTGTGTGTGTGTGTGTGTGTGTGTCTGTGTGTGTGTGTGTGTAGATAGATTAGATAGATAGATAGATAGATAGATGATATTTTAATCTTTGACAGCTTATTATAATGTCTCTTTGAGTGGGTCTCTTGGAGTCTATTCTGTTTATAGTTCATTGAGCTTCTTAAATGTGTAGATGTATGTATTTCATCCTATCTGGGAGAGCTATCAGTCACTCCTTCTTTAAACATTCTTTCTCTTTATCTTTTTCCTCTATACTCTCATTATGCATACTTTGGACAGCTTGATGGTATTCCTCAGATCCCTTAGGCTCTGTTTAGTTGTCTTTATTCTTTCTGCTTCTTTGATTTGATAATTTCAATTGTCCTATCTTCAAGTTCACTGTTTCTTTTTTCAGCCTGCTAAAATATGCTGTTGCAATCCATTAGTGCATTTTTCATTCAGTTGTTATTTTCAACTCCAGAATTTGTCTGGTTCCTTTTTATAACTTTTATCTCTGTACTGATATCTCATGTTGCTCACACATCATTTCCCTGATTTCTTTTAGTTCTTTGTCCCTGGTTTCCATCAGGATTTTGAGCATATTTAAGATAGTTGTTTTCAGGGCCCCTGGGGGGCTCAGTTGGTTAAGCAGCCGACTTCAGCTCAGGTCATTGATCTCACAGTTCATGGGTTCGAGCCCCGCATCAAGTTCTGTGCTGACAGCTCAGAGTCTGGAGCCTGCTTTGGATTCTGTGTCTCCCTCTCTCTCTGTCCCTCTCCAACTCACGCTCTGTTTCTCTCTGTCTCTCTCTCAAAAATGAATAAATATTTAAAAAATTTTAAAGATAGTTGTTTTAAAATGCTTTCTTATTAAGTTCAATTTCTGGACTTCTTCAAGGGATGGTTTCTGTCAATTTATTTAATTTCTTCGGGTGGACCACTCTTGTTTCTTTGTATGCCCTGTATTTTTGTTGTTGTTGTTGTTGTTGTTGTTGTTGTTGTTGAAAACAGACATCTGAATGTTATAATATAACTCCAAAAATCAAATCTTTTTCTTTCCTCAGGCTGATGGAAGAAATGATATCTAGAACATTGGCAATCTTCATGGTAGAGGGAAAAGAGCTTTTGAGGGTCTCAAACTGGCAATTGTAATGGCCCCAAAATGACATATGTCAGTTTCACTGACACCTCTTCAGCCAAAAGTAGGTACATGGCCCTATCCAACTACAAACGGGCCCAGAAGCACAATGCTTCTCAGCACCCGTGAGGTCAGAGAAACAGAAAGATTTGATCGCTAGCACAAATGACCATAGCCACCATATTCTCATTAACTGTAATAGCACTTGAGTACTGTAGGTATTTAGTAAATACAAAATACAAAATACCAACTGTAACAGCACTTCAGTACTGTAGGTACTTAATAAATTAATATGTTCTGATAATGGACAACTCTGCCAGTAACTCAACTACTACATATTTTTGTCACTCAGATGTGAGACAAGTTTACCACAAAGTAGATGACTTTGACTTGCATAATTTTATAACTGGAAGAGATTAAAAGATTTTTATCTAATCCCCACAGTTTTATAGAAACTAAGAACCAGAAAACTTACATGATTTTTCCAAATTTCTGTTAGTTTTTTAACAGTGCATATCTGACTGAAATGAGCATTCCCATCATAATATTAACCCCCAAACTGGAGTACACTCTTTGGGCTCACAACGTTTTTAAATTTTGATAGCTCTGTAGAAGTTTTTGAAACTCAGTATCACTGGGGCGCCTGGGTGGCTCAGTCGGTTGGGCGTCCGACTTCGGCTCAGGTCATGATCTCGCGGTCCATGAGTTCGGGCCCTGCGTTGGGCTCTGTGCTGACAGCTCGGAGCCTGGAGCCTGTTTCAGATTCTGTGTCTCCCTCTCTCTCTGACCTTCCCCCATTCATGATCTGTCTCTCTCTGTCTCAAAAATGAATAAAGGTTAAAAAAAAATAAAAAAAAAAAAAAAGAAACTCAGTATCACTTTAGCCACAACATAAACCACTTTAGAATCATAAGCTTATTATACATACCACTCACCATTAGACAAATTCCTTGCTCATCAGGCTAAACCAAACATCACAGAAAATTCTGACACTATTAAAATGGCATGTAAGGTCCCTACCACAACATCATGTTATAGGGGAAACTAGACTTTTGGGTGTTTAGTCTTAACTTTTTATGTCACAGTGAGTCATATTATGTTTAACCGCCAAAATTACTACGTATAATTTGCTGAACATTCTTTTTCCAGTCCACTGAACATTTATCAGATTTTCTTTATTAACACTTATGAAGGCAGTAAAGAAGCCTAAATTTATTATCAGCGAGTTAGTAAGCAGCTGGGCTTCAGCACGAATCTTGGTATATGTGTAAGATCAAATGTGAACTCTTGACTTCTTAGTGTCCTAGAAGAAGCTGCAGGTTCCTTCATGGCCTGGTCTTTGCTACTTCCCCCAGCTGTCCTCCACCTCTGCCCTGCCCACTGCTGAAATGTGTTGCAGTATCTCTCCAACACACAATACTTTTCTTGACTTCACATGTTTGTTGATAATGTGGTTTGTTGTGGTTTGTTTTATTTTGTTTTTTTGTTTTTTTGTGGGTTGTTTTTTTTTTTTTTTGCCTGTACAATGTCTATTTTCTTTTCTTTAAGTCCTGGCTCATGTATCATCTCTCAGAAAGGTTACCCTGATCTCTGTCTACAGAGATTGGGCACCTACCTTTTGGGCTTTTTTGCAGGTTCCTTCATAATCTGACAGGCCAGACATAATAGTACTTAGGATAATGCCTGATCCATGAAAGGTTTTCTAGAAATGAGAATTCATGAATTGATTTATTAATTAATTAATGACTGTCACATGTTATACTGAATTAATTGCATGATTTTTTTTTTCCCTCTCCCCTTGGATTATATGTTCCTTAAAGGCAGGGATTGTGTAGTATTTATCATTGAATCAGTATTTGTCACAAAGAAGATGCTCTGTAAATATCTGCTGAACTGAATCTAAATTGCACAGATATTCTAAGAAGAAAGGGCTTTTAATTTATGACATCCTCACAGTATTGTTTAAGAAGAAATAGAGTTGAATCAAGGCAAATCTAAAAACCATTTGTGAAGCAAAACATTTGGTTCACCAAGGGAATTTAGCAGTCCAAATGTGTTTTTGGCTGAAATGTTTACTCTACTCACAGGCATTTCTAAAATGTGCTTTTGCTTTTGAGGCTGAAAAATTTTCTTTTAAAGGCATTAGGACATCGAGTGTTAAAAAAACATATCTAGCCTTTACTTAAACTACGAAAATGATTGTCAGTAGAAATGTTTGCAGGCAAGATTTCAACTTCACATGGTTTCAAAACGTTTCCTTGGGTGAAATGTACTTAGGGATACTTTAAATGGAAGGAACTTTGTTTGCCGGCTCAGCTACTAACATCATTTCATTAGAATGGAGGCCAGTGCGTTGTTGGAAAGTGAAAACAATATTGATTCCACATGATAACAGAACAAAAAAAGTAAATAGCTCAATATAAATATGAAAATAACAAAAAAAGGAAGAAACATCATTCTCCATTCCTTAAATTTAATTATCAATCATGAAGCACTGTAAAAGGCAGTATTAAAACTATATTTTCAAGTGCCACTTGATAAAATATCTTGTGGAATGATATTTACAATATGATATAATTTATAGTTTCTGCGAATAACTATACACATATCCAAAAGAGTTAAAGTATAGACTTCAAAAGTATAGAAAAGAGCATAGTTACACACATCAATATACCAACCCTGGTTCCCTCAGGGAGGGAGGAGAGAAAATTCAGTATTATCCATAATATTTCTATTTTTAGGCAAAAAAATACATATTTACATTATTTATACAATTATAAATTACTGTTTAAATACCTTCCAATGGCAGAGATTTCATGGGAGTTAAAATTTGAAATGAGTAATTAAAAGAGGTAATTTTTAACACTCATTCCATCCTAAGATTAAATAATTTCATCTTCATTATGCTTCTGAAGGGAATTTAAAGACAATACATATAGTTAATATATTTAAAGTATTTCTAGCTTTCATGGAGTCATGGGTAGTGTCTATCTCATTTACACTGTGTCCCTGACTGTCTGCACAATGCCCACCACTAGTCAATGCTCAATGCATAATTGAATGAATAAATCACCGAATTATACTGAAAAAATAAATAAATAAAATAAACTAAATAAAGTATTTCTTTTTATTTTTACACTTTTTAAAAATGCCAAAATTCTTTCTCTAAAACAAACAAAAAACAAACCATAATTCTGACAATGCATTTTGTTCTAAAATTATTTTATCATAATTTGATTTAGATTTCTTTATACAATATGAAAAAGTGGCTCGCTTAGTATTTTTTTTCTTGCATGTGTGGTTTTCCCAATTTTAAATGAATATCTGAAATAGACAACATAAGATAACAAACCTACAATAATATTTTCAAAACACTTATCTAAAACTTCTATATGCCAGAAATATAGTGGCAAATTAATGACTATCCATAAAGAAATATTTGAATAAATTATGACAAATCCCCACCACGTAATATTATGCTGCCATTACAAAGAATTAATCAAACTGATTTCAAGTAATTTAAAAGACTTCCACAGTGTATGATTAAATGAGAAAAGTAATGTTTAGAGGAATATGTTGAATAATCTATTGCTACATAGCAAATTACCCCAAAACTTAGTAGTTCACAGCACAGTTATTGTCTTAGATTTTTCTCTTCCTCCAAGATCCGGGCATGTCTTAACAGGGTCCTCTGCCCAGGGTCTCTCACAAGACTGCAGTTAAGGTTTTGGTCAGGATCACAGTTATCTGAAACTTCAACAGGGGCAGGATCTGCTTGTAAGCCCACTCGGTAGTTATTGGCAAAATTCAGTTCTTTGCAAGCTGTTGGACTGAGCACCTCAATTGCCTACTGTTACCTTAAGTCACCCTCAATTCCTTGCCATTTGAACCTCTTCAAAAGGCAGCTTAAAACATGGCACCTGGCTTCTCCTACATGAGCAAGCAAAGGAGAGTGCCAGTGAGATGGAAGTCAGTTTTTTATGACCTAATCTTGGAATTTATATGCCATCATGTTTGCCGTATTCCTCAGAAGCAAAGAGCCTTCCCCAGCCCACATTCAAGGGCAAGGGATTAACCAAGAGTATGATTACCAGGAAGAGGGAGCATTAGGAGACATTTGTGAAGGCTTCTTGCCCTAAATTTAATATACCATTTTTTATTGAGCAAATGTAACCAAAATTCACCTTTCATCATACACGATTATGGAAGTTTTAGATACATATTATGAGCAGGGAGAAAATTGGAGAATATTTTCCCACAGGTTAACACAGGAAATTTAAGTAACAATCTACTGGGGGGAGAGGCAAGAAATAGAACAAAAAGACAATTATTGTTTACTAAGACAATAATAACAAATGAAGTATGACATCTATGTATATAAAATAAGGTGCATGCTTGTATATGTGTGTATGTGTATGCATATCCATTCTGTACTGTTAGATATTAAATTTCAAAACAAAGACTACCAAACCACCCCCCGCAAAAGTGCCCTTGTCAACCAATGGAACACTCCATAGTGAATAAAATTTACTGAGTGGTTCTCTGAAGGAGAGAGTCAGGACTTTCTAAGCGTCACAAAGGTAGAATTAATGGTGGTTGTACCAATCAGGATTAAAAACTAAACTCCAGGCAATACTAAATGACTTCATGGAACCGTTACGCATTTGGCTAAACATTCCCATTTCTCCTTGGTCAGAAAAGAGTCTCTAGTTAGCTCCAAGGGTCTGGTGTCCTGGAATCATGCTTGTGTATCAGCTTCAGCTGGCTAGATCCAGTTATGTTGAAATACAACATTCAGTTTTGTTCTCTCAGCATTCTTTAAAGGGAAACTTACTTCCTTTTTTTTCAATCAGGAAAAAGAAGAGAGTCAAAGAGAAATGGTAGTTACAGAGAAATGTATGCAATTTCGGTAAAAGCAAAAGACAACAAACCACCTGTTATTTATTGAGTGTGTGTTTGGGTATATTGGTATGAGCATAGTGCTGTGAAAGGATGGCAAGGCGGCCAGGTAAAATTACTCGTTTTTCATTTTTACTGTATTTCCCTATATGGTGTTTTGCCTCCTGCTAAGGTGACAAACTGTCCCAGTTTGCCTAGGAACAGGAGGTTTCTCAGGACGTAGAATGTTCAATGCTAAAGCCTGGAAAGTCCCAGGCACTCAATTTCTTGGTAACGACAAGTGTGTATTACTTTTGATCTTTGGAAACATCAAGTAAAGATGTAAATACCTGCTTTGACTGGATTTAATAATTTTGGAACGTCCTGAGAAAAGAGTTTTAGCTCCTTTAACAACGATTAACTTGACAGTGATGTCTCGTGGAAGTTCTTTTGTGACTGGAACAGAGAGCAAGGCCGTCGACTGCATGTGATGACAGTGGAGGCAGGCAGCCGGTCTGAGAAGAGGAAAGAAATGAAGTAGCCATCCATGAGCGGGGAAAGCGGGTTGATAAGGGAAGCAGCTACCAGTTTACCAAGCTGTATGAGGCCCACTTGTGGTCTGATGTTATGGATTTAACGTGAGACCCGGGTGCACACGTGTATTGTGTTTCCCGGCTGTGTCCAGCCACACAGGCAGAGCACAGAGCATCTGGGCAGCCAGAGTTGGGTTGACCTAAGTTGGGTTTTTGCTAGGAGGGTGATGAAGAAAAGGAGAAGAAAGGTAGTCAAGAACACATGCAAGGGAGAGAGCATAATGATAGCCCAAGGGGCATAGCCTAATCCACAAGGAAATGAGGACATGAATGGGGATGAGACCCAGGGAAAAGGTTGTGGCATCAAAGAGGGTGGAGTGGCAGGATTTGGGTTGGTGGGAAGCAGGAGGAGTGAGCTGGAATGATGAGCAGCAGTGATCAGAATGAGAGGCAGAATTATGGTGTCTTGAAACAGAACACTTGGTTGGGCTTCTTTTTCCAGAGAATCCAGTTGGGGCTCCAGGTCATAGCCATCCTGATGACATGTGAAAATAATAACAGAACACGTCTCCACCCTGCTGTGTCACCGGTGCTAACCACCTAAGGGTGACACGATGTAGTGATGAGGTTGTTGGTGATGACAAGGACTCAGAGCATGTGGAGGAGAAGTTGAGGGACCCATTCCTCACATGGGTAGAAAAATTATTGAGAACGATGACAAGTGGCAAGGCAAGAAACGTGGCCAAACAAAAGACTGACTAAGGCTGTTTGAAACACAAATACAGTAGAAATCACAAACAACACTGTGGAACCACCGGAAAAGTAAAACAAAATTAAAAGCAATTAGTGTTCACCAAGGACAAAGAGATATTTGAGAGGTTATTTGTGCCCTTCATCTGAATAGCTATCCACAAAACCCCAAATATGGATCAGTATGTAAACAAGAGTTATGAAGAAAGCAGACTGCCTCTAGATGACAGCAGCCAAATTATAGGTAAGTGGCATGAATACCATTAAGTTCAGCAAGGTCACCAAATGTGTCCCTAGTTTCTACCTTTTTAACTTTCTTTTTTTTTAAAGAGAGAAAGAATGAAGAAGAGGGGCAGAGGGAGAGAGAGAGAGAGAGAGAGAGAGAGAGAGAGAGAGAGAGAGAGAATCTCAAGCAGGCTCCGTGCTCAGCACAGAGCCCAACTAGGGGCTGGATCCCACAACCCTGGGACCATGACCTGAGCCAAAATCAAGAGTCAGATGCTCAACTCACTGAGCCACCCAGGCACCCCACATTTTTAACTTTTTTTAGTTTATTTATTTATTTTTAGAGAAAGAGAGTTGGGGGGAGGACCAGAGAGAGAATCCCAAGCAGGCCTGAGTGCTGCCTGATGCAGAGCTTGAACCCACAAACCATAAGATCATGACCTAAGCCGAAACCAAGAGTCGGACGCTTAACTGACTGAGCCACTCAGGCGCCCCTCCACCTTTTTAACTTTTTTAAATACACGAGATCTCCTGGTTACAGAATAATGAGGAATATACCAAATACATAACAAATGCTGATATGCTGATTTCTTTTTTTTTTTTTTTAATGTTTTTATTTATTTTTGAAAGAGAGAGACAGAGCATGAGTCGGGGAGGAGCAGAGAGAGGGAGACACAGAATCTGAAGCAGGCTCCAGGCTCTGAGCTGTCAGCACAGAGCCTGATGCGGGGCTCAAACTCACAAACTGAAATCATGACCTGAGCCGAAGCTGGACGCTCAACCAACTGAGCCACCCAAGCACCCCAAATTTCTTAGTGAAGTATAGTTTTGTGGGGAAAACACATTTGGGTTCCTCTTGCTTGCTGAAAGAACATATTTCTATTAATCCATGCTTAAAGAAAATGCACTCAGTAAGTCTAAAGAGGAGAATCTTCTAACTGCTACTACCCACCCAAAGTGCCACATTAAATTAATTAAGCCTCTAGCAGCCCTGTTGCCCATTTTCACTGTGTGTGTGTGTGTGTGTGTGTGTGTGTGTGTGTGTGTTGTGTGAGAGAGAGATGGAACAGCACAGAAATATTGGCCAAATTCATGAATTTTTCTTTTCAAAAATTCTAAAAAGTGGTGCCTTGAAACAGAACATTTGGCTGGGCTTCTTTTCCAGAGGATCCAGTCAAGACTCTAAGTTGTAGCCATTCTGATAACGTGTTCAAATAATAATAGAGCTGCTTCTTGCCCTGTCCAATCACCAGTGCTAATTTTAGAGACCCAGATTTCCTACTGTGAACATTTAAAGACCCCATAACATTTGGAGGCCTTCTGTAACATCTTATTTTTTCTTGAAAGAAATGGTACAAAGAGGAAAGATATATTAACCAAAATAATAATGATGATAATAAATAATAATAATGATGATAATAACGTGCTCTGAAGAATACAAATTGTTATTTAACCAGAGGGTGTGCATCTCCGAGGAAGCTCCTTAAAATGTTTACATTCATTTTCTTACATAAAAAGACTCATCTAACAATGTATTACAGACAAAACCACAACACTGTTGATGATCTCAGCTGGAGTGAAAGCATAGAATGCAGACCAATTTATTGCCAACTGGTTAAAGGCAGTTATAGGCCCAGATCCAGGAAAAAATAAAATAAGAGGTTTAGGGCATAGAAGGTAGGAAACCGCATTTTCTGATCAGCAAATACGAAGCTTTGTGCTTGACACTTTATAGAAATTTTCTTATTTAATCCTCAAACTAACTTTATGGTAAATAAACCGGATGTGCTGTTAAGGAAAGTGAGGCTCAATGAATCTAGCCGATTGTTCAAGGTGACACAGCTCATAAAAGATAGACCTTCGTTTATGTGGCTTCAAAGCCAGCAAAAGACACACAAAGAAATTCACTGGAGTATTTTTACATCTTTATTTCAAAAACCAAAAAAGTACACATAGGGGTAACTTTAAGGCTCTCTCCCTTGCCCCGTGCATATTTATGTAAATAATAATTCACAAAGTCTAAATACACCAGCCATGTAGTTTAAGGTTGTTAGGCTGGGTAGGTGCTTTCCGAGGCTCTTTCTGACTCCAAACCGTAAGCTGGCATTTCAACTCCCTGAAAAACTGAGAAACACAGGATCAAATGCATTAATTGTTTAAATTAAAGGATTAACTTCGGTGTTTACCATTGGTAGCTGGTGGACCAAACCTAACCCTCAGATCTGTTTTCTATGGTCAGAATTGGGTTTGAATTTGACAAGTGATACAGTCTCTGGTTTGCTACAGGCTTTGCTTTCGTCCTCGCTATGATCTTAAGCCCAGTCAGATTCCCATATTTATGTTACCTGCCTGACCCTTGGAGGCATTTGTGTTTGTAATCCCCAGACACCATGCTGCAGACAGTTTCTTCCAGCTCTCATACTCCATGATTATTTAATTTAGAATTACTGAAATATGTACCCAGAGCCATCAAAACATTAAAGATAAAATTCTAGCGCACAATCTGATAGGAAGAAAAATAACTTTTTGAAAGGCAAAGATTTTCTCATCTTCAGAAGACATCAGTATCTGTGGAAAAGGAAAATGGGAATGTGGCATCTGCTTAGCATCTGACTGGAGTAAAATCTTCATATTGTAATCACACGTAAAGCAATCAATGTCTGTGAGACGTCGGTGATGTGCATGCCACTAGGCTAGACATTGAGAAATATATAAAAAGGCATTGCACGGGCCTGTCATCATCGAAGACGACGCTTCTCATCTAGTTTATAAATTAACAGTACATCGGTCTTTAAATGTACTGTGTGCCTGGGTTCCTGAAAAGTGGCCATAGATTTTAAAATGCTAAATCAAAAGTATGTTTCCCTATGAAAGAAATAAGATCAAGGAGATTTGGGGAAGTCAAAATATTGCCAGTTGTATCCCTTTTGGCCATACTGAATTAACTGAACAGCAACATAAATTGTTTATGAGGAAAAGAGTTGTTTTTAAGTTTAGTAAATAAAGCCATTCATTGTGCCCCCAGAGGCTCAGATAAAAGAGCATGTAGCCATTAGCTGTCTCACCCTCCATTTTCTTTATAAGAATACTTACCCAGAAAGGCCAATTATTCTCTGGGTTCCAAACTCTTCTAATTTTGGTGATATTAGGCAAAACTTACCTAAGCTGTCACAAAGGTGAAGCTTGTGACCACGGCCTGTAATCTTTTGTGAATGAGCCTACTAACTCCTATCCGGTGAGTTGATGTAAGCTTCTAGAACAATGACCAGCACATAGTAAGTGCTCGATAAACATTAGATGTTTGTAATTTTTATTATCACTGTCATTATTTTGGTTCTGATTTGTAAGAATCTGATGCTTCACGGGGGACTCCCAATGTTGCTCCCTGATATTTTCCAGTATAATTTCACTTTACAGTTAAAGTAAATACTTGGGGAAATCTCCAAGCACACAGGAAAAAAAAAAAAACTCAGATTATTGAGCAGTTATACATGCCGTGGTCAGATACTGACCAAGAAGATGTTTTACATTACTTGTAGCATAGCATTCTACCTGTTTAGCTCATCTCTGGACAACTGGATACACAGGTGCCATTCAGCCTTACTTGATATGGGGCTCAGTGTAAAGTCTATCACTGTTAAATTAGCAACTAGCTCACAAAAAAGACACTAGAAAGTGTTTTCTTTATGTATTTCTTAAAGGTGAATATTTCAATCTTAAATAAATTGGAACCCAGGTATAAAGATAGAAAGTGATTACGAACATGGAATGGGGTAGGAAGGAAGTTTTGAAATGGAACCTCCCTGTGGGCTCCATTTGCTATTTGCTGATGGCTGATATAGCCCCATTGCTTCCCCATGTTATCACTGCTGTGGTTTTTCAGGTGTATCGTCTGCCTTCCCCCATGTTCAGTTAGCAACTTGGCGGTAATTTTGCTCACTGTTAGGCCCCTCGGCCCTGCTGAGATCCTAGCACATCATGGCCTAGTGGTGCATCATTGTTGAGTAAATAAGTGAGTGAAATTACAAGCGGTGCGTTCACTCTTTAACTGTAAAACCGACGGATCTTGTGAAAATCTGTTAAGACCAAAATCGAGTTTCCATTTCAATAAGAAAATCCTTGGATATTTTTGAGATCTCTTTTTTTTTTTCTTTTTTTTCAAATCATCACTCGTATACTCTGAAAAATTCCCTACACTCTAATTTTTTGGAGGACACTTGCTCTAAGATTTTTAGCTAAACCTATTAGTTTGTGTTATCATAGGCGATAAAACCTATTATAGATCAGAGTCAGAAGAGAGGGTCTGATACATGCAAGGCCCTGCAACAGCCGCTTGGTATGTTATTCTTATTCATCCCCACAACAATCCCCTAAGAGAAGCAGTGTGATCCCATTGTGCATGTACGTAAACCAAGGCTCAACATGGGAAAATTAGCCTGAGGGTAAACCACTGGTATGTGGAATGGCTGGACTTGAGAACGAACCTCTCTGGTTCCAAGTCCTTCCTTTTTTCAGATAACTTGCTAAATAAGCAAATAAAATTGAAGGGAAATAAAATAAAATTAGCACAGGTTTATAAATACAAAAAAAAAAAAAAAAAGAAAAGGAAATTCTAACAAACATATAATCTAATGATTTAAAACTAAGGCCTGGCCTTGGAGCACAAAATCTATTGGCTGTTATTTGAATTAGTACTGCTAAACAACCTAATGGCAGATGTAAACGTATTTTTCCACCATCTAAAAAGTCCCAGTTCTATAATAGAGATTGCTGTGATTTATTGGTTTTTTCCTATAAGAACTTGAAAAGTATTTTCCTCACATTTGTATTTTGAAAATAATCTCTTTGTGAGGCTAGGAAAGAATATGACTTTGTACCATGTTTTCAGTTGTAAGAAATCAAACACAATATTCACTGTCAGTATTTACTTCAAAATAAGGGGAAAAGCTGTTTCCTAGGACATGCTTTCCCTAGAACCATTTTCATTTCCAAATCAGGCAGTAAAAAGAGTTTTTAAAAGGCTGGGAGGAAGGGCTTGAGGAATTACTAGGCATTAGTGTAAACCATATGCCCAGCAGGTGACTGGATAAAGATGTTACATCTGTAGAAAGGTAAGGGTCGCAACTGCAATAATTTTGGGGAGACGTCCATCATCTTCTACATGCCAGAATTCTCTACTGAAATTTTGTTCAGAGAATTGTCTGTGTTCATCTCTCCCACCCCCGGGAATTCCTACAGCTATGTTTCTACAGAAGGCAATATTGTGCTTATCCATGGAGAGGAGGAAGTTAATCTGCTGAGCTGTTGTCCTGTTCCTTAGAAACACCAAATCACTGACAGTATTGATTTTTGGCTCTTTATAAAACTTTAACTCTTCAGAATTTAATATGGAGAAACTAATGTTGAGGCGGGGCGGGGGGAAGAGACCTTTCTTTTTGGACAACCTCAGTGCTTTAAGGGTAAACAAGTATTTTGTAAATTGGTCCACTGCATGACAAGCCAACAGATTTGAAGCCAGCTGTCACCTCTTATTAGTCACACCCATAAATCCAGCCTGATACTGGGGTTGTTCCCAGTGTTCCTGCATCACAGACAAGGTATTGAAGGGAGGTCATTGAGGGAGAGTGTCATGTACCCCTTTATAAAGCGTTTTATTTGGAAGTCTGAAGGATTGTCTGTGTTCTGTGGATTGATCTCCTCACAAATTTTCATAAGAGGAAATTGATGACATGTATCATTTTTCTTTCCTTCTCTCAAAGGATATGCCTTTCAACAATATATTTAGGCACAAATCCTGACTAACTTACTTTAAATCTAAAATTTATCAGTCTCCATCAGGACGATATTCCTGTTTTGCCCCGCCTCCCAAACAAGAAATCTGCCTTCTTGTTAATAGATCTTTCAGGCTCACAACTTACTAAATAAAGTATAATAACCATAGCTGAGCCTTTATGTTTTACCATCAATATGAATTTTAAAAGAGCGTCATCAAGAAAATCATCTTCAAAGATATTTCCTTGCATGCCTAAGTAGCACTGCTGAGATAACATTGCAGTGACAGAAGCGGCCCTGCCTTCCTGGGCTTTTTGGTGTTCTGATTCTTTCCTCACTAGCAGAGGCAGTGAATTTAACACTCAGATTCGCTCTGACAGGCTGACAACTGATATCACAAGACCACAGCTAAGAGTGGTTTATTACTTTTAGTGGGATTTATTTAATTCAGTCTCACAGCCTGAGGGCGGGGTAAAGATTTAACTTGAAATTAAATTCCAGCAGGAGACCTTTTAATATAAGAAAAATGGGCAGAAGGATAAATGACATGCTCAATTGCAATGAATTTTTTTTAAAGCCTATATTTAACATGGAGAAAAAAATCCCACAAAATCATTTCAGTTGTTTGACAGATATGGAGAGAAAAAGTGCAGATGAACCAGTAATGATGATATAACTTAAAAGAGAATAATCTAAAGGAAAGTTTTTGACACGCTAGAATTTCTTCAGTCTATCCAAAAATATATATATATATTCCTAGTTTATGAATGCTTTCTGTCAATGTCTGGATAAGTTGATAAGAAATCCCAAGAGTTCTTCTGTTGTTTAAACTATACAATAATTCTGGATGAAATAGTAGAGTTTAAGCAAAGCCATGGATAGAAATGACCCTGGTGTTTACCCTGAACATAGGGAATGCTTGTACCCCAAAATTTAGTACATGAAAATGGTACTCGTTTGTATTATGAGTCTCAGTGAATTGGAGTTATATCATAACAGTAACCCTGATGGGGTCTTGCAAGCTGGGATACTTTTAGGAATATTGGATAGTTATTGATCATGATTCTCTGATAACACCTACATGGAGAAAAGGAGATTCCTCCTGGTCAATAGATATTAGAATATCAGTGACATATTTTCTTTCTGTGGTATTATTTTGGTGCCTTGGACTTTCTCTTATAAAGAAAAATGACTGCTTCATAAAAGGCTATTAAACTTGAATGCTTTCTATTAAAGTTATGTCTAATTTTGAGGCTTTGGAGAAATCAATGCCAAAGAAAGAGTAGAATATAATGAGCAAGTGACCATTTGCCTTACTCTGTTTAAAAACATTACAGTTCAGGGGCGCCTGGGTGGCTCAGTCAGTTAAGCGTCCGACGTCTACTCAGGTCATGATCTCACAGTTTGTGAGTTCGAGCCCCTCGTTGGGCTCTGTGCTGGCCGCTCAGAACCTGGAGCCTGCTTCGGATCCTCAGTCTCCCTTTCTCGGCCCTTCCTCTGCTCTCTCTCACTGTTTCTCAAAAATAAATAAACATTTAGGAGAAAAAACCACACATTACAGTTCAGTCTAAGCTTCAGAAGTCGTTCCAGATCACACCAGACCTGGAGTCTCTCAGCGAAATAGTAGGAAGCCTGGTCTTAGACAAAAAATACAGAGGTCACGACCATTTTGTTCACTAACCACATTCTGCATTTATGCCCTCTCTTCTCTTCTGGAAGTCAGAGTTTTCACGGTTGTCCAAGTAAGCTTTCTTGGAAACCACACACCCACATGCAAAGGAGCTTTTCTGCTTCTCTCTTTTTCATAAAAGCCTGTGCTATGTTTATGTGATCTAAGTGGTTAAAATATTGTCCAATGATTAATACGTGATAACAGCTGAACACAAGGAGTCTCATATTATCTTGGTTGATGGTATTCTTAATTGTCTCATAGCATCTTTGGGCCAAAAGAAATATCTTACAGTCCCATTTATCAAACACTTAGGTCCAAGCACCTTAATACGCATTTATGTCCTAAAACCCAGCACCTATTGGTTGCTACACAAACTTCTCAAATTGTGGAGTCAAATTGGTCTTCACCACTCGTTGAAAGGAAGGTAGCAATCAATGTTAAAAATGTTAATTACCTTCAGCTAGTAGTTCACATGAAGTCCAACAGATGTTACTGTGTTTTTCCTGAATTTTAAAATATCCTACGGTGTCTCTTTGAATTTGCAGTGGAGCCCCAGACGACTTAAGTGCTCAGTTTGAGTATTATGGGCTTGATGTTTTATCTCTGTTAACAACTCTGCAGAGCATCTGAGTGGCTCAGCAGGTTAAACTTCCGACTTTGGCTCAGGTCACGATCTCATGATTCATGGGTTTGAGCCCCTTATCGGGCTCTGTGCTGACAACTCAGAGCCTGGAACCTGCTTTGGATTCTGTCTGTCTGTCTGTCTGTCTCTCTCTCTCTCTCTCTCTCTCTCAAAAGTAAATACACAATAAAAAAATTAATTTAAAAAAAAAAAAACCTCTGCATTTCAACAGAGATGCTCATTGTTTACAAACGTACTATTGGTGTCTGCCTCATGCAATACGGTAGACTCAAGTAGGAGAGCTATCTGGAGACAGCGATTCTTTTGGTTCCTCTGATCTCACCACTCACCAGCATCCTGATCCATGAAATGATGATAAGACCCTAGTCAGATTCTACCACATTATTATTGGCTTATATAAAAGTCTAAGATCCCAGGAACAATTCTACTCACCCCAACTGACTTTTAAATTACTGACATTTTTTTTCATAATCCCAGTGTAATTTACCAATGATTTTTTTCTTTAGAAAGAGTCTCAGCAGTGGGGTGCCTGGGCGGCTCAGTCGGTTGAGCACCCAACTTCGGCTCAGGTGATGATCTCGTGGCTCATGACTTCGAGTGCTCATGACTCTGTGCTGACAGCTCAGAGCCTGGAGCCTGCTTCAGATTCTGTGTCTCCCTCTTTCTGCCCCTCCCCTGCTCATGCTGTCTCTCTCTGTCTCTCAAAAATAAATAAGCATTAAAAAAATAATAATTTAGAAAGAGTCTCAGCAGTGACAAACTTCCAACCCCGTGTAGGAATGAGCCCCCTGAAGTAGGTAAACCACAAACAACAGCCATGTGTATCTGCAGGGTAAATAGTCTGTCTCTGGCTTCTAGAATTCCACTTTCTCCTTTTGTCTACCCATCCAGTCCAGACATACAGGGTAGAGTGCAATGAGCATCATTTCTTGCTAGGATATGTGTGTCTCTGTGACTGTTTGTCCTTCAAATTTGCCCCCAATACGATTCCTCTACCAGTTCCTTGCCTAGAATCTTACTTGTTTGAATTCAAATGCCTTAGACTCTAAGTAACTTGATACAAAATTGCCTTAATCCAATGGCTCTTAATCCTTGCATGAACTTTTGTCCTGTCTTCTTCCTAAGAGAGTTTCATCCTCACACTGGTATCTGAAATGCCTATTGCGGCTCTAGGCTTCGTGGCCATGATCAATAATGCCCATAAGAAGACAAAGAAGAGATCACTTCCCAAAGCTCTCCCAGAAGAATGAGAAAGAACTTTCTCAAAAGCCCCTAGCAAACTTCTTACATCACACTCTTTTTTTCTTTTCTTTCTTTTTTTTTTTGATACAATGACTTTTCCACCCAAAACACACTAACTACATACACTCTATAAGAAGTGATATTTCAGACAGAAGGTGTTTTCCTGCTTACTAAGTGATTATTTTTTACTTGTATTAAATTGTTTTCATTCTACAATGAAGTTTTTGTTTGTTTTGTTTGTGGTTCGGGATGAAGCTCTTCATAAATTTTCGTATTAGAATTAAGACATTTTTTTTTTCACTTAACAGCTTTTTACTTAGCAGCAGATTTTTCAGAAAAAAGTGGAAGTCATTAAACAAGGGAGAGGTGTATACGCAAAGCAATTTACTTCTTAGGTGATTTGATAATTGAGATATCACCATATTTTTTCCACAGTGAAGTTAAACTGAAAGCCCATCTGCTGATGAATAGCATAACCAGATTTTAGGTTAATTAGCTCCCAAGTGCCCTGTATGTATTTATACCATCAGAAGATCAAAAGGTACACATTTGAGTGTGTCTGGAACCAGAGCTCCCTTCTACTGAAATCAAGTGTATGCATTTTCCTGAGCCCCTTCTCTGCCAAGGAGAATCAATAGTCAAAGGGTAAAGGTGTGCTTTTACAAACACATTCTGTGGAAATTTTTATACACTGCGAGTTATTACTAAAGAATGTTTTTTTGTTTTTTTTAATGTTTACTTATTTTTTTTACTTTTTTTTAACATTTACTTATTTATGAGAGACAGAGACAGAGCATGAGGGGGGAGGGGCAGAGAGAGAGGGAGACACAGAATCCGAAGCAGGCTCCAGGCTCTGAGCTGTCAGCACAGAGCCCGACGCGGGCTTGAACTCACGAACCATGAGATCATGACCCTAGCTGAAGTTGGATGCTTAACCGACTGGGCCACCCAGGCGCCCCTAATGTTTACTTATTTTTGAAAGAGAGAATGAGCGCGAGTGGGGAGGGAGAGATCACAATGAGGACAGAGGATCCAAAGCAGGCTCTGTGCTCACAGCAGAGAGCCAGATGAGGGGCGTGAACTCAAGAAACGCGAGATCATGATCTGGTTGGAAGTCAGATGCTTAACCAACTTAGCCAGCCAGGAGCCCAGCTAAAGAATGTTTTAAATATGTTTTCTTATCTTCAGTTTCTAGTGTTGATACAAATATGTTTATTTCCTTTAAAAATCATTATATTGAAACACCCTAGAACATAAGCTCCCTGAAGGAAAGCAATGCATCTTATGCAGGGAAAGCAAATCTCAGACCAAAGGAGTATAATATGCAAAGGAAAAAAAGGCACTTTTTAATTTATAATTCAACTCAATTTCTACTGTGTTTCAAGGTCCCTTCCAAAAACAACTGGCAAGAAATTTTAATTTCATTCTTGTTCCCAGGATTGTATCAGGGTTCTTTCTGGGGGATTTATTCAGTGACTAGGCATTGGAAGGAAGAGACAGATTGTGTCCCTGAGTCATCTGACTATACATTTTCACTAACATAATCACCATCCCAATCCAAGAGCTCGTAACACACTGAGGGGCACAGGAACCTTTCTGCAGAGAACGTGACGTCCCCAAGTCCCCTGGCTACTTACCCAAAAGAATGTCTTCCATCTGCTGCCGACTGATGCTTGAAAATGCCTCTGTGGAAGGTTCTCCCACAATGGCTTGAAAGAGTACATTCTGCTATAATGCAAATCTACTTAACAGAAGAAAATCTTTAAGGACACAACCATTTTCTTATGGTATGCGTTAGCGTCTGAGGCTTTTTTAAAAAGTATGTTCAGACAAGGGAAGAATACAATGTCAAGTTCCTAACGAAAAATGGAAGCTGCCCCAAGTGCTGGGTCCCTCTCATACCACACTTCTCATCCTCCTATTTTTTCATGCCTAACTTACGATTTTTATTTAAAGCCTAATAAGCTGGTAGATGGGGATTATTTCCATTTCCTATTGTCTTTTTTTTTTTTTTTTGAGAGAGAGAGAGAGAGAGAGAGCATGCATGCGTGCTGGGGATGGGGCAAAGAGAGAGAGAGAGAATCTTAAGCAGACTTCATGCTCAGCGCAGAGCCCTATTCAGGGTTTGACCCCATGACCCTGGGATCAAGACCTGAGCCTAAATCAAGAGTCAGATGCTCAACTGACTGAGCCACCCAGGCACCCCACTTCCTATTGTCTTAATGGATGTTTTCTGATGGAAAGTTCTTAACTTAGAAGCTCCTAAATTTAATTCGTGTAGCTACTTGAATATATCAATCCTTAAGAAAACCCAGGCATTCAAATAATAAACAATGACCTCCATTAATACTAATTTCAGTATGGGGTTGTTTCCAGATTTTTCCAATGTTTAGGAAAAAAAAACATTTACCCCCTTACAAAAGGGCCTTGGGGCCCTTAAGTGACTGAGCCACCCAGGTGCCCCACTAATGGGATATTTTTGACTGAAAATGGAGAGCAAGTGTCTAGAGTCCTAGCTGCAATTGGAACATAGTGGAAATCCATTTTGACTAAGTTATGAGAAAAAAACAGAACAATGTACACAAATAATTTATAAGTTTTAATACAATATTTGCATTGTCTTGCCTTTTTCAACTCATACCAGTTCCCCACATTTTTAATATACCCTGAAGACACTAATTGGGTCATGTGATTCCCCCACCATAGGTTAGTCACCCTCAAAGCAGCACTGGGCAGGAGTACATCAGCCAGAGGGTGGGCAACCTCTGAATGAGCAGCAAGGGAGATCTATACTTCCTGGAAGAACTTTAGGTACTCCTGTTGGTTTCCGTTTGTTTTCTCCTCTTGCCTCACTTTTGTAGTCCAAACAGTCTTTATGCCTTTTAAGCTGCTTGCCCATGAGCTGCAAACTAAAGTGAAGTCAATAGTTATTTATTTATAAATTCCCACTTGAATCTTGTCTCAAGTTTCTTTTTCTCAAGATCAGAGAAAAATGGGTGAAGATTGTGGAGTCATGTCAGAAAGTAACCTTGAAGGTAGCCATTCTCTGATTTAGGCTTTATTGTGGTGTTGGGCTAAACCAACTCTTGGCTGACTTAAAACCATAGGCATCATTCCCTAGTAAGGGAAAGGTTGTTGATAACCAGATTCAGATTCTTCTGCGAGGCACCCTGCATTCTAGCATTCCAGTTACATGAGAATGCGCTTACTTCATTGGGCTAGACCTATAGCTTGGGAGGGTCATTGCAATTGCTGGTCAATTAGAATTCAGATATTGCAGGAACATAAAGGCAATAGTAAAGATCAGCAAAAATTATTTTCAACAAGATGTGTAGGTCAAAGCAGGACTTTCTCTATATCATCGTTGATGAAAGGAGGGGGCACTATAGCTTGAGAATCTGTTGAAGAGAGAAAGACGTGTTCAGGTGGAATGCTGGAATGGAGAGCTATAAAATAGCAGTGTATGGGCACCAACATCAAGAATCAGTAGGCAAAGAAGAAAATGATGGATAAGCGTGACTGAGGGACTGTGGCGTCACAATATGAAAAGATGTGTCTATCCCACTTGTTCTTTCTAAGCATGCCCTGTGCCATTGGCGGTCTTCATCGGAATTTCTCTTATTAGCTGGATCCCTGATCCAGGGCTAGTCTGCCCCAGGGAACCATCTGACCAAACCAAACATAGTGAATTAACTTCTTTCCCAGTGTTCTTCACAGCGTATGACAACCTAAGTACTTACCACTTCAAATCGCGCATACCACTGTAGTAAAATCAGACTGCATAAATCCAGACTCACACAGAGACGTGGGATTTGAAGACTGGAGGAGAGTTTAGGGAAGATCTTACCCCTCAATCTAAGTGCTACGCAGAGCTTTGCTAGTAATCATATTCTTCCAGCCACCTAGGAAAAACTTTGTATTTTTCACTCTTTTTTTTCTAGGTTGCTTTCCACATTGGTTAAGTCTCAAGTCTCTTTGAATTTGACATGCCAGTATCTCTTAACTTTCGCCCTGAATCTACTCTGGCTTAATTAACTAAAGCATTTCTAGATACATGCCAGATGCATAAAAGAACGACGTCTATGGAATTAGGTAATTGGGGTCAAATCCCAACTGTCCCATTTGTTAGGTGTGTGATGTTATGGGCAGGTTTGTTCATCAAAGTTCAATTTCTTCATTTATCAAATGGTACTAACATTTTCTTACAGTGATGTTAGATAGCATATAAAAACTATTTGGGATACATTCAGTGCTAAATATATGTTAAGTATCTTCTTGAGTTTATCCTAAAATACTGCATTAATTTCATTATTTTCTTGTTTAAATAAGGCCATTATCCCCAAATACCTTGAAATAACTTCCTACCTTGCATCCTAGGTCTCCCACAAAATGTCCCCCACTTACTCTTCCAGTTAGGGTAAACTCCCTTTATTAAAGTCCCAGACCAGCCAGCCTTTAGCTAGAGCCAAGATAAGGTTCTTACTATCTTCTGTGTTCAACAGTCTTAATGTGTGAAAGCTCAATTTTTTTTTTTTATTCCCAGGAGAAAACTTTATTTCTCCCCTTCCCCACTGCTTCTTGACTAAAACTCCTCTAAACATTTTAGACTCAAGAAGAGTCTTTCTTTAGGGGCGCCTGGGTGTCTTCATTGGTTAAGCGTTGGACTTCATCTCAGGTCACGATCTCATGGTTCACAAATTCGAGCCCTGCATTGGGCTCTGTGCTGACAGCTCAGAACCTAGGGCCTACTTTGGATTCTGTGTCTCCCTCTCTCTCTGTCCCTCCCCAACTCGTATTGTGTCTCTCTCTCTCAAAAATATAAAAAAAAACGTTAAAATTTTTAAAAGAATAATATTTCTTTAGTAATTAAGTTTCTAGTATCATAATCATATAATTATATTCACTTTATTTATCTATTTGAAAATTTCTCCCACTCACCTCCAGTTCAAGCCTCACTAAAAATAAAATATAAAAATTAAATACGGAAGGGGGAAACCCAATCATACTGTCTGAACTTTAGGAAAGTCTGAATAGCTAGTCCCGAGTCACTCCTCAGCATCAGAGAGCACTAGAGCATTCTGGGAAGAGATGTAAGATATACTTCACATTCTGTCAATTATGATACAATTGTGTCAGTTCCAGGAGAGAAAACCCACACTGATACCTAATGGAGCCCACCAGAGATTTCCAGTTCAAGAGGGAGCCCACTGTTTCCCAAGTGCAGCCTTTTTTGTCCACTGGAAGTTGAATATGAGGATCTCCAGGGCTATTAGATGATGTGAAAATGTGGCCGGAGCACTCACAGTACTACAGCAACCCAAGTTAAGAATTATGGGACATGTAGACTCATAAATTAGGAAGTGGAAGATACCTGATACATCATAGTTTAAAATTCTAGGTCACTCTACAATAGAAGAAGCAAGTCAACCACATCCAAATTTAAATTTTAATATTTCTGTACTGTTTCAGCAACACTAGTTCAAAAGTTTTCAACTCTTGCCCAAATACTAATGGTACCTCCACATTCACAGACTCCAAATATCTTCCATAAAGGAGATCTATGAACTTTTTACTCTAAAAGAACTTGAAAGGAACAATAAAAGGCAATCTTATGAAAGATCAAAGCAGTGCTCCAGACATTGCCCACAAAGACTCTTCCTCAAATTCAGTAAAAAAAATTACCATTCCTCTACCTGGAGCTTCCATGATACCAAACACTCAGTGGTAAGACGTGATTTGCCTCGTCCCTAGCAAATGGGTCAATTCTAGATAATTAACTGTTATGTTTTATGCTTGATGTCCTTGTGTTATACAGCTAGTTTCTAATATCCCCCCAGAGAAGCCCTGAGGAATACAACTTAAAAAAAAAGGCAATTATTGTTTACTCTATTCATTGACATAAGTTTAGTCTAAATCAAAAAGGAAAAATTATTATGTAGCATGTCACATTTTCATTTCTTTCTCCCCTCAGAAGGAGTGCATTAGCTTAGACATCATGTATTTCAAAGAGTAAATACTCAGACTACTAAGTTTGGTTTATCATCTCTGATTTAGAAAACAATATTTGGATTATAAATATCTGTTTATTCATCTGAATCTCTGAAACTTTCTAACTTTATTCACTTACATCCTAAACTGTAATGTTTGGGGGACTGTTCCTGTTATCTACTGTTATATAATAAACCACTCCAAAATTTAGTAACTTAAAATAACAACCATGGTTATTGTCTCATAATGTCATGTGTCAAGAATTTGAACAGGGTTCCTCTGGGCCATTTTCTTGTTCTCTGTGCCATCAATTGAAGTCTTGCTGCTATCAGCTGGTGGATGAGTTGATCTGGATAATTCAAACTGGCCTCTCATTTGTCTGGTGTCTTGGAGAGGATGGCTGGAAGGCTTAGCTCAGCTAATACCATCCCCTGGAATGCCTACAAATGGCTACTCGGCATGGTGGTCTGAGTAGCAGGACTTCTTTGAGGGTATCTCAAGGCTCTCAAGTAATTGTTAAAACAGGCATGAGAAAAATCACATGGCTTCTTGTGACCGGACCTCAGAAGTCTCAGAGAGCAAGTGCCATCTCATTATATTGTTCAAGCAGGTCTCTATGGCTAGCCCAGTTTCAAGGGGAAGGAAATGAGACTCCATCTTGAAAAGGGTAGAAATCCAAAGAGTTTATGAACATTTTTGGTCTGTCATAGGGACTTGTCTTGATTTACTGAACCCCTTTACATTTATTGAACACGTATTTATTAAATCCACCTTAATGTGTTCCAGACAGTGCTCAGCAATGGAGATAGGGAAGTTGAACAGCTACAATGAAAAGCCCTGCTCTCCCATTGCTCCCATTTACATCCTTTATACCCCAGCACCAAGCACAATGCGTGGAGTATTGCAGACACCCAGTAGATCTCTGAGGAGCTTAACAGGTGGGTTTGGAGAGGTTGGAGGGATGCACACTCACTCCTTTCAGAAGTGTTGAGAGTGAAGTGGCTGAGCGGAAAGAAGTAGCACTACTTTACCATTTTGGCTGTTTTCAGGAAACATATCTTCTAGTGTCTTTAATGAGCGTGCCTGACATTGCAACTTGACCAGGTCCAAGCTGAGAGTTTGCCAGTGCAAATCTCTCATCCATTTTGGTGTAATGGATACCCTAGAAACATTTTTGTGGTTTTTTTTAGTTTATTGATTTTGAGAGAGAGAGTGTGGGTGAGCACAGGGGCAGGGCAGAGAGAGTTGGAGAGAGAGAATCCCAAGCAGGCTGTCCGTGCAGAGCCTGACATGGGGCTTGAGCCAAGATCAAGAGTCAAGACACTTTAACCAACTGAGCCACCAGGTGCTTTAGACTGAAGAAACAATATTTAGCTTAAAGATCTACTTTCTTATTTTTTCCAAGGCTTCAGTGCCTTTGTTTTATTGATTAAGCCTGGAATGTTTGTAGAACTTTCCATCTTCAGTACAAAAACTCACCAGAATGTTAAATCATAATGATAGCACTGTTATATACCTCTGAGAATAAGTTGTGCTCATATAGCCTATTTAGAGTATTCTTGGACCTTTATTTGTTTTCTTTTTGGGAGGCTTGTCTTAGAATGACTTGAGGGAATTACTAAATCATGGAGAATAACTTACCAGTTTAGTTTCCTTCCATATTTTCTGATGGCGTTATATATTTCAGTGTTGATGCATTCCCAAAAATGAAATCAATTGCTCTGACAACATGGACTCAAGACACATTTCATAAAGCATGATGGAATGTTTAATATAATATAAAGATAGTACACTTAAGTTTTTCATAAAAGTCACATCATCTTTATAAAAGATTATTTTAAGCAAAACTCTTTCAAAGGAATTTGAAGGAGCAAACTTTATTATTATTATTATTATTATTATTACAGTAAGGTTTCTTCATATAGGCATTTTTTTTCTGTATAGTGAGCTGTCACCACAAAAGGGAGTATCAGTGGAGGGGAATCCAGCTCCCCCATCTACACAATTTAAGATAACCTTACAAATAATAAGGCATGTTGACAAGGTCCTGTATATACACTATTTCTTCTTAAGTTGCTAGTAGATGTTGTCTGGTATGATAGACCTTAACATGTCTTTTTGACTTTGTTTTTCTTCACAAAACCATATGACTCTGACAAAATGAATCCTCCTAAGAACAGGTTTTGAAAATTTAAATAATATGCCAAGAAAGGTACATCACCTAAGAGAAAAATAATATTTTATTTCTAAAAATTCTCCTTAGAGAATACAGAGAGAAAAATCTGGTGCTGAAAGCGAGCTCTGCAAAAATCCATGTTCAAAGAGCTTTGATTTATAAAGGGGTAAGAACAAGATTGCTTCAGAGCCATTCAGACCTGTAGTAAATGAAAGTGTGTGTGTGTGTGTGTGTGTGTGTGTGTGTGTGTGTGTGTATATATTTCTATTTAACAATTCTATTTCACTTCTTTTTATCACCTTTATGGAAATATTTTTACAGACAGTTAATAGAGAACTTCAAAGAAGAAAAAGTGGTCAGTTTCAGAAGTTATGATTAACTAGAACTAAGTGTAATGAAACAAAATAATATAATATTATACTGTCATCTATAACCTGTAGTTCTTTGTGGCTAAAATAGAATGGAAGTAATACGAAGTTCTGTTCATTTAATTTCAGTTTCGTTTTATAGGTATGCAGACCTAGAAGTCTCATGTAAATATTATAAAAGTTATTAGATTAATTCTCCCTGGACACTTGACATGAATATTATAGATGATAAGAGACAAAATGAATGAATTTGGACATTTGTTTGTGAAGAATTAAAATAAATGTTCATCTTTACATAGATACAAATATTAAGATCTTGTCATGCATAGACACTTTCTGAAAGAATCAATAAAGGATGTTCATCAGCAGAAAGAAAACTGAACAGAAAGGAGTTAAGTAAAACACAATGTATAACCACAAAACCCGTTAAAAATGTGTTGGTAAATGTAATCAAACATTTGCTGTAGGGAACAAACATGTTTATACCTAAAAAATGTGGAAAAGGTCTAAAGAATATGAACTGGGGTGTTGTTTAGTGGGTAGTTGAAACATGAGACATATATTAGTTAGAAGGATGCAAATACTGAATAATTTTGGACTTTGTTAGAAAACTTAGTAGCTGTGGGCACCTGGGTGGCCCAGTCACTTAAGCATCCAACTCTTTCTTGATTTTGGCTCAGGTCATGATCTCACAGTTTGTGAGATCGAGCCCTGCATCAGGCTCTGTGCTGACAACATGGAGTCTGCTTGGGATCCTTCCTCTCTCTCTCTCTTTCTCTCTCTCTCTCTCTGTCTCTCCCCACCTCAAAATAAATAAATAAACTTAAAAAAACCCAAAAATTTAATAACTAATAGTATATGTTAAAAAATTAGAGTAAACATTAAAATATAAATTAAATATCTTATTTCCAAAGTCGGAAAAGATTGAAAAGGAAAAAAATTATCAAGCCAATTTAACTGTGAAAAAAGAAAAGAATTATCATAAACATAATATATGTTATTATATATTATATTATAATAGTAATATTTTATATTATTATTGTATTATTAATTGATATAGTTATATTTTATAATAATATTATTCTTTAAAATATTAAATTATAGAAATAAATTCAAATATGCATCAGTATTCTCAATGTACTTAAAATAGAATAAACTCACTAACTTAAAAAAAATGGGATAAAGATTGTGAGATTCATTTTTTTAATCTGGTTAAATTTTTTATAAGAATTTTTCATAAAATAACAATACTAAAGTTAATAAAAAGATAGGATAAGTTATAGAAGATAAATATCAACCAAAAGGAGATTTATGTAATGGTAAGAACTTCAGACAAAGTAGAATTTAAGAAAAAAAGCCGTAAGGATAAAATATGACAGTACCTAATTTAAAGAGAATAGTCTACCAGAAAGATGTAACTATTGTGAGTTTGTGTAAACCTAACGAATTGGTTTGAAATGTAATTTCATAATGTTAAGGAAAAATAGATAAATTTGCAGTAATATGCCTCTTCCAAAAATTGATAGACAAAGCAAAAAAACAAATAAGGTATAGTTCACAACAACCTAATTGATATATTTCATCTAATGGATGTGTATGGCACATTGTAGCCTACAAATAAAAAATATATTTGTTGTTTTCAAACACATACAAACAATTGAAAAACAGGAAGATAAAGCAAGTCTTATGTCCGCAGAATCACTATCATATAGATCACATCCTCTTAATTTCAGGATCAAAACAATGGAAATAGTGGGGTTGCCACATAAAATACGTGACCCTCAGCGCAACCTGACTTTAGCAAGAACTAACTTTTAGTATCAGCAAATTCCATACAATATTTAAGATATGCTTATTTAAAGAATGTTTTGCTGTATGTGTGAAATTCAGATTTCACTGAGCATCCTGTATTTTTATTTTCTAAGTCTGGCAATCCTGATTTCTGTATTTAAAAAATACAGAAAATCAAAGCAAAGTGAAAAGGAGATTAATTTTGTCAATAAGAAGATTACTCCAAATTAGTACATAGGGCCAAACGAAGATTACAAGGAAAAGCATTAAATATCTGGAGGAAAAGGACATAGGAAAAAAGAAAGAAGGGAAGATTCACCCTACGAGACATGCGCACCATTGTAAGGCTATGTTTTTGTTTGTTTGGGTTTGTTTGTTTTAAACATGGTGGTGTTGTTTTAGAAACAGACACATAGGGAAGTGGAACAGAGTTGACAGAGTTGTACTGTTTTGTGGAAGTTTGACATTTGACAAACGTGGTGTCACAAGTCAGAAGGCAACAGATGAGTTAGTCAGTAAAACTTATTATAACATTGTACTCTCCAAATGGAAAATAAAGTTAGATTATTTCCCAAGGCTACATGAATTTTCTTTTTAGAAGTATCGAAAACAAAAAAAAAAATAAAATTTTGGAAGAATGTATAGAATGTCTGTTTGAACTCAGGTTGGAGAACAATTGTCTTGTACAAAGCACAAAAAGTATTTTAAAAAGAAATATTGATAACATCGTCTACATCTACATGAAAAAAAGTCTAGAAAAACAGATCAGTCACAGAGAAAATGATCAGCAAGGGAATGATCTAGAGAGATAAAGAACTACAAATAAGCAAGAGAAAAAACAAAAAATTCAATGAAAAACTGGGCATATCAAAAAACAATTTATAGGAAGGGAACTTCAATTGTCAGTAACTATAAAAATATTTTTCGTGGCATCTGGATCGCTCAATCAGTTAAGTGTCCGACTTCGGCTCAGGTCATGATCTGACAGTTTGTGAGTTCAAGGCCTGCGTTGAGCTCTGTGCTAACAGCTTGGGGCCTGGAGCCTGCTTCAGATTCTGTGTCTCCCTGTCTCTCTTACCGTCCCCTGCTTGTGCTGTGTCTCTCTCTCTCAAAAAATAAACATTGAAAAGATCTTTTTCAATCTTGCTAATAATTAAGCAAATGCAAGATAACAACTATCAGATAGGGAAAAAAAATTAATAAAATTTTACAAGTAACACATCTTGTCTCATCTCAGATCAATCCTAACTCTAACACTTAGTAGTTGTCTGATTATAGCAAATCACTTAACCTTTCTATTTTTGTTTTCTCTTCAAATGGGAACATTACCTGTGTCAGAGAATTGTTATGATAATTAAATAAATGAGTTAATACTTTCAAGGCTCTTAGAACGGAGCCTGCCTACTACTAGCATTATATAACTTTTTATTAAAATAACTTTTTTAATGCTTATTATTTATTTTTGAGAGAGACAGAGTGCAAGCGGGGGAGGAGCAGAGAGAGGGAGACACAGGATCCCAAGCAGGCTCCAGGCTCTGAGCTGTCATCACAGAGCCTGACGCTGGGCTTGAACTCACAAACCGGGAGGTCATGACCTGAGTTGAAGTTGGACGCTTAACCAACTGAGCCACCCAGGTGCCCCAACTTCTTATTAAATTAGAGAAATATTGGCAAGGATATGGAAAAACAGGAATTCTTCTTGTTTTGTTGGTTTTTTGTTTTGTTTTGTTTTGTTTTGTTTTGTTTTGTTTTTTCAAGTTCTTATTTTAATTCCAGTTAGTTTACATACAGTGTTATATTCATTTCAGTAATTTAATACTTCCGGATGTCACCCTGTGCTCATAATGACAAGCACTCTCCTTAATCCCCATCACCTATTTAATCCATCCTCCTCCCTCTGCTCCCTTCTGGTAACCTGCAGATTCTTCTCTATAATTGAGTCTCTTTGTTCGATTTGTTTCTTAAATTCCACATAGGAGTGAAATCATATGGCATTTGTTTTTCTCGCTTATTTTTGACTTATTTCTCTTAGAATTAATACTCTCCAGCTCCATGCATATCATTGCAAATGCAAGATTTCATTATTTTTTTATGGCTGAATAATGTTCTGAGTGTGTGTGTGTGTGTGTGTGTGTGTGTGTGTGTCTCACATCTTCTTTAACCATTCATCAGTAGATGGACACTTGAGCTGCTTCTGTATCTTGACTATCGTAAATAATGCTGCTATAAACATCAGGGCACATGTAGTCCTTTGAATTAGAGTTCTTGTATTCTTTGGGTAAATACCCATTAGTGTGATGTAGGATCTTAAGGTAGTTCTAATTTTAACTCTTTGAGGAAACTCCGTACTGTTTTCCAGAGTGGCTACACCAGTTTGCATTCTAACCAACAGTACATGAGTGTTCCTTTCTCTCCACATCCTTGCCAACCCCTGTTGTTTCTGTTGTTGATTTTAGTCCTGCTGACAGGTATGAGGTAATATCTCATTGTAGTTTTGATTTGCGTTTCCCTGATGATAAGTGATGATGAGCATCTCTTCATGTGTCTGTTGGCCATCTAGATGTCTGCTTTAGAGAAATGGCTCTTTGTGTCTTCTGCCCATTTTTAACAGGATTATTTGTTTTTTAGGTGTTTAGTTATATAAGTTCTTTATATATTTTGGATACTAGCCCTTTATCAGATACGTCATTTGAAAACATCTTCTCCCATTCAGTAGGTTGGCTTTTAGTTTTGTTGGTTGGGAAAGCAGGAATTCTTGATTCCTGTGTAAGCAGAAGAGTATATTGGAGCCCCTACATTGGAAAACAACTTGGCAATGTTTAGTAAAGGTTGAAATGTATATAATTCAAACTTTAAACAAGCAGAATGCAATTGTAAAATAACTATGTTTTTCTTCTTGTGACAAGTTCCATTACTCAGCCACACATTCCTGGTGAATCTCAAGTCCTCTACTTACTTTAAGACACAATTGCGTTTCAGTATTCAATACTTGAATACTGCATACTTTCTACAAATTGTAGTTAAAAGTTGTTTCTCTCTGTTCCCCAGCGCCAGCCTATGGGAGGGGAGGAGTCAGCAATGGAAAAGGAAGAACATGATCCTTAGCTTTTTTTTTTTCTTTGTTATACCTCCACCCCCAACATTCTAATGGCAGTGTTTGATTTCTGGGAAATAGTTTTGTGGTGTTGAGGCTGGGAGGAAGAAGGTGTGTCAGTTTGGGTCCTATGGGAAACAGACCCCAAGTGTAGAAGATTTATTAGGGATAACACCTGTGAAAGATAAAGAGAGAAAGAAGGGGTAGGCAGAGAGAGAGTTCAGACTTTGATCAGAATTATAAAAGGAGATGGGGCAGAAAAGAAGATCGCAAAGGAAGAGACTCAGACTGTGGTGTAAATCTGAAAACATCTTGGCACGCCCAGTGGAATGTTCTGGCAAAAACACTGGCCATTGATGAGTTCCTCATTGGGCAGAAATGGCCAGGCCAAAGCAACTCTCTGGCTCAAATGCCGTGGGAAATCCTGAAGATGGAGCCGCTCAAGGCTGCCCTCTCACTGCACTTCTCACGGCAAGTCCTCTCTGCAAAAGAGATTTGAGCACAGTTCCACTGGGGCCCCGCACAAGGGTCGGATTGGTCTTACTTGGCTAGTACTATCATGAGTTTCCATCAGTGCTGTCTAGTCGGGACAGGCAAGGAAAGCCAATTCTGCCTTTCACGGGTGCTTTTGTGAGCTCATCCAAGCCTCTCATGACAGTATTGCTCATCAGCAAATCTGTCGTCTTGGGACTTCTGCCTACAGTGAGATAGTAAAAGTTCCATTTTAGCATCCTGTTACATCTGTTTCTTACACCTGGCGATTCAACTTCTTGGTATGCCCAAGAGGGTTCATTCATGCATTGCTTGTAATATTGAAAAAACAGAAATAATCGAAGTATCTATGAATATAAGAGTGAATAAATAAATTTATACGATAGAACAGTATGTAGCAGTGGTTCTCAAACTTTAGCATCAGAACCACCGGGAGGGCTTATCAGAACATAAATGGCTGGGACCTGCCCCCTAGAGTGCCTGATTCAATGGGAATGGAATGGGGCCTGAGAATCTGCATTTCTAACAAGTTCCCAGTGACACCCGCTGGTTCGGCATCCACATTTTGAGAGCCACTGTTACATGGCAGTAGAAATGACAAAATTAAATCTGTCTATAACATTATGAATAAATATTCAAACAACGTAGCAAAGTTGCAGAATCATGCACATGATCTCATACCAGTTATATAAAGTTTAAAAACAAAATAGTACAAAACAGTCCTATGTGCACACAAATTGCAGTAAAATATAAAACACAATCAGGAAGGACACGTGCCAACTTCATGGGACTGGTTATCTGAAGGAGAAAGGGGTATTGGATTGGAGACAAGTTGAAAAATATCTAAAGCTGATATGGGAAAGGTGAACATTTGCTAATACTGGGTTGTTATAGTCCTTCTCTGTGGTTTTCTCCACATTTGAAATGATTCATTAAAAATAACTGAAAATACCTTTCTGAAAGAGAACAGATTTTATCATAATTTATTATTTATTAATGTTCAAAAGGAATTTAAGGGAGCTGCTACATTAACAGAAATTTACATTTGATCTGTAAACAGCAAAGACTATTATATTTTGTAAAGTAAATCATTATAGATGATATGGAATCTTGTCCAAATTGAAGGTAAAATGAATAAAATCGCCCTAATTGACAGTTTCTTTCTTCTAAAATTTATTTACCACCATATTTAAGAAATTGAAAGTAATGATGGTATGACCATTATCGTTAATAGTTATGGCTAGTTATGACTAGTTATTCTTTGGGGGCAGTTCCATGGAGATAGTGGAGGAAGGCAGCAAGTATCACAGGTAGATTGAAGATTTCATTATTCATAGAGAGATAAGCTTAAAGAGTCTTTTAAAATATGAAATTGTTTGTGGGTGCCTTACATCTTTCATCTTAATGGCCCAATTGACTGAATGAAAACACTAGACAGCAAATAAGTCAAACTTGAAATCCTGTGTTCTGTTCAGCTGCATGCTGTCCCTACTAGGTGTGTAGAGAGCAGATAGGGTTTTTTGTTTTAAAACTTCATTAGATCCTTTCCTTAATGTTGTAAATGGAAAAAAAAGTGTTTTAAGGGGATCAAACCTCTGAAGCAATGAGTGAATCTGCCAGTTTTACTAATGATACTGAAGATTTTAATATTTCTTTAAAAGGGGTTGGACATGCAAACTCAGACCACGTACGCTGTATCTTAGGAGACTAATCTAAATCAATACAGTAATTATTGGCTGACATTCGTAACACTACATGCATATTCCATTATTCGTAGTCATTTTAAAAGATAAGTAAGAACTTATTAATTTTCTCAGTTACAACTGTATCTATTGCATTGTGCCAATCTAGTTTGAGAATACGGTTTAGTGAACTTGTTCTAAGCTGGTAGCATCAGTGGTTTACCACAATGTGCTTAGTCATTTCTATCAAACAATTTTTGTTTACTGGCATCCTCGAGTCCTGGTTGATCAGAGATTTTGCAGTGTTAGGGATCTACTCTTCCCACAGAAAAGAGAAAAAAAATCTCATTAGACATGGCATTTTAATTAAAAGCTATTAAGCACCAATTCCTTCTAACTGAAGTAATAATTTTCAGAAAAAAAAATCTTTATTAAAGGATGGGTTCTTAGCTTGAAATGGAGCCAAGTTCAGCTACTCGTGATAAAAATCACGATTAACCTCATTAAAGACCGCTTACCTCCATGTTGTATTCTAAATCAATGCTACAAGTTGATTTTATTTTGTTTTAAACAACTGTGATACTGCTGGCAACATTCAGCAACCAAATTTTTTCAGGGGTTTTTCCTATTAATCATCATCCCCTCTTTTTTTTTTTTTTTCCATCCAGAAACTAGTGGGATATTTCTATTGCTTTTCTTGTCATCCCAGCGTTCAAACTCAGCAGAAAGCAAGGCATGTCCACCATGGAGTATTTAACTCAAGCTGGGAATGAAGTGTGGGGCGGGGGAGAGGAATTTGGGTTGAAAGTAAAAACGTGGAACTCCTTCAATTGTTTGCATGTTCAACATCTCCATTAATTAAAATCATCCTGTTTCTGATTAATTCATTTCTTTGTTGCAAGTGGCAGAGATATTACCAGACAGAAACTGGTGTAAATCCCATGCAAATGATTTTTATTGAACATGTCCTGCGCACATTTTAGGGACTGTATTCTACCTAAATAATGCAGGAGCATGTGATGGCTGCCAAACCCCACACAATGTTGAAACCCCAGTCAGTGTTTTATCTTTAAAGAGAGAATTCTTCGTCCTTCTGGCAGCTGATGAGTTCAGATAGAAAACATGCCAGCAGTGTGGACGGATGCATTATCACACGCACACCCCTGCCTCATCATATGCCATAACATTGGCACGCAGAGCCCAGAGCTCTTTAAGAACAAGAAGAGGCTCATAAATAATGGTTGAATCACACAAGGGATAATTAAATGAGACAACTGAATGCCAATAGACTCCCCAGCAGAAAATACTCTTCAGTGAAGATCATTCCTGCCTCGTCTTTCTTTCTATCTTTCTATCTTTCTTTCTTTCTGATCTTTCTCAGTTTTAGTTCTGACTAACAGTTCATTACCATAGATAGTTCTCAAATGGGAGGGTTTTAAAAAATTGTCAAACTCTGCAAAACATTTTGAGACACTTTCCTATTTGAGAACGTTTCTTCAATGTATATAAACATATAGATATATTCTTAGTTTTAAATATTTTAGCTTTAATCTCAGCATTATAATGGCATATACCCGTTTGACAAACCAACCACAGAAAACACTCCTGAAAAGCAAAAGGAGAAAATTCCATACTGTGCAAAATCTCACCTCGCCGAGTTGTGCATCCCACAATGTGAGTGGAATTCATTCATTCTTTTCATTTAGGATAAATACACATCAATGTTATAGCTGCCTACTCATTCTTAAAAAATGAGATTCACAATGAATTTCAATGTTTCTCCACCAACCTCCTCCGAATTCTTTTTCAGAAATGCTTAATGTTTCTGGCTTGACAGCTTTGTGCTCAAGGTTGACAGGATATTTTTAGTATCCCAAGTATTTTAAAGGCTCGAAAAAATCTAGTTCTGGTTTGCTTGTTTATGAAATACATTTAGCAGACAATTACAGTTGGTTTAATATGCATTCATTGCTGTCTGAGGGGAGGGGGGGAAATGCCTTCAGCTTTTTTAGAAAAGTGAAGAGAAGTATGTATTGTCTCACACTGAAGCCACTTTGAATGGGGCACGTTCACTCATCACTGAGGATGGTGCATTCTGGCAACAGTAAAAGACAGAAGCTCTAGAAGGAGGCAAAAGTAGCCTAGCTTTACTTCGTGGTCAATACAGGGACTTTGGGGTTTCCATCCTGACCTATTTTAATTGCGTAGTCACAAGGCAACCCCGCACAATGGTGCAAAGTTCCTCACTTCCAGGCAGGGCTCTGAAAAGTTAGGTGAAAATCTACTTTCTGATGCCAGTCGATACTTACTTAGTACCTGTAATGTGCCAGGCCCTGCGGTTGGTTCTGGAGCTAAAATAGTAAATAAAATGAAGTTGGTCCCTTCCCTCTTGGTGATTACTCTCCAGCAAAGAGAACAGACGTAAGGAAATAATTAAAAGATCAATGAGATCCCTGACATGACACAGCGTCACTGAGGCTTCACTCTAGCCTGAAATACAGAACATAAATCTAACTACGAGGAAACATCAGACAAAAACCAAAAGGGCATCAGTTCTGTTCAAAAGAGAAGACATGACTCTATTCTTTAAAAATGTATCGATTTATTAATAGACAAAAGACGAGTTGTGGAAGTTTTCTGAATTAAAGAAGACTAAAGAAGTGAGGAGACGAATCTGAGCTACATCCTGTCCCCGTGGGTGGATTAACAAAAATGGCACATAGACAGTAATTAGATAAAAGGAATGCATCAATGATAAGATTGCTGAAGCTCACAATTCTGTCTATTGTGCTTATGAAAGAGAATATCCCCATTCTTAGGAAATATATTCTAAAGTATTTAGGGATAAAAAGCTATGATGTATGTAACTTACACTCAGATGGTTCAGAAAAATAATATTATGTGTGAGTGTGAGGGACCTGCAAATGACAAAGATAATGGAACAAAATATTGACAGTAGGTGAATCTGGGTAAAGAATGTTCTACTTACTCTTCTCGCAACTTCTCTAAGTTTAAAATTATATACTTTTACTGCAAAAGTGTCTTTTAAAGATGTTTGCTGCAAAGGAGTTGTACAGGATGCTATGGGGCCTGTGCAGGGGAATATAGCCTCGTCTCTAAGGGGGCTTGCATCAGAAAGTAGCATTTAGGATGATTCCTGAAAAGCACTAAGATGATTCCTGAGAGAAAAAAAGGAGCTCAGGTGAAATACAGAGTGTGAGGTGTTAGGAAATCCTTCAGGACGCAAACACTTACGAAGGCCTTGAGGTAGTTAAGTGGTCAAAACCTGTGAAATCCGACATAGCTAGAGTACAGAGGAGGCAGGGAGGTGGCTGAGAGGAGAATGGAAGAGGTGAGGTGGTAGGGACCTGGTTATATAGGGTTTCATAAACCAAGTCATAAGAACTGGTAAGTCCAGAAATGGCACGATATATAGTGTAATGTAGGGGTGCCTGGGTGGCTCAGTCCAATAAGTGTTGGACTCTTGATTTCAGCTCAAGTCATGATCTCACAGTTCATGAGTTCGAGCCCCACATCAGGCTCCCCACTATCAGTCCTGGGCCTGCTTGGGATTCTGTCTCTCCCTCTCTCTGTCCCTCCCATGCTCACGAGCATGTGTGCATTCTCTCTCTCTCTCTCTCTCTCTCTCTCTCTCTCTCTCTCTCTCTCAAAATAAAGAAATAAAACTTAAAAAAATAATGTAATGTATTTCAAGGCTAAGGAGAGAAACCAAACAATCCTTCTAGCATAATAAAGAATAGGAAAGGTAATGATCTTCATAGGGTAAAGATTTGTTTTAGTGGTCCACTATGAGACCCCAAATGGTGAGAGCCCATGCACACTCCCTTTCTTTCTCAAGAGCCAAAGGACTTAACTCTATTCCCACCCATCTTTCAGTGAAATCTACATTAAGAAGAGTCCCCACGCCCAAGGATGGTTGGAAGGGTCATGGGAAGAAGGGATGCTAACCAGTGGTTGTTGAAAGCAACTGACAAAGGAGAAAGAGAGGGGGACAGGAAGAAGCGATCGGAAAGATGTTCTCAGCAAACCTCCACAGGATGTCCTCAGAGAAAAAAGAGGTTTAAGGTCACAAGCCTAGGCATCTGTCTTAGAGAAAAGTCACAGAGAATAATGAAACCCTCTCTTAAATTTCTGTGACTCTATTTAAATTTGACGGTATCACTTGAATTTCAAGTGAGGGGCTGGCTGAAGCCTTCTGTAGTGTTCCTGTTTGTTTCACCACCTAGAAGACCTCTTTAGGTATCACCTCTTCATCCTTGATAACAGGCTACATGTATTTTGCAAAGATATCTTGATCGTAGTGAGGAAAATGATTGTGGTGTGGACTAGGGGGATAAAGAGGAAGAATGGCTTTAGAAGGTTGCTGAATTATCCAGATAACAATTATCCACGAATACCAAAGTTACACCCATGGAGGTGATGTCATTCCACTGTGAGTATTTGGTAAGCCTTACACATTGAAAAACTTTGGTGAAAAAATTGTTTTCACATTTTGAATTTGCACAAAATCAGGTATGCTTGTTGATTAACAATCTAGCCTTTTGGAATTTAAGCTGCTAAGTTTACCTAGGTACAATGTTATACAGGTAAACTGGATCCCAAGAGCATTCTGCTAACTAAGATTCCACTTCTATCTAAAGCAAATTGGACAGCCTGAACTATCCAAGCAACTTTCCTATCAATCACAGAGCCTCCTAGAACCTATGTTGTACACATGTTCCTTGTCCTTAAGCATACAGAAGGGACCTCAAGACGGAGAAGCTGACACAAAACATCTAAGAGCTGAGATGACCCTGACATCTTTTAAATTTGCTTTGTATTCCTCCAGGTACTGGCTCTCAATGAAGCTCATGAAACTCAAAATGTATGCTAGATTTCTAGTCCCTTTCTTTGATTTTTAGTAGACTTAATAAGGTGTCATGTTTACTTATTTGTCAGCAATAAAAATAAATTCTTTTTAAAATGGTAAGTTTTGGTTTATAAAACCAAAGAAACTATACCTCTTTGTGAAGTCAAAATAATGCTTAAGTCATAAGTAAATGCAAGTTCTCGGTATTCTCAGAAGCTGAATCTAGGAATTTTATTAGTGTTTGTACAGTTATTCTCATTAAAAGTATGCAATATTAGCATAATTGGGAGAAAATTCATTTCATATGTGATTCCCTAAGACTCATTCGCTTATTTTTAATTAGCATGGGGAGCTTAAACAAACACATAAATTATCAGTGAATCTTTACATTATGTCTGAAATTCATCCAGTTGCTTTTCCTAAAAAAACACCACAGATGCATTAAATAAGAAAAAGGCAGGTCAGAACCTAGAGGTCAAGGATTTCCTCTAAAATAATTGAAACGCCTACAAATTGTTCGTTTCATCCTCCCATGTTGCCATTGAGATAGAGATAAGTGTGATAACTTTGATTGTAACGATAGAAGCCACAATGTGATAGAGAAATGGGGAGCAGGATAACAGAACCATCACTGAAGAAAGGGCAAAGCCCAATTCTACACATTTTCTTCTGCAATTTCTATCCACTGAACTCTGATAACACTCATCAGTCTTATAACTGACTTCTGCCTTGTCTCCAAGGAAGACAACACCCATTACATGAGGGTTAATCAACTCCCCACACCCCACCCCCAGTGGTCACCAGACTAGTTCTTCCTTTCCCTTGGGAACTCAAGCTATGCCATCTGACTCCTCCTGAGAGCCTGCCTCTACCTTGTGTGACCTAGATAATCTGAAGCTGGTCAGCAACTCTAGGTTAGGCAGGAAGGGGCTAGACTGCTGAGGCTATACTACCTGTAGCTGTGGGAATCTGCATTTTGAGAAAAAACAAAATAGCTTAAGTTGGTTTTAGCAATTAAGACAATTTACTGCTTCACTTAGCTCAATGTTTTTTGCAGGGAGTTTGGCTTCTGTTAATGTAGATTTGAGAACTGCTTGTCTGTATCTTCTGCTCTGCGTTCTGTGACTATGAGTCCACTCTCAGATTCCATAGAGTATTTCCATAGCTCAGGGGTCTTGCCATTATTTCACATAAAGATGGCTCTATTAATGTGCTGGGGCTGCCATAACATAGTACCAAAGACTGGGTGAGTTAAACAACAGAAATGTATTTCCTCACAGTTCTGGACACTGGAAGTCTGAGATCAAAGGGTCAGCTGGGGGTTGGTTTCTCCTGAGGCCTCTCTCCTTTGCTTATAGATGGCCATCTTTTCCTTTTGTCTTCACATGGCCTTTTCTCTGTGTGTCTGTGTCTTAATCGTCTCCTTTATAGGATACCAGCCCCATTGGATCAGCGCCTACATATATGACCTCATTTCACCTTAATCACCTCTTTAAAGGTGTTATCTCCAAATACAGCCACATTCTGAGTTATCACTACTAGGGGTTAAGACTTAAATGTATAAATTGGAGGGAAGAAGGGAGGGACACAATTCAACTCATAACAACAGTACTTGCTGGGTAGTCAGCTGGTGAACTTACCAGGCACATAGTATGAAGTTCCTGAGAGACAGTCATGGTTTTCTGTGATACTTCCTGTGAAAGAGAAAGCTTTACTTTTGCAAAAGCCTCAGTACAAATACAGTCACTGATCTCTTTGATGGCTTGGGATGACAGGCCTTCTCGAAGCACTCATCCCGGTCAGAGGTGAGATTAGGCTGGCACCCAGGCACACCCTCAGAGCTGAGGAGGCGCTCCACATCTCATGGAGGAGAATAGGAAAGTGGAAATCTGAATTCAAATTTGAATTTGAGAAGGGAAATTGGGGATATGGTTAGGAAGGAGCAAAGATATTAGAAAACTCTAAACAAAACACATGCACCACATTAATTCAATATAAAAAAGTGGCAAAATCCCTCAGGCAATAGAAACAGAAAATCACTGTATTGCATCCACCAAGATAATCATTGAGTCAGTCAAGAAAACCAATGGGTGTAGAAATGTTAGGAACAAGATATTCACCATGTCAAAGTATCACTTACAGAGTACATTTTAATTACAGTGGAAGAGTCTGGTAGATCCCACCTTAACCAAAATAATCAAATACAGCAATCTGAGCCACAGAAATCACAATATCATTTATATAGTATTTCTGTCAAAAAATATTTAACTTGGATTTAATCATGAGGAAAGAATCCAAAACAAGGGCATTTTTCAACACAATTATAGCTGGATGTTTTCAAAAATGCCAATATCATGAAAGACGCAAGAAGGCTGGGAAACCACACCAGATTAAGGAGACTAAAGAGACATAACAAATGAAATATTAACACACGATTCTTGGTTGGATCTTGAATCAAATAAAACAACAAAAAGTTATAAAAGATACCATTGGGACAATTGGAGGAATTTGCATACGAACTCTGTGGAAGATAATAGAATTGTCAATGCTAAATTTACACAGTGTAATAACTATATTTTGTTTATGGAGGAGACTGTCCTTGTTCCTAGACAATACGTGCTGAAATATATTGGTGTGTATTTAAATGCTAAAAATCTCATGTGTCCTAGTATTGGCTTACTCTTAGGAAGTGAGATAGATGCTATTCCATCAAAAATAATAAAGGCTTTGATGTTTATTTTCTTGAAAGTTTCAGTCTTTTAAGATGTCAAATAACTATTGATATTCCTTTGGTTCCTTGAATTTTTCTCCTTCTTTAAAATGAAAACTGTATAAAGTATGAAAGGTCTGTCACTGTTAAAAAGTGCACTGCTTTCACACCATAGAGAAAATGAATATTGGAAGAATCTGTTTGTAGCCTCCTCAACAAAAATCATATTTCTTTATGCAAAAGGCAGTCTGGCAGTGAAGAAAAATGAGGCATACCATAAAAATGTATTTTTTAAATGCTGAGTACCTAGCTTTTTCCCCCCTGGCTGCATCCTTTTTTAATATTTTGATTCTTTCCCTTTCCCTAAAAATTAAAAATTCTGTTTTTTTTAAATCACTTGCTTCTTTAAGCAATAATTACTGAGCATCTTCCTTGTGATTTATAAGATATGTTTTCTATTTCCATGAGAAAATAAGCAAGAGGAAAAGGACTAAAATAGATGGAGAGGTTTAGACCATGTTGAAAGAACTAGCTGTCAGATTCACTGCAAAATTTAAGAAATCTCACTTACTCCTTGAAGATAAATATAATGACCATCTCCTAGAGATAGTCTGGGCATGTACTTATGAAATGTAGAGCACAGCATTTTAACCAAGCAGTTTCTTGCTTTGCTTTGTAAATCTATAAATATAGTACAATTGATAGGTATTAAGATACTGACATGTTTCTTAAAGATCTAGACGTGTTTTGTTTTTGAGAAATTTAATAAACATAAGGACTCAAATCTATAGCTTAACTTCATAAAACACAATGTCCACTCATGCTAGCTTTTAATTTTATATTACGTTGCAAATACAAAGCCTAATTCACTATTAATACTTACCTTCTAATAGGAAATAACAAGGTGTTTGTTACAAGTTCATATTTATATTATGACCCCATATCCAGAGAAATGCATAATTGCATTAAAGAGCTCAAGATGTTTTCAAGGATTTCCAGGGTTTTTTTTTTTTTTTTTCTTTGCCACAATCCAGCTAATTTCCATCCACTGTTTTTTTAATTAATTTATATTTGACTTTTTTCTTCTTCGTGTAATGAAGAATTGACAGAAATTTATCCAGATAATCACCATTACATCTCATCACTATTAAAAAAAATTTATAAGGGAAGGTTGTATATTTATTAATTCACTCAATTCCCTTTTTTAAATTTTTTTTCAATTTCTTTTTTTTTTTTAACTGAAGCATGGTTGGCATGCAATGCTACATTCATTGCAGGTATACAACATAGTGATTCAGTAAGTCTGTATATTATTTTATGCTCACCATAAGTGTGGCTACAATCAGTCACTATACAACATTATTACAATACTATTGACTATATTCCCTCTGCTGTACCTTTCATCCCCGTGACTTGTTCATTCCAGAACTGGAAGCCTGTACCCCCACAACCCTTACTTTGCTCATCCTCCCTTTTCCTCTGACACCCATCAGTTTATTCTCTATATTTATGAGTCTGTTTCTGCTTTATGTTTGTTCATTTGTTTTCTTTTTTAGATTCCACATATAAGTGAAATCATGTGGTATTTGTCTTCCCGTGTCTGACTTATTTCACTTAGCACAATACCTTCTAGTCCATCCATGTTGTCATAAATGGCAAGATCTCATTCTTTTACGGCTGAGTAATATATATGTGTGTGTATATATATATATATATATATATATATATATATCACATCCTTTTTATTCATTCATCTATTGATGGACACCAGTTGCTTCCATATTTTAGCTATTGTAAATAATGCTTCAATAGACATAGGAATGCACGTATCTTTTCAAAATAGTGTTTTTGTTTTCCTTGGGTAAATACCCAGTAGTGGAATTACTGGGTCATATGGTATTTCTGTTTTTTTTTTTTTTATTTTTTAAGGAACCTCCATACTGTTTTCCACGGTGGCTGCACCAATTACAATCCCACCAACAGTGCACAAATTTGCTCAATTCTTTCATGTTGGTTTGTTTTGAGTTTTGTTTTTTAAGTTTTAATGTAAATTCCAGTAGGTCAACATACAGTGTGATAGGAACAATGTCAACCTCCTCACTGACCTTTGTTACTCTTTTAGGACAACAGCACTTAATACTCACACTTTCAAGGTTAGGCTCTGGTAGCCAGTCCACAGGAAATACTGTCATTTCCTCACCGTGGTGTGATAGGGCTCAGTTGGCCATCACTCACTTCTTGATGCCAGCTGCCGGTTGGTAAACCTTTATGGCTTAAATCAAAAGCAACCTTTTATTATCTCTCCCAATTCTGCAGTGTGAGCTGAGCTAAGTTGGATGGTTCTTCTGTCCTACATGGTGTCCGCTGGGGATGTAGTCGTTATGCTCAACTGGGCCATGCTGACGATGGCCCATTCGCACAACTGACAAAGAAGTGCTGGTGATAGGCTGGAAAATCACATGCAGCTTCTGACTGAAGTGCACGTGTTCTTCTCACTTAGCCTCTCTATGCAGCTTGGACTCAAGCGGAAATGAGCAAGTTTCTTAAATCTAGCCTTGGATGTTATACATGTCATACTACTGCATTCTGTTAGTCAAATCAAGTCATAGGGTTAGCCCAGATTAAAGGGAATTATAGGAACAAAAAGCATAGTATTTATGTATTATAAATATATATATAATATATGTATATTAATACTAAATATATATGTACTGTTGTGTACTATACTCTATGTATATATACACACACCCATATAATACACAACAATAGCATATAAAGTCAGGAAGGAGATAAATATATAGAGATATAGATATATATTAGTAAATTCTGTGCTTTTTGTTTCTGTAATTCCTCTATGAATATATATATACGCATCTCACATATATGTGATAAATATACATGCACAACAATATATTTACATATTATACACAACAATAGCATATATAAAATCAGGAGGGAGGTAAATGTAGTTAAAATGCCTTAATGATCCTTTCATTGTGCCCTAGCTTAAGAAGAAAGGCTTAAAATCAATGACTTAAGCATCCATCTCAAGAAGTTTTTAAAAATCAGTAAATATATCCAAAGTAAGTAGAAGGAAAGGAAAAATAAAGAGCAGATAGTAAAGAAAAATAAAGAAAACATAAGATAAAGATGATCAACAAAATTAAAGTTGGCTCATTGAAAAGAATATAAATTTCTGAAGAGACATATTGAGAAAAAAGAGAGGAGGCACAAATAACCAAGATGAAAAATGAATAAAGTTCAAAGCTATAGCTCTTAAAGGCATTAGAAAGATGATAGGATGATATTGTAATATCCCTGTCAATATATTTGAAAATTTAAATAGTAAAGTCAAATTTCTAGAAAAACACAACATACTAAAACTGATCCTCCCAAAACAGAAACTCTGAATAATCCTATGTCTGTTAAAGTTCTATTTATTTTATTTAATCCCCATCCCAAATTGATGAACTGGTTCCTATTCTCACCATTTTTTAGGTGAAGACACTGAAGTTTGAGGAATATAAGCCACTTATCCAAAGTTACACAGTGAGTTACAAAGCTGAGCCTTGTCCCCAAGCTTCTCTGACTGCAGATCTCCTGTATTCTTACTACATTTCAATACTATTCTAGAAAATCAGACTTTACACTCTAGGCAACATATTGAAGTGTGGGTTGAACAGTGGGCATCCACTGGCATTGAAACAGGAAACCTAAAATTAGGTTATCTTCATGGCTTAGAAAATTAGATCAATGATTTGAGTTTTAATTTTCTTATGTATAGAAAGTTTGATGATATATACATCCTAAAGCTGAAGGATTGAATGAGAAAATGGATAAATGTCTAGCACACAATTTTCCATAATATGTGATTTCTTCTCAAAACCGAACTTAAAAAAATACTAACAAAAACATTAGCATACTGATTAACATATATACCGCACATGATTCAATGTGTTAATACTGAACATAGGTGTGGAGTGTATGTGTGTGTGTGTGTGTGTGTGTGTGTGTGTGTGCCATAATTCAGAGAAAGCAAGTTTAGTTTATTCCAGGAATGCAAAAATCTAAGGTTGGCTTGATATTAGAAAACTAATCAGTGTATTTCACTACATTAACAGAAAAAAGGGAAAAAACATATTTTCACCATATTAACAGAATAAACAGAAAAGTATGCTCAAAGATTTTATAAATATTAATACTTCATGGTAAAATTTTTTAAAAACTTAGAAAACTAGGGAAGGAAAGAGATTTGCTTAATCTGGTAGAGTCTTAAAAAAAAAAGTGCAGCAAACACTTAATGGTGAAATGGTAAAAGCTTTCTCTCCAAGACTGGGCATAATACAGAGATGACCACCATCACCGCTTGTATTTAACATAGTTCTGAGCATCCTGCCAGTGACATAAGGCAAATACGTACATACATACATACACGGTAAAGAGATGGGAAATGAAGATTTGTGATATTTGCAAATGGTTTGAGGGCTTATGTAGAATATTATAAGAAATACAATATTTCTTATAATATAGAATATATTATAGATATAATATAGAACAGATATAGACATAGATATAGATATGGATATAGAATATTACAGAAAAAAAAAATATTAGAATTACTGCAAGAGTTTCTCAAGGCTCCAGGATGCAAGGTTGATACTAAAAATCAGTTGCGTTCCTATATTTCAACCAAAACATTTGAAAATTAAATGTTATGATTATAGTATTTACAAAAGCATCAGAAACATTCAGAATAAATCTAGCAAACATGTTAACATCTCTAGCAAAACTATAAAACCTTGTTTAAAAAGATTAAAAAAGAACAGAACAAATGGAAAAAATATGTTCACGGATTGCACAACAATATTGTAAAGGTGTCAGTTCTCACCAAATTGATCTATAAGTTCAAATCAGTCACAATCAAAATCCCAGCAGGGATGGTGTGTGTGTATGTGTGTGTGTGTGTGTGTGTGTGTGTGTAGAAATTCACAAGTGAATCCTAAAATTTGTATGTAAATGCAAAAGGCCAAGAATAGAGAAGTCAAACTGAAAAAGAAAAAGGAGGTAAGCGTTGCTTCACCAGACATTAAGACTTACTTTTTAAAGCTACATTAAGACTGTGGGATTTGTGCAAGGATAGCTACATCAATAAAGGAATAGAAAATGGAATTCAGAAACTGACCACACCTACCGGGACACTTGAATTATGACAAGATGGCACTGGAGAACAATAGAGAAGGACAACTGTCTTCACAATTCTGGGTCAATAAGATCTACATATGGGGGAAATAACTTCACACCATACATAAAATAAATTTCAGACAAATTACAGAGTTAAAAGTAAAAGGTAAGCAATAAAGCATATAAAGTATATTAAGATAGCTTAATGATCTTGGGGTAAGCAATGATTCTTCTAAAGTGACACAAAAATTACTATATCTAAAATAATGTTGAAAATTGAACCATGTTAAGATTTTGAACTGATTACCATAAGTCACAAAATAGTAACTAGGCAAGCCACAGAATGGGAGAAGTTATTTCCAGCACATATAATCAAGAAAATGCTGGTATCTACAATACATAAAGAAGTACAAATCCTTCAGTAAAAGACAATGAGAAAGAAAAAAATAAGCAAAAGACTTGAAGAGGCACTTCATAAAAGAAGATATAAACATGTCCTATAAACATTTGCAAGAGTGCTTAACTTTTGTAGTCATTATGGAAATACAAATTAAAGTCACAAAAAGATGATAGTACACACCCACCAGAATATTCGCTACAAATAAGAAGCCTGACAATGCCAACTGTTGTTGAGAAAGAGAAGCTCTAGGAACTGTCATAAAAGGCTGGTAGAGAGTAAATTGGCAAAACCACTTGGAAAATTGTTTGGCATTGTATGCTAAGGTTAGACGTAACCATATCTAATGACCCAGCCATTCCATGCCTAAATATATGTCCATATAAATGTATGTATATTTCAGCAGCATATATGTACAAGAGTTTCATAGCTGCATAATTTGTGATAGTCCCAAATGGGAAGCAAACCTAATGCCCATCAGCAATAGAAATTCCATATAAATTGCAGAATATTCACTCACTGTACAAGTAAATCTTGGTTACATTTCTTTACACCTTTAGTGAAATGTCCCTCTTTGATGCTCAGTCCTGTGTCATTACTTTGCATCTATCTGATGCCTCTTCTAATCTACAGACCTTAAACAGAGGTGGTCTCAGAACAGGACAAGGAACCCTGTGAACACTGACTATGGGGCAGCTGTGAAGTAGAACCTATAGTCCAAGGCCACTCAAAGGGCATTTTCCTGGGAACTACAGACTTATGAGTAAAAGAATGATTGATCCCGTTGACAGCCAAAAGGGTACAGGGCAGGGGTCCCAGAGAGAAGGTTGAGTGTGGCACATATCATGTCCATATGACATGTTTTCTATCCCAGAGTATTAGAAGAAGCACAGAAAAACTTTTGGAAATATACAGACAGCTGAGAAAGGAGACACACACACACAAAAGGTTCATACATACGGTTGTTTCAACAGCTATCTTTCAATGTGACTCAGACTGCAAATGACAACTCTAAATGTTTTTTAATCCACATCTGGGGAAGTAAGATTTGGCACAAATAACTCAAATACTGCTCAACTTGAAAAAAATTAAAGGGGCGCTTGGGTGGCTCAGTTGGTTGAGCATCCAACTTTGGCTCAGGTCACGATCTCCAGGTTCTTGAGTTCAAGCCCCGCCTCAGGCTCTGTGCTGACAGCTCAGAGACTGGAACCTGCTTCAGATTCTGTGTCTCCCTCTCTCTCTGCCCCTCCCCCACTCATGCTCTGTCTCTGTGTCTGTCTCTCTCTCTCTCTCAAAAATGAATAAACATTTTAAAAAATTAGTAAAAAATAAAAATAATTAATAATTGAGCGTTTACTAGTTAAGGCTAATATGCCTTGGAGTCAGTTACATATGTTCCAATTTCACCATTTTGTCAGTGGAGCATTTTTCAAGCTGTGATGTAGTTAGGTTAACTAATCTTTTTTAGGTCAAGTTTTAACAAAACTCTAAAACTGTTATAATAATACCTACCAAAAAGGACTATTATAAAAATTAAAAGGGATAATACATGTAAAGTATGTATCATAGTGTTTGATAAAAATAATAATTACTGAATAATGGCAGTTATTATCCAAAAGAGAAACATATTCATACACACCTACAAACACAGCTAGCCCAAAGTCTCAGGAAAGACGGTAGCACTTAGTCATAAGAGAAATATAAGGAGAGGTTTAGATTTGTCATCTAACCACGGCTACAAGCTGGTCATCAAAAAAATATTTTTGGGATGCCTGGCAGCTCTTGATTTTGGCTCAGGTCATGATCAAGCCCCACATTGGGCTCCATGCTGAGCATGGAGTCTACTTAACATTCTCTCTCTCTCTCTCTCTCTCTCTCTCTCTCTCTCTCTCTCAGCACCTGGCTGGCTCAAATGGTTAAGTTTCTAATATCAGCTCAGGTCGTGGTCTCACGGTTCATGAGTCCGAGCCCCACATGGGGTTCTGTGCTGACAGCTCAGAGCCTGGAGCCTGCTTCAGATTCTGTGTCTCCCTTTCTCTCTCTGCCCCTCCCCTCCCCTGCTCTCTCTCTCTCTCTCTCTCTCTCTCTCTCTCAGCACCTGGCTGGCTCAAATGGTTAAGTTTCTAACATCAACTCAGGTCATGATCTCACGGTTCATGAGTTCAAGCCCCACACGGGGCTCTGTGCTGACAGCTCAGAGTCTGGAGCCTGCTTCAGATTCTGTGTCTCCCTTTCTCTCTCTGCCCCTTCCCTGCTCTCTCTCTCTCTCTCTCAAAAATAAATAAACATTAAAAAAAAGAAACAAAAAAACTATTTCCCTCTTCCTCTGCCCCTCCGCCACTCACTCACATGCACTCTCTCTCTCTCTCTAAATTAAAAAAAAAAAAAATTTAATTAAAAAAAAGAAATTGTTGCATTGAAAAGAATGGGTAGCCTGTCATTATGCCATATGCTAGATGGCAGTGCATGCTGTATGATATCACAGTGCTTTCCAAATGGGTCATGCCGATCCACAATGCCACCAGCAATGCATAAGTTATACATATTTCACAAAAAACACACTTACATAAATTATTAACCTTTTTTTGTTTTGTCTTGGCTAATTGTTGGTCTTTTAGGAGATATTTGATTAATTGTCATAATTTTTAGGAGATACTAACAATAGCCATTATAGAGCTGTTGGTCTGAACCAATTGGTTCCATCATTGTCATAAATTGATGAGGCTCATTAAACAGAGGGCGTGCGATAGCATAAGAAAGATATTTTTGTTTTCTAAAATAGTATATACTTAATCCAGAAGCTCATGCGGTTCTGAAGTTTTTTCACAAAGCACATGCAATTATCCACAAAATGTGCTTCCCAAGAGATTTTGAAAACTCAAAATTGGGGGTTATTGTCACACTTCCCAGTGTCTTCAGGCTTTCACTGGTTTTTAAATTAATGGAAAAAGTGTGACAAAACAAACAGAATTTTTCCTTATGAGAACCTGTTTGAAAGCCTATTGTGCTTTTTGACAGTAAACACCAGGTAGGAAATTCAAGGGCTTTTTTGAAGTCGGCACACACAATTTCTTATTTACTCTTAAAGAGTAATTTGTTAAGAAGTTTCTTTACTTGTACTAATGAAATATGTCTAATCATCTCAAAAACAGAATAATCACTACGAGTGACAATTATCTGACAAAAAGGATTAAGCCTTGAGAGAGAAAAAAGCTGAGTTTAAATAGCTGGTCGTAGACTATTTTGTCAAATAACAGCAAATATATATTGAAATAGACGTGTGTGTGCGTCCGTGCACATGTGTGTGAGCACACGCATGTGCGTGTACTACCGCTGTCTGCCATCATTGCTAACCACAATATCCGTGATTATGGTTTTGGTATCATAGACATGTATAATCATACTGTGGAAGTATTTGTCATTGCTTCCCTTGCATAGAAGGGCTATAACAGGGACCCCCTATGTAGCTGATAACTTCAGGTATCTTAAAAAAACCCATCACAACACTGAATTGCTCTCTTCTTTTCTGTTTAAAAAGAGAGGAGAAGGAGGAAAGAGTCCATGAAGTATATCCTCATGCCCTCTACAATTCACTGAAACAGCTCAGTACAGTTGTCACCTGAATAATGTATGACCCGGTCTACCACTCTTGAAATAAGTCCATTTCATGTATGGTTATTTCTGTTTTGTGGTAACTTACCTATCATTCTTGAGAAAGTAACACTGAGGATAAATTTGGTTTTTAAGGTAACTCACATCCCTTGGACATTAAGTATGGTGTTGAGGATGTAATTTACTACAGCAAACATAATCCTCCTGAGAGTTAAGCTTCTCCTTCTTGGTAACTTACTTCTTTTCCATCTCTTGAAATTGGTTATACTCTAAATAAATGATCTTTTTGTCTTGGCTAACTACCAAATGTGTGGTTCACCTCTGACAATCTATACTAAACCATACTTCACATTAATGTGAACCAATCTTACATATGAACTCACTTCATTTTTCCTTTCTTTACTTCCCTTAAAAATTTTTTTTTGATTGAAAAGAATTTAAGCTCTCTTAAATCCTTCTTGACAATGCAGGATCTGAATAAATGTGGTAGAACTACTGAAACATTAATGTATTTCATTTGTGCATTCATACTGATTGAGCATCTGCCCTTCCCAAAAGAACTTTGAGAAATGCCCAAATGAATTAAATATAACTTATGCCACAGTTCTGCGAAAGGCATATTTACAGCAATGTATAACAAAAATTAGTGTATAATAAGAATATAAGAACTGTAATATCTTGTTATGAAAGTAAACAAGATAATTTACTTAGCATAGAATATAGCATAAATGCTTAGTATACTTTAACTGAATTTAATAGAGATTATATTAGAAATAGAATTTTATGGATCATAATAATAATATGGATATTTTGACATGGAAAGAAAAAATACCCAGCACTATAATAAATACAGGGGAAAAAAAAAGAACCAGGGCGGGAAGGAAATCAGTGTACACACCCAGGGAAGGATGTGTAGTAGCAGAGTTTGACTAAATCTTTTTGGTACCCAAAGAAGTTCAATTGGAAATAGGCTTGGAATGGTATGTCTCAATGAAGAGGTTTAAATGACCGATAATATGTTTGGGTTTTACTCAAAAACAGTGGGAAACATTTTGAGGTTTAAAAAAAGGAGATCGAGGTCGAGATCTAGATCGAGATCTCGATCTCGATCTAGATATATACATATGTATGTAGTAATCAAATTAATGGAAGGATAAAATTGAGGTAAGGGCGCCTGACTGGCTCAGTCGTTAAGTGTCCAACTTCAGCTGAGGTTATGATTTCACAGTTCATGGGTCGAGCCCTGCATAGGGGCTCTCTGCTGATAGCTCAGACTCTGGAGCCTCCTTTGGATTCTGTGTCTCCCTCTCTCTCTTCCCCTCCCCTGCTCTCTCTCTCTCTCTCTCTCCCTCTCTCTCTCTCTCTCAAAAATACAAAAAATTAATAAACATTTAAAAAAATGAGCCAAGTAAAAATGGTGACAAGTGAGATGGCTAATACAATGGTCTAGGTAAGATGTAATGGTACCTAAACTAGGGTAGTTGTGGAAGGAATAGAAGGGAAGGAACAGCTGCAAGTAGTCATAGACCATAGATATTTCAGAACTTGGAAACCTTTCGGTTTGGGTATACAAAAAAAAGGAAGAAGTCCAAGTCTGTGGCTTTGAAGATAGTTGATAATCAGTATTCAGTGTCATCAAAAGATAAGTAAAAGAAAAAGGATGGATGGTGTGCCTGGGTGACTCAAATGGTTAAGTGTCAGACTTCAGCTCAGATCATGATCTCAGGATTTGTGAGTTTGAGCCCCACATCGGGCTGTGTTTTGACAGCTCGGAGCCTGGATCCTGCTTTGGATTCTGTGTCTCCCTCTCCTCTGCCCCTCCCCTGCTCTCTCTCTCTCTCTCTCTCTCTCCTTCTCTCAAGAACAAATAAACAAGAAAGAAAGAAAGAAAGAAAGAAAGAAAGAAAGAAAGAAAGAAAGAGAAAGAAAGAAAGAAAGAAAGAAAGAAAGAAAGAAAGAAAAAGAAAGAAAGAAAGAGGAAAAAGATGAGTTAAGTAATTCAGATTGGATAGTGTTTGAGACACTGTAGGATAGAGAACCGAACTGAGGTGTCAATGAAATTGGAAATGGAAGCACACAGAGAAGGGATAAAAGTGAAGGTAAAGAATAAGATTTCACTTATGTGTGGAATCTTAAAAACAAAACAAATGAACAAACAAAAAACAGAGTATTAAATACAGAAAACAAAGTGGTGGTTGCTAGAGTAGAGGTGGGTGGAAGGAGGGTGAAATAGATAAAGACGATTAAGAGATACAAACTTGTAATTATAAAATAAATAAGGTACAGAAATGAAAACTACAGCACAGGGAATATAGTCAATAGTATTATAATAATGTTGCATGGTGACAGATGGTGATTACATTTATCATGGTGAGCACCGAGTGATGTATAGAACTGTTGAATCAATATGTCGTACACCTGGAGCTAACATAACATTGTATGTTAATTGTACTTCAATAAAAAGAAAGGAAGGAAGGAAGGAAGGAAGGAAGGAAGGAAGGAAGGAGTCATTTGCATTGTTACACCATTAGATTAGAAGGAATAGAGAAAGTATATCATGGAGAAAATAATGAGAGAAAAGAAGAGAGGTAAGGATCGACCCTTGAAGAGCATTTATATTTATGACTGACGGGCAGTAAAGCACCAAAAAGTAGTAGTTAATTGAAGTAGGAGGAAAACCAAAAGAATTTGGTGCCATCCAAAAAATGAGAAAGCTCCATTCAAATGATGTACTTTTCCTTCCTCTTTGGCTATTTTTATTTTAATTAGAACTTGATGTAATTGGGGTAAACTTTTTTCAGATCGAATGTCTTTGGAATTTTTCCTAAATATAATAATTATTATGTTCTTTTTAAAAAAATGCTTATTTATTTTGAGAGAGCACAAGTGGGAGAGGGGCAGAGAGAAAAGGAGAATCTCAAGCAGGCTCCACTCTCATCACAGAGCCAAAGCGGGACTTGATCTCACAACTGATGGTGAGATCATGACCTCGGCCGCAATCGAAAGTCAGACGCATAACCAACTGAACCACCCAGGCACCCAAATAATGATTATGTTGTGAAATAGTTTGTTTTTCAGCATTGAAAATTCAACAGAAAATGTTTGACTCCATAAGGTATATTGAGTTTCAGTAGTCATAAATAGTACTGCAATGATGAACTAAAAATTTTCAAGAGAAACTAAATTAAATCATGACATACGTAGTGTCAGTTTTGAAAAACAACACAACACTCGCAGATAATATATTACTCTCCCTTCACTAATCCGTTCTCTATATCATTTATGACAAATAAGTACACTTTTTACTTTTTCTCTATTTTTACTTCTGTCTGTACATTTTGACTTCAGATTTTCTTCACTATTAAAAGTCTATTGTTACCATTTGGCATTAGGCAATTCACTCTTTATTAACATCTTTCCTCTAACAGCTTATTTTTTTTTAACTTCCAACATGCAGTCAAAAGAAAATTAGGGGCACCGGGTGGCTCAGTTGGCTAAGCATCCGATTGTTGGTTTCGGCTCAGGTCATGATCTCACGGTTTGTGAGTTCGAGCCCCACATCAAAGAGCGTGCTTCAGATCCTCTGCCTTCCTCTCTCTCTGCCCCTCCCCTGCTCACATGCTCGCTCTCTCTCTCAAAAATAAATAAGCATTAAAAAAAAGAAAATTAAAAGGAGCATTGGTAGTAAATTATTGGTTATTACAGTGACCTAAAACCTTCAGAAGACACCAGCCAATGGAAAGCAATGAATTCATATAAATATTAAATCTCTGGTTCCACTATTTATCCACCTCTCCCTGCCTAGTCCCCTACAGTTATTTTTGTCACTCTTTGTGGTACATCTGGCTCACAGAGTCCTCTCAAGTTTCCCCCCAACTCTCCTCCATCACCTGTAACTCCACTTTAAGATCCCACCTTTCTGTTGCCACTCTGTGGATGCCCTCCATTAAGTCAGAGCCTCCCAGCACATGAACCTCAAGTTGTCAAAACAGGCATATTCCTTTCCAGCATCAATGCACCAAATCAAAATGACATTCCACAGAAATGAGGAGAATGCCCATAGGGCTCATATATGGCCCATGATCTGGGCTTGAAAAGAAACAATTTTTTTTTGTCTCTCTTTTGCTCCTTCCAAAATGCCCTCGTTAGAGCCTCTCTTCCTTCTAATGCAAATTAAGCCATCCAAAAGTATCTTTATGATAAGCCCTAGCTGAGCTGCTTACTAGATTTATTAGACTGAATTCTAATTTAGACTGAGCTTGCCCTCCTGATGTAGATGGAGATACAAATATATTTAGATTCAGATGATATATGTACATATTATAAACATAGATATAGATGATATAGATATAGATACCTATTCAATGAAGATAGAAATAAGTGAAACAAAATGCCCATACTTACTTTGCAATCTATTTCCTATATCCTAACAGAGGTCCTATTAGGAGTGAATAGAATGAAATTATAAATTTCACTTCAATATTGTATCAGTAATCTTTTTCCACTTAAAAAAAAATCCCAGAACTTAATGGCCTAAAGCAACCATTTATTTAGCTCACAATTCGGCAAGTTGGCAAGTTGGGCTGAGCTCAGTTTGGTGGTTCAGCTGGTCTCAGCTGAAATGGCTCATCTCTACTCTAGCAGGCCAGTCCAGACTGGCTCCCACAGTGATCACAGGGATCTAAGGAAGAAAGCTGAAGCCTGCCAGACCTCGAATGACCTAAGCTCAATACCAGCACATCGTCACTTTGCCACGTGTTTTAGCCGAAGCAAGTGAAAAGGCCAGTCTAGATGCGAAGGGTGGGGAAAGAGACCCCACATTCTGATGGGAGGAACTGCAAAGTCACATTGTAAAGGTTTGGGGTGTGGGATTAGTGAGGACTCTGGCCATGTTTTTAAAACAGTTATAAAACATTCTTTAAGTTGATAAATGAAAACTGTATTAAGTCAAACAATAGAACAGACAAGCCCACATGACAGTCCTCTCCCCAGGATGTCTGTGCTACCTAATGAGAGGTGAGGATTTCTAGAAGACATTGAAGGATTGAATGCAGTAACTGGCAAAAGGAAGGGATTAAAAACTATTTCCTGAATGAATAAATGATTCGGAAGAATGAACTTTCATGGTAACTAAGCAATGGTCAATAAATAGCATAGTCTAAAAAAATTGTTATATCTTCCAGATGCCTAGCATTGATTTGAACAAAGAGAAATAAATTATATGAGGTTACAAGAGTTCAGGAATATATAAAATTTTTCAAAAGGCAAATAATACACTAAAACAGGTAATGCATCTTGTGTTTGCTAGAGAGGAATGGACTTACAGTAGCCTCAGATCCTCTTGAATATATTCCTATCAAAAGATAAATCAGAGGTAATTCTTGGAAGATGGTGGTCTGAATGCAATCCCTTTGCTTCCTTTCTCAGCGAGCTTATAGATAAAATAACTCAATCAGTGATAGATGTGTAGGGAAGTGGGAAGGAGGTGGGAGAACCGTGGCCTTCTTCTAAAGCCTAAAGGAGACCCTACAAACATCTGAGGATCTGGTTTCAACCGCACCCAGAAAAGACTTGTAGGAGGTTCTTGCATTCCAGAAGACATGAAGAACCAGACTAAGAGGAAGTCAGCCTCCATAGTAAAGCATGGGGCAGAGAATTTTAATGCTGAAACTTTTTAAAAGTTACAACAGATTGGTAAAAGAGCCCACTCAGTTCATTAAAAAAAGTATCCTCAGTCCTAGAAAAAGACTATTGAAAATATGTAGTACTACCTTTGTCTCCCCTGCTGGCCAATACAGCACTGCCCAAGAGGTTCTCACCCCCAACTTGCATAATTGACAAAGAAAAACAAAACACAAATTATTTAATGGGTTTTAGTTATTTCAAGGAGGAAGACCAAGCTAGCAACCAGAACAGAAGATCCTATTCAGGAAGATTGAGTGGAATCTAAAGAAACTATCTTAATAGGAAAGGGAAGGGAAGGGAAGGGAAGGGAAGGGAAGGGAAGGGAAGGGAAGGGAAGGGAAGGGAAGAGGAGGGGAAGGAGAGGGGAGGAGAGGAGAGTCAATAAAACAAACAAAATTTTGGAAATAAAATAGACATGATTTCCATTTTTAAACCCTCTGTAGAGGAATCAAATAATAAAACAAACCACCAATTAAATGATACCAAACACCAGATGAAGGAGCTGTTGTACATGTAAACACACATATGCCTACACATGCATTCCATTACATATTTGATTATGTATTTGATTACTTATATATATGTGTATATATACATATATATACATATATACATACATATATATATACAGTGAAAATCATGAATGAAAATAAAAATTAATGGAAGATAAATCTAGATATAAAACATATAATAGAAGTTCCAGAAAGAGGAGGGAAAAAAGCAAGAATCACAGAGCTATTGGAAGAAACTAAGCTAAATACTTAAGATTCATGTATCAAAAGTCATATTAAACCTAGCCCTCTTGATGAAAACTTTAACTCCAAGGATAAAGGAAAATATTACATGCTTCTTTTAGAGAGAGAGAAAGAATTCGTTATGTAGAAAGTAAAGAAAAGCAGGCAGTCTTCAATTTCTCATTTACTGTGGAAAAATAAGACAATGGAGTGACATTTTAAACATTTTATAATTCACATAAACAAGATAAAAAGAGACACTTTTAGACACCCAGGGACTCAGAAAGCACAAGATCTAGAAGTCCCTCCTGACAAAGATACTTAAGAACCTAGTAAAAAAAAAAAAAAATTTTTTTAAATCAGACCAAATATCAATATGCGTCCAAATTGGAATAATTGACATCACATACATTCTACTCTCTTGGGTAATTTTCCTGTCACCCGGGAGTTCCCAGTGGGGGACATGAACTAAGCTTAAGCCAGTTGTGTATCACATTTGTCTTGTTACAATGATTGGTTCAGAGATGGGAACTTGTCCAAGTCAAAATTATTGAGACACGGTGAGACTCCCACATTGTCCCTCTGGGCTTGACTCTTAACAGTAACAACACGTGGAGTACCACAGCCAATTAATAATCAGAAAGGCAAGATATGAAGAAAATGATAACATTTACTGAGGCACAGAAAAGAAGACTTACATTTTTGGAGCAATATACCATATTCCCATCTTCCCAGGAAAACTCAGTATCATAAAGATATCAATTCTCACTAAAGTAATTTACAAATGTAATGCAATCTTAAACCAAATTTGTCTGGAACTTAAGATCTTCGATTGAACTCAACAAGACGTTTCTTATGGAACTTGATAATTTCCATAAGAAAACTCATCTGTACAAAAAACACGTTCAAGACTGTCATTTAAAAAAAAAAAGAACAATAATGAGAGGTATATGCTCTCCAGATAGGAAATATGTCTTAAAATTATAGTAATTAAAACAGAGGGAATTGACAGAAAGTTCAATTAAACAGAATAGAGTCAAGAAACAGGGATGCCTGGGTGGCTCAGTTGTTAAGCATCTAACTCTTGATTTCAGCTCAGGTCATGATCTCATCATTCATGAGAACAAGCCCCACATTCTCTCTCCCTCTCTCTCTCTGTCCCTCTCCCACTCATGCTCTCTCTCTCTCTCTTTCAAATAAATGTTAAAAAAAGAAAATTTAAATTTAAAAATTAAAAAAAAAAGACCCATTTATGTAATAGAAATTATAGTAAATATTGTGTATCAGTCCACTAGAGAAAGGACTGGATTTGTTTTGTTGCTATTTCTGTTTCAGGTTTTGGGTTTTTTGGGAGGATGGAGCAGGGCTAATATATATGAAGAAGGGCTAATACTATTCCGAGAAGTATTTTAAGTATTTTTCATCTGAAGAATTCATTTCATCCATCCTATAATCCTATGAGGTAGGTAAAAGTGTTATCCACATTGTGTGATGCTAAAAGTGAGGCCCAAAGAGTCAAGTAATACAGAAGTACAAGCAAATAGCAGAGCTGGAAAATGGACTCAAGCATTCTGACTCTATTACACCAAGTAGGTAAAGATAAGTTAGGTTCCTACCTACAGCATACCAAAAAATAGAGTTCCTGTTTTGCAATCAACCTACAGCCAAACTATAAAATATTTAAATAAAACGGGAGAATATTCTTATAATCATTTGGGAGAGGGTAAGGAAAAACTTTATTAAAAAACACAAAACCCAGAAGCTGAAAGGAAAATATTTTTTAAGTCATTACATAAAAATAAAATCTCTTAGAAGAAAAAAGACACCATAAAACATCAGAAGAGAAGCTCCAGACAGAAGGGTTCGTAACTTAACACGTTTACAACAAAGGACTGATATCCATGCCGTATAAAACGGCCTCTGTAGCTCATCAAGAAAATGATAAAAATAATACACAGAACAATTCCTAAGGGCCCATCAACATGTGGAAAGGTCTTCAACATCAGCATTGATCAGAAAATTAAAACAACAGTGGGTACAAAGTGCTAAATGGGAAAATGGGCTCTCAGTTGGTGAGGATAAGGGAAAATGAATGTTCAGTACACCATTGTACAATCAAAATTGGAAAGGGACATTTTGGAGTTTGACCATACCCACCAAAATGTCAAAATGTTAAATCTTATACCTAGCAATTCTTTTGACATGGGAATAAAGAGCAATTTGTAGAATATTTTACATGTATATATACATATATAATATGTGTGTATACATAATATGTGTGCATATACCTGTGTATGTATATATGTATATGTGCATATACACACAGAGGGACACATGTATGTATATGTATATGCAAAAGAAAAACTAAAAACGTGGGTATGAACATAAGGTGAGGTGTTTTCTAATAAATGCACTCGTATTCTAGCAGCAGCCCCCGCTAGTGAAAAGAGAGGATTGTGGAGGAGGGGAGAAGGGATTGTCATTTTTACACCATACACTTTGTATTATTTGAATTTTTCATAATGCATATGTGTTTATGTATCACTTTGTGTTATTTCATGTTTTAAAGAATCAATCTTGGTTATTTAAGAAAATGTCAAAACTAGGTTCTCCTATTTGCAAATATAACTGTATTTCACAGTTTTGCCACTTGCTCTCTCAGTTTGTTTTCTCTGAAACTATTTACATAATCCAGACAGAGAGGGAATGTGATGTTTTGGCCATATTTGCAGTGGTCCACTCGGGCAGAATACTGTGGAGTAAGGTCACATCGAGCCCAAGTTGTGAATAGTCAGAGGTTTTTTTCACATCTTTTCTCTGCAACCCTTTGTATTATTCTGGTATCTCTAGTGCTGTCCCTCCAGTTTCCAAGGCGTAGCTGTGGGTGCCAAGCCAGCTCCTAGCAACACCAAGTCCGGGTAGATAGTGCCAGGCCAGTTCTTGCTGCCAAGGGCCACTTCCCTCTCTCCCAGGGAAGACCATTAGCTGGCGTGCTGCACCTTTTACCCTCTGCCTCCCCTTTGTTCTTGACGTAACGCTGGTGGGGGAGAAAATATCTGGAGGTCTTCAGGGAAAAAGCAAGAGGACAAGGCCTTATTCTGTAAGTGTCTGAGGAACCAATAGGAGACAGCTGTGTCCCTGATGGAATCATGAAGGCATCGTACCAGCCTACTTACATATGGCTTCTTATAGTGTAAAACAGAAACAGCAGCAAAACTCTCCATTTAATTCATCTAAATTAAACTGGTCTTTCTGTGATTCCCAGACTCCATCCTTACTTATGTAAAGCTCCAAGTGGAAATTCAGGGAGATGTCCTTCAAGAAAGGGAAAGGATAAATAAACTGTGGTACATCTAGACAATGAAATATTATTCACTGCCTAAAAAAAAGGTACCAAGCCATGAAAAGAAATGGAGGAAACTTAAATGCATATCACTAAAGGAAAGAAGCCAATCAGAAAAAGGCTACGTACTGTTAGGATTTCAATTCTATGACATGCTGGAAAAGACAAAACTATGGAGACAGTAAAAGGATCAGTGGTTTCCAGGGTTAGGGGTGGGAAGAGGGAGGGAAAGATGGATAGGTGGCTTGCAGGGGACTTTTAGAGTAGTGAAATCACAACTCTGTATGCCACATGTATATACGTGTCAGTATACACGTGTCAGAACCCCCAGAGTATACATCACAAAGAGTGAACCCCAATGTAAAGTACGGATTTTATTTAATAATAATGTATTAATATTGCTTCGTTAGTTGTAAAACAAAACAAAACTACCACCCTAATGCAAGATGCTATTAAAAGGAAAAACTCTTCTGGCAGTGGAGTGTAGGGGCATATGGACACCCTTCTTTCTGCTCAATTTTCCTGTAAGCCTCAAACTGCTATAAAAAAATAAAGCATTAAAAATGAAATTTGGAGGCATCTGGGTGGCGCATTCAGTTGACTATCCTACTCTTGATTTCAGCTCTGGTCGTGATCCCAGGGTCATGGGATTGAGCCTGAGTCGGGCTCCACTCTTAACGTGGAGTCTGCTTGAGATTCTCTCTCTCTCTCTCTCTCTCTCTCTGCTCCTCTCCCCTCCTCGAACTCTCTCTCTGTCAAATAAAAAATAAAATAAAATAATAATAAAATTTTGACATGATTCACAAAATGTGATTCACAAAAAATTTATTGATAAATTCTAGCTTTGTTTTTTATTGCGTTTGCTAAACTTTTTGGTTATAGAGTATTACAAATTTTCCACGTAAATTTTAAAGCAAAATTTCCAGGCTTATGTCTATCTTAGAATATTTTATAGAAGCATTCCTATTTAAGTAAATATTGGATTTTTAACCATTTCTATTGTCTTTGTAACACAATGTACTCAAGGTTTGAGCTCTGTTGAAATGTACTGGTGACTGAAATGTCAGATTTTACTTAATCTGTATTCAATGAATTTTTAAATGAATGAAAAACCTACCTGTAAACATAGTAGTAGCTTCACAATGTCTGCTTTTTATTTTTTTCAATTTTTTGAATGTTTATTTTTGGGAGAGAGAGAGTGTGGGGGAGGGGCAGAGAGAGAGGGAGACACAGAATCTGAAGCAGGCTCCAGGCTCCAAGCTGTCAGCACAGATCCCAACGTGGGGCTCGAAGCCATGAACCGTGAGATCATGACCTGAGCCGAAGTCAGACACAACCGACAGAGCCACCCAGGTGCCCCCACAACGTCTGCTTTTTTAAAAATAATTCCTTTTTTCCTTGAGTTTCATCTCAGTCATTTATAACTATATCATCCAGATTTTCCTACCACATCCTTGTCCTTGCAGGCACTGTGCTTGCTTACCCATCACTGTCCACAGGATCAAAACCTGCTTGCCTTTTCCTTAGACTTTCTGATGCTTCCATAGAGCTGATGTAAGGACCTACTAATGCCCAGAAGAGGTGGTCTCACAAGATGAAGAGGTTGATGAGGTTGATGAAGATGATGAGGTTGGTCTCACACGTGCGGCCAACTTGCTAAAGACCTAGTATCTCAACATTTAAATGGAATAAACCTTGAATAACCAGAAAAAACACACACACACACACACACACAATAATTGACTCAACAGACAGGTATATAAGACATACTCTTGTTGATTGAAGGCAACTATGAAAAATTAATAGCTTAGAGCTCCTCATTGATACTTAAAAAAAAATCACAAGTATTAAGGCAGGTGAATATGGTTGGTTTTGTATACTTAATTTTGAGCTCAGGGGGCTTGAAGGTCAAATATTGATTTGACTTCCTAACTATGGGAAGATGCCGGGCCTTTTTATTATCACCACTTCTGGGTCTTCAGGTTCTCCGGTTCCTTTCAGCCAGTAGGTGGTTGTTGAACCATTCCTGACTCCAGCACTGCGACCTCTGCTGGACACTAATATTCTCCCTTCTCCAAATCTGTTAGGACAGGAAAGGAATGCGGTTTGCCCCATGGAGTGGGGCAGAAACCACAGGCTTGTCTGTTGCTTTGAATGCCTCCACTTACCTATTTCATTTAAATTCCACCACTGTCTCCAGAAGCAAGAATAGCAAATACGGGATCTAAGCAACACTCTACAATCATTTATCAGCTTAACTTGAGTTTAAATACATGACATACACCAGCCTTCTCTGGGGACATGCTTACACATGTATTTCAAATATGACATGACTAATTATTTTCATACTTTTCTGCTTTGATTACATAACTCTTTGAGACTTTTGACCAGCAAAAATTCATTTTTTTCAAAGCCCTGTTCCCCTTTTTCCTGTACTGTAAGTGTAACAATCCTATACAGTGGGGAAAAAATGATTCACTTGGATGTATTATACCTTTTTTCAACTTCCTGGCATTTGGAAGGAACTTTTTCTCCCTCTTTAAAGATAATAGCTGTCTCATAGCACTAATTTCATTAAACTTAAGTAATTTCCAAATTAACAATATTAACTTTACCAATTTTTTTTTTATCATAAAACATCTTAGTTAATGGCTATGGATGTACTTTGCAGGAAAGAGAAACAAAGTCCCTTCTGAAACGTTTATCTGGAGAGTGTAAATTTTGCCCTGTATTACTGGTTTCATATTTGGATGTTGTAGATTAGCCTGAGCCGAAATGTGCATCACTCTTTTTTCCCCCATAGAGCATAGTGGTTAAAGATAGGGACAGATAGTTTAGGGGTACCATGGTGACAACACCCTTGGGACTGAATTGCCAAAAAATACAAACAAATAAACAAACCCTCAGGCACTATTCAGGAAACAAGACAACCAATTCCAGTCCTAAGTAATCAACTGCCCTTACCAGAAGCCAGTAAGTGGGTCCAAACAAAGAAAGCTTCCACTGTCTACACCTCTTTTTTCCTTACCCCTTCTTCCTTTTCTGCTCTCCATCATATGTCCCAGCCCAGTGTTTGTCTTCATTCATCACAGAATGACTAATCTGAAACATGTGCCACTAAATATATAATACACTTGAGTTATCACTGTATTCAAGACATGATGTGCCTTCCCCATTCCTCTCAAGGCTTTTGAAACCCCTGAATTCACATCCTTCTCTCATATTTTATTCCCTTCTCCCACCTTTATTCCCATGTTTCTCTCTCTCTGTCTTCTATGTCCTGGCTGTTAGGTTGAGGAGAATTTACATTCAAATAAAACATAAAATTTCTTTCTCCAGATTTTCATACCAGCTGACTGGGATTGTAAGTGCCCCACTGGAGAGGCCTGATATACTTACTTAGAGTTTTTAAAAAGCATGCTGATTTCATACCTTTCCTCCCAGTGTCCTCCAGAGAGGAGGACGGACTATTCGGAATTGGTTTGGATTGATAAAGTACTTTGCCCTTATTTAAAGAGCTCATCTTGCATCAACCTCTCTTTTCATTCACTAAACATATTCTGCAGCCCTCCTCATCTGAGAGAATTGGGCCTCCCTTGTCTGCTTTGATCCAGAAAATGATGCTTTCATTAACACAAACATCTCCCGATCTCTGCCAGTGCATTTTAGATTTTCAAATTATGTATGTGCATCATTTATCAAAATGCCGTCAGTCTCCAGGTCTGCCAGGCATTCAAACTGGGCAATCCCATGGCATGTATGTATGTGAATTCATTCTAAGGGAAGTTGCATGGTGATTATAATCTCGGTCCCTAAAGTAGCTGCAGTTAGCTGTATATTCTTCATTTTAAGGAAAGAAATGTGGTGTTAAGTACCAAGGATGAAATCTCAGAACATCTTAAGCAAAATGCAGATTCCCATCTATTTTCTGTTTTCCCAATAGAAAGATGAAAGCATTCTGTATTGAGAAACGGTCTGACTTCGGTGAATGAGTTGAAAAGAGAGTAGTGTTTTTAGTGATATTATAGACATGCAGCAGTCTGCCAGTAACAGTTTTGATATTTGAGAACTGGAAACATACAGGAAGTTCTTTAATCTTAATGGAGAATCCCTGGGTCATTTGGTCCACATACCTGCCTGTCAACGTTTTTTGGGTTTTGTTTTGTTTTTTTTTTAATTCAAATCTTCAAAATTGCCTTCACTTCTGTTTTCTTTATCCATTTCAACCTTCACTGAAACACAGAAAGATACAGACCACCATAAAAATTAGCATTTAGACCACCATTTAGACATTAGCCTATGTAACTATAGACTGTGTCTATAACTTCAATAAAAAATTCTGGTAAATACATAAAAACTAACAGATGACCATGATATTGAAATTGTCCCTATGGATTAAAATACTAATGTATTCATATGTTCAAGGAAATAAGTGAACTAGGTGAAGGGGATTAAGAGCACACTTATCATGAGCACTGAGTAACGTATAGAACTCTTGAGTCACTGTATCATACACCTGAAACCAGCGTAACACTGTGTGTTAACTATACTGGAATTAAAATCTAAAACAATAGATGACAGGATGGAGGATTTTACCAGATAATAGGAACCTATAAAAAATAATCAAATAGAAATTCTAGGACTGAAAAATGGAATAATTGAAACAAAGACCGAATAGACTTAACAACAAACTGAAAGATACAGCTAAGGAAAGCATCGGTGAGCTACAAGTTAGGTGAATATAAAATAACCTGATGGAAGCCTGGAGAACAAAAGGATAGAAACGACACAGTGAGGGGGAAAGTGATATATGGGGCAAAATGAAAGCATACATATACATACACGCATACACGCCATACATAATGCACACATATAATGCCATCTCCCTCCAGAAGAAGACAGAGGAAATGGGGCCAGGGCAACATTGAAGAGAAAATGTCAAGAACTTTCCAATTGATAAAAGATACCAAGCCATAAGTTCAAAAAGTGTTTTAAACTCCAGACAGGGCAACTGAAAAGAAAACCACATCTACGCACATCACAGTAAAACAACTAACGACCAAAGAGAAAGAGAAAATCCCAAAATTGAGACCAAAAAGGAAGATACATCATTTTCAAAGGAGCAACCATAATGCTGAGAAGTGACTCTTCAACAGAGAAGATGTAAGACGGGAGACAATGGAATGATATGAGCAGAGTGGGGAAAAAAGAAAGAAATCCAGCAACCAGTAAAAAACCCATCTTTCAAAAGTGAAGCAGCATAAACATTTCCAGATAACCAAAAACCAAGTGTGTTCAGCAGCAGCAGCAGCGGACATGAAAGGGAATGCTAAAAGTAGTTCTTCAAGCAGAAGGGAAATGATCCACAAGAGAAACACAAAAATGCAGAAAAAAAATTACATGACTCAATTTGGGGCCAATCCGAAGGAATACTGATGATGCAAAATAATAATCACAATATTAATAATATTTTATGGGGTTTAAAATATATGTAGAACTAAGATACATGACAACAATAACACTAACGGCACTAATGGGATACGGAAGGTTAGCAGAGTTCAACGTGTTAAAGTCTTAGCATTGACCGCAGTGTGGTAAAAGTACTCATTTATATTTGTTCTAATAATCCAAGGACACATGTTTAATCTCTAGGAGGATTACCAAAAGAATAGTAACGATGTGGAACCAGCAAACCAATGGGAGAAAAATAAATGGAATACTCCAAAATTGATCAATTCAGACTAAGAAAGGAGAAAAAAAAAAAGCAGGGTCACAAAGCATTTGGGGAAAAGGAAATGGAAAACAACTGATAAAATTATAAACTAGTTTATATTTGTGCTTTTGTTGATTGTTTACAAGTAACTGGGAACTGTGATAGACAGGCAACGTCTAATTGACCTGAATTGAAAACTTTGCTGTCGCTAACTCATTAAACAGATTTTCCACAAGCAAGTCATAAAATCATAAATAGTTGATGATTTTTGCATGATCATGATGTGCTAAGCACTATGTTAGCATATCTCCTTTTATCCTTTTGAGTTCATTAGTCCTGTTTAAATATTTTTAAGCGCATTTTAAGCATGTTAACTACCAGCTCACATTGAAAATAGCAGATCTGGAATGGAAAACAATTTATGTTTTTTTTTTTTGAGGGGGGGGTTGTTGTTTTGTTTCATTTTACTCCAGAACTGATATACTTAATCATCACGATATATATCGTCTTAAAAAGAAAAACTTAATATCGCATGTATTTTTAAATGTGCCCATAATGAGACATGAAAACATCTTAGCAAATGTATAGACCAAGTTTTCAAAAAGAAAACAAAAAGCATTACTTACATCACTTAAGTTTTATTTTTTTAATGTTTATTTGTCTTGAGAAAGAGAGAGAGAGGGCGCATGAGCTGTCTCTATATTCCTGCCTCATCAATTCAAGCTATGTCCATTGCCTACCTACATGAAGATCAGGTTCTCAGAATTTGTCTTTCTACCTCCATTTTTGTCCCTTAACCTATATATTTTCCAATTGGCAGCTAGAGAGAACTTTAATCAACAGAAAACTTTAAAAAACACAGAGCCCAACGTGGGGTTGGACTCACCAACCATGAGATCATGATCTGAACCCAAATCAAGAGTCCGACACTAAACTGACTGAGCCACCCAGGTGCCCCTACATTGCTTAAATTTTGACAATCAGTCCAAATTATTGATTATTGAACAAACTTCTATTAAGCATGGGCTAGGTGTTAGCCATCATACTAGGTCTTGATGATACAATACAAAATAACAGAGATGTGGTCCTTGCCTCGTAGGGCAAATAATAATATTAATTATAAATTAATTCATTCCCTTCATTAGATAATAACAAGACAAAAGTAAATAATCATAAATTATGATCTGATCACAAAAAAGATGCTCTGAAAAAGCATTATGAATGAGTGCTCTCTTAGATAGTATGATGAGGGACGATTTTCTCTGAAAACATAACCTTTAAGCCAGCAGACGCTTACAATTAGGGCAACTATATTACGTATTGCTCAGACTGGAATACTTTTGAGAATGAAACGGGGCACTTCTAATAATTATTCAGGGCGTCAGTGCAAACCAGAATGTCTTCACCCTCTTTGTAAGCCCTGATAAGGTTATTTTTAAGTGCAATAGAAAGAGACTCTAATGTTTTTTGCAAGGGGTTATCTACTATATGACTTACATTTTTTAATGTTCTGTCTAGCTGCCAGTTGGAAAATATATAGATTAAGGGGCAAAAATGGAGGTAGAGAGACAAATTCTGAGAACCTGGTACCCATCTAGGTAGGTGAGGGACAGTAGCTTGAATTGATGGGGCAGGAATATAGAGAAAAATAGCCAATTCAAGATAAATTTTGCAGTGTATCAGCAGCTAAGATGAAGCCATTCGAAACCTTCCATTTGCATCTAGTTCATAACAAACAAGAAAGTATCTTAAAGTTTGTCAGATGATCTTGGAAAGGGACTTTTCAGTAGCATTAACAAATACAAACACAAAGGAGAAATGTTCATCTATAGCAAAAACAATCAGGAAAAAAATCTAAATTAAGCAGCTCCCCTTTCTTCTCTACCAACCCCTGTTTTGAGATTTTTTTATCCAATTCTTATAATGTATAAGTGTGTATGCATTTTTATAAAAACAACTACTTGTTTCTACAGCAGTATTTTTCCAGTCTGCTGTGTGTATTTTCACTTTCTTTGGGGGGCCTTTTGCCATTCAAAATATTCACCTTTTTACTTTGTACATAGGGACATACATCTAACTTTTTATTTTCATAGGGACTGGGTTTACTACTTTGGAAAAGTTTGCCCCTATCCACATTATATAAATATACACAAAAATATAATTTTATTATTTTGGGCTTTTACTTATATATTTTTTTTTTAAATTTTTTTTTTTCCAACGTTTTTTATTTATTTTTGGGACAGAGAGAGACAGAGCATGAACGGGGGAGGGGCAGAGAGAGAGGGAGACACAGAATCGGAAACAGGCTCCAGGCTCCGAGCCATCAGCCCAGAGCCTGACGCGGGGCTCGAACTCACAGACCGCGAGATCGTGACCTGGCTGAAGTCGGACGCTTAACCGACTGCGCCACCCAGGCGCCCCACTTATATATTTCATTAAATTCTCTAATCATCTGAAATGTACTCTTGTATGTGATATGATATAGAAATCTGGCACTGCCCATGATATTAAAATGCATATTTTCTAACCTGAACCTAAAAACCATTTTGATTTTTATATAAAGTTCTCACAGTCTTAAATCATTTATGTATGCTCTGATACTTACCTACTTTTGTGATAATATATATATATTTTAATTTTTTTAATGTTTATTCACTTTTGAGAGACAGAGAGAGACAGAGTGAAAGTGGGGGAAGGGCAGAGAGAGAGGGAGACACAGAATCTGAAACAGGCTCCAGGCTCTGAGCTGTCAGCAGAGAGCCCCACGTGGGGCTTAAACTCATGAACTGCGAGATCATGACCTGAGCCGGACGCTTAACCGCCTGAGCCACCTCGGTGCCCCAACAATATATTTTATTTTTATTGGAATGATTTTCAAGTAAGTTTTGGTAAGGGAAGTCCCCTGTACTAATCTCCTTTTTTTCTACTTTGGTTGTCTTGAAAAAATCTTTTTTTATCACACACACACACACACGCACACGCACGCACACACATTTACCTCTTGTAAATAAACAGTACAAAATATATGGCACAAAAAATGTTATAGTCTTCACTCTCCCTCTAATTCTTCAGGTTACTCTCTATTAAAATGTTAGTGTAGGGGCTCCTGGGTGGCTCAGTTGGTTAAGCATCCGACTTAGACTCAGGTCATGATCTCACGGTTTGTCAGTTCGAGCCCAACATCGGGCTCTGTGCTGACAGCTCAGAGCCTGGAGCCTGCTTCGGATTCTGTGTCTCCCTCTGTCTCTGCCCCTCCCTTGCTCATTCTCTAGCTCTCAAAAATAAACAAATGTTAAAAAAAATTTTTTTTAATGTTAGTGTATTTTCTGGTTTTTTGGCTAAGCATTATTATACATTTAAATTCATTCTGAACCAGCCTTATTTTTTGAAGTAATTTCATTAGCTATTCACAGGCATTTATTCTTCTAAAGAAACATTAAACTATTTTAATCTAATTTTATAAAATAAAGCATAACTCATCTTTTGCTATGTAGTGTCTGGAACATACTGGCAGCCAGTAGTTAGTTTGTGCCTTTGATGTTTTTTCAATCAGCCTGTTTTGGTAGAGCTTGTATGTTTGCAACAAAAGGAGGTCCACTCAATCTAGCTTATGTAAATGGAGATTTGTTATATTTAAGTCTTCAAGGGTCATGATAAAAAATTGGGAGTTTACCAAAATATAACAGGACAAGCACTAAACTGAGACAAAAGTTTCACTAATGATCCAACTGTCAAGTTGAACTAAATCATTTAACAAGCAGTTTCTAGAACACCAGGTGCTGGATACCAAAATGAAAATGACAGAGTTACTGTCCTTAAGATGCTCACTGCACTTGTTGTGATGAGCACTGGGTGATGTATGGAACTGTTGAATCACTGTATTGTATACGTGAAACTAATATTACACTGTATATTAACTAACTGGAATTTAATAAAAACTTTAGTTTTTTAATTTTTTTTTAAATTTTTTTTTAACATTTATTTATTTTTGAGACAGAGACAGAGCATGAACGGGGGAGGGTCAGAGAGAGAGGGAGACACAGAATCTGAAACAGGCTCCAGGCTCCGAGCGGTCAGCACAGAGCCCGACGCGGGGCTTGAACTCACGGACCGCGAGATCATGACCTGGGCCGAAGTCGGCCGCTCAACCGACTGAGCCACCCAGGCGCCCCTAAATTTTTTAATGTTTATTTATTTTTGAGAGAGAGAGAGAGGGAGAGACAGAGTGAGAGCGGTAGAGGGGCAGAGAGAGAGACGCACAGAATCAAATGCAGGCTCTAAGCTCTAAGCTGTCAGTACAGAGCCCAACGCGGGGCTCAAACTCATGAACCCGAGATCATGACCTGAGCCAAAGTTGGAGGCTTAACCAAATGAGCCACCTTGGTACTCCTTAAATAAAAACTTAAAAAAAAAGATACTCACTGTATAATGGGGAAACTGGGATGCAGAAATAATGTGACTTGCATGGGATTGCACAGGTAAATTAATTGCTGGCACCTAGACTTTAATATTTTCCCTCTACCCATGCTTTCAAATCCCATTAACTCTACAATGTTGCTTGGTCTTTATCTATCCATTCTGTTTCTTGACTTTGGTCTCAGAAGAAAAGGTGCTGTTACCAAAGCTAACCTATGACCACTGATCTCATTTGTTCAGACTCTCTTTTTATATTTAAAATTACCATTTTGTTCAGTCCCAGATTTATATAGAAGGAAAGAAGTGTGTGTGTGTGTGTGTGTGTGTGTGTAGAGAGAGAGAGAGAGAGAGAGAACTTGATCTACCCTCTTTTCAGCTAATGGTCCACCCTTCTCCCATCCCCCAAACAACTAGAAAGGATAATCCAAACTTTTCCCTTCATTCATCCATGACTTAATAGCTCTTTAGTCCTCTGTCCTGAAGGTTTCCTGGGAATCACTAATAACTTCCTAATCAGCAAACCCAATGGCCCTTGAGTTCTCTGCATATTTGACATTGTTGATCATTCCTTCTTTCTTGAAACTCTTCCCTACTTTGGCTTCTCTGATACAATACCAACATACTCCACCGTCACCCATCCATCCTCTTATTCATTGGCTTATCCTCCACCTACTACCCCTTAAAAAGAGACATTTTGTTTCTTCTCATGTTATTTTGCTTCTGCTTAATGGTTTTGAGGATCTTAAAAATCTTTATTTTCACCTCTTAACAATTTCCAAAACTTCAGTTCTACCTACCCAACCATCTGTTAGATATTGTCATCAATATACACAAAAACTGAAAATTAATCTCAACATTTTCCTCTATTCAGTCAAGAACCTACTCTTCCTTCCTTCCTTATTTCTATTGATGGCATATTCATTCTACCAGCTTCCTAATTATGAAGCTGTGGTTTGACTTCTTTCTCATCTTAACCAACGCACTGCCCACAAGCACCACCATATCATCATGAACTAGACTTTATAGCTTTTGCCTTTCAAAACATGTCCAACCTTTCCCCTCATCCTTTTTTTTCATTTTTACTGGTGCCATTTTAATTTTTGTTATGTCTTTGTTTATTTTTAAGAGAGGGGGACAGAGGGCAAGCGGAGGAGGGGCAGAGCGAGAGGGAGACACAGACTCCAAAGCAGGCTCCAGGCTCTGAGCTATAAGCACAGAGCCCCACATGGGCTGTAAGATCATGACCTGAACCGAAGTCGGACACTTAACCAACTGAGCCACCCAGGAGCCCCTTACTGCTACCATTTTAATTCAGCCCCATACTATGTATGACCTGAAATATTTATTACAAAAGTATTTCCTAGACTCCGTGATGGACCTGAATCAGGCATAATAATTTTTTCACAGTATTCTTTGATCTCTAAAGTCACTGTTCTTTATTTAATGGCATTTAGCAAATAACTAGCTTCAGTCATGGAGTGTGTAGATAGCTGTACTGTGCAACGGACAAGAGTCCAAATGTCCACAAGTGCATTTGGAGCATGTACTATTTGCCAGGAAAAATGCTAGATTCTGGGAATTTAGCACTGAAAACAATAAAATGGAACTTACATTTTAGAGACTGTATCTGGGTTTGAATCGTGGATCCAACATTTTTAGATTTGTGATCTTAGACAAGTTACTTGACTTTTCTAAGCCTTTCTTTAAAAAAAAAGGCAGGGGTTAGGGGAGTGAGATGTAATACACACCATGTAGGTTCTTTAAGGAAATAAAAATTAGAGAGGCTGATAGACTCTGTGGTTCATCCAATAAATGTTAGCTCTTTTTTTTTCCCTAATCTAATTTGCCATTTTCCTAAAGCTTACCGTACCTCCTATCCCACCTATTGGGGTTCATTTTGTTTTGGCCCATGCACTCTTTCCAATGTATTACATAAAGCACAAGATACACATTTTAAACATATTTTCTCTTATTGCATTCTGAAAAGTTATTGAATTTGCATTCATACTTAAAAACAAAGCAGAACTTGGAGTGCCTGGGCGGTTCAGTCGGTGAAGCATCTGACTCTTGACTTCAGCTCAGATCATGAGTTCAAGCCCCTCATCAGGCTCTGTGCCAACAGTGAGCAGCCTGCTTGGGATTCTCTCTCTCCTTCTCTCTGCCTCCCACCCCTGCTCACACACGTGCTCACACTCTGTCTCTCTCAAAAGTAAATAAACATTTTTTTAAATGAAGCAGAACTTTAAAAATTATGAAAACCCTCCATCTGAGAATAAAACAGAATGGAAACAAATATGAAAATAACTAGATTTTGCTTTCTTTTATAATTACGTAACCAAACCCAAACATCAGTGTTTCTTTTTTTTTTTCTTCCACAAATTAGGAGAGTTTAAAATGAAAAAAGAAAACTCTCATTTCTCTCTCTCTCTTTCCTCCCCTTCTCCTCCCCACTAGAAACTAAGAAAGAAGAGCTCTTATTTAGGTGTTTGCTATATTTCTGGTTCACATCCAGGGGACAAAAGAGTAGAAAGCATTCATTCAGCCAATAATTATCAAGCACCTATAAAGTACCCAGAACTCTTCCAAAGTCTTGGGAAATCCTGGCTCCTGTTCTCATGTTAGGAAGCACAGGTCTGCTGCAGCTGCTGGGGCAGTAGTAAGTGTCTCCACGTGAATACATTTAGAGTTGTGGAAGATATTAGAGCTAATCTAGACAGTTCTCAGCCCACTACAGAAATCTGTAAACCAGAGCATCTTTACCAAAGTTTTTCATTCAATCTTTGTTGGTTGCCTCCAGCAACAGTAAGCTCAGTACTTCACCTTTTCTATTTTTAATAGAAACATATATAAAGTTATCTTTTTTTCCTCGTTTTCCCAGTATTTAAGGTAGCTTTGTATCTCTGTCGTGACTTTCACAGCCACATAGCCCCCTAAACACCCAGTCTTTTAGTCATTCTAAATGTAATGCCATTATCAATATTGCCAATGTTCCTCCAAGATGCAGAGATATTTTAAGTAGAATCTATAGACTGGCCAGCTCAGAACGTGGTGAAGCATTACTTCCTATTTTGGTTGAAGCATTTGAGGATCGAAATAATCCTACATGCCGTGTTCACCCTAACTGGTTGGCTCATGACAAACCTTTGCCTCTGTCAGGATATTTCTTGTCGTTATTACTCTGTGGCCTTAGAGCTGAACCTGAGGGATGGTTGGTATGTTCAGAACACAGTTAGCAGGAACGTAAGTAAAATTGTATCTGTTCTTGAGATTAAGCACGGCGCTACGTGACCTACTGATTTTCATTTAAAATTATCACAATTTAGATAGCAGCTTCGAACATCTTTCAGGCCCAGAGCCAAAAGCAGAGCTTCAAGACTATAGGAAACCAAACAGTTCTACAATCATTCAAGTAATGACCGACGTTGCACTTCATCTGAGCAAGGACATTATATTAATGTATTATTATGCCAATCAAAATATGGATAGTTGCTAGCAGATAGGTTACAAAAACATCAGATTATATGTAACTATTTTATGACTTCTTGGAAAATGCTGATTTAAGTCCTGAATATTTATTTTACACAACTAGGTTCCATTCAGTTGACATAATTTGCAATTTATTAGAAATGCTCAAGAACTCAGTTTTTGAATTTTTAGGAAGATCCAAAATATCCCAGATCACCACAGTATAGCCAGTGATCAACATTTATTCCACTTTAAAAGAGAAATACTTTTGTAGCACCATATATAATATAATATAATATAATATAATATAATATAATATGTATAAATACATACACACGTATACATATATACATATATAATATGTATATATATACAGTTTTGAAAATGATATAACTTAAGTATTTCTAATTGACAATTTTTTTCAGAAGTATTCAGAAGGGATTAAAAACTATGTGATAGAGTTGTAAGCAAAATTATGCGTTGTTGTACCGACAAGACAAAAGTCACATAAAAATGTGTAGGAGGGGGACAGGCACTTATCATATATGTGTTGACTTTTTTTTAAGAATTACAGATATTGCAGCAGCAAAAGAAATTTAAGAATTCAATAAATGTTCAGAAATTTGAGACGAAGAAAGAGTTAAAATTCTTGAATTCTGAAATTTCTCTTTAATCAGAAATAGAAATCTAAAATAATGACAACAATAATAACTATAGTGTTTACAAAGACTTGGGAACTTTCACCATTCCTGTGTCTCTGCTAGAAGCACATAAAATTAAAATGATATAGTCACAATTTGTTTCTTGACTATTTTACATTCAGTAATTTTTAATGAAGCAACTAAATTAGGCATAACTTAGTGCAGCTTTAATGTAGTTACGATGAATATATTTTACTTGATTAAAAATGATAAAAACCAGGGAGCCTTAAATATTATCTTAAAAGATTAACTGCTGTGTCAATTACAAATCTAGGGGAAAGGTATTTATAAGGGAATAACTATTCTGAACAGTCACTTCCTTTTGTTCATTTCATTTAATTAAAGACTCAATCAACTTTCAGTCTTAATACTAAAATTTTTCTAGATTACACATTGGCTTGCAAATTGAAGAGCATATAGCAGGGCTAAGTCAGTTCAGCTCTAGGGAAGATTCAGCAAGTAATCTATTTTTTATATAAATGGGGGGGGGGCGAGTACAAACTACTTCGCAGTATAGGGTGGAGTAATTAACTACATAATTGCCAATTGTGCACCGCACTTTGTGTTACATGATGAAACCTGAATAAATACCAGTAAAGATCAAATTATTTGGGCACATGAATGATGATGAGGCCCGCTCTGCCAACAGGTAGACTAATGAATTGGAGCCTCAATGCCTAAGACCAAGTGGAAGAAGCCAATTTTTTCACCTCTGCCTTTGAGGGGACCAGTTAACCTACTGCAGCGGGAGGGAGTAGATGTGATCACCATATGTTTACTTTGTCCACTCAGGGGAAACTTGCAAAGGAACAGTTTTGAAATACGCACTGGATTTTTATCAAAAAACAAATAAATGGCAGTTTTCACCTAAGGAATACAAAATACTTACGTTTAATTGCCAGTCTCCAATAAATAGATAAGTGTCTTCTGGTAGCAAGTGGACTTAAAAGTCTTCCCTCCTAAATAGCCCTGCACCTCAATCAAATAAACAGCACCAGACAATCATACCTCTGGCCTCAGCCATTTCCCTTGCATCACTGAGGTGGCCACACTGTCCACTGAGGCTGTTATCCTTGAATAGGGTAGCCCAATGCCAGGAGGTCCTCCAAGTGCTAATAAAAATGTCCTTGACAGAAAGAAGATATTAAAATGTTTTTTAAACAATTTTTTTTAACAGACGAAATCTTAGTGTCTCGTGGGTTTTGCTTTTAGGATTCGGGACGGGAAGCATCTGAAAGACGATTTCAAAGGAAGCAGATGACACTTGCACGGGACTGCATTTTGGTCTATGCTCAAAGTGATGAAGTTGATGTGCATCATTCTGCCACTAACGCTGAAGCGTCCTGCTCCTGGAAACCCCCGCCAGAGATGCGGAGTTTACGGAGAGAGGACTCCGCGGAGCGCTGCCATAAATTCAAAACTAACTATCGGGGCAGACAATCGCTTCGAGAGAGGGACGGAACGTGGGACCCGGGGAGCCCCGCGCCCCTCGCCTGGAAAGGACTGGTCAAGCGCCTTCTTCCTCCTCCCCGAGTCGGAAGTGAATGTCACCTGCAGGTCTGCCCCACTCTCTGGGCGCTTCCCCCTCCTCTGCCCAGTTCGGACAGTCTCTAGTGACCGGTTTCAGCTCCGGCCGTCTTCGGGCTCCAGGCTGCAACCCCCCGCCCCGCTCCGGGAATCGCGTCCCCTCCCCCGTGGTCCCCGCCCCCTCCAAGCTCTGCCGGGCGCTGATTGGCGGCGGCGCTGACAGGAGGCGGGGCCTGGAAGTCCCGGCCAAGCCCGCCCTCGCGTATAAGCGCCTTCTCGGCTCTCTCTCTCTCCATCTCTCTCCTCTCTTTCTCTCTCGCTCCCTTCCTCCCTGTAACTGAACAGTGAAAATTCACTGGATCCGCTAACAGGCACAGATGTCATGTGAAAACGCACATGCTCTGCCATCCACACCGCCTTTCTTCCTTTTCTGTTTCCTTTTCTTCCCCCCCTTGCTCCTTCTCCTTCTTTGTAACTAACAAAACCACCACCAACTCCTCCTCCTGCCGCTGCTGCCCTTCCTCCTCCTCCTCAGTCCAAGTGATCACAAAAGAAATCTTCTGAGCCGGAGGCGGTGGCATTTTTAAAAAGCAAGCACATTAGAGAGAAAGGAAAAAAAAAAAAAAGAAAAAAAAAAAAAAAAACAAAAGCAAAACAAAACCCAGGCACCAGCCAGACAGCCCATTTTTTTTTCCACCCTTCCTGAAAACAAACAACCAAACAACCATCAAAACAGTCATCACCACCATCATCAAAACTGTTAACATAGCAGCGGCGGCGGCGGCAAACGTCACCCTCTGGCCACGGCGTCCGCCTAAAGGGATGGTTTTCTCGGCGGAGCAGCTCTTTGCCGACCACCTTCTTCACTCGTGCTGAGCAGGATTTTTGGGCTCTCCGGGGTTCGGGCTGGGAGCAGCTTCATGACTACGCGGAGCGGGAGAGCGGCCACACCATGCGAGGTAAGCGAGCCCGCGGACCCCGAGGCTCCCCGGGTCCGGCCAACTCCAGCCAGACGGGGAGATGGGGGAGGGGAGCGCACGCTGCCCGGGGGGAGGGGGGGGAGAGGTTCGCGGAGCGCAGTGCTCGAGCTCGCGTTCGCAGGTGGGCTACGAGCGGCCTGGGCGTAGAAAGTTGTGGGAAGGTGTTGATGCCTCTCGGGAGTTCTGGAGGGACGCAGGAGGGCGCTTTTTGGAGAGGGGAGCGACGCTAGTTGCGGTCTCCCCGTCCGCGAGTTGCACCGAGCCGTGTTTGCTTGTCACTCCCGGGTACGGAAGCGGACCCTGGGTGGAAGGAGAGCGGGAGCGGGCTGCCTCCCGGCAGAAGCGGCTAGAAGCGCCGGGCGCGCAGCGGTGGCCTGCCGGGGTGGGGCGCGCCGGGCGCACGGGCAGGCGGCGGGCCGGGAGCGCGCGGGCACGCAGACTCGGGCTTGCTAGGCCCACCGGCGTCCCGGCCCGCGAACGCGTCCCTTCGTGGGAGTGGTGGGCAGAGGGGCGGTGTCCCGGGACTGGACGCGGATTCCGGGATCGTCCCCTGTGCGGGTTCTCTTGCGCCGGCGCTACGCCCAGGCCAGGTCCTCGCGCGGAGCCCGTGCGGTCCAGGGACGAGCGCCACCCCGAAAAAAGTTGTGCGGAGAAAGTTCCAGAGGATAGGAGAGCCCGCGCTCCCCGCGTCAGAGAAGGTTCTTTTGTCGAAGGGCCGCTGCGGGAGGCGGTGCCGGGTGAGCCCTCGAGCCAAGACCCCCAGCGGCGACGGCGGTGGCAGGTCTCTGAGGGTGAGCTGGCAGCTGTGGGGCAGCGCGCGGGGGACAGGGGAGAGACGCTTCCTCTGGCCACCCTTTGGGCTGCCCCAGCAGATGGCCTGGCCGGCTCTAGGGAGTCACTCTGTCCGTCTCTCCCCGCGCAGTGCTGGGACCCTCAGGTTTCTTGCGCGCACTCCCTCACTTTCTGCTCGGCCACAACTTCACTCTTTTCTTGGAGAGCGGGCCCGGTGCCAGAGTGCCATGGGGATACGTGCAAGCCTCTGGGCACCTGCCTCACCTCCCTCCCCCCCCCCACCCCCGTTTTTCTTCCTGGCCACTCTTCGGTTTTGTGGGGCACTCCTCTACCCTCCGCGTGCCTTCCGGGTCCTGGTAACAGAAAGTTGGAAACGGCCAGCCACTGGCCTCCCTACATCCCTGACCCGGCGACAGGTGGACCGACAGGAAGAACTGCAAACACTCGTCACCTTCCACCGGGCAGTGCACATCTCCCACTCACTCCCCCAGCACCTGTCTAGGAGGGCCCCTAGGGAGCAGGCGGCATGCTCCCCATGCTGGGCATAGTGAGTCCCCATAGCTTGACACTAGGGGCAGGGACTGGGTTAGCTGGCTGGGCACTGGGGACGTGGCAGGAAAAGGGAAGGAGGAGAAGGAACAGAGAGGTTGTCCAAGGAAGTGGGTGTGAGGGAAGTAGCTGAAGATCAGGGACAGGGACGGTCTGGTGGGATGGTTGATTGACCCGTGCACTGGGAGTGGGGGCATCTGCGCTGGCGAGCTGGTTCCAGTTGAGGGGCCCAGTGGGGATTTGGTCACATGCTCCACTGTCTAAATTCTTTCAGAAAACTATACTGGGCAATTGGCGAGTATAGAACCTTTAAGTGAAAGATGCCCCGGGTCTTTGTTTTCCTTTTTCTGTCCCATCTCACCACCATCCGCTCTCCTTTCAATTTCCTCTCCTCTGGTCTGGGGCTGCCAGGTCGCCCGGAATTCCCTTGTTTCGACCCTTCCAACATTCCTCCCGTGGCGGTGTTCTTATGTTCTGAAGGTCCGAAACCACGAGTCACCTACGCTGCGACCCGGCACTAGCACCTGCGGCGTAAAAGCCGCTCACTCGCCCCTTAAATTGAAGAAAACCCGAGGAGTATGAGGCAGGAGTGGGTTGTAGCTTGATCGCGCTGCTCCTGAAGGAGCTGTCTGCCCAGGCAGCCCGGGTTCGCCACCGCGCTCGCTTCAGGGACTCCAGCAGCTTGAAGGGTTGAAAGCCAGGCGCCTCGCCTAGGGCTCACCTTTAGAAACCAGTCGAAGCCCACACCCACTTTCCAGAAGGCGTCACGCCAGCCAGGCTGCCCAGAAGAGCTTACAAGTTCTAACTCACAAGGGCGACCCGGGGATTCGCACTGGAGAAAAAGCAAGCTTACAAGGTGGCAGATTCCTTTCCTCTACCTCCCAGCCTCTCCTTTGTTGACCCTTCACTGTCTCTCCTCAGCCTTCCCTGTGCATTTCCTACAGACTGCCCTTTCCCGCGAAGGCAGGAGTTGTTCTTTAAGGATAGGTTGAGAAGAGATCCAGGCTACTCAGAGGTCTTGTGGAAGTCGGGGTTGAACTTGAGTGTGAACTTGAGAAGTGAAAGCCGAATCGAATCAGCTTTCTCTTGTGCCTGGGATACTAATCAGCCTACCACAAGGGGAGGGGACGGTTTTTGAACTTGGCTTTACTGTGTACCCACTCCGTTTCTGGGCCCCTGTACTGTGCACGCCCCTCCCCCAACACACACACACTCTCTCTCTCTCTCTCTCTCTCTCTCTCTCCCCATCTCCAAGGGGTCCCTGTCAGTGCCTTGGCCTCGGCTTCAGTGTTTGCAGTTGGTAACTATCCTGAGTCAGGATGCTTTGTGCGACATAAACTTGGTCCAGGATTAAGTGGTCTCCCTCGGGACCAATCCAGCAAACCCACCCACCCTCCACCTCCTTCCGACCTCGGGCAGATCTGTGGTAGTTAAAAGAGACTTTATCTCAACGGAAGCTCGAGGGGTAAGAAAGGGGTTAAAAGGCTCTGATCCTGGAGGTCATTATCGTGCCCACTGCTGAACTGATTTGTCCCTAGCTCGGTGGCTTACTCTGGGCTGGCCTGGGGCGAAGGAGGTTGTATTTGTTGGCACACAAAGCACGTCACCCTTTGTCTGCTAGAGGGTACCACTTAAGTTCTAGAGATGCTACTTTGCAGATTGCATTCGAAAAGAATAGCTTCTAATAGCTTCTAAAGGCGAAAGGGAAGACTTTTAATTGGACCCTGTCCATAGGTGAGAAACGGGTGAGCACAGGTGTGGGTTTCAAGACTCCTTCCTGAGAAACCTGTCAGCTGTTTAGTACACAGGCACACAGAAATGGTCAGATTTTTCAGCCCTGCCTCCGCAGAAAGCCCTACCTCCCAAAACAGGGGCACAGATGTCCTCGCAATCAATAGGTGATTGTGGCCTCTATGGATTAGAAATCTGGTTTTATGCTTGCTGTAAACAAGGATGGGGCTTGGCTTTTTGAAAGCCCAGTTTTCATCTATTATTTTCAGGTAGTTAATTTTTATTAACTGCTAACTTGAGAAAAACAGTAGCTTGCTCTGAGAGGCATGGTAGCCCTTTGGAAGTCTGGAGCTCTGAACGTCCTGCTGGCCAGGCCTTTCGATTTCCTAAACGAGTTCTCTATCTTAATTTCTTCCACAAATGCCGATTAAATATTTCTAACTGAGATTTCTATCTTAATTTCTTCCACAAATTCCAATTAAATATTTCTAACCAAGATTCCACCTTTCCCAATTAAAAAAAAAAAAACATTGCTGGAAGGACATGTCTGTGACTAGTCCATTAATGTTCATTAAATAATCATCAGTAAGCTGTCCTTATTCCTAGAAAAGTGAACATTTAAACAGCTTAAAGAAAAATTCTGAAGCTGTATTTCAAGTATTGTTGGGAAAAAAAATATGTAGCCAGAAACATAAAATATGTTCCTAGGTGGTTACCACTTGGGACTCTCTCCTCCCCCCATCTCCAACACCCTGAGTGAATTTACAGCAAGTTTTATGACACAGAAGTGTCGGACATCCTCAGCTTTTGGGATATGTCTTAGAAACAGCAAGGGTTGTCTTTACTTGTCTAGATGTTCAGATAATCAGGAACTGGGAAACCAGGATGGAAATATAAAGGGGGAACTTTTGAACAGCAGGCCTCATAAACATGAGGGATACAAGATTAAAACGCCTTTGTTAGAATTCATTTAAAACTTAGAAGTCCTGGATTTTACATCAAGAATCGTATAGCTTTTGCTATACTGTTTAGAAAACCCTTACAAGATGATTTCTTGTATCATTATTAAAGTAGTTTATGTGAAGCTTTACTTTAACATAAACAGCATGTTTATTTTAGACTCTTAAATATGACTGCTAGCCTTTACTTATTTTGGTGACAATTTGTTAAATACTAAACTATTAATAGCCTTAAAAACAATTATTCTGGTGTGAACGTGATGAGGATACACTGTATTTCAAATTTAAATGTTACAGAATCATGAAACCTAATTTTACAGCAACAAGGATTTTATAGCACCAAGGATTTTACAGCACCAAGAAAATGTTAAGTTTTAGGGCTGGTCTTCATGAAAATGCCACTCGAACTATGTAATAATACCTACTTTTTCCCTAAAAGTAGCATATATAGAATTGGCACTAGGATTTTAACATGACTCAAGTTTTTGTAGATAAAAAGAGAAAGACAAGCAAAACTTTTTTTTTCAGCCATTATATCACATTTTATAAACTTGTGTCCACCTTTCAGAAACCTAATGTGGCCATTGTAGTTTTTATACTTTTTACTACAATAGTTCTAAAAAATAAAAGTGTGAATCACAACACTTACAGATTTTTTCATTGCAATGAATGTATATACCTCTAATTTAAAGTGCATATTATAGCATTCAATTAATACAGAGTTTAAAAGTATTCTAGTAAATTATCAAGTTAAAAACACTCTACATAGGTAGATATGCTGGTGTTCGGCAAATTTGTAAATCAAGTAAGGTTTTAAATTGTGAACAATAACATCATTGTTACTGTACATTCTTGAAATCTAAGCCTTACAGATAATTATATGAGGAAGCAGGAGAAGTAGTTTCCAGGTTAAAACCATCAAATTCTGGCCAGATTAAAACAAATCAAAGGTTATGAGCACTTTATGTTATTAGTGCAAAAGTTATTAGTGATTGAGGTGGCTTAGTATATACGTATATTTTTCTTATTCTGTCGTTAAGAAAAGAATTTCTTTTCTTTGTGTTTGTTGTATAAAGGCAACAAAACATAAAGGCTTTAAATTATAGTGCTGTTCATTTAATGTAAAGGACATTAATGAAACATTTTATTGTGATGTTAAAATATACAGAAAAGTAAACATTAGGAGTGGACGTTGTGCTTACTAATTAATATGTATTCCCGGTGTGGTTTTACCATTCCACCCATTCTTACCTAAAGGATAGAAATTAAGTAGACAAATGAAATAAGTCTTTTGCAATGTAATGAATAATGACCTTTGATAAAATGAGCGCTCTACACATAAAGTATTATTCCTGTAATTTTGTAATCATCTTCCAATTACAGCTTCTTGCAAATATTTATCTTACTTTGAATAGAATCTCTGACTTAACAGAATCCCTAGCAGATAATAGCAGTCTTTGGAGGCGTCTGTTGATACACACTGATACACAATATGTATATGTATGTGCCTATAACCGCCCACTCAGACAAGAAGAATGAATATTTGAGAGAGAAAATCATTCTTATCTTTGCTTTCACAATCCAGACTTCCAAATTCAAACATATTTAGAGAAACAGAAGCAACTTTCCAGAGCATTCAAAAGAAAGAAATGAATACATGTGGTACTTGAGTCGCATAAAAAGAAACTGTTAATGGCATCTATTTATAAATAATCTACACAAAACTCCATTATACTACCTAATGATAATTAGAGAGAAAAGGAATCAAAGAACTCAGGACTGCCAAATAAATAAAATATTCCCTCTCAAATTAAGCTACAAATTCATAGATAACAAGGCTGATGCCATGAATTGAAGGATGTCTCCTTTGTAGCACAAGACAAAGGGAGCATAGAGGAATAAATATTGATTGAACTAATCATCTGATGAATAGAAATGAGATTTACCAGTGCACCAATATAATAGGCTATGTTAACTAGTTCTTTCATAGTGCATATGCTGCCCTTTCAACCCCTGACCCCATCCATTCAATTCTTAATGAGGGAAACCACAGGTGTTATAACGGCATTTATAGTGAATCAAGCTAACTATAATAACCATGTGGTTAACTAATGGCATTGAAGGGGGTTGGTTCTTATGAAAAAACAGTGTGATCTTAGTGTCACAAAATTATTATGCATTGCAAGCCACTTGGAATTTCGGTCTGCTCTGTTCCCCTCTAAGATATATCATTGTTGCACTATATGCTAAGTAATTTGGATGTAAATTTAAAAACATAAAAAATAAAATAAAATAAAAAGATATATCATGTGCCCATCAATATTTCAAGCCCCAGATTTGTTTTCTCCTCAATAAGTGCAATTTTAGTTGTGCGTATCCGAGGAGTTCAAAACGTTATTCAATATATATGTTTTTACCTACGTTGTTTAATACCTTGCATAGTAAGCATTTAAAACATTTAAAAATAACACTTAGAAGGTATACTGTTTTATTCTTAATATAACACGTATTTTTCTTGGTTAGTGCTTATTTTATGAATATTTGGAATGGAATATAACTTTGTAATAATTATTGTACTTTTATGATAAATTTCACCTTAGAATTAAATTAGGATGTTCTTGGCTCAGGCAAGGTCTTACAAAAGACACAATGAACATATCACCTTTTTCCAAAACACGAAGCTAAAAACTGGTTGGAAAACATGCTCTTATAAAAGAGCAAAAGTAATTTGTTCTGACTTAGGCATGCTCACCTCTGCCTCATGAATATTTTATTAACTGGCTGGGTAGGCTGACTTTGTAACTCACTTTGCCAAAGTATTTTGCTTCAAGTATCTCTTGATGTCATTTTTGTGTGTGATTATTCATCATATCATGTGGTCCTGGGTTCTGTTTCTCTAATTCAGAGGAATTACAGAAAGCAAAGAATGGGAAAATTAATCTGATTGTGTACTGAATTATTTTTCTGTTACCAGCTCTCACTTTGTACTCACGTGAGCCCAGTATCCTGGTACCGTGGGGCATATGAAAGATTTGGGTTGCTTAAGGAAAACTGTTGCATAGATTTTTATCTCATAGGAAAGCTTTTTTAACAATGAATATTACAAGTTAATCTGAATTACATTCTTAAACTTTTTCATATGACTATTCAGTAAAGCATCCTTCTTCAAAGACTGTTACATTCTTTACATTAGAATTATGTTGTGAACATGTGACAACAGCAGATATATAATATTTTAAATTAAATCTGAAGTACAAAAGGTATTCTATGAATTTGGACAGAAAATCATCCTTAAAAAGGAAACTGCAAAAGCTTATTTTTAAAAGGCCTTGGCATTTACGGTCATTTCTTGGCATGGAATAAATGAGTATTACCGGCCACACACAAAAAAAATATAAAATATTTTATTTTAATCTTCTGACTTTTTTTAATACCACTTCCAAATACATCTTTCTTTCCTTATTTGGAACCAGCCAATTTTGATTCTCCTCTGTTCTGAAAACTTTGTCCAACTCATTGAGCCACTCATTTCTCAGAGTCCGAAGTAAGATGGACTCTCAAATACAAGAATAAGATCATCTTCCCAAATGTTTCCATTTCCAGTTTCCATTTTCAAAAGTATAGGCCTAAGATTTCATCTTTCGCAGACATACCTATCTATACACAAGTAGGAATGTGTGCGACTCACATTTATTTATTCAGGATTTATTGAGCATCTACTCAAAGCAAGGCACAGAACTGAGCCTTAAGAATGCCCACGTTGGTAAAGAATACGCAACTCGTGAGTTAAAGCCACGGTCAAAGCAAGAGCAGAAGAGAATGCTGTGGAGACACAATCAGAACCGCTCTTGCAGGGCAAGTGATATTTGCGATGTGCCTGTAAGGATGGATAGAAGTCCAGGTTTAGTTCGTTAATTGGCTCATCATGAATGAAATGTATTAAGATTTTCTTTGTTGTATTCCCCAGTTGTCTTTTCAGTTGGTACTATGTGAAATTTAGTTTCTCAGAACTATTCCAAAAAGAGCATTCCTGATGTATAACAAGTAGTAGTATTGTTCTCATACAAAACTTTTACTAGGAAAATGATTTTCAAGTGACAATTAAAAGAAGCCTCTAAGGTAATCTTAAATTACAAAAAGAAAATGTACTGAAGGAGAGAAATAATTTTGTAAGACTAGAGCGCGTAAGAAACAAATAGCACCAGGGAGGGAAAAAAGGAGGGACACCTTACGGTGTCCTTATATACTTGTTTTTATCAGAGAAATTCTTAATTTTGCAAAATAAGGAAATGGCTGATACACATTGAGAGTCATTTTCTTTAACATTTAAGGTAATGCCTGAAAGTAATGATATCTGCTCTAGAAGGTATCTTAGATTACTGGACACCGGAGAGAATAAAATCTACTGAAGTGATAGGGTATGTCAGCAGTGTCTAAGGGCCATAGGGATATTCTTCAAATTCTTCCATTGTAAGAAATTGGATATAAGATTGAGCTCTGGAAATTAAACTATAAAGTCAACACATAATGGTCTTGGCGACTTTTGAGTTATTCTTTCTTTTAAGCGTATTTAAAGAAGGAAGATTCCTGGCCTCCTAGATCCTGATAAAAATGTGAGTGTATAAAGGAACTATTGGCCGTGCCCTTCCCAACACTATCTGTAGGTAAATCACTGATCAGACTGAAAAAAGTATCCACTGCAGTTCATAATTAGGTTCTTCATTTTGAAGTGATAATTTGGCATTCTGGTCTCCTACAATCGCTCTTGTGAGCTTTGTTACCTTGAATTCTCATACAGAGATCTCATCCACTCTGAATCACTGGTGAGATCAAGTTTCTGAGCCTACAAAGCTCACAACCAGACCCGGGGCTGGAGAGAATTCACCAAAGTCAGTTTCACCATTTGAGACTTCCAGGCAGCCAAATTGCCTCTCTCGGTCATAACCGTCTGCATTAGCATGAACTGCATCTTCAAACTTCTACATGGCTAGCAAGGCAGAGTCGTAAGTTTTCAGTCTTGAAAAACAGATATGTTTATTAAAATGCTGATTATTAATTGGACTTTATTAGACTGAGGAAGGGTGCTCTGCTCTTGTAACACACCCTGATGATGTAACAGCTATTGTACTTGATCTGTTTATTTCTTGGCCCTCGAAGAATTCCAGAGGCGGCTTAATGACCCCATTTCTTCTTGGAGCTTTTCTTAAAAGGGGAGAGGTTGGAAGAGAGGGGACACGGAGACCCCTGTAGCTTCTAGAAGCTTTGATTGAAGAGTTATTTAAGAAGGCAACTGTTTTTCTAGACACCTCCTCCGTCGTCTCTTGCTGCACTGGTGCTGGTGTGTTACACAACAGTGAACACATAGATCCACGATATTCCTGTGCCAGTGTGCTTTTCTAGGTGGCAAATGTAGACTGAATCTTTGTGGAGAACAGTGGTTTTACTTGGAAGTGATGTATGTAATATGAGTCTAGATTTTCACTCTGGCTCTCATGGAAATATGCCTAGTAGTTAGTAAACATTAACCCCCTATTTTGATCCTTCTATTAAAAAGACTATTTGAAGACAGTCCCGTTAAATGGGATCAGAATGTGTTGTTGCCTGTAATTAATTCTGAGAATAGGAAATTCAGACAGTGGTACTATTTTTATTTGCCTAAATAGTGTAATGAAAATCATTGTAACTAGTTCTTTTTCGAGCTACATTTAAAATATGTTTCATCTCACTTGCCCAAGGCGTGGGTCACAAAAGTACTTCAGATGTGTTTCATAACACCGCATTAGCATGAATTAGACCCCTATCCTAAATTCCCAAGTAAAAATTGCAGTGTATCGCTTGAGCTGTAATGAACGTGCAAGTCATATTTTACCATCCAGCAGCTGTTAGCTTCTAGATCCCAGAATCAAACAATTAACACACAAGTTGAAACGACTTCGACATCTTGAGTTTCTAATGAATAGTTGGCCACCAGTATTATTGTCAGGTCAAATAATAAAATTATTACACAGAAAATTTCCTATTAACTTGTACATAAGTTGTTCCTGGCACATAGCAAAGGAATTAAACACTTTTTCATAAAAAAAAAAAAAGAAGAAACCTTGTTCCAAATTTCCACAGTTATTGAATATGAGCAAATGCCACACAGTCTGCTTAAATAGAGGAACATTTGTTCAGGAAAAACACATCGTATCATTAAGGTGCAGTGCTTCTTGGCAATAATATGTTTTTTTTTTTTTTTACAAACAGATAAATTCATTTTGAAATTTTTAGGATCTTAATCTACTCATCAGTTTGCTCAAAACTTAAGTTTAAAACAGTCTAATATTCTTCTTTTTTTTTTTAATGCTGACTATCTTTCAAAAGGTTTAATTCTAGGCACTTCCACCCTTGTACATATATTTTCATTCTTGTGATTAAAATAAAAAAGTGAAGTACCAAAGGAACAAAGGAAAGGATTATCTTTCCAAAGACAGCTCAGAAATACCAATAATAAGAATGCCAGGAAGGTAGCATTAGCACCCTTCCAGTTATGTTTTTGTTTTATTTTGTTTTGTTTACTAATATTTCTAACGGGCAGTTCTGGCTGCCATCCATGTCAGAGTTAGTTAGAATTTATTTTATTTGTTGTGGAAAGTGTTCTTTTTTAATGAAATAAATTGATACTGAATTCCTCTCCACCGCAATTTCGTTAATGATTTTTGAAAGGTTATCTAACACAGTTGGCGATGAGTGTTGATTTAGAGTCAAACAAAGACTTTTTTTTTTTTAATCATACTACAGTGACCAAAAGAAGTAAAAGAAAACACATGACAGATAGGGAGCTGACCTCCCAGCAGTGGATGGTGCTTCAATATGATTCCATAAATCTTGATTACTGAGTACTTACAGTATGTAATAGGTGCCCTCTAAGTCTCAAGAAAAGTGGTTTTCCTATAAAATTCCTTCAGAATTCCTTAGATACTTTTTGTTTCATTTGAATTTCTCAGATCTCCAGTGTTGACTACATCCTTTTCTCGTAAAGGAGAAAAATAGATGACGTGTCCGTAATTATTTGTTAAAAAGGGTTGAGATCAGAATTTGACTTCAATCGAGGGCTTCTGACTCTGACTCCAGTTCTATTTTCGTTACTCTGTGTTTTCTTTCTCAGGCTGTATGACTTTTTTTTGCCACCGCTGCACCCACAGCGGACATCAGTTACATAGCAGCCTAATAAATTACGGCGTTCAGACTTGCTAAGTGCAGATGCACCTTCCACCACCGTGTGACCAGCATTGGCCCTGGAGATAAAACTTTTTACCAAAGCTCTCATGAGTGTTTCGGCCATATAAAGAATACCTAATCGTGAAGTAAAATTGTTTTCTACTCAATCACAAGATCCCCTTGGGCAAACAGTACCTCTCCACCGTTTTTACTCCTAAAATAATGGGAACACATTTACTGATCCCAAGAAGCATTAAAATAAGTATTATGGACATACCTACAGATTCTCGATAGAAACTACCCACTAAAAATAATGACAAATTCCAAATATAGACAGAGTAAAATTTTCTCAAAGATTCTAAAATTGGTTTTATAAACTAAATGCCATCTTTTACAGAGATGTCAAATTCTGAGTCAAACTGTATTTACAGATTTTTCCTCCACTAAGATCCCAACGTTATCTGCATCTACTTTAAGGAAGGAAACAACTTTACGGGAAGGTAGCCATAAAGACTGTTGATGTTTAAATATGAAGTTCCTCTTCATTCAGTAACCGACATGCACTTGCCTCATAATTTATAATGTTAACCTGCTCATTTGTCCCTCAGCTTGTCAATTTTCTCTTACGAGTTTTATGTTTGTCTAGAGGAGGGATATCTATCTTTGGCCATAAGCACTTCAAGCAAAGCAAGGGGTTGAATAGCCAAGTATACCACCGATGACCCACCTGAGTTTAATCAATTTTGTGATTGACTGGGATTGAAAGTCCCGTCAGCACATCATTTGCATCAAAAGCGTCATCCTCTCCAATAATTTGTTTTGTACAAGCATAAAATATTTTCTTAAGGAAAAATCTCAACAACCTAAGGGGGAGCCATGTCTAATTGTGCCCTGCCACATAAAGAAAAAAAAATTAAATTTGACATGAATTCTAAATAAATACAGAGTTCTGCTCTGCCTTAACAATACTGCAGTGTAATGTGTTTTGCATTTTGGCTGAAACCATAGTGTTCCTTACAGCAAGCTGCCACTTATATGGTTAATTTTTGTGCTTTCAAGTGAAGTCCATTCATATTTCTTTAAAAGCACAATCATTAGTGCACTATTATTGATTTTTCAGGCCCCTTCGGTAAGCTGTACCATACACAGAGCTCGAAACACTGTCCCTACCCTGTTGTTCGTTCTCCAGGTCTCGAATTGATCCTATTTTATAATGGTCCCGACTCCCACACTAGACTAAATTTGACTACAGCTACTATTAGAAAGAAAATGGACTGCACCAGAATCTGCATTTGTGTTGTCTTCATCTTATATTTAGTACCTGGTGTGTTTAATAATATCATACTGGGGGAAATTGTAGGCTTATCTCAGGTGATTCTGTGTTTTACCTCATGTAAAATACCTGCTTTGCTTACTCTGTCTTTCGGAAATGGGGATATGGTTTTTTTCGTGCTCATTAATTCTGTCAGTCTTTGTACCGTGGCTGCTCTTAAGGAAAATTCTGAAAACATTTTAAAAAGGGACTGTGTAGACCTGAGAGGAGCTGACACACGCAGCGTCACATCTTTACAAATGTAACAGCAGGGAGAAGGAAAATAATCTCCTACCTGTGTGGGGTGCTCTGTAGTTTCCAGCCAGCTTCTGTGGATGCCACCTAGACGATCCCCGCAGCAATCGTGGGAGACACGCAGGACGGGCGAGATAGGAGCGTGCCTGGGGCAGCTGGGCCAAAGCAAACCCCCAAATATAAACAAAGTGCTTTTTAGCGGTTTAAGAGTATGGTTTCAGTGCCTTAAAAAAATAGTCCTCGGCCAAAAAACATAAACAACTGTTTTCCAAAAGGAGGAAATGTGATTGGCTGATAAACATTTGGTGAGGAAGAGCTCAGCCTCACTTACTAAAGAATTAGAACAATATGAATGGCATCTTCACCTGTCAAACTATAGCAAGGTGTGATGAAATGGACACGCTCATATTCTATAGCGGGTGTTTATATTGGTACAGTCATTGTGCCTAAAGGCTTAATAATGATCATACTTGGGGTGCCTGGGGGGCTCAGTCGGTTAAGTGTCCAACTTCATTCAGCTCAGGTCGTGATCTCACAGTTCGTGGGTTGGAGACCTACGTCGGGGTCTGTGCTGAAAGCTCAGAGCCTGGAATCTGCTTCAGATTCTGTGTCTCCATCTCTCTCTCTGCCCCTCCCCCACTCGCACTCTGTCTCTCTCTCTCTCTCCCTCTCTCTCTCTCTTTCAAAAATAAACATTAAAAAAAATAATGATCATACTCTTTGGCCTAGTAATTCACCTTCTGGGAATCTTTCCAAAGGAAATAAAGTATCAACAAGGCCTATATACCTAAAGACTTGTGCCTGAAGACTTACTGTACTGTCATCATGATATTTTCAATAATATAGGGAAACTTTTTTTATGGCACACTTTCATTCAGTATATAGTCGCTGGTACACTAATATGTATTTACCGCGTGTTCAGTATACTTCCCTAGTATTAGGTGATGATTATACATACCTGACAATGTGTTTTAGGTTCTAGGGATAAAATGATGCGCAAGAACAATATCATTCCTCACCTCACTAAACCTAAAGTGTCATAATAAAAAAAGCTGGAATGAAATATGGTATATATTATGTGATCTAAGTTATATAAAATGCATACAAAACATGGTATCTGTCTTTCTCTGTGTGACTTATTTCACTTAGCCTAACACTCTCCAGTCCCATCCATGTTGCTACAAAAGGCCATATTTCATTCTTGCTCATTGCCACGTAGTATTCCATTGTGTATATAAACCACAATTTCTTTATCCATTCCTCAGTTGATGGACATTTAGGCTCTTTCCATAATTTGGCTATTGTTGAAAGTGCTGCTATAAACATTGGGGTACAAGTGCCCCTATGCATCAGTGCTCCTGTATTCCTTGGGTAAATTCCTAGCAGTGCTACAGAGAAAGACAGATACCATATGTTTTCACTCTTATGTGGATCCTGAGAAACTTAACAGAAGAACGTGGGGGAGGGGAAGGGAGAAAAAAAAAGTTAGAGAGGGAGGGAGCCAAACCATAAGAGTCTCTTAAAAACTGAGAACAAACTGAGGATTGATGGGGGGAGGGGGGGAGGGAGGAGAAAGAGGGTGATGGGCATTGAGGAGGGCACCTGTTGGGAGGAGGACTGCGTGTTCTATGGAAACCAATTTGACAATAAATTTCATATTAAAAAAATTAAAAATAAATAAAATGCATACAAAAGAAATTGACAAAAACATACAAAAAATGTTAAAAGTCACTTCTAGATATTAAGATACCAGATAATTATTTTCTTTGTCATTGTCTTTTTTTGTGCATTCTAAATTTCCCATATATTCTTTGTAGATTAGTCCTTAGTATCAAAGTGAATGCTCAATTTCTTTTGCATAGTAAGGCTGTACTTTATTTATGACTCATTGTATTTTAGCTCATCCATTTGCCTGAGTTCAGCTAGGATGATAATAGGGGTAAGGTGAAAGTTTAATGACACATTAAGACAATTAACTTATTTGATATTTGCACAACTATTCACTCGTTCATAACCAAATATTTATCAGGCACTATCCTAAGTGTTGAAGATATAGGGGTGATAGGATTCACTCTCATTCTCTGAAGATCTTAGACTCTAGTCTTGAAAGCCATAAGCTATAATTCATAAAAAGTACTGCAAATAGCAATAATGTAAATAATAATAATATGCAGTTAAGAAAAAGCTTTCTCCATCACTGAGAAATGAAGGGTTCTCCCTAAGATCTTATTAAGAGTGGATTAATACTGCCTTTTTTGTCTCTAAAGGCTCATATTCCTTTGAGAAATATATTATTTCAAATATTGGAGCAAAGATCAGGATACTCATATAGAAAAATTAATCAACTTGCGTTTTTTTACCTCCACTAAACTAGCCCGTATGTATTTCCTGGCAATGCTGTGGAGTTTTACAATCCCTGGAGACATTAAAGAACCCAATCACAGACATACTGAAGTCTCAAAATGTAAGCAGCTAGAGTATTAATTGATTCCTATTGGTAAGGCTGTGGGAAATTTATAAATATTCCTATGCTCTGAGGTAGATAAGAAATCCCAGTTTGCCCATGAGTCTGCTGAAAACACATTGGTACCCTGCAGGACAGAATTCAAGTGTGATGTTCACTGCTAAGGTAGTCTTCCTTCATGGGTACTCATACTCCTAGGGCCACGGTTCAAAACAGGTGGCGGTTTTGCCTCCCAAGAGATATTCGGCAATGTCTAGGAGCAGTTTTGGTTGCCACGGTTGGGGGGATGCTACTGGCATCCGATTGGTAAAGGTCGGGAACACCTTATTCTGGTCCCAGAAAGAATTATTCTGTCACAAATACCCGCAGCGCTGAGATGGAGAAGCATGAAGGCTTTCTAGGCAGCATCACTTTACAGGTCCTCGGTTTTTACGGGTGTTCTCTGAAAAAGCTGGCTCCTTTTCCCCACCTCCCCTCACACAACAACCCCACTTCCACTCCACAAAAGGCCACACTCCCATTCATTGCAAATCTTATTATGGGCTATACACGGTTCCCAAGATGGAAAAGTTGCCATTGCCCTAAAACAGAGACAACTTGAAATACTGATTTGATGCTGAGAAAGTGAATGATTCTAATGAAGGAGCAAAACATCCTTTTGCAAGTCAGGTAGTTTCCGTTTCTTTAATTTCAACAAAATTGGAGGAAGATCTAACCAAATTATCAGTTACTTTAGATCATTAAAAATAGTTTTTGATGATAGAACGCTATGTGATTTGAGGTGTATGCTTCAGAAGGAGTTTAAAGAGTGAGTTAACTTGCCATGGCAAAATTAGTTTCGCTTCTGTCTATATGTTTATGTGAATACATCTTTCAGCGCTTAACATTGCTAAACACAAAAATAGGAAGGAAAGTGAGGCTAAGCTGTAGCATATTCTAGGAGTAAATAATAGACAAGTATAGGTACCAGAATTAAGCGAAAGAAAAAAAGAGCCCCATCTGGCTCATTAAGAGACTAATTTCCTTTAAATTTATTTTTATGTCTAATAAGCATAAAATTTGTTATATATTTGTGCAATTTGTATCAGTTGTGTGGTAGTGATAACAATAGCAATAAATCAATCCAGAAGAAATGTTACCGTAACTCAGAACCCATGTCCAGGGTGGGAGGGGAATGCTAAATTTGAATATATAAACATACTTTTCTTGGTGAGAAGTAAACCCGGTGATTTAAAAAGTCTTTTAAACATGAAAATGTTGGCATCCAAATAAAATTCTGGAAGGAGCAGGGGGAGTGAAATGGAAGTATGAATTTAAAGAGGAAAGTGTATGTTATAAAATTCCTGTTACAGAAGACCTTATTTATGCATTTTCTTTTCAAATGTATGATATGGATATCAAAAGATTTTGAGATTTAGATTTCATTAGCATATTTAAGGAGAAATTCGAAACTTTTATTTAAAAATATGAACTCTAAAAGGTCTCAGAAATTGCACCCTTTGCAATTTCTTTGCAAGTTTTTTCAGGTCCATATTAACCTGATATCCTAATAGCTTAGGAACTACATTAGATTGAGTACCTAGGCAATAACTGTTTCAAACTCTAAGAACCAAGAATGATATGCTGTTCTCTTTTGACTTTTCATAGATAACCAGGCACAGTCATTTCTGAGATACTTTGGACAATAACCAACTGTTCATTTCACTCAGGTTTCTAAATTCTTATTTTTTAAATATTTATTTACTTTGCGGAGAGTGCAAACAGGGGAGGGACAGAGAGAGGGGGACAGAGAAAGGGGGACAGAGGATCTGAGGCAGGCTCCGCGCTGACAGACTGACACCAGCAAGCCCAACGTGGGGCTCGAACTCACGATCCACGAGATCATGACCTTGAGCCAAAATCAGACACTCACCCGACTGAGCCCCCACTGAGCTCATGTTTCTAAAGTGCCAGTTCTCTGTAGAAGTTCTGGATGACCACCAACCTCAGAACCAGCAATGCTGAGATAGAAATAATATCCTTCTCAAAAAAGAGGCATTTCAGTACATTCCAGACCAGGGGCCAGCAAAATTTTTCTATAAAGCCCCAGTAGTTAATATTTTGGACTTTATGGCCCATGTGTTCTGTGTGCAACCGCTCAACTCTGACACTGTAGCAGAAAAGCAACCATGGTCCATATGTAAATGAATGATCATGGCTGTGTTCCAATAAAACTGTATTCATAAAAGCAAGTGTTAGGCTAGATTTGGGTGGGCAATAGTTTGCTGGCCCCAGCGCTGGACTTTCCAGTGCCTGAAGAAAGGATCCACATCTTTTATCGAACTTTGTATTCCCATCACAAAACCAGGCACCCAATAAATGGTGAGTAAATGGACGTATTTAAGCATTAAAAGAGAGATAATGTATTAAAAGCATGCTGTACAATGCACTATGGAAGAGAATAGGAAAAGAATTGTAAACCTCATTGAGTTTAGATGTTAGACAAGGAGACCTATTTCTAAGAAACGCCAGGCAGCTTGGCCCCAACGAATAAAACGAGTCTGCAATCCATTATTTATACACATTCCCATATTGAGTGATTAATTAATATTCAAGCATAACTTCTTACATGTTTATCCTCTCTATATTTTGAATCCCTGGAGGTCAGACAACTTGGAACTTCCAACTCTGAATTCTATACCTTACGCATGCATAATAGGTATTTGAAACTTCAAATTAATGAAGCATGAGAAAAAGTAACTCAAAAATGGCCACTGAGCTAGCTGATGAACAAATATTTGGTGTATCTGGTATGTTCTAAGCATTACGTAATCGTCAGAAAATATCCAATGAACAAAATTTATTTGTTAAAAAAAAATAAGTAACTTTTAGCTCGTATAATTGGCATGTTCAGGTCTAATTCCTAACAAATACTAACTCTGTTAATCCTCGCCACAACCTTATGATAAAACAGTGCTTATTATCAGGTCCATTTGAGAGGTAAAAGAACAGAGATACCGAAAGGTTAAGTAACTTGTCCAATGTCACACATCTAGTAAATGGCAATACTGGGATTCAGGCCCGGGCAGGCTACTGCTTTCTGTGTCCTTGACCAATGCAAAATGCTGTCACTTTTCTTGAGAAGTGAACCCCTGGGGTCTCAAAGGGACATTTGTGAATTGTTAACTAAGAGCACAACACGTTGCCAAAGGATTCCTGTAACAGGTAAAGGCTAGGTGAGTTCGGAAGTGAGAAGGTCAATGTCACAGTGATTAGGATGAATTTTGTGGGCAGCCACTTGAACTAATAAACTTTCCAATTGTGTAGAATTTTATTAGCAAGGAATTGCAGAGGAACTTTTCCGGGGGAGGGGGGAGGACAGAATGGGCAAAAGTTTGGGGACAGAAGTATAAGGCAGAAATTATATGTGTGTACCACCTCAAATGAATCAAAATGTAGGAGAGGAAACTAACATTTATGCAACCCTTACCGTGTGTCAGCTATTCTGTTAGGTTCTTGACCTCTTAGGAAGCTCGTTACAATCTCAGGCATTAAAAGTGAGACACTCAGGTTCTAGTCCAGCCTGCAGTGTGTACTGTGTGGCCTAGGGCAAATTACTTAACCTCTCTGGGCCTCACTTTCTTTTCTAAAATGAAGATAAACAACACTTGCCCCATGGGGTCATTGCCAGGGTTAAATTACATGAGATAGCATTATAAAGTACTTAGCATAGTGCGTTGGCATTTAGTCCTCATTGAATTTTGGTCACAAAAAAATGTAAAGTGCTGTTATCTCTATATAGCAAATGAGAAAGCTGAGGCTCAGAGAGCCTCAGACCAACGCCTATACATATGCATAATTTTCCCAAAGAGTTCTCTGAGAAGTAGAAATTTGGTTAGACCAAGGAAGGAACTGAGAGATGCTGAACTTCCAAATGAAGAGTTTTGTTGTCGCAAGATGAATTGAGGCTGGGGACCTAGTGTTTGAACTTTTGAAAAACTGAAATATATGACTGCTTCTGCATTGAAAATTCACCTCCTAAGAATTTAGGGGTCACTAGATAAAAAGAGGAGATCTGGAGGCTTGGTGGGGCCTACCCCGGTGTCACCAGGCTTAGCTGACATCTCAGGTGCCCCCCTCCCCAAACTTCTCTTAGTAAGTGTCCTCACTGTCACCTACCAGGTCCTACCATACCTAGTGAATTTGATTTCAAAACACTGACTGAGCATAGTATTGCATCCAATTACAGAGAAGAAATTCAAGATTGTTATGATAGTTTGGTGCTTTTTTCCTTATATTTATGTACATTCGTTTAGCGCGATCAGCTGAAAAAGCTTATAGACACAACATTTACCAGATATAAATTGCAATGTTTTCCCACATACCGTCTCGCTAAATATTATTATACCCATCTTGTTTTGTTTTGTTTTTTCCCCCCGTAGCTACGGAGCGTTGATCTGTTCTTTTGGAGGGCTGAAGGAACTTACCACTTTTTATGTAGGAGCTACTCACTATTTTGTTTTACCATACCTTACCACACAAACCTAGAAAGATCCCACAAAGGATCGAAAATAGTCGACTTTTTCCTCTTTTTTCCCCACTAAAAAATATGCTTTCTATTAGGAAAAACTCAAAAATTTCATATGAATCTACTTTCAAATACACACCTGCAAGATGCATGTGCAATTTAAAAAAAAAAAACCAAAAAACTCAAACGAGTTTTTTAAAAAACAAATGAACGCTTGTGTTCATCATTTCATTTTTAAGATTCCCATCAGGAGGGTGATAATTTCAGCGGAGTTTTCTGCTGTAACGGAAGGTACTGACATTGGGAGATCTAAATGGTGAGACTTATATAACATGCACTATACTCAGCCTGGCATCTTACGGTCTAATTAGATACAAACCGACTCAGTTGGCAGAAAAGAACAGTGTTGTGGTGCAGATGTTAGCACCTTGTTAGCAGTCCAAAACCTGCTTTCTCAGGCAGAACCTATTTCTGAATGCAATATAGACAAAAGCCGTAATGTTTGAAAGGCATTTGATGAACTCTATTCGAATCCAGAAAAAAAAGTGTATATTTTCTTACCAGACATTACTAATTAAAACAAAGCAAAACAAAACAAAAACAAAAACCAGTATTCTTACAAGCAGTGGACATTTTTGAAAACAATTATTTCACTACTTAGGGCTGAATTTCCAGAAAAGGTAAAAGTACTTATTTTTAAAATGCCACTACAATTAATTGATCATGTGAAATAATATGTTCTATACATATAAATGTGTTATAAGGCCCATGTTCCCCTGGCATGAGTCTATACTTCTGCATCATCATAGCTAATTCTAACTGATCACTTACTATATTCTAGGCACTGTTGTGAGCACTTTATATTAATTACTTCAGTTAATCATCAGAATAGGTCCTTGAAATTAGTAGAAAAAAAATTTTTTTTTATCCAAGTTACACAGATGAGGAAAATGGAGCACAGATAGGTTAAGTAACTTGTCCAAGGTTACCCAGAGAGCACCGGGAGGAGTTGGAATTTGAATCTAGGGTTTTAGGAGCTGTGTTTTCCCCTCTCCCCATTGCTCACTTATGGCCACCGGATGCCGCGAGCTGGTGTCCTACTGTTTGTCTCCTCTGTCCCAATGGCTTTTGCTGAGGTGCCTGACCTTCAGATGCCTCCTGGGCGCTGGCCAGGGCAAAGCTAGGTGAGTGGCCTGGGGAGAAAAGTTCTAGTTCACCTTTCTGTTTATGTCACACACAATATATTAAAATGACCCTTTTTGGCGCCATCAACTGAGCATCTGGGATGAGAAGATGATCATTCGAAGTCACTTGAACGCCGGTCTTCCTATTATAAACATTCATCTTTAAAAATTGCCGCCAGTGACCATACACTGCACCTGTCTTACACACAGCCCGTCTTAATTCGAGAATGCGTGGCTCGCACCCAAATGCAAGCGGTATCCAACAAGGTGATGATTTGCCGTCTCACAAAATCCAGACTGTCTTCTGGGGATTTAGAGGGAAGAGTTCTAAAATGTAAACCAAGAAGAATTTTGTTACCCGTAACTGTGTGTCCCAGACAAGTCAGCTCTTGGGTTGGCCTCCTTGTCTCTAAATAAGATTGTCCCCGGGGTGCCTCCAGCTTTCAAAGTCCATGGATTCATGCCTTGAAGGATAATAATACTATGTTACCCGTATTGGTTCTCTGTTGTTCTGGTTATTGAGGGATCAGAGATTTTTATAGATTAGGTGGTCTGTTCGGAACTAAACGGGTATAAGGTACGCGCACTGGGATTCTGCATCAGGACCAGGAGATTCCAAAATCCTGACCTGGAATGTCCTTGGTGATTCTAAAATTGAATAGGTCTGTCCTGCACAATGTGCCTGGTCTCCAACTTTATTAGAATTAGAGTGTATTTCTACATAGCCCCACATCTTACATCTTACAATGCACCGGTAACACAATAATTCATTAGAACTATAGTAAGGGTCACAGATCTCAAAATAAGAGTCTGATTGCTCCTGAATTCTATTATAAGGTACATACCACTGAGAAATTTAGTCTCAATATCATTTATACCGTGGTAAATGAGTTTACCAAATCCTTTCCCAAGAACGCGCTTTCATAGGGGATACAAAGAGACCTCAAGGGCCTGTAAACTTGAAAGCTCCTTCCAGCCTCTCTAGACAGAGTTGAGATGGGGCGAGCACAGAAAGGTTGTGCTGATTTAAGATAAATATCCTGCCTATTGCACTGTTTTGCTGAGGGCCAGTTGGAGTGCGTGTGCGCGTGCGCACTCGCGGGAAGTATTTAGAGAAGTCAGGGTGGGTAGCTTGTGTGGGAGATAAGGGAATTCAATGAAGGGAGATACTTTAGCCTTTCCTTCAAGTACATCTCCCTCCTGAGTACATTTACTTCCATCACAATGGACTAGAAGAGATCCTTGCTTAGTGGTGCAGAACCCTTGAGACCTAATTTAGCTTTTATAGGAAATTCAAAAAGAGAGAGACGGCACAAGAGCAAGAGAACAGAACAAAGATATGAGTTTGTACAGGGAATATTGATACTTCTGGACTGCCTCTGTAACTCTTTTAAAAGAAATTTTCTAAGTAAATGCTGACTTAGACTTTTTTGTTAGCGGAAGGCCTGAGCTCCTCCCGCCGGAACAATGCACTGCCGGAGTCATCTTTACAATTCCCGACAGTCTGTCGTCTTGGAATCTCAGGTTCATTGCTTTTTGTGCTGTGAAGGTCAGCAAACATTTTGGAAAAATAAATTTCCCCTTTTAATTTCTTAAATGTGTCCTCACACGGATGCCCAGAAATAGGAAAGTTACATAAATGCAAATTAAAAACATGCCTGACAAGCTGTGCCTGTCGGTCCCGTTGATCATTTTTTATTCACATTTCACAGCAATTTCCAGGAGCATCACCACATCTTTTGTTAACTACGTATCAATTAAAATACCTCTGAGAGGCAGGTACAATAGTGTGCTATTTGTTAACCTTCTTCAACGGTGAAAGGCCCACTTTTTTACTAACTGCTACAGGTAGGTAACACATAAAGAATTAAAAAGAGAGAGAGGAAAGAAAGAAAGAAAAAGAAAAGCCTGCCCTTAAGGATTTCATAGAAGATGAAGAAAGACGTTTTTTCCAATGCTGTAAGAAAAAAAAGTCAGCAGCTTAACCAAGCGATCAGGGGGACGATAAGACTAGAGCCTAGACATTCTTATTCCTTCTCATCTATTGCAGCCACAAAGTCTAATAGATTGTCATTCACAAGCAATTTTTGCCACACAAATAAAAAGTTGTTAGTGCAAACAGCCCAAATTACTTCTGTGGATGGCTATAGGAGGATAGTAGTGGAAGGCAGACTGATGTAAAAAAGAAAAGGAAAAAAAAATTGAAAATGGTGAGCTTCGAAATTAAGAGTCGTTCTGCCTGCCCTGCTTACTTTCTGAGTCCCTCCCCTCTGAGTCTCTGTTTCCTCCCCTAATGAGAGGCTGAGACCTCCTTCGTTGGAGAGGTACGAGAATTAAATGAGGCAATAAACACCAAATATAGCAGGAACTTCACTCGCAGTAAGATTATTATCTGATAGATAACAATCAAGTATAATGTGTGCGCTTTAAAAAGTTAGCCTCATGTACCTGCAGTGCATTTCATATGTTGCTCATATTTCTGGGGCTGGCTTGCTCCGCCGCGTACTGGGAACCTGCCTGTGGTGTGTTGATGTTGCATTTCGTCTGAGAACAGCTAAAGCCTTACCACCAACCTTAGAGTCTTTCACCTCCTTTAGTTTTTTTTGCTCTCTGTAGCGCCACACCACTTGGGCCTGTTGGGTATGAATACAAAATAAATGGTCAACTTCTGTGGTTTAGCAGATGGATTAATCAGGTCAAAATGCATTGAGGCAACGATCTTCATGTGACTGACCTGTATGCAGTTTATTGGTTAGCCGGATGCTAGCTGGCATTCTCTAGCAGCTAGAAAAATACATCTGCAAAACAACTTCCCAGCTTCTAAATCCTGCCGTGAACTAAAACTTGATTGTACCACCGCATTCATCACCAAGCTTAAGCCGAAACTCTTGTTTTTATTCTGGGAAGATGATTTATTCAAAATAATGTTTCACTTAGGGGTCTAATCATAAGCCCAAGATGATTCAGATGGTGAAGTCCAGCTGTAACAACAACAGTATCCTCCAGAAAAATAACCACATGTATATTGAATCCCTTGAAAGTTTTCCATCACAGATCTAGGGATGATAAATCATGCAAACTCATTCTATAATTAACTAAAGTGTTCCTTTTCTTTCACCATAATCCAAAAGGATTAGCCCAGGGCCTTTCATTGGATAAAACGGGGGGCCATCATTTACTCTGCAGTGCAAAACTAAACTCAGATTTTAAAATCTGATCAAAATAAATTCTAAACTCTTGCACAAGTGAGCCTTTTCAGAAACTTTACAAGAAATCTTCACAGCAAATAAAAGTCTCAACAGTGGATGATGTCTCTATACTAAATAGCAGAGCTCTCAATAATCTATTGTAGAACACTTCCATAGGAATCTCCTGAAACTTCATGGTGATGTCATTCAGTTATTGAGTAACACGGGTAAGCCAAAAGAATCAGGTTTCTACGGTTTATCCCTAATCTTGGATTGTCACAAGACTGATTTTTCACCATTTTATCCCCATTGAAAAATATCGTACCCGACACAGATGTTGAATGAATGCATCCAGGAAATGGAACCACACCTCATTTTTCTGTCTGTGATGGTACGGAAGTACATTTACCCACCTTTGGATGGTTTACTATGATAACACAAGGACTGGTAAAGGAACATTGCTGGAATATTCCAATCTTTCATAAATATGCTGTTCTGTATTACCTCCTCTGTCTCCTGCTGCTGCTGCCAACAGGCCTTGGTTCTGCTCCTGTCTGGCTTTTGTTTTCTGTTGTCACACCACAGACACGTTCAGTAAAAATTTATTCAGCAGTCACTTAAGACCCCTTTTGCAACCAAGCGGAGATGGATGGATAGATGGAGGGATGGATGGAGGGATGGATGGAGGGATGGATGGAGGGATAGACAGATGGACTAATAGCTTTCTTTTCAAAGAACATTTGTAGTTGCTGAATATAGCTGCACACCTTCAATTTCAATTTTACATTTTCAGCTCTCTGAGAAATTGATCATCTTTGGAGAACTGCACTGTGCTGAACTTATTGATTTCCACCGAGCATGTTGAAAATGGCCATTACTTGATACATCATTAATATAATAATTGAGATCAAGCATTTTTAGATCCAAAGTGCCTGACATCAAAATTTCACAAGCATTAGAAAAATAGATGATAGATATCACCTTCTCTTCAGGAAATAGTGACCAAAATTATTCTCTCCAGGTTATGGATTCTTGGGGGGGGGGGGGGGTTGGAATTATTTTCTAAGTTATCTGTATTTAGGTCAAATAAAGGCCAAGAAATTGAGTTCACATTATTAACCTGAGCACCGATCACAAATTGGTTGTTTTCCTCAGTAAGGAGAGAGCCTAATTCTTTGATTTTGCTAAGATAGATCATTTAATGCAGCATATTGTGTGTGACTTGTTTCCCTGGAGGATGGTGTTGATATTCAGTTCTTTATACTGGTTACCAAAAAGAGAAACAGCATAAATCAGAATCTGTACAGGTTATTCTTCACAGGGAACAACCTATAAGCTGAAGTCATTGTTTGGTTTTCTACTGTACCCGGATAATAAACTAAAGAATGGAAGGAAATGTTTTGATGAATAGGGGCGTCACTGCAAATCACTATTAACCTAAAAAAAAAAAGAAGGAAGGAAAATGTAAAATGCCTGTGAATACCTTTTTTCTGGCTTCCAGCTCTGTCTCTAATCCTTATTAACCTAGCTCATCACACTGATTTATAGCTCAGGGATGGTGCTGTTTGAGTTTAGGTACTTAACAAGCAGGAAGCATTTGGTAGTATTTCTTGATGTTTGACTCAGGTTGTTAGCTTTGATTTTCCCAAATTTTCTTCTCTATAGTAGGATTAATTTATATATAAATTAATTTATATATAAACTATATAGTCTATAAAGCCTATTTAAGCTATAGTCTAATGTTTTGAACTTATATTCTCCTACATGAGAATATATCCTTTTTTCCCCCTGTCATTTTTTAAAATTTATATGTAAATTTATTATAAACTTATATGATGTATAATAAAATATAGTCTATAAATCCTATCTAAGCTATAGTCTTATGTTTTCAATTTATATTCTCCTACATGAGAATATATCCTTTTTGCCTGTAATTTTTTTTTTTTATCATCTCTCCCCCTTGGGATTGATTCCTTTTCCCTCTTCTTTTGTTGTTTTTTCCATCTTTTCTTCTTTTTTCTGTATTCCATTCACTTTATCTCAGTTCTTGTAACTTTTCCCCTTATTTCGTGTGAAAGAGTTTGCTTGACCCAGATCTTCCTCTGCATTTCCTTAATCTGCCCATTTTCATCCTTTTCTTTAAACACCTCTACCTTTGGCAGAAGTTTATTAGAATTGCCATGGGATTAAAGAAGAGATCTCTAGATCTCCACCTTGTACTTTTGAACACTGGATTGGATACAAAACACAAATCCATATTTACCGGCCATGGATCTGATTTAAAAGTATATTTGTCCCTGCATCTTTGTTGTTTTACATCTATGAACATTTCACAGCTAGAACACTCCAGCCAAGCACTTTCAAAATAAAATCTTTGACCTTATTGTTAGTGCCCATTAATCAAATGTTGAAAGAAAAAAAAAAAAGCCACTTGTTACGTTTTCTAGCTTTCCAGCTGGACTCTTTTTCTAGGAAACTATTAAAGTGTTAAGTGTTTGCACTTCTTAAATTTAATTCTTTTAATAACAATAAACAATCTTTTGTTTCCTGTTAAATCTTTTTTCTACCATCAGTAACAAGTGTGGCCAGACAATTTTGATGAATTGATTATGTAGCTGAATGTTTATACTCCGTCTTTAATTCCTAAATTATGAAAAACTCTTGAGAAGAATTCATGCTACTACACACCAGAATTTTAAATTTGAACCATGGAAATTATTGCCAAGGCGTCATTCACTGGGTTAGCCACAGTTTTTTAAGCAAATATTATGTGCCAAGGCCTGTGCTCCATTCTGAGAGAAGAAAGAGAAATAAGTAAAGATCATATCATATATAGAGAGCCAGAGATAAGACCAACTAGTAGTTATAACACATAATGGTTTGCCAGGGTGGAATTTTACTTATAGGGCTATAAGGTCATAGGAGGGGGGACTTAATCTGCCTTGCACGTGAAAAGGCCCGAAGAAAGGTGAGATGCCTTCAGCGAAAGGAACGGTGAAGATCAACCCAAGCAAGAGCAATGCCCAAAAAGAAATTTAATTTTACTAGATGTGATGGAGAATGAAATTGGGGGGAAACTTGCTATAAATAATTGATACCACAACTATATCATTATCATCTCTTAGATACAGAGTCTTAGGAGATCTTGAAAGAAATCCAAAGGTCTTGACTTCTGCTGAGAAGCTAATTAACTTTATTTTCTGCTGACCTTTTCATTTCCTTCCCATAAGATGAGCTGGTGATTTAAATACATGCATGAAAAGGTTTAACTAATTTATAGAAGATAATGTTTAAATATTTATTCTATTGTTCACTCAAGCTACTCCTGTGGTCTCTTCTCTATTTGCATAATGTAAATACTTTTTTTTTCAACCACTATTGATTCTTCCCTTGTCTGGTAATCAAAGCCTAGATCAACCATCATAGCTCAAATACGAAAAGCCAAATTCAAAAAATTATATTATTTGTCTTCATTTTATATTCAAACAATGAAAAGGGAAAAAATAGAATTATATAACTGCAAAGATAACATCTGGAAACCTACTGATCTTTCCTATTTTTTTATTTTTATTTCTTGGAAAATATATCTTAGATCCTAATTATACATAATAAGACTTTTAGAAAGGGAAATTACTACTTTTCACCTTGGATTTGCTTTAGCACAAAGCTCAGGGCATTACATAGTATTTAAAAATTACTCACTAAGTTATATTTAATTTAATTTAAAGCTGAGTCCGCGCAGTGATCTGCCTCCCCAGTGCTGGTAAATAAACATAAATGATTAACCCAAACTATATCATCTTTAGATCAAGAATGATGGTGTTAACTCCAATTTTCAGAAAACAAGCAATACCTCATTTTGTCAACTGAATGGAGAAAGAAAAGAGTACTATGTGCCATAATTCCTACTGTGACTGATTAAATCCTTTGTAAGTAAAATATAGAAGTTATAAAGAATTGGAGCTTATATTGATTTTTCATCACTGGCTAAAGGCTTGCATGCCATGTAAAAAGGATTTCTAACATCAAGGCAGGGAGAAGTCATTTCTGAGATCCTTTTTTAGAACTCAGCTGGAGCCCAAACCATTGTAGAGACTAGTTAATCGTCAGGTAGTAGAGCGATGGAACTTTATTTTTATTCTTTCTTAGAGAAAGCTAGAGATTTATCTTTGTAACTGGTCAAATAATCTTCCGTTTCCAATCTTGCATTTCACAAATTATTAAACCAGCCAGATGTTGATTCCTAAGTCCCTCTTAAAAAAGAAGATACCACACCACATTTTAGAACTTTACCTCTATCAATACAGCAAGCGAACAGGTATGTGGGAAACCTGCTTTTTAGTTCATATGTACTTAGAGGAAGAGGAGTAGATTAAAGAAGACCTGTTTTCAATTTTTAGAATCAATGTAGAACTCTACTGTTTTTGTTTTCCATGCCCATTCTAGCAGCAACCTGATTAGTGTTTACTTTTGCTTACTGAAATCTGCAACTAAATTAGAATCTCTTACCAGAAGTATCTCAGGTGACTCCAGCACAGAAGCTGAGACTGAGAGACATTGAGAAAATAGAAAAGAAGAAGGAGAAGAAGGAGAAGGAGAAGGAGAAGAAGAAGAAGAAGAAGAAGAAGAAGAAGAAGAAGCTAATCAGCTTCTCAGCAAAAGTCAAGACCTTTGAATTTCTAGTTAGAAAATACAAGATGTGATGCAGTAATTTTAAGAAAAAGTAACGTCTGCTCCTATCTAATTTACAGCTTTTTCACACGTACTTATTTTCACAGTCAGAAAACCAAAATGGACTCTCAGACTTGCCTAATTTGGAACCACTCAAGATGTGGTCAGCTCCTGGCTTGCTGAGAACTACTGGGGAATTTATTTAAAATGCACACATTACTGGATCAGAATCTCTCACTAAGGGGCCCAGTAAGTTAACAAACATCCCCTTTAGCAAAGACTTCCAAATGATTCTCCATTGCAGCTTGAAATTCATTACTCTAGTTTACCAACACACTTTTCCGTGAGAAAAAGCCTGAAGATTTACTGAGACTCAGCTGGATAGTCCGTCACGGTCCTCCAGTTTCTTCTTCCTTGTGCACTCACTGTCCTTTCTCTCTTCTGTAGACCAAGGCTGCCACAGTTCTGCGGGTACATTTTCTTCAAACGCTTGTTTCTCACAATTCCAGACTACTGGGGATGCTTGTGTGAGACATCCAATAGAAGCTTCCTGTCAACTTCCAAAAATTAAAGATTGTGCCAGAAATTTGGGAAAGGTATATTTTCTTAGATGCACAGTACCGTGTCTGTCACCCATGACTTCTGGTCTTGCTGCCATGATTTCTGGTTTTTTTAATTATGCGATTATAATTAATTTCAAAATATACTTCTATAACAATATAAGAAGAAATACCTAAGGCAGAGATGGGTGCTCATGGCTGATCAGAAGAAAAAGCAGGTGATTATCCTCTTCAGCAATGAATGCTTTAAAACCCTAAAAACAGGGTTTTTAGCCTGGGTGGCTCAGTCAGTTAAGCGTCTGACTTCAGCTCAGGTCATGATCTCAGGATTCATGAGCTCAAGCCCCACGTTGGGCTCTGTGCTGACAGCTTAGAGCCTGGAGCCTGCTTCGAAATCTGTGTCTCCGTCTCTCTTGGCCCTTCCCCGGCTCACACTCTGTCTCTTAAAAATAAATGAATGTTAAAAAAAAAAATTTTAAACCCTAAAAACAGGGGTGCCTCGGTGGGTCAGCTGGTTGAGCATCGGACTCCTGATTTCGGCTCAGGTCATGATCTCACAGTTCATGGGATCGAGCCCTGCACTGGGCTCCGTGCTGACAGCGTGGAGCCTGCTTGGAATTCTCTCTCTGCCCCTCCCCTTCTCACACTCACATGCTCTCTCTCGCTTGCAGAATAAATAAACTTAAAAAAATAAATAAAACACGGAAAACAAACAAGACAACGAACAACAATAATAAATATCAACCTACCAATTCCCACCCCCAAATAAAAAAACAAAGACAATAAAGATTAAATGTTAGAGAGGGAAACATTCTATGACACTGGTAGAGCCAAGCCTTATGAGTTGAAGCTACTAGAAAGCAGATTTCCATCCATAATGAGGAATAATTGCCTAAGAAAGCTGTGTTGGGCTCAATCTTTGACATGTTCAGCACAGCTTGGTATGGTTGACTTTCAGGGCTGTTTATAAACATAAACCTCACTGAGTGGAATATTGGGCTTAAAGATCTAAATTCTATTCCATAATATTCTATGTTGATATATTTACAGCTATTCACAAAACACAGTTTGGGAAAAACATCCTAATTAATTAAAGCTAGCCATAACACCCATGAGAATTTGGACCTAGAAACTATTAGCCTGAGCAGTCGACCATTATCTGTTATTAGTAATACAACTTTCAGCGTGAAAGGACTTTGATTATTATTCAAATTTTAAATCGGAAATTTATTCTCAAGGAGTTTTAGATAGAATGCAAGGGGACGCTTTAATTACAGTACTCTACTACAGAAAACAGGATGCTAAATTATGAATAGTTATAGGACTCATTCATTCTGTAAGGATTTACTAAGCACCTATCATGTGCCAGTCACTGTTCCAAGATCTGGGAATACAGCAGCAAACAGAAAAGACCAGAAATCCCTACCCTAATGAAACCTACACTCCAGGAGGGAGAGACAGACAACAATAATAATGATTTTGATAAAGTAAAATCTATAGTGTTGTGATGGTAATCATATCTACAAAGAAAAATAAAGCAAGAGGGATAGAGGTGATAACATGATAAGAAGTTTCAGGGAATTACTATTTTCATCTGTCTACACAATAAAAGGATAGCCATGCTTATTATTGCCAAGAATGATTTTAGAATTCATAAACTCAGTGTCATTTGGTTCAACCCCTGGTTTTACAGAACAGAGAACCGAGCCCACAACAGTTCATGTTTTGTCTAAGATTCCCAGGGCCTGAGTTCGAGCTCTACTCACACAAATGCACAACGTACCATGTGCATTTCTTAAGAGTTTAGAGAATTTCCTTCAAATCCATTTGTCACTGCAAATGAGGCCAGACTTTGACTAAGAATATTTTCATTCTTCCAAAATATTTCTCTGTGTGTATATCTCTCCAGCAGCATGTTTATAGGTTAGCCAGTCGACTTCATGCACTTGAAGATAGATGGCTGTTAACACCATGTTGTGAGTGATGACGTAATTGCACACGATTTCCAAATGGAGTTTCAGAGCAAATCTTCCAAGACTGAGATCTATGTAGACTATCAACAGATGACCATAAATATAGTTTGCCATAATTTATTTTTAAACTATCTGCTTTTAAAAGACACTCCAAATCTGTCACTTCCTTTTCCCTAAACTTCAGTGACACAAAACAAGAGATCATTTTTCAGTGGGGGCAAGGAGCAGAGAAACCTTGAAGGAAGAGGTGGGCAGGAAATGACCCTACTTCAGTAAAACTGTAATCTACGTAAAAGGAGTGGCGGATTCTTGTAGTCCAAGTGTTGAAAACACTTTTAAAGTGCAGTTATTACTAGAAGTAACTGTGAAAATACTATTCTAGTACAGCTGCTCCCTTCGTATTTGCTTTACTGAAAAAAGAAAACTGTTTATTATGGTTAGTAATGCAAGCCTCAGGCATCAATGTCTCAAGTGTCTCCTAATCTCTCCTCGCACAGACGTGTGTCTGGCAGTGGGAAAGGCAGCAGCCCTAGATGTTTCAATCCAGGATTTAGTGTTCCAGGCCAATGTCTTCTTACCCTTTCCACCTGTAACGTGCAATCAAATGAAAGAAAGATAGAGACCGATAAAGCAGCCTGTGCACTATTAGCTGTGACTACAATTGGGTTTTCAATTCAATTCAGTTCAATTCAATTCAATTCAGGGCCAAACTGAAAATTATTTCTTATGAATGTAATGTGTCCTTTTTTGTAGCATTACTGATATGATTTTCCTCTTTGCTGGCCATGTTGCAATTAGCATTTACTGAAGAGGTAGGAGGCACCAGTTCTGTGGGCTTGGTTTTAGGTCTTATTGCACTGGTAAGAAGAGGAACTGACATTTCTTGTGTGCCTACTGTGTTCCAGGCACTGTGCTAAGGGATTGGCATGTGTGACTTTATTGCATCTTCACAACAAACCCATGAAGTGGATACTGTGATTACTGTCATGTTTTAAACGAGGATATGAAGTTACGAGAGATTAAATTACATCCCCAGAGTCATCTACCTAGTGAATGTTGGAGCTAGGATTTCAGACCAGCAGGATTCAAACTCATGAAGCTTCTTTCATCAAAATGTTGACTGAATTCTCTTTGTTTTACCATTTTTTCAAAGGGGAGTCCCATATGTTCTATCCATGTTAAGGAATGAAGAGAGTATTTTTGCAAGTAGCAAAAGTTTAATAATTTTAAAAATAATTCCTCATGCCATCAGAGAATTTGGAAGCACAAACTTTTAGACAATAATGTGGGGTTTTTTTTTTTTCATAAAAGGAAGAGGTATTGAAACCCCAGGCCTTCTGAAGATTGATTTGTTACTGGAAAAAGGAAGGAAGGGAAGAAGGGTAGTTTGTAGTGGCAAGAAGATCGAACAGAAGAACAAAGGTGATACATAAGGACCCAATAAGCTGAGAATGGTTAATGGAATGCTAGGAAAAATATAACATTAAGATCAGATTTAATGATTTAGTTGTTAATCATTAAAAAAAACCTCTCCACAGCCTCCGCTCCCTGTAGAATTTTCTTTGATATTTATGTCTTTGAAAGTTGAGGCTTTCTTTGCCTCCATGTCTTATCATCAGAATGGGCATAGTAATAGTACCTGGCTGAGTGCCCTGTTCTGACAATCAAAATAATAAATTCATTTAAAAGAGCTAATACAAAGTATTTTAAAAGTGTTTTTAATAGTGCCTAATAACACAGTAAACAATAAATGTTGGAGACTGAGTTTTATTATTACATGTCTGTGTGTAAAAGACCATGATACCTAGGAGAAGAAAAACTAGTGTCTATCCTAAATATGAGGATTTGTCATTAAATGGGTATATTAACTAATTTAGAACACTCCAGAGCAGTATCACATGGCAGTATATCAGACTGATGTCATGCCTTGGCAAAAGGTGCAGTGCAAATATTCTCTCACCCCAAACATGGAAGCATTCATGTTTTCCTCCGAAGACTCATCTTCCTTTTCTGTTTCTACAGATCTCAGATAAATCCCAAGCCCAGCCCAAGTATTATGAAAGAGCATTTACACATATCCAAAATACTTTCCAAAGAGAAGTAAAATTTTACTCCCTATTAGATTTCAGTGGTTAAGGAAGGAAACATGGCTGTATGCACTCCTTTCGAGAGTCAACTGCAAATTCTCTTTTCTTTGGGCTTAGCAAAATCAAAACTATCATACTTGACATACCCTGAATTTGAAACCAAATAAAGTCCCAACAGCTAAAGTGATGCCCATATCTTTAAAGAGGACACCGGCCAAGTTGTGGATGCTGCTGTGAAATCTTTGCAAAGCTTTCTGCAAGTGAAATTGGCCAGATGGCCGCCTGGAGAGGAAATTTGGTCTTTCTCGTCAGCTGGATCCGGGGACGTTGGACGAAGTAGAGGAGAAATTGTCAAGTCTTGCCATTTTTGCTGGTAATCAAAAGGCACTCGTCTACCAATCAGGCAGAAACACGGATGGCTTATGGCCTGAAATCACTCATTTTTCTTTATTTCATTTTTTAGGTGCAAATTAAAGACAGCAGCTCTTCTATCTTTCATTCCTAATGTGGGCTAATTGTTTATTTCCCAATGAGCACTTGAGATATTTTTTAAATGACATCTTCTTTCTTAATCATTTCCATTTTTTTTTTAACGTTTATTCATTGTTGAGAGACAGAGACAGAGCGTGAGCGGGGGAGGGGCAGAGAGAGAGGGAGACACAGAATCTGAAGCAGGCTCCAGGCTCTGAGCCGTCAGCACAGAGCCCGACGTGGGGCTTGAACTCATGGTCCAAGAGATCGTGACCTGAGCTGAAGTCAGACGCCCAACTGACTGAGCCACCCAGGCACCCCAATCATTTCCATGTATTAAGTGTGATTTTTATCCCAGAAATCTATTGATTTATAACCCTTCATATCTCTTTTGTTGTTTCATGAGGCACTAGACTATCAAGTCCTTCGTCTCAACGTTTCTTCTGCAACATACCCCCCCCCCCCCCGCAAAGACACTATCTCATAAAGAGACTCTGGGTACATGGGAACACTTTGCTGGGGAGGCAGTTTGCTTTGAGAGTTGTCAGTCAGCATGAGTGGGCTCACATCTGGTTGAAGATGTAAACTGACAACCTAAGCACTGGGATTTCACTGATTATTGTATCAAAGTGACAATGACTGATCAAGGTAAAATGTAGTTTCAAGCTTTCTGCTTTTTAAGACGCAGCCATAACCCCAAAGCTGTCCAGTTCCAACGTGTGCAGCACTCTGCCAAATCAAAAGTGTCTCCAAAGCTCCCGTCATCTACATATTATGTCCAGGCATAGAGTGAAGATCTCGAAGTAATGAGGAAGCTGAATTTCCCTCCCTGATTAAATGACATTCCCTTTTCACAAATATCAAACTCATGGTTTTATGCCACTTTATCCTCCTATAAAATGCAATTCTATTACGAGATCAGTTTGTAAGGTTCAGACATATTAGGTTCAGACATCTGAGCCTCAGATATGTATAACCACTGTGTAATTGCCTTCTTTAAATAGGATGACAATCAAATTTTAATATTATTTGGCTTCTTTAATATACAAAAAAATAAGCTCTACATTTTTATGATATCTTCTTTTGAAAGAAAAATAAATATAATGGGGAGCTTGGCTCAGTCGGTTAAGCGTCTGACTGTTGATCTCGGCTCCGGTCATGATCTCGCGGTTTGTGGGTTCAAGCCCCACGCTGGGCTCCGCACTGTTAGCAGGATTTTGTCTCTCCCTCTCTCTGCTCCTCCCCTGCGCTCTCACTCAAAGTAAATAAATAAACGTTTAAAAAAGAAGAAGAAAAATAAATATAAGTCAACTCAGAATGGCTTTTCTCTCTCCATGCTTCCCCAGTAAAATTTGAGTCTAACCATGCTAAATCTTGGATGATAATCTGTTATAAAGACTAAGTCTTCTTGCAGATGGGGTGCCGTTTACATGGAGGGGGTGATGAATTCCTAGCCTTGAAATTCACAGTGTCAAAATTATTGCTATTTAATGTCACATCTGGAAATTTTTCATCGGAATTAATGCTATGTGATGTTTGAAGCCCATGAAAAACTTTCAGTGTTTCTTTTCATCTAAGCTGACACACTGTCACTGTGCATAAAAATAAAAGAACATATAATGCCGTGGAATTGTTTGCAATCAGAAATTTTCTTTCAAGCTTACCTATCCTTGATCAGCTATCCATGACCTCTGCAGTCAATATTGAGTTTCTAAGAACCAAAACCTGAATATTTCTATAACTCTTTCCTCTGCTGTGCTACACATCATGGAAATGACCAACTGTGATTGCAGTCTTATTTCCACAGCAGTCACACTGCCTAGAAATGTATGTCTGTGAAGACCATTCAAAATGTAAACAGATCCTCTGCCCTACCCAGCTTCTTCCCTTTTTCTCAGTAACTGGGTCTGATATTTACCCTCAACTACCGCTCCCAGATTAGAATTTATTTTCTCTCTCCAGTTTCATTCACTCCTTCTGGTCTTTATCTCTCAAAAAAATCTGATCTGTTCTTACTATTAAGAATAAGTAAAAGGAAGTAAATACTTACCAGGTAAATACTAAGTAAAAGGAAGAATGCAATGCTGTAGCACACTGCACTTTTGCAATACTGTTGGAGAATTGCTTTCTTTACTTGGGTCAGTTCTCCAAATATACATAATAATACTCTTTGAGATGACAATCCTTGTCTTCAGCGTATACAGTCTTCTTCATATATTCAGAAGACTCAATAATCGCGGATAATGTGATAACATGCTCCGTAAATTGCAAATGGCAGCTGGTATGATGAATCCCAATGGCGTTTTTTGTTTTGTTTTGTCTGGCTGCTTTTTGGTTGGTTAGTTTAAGGGTTGGGCTCGTTTTGAAATAAGTTGCCCTCATTTTAAAAGCAGGAAACTTCGCCAAAATCCAAATTTCCAGTTTCTCTTTGTAAAACATCAGGAGCTTTGGGTCTCCATTCTTACAGGGCAACAACTGCCACCAAGAAGCAGCTTCCCTCTTTAGCTGGGCACACGCTGTCTGTCCCCTGAGCCCACTGGACTTGTTTCACTCATTACACTACCTGCCTAGCCCTTTGAATTTGCTACCTCTGCTCTGCACAAACATCGTTCAAAGACTTTCTAATCCATTTTATGGAATTATCTCACAAATGCAATTTCCCCTTGAAGCAAAATGATAGATACTGTCTTCTGATAGGATCCAGTCAGTGTCAAAATGTTGTTCCTGTGGCTTTTCTCATATTTATGCAAAATTTTGCACGACTTTTCTTTATACTTCTACAGGAGCCCTTATTCGGCTGCTCCCACCCTGGGAATATGATGAGATCTGCATTTGTGAAGCATTCTGTAAAGTGTCCTGAAAAATTACTAACAGTGGCAGAACCAGCAATATTCTTACCCAAAATAATGCTATTGACAGTAAGACGGAAGCAGGATCTCTTCCACATCTTTTTTTTTTTTCTTCAGGTTCATTTATTTTGAGAAAGAAAGTGAGAGACAGAGAGAGAAACAAAACACAAGTGGGGGAGGGGCAGAGAGAGAGAGGGAGAGAAAGAGAATCTCAAGCAGGCTCCACGGAGCCTGATGCAGGGCTCGAACCACAAGATCATGACCTGAGCCCAAGACAGACGCTTAACCCATTGAGCCACACAGGCACCCCCACATCTTTGTTTTTAATCACAATGCAGTTCTCCAAGGGTTAACAAGCTCTGCCGCTTATTATTTTTTTTTAATCTACCCCCTAACTTTAAAAATTCATTTAATGTGGATGGGCCTGTCAAGCTTATTTAAATTGATTGCATGACTGAATGTCAGTCCAAGGAGATAATGGTGCCAGTTCTTACACAAGTTTGGCTTTGTTATTATATCCATGAGCTACAGTAGTTATGATTCCTTAATTAGAAGGGACCTAGAGAAATGTTTTTAATTCTTTTTTAATGTATGCACTGCTGCTGAAATTGCAGACATTGAAGAATATTGATTTTGTTCTCTTACTAAGAATTATGAGTTGGTGACGTTCTTGCAAAAAAAATTTGCAGGATGGATTTGGTAGAGGGCCCTTTAAAGGTGGACATTTTACCATTGACTCATTAATTTAGCCATGTCGTGATGGGGAAAACGATCCATCCGAATAGCGGATGGCCACTGTGGCATCTGGATAACTGATCTGTTGACAAAAGTATTCATTTCTCCAGAGTATTCTCCAACAGACTTGAGTCCAAATGTGGCTTTTTTGATGAAGTTTCTCCTGCTAGTTCATACGTATCTCTTCCCCGTGTTCCCTGTTTTCCTGCTATTATTAAAATGGCCAGGTTCATTAAGGGATGAAGGATAAACAGAATGTCTTTCAGCATGCCCTTTGGGAGCAAAGAGCATTCTGAGGAAGAAGTTCCTCTCAGATAGGGAATGCTGAATGGAGGTTGATTGTCAAAGGGCACCAGTTAAATATGATTGATAATGTCTTGATATTATTTCTTTGATCTTATTTCTTTTTTTCTCTCTTTAATCCACATGAATAGTAATGAACACAGCTGAGTGAATGAGCACAAAAGCAGATAAGCTACTGTGCACATTTTATACCCTCCAATCTAATGAGCACATTGTCTTCAGCATCATTAATGAGTTTTGCAAAATCTGTAATATTTTTATAGAACACTACTGCAGCTTGTTTAAGGGTCATTTGGCCATATTTTGCCCCTGGCACCAGAGTGATGGCTTAATTTTTAATTACAAATGCTAATTCTAATTAGCACGCCTAGAAAAGTCAGACGGAGTTCTGTGTGACCCTGTCTGCCCCCCTGCACCCCAGATGCCAACTTGAACCCCAAAGCCAAACATATGAACTCTCTGCATTGCCTGAGAAAGGATGCTGAAGCAGCTGTTATATCCCCCATGGTAGATGTGGAGTCAGGGAGTATCTTGATACAATTATCACAATAATATTTTCACTCTGCAGCTACTGCACCCCAAAGTGGCTATGTCAGGACATCATTTCTTCTTTTCCTGTTTTCTCCACCACAAGCCCAGACTAACAATTGGATTTGGCAGCTGCCGAGCTACCCTAATATAGCAGCAGACGAATCCAGGCAAAGAACAGATCTATCACTGTATCTGACTGATCTTTCTGCTTATGCACAGTGACAAATTCTCACCTCTCCATATAGATCAGCGGGCACTGTAACCAGTCAGTCACGCATAAGTTGTGACAGCGCATCACAAGATTGGCATTTTGGAGCCCCGGAGAACAAGGTGAAACACGCAGTTATTTTACATGAAAACTGCAGTCTTTCCCAAAGCAACATAGAAGTGTGTGAGTGTGTGTGTGTGTGTGTGTGTGTGTGCGCGCGCGCGCGTGCGCCTTTTACAAAAAGAGACATACTGTTCAGTTCACTTTAGTAAAATACGTAGAGAAAGGAGATAAAAAATAAATCATTGTGCCACAGGAGAGGGATTGACACTGTTCGTTGGATAAAGGCTACCCAGTTTTCTTTTCCCAATTGCTTCTAAGTTACTCAGAGTGGCTAAATCAAGGGAGCCTCTGCCTAATGGGAATATGCGTCCATGTCTCTGGGATTCCAGAACTATGCTTAGGATGACAGATGAAAAAAATCTTGGGATAAATTTTCCCATGTTTCTCCTCCTACTTCCAGTGAAATACACTCTCAGAAGGCTTCTCTTTACCCTCATGAAATCAAAAACTCCCACTTTTATCTCTCAACTTAAGAATGTTGAGGGGTGCCTGGGTGGCTCAGTCGGTTGAGCATCTGACTTCAGCTCGGGTCATGATCTCGCAGTTTATGGGATGGAGTCCCACATCTGGCTTTGTGCTGACAGCTCAGAGCCTGGAGCCTGCTTCAGATTCTGTGTCTTCCTCTCTCTTTGCCCCTCCCCTGCTCACATTCTGTCTCTCTCTGTCTCAAAAATAAATAAACATTAAAAAAAAAAAAGAATGTTGAGGGTACCTGGATGGCCCAGTGGGTTAAGCGTTTGACTTCAGCTCAGGTCATGATCTCATGGGTTCATGATTTCGAGTCCCACATCGGGCTCTGTGCTGACAGCTCAGAGCCTAGAGCCTGCTTTGGATTCTGTGTCTCCCTCTCTCTCTCTACCCCTCCCCTGCTCTCTCTCTCTCTCTCTCTCTCTCAAAAATAAATAAACATTAAAAAAATTTTTAAAAAGAATGTTGAGAAATGATTTCAGTATTTGTACAGATTTTAGACTCCCTTTGTTGTTTCATGGTAAACATATTCACACATACACACACACACACACACACACACAACGCCTGGCTGCTTCAGAAGTGTTTCAAGGTATATCATGAAAATCATACCCAAAAGCTATCCATATTTGGAGGAAGGCAGTAACTTGCTAATAAAAGAAACCTATTAATAATGTGTGTTGGAATGTATAGTTTAGAGGTGTACAAATTAAGCGTATTTAATATTTTTCAAATATAAGGAACTTAATCTAAAAACCAATGACTCAATAATAAAGTATGGTAGAGTTTTAGGATTGTTGTTGTTGATTATCTGTAAGTTACAGATGTAAGAAATAATAAATTGTGTCTGAAGACAATCTCAGGTCATTGGCTCAAAAGATAATCCCCAAATGGAAACAACATAATCATATATAAAAATAAATCTATTGCAAAGTCTCATCACATATAAAAAATTGCCCTGCTTGTATAAAGTATTAAATTTTTCCATTAAATTTGCTTCTAACTAAGAAAAGACAAGACTTTATTCAGTCAATGGTTTAGATATTTAAATTCAGGCTTAGTTCAAATTTAGGTTTAAATAGTTAATATAACATCTATTTTTAGGTTTGGTTTGAAAAAAGGGAGGAATCAGCTGTTATACTTTCTGCGCTTAAAAGGAGCTAAGGCACTGCATTAAAATTGAGTAGGAATTCAGTGTTTAATGATGATGATGATGATGACGATAAGGAGGAGGAGAAATGTAAGAGGTGGTAGAAAAGGAAGAGGAGATTAAAGAAATTATATTAACTCTGACATAATCTTGTAGGATGATGTAAAGAAAGGACACTGTGTTAGCAAACTAGTTTTTTGAGTTTATGTAAGTCTTTGGAAATACATATTAACTGAAACTCTTCACCTCTTTTGGGAACATTAAAGCACCATTAAGTAATTAAAGATTATAAACAATTCACAATCCCCCTTTCTCTTACTTTCTTTAGCAAACCCACTGGCTATATTATTTCAAATCAGTTGCCCACTCTGACTGTCTTGCAGTAATAAGACCAAGTCAGTAACTTCAAGGTTCCAAAAATGGATTGTGTAGCTGGAGTCATTTATTAAATTGTTCCCATTGCAGAAAAAGGGTGGGGCGGTGGGGGGGGGGGGGCGGGGGGGGGGGGACCTGACATCCTGAAGATGTAAAAACTACAAAGAGGAAATGTCAGCTGACTAGCCCAAGGTCACCTGGTGAGACAGTGATAAAGACAGAAGTTTAATATTTGCCATTCAAAACCCTTTTAACTTGCATAGAAAAGGAAGCATTTTTAAGCTTTCCTCAAATGTGTGAACATGCTCATGACCCACATAAGGAAGAATTCTCTCTCTTCTATTGATATTGAACTTTTCTTCTTTGCACGTGCAGTTCACTTATTTGAACTGATTCCCACAATATTTGAGGATATATATTAGGCAGATATAAAACCCATTTTACAAATAAGGAAACTGAGCCCCAGGAGCTTAAATGACTCACTTCAGGTTATAGAACCAGCTAGGAACAGAATTGGAAGTGGAACGGAAACCTTTATTCTCCTAATCTAATATTTTTAAGAACATCACAATGCTTCCTTCATCATTACCTCCTCCACATGCTCTCTGGCACAAAAATCTGGCTTCTGCTTAGGGGATTTGAAGAATAAAGACTGTACATTTTCTTACTTATGTAGTAAACAGAGGTGAGTGGGACATGAATATTTTAAGCATCTGAAAGCAAAGGCACTGTTGTACGCACGGCTTTCTAGTTCTTAAAGGGTTTATTTTTTTCCTCTTACTTTTGTCTACTCAAAAGCAAGTCCCCTCCTGAAACTTGAAAAGCCTAATTTGTTTCCTCCACATGAAACCCTCAACCCTGGTTAAATGTAAGAAATCTTCAAGCAGGTGTTTGTTTTCCTAAAAATAAGAATGACATTTTAACTTTCTTCATTCTGCTACAAAAGTAAGCATTTTATTCATTAGTTTAAAATGAAACATTTTCAAAGAGCTTCATTGCTGACTAGATTCATGCCATTTGAAGTTTTAAATGTCATTTGATGAGTTTCAGCAGTACATAGAAATAATAAAAAGATTTTTCGTTAACTGATAAAACACACAGTATTCTTATTCTCAAGAACACTTGGGTAATTTTAAAAGTGGAATGAAATGTTATCACTGGAGAAATTTATCTGCATTTGCCCACTATTCACAATAAAAAAAACCTAAAGATAAATAAAAGAAAACAAAACTAGGATTTGAAAAGCAGGGAAAACATTTCCAAGAGGCCACCTCTTTAGCACAATTTACTGTGAAAGTACTTTCTCTTGTAGTGTTTTGCTTCAGCAATAGCAATATAAATACTGTGTACTTCAATTATTACTTCAATTATGTATTAGTAATTATATAAAAAATGGTTTTTCAATGTTTATTTTTGAGAGGCAGAGAGAGACACGGGGCGAGATGGGGGGGGCGGGCAGAGAGAGACACACACACACACAGAATCCGAAACAGGGTCCAGGCTCTGAGCTGTCAGCACAGAGACCCATGCGGGGCTTGAACCCACGAACCAAGAGATCATGTCCTGAGCCAAAGTCTGACACTTAACCGAGTGAGCCACCCAGGCGCCCCTTGTATTAGTAATTATTAATTTCAGTTCATATACAAAGAAAATGAGAACTGTGGGAGGCATTTGTATACATATGTATTTATTATGCATGATCTACTTCATAAAATAATTTTGAGTTGCTTGCAATAAAAGACAAAGATGCAAACAATAAATAAATAAACAGGGTTAAAAAGAAAAGCTAAATAGTAAAAGGGAAGTAGTCCAGTTGTGATGAAGAGCATGGACCTTGGAGTCAGATAAAATTGGGTTTGAATCCAAGCTGGGCTGTGTGACCTTGGACAATTTCCCCAACCTCCCTAATCTTCAACTCCGTAATCTAAAAAACGGAGATAATAATGACCCCCTCCATGAAGAAAACAGTGGCTGTTTTCGTCTTTATTCCTGAAATGTCTTTACTGATGGACTCTTGCAATTAGACACAAAAACAAAATTCTGAGTGTCTTCCTTTGCCACTACTCATGAGAACATCGATAGAAAAACAAATGCTGAAAAAGTTCATTTTTTTATGAGGTTAGAGAGATCAAATTAAATTGTAAAACAAATTCTGTAGAAGGGCATTCATGAATGTGTTTCATATGTTGAGCAATGCCTGTGAAAATAAGCAATCAGTGAAGAACCACAGCGGAAATCCATAGCAAACATCAGAGAGAAGCACGTACCTTTATTCTTAAAGCTCGAGGTATGTTTTGCATTAGATTTCATCGAGAAGTTGCTGGTTGCTCTTTGTAACACCCCTTGAAATGCAATGTCTTAGAGAAACTAATTCCAGAAGACCATGAAAATGAATGCATGGCATTCCAAGATTGGTCACTGTTCGGATGAGAACAAATGAAACAAGCAGAAAATTATGTACAAAACCACTCACTTCGAATGTATATACTTATGTAGAGAGATTAAGCTGGCACGTTCTATTAGTAACTTCAATAAATATTTATTGAAAGGGGACCATTATTTCTTAGTGTCTGGGCTATAGTATCAATAGACTAGATAAGGTTCTGGCCCTCAGAAAACATTTTATTCATTATTTCAGTAAGAGAGACGAATCATGAACAAAGAAACATGACAACAAAAATCATACAAATGACTGTTATTGGTAAATATCATGAGCTAATATAAAGCAGGTAAAGTAATAAAGGGGGATAGGAAACCAGAGGCCACCTTTTATTATGATTGTCATGTGTGGGTAAAAGTACACATGATTTTCAAGCACAATTCCAGAAAAACCTGAAGTTTGATAATTACATAGACCAGATCAACCTACCCACCCAGCCCCTCAGCACCAAAAGCAACTAAAAATTATATAAAACATAAAATATATATAAACAGGGTATACATGGGGCTCTCTTGTTCCAACCCCACTCGCCCCATCTACTCCACTGTAGTTCATCATTTTTATTAGTTTCTTGTGTATCCTTCTATTCCCAGCTATGTGACCTGGGAGATATTACGTAACCTGTGTTTCAGTTTCTTCACCTGCAAAAGCAGAGATAATATCATCTACCTAAAGGGTCTTAAATGAGGATGGATTGGGTTGACAGTCATAAAAAAATACATGGAAGAGTTCCTGAAGTGTTAGGTACATACTTAAGTAAATCAATACGTTAAGCAAATATACTAGTAACTTCCTCCTTTATTGTCCAAAGGAAGAATGTAACGTATTCTGTTTTATACTTTATGCTTTTTCTATTTAATATATTTTTTAAAACATGCCATTATTAGTACATGGAACTTTCTCCTTTTTCCTAGATGCAAACTATTCCATTGGTCAGATGTCCTATATTTGGGTTAACCATCTCTCCATTGCTGATCATTTGGAATGTTTTCTTTCACAAACAGTGCTTCAGTGAACAACTTCACAAGTACACCATTTTATAGGCATGCAGGTAAATCTGTAGGACAGATTTCCAGAAGCGATATCGCTGGGTCAAGAAGTAAGTGCAATTGTTATTTTACTAAATATTCCCAACCATCTCTCTGTAGTGGTTGTACCATGTTGTACCCCCACCAGCAATCAATGAGAACGAGAAATAAGAGTACATTGCCAGAGTCAAAAAAGCAGACTTCTGAGAGGCATAAAAAAAAGGGGGGGGGGAACAAAACTGAGAAGAAGTGGAGGCTATTATTATACTATTATATTTAAAAGATAGTTTAAGAACTAAAAGTGGTGTCCACAGTAAAGGACAATCCCCTCTGTAAACAACCATCTTATCCTCTAAATCACCTTCCATTTTCTTTTCTTTTCTTTTATTTATTTGAGAGAGAGAGAGAGAGAGCATGAGCAGGAAGCAGAGAGAGAGAGGGAGAGAGAGAATCCAAAGCAGGCTCCGTGCTCTCAGCACAAAGCTGGATTCAAGGTTTGAACCCACGAACCATGAGGTCACGACCTGAGCTGAAACCAAGAGTCTGATGGTTAACCGACTGAGCCACCCCAGTGCCCCTCACCTTCCATTTTCTTAAACGGAATCTATTCAACTTGTGATTTATTGTTTTCCTAAGCTACATTTTTGTGTTTTGGCAATGATGCCGTTCAAAAAAAAAAAAACAAAAAAGGAGTGTTTATCATTTTGACATGTGTTTAAAGTGTAAATGATTTTCAGAGTTTAAATATAAAGTTCTGCATAGAAAAAAAATGCTTTGCCTTCAATAAACTTATAAACATACCTAATCCAGAATGAGAGAGAGAAGAACAGGTGCATTTAAGCCATTTTTCAGCCCAAGGAATCTGCCAGCCCCTAAGACCTTCCATTTTGATGACCACGGGGGGTGGGGGAGAGAGTTGAAGAGACAGAATAATGATCTTAGGACCTTCCCCAAATGGAGATTCTAGTGAGAGACCCCCCACATAAAACTGGGAAAGGCCATTAATCCCTTGGCATTAGAGGAAAAAAGTCTTTCTTTTGGAAATTCATAACCACAAAATAGTTCTTTTGTGGATTTGCATCCCACGTTTATAGGACCTATGTGTGTGGGGGGAGAACACTATCCAATTTAAAAATTTACTATTTTATTTTATTTTATTTTATTTTATTTTATTTTATTTTATTAAGAGAGGGAGAGAGAACGTGAACGGGGCGGGGGGGGGGGGCGGTGCAGAGGGAGAGAGAGAGAGATAGAATCCCAAGCAGGCTCCATGCTCAGTGCCGAGGCAGGGCTGGATCGCGCAACCCTGAGATCATGACCTGAGCCGAAATCAAGAGTCGGAAGCTTAACCAGCTGAGCCAACCAGGCACCCCTCAAAAATGTATTTTAAATAATTGCCGGTACCCTCAGATCCCTAACAGAAGCAAATGCAATCTGCTCTAGAAAATTGAAACTTCAATCCAAATCTCAAAGAATTCAGAAAAAAGTTCTAAGAAACATAAGTTAGCAATCAAAAATGACCCAAATGCTAAAGGAAACAAGGCATTCCGACAGAAACACTAGACAGCAAAGCTAGATTCAGAAAGACTTCAGGTATTGGGATTATAAAATTCAAAACAGGGATATGTTAACTATGTTTCAGAAAACAAAAAGTGATACATAATATGTGACTAATAAATAAGAGACGACAAGACTGAGCATATTTGGGGAAAAAAGCAAAACCTTATATAAAGAAAAACAGATTATTTTAGAAGCCCAAGGAAGTTGGAGTGAAAAAGAAAGACCTTAGCTTTGATGGAAGACTTTGAACTGTCGAAATGATGCATATGTGTTCCAATAAAAACAAATTGAGTCAGTAGATACTGTCTCCCTGATCGCTGGTATCGAAAGCTAATATAATCCTTTATCAATGATCTTTAAAAGAGAGTTGGGAAATGTTTTCCTTTGTGGTAATGCGAAGGAAATTAATATCACTTCATCTGAGCACGAAAAGAAATTACTGGGAGACACAGTCTCAGCTAAATGCATATAATAGGAAGCCTAGTTTCGTCTCTCTGTGTAAACGAGGATGTGATGTGGGCTTGCAATTAAATAGAACACCTTGAAGCTAGACTCAAGTGCTAGAGGATTTTGTTTCCAATCCCTTGACCTAGGGCTTAAATTGGATGGAATCTTTCAGAATAGTGTGCCAGTGACTCGCTTTGGTGGGGAAGAGCCGGTGAAATGTACTGTCAGCAGGCACAATGCCTTTTCGCTTTCTTATTCTGTCTTCATTACTCGCCCTCAGCCCCCACCTCCTCCACACACTCCCTTTGCCTCGGTGCCCCTGTTTGCTCCATTCTCTATCATTATCCTTCTGATTTGAGGACACAGCTATTGATGTTGATTGCTATCTGGTCACGTGAGGGAGGCTGAAAAGGCCCACACCGGTACAGCAAGCCCTCTTTTCTTCACTCGCACACGCGTAAAGACCGTTCCTTAGTTTCCAGCAACCGCAGGATGTCTGTGCACAATTGCACAGTTCTGTACTGGAAATTGTTAAAAGCAAAGATGGGGGAAGGGAAGGGATGTGCTCCGCTGATTGCTTTGTAATTTTCTAATTTGCACACAGTGGGTCAAAATAACTAAATACACACGTTCACTGAGGGGAGTGCTCCCGGTTTAGAGGGCTAGTTCTGTGCTATCGGCTGCCTTCAGAGCCTGAATCTCTTCTCCCTCCTCCCTCCATGTTTACCCTGCCCTGCCTCATCAGACTCATCCTATCCCTGCCTCATCAGGCTCATGTGCAATACTGTACATGTACATGTACAAAGCCTGGAGGCTTTGATTCTGGGGCCCCATCACCACAAGCTCTCCTCTGGATTTTTTACCGTGCACATCCTGCAGAAACGCTACAGACAGTCCTCTCCCCTCGATGTGCACCCCGATCCTCTGGGAGGAAGACTTCCCCACCCCTAGCCAGCTCCATCAGCTGAGTCAACTCCAGCCTGCAGAAGGATGACAAAGGTCACAGCCAGATCCTCATCATCTACAGGGATAAACAGATCTCTGAAAGCAGATCTTTAGAATTGGCATTCAGGGACACCTGGGTGGCTCAGGTCATGATCTCACAGTTTGTGAGTTCGAGCCCCGCGTCAGGCTCTGTGCTGACAGCTCAGAGCCCGGAGCCTGCTTCAGATTCTGTGACTCCCTCTCTCTCTGCCCCTCCCCTGCTCGTGCTTACTCTCTCTCTCTCTCTCTCTCTCTCTCTCTCTCAAAAATAAAAAAAAAATGAACATTAAAAAATGGAAAGAATTTACATTCAGCATGGCCACTAACTGGTTGTGTACCATGGGGAAGGTGGGGACATTGAACTCTTCAGAAGCTTGTTTACCTCATCTTAAAATTGGGATTCGTTACACAGGATATTGTGGCACTTTAACGTGGAAAGGTTTTGGAACTGATTTTGGAAATCCTAATGTACTTATGCCAGAAATGTGAATTCTTCTTCTTCTCTTCTACTTCCATTGCCACAAGGATTTCTTGCAGCATTCATTTCAGGGATCCTTCCTTTTGCTTTTCAAAGGGATAGCTAGCTCGTGTTAGGTTGGCTGGAGCCCATGGTTTAATTAAAGCTAATCCCTACCAATTTTGTGCTTCAAATGGGGCCTTTTGGATGCCCTGTTATAACCCAAAACGTTGTTTAAATAATGGTGATTTCCGTCACACTGGTCGATCTACTAGAGGTAATATTGTAGTGACTCTTTTTATCTATCAAATATCTCCATTATCTTATGCAAAAAAAAAAAAAAAAAAGAAACAAGAAAGAAAACTAGCCCAGTGGACTCTTTGACATGACCCAAGTCTATGTTTATAGTAACTATATCTTACATTATCATGGCTACGTCATTCTCTGTTCCAGCAGGTGGATGAATCCGATTCTCCAATTAGGAGAAGTTTCTTAACATAGGTAATGTCTGAGAAAGGCCTTTGAGAATCACAGAAAGAGGTACTCCCCTCAAGAAGAGGAACAAACCAGGGTAAAGGCAGAGAGGTGAGGTTGGAGAGAAGTTGTAGGGAAATCATCTGGTTAAGTTAGGACAGTTCCTCTGAAAGGAAAAAAATTCCGGGGTCAATTAAGTTTGGAAACAGTTCATGAATCCTTGTTGGAGATTTATAATGAGCATGAGAATAATAACCTGTAATATGGAAATTAGTTTAGTGACTCTTATTTTACCTGAAAATCATTTTTTTCCCCAGGGGGCATGATGTGTCTGTTATCATCAGTGAGAACCAATTATAAATAAATCATCTCGTGGTCCATGAGGGCTGTGACTTCGAGCCCCGCGTCGGGCTCTGTGCTGGCAGCTCAGAGCCTGGAGCCTGTTTCAGATTCTGTGTCTCCCTCTCTCTGACCCTCCCCTGTTCATGCTCTGTCTCTCTCTGTCTCAAAAATAAATAAATGTTAAAAAAAAAAAATTAAAAAAAAAAAAATTAAATAAATAAATAAATCAGTGGTAGAGCTTTTAAATCAGAGTCAAAGTCGACATTTTGTTTCAGGCATATTCATGTAATAATATGCAAACACATACAAATAAAAAGATAAAAATTATCAATGGAAAGATATTTACAGGCTGTTTATTAATCCAGGAGAGTGGTAGTAGTGAGAATTTTCTGTTATGCAAAAAAAAATGACAGACACAAAGACTTGGCAGAAAGGGAAAATGTGGGCTTTTGCTTCTGTTTGATTATTGGGGATAATCTAGAGAAAATAATCTAAAAAGGACTTGGAGGTTTCAAACTGGGGTTACAGGAAACAATAATGGGTTTGATTTCAGCTATCCACGGCAGACTCAAGGTGACGGTGGGACAGTGGTAGAAATTTGAATTTACACCTAGAAAGGAGAGATATGCCAGAGTTTGAGGAATCATCTCAGAAAGGTCACTGTTGAAATTGCTAAAGCAGCTTCTATTTCAAGACTTTAGTGAGATAAGAGATGAGGGCTGAGGGAAGAACCTTGGGGGATTGTCTGCACTCGGGAGGCAGGAGAAAGAGGTGCTAACAAAGATATATCAAGAAAGCGAAGAACGGGGCGCCCGGGTGGCTCAGCTGGTTGAGCGTCCGACTTCGGCTCAGGTCATGATCTCACGGTTCGTGGGTTCGAGCCCCGCGTCGGGCTCCATGCTGATAGCTCAGAGCCTGGAGCCTGGTTCGGATTCTGTGTCTCCCTCTCTCTCTCTGCCCCTCCCCCACTCTCTCTCTCTCTCTCTCTCTCTCTCTCTCTCTCTGTCTCAAAAATAAACAAACATTAAAAAGAAAGAAAGCGAAGAACCACTGTAGGTCACCATCACAGAAGCAAGTGGGGGAAAAAGATGGGGTCGAGAAGGAAGACCTAATCAATGGCTTCATAAACTGATGAGAGTTTCAGGAGGCAGAGAGCTAAGAAAAAGCCACTGACTCTGATGATTAGAAGGTTAACCACTGACAAGCTTCGATGGAAAAATTTGGGGAGGTAGCAAACAGACTGGCAGGAGCTGAGGCAGTTCTCGGTGGTTCTCAGCCCAGCACAGCGCATCTGCATCACCTGTGGATTTGGCTTCGGCACTGGTGTGACTCTGTTCTTTTTGTGTAATGCGTATAATCAGAACCCACACCTGGGGGTTCAGATTCAGCTATCTTAAATCACTTGCGAATGAATTAGTGGTGATAAAAATAGAGCAAAGAGCTGTGTTCTAAGAATTTTGGCAATGAGAGGAGGAAAGAAGAGTGTCAAGATCAAAATCTGTTGGGTTGTGTTGGTTGTATTTTGTTTTTAAGAGGAGAGATCGAAGGTTATAGGTTGGTAGGATGGAAAACCATAGGAAAAATGTATGTGAGGTGATCCCTGATGAAGCACAGCCCAGAGGCAGGGAGGAAGGAATGGGATCTGAGCATGAGTGCAGATCATGGCTTCAAATAAGTTTTGATCTTCCTTGGAGGGAAGAAAGATAGAGGAAGAAGAGGCGAGGTTCGTTAAGGTGTAGAGGTAGGGAGATGTGGGAAGGCAGTTTTGATGATTGTAAATGTTGAACTAGATTTCTAGGCCCAAGATAGAGCCACTCCTGTCCAAAACAGACCTGCTCCTACCGCACCAGCAAATCGAAACTTAGATAACTTTTGTGTCCCTATAAACGCTCCCTTTGACCAGAAACACAGTATACATTCACTCAGCCATTCCCCAAGCATTGAGCCAACTCTGGGCTCTCTACTTGGCTCCTTGTTCCTTCTCACCCTAAACAAGGTTAACTGTGTGGCCGCAGCTAGTCAGATTTTTTGTTTTCATTTTCTCTTCCTTGTTGTTTATTCTTTATTTTGTATCCCGTAAAAGTATCCTGCCTGCTGCCCCATTTTGCAGTTCTCCAAGCAGAGACTGTCCATTTTGTGAAGTGTTAAATAGTGTTTATTTGTATCACCTAAATTGTTTTCTTGAATCATTTTTTTTAACACAAATTTCTGTCAGTTAACAAAGGACAAAAGAGCAGCTGAGAGTGAAGGGGACTGGATTAAGATAAGGGAACCAAGATTGGGGAAGGTTTGTTATAGCTGATCTGGGAATTTCTAATAGTAGATTCAAGAGGCACAATTCTAAATAGGGTGGTTAGAGAGACCTCACTGAAATGGTGACATTTGTGCCTAGATCTCAAGTTGGTGAGGGAGTAAAAGATGTGGATATCTGCTCAAGAGCAGCATCCCAAGCAGAGAGAACAGCACGTGCAAAGGCCCTGAGGTGGGAGAATACCTGATGTGTTAAGTGAACAGCAAAGTGCCAGAAGATAAAGTCAGAGAATTCAAAGGGGAAAGAGTGCTCATGATTACCATAATCCATGATTACATACGACCTTGTGCACGATTGCAAGGAATGTAAGTTTATCTTGTGTAAAAATGGGAATCCCCTCAAGGATGGAGTGGGGAGTTGACATGGTTAATCCAGGCTATAAAGTAGTGTCTTGCACCAAAACCGTAGCCCTGAAAGTGTTTTGGGTTTTTTTTTTTTTTTTTTTGATACTGAGTTATTAAAATTTAGTATTTAATGTATTAAAAGTATATTTAAATACTTTCTAAAGAAAGAACCAAGAGTTGCTGATGGATTGAATATAGCGTATGAGAAATCAGGCAGGGATGAGTCCCTGTTTTTCTTAGCATGAGCATCTCGGGCAATAGCATTACCAATAATGGGATGATCATGGTGGACAGGGCCAGGGAAAGAAGGGAGATCGACTCCTGTGTGTGAGGTAGCTGTTGCTATTGTCACTTTGCTTATGGTCACCTTCTCTACTCAGCAGACCTTACCTTTTGCATTGAAATGGTATTACCTTTGTGGAGATAAGAGGTTAGTTTTGTTGTTTGTATTTAGAAAGTGTCTTCACAACTCCAGCTTCTCCGAAACAGCAGTGCCTATTGGCTGAGAAGTATCAACAATATATGATTCCAAGATAACACAGGGCCAAATCACCTACTAGAAATGAGCTTTCTGGTTAGAAAAGATTTCCTTCATCCCGTGGAATTCAGTATTTTTTTTCCAGATGAATTCTTTATAGTGTTTCTTATTTTGCATTTTTTTTTTTTTTTTTTTTTAGAATAAGTGGATTTACAACATAATCTCAGCTGCCGCCCACAGTTACACAAGCAGTGCACTGCACAAGCTCAGGAACCACCATTTACATGGTGGCCTCCGCTTCCTGCACAAGACAGCTACCCAGAAAGCAGTATCTGTTTCAAAAGTAGTAACTAGTCATTGCAGAAATACATAAAAAGCAAACAAACAAACAAACAAACAAAAAACATTAACAAAGGTTAGTGAGCCCTTTGACATCTAGTGGTGAATTTGCTTCCAGCCTTTTCTATGCATATGTATAAATATATGCTTTTGTTTTGCAAATTTGAGATAATGCTACAAACAAATTTAGCAGCCTACTCACTGTGCAGCTTTCATTTAGAATATTCTACTTAAAACATCCTATGTGTTTAATAATTGTACCATTATTGGATATTTATGTTCTTTCAAATAAAATCTATTAAGAATGATGCAATTCCCATCCATTATTCAAATTTCAAACTCTTTGTCTTTAACCACATCAAAGTGGGAATAGTGGACCAAATGCTGAGTATTTAGAGACTTTCAACCTACTGTCAAATAATTTTCTGTGCAAGTTGGACATGTTCACATTCTCATTGACATTCTCTGAGATGCTTGCGTCATTCTACCCCTTTAAGGGCCGAGTGCTATTTCTAATTCCCTTTCTTGGGACCACACTAAGTGCTCTCATCAATTTATTATAGAAATTCAAATTCCAAAAAAACACAGCTATCAATATTTTCTCAATTATTTTGAACTGTTTTATATATTCCCACCATTAATTCAGTTGATGTTTTAAGGGTGGAATTTGTTTTAATCTCAGGTGTTTTTTCAATTAAAGTAGAAAAGAACCAATCTATGCTTTTAAAATACGATGAAAGAAAAGTCACTTCCAAATACCATGCAGATGACAGTAAGGAAGAGAACTCACTCTTTTGAGAACTGTACCCTTTTCCAGCCGTAACTGACTTAATAAGCACTGATTAACTGAACCACTGATAAGTGGTTCTTAACTTTGACTGCAAATTAGACCTGAACTCCATCTCCAGAAATTTTCATTTAGCAGAGCAAGGAGGGGGCTTGGGTAACTATAAGTTTGGAAAAACTCCACAAGTGGTCTTTTAGCCTAGCCAGGTTGAGAACTGCTTTTCTGTTAGTTTCCAGCAAAAGAAAAGTAGCTTTTATTTCTAGTTCTCCTCAACTTCCTCTTAATTGGACAATGCTAACTTGGGTCCCTTCTACCTTTCAATTACCACTTGACAGTCCATTTGGCAGAAAAGGATGTCACTTCGAACAGTTTTCTCTTCCCCTTTTCTATAACTACTCTGGAAGAAAGCAGTTCTTGGGTCAGTCTTATATGCTGGTCATAAACAGCAAAATCTAAAGGAGCAACACACAAAAAAAATATATGAACATTTAGAGCTGCACTGTTCAATATGGCAGCCATTAGCCACATGGGGCTGTTGAGCAGTTAAATATGGCTAATTGAAACTGACAAGTTCTACAAGCATAAAATGCACAATGGACTTTGAGGACTCCAAAAAAAAAATTAAAATATCCTACTGATGATGTTCATATTGCTTACATTGTTAAAGTGATGATATTTTGGATATACTGGGTTAACTAAAAAGGGTTATTAAAATTTCACCTGTTTCTTTTTATGCTTTTTAAAATGCAGCTTCTAGAAAATTTTAAATTACATATGAAGCTTGCATTATACTCTATTGGACAGCACTGATCTAGAGATAAAGCATGCCCACTGAAGCAAATTAAATTTATTCTCACATTATTGGAAATTTAGGCATCTAAAATTACACAATATAATTGGAGACTTAGGTAATTTTGTTTTGTTTAATCTTAAGCATATTCATAATATATTCATAATATATATAAAAATCTCTCAGAGTAATTGCAGCTCAAGAAGTTTGTCCTGGAAAAAAAAATGATAGTGGTTACCATTGTTTGATTTTCAAAACTTTATTGTGGATTGTTTTACAACATGAATATTTTTAATTGATTTGACAGAACTGCTGAAGATTTTTCGAGCATAGAACTAGTTGTTAATTCAAATACATTAAACTAAGACTCTCTCTCTCTCTCTCTCTCTCTCTCTCTCTTTTGTCAGGCAGAGTGGCCAAGGGGCAGCCCAGTTGTAGCCCAGGAGGATAGATTACTGTTAAGGGCATAATAAAGTACTGTTTCCAAAACGGAATCTCTGGGAATCCAGAGAAAATAACCAGCCTGGATGCGGCAAACCAGACACGGTTGTTACAACACAAACTCTGGGCGAAGCCAGATAGGGTTAGCAGCAAATTCTGCAAACAGCTACAGCATGGCAGTGTGGACAGGCAGGCTATCTGGCCGGACGCTTCAGGGCACACAGCAGCAACCACTGTCAGACGGATGTCTCCAAACTCTGATTACTGTCTCAATCCACAGGATAATCCGGGGTGCAACTCTGGAAAGAAGCAGTTGTCTCTTTGAGGTATAAATCTCACCACCAACTTCAGGGCTATGCTTTCGTTTTTCTTCACAGATACCTTTCTCTAGTCAAATGAAACCATGCCTTTCTCATATAAGAACATTAACTCTTCGGTATCATCTAATGTTAGACCACAGAATCGCAGTATGTAGAACGTTAGAACTGGAAGGGGCTTTCCTGAGATCATCCAGGGATGTTGATTAATGTTATGAAAGAAGAAAGTTCTGGGGCGGGGGGGGGAAGGTTTAACTATTAAAAGGAATTCTGTTCTTTCTGAGTCTTCTTGAATGCTATTAATGGACATCATGATTCTTCAAGTTGGTGATATGGTATGTGGCATTTTCCAAACCTTTATGCTACACCCAGTGGACCCACTGCTCAGAGCATCACAGTTTGGAAAACTTGAGCTAGTTCTTCCCACTTGTTTCCCAAATGAAGTCCTAGGGATGCATATAGTAATCTGTCCATAGTAACAAAGGGAGTGAATGGATGAGTCTAGAACTCATTTTGTTAACTCTTCACCGGAAGAAAGGAAATTATGTTTCAGAACTATGCTCAGGTAAAATTCAGTATGTTGGTAAATAATGTTGCTGTACATCCAGAGCTGGCTTTTTAAACTTTTTGCCTGGGACCCACTGTAGAAAGATTTTTCCTTATGACCCAGTGCACATACACACGTGCTGACGCACACACACATTGTGCACATAAATTTACATATCATAAAATAGCGCCTGCCCTTACTCCATGTGCTGTGCTCTTTATCTTCAAGTTTTTCAATGTTGGTTGTACAATTTGTCTATAAGAACATGGGAAATTTGAATAATGACTAAATATGTGATGACATTGAGGCATTTGTTTTTAGATGTGATAATAATTTGGTAGTTATCAAAATAAAAAGTGCTTATATGTTCTTGTTTTTAGGTAAAATGATAAGATGCATGGGATTTGTTTCACAATAATTCAGGAGGAGAGAGGGTAGGTGAGGTTGAGATGAGATTGGCCATAAGATGATAATCATTGAGACTGGGTGACATACACCTGTTAGTTGATTGTGTTCTTTTGCCCGCTTTTCTGTGTGTTTGACATTCTCCATAATTATTTTTACTTTAAGGAAATTAAAGATTTAGCGATCCACTAGAGTTTTTATAACCCACTGATAAACAGTGGTCCACAGTTTGAGGGAACACTATTTTAGAAAAAGAAATCTTGTCACAGGTGTTATTGTTTCAACTGATTAACTTGCTTAAGATATTGATTTTATTTAAAAAATAAAGTATAATTTTAACTCAAAGCTATACAATTAAAGAAAATAGGGGGCACCTGGGGGGCTCAGTCGGTTAAGCATCTGACTTCAGCTCACCTCATGATCTCACAGTTTGTGAGTTCGAGCCCCACACTGGGCTCTCTGCTCTCAGCGCAGAGCCTGCTTCGGATCCTCTGTCACCCTCGCTCTCTGCCCCTCCTCCCCTCAAAAATAAACATTAAAAAAAAGAGAATTTTGCTACATCACAAGTGAATTAAAATTGTCAAATAAAAGTTGGAATCAGTAGGTGATTTGGCTATCCATAAAGTCATTATTTTTTCTGTTAATACCCATTGATAAATTCTGTTAATAGCATTCATTAATATAATTGTATTATCAATAATGATGGAGAAAATTTATCCATTTTTTTGTGTTGATCAGACCGTAAGAAAAATACTGTATTTAATTCTGGCACCGAATTTTTAGAGGATTTAGACTAAAGAAGCAACCAGTATAGTAGGAGAGCTAAAGTATTGCCAAGCAAGAAGCCATCGAAAGAATAAAGGTATGTTCAGATTAGAGGAAAGAAGATTTGGGTAGGCAGTGCTAAATAGCTTCTAAAATTTGAAGGGTTGTCATGTGGAAGACAGATTATATTTGTTCTGTAGGCCTTAAGGAAAAGTAGGACCAACGGGTAGAGGAAACATTGGGAGAAACTTGGGGTCACAGGATATGGCAGAACTTCTTACCAGAGCATTCAATATACGAAATGGGCTGATTCCGAAGAGGTGAGAATTCCATCAGTAGAAATGATTAAACATAAATGGGATAGTCATTTGGTAAGGATTTATTTATTTATTTATTTTGGAAGGGGTAATTCTCTTAAGAGCCTCATCTTACCATCCATTACATAATGGGTAAGAGCACATATGCTGAAAACAGACAACCTGGATTTGAATCTTGACCAGGTACCTACTGGCTTTCTGACTTTTATCAAGTCCATTAACTTCTCTGGTCTTCAATCTCCTCATTTGTAAAACATGAAGTATGATGATGGTACTACAGCTTAAGTTTGATATGCAAAGTAAGTGTTTATATACTTTGGAAAAGTGCCTAACATACAGTATGCACACACAATATAAATGTTTAACTAGTTTAATATAGGCTTATGTTTCTACGCAGAGCAAAACGATTTCTCCCGTATCATGTTTGTAGCATCATTCACTCACTCATTCATTCATTCATTCATTCAACAAATGAATGTATTGACCATATATAATTCACCATGTACTCTACTAGGCTCTAAGAACAGGGTGATCAGTATAGAGAGGATTCCTGCCATCACGGAACTTACATTTTCACAGGAAGTATGCGCAGACACAGATGATGAAGATGTAAATATCCAACAAGAACAATAGCCAGTAACAAATGCTTCGCAGTTAACACAAGACTAAGTGACAGAAAGTGGTTGGACAGTCATGGAGGATCTCTTTGGAGATCTGAATTGAAGGGAGGATTCAGCCTAGAGAACGTTTCAGACGCAAGGTCCTGTTGGTGTAAAGGCCCTGAGAAGGAAACCAACTTGCCTTGTTCAGGGAAGGTCACTATCAAGTTTGGGAAACTAGGAGAAGGCTATCTGGAAAAAGTGGGGTTGGGGAAGGGCAAGAGCCTTAGTACAGAATTTGGATTTTATTCTGAAAGCAATGAGAAACCATTGGGAGATCTTACCCAGAGAGGTAGGGAGCGGAAACAGAAGCAGGAAGACCAATTTGGGGTCGTCCTGGTAAGAGGAAATTGTTGAAACAATTATCTAACCTTAAATCTAGAACTACCAGATGGGACTTCTATAGTCTGTCTCTTTTTTCATTTATATTTTGGTTCTAAAACAGATACACATTTCATGTACTTACATATTTGGAAATCCAGAACCATAAACAAATACTGTTAACTCAAGGCAAGAATGCTCTCATTTTGTAGATAAGATCTTTGAGACCCAGAGTGGTAAAATGACTTAATTACGGTTGTATTTTGTTAACAACAGAACTAGAATCAGAATTAACGTCATGTGATTCACCAGTGACTGCAGAGACCAGCATTTATTTACCAAGAACTAGAGTCACCTTAACAATGAGGTGTATTTATATTACAAACAGGATTTTTATTTTTTCCAGCTTTATTGAGATATGATTGACACAGAATATTGTGCAAGTTTAAGGACTACAATGTGTTGATTTGCTACACTTAGATATCACAAAATTAGCTAACACCTGCATCACATCACCTAATTACTATTCCTTTTTTATAGTGAGAACATTTAAGATCTACTCTCTTAGTGACTTTCAAGTATGTAATGACTATGCTGAAATGTATATAACAAACATGATTTTAAATGCAGGAAATGAAGATACAAAGAGAGAGCACAGTCTATTAACATGAAGCTGTCAACAAATGAATTTCCACCTATATCTTTGCAGGTCAATTTGTCTACACAAATGGATTGCCAATTTAAAAAAAAAAAAAGCATTTTACACTTTCAGGTAGACATTTGTCATCACTTTCTGTTTTAACTGTCAAGTGAATGACTTCGAAGAAAACCGGAATCTTGCGATTTTCTACTCAAACCATAGAAGGCTGAGTTATGGCCACTCTCCAGTTCTCCTGACCCAGGCATAAACACGTATCACACTAGACTTCACATGAAATGCCGTGCAGTACTTTAGAACCTGCAGATGCATTGGAAACCATCTAGGTCACTAGTTCCCAGCGAGTGTTCCCTGACTCAAAACATCAACATCACCTGGGAAATTGTTAGAAATGCACATTCCACCCCAGCCCTGCTGAATTAAACACCCTGATGATGAGGCCCAGCAATTTGTGCTTTAACAAGATCTGTCAGTCGTCCTTCTTGACCTATGCTAGAGTATGAGAACTGTTGACCTAGATCAAACTTCGGGTTTTTCATTTTTTTTAACATTTATTTATTTTTGAGAGACAGAGCATGAGAAGGGGAGGGGCAGAGAGAGAGGGACACACAGAATCAGAAGCAGGCTCCAGGCTCTGAGCTGTCCACACAGAGCCCGACATGGGGCTCGAACCCATGAACAGTGAGATCATGAGCTGAGCTGAGGCTGGATGCTCAACTGACTGAGCCACCCAGGAGCCCCTAGATCAACCTTTATTGCACAAGAGAGGCAGCTGAGAAGCAGAGGAATAATGTGATTTGCTTGAGATGACCCTGGTTAGCATCACAACCAGGACTAGAACCTGGGCCTCCTGACGCCTGGTGTGGTCTGTTTGCATCTTGAACTGGACTTCCTTCCTTTCTCTGCAGTTGCAACCCGAGAAGCCCAGTTTGGGCCCAATCGTCATTGCTTTTTGTCTGCGCTCTCCTATCCTACATCAGGGAAAGGTATGCTTCACCCAAGCCCTGGGCTCTTTCGTTTCTTTTTGGACGGTTGCAGGAGTTTGTTGTTTGGAAGCTGCATAAATAATGAGCAGGCACAGCCAGTCCTGTTTAGCCACAGCTAAACCTTAGAAGAGAGTGTAGAACTACCCAAAGTCCAGCCTCTTCCAGATGCGATTTGAATAACTTAAAAAAAAAAAAAAAAAGAATAGAGGTCCACTATCTATTTACACAAGCATTTATCTGATCATAGCGTGAATACAAGCTTTCTGTTTGTTTGTTTGTTGAGGAATGAATTAATACAAAGGTCCCAGTAGAAGTGGAAAGATAGTTGAAATACTAGCCTGAAAATTCAGATGACCAGTGACTATTTGGTAGCACCAGGCCATAGCAGTGTACCCCCTCCTTTCTTTGCCGGTCAGATGGTATTACGAATTCAGTCCCCGCTAAAAAGAGATCTTGTTATCCTAGAACTTCACCTGGCATCTCCTTTCTATGGTTGTTAATATAGCCAAATACGATACAGTTACCCCAATGGTTGGGTGTTATTTCTGGCAGGTGTGATTGCAAGTGACTCTATGTGCATAAGAGGTAAGCAGAGGAGGAGTCAGAGAGGGGGGAAAAATGGGCAAAGAAGCAAATCAACATTGAGAATCAGCTATCTGAGGAAATTGGTCACTAAAACGAGGCACATGCTAATTGCACAGCCTGGCCCCCTCCCCCCCCGCTTATCTTCCCTCATGCCTCCTTCCCACTCCAGTTTATTCTCCTGAGCACTGAGGCCACAGCCCCACTGCCTCTTATGTAAGACTGAAATCAGAGCTGGCGTGTGGTTTGTTTTAGCCTGTCACAGACGCAGGGCACTGTGTTGCCCTGACAAGGCTGTTCAGCATAGCATATGACTGTAAATCTTCTTTTTCACGCACCACAGTGGGGACCTTTGTCCTAGCTGATTTAGCAGCTTTTCTTAGCCTGAGAAGCAGCCAGTAATCAGGAAACATTTAAAGTGGGAGCTTGCTCATTGCGATGGAGAAGAATCCAGAAGAAACCAACAGCCTTTTAAAAATTACTTTTCATCAAAGAAAAATAGGACCTTAGTAAATATACATGTATGGTATGTTTCCATTTTAAATCTATTACTGCTTAAACCGATCCACACAAAACTTTGCAAAGATTTGAACTCACAACTGCTAAAGTATGCTTAAAACGGTGCATTTATCAAGTCACAAAGCATGGGGGTTTATTTAACTTTTGAGTTTTCAGAAGTATGCATTTTGAAAGAATGTAGGTCTTGGATGGCGGCTCTGTGTATGTTATTCAGGTCCTGGAGTGTCCATTGCTTTTAAATGCCCTGTAATTCCAATTAGAGCTTGGGCTCAGGGGCTGGCAGCAGCTGCAAATAAGAAGTAATAATGTTTCATTCCACTGCTTATGTATTCTGCAAATGCGTTCTTGACATGGTAGTTTGCATATGATGTCAGCGTGGGAAAATAGGAAGGTATTAGCATCTGTAAGCCCAGCAGAAATTTCTCAGAGAAGTCCCCTCTCAAGCGCTTACAGCCGATTCCACAGTTTAGCCAGTGTTTGCATTTTAAAAAATGTATTTGGTGATTTCTTTTTATTAGTTGAGTCCTAAACTATCAATGGCTCTTTTATTTGCATGTATCTGCAAGTTTTTAATTCACTTTCATGGAGATCAAGTTTCCCATTACAAATCGGTGGCCTTTTTTTCTGCTTTGTAATTTTTATACGGACAAAATAATTATTCTCAGAAATTTCAACATATTATGTATGGCCGTCCATGAGAAGGCTTTTGTTGAAATGATATCTGTAAGTTCCTGAAACTATTTGTGGGAAGACAGAAGCATAATATGAATTCAACTCATTTATATCTTAAACTTATTGATATATGCTATTGTAGAAACACAAGCACCTCTGCTGTAGGTCTTAGGACCCTCTCTGGGATAGTGAAAGAGTGTCATATGATACTAAAAGAGGAAAATGAGCTTTTCAAAAGGAACCCTTGCTTTTAAAATGTGGCATAAATGATCTTATCTCTACAGCAAGGAGTTTGATCCTGATTCACAAAGAGCCGGAGTTATGCAGCCAAAGAAAAGTGGAGGGCTGTCCATTTATCTGAGGATTTGGGGACCATCCACAGTGACCAGGCAGGTTGTTCAGGAAACAAAGCCCACCCTTCCCTGCATTATCTGATGGCATAGATGGTCTTATATTTCCCAGATAATTGCACCACACACTGTTTTGCTTTGCTGGGTCATAGCAATTGGCTGATCGGCCATGAGATAAATGGGGGGTCGGGGTGGGGGGGGGGGGCAGAAAGAAAGAAAATGAAAAAGAAAAAAAAAATTCACCAGGAAGTCATTCCTTTAAAAGTATTTACCTATATGCTGTAGTGGGTGCTTTGTGTTCTGGGGAGCAGGCAGCCGGGATAGGGGGAGGAAGGGAATGAGTAACAATCTGATAATGGAGCTGAATGGGGCCATAGAATTATTTTTACACCAGCTTGCTACTGTTGCAATAGCTGAAACCCAGCAATTCTGTGAGTTTCCTCACAAATGATTTGTTAATGCCAACCCCCCCTCCCCCCCGCCGCGATAGAGTCTGGGTGTCTGATTTATATCTTGATGATTTTTTCTCACTATAACTGTACTACCATGTAGTAGATACTATTCCTTGTCTACCCGGTATTTATTGACCCCTTTTCTTGTATTCACTAGAACCCCACAGCACTCAACCCTCTGCCCTTTTTTTTCTTTTTCTTTTTCTCTATTTTCTTTTTCTTTCTTTCTTTCTTATTTTCTTTCTTTCTTTCTTTCTTTCTTTCTTTTTTTTATGTAACCCCAGGGACAAACTTTTCCCAGTTAGTACATAAGACTCAGGCAATGTGGATCCTATTCCTATCTGCGGTCTAAATCAATTAAGAGAACCACCCTCCCTTGCCTGGGATTAGTCTTGGAAAGATGTATAAGCCAATCATCACAGACCATTCTCTAATGTCATTATTTGCCCGAATAAGCTGATAGGAAGGACTTTCATGCCATACTTGGGGGGGGAGAAGGTCTGTTGCTCTTCCGGAGACATGAATAAGGAAGCAAGTGGCCGCAGGTGCAGCCGGCAGCCATCTTGAAACCATGGGAAAAGCCAACTGGAAGAGCAAACCTTTCAGACAGAGGAGGGCAGTGCCAGGAGGACAGCCAGAATGCTAATGGTGTTGTTCTTTGAACTTGTACTGCCTCCAGTGCTTTAAGTAACTTACTAAATTTTTTAATCACGTCAGCCAACGTAAGTCACAGTTTCTGTGATTTGCCGCCGGAACATCTCATGCAACACACAGTAAGGTATTCAGATATGTGAATACACCCAAATGTGTGATTTGGGCTAAGGGAAGGTTTGCGCGTCGACAGAAGATCCCACTGTCATTGTTAAGACAGCCTTCCAGAACTTTAACTGTGGTAATGGCAAAGAACTCTTTGACATCCCTCACGACTCAAGCAACCTCATTTACAAATCGTAGCAATCAGAAGCATAGACACAGGAATTCTGTCTTGCCCCTTCATTTCCATTTTGGTTTTGATATTTTAACAAGGAGAAAACACCATATTTGATTTCCTTCCCATTGCTCATATGACAGTCATTAACATTTATTGGTTCGTGTTGTATTTTCCTATGAACTTTTAAGCTTCTAGAACTTCAGATGTGATAACCAATTATTACATAAAATTCTTAAAATATTAAAACAAGAAGAAAATGGAAATGACCTATTCTAGTCCCGTTCTCAATAGCAAATCATTGCCAGCAGATGGTCACATAGGTTTGTGCTCTCTTGTCAAGGAGTATGTATTTTCCTTAATATTTGTAAAAGTGCTATTTTTATATATTTTATTTTTCATATCATGTGGACATCTTGATCACGTTCTATTCCATTTGAATTATAACACCCCACAAAGCTACCTTTCTTTTGTGACCTCAGGTAACTCCATCCAGTCTGTGTGCCTACAGATTGAAAGGATATTCAATTGAGCCTAAGAAGGGGGGGAGAGGTCACCGTCAGAGCTGGGGAGTGCCATTACGCAGCACTGAAAATCTATCCACTGCCCTGGGATTGGCTCCTCTTGGAGATATGCCCAATCACTTCTGTCAGTTTTTCCTCTTTCTCTCCCTTCTTACCTTAGCTGTCGTTTCCACCCTCAGGTTGTATTTAACCAGATCCACGTGGTGACATCAGAACTCTAACGACCAGAAGATTCACTTTTTAAGATACACTGCATTCATTCATTCACTCAGCACACCCTAGCATGGAAACAAGCGGATCAGAGTACCGACCTTCAGGGCTCCTCGTCTTCTGGGGGAGACAGACTAAAACTATCATGGCAATACAATGGGAGAAAGGTAGAACACAATTATGAGAAGAAATAGGAGGAGAAACAACTAGAATCCGCAAACCCCACTTCTCTTCACAAGCCATTCAAATTTATGTTGTCATGTAGTTTTATATAGGGCTTGAGACAAGTTACCTGCCAGTTATCCTGGGACCTTAGCTCTAGAAAGGATGTGAGCACTTGTCTGCTAAATGTCCTCCTTAGAGAGGGTTGATTAAAAGCAGACATATGTCAGTGGTCATTGTTAGGTTGCTAATGTCATTGTTAGGTTTCTTATGAAAAGAACATTCTAGGGAGAGACCCATTTAACAAAGACTTCAGTCTCTTGAACTGGAGTGTGGTTAGCAATTTTAAAATGCCGTATTTACCCATTTTTCCAAACTTGGGGTATAGGATTTCATAACCACCATGGGCTAGTGGGGTAGAATATATGGAATTTACTATTATATTGAAAAATCCAAGGCATAGGATCTCAGTAAACCCTATTTCCTTGCATATTTGCATCTTTGGAGCAAGTTGTTTTATTTACCTTCTTTACCAGAATGCCAAGTAGTGGCTTCTAAAATATAATGAGTCTTTAGACACATTGCCTCCCTAGATCCAAGGTGCAGTCATTAATGGAAGGCAGAAATTTCAGAGCTGCTTTGGCCAGAATGTGAAAATGAGGCTGCTGTCCTGTGGAGTTCCTGGGGGCCATCCCTCCTGCCTCTGGCCCCTGAAACCCATTTCCCAATATCCTCGGCTACCACCTTTCCTTGACTATTCTTCTCTCTGTGAGTTATTTTTGTTTTGTTTTGTTTTTAATATAGCCAGAGTTTCACCTTTGACTTCGCACATTATTGATAGAGCTAGAAAGTTGATGAAATTTAAAAGCAAATTTAGATCTTTCAGACTGGAGTTTTATACACAAAGACAGGACCTTTGGGCTTACTTTTCATTCGAGCTAGATGTGATTATAATAGTAATATTCTGGTTTTCTACAACATCTTACCACCAAGGAGATGAATATACCTTGATAGCAATATTGAAATATTTATAGCATTTCCATAAAGTAGATATAATACTATTATCCTATCTCATTTATAAAGGAAAGCAAGGTCTTCTTCTTTTAAAGACATTGTTCAAGGTCATACAGAAAGTGGTTGAGTTGGTGTTCTCACGGTCTTCGGAGCAGGGACACTAAGGAAAAATTTAAGAATTCCATGTAAATGTCATACACCCACTAGACAACCCATTGTAAGTTAGACTACAAACCATTTACAAAATCTCATTTGAATGTATTAATACTGAATAATCATATGGAGTGAATCCTTCTTGAAATTCATATTTCTCAAAAACTATGGCCAAGGTGTTGAAAAATATTAAGACAATTGGAGCATTTGTTTCCTCTACAATTTACCCATTTCTATTCATGGTTCTTCAGTGACATGTAAAAACCTCATGGTTCTCCTACAACGTGTCATTTAAGAGGACGGATCTATCTCTGGAAGCGTCCTTTGGCTATTTCCCTTACTGGCTAGTTTAAAAAGTTCAGATTGCAGGTCACAACGTAAAGTGCAGGATATTTTTAATCTATCATATGCTTGTGAGTGCATAATGAAAGCACTCAGAATCCAAGGTAGGGCATAAGGCACATTGTAGCACAATGTCTTAAATTCTCCAGCAACACAAGATTGTTATCTTACACAAAGCAAGCCAAAGAGCACTGTATCTCCATATATTACCAATTGCTGTGCTCTGATCACCTCAAACTCTAAAGCAGATTATTGAAGTGAATATACAGGAGGAAAATTATGATTAGAGTTACTTATTCATAGATTCAAGAAAATACATATAATGAAATCTTGCCATTTGCAGCAACATGGATGGACCTAGAGGACATTACACTAAGTGCAATAAGTTAGACAGAGAAAGACAAATCCAAAACAAACAAACAAAATAGAAATAGATTTACAGATACAGGTTGGTTACCAGAAGAGGGCACAGTTGAGGAGCAGGCCAAATACGTAAGATTACTTACTATTCTTCTACCTAATGGAAGAGGATTCAGAGGTACAAACTTCCATTCAGAAGATAAATAAGTCATGGGATGTAATGCACAGCATAAAGGATATACTCACTAATATTACAATAACATCATACAGTGACAGATGGTAACTAGACTTACCACGGGAATCATTTAGTGTATAAAAATATTAAATCACCATGATCTACACTTGAAACCAATAGAATGCTGTATGTTAATTATACATACATGTATGTATATCCGTAAAAACATGTATATTCTCATAACCTTTAGCTTTGGGTAAAAACATTTGAGATTTTACCAAAGAGAGGCTGAAGGTTGTTGGGTAAATCTTAGCAGATTCAAAAGGCCTTGGTCATCCTTTTGAAATCTATCTATTAATATGTGGATTTAACTTAAATATAATCAGGATCGATATAGTAGGTATAAACGATTACTACTTACCTATAATTTCAAAAGCATTTGCCCCAGTAAAAGTGAAAGTAAGACAAATAAATAGTTCTTTTTACTACAACCAGGAGGCTACAGTTTCCTTTACATGATCCTCTTAGAACTATTGAAATGTATGACATTTCCATGATGCTATCTGAAAATACATCTGTCATGAAGATTAGGCCTGAAATGTAGCATCAGGCAGTGGTCTTGGCTTTCAGTCTATGGAGTAGATATGAAGCTGTTACTCCTCCCAGCCCTTAACAAATTAAAGATCATGTTGCCTCCAGTAGGTGCAATTTTTCTTTCATTTTTGTGTGAAAGAATAAGCCATGCTTTTTCTACATAATCCCAGTGGATGGAACCAGAAGAAGAAATATTTGCACCAAATTGCAGCAGTAGAAATCTTCTCCCTTGAGTCCTTTCCAGAGATGAGAGGAATTTGAGCTGATCAAGTAACCCCTCCCAGCAATGTATGTTTCTCTAGTTCTTGTCCTAAGTGTCAATCAAAAATAGACTTGAATATCAGGGGAAATAGTGAATAAAGTACCACATTCTCCTGAAAGATACTCAAAGTAAATATCTTGCCTTTGCATAAATACTCTGAGCCTTTAGAATCATTCTTCAATGTCTCTCTGTAAGCACCAACTAAATGAATATGAATTTAAAATTTCAAACCTTTTATGTTTCATATAAAATAACATTTTAGGATTTAATGTGCCATGTTTATGCATAAAACTTAAAACATTCAAGATAGAATTGCAATAGTTTTATTAAAAAGAATGAATCCCTGTCAGTCTTTTATTTTCTATTTTTAAATAATTTTAGAGACCTACAGAACAGTGCAAATCTATACAGAGAACTCACATAGACCCTGCAGTCAACTTCCCCTAATGTTAACAATTTCTCCAGTGTTTCCTCTATTGTTCTTCTCTTCCAATATCTAATCCAGAAGTCCGTGTTTTATTTCATTGATGTGCCTCTCTAACCTGTGAGAATCTCTTAGTCTTTCTTGTGTTTTTGTGGACTCAACACTTATGATGACTACTTGGTCAGGTATTATGTAGAATCTCACTCAGCTCAGTTTGGGCTTATCTGATGTTTTCTCATGAATAGACTGAATTTCCATTTTCAGCTAACATATCATATAAGTGATACTGTGTCCTTTTCAATACCTTGTATCAGGGACCAGTATGTTGCATCACTGATGGCGTTTATCTGGATCATTTGCCCAAGACGGTATCTTCCAAATCACTAGGAATCCTGACTCTGCTGCCCTTAAACCAGTGAATCTTCTACATCCAAATATGCTGCATATTTGAATCTGTTATCCTGCTGATCCAATTATGTTAGGTGTGACTCCGTATCTTACCTACAAGGGTGTGCTGAAATATTTCTCTTGACAAATCAGAGTTAGGTCAAAAGAAGCAGGAATTCAAGTTGAAGTCTTTATCATGTACTTTGACCTCCTCTGCAATGTTCTTTGTGTGTGTGTGTGTGTGTGTGTGTGTGTGTGATGGGAATAAATTTTTTTATATATAATACATGACATTAAGTGATACATTTTATGTCGAGAATATCAAGAAACAAATTTGCATTTATTTGTGAAGCCCAACTGGGAGCAAAGCTAGGGCTCTGAACGCCTTGGGAGGCACCTCAATTACTCTCCGGCTGCTTTACCCCTTCTTAGACCTGGTGAGCTAGGTGGCCATCTTTTCTCCTCCCCAGGCCTTCACCATGGTGGCTCATGTGGCTGTGAAGCAATGAAAGGGTTGAACGGTGGGGTTATCATTTTTTAGTAGACAGCAGTTAACATGGAGATTAGAATCCTTATCAGTGAGGGTCTTGGTATGAGATAGCACTCTCAGTAGAATTCTTAAAAACCTTTTTTTTTAATTTTTAAAAGATTTTATTTTGAAATATTTCTGATTTACAGAAAAGTTAAAAAGATAGTACAAAATACTCCTATGTGCACTTGACCCAGATTCCCAAATTGTTAACACTTTATCAGTATTTCTTTCTCATTCTGTCTTCCTTTCTCCTTCTCTTTCTCTCTCCATATATATATAATTTATATATATTATATTATATATAATTTGTATAATTTTATATATAATATAGAAAGAGACATTTATAAAGGCTATAGAGAGAGATTATATATATCACCATGTATATATTATATACATAAACATTATTCATTTTTTTCTTTTTTTTAATGTTTATTTATTTTTGAGAGAGAGAAAGAGAGAGAGAGAGATAGCAGGGGAGGAGCAGAGAGAAAGGGAGACACAGAATGTGAAGCAGGCTCCAGACTCTGAGCTGTCAGCACAGAGCCCGACACAGGGCTAGAACTCTTGAACCTCAAGATCATGACCTGAGCTGAAGTCCGATGTTTAACCCACTGAACTACCCAGGGGCCCCACATTATTAGTTTTTTCTGTTCCACTTGAAAGTCAGGTGAAGACATGATGTTTCTTTACTTCCCTAAGTATTTTAATGTGCATTTCCTAACAACAAAGACAGTATCTCATATATTCACACTATAGTCATCAAAATCAAGAAATTAACAATGATACATTACCAATACCTAATGCACAGACCTTATTTATATTTCACTTGTTTTCCCAATAATGTTCTTTATAGCAAAACTTTTAAATCTTGTCTGGAGTCCAGTCGGGTCACACATTGCATTTAGTTGTCGTGTCTTTCTGGTATCCTTTAATCTGTAATATGTCTTGAGCATGTTTTTTGTTTTTCTGTTTTTTTGTTTTTTCATGGCGATGACATTTTGAAGTGTAAAGGCCCATTATTTCATAGAAAGTCCCTCACTGGGTTTGTCTGATGTTTCCTCATGATTAGATTGAAGTTGTGCATTTTTGACAGTGATGTGTCTTGAAGAGACTCATAATGAAGGGACAGGGTTCACACATATGGGTGGGGTTAGGGAAACCCACAAGGGATGCAGAGGCACTTAAAACCGGCAAAAGAGGAAGTCGTGCCCTTGGGGTAGTCTGTTAAGAGCTAGAGCTAGAACCTTGTGGGAGATAGGGCCTAGAGGACGCATTTGAGAAAAATGATAGTCTTGAAGGAGGTAATCACTGCCAGCATTGTGCCAGAAAACAGGGGGAGTGAAAGTAGGTACCTCTCAATGGCTGAATACAGTAAGAGGCCCCAAGGCAGAGAAGACCAGTGTTGATGTTCATAAACAAAGGAAAAGAGAATAGGTCCGTAGTCGAAAAGAGAATTGCCACTGCAGAATTTAAGCTTCCCGCTTCACATTCCTCCTCTTCTAAACAACACTTACCATCAAGCTCCAATACGTAATGTTCTATACCGTAAAATATCAAGGATTCTAAACTATGTATCAGAAAACCTAAGTTCATTTGCTAGCATCACCTCCTTCCGACCATGTTACCTTAGACCAGACACTAACCCCTCTAAGTCTCTGTAAGGTCAGCATCCTAAACGTATGTCCTTCTCCTTCATGGTGGAGTTGCATAGATGGTTTTTGAGCTATGTAATAGGTGTGGGGCTATGAAAGCCACAATTTGTTAACTTAGAACAAGAATAAATGAAGCATAATCTGTGTTTATGCCTCACGTTCGAGGTGAGGACAGCTATGCCTCTTTATTAGAATAGTTTTCCAAGAAAACCATTTTCTCATGTAGTGTGCCTTTCTCGCATCTACTATATCACTACGTCCCTGTGAGTTACATAAATCATAAATCGCTTTAACTTGCAAACCCACCATTTTCTCCCATTTTTGGGATAGCTCTGAAAAGAACTGAACTATTTTGACTGTTCCATCTCTTGTTTTCTCTGGGGTTTTTTCCCCTTTTGAATTTCTGTAGTCATACTTTGTATAAGTGACCGTGATTCTTTCAATAGTCTGTAAATATCCAGTTGGTGAAAGGTAAATAGAGTGAATATAAACATGGTTTTCATGTTTTTTTTTTAAATAGCATCCTCCACGATTCAAAAGTACTTAGAAATGAAAAGAAGATTTTAAAAAATAGAATGAGACAAAGCACTGATAGGTGGAGATTTAAAGGATCTGAATCTCAGTCCTAGTGCCTTTTTTTTTAAGGATGTAAAGACGCCAGGAGCTTAGGCTTAGACCGGTGACATAGAGGGAAATGTAGCTTTTTGATTGGCAGAAAATATCCAAATATCTTTCTACTTACATCTTCTCAGTGTGGATTGAGTAAATATTGATTCACTGGCATCTTCAAGCAGTGGTGACTCTTACAAAGAATTTATTTTTAATGCAATAGGCACTTGTCAGATACATGAAAAGAAAAGTAGGCATCTCTTTAAAATTTCCTATTTCATTGTTAAATTTCTTTCAGTGGTGGTTCCAATTTGTATTACTTGAAACTGGTACACAGGACCTAATGACATGAATACCAGATAACAGGATAATTCTTAGCACTCACCCTTTGCAAACACACACCACAATATATGCACTCAGAAGAGAGCTTCCCAGGCAAAATCCACTTATTCACAAAGTTGCACAAATAAATTTTCTGTTTGAGAATTGCTAGAGAGAACCATGGGGTTGCTGTTGACGGTTCCTTCTTTGGCTTAACACTTAACGACCTTGGCTAGAGGAGTGAATTGTTGAGACAGCCACATTAAAATCAGAACTTTGATTAAAATCACACCAACGAGGGGTGCCTGAGTGGCTCAGTTGGTTAAGTGTCCAACTTCTGCTAAGGTCATGATCTCACAGTTGGTAAGTTGGAGCCCTGCGTCAGGCTCTGCACTGACAGCTCAGAGCCTGGAGCCTGCTTTGGATTCTGTGTTTCCCTCTTTCTCTAGCTCCTCCACTGCTCTCAAAAATAAATAAATAAACTTTTAAAAACTCACACATGTGATGAATTTGGTTATCGTTTATTATTCAGTTTTTGTTGGCATTAGCATCAGACTTTATCATAAGCACTCTATCTTACAGATCAATGTGATTGTCTTTATTTTTAAAGACACTCCATTTTGTGGGCCCTTACATGACTTATAAGCAGTTCAATTTAAAGACTGTGAAGTCAAGTTAAGATAAAGATTATTTATCTTTACATTTCTTTCAAAACGTACGATATAAAGACCTGTCTTAATATCTTATGTTTTTTCTTAAAAAGCATCTTTTTCATACATTTTTGTTTAAGCTTTTCTGTTTGTGTGTTGGCAAACTGTGTCTCTTTCGTGTTATATGTGATTGACCCGTGGCCGTTCTGTCAGTGAGATCTCCTAGTTTTATTCTTCATACTTAGGCATAAATCATATCCCCTTCAAGACTTCCTCTTACATGCATATCAGAATTGTCTAATTCAGATGAAACTGCCCTGATTAGTGGCAAGGGCTCTTCGAATAAGATGTTCTGATGATCTCCGGTCCTAAAATGCCCTGTTAAAAAGGTTCTGTAGAAATACATCATGCGTCATAATCTCGCTTTCAAGCACTGACAAAGTATTAGTGAAAAATACCGTAATCACCTATGTATTTGTTATCTATTGAGGGAGGTCAGATAGTCCCCTACCGAGGGGTAAATCTGTTCCCTTTCTCTTCTGTCCTTTACCAACGTTTATCACCTCAACTGTTGAAAGGAAAGCAAAGAAATGATAAAAATTCAAGACCGGAAATGCATTCGTCAAAACTCTCTCCATTAATGCTTTTACAGCTGTCCAACTTTTCCCAGCTTTATGAAATCTAAACATTTAAGTTAGAACCTCAAAAATAATCCTGCTTCATGCAGATGTTGGAAGGTTATGGTATAGTGCATACACATTTCTTGTCATTTTTGAAGGACATGTTATTTCTGCTATTTTCCATTATTTTATCAGTAATGTTCATTTTATTATCTCGCCTATACTATTATCAACAGTTTTATATTTCTACAGGGGTTCCTTATGCCACCTAAATCTTCATCTTTTATAAGTCTCTAAGGCTTCTGATAATCCCTCTCTAAGTTAGCTGTGGGAAGTGAGGTAAGATGTAAGGCTAATAGCCCCAATTACAAGACCAGTGCTCTAACCCCTGAGCTACGGAGCCACTAATAGCCCCAATTAAATCAGAGAAGTCATTAGTATTTCAGCAATGGAACCATATCGATGTCATCACTAGATATGAATTATCTGCCTTTGGGGGAACCTAAAATAGCCCAGAAACTTCTGCTTAAAGGAATTTGGTCTGTGGGTTTGGCTTTCCAAAAGCTGTTGCTTACCTGCCTCATTTGGGGCAGGGATGCCCTCTATTTGACAGGACTTTCTAGTCCTGGGAGAGCTGGGTGAGTTCCAAAGGAGATGAAGCAAGATTCATCTTAGACACGGTTCAATTGGGCCTTCACATTTTCTTCTTAGTAATTAAGCTCACGTAACCAAACTAGGAAAAAGGCGAAGAACAGGAGGTCATGGCAAGGAATGAAGAGTAGACTTCCCCAATGTTACGGCTCTCAGGAACAGGAACCGTGTGGGTTCTATGACAATGAGAGGTATGTCAATGTGGGGGAGGTATGACAATGAGGGTCTACAAAGAAACCATAATTTTGAAGGGTACCATCTTTTTCAAAGCAATGGCACATATCAAATTTAATTCAGCACCATCATCTCCTCTCTTTCTGAAACTTTGCTGCCAGTCTTAAGGAAAATGATTCCTCTTATGAAATGTAAAGACCCAGCAGTCTGATTTTCAGTACTCTGAAACAGCCTATCTCTTTTCTTGGGTGAGCGGGTGCTTTTATTCAAATATATTGCAAATATCTATACTTCCTTTCGACTGGAGGGCCATGAAAGAAAACACATTTTTACCAATTACAGAGCAAACATCAGGAGCGGTCAGATGATTTGTCATAGAGCTTTTAAATCTAATGTCATTTTATTTTTACAACCCAGAGTTTTAACAACTCAGAGCCTTTCTATATGTTCACTAATCATAAATCTGTAATTTAAACACGTAAATTCTGTTTAATCATCGAGCGTATCATTTCCATTCATATTTTCCATTCCTTCCTGCTCTCAGTACTCCCAATAGACCCAAATATTTCAAACTTTTATAACATCTTTCACATGTTAGAAATGCAGTTTTGCTGAACAAAAAAAATAAATAAAATTCAGCACTGGACAGCACTCCCCAAAGCTGCTTGGTTCAGGTGGAAAGTATTCTGTTTCCATATTGGCCTGCAGCAAATATTTATGTAAATTTTCTGAAAATGGAAATCCAGCAAAATTCTTGTGGTTTTTTTAGGTCATTACATTGGGGATAAAGAAAGGTCACCTAATGATTAGAATTAGCCAAAAAAATATGACTATGAGAGTAGTAAACATTTTTTCTCCATCCCCAAAAATCTAGAAACTTGTCTTAAAATTTGAATTAGCATTTTCATCTAGATTGGATGAACAGTTCAAATCTAAATCTAAGATTATATCTCTAAATATAAATATCTATTGAAATATTTATAGTTTCCTCGGGATATTTACAGTGTCACAATTCTACAGCTATGAAAATCCCTCATCATAATTATACCAAATATTAAAAATCATAAACTTCACAAAAGTTCCAATTATAAGAAATACTCTTCTAGGCACATGTAAGAGATATCCCCCCGCTAAAGAAATTATAGTGAATGTACCAATAGTAATGTTTTTGTTAAAGAGTTTGCTCCTCAAATGAATATAAACTCTTGAGATGTTATCATATGAATAAAGCATATATCAACCTATTTCAATCGCAACACACAAATGGGAAAAATTTTAATGGACTACAAAAAAACAAATTTGTGGAAAATCAATTTTCCTTGATTTTATTAATGAATGCAATACCTATTTGCCATTACTTTAAGCTTTAGCTTACAAAGTTCAGATTTATTTTTCTTAGTTTTTATAACAATGTGAGATCCATTTTTTAAATTTTGTTGTTGTTAAAAGGACTGCATTCAAAGGAATTAGGAATATACATATATACTTATAGGAATGTATGTTATTAAATATGTAAATATTAAATTATATAGTGTGGCCATAGTCAAGGTTTATTAGAAATGTCAATGCTAATTTTTGCTGAAGTTCATTATGATGACAGCATAAAAAGTGAGGCCAATTCTAGAGTGCTTGTTACATACAAAAAAAGGTAATAACTATTTACATTGTACTTTATGGTGTCTGGGGGTAAGATTATTTAATAAATTTGATGTATTGCATTGAAATGTCATGTAAAGACCAGTCACAGATACTTTGCTTCAAAGATAAAATGTGTGTTGCTTTTTGAGGCCCAACTCATTCTTTGAAATGATCTTTAAATTTTGATATTCTTGTTTATAAATAAGTCAAAAACACCTCAGGGAACTTATAAAGAGAAAACCATGCACTGCATTTTTCACAAACGTGACTCTTTGACAACTATAATACAAATGCAAATTTCTCTTTCTTTGGCTGTATACAGATAAGGTCAAACATCAGGCATAACCACAAAAAATTCAGTTATATGTTTTCCCTGCCAAATATTTGGAAGCATTTAAAATTTTTATTCCATTTTTTCAGATCTTATTAAAGTGTTTGGTTGAGATCATGTGTTTTATTCTCCCTCCCTCTCTTATGTACCTTAGAAAGGAACATCTTATACATTCCAATAATTGAAAACTTCAGTGGATATTCTTTATGGCTAATGAAACTATCTTATAACACTAAAGTTCCTTCTTCCTCTGAAACTTTTTTGGGAATGACATAGAGAGTAATCAACAACAAAAAAATATGAATCCCTAGAACTTAGAGTTATTTTTAGTAAAAGGGATTTTTACATAAGTTTGTCAAATAGTTTTTTCCATACTTTCTCGCTTTTTAATGTATCATTACATGTCATTATTTGTTAAATTAATAGAATCTCACATACAGGCGTATATGTGTTGAATGTGTAAATGAATATGTACTTGTCATCTTTAATGTATTTGAATTTGGCTGATGTACCCATAAAAAATCCTCTAGCATATTTGCATAATTAAGCATAATATTATGATAAACCATTTTAAAGAAAAAAATGGATTTTACCATCACATTATGTTTACTTTTTTTAACCTTGTATATTCAGAATGCATCTGTGAAAACAATTGGAAGTAGAAAAGATTGGCTTTGCTTCATGAAGAGAAGTGAAATATTATTTTAATTAATCATGTGTTATGCCAAAAAGCATAATTATGTAATAAATATTAAACATGATTGATATAATTTTGAGGGGCAAGATTATCCTATTTCCAACTTTCACATAAGAAAAGAATACCAGAAGGTAGTATTGATTTGGACTACAGTGTAATACAGCTGTGTGTGTGTGTGTGCGTGCATGTGTGTGTGTGTGTGTGTGTGTGTGTGTCACGTGTTATAAATGTGTCTATTTCTGCAACACAGCCGAGTCAGTGTTCAATGCATAATCTTTGATGAATTCTTCTCACTCCTGAATTATATCATCATAACATATGTGAAAGTTAATAAGCAAATGGATATTTTGAAAAAATATTTTTAAATTCCATTATTAATATTTTAAAAAATAAATTTAGAAATGTATAAATTCTGAGAATTGCACTATAGTTATAAATTAATAGTAAATAATAAAAATGTAGTAATAGATTGATATTAAGTGTTTCTAGTTTGATGAATAGAAAGAAATTCATGAACAAAATACAAAATGATTTAACCTATGGGGAAATGCATGCATTAAAGTTCTTCCCCAGAGCTCTAAGTCGGTACTGTAGTTATTGGTGACATCGTGTGGTTGATGTTGGTATCTACAGTGGTCAGAGAGTTTCCTAAAAACAGTTTAATTACTCTTATTATCAAATTTGAACTCTGCAATATAGTGTTGTCATGTTACACATTAGGTAATTAGATCTTATTTATCTTAATAACTGAAGGTTTGTATCTTTTTACCAACTTCGTATTTTCCCCACCCATCAGCCCCTGGCAACCACTTCTCTACTCTCTGTTTCTGTGATTTAACTTAGTGTTCTCAAACACACACACACACACACACACACACACACACACACACAAAGAGCAAATATGTGAGGTGACAGATGTGTGAACTCAATGAGTGGAATCCCTTCACAATGTCTATGTGTATCACAATGTGTTATGTGTATCAAATCATCGCCTGTTCACTATAAACATCTTAAAATTTTATTCATCAGGGGTGCCTGGATGGCTCAGTCGGTTTAGCGTCTGACTTCAGCTCAGGAGGCTGCTTTGGATTCTGTATCTCCCTCTCTCTCTGCTCCTCCCCCACTCATGCTGTGTGTCTCTCTCTGTCTCTCAGAAATAAATACCTAAAAAAATAAAATTTTATTCATCAACTATATACCTCAGTAAATCTGGAACAAAATTACTGTTCAGAAAAAATAGAATTTAAATATATATTGTCTAAATTACATTTGAAACAAAGTACTTCACCTATACCATGACTAATAATGTGCCCCTTAAATTATACACTTCTTTTAGAGTAGTGTGCAGCCGCTTGTGAAAATTGGTGAGTTATATTGGGGCACCTAGATGGCTCAGCGGGTTAAACATCCAACTTCAACTCTGGTTATGATCTCACGGTTCATGGGTTGGAGTCCCACATCGGGCTCTGTGCTGACAGCTCAGAGCCTGGAGCCTGCTTTGGATTCTGTGTCTCTGCCCCTCCCCTGCTCGTGCTCTGTCTCTCTCTGTCTCTCTCTCAAGAATAAGTAAACATTACAAAAAAAAAAAAAAAGAATTGATGAGTTATAGAACTACGGGCAGAGTACACAGGGCAGTATTTTTTACTAGAGCATTTGCTCCTGTACATTAAAAAAAAAAAAAGCTACTATTTTTAATTATTAGAGTTGGACAGTCATTGTTTTCCTCAAAAGAGGGTAGAATTCTCTATTCACCATCTCACCTCTTTACTTAAAAAACATTACCAGTATTAAAAGCACTTTAAAAACTAAATCTTATCCTGTTTTTTTTTTTTTCACTTAAACTATCTATGATGTTTTAATCAAATGTTACCATTTCTGGGGAGCACCTAACATCACCAAAAGTTTAGAAGTGTTGTATCATAATTCCCTTTTCAATTCATAATAGAAAAAGAAGTAAGTCTCTTTTAAACTTTGAACTTACAAGTTCCATAAAGGAGAGTGCTGGTATCTAATGTAACTCTCATCTCTACTATGCCCTGCTCCTGTCGTTAGATGAAATCGGAAGTTGTAGATGTTAATGTAGCCATCTGCTCTCCTGGAGTAGAGGCAAGGCTGAAATGCAGGGTCGCATAAATGTCTCTGAGCCATCTCCTGCAGCAGAGCTAAGAAGGGACGTTCCTTCAGTGAACGCTGAGGTCTTTCCTGTGTCTGCACCTCCCCCTCTCACCTGTGGCTCCTACCTGGTCCCACTTTACATTATGTTGCACAATACAGAGCCCTCTGGGAACCTTCTGTCCCTACCTGGGGAAGGACTTCTAAATTCTACCGTATCTCCACCCGAGATATCAATTTGCGACTTTTGCCAGAGCTGAGTAAAAGCAGGTTCCCCAGAGGAAATCTTATTGTGCCATGGGAGACGAAATAAAAGCCTCTCTCTCTCCCTCTCTCTCTCTCTCTCTCTCTTTCTCTCCCTGTCTTTTAAAATTCAAGCCACTAAATTCAACAGGAAGGGGGAGTACAGATCACATTTATTTATATAACGATTGTCGCTGGTTTTAAAGAAAAATGGAAGTCATGGGTACTGGCGTTAGAGAAAATACCATGGTCGGTTGTGTCTCAAGACCGAAGTCACAGGAAATGCAGTCTTTAGTTGACTATGAAAGCATCTCAAAGAAAGTGCAGGGATGAAAAGTCTTCTTTCCTGAGCTTGGATGACTGAGGAAACCTGGAATGCTCTTGGCATAGTCACGCAGGCTATTTTTGGAGAAAGCCAAGATCTCTAGTTGCCGCTCATCAAGAGAGATGCCCCACAGTGATATCCGGTTATTGAACTGGTGGCATTGGCAATTGATGAGGCAATGGTATCACCCTTTAAGTTCAGGTCACAGGAGGAAGACAGGGTGATCTTGAGGGCAACGAGATACAAAACCAGCAGAACCACACTGCCATTGCCCAGAGCTAAATTGAACCCGGTAAGGAAACCCCTTGGAATATTTTTCCTTCTTGGGACTAACTAGCTAAAATCAGCTGAAATCTCCTTTTTTCCTCAGCAGGATTTACTTCATTCCTTCATATATTTCCTCATCCAGGTGTAACAGGACAGTCAAACAGGTCCCAATGCCACTAAAATATCTTCCCCATTGTGTTGTCATGTATGTGGCACAAAGGATGAGAATTTCTAGAATGTGAGGAAATTGCTTATCGAATGACTATTTAAAAATTAGCGAACTATAGCTGAATTTGAACAGATGATTTCCACCATTCAGAATCTTTTGACTGTAGAGTACTAAGATCTCACCTTTTTTTTTTTTTTTTTTTGGCATTCAATTATTTTGGTAATTCAGTCAGGAGGCCCACTTTCCCAACCTATAAAATATATAACTTGAGGTTATAGGTTTCACATGTATTTTGATCACTGAAACCATTGGCAAGTTTTCAAATGCGCTTTTTCCACATCTTAACTCTATCAGGCTTAGTTTTTGAACAAAATACAGGGTGCCATTTTGGCCATTTGATCAACTGGTGCATCCTGTAAAAAATTCAAGTGTGATCTATAACTGTTTTGAAGGGGCGACACAGATACTGACGACAGGCCAATCAGCCACTTGTGACATTTGTACAAGTGGATGTTTCCCATTCAGTTTTGGGTCCACTCTAAATGATGACTTCAGCGCTTGAATTTATTCCATGGAAGGCCAGGAAAGCACTGTGTTCTCTAAGCTTGATGGGACAACCTTCAACCAAAGCCTGGGCTTTTGTTGTGAAAAAACCGGGCCTAATGATTGCCGCAAACAGGGTTGGGATTTTATTGGTGTCCTCTATGTGACTGTGACAGTGTTGACATTAAATCAAATTCAATTAGCATGGGCTTGCTAATGACTTACACTGCTTCAGAAAGTGGCAAGGACAAAGCACTTGGCAAAAATTCTCCCGGTTACAGTCTGGTTTCCAACTTCTCTTGGTTGCTTTTCAATGCGATAACGAACTGCCAGCTTGTCTCCATAGATGAATGTTAAAGAACTTCACTAATGAAACTCTTGACAATATCTGTGTGCCATGAGAGGGAGAGGGGAGGGCGGGCAGGGGTACCTCTGTCCTCAGGTGCTCTTGAAGCAATTTCGAAAACCACTGTGGAGCACATCGAAAGACACAGCAACTGTGTCCCCAGAGGGTAACTTGGCTGGACAGGGTATCAAAGCTGCAAGGGGAAATAAGGTCTGTGGTCAGGATTGGGTTTCCGTAAAGCTAGAGGTACCCTCTCCGAGTGCGTGGGAGGCCGGGCCATTATCTGAGCAGCATTTTAAAGGAACAGAGGAGCCATTATGATACCCGCACCACCCCAGCAAGACGAAGATGATGTCCATGCTAGATAGCCGCAGCTTTGACTGACTGCCTCCCCATTGTTGCTTCCCTGATCAGCTGGCACTGTCCTTATCATACCCACCCCTCCCCCAAAAGGGGGCAAGGACAGCTTGCATTCACACACATGCCTCCCACTGTATTGTCAGCAAACAGTCCCGGCACGGAGTCACTGTCAGGAGGTCCTCTGTAGACACAATATTGAGTAAATCAAGTACTATCTGAATTTAGAGAACGAGTTTATGAGAGGAAAAGCCCCCATCCTGCCATGTTGTTAAGTCATCTTAATATGTCAAGCTGGTTTCCTCAAATGTTTACCTTCAAATTATCTTCTGGCACCTCATGGACATTTTCCCTTCATATCTTGTTCTCTGTTCATTAAAATACACTGTTAATAACAATTGCATAAGGAAGTAGCCTTAAAGAGCTCTGAAATTAAGCACAGTATCTGCTGAGAACACAATTCGTTTAGCCTTTGGGCGTATATCACCGCCCATGTTACAGTGTAACCAGATTATTGTAAAGGAACAAAGTCTCACAAAGTCAGAATTGGGTAAAAACTTCAGCCTTCCTGGATCCTCTGTAACTGATAGGTAAATTTATCATGTAAATCTGGAACTTGGAAAGACCATGAAAAAGCCCCAAACTAGCGATACAGTTGAGAACCCAAGCCCACAGTGAGACGATTTTGACATTAGCAAGAAGGCGAGAGATCTTTTCATTCTAGTGACCTCTGAGATGATAAATGAAGAGAAAAAGAGAGGGTGCTGTGCTCCAAAAAGGAAGTATTCCGTTAGGGAGAACCAGTGCCGAATGCTGCTCGGTTCAAAGCTTGTCTGGGACTGAAGCCTGGCATGGGTTGGGGGCAAAGGAGTATTTGCTCAAGAAGAATACAGAAGCAAAGAATCATAAGAAATTCAAATTACTCTAAGTACGTCCCGATTCTTTTCAAAAGTCAATTGCGCCACGTGTGAAATGAGCGTGGACGTCCCAAATACCAGGATTGGTACAGAAAGGGCAGAAAGTACGCCTCACTCTTACTGACAGCAACTGCAAAATTACCTTTTCTATGCCTCTGTGATAAAAGAATCACCTTGTTTAGTCTTTAAAATTACCCCGAAAAATAGGTATTATTCCTCTTACTTTACAAATGAGGAAGCTGAGACTCAGCCTCAATGGCAGCTCTAGAATTTCTCAATGGCCACATCCACTTGGAAGAGCCAGTTCAGGGAGGAAGGGAGAGAGCTGCGTTTGTGTGGCTGTGACTCTTTTCTCACTTAAACTGAATGTCTGTTCACATGGCTTAGCACTGCTACTCCCTTAACCAGAAAAGGTGAGAAACTTTTTCACGTCTACCCAATAGTGGCAGAGCCAGGATGATTTGAATCTATGTGCCTGACATCAAAGCCTGTGCTCTTATAGATTGCTTGCAAAATGTTCCATCGGCGGTGACTTTATCCGCTGTTACAGGCTTCCAAAATCATTGTACGTGCCTGGACATTGACCCAGGAATAAGCTAACTATTCCAAAAGGCCCATTTTTTTAAAATTTTTGTTTATATTTATTTATTTTTTGAGACAGAGAGTGAACACGAGTGGGAGAGGGGAAGGTGGGGGGGACAGAGGATCTGAAGCATGCTCTGTGCTGACAGCAGAGAGCCTGATGTGGGGCTCGAACTCATGAGCCGCAAGATCATTACCCGAAGTCAGATGCTTAACCGGCTGAGCCACCCAGGTGCCCCCCCAAAAGGCTCAATTTTTAAAGGTCTGACTGGCACCCACTTTCCTGTCTACAAGTTAGGGATTTGCCTCCTGAAATTTTGCACACAGTGAAAGTCAGAAGGGGAAGGGATAAAGAGCAGTCTCCTTAATGGATGATACAGGGAATATTATATTGCACAGAGTAGGAGGACAAATCGGACACAGAAATTTGTGAAAATCAAATTAGATGAGACATGTGGAAGCACTTTGTAAATGAAAAGTCGTTGTGAAATGTAAGCTTGTGTCATTAATGATATTATCACACAGGATTTCTCTGCCTCCCTTCTTAATGAAATAATGGTCTTCCTCAAGGTCCCTAGAAGCCAGACCAAAGGAGTGTTTCCAGAGAAACAAAATGTAGAGGTAATTGTGGATGTTCAATAAATATTAAACAGCCTTGCTATTTGTGGGAAGCTTCAAGTACATGATTAAGTTGCAGGTGATGGTAAAGGAAACCAGCATGATCTTTAATTATAAAATACTTGTTAGGTCTGATTCCAGCGAAATGCAATTACCCTTGAGACTTCCGGTTATATCTCACAAGAGGTTATGTTCTCGAGATGAAAGCTTTTGCGGATGAATGTTACACTCTATTGTTTGGGACCATCTACCCTGATCCTGGCTCCTGTCTGTAGCAGCTAATCACCGTTAACTTGGCGAGCCTTGCAGGAATTCCCAGTTGTATGCCAGCCATTCTGTGGCCCGCCTTGAAGTATGGAAACATCACAGAAGTGGGGATAAGGGCAACAGTGGCAGACCAGAGCATTAGCTAGGCTCAGGGAGAAAGGAACTTAAAGGGAATTCAAGATTTCATAGTGGACAAAAGAGAGCTCAGTAGGAGGGAGAAAATGGAATTGTCCTTGTACATGTGGCCATGATTATAATGCAAACATGTATCTTTTTTAAAAAGACTAGCATGAAAACCTCTGGATTTCATTTTGGAAAACTATCCCATCAGCTTGTATTGCCTCATTTTTAAGCTGAAAATTTTAATCAGTTTCTATTTTTTGAAACTGCCCATGGAAGCAACTGAGAGACTAAGAAAATGCTATTTTGAAAGGCTTTTTTTTTTTTTTTAGTTTCATACCAGTAGGGTTCCAAAAGCCTTTGATTAAGAACGTTCTGATATAATAATAACAGCTAACAGTTAACTAGGACTTACAACATGCCATTACTGGCAAGTTCTTTATATATGTTAACTCGATACTCATAATGAACCCGTAGGGAAACTGAGGCACACTAATGCTAATTAACTCATCTCCAGTCGCACAGCCTAGAAATGGGAGGAATCAGGTCGTGTGTCCACGTGGACTGGTCGCAGAATCCATGCTCTCAGCCACCATGCCTTCCTGCCTCCCAGGCGAGTGCCACAGAGGCTCCGGGCGTGTGCGTATCTGCACGATCTGTGAATCTTATGCGTGGAAACAGTTGGATTTTGCCGTTTGCTTTCTCTTTATGTTCTTTGGTTTCTTTCTGAGATTGATTCTATCAATCGGGTTTAGTTTCTTCACTATGTCCAAATGGTTCTATAGAGGAGTCCCACCTCCCTTTTGTGGATGGACTTTGTGTTTTTCCCTTTGCTTTCTAAGTTATCACTTCCCTAAATGAGAGTCAGGAGCTTAAACGCAAGGCGGCCATAGGTCTACTTTTAGGAATCTACCTGGTTTCATTCGCCTCATCCTACATTTGCTCTAGAGAGCAATCGCAGGCATCACTGGACATGAGTCTTCACGTGGAACAGGCTAGTTAATGGGCAAAGTAGTTTGTATATTTCCATTTGCGAGCGACTGAGCGCTACAGACCATGAGGTGAGTGGTAGATCACCTCCAAAATCAAGAGCAAACATGGGGCAACCGGGTGGCTTAGTCGGTTAAGGTCAGCTCTTGGTGTCGGCTCAGGTCATGATCTCACAGTTCGCGGGATGGAGCCCCACACTGGGCTCTGTGCCAACAGCATGGAGCTCGCTTGAAATTCTCTCTCCCTCTCCCCCTCCCACGTTCTCTCTCTCTCTCTCTCTCTCTCTCTCTCTCGATAAATAAATAAAAACTGAAAAAACTCAAGAGCAAACACTTCCTCAGAGACAGTTAAGAGTGATACCCCCAAAGTGAAATTGAACTGAACAGGCTCAGAAACAAGACGAACCTGAGTTTAAGTCACTGCTCTCCTACTTTCCTGTTATTTGGCTTCTCTGATCCTCAGTTTCCAACCCTGTGAAATGAGGGCAGTAACACTGAACAAAAATTGGAACTAAGCATTCTGTCTTCTGGGCATTTCTCATTTCTCTTGCTGCTCTTTTTCTGTATTGAAAGTCTTGGGCCAGTAGGGGTCAGCCAAGAGCAATCTTATTTCTACATTTTAAGCCTCGTTTCCAGTGACCACCGAGATCAGAAGATAAAAATAGGTGTTCTAGGAAAATCAGGGAAAATATAGATTATATCAGGCCTTCGAATGCTCATGTGAGAAAGAATAGTAACAGTTTACAGAGTTGCACGATTAAGATGCAACGATTAAAGTTGCACGATTAAGATGCAAACTGAACATATTCTTTGGGGATGGTCCTTTTTATATTTAATTTGGTTTAGTGAATGTGTCCAGGTCCAGGGCATGGAAGGACTCTGGGAAGTTGGTTATGACAGCCAGGGGACACAGTTGTCTTTCAAATGGATTCTTAAAAATTGTACCATAAAAACGCAGTGAAAAAGATTTTATTTTGAATATTAGAAGTTGATTTGAAGTGGTAGATTCTTTTTTTTTTAATGTTTATTTTTGAGAGAGAGAGAAAGAATGCAATGTGACCAGGAGAAGGGCAGAGAGAGAGAGAGAGAGAGAAAATCACACTCAGCACGGAGCCTGATACAAGGCTCAATCCCACAACCCTGGGATCGTGACATGAGCCAAAACTAAGAGCCCAACACTGAACCATCTATGTCACCCAGGCACTCCTGACCTTGATTTTATATAGATAGATAGACGGTAGATACATAGATAGATAATAGATAGATGAGCAGATGAGTACCTCTTCCCAGCAAGCCAGTTTATATACTGTATTCATTTCATATATAAATATATATATTATATAAATGAATCTTTTATCTGATCATTAAGTTCTTTTTGTGATTTTCTAATGCTTATTCCATTATTCCCTCATCTGAAATAATAATTTATACACTTAGTACATAATATTTTAGTTCTTTAAGGCGTTTCCAGTTTTGACTTTGAGCAAGTCAAGCATGTGGACCTGGAACTTAAAACTAGTAGACACTAAGTGTTAGGTAATAGCAAAACTACTATTTATTTATATATTAACAATAAGTTACATATGGCAGAGTGTACTTTCACTTTTTTTCTTTTTCAGTTTCTTTCTTTGCTTTGTTTGTTTGGAGTTCTGGGGGCCTCTTTTAAGCATCATTAGAGGGCTGAATTCCCAAAGGCTTTCCTCCTTGAGTCACATCAGGGCTAACTGGACTCTGAGGGGTGGGCCATTCTTTTTCTTACCAAAAGCTACCGTGTTGTTATGCACAAGAGTTGCGTAGACACACAAGATTAAAATGTTGATGGTAAATAAATGGGGGGTGGAAAAGAAGTCTTATTTGCCTAAGCATGTAAATTGCAATCCTGAACTTGAGAAGCACTTTCCCCATCATGTCACATCACCACGATGGGAGTATCTTATAAAGCATCAACTGTAAGAATTTGAAAGTACTCAATTTTGATTTCAATTTGTGTCAGTCAGCCTTGGCTCCCTTCTGCCAGGGGACAGTTTGTGTTCCCTTTGGATAGACATATTTGTCCAGAGAACATTGGAAGGCATTTCAGAATAGCTTTAAAAGGCCTTTATTTAAGAGGAGGTAAAATTTAGAAGTGACACACATGTAGCAAGCCTCAACAAGAAATGAGGCAATCATCAGACAGTTTAACATAAACTTCCCTGTGACAGTCTCCAAAATATGCATGAAATACACTTGAATGTTCTATGTTCTATGTTAATTTGCTAAGCCAATGTTACATCTTGCCAAGATTTGCATGAATATTCAAAAAAGTGAAAGTATTCTGGTGGTTGTGCCCCCTTTCTTCCCCAATTTTATTGAGATATAAGTGACACATAACACTGGGCAAGTTTAGGGTGTAAAATGTGATTACTTCATACACATGTATATTGGAAAATGAGTAGCACAATAAGTTAGTTAACACATACTTTATCTCAGGTAATTGCCATCATATTGTTTTTGTTGTAAATCGCCATTTTGTTGTTTTTGTGATAAAGAGGACATTTAAGGTCTTTCTTAGCAATTCTTAAATGTACAACATGGCATTGTGAACTGTAGTCCCCATGGTGTCCATTAGATCCCCCAAACTTACTCATCTTATAACTGGAAGTTTGTACCGTTTGACCAACATCTCCCAATTTCCCATTCTCCCTGCCCCCCAGCAACCACTATTCTATTCTCTGCTTCTATGAGTGCCGTTTTTTAGATTCAGCATATAAGTAAGACCACACAGTATTTATCTTTGTCTGACTTATTTCACTGACTTGCCCCTTAACTGGGGTTCAGAATCATCTTTCTGAGAATTACTGCCTGCAAGACAGTGTGAGACACTGAAGTCTTTTTGGTGTACTAATTAATGGCGGCTATGGAATGATTTGAGAGAAAATGTCACTTCTCTTACCTATTACTGCAGCTCCTCAAAAAGAATTCTATAATGATTTAGGGAATATACTGTTTTTCCAAGGAAGGAAATTAAAGCCACTAAACTTTATTTGTGAGGGATGGTAGGTCAAATAACTAGCTGTAGCTTTCTCCGGAGACCCAAAGAAGCTGCTGTAATCCCCAAGGAGTTCACAGAAATCAGCCCAGTTGAGTGTCAAGAACACTCTACATACCAATGATATCACCTTACGTTGGGGAGATCACTGAAATAAACCATGCCTCAGTCACTCTAACTATATAATGGGAATTTCTATAACAGAAAAAGTAGTCGTGAGGAAAACTTCTCTAGTAAGTCCAAAATTAAGCAATGGGAAGTTAGAATCAAATACCCTTTGAGAATCAAATACTCCATTGAATCTCCAGATGAGAATGGAGTTTTGTCCCATCAGGCTGTGGAGAAGAGCCAGAAGTTCAGATGGGAAAACAGCCTGACTCCTTCACTCTACCTTGGAGGCTCAAGTCCCTGCCACTGGTAGCAGAAAACCCAAGAAACCCTACATATCTCCGTTGGGTCCCAAAGTGGAAGTAAAGATATGTTTCCCAGTTTCTTTCTTCCCTCATAAAATTTCACCGGCATTTTGAGAACTTAGCCCATACCTTCTAAAAGATCCAGAGCCCTAGAAAACAGGCTTATGCAACATCAGGCACCAAAAATGTTACCATTCTATAGAAAACTGATCATGGTCAAAGGTGGGGGATCCAGAAGGTCTCCTTTTTCTTAAACTGTAAACAGACGTTTTCTATGTGCTCCATTCCTTCATCAGCTGATGAATAAAAATCAGACTAGCAAATGAAGAGATCATTTACTAAGGAGACCAGATTTGTTCGTTTGTTTGTTTTTATCTCTTATCCCAGGAACTTAAGACCAAAGGAAGGCTTCTATTAGCAAGCAAGATTTGCCAGCAGTGAATTGATTGACTTTGCAATTTCACCAAAATGATAGGAAATACCTCTATCTACTTGAGAGGGAAAATGTGTAGCCCTCAAACCAGAAGGCAAAGGCACAAGAGGCATTAATGATAAAATGTGAGCCTACATCCATCTCTTCAAATATCCCACTCTTCCTACAGATGCACCTGCATCAATCCAGTCAAAGGCCCCAGTCTGTGTAACCTGCAATGAAATTGTTTCTTCATGAAGTGATCCTCCCAAGAGCCAACATTTGGTTTTGAATCCGTGACCGCCAGTATGCATTAAAGCATGGGGCGTTCCTCTGGTGGATCACTTGATTATATTTTTTATGCCGCTATTTCTCTAGAGCTTTAGAAACTCAGATGCCTGCTATCGTTGTTATTTTACATTTAAAAATAGCATTATTATTTTAGTTCTTACTTAAAGTCTGTACTCATGAAGTAAAATAAAGAATTCTCACCCATATCAATCAGTTCAAAGAAAAATCAGATTCCTTGGGTTTATGGTGACAACATAAACATTCTATCATCTATCCAGTGTCTATGTATATCTCTTCTTGAAATTCCCAGCGTGGATGAGATATTGCATTCTGTCAGAAGAAATAACACCCAAAATAGCATTACATTTTAAGTGAAATGGAAAAGTTCATGACTGGTTTGCTAAGTTTGTTGGGCCATGATATTAATAAGACCAAGGTCTAAGGTGGAAATTATGAACTTTTTAGCTCTTCTGTGGTAATTTACTTCCTCCTTGTCTCTGATATCAATTTCCAATTGGCTTTTACTATGTGTACAAAAAAGAGCCTAGCCGAGAGGCTAAGTAGACGAGTGGAAGTTGTCACCAATATTAGAAAAATGGCCTAAGAATGGCGGGTAAGGAATGCCAGTGTCACTTAAAAATGTGACCAAACTATTAAGTTAAAAAGAACCTAACAAAGGTTAGAAATTGGAAGCCTGTTGGCAAAATACCTGCAACAGTATTATTTTGTTTGACTCCTACAGGATTTAAAAATACCCGAATCATGGGGCGCCTGGGTGGCTCAGTCGGTTGAGCGCCGACTTCGGCTCAGGTCATGATCTCGCGGTCTGTGAGTTCGAGCCCCGCATCGGGCCCCTGTGCTGACAGCTCAGAGCCCAGAGCCTGTTTCAGATTCTGTGTCTCCCTCTCTCTGACCCTCCCCCATTCATGCTCTGTCTCTCTCTGTCTCAAAAATAAATAAACGTTAAAAAATTAAAAAAAAAAAAAAAAATACCCGAATCATTTACCGATGTTAAAAAATGGGAAGGGGCACCGGGGTGGCTGTCGGTTAAGCGTCCGACTCTTGACATTGACTCAGGTCGTGATCTCAGAGTTGTGGAATTGAGCCTGGTTTGGGGTTCCACGCTGAGCTGGCAGGCTGCTTGAGATTTTCTCTCTCTTCCTCTGTCTCTCCTCCACTGTGTGAGTGTGCTCGCTCTGTCTCTCTCTCTCTCTCAAATAAATACACATTTTTAAAAAATTGGAAGATGTCACACAAAATTTGGGGCACCCCTTATGTCTAGAGCCGTGCTTAGCAACAGGCAGCAGGATCTGAGCAAAGCTGCTCCTTTGGACAGAGCACACGCTTCCCAGCTCGCCACAGTCTCCACCATCCCCTGTTGTCTTGTGCTCAACTCCTGTTAGCCACATATGCTGCCTACCCAAACCTGAGAAGGCACTTGAGCTTGCAACCTCCTAAAGTTCTTATATGCACAAGTTACACAGTTGTAGGATCTCAGCAGTTGATCCTTGGGGGGAAAAAAATAGATCCAGTCTTCGGTAGATGTCAAAATTTACCTCCAAAGGTTAGGAAAGTGAAAGTTGCTATGTCTTCAAGAGAAGACTTAGGCAGTTCTACCACTTGCTCCCATCTTTGCATGGGATTGCGTGTCCTCGGGGCTCTGTTGATATACAAGGCAGCTGTGTGGCACGTGGACTACACCCTGGTGTGGGAAAATGGAAGGGTAGGGAATGCATACCCAGGTTCCCATACCCATCCTCTTTCCCCCAAAGTCTGCAAGGCTTACCACTTCTAGAACTGACACAAACCTACTTTCTAATTCTAGGGCTCATGTGTTTCTCTTTAGAAACTTACTATTGCCTACGTACATGGTTTATAAAGCAATCTTTGGACTAAAGAACTGGCATTGACACACGCAGGCAATTCCCAAAGATTCACATGCCCTAAGCATCTTCCCTGAACATCCAGACAGTCCCTATGGATCCACTGATCCATTTCCTGTACGGAGTCCTGGTAATTCTGCAAAACCAATGCCCCTTTTTCTCCCTTTGCAAGATTGTTCCTATTTCTGAGTATTTATTATCTGTTTTATTTGGTTTGCTAATTCTACACGTAATTATTTGCCAAAAATAATCGTCTTGTCTAGTCAAATAGGCTTGTCTAGCCAAAAGTTGTCCCCAGGCCGATGATCTGCTAGTTACAGAAGACAAACCCTTCAGACTATAACCCAGCTTCATCCTTCCTGGATGTGAGGGCATTGGCTTACAGTCAAGATGTAGCATCTAAGGAGTAAATACAACTTAGCTCTAAACCTCTCAAATGTTTCAGACTCTGATGGCTGATTCCAAATATGCTCCGTGTTAGTTCTGATGGGTAGTCTACAAGTTAAAGATGCCTTTTCCCTCCACAAGGCAGAATTCAGCATTTGCCCAGCCAGAAAATAAATTCGCTAGGAAACATGCTCAGAATTTCCTTGGCTTTTCTCAAGTTTATGCAAATGCTATCTTTGTGTAGAGCTGGTACAAACTGAAACTTTTCCACGAGGGCTTCCATGATGGTAACAAGACATTTCAGAGGATTAAAGCCTGTGCTGTCCCTCTCTATGCTAGTCCTGATGATAAACATTCTCTCCAGATTGAGACTCTGACTGCACAGACTGACAATTAAAGACCACTGATATCCACTGATATCATTAAATGGGCTATTCCTGGTAGGCTCTGTGTTGCAGATCATACAGAATTTTATTCCCATCCCTATGCAATCTTACCCATGAGTTTTGTCCTTTTTTAATTTTTTTAATACAGCTCTGTCATTTCAACAGCACTGTAGACAGCATAATGGAGTGGCAGACGTTCTCTGGAGCCAGTCAGTCTGGAGTTGTACTGGCTAGACGACCTTAGGCAAAACATTTATCTTCTCTATGCCTCAGTTGCCTGGTACAAAATGAGTATTACGATCCTATAACCACCTATGGGGTTGTTGTGAGGATTCAGTGAGATACTATATGAAACAAGACTTCCTATAACGATTGGCACGTAGCAAGCACTGATTTCAATGTTGATTTCTTCTTCTTTCTCCGGGAAGTGTAGTGCGCTAGGTTTTTGGAGCAGTCTGGGACTTTCACAAGGCCGTTTGTTGCATTGGAAAGGTTATCTGTTTATTCAAGAGTCTACGGTTCTTCACGTCAGGTCAGTGTCGCAGAGGACAGAAACCATTAAGGACACATTTAGCTAGACATTAGTTTATTCTATATAAACTCATTGTTTACCGGTAATGGAGACCCATGCTTTGCCAATAGTTACGCATCTTTCTTCAGCAACTATTGTGGCAGACCCTTAGACTAAGGGAGCTGTAAGCAAAAGGAAAGCAAAAATGGAATGAATCTGGAGCCTGCCTTCAAAGGGAGATCACCAGTTAAATGCTGGAAGGCTTCTGACACTTGGACTGACTCTCAGTGGATGTAAAGTTGTGTTGTCACATACAAAACAACCGCACTAATGTAATGCTACGGGATAATACGCCCGGGGCTCTGGTGGACAAGGCCTCCATTCTCCCTTTTAATCTCAGCGTTAATGCAGTGGTCCAGCCAGAGACCCTCAGGGTAATGGCGGAGTCACCCAACCTGTAGGCACACAAAGTCCTGCCTGAGGCTAAAAAATGTTATCTTGTACAGATAGATGTGACCCTTTTTCAAATGTAGACGCTTCACTGAGAGCATTGGAAGCATTTTAGAACTGTGACTCTTCCCCATCAACAGATTCTTACAAGTTAGGATATATCTCACATCTGCCTATCCTAAGTAACTCTTTTTATTCCAAATTTTGTAAACCACTCTCCCTAGCCTAATTTCAAAATATATCAGGGACCCAAAGAGTAATGTATGAAAATACAAAAGTTAACGGAGTTCTCCAAAAGTTAAATAACCATATTCTATATGGAGCTTTTGTAAAGAATATAAGCAAGGGTCTGCTATCAGATTTTTCAACCAGATCATGAATTACTCAAGGTTTGTCAAACTGAAGATCTGTTGCTTTTCAGCGATCGTGGTAAGTCTTCCTGTCTCTCTGAATTTTAAATGTTAGAGGGAATGCAGGTGACAGCCATAGTCTACCTTTTGTTTGTCCTAACCATTAGGTTATGAAGAAGAATAACTTCATTGGTACATCAGCCCATCTTATCCGCGGTTTCAGTTTCCCCACTTTCAGGGACCCGTGGTCAAACGCCATCTGGAGGCAGACCGTCCTCCTTCTGATGTATTGCCAGAAGGTCAACAGTGGTCTAACGTTACGTCACAATGCTTACACCGTTCACTTCACTTGGTGTCATCATGTAGGCATTTTATCATCCCACGCCACCACAGGAAGGGTGAATATAGGACAATAAGATATTTTGAGAGAGGCCTCATTTACATAACTTTCATTACATCGTATTATGACAATCTTATTTTATTGTTAGTTGTTCATCTCTTACTGTGCCTAATTTATAAGTTAAACTTTATTATAGGTATGTATGCATTTGAAAAAGACATAGTATATGTAAGGCTCAGACTATCTGCAGTTTTCACTGGGGGTCTTGGGACATATCCCCCGTGGATAAGGCGGGACTACTGTGTACTCTCAATCAGTCCCTTCTTTTTCCCCCGTAAGAAGCTATTGACATTTAGCTTTCAACTAATACTTTTAGGCGTATGCATATTATCACTTCGTTCTCACCCAATGTAAGTTTATGAGCATTTAGATATACTTTTAAAAATCTACACAGCCAATTTTAAGACATTATTTTTAGACTTTATTTAGAGCGGTCTTAGTTTCACTGAAAAAGTGAGAGGAAGGTACGGAGACTTCGCATATACTCCCCGCCCCCACACGTACATAGTTTTACCCATTCTCAGCCTCGCTCACCAGAATGGTACATTATTTAACAAGGATGAACCTATACCAACACATCATAATCACCCACAGTCCACAGTTTACCTTAGGGTTCACTCCTGGTGTTCTACATTCTATAGGTTTGGATAAATGTATAAGGGCATGTACCCATTATCATAATAGTAATACAGAGTATTTTCACTGCCCTAAAAATCCTCTGTGCTCCACCTGTTCATCCCTCCTCACCACTCCCACCCACACCACTGTTTTTCATAGAGGGTACTTAGCGCTGGACATGTCCGTAATTTACCACGGTGCTAATGATCGATAGATGCCAATGCCATATGAAATTCTAGAACTAACAGATAGCTTATATTATGAAGAAATATATTTCGCTTATTTTTATTGGTACTTATTGATTCAAGAAAAATAAAATTGTGTATGTACGAGTGTGTGTGTGTGTGTGTGTGATGTGTGTTTTCAGAGAATTTTATTTTTGGAATTCTTATTTTTGCTTCTGTGTTATGCCACTCCACATGGACAAAGTTGGATCTTCTCTCTGAGCCTGGCGAATGTCTTTATTTGTGCTTTGCCATGTACTTGAATTTCGAGCAGAGAAGAGATAGCGAGAGAAATTCTAGTAATGTGTGCTGGCATCACTCAGGAAACTGGTCAGACTGAACAGTTTTTAGCTTCGGTGTAATCATAAAATTAACAGCATTGCCCTTTCCCGTCTGTGTCAATGAGAATGCATTGTTTCTTCATCTAATGCCCCATATTAAAAGTCATGCCTGGTATCCAGTGGGCTCCTAACCAAGGTGTGCATTTTCTTAGCACCCATATTAGCTGGTATTTCCTTGCAGAACAGACTGTTGAACTTTGAGCTTCACTTTCTCCATAAGTAAAGCTAACAACTTCATGTAAAGGGACAGTGGTGTGATAAATTATGGGAAAACCTATGGAAGACTAAAAAATAATTAAAAGAATGCCGACCATGTGGACCCACAGTGCTCTGTATTTATGTTTTGATGGTTTGGGGATTTGGGGCTTGCATCGGTTAGAGCGTCCTTTCGGTGAGAATCAATCTGTTCACCTCAAGAAAGGCATTTAGACTAAGGACTCTGAAAGTCTACACCACAGGGTGTCCAGAATATGTATAACAGTATAAAACCTGATTCTGCGCCTCAGCAAACATACGGATATATTGCTCTGTGAGGAAAATATTGACCTTGGCAAACTCAAGTCAATAAATTTGGATGTTTGCCTTGAAAAAAAATCAATACCTGCTTTTTTACCTCCACATAAAATAATGCTTTCAAGAGCCAAAGCTAGCGATGGAAATGAGTTTACCTCTCATCCTAGTAAATGCATTATATACAACCTAATGTTATTATAGCTCATCATTTATTATGGCTGAGTATTCTTTGATTTAGAACAAGGGTATTATATTCTTAATTCATCATTCAGTTAACTTTTCTTCTGAAGAAAAGATTTAAAAAAAAGCATTTCTCATTCTTTTGGAGGCATTAGTACATGAAATAGTTCATTACATAAGAACACTCGGAGCTTTTAAGCTATCAATGGAATCTTGTTTAGTCAGCTAAACAACATGTATTACCTTGTTGCATGGGTACAAAGTGATTCAGAGCGAGATATCTTTTAATCCTCTGAGGAAAACAGTTGTATATTTCTCTGGCCTGCTGTCCCTGTTAACGTTTCTTATTTCTTCTTGTTTTTCCTTTGGGTTTGGCTCTGACCATTAGATGGGATTTTTTTTAAAAACAAGAGACCCGGAAAGAGATAAAGGCTTTTCCATGCGTGTTTGGCAAAAGAGTGATTCTAACCATAATTTCCCTCTAAAATGAAACACTGTGTTAACAATCAGAGAGCAGGATGGCCTGGACATGGTATTATAGGACATTTTTAAAACATTCCTTTCAAAAACTTATCCATGTTTGAGGTCATAACATTTTTTTGGAATCATTTTTCCCTCAGTTAGATTCAATCTAAGAATGTAGTAATTTTGCACATAGAATGGGCAGGAAGGGGAATTAAGGAAGGGGGGAGGGGTTCTTCAGTGATTGAATGAAAAAATTTGTGACCCTAAAAGAATTGTAATGGGGTTTCTGGGTCTCACTGCTATTTCTTCCATTTCTGGAACCTGACTATACAGGTCCTGACCCCATTCCATGACTTAGAGTTTTCTCTTCAAACAGGGTCCCTGGCACCTCGGTGTCTCAGTCAGTCAAGTGTCCATCTTTGACTCGGGTCATGATCTCACAGTTTGTGAGTTTAAGCCCCACATTGGGCTCGCTGCTGTCCGCACAAAGCCCACCTAGGATCCTCTGTCCCTCTCTCTCTCTGCCCCTCCCCCACTTGCACTCTCTCGCTCAAACATTTATTTATTTTTGAGACAGAGAGAGACAGAGCATGAACGGGGGAGGGGCAGAGAGAGGGAGACACAGAATCCGAAACAGGCTCCAGGCTCCGAGCTGTCAGCATAGAGCCCGACACGGGGCTTGAACTCACAGACCGTGAGATCATGACCTGAGCCGAAGTCGGCCGCTCAACCAACTGAGCCACCCAGGCGCCCCATCGCTCAAACATTTAAAAAAAAAAAAAAAAAAAAAAAGAGTCCCCATGGGTCAGTGACAAGAGCCCAGGACTGGACTGGATTCAAAACCTGACTGTGTCACCGACGTGCTGTGGGACTCTGGGCAAGTCACTTTGGAAGCCTCAGTTTTCTCATTCTTTAAATGGTGTCAAGACGTAGCTCACAGGACATGTGTGAGAATTAAAAGTCATTTATTGTCTGGAATGCATCTAGTGAAGGACCCTAACTCAATAAATATCCATTATCCTTTCCGCACTTTCCTTCCTTATCCCCACATCCACGACACTAAATTTAAAAGGAAAAGAAAAAACCATAGGATGAGAGCATCATAGGGGCTCCTCACACACCTTCCTGCCGCTCCCATTCTGTCCTCTCTCAAGGACCTATTAAGCTGGCCCTGTCTGCACTCCATCCCAAACTGCAAGCCTCCGGTCTTCCTCAGAGAAGCATTTTCAAACCCAGACGCTAGGTTGGGTCTCTAGTTACGCACATCTTCTTCTTTTTTAAGTTTATTTGTTTATTTATCCATTTATTTGGAGAGAGAGAAAGAGGGAGAGCGTGCATGGGAGAGAGGCAGAGAGAGAGGGAGAGAGTGAATCCCAAGCAGGCTGTCCCAATTGCCGTCTGTCAGCCCAGAACCTGACTCGGGGCTTGATCTCATGAACCGTGAGATCATCACCTGAGCCAAAATCAAGTCGGATGCTTAACTGACTGAGCTACCCAGGTGCCCCACACCTTATTCTTTTTGTTGCAGTTTGCACACTTGCTATTAATTCATTCTATAGCATTAAATATGAACCAGGATCAACTTCAATCATGATGATTGGCTCTCTGTGGCAGCTAAGAACATGGACTTTGGTGTCAGGCTGGCTAGATTCTACTTCCACCTCCTCCACTTGCTACCTGTATGACCTTGGGCAAGTCGCTTAATATCTGTGCCTCGGTTTCCTTACCTGTAACACAAAGATAACAACAGTACCCGTTTCAAGGAGATAATAGAGAGAGCATTTAAAATCCTGCCTGGCCCATAGCAAGGTCCAAGTCGTAGTAGCAATGATAATGGTAGAAGTAGTAGCACTCGTTACTGATTCTAGGACTAAGCACACTAAGCACACTGAGTAGCAGCACCCCTTGCTGGAGAGAAAGGCACATCTCTTTTGGTTACCACTATCCTCAGTGCCTAGGTTTGCATCTGGCTCATAGTAGGCATTCAGATATGCTTGCTGACAGACTGATTGCTTTTGCATCAATTGTGAGTCCTTGTAAAATGTAACATAAATTATTTATCAGTCCTATAGTAACAGTATTTGCTAATAGACTGGGTTATACCCTAAGAGTTGTTGTGCTGTGGTCTATACTCTGATCTCAGCCAGACCTTAGTTCAAGTTATGATTCTACGCTTACATATTGTGTCACTTTGGGAAATTTACTTACCCTCCACAGTCTTCTATTTCCTCGCCAGTAAATGGGGATTTTCATTAGGATTAAATAAGATAATACTTATGAGATGTTATGCATGGTGCCTGGGGGGCTCGATCCGTTGAGCATCCAACTCTTGATTTCGTCCCAGGTCACGATCCTAGGGTCAGGGGATTGAGCCCCAAGTCAGGCTCTGCCCTGAGCATGGAGCCTGCTTGATTTTCTCTCTCTCTCTCTCTCTCTCTCTCTCTCTCTCTCTCTGCTTCTGCCCCTCTCCTCTGCATATGCTCTCTCCCTCTCTCTCTAAAATAAAATAAAATTAAATAAAAAGAAATAAAATGTTATGCATACTGACCTACACACTGTAAGGCTCTTTCCATGATTGGCTGTCAATCTAAGTAAGACCTCTGACCCGTCCAGCTTTGTATCCTGTCCTTCACAAGGAATGCCAAAGGGTACTTTGTTGCATGTTAGGAGTTATTTGTATTTTCACTTTGGAAAGCTTCCTAATCTGAGCAATTTGGTGATTTTAAAGGAAATTTCAGAGGCCACTGCATGGCAGTGGAAAGGGGAATGGTGAAGACATCTTCCACCAAATACTAGAAAGCCCTGAAATTTCTAACCAAACTGAGATCTTATAAGATAGACTTTAATGTAGACTGAGCTTCTAAAATTCAGCTAACTTTCTATTGCCCTTACAAAAAGTCACCCCAATGTTGAATTGGGACCATGATAGTCTGCATGTAAATGAATGGCCTTCCATGACGGGAGTCGATGTCTATTCAGCAGGTAAAACATCCCATCTTCTCATTAATTCTCTTTTTAAGATGAAATCCCTTAGCTTTAAAAATGTTTTAGGAGAACACAAAAGTTAAACACACCCTAGTTACAAAAAGAAAAAGAAAACTTAAGATTTATAGCAAACAAACATAGACGAAACAAAGCCATAAACATTCTAATTGAAGGTGGAAAGCTGATACTAAGTGGACATAGATCATAAAGTCCTGGTGACTGGTCTGATTATTCATTTAACTGCTCTAGAGTGATATGGTTGAGATAATAAATAGGTGCTTTCAGGGAATTTGAAATTGTTTTTCACATAAAGCATGTTTTTCTCAAGGCTGGATTTACCTAAATTCACTGACAGCTGGAAGCCAAATGTATTCCCATTAAATTGTTTATATCACAGGGATTCCAGTAGATAAACTACATTTCATTTATTAATGTACAACAAATAGAAGGGACCCTAACTCCTACGTTTAACCAGATATGTTTCTCATCATTTCTAATGCCTAGAATGTCATTGAGAAGTTTGTGTGTGTGTGTGTGTGTGTGTGTGTGTGTGTGTGTGTGTTTGTGATGTGAGACGACGGTTGATTATTTGTATGTGCTGGCAATGTATCATTATTTAGGGTTGGTTTCTGTTTGGTTTAGCAAAATGGGGAGTGGACTTCTATGTACAGTGGCTCAGATATTGATAGTCAGGAAACTGACCATCGCCACCCATATTCACTTTGCCAGGAGCCCTCAATCTCCTGCTTCCTGCTTTTTTTTCTGGAAAATAACAGGTGGGAGTGCAGAACATCAGGAATAACAAGACAGGAGTTGGCTTTTTGGTAGAGAAAATGCAATACTCGGAGTAGAAGGATTTATTAGAAATGCAGACTTTCAAGTCCGTCCTGGGACCTACTGGACCAAGATCTGCATTTTTAGAGTATTTCTGTGTTCCTTAAGGCTGAGGAAACATTGCCCTGGGAGGTCCCTTAGACTGCTGACCAGCTCCAACCCCCAGGTTTTTTGGAATATCCCCATGACATTGCTGTATAGTTTGTAGAAGTAAGGAGAGTGAGATACAGCCAAGGGTGTCAAGAAAATGATATTCTTGTATCACTCACTGCTGGGCAAATTTTCTAGGAATAGGTGATTTAGGGGCCAGTGGAAGTGTAGATGTGAAGGACGTCAAGGGGGAAAGCAGATACTGCCTGTGTGTAATCTGAGAAGCCAGACTCAGGCTGGGTAGTGATGATCAGTAACGTGTCTCAAAACCTACAATGGATGCCAGGAGACACTGTGAGCCTATCAAGGATGTTCCAAAAGCCACGATTCAGGGGTGAAGGGAGTTAGGGAACTGGAGAATCTCGTTGGTGACAGGCCCGTGAAGACCTTGCTGAACCTTAGGAAGGTCTTGCTTCTGTACTACTGCTTGTAGAGCGGGTGGTCTACACTGTTTCTTGAGCCGGTGACAGTCACAGCAGCTTTCTACCTGCGGTGGTTTTTAAGGGTCCGCCCAGATCCTGATAGTGTCCAAGTGTCACCCTTCATCCATCGATAGCTCAACCCGCAGATACACATCAGAAATTTAGTTTCATTCAATTTGACATATTTATTGACTGTTTGTGTCAGGCACCGTACTCATGACTCAACTTTTTTTTAATTAAAAAAAAATTCGAATAACCAAAATAGGCAACAAAGCTAATTACTGAAGCTCATGTAGCTGATTCTTCCATGTAGAATCAGGACGGGCCTAATTCTGAGTCTATTTTTATTCATCTGTTTTATTCTACTTTATACACAATTCCAGCAAGCTCGGTTATCTGGTTTCCAAGGCCTCCCTAGAAGGAGCGAATTGGAATGGATGGAAAGAAAGGGACAGGACAGTTAATGCTGTTGCCCCAGGAAAACGGACTATTCAGTCAGAAGGGCAATAGATTGTCCATAAATAAAGAGACAGAGATCTGCAAACAGAAGACAGAAGAGCTCAGACAGCACAGCCATCTGAAACCATTTTGGTGTCGATACCAACATTTCTATACCTCACAAGATCCAGGCCACAATGTGTTACATCAGTGAAATGGATCCTTAAAAGGGAGCCGAACCTTCCCAAAACGTTAAATCACGTTCAGAATACTAGTTTAAAGAAAGATAAAACTTATGCAACCTATTTTAGAAAGCTCTCCACGAGAAGAGGCTCCAGGAGAAAAATCTCGATGCTTGAAAGAGCAACCACAGCACTTGAGGGGAATTTGCAAAGGCTCAAAGCTATATCGCTCGGGATATATGAGGCTTTAGTATGTTTTTAAAGGGATAAAGGTTACTTGGCATAACATCAACACACTGAAATTAGGAACATCCTCTCTATTGGACCCTAATTTATTCTGTATACTATAGTATACCTTTGGAATGAATGAAGCTTTTGTGCCAGATGTACATTTATGAACATCGCATAGCATTTGCCCGTGATATATCTGAGGACTCAGAGATGTCAACATGCCCTTCCCATATTTCAACGCCCGCTTCCAGGTTCTTAAGGAACATTTCAATTAAACTTCAAACAAAAGAACCCTGACTCTTACTTGCCTGCTTCTTAGGGGATATGCAGAAATAAGGCTGAGTATAAAGTATCACGGAAATTGTGTGTACAATTTGTACATAACATGTATGTTGATATAGTATATTTAATTCAAATATATATTTTATATTACATTATCACACACACATATATGTGTGAGAGAGAGAAATGGGAATATGCCAGGAAAAAGTTCATAACAAATACACTCTAAACTCTTTAACAGTGGTTTTTCTCTGGGAAATAGGATTACTTGCATCTACTTTCTTCTTTAGATCTCTGCATTCTATGAAGTTTTTGCAAAGAACACACACACACACACACACACACACACACAAACATATATATATATATGTATATAATACTAGAATACTAGTATAATACTATGTATTTTATATATACTATATAAATATATATATTTATATATACTATATAAATATATATACTTATATGTAAAATAGTATACTATTTTACATATATATGTAAATATATATGTATTTACGTATATATATGTAAATAGTATAAAATAATATACTATTTTACATATAAGTATATATAGTATACTACTTTATATATACTATATAAAATACTATATTTATATATAAAATACTATATATTTATATATATAAATACTATATATTTATATATATATAAAATACTACATATTTATATATATATAAAATACTAGTGTTTCCATTTGGAAGGAAAGGAAGAAAGAAACAGAGTGAAAGAAGGAGAAAGGAAGAAAGTAAAGCAAGAAAAAAGGAATGAAGAAAAGCAGGAAGGGAGAAAGGGAAAGGATTGGAAGAGTGAGCAGGTGGGCTCTCTGATCCAAATGCCACTGAGCCTGTCAGCTTCCCTTCATCCTTCTCCATTCTGGGATTTCCTGCCCTTTTTATTGTATGCGGCTTCCCTATCACCGCCACGGATCATTCTACAAATCCAGTCCCCGAGAATATTCCTTTTTGGTGGATGGTAAAAACCAGCCTGAAGTCGCAAAGCCAGATTTGGGTACAGCCAAAGATCGGGATCCTCTTTCAGTTGGGTCTCTCTCAGCCACTTAAGGCTCTCTGTGACTCTTTTCTTTTTGACCCATGTGCAGCCAGGTCATCTTCCTATTCAGGAACACATCTATGAACCAAAAAAAAAAAAATCCTTGGCTCAAAATGATGTTCACCCTGTCATGGGTTGGTACAAATTAGGACAGGCTGGAGAAAGAGAAGACTTTGGGTACAGGTAGCCTCTTGCTGGTACAATCATTGCTCCACCGGCTAAGCAGGGCATAACTCAGCTAAAGAGGTACTTTATTTTTTCTCTCCTAAACATGCCCGTTCTTCGTGTGCTGTTTAAGACTAAACAGTATAAAACGGGATTGACATTATGTAATTACATGCCTTTTACACTGTGCTAACTTAATTTGCTTTTCATTCTCAGGTATTTAAGAGATCATTATTTTCCCATCAGACTTCCCTGTCTGCCAATTATGGTGTGTCAGAGGGATGAGGTAGACCATTGTTCGGGAAGGTTTCAGGTAGACGTATCGAGAACAACAGCTTTGTGTCACTTTCCTTTGGTCAACGACAAAATTATTTTGCCAGTTTATTAGTTTATGTGGTACCTTCTGTGCATTATATGTTGTTGTTGTTTTTGGTTCTACTTACAAATAAAAATGGCACAGCCGTCATAAAAGTTCTAGCATTTACAACTAGGTACAAGCTGAGTCTCTGGTCTCTGGGAAGAGTAGGCAGATGGGAGATTCAGGAACTGGAGTTGTTTTGAGGGCACCTTACCCTCATGGCTGCACCCGCGTTACAAAGCATGCTGTGACGGGGCCCAGTGGTGCCACCAGCTACGCTGTCCCTCTGTTTTGCCAGGTACAGTTCATCAGAAACCACATCCTAGTTCCATACAGCCTACGTCAGTCACATGATCAAATATGGCTCACATCCAGAGAAACATGGGAGTTAAGTTGGTTGAAGGAAGATGTGATGATCCGAACAAAAAATCCAAGCCACTTGTCTTCCTGTCCACTGTCATTTTTAGTAATAAGAGTCCTGGCACTGAGGTTTTTCCATCTAGTACCTGGAGACACAGCCATTTTCTTTTTCTCTCTGTCACTGTGGAAAATGCTTATACTTTGGAAGCCCAAGGAAACCACAGTAATTGCTCCAGAACTGTGGAAGGGGAAAGGGTCCAGGAGAAAGGTAGGGACATTTGTCAGCTCCAGAAAGCATTTTCTAGAAAAGAGAATGAACAAATAATAAAAAAAAAGGTCACCATAAGCACAGCCAGATTGCCTGTACCATTAAAAAATTAATAGACTGTCCACTGTGATAACTCAAGAGCCAAAGAAAGAGAACAGCTTGTGCAATCATTAATTACAAAATATCATTATTGTGTCATAGCCTCCTTGTCAGAACTTGTAGTTCTACTTCTGACCTGGAAAAATAAGTCCCTAAGTCTTGAGCAAGCAGTGGGCTACAGGTTGTTTTGATTCCAGTAATCCTGGGTTTAGAACACACACCGGTTCAGTGAATCCACTTCATCTCTGTTCTAAAAGAGTAACCCTGGAGAAGGCAGGGCTGTTGCCTATCAGATTCCACCTCTGAGTTAACCCTTAACTCACTGCAGGTTTGGACCAATGACCCTGCACAGTCACTAAACCCCACGCCTGTAAGAGAGGCTCATTCGATAACCGCTAGCCAAACTCAGCTACCTAAATTTAGATTTAAGGTCATCAAAATTAAATAGAATTTAAAACCTAGTTCCTTACTGCACTAGCCCTGTTTCACGTGGCCAGTGGCCATGCGGCTGGTGCGTGTGATATCGGGCAGCGCAGAAAGTTCTATTGGACAGCACTGCAAATTGGAGGCTCTTGTTCTCTTGGCATCCCTCACCCCAAGAAAAGCCTTTAGACCTATCGTGGTAGTTTTCAAACTGGAGCATGAATCAGAATCACCTGGTGGGCAGGCTAAACTATAGATTGCTGGGTCCCACCCCCAGAATTTCTGTCACAGGAGGTCTAGGAGAGGTCCCTCAGATTTGCATTTCTGCCAAGTTCTCAGGTGATGCAGATGCTGCTGTTCACTAGACCACACTTTGAGAACCACGCTCTCTATGAAGTAGGAGTGATACCAGCATAAGTACGGGGCTACGAATATCAGGCCTCGATTCTGTAACTGAAAGGAAGTATTACCTAAAGCTGGACTGTTCAAGACAGCGGCCGCTGGCCACACGTATCTAGTGAGCACTAGAAACATGCCCCTAAAAGTTAAAACTATTTAACTTTTATTTAATATAATTATAATTATATATAATCATAATTTAAATATTAAAGCAGTGTAAAATATTTTTTCACTTATTTCAGCTATATTCTTTTGGCAGAACTATATTTAACTTAAACCGTTGAAAAATTTAACATCCAGGTTGAGATGGGTGTGTAAAATGCATATCAAATTTTGAAGATCTTGTATGGAAAAAGAAGGTAAAATATCTCATTAATAATGTGTGTATTGATTACATGCTGAAATGATAATATTCGGTACGTATTAGGTTAAATAAAACGTATTGGAATTAGTTTTAACTGTTTCTTGTTACTTTTTAATGTGGCTGCTAGAAAAGTTCTAAATTATGTATATTGTTTGCGTTACATTTCTATTGGACTGTACTGATCTAGAATTTAACTTCACTCTCTTGGACTGTCAATTTACCAGCAATTATTTGGGGCCCCAGGTTGGAGGAGAGGAGTGGTATAATGATCTCCAAAAGGCCCTGTAACACTCTAAAAGTCTGTAATTCCTACAAGATGAACTGCCAGGAGATAATCTCTTTCCACTGCTTTTCTTCCAAACATTGTGCAAACCTGCCAAAGATTTCCCTTTCAAAGCCTTGACAGCTCACTGTCTATCTGCACTTCAGAGAAAGATGATTGAATCTCCTTAAGCCACAGAGGTCTACATGACAGGCCCACATTACCAATAACACATGCTTTTCTAACTGGGCTGCAATTCCTAAATACGTATCTTCGTAGCTAACTTAGAATGGGTTTGTTTCTACTGTGTATAGCAAAACACTGGGCTCCCAACTCCAAAAAGTCTTTCCATCAGACACAAAAATCCCAGGAATTGAAAGGCTAGCTAGTATTCAATGACCACCAAGGTCAAAATTATGGAATTTGCTTCTACCACACACACATGAAATGTTTTTTAATGAAATCAATATGCCATGTTCATAGCAGCATTATTCACAATAATCAAAAGGCGGAAGTAACCCAAACAGCCACCTATAGATAAATGGATAAACAAAGTGTGTTATATGCATATAATAGAATATTATTCAGGCTTTAACAGGAAGGAAATTCTGACCATACACAGATCTTGAAGACATCATGTTAAGTGAACTATGTTGGTCATAAAAGAACAAAGGGTGTTTGATTCCACTTAGATAAGGAACCTAGAAGTAATCAGATTTATAGACAGAAAGAGTGGTGGTTTCCAGAGACTAGATGGAGGGAGGCATGGGGAGTTAGTGTACAGAGTTTCAGTCTGGGAAAACGAAAGAGTTCTGGAGATGAATGCAGACGATGAATCCATAACAGGGTGAATGTACTTAAAACATGTCTGTTATGTAATTTCTTCCACAATTAAAGGAAAAAGCTAAAACAACCTACTAAACTTATGAATGTTGTCACCTCTTTTCCTCCCCTGCCCCCAAAGATTGCAAAATCCTAGAGAATTGTTAATAATAATGGCAAAACTGACAATAATATTCATTCTGTAATTTCAGAGAACTTTAGCGTTTATAGAACTTTTATTCTTTCACTTGAAATAATAAATCATCGCCAGTGTGTTGTAAGTACTATAGCTACATTGAGAATTAAGGTTCAATGACATGTCCAGGGTCATAAGGGTGAGTTGTGGCAGGGCCGGGACTCTGTCTTCTAGCTACACCATATCTGACTTTCTTCTGGGGTCCTAATGGCTGCCCCGTGATCATCTCTGAGCCAGACCATGCCAAGCAAACGTCAAACATCCCAGAAATCCAAGCTATTTCAGAAACTACTGGTATGGAACTTCCCCAGACCAACTGAAGACAAGGACCAGCCGTAGACAAATTGTGAAGGGGTTGAATTTTTTCTTTCACAGATTTCTAATTTCCCCTCTTATCCTGCCATCTCCTGGCTGGCCTCATGTCATCTCCCAAGATAGCCAAACTTTGCCACTGCTTCATAAAGACTACTTTTCAATGATGACACTTGGGGAAGCTCTAGGCATATCCCTTGCCCCTTCTCCATTAAAGCTTATCCATCCCATGTATCCTTCACTTAGAGCTTTGCTGAGCTCCTGAGCCCCAATTAGTTCACATTCAGAAGAGCAGGGGCCCTTAGAGGTGGTTTCATTCTTAAAAGTAATTTCTTAGAGGGACGCCTGGGTGGCTCAGTCGGTTCAGCATCTGACTCTTGATTTTGGCTCAAGTAGTGATCTCACAGTTCATGGGCTCGAGCCCAGGATCAGGCTCTGCACTGGCAGCATCAAGCCTGCTTGGGATTCTCTCTCTGTCCCTCTCTCTCTGTCCTTCCCCCACTTGCTCGTGCTCCCTCTCAAAACAAATAAATTTTTAAAAAAGGAATTCCTTAGAGAGAGGAATATCTTCAACAAAGGAGTAACTGATCAAATGGGAAATTTCAGACACAGAGCAGGCCAGAAATGAGATATTTTCAGATTTTGGTGGTGTCCTTAATCAAATTATGGAAACTATCTGTAGGTGAAGGTTGTATTCATAATTAAGCTAAACCTCTCTAGTCACCACTGAGATGCTTTGGCCATCTTCCCTAGGATGCAGAAACCTTCACAAAGTCCCTCATGAGGGCACTTCGTGTCCCTGAGATCACTAATGGGCCACCCAGACTGTCACTCATAGTCACCATTTCATCTGAACAGCAGATGGTCCCAAACCTGTCATTTGGTGCAACATGAACTGAACCAACTCAAAGGTCTCCTGTTGGCTTTGGTATACTTTTCTGACTGAGATAGACTCAGATATTAAGGTAGTAAGAGATTCCAAAGATGAATTCCAGGACTAGAAACAGCAATAAATTAAAATCTTTGTTGAAGTACAATCCTATTTTATCAATCCTAATGTTTATCTTCTGCATTGTCCATCCAACAAAGAACTAAAATAGTGCAGATCTTACCAAAACCAAAAGAAACCTAAAGACTATTTCTACCTAGGGTTGACTTGACCAAATTTCTTTTTAAAATTATAATTTTCTTAGACTAATAGCTTTTGGTAATTTGCATTCCTCAGATACAAATTATACAAGAACCACAATTTTATGTTAAATGGTAGATAGAAGTGAATCTCGGGTAAATATGTTATCATATTATAACCTTGAGATATCAAGAGGCCATTTTTCACCTATTCCATTAGCAGTTTTGAAATAATTAATAATAATAATAATAATGTCAGAAAGAGTATATTTAGACAGGCATGCTCATAACATGCTCAGTGTTCAAGGAAACTTTAAAATAATTATGCCCTTTTTCTTAGCTGTTCCTTTTATGGGAATCTAAGAAAATAAAACAGAAATGTGCATTTTACTGTAGGGAAAAAAGTCTTAGAAACAACTTAGATACCACTTATGACAAAATTGAATGAATTAAGGCAACCCATTTAAAGAAGTACTACATAGCTCCTAAAATTAATGTTTATTTGAAACTATTTTCACAATTGTTTGGTTTTTATTTTAAGTTTTAATTGAATTTAATTCTGCATAGGGAATATTCAAATAATATACACACAGTATTTTAATAGTTGAAAAGATAGTCCATAAATGCCCCCCCTCGAGACAAACAGTCTCTTATTTATCATGTCAGAGTTATTTTATGCACATACAAGTTCTAACACATGTGAATAAAATATTTATTTTCCCTTGAGGACACTCATATTAAATTTGTGAAAAGAAATTATTACTCTAAGTATCTCAATTCTTACTATAAAGCTTCCTATGAGATTTCCAAAATGTTCATTGCAGAAAGACTTAATACTGTGTGACATTGCTAGAAATCCTATTTGCCCACCTGTCTATAGGGACCTGTAATCAAGAGCAAAATAAGGAGTTGGAGTCATGCAGGCAGGGCACTTTCACTCCAAACTCTCAGCAACCTGTTATGGTTCGGTGGGTGAATGGGAGTGGATGAGTTTTCCTTTCTGTAAGCCTAGACTATAGCTACTAGAAGACTATACTTCTAGTATAAATGTGCAGAATAAGCAACATAACCCCCCCCCCCCAATCTTGGCACAAGCTATAGTGATAAGGAAGAACCACATTCTCCCCTTAGAAGCAAGACAGGACCTTGAACTTAGCTTAGCTCATGGCATAAGCTAGCCACCCAGCACCAACTCTTCCTGCTCTACATCACGCTGACCAGGGGTCCAGCTACATCAGTACAGTGCATCTAACTCCTGGCTGGCCTTTCGTCAAAGCCACCACCCTCACTGTACTTGCAGGAAACTGGAAACCTTAGAGAGCAACCCTACCCACTGTTCCTCCGGGCAGAATAAAATGTCTTCCACTGTGGCTTTTTTGCTGAAACTTTGAGCTTTTTCCTCAGATTAAAATCTTAAGATGTGAAGCACCTGGGTGGCTCAGTTAGTGAAGTGTCCAACTCTTGATTTCGGCTCAGGTCATGATCTCATAGTTCATGGGTTTGAGCCCCGCATCTGGCTCCGTGCTGATAGTGCAAAGCTTGCTTGGGATTCTCTCTCTCTCTGCCCCTCCCCTTCTCTCTCTCTCTCTCTCTCTCTCTCTCTCTCAATAAATAAATAAATAAATGAAACATTAAAAGAATTAATAAAATAAAATCTTAAGATGTGGGGCATCTGGGTGGCTCAGTTGGTTGAGCAATCAACTCTTGATCTTGGCTCAGGTCATGATCCCAGGGTCATGGAATCAAGCCCTGTGTCGGGCTCCACACTGAGCATGGAGCCTCCTTAGGATTCTCAGTCTCTCTCTCTCTCTCTCTCTCTCTGCCCCTCCCCAACAAGCACACCAGCACACAGGCACGTGTACACACTATCTAAAACAAAAGTAAAATCAAATCAAATCTTAAGATGTAAATGAAATTTGTTATATAAACTGTTGGTTAAATTCCTGAACCCGGCACCTAATAAGCACTCAAGAATTTTCAAATGGATGAATTTTGTATTGTTTCAAAGAATATTTTTTAAAGATGTGTGCATGATGTCTTTTGGCACTGTGTATTAGGTTATATAAAAACAGTGCAGGCGGAAGTTCTGGGGGCAAGGAAAGAAGTTGTGCTTGAGGAAGACGTGTTGCAGCATTTGGCTCTAACGATGACAGGATGTACAATGTGACCACAAGTGTGGGTCCGCCCTTCGCAGCTGACCTTGTTAACGGGCTCTTGTGTCCCTGAACTGTTTCGTCTCTAGCCATCTTTGCACAGGGGTTAAAAATGGCTGACCCCAGAATGACATAGCTCCATTTTTGTCTGAAGAACTCCAGTGTCTGGGCAACAATTCCTCTCCCCATATCTGTTATTTAATACCTTTCCTTCTGCTTTGCCAAGAAATTATTCACTATGTAAATTGGTTTCATTTATAAATGGTGAACATTTTCAAATTCTAAAATGCACATAGAAATGTACATAAAAATGTGCCATATAAAGTATTGTTATTTATGATAACTATTATTGCCGTTATAATTAGTGTAAGAATGATAGTGTTTATAATGTTCTCCCAAAATAACAAGCAACGTGGTAGCTGCATAACTAGAGAGTGTAAATGAGCACTGGCCTAGGCAATTAGTATGCATTTGATAAGAATTTATTGCTGAATTAATCATTAGGTGTAATTTTTCCTGTCATGGAATTAAAGGGAGTAAGAACTAGCTTGGGAGGTGAGGTCCCATCTGGGGGAGGAATGCGTGGTCAGTGGGACAGCTCTTCTTGATATACGATATGCCAAGTCATAGGAGTTTCGAGTAGTCAACCCCCAAACATATACGTCCCCCATGGGATAGGCATTTTTCATGCTTAGTAATGACCACCATATGCTGACCTCTTTCTGTGTGCCACGTATGGACCAGTTACCCTGCACCAGGATATCATTTTATTCTTCCAATAACCCTTTGAGGTAGGAGTTATCACACCAATTTGTTAGATGGGAACACCAAGAGACAGCGAGGTTGATCATCTTGACTAATCATGCATCTCTTGAGTGGACTAGAACATGAGCACAGGTCCGGAGCCCATGCTGCAAACTAGTGTCTCTCAAAGTGTGATCCTCGAGTCACTGGGAGGGCCATGAATTCCTCAAGGCCAATCTCTAATTAAATATTACAAGCCCTTTTTATTTCCAGTTCTTAAAATAGGCAAATGACAGTTCCTCCGGTTCATTTTTACATTAGACTAGTAACTTACTTGGTGGATTACAAGTTTTTATCATGTTGATTAACTGAAATTAACGTGTAATTGAGTAGCTTGTAGATGGCTCCAATTTATTATTCTGTGAGAAACTCAGATTAACATATGACATTGTAAAGTTGCTACTTTACATATGTAAACCCACAGACAATTGGAAATCCTTTAGAAAGTGGGAGAGGGTGGCATAGGAGAACCGAGGTGTTGGCCTGGTCTAAGTGTGCTCCAACTTTACCATTATGCTAACATGGAAAGGGAGAGGGGAGAGTCAGTCCATTTGGGCTGCTATAACAAAGTATCATGACTTACTGGCTTAGAAACAACAGAAATTTGTTTCTCCCAGTGCTGGAAGCTGAAAATCTGGGACCAAGGTCAGATTCTGGTGAGGGCCCTCTTCTGAGTTGTAGACTTCTCATATCCTCACATGCTGGCTTGCTCTCTGCCCTCTTCTTATAAGGACACTAATCCTATTCACGAAGTTTCCACCCTCACAACCTCATTACCTCCTAAAGGCTGCACCTCCTAATACTATCATATTTGAGGTTAAGGTTTCAATATATGAATTTTGGGGAGACACAAACGTTCAGTCCATTGCAAAGAGTTCATTCCATTACATGTGGACAGAACAGAGTATGCTGGCATTATTTTCCTATACATGGAATGTGAGCTTAAGCCTAAAATGTTATTTTGTTGTTCACATATCCATATAATTTATATAGGATAAGATCCTTCAAAAAAAAAAAAAAATCCCCATTGTTATTTTCAGAATAAATGATCTAGAATCTCAAATAAGGCAGGACGATGCATCCGGTACTGATTAGCTCTGTCTTAAGTCTCACATTGATTTGTTTTTTGAGTAAATGTTTGAATTCTTTCCTGTTTTAAGGTATCCTAACGATTTTATCTTTTCATACCCTAAGCTACATAAACTCTTCAGTGAGGCCATTTAGTCTTTTTTCAGAAAATCAGAATAAGCACTTTTCTGAAACATACCTAAGGCAGTTCCTTCTCCAACACATCACCCATCAACTGCCTTTAGCAAACAAAAGATAATTTTCAGATTCCAAGCATTCACTATTCTTGGACCCATTAGCTGTAAGGGCAGGGGCAAATTGGGTTATTCACTCTATGAGGGTTTCTGTCACAGAGTCAAAGATATGTATTGTCCTTTATTTATTGAAATGTTCCTGCAGCATTCATGCCCTACTCATCTGAAAGATTCTTTAGCCGATGGGATACAGTTTTTAATTTTCAGCCATAAAACAATAATTCAGTGTTTCTTCCTGCAGATCAGCCAGTTATTTTTTGTTACTAAATGTAATGGTGTTAACTAGCAATTATTTCTACTTGGTGATTTTATCTCAGCCGCCCCCCCAAAAAAATTGCCTAAATAGGGTAAGAAAAGAAGTCTTTAAGTCTTTGATATGACATTTATCACTAAAAATTCCCCAGGCTTTGTTGACCTCCAAAACAGCAATATTTTGATAATGCTTTTCAAGCAGTTTGAAAAGAACTTTAATTTACCACTTAATAGTGCTTAAGACAGCGACTTGAACACCTAATAAGTATTAAGGACAACAAACAAAATATAAAAAAAATGTCAGGGCAGTGTTACTACATTGGCTAAATTGTATCCCCCCCCCCCCCCCACACACACACATTATTTTACCCTTTGTTGTGGCAAAATAGAGTAAGCCTCCCAATTGTATGCAGTAACCCTTTAATGCTAGGAAGCAAAGGGAGAGATGAACTTAAGCATGCGTTGTTCTTTGTTCCCCTTTCTTTCTTCAGGGGGACTAGAGTTTAAATCTTTCTTTGAGTTCTGAAGTAACATCCCCCATGAAGTGTAGTAAAGGTACTTAATGATACTAAGTAAAAACAGTAGTGACAAAAATGCCACCCCCGCTTCACATCATGATTAAAATGTAGAAAGAGAAGATAAAGTCACAATTCGTGTCTCATCCAGACACACAGATTTATAGTAGGTAATCATATTTCATGAGGGCTAGGAGGATCCCAGGTCAACTTTAGAACGAAAAACTTACAGCACTATGGGTTAGTAAAACTTTCTATGGGCCAGCAGTGTCTGCAAGAGAAACATTTTGTGGAATTTTAACCTCAGCAGTGGTGACGTGTTCCATTTTTCACAGTGTGGGCACGCTATCCACCATGGCAAGCACTAATCTGCACCCAGCAAGGAAATAACCCAGTGTCGGTCTGCTCCTTAAAAATAAAGAGGGAAAGGCTTGTGTAATATGCAACTTGTGCTTCTTTGCTGGAATCATCTAGGTCTGCTGAAACCCCCAGAGCTGGTAACAGGCCTTCAGGACTCACTCAAATAGAAGGAACAAGCGATGCTTCATACTTAACAGTAAAAACAAATCTGTCTTCATTGTGGTGCTTCTAAATATCACTCACCTTTGAGAACAAGTCTGTATACCTTGCGTATATGATTTAGAGCATGGGCAACACAGAAATGGATTCACCATTATTAAATGTGGACTACAAGCCACTGTCCTCAGATTTTAGCAGTCATTAAAATCAGTCAGCGGGCTTCTTAAAACACAGAGTGGTATAATGTTCACTCCTGGAGTTTCTGGACCACACCTCAGTAGATCCTGGGTGGTCCAAAGAATGTGCACTCTAACAAGTACAGAGGAATGGGAGGCAATACTGGGGCTACTCCTCTGTGGATCGCATTTTGAGACCACCACTGTAAGGTTCTATTTCTTAGCCCCACTGCGACCCGGTCTCTTTCCCAGCCACTTGAGGGTACTCACGGTACTTCCCAGAGTTCTGACAATGCATAAGATAATGCAGCTGAAGCTCTTTAACACAGTGCCTACAACACACTAAGTTCTCAGTCTCTGCTAGCTGAGACCCTTTAGTTCTATAGGCCCTGGAGGGGGATTCTGCACATGAAAACAGTGAATGGCTTCATATATTTGCCTTTAAAACAAACAAACAAAAATATTTTAAGTCATCTCTGCACCCAATGTGGTGCTCGAACTCACGACACTGAGATCAAGAGTTGCATACTCCACCAACTGAGCCAGCCAGGCGCCCCATATACTTACTTGCCTTTGATCAGTCCTCTGGATTTCCTGCTTTGAACTTTAGATCAGAGTGAATTCCTGCTTTCACTTTTGAGTTACAGAGGAAAGATTTTGTTCTTCAAGGATGCTAAATCTACATTTAGTTTACCGACATGTGATTTGTTTGTGTTTTACATACTCCATTTGTTTCTTATTCTGTTCAGTAAAAATATTCACGATGTTGGTTGGCCATGACATGTGTAAGAGGTCCCAGGAGGAGTGAAGGAAAACAACCGTACACAGTTCTATCTTGCAAGGTACTTTAGGGACAGATTCCTTTCTCCTAATGCAAACGTGGACTGCACACAGAGATAATGCCACCATTCTTGGACTCTGCATTTTTAAGTGAATTTGCTGTATCTGGTTGAAAAGTTGTCTCTTGGCTAATATGTTCCTTAGAAGATACAAGATGAGAAACTCAACTCCTTTGCTGATTTTGGAGCAAAACTGAGTTGGCTTAGCCCTAATAAACGTACCTGAATTCTGGATTCAGGATTGCCTGGTTCTCATGTAAATGTAAATTAGGGTATGTTGTTGGTGACTTTATACAGAAAGAAAAAAAAGTAGAATCTAAGCCATAGCAATAAGTGACAGAGCCTAGATACATAGGGTGAAAAATCACTGATGTTTATAATGTTATTTTTCCTGATTACCGCAATGAAAGAAGACCAGGCTCTTAAGAAGTAAGAATGGTTTTGCTAGAAAATTCTGAGCTGGTATGGATGAAGCCCACGCAAGAATATCCAATATCCTGCATTAGCAGGTCCGAGGTACAGCAGTTTGTAGCCCTGTGTCCTGGGTTAAGCCCTCAAAGCTCATCTGGTATGGAACCTGGTCTGGATCACCCAGCTGAAGAACCAAGCGGCACTCGGAGATCTTGGAAGGCAGGAGGTTTATTTTACACAGGCGGGCTCAGAGATCACTCTCCAGAGGTCTGAGCACTGAGCATAAGCAGAGGGAACAATTTATAGTCTGTTACTTCCACATCCCGCATTAGCAGTAAGCACGGCAAGAAGGGTGGAAAGAAGAACGCACAAGGGGAGCCTTTGGTTGGGGACTGGAATTTCCCTATCAGTCCTGTCAGCCATCTTATAACAGATTTTTCTCTATCACATCCACTGATGCAAGTCCAGCAACATGCAAAATTACTACTGTCTCTCATGGCACCAGGTAATGTTAGTCTCCATCATATACAGGCTTGCGGAGGAGCTTATCTGAAGTCAACTTCCAAGTTAAGATACCTTGGAAGACCTTCTAATGGTATCAATCTTTTTGCATCTTTTTAAGAATGGTGTCTCCTCCACTCGGGAGAATGACTTTCAGACTGGAAGGAGGCACAAGAGTCGTTAAGGCAGAGTTGAAGTTTACCAGTGAATAGAGGGTTGTGAGGGCGAAGTTTGCTACTTTAAGGACAAGTCTCCAGATGAATGCTATATTGGAGATTGCAGATTGTTTCTTCTTTCGTGGTAATCTTTGAGATTCCTGGCAAACTAAAATCTTCCCGAAGATTAGAAATAACTAAAATGCCCCACATTCAGAAACAGGCAGAGAAAGATGAATTACATATAGGCAAGTATTTATACCATATGTGTATACAGATATGGATATGTGTTATGTCTATACATATATATGCATATATACACATATGCACTAAAGACCCTCAATAGCAAAACCTTAGAACAAATTACTAACTAGAGCCATAGGACCAGGGAGGTAAAGTTGTATCACCAGCACTCATCTTGAGACACCAGAAATTAAGTTATGGCAAACTAACCCCAAACACTTTTTTTCTTTTAATGTATATTTTTGAGAGAGAGAGCGAGAGAGACAGAGCGTGAGTCGGGGAGGGGCAGAGAGAGAGGGAGACACAGAATCTAAAGCAGGCTCCAGGCTCTGAGCTGTCAGCACAGAGCCCTGTGCGGGGCTCGAACTTGTGAACAGTGAGATCGTGACCTGAGCCGAAGTCTGACACTCAACAGACTGAGCCACCCAGGCACCCCCTGCCAAGCACTTTTTGATAGAGCTTTTATAACTTTATAATACGATAAGACCAACAGAACAACAGAGGCATCGTATTTTCATTTCAGCAAGGCTTGTGGGCATACTACATGTGGGCTTTAGGAAATCATCACTGATTGATCAGCAGGAGAATGCAATAGTGAAACCGGATGTCTTGCAAAGTGCTGAACCTCCCATCATTGACCGTAACCAAACAGATGCTACATAAGAACCAGGGAAATCTCTTGGCCCTCCTGCAAAGTACAGTTACATACTTGGAATGCATAAGGGAAGCTATTTAACTCAGTTATCAAATATCGGATGCATTCAACAATCATGGATTTGCTAAATGAACAAATACCAAATTTAAGAAGTTAGGTCTCCGCCATTTCCAATGTTCAGGTCTCAACTCCTAAATGGCTTGGATTTAAGCCATTTATCAAAAATATCAATATCAAAAATATTAAAAGCAAAACAATGGAAATAATAAAAAGATCAGTGGTTGCTTGGGGAAGCGACAGGGGAAGGTGAATAGGCAGAACACACAAGATTTTTGGACAGTGAAATTATATGCTATTAGAACAGTATGCTATTATAGATATAAGTCATTGTACATTTGTCCAAACCTATAGAATGTACAACACCAAGAGTGAACCCTAATGTAAATTATGGACTTTGGGTGATTATGATGTGTCATTGTAAGCTCATCCTTGTTAAAAAAAAAAAATGTACCTTTCTGGTGAGGGATGTTGATAATGGGGGAGGTTATGCGCATTGGTGAGCAGTAGGTGTGTGGAAAATCTTTCTTTAAAATTTACTGTAAGCCTAATACTGATCTAAAAAATAAAATCTTTTATAAAATATTCAGCATTTTTTATGCAAATAAAAAATTACTTGGGGCGCCTCGGTGGCTCAGTTGGTTAAGCGTCCAACTTTGGCTCAGGTCATGATCTCATGGTTTGTGAATTCGAGCCCCACATCTGTGCTGACAGCTCAGAGCCTGGAGCCTGCTTTCTCAAGGCAGTGTCTCCCTCTCTCTCTACCCCTGCCCCACTCATGCTCTGTCTTTCTCTCTCTCTCTCTCTCTCAAAAGTAAATAAACATTAAAAAAAATTTTTTTAATGAGTAGTTCCAAAAGGATAGAAACCACCCCGCTCGGATTCTGATATGCTTTCACTCTTCTCTCTGTCTTCTACACCAGCTGCAGACCCCAGGACGTATATGAGTATTTAGTCATTCTGATTCATTACGCAGGGAATAAATTGATGAATGGATACACAACTTGCATGTAAAGACTTTAGGAAAAGAGTTATCCCGGTATTTTGGAATCAAAATAAGACTATCGAGATATATATATATATATATATATATATATATATATATGCTATATATACATATATAACACATACATATGCTATATATACATATATAACATAACATCTACACACACATATGCATAAATGATAGCTGACATTTACTAAATATGTACTATCTTAGTCTATTCAAGCTATGATAGCAAAATACTATAGACTGGGTGGCTCATAAACAGCGAATTTCTCCCAGCTCTAGAGGCTGGAAGTCTGAGATCAGGATGCTGGCGTGGTTGGGTCTGGTGAGAGCTCTCATTCAGGCTGCAGACTGCTGACTTCTCATTGTCTCCTCACAATGTGAAAAGAGAGCAAGAGAGCTCTCCAGAGACCTTTTAGAAAGGCACTAATCCCATTCATGCGGGCTCTACCTCATGACCTCATGAGTGGGGACCTTCCCAAAGTCCCCACTTCTTAATACCATCACATTGGGAGTCAGGATCTCAGCATCAGAGTTTGAGGGGACATAAACATTCAGTCTGTAACGTCTACCATGCTCTAGATGCTGTTCTCAGGGCTTTAGATGCATTTTCTCTTTTATCTTTCGAACGCACAACACAACTCTATGAGGGGAGTATTATTACCTCCATTTCAGAAGAAGGGAAACTGAGGCACAAAGGAGTTGTAGCTTGCTCTAATCATACAGCTGTTACATAGTAAAGCCTGGATTTGTATCCAGACACGGAAACTCTGGAACCAGAGTTGTCACTATTTCATCCCCCCAGGGGATGCTTGGCAATACTTGGATGTCGCTTTGGTTGTCACAACCGAGGAATGATACTGGCATCTAGAGGACAGACAGATAGAGGCCAGAGATAAATACAATTCACAGAAAAGCTGCCCAGAAAAAAAGAATTGTCCAGCCTAAAAATGTCAGTAACGGCAAGGTGGGGAACCCTGGTCTAGAACCTACATTTTAGCATTTCCCTGTACTTCTCTACCATAGAATTAGGGTGAAATCATGGAAATAATGAATATGACATCTGACTTTCCTCATGATTCATTCTTACCTGCATTTAATCTCACACCTCTTTTAATATTGATTTTAATATATAACAACAGTATATTACATTGTATATCAGAATCATCTTGTCATCCTCTGTGAAATTAAAATAAAAATGCCTGGCCTCACTTTCAGAAATTCTTACTGAATTAATCTGCAGTGAGTCTCTTGGGAATCAGATATATTTTCTTAAGGTCTCCAAGTGATTTTAACGTGCAGCTAAGTTTTAAGACATTTGTAAAAGCAGAGAGCGGAGGTTTTTAAAGTACAAACTACTTTCTATTCTCCACTGAGGTAATATCAGAGTAACGGCTCAGAGGAACTGAGTTCTTATTTTGTGCTTAGGACTGTGCTGAGTACTTCACAGGAATTAGCTCACTTTAAATTCTTCAACACTTCCATCAGGTAGGTGTTCTAATGGCCATTTTACAAATGATAGAACTGAGGTGTCAGGAGATTAAAGAACTTGTCCAAACCACACGACCAGAATGTGACAGAGCTGTGAATTAACTCCAGCTTTTCCTGATTGAAAAACCCATGCTGTAAACCAGTGGCTCTGTGCTTCAGAACCACCTGGAGGGTTGTGAAAGTACCTGGACACCCCTGTCGCGCCCCCCAAGAGTTTCTGATTCCGTAGGTCTGGACTGGGTCCAAGAATTCGCATTTCTAACAAATTCCCAGGGGCTGCTACTGACCCTGCTGGTCTGGGGACCTGTACTTTGAGAACCCCAACGCCAAAGAGGAAGTGTTTCCTATGAAATCAAGCTACTGCATTCTCTTTTTGTAATGTTTATTTGTTTACTTCTGGGAGAGAGAGAGAGAAAGTGCGTGCATGCGCGTGGGGGAGGGGCAGAGAGAGAGGGAGACAAAGAATCCCAATCCAACAGCACAGAACCGGACACGGGGCTCAATACTACAAACCATGAGATTATGACCTGAGCCAAAACCAAGAGTCAGAGGCTCAACCGACTGAGCCACCCAGGCGCCCCAAGCCATTTCTCTGTTATGACATTTCTTTTGTTTAAGAAGCTTCTTCTCTCATGTTCCTCCCTGAATTTGGGGAATTGTTGTTTGTTTGTCTGTCTGTTTGTTTGTTTTTTAAGAGCTTTTCTGTCCCTCTAGCTTAATGATTTGTGATACCAGAGACAGTCTAAGTACCACGCTGGTGTGAGAAGTATATAAGAGCCTCTGCCTACAGCAGAGTGGGGTCGAGGGAGAGTCATCCAGGAGGAGAGGTCAACTAATGATAATACTTCTAACCAGAGAAAAAGCAATCCACCAACAGGACAGAGGAAAGACCTAAGCCAGTGAGACAACAGTTCAAAGAGGCAATTACATGATTCACAAAGGGGAGGAAGGAGAGTCATAGATGAAGGGAAAAGAGGAAATCAAGAGAGGTTATTTTTTCCAACCTTGTTCCTACACTAAGAACCAATTACAAATTAAGATTAAATAAAGAACACAAAGAGGCAAAAAAATTTTTTCTTAACCTTCTCTTATTTCCACTAAGGAGCAGCGAGCCAGTAAGCCCCAAAGATCCAATAGCCAGAAAAGTGAAACTTGAGGTAAAGGAAATGGTGGGAGCAGAGAGGCAGTGAGACTTGTGTATGATCCCCCAGTGATGCAGTCAATCAGTAGGCATATACTCACCCACTGATGGGCTCCATACATTTATTGAATCCCTACGCTAGACACTGGGAAACACAGAGAGTGCTTATCCCTAAGGAGCTTATAGTCAAGGTTAAACGTAAGCATCTGAGAAGGATTAATGAAGAATACCAGGACCAATGAGTGGTAGATACATAGGGTCCCGGGGTAATCATGGTGGTTGGAGTGGTCAGTGATCTTGTAGGTAGGTGTTGTGATCTTATTTTAGAGATATGCAAACGGAAGCACAGAAAACGTTAAATAACCTACCCAAGAATTTAAAACCAGATGTCCTAATTCAAAGTCCAAGGTTTTCCCAAAACGTATCTAATCATTGCCAATACATGAGCGCTTACTACAATAGCTCCCCAGGCTCCTCAGAAGATTCTGACTCAGTGGCTGGTGGGCGTCAGGAATCTGTACATGTGACATGCGTCTGTGGTGATTCTGAGAATCATTCCAGGGGTCTTTAGACCTGGCTGCCCATTAGAATCACTTTGGAATTGTTCAAAAACTCCAGATGGCCACACGAAACAAATCAATGGAAGAAGGTAAGAGAGAAATCCCTGGACATCAATATTTTTAAATTCTCCAGATTATTCCAATGGGCATCCAAAGCTGAGAACCACTGGGCTCAGCTCCACCATGCTGACAATAATACCGAGTGGGTTTGCACAGCCTCCTCTGACCACCTCACCATTCCTTGCCTTACTTCCCTTTGAAAAGCAGTTTCGGGGCACCTGGGTGGCTCAGTTGGCTAAGCGTCTGACTCTTGATTTTGGCTCAGGTTATGATCTTACGGTTTGTGAGACAGCGCCCCACATCGGGGTCTACACGGACAGTGTAGAACCTGCTTGGGATTCTCTCTCTCCCCCTCTCTCCCTCTGCCCCTCCCTGGCTCTCTCTCATGCTCTCTCTCTCAAATAAATAAACTTTAAAAAAAAAAGGAAAGCAGTTTCTACTGCAGGCCAGGAAAAAACAGAGATGTTTAAGAGAAGAGAGGAATAGTAGGGAAGATCAAGAAACCATTTGTGACAAATGATTAGTGAAAAGAAAATAAGAACTGTCCCAGATGGTAGGAAAGAAAAAGGTGAAGAGAAAGGTTTGAGATTCATCACTCAATCAATCTGGTAACTCTAAGCAAAGGTTAAATAACGCTGCTGCTCAGTAGCATTTTGCTCTCACATAAAGATCATGCTCTTTTCTATGGAAGTTAACGCAATTTTTACATAGTAATGTATTTATCCTTCCTGGTGACAAGGGTTGAGGGTCAAGAAATTTCTGTCTAGGTAACTTTGTCATTCTTATTTTACAAGTGGGAGCACTGGGGCATGCTGGGAGAATGAAGTCACTTTAGACCTCAGGGTTGAGGTTGGTGACCCACCTAGTGTTAAGTCCTCAGACCGGGTTCCCAGGCTCTGTTGCCACAGACATGCGGTAAGGCATGCGTGTTTTCTTTCTAATATGCTCTTCTAAAATCTCGTGCTGTATTCATTGCTCCATAGACAACTATGATCCAGCATTTAGAAGAACAGGACCACGGTAATACCTTCATACCATCCTTCATCCCTGGACCTCAACAGAGGGTCTAGAATCATTGGAGCAAAGTAATTCTGAAGGAAAATTGCATTATACTTTTATAGTCACAGAGACGACCCTTGTTTACATGGCACATGCCTATTGGATCTGTTTCCAAAGGGATGAGAACAAAGAAGAATTTAAGTGCAGAATAAATATATATAAATAATATATTTCCATACAATTCCGGGGGGCAGCTGGATAATGTTTTTAAACCGCTGACTGTGATTTAGCAAATGCTGCATTCTTTTGTGAATAAGTGCTATCAAAAGAAAAAGCCAATATCCTCCCTCCTGCCTTCCTTGCCTGGGCAGCCCTTCACCCTTACTTAATGAAATGGAACAGTTGATGCCTTTAACTCCCTCTTTCATTTAATCTCATTAATGCAGTCTGTTGGGATTCTAGTTGTGGAGTAACACTGGGGCAGCCGTCAGACCTCCAGGGAAAAGTGCAATATTTCTCAGTTAGACTTTTAATTGCTAACGTCAAAATGTGTGAGAACGAGCTCAAAACTAAAGCTGACGCCACTGGTGAGTTTTCCGTTTTCTTCTCTCTTCTGACGCTTAGCTGTATGAACTATCCTTCAGGTAAAACAGTAAGCGTTTGTAAGCTCTCAGCAAAATAAATTGAGGTCTAGGTGTGGGAACAATAAAATATTTTCTGACTTGCAAATGTATATAATAAATAAGCCACTCAGGCTTTATTTTACACTGGAGAACATATTTGTAAGTATCATCATACCCTGTAGTGAATTACCAAATGCATGAGTTTTGAGAATGAATTCAGATAGTCACCAGCCACCTTACACGAGCTTGAGGTTAACTCTATGAACATCCTTGTCACAATTTTGTAGCTCTGATTTTAGTCATTGGCATTATCATTATTATGATCATTTCACTTTTCTGACTTGTTAAATATTCAGTTCATAAATATATTATACCACACAGTTCCTCCTATGTAAAAGATCTAGTTTCAAAAAAGAAAGAAACAAAGAAAGAAAGAAAGAAACAAAGAAAGAAAGAAAGAACGAAAGAAAGAAAAGAAAAAAGAAAAGAGAAAAGAAAAGAAAAGAAAAGAAAAAATCTATTTGGTTGAATGATTATTAACAATCAGATGAATCCTATTTGAGTTTTTCCGCTAAATTTTTTACAAATTAGTACCTAGTTCCCTAAACGCACATTATCTCATAACATAGAAAGGTTTTGAGCCTTTGTTCTAAAAATATTTCAGGGCAATATGACGTATGATTTTTTGCCATTTTTTGGCTAGTACTAAATAGCAATGAACAACAGTTGAAAATATTAAAATGTAAATTAACATAATTGTTAGGTTCAAATAATACAAAACTAACGATTATTCAAAAAAAGTTACTAATCAAACTAAAACTCCCCCAAATGTTTATAAACTCGGAATTACATCTTTGCACAATGCTTCGAGCCTCCCGTTGCTTGTAATTTTAGACAAGAATGGATATTATTTCCATGCAATTATTCGCTGATTTCACAAAGTATGTATTTGACGACTGTATCAGTGAAATAAGCCATTAACAGCAGATTGCAGTTGTGACATCAATGGAGTCTTTAAACAACTATTTATCCTCACTACTGACAGATTTACTCAGGTTATTGTTGCTATTGTTGTTTAGAAATTAATAACACTGGACATATTAACGTCTATGCACTTAATCCTCTTTGGGTCTGAATTACAGTTAGCAGAGGCTGACAGGTAAACATAAATGTTCCTTTCTCTCCTGATTTGGCGGGGTGGAAGGAAAAACAGGAATTTTCCCTCTGTTATAAAATTACAGAAAACAGGTTTTGATTTTAAGAGCATGTGCACACACACACAACTCATTTTTTTTAAACGAATTATATGAGTCAATGTGTGTTTACGTATTGCAAAGAGAAACAAATATTTTACTTTCCTTTTAAATTTTAGTGCAATCAAAAGGAATATCCTAAATTGAAACCGCAGCTCTTGTAAAGTCACTGTCGTAGAATACTTAGTACTGTGCTTACCAGTTTCTGATTTTCACTAGTCTTTTTCCTCCGTTATTTCCCCCCAAAATAAGTATCTCCGAAGTAACTCAAACCTCTAAAGAAATGACAAAAAAAAAAAAAAAAAACACTTTACTTTTTCCTACCGATTCAGTCCACGGGTAGCCTCAAAGGGCCTTTGGTAGAAACTAATGTATAGGAAACACAGCCACAAACATCTCCATCCAAATGTTACCATACACTGTCAAACAATGATTATGCATTTTCGGCTTGTAGCAAAAAAAAGAAACTTGGTAAAGTGTGTTTTGAAAATGACGATATTTGTTCTTAGTACTTGGTTACCGTTGGTCCTACAATTCTTTCCCCAGCTTACATAAACACTGAGTAAAGCTGGGACGGATTACGTGCAGCATGCTGGATCTGATGAGCTCAAAAATAAGATAGCTTGGGTCCTATAATGTTTAGGATTATGCTGGTAATCTCTTTAGGGAAAGTGTGCAATATCAGCAGAACAGACACTTTGGTCTTCGAGGGAGCTGTGCACTCATAATTCTCCATTTGTTGAGTGGCTAAGCCTTTGCCTACATTGATACGGTACCTTTGTGATATTTCGCACAGGGTGAAATTACAAGACAGAGCATTGAGGGTGACATCCTGAGTTATCATTTGACCCCTGAAATAATTTCTGGTGCTGCGTGAAGGTGAGAACACCTTCCTTTAAAATCTACGTGCCTCATTTTTCGAAAAAGGCCATTTATGTAAGGATGAACTAAACCTATACATGCCTTTGCTAGAACATGAAGTGATATTATAATGTAATTCTCAATGCAGAAACCTGCCATATGTTTTGCTCCTGTAGCATTATCTGCTTTAAAAATAAAATCAGGGGCGCCTGGGTAGCTCAGTCGGTTAAGCATCTGACTCTTGGTTTGGGCTCAGGTCATGATCTCACAGTTCGTGGGTTCGAGCCCTGCGTTGGACCCTGCACTGACAGTGTGGAACCTGCTCAGGATTCTCTCTCTCTCCCTTTCTCTCCCTCTCTCTCTCTCTCCCACTCTCTGCCCCTCCCCCACTTGCGTGTGCGCTTTCTCTCTCTCTTTCTCAAAATAAATAAATAAACTTTAAAAATAAAATGGAAGCTCTTGCAGATGATCCAAAACATGAGTGCCTAAAATCTGAGGTGTTTTTTTTATGTATACAAATACTTTTATTTTGTTTTTAGATGTATATATAGCAGTATACATTTGAGTAAGAGGCTGCTCAAGTCTAGTAGGAGAAAGGTTACAAAAGATACATAAAAAATAGTCATATCAAAAGCATGAGGATCCTTACATCCTTCTTAAAGAACAAGCACATTCTATACAAATGGAAGGGTCGTGACAAAGAATTTTAAAGTTCAAGAGCCTGTCATGGTAATGAGGTGCCAATAATGGACAAGAGGAGTCTTGCAGGCTTCTCTCTGACCAGTGCTCACTGAAGCCTCATTCGTTTTTCCGGGGGGCCTTTCGTGCTCGCTGTCTGTTGGACGTTCTTCGTGGTCTCCTTTTCCTCAGATTTAATAGTCTCTGGTATAGGTTCTGCCTCTTTCTTTGTCTGACCCACTGGGACAGGCTTTTCTCCAGGCTTTTGCTACCCAAATTTGGGTGGAAATTTCTGCCTGAGGTCCAGGAGCAAAGCATCCACACGTTGTCTCTGAAAAATAGAGCTTGGTTCTTCTTTCCTTTTGGCTTTAGGTTTGACTTTATCTTGCTCTTCACGATCTTTGAAGTGCCACCAATAACCTGGGAAGGATAGTATCGACAGTATGACATAGCTTCATCAAAAGCTGATTGAATGCCATGCACTGTAGAAAGCACCCTAGAGTTTATAACTGACCCCAGGTCTGGTGCCTGGTAGATCACTCCAGCAATGATACAGTAATCAGCCAGTGGGATAACTTGGGTAGAAGACTGCTGCTGTTGCTTCCAAATGATAAAAAAGAATGGGCTCTTGAGCGTGCAGAAGGATGTATTCCACTCCCATTTGATTTAATGTAAGCCTCTGCATTTTGACCACTTCATTGTTACATGTCCTGTCGTAGAAAGGATTACTTCTTTCTGAAATGTAATCCGGGACATATCCACCGTTCAAAATGGGGATCCAGGAACAGTCAACCCAAGAGATTCCCAGCAGCTTATCTTGGATATCCACGGCTGCCATAATTCCAAAAGCGCTCGCCTAAAATCTGAGTTCTTATAGTACAGTCACCGATGCCATTATACGTCCAAAGTGTCCTCCCATAAGTGAAGACTCCCTAATGTCCTGTTGGAGTGTCTCTTCATACAAATTTTTCCCTAAACCACCCCTCTGATGGCAAAGAAAGTCTTTGAAGTAACTGTTCCTTTTCCATTTCATTCTGTCTCTCTCTCCTCTGTCTCTCTGACACGTAAAACAGATGTAAATATCTCATCTACGTTCTAAAGCTTGCTTATATAATCATTTTCTGCATCAGTGGCTGAGAGAATATGAAAAAAACAGATATGCTTATAAATATGAAAGGGTGGCAAATAATACCACTGTTTAGTTTTTGGTCATCCAAGCAAATTATAGGACATTATGAGCCAGTTAAATAACACTATTACATTAGGGGGAAAAAGGTTAGTATGGTGCTAACATTCTGATAATATGTAGACATTGTCTTCATATGGGACAGTAATCCACCCAAATATCTTATGAGAGGATGGCATGCCATTTTTATTTTACAAGGTTTCCCTTTTCCAGAGCAAAGGCATTGATACTGGATTCTGATCACTGCATTTTACAATATAACTTAGTTCTTTTCCCCGTGGTCCTGCCTTGTCTCTTTTTTTTAAACATATTTCAAGAGATTTAGTCTTTCTTTTCCACCAAGCAGAGAGAGACAGATTTTTCTTGGTTTTGAACTCTCTGAACAGGTGCTGAGAACTTCAGGAATGGTCTCTACGCTTCTACCAATGAAGAAGATGAGAAGTAGTATTGTGTGCTTTCCATCCCGAACTTGAGTCACTTGGGATTTTCTTGGTGTGTGTGTGTGTGTGTGTGTGTGTGTGTGTGTGTTTAGTGTTCCTGTTCCAACCTTTGAATTTTCAGATATATAATTTAATGTCTTTATTTTCATATTTATCACCTATGTCCCAGCTAACTGGCCTTTCCAAGTATTCTTGAAAAGAAAGTATACATGGGGCACCTGAGTGGCTCAGTCGGTTAAGCGTCCAACTTCACCTCAGGTTATGATCTCGCGGTTTGTGGGTTCGAGGCCCACGTCAGGCTCTGTGCTGACAGCTCAGAGCCTGGACCCTGTTTCACATTCTGTGTCTCCCTCTCTCTGCCCCTCCCCTGCTCATGCTCTGTCTCTCTGTTTCAAAAATAAATAAAACATTAAGAAAGTAGTATATAAACCACCTCTTAGAGCACAGTGAACAGTAGTACTCCATTGAGCCATATAAAATTGCCAGTGCTGAGTGTTTCCTTGCATAAAAAAGTGACAATTTCCTGTAGTTCAGCCTGTTGTCTGTGACTACGAATGGAAAGCATAGTCGTATGATAATTCTGAAAGCATTCTGCCACTGTTTACTGTCATTTAACCCCAGTAACGAGGCCCCCCCAAATAAGTTTACATCCCTCATCTGGAATTTTATTCTCATCATTGAATTTTCCTCTTTCAATCTTTAGTCACCAATTTTAGGGGTGCCATTTTCCTCCATAATTACCACTTGAAGTCCTGCTTGCCGTCTAAGAGGTGGCTCAAAAACCACCTCATCCACAAACCTTCCAGGCTCCCCCCAGTTAAAATCAACATCTTGAAGATGGAAGTTTGAATGTGCATGTGTTTGTGGCCTGAAACAAATAAATATTTGCTGGAACAATTGTTTTAAAGTATCCCTTACTTGTGTTGGTTGGGCTGTCTCACATGATCCTCACTACCTCGAAAAAAGAAGTGCTTTTGTGGAATTATTTTAAATAACTAATAGAATGTTGAATGTATTTCTAGATTTACAGAATAATTGAGTACAGTTCCATATATCTACTCACCCCCCCACACACACACACATACAATTGTCCTCTATTATTAATACCTTGCATGAGTGTGATATATTTGTTACAAATGAGGAGCCAATCCTGATACATTATTAACTATAGTCCGTAATTTAAGGTTCACTCTTTGTGTTGTGTCTTTCTATGGGTCTCAGCAAATAGATAGACATGTGTCCATCTTCATATCATACAGAACAATTTCACACCCCCAACAATTCTCTCTGCCTCACCTACTTATGGTCCTCTCCATCCCCCAAATGACTTTTGTTTTACTGTCTCTATTTTGTCTTCTCCAAAATGTCATAGACTTGGAATTATATAGTGCATAACCTGTCCAGACTGCCTTCTTCACTTACCAGTATGCGTATATGGTTCTGCCATGATTTTTCATGGTTTGATAGGTCACCTTTTTTTTTTTTTTTAAATCACTGAATAATACTCCTTGTCTGCATGCCCCCAGTTGGTTTATCCACTCACATGTGAAAGGACATCTTGTTTGGGGGGTGCCTGGGTGGCTCAGGCATTTAAGTGTCTGACTCTTGATTTCGGCTTGGGCCATGATCTGATGGTTCGTGGGATCGAGCCCCACGTCGGGCTCTATGCTGACAGTGCTGGTGCCTGCTGGGGATTCTCTCTCTCTCCCCCTCTCTCCGGCCCTCCCCTACTTGCACTCTCTCTCTCTCTCTCTCCCTCTCTAAATAAATAAACACTTAAAAAATGTTTAAAAAGGATATCTTGTTTGTGGGGCAAGTATGAATAAAGTTGCCACCAACATTAATGCGCAGGTTTTTGTGTGGACAGTTTTCAATTCAGTTGCTGGGTCTTAGGGTAAGACGATGTAGTTTTATAAGAAACTGCCAAACTGCCTTCCAAAGTGGCTGTCCCATTTTGCCTTCCCACCAGCAACAAATAAGCTCTCCTTTTGCTCTGCATCCTTGCCAGCATTTGGTGGTGTCAGTTTTTTAGATTTCGTCATTCTGATAAGCATGTGGTTACATCACATTGTTGTTTTATTTTCTAATTCCCTAAAGACATAGGATGTTGAGCATCTCATACGCTTATTTGCCATCCATATACCTTCTTTGCTGAGGTGTATGGTTCTGGTCTTCGGCCCATTTTTTTTGAATTTGGAGAACTCTTTGAATATTTTGAATAAAAGCCCTCCATCAGATACATGTGCTACAATATTTTCTGTCTGTCTGTGATTTGTCTGTTCATACTCTTCATGTAATTTGATTTTTAACATAGAAAAGCTGTCTTTTTTTCATCTTCCAGAAACTGGGGTTTTTGCTCTTTTTGAGTTTTTATCAAGGGAATGAAGCCTGCCCGAGCCACTCTGAGTCACCTGTGCGATCCTGTGTGTAGAGTTCGCCATTCTTGTTCTCCTTCAGTGAAGGTGGTGTTTCACAAACATGAGCTTCCTGTTGAAGATTTCAGCTGTAAGGGAGACTAGAGAAAGGGGCTCAGAAACACACGAAGGAACTACAGAGAGACAGGGTTTTCCATGAAGCAAAATAATGGCTGTTTTCTTCTTTCTGTGACTGAAAACATTAACTAGCAAGAATACATGTCTTCTTTTTTCAATACGAAGTTCTCCTCACATGGAGTTGTGGTTTGGGGACAGACAACCCTGAGACTTAAATTGTAGATTATCTTCCCCTTTCTTTCTCCCAGAACTTCTCAGACTTCGCTGTGCATACGAATCACAGAGATAATGTTATAATGCAGATTCTGATTATACTGGCCTAAGGTATAAGCAAATGGCTGAATTTCTAGCAAGTGCCCAGGTGATGCTGTGCTGCTGGTCAGGGACCACGCTTTGAGTACTATGGCTCAGGACAGCGTGATGATAGATGGGAGGAATATGATGAGTGGCCATCATGACCCCTGAGCTCCGTGTTACCTAATCTGCGTCCACGAGATGGGGCAGCTTTTCAAATGTATCATTTCCAGAATTACCACGGAGAGCTGAAATTAGTTCATTTCTGTTTCAAATATTGTTTTACCTCCTTACCGCCACCAAAAGAAGTAAAAAAAAAAATTTGTGCAATTACAATTTTTAAGTAGAGAAACTACCTTTGAAAGTCTTCTCAGGGGAGATTTTTTTCTGCCAGAGTGTCTAGAGAGTCAGCTAATGGGTCAGACCCCAAGAGCAAGTCCACAGAAGAGGGAGGACGTACTACCACACAGTGTTAACAGCATGAAGATGATGTAGACGCCATTCACAATCGTGAAATCTGTAAAGGAAACTGGGTACACTGGGTGTTAATGACAGTAATGCAAGATGTTTCTGGCTTTTCTTTCTTCTGCCTTGTCAGTTAATGACCAGAGCTTTTTGTAACTAACCCTTCAAGTGTCCTCCTGCCTTTTGAACAAAAGAGAAATACCTAACAGACAATAGCAGGAACTGCTTTTCCGGAATCCTGTATAGTTTCTAATTTTCCTTAATGCTGGAGAAATTAAAAATGCCATTAGTTCTCAGAATAGCTACAACCATAATTACCTGGACATCACAGAACAGTTCTTCTCAAACTTCAATGCTGTCTGTCCTAGGAAGCTTGTTAAAAAAGCAAATTGTGATTCAAATCGGTCTTAGGTAAATCTTGATTCTTTGCATTTCTAACATGCCCCCAGATCATGCCAATGCCATACCGTGAGTGGTCACAGAAGACATTACTGCTTTCATCCTGAATGATGTCAGGTTCTACACACACATTATCTTGTTATAATTAAAACTTTGATAGGACAAGATGTATTTAATGGGAATTAATTCATAATTTACGAGTTTAAAACCACTACGACTTTCAAGGGGGATATTTCCCTTACTATCAGTAATTGCTATTAATGATAATACTAATTGCTGCTACTGTCCTATGTTGGTCTCAGACTCTGTTATTTCAGTCTTCTGAAGAGTTAGCATAGGAGAACAATTCTTTGGGGCTGAAGGCTCCTATGTAAGATAAGTCAACTCCCTTCATAATATTCCTATAAATCATGCCTTTGAAAAAAATCATTTTTTGCCATTCTCATCTGAGAGTAATTTTTTTTCTTACCCTCGTTTCCAATGACATGTAGTACAGGGATATAATAATAGAAAAATAAATGTTATCTATAGGTCGCTCAGAAGCTGTCTATCAACTGACGGGAAGTGAAGACTCACACAGACCACCACCCAGAATATTACAGAGGAGAGAGAGGAGAGGTTAAGATGAAAGGGAGATCCCAAATGCTGATAGAGGAATTGGAGGATTCTAGTAAGAATTCGAGTGCACTGAATCGCAACCACTCTATGTGGCATTTAAGCAGGAAGCTGGGACTGAGATGCCACGCGCCCGGAAGAGACGTACGTGAACACATACCTGATCCAATGTCAGGAATCTCTTAGATTCACCACCTAGCATGACATCGAAGCTCAAAGACGCTTACTTCTTTTCCTAAGGGTCTCCTTTTCCCACACTTCCATTCCGCCTCAGTCTTGGGGCTCTTTTCTGATCAGTCAAAACTTAGAGTGGAGCCAGATCTTAGACACACTTGCTTCATCCTCTAGGTTTGCTCTTAGGTGACAGCAGAAGATCGTATGCCTCATAAAGGCAGAGAGTTATCCATCTGCTTGTGAAAGGAGGGAGAAACTGCAATCAGGGGTTTTAACCTGGACTTCCCACAAATGGTAGACAGTACAACTTGGGCTGCTGATACCAGGTGCAGAGGCAATTTTCACCAAAAGAGTCATCCTTATTGGAAGTTTTGTATGTGCAAATTGTGTTTCTTTCAGACACTGAGAGTTTTTCCTGCACTGCCCACTTTTAGCAGAACTGTAAAATTCTGGGAAACAGGAACTGAGGAGCAAACCCAGTATCCAGGAATGGAAGTTATTGTGCACGGAATAGATGCTTCTTATTTCCCTTAAGGAAAAAAAAAAAAAAAAGCAGAAAACAAGATGCTACAAGTATAGCCCAAACCAAAGGTCGGGACACAGAGAGAGAATTATTGGTCATTTCCTCGTATTTTCTTTTTAATGTTTATTTATTTTTGAGAGAGAGAGAGAGAGACAGAGCGTGAGTGGGAGAGGGGCAGCGAGAGACGGAGACATGGAATCCGAAGCAGGCTTCAGGCTCTGAGCTGTCAGCACAGAGCCCAGTGTGGGGCTCAAACTCACAAACCGCGAGATCATGCCTTGTGCTGAAGTCGGACACTTAACTGACTGAGCCACCCAGTAGCCCCATCCTTTGTGTTTTCATATTACCACCTTGTCCCTGGGTCTTATTTCCTTGGCAGGTGATTTTCCTGCTGCAGAGAATTCCTAGTTCATGACTTGATTCGTTGAATCCTCAATGGGAGACTTACCATATCAGAATCACTTGGGGACCTATTCCAAAATATATACCCACCCTGATCTCAAGATTCTGATTACTACTCCTCAGCCCAAATATGGGAGATCAGTATTGTTTTTTATATATAAAAAGGAGTATGTCAAATCTCTTGGCTGTACTGAAAGAAAGAAAATCAGGATTACTGCTTTAAGGAGCTATACAACTTCTCTTTTGGTCTCTATAGAAAAAAAAAAAATTGAAATATTATCTGGACCTGGAACCTTTCCTCAAGGGACTTAAAATGCCCAGACTATAGAAGGGGCCAAGTTGAGTTATAGGAGATGAAATGGGGAAATGAGAGCCACAAGAACACATGCAATAAAAATGTTTACTTCGACCAGAAAGTGCCTGAACAGTCCACTGTGACTACCATTCCTGATGGATTCTTTTAAGAATTAAGGTATCTTGGGAACACCTGCGTCCCTTAGTTGGTCCTGTGACCAGCTCTTGATTTTGTCTCAGGTCATGATCTCACAGTTCATGGGTTCGAGCCCTGCATTGGGCTCTGGGTGGACAGCACCAGATCCTGCTTGGAATTCTCTCTCTCTCTGTCTCTCTCTGCCCCTCCCCTGTTCATTCTCTCTCTCTCTCTCCCTCTCTCTCTCAAAATATATAAGCTTAAAAAAAAAGAATTAAGGTATTTTGGTGCATCAAAGTGATGCATTTTCTGGTGAATGCATTAGCCTGGATTAGTTCATCTCACTTAACACCTGCATTCACCAGCAGGGGGTTCTGAGGGAGCAGAACAAAAAGATATGCACGTTTTGATAATCAGGAAGAACTGAACACACAGTGGCTTTGTGCAATGTTGTAAGGGTGCTAAGCCAGGAAGGGCCTTCAGGAGGTGGTGGGGGGAGAGGAGAGACCCGCCATCTTCAAAGAAGACACAAACTGTGACTAGTTTATAGTTCTTGAATAGGACCTTCCTGATAAATCATAGGGTATTAAATTAATTGTACTTCATTAAGTGTTCTAATACAAGATACAACATCAAATTAGTTTCAATATTTCATGATATTCTTTAAGAATATCATTTCCCCAAAAAACTTACATATGCTTTTATATACAAAGAGATTTCATTGGTAAATGCAATGTTAAGTATAGTCTCCACAGAGGATTACCAATAAAAGTGATACAAGGGAGCGGAAGATATAAGCAATGTAGAAAGTGAGAAAGGAGCACACCTCGAGCCATCTCTCAGGGCATGGGGGCTCCCCTACGTTTGTCGCTCAGAGAACGCTACCGTTGAATTGATCCATGAGTCATGCAAAAGGAGAAAAGTTGAACTTCCCCCGCAGTTTCCTTAGAGCACCTTCATTGTCACAGCTGGTGGGGTCCAAGCCACCAAATCCTCCCTAGATGTTCAGCCTGAAGCCATGACAAAGAGCATGCCACCGTGTCTGCATTCACTGCAACATCACCGCCCGGGAGACAGTGGCTGGAGTAATGGCTAGACATTTGGAAGGGGCAAACATCGGAGCAATTACGTCATGCATTGTCCTCATCTTTGTCTGGAATACTCCGCCTTGAAGTATTATAAAATACATAGTATGAACTATGATGTTGTAGCTCAGAAGCAGTGTATTTTAAATGAGCACAAAGGAAAAGGATTAGTGCTTTCCATTATTTACGTTTATCTTCACCTAGAGCGCCCGGGTGGCTCAGTCATTAAGCATCTGTCTTTGGCTCAGGCCACGATCTCACGGTTTGTGAGTTCGAGCCCCATATCAGGTGAGCTCAAACCCTGCTTCAAGTAAGGATGATCCCTACCTCGGGTAAAACACGAGCCCTGTTTGGGGTGAGCCGCATCTCTCTCTCTCTCTCTCTCTCTCTCTCTCTCTGCCCCTCGTGAGATTCTCTCTCTCTCTCTCTCTCTGCCCTTTGCTCACTTGCGCTCTCTCTCTCAAAAAAAACAAAAAAAAACCAGTATCTTCACCTGTAACAAACCTCATATGACCCATTCTGTCCTAATAGGTAAAGTGGCCATGGGTTTTCTGAACTGATAATCCCTCCCCACACATATCAACACACGTATGTCCTTTTAAGTGACTTCTTTCTCTTTAAAAATACTGTTAAAATGTTTATGGTTCTTCAGGATTACATGTTGAGCTAAGATAATAAATATGTATAAATATGCAGATACTCTACCGAATCATTCCTGATCCCATTTGTATTTTCCAAGTTGTATAAGATAACCTTTGTGGCTTTCAAAAACATCTTCTCACACCCTAGGGGGCAAATTACCTCTATTTTCATTTCCTTTAGAGTTAGATCATTTTATAATTAAGAACTTATTGAAGCAGATTCTCCCCACGTGTAAGTTACTCCCTGGGGAGTAATTTATGCAAAGAGCACCTCTGACTTAATATCATATAAGCTTAACAACTATACAATGGATACCTGGTATTTTTAGTCAATTTTGTAATCATTGTAAAGAATCCACTGTGTGAAAGGTTATCGCTAAAAAAAAAAAAAAAAAAAAAAAAGAAAAAAAAAGTACAAATTATGTATAGTGTCATTCATTTGTATTTTTTAAATAAGATTTTTAGTAAAGGAATAATAATGTGGCTTGTCATAATTCTCGTCCAATAGCATTAGAAATACCAGTTAGCAATGATTCTGACGCTGCTAAAAACTGACATTTTGTAGCTCTTCACTATTTGCAAGGCAGTTCTACATAAAATATCTCATTAAACCTCACAAATCTATGAAGTTTGTCAGCTAACTTTATAAACCAGGAAACAAAATAAGACTTTTATCTTACCTATGGACCCAATCATTATCAGGTTCGGGACAGGAATCCAGGAAAACAGAATAGAAATTACATCAGATCTCACATGTTTTCCCCATATCACAATCTTGAAAATCTTGAAAACAAATACTAGTTCATATAATCTGAAAGCTGAAAAAACAGAAGCAATAGAAATACTTAGTCTAATAAGTATTTTAGTTGACTTTGTCTCATCTCTTGATATTTTTATCATTGTCTCTTTAGCTGGCACTATTAGAATAATACAGAAATTTAAAATTGTATTCATGTTGTGTCTCTGTGGTAAGCAGGGAAAGGGTCACAGAACAAAATATCAGGAAAATTGGCTAATTTCTGGTTGCCATCTCCCAAATCAACTCAAAGGCATCATTAACCACTTGGATTCTGAGTTTTCTCGTATGAAAAATAGGCCATAATGCTGAATTTTTTGCTTATAAAGATGATTTGAACATACCGTGAAATATTGAATTTCAAAAAAAATTTAAGATGCTCTCCTCAAGCTAAGTATTATCTTTTTTAAAATGTAAAATAATAAGACAATGAGGGTTATGTCTTGCATTTATCTGTTTTGTATATTCAAGGGTGAGAAACTGTAGAAAAGCATCCACATGGCAGATTGATGTACAAAGCATTTTGAGGCATATTTTGCATAATTATTTTAAATTGGGAACGGGAATAGCAGATCTTCCTGGTGTGTATAATTTTAACAACACTTAGAATACTACCAGAGACATAGGAATTACTACATTCTAAATAAAGTTTATCTCGTGGATTCATCCATAACCTCAATGCTGATGCCTTAAAATCATCTTTCCAGAGGGTTCTGTACACAGGTGCTTGCACATGCACACATGCAAACTGGAAATCCTGTCCCCCACCCCCACCATGTTCCATAAAGTGGTTGCCTTACCAACAATTCCATTTGTGTCAAACCAACTGTTGAACCTCATCCTAAGGGTGAAGCTAGAAGTCATCTTTGGAGTCTTCATCAGTTTCTACCTCTGTGTCCTTTCTTTCATTTATCTTCATAGAACTGTCCTTCTATTTGCTTCTCCCTCTCCCCTTATCCTGCCACTGACGTCTTCCACACTTCCATCTCCCGACACCGGGTTCGGAATAGCCTTTTAGTCTCCTGCCTGTTTCCAGTTAGCAAAGGTACCCAAACCACCACTTTGATCCTGTCGTCACCCCGTTCCTTCCCTTGAACCCTTGTGGCCAGTGGTATCAGGTAGAAATTCCTCTGCCTAACTCCCAGGAGCTCCATAATCTCTTATCCCTCCCTCTACCCAACCATATGGCCCACGTCTCCAGTGGAGCCGAAGTGTTTGTCTCAACGATCACGAGCCACAGTCATTCCAGAAGTCCTTCATTCCATTCTGCTTGCTGAAGCAGCCTTGTCCTTTCACTTCAGCCCAACAGTCTTCGGAATCAACTCTAATGTCTTCGTCTCCACGAAATTATTTTCTTCGTATTGAAGTCATAGGAGCCACATGTTCTATCATTTTCTCCTGGTTTTTCCATGCATTAATTTTGTTTTATGAATGAAATAATCTGTGTCACTAATATATCTTGTGTCAACAACTTCTATTATTTTAGCGGACGTATGGAGTGTGCTCAATAAATATTGTCACCACTGACATACTCGAAGTAAACATCCAGCCACGTTATTTATAAAATCACGCCCTTCCATTTCAGCTTTGCTTTGTTTACTTATTTAAAATACTGTTGAAATAAGGCAGCATGATAACACTCAGTGACTTGATGTTTGAAGTGCAAAATAAGAAAACCGAAGCCACTGGTTCAAGGGATTTTTTTAGTCTAATTAATAACCAGGTCAGGTTTATTTTTTGAATGTGTTTTTTTTTTTTAATTTTTAAGTTTACTTGTCTATTTTGAGAGAAAGAGAGAGCAAGAGCATGTGCAAGTAGAGTAGGGGCAGAGAGAGAGAGAGAGAGAAGGAGAGAGACAGGATTCCAAGCAGGCTCCAGGCTCTGAGCTGTCAGTGCAGAGTCCGATGCGGGGCTCAAACTCATGAACCGTGAGATCATGACTTGAGCTTAAATCAAAAGTCGGACACTTAACTGACTGAGCCACCCAGGCGCCCCAATAACCAGGTCAGGTTTAAAAAGGAGAAAGCAGGGGCGCCTGGGTGGCTCAGTCGGCTGAGCGTGCGACTCTTGGTTTCGGCTCAGGTCATGATCTCATGGTTTGTGAGTTCGAGCCCCACATCAGGCTCTGCATGGACAGCGCAGAGCCTGCTTGGGATTCTCTTTCTCCCTCTCTCTATCTCTTCTACTCCCCCTCAGCCTCTCACTCTCTCTCTTTCTCTTTCTCTCTCTCTCAACAATAAATAAAACAAACATTTTAAAAAAATAAATAAATAAAAAGGAGAAAGCAGTGAAGTAAGAGTTTAGAAGACTTCCGGTCCCTGGTTATATTTTGTAGTTTTCGAAAAACAAAGCAAACCTTGGTAGATGGATAGATACCTTTTCACTTAGAAGAAGATTCAGGAAGCCGGGCCAATAGTGGTGGGTGAGCCCACGCCAGGGTCTTCCAACACTCAGGTCATGCCAGGGGGAGGTGGGGAGGGAGCCAGGCAAGCAAAAGGAAGAAGCTCAAAATGTCTGTTTTCCCCTTGCAGCACAAATTGAAGTGATACCATGCAAAATTTGTGGCGATAAGTCCTCCGGGATCCACTACGGAGTCATCACGTGCGAAGGCTGCAAGGTAGGGGGACTTTGACAGGACGCTGCCAACAGCATCTGTGTTTGCCCCAGGCATCCGTGTATGTCACCGTGCGCGTGGCGACATCTTTTTAAAGAGGGCCTGCTAAAGGATTCTTGTGCTTGCTGCTGACACTCGGGAATTTCTGCTTGGTGTGTGGGTGGGTGGGCTTCCCGTTCTTGGCCTTTTAGCTTTTTGTGATCGTCTAACTGGTCAACCGCGACTGGAAAATGGATTGTTATTTAAGAGCTTGAATTATTCACATTTACAGAGATATAAATCCTGCCTCCTGCTCTCTTTTAACTGTACTGCCTTCAGTAAACTCAAGGGCATTTATTACTGTATGAAACAACCAAAGGTTAAAGATGGCAAGCCAACGGCTTATGTTTCCTTATCTGCTTACAAATGAAGTTCAAGGTAACAGTTGCAATATGCATATGTTCATCCTTTATTCTCACATTCCAGAAAAGAAGAAGTAGAGTCGTGGAATGTTAGAAGGATACCAGATAATCTCTGAAGTAATTAAAAATGATCTGCCCCAACCTCCTCATTTTCAATGAGATAATGAAGTATAAACAAGATTATGTCATTTGGCCAACATCACTGATCTAGTTAGTGAAAAAGTATGGCCAAAAACACAGGATTTTTCATTCTTGGTCCAGCGTTCCCCTCCAAGGACATTGAACCAATCCTTCCAAAAACAAACTAATTCCTATGAGCAAGATGCTCTTAAAATACAAAGTTGAAAATAGCAGTTAACAGAGACTTAATCCGAAATAAGGGAAACTTGAAACTTCACAGTAAGTGTTTAAAATTCTTCCTTAGAAGGAAAAACAAGAGAGACTAAGTGTCAAGGGGGAAATAAGAAACAATTCCACACCTAATTTCAAAGGGCAACGTGTCACGGAACAAAATGCAGTGTAATCTGGGAGTGAAAAGTGATATGTTGGCGAAGTTATTGATGAAAACAATCATATTTTTGACCAAAGATGCAAGCAGGGCGGGCGCCTGAGTGGCTCAGTCGGTTAAGCGTCTGACTTCAGCTCAGGTCATGATTACAGTTTGTGAGTTTGAGCCTCACGTCGGGCTCTGTGCTGACAGCTCAGAGCCTGGAGCCTGCTTCCGATTCTGTGTCTCCCTCTCTCTCTGCCCCTGCCCCACTTGTGTTCTCTCTGTAGCTCTAATAAATAATTAAAACTTTTAAAATTTTTTTAAAAAGATGCAGGCAGAAAGAATTTATATCAGTAGACTGTGGGCACTGGCTGACTCAGTCCATAGAGCGTGCGTTGTGAGTTCAAGTCCCACATTGGTTGTAGAGATTACTTAAAACATTTTTTTAATTAAAAAAAACAAATAAGTAGCCTGAAAGAGATGTAAGACGATCACCGATTCTAAGGACTAATCTTAATCCTCACAGAGTCAAACATACATGAGACAAAACATACCATAATTCTCCAGTAGTCATGCTATGAGAACACTTGACAAGGTCTTCATAATGGTCTCAAAAAGTATGAATTCTGAAATTGAAACTCAAGCAAAGAAAAGGAAAAGAAAAAAATGAAACTAAAGTGGGAAGAGGACACAGAGAAGGGAGAATAGCGTGAATGTAACTCGCCCATCAACATCCTGACCTCAAAGGTGATTAGTGATAATCCATATTTGAACATCCTGAGATATTCCTTGTATTCCTCTGTTTGCTCTGCAGACCTATGATTAAAAACTGCATGTTATCCACCTTGATGCAAAGTTTTCAACTCATCAGAAGACACAATAAAGCAAAATTACTAATCAGCAATTTTTTACCCTCCTTAGAGTAAGCTATTACTACCTCGGGGAGGTAGGCAAATAGTTTTCTTCATAAATGCTAATAATTTCGGAATCCAAACCCTCCAGAGAAAGCATTTCCACTACTGTGTTGGTTTAGTAGGTATTTTTAAGGCCTCTGGTCTAGTTTATTAAGTACCCACCAAGTATATATATTTTTAGATCAGTGTCACAGTGGAGATCTGTGTCACTGTGAAAGCTCTATTTGGAAAAGGCCCGATTTCAAAATATGAAGGTATGTTCCTGTTAAAAAGCAAAACATTTTACACAGAAGGTTTAACTAACCTTACAAATATATTCCATAGACCAACAGCTAAAACAAGTGTGTAGGGTACGGCCATCTTTTCTATTTAAAGCAGGAAACACAATCAAAGAAATTATGCTGCTATTCTGAAGCATACTCTGAAGTTTTAGTCAAAATGACATTTTACGCGGCACTACTTTTTTTTTTTTTTATTTCATGGAAAAACCCACATTTGTAAATATGCTGTGTTTTTCTCCAACTGGAAAACTCAAGAAATTCCGTTTAGAATAAGATGTCAGTGTCAGCGCATTCGGTATCAACCTCTGAATTTTCATAATACCGTTCTGAGTCAACATGAACAACTCATTTTAAATAACATCAGTTCAGCTTGCGCACTTAATTCAAATTCCTATTCATTCAATAACATTTGAAACAGAATCTCTTTTTCGTGCCAAAAACCTCATTTGCAATAATGAGCAACAGATAAGCAAGAAATGCCTCGTAATTAATGTCAAATTGGCCTTAAATTAGGCCTGTAGCTGTGACTTTAGAAGTCTTCTCCGTCAGCTCTTTTGCTAAGTGGCACTGGAGTATCCGAAGATAAAAAACCACCAATTCTTTCTTAAAATGTAAATTCCCAAGTCATCTTTTACCAAGACTGATGGGCCAAAGTTTCTCTTTCTGACACCTTTGCTGGCACAGATCTTCCTTGACTTACATGAGGTTATGTCCCTATAAACTCACTGTGAGCTGAGCATATCTTAAGTCAAAAATGCATTTGATATACTCAACCCAGTGAACATCATAGCTTCGCCTAGCCCACCTTAAATGTGCTCAGAACACTTGCTTTAGCCTACAATTGGGCAAAATCGCCTAACACAAAGCCCCTCGTAAATAAAGCATGGAATGTCTTATGTAATTTATTGAATACTGTACTGAACATGAAAACCAGAATGGCTGTGAGCGCTATAGGTCGTTGACCCCCACAATCGCTGGGCTGACTGGAAGCTGTGGCCGCAACCCTGCCCAGCGTCACAAAAGAGCATCGTGCTGTCTCTCACTAGCCTGGGAAAAGATCCAGATTCAAAATTCGAAGTATGATTTCTACTGAATGTGTATTGCTTTCAGACCATCTGTAATGTCGAAAAATCGTAAATTGAACCATTGAAGTCAGGGACCGTTTGTATATGGAGTACGTCCTTTCAATCCCTGGCAGCTTGGATGGGATCTCTGTTTGAAAGGGCTCTGTGAATTCATTCACACTGGACAGTTGGATATCTCATCCTGCCACCACTGGTCCGAGGGGACCAAACTAGTCCTTGTTTTGAATGGCTTGGGGCTTACAACACAAAACCAGTTGGCATTTTTTTCTCTCTTGTCCCATTTCCGAGTTACCCATTTCCGAAGTTCTTCATAAGAGTGGCAGGCTCACAGGGCACCTGGGTGGCTCAGTCGGTTAAGCGTCGACTTTTGGTTTTGGCTCAGGTCATGATCTCGCAGTTTCTTGAGTTCAAGCCCTGAATCGGGCTCCGTGCTGGCAGTGCAGAGCCTGCTTGGGATTCTCTCTCTTCCTCTCTCTGCCCCTCACCCACTCACACCATCTCTGTCTTTCTCAAAATAAACAAACTTAAAAAAAAGAAAAGAGTGACAAGCTCTCTTTATAGTGACAGGCCATGTCATACGAGAGCCCAAAACTAAAGGAAAATCGATGATCTTGATCCTCTTTAAACTTTTTGGGGTGTTTTGCATTAATGTTGATTCTTAATATATTGTGTTAAAATATTACTTATCCTGATTGACAGGTTTTTTGGCAATCCTTAAATTTTGTGGCCAAGATGGGTGCCTGACTAGCCACACCCTAGTCCCAGCCCTGCTCTGTCCTCCTGCTGATAATCGAGGAAACCCAGATTTTCCTCTTTAGGGTTTTCTTTTCTTTTTTTTAAAGTTTTCTTTAATTTTTTTAATGTTTATTTATTTTTCAGAAAGAGAGAGAGAGACAGAGCATGAGAGGGGGAGGGCAGAGAGGGAGGGAGACACAGAATCTGAAGCAGTCTCCAGGCTCCGAACTGTCAACACAGAGCGTGACGTGGGGCTCGAACCCACAAACCGTGAGATCATGCCTTGAGCTAAAGTTGGATGCTTAACTGACTGAGCCACCCAGGAGCCCCCTGCCCCACCTTTAGGGTTTTCTGTAAGATAGCTAAGGCGCATAGTATCCAAAGAATTTTTTAATTAAAAAAAATTTTTTTTATTTATTTTGAGAGAGAGAGAGAAAGCAGGAGTGGGGGAGGAGCAGAGAGTGAGGAGAGAGAGAGAGAATCCCAAGCAGGCCCTTCACTGTCAGTGCAGAGCCTGATGTGGGGCTCGAACTCACAAATCACGAGATCATGACCTGAGCCGAAGTCAGACACTCAACCAACTGAGCCACCTAGCCACCCCAAAGAAAGTTTTTTAATAATTAACTCAGTTATGGATTTATTTAGAATGGTAACGTATGGTTCATGGCAGTTAACTGTACCAGAAAGAAACCTAACTTGCACGAAAACCTCCTACATCTCTATAGTCTATTTATTGCTTATTCTTATTGAACAGTTTATATACTATATTTGCTTTATTTAAAAATATGGTTAATTATAAGGCACATCACTGGTTTAAAAAAAACAACCTTGCAGATGCCTTCTGGGCATATTTAAAGTTTTTCAAATGGGTAAAATGCTTCTTAGAAACCGGGAAGATACTGGCACATGCTGAACCCACCCTCCTCAGTACGGCTCTTGTGACCAATGTCCCCCACAGCACTTGACATAAGCCTGTGTTATTTTCCCCCTCAAGTTTTGTCATATTTGGCTTAGCAGTGACACTGTCCTCTGCCATTCCTTTGATGCCCGGAACTCTGTCCTGTTTTTCTTTGCAAAGAACACAGCGCACAAATGTCTTTAGTAAACACTGATTAAATGAATGAATGAAAGATGCCTTCCTATCTCTGTAGATGGTACATATTTTCCCCCAGGCAAATCATCTGTAAGGTATCCAAGGAGAAGTATCAAAAAAAAAGTTGTTGTTTTTTTATTAAACTCCATTACATTCACGGTAGAAAATATAGCAAACGTGTATGTTAATTGTCTCAAACGTGTATGTTAATTATCTCCGTTTTCCTTCTTATAAATAATATCTCCCTCCCATTCTCTTTTCTTCTAGGGATTCTTCAGGAGGAGCCAGCAAAACAATGCCTCTTACTCCTGCCCAAGGCAGAGAAACTGTTTAATCGACAGAACCAACAGAAACCGTTGCCAACACTGCCGACTGCAGAAGTGTCTTGCCCTCGGGATGTCGAGAGATGGTAAGACATGCCTTCCAGGTTCTTAAAGGTTTTCACGTGGGGCGCTTGGGTGGCTCCGTTGGTTAAGCATCTGACCTCAGCTCAGGTTTTGGTCTTGTGGTTCATGAATTCAAGCTGTGCTGACAGCTCAGAGCCTGGAGCCTGCTTCAGATTCTGTGTCTCCCTCTCTCTTTGCCCCTCCCTTTCTGACATATTCTTCCCCCACCGCACCCCCCCTCTCTCAAAAATAAATAAACATTGGTAAAAAAATTAAAGGCTTTCACATGGATGCTTTGCTGGAGTCTATTTAAGCCATTGGAAGGATTTTAGACAAAGGGAATTGGGGATAAAAAGAAAAGAAAACGTGCTGGCAGAACTTCTAAAAACTGCGCATTGCCCCATAAAATAGGAATACAGGAAAGACTTTGCTGGAGCTCGTGGAGCAAGCTGTACTAATAAGGTTGGGTGAAAGCCACATTGGCCAAGGTTCAAAAGTTTGCATGTGCATGAGTGGTTCCTAGGATGTGAGATTTTTCAGAGCTAAAACCAGGGAACATGCGAGGCAAACCAGGACTATTTTGTCACTGGGTGAGTCTGACTAGTACATGAGTTGCTTGGTGTGTGGAGATATTAAGCAGCAGAACCTACTTCCATAGGAAGCCCAGAAGCCCTACTATTATTGGCCATGGACTTTCTAAAGCATCATGAAAATTTCAAAAGCTATAGCATAAGTCCAAGCCTTAAAAGGGCTGTGTAACTGGTGTCCTTCTCAGAATATGACCCAAATGGGTGAGCTGGGCCCCCCACTGATTTTCTTAGATTAATTGAAGAGACAAACACACACAAAGAATTTTATCTAGTGTTGCTTCCATTTTTAAGCACTCATCTAAACTCATTATCTCCCACCTTACCCCCACCCTCCCACCCCTAACACTGGCTACAGCACTCCTGTATCAGATTGTGAGCCACCCTGAGTCCTGAGGGCACTTCTGTCTTGTTCTCACTGTATCCTCAGGATCTGGTTAAAGGCAGGCACCTAAATGTTTGTTGAATGAACCATGGAATTCTCTTTTACCTAGAGCCTGAGACAGACAGTTCCCCTGGTACTTATTCTCTTTATGTGATTCATTGTAGATTCTCTACTCCTGGTCACATTCTTGTAATGAAGTTCAAGGTAGTGTGGAAAGAAGGAAGGAAGGAAGGAAGGAAGGAAGGAAGGAAGGAAGATAGGAAGAAAGGAGGGAGGGACAGAGAGATGGACGGAGACAGGGAGACTTCCAGATCTTAAAGAAATAGGGATAGTTGGCATACACCATCTCTTGGTATATAGGGAGTTTTATGAGTTATTAAATTAAATGTGAGCCTTTTACTCATTTGGATAGAATCCGTTCTGCGTAAGTCTTGATATCTAAACCTAAAAACTGCTTACTTCTTAGCTTGCATTCTCCAAATACTTATATCATAAAAGTTTACCTTTTTTCTACTTCCCATCCCACCTAAACTTGTATTGCATCAAAGTATACCTATGAGGCAAATTGGATCCAGAAAATAAAAAGAATTTGACCTTGAGCCCTTCAGTGTAGAGGTAGCTTCTAAAACTACAGAGACATGTTTCCAAGCTTTTCTATTAACTACCTGACTTTGTGTTTCTTTGCTTTTCTAGACTTGCTAGCCATGTAAATATACTCCTAGGGTGTGTACTTTCACATAACTAAAGTGAAGAAAGTGGAAGGTAGGGATTTAGTGGTTTTAAGCACTTATTTAGTGCAATTCTACGGGAACTTTAGTTGATGATTTTGTACTTTGTTTCTGCTATATGGAGGCAGCATATTAATTGACAGTGTATGAAAAACTCCACTAATTGTGCAAAGAGATTGAGCCATTGGTTATTTTTCTTTGTTACTTCTTCCTACAATAAAAGGAAGTGTCTCTTTTGGAAGGGCAGATCTTTGGTCTGTGCTGGTGAACAGAATCATAGACAAGAGATGGGCTTATGGTCCAATGTCTACAAAATCTAGGAGATTGTTTGAATACCATGGCAAAAAAAAAAAAAAAAAAAAAAAGTGTGTTGGGAGGGAGGGTCATTTAATGGACAGAGCCACGATCTTTTCTCAAGGGGGAAGAAATGTAGTGTAGCATATAAACTTGCGAGTAAAAGCAATACAGTGTCTGAAGATACCGGAGATTCAGGATAGTGATTCATCTTGGTTTTAGATCCAGAGACCATTCTGAGGATGCCAGGGACATCCTCCAAAATACCTCCTAACTGTGTCTTATGTAAAACTAATGACAAGGAGAAATGCTCCAGGGTAGGAGCGGTGGTTGGAAATGAGGATAAGAGGTTCCAGCAGAAGGAAAAAAAAAAGGATTCTTCCTAAGGGAGAACAATTCTTCCTGTTACGCAAGAGGAAGTTTCGTCTGAACCTTGATTACCAAGAGTATTTCCTTTATACCAAATAAATTCTACTAATACCAGGGTAGCTGAACAGGTTTTATCTCCTGTTGATATGTAATGTCTGGCCTGTGGTATTGATGGCTTAAAAATCCCTGAACTTATTGGTGATTACCTATTTGTAGCGAGGACCCAGCAATGAGAGCTGGTACTTCCCCTGCCATTAATTTATTATATTTACCTTCTACTGGTTGAGCAGGTATTTTCAAAGTGCTTTCACAGTAGTGCTAGTAGCCAAGTTCAGATGCCCTCATACCTGGCTTCTTTCCACATACACCTTGCCCACGTTCCTTCAGACACAAAGTGGCATCTTCATTTTGATAATCGCATTTGTTTTCTGTCAGGGATGCATGGCACCAAGATTGTTTATTTCACCTACGTGGCCACTAAAAAACCATGGATGGCTACTTGTAGATAGCTTGATATGACTTTTAAAATCACTGGACTTTCATTCTGTCCTGAATTTCCACTTTGATCATGGTTTATTAGCCATGGCACATAGATGAGTAGACAAAAAAACTCAGCAGTAACAGATTTGTTCAAATTTAGTTTGGGCAGAGAATCAAAAATCAAATCCACTTGGAATATATACGCGTGTGTTTATGTGTATGAAAAGGTGAAACCGGGATGCCTGAGTAGCTCAGTTGGTTAAGCGTCTGATTCTTGATTTCAGCTCAGGTCATGATCTCAGGGTCATGAGTTCAAGCCCCGCGTTTGGCTCCTCACTGGGCGTGAAGACTACTTAAAACAATTTTTAAAGGTGAAGACATGCATGTATTTATGTGTGAGAGCTGATAGCATGTATATGCCCATCACATATTCTCCACCATCATATTTACTTTTCTTTTTAACTGGAAGCTTCGTAAATGTTAGTTGCAGGAATCTTTAGGATAAACTGTTTCCAATCGTACTACTACAAACAAACAAATAAAAACCAGAAAAATGTTTGGTGTCCGTAGGAAGATACTGAGCCCCAAAGAGAAAACATGATACTCACATTGCAATAATTGAATAGGCATCCTCCTAATGACATGTAAGTAGCTACCTTACGAGGACAGATTTCACAAATTAGGTTTCTATTTATCCAGAACAGCATTGTCCGATATCCAGAATGGTAGCCACATGTCACTATTTAAATTTAAATTAATTAGAATTAAATACAACTTAAAATTCACTTCTTCAGTCACACTAGCTGTATTTCAAGGGCTCAATAGCCCCATGTGCCTGTGGCTACCATTTTGGAAAGCATAGATGACATTCGATCATCACAGGAAGTTCTATTGGAAAAGGAGAAGGATGTGAGAGAATATTTTGAAATTAGGAATAAGGTTGGGTAGATTGAATCTGATCTTTTCTACAAAGCTTGGAGCACTATAAAAAAAAAAAGGCACATCCTTGAAACTGAAAAAAGTTAAATTAAGACCAGTTTGCTTGGTAAGCAACAAGATATGAGCATGGTGAACTTTACAGCCAGAAGATTGTGAGATAAAATAATTTCCAAAATGACTACAGAAAGTCACAGATGATAGTTCTACAATTGGGCTCTCTTGAAACCAACAGCATATATCTAGTTGTCGTGTGTTGGTAAGCAGAAATCTTCAAAGAAGCAATGACTTTGTTTTACAGTTACTCCAAAAACTTCCATTCCACTTAGAATGCCACAATCCAAATAAAAATGAAAAGATCCCCGATACTTTGCATAAAATTGTTCTTTGCTAGTATGAGATCAGAGTGAATGATAAGAGCATATCATGAGTAAATACCACCATCACTGAATATTTATAAGGCACTTGCAATGTATACAGAATCGTGCAAGTTTCTTTGAGAGCTAGCAGTTTAACAAGAGGCTGCCTCTATACTCAAGTGAAAATCATTAACAGAATGATTCAAGTCTGAGAGGGGCAGACACTTAAAACATGTGCCATTCTGATTAATGGGTAGTGGTAAGAAGAATGCTAATCCTTGAAAATAGAACAGTAATACAGCCTTTGTTAAAAATACCCCTATGAATACAACAAATGTTTTCACAGATAGTGACAAAGGGATTCTATACACGTCAGGAAAGTTGGGTAGATTTATTTGTTCCATGTACCGTAACTGTTTTCCCCAAATATGTCATTACTTTTATGATAGGAAAGGGGCACAAAACCACTAGGACATCACTGTTTCTGACATGAATGGAAAAATCTATTCTAAAATAATATTAGAGTAATTGCCAGCAAAGTTCTTTATTTAGAATGAAGTCTGTTAGTTCCAAAATGTAGTGGAGCTTTAGGTCGTCTCTGAAAATATTTCAGTTTGCTCAGTGACCTGATAAGTCAATACCTTGGAAAAGGCATCACTATTCACCATTGGGTTTTCAGATGTTTACCAGGACAGAGGTCTTGACAGCCTACTGATTTGACATTGTTTGCTTGGATTATGAGATCTACGGTCAACAGCAGATTTCTGGGCCTAAAATTATTAAATGTAGAGTCTTAACTGGGTTCGCTCATTCATCAGCTGCCAGCTAGAGGTCAGTCTGTGCCTCTGCTGAGGGTAGATGGCCTTCTCTGCAAAGACCTTATCGTCTAGCAAGCTAGTGCAGGCACATCCTTTTTGTGGTGAGAGATTCAGTCACCTAAGAACTTTTGTAGCTTCTGTTTGTATCACATATGTCAGTATCTCACTGGCCCAAAGCAGGTCACATTGATGAGGTTTTTGGGGGGTGACAGTGGGGCTCATGGGGTCCAGAGCCGACAACCAAGAAAGAATTCTTGAAGATGTCTGTTGGTGCAAAAAAAGTGATTTTATTGAAGCATGGGGACAGGACCCGTGGGCAGGAAGAGCTGCCAAAGAACCAGGAGAGACTGGTTATATACTGTGGGGTTGGGGGAGGTAAAGTCCAGGGGAAGTTTCCAGAGAGATTTTCGTATGCTAAAGACTCACAGGGTACTGGAGGCCGAGCTGTTGTCAAGCTAAAGTTGTTTTCCCTCTAGCAAAGCATTAACATGAAGACAGTAAGGAGTTAGTTCCTGGAGAAACATTTTACTCTGCCTGCCTCAAGTATTTATCAATGCGCTGCAGGCCATAAAGAAATAGAGTTCTATCTGCCATTTCCTTCAGCCTTTATTTCCCACAATCACTCTGGAGGGGTGATGGAGACTTTTAGGTCCTTCAGGACTATGATCTCTATCATTTTTCCCCCCTTTCTTTTGTTCTTGGGCAGCCAGGAGTGCCTGAGGAACATCACACATATCCCACCTGGGGGGGGGGGGGGGGGGGCGTGTCGCCTGTCAGCTTGCCTTAAGCTCCCTCATCAACGTGCCCCTGAGGCAAGTGGTGAGGCAGGGCGCCTGCCTGGAATGAAAAGGCATTGCATATTTACACCAGGAAGGGCATAGAAATAGGTAAGAGGAATCAGGGTCATTAATGAAATCAATCTACCACAAGTATATTTCACCTAACTATAGAGTGCATGGAAATCTAAAGCAAGGTTTAAATGGAAAGGGTTTTAAAAGGAGGCACTGCATTTATGTCTCCATGATAGAAGAGCCTCCTCTTCTCAGTCTTTGCTCTCTAATAGATTTTAAACAAACAAATGCAAAAGCTCTTCTACTAAAGTAACTCAGAAAGTAATCTACTTCCACCAAAATCTTAATCTACCAATAGATAGAAATTTTGTATCATCCTCAGGAGTTCTGTAACAAATTGCTGTTCTGAACCTACCTGAATGCAAAAGACAGGTTAGCAAATAAAGAAGAATGTCGCATTCATATCTTGCTGGGGGTGGGGTGGGGGGGTGGGGGGGGGTGGGGAGTTCTTCCTGAATCAAAAGTTATCATGATTTATTTTTTTCTGATATAAAAAGTTTTTTCCCCAGAGAATTTATATTTATTTATTTATAAATTTATTTATTTAAAAATTATTATATTACATAATATATATAATATTTGTAAAGTTATAATATAAAGATACAAAGGAATGCTTTCCCTAAAATTTACTTTAGGATTTGCCCCATGGACAAACTGGAAATATCACCGCAATTAATAAGCAAATCCATGTGTCTCTGAGAAACAGAACCTAATAAAGATAGTATCTCTACCAACAAAGTTAAACACAATGATCTAAATGATTCGAGACGCTATTAAAATGACAGTAGAGGTAGAAAGGGGAGTTTGGTCTGAATTAAACAGATGAATTGTCTTCATTCAGAAAACTTACTGGATAAATCACCCCTTTGTTTTTCTATTTAGGCAGTGTCAGAATGCCTGAACATTTTTTTTTTTACTGAGGATTAAGGAAAAACAGGAAGTTTGGGCTGCTACAAATCCAGTCCTCATATCCACAATCCAGCAGGCAGGAAAGAAGAAAACAGTGAGCCCCAACACTGAGAAGTATATGCAGCATTTCTATTTACCTCCTCTTATCCAGAACTTAATCTCATAGCTGCACCTGGCGGTGAGGGAGGCTGGGAAATGTGGTCTCCATTCTGAACAGCCGATGCTCAGATAAAATTTGATAACTCTGTAGCCAACAGAAGGAGAAGACGAGCACTGATGGAACATGGCCAGCGGGGAGGGGGGTGGCTCTTCCACAGTAGGAATCTCTTCTGTGGGCCCTCTGTGCCGGAGAGTCCTTAAGCACTTCACCATGTAGTTATTTTCAGAAATCATTCTCACGAACCCGACTAACTGATTCCAGGAACTGGACCTGTTCCTACCCTCCACTTCCTTCTTTCTACATTCCCTGGGCTTCCAAATACCAACAGGTGATGAGAACACTGTCACGAAAGAAAAGAAAATAGAAACTCCGAGAGGAGCCTCCAAGTTTGCCGTAGTCCCCACCGTTAACATGAACTGCAGGACATAGTGTTTGATGATGCAGACAAGGTGGCCTCTCACTTAAAATATTCACAGCCTAAACTGGGAGTTGACAGTTTGTGAGGGAAAATGTCAATATCCGTAACAAATCAGGAGGTCAAACTCTACCAGTTAAGAAACAATGAATTCAGATCAAAGCATCCTCAGATTACTCTGTGACCTCTTACAGACTTTTCCTCCTTTTTCCTCACGATGGTTAAGGATTTTGCCAGAAGAGAAGGGCAATATAAAACTTGGGGCTGGTAGAACAAGAAAGGAGGGGTAGCTGTGGGCTTCCTTGCTGAGTATTGGACTTAACAAGATTGCTGTTTTCCAAATATTCTTTGAATTGGATCCCAAAAGCCAGCTGAAGACAAATACTTACTTAAAATTGCATTTATCACCCTCCCCCACAGCGTTGGTCTTACCCAACATGCTGTGTAGAAAATAGTGAGGGGGTGCCTGGGTGGCTCAGTCAGTTAAGCGTCCAACTTCGGCTCAGGTCACGATCTCTCAGTTTGTGAGTTCGAGCCCCACATCGGGCTCTGTGCCGACAGCTCGGAGCCTGGAGTCTGCTTCGGATTCTGTGTCTGCCTCTCTCTCTGTTCCTCCCCCGCTTGTGTTTCCCTCTCTCTCTTTCTCTCACTCAAAAATAAATAAATAAACATTTATAATAAAAAGGTGAGGCATGTCCAGAGATTTAAAAAAATGAAAATCGTGAAATAATAGGGCCCTACCCAACAATCTAGGAACCCTAATGCTTAGTAGGGTAAGCTAATATTGAATGTTGGTTGACATTTTAACAGCAGGTACCATTTGTAGTTTTTGGTTTGTGGATTCCCCCCACACACACACACACGTAAGAAAGAACCAAGGAAATATGCCTTCTAACTTCATGGCCATCAGAAATAAACTTAAGTCCTGGCATTCCTTCCTAGCTCATGGTTAGCTCTCGCTCTGCTCATACACCAGCACAACACCCCTGAACATAGCCTTTCACCAAATGTGGGGTGCGAACGCATGGGGCCTTCCGCTATGGTGCTGGGATTTTGTGCGCTGGAAGCTGAGGGGACAACCGTCCGTGACCCCCCTCGGATGGATCGGGAATGATAACCCCAAGTGCCCTCTTCTGCTTGTCTCTCCAACGCAGCTGTGAAGTTCGGGAGGATGTCCAAGAAGCAGAGGGACAGCCTGTACGCCGAGGTGCAGAAGCACCAGCAGCGGCTGCAGGAGCAGCGGCAGCAGCAGAGCGGGGAGGCGGAAGCCCTCGCCAGGGTCTACAGCGGCAGCATCAGCAACGGCCTGGGCAACCTGAGCAACGAGGCCGGCGGCGCCTACGCCAACGGACACGTCATCGACCTGCCCAAGTCCGAGGGCTATTACAGCGTGGATTCCGGCCAGCCGTCCCCTGATCAGTCAGGACTTGACATGACTGGAATCAAACAGATAAAGCAAGAACCTATCTATGACCTCACCTCCGTACCCAACTTGTTTACCTATAGCTCTTTCAACAACGGGCAGCTAGCACCCGGGATAACGATGACTGAAATCGGTAAGTGGCGGTCTCCTCCCCCACCTCGCTGTTGGCAATCGCGCTTTGAAGCTGCCATGGTCTTGTTTAGGCCGGGCATTTTCTCAGGTCTAGAGTCAATGACTTGCATTCGTGGCTTCTAAGGAAAAAAAAAAAAAAATGATAATAATAAGACTGTCTGATTTAAAAAGTGTGTTGTAATAATAAATGGCATTGTACTCCAGCCCCATAAAAGTTTATGTCAAGCAAAGGAGGAGAGAAGGAATTGAAAACGGAAAGACGCTATCCGTAAAGAACAGAACCTATCTGTTGAATTTGGGCTCAATTTGGCATAAACACGGGAATTTCAGCAAGAATTCTGAGTGATGATACTATTTAAAATAAATAATAGGGAAGGGATGTAGAACCGGTATGTGATAACCGAATGAGCAGGGCTCTGGTTCTTGCTCTAAGATAACTTGGGACAAACCGTAAGCAAATGGGACCTCAGTTGGCTTCTTTTCAAAGGCAGAGGGGTAGACCAGAAAGATGGCTAAGCCTCTTGTAAATCTGAATTCATGAATTCTACATAGGAATAGAGTCTGAATCACTGGCTGTGAAAAGAGGGTAGTCTGGAATGTCACGGAACATACGAGCAACAAATGAGTTACAGCGAACAGGGCTAGTCACAGGCATGATGGCATGATTGCTTCAGCAACCTGACCCTCCTTTGGCTGCAGTGAGCTTTGATCCCTTAAGGCGTGGTCCTCAAGAGTGCCCTGTCCCTAGGAATGCCCTCTCCCGACCTGTTACAACTTTGTTTTACCCTGTTAAGCTCAGGAGTCTATTAAATGTTTAACCAGTTGAGCTCATCAACTAACTGCCATAAAAATATTGATGGTTTAACACATGAGCCTCCTGGGTACCGAGGCTGCAGGTCTCTATCAGGCTTCATTGTGGTATTTGGGGGCTGGGGGTTGGGGAGCAAGCTCGGTCTCAGGAACCTTGGAGCAACCTCCCCCTCTCATCCTGACCTCATCCTGGCCGAGCAGAGTCCTTAAGACCCAGGCCACCTGAGTTCAAATGCTGACTCTGGCTTCTTTCAGCTGGGATGAGTTGCTGGATCCCGGCTTCCTCCTCTTTAAAAAGAGAAAAGTGTTAGTTCCTAGATCACACGGTTGTAAGTAAGAATTAAATGAGTTCATACTCGCAAAGCAGAGGGATGTTGGACACTCGGCAAGTGTTCAATTGCTCTTAGCTGTTATTATTTGGATGCCAGTCACCTTCTCTGTCTAAACTGTGAGTAGGAGCCCGGAGCCTACGAGTGTTTTAAATAAAGTTGACGTGAACACATAATGAAGCACATGCCATATGTATCCTTGGCTACTTCTGCCATCTGGGTGAGGAAGAAGTGATGTTACACAGTTATACAACCTGAAACGTTATTTCTCTCGTTCAGCAATTTAGCACGTGACCGTGACTGAAGAGGTGATTGACAAAGCCCCTGTAAAGACATTCACAACTGAGAGACACAGAAAACGGAACATCCGCTATCGCAACAAAAATTCATTATTCATTATTATTGCTCCCTTTAACCTTGTTTTTTAATGACGTCACAGGCACTTCACACACATTTAATTTTTACAAACACCTTATAAGTAAAAGTAGGATTCCCATTTTACAGATGTGGACACAGAGGCTTAGAGATGTCTCATGACCTTCCCAGGGTCCTTCGGGTCCACCAGGACAGTCTGATTCCAGAGTCCTTTTGCTTATCTGTTACCCTGTTACCCGCTCTGGGTTTAATACCCACGAACTGCACTGTCAACCAATAGGGACAGTCTTTTAAGGTGGGCTCACTCAATTTCCAAGAGACATGTTAAAAAGAAAAAGAAATAGGTTCCATTTTTTCCTTAATATCTAAGTGTCTGAGTCTGCTACTGATTTTGAACATCTGTATAAAACATAATGAGGCAAAAACTCGTCATCGTTGGGCAGCCTTCTGCCCCGTACGGAGACTTAGAAAGTCTTCCAAGAATTCAGAAAGCAGTTTCTCTGTGATTTAGAATCAGTTGGAAGTATTAGGGAAAGAGAACTACAGCCAAAGCCATCAAGTCTGGGTACCGTTCTCCAAGTAACACTTCCTCTCTGGCCCTCAGTCTATTTATTTATGAACTGATGCATTTGGACTACATGGTTTCAAAACGCCTCCAGATTTTCTACAAACTTCGATGCTCAGAAAAAAGCTAGCATATATTTTTCCTAAGTAGTTCTCGATGCCACTAGTCTTTAGAGTTCTCTGGATATGCTGTAAAGTTTGGAGGTTTCTTCCATCAGACTCTCAGGCATGGAATTAGATTGTCGTGGCTGGTCTCAAATTTAGCAGGCTCCTAAGCCAAAGTGTTCACTTGGTTCTCGTTTCGTTAACACAACAACGCCATCTAGTGGACATAAACTCCTGCCATGGGTATCAAAAGTAGGTACCTTTGACAAGCGGCAGTAATGGGATATACTGTTCTTTCCTGCACCATCCAGAAAACTGCCACTCATTTCACGAAAACATTAAGTCCGCAACAGCATCGCTGGGCAGAAAGGCATCAGTAGTGTGGGGTGGTGGTATGATTCTAGGGCTGAATTTTGCCTGAGTTCAAAACCGGGTGTGCCCTTTCCCGTGAGCAAGTTACCTAATGGCCTCTTTGAGTCTCAGTTGTAAACCTGGAACAATAGTAGTCCCACCAGTGTGTGTTGATGAAGTGAGTTAATATTCCTAAGTTCTTAGGACAGTACCAATCAAGCATTCGCCTTATTATAATAGAAATGGTATTGCAATTTTATTCATCTCACGATAATTAATAACATTACCAGCTGTTACAGACAATATAATTACCTTTTATTGAGCACCTACATTGTGCTGAGCAACGTCCTATATTTAATTTTCATAACAATTGTATTATGCCTATTATGGAAGTATGTTTATGTCCATTTTACAGATGGAAAAAAAGGCTCAGAAGTTACAAAACTTTAAAGAAAAAAGCATAATAAACATACGAGCTCAGGTCTGAGTAACATCAAATGCGATTCTTTGGACCATCATATTATATGTCCTCCCACCAGACAAAGGGAGCCCCTCGCAAGTTAGTTGGCATTCCCATAGCAAAACATGCTTGGTGTTTGTTGCCTGCCTCTTGCTCTTCTAGGTGCTGCAAAGGAGCTCTCAGAGTGGGAAAGCTGACCTTCTGACCTGACTTGATTTTTTTTATGTTGATTTTCATTTTGAGAGAGACACAGAGAGACCCTCAAGTGGGGGAGGGGCAGAGAGAGAGAGACACGGAATCTAAAGCAGGCTCCAGGCTCTGAGCTGTCAGCACAGAGCCTAATGAGAGGCTCGAACCCGTGACCTGTAAGATCATGACCCGAGCTGAAGTCAGACGCTTAACCGACTGAGCCACTCAGATTCCCCTGACCTGACTTGATTAATGAGCATCTATACTAATCTAGCTGGTGACAAGCTATCACAGAACAAACCCTATGCAGAAAAAAGAGACAGTCTGATTTTAGCCACATTTTTGACTGGGTGAATTGAAGGCTGTAAGGGCGCTACGGGATTTCTGAACATCGTGCCTGGCTGTTAGAAGCCCTGGTCTGCTTCCTCCGGTTTCTGAAGGAACAGTGAACTGTGTACAAGCAGAACACTATTCTGATACTGAATTATCATAAAAACAGCTGTAAAACCGGACTAGTTCATGTAGAATATGGCCTTACAGCTTGGAATTGTTTAATAAAAATACATGTTTATGAACCATCAAACAGGGGTGCCTGGGTGGCTCAGTTGGTTAAGCATTGGACTCTTGATTTTGGCTCAGGTCGAGATCTCACATTTGGTGAGATTGAGCCCCACGTCGGGATCTAGACTGATGGTGTAGAGCCTGCTTGGGATTCTCTCTCTCCTTCTCTCTCTTTCCCTCCCCCACTCTCTCTCTCTCAAAATAAATAAATAAATATTTTATAAAAAGCATCAAACAAGTGTATAAGCAAAAGCACGCAGATCCCAAAAAATAAGCTTAAGGAATATCATCAGAGTCAGGAATATCCCCCAGAAAATCCAAACTTGTCTTTCTAAAAATGTACCAAAGAAACTACAGACTTCTTGGGTTAAGGACCTAAGACTCAATGTAAGGAGAGAAGTGTAGAAAATGCATGTTAGCCATTTTGAACCTCATAGCAATGCCTTCAAGTGGGTAGTGACGAAACCATTCCATTGTGCAGATGAAGAAATTAGGGGATTTTCCTCGAACAGAGTGAGTTAAGTGGTAAAGCTTAAATTCCAACGTAGGTTACTACCTCAGACTGCCAGGCGTTCTTTCAAAAACATATTTTTGAAATGTGCCAGGCACTCACAACCAGCAGACCATGGCTCCTGCCCTCACCAGCTATGATGTGGACATGAAGAAAAATCATTGCAATTCAGTGTGTCCTTTACTGTAAGTCCTGGGCATGATGTTACCACAAACCCTCCTGGAGGTGAGGAAGAGGGGGGTATGGCTTGCCCCGAGCCATATCTCTTATCAGAGATGGCTTCTTCCCATGGTCTTGGTAAGACAAAACAAAATGTGGATAAACAAACAAAAATATGAAACATGTCAAGAATTATATCCTTGGGTTTCTCAAAATCCCATCGGAGGAAAAGCGATGAAATAAGGCAGGGACAAAAGTAAGCTGCAAATGAATATTTAGGCAGGAGTATTAACTGGGTTTAGCTGGAATTTCACTGCAAGCTGGCATGAGGATGTGTTCTATCTTTTGGGGTAAAATTTTGCAGTGGTTGGTGGTAGGGAGGGGATGCTGGGGAAGGGGTACCCAGCAAGCAAGCAAAGAAGAAAGGGGAGACTCTTGTATGCCCTCCCCGCCGTTGCTCTCAGATGGGCTGGGGGATTCCGCAGGACTAATACTCTTAACGAAAGCCCATTTAAGTTCAAAGATGATTGATAAGGGGAGCCTGGGTGGCTCAGTCGGTTAAGCGTCCGACTTCAGCTCAGGTCACGATCCTGCGGTCTGCGAGTTGGAGCCCTGCGTCGGGCTCTGGGCTGATGGCTCAGAGCCTGGAGCCTGCTTCCGATTCTGTGTCTCCCTCTCTCTCTGCCCCTCCCCCGTTCATGCTGTGTCTCTCTCTGTCTCAAAAATAAATAAACGTTAAAAAAAATTAAAAAAAAAAAAAGATGATTGATAATGTATCTGTGAGGTGCTAGACAACAAGATAGTCCAAATAACCAAACAAATGCTTTCATTTCTTTTTAATTTTTTTAAGTTTGTTGATTTGTTTGTTTGTTTGTTTTAATTTACATCCAAATTAGTTAGTATATAGTGCAACAATGATTTCAGAAGTAGGTTCCTCAGTGCCCCTTACCCATTTAGCCCATCCCCCCTCCCACAGCCCCTCCACTAACCCTCCGTTTGTTCTCCATATCTCTTTTGTTCTCCATATCTCTTATGTTCTCCATATCTCTTATGTTTTGTCCCCCTCCCTGTTTTTGTATTATTTTTGCTTCCCTTCCCTTATGGTCATCTGTTTTGTATCTTAAAGTCCTCATATGAGGGAAGTCATACGATATTTGTCTTTCTCTGACTAAATGCGCTCAGCATAATACCCTCCAGTTCCATCCACGTAGTTGCAAATGGCAAGATTTCATTCTTTTTGATTATCGAGTAATACTCCATTGTGTATATATATACCACACCTTCTAATCCATTCATCCATCGATGGACGTGTGGGCTCTTTCCCTACTTTGGCTATTGTTGATAGTGCTGCTATGAACATTGGGGTGCATGTGCCCCTTCAAAACAGCATACCCGTATCCCTTGGATAAATACCTAGTATTGCAATTGCTGGGTCATAGGGTAGTTCTATGTCTGATTTTTTGAGGAACCTCCATACTGTTTTCCAGAGTGGCTGCTGCACCAGTGTGCATTCCCACCAGCAGTGCAAAAGTGTTCCTCTTTCTCCTCATCCTCACCAACATCTGCTGTTGCCTGAGTTGTTCATGTTAGCCATTCTGACAGGTGTGAGATGGTATCTCATTGTGGCTTTGTGTTGTATTTCCCTGATGATGAGTGGTGTTCAGTATTTTTTCATGTGTCGGTTGGCCATCTGGATGTCTACTTTGGAGAAGTGTCTATTCGTGTCTTTTGCCCGTTTCTTCACTGGATTATTTGTTTTTTGGGTGTTGAGTTTGATAAGTTCTTTATAGATTTTGGATACTAACATCTGACATGTCATTTGCAAATATCTTCTCCCATTCCATAGGTTGCCTTTTAGTTTTGCTGATTGTTTCCTTCGCTGTGCAGAAGCTTTTTATTTTGATGAGGTCCCAATAGTTCATTTTTGCTTTTGTTTCCCTTGCCTCCGGAGACATGTTGAGTAAGAAGTTGCTGCAGCCAAGATCAAAGAGTTTTTGCCTGCTTTCTCCTCGAGGATTTTGATGGCTTCCTGTCTTACATTTAGGTCTTTCATCCATTTTGAGTTTATTTTTGTGTATGGTATAAGAAAGTGGTCCAGGTTCATTCTTCTGCATGTCACTGTCCAGTTTTCCCAGCACCACTTGCTGAAGAGACTGTCTTTACCCCATTGAATATTCTTTCCTGCTTTGTCAAAGATTAGGTCGCCATACGTTTGTGGGTAAGTTTATTTATTTATTTTGAGAGAGAAAGAGAGCAAGTGAGTAAGGGAGGGACAGAGAGAGAGGGAAAGGGAGAGAGAGGGACAGGGAGAGAGAGAATCCCAAGCAGGCTCTGTGCTGACAGACCCATGTGGGGCTCGAACTCACAAACCTTGAGATCATGACCTGAGCTGAAACTAAGAGTCGGATGTTTAACAGACCAAGCCACCCAGGTGCCCTGCAAATATGCTTTTAAAAACAGTAGGGGAAATCCATCAAGGTAGCTGTGAGGCTAAGGGGATAAACTGCCTTTTACATACATTACCTGAGTTGGCTGTCGTATTTAGTAATTTTCTCTCCAGATAAAGGCAAAGAAATATGAACTCCTTGGTCTCGCCTATATAATCTTAAACGTAGATTTAGTTTCATCTTTCTTGTGTGTTCTATTTATGGAGACTGAAATTTTAAGCATCAAAACTAGACGTAAACCTCTTTTTTGAAAAAAGTTACCTGTTCCAGATGCCGAGTATTAATAGAGGAGAGTACAAAAAGAGAGGAGAATGAAAGTGATCCAGTCCCTTCCACTACCACTTTATTCTATGAAGTCTACACAGAGACAGAGTGGATATCGCTAGTGTGTTTTATTTGGGGGATTCTATCAAGATTGCTGTTTTAATTGTTACTTATTAACACGAAGCAGGTGCTATGGTCTTAAGGCAACACCTTTAATGACACACGCTTCTACAGATCAATCTTCTATAACTGCTTAAATCTATCTATGCATATTCACATGTATATTTAATAAATATACATTTCTCTATGCATATTTAACTACTCGTTCAGATATGGTACAGGGAATAGAATTTAACTCTAGCTACATATTTCCCTTGTCCCTCTCATGGCACTGGTAGCAAAGACAGGTAGGTACGCGGTTCCAGAAAAACTGTCTGCTTAGTCATTGAAATGGATAAAAATAGACTAAATGAGAAAAATGATTCGAGCAATAGGGGAAAAGGAAAATGCAGTGTTGTTTGTTTTTTTTGTCTTGCTTTTGGAGAAGACACCTTGTGAGCTTCCACTGTTCTCTAATACCTCTTGCTCCCTTCCCCAACCACAGGCCCTTTGCAGGTAGTTTAGGGACCACATTGAAATTGAGAGTCCTTACTCTACATGCTCGCCATGTGACTTTGTTCAAACTTGGTTCAGCTTTCTGAGGCTCCGTCTCTTCATCTGAAAAATCAGGTGGATTGCATATAATGACTTTGAAAAACTATGACTCTCCCCCCTTGTGGTGGGAGCTTTGATCCTATGTATAGACATTCCCTTTGTTACAGCCACTTCCCAAAGAGAAGGGTAGGGTGGTGGAGAGGGGGGCTTGCTGGCAACTAGACTGTCCTGAGAGAAGCTCAAACCCTAGCCTGAGACCATGGCCAGCCCTGCCTCCTTCACAGGGAGGAAGACCTTAGGGGGTGGGATGACCCTGTCCGTGACGCAGTTAATAACCACAGTCAAACCAGAACTATGTACCAGCGTCTTCTCTCCATTCCTGCTCCTGAAAAAATAAAACAAAAACAAGAAACCAGATTAAAATGAGCATCAAGGATAACCAGAGGCAGCTGAAAAAGAAGGTGGCAACCAATCTCCAAATGCCCCAAGTTTAGGTACATTCAACGTAAAGGATGAAATGCTGTATAGACATAGCTTCAAGGTAAATCAACCTGTCCTCACCTCCCAGACCTACCCAGATCACCTTGGTCAGGTCTTACTCGATTCCTCTGAAATTTTAACACCCCTTTGTTCTTTGCCACCTGCAGGAGAGGCTGCTATTTCTGGAATCCTGCTTTCTATCTTAAAAGAAATTTCCTGAGTATGGGGACTGGGCTAATCAACTCCATTTGTCACATTTCTGGGATCTCTACCGTGGTCACACTATTGTATTGACCAGTCCGTAGCCATGCATTATTCTAGAGTGTCCTAGGATCAGGGAACTATAGTTCTTTTCTAGGGTCATTCAAATCCATATCCTTCTAGATTTTCTTCAATAACCTCACAAAGATGATCTAAAATCACCCACTGATATGTTGCACCCACTTTAGTATCATGCTGAGTGCAGGAATTCTCCACAACTGGAGTAAATGGCATAATGGATACAAAAGTACTTTGTGACCAGCAAGGCTCTATAAACAAATATAAATATGGCTGACATTATAAGCAATACAAAGACATACATGCAATTCAAGTATTTGTACATGAATGCATATTAGTCCCTACATGCTTGTACCCCCACTAATACAGCTTTCCTAATGTGCTAGCATTCACTATGTGAGGAAATTATTCCAACTCACCTTTTCGAATTTCAGTTGAAAATGTGCAAAATTGAGGCGCCCGGGTGGCTCACTCGGTCAAGCGTCCGACTTCAGCTCAGGTCATGATCTCACAGTTGGTGGGTTCGAGCCCCACGTCAGGCTCTGTGCTGACAGCTCAGAGCCTGGAGCCTGCTTCAGATTCTGTGTCTCCCTCTCTCTCCGCCCCTCCCCTGCTCACACTCTGTGTCTCTCTGTCTCTCAAAAATAAACAAACGTTAAATTTTTTTTTACAAAAATGCGCAAAATTGATCTTCCTCAGTGGACTTTTCCTAGAGATACGAGTTTGGGATTAATTTTTGATTCAGAATTCAGAACATCATAAGAAAACTCTAAAATCCACCAGCCAATCAATCAATCAATAAATAAATATTGAGAAGCTGCCAGAAAACCAATTCTACTTTATATACTCAATTTCAAAAGCCATAGTAGATATGAAATATTCCATAGTAAGGAAGAGGAAAGGAGAGAGAGATTCTGCCTATGGCTTGTGGAGGGAGGAAATGTCTATGCTTATAAGGTAGCCTCTGAAATAGCCCCCACGTCAGAAGAGCGTCTCAGGTCATTGAGAGCTTTGACACTGGCTCTTGGTGAGAGCCCTGAGTTGCTTTTCCACTGACTGGAGTGGATATGTACCACTTTCACCATAGTCTCAAGCACCTATTGAGGAAGAACTGGTTAAGGTTAACCACGTGTTCCACATGGGCCATGGAACACAGACATGGCATTTGATGGCCAGGTGACTGGAGGTGAATACACTTGGGTTTTGTTGGCAGAAGATACAACCAACTTCAGAGGCTCTCCTGCTCAACAGGTACAGGATTTACCTCTGTGATGTTCACAAATGTGGGGAGATCTGTTGGAAGTGTTCCAAGCTGGAAAGACTTTTTGTTTGTTTGTTTTACTTTATTATTGCTTTGCTTTTATTTTAGGATATAAACTTTTTCCTGTGACAAAATGCCTTCAACGCTGAGGAGAAAAAATTTTGCTCTTTAAATTTGAGTCACATTTGTAAGACTCATTGTGGAACTGCTCTGTGGTTTTCAGACAGGTTTGTCGTAGGACGATTTGGTGCTAGATGACTTAGACAAAACTTATTTTAAAACACTAGTCAATTAAAGGCCTTATTTAAGTAATCAAGTTACTTTTAAAATTTTAGATTAAATGTTTGAAAATGTAAAAGTTACCTCCAAAGATTTCCTCTGAATTAGTTTTTCCTTAAGGTCAGAAGTATATTGACTAAAGGGGAGGAGGAGGAAATTGACGGTCAATCCAGGGCACCTGGGTGACTCAGTCAGTTAAGCGTCCAACTCTTTTTTTTTTTTTTCTAATATTTATTTATTTATTTTGAGAGAGAGAGAGAGAGAGAGAGTGCGAGGAGGGGAGGGGCAGAGAGAGAGGGAGACACAGAATCCAAAGCAGGCTCCAGGCTCTGAGCTGTCAGCACAGAGCCCAAACGCGGGGCTCAAACTCACAAACCTGAGTTTGATCATGACCTGAGCCGAAGTTGGATGCTTAACCGACTGAGCCACCCACACGCCCCAAGCATCCAACTCTTAGATTTTTTATTTTTTATTTTTTAACATTTATTCATTTTTTTGATAGAGAGAGACAGATTGTGAGTGGGGGCCGAAGCAAGCTCCAGGCTCTGAACCGACAGCACAGAGCCCAAGGCGGGGCTCGAACTCACGGACCGTGAGATCATGACCTGAGCTGAAGTCAGACGCTTAACCGACTGAGCCACCCAGGTGCCCCCCCGCCAAGCATCCAATTCTTGATTTGGTTTTGGCTCAGGTCATGATCTCACAGTTAGCGAGTTGGAGGCTTGCGTTGGGCTCCGTGCTGACAGTGTGGAGCCTGCTTGGGATTCTCTCTCTCTCAAAAATAAATAAATAAACTTTAAAATTAATTACCTAACGGTCAATCCGTATGCCAACAAAATCCAAATAGAAAAAGTCAATCCTAATGATGGCCCTGAGCAGTTTTCATAATTAGGTTTTCATCATTTGTGACCCACTAATTGTCCTTTGGGTAGGGTATGGAGGTGCAGTTTTTTTCAAGAGAGCAGGGAAGGATTTTAATGGGCTCTGACTTACCTTGTTCTTGTTTGTTCTATCTGAGACTCTTCAAATGCTTTTCAGACTGTGAGCTGTACCCTCACTGTCTGTAAGTCTGAAAGACTTCCCCTTATGAATCAAAACAAAGAGAAATTCCTACATAGCCCCTCAGACTCAAGTCGCCATGCTTCACACAGCCCTTAGAAGATGTCTCTGCTGCTAAATCCTTCTGTAGATAGAAAATCAAACCCAAAGACACTAAGACTCTAAGATATTAAGTGACGTCCCAAAGGGCACAAAGGAGAAGTCTAAAGGGGTCTATATTGGCTTCTGCTGTTTTACAAGATAGCTCCCTTAGAACTCATCAACTCTAGGACATTGAAGTAAGTTGATGTTTTCTGATTGTTCTTTGAAGGAGATCTTTCACTGTGAAAGTTAACTTTGAAATGTAATGTTTTCATAATAGACTCCTTCTCAATTTTATTAGCTAGTTTGAAGAAAAGAAACTATAATTTCGCCCCAAGTTAGACATATACCATCGCAATAAAACAAAACACTTGGCGATTCCAAACAGCTTTCCATTATTAAATTATTAAGAAAGCCACCCCTTGATGGTTCATTTCTTTTGCTGCTCGTGACGCTTTTTTCATTTGGCTTTAACACAAATGCTGGATAGATTCTTTCAGTTTTTCTTTATGCTTTACATTGTGCTTCCTTTCCTTCTATTAAAATGCTCTTACCTGAGCCTCCCGAAATTTGAGAAAATATTAGCCATTTTATTAACCACCCATTCATTCAGTCTTTGCTCAGATATTACTGTTACTTATCTGATTTTTTCATTGTTTTTCTCTGTGTTCCTATTTTGTTGAACTGTGTGGATCACCTTTTCATCATTTTTTATAGTTAAGGACATCGTCTCTTATTTTGTTAGTGTATTTTTTTCTGAAGAACTCTACGCACATTTTGGTTTCAGTCCACATGAAGTACAAATCTGTTATGCCAGTTTTTGATAACATAATTGGCAATAGAATCTGTATGAAAAGGAGACCAGAAGCTGTCTTAATTCACTGGTGAGGGAGTAATGGTGGTTAGACGGTGAAAGTGAGCCAACAAAGGGACTGTGGGTTATTTATGCCCCAGCTCCTTCTTAAAAGAATTTGAGAAACTTAAATGCTAAAAATATACTACTTTCCTGTCGAGCCTATGCGTCACTGATAGGTGGCTGTTTTAATTAAGCTTAAAGGTTGTTGATGTTTTTATGCTGACAGCACAATTCTATTTATGCTAGAAAAACAATAATCACTAAGTAGAGATGAGAAAAACCAGAAAGGTCTTAAAATTGACACTGTCCTCTCTGACACTGTCTCCTAGTGCATCCTAACCAGTACACTTGTTCTATTTAATGACAGAAAATGTACAAAACCAGCGGTCTGTGGTCAAAAAGCAAAACGCACACTGGGTTAAATGTTTCACTTTTCAACCAGTTGTTCTAATATATTATAGTCACTGCCTCGGAGCGTGGATTCTGAGGAACCGTGATATCCCAAAAACCTAACACAGGCACTTAAAACTCGCCTTGAGCAAGTCCGTAGAGATATCCTGGCATTCATTCAAAGTAAATCCCCTAAGAATTCCACTTTCACACTAGTAGTACAAACGAAACAGAGAATTGAGTGGTTCTCTAGATCCTTAAGGCAAGTGATAAATTAAAAATTCATTAATCATTTTGATGGAGGCTGAGATACAGTATTTTAGGGAGGATACTTCCAAGTTTAAAAGAAATCTCTTGTGGAGGAAAATGAATAGAGGGTATAGTTCACCAAGAAGAAGCCGTACTTTCTCATGAAAAAAAAAAAAAAAAGGAGGGGGAGGAGAAAGAATTAGGAAGTTCAGATGCAACCCCCTCTAGTCCTATATATAGCGTGGAGTCTCAGCTTTCTCGCCTTGGTACAGCTGGGCCACGGCGCTCTTGGTAATAACACTGAAAGCAGCAGTTTTTAAAGATATACTCAACTTTCCCCGATCCCAGGATGTGGGATTCTAATGAAACCACCTGTGTAATCCGTGTCAGAGATGCTGCAGCCTTTGGAGAGCACCGTTTGCTGAAATGTCTAGTGAGGGCTAAAATAAGCCCCTTTGGTGGAAAAAAACCCGCTGAGTGGTTGAAATCAGAGTTGCAGAAGGTCACTTGCTATTTTAAAAGCTGCAAGCTGGTCCTCATTTTATAGCATCAGAGTTATAAACAAGAAATTGTCACCTTGCTTGTCAGTTTATGTATTTCTCACTGAAATAGACACACGTAGCCTTTTTTTCTGCAGAGAATTAATTAATTTGGACGACTTGTTTCCAAACTGCTTTGCTGTGCGGAGCAGTACATATGAAAAACTATTTTTCGTGTATTTCTTTAAGGGTTACTTCCAAATATTATTTTTGGCATTGTGTTATGATTGAGCTTTTTAAAAATTTTTAATGTTTATTTTATTTTTGAGAGAGAGAGAGCGAGCACACATGCAAGTGGGAGAGGGGCAGACAGAGAGAGGGAGACACAGAATCTGAAGCAGGCTCTGAGCGATCCGCACAGAGCCCGACATAGAGCTCAAACTTGTGAACTGTGAGATCATGACCCGAGCCGAAGTCAGACGCTTAACCGACTGAGGCACCCAGGCACCCCTTTCTTTTTTTTTTTAATGTTTTAATTTTGTTTACCTGAAGCAGGCTCCAGGCTCTGAGCTGTCATCACAGAGCCCGACTTGGGGCTCAAACTCACGGACTCGAGATCATGACCTGAGCCGAAGTCAGACGCTTAATGGACTGAGCCACCCAAGAGCTCCAATGTTATGATTGATCTTTAAAACTCCCTTTACCTTTGTGAACTTTATCATATGCATCTCAACCATCTCTAAATGCTTTAAGGAAAGACTTCCTTCCTACTTTTTTGATGTATTCAACAGATCATGATGAAGATTGATGTGGATGGGGGAGAGGTGTGCACAGAGACTAGGGAGCCAACTCACTTCTGGAATTATTTAGATACAGTCCATTTGGAAATGGAAGAAAGAGGTTAGCTCCAGCCCCAGGGTTCTGTAATTTTTGCACACACCACTGAGAATTACCGTCAATTTTATTCCAGCTTTCTCTGCAAAATTTTAATTTTTCTCTTCATATCGCCCACATCGTAAGTGGATTTAAGATTACCCCTAAGAGTTCCAGAGAAGTGTGACAATTTTAAAAATATATTTTTTAGAATTTTTTCATCAACGATGGTAATTTGCTTATATCAGTTACTTTCTTTTTTATTTTATTTTTTTATATCAGTTACTTTCTCTTTATTGGGGGACAATTGGCATACAAAAATCTGTTCCTATTATTAAACATACAACTCAGTGAGTTTGGAGATACGTGTACCAAAATCTGTGCCATAAACATTTCCCTATAACAGTTATTTTAAAGATTTCTAGGATGACTCCTACACTTGACTCAGATGTTGTTATTTCTATCTCATAAAGAAAATTACTTAATATGTGAAGTTACCAACTCTATTAGTCGCTTATAAGTCTTGTGTGCCAACAAGCCTTCCTTCAAGAAAAGTAGCAGTGTCAAAGTCTAAAAACAAACAGCCATTTTATTGGGGGGGGGGCGGTGGCAGGGGTAGAGAGAAAGTGAGAGCAAGCCATTTTTTCATACAATTTATAAACAGAAAATAAGGATCATAGACTTGATATTAACCTGTAATTACACACCCAGTTTTCCCTTGCCAGCATCTATGTTTGCATTTCACCTCACCAGGATCGAAAAGAAGTGACTGAGCATATAAAATTGTTTTTTTCTCATTCCTTGACATCATCTTATAAACTAGCAAAGCAGCTTGCATACTCTTAGTGAGCGAGACAAACCACTATCTCACTGAACATGTACAGAACACATATACAATCTTAACTCCTGAGAAAATGTAGCTGCGTGTTCCTATCCACTTTAGAAATATCTAGCCTCATCCCCGATATCAGGAAGAGCAGAGGGTAGAGTTCATGGACATTGCTTCTCAGGGCGGGAAACTTTCCCCTTTGCCAGTCACCTGGGCCATACTGCTGTCGAACCCCTCATCCCAGCACCGTGCGGGCGGGCTCTGTCTTTAACATGTGCCATCCAGGGCCCAAGCTGGTTAAAGAATCCGACGAGAACTGGGCCCTAACAAGCAACTGCAATCCAAGTCCGGGAAACGGATGAAGGGTGTGCGATTGCCCAGAAAGATTCTCTGTCCTCTACTCTTTTACCTCAGTCTCTTTGTCTGGGCTTCTCATGTGGTCGGTCCCTGGAGAGGACTGCGTTTACTATTACCTTTTCTGTTTTTCCAGGCAAGGACTCTTGAAAGTTCCTTTGGCTTCTAGCAGGAACTTTGTATACTGTGTTCTTTGTCTCTCCCTTTGTCCCCTTCCTCTTAAATCCTTCTCCCCTTTTCACAACCGCAGACTCTCAGTCCAGGCAGACCATCTCCTCTAATGGCCATGCATCTTTCTCATTGACAGAACGTGCCCTCGGGCCCTGCTCCCGTGGGACCAAGTCTAGCTTTACCCTGTGTTTTATTGACCTGAGCCTTGAGAGGGCCGTCAGGTTTTGCATGTGGCTTGCCTCTGCATGGCAGACCCATGGAACAAAGTGGGGAAGGGCTGTCCTGCAGCTGCCACTACTGTGTCTTTACTGTCGCTGATAGTTATAAATCTTATGTCAAACAGAGATTTGCCTTCTATTTCTCGCCACAAGGGCATGGGAAATAATAGCGCACGTTCGATGTTTGACCTCAAAGCCATCGTGCGTGCTTAGGCTTTAAGATGTCACGGTTCGAGGGGCACCTGGGTGGTTCAGTCGATAAGCGTCCGACTTCAATTCAGGTGGTGATCTCACGGTTCGTGATTTCGAGCCCCGCATCGGACTCTGTGCTGACAGCTCAGAGCCTAGAGCCTGCTTCGGATTCTGTGTCTCCCTCTCTCTCTCTGCTCCTTCCCCACTCACACTCTGTCTCTCTCTCAAAAATAAATAAACATTAAAAAAAATTAAAAAAAAAAAGATCTCACGGTGACGGTACAGAGCAAGTTACGTAATACAGTACAGAGCCTGCTTGGGATTCTCTTTCTCCCTCTCTCTCTCTGTCACACCCCTGCTTGCACGCACACTCTCTCTCTCTCAAAATAAATTAAAAAATAAAAAAAGATTTTTGAACAAAGGATCAGTATAAGCTTTCTAAAATCCTTGTGAAATAAAGCAGAAAATGGAAGAGTGGGTGGGCGGGAGGGTGGGTGGATGGATGGGTGGATGGATAGATGGACATTTTCAATATTACCTTTATTAACTCAACATTGGTTGAGCACCTTCTGTATTTAATGTTCTCTCCACCCCCTCTCAGCCACATCTTCTGGTCCTGTACATAATATTTCAGAACTGTCTTGAATCCAGAACCTCCTCGTATCTTGCTTGAATGGTCACCAACCCTGATTGATCTCACGTACTCCCTAATGCCACCTCATCTTTCTGCCATGGCCAAGGTCACCTTTGTAAGACAAAAAACTGACCGTGTCGTTCTCCTGCTTCACAGCTTCTGCTAGCTCCCCGTTGCCTAAAGTTAAAATCCAGATTCCTCGGCGTGCCTTACTCAGCTGTCGGATCTCTAGTGACAATTTCCTTGCCTGGTCTCATTTCTCCCCATCTCTCCACGCACTCTGTGCCACAAGCACGATAGTGTTCTTGCCGGAAAAGACAACCGGATTTCAAAACACCACTTGCTAGCTCTATAAAAATGGATCTAAAGTCACTCCCTCATTCCCTCAGTAAGAGGGAAATTGGTTGTAAAAGGTGAGGACTGTAAGGACATGAAATGTAATGTGAGAAATTATCTAGCTCCTAACTAGCTTTCTATCTGTACTTTTGTAATGTCGCTCCCTCTACCTGAGGTATACCTATCTCTTCTCCATGTGACAAACCTCTCCTCAGACCCAGATCAACAGGCATCTTCTCTGTGGTTATATTCCAGCCTCCTCCAGACTGAGTTAGATACATTCTTATTTGAGCTCCCACAATAACTCAAGGGCATTTATTATATCATGATATGATATGATACGATATGATGATACAATATGATATGATATGATATGATGATATGATATGATACATGATATTGTAAGATCCTTTTAAAAAAAAGAGACAACATCCTTTTTTTAAAAAAATCTATACTTTATAACCTGGTTCATAATAGCCTTTCAAAAAATATTTGTTGAACGAGTAAATGAAGACACTTGTGCTGGGCTCTACAGTCCAGCTCTTGAAGAATTCACACAACCTTGAAGGGTAAGAAACAACAGACCCAAACAAATAACCACAATGCAAGTCTGAGCGGAATAAGAGCTCTGGAGGTAGAATCAAGTGTAACAGCCACCAACCCCTCTACCGAAGGGCCAGGGGAGGAGGGAAACGTTCACCAGTAATGGACATCTGAGCTGAGTCCTAAAGCCTGTGTGTGGATTCAACTTCCAATTTTGCCTTAACCTGTCCATGTATTTGTTATGCCCACTCCTTCCTCCTTATGCCCTACACCCCCAAGCTTTCGTGGCAGAAGGCTAGAGAATTTTTAAACCTTGGCCAGTAGTTCCCAGGAGATGCCATAAAGGAACAGATAAAGAGTTTTTCATAATGCAATTTTGAGTGGCAGCTGTAGTTTTGCTTATAAACCCCGAAGCCTGTAAATTACTGACAAATCAGCACATCTTTGAAGATGAAAACAGACTACACCAAGAAGATAAAGGTTTGAAAACTAGAAAGCCATAGAAATCTTATGTTTTCATTACATACTGACTGAGAAATAGATATGTTTTTTTTTTAGCTTCTAAGTAATTAGACTGCCCAAGTGAAATTGAAAAATGATGAACCATGACATCTATTTTAATATGATGTATAAAGTAATTCCTGCCCTTTTTTTTTAACAACATAGGAGGATGTTCAATAAAATTTGCATATAGGATTTTTTAAAGAAAGGATTTTAGAATATGATAAGCAATGAAAGTCTAGAAATGCTAAATGAGGAACCCAATAGAGCATGACTATAATCCTAAGTTAGCATTTTGTAGCATCTCCTACATCTAGCACTTGACGGTTCTGATTGAGAAACTCTAGTAAACATTGAAATGGCTTCCTTCAGTAGCACTGACTCCAAAATTAAATACCTCTGTTTTGTGCCAATTGGAGTCATCGCATTGCTTCCCTGATGACAAATTCTACGGAATGTCCTAATAATGATAATTATGGGTACCATTTATTCAGTGTTTGTAATATGCCAGGCAGTGCGCTCTACAAGATTTTTTTTTTTTTTGGAAAGTTCACTAGAGGTGCAAGCTTCCATTTTTTTATTCTCTACATCACCAAAGCTCAATATATTTCATACCACATATACCAGAAGCTTAGCGAGGTAAAAGGAAGGTACTTACAAGCACTGCTTTAAGAGTTATCCTGGAGAAGTGAAATATGGCTATTTAGAAAGAACAGAAATTGCATTTGAAATGGCATGACCTATAACACTAGAAAAAATCTATTTCTCTATTAGCCAAGAACAGTTATCAGGCGGACAATGTGGTCATCTTCCTTTCTGCTCAGGCCCCCCCAGACAGAATCCCTGTGTCCTTTGGTTTCCCAAGATGTCGCCTTCTTCAAAGAGCTGGGGGGATTTTGAGGGAACCTCCTCACAGCTGTATCTAACTTCAGGGAACTCGCTGCAGATTTTTGAGAAATCTGCCGTGTCTGGTTCTGTTGCTCAATTTCCATACCTCCAAATCCAGAATGTTCAGTATTGAAAGTTTAATACCAAATACAACTCATTTGAGGTAAACAGCCCCCAAAGACTCGACTGTGTTTGTTCCTACTTTTTCGTGAATGTAATCATTTTCTCTTTTTAACCTTTTTAAAGAAAAGTTCTAGTGATTCTAAAGATATTTTAAAGTCTTTGGACCATACATGTGAAGACTGTTAGTGGAATTTTAGGCCACAGAGTAGGAAACGTGGTCGTTTGTATTTATTTTTAAAATAATTATTTGAACACTCTACAACTCATGAGCCCTCAGATTTGTGACCAAAAGGGGGAAGTAAAGGCAGTAAATTTTGATTAAAAGAGTGAAAATTGGGAGAAAAAAAAAAGGACAACAGTTTGGAGATTGTTAGAGAGTAAGTAGTGTTAAAGACAGTCGAGTACAACTGACGTGTCTCCAAAGGTATTCCGGTGGTAAACGTGAAGCGCTTGTTTCTTCGCAGAGCGAGAATGTATTCACGAGCCCTCAAACTGACATTCTTTCCCACAGATCGAATTGCACAGAACATCATTAAGTCCCACCTGGAGACGTGTCAGTACACCACAGAGGAGCTGCACCAGCTGGCGTGGCAGACCCACACCTACGAGGAAATTAAAGCCTATCAGAGCAAGGTACTCTGGGAAACTATGACAATGTTTCTCCCTGTGATGTCTCTATTTCCGGCTTTCTCTCTCAGCGTTATCGACATTTGGGGCTGGATAAGCCTTTGTGTAGGGACTTGTCCCGCACGCTGTAGGATGGTCAGCATCATCCCTCGTCTCTACCCGCTAGATGCCAGTAGCAACCCCCTCACACACACAGTTGTCACAATCAGGTGTCTCCAAATGTTCCCTGGAAGGCAAAACCGCCCCAATTAAAAAAAAAAAAAAAAAAAAAAAAACCACTGCCCTATTTAAGTGACCAGGGAGACTGTGCCCACATCAGATGACTTTAGAACCTTTTCACGGTGGCTTCCTGGGGCCAGGCAAGGAAGAGAAACGATTGAGAAACTATAGCAGTAATAATAGTTGTAAATTTATACTACAAAGGTATGCAATAAAGCACCTTTAATGTTTCTCTTGCCCTACATGTTTAAAAAGGCCAAAGGGGAAAAAAAAGACAACTCACCTCATTATTATTACCATTATTCTTTTGATTGCTACTTTGTCCATTAGAGGAGTTTTTAAGAGAAGGAATTTGCTGCTGTTATATATTCACGTTACTTTCCTGTGGGGTTGATAGCCACAATTACAAGATCTATTAGTAAATGACTGGTATTATCATTTTATTTTAAATAAAATATATAAATGTGTCTATATCTGAACATATGATTACAAAATACTGATTTTTCTCCACGGGAACAATCATATCTTACCCCTTTTATGTAAATAAGGAAACAAAAGCATAGGTATTGTTACGCTCAATAAAAAGCAGAATTAATACACTTGGATTTATGTTTCCAGTTCCAAAGAAAATAACCCCAGGATCAAAATACATTTCTGAGATTCTATATTACTTAAGAGAGTGATTTGATTTGAGGTCTTTTCCCGTGAAATTCTTTTTATACCAAAAAAGCAACCTCCGTAAGTTCTGGGAAAAGAACACAACGTAAAAATCTTACAGATTTAGTGTCTGCCAGGCACACATAAAAGTGACCGTACAGAAGCCTGGGAACGAAATCACTCGTCCTCAGTGCAAAAGTTTGTTTTCACAAAACGGACTAAGAGCCTGAGTTTGTTTAGGTGAGCAGAAGGAAGAGAAAGAGAGTAAAGAAACTGTACATATCTATCTTTACATATTATTGCAGTGTTTCCATTATTTCGGTCTCGGTACATTGACATTTGTGCCGTAGCAAGGCTCAAACAGGGCAAAACAGTCTGTTCGAAAATACTGTCTTGCTCTTTGGAAGGCATGGGGTAGAGTCCCACCTTGGGCCCCAAGTGACGGGTGAGCTCCAGGAGGGAAACCCTGAATGTTCCATTGACTCTCCACGTTGCTTTTGTTCCATGTACGTTGGTGTCTCGTCTCTTGAAGTCCAGGGAAGCACTATGGCAGCAGTGCGCCATCCAGATCACTCACGCCATCCAGTATGTGGTAGAGTTTGCAAAGCGGATAACGGGCTTCATGGAGCTCTGTCAAAATGATCAGATTCTACTTCTGAAGTCAGGTAAGCGAGGAGAAGATTCATGGGTGGGGCACCTGTTGTAGCCCGGGATGTGGTCAACCCTTTGCTCAGTGTTGGCTGTAGAAAAATCTTCCTTCCAGTATGTAGTTCATTTTTACCACCCACACTGTCAGCCAACTCCCAAAGGAAACTCTCAGTAATAAAAATGCCCTGATACTCATTCAGTTCCCCTTTGAAGTCAAACACAATTTTGCTTATTGAAAGTGGAGCTATTAATTGCGGAGGTTGAGATACCCAGCTTGACAGGCAGTGCAAGTAATTAGCGTGTCAAGGTGGCTGAATTGCTGAGCTGGCTCTAAAATGCACTACTTGCCTTCTGTTGGGGTCGGGGGGGGGGGGGGGCGCGGAATCCAGGCTAGCAGAGCTCTGCCTCTGTGGTCATCTCCAATCATTTTAATGAGGCTAGCCTGCAGCCAGTATAGACCCGGAGAAACTCCCTGAGCTCTAATCCTTCCCTCCCCTTCTTCCAACACATGCTCTGTGACACACGCACACTTAGGAAGGAGCTCAAGAAATTCCGCACGTGACTGACCTCGCAGATGGTATTACCCAGACAGGAAACAAATTTTCTTTCCCTGACCCCCACCTTTGAAAGTAGAAAATAAGAGCCACCATGGTGTTTGTTAACCCTCATGGACCTGGCCCAGAGTACTAAGCATAACGTGTATATGTGTGTCTGTGATAACGCACCTGCGTATGTTAATGTTTGCCCATGACAGCTCATTTAGTCTCGTGACACCAGTATTATTTCCATCTTACAGAAGGAGGGGGAGATTCAGAGACGTGAAGGGCTGTGTTCAATATCACAAAGCCAACGTATGGCAGAGCTGGCATTTGAACTTGGGCCAAATAGAATAGGTATAAGTCGCTGCTGCTTCCTCACCACGTGATTAAAGTTGATGCAGACCTTGACCCAAACATGAACTTGATCTATCAGTTATCTATTGCTGGCTAAAAACAACCCCAAAACTTAGTTAAGATGACGGTAATCATTTCTTTTGCTCCCAAAGCTACACTGTGAGCAGGGCTCAGCAAGGAATGCTCCATGTGTGTTCACTGAGGGACTTGACGGAAGGCAGGAGGATCCGCTTTTAAATTGTCTCCCTCACACGGCTGCCACTGTGTGCTGATTGACGATCCCGAGTTCGGCCAAGGCTCTGGGCCACAGGCCCCAGTTCCTCTCCATGTCAGTCTCTCCATGGGCCGCTTGGACTTTCTCATAGCATGGTTGTGAGGTTTCAAAAGCTAGCACGCCAAGAGAACAAGGCCTCAGTGCATCGCATTTTTCTGGCTTACCTTTAAAAGTCATGCAGTGCTATTTCCACCCCACTCTATTGGTCAAGGCAGCCATGATGGCCCACCTGGGCTCAAGGGTAGATGAATTGGATCTACCCCTTTTTTTTTTAAGTTTATTTATTTTTTTTTTGAGAGAGAGAGAGAGAGAGAGAGAGCAAGCAGGGGAGAGGCAGTGAGAGAAGGAGGGAGAGAGAATCCCAAGCAGGCTCTGCACCATCAGCACCGAGCCCGATGCAGGGCTCAAACTCACAAGCCGTGAGATCATGACCTGGGCCGAAACCAAGAGTCGGACGCTTAACCGACTGAGCCACCCAGGCGCCCTGAGCATGGATCCTTCTTGATGGGGGAGTGGTAAGGCTCTTAAAAAGCATGTGGGATGGAACATATTTTTGCAGCTCTCCTTGGGAAAAAAAAAAATCTGCCACATTTGATACGTGACCTTGAGCTAACCTCTGTAGATGGCAGCTTCCTCATTTGCAAAATGAAGAGGTGGACCAGGAATAATGAATTCCAAACTTACAATTGCATCAGCAGCATCAGAGGAGAATATTGACTGCTCTGAGTCGGAGGCATCATCTGAGGCCCATGGGTCTGAATCTCCTAGAAGAGAACCCAGAACCCACTTCACTGTCTTTCCAGCCAAGTCTCAGATATAACCAGTCCGTAGATTGACATTGGAGAACCACTGCACCATATAATCGTTTAACATCCCTGCTGCTGTAAAAATGTTGACTCTAGTAGAAAAGGCAGAGTACGTAACCTCCTTAAGCCTCCTATAACTCGCCTATAAGAAAGGGCTAATAAAAGTCACCCAGGAGGCACCTGGGTGGCTCAGTCGGTTAGACATCTGACTTCAGCTCAGAGCATGATTTCACGGTTCATGAGTTCGAGCCCCACGTCGGGCTCGCTGCTGTCAGTGTGGAGCTTGCTTCAGATCCTCTCTCTCTCTCTCTCAAGACAAATAAATAAACATTTAAAAATTCACCTGAAATGGTATTGTAAGGAACAAATAAAATAATGTAAGGGGCCAAGGAAAGTGACTTCCACCCTATAAATACTCAATAAACGGTACCTATTATTGTTTTCGTCAGAAAAACACTGTTTTAATTAATATTGACAAGTCCCCTTCTATGTGTAAGCCCCTGTGCTAGGTGGCATATAAGGGAAAGCAAGGAGAAATCAGCAGATCAAAAAAAAGAAGACAGAGACATAAATATTAAGTGGCAGCATAAGAAAGGCACCACGGGTTCCTTGGGAACACCATGGGTGTAACCAAAGCACCCGTATCATGCTCTCCTGCAAATTTGTGGTTTCTGAGTCTGGCCGTCACCTTCCAACACACTTTGGGGCAAAAGCCCATTTGTCCGTAATGTGGAGGAACTGCACAGCGCTGGTTCCTCAGAGCATCAATAAATGTTCAGAGGGAAAAACAAAGGTGGCAAACTAATTCATTCACTAAATATTTATTTATTTACGTGCCAGGCACTTTTCGAGGTCCTGGAGCTATACTAGTGAATGAAAAAAGCACCACTACCTGTGGCTGCGGACAAAGGTCCCGCCCTCCCCGGGCTAACAGTGAACTCAGAGAAATGCTGGGTCCATTGAGGTTGAACAAGTTCCTTCATGTTGGGACTTTCCCAAGCCTTTGATCTGTGAATGTGGATTATAACTCTCTGAAGTGAGATAATATTCAGCATTTTGCCAAAACTCCTTTGACCAAGAAAACTTCATTTCCAAGACATCAGACGTAAATGGTGCCCTCAAGAAACACCCTCAAGGGGTTCCTGTGTAAAGTCATCCTGTGCTGAAATATACATGGAGGATGTTCAAAACTGAAACAGAGAGCAAGTTTTCCCAACAGCAAAACTTCTACAAAAGTTAACAAACTGGACTTGCCTGCTGCAAAGCTCCTTGTGAATTCATGAGGGGAAAATACCTTTAATACTAGTCCAGAAAACAAAAAACAAAAGCTGTGTGTGCTTCCCCAACACGTCCTGTTGCTGCCCTGCATTTTAGCCACCTTTAAGGTATATTTTATCTTTAATTCCTCACGTAAGCATGTCGAGGGATTTCTTTCTAATATAGTTATCCTTTACTTGGGAAGAAATCTTGATGCGTTTCTGAATGTGCGTGTCTGTGCATCTGCATGGGTGTGTTTTAAAGTTTAAGTCTGTTGACCTAAATACAGTAAGAATTGCTTTACTATTGCACGTGTATACCTATTTTCTTTCTTTTTTTTTTATACATAGGATGCCTGGAAGTGGTTTTAGTGCGAATGTGCCGTGCCTTCAACCCATTAAACAACACTGTTCTGTTTGAAGGAAAATATGGAGGAATGCAGATGTTCAAGGCCTTAGGTAAGTTTACCTTTGGTGGTGACATAATTTTCTTAGCTGCCTTCAGTTTCTCCACTCAGATCGAAGTGGGTAAATGAGATGCCTTGATTCTTTAATGTGAACTGGTATCTCATTTGATAAGGTCTGGACCAGGCGAGCCTCCAATATTTTATCTAACCTGTGAGATGCACAATCGTGCATCCTAGTATGAAAGGCAGGAGAGAACCACAGACCCCGTTGAGATCGACCACACCTCATTCGGAAATCAATGAAGAGCTGAGATGTGTTCTAGATCATTCTTTGAAGGATCAATTTTTATTTTCCTTGTAGCTTACTGCCCCACAGAGTATATTAGGTAGACCTCTGGTGGTCCATGGGTGATCTCTTAAGTTTCTTATGTAAATCCATAATCATTAGTTAAGATATTTAATTAAAAGAAGAGCTTCTTCACTGGCTTCTCGCTAAGAGCACTGACGTTCTTCCTGTTAAGTCATGCAGCTCTGGAAGCACAGATAGAGTGGGTGCCAACCTGCCCCAAATGATCCCCAGACCTTTCCTGTGGGTGGGCACGGGCAGAGTCAGTCTTCGGGAGTGTTGTGCACCATTCACATCCAGTCATCAGTACACGGTGCAGATAAGAAGAACGTTAGCAAAGAAGGGCCGATGCCAGGAAAGGTTTTCACGATGACGGTGCCACTTGTTCCATACCCGGCCCACGGGCATCACGGAAGGCCAGTGCCCTTTCACCTTTTGTGCTGTTAGCTGATATGGTAGCTTACAGCAAGTCCATCCGACAGGCAGCGTTTCCCTTCTGCAGTTGATACACATCCATGTCATCTACAAGGCTAGACTTTCAAGAAAGGAGGAAAAGTCTTGGCAGGCAACTTGGCTGTATTTCCAGCTTCATAAAATAAACATGTACCAAGGATCAGTGTAGGGATGAAGCATTATTATGCCAAAATTCACAATTGCTAAACGACTGACCTGAAGCATCCATCAGAAAGCAGAAAGCAATGAATGCCTGCCCCCTCCGTAAGATTTCCAGGGAAGTTACCAAATTGAAAGGTACCTCATATTCCATCTATAAGACGTTTTTAACATCTCAGTTTGAGGCCTCTCGGCGTTCTAAATTGCCAGGTTCAAGTGCCACTAAGACTGACAGCCCTTGGCCCCTCATACATCATGTTTTAGGTTTTCTGTGAATGCTGTCTCTATACCAAAGGATCCCCAAATCACGTATTAAATTTTTTCTAGTTGGAGCTCATCTCAACATTACAAGATTAGATTTAGTTTATATCTTCCCAGGGGAATATGGCAATGAGCATACACCATTTCTGTCAGCCCCTCATTGGTGACGTCAACACTCCGTACTTGATCAAGACGTTTCCCAATTTCCTCATTCTATAATTATTAGGAACTTGGAAATATTGTTGCCTCGTGTGCAAGTCCTTGAGTAACTTTTCGATTATGGGAATTTCTTACTATTGCCCCATTCCATTCAAGTGTTCTCACTTAATCTGCCTTCTCTTACAGGTTCTGATGACCTAGTGAATGAAGCATTTGACTTTGCAAAGAATTTGTGTTCCTTGCAGCTGACTGAGGAGGAGATTGCTTTGTTCTCATCTGCTGTTCTGATATCTCCAGGTGAGGAGGTCTGAGGCTCTGTCTTAAAAAAAAAAAAAAAAAAAAAAAAGTCCTATCTTTAACGCGGATTATCCCCACTAAACCTAGGTAGTCAGCAGAAATTTAAAAGAACTGTGTTTACTTTGACAAGCTTGTGATATTTATGGACCACTCAAAGGAAAGTAGCCTTAAATTAATTAAAATGACCGATTTTGCCCCACAAGCAAGAGTAGGATGTGTGCTAAGGGTCACTCCAGATTCAGACAAGCGAAAGCATTTCTTAACAGATAAATGAGGACACACGGCGGCCTGAGTTACAGCTAAGTCCTATTTTGATTTTGAGAATAAAAGACATCGCAAAAAAAAAAAAAAAAAAATGTCCGGGAAGAAAAGTGAGACTTAGTAGAAATGTATTTAAATGAGAGATCCAGCATGAGGACAAAAGTAAATAAAACGTACACCTTCTCCTCTTTAAATACCTCTTGTGTTGGCTTGCCCACCTAAATTAGTGATATTCAGGGCTTTAAAAGGAGGTACGGACAACGGAGGGGAAAATGACTCCCTCTAAAGACTGGAAAAGGAAGAGTCTCTGATGTGCCAGTGGACATTCCAGAACGGGGATCTGTCATCATTTATCTGTGAGACCCTAAATGCTCAACCTCCCAGACCCTCAGTTTCCTCGCCTGTAAATAGGGTTTGACTTCATTATAATGAAGATCATTTCTACCTAGCTCTAAAATGCAATAAAATACCAAAATTTTCAGAGAAGGTAAGGGGTGACGGTTATAGGCCACACAGAATCGTAGCAATTGAAATGCTGCTTAAAATTATATGCCAGCTCGAAAATGTATAGATTGCTAATGAATACGTGGCTCCTTCAGCCAGAAGGAGAACTCAGTCTCTTAGCTGTCTGCTCGGTTAGAATTCGGCAAGGAGATGGCAGTGCCATTTACACTTCTCTGTTGGAACCCATTCCTAATAATTTTTATGGCCAAAAGCCTCATTCTTTCTATAAAATCCACCTTAGAGACGAGATTCCTTCTGATACCTTAGCATAGTTTTCAGTGGGGCTGGAAGAAATTAATCTCACCGGTGACGGTACATTGACGTGTCATTCTAGTGATATCTACCAATAACCCCAGCCTCTACCCTTCCTATCAGTGAGGCTTTATCTATTTATTTTTAAGTCTTATGAAGGTTTTTTTTTTTTAATGTGCTTCTGTTTTTTATTTAACCACATTATCAAAAATGGAAATTATCACTTGGCATGTTATCACTAACAGTTTCTTTTGTGGCTCTGTCTACAATCAAGCTGTTCCTCTAGGCCTCTTTTGGTTTTACTTTTTTTTTTTTTTTCTTTTTTTTTTTGAACCTGACCAAGTTTCCCAGGCCTAGAAGCACAAAGATAAATGGGAGAAGTGACAAGAAAGATTTATATCTGATAGCAACCACATGCCAAATAATTTTCCTTGCTACCACTTTCTTATTGCATTTGACTGCTTTTATGGAATATAGTTCAGCGTTAGATTCATTCTAAGCCTGTGGTTCTAAGATGAGGGAGGAGGCTTCATTCGGGTTCCTGCTGGCTCAAAGAACGTGTTGCCAAAGTTCACTGTCCTTGTTAGGTACGTTTGTAATAAGCCAGTAAATTCCTAGCAGCAAATACTTAAGACGTGGTATATCAAACCTAAATAATCCATGAAGATAATTACCCAAGATGTAAGGCAAGCCTGTTGTTTATAGGTCAGAACTCAGTTGAATTATAAGCCTTTTTCCAAACAGAACATACTATAGCCATCAAATTCTGCTGGGTTTGGAAACAGGACATTTCTTACTCTACCTAGTGGAAAATCTTCCAGTCCTTGTAGCAGACCCACACTCAGAGGCTTCTGAAACTCTCAAATACCTCGTCTGCCACCCTGGCCTAGTGTCACATTCAAAAAGAGAGGAAAGACAGATAGATGTCCTGCTCTATCTCATGCCAGACCCCACCCTTCCCCCAGTTCTTACCCTAATAGCCACGCTCTGTTCAGCTCCAGAGAGTTTAGGGAAGGGAGAGGGAAGGAAAGTTAATTTATTCTGATTGACAATTGTCACTGAAGGCTTTTGTGCTCACTTACGTAAGGGTTTGCTTAACTGTTGGCTAGACTTGTCCTTACCCTGTCTAGGATTACAGAATTGAGTTTCTTGCCTGACCTGAACTGTGTTCAGATGGATCACTTCCAAGTTCTTTTCCATGAGTATTTGTTCATCATTTGGAGACTCTAGATGTCTCTTCATTGAAGCGCCAACCTGAGGCATTGATGTTGGGCTGAATTTTGTCACCATGGCATATAAAGCTCCTTGGAAGAAAGGAAGGGAGGAGGGAGGGGGTGGGAGGGAATGAAGAGAGGGATGTTGGAAGGAAAAAAGAAAAGAAGGTAGGATGGGAGGAAGGAAAGGAGGGATTATCTTATCCACCATTTTAAAATTCCATGTAGAAAAACAGCTTAGTTAAATTTGGGGGATTAAATTTTTGAAATTGATACATGCAGATTCTATGAATTATAAAATAGTTTAAAAAGGGAAGGGGAATTATAGTTTAAAAAGGGAAGGGGAATCCTGAATACAAAAAACAGTCCTGTGCAGATTTTCTTACTTCTATAATTCATTTTCTTCATAAGTCACTGACTTCTACTTTGAGAGAATCTAAGGATATGTCCCCCAAAAAGAGTGAGAGATGTAAATGGTCACAGGCAATAAAAAAAAAAATACTGGTGTTTATTGGAACCATTGGGTTCTAACTACTTCCATCCTCATTTCCTGTGTCAGTGTATCTGGCATTACTGTCATCAGGGTATTTTTTATGAAATATGTGCGGTTATGTAAACGGAAACTAAGCACTTATATATGTAGGTAAAAGCTTATATCCCCTCCCTTCTTACCTAATTCTTTTCCTTTGTCAGACCGAGCCTGGCTGATAGAACCAAGGAAGGTCCAGAAGCTTCAGGAAAAAATTTATTTTGCACTTCAACATGTGATTCAGAAGAATCACCTGGATGACGAGACCTTGGCAAAGGTACGTCCTCAGATCGCAGAGCTGTGGCCACTCAAAGCACAGTGGCCAAAAAGGGCTAGCTATAAAGCAAAGGCATTTATCAGCAGCACAATTTCTGGAAGTTACCAAAGGTGCATAAATGTTGAGGTGGCCATTTTAAAAGGGAGACTAGTAAATTATAATAGATTGAGAGGAGAATGACTTTCTTAGGAAAGGATGATATTGATGGATCTGAACCCCAGGCATAGGAAGACAAGCAAAGAAACCTAGAGCGTTTTATCTGAAGAACAAAAGCATGAAGCAGGGAATCAAGCCTTCAAAATTGACATGTGATGAAGGAGGAGACTTTGTGTCACTTCAGAAGTCAGATGCGGGCCAAAGTTAAGAGCAAGTAGATTTTTATTCAAAATAAGAGAACTATAAAATGATAAGAGGGGCGCCTGGGTGGCTCCGTCGGTTAAGCGGCCAACTTTGGCTCAGATCATGATCTTGTGGTCCGTGAGTTCGAGCCCCACGTCGGGCTCTGTGCTGACAGCTCAGAGCCTGGAGCCTGCTTCGGATTCTGCGTCTCCCTGTCTCTCTGCCCCTCCCCCTCTCACGCTCTGTCTCTCTCTCAAAAATAAATAAACATTAAAAAAAATTTTTTTTAATGATTAAAATTGCTGACCAGAGGGGTACACCATGGTGAGGTTGTGAGCTCCCTGGCATTGGTCATAGTCTAATAGATACCGCTTGGCTTCCTCTCAGGTGTCTTGTAAGTCAGAGTCCTTCCCAGAGTAGAACACTAGACTGATTACTTGTACATTTTCCTTCAGTTCTAATCTTTTCACACAAGATATGCCCTGGGGTCCCTTCAAAATGGTGAAGAATCCCAGGGGCAAAATGCCATCAATTTCTCGGTTCAGCTTAATTAACAATAGTGATCTTTAAGAAGAGATGTTTACCGGAGTAGAATCCTCATAAGAGGAAGTATATTCTCATGATTGATACTCAGCATTATTTTAGATCATAAAGTATCTTTGATTTCTTAAGAACTGGACTTTTTTAGCCAGTAAGCAACTAGGAAATGGGGCATATTCTGGGTTAAAGATGATAAGAATCCTAGTCTATATTTATAAACATTAAAACCCTCCCACTTTGCTCTTAAAGTTTTATTTTTAAAAAAGGGGGAAGACTCTCTCTGAGATATTATCAGATATGACTTCACACATACAGAGGCTCCTATAAAAGAAAAAAAAAACCTCTATGAATCAAAGATGCTGTTTCATTATGGTGACATTTTTATTAAAATGAACACCTCATTTTACAGTGAAGAGTGATAGTTATCTTTGGTAGAACTTTCTACTTTTTATGTGAGCAAGGACAAATCACCTGGTCTCTGCACCTCAGTTTTCTTTGGGTCTAAGGCAAACCTTCCACATGCTTGCAGATCTCCTGGGCAGAAAAGATGGTTATAGAAATATATGCATCTGTTTCTATAATCGCTCTGCAGAATATACCATAAATACATCTGGCCACTTAATGGAAGGGGATGTTTCCTGCATTTTGGATGTCCCAAAGACCTCCCCATATTTGCTATCTTAAAATTAAGGCCTTGGGGCGCCTGGGTGGCTCAGTCGGTTGAGCGTGCGACTTCGGCTCAGGTCACGATCTCACGATCTCGCGGTCCGTGAGTTCGAGCCCCGCGTCGGGCTCTGGGCTGATGGCTCGGAACCTGGAGCCTGCTTCCGATTCTGTGTCTCCCTCTCTCTCTGCTCCTCCCCCGTTCATGCTCTGTCTCTCTCTCTATCTCAAAAATAAATTAAAACGTTAAAAAAAAATTTAAAAAAAAATTAAGGCCTTGATGTGAGGATAATGAGCAAATCATTTTTTGCTTTTGTACAGATGTTTTGAGGTTTAAGATATTACAGTGCATAAATTCTCACGCTTACACCATCTTCTACCTCCTGGTGTTCTAAAGGTGGCAGTCGGAGGCATTTGCTATAGAAAGGAGACAGAAATTGAAGCATGAAAGATATTTAATGGCAACAAAAAATAAAAATAAAACACTGACTGTGGGTCACCTCCCCTCTCCACTCGCCATCTTTCAGGGGAGAAGTACACAGTTCAGTCCTATTCTTATAAAGTGTTGTCAAACTGGGGAGCAGAGAAAGAGGTTAGGAGAGGATTATTTCTTGTATAAAGTTCACTGGAGCCAGATGACAAAGCATTGCTTCCACAGGTCATGTGTAGATATAGGGGTTTGTGTGGCCCCTCCTTGTAAGTCAGCATTTTAATAGGATGCTCTGTGGAGGGACCATGAAACTAAGGAGGGACCACCAGCTAAGCTGGAGGGACCATGAAACAGAATGAGCGCTGGATTGTAGTTTATCCCAGTCCTGAACTTTGTGGCTTTGGCTGAGTCATTCTATTTGTCTAAGTCTCAGGTTCCTCAGCTGTCAAGGGCTGGGGTGGCAGGAGGGATGGGTGTCTCAGGTTCCTGACTGCTTTAACCCTGTGAGGACCCTGTGCTATCGATGTATAGGCACGCCCTCTCATCGTGCCCGCTAAAAGAAATCATTTTATTTGTCTATCCTACCACAAATTCTCATCTTTGCAGAAATTCTCCTTCTGCCTTCATAGCCATGGAACTCTTCGGCCTCTACAGTGCCTCTATAACAGTGCCAACCGTTCTTAATATTTGTTATTTATAGACCCCCTGGGGAGCCTGGCAAACATCATGAAACCCATCTCTAGAAAAATGTGCGCATACCTGACTGTGGTATTCAAGTCTGGATAGTTGGGGTACATCTGCCTTCTGGGTGATGTGCAAAGACTTTTTATAGTGCCGACCAGTTTGCCCCTGAAGGAATGTAACGGACATCAGGTGAGAGAGGCAGGGCTCGGATACAGTCACTGGGCTTCATCCTGAAAGAACAGTCTCCACCACACTTCAGCCGTGCTCACTTCCTGAAATGAAAGTTCAAGTAGCCGTGCCTTATCCTTTTGACCAAACTTGGACCTAGGGACGGTATGAGAATTCAGGAATTCTGTATCCACTCACTAGACGATTTCAATCCCAATATAGTAATCATTTTGTTGATTTAGTTATTTATATTAAAAAAAAAAAACCCTTTTGGAGAATTTATTTTCCTTTCCTTATCAGCATCGTGATGGTATGTAGCATATTTATAATAAACCATCAGAACCATTTCCTAGCTGAGTGACCCTGCAAAAGTGGCTTAACTTCTCTGTGCCTCAGCTTCCTCATTTGTAAAATGTGACTAAGGATAGTGTCAAGGTCATGTGGTTATTGTGAGGACTGAGTGGTATTACGTGCAAGCAAGCTGCACGTCCATAATAGGTACGGTATGTAAGTGCTATTGTTGTAGCTGTGGACGGAAGAAATTCTGTTTCGGCAGGGAAATTTTTATTGGAAGTGGTATTTTGGAGTTAATCACGAATGGATGAAAACGCAAAAAATGGAAGCTGGGGGCGCCTGGGTGGCTCAGTTGGTTAAGCACCCAGCTCTTGATTTCGGCTCAGGTCATGATCTCACAGTTTGTGGGATGGAGCCCCACGTTGGGCTCTGGGTCGACAGCACAGAGCCTACTTGGGATGCTCTCATTCTCCCTCTCTCTGCCCCTCCCCTGCTCATGCTTCCTCTCTCTGTGTGTCTCTCACAATAAATAAATAAGCATTTTTTAAAAATGCAAGTTGGAGGGCTGAGGAGATGGGGTTTGGCATTCTAAGTGATGGGGAAATGATAAGAGGTAAGAAAGTACAAGGTATATTTGAACTATGAGTAATGGTTAGATCTGTCTGCATCCTGGATTTGAAAAGCCAGGAAACAAGAGGACACTGGTCACTTTCGCTAAGCTCATAAAAATAAAAAATGAAAAAAAAAAAACCCACAACATATATATTTTTAAGCTCCCATCTGTTCTCTGAGTTTCACTTTCCCTGTCTAGGAAATGAGTAGGTTGGATTGGCTGGTCATTAAGGTCCCTTCTGTAGAATGTTCTTTGACTCCAAGAGAGAAAAACAAAGCTTGCTCCTGACATCTTCATTCATCCTCTAATAGTGCAACGGACTCATTTTAAGGACTTTTTAGTAATTCTACCATTACAGCTAATAAGGAAATAGACTGCTCTCACCAGGTCTTAAAGCTTCAAAGTCTTGAAGCTACAGTGATCTAGCTTAGGATGATATTCTGGCCCCAAAGCTGCAAAGAGCACAGTGTTTTCGAAGCCCCCGGCCGGAGCTCAGCATTCCTGTCAGGCCTTCAGCCGGGGCTCCATCACCTTGTGCTTTGGGTGCTGTGGTGGCTCAGTCTGAGGTGTTTACTTCCTGGGAGAGGAGCGTGCTGGGGGAGTTCCTGTTCCTGTGGTTCTCCTTCTCCGCTCAGCTGAGACCAGCATGACCACTGCCAGGGTGCGGTGACTATTTCAGCTGCAGACTGGTGACAATTCCATTCTCTGGCCTCTGGGCTTCCTTTATGACAAGTCACTAAATCTGCCATTTTTGTTGCTCAGACCAGAGGACAGAGGGTGAAGGAAACAAAGGAGCCAAGTTAGTTCGGGCCAGGTTGTGGCAGCACACTCATGGCCAAAGGCAGGGCTTTGATCCGGACGACTTGCTCACATCCCAGCCCTACCCTAAGTGCAGCCTCTGGGTCAGGCCATAGCTGGAGGCTTGTTTGGTAAAGTCTTCAGCCCCTACTGTTGAGTCTCCTGGATAATCAGAGTCGTGAGATATTAGGCAGTATATTTACTTTTCCTAGCACTCCTGTAAAGACACGCAGCCCTCCTGAAGGTATGTTCTTGCCCCAGGCTGTACTGAGAAGTTTACAAGTAGCAAACTCCGTAACAACACATATCCAATGGAAAGGCGTGGAGAGCTCGTAGGGCAAGTTGGACCCCCAAGCTCACTCATCTCGCCGTATGCAGGGACTGGAGGGAGTGCCATTTTATTTTACCACAACTTCAGCGACGACCATGCCTTCAGTGCACTTCTCCAAGCAGTGTTCTATTGCTCGTGCCTTGTCATGCCCTATAGATGGGCCACGCCACCCTTCTGGGTGTTTTTAAACATACAGCTCCGTGCTAACGGAACTTCTAATTCTTCTGGAATATGGAGGAGTCTAGTTATTATGCTAAAGCTCAGAATGTCTCTCACTCCTCTCTTTCCTCCTATTCCTGGATGGGAAAAGTTCTTACCTGCCCCTGTGGCTTTCTCTCTTCCACTCTTTTTAAGCCTTTGCTGCCAGGGAAGGTGTTCCACCACAACCCTTCAATCCATAAGGTAGTCGTCTAAGTTTGCACCATGTTAATGAAAACACAGGAGAGAGCTCAGGTAAACTGTGGAAAGAGATTGTCCTGAACAAGAACAATGTTTGCACCATGTGGTGACAAATCTGTTTCTTTGAGGTTCATTTTCTCAGATCTGGAAGGCTCTAGCCTTCCCAGAGAGAACTGTGAGGGGTTGAGCTGGGAGAGGTACAAGCCAACAGATACACTAACGTCTTAAATCCTGAGGCCCTTTCTAGCATAACAGCAGCAAAACTGTACCGTCAACAGAGAGAGGGAAGCCTCTCTTTCTGCTGTAACAGAACCAAGATAGTAAATAAAACCTGACAAGATGGAAGGCTTAGACAGCCCTATTTCACATGTTAACAAATTGAAATTTTACCTGAAAGGAGTCATTCCTGGTCACTCTCACATTAATGGTGTGCTTCTGATTTAGATTTAGAAAAAAAACAAAAACAAAAAACAACCATGTTGATTCACAGATAGAGTCTATGGAGCAAATCCTGACTGAGAGATGGATGAGAACTGCACAGCGTCATTTACATTGACCTTCGTTGTTTTCTCAATGAGGTCAAAACAGACTATGTCCTGACTAATAATGGAATGTTGCTATCTAAAGTCTGCTTTCTTCTTGGAAGACACTAGGTGTTATACTAGAATTCTTAATAGGTGGCTTTAGGGATTTGGGGTCACTTTAATTTTAAAGAGCAGTCTGTCCAGCAAGTACTTGGGAGCCCCTACCCAAATGATGAGCCTCCTCATTCCTCTTTCTGTTTGGCTAGGGCTTTGTTTCACACTTGAAAATTCCTGTGCTTTCTGGGGTGCCTGCGTGGCTCACTCGATTAAGCATCCAACTCTTGATTCCAGCTCAGGTCATGATCTCATGGTTCGTGGGATTGAGCCCCATGTGGGGCTCTGCACTGACAGCGCGGAGCCTGCTTGGGATTCTCTCTCCCCCTCTGTCTCTGCCCCTCCCCTGCTTGTGCACTTGCTCCGTGCATGCTCTTTCTTTCTCTCTCTCTCAGAAATAAATAGACGTTAAAAAAATTCCCATGGGGGCGCCTGGGTGGCTCAGTCGGTTGAGCGTCCGACTTCGGCTCAGGTCATGATCTCACGGTCTGTGAGTTCGAGCCCCGCGTCAGGCTCTGTGCTGATGGCTCAGAGCCTGGAGCCTGCTTCCAATTCTGTGTCTCCCTCTCTCTCTGCCACTCCCCCGTTCATGCTCTGTCTCTCTCTGTCTCAAAAATAAATAAAAACATTAAGAAAAAAAAATTTAAAAAAAATTCCCATGCTTTTTAAAGTATAACACATGCTGAAAAGCTCTTAAATGATAAGTAGATAGCGCAGTGAACGATCACAAAGGTAACATACCCACATAACCACTTCCCCAGGTGAAACCGGGCACCCCAGAAGGCCTACTTCGGCTTCTCCGGCTTCCTCACAATGGTATTTATGCTTTAAAAGAACCCAAGCATAGGCAAAACTATAGAAAGCAATTCAGCACGTCGCTCAAGATTTTAAATTCTGAATCCATACTCAAGAAATACAGCTTTCTTCTGGGGTAGTTTTCCACCTCAGCGTATGTTTATTAGGAGCATGTGCTCTGTGCCAGATGCAAGGGAGAAAGTGGTGATGACACATGGTGGTGTTCCTGAGCGGTTCCCCTGCAGAATTCCTGTGAAGGATCAGATTATTTTGGTCCATTTTAGCCGTCCGGAGTTTGCTGGCGTGCACCACATGGCTAACACCCAGACATCCCAGAGGTTCTCCATTAGACTAACGGTCCGTAAATGAAAAGAGAGGTCTTGATGCAACTTCCCACATGTCAAGTTGGAAGTTGGTGCATTCATTAGAAGTCTGTGATAATAGGAACCAACTCACACTAGCTTAAGCAAAAAGAAAAAAATAAAATAACGGAGAGATATCTCGTGGAACCTAAGGATGAAAACTCGGCCACCATTCAGGTTGGCCCTGGAACCAGGAATCGGAAAGCCTTCCTTCTTCTCCCCCACCCTGAATACCAGCTGAGTCTGCTTCCCTGGTCCACGTGGTGAAATACAGCTAGCTCTCAGCTTCTTCACTTACTGGAAGTTCCTGCTACATTTCGAAAGTAAGCTGCTGGCTCTCGGTCCAATTCCAGATTCCGACCGCAGATGAATCGATGTCCACTGCCACTTTAGGTGGCCAGCTCCACATGGATGCCAAGGATGGGGTGAGGAGGGGCAGGGAAGGCTTATGACCTGATAAATATTTCAAATCCGATATTCCAATTCTAATCCATGTGTCTAGGTCTAGCTAAACATAAAGAAATAAGGAAATAGCAAAATAAAAAATATAGAAAAGCGAGTGAGCAAGTGAAATGGATATAGTTAGCCTCACTTGATGTGCCCTGTGTTTATCAGTGATTTTGAAGTTTCTTCCACTTTGGTCAAACCATCGTTGGCTTCCTGCTTCAGGTTGGAGGGCATCGCAATGGCCGGGAAGCCCGAATGAACAAAATCACTAGTTTTACCCTCTGCATGTTCCATTTTCCATATCGAATGTACTAGTTATAAAATTGTGGATTTTCTCATAAAACCACTCCCTAGAAAGAAGCATAGGATTATTAGCCCTTCTCCAACAGCCGCTTTTTCTTCTGGTCAACCCCTGTAGGTATAAGCTAAAGCTTCCTTATCTTATAGGAAATGTTTGGTCATAAGAGAAAGAGGAGGGTGAAAATGCCTTTTTCTAGACCCTCTGTCTACTCCTGCTATGGGGATTATTTAAACATGAAGACATTTCATGATGATTTGAAATCGACTACCCCCTCCATCTCCAAATGCTTCTGGATCACCTCCCCAGCTGTTTAAAAAGTTGTTGAGCCATTAACTGCTGCTGAGGCTGCTCTAAACTCCCTTTGAAATGGGGGTCCCCCAGCTGCGGTACATAATATTAATGAGCAAGTAAGTGACTGCCTGCTGCTTCCTCCACCAGGCCCTTCTGGGCTCTGACAAGTGCTGCTGCTGTGTCCACATGGCCTCCTGGCCCTTCCCGCCTCCGGAGTGATGGATGCCCCTGTCTGTCAGAACTTCTATTTCCACAGCTGACTGGAGGCTTCTAAAACAGCCTCTTCCAAGAGCACGCAGGTTAGGGTGCTCTTTGCTCAAGCAGCCCCACTGCCCTTAAGAAAAAGTTATCCTCACCATCTCGGCCCATTATACAGATGAGCAGCAGGGATAAGATCCAAATCCCATAAAAGAGGGAAGAACTAGGACCCGAACCAGACGTTTCTTAAACCCCAGTTTGGAGCAGGAAGGAAGCAAGAGTCCATATTCATTTTCCAAAGCCGAACTCATGGCTAAATATTACCAGTGCAAATGAGCAACTACAGAAGGGTCATCCTCTTATGCATCTAATTTCTCATATCTCCCCTTCACTAAAGGAAAAAAAAAAAGTTTTAAGAATTATATAGGATGCTACAGAGGGTTACTGGAGGGATTGTGGGAGGGGGGATGGGCTAAATGGGTAAGGGGCATTAAGGAATCTACTCCTGAAATCATTGTTGCACTATGTGCTAACTAACTTGGATGTAAATTTAAAAAAATTAATTAAATTAAAAAAAAAGAATTATATAGGCTTCTACTTTATACATCACAGTTTATTAGATCAGCAAGTTACTTTAATTGCTCCAAAAAAATGATCATCCATATGATGTTGCTTTTTCATTTCACCAAAAGTAAATGGCTGATTTCCCCATACATTAACACGTGACTCCATTTTCGGTGCTCAGTTAAGGCTTACGTTGGGTTCTTGCCCCCTGATTGAGCATAGCCTTGACTGTTCCTCTCTTTGAAGGAAACATTATGTGGAAACGGAAGCATAACACCTAACACATATATGGCCACCATGTGCCAGGCACCGCTATAGACAGTTTGGATTGACCCAGGTAACCCTGACAACAATCCTCTGAGGTAGGGATCGTCTGACAGATAAGGAAGCTGAGAAGTTAACTGACTTGCCCAAGATCACACAGCTGTAAATAGCAGGTCCGCGATTCAAACCCAACAGTTGGGCTTTCTAACCTATAGCTCTTGTTTTTGTTTGTGTTTTTTTTTATCACTAGGCTAATCTTCTCTATGTTGTATTTGTGTGTCATAGGGAACTCAGAGAATCCCATTACCGGTCCCCCCAGCAAACTAATAGAGCTAAGCAAATGGAACCTCCCTTCTCTGGGAATGATGATTCTGTCTGTGCCTCCTGAAAAGGAGCTGACTTTCCATTTGGCTCCCAGGACTGTTTCAAATTTAATACAGAATTAACTTTTCAATTTTGAAAATTGGTTGTAAATTTATACGATTTGAACCTCTGTAATAGTTTTTTTTTTAAGTTTATTTGAGAGAGACAGAGACAGTGCAAGTGGGGGAGGGGCAAAGAGGGAGGGAGAGAGAGAATCCCAAGCAGGTCCCATGCTGCCAGCAGAGCCCCACACAGGGCTCGAACTCACGAAACTGTGAGATCATGACCTGAGCCAAAACCAAGAGTCAGATGCTTAACCGACTGAGTCCCCCAGAAGCCCCTATAATAGTGTCTTTTAATGTCCATTCCATGGACCCAGTCCATCAGTATCCCAGGAGATGTTTGTTTCAAACGTGGAGTCTCAGCTCCACCCAGACTTACTGAAATCGAGTCCCTAGGGGTAGATCCCAGGAATCTGCATTTTTAGGAAGCACCCCAGTGATTCTTATGCAGAGTAAAGGTTGGCAGTCATTACAGAATCACATCTGGAAGTTTCAGGAGCTCTGCATAGCATCAGTTCAACTGCAGATGATTATAGAAAGCTTTCAAAACCTCCCCGCATTCAATAGCTATTTCAGGGAGACCGTCATGTATAAGAAGTGTTCCAAATTGTAGTCTCCGTCTGTGTGAACCAGTTGGTTGAGAGAGCTTGGATGATTTCCCAAGGGACTTTAGCTATGTGGACACTGGGATAACCTTTACCTGTGAAAATACGGAAAAGACACCATTTTCCACCCTGGAACCAAAGTGACTCTTTGATCGTGTGATTCTTATCATCTTTCCTGCTTGCCCGAAACCCTTCCGAAGCGTCTTAGCATACACTTGCGTATTCGGGTCCCGTCCATCTCTCCAGCTTTTCCCTCAGACCTGCTCACCCACACTGCTCAATTCTTCCAGCGCGCTAAGCACGACGCCATCTTTATGCCTGGCCCTGCGGCATATCACGGACCCCAACGTCTGTTTGGCTCTTGCTTTTACTTCAGAGCTCAGCTTAAATGGCACTTTCTCGGGGAGGCCTTCCCTGGCCTGACAGAAGAAGGCAGAACGTCCTATTACCTACCACTTCTAGATCATTCCTGCATGGCACCCACCGCAGGTTTTCAGTCTGCTTTCGACTGTGTGGTAACGTTACTCACATCTGTCTTCACAAGGTGGCTGTAAGCAGAGAACCGTACTGTCTTGAGCATTTTGGCAGCTAGCAGAGTGCCTGCTACGAGTTTAAGTAACTCATAATGTTGGAAAGAAAGTCTGGCTTCTCAGTCTAAAACTTTACATCCACTCCATAAACAAAGATTTCACATTTCTTCTTGATACCCCTGTCGTTAAATAGCCCTGGAAATGGAAGGTCTGCACCCCAGATTTCTTTATGTGTTCTAGACCCCTTTAAGAATATGTCAACAGCTCTAATCCTTATGGTATTTTGAATGGCTCATAGTGTGGTTACATGGTCATGAGTTGTTAAAAGGAAAGTTAATGAATGTGGAAATTTCTGATTTTGAAGAGCCACAAAGTAACTAATTATCTATTTGCTCTTTTACTCCAAAGGCTCAAAATTGCTTCTTATTACTGAATAGGGGAGGGGGCACAATGAGCCTAACTGATGACTAGATGGGGTTTATTTCATTTCTTTTTATCGTCACTTTCAAGTGTTCCTATGGTCAGCTATATAAACTATCAGGCTTATCTTTTCTGAGAGTGTTCTTTATATGAGAACACATCTGATTCCAACAGTAATTTGATCACAATGATACTTGGTTTTAAGCTAATTTTGACATGAAATGATGAATTCTACATGTTCCTAAATTATAAATATGTGAAAAGCTAGAGCTGTTCATCTTCTAAGAACGTTATAGCATTTTGCAAACCGTGGACATTTTATAATGTCTTCTGGGTATTTGAACTCAAAAAAAATAAAATAAAATCACGTCCTGCATGATACATATACAATAAAACCTACCAATGGTAAGTGGATATTCCCCCACGAGTTTTTTAAATGCCTCAAGGAAGCAAGTGCCAGTGACCTCTGAAATTCTCTCTTGATTAAATATAGGTTTCATTCTATGCATTACAGTGGGAAAGAACTAGAAAGATTCAGGCAGGCTAGTCCTGACAGTTATGGATCGCGCCTCGTACAGTTTAGGTCCTACCTTTCCTAACAACGTCGCCTTCCAAAACCGAGAATCTCGTGTTCATATCATAAAAATCTGTGGGAAATAATAGATAATATTAGCTCCCAATTGCGTTTCACACCTATAGTGTTCTTACCGCTTTTATATGAATTACCTCAGTGCACACAACAATATGAGTAGGCCCATTTTACAAATAAGAAAGCTGAGACCAAGTATTTCACAGCCAAACAGCCATTTAGCTATTTTGAAACCAGGATTCTGACTCAGTCAGCCTGGCTGCAAAGCACCCACTCGTATCGATTAAACTCGACTACCTCCCATACACATTTTATTTAAGAGCAGTGACTCAGGAAGCTTGGCCCCGCTGGCTTGCCTTCTCTATTTTCCCGAGGGGGGTAGGAGGTGCGTTTTGTTTTGTTTTGTTTTGTTTTGTTGGGAAGGAGAAGCTGAAAGTGAGCCTTCTTTCTTTGTGAACGTCTTTTCCCAAAACCATTTTCCTTCATCCGAGGCCAGGAAGGACCCTGATTCAGAAGCCAGAGCACTAATGAGCTTCCCCTTTTGTTTCTCCCCACCCCCCTACTCCCCGTCCCCCCCCCTGCCCAACACCCGACCCTGGTCTCCCGACTCCGCAGTTAATAGCCAAGATACCAACCATCACGGCGGTCTGCAACTTGCACGGGGAGAAGCTGCAGGTATTTAAACAATCACATCCAGACATAGTGAATACACTCTTTCCTCCATTGTACAAGGAGCTCTTTAATCCTGACTGTGCCACCGTCTGCAAATGAAGGCAACGAGAGAACTGTCTCCTAGTCGTGGAATGCGTCACCATTAAGACAAAAGCAATGTGTTCATGAAGACTTAAGAAAAATGTCACTACTGCAACATTAGGAATGTCCTGCACTTAATAGAATTATTTTTCACCGCTACAGTTTGAAGAATGTAAATACGCACCTGAGTGGGGCTCTTTTATTTGTTTGTTTTTGAAATGACCATAAATATACAAATATAGGACACTGGGTGTTATCTTTTTTTTTTTTAATTTTATTTTATTCGGGTATGTTTTGGGAGACAACTGTTTATAGAATTTTATTGTAGATACGTACAAGAACAGAGCGGTACTTTACATGATTACTTTTCCTGTTAATTGTTCAAATATAATTTAAGAAAATTCCACTTAATAGGCTTACCTATTTCTATGTTTTTAGATAGCTGATGCATGTGTAAATTTGTAGCTGTCTTGGAAAGCACTGTGCATGTATGTAATAAGCATATAATATCTGAGAATATTATATATGACTATTACTTATACATGCACATGCACTGTGACCTAAAATCCCATACATACTAACAAAGGAGGTTCAGTCAGGCTCTCTTATATTATTTACCTTCTGTGTTATGTGTTACCTTTACGTTAGACAATCAGGATTTTGTTTTCCCAGCCAGAGTCTTCAACTGTCGTCAATGGCAGGGTGGTACCAATTCAGAGATAACGTCTACAAAGGAATAAACATAATGCGCGGCCTCTGTATAAGAACTCTGTTTCTATCAATGACATCAAAGCCTTGTCAGGATGGTAAATATCGGCGGGTGGGGGGGGGGGGGGTGGGGGGAATATCTGGAGCCATTTTCCTGTTTTAAGAATTCGGCCACAGATAACGTTGTGGAGTCCAGGACTTTTTTGACCAATCACTATTTCCTATTTTTCACCAGGACACATAAAACACTTTTTTTTTTTTTCCCCTTTGGATTTCAGGTGGGTAAAGAAACTGATTTTGGTGCTCACTGTGTTGTCACCAGAGAAATGCAGTCTGTAGGTTTGACCACCAGCAATTTTTTTCTAATAAAATTAGAGTCACAGAGGAAACCAGAGCCCAGGGCCCCGATGCCATTTCATGTAGACATTTTTTCTCTAACCTGTTGTGTCTGGGTTTGATGTTTTTTGTTTTTTGAGGGTTTTTTTTTTGTTTTGGGGGGCTTTTTTTGGCAACGAAGAGGTAGAAAGAGCTTGGTTCTTTATATTCATTCTCTTTGCTACATTTGTTAGAAAAAGCAGCAATAAAAGGGGAGGCAGGATTTGATATGTCCTTCTAGCGGGGGTGGGGAGGGGTCCTCTAATTTCTCTCAACTCCAAAGTGCTGTACTATAAACACAGAGCAAGAACTTGACAGATGACGAAAACACATCAGAGTTATTCCGTAGAACTAATACACCCCAAAGCCCAAACTGTTTCCTATGCAGTTTGCAATTAGATCATCCGTCTGGCCTGGGATTCTTTCTTTTAGCAACTTGTCAAAAACACAGAATACAAGAGGGGATATGAGGCTTGGAGTATTAAGACTTCCTCGTATAAGTCTCACCTCTCCACCTGCTCCCCAAGCAAACTGAATACCAGAAAAGCATAAATCCCAAGCAGCTTGTTCTGCCTGTGCTCCAGAGGCCCTATGCCTTTGGTCTTAGCCGATCCAAAGAGTTTTTTAAAAAGGAAGCCAGAGCAGAGCCTCATGTAACTCAGTGACATTCACGCTCTCCGGTGAGTAAAGCCCAGCAGCCAGCTCCCGAGGACCCGCCCTTTTCTCCTCGTCAAACACACACACGCACACCTGCTCGGTAAAGTTTCCATCGATGGAAACCTTGATTTCCTTTTAATCTCTGACGCTCTCCTGGAGTTACGTGGTCTTGAGAGCTGTCTCCGCAAGGCCACAAAACCCCTCGTTGACCAGACAGTAGTGCTAGTCTTTTCTCTAGAAAACAGAGCCTTTTCCCACCTCATGATTGATGAGTGCTAAACCAATGGGGAAAAACAAAAAGGCTTTAAAATAATGACTCTCTTTCTCAACTACTGTTATATTCAATTAATTTAACTACATTGAACCAAATTACCTTCGGTGTCTAAGAAGACAGCTGCAGACTGCTTATTATGTGGCTGTAGAGACTCAGTTCTTTTTGGTGTAAATGTCACTCCTGCTAGCTCTTTGTATAAAGAATTAATTCCAAGAGTCATATTTCCTTCTAATGGAAAGATTACTTTACTGATTGCTAGGAAAACAGGGTAATGGAAGGCGCTCAATTAAACCAAGCCGTTTCCAAATGCAATGTATGTTTTATGATTGGCTTGTGATAGGCAATGCTCAACGTGTCTGCTTGGTGTTTCCCTTTGAGCTTTGAACTTATGTCAAACTTTGTTTTCATTGTTCTGTTGGCCTAGTGTTTTCCATCGTCCGCCTGTAATTCCCGCTCAGTTGCAAAGGGAATCGTTTGTTTCCTCCAATTTACCTTAGAGGGTTTAAATTGGTTCTGTTGATGAAGTGGCTGAGAATTTTTTCCTCCCTGCCCCATGGGTGATGTAGGAAAAGGATTGCTCCCCACATTTGCCTCAGGAGGTACTCGATTTGAATGTGTTTGTCGTTTCTACTAGTGCAAGCATTTCACTGGGACCGCATGAACCTTTTGAAGCTAGGGGACAGGAAACAGCTAGCGACTGAACCAGAACAAAACAGTGGAAACGAGTACACGCTCAGCCCACTTCGGCTGAGAAAAGAGATTTCCATCTTTCGCCACAGTTGCCAAATCTGTCCGTTAAAAGACCACCAATCACATTTTCAGTGGTAACGACAAACGCCTTGAAAAGCTGCCTTTTTGAACATCTCCTGTGACTACATCTCGAGGTGTTTTGAAATTTTGCTAAGATCGCCTTTCCTTACCACATGCAATCTCTGTCCCTTCCCTACGAAGACTCACAAATGTTCACCACACCTTCATGGTAAAACGGGCACTGGAAGAAAGAACCCATGATCTGTACGTTTCACTTCTTGCTTCGTAAATGACAATCACTGCTTGGCACAGATATTGCACTGTAACCACTCAGGGATGTTTCATTAAAAAAAAAGAAAAAGAAAAAAAAAAAAGAAGGAGGGGGAAAAAAACAGGAAAATGACAACAAAACGTAAATGGCACAAATTAAATACGCCAGGGAGAGAACCTCTCTGACAAGGCTTTCAGAACAGTAGGCAGTAACTTTGTGTTGTTAACTGTTTGGACTTGTTGAAAAGTTGCACATGAATAAGGACAACTTAGCCTCATTTTCTGAAATCTGCTAAGAGCCAAATAATCCAGCTACCCTATTAATAGGAATATGTCTCTCCCAAGCAGCCCCAAGCTTCCTGTACAAGTCCTGAGCAAGGAAAATAAGAAATCTGAGTGGCATTATCTGAATCTGACAAGGGAGGTAAAGCTGTGTGAATTCAAATTCCACTGTGATTCTGGAGGGAATGTAGGAGAAGAAGGGATTCCAAATTTGGTTTAATATGCCCCACAGACTCCTACTGCCCGTGACTTGGGTCATCTTTGTGTCCCTTATTCTGTGGCTCTTTTTTCCCCAGAGACTGAAAGCTGAGAGTAGAGGTGTACCTTACAAACATACCCTTTCGGGATTTCCCTTGTTGAAATACTGGTCTTCAGGACTCTGGAATAAAGGACCACAGTGTAGGTATAAACAGAGAATGTGGTGGTCTCTTGGGTAATTCAACTTCTTGGACACAATCTGTGACACTCTAAATCACAGTCAACTCTGGACATGAATAAGAGATTCCGGGGAGACACCCATACATTTCCTATCGTAGCTGCCTTGTTCGACACATAACTTCACAGCAGTCAAGCTAAATTGTAGAAAACCATGCACATGGCTAGTCAACTCACGCTCACTCTCTACAGTCCCAAGCGTACCAGGCTTGAATGCAAAAGCGATTCTTCCGTCCCAAGGACAACCTAAAACTTAACCAGCTTTTTTCAAAAACATCAGTCAGATGCAAATGATATCAGTTCTGTTCCGTGTTCTTTGTTTCCATTTATTATAGAAGCAAGGAAAAATTCCACTGCTATTGGAAATTAGAAGAAATAACTTTTCCCTGACTCTCTTTTCTCCATACACTTTCGCTTCCAATGAAGTTACTACAATTGGCAGTGAATTCAGGCAAGGATGCCTGTGCCCTGACAGAGCCACCGTTCAATAGAACAGCAATAACTTGAAAGTATGCATCTGTAGTGAAACTTTGCACAAAGCCCCCTGTATAAAGAAGACAAAAAAGCCCACCATCTGCTTTAGACGAAGCAGTATTTAATTTTCTGTTTCCAGCTGTTAATAAAAGCAGCAACCTGGTATGAGAAACCACACGGGCCTTTAGACAAGAGTTGACCACCTATTTTTGGAGGGGCAGGCAGGGGCCAGGTCTCAGGACCAGAGGCACGTGTTCCCTTAAAGCAAGGGTTAAAAATCCAAGAGCCTAAAAGGGCCAGGGAGCCGATGCAAATGAGCGCAAGCAGTCCAATGGCCAGCTGGCAAGGAAATGCCCCATCTGAAAAGGGACATCCGATAGTCAGCTAAAGCACAAGTGTGGCTAAAGCTTCTGAATCTTATAACATCTGTCTAGTTGTAAGTGATGTCAGTTGATTCAGAGCTTAATGCAGACCAGACAAATACATCTCTGTGCAGAAAAAGGTTCACAGTTTGCAACCTCTGGTTTAGCACAAAATTGAATCCAAGGGCCTGTTTCCTGGCAGCAAGTCTGGCCAGACAGGACTCAGAATGAATAAGAGGGGGGGGGTGGGGGGAGGTGGGGGGGCAGAACTCTTGCCCGCTGATACTCAATTTGGTTTCCATATTTGACTATCACTACCGGAGGACATAGTAAGAGTCCCGTTGAAAACACAGCAGTCTAAAAATGAAGACAATTCATTTAACGATGGCATATAAAGGACGTTTCTATTCGCCTTGCCCAAACTCTTAGCTTCACAGAGCCAGGTGGTTAGATTTCTTGCCACTTTTTTCTGAACGTCAAATGCACGACTTTTACATTTTTGAGTCTCGGTGTGTCTCTTTAAATGTGTGGCTTCACTCTCTGTGACGAGTTTTCATTTTTCCCTTAGTCGTACCTGCAGAATTTATCCTATAGTCGTGATAACGTAGTCCCCTCCGTGTTCTGAAGTGCGGGACCTCAGATTCCTATGCAACAGATGGAGGTCATCTGTCTGTGCACTTTTTGCCTAAGCTGCTGAGATCCCTTCGAAGTGAATTGGCCATAGTAATCTCTGCCTCCTGCATGACTGTAAGCACGACCTCCAGTGGGTCAGAAGAAGCAGCTCAGCGATTGTTCTCATGGCCAAAACTAAAGCACAAGGTTACCAGAATTGAAAAAGCCCCCAGTTGAGGGAGGCACGGGGTGTCTACGCCCCAGCTGGGCAGCGCGATCCCTGTATGAAACCGTACTCTTCTGGCGGTAGCTGACGGAGGACCTCTGCGTGCCTCTGTCGTGACACACGTCAGGTGTGTCTGAAAAGCTACAGACCCCACACCCAAGCACAGTCCTGTCTCCTCCACCCGAGGAACCACACACACAAGAATGAAAACCACACCCACAGAAAACTGAGTATGTATTGTAGAAATGTAGAGGAAAAATAAAAATATTTTTTCAAATGTAATTACTTTTAATATATGCTTGTGGAAGGTCTAATACAATGTATGCTGTCTCTGTAATTTTTGCTGTAAATAACTGGAGACAGTGAATACACTGATTTTTCTATGTCTCTGTTTAAGCTTAAGACTTTGTAACAATTTTTTTAGAGGGGGAAAACCAACAAAGAGCAAATATGTACTTGCTTCCTTTCTGCGTGTTATGTACTTCTCAGAAACTGGTTGTAAACACGTTAAGCATCTTGACGGGCCATTGGTGTCATGTGTACACTTCTTTTTGTAATACAGCTGAGAAAGGGACAGGGCTGTCGATTAGATGTGCTCCAAAGAATTTGTACTGAAGATTGGCCTCTAAGACCTGCAAACGCTATCTGAACTAGACGATGTGAAACAGGAAGGTTAAAAAGAAAACAAAAACAAAAGCAAAACAAAACAAAACAAAAAAACACATTGCCTGAATAAGTCATCTTTCCTTGTAGCAAATGGCTTTGTCCAAATCCTTTCTGCATGGACTAGCTTAAGGAACACAAACTCTGCTTTCTGATGAACAAAATATTTTTATACACGTTTATTTCGTATTAGTAGCCTGAGGTCAGATCACTCATTCGCTGAAGCCATAACTGACCTTCACCAAATAAATGTTGTAAAGAACCTGGGGGAGGGTTGGGGGAGAGCCCAAGAGGGAGGAAGATCGAAGGTGATATGAGCTCTAACAACACAGGCAGGAGCAAGTCCGATGAACCTGATGCTTTTCCTGCATCCCAAATAGGACTTTAAAAGGCTAGTATTTTATGATGATCGATTTATAATAAAAAAAAAAAGATATTTAGATTTAAATGAGACTTTCCAGTATTTTTTAAATCCCTGACAATGCTTCCCTGCTTTTAGGATTGAGAGAAATGATTTTCATATGCTTCCAACATTCAGAAATTTAATTTTCATGTTAGCTCCAACCTGCACGTCTAAAGTGAAGAACGACTCCAAGTCCCCCAGCGGTTGGGGAACCGGGGACTGTCGGGGGCTCGGCTGTACCTACCGACCAGGATCGCACCTTGAGGGGCGGCCGTGAGGTGCACCTGACATCTCTTGTTAGCATGCACACCGTTGCTGGCAATGCACAAGAGTTGCATTGCCAAACGTACATAAAAATAAAAGCATTCACTCTAAAAAGCATATTAATTGTACTTTTTTAAAAGAATAATGCCTCCCATAGTCACCATTGATTTTTCTGGAGCTTAATTACACTATTACCGTATATTACTATTATTATTGGCCTATAGAGGCAAAAGGCAAACCACAAATAAACCCAGTGACATATAGTTTTAAAATCTACAATTTTCTGATCTCTCTCTCCTTGTTTAATATATAAGCCCTAATTTCTGTGTACGTGAGTAAAACTGCAGCCTGAGTCATTTAGGAAGTAAGCATTGAGTTGTTGTTTTGGGTTTTTTTTTTATTATAAATATACTAGAATAAAACAGTACTCCCTAACAATTAAAAAAAAAGAGTTTTATATTACTTTAGAATGTAATAGGTTTTTGTCCTTATTTTATGTCCTGTAAATTATTAGTTGAATACTGTTAGCATTCCCTGATAATGCACACATGATTTCTGAATGTTTTCTGTAAATGACAATCAATGTTTATGAAGTTCCCTCCTTTAATGCTGAACAAAATTAAAAGAAGAAAAAGATGAAAATCTTGCCTAGTCGTTTTCTTTCCCCTGACAGGGAACAAGGAGGGAATGAAAAAGACAAATTTGGCTTTCAAAACATTATCCCATGGGCCCTCACCTACAGAGTTGCCCCCTTTTCCAAGAAATCATGGGTAATTTTTTTCTGGCAATTCTTCTGCCCTCATGGACCTGGCCTGAGTTAGAAGTGCTCATTGAGAAAAGACCCACACTTCACTGTAAGTTACAATTAAAATAAAAGCAGCAGCGGGGCACCTGGGTGGCCCAGTCGGTTGAGCGTCCAACTCTTGATTTTGGTTCGGGTCATGATCCCAAGGTCATGGAACTGAGCCCATGCTGAGCATGGAGACTGCTTAAGGTTCTCTCTCTCTCCCCCCCCCCACCTCTGTCCCTGCCCCCTGCTCATTCTCTCCCCCCCCCCGCTCAAAAATAAAAATAAATAAATAAATAATGAAATTTAAAGAAATAAGAACAGCAGCTCTCAAAGATGGTGGCCCTCCTTTTCTAGAATTTTCATGAAAGAAAGCCCCAACTAGCAAAGCCATAGCAACGCCTCTGCAAACACTTTGTTGGAACCTCTTGCCGCAGGTTTACAATAAATGTGACAATCCCTACGTCTGACGAAAGCTTTCAGATAATAACTAATGATGAAGTCTCTCGGTCTGATTTTTTCTAACAAAGCAAGACCACGCTGCTCCATCACCAAATTCAATGCTCTGACATATGAACACCCTGAGTTTTATGCCGAGATGTGGTAGAAAGTAATTGAGGATAATCACAGACTCTCAGAGATGCTGAAAAAGGCAATTCTGAGAGAGGCTGGTGATTGTTCAGGTGCTTGGAGTTTGTTGCATGTTGGCGTCGCTAGAGCTGAAATGCTCCAAGAATAATAGCTTAAAGCAAGATTTAACAGATTTTAAAACTGAAGGCACTGACCCACCCAACAAGATGAGCCTTAGAGAGCCTTCGGTAACGCTCCTCCCAACTTCAGTCTTTGGAAACAGTGGAAATCCTTGCAGAATGTTTCAAGCAACGTCTCTTTTTCAGACCTCCAGATTCCATGGCGCCCTGATCGGAGGACACAAAAACAGAACCTCCCCGATCCTTCTGTTAGAGCACCGTGTCTGTCCCATGGTTTCTAGTCAGGTCTTCAAATGACCGGTCGGGGACACCACATATATTATCTCCACCTATCCCAGGCTCATGCCAATTGGCACCAACAATTGATCAAAAAACTCTTTACTGTAAAATCAGCTTTTTTCTTTTTTTCCAAAAACCTAGATCGAGGGAGCAGTGAAACACAAAATGAAACTTCACCCTTTTCGACTCCGGTTGGACCACGCAGGATGACAGTTTCTAACCTTTGACAGCATTATCAAAAATTATGAAGTAGGCCACTTTTTGTGCGCACAGCTTTGTTCCATCCGTAGATTCTCTTCTCTATTTAAGAGTAAGAACTGGGGGCGCCTGGGTGGCGCAGTCGGTTAAGCGTCCGACTTCAGCCAGGTCACGATCTCGCGGTCCGTGAGTTCGAGCCCCGCGTCAGGCTCTGGGCTGATGGCTCGGAGCCTGGAGCCTGTTTCCGATTCTGTGTCTCCCTCTCTCTCTGCCCCTCCCCTGTTCATGCTCTGTCTCTCTCTGTCCCAAAAATAAAAAAAAAAAAAAAAAAGAGTAAGAACTGGCGACACGTCCCCAGCGTCACACCACACTAGTGTGCATGAGACATTTGGGAGAGCAAAGCAGTGGCCAGGGTTTGTCACCATACTCTACATGGCAGCAGATGCCTGACCCAATCAGAGAAGCAGAAGTGAAGTGGACCCCTAATGCCAACTTGGTGGGAGGCAGGGGGTGTCTCACATGACCAAGCCACCGGGCTACACAAGTTTTCTCTCACTGTTTTCAGAACTTGACCTTGGTAAGCATAACTGGTTGAATAACTATTACTATCAAATAAGATACTGTAAAAATTTTTTACAGCTATGTCTCACAGATCTTTAAATCTCCCGAGTTCATGAAGCAGGGCATGGCATTGTGTAAGCACTGAATACATGTGTCCACTACATGTGTTGAAGTCCATTTTCCTTTTGTAATTTTAGCTTCCCAGCTACTTGCTGTCATGTCACTGGTTTTACCCTTGAGCAAATCGCCTTCTTGCAGAGGCACCCCATTTAGACATGTTTTTTACCATGAGCAGGGAAAGTATAAATGGGAGTCCCTCGGCAAAGGGCACCAGAAGAATGTTCTTTCCCCTCTTTTCTCGAAAGATTTAACCAAAAGCAATAAGAGAAGGAGCCTGAGTGGCTATTAGAGGTTAGACATACGACTCAGCTGTGCAAGAAACAAAAACAAAAACAAAAAAACAAAAACAGAAAAACCAGGGAGCCCAATTTGTAAAACAAATTGGACATAATAGCCCGGGCTTGGTATACCCCTCTCAAATCCCCCAGTCTGGTCTGATCAAATCACAAAGTCTCAGTCAAAAAGAAGAGAATCTGGGGCACCTGGGTGGCTCAGTCAGTTAAGCGTCTGACTTCAGTTCGGGTCATGGTCTCACGGTTCGTGGGTTCAAGCCCCATGTCAGGCTCCGTGCTGACAGCTCGGAGCCTGGAATCTGCTTCGGATTCTGTGTCTCCCTTTATCTCTCTGCCCCTCCCCTGCTTGTGCGCTCTCTCTCTCTCTCTCTCTCTCTCTCTCAAAAATAAATAAACATTATAAAACATTATTTAAAAAAAGAGAGAGAATCTGGAGAACAGATCACTTATTTAGCTATTTCACTGTACAAGTAAGAAATTTTAGCAGAGTTACTGCTTTTTAAGAGATGGAAATTATTACAGTTGTAATCATGCATTCCCGTTGCAGCAAAGTGGTAAGCCAAATCTCATCTTACACGTCTTCTTAGTCACTGGCCACTTTGCGTGTGGCCAGGAGATGTGGAAAGCAAGAGAGAGCATTCGCAATTACCCAGTAGGTTTGGATGGACCTGGTCTACCCACATTCCACCAATCAGATTTAGGCCCCTGGCTTAACAACAATAAAGGTTGTGGGGAATGTTGTCTACTTGTATGGCCACAGGGTAAAGGAAACCAGGGTTTAGAAACACTTAGCAGTCCCGACACCAGTGTGAAAGGCATCCAAGAAAGTCTCTCATTTCATTTCCTACCAGGTACTGCAACAAACATTTATTCAACAGATATTTATTTCCGCTACTATATGCCGGGCACTGGTCACCAGAAATAACAAATCATGAAATATGACAGATATAGATTAGACTCTGCTCTTAGGGTCCAAGAGAGGTGGATAGACAAGAGGACGCAGACATAATACAAATAACTATAAATGATCAATTTTATTACGACCAATCTACTAACTACAAAAACAACTACAGGATACTCCTACAGATGGTCATTTATCCTCTATTTAACTCTACTCTTGAAGTCATTATCACTCGTCATTCATTCATCATTGCCATTCTGGTTTTTTTATTTTGTTTTTTTTTTAAAAACACTGTTAACTATTAATAAATTTCTTAATAGTGAGACAAAAGCAGGGGCACCTGGGTGGCTCAGTTAGTCAAGCGTCCGACTTCACCTCCGGTCACGGTCTCATGGTCGGTGAGTTCGAGCCCCATGTCAGGCTCCGCGCTGACAGCTCAGAGCCTGGAGCCTGCTTCAGATTCTGTGTGTGTGTGTGTGTGTGTGTGTGTGTGTGTGTGTGTGAGTCTGCCCCTTCCCCACTCACCCTTTCTCTCTGACTCTCAAAAATGAATAAACGTTAAAATAATAATAATAATAATTTTAAAAAATAGACAAAATCTTCTTTGTCCTATCTTTTACCCCCAGTAAAAAAGCTGGTTTGGCTTATTGAGACTAAGCCGAGCACTGTGTGACCAAACCTCTTTACCATATCAACGCCTTAAATAAAATACATCTCTCACTTCCGACCCCCAGTCTTCCTTTGCACACACTAAAAATTCACAGTTATCCCAGACACCTCTCACAACATAACCTGCTCATAACGACAAGTATTGTTCATTTGAAGAACCTCTTCAGAACAACCAGTAACACTTGTCAGTGACATGAGGGGCAACTGGGGATTCTGTCCATATCAATGGTATCAGTCATATGTGCATTTAGAACACGGCCTTTATAGACACCTGTGTTTTAAAACCTAGGTTTTATTATTATTCAGGTACAGTGAGGCCAACTGATCAGGAGATAGTGACCATTGAAGAGTTTGTTGCTAACAGTCCCCAAGAGAAGGGGGCACCCATGCCATGCCATGCCATGTGGGGAAGCACCAGGTTGGTCAGAAGGCAGAAGGAATGGGGGAGAAACCAGGAAAGAGCTTTTCTTGTGGTTTCCGTGGCAAGGAACTGATGAGGCAAGATGAGCAGGTTTAGGATTGACTAATTTAGAACATTGGATCTGGATAATCTCAGCAGGCTCTGGGGTATAGGAACCGTCTCTAGTCCTCCTCCATACCTGGCCCCTGGATAATTAGGGTGGGGGGGACAGTAAGCAGATTGTGAGAACCCAGTAAAAGAAGTGGTTGGGGCAGGGGCTCCGACTGGCCACTAGACATTGGAAGGGATCACTTCCGGGCATCATTTACTATCCTAGGAATTGGTTAGCCCTGGGAGGGGGGAGTCTTTAGTCTTTGCAGGGGCAGCAAGGCCCCAAATGTCAAAGCATCACAATAAAAAGACATACTTAATACACATTGATTTGTGCTATTGACCCACAGGAGAGAATACCTGATCCCAAACATTTTATGTGAAGAATTGAACAATTTCTGGCTATTGTGGAAAGACTGTTCTTGAGAAATTCATCTGTTTTTTTCCATTTTCCCTCCTCGGGTTCAAACTCACACCTTAGGCTCTCAATTCCTTACTTCAAGGATTTTTACAAAGTAGAAAGCTGAGTCCCAGGCTCCTGCGTCCCTGTCCCAGCAAGGATGATTCTGTCTCACACAGAGCACCAAAGAAGAGAATGTTCATCTTCGAGGTTTGGATCATGAAGATATACGCAGTGATTATGTTGACTAGAACACAGGCAATTAGTCCCAATTTCTAGGCCTGGCAGAGACCTCCCCTGTGAGGGGGACACCAGTTATTAATTCATTCAGCTCTTATTTATTAAGCACCTACCATGGCCAGCCAGTGTGTCAATCGTTACAATAATAGTTCACTAGGGCTGCTGTAATAAAGAGCCACAGACTGGGTGGTTTAATGACAGAGATGTATTGTCTCACAGTTCTGGAGGCTATAAATCCAAGATCAACATGGCGGCAGGGTTGGTTTCCTCTGAGGGCTGTGAGAAAGAATCTGTTCCATGCCTCTCACTTAACCTCTCAGGTTTTCTGGAAATCTTTGGCATATAGAAGCATCATCCCAATCTCTGCTTTCACCTTCACCTGGCATGCACCCTGTGCATGTATCTGTGTCCAAATTTCCCCTATTTATATGTCATATGGGATTGGGACCCACCCTAATGAGCTCAATTTAACTCAATAACCACTGTAAAGCCCCTATATCTAAGGATCACATTCTGAGGTACCGGAGATTAAGAAGCCAAAATGTTTTGTGGTTTGTTTTTTAAGAGACACGATTCAGCTGATAAAAACTAGGGAAGAAGTAATGAACAAACAGACAAGTTACTTCCTCTCACAGAGTGTTCATTCCAATGATATTTTGTAGTTTCCCACCCATTCAATGAGATGACACTCAAAATTGATCTCAAGAAAATAAAGGTTTTTCTTGAACACCTGTGTGAACCAATAATCCACACATCACACAAGTTGTTCATAATGCAAAGGAAAGAGGGTGAAGCAGCATGAGAAAATAACAGGGTAGAGGGAAGAAATAAAGTTGTTCAAAGCATGCTATAGGAGGCATTTAAGAGGTAAGTGAATTAAGTGTGAATTCCGAGATTCAAATATGGCTGGCCAATCCCAAACCCTCCGTCATCCTTCCATGTACTTTTCCCAGATATGAAATGTCCCACTTCTCTATCCAAACATGAACCGAGAATTTATACTTCCTCACAGCCAGCTAAAAATATTTAACCAGCAGGATGGAGAAGGGAATTAACAATCCTTTCCATCTGCCAAGTGGCAGGAAAGTTTTACCTGAGCTGTGATCCATATTGATACTATTTAGTATCATCTAGAATGTGTTAACAACTTCCTCCTTGGTACTTTCCATCCTCACCACACTTTACAAACCTGAAGCCCTGCAGCTCTCTGACATCTTGGGGGGTTGGGGAATGCCATTTTAAGGCATTAAGGTGGGATGGAGCTGACTGAGGGTTGGGGGGTAGATAAGTGGGGGAAGCAAAGTCAGGAAAGACTCTCCCCAAATAAATAGTAACTCTCATGACCCTCAGTCTGCAGAAACTCTCCCTCCACAAGCCCCGCACCCACATCATTAGGGTATTCTTGCGCAGTACACAGTGAAATTCCCTATGCACATACTAGACAAGATAAAAGCACGATACATGCATGGAAACCGTTGCTTTTGTTTTGTCCTTAAAGCAACTGAGCCCTAAGATGTTTTGAGTCTTGGAGGAACCAGTCATAAAAATATTAATTATTAAAATAATATTCCCCTGTAAAAAATCCCCTGGTGTATAACTTAATTCTACATCATCCAACTACAATAAAATTTCATCCTTATTGATTTTTTTTAAATTAAAATTGATTATTCCAGGTTAGTGAGGAGATGGGGGTTTTAAGTTTTCTCTCTCCAAATTCTCCTTTCCAAAATACTGTTCCCCCCCACCCTGAAATTAAGAATTACATTCCTACAAGTAATGTTATATGAACTCGTGGAGACTCAACCCTCAGATAGTTAAATGGCATCGCTCTATGGGAAATACTTCTCTATTTCTTAGATTTTAAATCTCTTATCCAGACAGATTCAAGGTAGCAGTCAGATTACTTTTTCTAATTCACATTTTGGAGAGGAGTCCCGGGTGCTATCTAGACTGTTCTGTCCAATATCCAGCTTTTACCTCACTCACACATTCCCCTTCACCCTGGCAAGAACAAACGTTTGCCCAATTGCCCTCAATGGACTGTGCAGTAAAATACTCTTTAAAGATAAACTCTTCAACGAAAGAGCCCAGACATTTGCTCAAAACAACTAGTAAATTGTTTTTCCACACTAGTTTTTCACATAGGTTGTATTAGCTATTTTTATGCTTTTCCCTAGAGGTCAGGGATAACAACTGCGAAAAGGCAAGGCATTGTGATCAACTGTAAAAACAAAACAAAACAAACTAAAATAACGTATAAAAGTTAAGCAGAAAAAAAGCTGAGCTCAGGCCTCACATCCCAAAGTCATATCTATTTCCCTCATTCATTCAAAAAAACATTGAGTGCTTACTATGCACTAAGCATTATACCAGACCCAGAGGATAAAAAGGCGGTTAGCATGGCCCCTGTCCTTGAGATTTTCATGGCATAGCAAAGTGGGGTGGATAGACCAGCTAACAAAAGCAGTGACACATTTCAAACAAAGTGTTTGAACAGAGGGTTCAGATAACCGGAAAGAAGGAGTAATTATATCTATTTGGGAATCGCTGTAGGAGAAAATGGGGAGATCCAGAGAAAGAGTGCCATTTGAACTGAGCCCTGAGCTGTGTGACATGATGTTTGTCAGAAGAAGGAATATTTCCAGTTGGGGGAAAAGAACGTGCAAAAACAGAGCGAGAAGTCTATAACGTGGAGCACTGGTAGCTGCGATCTGAATATGACCCTCAGACACATTTTGTTTCCGCTTTACTTAAATAGTAAATTTCATATGAAATCAGAATCTCCAGATTCTTTTATACAAAACAGAAGATCTAGCAACAATGTTGCCATATTCTCATCTGGAAAAACTGTCCCTTTAGACAAGACGGGTTTTCTCTAGTTTTGCTCTCTACTCATTTCCTAACCTGCCTGGCTCCTTAGACAACTGAATTGATGGTGAGCAATGGTGGAAGATTAGTAGAAAAAAAGTCAAAAGTAGGCTGGTTACAAAAGATCTGGAATGCCTAATAGAAAGCTTATTTTTATTTTTGTGGTTTGATTCAAGTTGTGATTTAAATTCTAGTTAGTTTACATATTGGGTAATCTTGGTTTCAGGAGAATTTAGTGATTCATCATTTACATATAACACCCAGTGCTCATCATAACAAGTGCCCTCCTTAACACTCAGTACCCATCTAGCCCATCCCCCAGCCACCTCCCTCCATCAATAGTCAGTTTGTTCTCTATAGTTAAGAGCCTCTTGTGGTTTGCTTCTCTTTCTCTCTCTCTTTTTTCATTCCTCTGTGTTCATCTGTTTTGTTCTTAAGTTCCTCGTATGAGTGAAATCATATGTATTTGCCTTTTTCTGACTGACTTTATTTCACCTACAATAATACATTCTAGCTCCGTCCAGGTCATTGCAAATGGCAAGATTTTATTCTTTTTTGATGGCTAATATTCCATTTTATATATATATATATATACCACATCTTCTTTATCCATTCATCAATCGATGCACATTTGGGATCCTTCATAGTTTGGCTATTGTTGATAGTGCTGCTGTAAACATCAGGGTGCATGTATCCCTTCAAATTGGTGTTTTTGTATCATTTGGGTAAATACCTCGTGGTGCTCTTTCTGGGTTGTGAGGTAGTTCTATTTTTAACTTTCTGAGGAAACTCCATACTGTTTTCCAGAGTGGCTGCACCAGTTTGCATTCCCACCTACAGTGCAAAATAGTTCCTCTTCCTCCTCATCCTCACCAACATCTGTTGTTCCCTGTGTTGTTAACTTTAGCCATTCTGACAAGTGTGAAGTGCTATCTTACCACGGTTTTGATTTGCGTTTCCCTGTGATGAGTGATGTCGAACAACTTTTCATGTGTCTGTTAGCCATCCAGATGTCTTCTTTAGAAAAGCGTCTATTTATGTCTTCTGCCCGTTTCTTAACTGGATTATTTGTTTTTTGCGTGTTGAGTTTGGTAAGTTCTTTATAGATTTTGGACAGTAACCCTTTATCAGATATGTCATTTGCAACTATCTTCTTGCATTCCATAGGCCACTCTTACTTTTGTTGATTGTTTCCTTTGCTTTACAGAAGCTTTTGTGGGACCTTGATGAGGTCCCAATAGTTCATTTGTTTTTATTTTCCCTGCCTTTGGAGACATGTCTAGTAAGAAGTTGCTGGGGCCAAGGTCAAAGAGGTTGCTGATTCTATTCTCCTCCTCTAGGATTTTGATGGTTTCCTATCTCACATTTAGGTCTTTCATCCATTTTGAATTTATTTTTGTGTATGGTATAAGAAAGTGGTCCAGTTTCATTCTTCTGCATATTGCTGTCCAGTTTTCCCATTGCCATTTGTTGAAGAGACTGTCTTTTTTCCATTGGATATTCTTTCCGCTTTGTCAAAGATTAGTTGGCCATATGGTTGTGGGTCTGTTTCTGGGTTTTCTATTCTGTTCCATTGATCTATGTGTCTGTTTTAGTGCCAGTACCATACTGTCTTGATTGCTGCAACTAATATAGCTTGAAGTCCAGAAATGTGATGCCTCCAGCTTTGCTTTGCTTTTTCTATTTCTATTTCTTTTTGCTATTCAGGGACTTTTGTGATTCCATACAAATTATAGGATTGTTTGCTCTAGCTTTGTGAAAAATGCTGGTGATATTTTGATAAGGATTGTATTAAATGTGTAGATTGCTTTGTGCAGTATAGACATTTTAATAATATTTGTTCCCCCAATCCATGAGCATGGAATATTTTTCCTTTTCTTTGTGTCATCTTCAATTTCTTTCATAAGTTTTCAGAGTACAGATCTTTTACCTCTTTGATTAGGTTTATTCTTAGGTATCTTACGGTTGTTGGTGCAATTGTAAATGGGATCCATTCCTTGATTTATCTTGCTGCTGCTTCATTATTGGTGTACAGAAATTCAACAGATTTCTGTACATTTCCTATGACTTTGCTGAATTCACATATCAGTTCTAGAGATTTCTTGGTGGAGACTTTTGGGTTTTCTACATAGAGTATCATGTCATCTGCAAAGAATGGAAGTTTGACTTCTTCCTTGCTGGTTTGGATGTATTTCTTTTTGTCGTCTGATTGCTGAGGCTGACTTCTAGTACTATGTTGAACAACAATGGTGAGAGTGGCCATCCTGTCATCTTCCTGACCATAGAAGAAAAGCTCTCCGTTTTTCCCCATTGAGGATGATATTAGCTGTGGGTCTTTTGTATATAGTCTATGTGATATTGAGGTATGTTCCCTCTATGCCTACTTTGCTGAGGATTCTTAGCAAGAATGGATGCTGTATTTTGTCAAATGCTTTGTCTGCATGTATTGACATGATCTTATGGTTCTTATCTTTCCTTGATTAATGTAGTATATCACGTTGATTGATTTGTGAATATTGAACCATCTGTGTAGCCCAGGAATAAACGCCACTTGATCGTGGTGAATAATTCTCTTAATGTACTGTTGGATTCAATTTGCTAGTATCCCGTTGAGAATTTTCGCATTCACCTTCATCAAGGACACTGGCTTGTAATTTTCCTTTATAGTGGGGTCTTTGTCTAGTTTTGGAATCAAGATAATGCTGGCCTCATAGAATGAGTTTGGAAGTTTTCCTTCCTTTTTTTTTTTGGAACAGTTTGAGAAGAATAGTTATTAACTCTTCTTTAAATGTTTGGTAAAATCCCCCTGGGAAGTCATCTGGCCCTGGACTTTTGTTTGTTGGAAGATTTTTGATTACTGATTCAATTTCTTTGCTGATTATGGGTCTGTTAAAATTTTCTATTTCTCCCTGTTTCAATTTTGGTAGTTTGTATGTTTCTAGAAATTTGTCCATTTCTTCCAGATTGTTCAATTTGGTGGTGTATGATTTTTCATAATATTATAGTTGTTTGTATTTCTGTTGTATTAGCTGTGATCTCTCCTCTTTCATTCATGATTTTATTTATTTGGGTCCTTACTCTTTTCCTTTTGGTAAGTCTGGCTAGGGGTTTATCAATTTTACTAATTCTTTCAAAGAACCAGCTCTTAGTTTGGTTGATGTGTTCTACTGTGGTGTTTGTTTGTTTGTTTCTATATCCATTTATTTCTGCTGTAATCTTTATTATGTTCCTTCTGCTGGCTTTAGGCTTTATTTTCTGTTCCTCTTCTAGCTCCTTTAGGTGTAAGATTAGGTTGTATATTTGATATTTTTCTTGCTTCTTAATGTAAACCTGTAGTGCTATATACTTCCCTCTTATGACTGATTTCACTGCACCCCAAAGGTTCTGGATCATGTTTTCATTTTCATTTGCTTCCATGTATTTTTTTTCTTTACTTTCCTGTCTAACCGATTCATTCTTTAGCAGGATGTTCTTTAACTTTCATGTTTTTGTGGTCTTTCTAAATTTTTTCTTGCCGCTGAGTTCCAGTTTCATAATGTTGTATTCTGAAAATATTCATGGTATGATCTCATTCTTTTTGAATTTGTTGAGGCCTGATTTGTGACCCAGTATGTGATCTATTCTGGAGAATGTTCCATGTGCACTTGAAAAGAATGTGTATTTTGCTGTTTTAGGATGAAATGTTCTGAATATATCTGTTAAGTCCACCGGATCCAGTGTGTCATTCAAAGCTGTTTCCTTGTTGATTTTCTGCTTAGACGATCTGTCCATTGCTATAAGTGGGGTGTTAAAGTCCCCTGCTCTTCTTGTATCATTATCGAGTCTCTTTGTTATTAATTGATTTATATATTTGGGTTCTCTCAAGTTGGGGGCATAAATATTTACAATTGTTAGATCTTCTTATTGGAAAGCCTGCTTTATTATGATATAGTGCCCTTCATCTTTTGTGACAGTCTTTGGTTTAAAATCTAGTTTGTGTGACATGAGTATGGCTACTCTGGCTTTGACATCCATTGGCTGACAAATAGTTGTCCATCCCCACTTTCAATCTGCAGGTGTCTTTAGTTCTACAATGACTTTCTTGTTTGTTTGTTTGTTTGTTTGTTTGTTTGTTTTATCCAATCTGATACCCTATGTCTTTTGATTGGAGCATTTGCTCCATTTACATTCAGAGTGATTATTGATAGATATTAATTTAGTGTCATTGTATTACCTATAAAGTCAGTGTTTCTGGAGATGTTCTCTATTCCTATCTAGCTTTATTGCTTTTGGTATTTCCCACTCAAAGAGCACCCCTTAATATTTCTTGCAGGGCTGGTTTAGTGGTCACAAACTCCTTTAGTTTTTCTTTGTCTGGGAAACTCTTTCTCTCTCCTTCTATTCTGAATGACAACCTTGCTGGATAAAGTATTCTTAGCTGCATATTTTTCCCATTCAGCACATTGAATATATCATGCCATTCCCTTCTAGCTTGCCAAGTTTATGTGGTGAGATCTGCTGCAAGCCTGATTTGTCTTCCCTTGTAAGTTAGGGACTTCTTTTCCCTTGCTGCTTTCAGGATTTTTTCCTTATCTCTGTATTTTTGCAAATTTTACTACAATATGTTTTGGTGTTAGCCTGCTTTTATTGATTTTGATAGGAGTTATTTTGCCTCCTGGATTTGGATGTCTGTTCCTTTTCCCACATTAGGGAAGTTTTCAGCTATAATTTGCTCAAATAAACCTTCTGCCCCCTTTTCCATCTTTTCCTCTTCTGGGACTCCTATGATACAAATGTTATTATGCTTTATGGAGTCACTGAGTTCCCTAAGTCTACCTTCATGATCCAATTTTTTTTCCCTCTTCTTTTCAGCTTCATTATTTTCCACAATTGTATCTTCTGTATCACTTATTCATTCTTTTCTTTCTTCCATTCTTATTGTCATTACATCCAGTCAATTTGTATCTTGGTTATAGCATTCTTTATTTCAGCCTAACTAGTTTTTAGATCTTTCATCACTATGGTAAGGGATTCTGTGGTGTCTTCTATGCTTTTCTGAAGCCTGGCTAGTATCCTTATAATTGTTGTTTTAAATTCTGATTTAGGCACATTGCTTATATTTGTTTTTATTAGATCCCTGGCCACGACCTCTTTTGTTCTTTCTTTGGAAGATTCCTTCATCTCGGCATTTTGTCTAGGTCTCTGTCTTCTGTGTGTTAGGATAATACCAGATTATGTTTCCTCCTCCAATAGGTTTTGTGAATATTTTTCTTATGCAATCCTTTGCATATTGCTTTCTTTCCTCTCTCTCTCTCTCTCTCTCTCTCTCTCTCTCTCTCTCTCTCCCCTCACCGTGATCAGGACTACTTCCCCTCTACAGCACCTGTGATTCTTTTTTTCCCTAAATCACGTCTCTGTACCTCCTACCTTCCACAATGTGTCATCTTTTCTTCCTCTAGTTGTTCAGTTTGTTCTCTCAGTCCTCAGATAGATTTCTTGGGTGTTCAGAATAATTTGATATGTATATCTGTGGTCAAGGGATGAGGGAAACATGATTATTATTTCATGAATAATCTTAATATTTGATAATAATATATTATTTTTGTGTAAGGAGCAACACGAGTCACAGCAGCTTTGACACCTGAACACATCTGATGAGCACAAAGCAGAAGAAGACTCAGAGGCTCTCCAGTTCTCTAGTTAGGAAATAGTTCATGGAACTCAACCTAGGAGAAGCCAGGGGATATTTTCTCCAAGTTTCCACTTGTCTCGTGGGAATCTAGTGCTCTTCTAGGCCAACACCCTAGCCCTTGTAGGCAAGGTCTGTGTCAGCTTGCCTAATTGCCCTTTGTAATGAACACAATTCTACCTGCATTGGAATTCAATCACAAAGTCTCACCAGCTGGTGAAACCCCTTTGGTCTATTATTCACCTCTTGGCTCCTGGTCCTTGTGCCCGATGGATGTAAATCCCCAAGTTTTCCATTCCAAATGGTGCCTATAGTAAAGCTTGGGTCTCACAGTAAATCATCAGATCATAGTCCTGCCTTCAGCTGGAATGAAATGTGTCCTTGGATTTCCTAGTCTAGAGACTCTTGCTGAGACAACAAACTCCTGCCAGGTGGTTGAGGCTCAAGCAAGCATTTGCTCAGGTTTGTATTTGACCAAATGACCACAGGGATGCATGTGTTACACAGATGTGTTGTCAGAATCAACAGAAAAACAAAACAAAATGAAAAACCAAAAAACCTAATGTCTGCCTCTAAAAGGAAGCTTTATGTTGTAATTCATTTCTGAGTAAGTAATTCCCACAGAACCTACTAAGTCTCTGGGCACAGGATCCCATATGCCTTTTGGAAAGGTCACAGATAATTGAAAAAGGAAACATGTGGAAACAGGTATCAGACTGAATCAGCACATACTGACTGAGGGCCCACTCTGATAATAGTGACCAACCATGGCAGACTTCTTTACACCTCACAATGCTTTTCACATATATCCCTCATCTGAGCATCACAACAGCCCATTAGGGGAAAAACGGGTGCTAAGAAGATCATCAATATTTGTAATCAGCACTTGAAAAATCCAGCTGTGGAATGCAAAATCATCCTTAGAGTCTAAACAATATCTAGAAAATCCAAAAGGCCACTTTTCAAAAATCTATTCAAAGTAAAAAGATAATTTCATTAGCTTCATGGATGATAAATATGCAGAAACCTAAATTTTAAATTATATCACTAAGAAATGAAATGGACAAAAATCTCATTCACTACATTAATAATACTATAAAGTTCAGTGACAAATTAACAATAAAAGTACAGAGCCCATATGAACAAACTTTCTCATAAAGCAGAAAAAGACTCAACACAATGAATTCCTAGAGGAAAAATGAGAAAAACAATACCAACAACAACAACAGAAAGCATAATATGTAGAAAATGTAATGAAATGACTCAAAAAGAAGTTTATGCATAGTAATAATTTAAAACAGATGTGTTAATTCTCTCTTTTAAAGGTAGAGGCACAAATCAGGTTTTTGTAAAAATTTAAATATGTCTTGTTTTAAGAGAGCCTCAAAACAAATTGACACACGAACATTGCAAATAAAGAAATTTAAAAAATATGCCCTAGATAATTGCTAACAAAAATACCATTTAAGTATATACAAAGATAGACAAAACAGAATTTAAGAACATCATAATATGGACTATTTCACACTTTTTTAAGTTTCAAATCCACCTAGAAGATTGAGCAGTCATCTTTTTTTTTTTTTTTTTTTCGAGAGACAGAGAGAGAGAGAGAGAGAGAGAGAGATTGAGAATCCCAAGCAGGTTCCACACTCAGCACAGAGCCCAATGAAGGGCTTAGTCTCACAACATTGGGATCATGAACTGAGCTGAAATCAAGAGTACGACACTCAGCTGACTGAGCCACCCAGGCACCCAACAGTCATCTACTTTTTAATGTACTTATCAATGTAGTTTTAAAACATATAAATCAAAATCCATCAGAGTTCCCAGGAGAAATTGAAAAAGCTACAATAGATCACACAGATCACAGATCCTAGAAGATAAAATTAATTGTTTTTCAAGAAAATTTAGACAGTTAACAACTTTGATCTAAGAGATAAATATTTAGCTCTGTACCCAATAAACAAAGAATGCACATTATTTTCAAACACACGGAACATTTGTAAACATGGACTGCGTATTGAGTCACAAAGAAACTCTCAATGAATTCCGAAAAGAAGAAATTACTCACCACAATGGAAAAAAATTAGAAGTTAAAGGACAAAATAAAAACACCACTACCACAAAAAAAAAAAAAAAAAAAGCACCCAGAAATTTAAAAATAAACTTCTAAGTAATTTCTGGATAAAGAGGAAATCAAAACTTCTTAAATTAAAAATTGTTTAGAAATAAAAGTAATCTGAGGTGCCTCGGTGGCTCGGTCAGTTAAGCACCCAACTCCTGGTTTTCAGCTCAGGTCACGACCTCATGATTCATGGGTTCAAGCCCTGCTTTGGGCTCTGTGCTGTCAGCGCAAAGCCTGCTTGAGAGTCTCTCTCTCCCTCTCTGCCCACCTCCGACTCGCATTCTCTCTCTCTCTTTCAAGATAAATAAACTTAAAAAAAAAAAAGAAAAGAAATGAAAGTAATCTAAGCTCTAAATACCAATACTTAATGGGATGCAATATGTATATGTGTGAACCAATAAATATATATGTGAATATATATTCTTATGTTTTAAAAAAACAAAACTAAGCTTTCAGCTCAAGAATAAAATAAACACAAAGTAGACAGATATAATGTAGACAAAAGCAGAAATTAATCAAAATTAAGTAGATTTATCAAGAAGACAAAAAGTTAACTATGAAAAAAGCGATGTAACAGACAACTTCAAGAGAGACTTCTCTTGCCACCCCATCTACAAGAAAAAGCACCTCCACTGCCCTCTCTACCCCCCTTACTATGCTTTGTTACTCTTCACTGCATTTGTTGTATACATACTGGTGTGCAGTGAAGAATTAACCTCACCCAAAAGGAGGTTTGGGTTTTGCCCTTGGCTCCTCGAGATGAACTACAGCTCCCTGGAATGTCCTAATAGGAGTGTCTTAATCTAGATGTTTTGGTCACCGGATCCAACAAAATCTAACAATGTGAGTTATGATGGGGGCTTTGGGCCATGCCACATCAGTTCCAACTTCCAGAGAGATAGGAGACTAAAGGTAGGAGCCCAACCTCCAGGAGGGGCTAGAGACTAAAATACAGCAAGGCAGGCTACATATGCAATTGAGCCCGGTAAAAAATAGATGAGCCTCCTGGCTCGGCAATTGTTACACATCATGATCAAGAGGAGGTAATGCCACCATGACTCCATGGAGAGAGGCCAACCAGAAGCTTTGTACTCCTCTAAGTATCTACCCTATGTATCTCTTTCTTTGGCTGCTTCTAATTTGTATCTTTTCCCTGTAATAACCCATATCCATGAGCATAAAAGCCTGTAGCAAGTTCTGTGAGACCTTCTAGTGAATCATCAAATCTGAAGGTGGTTTTGTGAACACTCCAAGCTTGTAATTGGTGTCAGAAGTGACAGCAGTCTTGTGGGAACTGTTCCCTCAGACCCTGGAGTTTAGCTAATTAATTATTACCCAATTACCCAGAGTTAGCTAATTCTTCCTCCCACCCTATCCCTCAATGAGGTGGTCAGCTTCACAAGGTTTGGTTTGCTGTTATATACCTAAAGCATATAACTACATCTCATACACAGAGACAGCATAATAAATATTTATCGAATTGATTAATTAATCCAAGAAGATAAAACAATTCACCTTCAAGGGACAAAAATTGCATTGACTTTTGCAACAGTAAATGCTAAAAGACAATAAAACACTATTTACTAGCTTTCAGAGAAAAAGAATTATTATCCAAGATTCCTACTCCACCAATTTCTTGTTCCTGTGTGAAGAAGCAAAAATAAATAAATAAATAAATAAATAAATAAATAAATAAATAAAAATCGTATTCAAATATGCAAGATTGCAGAATAATAGTAACTATATACTTTTTCTGGATAAAGTAGAAGACACGTCCCAAAAACACTTACCAAAACACTGAAGGATGAGCCAAACACAAAGAAAAGAGAAAATAATACTAGTTAATAGCGCTTGCTATATGCTAGGCACTCTCCTGGGTGCTTATAGTCATTCATTCCAATCTTTTTGTGCAAATCAATGAGGTAGCTACTACTATTATTCTCCATTTCCAGTGAGGAGCCTGAGACATAGAGAGGTTCGCTTTTCTGCTCAAAATCATACAGTCAACAAGAAGGGGCACCAGGATTTGAACTGCAGCACTATGGATTCAAATTTGAAACTTGCTGACCTTACACTATACTGCCTTTAATAAAGCTTTAAAGAATCACAAGTTGACTGATGAATCTAAATCCTTACTTCAGTTATTACAAAATTGAACACTAAAAAAAGAGTTTTTGTCTCAAATGATACAATGCAGAACTCCAGACAAAAATAATGAAGATTAAAAAGTGGAGAATACATCTTTAAAGCAAAGACAGTAAACTCATTGCCTATAAAGAAGCATTGAAATTAAGTGTTATGATTTGGTATTGATAAATATAGGCTCAAGAATGTTCTTTTGAAAAATAATTTTTTTTGCATTTGTTTTTGAGAGACAGAGAGAGACAGCACACAAGTGGGGGAGGGGCAGAGAGAGAGGGAGACACAGAATCCGAAGCAGGCTCCAGGCTCCGAGCAGTCAGCGCAGAGCCTGACACGGGGCTCGAACTCGCAAACCGTGACATCATGACCTGAGCCGAAAGTCGGACACTCAACTGACTGAGCCACCCAGGTGCCCCAAGAATGTTCTTTAAAAAAAAAAAAAAAAAAAAAAAAAAAGCTTTAATGTAATCACTGATAACTAGCTATGGTTCAAATCAAGCTTCCATGGAAGGCATCTAAAACTGCTAAACAGCGGTAGGACAGGAGATGCAGGGCAGCAGACGGACCCTTGGCCCAGGATTCCTGGAACATGGGGAACAGCCTGTCCTGCCTCTCCTCTGCCTTGACCTCCCAAGGAGAAAAGACTCAAAAAAATAAACCACTTCAAGTTCTGGTCCAAGATGGTGACATAGGAGGCTCCTGAGCTCCCCTCCTCGCGTGGACATACCAAATGCACAACTATATACAAGCAAACAATTTCTTTTGAAATAAATCCAAAAGGAGCTGAGCAACACCTATGCATCAAAATAGTGGCTGACTACTCTCAACAATAGCCAAATGATGGAAAGAGCCTAAATGTCCATCAACTGATGAATGGATCAAGAAATTGTGGTTTATATACACAATGGAATACTACGTGGCAATGAGAAAGGATGAAATATGGCCTTTTGTAGCAACGTGGATGGAACTGGAGAGTGTGATGCTCAGTGAAATAAGCCATACAGAGGAAGACAGATGCCATATGTGTTCGCTCTTATGTGGATCCTGAGAAACTTAACAGAAGACCATGGGGAGGGGAAGGGGGAAAAAAAAGAGAGGGAGGGAGGGAGGCAAACCATAGGAGACTCTTAAAAACTGAGACCAAACTGAGGGTTGATGGGGGGTGGGAGGGAGGGGAGGGTGGGTGATGGGTATTGAGGAGGGCACCTTTTGGGATGAGCACTGGGTGTGGTATGGAAACCAATTTGACAATAAATTTCATATATTGAAAAAAAAAAAATAGTGGCTGACTGCTATTCTCCCCAGAGACTGGGGAGACAAGTGGATGCCTCCCCCACCTCTCCCTCTAGCCCAGTCACCAGTATTTACCTGGAAGGAGCTTAAACACAGGCCCAGGCCCCAATTTTTGCAGCTTCTGACCAGAGGATTTTTTTTTTTTTTTTGAGGTGAGGAGGGACAAATCAAGAGTTTAGGTATATTAAATCGTGTTAGATGTCTGCTGGAGTCCAGGGCTAGCAGTCAGTGTCAAGCAAACATTTAAACATAGGGGACTGATATCCCAGGGTGTTTTGATGTTTAAATGTGTGTGTTGTGTGCGTTCATTTTACATACACTGGATCACGTTTTCCGCACTGTCCTAACTATATTTGCATTTGCTTCCAGATGCGAAATGAATGAATGAAACAATCCATCCGTGTACATTTACAGAGATGTCTGAAGTTTTGATAATCAGAATCTCTAAGTGGTAAGATAGTGGATTACTTATACAATCTTCTTGGATTCTCTGCTGCACTGTTTGAGTTTTATTTATTTGTTTACAACGAGCATTGGATTGTTCTTGTCTATACAATAACGTTATTTTCAAAAGACATTAGACGAAATTTGTTTTTGGTTTCTTTTTTTAATGTTTAATGTTTATTTATTTTTGAGAGAGACAGAGAGAGACAAAGTGTGAACAGGGGAGGGGCAGAGAGAGAGAGAGAGAGAGAGAGAGACAGACAGACAGACAGAATCTAAAGCGGGCTCCAGGCTCCAAACTGCCAGCCACGGGGCCCGAACTCACAAACTGCGAGATCGTGACCCGAGCCGAAGTCGGACACTCAACCTCAACCGACTGAGCCCTCCAGGTGCCTCTAGAGGAAATTTGTTTTACATGTAATAAATCCGGAAAGTAAATATGGTCTCTGACACAGAAAATTTACAAGATCTAAACCTTAGCACTTCTCTTCAGTTTCTCACAAAGAGCTAGAATGAGTATACACCGACGTGAGTTGTAAACATTGCCAATTACCCATTTTCAGATTGTGACTGGACCGGATGCCCTTTTTTGACAATGCTGAGTTAAGCCTGAGCCAGTGTATGGAGCGGGTAGGCACAGAGCGTTATGCACATAAGTTTCTATGTGTGCGGGTCAACAACCTGCATCAGGACCTGGCGGGTGCCTTCCGCACCCGAGCTAGAAGACTCCTTGCTAAAGAACCCTGCCTTTTAATGAGTTTACCATTAAAAACAAAAATTGGGACACTGCCTAGTTCCACAGTGTTAAATGAAAATAACATTCGGAGCTGAGTTAATCGGATTGCGTGGGATCTGTTTTTCCCCTTGCCGCAAATCAGAAGAGTTTTCAGCTAACAAGAATGGGTGCCCTACTTGAACGGGCAGCGGGCACCGCTGCTAGGCAGGGCAGCCCTTAGCGTGGCATTGCCATCATTACATCCCCGGGTTCGCGGCAGTGAAACTCCGGGAGTGGCAAAGTCAAATCAGTTCAATTGTCTGATTGTTCATACTCATAAAGTGGGGAAGCTGGCAGGGGTCCGGCATAAAACTTGGGAGTTCGGCAGTGGAGCTCCTTTAAGGTAATTCATTGCCCTCTGCAGTAGCTTAAATCAGAAGGGCCAGCATGGTCACAGAAAATGCAGCTCCCCACACTGCTTGAGAGCAATATCGCACATAGCCGGCTGCTCTGCCAGATGTCAAAGGTGCACTAAAAGCACTTGTTTTTGATCTACCCCATTCCCGAGAAGTACAATGGATGGGCCTTTAAGTACGGCCATAAAAAAAGATTGTGATTAATGAGGCAGCACAACTTAATAAACCAAGCTGACTCCCGCTTCTTTCTCCTAGGCATTTTCACTGTCCACAAAGCAGTTCTTTTACTTAGCAGCAGGGACATGTAAAATGTTAATCATCAATCTGTGGGCCATTAAAGAAGTTGCTTTCCCTTTCTCAACTTGAAACCAAGGGGGAAAGATAATAGGTTTGGTTAACAGAGCTGTTCACATAATGGAGATGTGCGGAGGAAAGCTTTGATAGAGTCAGCGTGGGAGCCCTGAGCGCTAATCCATCCTGCTCTTGGGACCACGAGTTCAAGTCCTTGGTGGGGCCGGAAGGCTCAGTGTGGAGGCTGGGGTGAGTGTCTTGATCTCGCTGGACACAGGGGAGGGAACTGTACCTGAGTGGGGCCAAAAATAAGATCAGAAGGCATGGGTGCTCTCTGTGTCAGAAGAGAGGAACAAAGATACTGCTCATTTACCTGGCTTCCTTCTTCCCAGAAGAGGCGGCCACAGTAGCCTTCCCAGGTAGGCGAGCAGCTGTGAGGGGAGGTCCACACAGTAGAATCCCCCTTTGCCCAGCGACCGACGGAGTTTTCTGCTAATTCTCCAAAATCTGATGAAATACTTCCTCTGCAGGAGTTGAACGTACATCAGAGATATCCAACGTGAAGACTTTCTCATGATATAAGAATTACTTTCAACAGGGGCAGGAGTCAGAGATGCAAGGATCAGGCACACGGCCCACAGATGTTTAAAACAGTCAATCAGTTAATACCGGTAGAAAAAGAGAAGATACTGGAAGGCAGCACCAGATGAGGGCATTTTTGAAATGGCCACAGCTGGGAAAGTTGATGCTAAAGTTAAGAACAGTTCACGAAACTTTTCTCCTTCCTTCCAGTAAACCCTTGGTCTTGTCTTGCTGAAGAAAACTTAGACTGCACTGTGGCCAGAGCTTGTATCAGGAGATTCCTCCAACTCCTGGAGAATGTGGAGCCGATGACCCCAATGAGGAGGAGCAATGGTCCGTGGCCTTTTGAGAAACTCTACCTGGTCAGCTGAAATGCTCCTTCCCTGCTAGAGGATTTACCCCTCCGTTTTCATTACTTCCTCTAAAAATGAAACAGGGCAAGGACATTTTTCATTGTTTAAAATCATGGGCACCTACAGTTCTTTGTGTGTTTTGCTCAGGAAGCTTCTCCTGAATCCCAAGTTAAGACCCTGAGGTACAATGAAATTGGTCTCTTACTAAACCAGTAGGTGAGGAATACCAACCAGGCTCAAATATGCAACACTCACTTCTCAGACCAGGACACACAGACCATGAGAGAGGTGCCAACAACCTTGAAAAGTAGACTGTGGCCAAAGAAATCTTTGGCAGTTTATACCGGGGCCACGATGTTCATTGTTTTATGAGGTTTCTTGGAGCAAGAGAATGAATTTATGGGACAGCTATGCTGAGTCAATAAAAGTGGGCTTCCTTCCTTGCTCCTTCTCTCCCTACACATCTCACTTAAATTATTATATAGTTATCAAGGAATAGATCTTGGTCAAACAAGCCTGAACACTTTCTTCAAGACCTTTCACTTATCAAGGCGACCATATCATTTCCCACTCTCCACCTCCGCTCTCTCCTCCACAAAGCAACCACAGCAGTTGGTCCAAAACACTGATGCTCCTGTTCCCCGCCACGCCCTCTGCTGGGCATGCCCTTCTCCCTGCCTTTCCCTAGTTTTCTCATTCCCCAGGACTCGGCGCAAGCTTGAGCCCCTCCAGGAAGCCTCCTCTTGCTAGGCACATTAAGCACCCGTAGGAGATCCCCTGCATGTACTTGCTCTCTCTCTCGACCCTGGGCTATGACAGTTGATTTGGGTCTCTGTGTCCCTCAGTATAAACCTCCTAGAATACCCTGTGACAGTAAAACCTGTCATTGTTGCTGCTTCAGACTTCCTGTACACAACAGGTATCAACAAAATAGCAGTATTTCCTAAAAATGTGCTTGACATAGATCGAGAAAAACTTCTTTCAGACACATCAAAGAAATAATGGTGGTAATGGTGATATGAAGTGAAGTTGGAAGGGGTCGTTGGGATGAGCAATGAAAGGGCTTCCCGAAAAACCCTTAGAGCCATCTCTCCTGGTTGTAATCACTCACCAAACCGCAACTTGCTTGTGGGCAGGGTCTACATCATATTCAGTGTCCTACTTCTAAGGCCAAGAAGTTTATACTCAGTGGATAATTAATAAATGTTTGCTCAATTAATTAATTAAGCCAGTAGTAACTATATGTGGAGAACAGTTCCTAACTTCCCTAGCCTGCGTGGTAAAACTTAACTCCTTAGAATTACATGGAAGACGTTTTAACAAATTTCCCCCAAAATTCTCCTGTTTGAAAGGAGAATAAATAGACATTTGTTTCTTGCTTACTTAACAGTCTAGGGCCCGGGCTGACAGCGGTTCTTCCGTGTTCAACAGATGGATCTCAAGATTGCCCTTGGGTATCCACAGTCCAGTCGCTGGGAGGGGAGAAGAACACTGAGGAGAACACATGGGAGGCTTTATGAGTCATCCCTAGAAGTGAAACACATCTTTTTGTTCATACCAGTGGCTAGAACTCAGTCAATTACAGGGTCATGCCTACTTGCACCTCCTACCACCTCCTACCTTATTCCATGATGTGCCCTAGGAATAGCCACACAACTACTCATCAGTTCCCAAGCATCTCTTCTGGCTGCCATTCCCTTCTCCACGTAAAATTCTTATCATTCTTTGTGAAGCCCTCCCTTCCTTCTCGAGGGAGTGTGTCCCTCCTTCACTTGACTTCAAAAGCATTTTGCAAATGGCTCAATTGTAGCTTGCGGTAGAGTGAGGTTTTTAAACCTGTGTCTTCCCACAGACCTGTGAGTAGCCACCTTGCTAATCTTGGCACAGTGAATAAATCTTAGTTAAATCAATGAATCAATGACTAACCAATAAAGTAATTGAGCAGCTGCTATGGGGCAGGGGAAGGAGAGGGTCACAAAAGATAACATCTAGTCCAGTCTATCTACGCTCCATCAGCCGTGGTTCTTAGGCAGCTTAAAAAAGAGATCATAAATTTTCATAATAGTACTGTAGAAACGGGTTCACTTTTAAAATCTGATAAAATGAAATATTTTATTAAAATGTTTCAATTCCCCACTCACTGCTCTTCAAGAAATGATCCAAGAGGACTCTTAAAAATTATTCCCAAGCTTATGCACCCAAGCTTTGAAGTCAAAGCACCCTTTAAGTTCCTCTACTTTGTGGAAAAGGTAGGTGATAATTAACTTGCTTCATAAAATGTAGTCAATTCCCATCTCTTAGGTATATCCCAAGTTTTCCACCTCCATCTTAGCTCTTGCCGTGATGAAAATTTACAGTGATCATGGCCATTCAGTGTAAGAAATGAATTAACATTCTCCACAGGACCCTCATTTGTATAGTATATTAATAGGCTCCTTATGTAAATTTCTACTCTTACCTCACTGCTTATATGCCTGCTAGCTGGTTGTAGGCAATTGAGAAATGAGGGCAAGACATGTTTGATTTCACATGATGTTGCTTAGAGGGATGGTAAGGGGGAAAATGGGTGGGGTTCAAGCAGCGAAAGGAAAGTTACAATGGACATATTTTGTAGCTGTTACCAAACTAGCAGTGCTCAGTAAAGCCTACTTTCATTTAATTACATCTTGCTTCTTGTGTCAGATTTTGCCATTGTAAGTGAATAATGGGAAAATAAAAGAGAATATATCTGATGATATTTTGAAGATGCCTGGTGCAAGATATGGACAGCTAGTCAAAAGTGTGCCCTTTCCTAAATAAGGAGAATTTTTTATTAAAGATTTCTGAAGAAAGGGTCTCCTAGGTGGCTCAGCAGGTTAAGAATCTGACTCTTGATTTCGGCTCAGGTCATGATCTCATGTTTGGTGAAATCAAGCCCCATGTCGGGCTCTGTGTTGACAGTGTGGGGCCTACTTGGGATTCTCTCTCCTGCTCTCTCTCTGTCCCACCCCATTTGTACTCTCTCATGAAAGAAACATTTTTTTTTTTTTTTAATGTTAAGTCACCACATTTTGGTGTCTACTGTTGTTGCTTAGTATTCCCTAATATAGGACTCCTTCAATTTTGGCATTCTAGGATCAATCTCATGAACTATCATATTACTCTTCTGTTTGAAAAGAGAAGTAGATGGGGAAGGTTATGTATATGTTGAGGCAAGGAGTATATGGGAAATCTCTGTATCTTTTGTTCAATTTTCCTGTGAACCCAAAATTGTTCTAAAAAAATAAAGTCAATTTTTTTAAAAAGAGAGAAGTAGGTTTAGGTCCACCAATCTTGAGTTGGAGGTTGTTTTGATGACAAAATAAAAATATCTTAAATAATAATTATTAATAATTGCTCAGCATGTCTATTTTGTGCCAGACACTGCCCTAAGTGCTCTAGGCATGTTATCTCTAATTCTCAGAATAATCCTATTTGACAGAGATTAGGTTGCAGAGATAATGTTCTCCACAACATTCAGGTACAAGAAATGGCACATTTCCTTATTTTTCTAAATCTAGATAGAAGTCCCCTCTCTCTAAAATGATAAGAGTCAATCTTAGCCATATTATAAAACAATTATAAAACATGTAATAACAAAGGTAGTTTACTGGGCACTTGGAAAGTAGGGAAGGGTTTCCAACCTTTAGGCCATCAGGCCCAGGGTCCCAGCCCATGTGATTCATTGACAGGCAGGAGGCTCCATTTGGTCCATGACTAGCATGGACATACATTTCTCCCTATGACTTCACAGGCCATAGTTCTCAGTCACTCCTAATATCCATGAACTAGCCCTTTCACAAGCCCTATACCTCTTCCCAAAAACACCACAATCTTTCCTATCTCTAGGAATGAATTCCTCTTTTCTTTCCCGGGGTAGATTTCCTCTGCTTCATCAACTCCGAGTTCCAGCCCTCATCAATGTTCCAGAAATCTTAGTAAGGGGTTGGCATATTGGGACCTTGCAACTTCTGCAGTAAGCCATTAATGCTCTGAGACAAGTGCATCCACCTATGTTCTTGGGATGGAAAATAGCAAGAAGAAACACAAGTCAGTTTATGAACAGATTATCCTGCCATATTCAGATGATCAACTGGCTTCGGAAAGGTTCAACAAGTTGCCCAAGCTCACAAACTATTCAGTGGTAACGCTTCAGTTCAAACCTAAGTCCATCTGGCTCCAAAGCCTAGAGGATTTTCTACCATTCCCTGTAACCCATTCTGGTTAAACTCAAGGTATGCCATAGGGCTAAGAGGCTTTTTGTGGTAATAGGAAATAATCATAAATCATCCTCAATAAATGAAATATCTGACAGATTCACTGAACTCCAAGTGTTAGAGAATCTTTTCACTTGATATCTTCAATGGTTATCCAAGCCTGGTATTCAAATAACTACTTTCCACTTATACAAACACACATACATACATATACACATACAAATAAGTAAAGAGAATTGTTAAAAGCATTAATTTGCAATATCATTTTGCAACTAGAATTCTGCAATCACATCTCATGAATTATCATTATGGAAAAGCATAGACAATTAAATATTATTGGACTCATCTTAATGACAGCCATATAAATATTTCCAAGTTAAGAACTTAGTCACAGAAACCTCTGCATATTTTCCAGGAAAATAGAGAAATATTTTAATACAACAAGAGACCACTATTTGCCTTAACACAAATTTGGCCATTATTAAGATAAATGATGGTGACTTAGAAGGCTTGAGTTCTAGTCCCTCTTCTGAAAATAGTTATATTAACTTTGGGCAAAGCACAGTCTCTTTGGATCTCATTACTTCATCTATCTTTGTTGCTCTCACATTTTCTAATTCTACATTTCTGGAAAAAATTGGTGCCTTGCTTGTAAAATTAATGATGTTTCTTGGTCCACATTTGCAGTCAGGGAAGGGAAGGGAAGAGGAGGGGAGGGGAGAGGAGGTGAGAAAATATTTCCACATTTTCCATAAGAAATTTCCATAAGAAATTATGGTCCATATTTCTTAAGGCTAATCTGAGAATCCAACCGAAATTCTGTTGCATCCTCTGGAATCAGCCTGGAGTTTTATAGACTTTGGTATTGCACTCCTCCTAGCAGGCCCATCCCTTTGGACGAGACGGGTTGAAACAGGATGTCTTAGACACCATTAAATAATTGATTTATCTAACTCTCTTTGTTCTAATTCCATGTACTTCAAGCAACCCTCTGATTATAATCCATCTTCCAAGGCCTCCCGGGATGCAGTGTGATGGTCAGGCTGATTAAGTTTTTGTAGTTTTCATAGATTCTACTTTTCACTGTAATCTGAGAAACTGGAATGTCATGAGATGCTATCCAATGGTTAGTTGCTGTGTTCACCAAAAAATATTTAATTGTCTAGGAAGGCAAAAAAAAAAAAAAAAAAGAGAGAGCATAGTAGAGGCAGAAAATTTCACTGGCATACACAATGCCAGACTTAAAAGAACCCACTCATCATCTTGCACTCACACTGTGATGCTGTCAAAAGGGAGTGGCTTTACCATGGACTCACATAGTCTATAAATGGCCATTAACTGTGCAGGAAAGATTCCCCCCCTTGAAATGGACAGATGCCGAAGATACAAGGTAACAGTTCCCAGAGGACAGTTTGGATTTTCTCATCTGATGGCCTAAGTTAGGTCCTGACATTCAAATATGCATTTCAGCCTATTCAGGAATGCATGCTTTAGCAATTCTTTTGTTTTTCTGGTTGTGTTTTTTTGTTTGTTTGTTTGTTTCAGGTGTAGAATTTAGTGATTCATCACATACATACAACACCCAGTGCTCATCACAAGTCCCCTCCTTAATACCCATCACCTATTTAACTCATCCCTCCACCCATCTCCCCGCTCCAGTAACCTTCAGTTTGTTCTCTATAGTTAAGATTCTGTTTTATGGTTTGCCTTTTTTTTTTTTTCTGCTATGTTCGCCTGGGTTTTTTTTTTTTTTTTTAATGTTTATTTATTTTTGAGAGAGCAAGAGCACAGGAGGGGCAGGGAGAGAGGGGGACAAAGGATCTAAAGCAGGCTCTGTGCTGACAACAGAGAGCCTGATGTGGGGCTCAAGCTCACGAACCATGAGATCATGACCTGAGCTGAAGTCGGACACCTAACGGACTAAGCCACCCCAGTGCCCCATCTGTTTTGTTTCTTAAATTCTGCAAATGAGTGAAATCATATGATATTTGCCTTTCTCTGACTGACTTATTTCACTTAGTATAATATGCTCTAGCTCCACCCACATCATTGCAAATGGCAAGCTTTCATTCTTTTTGATGCCTGAGTAATACTCCATTGTGTACACATACTACATCTTCTTTATCCATTCATTAGTCATTGCACATTTGGGCTCTTTCCACAATGTGGCTATTGTTGATAGTGCTTCTATAAACATCAGGGTGCATGTATCCCTTCAAATCGGTATTTTTGTATCCTTTGGGTAAATAACTGGTAGCACCTTGCTGGGTCATAAGGTATTTTTAACTTTTTAAGGACCCTCCAAACTATTTTCCAGAGTGGCTGCACCAGTTTGCATTCCCACCAACAGCACAAGAGGGTTCCCCTTTTTCCACATCCTTGCCAACATCTGTTATTTCCCGTGTTGTTGACTTTAGCCATTCTGACAGGTGCGAGGTGGTATCTCATAATGATTTTGACCTGTATTTCCCTGATGATGAGTGATGTTGAGCATATTTTCATGTGTCTGTTGGCCATCTGGATGTCTCCTTTGAAAAAATGTCTGTTCACGTCTTCTGCCCATTTCTTAACTGGATTATTTGTTTTTTGGGTGTTGAGTTTGGTAAATTCTTTATAGATTTTGGATACTAATCCTTCATACTATATGTCATTTGCAAATATCTTCTCCCATTCTATAGGCTACCATTTACTTTTATTGTTTCCTTTGCTTTGCAGAAGCTTTTTATCCTCAAGAGGCCCCAATAGTTCATTTTTGCTTTTGCTTCCATTGCCTCAGGAGATGTATCTAGTAAGAAGTTGCTAGGGCTGAGGTCAAGGAGGTTGCTGCCTGTGCTTTTGATGGTTTTTTGATGGTTTCCTATCTCACAGTTAGGTCTTTCACCCATTTTGAATTTATTTTTGCATATAAGAAAGTGGTCCAGTTTCATTCTTTTGCATGTTGCTGTCCAGTTTTCTTAACACCATTTATTGAAGAGACTATCATTTTTCCCTTGGATATTGTTTCTTGCTTTGTCAAAGATTAGTTGGCCATATGGTGGTGGGTCCATTTCTGAATTTTCTATTCTGTTCCATTGATCTATGTGTCTGTTTTTGTGCCAGTACCATACTGTCTTCATCACTATAGCTTTCTAGTATAACTTGAGGTCCGAAGTTGTGATGCCTCCAGCTTCACTTTTCTTTTTCAAGATGGCTTTGACTCTTCAGGGTTTTTTATGGTCCCATAAAAATTTTAGGATTGTTTGTTCTAGTTCTGTGAAAAATGCTGGTGGTATTTTGACAGGGATGGTATGAAATGTATAGATTGCTTTGGGTAGTATAGCCATTTTTAACAATATTTGTTCTTCTAATCCATGAGCCCAGGATGATTTTCCTTTTCTTTTTTTAATCTTCAATTTCTTTCATAAGGGTTTTATAGTTTTCAGGCATGCTCTAGTAATTCCAAGTATGCTGGCTAGTATTGCCTAGTCTTCTTTGTTACTGATTTGATCTAGCTTTAACTCCTAGCTCTCCCTTAGGTAGCTGATTTAATTAAGTCACTTAACTTACAACCAGCATTTTCAAATCTTTATAATGGGCATAGCCATCACGCTGGGGTTCAGATAAGTGAAATTGCACATAGTATACATTTAGCACAATGCCTTAAACACAATGAGTGCTCAACACATGTTACCTATAGTAATAGTATTAAAAAGCTATCATTATAATTATTACTGCTTGGCAATAATTATCAGCATTTTGTAAACTCCTTATTTGTCCTGGAGAGCCTTGAAGACAGAAATGGCTCTTATCTAATAAGGCTAACCTCAGTGTCAGGGCATAAGATATGGCAAGGCTCTATAAATATTTCTTGAGTAGGATATACACTGAACAGTGGTACAAAACTAAGGAGTGTACCTCCCCCCACCCATCCCCTAAGATATCCCCAGAAGCCCTTCAGCAGTCATCATCCCATCTCAGGAAGCCCCAGCCCATGTTTGTCTTCGTCTGTCGCATTCATGTGAACTTCCAGAACACACCGCCCTCTACTCCCTCAAGAAAACAATTTACAATCCTACCACCATCCATGAGGACTCTCTATGCTCTCCCCCAGCAGATGAATGCATCCAACAATCATCTCTCCTCCTCCTCCTCTTTGTTGTTACCAGTCTCTCTGCTCTTCAAGTCCTTATCTACAAAATTTCGAAAGTAAGTAAGGAGTTCCCAAATATGGTGACAAACTACAATAGTTTTCTAAGGCTGCCATAACAAAGTAGTGCAGACTGGGTGGCTTAAACAAAAGGAACTAATTCCCTCACAGTTCTGGAGGCTGGAAGTCCCAGAGGAAGGTGTTGGCATGTCTAGTTTCCTTTGAGGTACCTCTCCTCGGTTTGCAGGTGGCCACTTTCTCTCTGTGTCTTCACGTGATCTTTCCTGAGTGTGTCCATGCTCTAATCTCCTCTCCTTATAAGGACATCAGTAATACGGATCAGGGTTCACCTTAATGACCTCATTTAACCTGATTACCTCTTTAAAGACCTTATCTCCAAATACAGTCACATTCTGAGGTACTGGGAGTTAGGATTTCAACCCATGAATCTGGGGGGGGAGGTGCGAAGGAAGGGAAGGCATATTTTAGCCTATAACACACACTAAGAGTTTCTTTTGGTTACCAAAGCATCCTGAGGCTCTGTAACCTCTTACTTGGTGACCGATAGGGAAACAGAGAAAAAAGACTCGTTAGTAGCTGAAATGCAACCACATGGTATCAATGATGATTCCCCCAAATACATGCAAGGAAAGGCAATTGTTATGTCCACATTTGGACAGTCATTAGTCACAGGGTTTCTACCATAATACTTCTAAGGCCTCTGGGATACTAATATAGCAAATGGAATTTCTAAAGTTTCACAATGAAAAAAAATCACTGGGAGAAGATGAGAATTCTAAAAGAGGTTACAGTTGACCTTTGAACAATGCAGAGGGATTGGGAGCGTCAACCCCCCGCCTCATAGCTGAAAATCTGTACATAACTTTTAGCCCCCCCAAAACTTAACTACCAATAACCTACCATTGACTAGAAGTCTTACCAATAACATAAACAGTGATTAGCATATATTTTGTATGTTATATGTGTGAGGAACTCTGTTTTCACAGCAAAGTAAGCTAGAGAACAGAATATGTTATTAAGAAAATCAAGGGCAATATATCTACAGTACAATGCTATAAACAATGCGCATATAAGTGGACGCACGCGGTTCAAACTCGTGTTGTTCAACAGTTGCTAAAAGATGCTGACAAGCTAGAGGCCAGAATTTTGTTAATAAACAGCCCCCTACAGGCAAAATTTAATCACCATTATTTAAAATTTTTGTAAAACATCAGGCTTTACAAGCCTCAAGATTCTAAACCTGCTCTCCTTTTATTCCCCGAAACATCACCCACGATAGTGCCCAGTTTGGGCTTTACTTGTCCTGGGAGGCTTTCTTTGGGCAGAAGATGGCCAAAGAAATTAGCTGCATAAACCTAAATTCATCAGAAAACAAAATAAACAGAAGACACTGTGAAATGGAGAACTTCCTGATTTTGAACTATTTAATTAAGCTTCAAAACAATAAGGGAGCAGTGAGCTTTTTCCCCTTGGAAAGGGAGAAATAGCAAAGACCACTTTTGTGTTTATACTGAAACAGGTCCACTGAGCATCCTCTGTAAACATTAAATAATGATCACATAATATCAAAAATGAAAAACCCTTATTATTTATTGAACTGGATCCCATGCTCACAAGAAGCCTGTTAAATGAGATTCTCAGAGGGCTTGATAAATGCCCTCTCATTATTGTTCACCTTTTTTTTTTTTAAAAAAAGGTAAGTATCTCATCTCCATTTCAGAGTTAGGGGTTAAGAGAAAGGTTAAACAAATTATACAAAGTTATACCAAAGTCTGCCAACGATACAGACCAAGGGCTGTTACCCCTTGAGGACTGAAAAATCTCGCTTTGAAAAATTAAGCAACTTACTAATTATTTTTAGGAGGGCATTTCACAAAAATATATTTTATCTGCACATCATGGTCTAGAAAGAAAAGTCACAAAGTATTAACTGTGCTAAATAAAAAAAAAAAAAAAAAAAAAAAAAAAAAAAAAACAAAAAAAAAACAACAGTGTGGTTTCCAGAACGCTTTCTATTCTATGTACCCACCCATGTGACTGGAGATTTGAAATGCTATTTAAGCCTCATTTTCCTTCAGAAGCTAACCTCTGTGGAATAAAAGACTGTTAAGGGGGGAAAAAATCTTTTCTGTCATTTGACTTTAACTTATGATAAATTAGCTTCAACTCGTTTCTTAGAAAATTGCCCAAGAAATGACTACAGAAAATTAAATACCAAGACTTCAAAGAGGCGAACACACAGACTTCAAATTCCGACCTCAGAGAATAATCCTCCCTTTCTCATGCTTTGGAGAGATGTGAGTAAAGAAATCGTACTAGGGCATGGTAATGAACCATCTTTCAAATGACTTTTCTATCAATCTTCTTTTCAAAGGGTAATAAAGTGATGATTATTTCTAGGCAGTTTCTGGGAACTTATCATCTCATTTCAATTGTCACCAGTAAGAAGGACTGTACTCTGTATCACAACGGTGATAAGGGCAAGAACTGGTGGAAAATTCAATAGACAAGGTGTAGGTTGTTAAAAGCTATTTCTTGGAAAATTAAAACAGAGAGAGATCAAAAGAACTGTGTTGGGTCTTAAGGAATTGGTAATCATTCCCTTCTAGATTAAAAATGCAAATCTGATTTATTACCTAGTGAATGAAATCCATGATCATTTGCAGGTTTTATTATTTCTTTCAATAAATAATGTCAAAAGCTCATAATGTGTCATGGTTAGCGCTAGATGCTGGTGACCACTGGAGAAAGACGACAAACCATGACAGGGGCTTCTGTGTCATGACTTCTAGAACCTTAGTGATCCATCTCATCTCAAACAGTAACAAACAACCACCAAGAAAATACAATTGTGTTTTAAACATTCGGTGAATGGTTGTTTAGGAAGTCTTAGTCACCTAGAACTTGTTTTGCAAAGCCACAGAAAATAGTAACAGGGTGAGGAACACCCAAAACTATATCTGATCTCATTCCCCCAGAGCACTCAGAGGCTTTAAGATGTCATGGGCAGAAGTCATTCCAGGAACACACAGCCTCGCTGAAAGGAAAACATGTACATAGGGTACCTGCAGGAAGGATTCCTGGGAACCTGGCTGCCTCTCCGATCCCCTGATTCAGATCCCATCTGTGACATGGGCTTTGTGCTCATGCGAGAATCGGGCAGTTCATTTTTCCTCAGTGGTTCCTAAAACCAGCCCTAGCCAGGTCTTCTTGCTTTCCCCAATTCTCTTATACAAGTCAGACTTACACCCACTGTCAGATGAAACATGGGACACATCACTGCCTCCAATATTCCCCCCAGGAGTCTTTTTGTTTTTGTTTTTTAGTATTAACCAGAAATCCCAACTTGGTACCAAAGGGAAAAAAAAAAAACCAGAAAGAAACATGACACATAAAGCTTTTTAAGGGTGAAGAAATGCTCTGTTCATTGCATCCTCGTCACTCACACAGTACAGAGAAGGCACTTAGTAAATATCTGTTGAATAAAACTGACCGAATGAATGAATGAATATCCACCCTTCTGTGATCATGAATCGCTCAAAAGTCATGACTGTCACATCGGTATTTGCATGCAAGCAGTCCTACAGTGATCTTTGCCCAACATTTCATCTTTTTAAGATATTATTCTGGTGATTTTTCTGAAAAAAAAGAAGGAAGGGAAGGGAAGGGAAGGGAAGGGAAGGGAAGGAAAGAGAAAGGAAGGGAAGGGAAGAAAACGAGAGAGGAGGGGAGGGGAGGGGAGGGAAGGGAAGCGCATAACAGAAATTTGAAATCAAAATGCATTTGTTTTCAAGTTCCATTCCAGATAACAAATATTTGACCAATCAATTAATGCCTGCCTCTTTCCACAGTTGAACACAGCACTGAGGTACTCGTAGATCCCTTACTGATTTTCAGAGTAGGGTAAAGCAGGTAAGCTCTGAAAAAAGCGTGAACATTTTATCCCCATTGACAATCAAGAAACCACCCAATCTCCTGCCCACCGCCACTCTCAAGACCAGAGTAAAATGGGTAGAAATCAGTCCTTCGCAAGCCACACAAGAATCGTGTGTTGTGTCTACAACCCTTGGCAACCTGAATGTGTAGTTCTCCAGCCCTGAATGCCTGGGCAACTTTTCCCCTGAAGCATAACCTAGAAATGCAGGCATGTCACTTAAAAAGCAAACCAGCTAATGTAAGGGCTAGAGATAAAGAGGAGTTGACATTTTCCAAACTCTCCACTCCCTCCTTGTGTAAAAAGCTCATGCTAGTTCTGAGGTGGGGTGACCCCGATCAGTACAACAGAGTGATGGCTGATCCCCCAAAAGTTCTGTGCAGTGCAGTGTCCTGGCAGCCTTCCTTTGAGCCTCTGAAACTGATACCATGTTCTCGGGCCGTACTTGAAATGTACACTATGGCCCTCTATAAGCCACCAGCACTCTGCACTGGGACGAAGCAAACACTTTTGAAATGCGTTTTCAGTCAGAAACATCATCTTTCCCCCGAGGACCTGACAGAGTAACTTAGCCCGTAATATTATATACGAAGCTTTGGAAAAGGGAGTCATGTTTTAGAGTTTCGCTTAGCCAACTCGAACTGACGGTACTCCTGAGCTTAAGGGAAGGGAAGATATTTCTTGGCAATTTCTACTTCTACATATCCCTGTTCCCCTTTAAAAAAAAAATGAAGAAGGATGCAGGAGCATTTGTTTTAGATTTCCCTTTTCCTTTCTTTCAGAGGAAACTGAAGTGTCCAGGCATCGTGTGATTCACTGACAAAACCTCAGCCCCATCTAGATTTCACCAGGATCCTAACTTTTTTAACCGGTGAGACTGCGCGGGAGTGTGCTCCAGTCTATGCAAATACACCCATTCCACCGTTTTCCCTGTGGTTGCTCTTTAAAGCCCTACGCTTCAGGAAAGGAGAGAGGAGAAGTCAAATGCCTTTTTAATGTGCGTGTCCCTACAGAAACACAACGTGTGGGTGAGGTAACGAATCGCGGTGGGGGCTAGAGTCGGCATACACAGTGCAGCGAGGAAATAAATTAAATTCATCTCCCTGGTCCTTCAGTGCCCACCGTCCTGCTCCAAGGGTTCTAAGCAACCGGCTAAAGCAATGAGGTATGAAGGAGCAGCATCCCCAGGGGCTCGTCCGAGTGTCTTCCTTCCCAACTACAGGAGGACGAACACGTGCAAAGCACTGCACACACAGGGCAGCATCCGGGGGAGCCCAGCCATCTACACCAATGAGGTCTTGAGGCAGGACAACACTTGAGGCTCGGAAGGCACGTCTCAAGGAGGGCCGCGGGGTAAGGCCGTCCTGACAGAGGCTCCGGTGTCATGGATGTTACTCCGGTCGGTCTTTGTTCCCACAGAGTCCACCGAAGGGAGGGCAAGTACTGGTGTCCTCTTGCCTCTCCTTCCCCTTTTTCACAGTCGTGTGAGGTCTTCTGGAGAATTCCCACCCCCTTCCCTCGCCGGAGGCCCCTCGGCTGGTTCTATTTTGGTATCAAGTCCAAAAGTGGAATTTAGCCTTCCAGGGGAATAGTCATTTCTTTTTAAATCTGCAAGGAAAGCAATTAAGACAGTTATAGGGGGACCCTCGAGAAGGTAGTGTTCACACGGATGAATTGAACTTCAGGTCTGGCCACGTGCTCAGAAAGGACCCTGCCTCCTCAGGTCACAGATACGTGAAACTCACCCTCCACCGTGTCCAAACCACCCCCCCTCCCGCCGTGTCCACGTGTCAGTCTAACTCCCCAGTGCTGTCGTAGGTTTGCGTTCACTGGGGCAAGTGAAGAAAGATTTGGTTGCTGGATTCAATATGCAGCACCCTAGAAGGCACGGCCTGGATGGAGTTAAGCGAGGCCAACCTGGAAACAGGGCATTTCCGCTGCTGAATGGTGTGCAGGACCAGGGAGCTCAGCCAAAAAGGTAGACTCGAGATTTCAGTGCTCAGTGTTCTACGACAGAGCTGTCTGTAGGTTTGATGCTGCCTGGGAAGGCTTCATCCAGTTACTGGATCCTATGCTCCTTAGAGCCTCCTTCTTCCATTTGAAAAAGAAATTATTGGGGCGCCTGGGTGGCTCAGTCGGTAAAGCGTCCGACTTCGGCTCAGGTCATGATCTCACGGTGTGTGTTTGAGCCCCGCGTCGAGCTCTGTGCTGACAGCTCGGAGGAGCCTGGAGCCTGCTTCCGATTCTGGGTCTCCCTCTCTCTCTGCCCCTCCCCCACTCGTGCTCTGTCTCAAAAATAAACATTAAAAAAAAAAAAAGAAAAGGAAATTATCAAAAGAAAGCACTGATAGGAGTGTAATCTCTAGGGAGAAGCTTATGGAGGAGGGTGGGCTTTTGGTGTTTATGTAGCATTTACTGCTGTATTGATTAAGATTAACCTTAAATATGTACTCCTTACTTTCCTTTTTAATGTTATATGGGGATTATCTGGACATAAAATGAATACGTATTTTAGTTTATTGATAACCAGAACTTATGGAACATATGCGTATATTACTTTGATCCTCACATCAATTTTATGAGCTATGTGCTATTATACTCAGTTTGTGGATGAGAAAATCAAGGCCCAAGGTCACATAGTTAGTAAAAAGCATTACTGGGATATGAGCTCAACCTATCTGGCTCTGAATTCTATGCTCTTACATACTATCTTAAATTACTTTTCCTTTAAAAAAAAAAAAAAGTAAATCATAATCAAGGCCAAAGAAAAATCACCTGTAATTCTATTTTCCTAACTAGGACTTTTTTATACTCATATTACCAAATGTCTGAATACATGAGGGTACTCCTTATTTCCACTGAAATGTGTTAACTAAGGTTTTGAAAGAAAACAAATATTAAGCCTAGAATTGGAAGAATTACTGAATGACTCAAAACCCACCATGGTGGGTTTAAAAAAAAAACAATCTCAACCTTAATCTTGCAGAAGAGCTAACTGGACTCAAGGACAGAAGCAGTGAGTTATGTCTCTGGTCTCCTGTTCTCTTAGCCGATCAGATGCAGTCCCTGTGTCTGCCAGAGAGAGGAGGCCACTGGGGAGCGTGGCTACCATGCTGTGAACTGATCTCTTTGCTCAAGTCTGCCGTGTGGCCGTGAGACAGAATCCCGAGCAGCTACAAGATGAGAGTGAGAGCCCCCCTCTCTGCTGTTCCAGTCTGATCTCTCCCCCGACCCAACCATCCATCACCCCTGGCTGCCAGGCTATTTCCCACTGGAACTAGAAGCCTGATCCCAATCCCAGTCTTCTGCCATGCCATGCCATGCCATGCCTACACGAGCTTCTCAACCTCCTACCTCTGTCTCCAACGAGATTACAAGTTGCCCTTCTTTGTTGTAAACTGACACCTACTCCACCCTAAGCTACGACGGATGATGATGATCTTTTACCAATTTCCAATTCAGGGCATGCTCACTTATTCTAAGGCAGGAAGGACCACTCCGCTTAAAATATGTGAGATGCCAGTCTAAGGACAAGTTTGGTATGACCTAAGGAAAAGAGGGAACACGCTGAGACAGACATGAAGCATCCCTTCTGAGATCAAAGAAAAGAATTTGACAGAGTAGGACTGCCAGTCTGGAGGACACAGACCTCCTGCTGCTTGCTTTTCTGTTAAGAATATTTTTCTATGGAGACTATGTCAGTTTTGGACAAAGTGTGCCATATTATCAAATCAAATCTTTAAAAATACACATTGCAATATATGTTTAACGTGGCCGGTTTTTGTAGTGAAAAGCACTATTTTAATTGACAGCTGTTGTTTCCCTAGATACTCCACGGTCCCGAGCGTCCAATGGGTAAATAAGGATTGAAATCCTGTGGACACCACACGGGACTCAAAGAGGGAGGGGTCGGGGGAGACCTGCCTCAGTTCAATTTTACCCCAATTAAGTTGGTAAACCTTTCCCCTTGGAGAGACTGTGACAAGTATTGGGCCCAATGTTGTTTTATCACATTTTGGCAGAACCTGAAGTAAATCCCTGTCCTTTTAATCCCTTCAGAGACTTGAAAAATTTGCAGTCAGAAAGTCAGGACTCGACTGTGAATGAGATAAAAATGTGATTGAGATTTTCGACTCCATCCCAGGTTACAAAGGATGTTGTTCTAGGAGAGATTTACTAAGAGAGAAATAGAATTGTTCAGAGCGTACCCGGGAGTTTGAGCTTCCGGCAGCAGGAGTTGCAACGATGTTTTGCAATGAAGTTTCTAATTGCATCTTCCCCTAAATTGGCTGGTCCAAACACCATTCCTCTTGATCTAGAGGAAATATCAGAATATCAATGAGATCACAGTGAAGGAAAAGGGCTCAGCTAGGATTCTCTGAGATACCGAACAGTATCCCGTAGTAACCCAGTAAACTTGAAGGAGCCAACAAAGAATAGAGCACTTTGGGGAAAGCAACAATGTTAGGTTTGCGAATTTAAAATTCAAATGCACTTAAATCTTTGTACCCAACTCCAAGACCTACTGTGAAACTCATTTCAACGCTAATCTGATAGAAGAAGAGTGAATTTTCTATGTACCGCATTAAAACAAAATACAGTGAGACCCTTTTTTAATGCCTATGGGGTGAGAGTGAGTGACATTCGTGACCAAATGTTCTACTCAAATACTTGAAAGGTGAGGTACAAAGTAAAATAAACGTACTATGGGAACACACCTTCTGAAAAGATCCAAAAACATTGTTTCAAACCCAAATGCTTTTCTGAAAATAGTTGGTATCCTCAAAAATAAGTGCCTGACAAGACCCTACTTCCAGCACTCACGGCGCTTCGGACAGATGGATTTTATCCTGCAAACTGCTATAGCTGGGCTCTTTGTGGAAAGACAAGACCACGGGAGGCATTGACTTTGTGGAAGTGAACTACGTACGCTAATTGTAGGTGACAAAATTACAGACAGAACCAGCGTAGATGAGGCACCTTCTGAGTACTCCATAAAGCAGATCCCTGGCAGATTCCAGCCTCAAAGTTTGTCCATGATAAGGTCACAGACAACGATTTCTTTAGGCGGATGCTCTGCACACCGTGAAACAGAGTACACCAGGAGCACATCCAAAGCAACTTTAGGGAAGCTAACACTTTAATGACATGCAGAGTGGAAACGGCACATTTTAAAATCTGAACTCAATTACCACTCTTAAATGCCACATCTTAAGGAAAAAAGAAAAGCAAACTATCACAAAAGGAAACAATAAACTCCGCTTCTAAGGAATGTGGTTTTTCAAAAAGGGACGTGGTGTAAAAAAACTTTTTTTCCATCTGAGTATTGAAACATTTATCTCAATTTCCACTTCCTTTTGGCAGAACAACAGTAGCTGCTCTGAAGATGTGCCAAGCTCAGAATGAGGGTTGATGTCAGTTTGATCTCAGATTGCCTCGTTGCTCTGAGGCTGGGAGGTGGAGGAAATCTCTTGGGAAGACAACGTGAACAGACACCCAGGATTAACTTTCCTGGTCACTCGATCGCCCTCACAAAGTGCGGCTCTGGTGGTATTTACCCGGCTGCGTAAGCTACCTCTAGTTAACTATTCCTCTTTTTCAGTACATCTGGTGAAATCAAATGTGGGAGAAAAAAAAAAGAAAAAGTAGAATCGCTCGATATTTTGTACCAAATCTCTTACGATGCCAATAGAGTGAAAAATGAAAGTGTTATTTCAGTCATTCCTCGTATATTCTGTCAAGCGGGACCCTGTTGGGAATACTTCATTCTTGGATTCCTTACTGCCATTCCTTTCCTCCCAGTAAAGCAGAACGCACCCCCGCCCACTTAGGGATGTAACATTGATTCTCAGATAAAAGCTTTAAGCTAAACAATTTCCCTCAATGAGCTTTGTGAAAGTTAACGCAAAAGAATCAGAGTTACTCTAAAATGCCTGTATGAGGGGTCTGGCCACTCCCTGTACAGAGGAGAGGGGAAGGGGGTCGTAGAAACATTCACATGCATCTATTGCATGTACAATCCTACCGCATGCCGACAGCCTTGAGGTCTTGGCAAAGTTTAAAAACAGCAACAACAACAACAACAAACTGTTTTCCAGATCTTTCACAGCCCAGCAAAAGCAAGTGGTAGTTTGGTTCCACAAGTGAGAGAATGCCAATTAGCACCATGTACACACAGATTTAGTAAAGAACATCTAATGACCACCGTCGTCATTTCGGACTTGTCAAACGCCCCAAGCCATCAAGGCAGTGAGTGGAAAACAATCCCTAACTGCCAATGACTGAGGCAGCCTCCAGAGAGGCTTGGTGACCCCCAGGAAGCACACCAAGTGGCCAGACAGGCTTCGGGGGAGAAGCCCCCTGACGGTGCCCTCACATGCACAAGTCTGGCGAAAGAGCAGAGACAAGAGGCACTATAGATTAGAGTAGAAGCCGTACCACAAAAAATCTTCTCCTTTGGTAGAGGGTTTTTCCCTTTCATTGGCCCCTCATCCTCGTAGGCAAGTTAAGCGTCTTCACCAGGCTTTAGCTTTCTCATTTGGGAACGGGAAGGAGGACGCCTACTTCCAAGGTTGTTGTGAAGGGCAAAGCAAGCGTCACGTGAAGGCACTTGCTTCAACAGGCACTTTTCAAACTTCCAGTTACCCCAAATCGCCTGCAGATCTTGTCAAAGTTCAGACTCTGATTCGGTACCTCTAGGGAGGGTCGTGAGGGTTTGCATGTCTGACCACCTCCCAGGTGCTGCTGTCACTGGTCTGTGGCAGGTTGGTCACACAAGGCGCTCAAAAACGTGTGCCTCGTTGAACCAATTACACGCGACCTGCCACCACTGTGAGAAAATAGTTACCTTCACCAGGAAAACCCACTGCGCCCAGAATGAAGTAACCCCACCAAACCAGGCAGGCTACAGTGACACCATCCGATCAGTTTCCAAAGTTCCTACCTTCAAGTCATAAACAATAGAGTCTGCCGTAAGACAAGAGGTCCCTACCCTTGGTTGCCCAGAAGAATCACATAGGTGACTTCTCAAAAACTACAAACATCAGGACTCCATCCCCATAAATTTTGATTTGATACTCATTCTGAGAAGCATTTTTTTTTTTTTTTTTTTTTTTTTTTAGTTTCCTAGGTGACCTTAATAGAAACCGAGACCCCTTGGCCTACAGAATGCAATTAAATACTCAACTGTCAAGTGGGATAATATAAGCTTCTTAAATTCTAGAAGTTGGAAATATTCAGGTCACTTTAAATGACATACATATCAAGGTCAAAAATGTAATAGATGATGAAGTATACATAAACTTGGTTCATTCTTTATGCAAAAAGTTTTTCACTGCAAACTTATCAAGGAAGTACTATGTATAGTACAAGATCCGTACTCTAAACCCTTGGGCACATGGTGCTATGGAAGAAATAATATGTATTTATTATGCATAGAAACTGTATGCATAGGAGCATTATGGATGACCTTTATCTTCTCTAACTCACCTAGTCCAAAGAAATAGCTAAAACACTTTTAGATGAACCTCTTGGCATAGATGCCTACACATGAGAATATATTTAGAGTAAATAGTTGAGGGGGAAAAAAATAGCACATTAAAGCAATGAATGTTTACAATATGAGTGTTATGGGAGACAGGTAAAAATTTCAGGTGTTATTGTATGAAGACTGACCACATAGATCATTTCATATCTATTTTCTACAACCCAGGGGCCAAGTACAGACATTTAGGACAACTGAGAGGTCAAGCTACCATATGCTAGCAGTTCTCAAAGTGTCGTCTCCAGGCCAGCAGCATCAGAACCGTCTGGAAACTTGTTACCTTATTTGACCTCACCCCAAACCCACTGAATCACAACCAGCTCTCCTGGTGATTGATTGTGAGGGAAGCTCATGTTTGGGAAGCACTGTTGTCGGCCATTTTGATCAGTCCTTAACCATTTTGATCAAAGTCCCTTTGATCACCTTTAACAGAAGAATAAAACCTCAGACCCTCCGCTGCCAAACTTTCCCCAAAGCCTACTTCCGGGATCAAATGCCCATGGGAATTCAAAGGACAGGCAGATGACTCATTCTTCTGTGGAATTTAAACTGCATCCCTGAATTTAGTCAGGCAGTCTGATGCTTCATATTTAGGCCCTGTTTTCTTGGCCTCTTGTAGATTTGCTGTGACTGAATAGCACACTCGATGCCTTTCAATTTATAGGCATGTGATCGAAGACGTGAGATGCAGTGACTCCAATGAGAAGACAACAACGAAATCTTTGCTTCTCCTATGACACTAACTGTTTTCGTGTCAAAGCCTACAGAAGTTGAACCTACCCATATTTCTCTTTTGTTTGGGCCACCAGAAAACTCAGAGTTAAATTTGCATTGGTTACGGCATTGGTCTTTATATTTTCCATTTATGTGTATTAACTCCAAATTTCATCTTATTTCCATATGTTCTTTTTGTTCCCATTTCCTAAGTTCTGCATTAAAAAAAAAATCTTATGGTATTAGACAGAGGTAGATATAGATAGATATATATCCAATACAGATATCCAGCTTCTATGAAAACATAAGCTGCCTCAAAATCTTTCTAGGAGCTAGGCAAGAAATATAAATGTTTAAAAATTATTTTGATAAAACCATGTACAACGTGTTAAGTGCGATTTTCAAAATGAGAACATCATAAATTAACTTACTGTTTGTCTTCAGGTTTTATAACAGATGGATCAGTCAAATTTTCCCCAACACCTCCAAAGAAAAAAGAAAATGCATTTAGCAAATGGGGATTTCACTTCCTCAGGAACTCAAGAAAACAATAACCAGAATCTTAATTTCTTTCTTTAAACTTGCATTCACCCTGTAGTAAGTTCGACATTATGTGAATTAAATGTACCATAAAAACTGTCCAGGTGGGCTTGAAAATTTTAGTAAATTCACTGTCTCCCGCAACGCCCTCTGTTACGCTATTATAAACTTTGAGGCCACAGATGAATGTCTCGGCGATGTATTCACAGTTACTGATGGTGGTATCCATCATTCATTTACCATTTGTCTATACTAGACATTCTAATTATATTTTCTCTAATTCTCAGCTACCATAAAGGGAAAGCATGAGCATCCTCACAGCCTCATTTTGCCAATAAGTACATTGATGTTCGAAGACGATGAAGCAATTTGTCAGAGTCTGCACAGTTCACGAGTGACGATGACAGGATTCGAATTGAGCTAAAGCCTGTGTCCCTCACATGAGGCCACGGCCTCTGTAGGTGGAGTCCGTCAGTGCTCGGCAGGGCACCAGGTGCTGTGTGGTTCTGCAGATACAACCACTGCGCCATCAAAGGCACCCGTTAAATGCTATATACGCAGCATTTATATCCAGGAGAATATACATGCTCCCAAATTCTTGATCTGGATGCTGGTTACACATATGTCTCGGTTGTGAAAATTCCTTGAAAGATATGCTTATGTCGTGTGCACTTTTCTGAAATGGTTTTCTCCAGTAAAATTTACTTTTTAATTACTTTTTAAAAAATTGACACCAAAGCATAAAAGGATAGCGTAAGTGTAATTTCGTGCTAACACTGATCAAAATGGCAATTGACACTCAGAGTGACTCTGTTACAAAATGGGTGAGGGGGTGCCTGGGTGGCTCAGATGGTTAAGTGTCCAACTTCGGCTCAGGTTGTGATCTCGTGGTTCGTGGGTTCAAGCCCCATGTCGGGCTCTGTGCTGACAGCCCGGAGCCTGGAACCTGCTTCAGATTCTGTGCCTCCCTCTCTCTCTACCCCTCCCCGCTCACACTCTGTCTCTCTCTCTCTCTCTCTCTCAAAATAATAAACATTAAAAAAAAATTTTAAAGGGTGAGGGAGATGTTTCTGATGGTAGTAATATCTGCCATGCTGGGTATGTTTTACCATATGTTAAATCTTTCACAAGGAAATGTAACCCTTATAGTTTATAGCTCTTTCCTCCAAGAAACTGACTTCCTTAGGAAAATGACCTGTTTTTGGAGTTTCCAAGCATTTTTGTGTCAGGACCCTCTTTGCCAGACTGGGGAAACAAAACGGATCCCCTTCTCAGAATAACGTTTTAAAATGCATAATTTAAATACATAAGATTGCAGAGGAAACCAATGATACTGAAATACAGTCATCAAAATATGTTTAAATTATACTGCAATACATGTGCTTCTTTATTAACACATTAAATAACAGAATCTAGTGCAAGTCTATAACTACCGTAACATCAAGTAATACATAGTATAACAGTGTTTTGAGATATCTGCCAACATCATAAAGTGCTATGTTAATATCGGTAATTGCAATTGCAAACAGTCATGGGTACTCCCAATACCACTGTGGTTTGTGGTCTCCATTATAATCAAAGGAAATGATGAATTTCAGTTGTAGGTTAGTGAAAATAATAGTGTAATTTGTTGTCTCATCAGAGTTCACAGACCCTCTGAATTTTCTTTAAGAGCCTCTGGCTTAGAATCTCTCTGTACACTGGTTTTGTACAGGGAAAGTAACAGTAAGGCTGAAACTCAGGCTCAAGGGGAAGTGTGTAAAATGTGATTTGCTCGGTCTTTGTTCTTTTTAAAGAAAAAGTCACAGGAAGCTCTTTATACCTTTTCTTATTATAGATACAAGAACAAACAGCCTAGAGAGGCCCTGCTTTTCTAATGATGTAGTACATCAACAGAACAACAGACAGAAAGTGCGAATACCATCAACAGAGACTAAAGGCTACAGATCCTTTTCATGTTTAAGCTCAGACCTAACTTTAAGCCTGAACCTTTCTAGCAATGACGAAAGCTTTAGGCTGATGGCTGAGGAAACTGTAAATTTAAGCTGGGAATATGCAGAGTACTTAAAGAGGTCATATAGATGGGAGAAAAGGAGGTTTATAGGGGAGAAAACGTCTTATCAAAATCACATCAGCTCCAGTTTACTTTAAACCTTGTTGCGTGTTAGATAGGCAGGAGTCAAAGGGATTGGGTCCCACTCATGGGCTCTGTCGTCTTCTAGTTATGTGACCTGAACACCTTCTCTAATCTCTCTGAATCTCAATGTTCTCATCTGAAACTGTGCGGAATAATGGGCCTCATCTTATACACTTACTGAGGATTCAGTAAACTATTGTATACAAAGCTGCTTAGCAAAGTGACCCAGAGAAAGCTAAAACATGCCAACTGCTATTTTTATTATCTTTTTTCTATCAAGACCTCTTGTGAAGTAAAACTGTATTTTCTTACCACTGGTAAAATCATGTTCTGATGATCTCATTTACCTAATGAATAAATCCCACAAGGAGAATGAGAGTGGAATTTCCACAAACCTTTATATCCCTAAATCCAGTCTGATGATTCAAAGTGTAACTACTAAATACATACTTTGGGGCCTTCCAATGGCAGAAGGAACATTCTAGTGAGTGAGAAAATATGGAAGAAAACTAGCCATTTCAACGTCCAAAAATCCCAATCGCACGTGTTTACCGAACTTCAATAGGGTAAATGCCCATGTGCACGTAGTACGCAGCATGGCCTTGTGAGAAACCCAGACACGTACATTCTGATCCCAACCACGCTGGGATACATTGGTGAGCGTCTACATCTTGGAAATAAGTTACCTTCTTTGTAACAGCAGGATTCATTATGACAGTGTTAATGCAAATGCTTACTCTGGAAAGTGCTTTGCTGAATATAAAAACCTATACTTCCAAAGTTCTTTGAAAAATATAATGAGTTTTTAAAAAAAGAATGCTCTAGACCACTGTAATTTGAAGTATCATTGTTTTCCATTGCTATTGCTGGGGATTAAATGTTGGATTTCACATCTAATGATGATGAGGCAGGCCTTCATATGTAGGATTTTTAAATGGAAAGAAACTGGAAAACTACAGTATAATTGCAAGTGATCAGAAATTGGTCAAGCCTTGGGCCACCTGGGTGGCTCAGTCGGCTGGCCGTCTGACTTTGGCTCAGGACATGATCTCACGGTTCATGAGTTTGAGCTCCACATTGGGCTCACTGCTATCAAACCTATCGGCACAGAGCCAGCTTCAGATCCTCTGTCTCCCTCTCTCTTTCCCTCCTCTGCTTGCACTCTCCCAAAAATAAATAAATATTAGAAGGAAAGAAAGAAAGAAAGAAAGAAAGAAAGAAAGAAAGAAAGAAAGAAAGAAAAAGAAATTGGTCAAGCCTTTCCTTGGAGTTCAGCATCCAAGCCCAGTGTGGCAACTCCTGGGTTAGTGATTGGCACTCCTTTGGAAGAAAGTAGAAAAGAGAAGAGAAAAAGAAAAAGAAAAACTGCCAGAGTGTTCCTCATTCCTTCTTTCTCCCAAAGCAATAGGGAGCCACAGCAAGCTGATGACAATTCACTTCCATTTAAAAAAATGTTTTTATGTTTATTTATTTTTGAAACAGAGAAACAGAGCATGAGTGGGGAAGGGGCAGAGAGAGAGGGAGACACAGAACCCGAAGCAGACTCCAGGCTCTGAGCTGTCAGCTCGAGCCCACCAATCATGAGATCATGACCTGAGCCGAAGTCAGACACTTAACCAGCTGAGCCACCCAGACGCCCTGATTCGCTTCCATTTTAAAAAGCCAAACAGAGATTTGGAGTGCCTGGGTAGCTCAGTCGGTTAAGCGTCCGAATCTTGATTTTCGGCTCAGGTCATGATCTCACGGCTGGTGAGTCATTGGGCTCCATGCTAACAGCACAGAGCCTGCTTGGGATTCTCTGTCTCTGCACACACACTCATGCATACACTCTCTATCAAAAACAAAAACAAAAAAAACCCCCAAAAAAACCAAAAAACACATAAGTAATAAATAAATAAATAAATAAATAAATATAAAGAGTCACACAAAGATTACTACTAACAACAATAAATGACATTAATGAGGACTCACTATGTGTCAAGAACTTGCCTCATTTCAGCTCCTTAACATAAGGGGTTAACAATGAGTTAAGTGCATAATATTATCTCTCCCATTACAAATGAGGAAAGTGGGACTCAAGGTGGCTGCCCCCTGGTCACACAGCTAATTCATGGTGAAGCCAGGAGTCAGACCCTAACACTGTCGACCTAGGGCTCTTTCTCCAAACTGCTGCCAGTAGGTCTCTCAATCTCTACCCACTCCGAACCCATCTGAACAAGGTACCATCATCTCTCCAAAGACTACAATACTAACCAATCAAATACGAAACTGAACCAAAAACCATTAAGGTATTCTAAGAATACATATATTCTCCCCATTTCTCCTTTCCAACTTGGTGTGGATTAAATATCATAATGCATGAAGTCTTCACCCAAGTGCCTGATGGAAAATAAATACTTGGTAGATGTCAGCTGCTGGTAGTAGTAATGTAACTGCTTATAGTTACTATTATAGGACTCATATTCTTCCATAAATTCAGGCCTCCCCAACTGACCAAAACCCTCCAATAAGTATCTCAATTTCTTCATGCTTGTTCTATGATGTCCACTCTCCTCTTCTTTGAAGGTCAGTGTTTTGACATCGTTTATTTGGAGTGGCCTAGTTCTGCAATTCACATAATTGCCCAGTAAAAGAATAAAGTTAATTCCATTTCCCCCCCAAGACTATCAACGCAGCATTTGTTCTGTTTAATGTCACTTTGGATTACTTAGAGACATAAAAATCCCCAAACATAAACATCATTAAAGAAAAACCTATTCAAGTGGAATACAAAACACACTAAAGAGTCATCATTAATTCCTTAAAGTTTTTCTTTGGTTGTTTTTTTTTTGTTGTTTGTTTGTTTTTGTTTTTTCTTTTTAAACAACTCCACCCAAAACTCAAAGCAGAGACACTCAAATACAGATGAAAACAATCAACCTCTCTCCAACATGAGCTACAAAAGCAGATGCCTTGGGCACCAGCATGCTGAGTTTACATGCATCACGTACTTGCTGGTTTAAAAGCTGAATCATGTTGACTGTTTTAACTTTTGTTTATATTGCTTCCTAAAATATTGTGTTTGAGGGTTAGAAATATAACTCAACTCTGCAAACAGTACAGATCTGAAAAGACAGCAGGACTTATGTGTACTTTAAAAAGTCTATACACATCCTTGAGCACATGGTACAAATTTCAATCAAAATGTATTGGATGTTGCTCACGATGCCTCAGGATTATTTATCTTGACTGTGCCCAGCCTCCAAGCCTGGCTTCCGGTGCAGAATCCCAGGATTGGAGAGGTGGGGAAGTCAGAGAGCACAAGGGATAAGCCCAATCTGTTTAAATGAACCATAACATGGTTATGTCCTCTGAAACTCGTAAAGAAACAAAAGACAGTACCATGAGAAGAAAAGAACATAGATGGTCAAAACAGCTTCAGTCTGCATCCTGGCTCCCTCTTTAGGAGCTGTGCAACTTTGCGCAAGTTATTTAAACTTTTTGGGCCTATCAGGTCATGATCTCACGGTTCGTGAGTTCAAGCCCCACGTCAGGCTCTGCGATGGCAGCACAGAGCCTGCTTGGGATTCTCTCTCCCTCTCTCTGCCCTTCCCCACTCAGGCTGTCTCTAATTCTCTCAAAATAAATAAGTAAAAACTTAACATTTATAAACCTCCTGGGCCTAAATTCCCCATAATATCTACCTTGAGGTGCTGCTTCTAGGATTAAGTCCGATAACTTCTATGAAATTTCCTGGACTAAATCCCCTATTTAAAACCAAAGCCCCAGTGAGTGAGCCCAAGGACTAAACTTTGACCTTAATACATATTTTGTTCTGTGTCTTCACGGAAAGCCTGCTGGAAATACTCAGTTTTGTGCTGTAGGATTTTAAGTCACACAGGAGGTTGACAGTGGAGAGACTCGCTGATCAGAGGCTTCCATTAAATATGAGTGTACTATGTCGCCTCTCTCAGACTGAGTTTGTACTTTCATGTACTGTCATATCAAGGTACACAGCAAAGAGAGCAAGGGAAACTATAAACTACTAAAGCATTGAGCTCAAAATCATGAAAAATGCCCCCAGAAATTACTTTCTTGTGTGTATAAACACATGTCTAAGTGCTGTTATGAATGTTAAGTCCCAGCCATAAAGCCATAAAACTAGAAAATTTGGTACAAAATTCATTCCCCGTTGAGATCAAAGTTTCAGGCGTACTTAAATTTTAGGCAGCTAATCATCAGCCTATATTTTTCTCTGGAGCTAAATGGGAAGCAACATAGTAGGGGCTCATGATCACTACTGTCCAAAGTCTCTGAAATAAATGGTCCTACCTCCCTTCAAAGCCAGGTAGGGCAACTCAATACATTGTCCATCCTGGTTCTTGCAAGATTTCTTGGGACACCTGCCTGTTTTCTCACCCTCTGCACAGTTTCACAAATAATAAATACACTCGGAAAATTGATATCATCTTTCGGTGTTCAAATCAAGGGGAAGAAAGCATACACTATCAGGGAATGTCTCCATTGAAAGACCTTAACTATGGCTTTGAGCAAAGAAAGAGCCAGGGTCAAATGTAGCTGACAACGACATGCAGAAAGGATCCCTGGTCAATGGTTTCTGAACTGTGCCTCATGCTTTTTTTATCAAGTCCTCGGCGATCAATCACCTTGCAGATCTAAAACCAGCAGCTCTCCCCGGGTATACTCATAGGTCCAGTGAGAGAAAGCCAACAACAGCTCCTCCAACGTGTTGCTGGGGGCAATTTCATCACCATTGTTATTGTTGTACTTCCGGAACTCTCCCGTCATATACTTCTCAATGGTCAACCACTGGTTAGCCGAATGGCAGTAGATTAAGAAAACTTCCAGAAACCTGTGAGGGTGAAAAGGAGGCCAGTGAGTCCCCACAAGGCAGCAAAGGTGAAACTCACGTTACCAGACAGTCAGCAGCAGGGAAGATTATCTAACTCTCGCTCGAGGCAGCCTCAATGAACATGCCCTTGCCTTTCTGTGGCAGGGACAGAATGCAAAGATTGAGAGATTTTCCCATGCCGACCGACCTCCCTTCTCTTTGAGGAAACCTTCCAAATCCCTTATGAGTACCGGACTCAACTTTTTTTCTTGCCATGCTCTATAGAGTTCCTTAAAAACGAAACAATAAAACTTGACCATAATCCCCAGCACCGAATTATGATCCATCTCCCTAACGCAAGCATCTTGAGACACTCAAGCAAAAGTAACAAGAGTTCATTCTTATAAAGTTCGCTAATTTCTCTAAGATATTAGGGGAAGAAACTGCTTAAAATAGAAAGGTTTTTCTTCCGTAATGTTCCCGGACCTTCGTAACGACGTGTAGGGTCTCCCTGTTTCATGTAACTGAGAAGTTAGTCATGGTCTCTGCCTGAACTTCTCTCTTCCACTCACATAACTTCAATGTTTAAGCCAAGATATTCCTGGGACACCTACCTTTCTTGTTACCAGTCTCTGGGACTGTGGAAGGAATAACCCAAAAAGAAGATTGTGGAGAACTACCCTGTGGGTCTGGCATTTCTCATGACTAACAGGGCTCAGAAGAAATTGAGAGAAGTTCCTATTTAAAATGAAGGACTGGGGTGCCCTTATTCCCTATACTCACCTTGGCGTGTAGGGAATGGTTTGTGGTTTCACTTGGTTGAAAGTATAGATAAGCTTTTGAGCAGCTCTTTGTTGTTGAATTTCCTACGAAATTGGGAGCATTGACAAAAATATTAGTTTGCTATCATATGCACGCTGATCAATGATCACAGAAACACTCAAGGCCTCCCCAGTGTGATTTTTAGCCTCATTCAGCTCCGACCGCTCTATTCCAAAAGGAAAAGCTCTACAAAACGAAAATAATGAAATGCCACCACTTCCAGAACAGAACAGGCTATCCTCTGGGCTGAGGATAACGGTCTCCAATCAGGATGTAGCCATAACGCCACTCTTTGGCCTATCCAGCTGGGCTCTGGGTCTCGGACTTACCCTGAGGCAAAGATGAAGCACAGTACTCTCCTGGAAGATTCTGTGCCATGACTGCACAACCTCAGGTAGAAAGGACTTCACGATGAAAACCTGCCCTGGCCGGAGAACATCATCCTCGGACCAGGTGCTGACGACCCTCATGGCTTTGCGGAGCCCGCCGCCCATCTCCTCTCGGGACAGCACCTGGATCATTGCGGCTCTCCCTCGCTGGGACCAAGAAGACATGCTTTTCCCAAGATTCAAAGGGGAACTCTCCTCCAGCCTGTAGACAGTTACCTCTTCTCCTGCTACAAAAAGAAGTACAGGTGAGAAGTCCAATGGTAACTCATGTCTGACAGGGACGGCGTCCCAAATAACAACTCAGAATTCATTCCGTTTCCCAGTGAACAGAAGAGAATGGGAATTTCACCTCTGCAGGAACAAGTACAGAACAGAAGCATGGATTTTGGCCACGTTATTGTCTCATAAAGGCCAGGGGTAGAGAGAGGGACGGAGGAGGAAGGGACAAAGCATCAGCTGATATATAAGAATTAAATTGTTCTTATTATAAACTATAACCAGACAAAATGAAAATCAAAGTAGCAGAGCTATGCTTCTTTTGTTAAATACAAATACGTCCAAAGAGATAGTTTAATCCTGTGTTTTCATTACCATCCCCTTTAAAGCCTTATTAGATTTTTCCCTAATTCCCCCTTCCATGACATTTTAATACTAAAAACACACTGTGTGTATGTACATGTACTGATACATGCATGTACTGTACGTGTGTGTGTGTGTGTATAATGACATGTACATACAATATATACATAGAAATATACATACTTATATACAGACATATACAGATATATACAGATATAGAGATAGAGATACCTGTGCTTTATACATAAAAAGAAGTTTCTGCTCCCTTAGGGGTGATATTACCCCTACTGAGAACTCATGGTTTAAACACAGCTAGAGTTAGCACCAAGGTCATATCCCAGAGCCTCCCCCTCCTTCCTTTGTGCCCTTAGACAAGTTCCTGAAAGCCTCACTTTCCTCAGCAGTAAAATGAAGGTGAAAATAATGCTCACCTCACTGGGTGGCTGTAAAGATTAAATATGTTAACTTCACTAACGTGAACTAGAACCTCAGATACCAACTCAAGCCCACTTAATAGATTTTAGACACAAAATGCTCTTTATAACTGCTAGATAACTTCCACTTTTAATGGAACCTAATACAGTGTTCCTGTATTAGGAGTCTTAGACTCCACCTAATACAGTGTTTAATGCTTCATAACAGAAGGAACATATTCTAGACACAGTTTCTGCCCAACCTGTGTTTGATTTTCTCCTTATACCTCTGCTTTAAATGCCCATTTTGTTTTGTTTTGTTGCTAACACGATACTGATTTACCAAGAAAGGAATCTATTTACTCACTCTTGCATTGAATTGCTTACCAAAAAAATATGTCTAGGTAATTCTTATTCAATACTCAATAAATAATTCGAATACTTATTGTCGGTACCCAGATAAATGCCACTGACGGTCTCTTTAGACTTCTAAATACTTAAATACTTAGAGGATTTAGAGCAGAGCTCCTAAGTTGCAGAACTAGCCATGGAGTCATGAGGAAGGAGAAGGCTTTTGCGTCCCTGATCAGAAGCCACGTGATCTGTCCCCATATGAAGAGAACTAAGATCTAGGACAGAGTTGTTACATTGTCAGCTGGCTGGACAGCAAGACTCGTGGTAGTCTTGGCTTAATGCGAGCTTGTTTTTCCTTACTACTTCAGCCTTTAAAAGTGGCATTTACTCTCTGAGCTAAGAGCAATTAGTTTACATGAAACAAAACAAACAAAAAAACAATACACAAAGCATTTCCCTTCAGATGCCTGTTAGTTTTTACCGTATTGACATTTATCTCTTTCTTCTGTGTTTATTACACATGGTTGGATGGTTCTTTTCTCTCCTACTTCCAGCCTTACATCAGTGAATGCCAGGTGCAACATTATTGCTTTTTTCCCAACTGCTGTTCATTACCAGTCCCATCCCTACAGCATTAGATTTTGACCCTAGATGCTGGCTAGGCAGTTAACAAGAATTTCCACTTTAGGAAATTCGTCTCACTAAACCGCAACCACTAGCAAAGCAAAATCTTCAGCTAAAACGATGCAAAATGGTTTCTGCTTCTCAGACGTTATGCCTCTGCCCTGGCACGGCCTCAAGAAGGTAGAAATGGCACTCACCAAACAGTTGGATTGGTGTAAATGGTATAGTCTGAGAAAGCCTCATTAAATTATTCCTTTCGATGGCTGCAAACAAAAAGAGATTTACTATTTTAAGTATGCGTCAGTGGATTGAATGCACAGCAAGCCTCCCCCACATCAATCTACTCATACAACACAGAAAATGTTCATTTCAAAGACCCCTCACTTTTGCTTTCATCAAAAATATTACCCACAACCCAGTTTTAAAAAGAAACTATGCCTTCAACGGGAAGTATACCCCAGTCTTACGAACTATATGAGGTTACATAACATCGTCCGAGGTAGGGCTGTCACTTCCACTCTCCCGAACATCACATCAGAGACTAATCCATACATATGTGGAACTTTCCTTTAGAGAGCATTCTGTGGTCTTCCTTCTCTGGTCGGTCTTTTCCAGAGCAAATCTAACGCACAGTGGACTGTGGGGACATCTACTGTTGACTTTGCACAGTTCACCTTCTTTTCCCAGAGAGAACCGAAGACCACTTTTAATTAGAAGCAAGTGATCTGCATCTTCCTGTTAAGAGCCGTATCCTAACAGATCAGAGTCAATATGAGTTCCAGTATTCTTCACCAGACTTTCTAGAGTTGACAGCTGGAGTCAAAATATTGGATTATTACTGCTGAGCTGAAAGACCCAGTTATAAGAGCCTAGAATGTGGAGTCTGGAATCCACTGAAACACTATTCACTACGGAGGAGAATTGAGGAAAAGGCAGTCTATTAGTGGACCTTGAACACATGACCTTGATATGATAGTAACGGTAACTGTCACACCAATAAACTCTCACTCACGTGCTGAGCTGTGTAAAAAAGACCGTGTAAAAGGCTTGGCTGTGTATCATCTCATCCAGTGCTGACAGCAATGACACGCAGAAGACCAACCAATGGCACAAGTCCAGTTGGTTGTTACATCGCTTTGCATTTCAAAGTGTTTCCCTCTTAATTCTTACTAGCCCTTTGGCAGATTGTTCCTCAGGAAGGGCAAGTACAATTACTCCCACTCTGAAAGAAAGACCACTGAAGCACTGTGAAGCAATGTTGCTTATGAGAGTCAAGACCCTTGACATCTTGTTTAATGACATCCTTGTAAGGTGTCTTTGTTGAACTTACTCAGTGGGGTTGGCATTCATTCGGTGGTTATGTTCACTTGAGAGCCAGGGAGGGTATAAAATCCTCCTTCAAAGAGCTAGTTTTAGGCCCCATCCAAAATATGGAGATCTCTGGCTTCGGACTTGTAAGGACTTTTTAAATCTCAAGGTCACCCTTCTCCTTCACCATTTGGAACTTGCAAATACAGACAAAAATGCTTTTTAATTCCATATTCTCTTAAATCCTAACAACTTGTTTTCCCAAGTAAATGGCAAGATAAGAAATCTGAATGCTCTTCTCATGAGAGTGAATAACATCTTGTTGGGAGTCGTATCAATACTTCAAAATTCATCAATACTCCTGTTCACGAGGGTAGAATCACAGACGTTTAGCTCAGTTGACATGTCTAGGTGCATGTGTCCTACCTGAATAATGATGGTGAGGCTCTTGAGGGCTTTTTAAGGAGGCTGAGATTTCTGAAATTGTAGAGAAGATTGGCATTTTAATTACGTGGCTGGTGATAAATACATGCTTATGAATATATTGCCTTCAGAGTTATTATTGAACAGGTTAATCACAATGGCTTCTCAGTCTTTGAGAAAGATTGCCTAATATCCTTTAACCACGTTATTGGGCATGGTATCCTGACAGCTTCCAATCATCAATGTAATATCTCCAAACATGTTTATATAGGGAATTGGAGAAAGACAGGTAATATTAGCCTCAAAGATGTATTTCCTCTGAACCAATTACACCTCTGGGTTGTGGAAGACACTCGGCTGCCCATCACACTTCATGACATCCCCAGAGCACAATTCTCTGAGCTCCCACCAAGACGCAGTGCCCATATAAAGACATTATTAATACCAAGTTATTAGCAGTCCACTTCACTGACCTAAAATGACAACAAACTGATGAAAACAAATTAAGAGGCATACACCAGAAACAAAGAAGTGGGTGGGGAACATGATGCCAAGGGACTTCTTTGTTGGGAACACCTCCCGCAAGTTTAACTGGTTCCCTTCTACCTTCTCAAGTCCTAAATTACAAGGCTCTAGAGAAATCCTTTGCAACAGTTTTGCCATTTCATAAAATTAAAATTAAAGTGGAGAACTTTAGTCTCACGGTGGCAACTTCTTTATACCTAGTAGAGTAAGCAGCATAATGAGCCCAATTTCACAGATCTCTCTGGCTTCTTGTTGCTGGATAAGGAAAGGAACAAAAATCCCTTCCTCTGGGGGTGCTTGGTAAACAGTAACATCAGCAAAGAAAAGACTTTCTTTCTTTCTCAGTTCACTCAATAATAAAAATTAAAAAGTGTTCAGCTGCCACTATAGGTCATGCTGGGCAAGACAGATGTGAATAAGTTATGGCTTCTGCCCTTGAAAAAAGAAACTGTGAAATACTGAGAGCAAAAGACATGTAAACTATGGTCACAACACGGTTGGCTAAGTAACGTAATAGAGGTGTATACAGAGACTTATGGAACCTTCATAGACAAGCAATGTGATACTTTTTTTTTTGAGAGAGAGAGAGAATGCAAGTGGGGGAGAGGGGCAGAGGGAGAGAGAGAGCAAATCACGCTCAGCACGGAGCCTGATACGGGCTCGATCCCACAACCCTGAGACCATGACCTGAGCCAAAATCAGAAGTCAGACACTCAAGCGACTGAGCCACCCAGGAGCTCCTCGATGTGATATTCTTTTTTTGATTTAATTTTTAAATTTATTTTGAGAGGGAGAGAGCACACACGAGTGAGAGAGGGACAGAGAGAGAGAGAGAGAGAGAGAGAGAGAGAGAGAATCCCAAGCAGGCTCCACACTATCAGCACGGGGCCCTTTGCAGGGCTCGAACTCACAAACCATAAGGCAATGACCTGGGCTGAAACGAAGTCAGACACTTAACCGACTGAGCCACCCAGGCATGCCAATGTGATATTCTTCAAGAGTAGGGACATCTGAATCTGAGAAAGCTGAGTTTCAGTTCTGGCTCCACCATTTAAGGAACTGTGGGAAGGAACTGTTCACATTCATTCAAAACATGTTTATTCCACACCTACCATGTGCTTGAGAGAGGAGCAGTAAAAACAAACAAACAAAAAAAAAAAACAAGAACAAAAGAAAAAGAAAAAACAGGTAAAATCTCTGGCTACATTCTAGTAAAAGGAAAATAAATAAACAAGTAAATACATAGTGCATACAGTATTACATATATTCAAGCTACAGGGTTAGAAAGTGTGGGAGACAGGGAGGCTATTATTTTAAGGGTGGCAAAGGCAAGGCCTCTGTGATAAGGTAAAATGTGAGCAGAGATGTGAAGGAAGAGAGGGATAGTCATATGGCAAAACGAAAAATATTCCAGGTAGAGGCGACAGCAAGTGCAAATGCCCAGAGGCAGGACCATAGAGAGTGTGGCCAGAGTGGACTGTGCCGAGAGGAAACGGGTTTGGAGAGTGGGAGGAGGGGCAGCAGATCAGTAGGGCCTTGTAGAGCCTGTTTGGACTTCGAGTTTACAGAGTGTGATGAGATGCCATTGGAGCAGAAGAGTGACTTGATTAGAATCTCAGTTTAAAAGGGTTATTCTGGCTACACTCTGGAAATTGACTGTCAGAGTGCAATAGTTTGGAGGCCATCCTGTAACCCAGGATCAAGATGAAGAGTGGTACATGGGGGTAGCAAAGTGGTCAGATTCTTGATATATTTTGAGGGATGGGTTGGAAGCGGGGATGTGGGAAAACAGGAGTGAAATACGATGGCGACACTTTGACCTCAGCAACTGGAAGGATGGAGTTGTCATTTCCAGAGATGAGTGAGGAAGGAGAGGGTGCATTTTGCCTGAGATGTCTTCTAGGCACTCAAGTGGAGGGGTGCATAGGAAGGTGGTCATATTCTATGTGGCAGAAATGTTGACCTAAAGAATGAACTTGAGCCTGGAAATGTGGATGAGGGCCAGGCTGTCGAAAGCACCGAGAAGGACTAAGGAATTTGCAGCCAATCCTGTAGGTAACGGGAAGTCCCTGGAAGCTTGGACATAAGTGACGGTTCATCTTTCAGAAGGTAATTCCAGGGTGAACACGGGAAAGTGCAAAGGGAGAGAAACCACCAGAATGCTAACATGAAATAAAGGGCAAAACTTTTTTACTTAGGAAAATAAATGTTGGAGGCTGTAAGGCAGAAGCAGTGGGGTAGGGCAAAACAGACACCTTGTAAGGATGGGGGGCGGGAGGTGGGGGTAGTACGGAGTTAGAAAACAAAGTTGATGGCTAAGAGGAGTGGGCTGGGAAAGGCAGTATACATGAGTAAGAGGCCCAGTTTGGGCAAAGGAAGAGTAAGTGATCGGAAACGCCAGGCAACAAAGTAATACAATTAATAGCCCAGGAAGAACAGCCTCCAAGAAACTTTGAAAATGGATAAAATGGTCAACAGCAAATGCTACGAGTTCCATGAAGACTAAAAAAAAAAAAAAAAAAAGGTTGTGTGATTTGGCATCTAGAACGCAGCTTCAGTAGAGTGGTGGGGACAGGCACTATGCAGAGCAAATGCTAATGCTTTCTCATTAATTTCGAGGTGGATAGAAGTGGCAGTTTGGAAGCTCGGTAACATCGAGAAAACAGTTATTGTTTCTTTGGTACAGAAAATGACTTAAATATGTATGCAGTTGAAGGAGAAGGAAGCAATTGCAAGAGCTACTGAAAACCAGAGAAAGTGGGATGGAACAAGGCCGTGGAAGAGAAGGAACCCCATCTGCATCAAGAGGTCAAGAACATGGAAAGGAGCTTGTAGGCTGTGGTGAAGTTTGAGAACAGCCTTGAGAGTGGTTTTGCTAGGGAGTTGTCTCCCATGACCTAGCCCTACGCAGCCACTTGGGGCACAGAGGCCTACAGGAACCATACGGAAAGGGTATCCACATATAAGATGAATAGCTCTTAATGAGCTATATGTAAAAGCTCATTAATTGACAGGAAGAGTGGTCGAACAGTTGAAATGAGCTCAGTGGAAACACTCTCACTCACAGAGGAAATTGGAAAATCACTGTCAAAAATAGGCAGTTCAAAAGAAAACTTTAAACCATACATCAATCCTGATTTATGTGGAGAAAGACAATCAACTTTCTACTTTTCTACTGAACTTTCTACTTCGTATAATAGGCAAAATCATAAATAGAACTTCAGGAACTACAAAAATCTCAGCAGGGCAGTGAACTTCACCATGAATAAAATGAAAAATAACATGTTTAAATACAAAAACTTACTGTCAACTCCATTTGAACTTCTCAACCTGTTTGAAAAACGAAAATTGTTTAGATAATTCTTTAAATCTGTCAATGACCAGAAAAAGGAAAAGTGTGTGCAATAGTAACAATACAGAGTCTATATGTCTATATATATGTATGTGTGTGTGTGTATTTTCTTTGAAAGAAGTGTCGTTTGACCCCTATCTCTATCAATAGAGAAATGGTTTGCAACCCTGCGATTATTTTCATAGAAAAATGAATACCACATATGTGTGTGATTCATTTACTGCACACGCTCTAAGCTAACCAATATAAGACTTCACTGTGTTTATGTTGTTCTGGATCAATTAAACTAAAGGGTTCCTGAACTATGCAAAGCAGATGCCTACAAATGAGTCTGTGAATGTCTCCGGACAAGCCTACAAATCAGTTTCATTCGCCCACGTGGCCCCTAAATGTTCATGGACTGAAATTAACTCTCTGTAAATTGTTACTTGCCCTGCTCAAGTGCACAAGTGGCCACAGGCAAGTCTGAATAGACGCATTCAAAGAATATCTCCAGTATTGAAGGTCCTTAGGGAAGAAAGTACAATTACAATTATTGTTTAATTTCATGCTGCAATAACCCAGTACTCTGCATGAGCACAAACTACTGAACCTCTGGGAGGAGAAAGTCATGTGCACTTGGAGTCTAGAGGCAGGCTTGCACACAGAGACCTTGATGGCAGTTCCAGAAAAAAAGGCCATCTCAAATAGCGCTGGCTGAAAACTGCAAGTCACATTCCAGTGCTTAGGATCAACTGGCCTTCACACGTTAGATGGTTTAGAATTCTGTTCCCCCAGCTGTACAGACAGTTTGATGATGTAACTAGAGAAGTCCAGAAAACACTACAAATGAAATACAATAATTTTGCTTGGCTGGTTTTCAAACTTTATTTCTCGGAATAAATAAAATTCCAGGAAAATACTCAAGCCTACACCCATGTGACTTCTCTATCTCCTCTCTCTCTCTCTCTCTCTCTCTCTCTCTCTCTCTCTCTCTCTCTCTCCCGACCCCTATCTTCCCTTTGCTACGTCTCCATCCTTCTCAAAGTGTTACTGCTTTGATAGACACTTAGGATGTTCATGAGAAACCAAAAATAAAAATGATAAACCTCATAAACTAAAATTAACAATCTGAAAAAAAATCTAAAGAGAAAACTACCAGGTTTTCAGTCTTTTTCTTTAGGCCAGACAGATTTGTCCTTACTCTTGAACGCAAATTTCACAATCTTATCTGTCAGAGAAGTTGGGATACTCATTATTCTGCATGTGCTTTTTTTGACACTGAAAAGGCAAATGTTTAATCTGCTGTGGTAATATGTGTTTCATTATATTCTTAAAAGGCACTGAGGTGAGATCTTAGTGCCAGAAATGGGAAAACTTGGAGAATAAGTGATTTTCCTTCTTGCTACCAAGAGAAAAATACTATCATTGCAAACACGTTTTTCCCCCTCTTTTCCTGACCCGATGAAACCTTTGTTCCCAATCATGTTAAAGAAAAAAGAAGCCAAAGATGCTTTAAAAACATACATTTAGAAATACTCACAGGGAGTTCCTATTGAAGCTGGTGCTCCTGGAGCTCCACAAGGAGTTTTTGCTCAGATCCTGAGTGGAAGGGAAAGGTCATTGCACATTCACCCAGCATTCTCCTACCCCAAGCTTCTGGTAATACATTTGCAATACACACGCCTTCGAGGGCATAGTTCTTTACCGCCCCCCCCCCCCCATTCTCTAGCTCAATACTTCCCTTTTACTGGATGCACTAAATTCAAGTTAGAAAGATGCATAATGTTAGCACAATATCTGAATAACTCAATGTGTTGACTGACTTAAGCAGGATGAAATTATTTTTGTGGGGACATCGTAGAGAGAATGTAATGTATTAAAGGTTTTCACAGAAATGAATAGTCAATGACGTGGAAGAAGGAACGAAGGTTGAAGTTGACAAGAAACGTCAATCATTACATCATTATGACTTCTATCAGGATATTATTGTTTCGGTTGATGATTATTTAGAATAACATTACCTTGAACTTATCATTCTATTTTCTACTTAGATTCATCTATTACTTCTTGAAACCTGGTACGCTCCAGGCATTACTCTAGGTGTTTCCACTGGTGTTATTTTTGTTATCCACTGCCAATAATCTCGTAAGAATGGCATTAGCCCCATTTTAGAGACATAGCTAACAGAGCTCAGAGGTTAATTAATATACGTAGCTCTGAAACCCAGGAAGTAGCAAAGTAGAATTTGATATGGCAGACATGTTCTTGCCTCCAATCACCTACCTCCAAGCAGTCTTACATTTTGTTTTCAAAACCTTCTACAAATTACATTCATGAGCTCATTAGCATACATTCCTACAGGTATTGTGGATATGGTTCCCAAGTTCATAGAAATAACATGCAAACCAAGAGCAAAATTAGATTTCTTGCATTAGTCTAACGAGATCACACTTCCCACATGGTGGATGGTAGTAAAACAGAAACATATCTGCAGATGTGAGAAACACAAGACCACAATCAGAGAACCTCAGTGTTGGAGAAAGACAAAGGGCCCTTTACCCCTCAACGCCCAAATCCCCCCCCCCCTGCCCCGCCCCAACACATCTGCAAAAATGTTTGCTCAGCCTGGTTGACTAACCACACTCAGTAAGGAACTTACTGCTTCCAGAAATAAACCATTCCATCCTTAGAAAGCTCCAATTGCTAAAAATTCCTCCTCAGAGTGGGCTGAAATCTGCCTCCCGGTACCTTCTATATGTTGACTCTAGCTCCACCTTTTAAAGCGTATTGAAAATACCTTATTTTTCTTCCACGTGGCAACATTCATGTATTTCGAAACAATTACAAAAATTCCTGAATTATTTATCTTTCCTGTTAAAAACGCCCAGGATAAATTACTGGATGGACACATATATTGAATGGAGAAGAAGGAAAGAATGGCAGGGGTTGGGGGCTGAGTGAACAACCTGAGCATATATTCAAAGCAAAGATTTAAATGTAATACCAATAAAAAGAGGAAGCCAATTATGGGGCATAAAGGTAAAACAGACACAGTCAAGGACTTAGAGTGCGTGTGCACACATTTTTTTAAATATCAAATAAGATGTTTTTACCTCTTGAGACTGCTTTAGATAATCACTGACTTGTACAGCATGCCGTTCAATTTCTTTAGTTTTCATTTTCTGATATATAGGGGGTTCTAGACCTTGTTAAAAGGAAGAAAAAAAATAGAGAATACATCAAAATGTGTTACATTCAAATTACATCCCTAAATAGAAAGATCTGAACATAGTACGTTCATCTAAATTTGAACATGTTTTTTTTTTCTCTATTTAGCAAGTGTTACCAAGATTCTTTTGTCCCTTTTTTCTCAAATGGTTGAAAGCTATATATTCTACAGTATTTCTATTTGTCAGTAGTTTCTTTTACATTTATAATAATGTATGCTCTCTATCAAAGTCAAGAATTAAATGATCCATGACTTGTCCTCCTACAAAATAAAACCTTTAGCAATTTTTTTTAAAACTCACCTTCTCCTGTACCCTATTGTCCATGCTTTATTTAAAACACATGGAATTTTCATTCCAAATTGTTACGAATCCTTCCTTAACAACTGCATCAAGCATCATAGTAGGCTACTTAAAAAAATAAAATAAAACAAAAACAAAAGATAGAAAAGAATGCCAGCAGATAGGTTTAATTATCATCTCTCTCTTAAAAACACATTACAAGGATCATTATTGTCATTATGTTTTACACTGATACCTGCAGAGTCACTGGCATATAGTAGGTATCCAATAATAATTTAATTATTGGATTGGATTAATTCTGAGAATAATGCTTGGGAGTCCCTCGCTAAATGTAGGAGAAAACAGTTGTAATTTTCTCCCCTAATGATTTTATGCTGAAAATACACACACACACACACACACACACACACACACACAAACACACACACACACACACACACACACAAAGTGCAAAAAACCCATTGGAAAAAAATCATAAAATGTCATACGTGATATTTTTGTAATAGCATAAAATTATGATCAATATGGTTTCAATGTATTAAAATACATTAAAATTAAAATACCTATAGGAAAAGTTAAAAATAGACTTTTCATTTTCATAGCTAAATTCCTCAGAACTTTTCTTTTTGTATTTGACGAGAGCTTGTATTTAAAGAGAGCTGACAGGGTATCACCCAACCCTCAAATTTTTTTTTAATTCTTTTTCTTTTTAAAAAAAAAATTTTTTTTTTTAACGTTTATTTATTTTTGTGACAGAGAGAGACAGAGCATGAACAGGGGAGGGGCAGAGACAGAGGGAGACACAGAATCTGAAACAGGCTCCGGGCTCTGAGCGGTCAGCACAGAGCCCGACGCAGGGCTCGAACTCACGGGCCACGAGATCATGACCTGAGCCGAAGTCGGACGCTCAACCGACCAAGCCACCCAGGCGCCCCTTAATTCTTTTTCAATTAATGCTTAACACGGACACATTTCAAAAAAACAAAAAAAAAAAAGAAAAGATTCTTAATTCAGATTAACCAAATCTCAGTAAATGTCAGATTAACTAGACACACGGACTCAGCCTATTTCCCTACATCTTGTCTTCCTTTCTGATCACTGGACTCAAGATTCTTTTCCAGAACCCTCCTGCTACCTGCATCTTTCTCTAGTTGAAATTCAATGGAAATAACTTAAATAACTTGGGGAGGGGAGTGAGTGGAATGGGTGGGGGCGGGGGGTCATCCCAAGGTTCAGACTTCCGGCTGTAATAAAAGTAAGCCCTGGCGAGGTAGTATGTAGTGTGGTGACTGTAGTTAACAACACTGTATTGTGTATTTGAAAGTTGCTGAGAGAAGAGATCTTAAAAAGTTCTCATTATAAGGAAAACAAGTGTAACTATGTCAAGTGATGAATGTTAATTCAACTTGTTGTAGTAAACATTTCACAATATATTGTACGCCAAATCATTACATTGTACACATAAAACTAATACAATGTTACATAGGTAAATTACATCTCAATGAAAAAAGAACTTGAATAATTTAAGAAAGATATATAATAATTTAAATATCGGTTAGACTATTTATAAAAAGTATAATATATAATAAATATAAAATATTTTATTTTGCATACTACATATATAATATCAAATAAGATATATATATAATATCAAATATATATATATATATTTTGAGTCATATCTGTAGATGAAGGGAGTTCTGAATAATTTCTAATATCTCTTTCAGCTGGAGTCCACTTGATTCTCAGTGAGTTAGTAGACAATTCAGTATTTTAAAATATAAACCAAGGTTTCTCATCCACCAGTATTTGGGGCTGGATGATTCCTTGTCAGGAGCAGAGAGACTGTCCCATGCGTTGTAGGATTTTTAGCAGCATCCCTGGCCTCTACCCACCAGATGTCAAGAGTACCTGCACCTTCCTTACTGGTGACAACCAAAAATATCCTTAGACATTGTCAAATGTCCCAGGGAAGAGAGGTAGGAGGTATAGAAAATAGCCCCATGGTTGAAAACAACTAACCATAGGACAAAGCAAGGTTTTTAAAGAAGCATAATAACAAAGATTTCAAGACAGTATCTATTTGTACCTTAAGTTTAGTCTTTCAAGTAATTCTAAATCTGTATGAGTCCTGGGTCACATAGTTCCTTCTGTTTAAAAATTAGTAAAAGGGAGGGTGAGGAAGATGGTAGCAGAGTAGGAGGACCCCAGGCTCGCCTCGTCCCACGGCCACAACTAGATAACTACCGAATCACCCTAAATACCCCAGAAATTGACCCGAAGATCATCGGAACAAACTCCATAACTAAAGGTACAGAAGACGCCACATCAAAGAAGATATTTGCACACCCATGTTCATAACAGCATTATTCACAGTAGCTAAGAGGTGGGAACAACCCACGTGTCCATTGATGGACGAACGGATAAACAAAATATGGGTGACAACCGCATTTCATCTTGCCATGGTAGCCATGGAGGTGCCCCACAGAGATCTTGGGAGCCCTGTGTTGAACATGACCGAGCTACAACATGGTGGAACCCGGGTCCCTGCATCCCTACACGGAGGGCTGCCTGTCAAACATTAGCACCGGGCTTTGCTTAGAAAAGAATAAACCTCAAATGTGTGAAAGAATTAATAAGGGTCTCTTATTGTGTAATGCAGGACGTTCCAAGTTCTGATCATTGCTACCAATTCTGTTCATAATCTGCCCTCATTTTACCTGTCCAGCCTTATTTCACATTCTCTGCCTGCCTCATAGTTTTCATTTGTAGCCTGTTGATTCATCTTTTCTCCTCTGCAAACACCATTAAGAGACACTTGCCCATGGATTAAATGCTGTATGACAGCAGTAATAAGAAGTCATCCCACTGAGTTCTGTGCAAGGGTCCGTATCAACCTCTCATGAACCTGAAGAATTTATAACATTAGACAACCCCCCACTCCATACAGCAGACTGAAGTACAGTCTCTGAGCCAGGTTTAACAGCTCTGAGTATGAGACTATCTACTCCTTAATTTTTCTTTCCTGGATCGCAACAACTATTCCATTAAATGAATGGAAATTTTGTCCTTTCCATCAAAGTTAAAAATCGAAAAGAGCTATTCTCCTCAATGGGTGTCGCCACCCTCTCATTCTCTCATCTCCACTTAGAAGAACATTAGGGACTACCACTGGTCTGCAGGTAGTGTGAGGAAACTCCTACTAGAGTCAAGACTGTTACATACTTATCTGACTATATTTGGACACCGTAAGCCAGTTCTTGCTGCACTCCTCTTCTTCTGAGATGTTACTTTCTCCTGGCTCGGAATTCAACTGGTCGTTTGGGGAGCAGGTATCAACCATTATGACCTGGAGGGAAAGACACTTGTTGGAACATCGTGACATTAATCTGAAAACATTTTGAGCCATTAATGTGACTCAGAGAGGGACTATGGTGAGCAGCAGTGGTTGTTAACATTGGCTTCACATTTTAGAATCACCTGGAAATCTTTGAAAACTCCTATCAGCCATGCAGGCAGGACATAAGCACCCATGTAATTACTATATGTGGCCATGACAGAGAACTGGGGGGGGGGGGGGGGGGCGGGGGGGGAGGGAGGGCAGCAGTTGTCAAACTTGAGTGTAAATCAGAATCACTCAAGCCTATGCTAAACCACAGATCACGGGGTCCTACCTCCAAGATCTGTGACGCAGTAGGTCTAGAAGGAGAAAGAATTTGAATGTCTGATAAGTTTCCAGGTAATGCTAATACTGCTCATAGGAGACCACAATTTGAGAACCACTGGCACAGAGCAAAAAAATAATAAATAAAATAAAATAACAAAATAAAATAAAACAAAATAAAATAAAATAAGGCTTGGATGTAAAAAGAGCTTGTGTTGGAACACTAGATTTGTCACTTAGCAGTTTTGTGAACCTGAAGGGTGCCTGGCTGGCTCAGTCAGTAGAGAGTCCATTACATGAACTTGGACAAATGTCTGTGAGTCCCATTCCCTTTGTCATTAAAATAACAGGTAGCCAAGAGGTACCTGGGTGGCTCAGTCGGTTAAGCATCTGACTTCGGCTCAGGTCATGATCTGATGGTTCATGGTTTTGAGCCCCACATCAGGCTCTGTGCTGACAGCTCAGATCCTGGAGCCTGCTTCAGTTTCTATGTCTCCCTCTCTCTCTGCCCCTCCCCTGCTCATGCTCTGTCTCATTCTCATTCTCTCTCTCCCTCTCCCTTTCTCTCTCTCTGTCAAAAATAAATAAAACATTTAAAATAAATTTAAAAAAAATAACAGGTAGCCAACAATAGTGGCTGCCTTATGTACTAACCAGAGACAGAGAAGAAATGAGGTATATTGACAAAATACAAAGAAATAAACAAATGCAAGTTATTAGTACCTGAGCCCAGTTGCAATTTCTAGTTAAATTCTGGTCATTTTAATCATTGCAAAAAATAAATCTACCAAATTCATATTTCATAAGATTCCAGCAACTCATAGCATTTTCCCTGAAAGAAGAGTCATCTTTACCAAGCTAAGTCTCTTCCTGCAAAAGATAATTTTACATAATTGTCTTTAAACTTATCTCTTTGCTTTAGCTTCTCATTCTAAAAAGAGCTGAGGTGCTTTTAAAAATGCATCCAGGTTATTATACGGAAAAATGAGGCAGAACATTAAGATCAGGAAAGGTGAAGTCCTATGGAATGCTAACTCAGAAGTAAGACTTCCTAATAATAAAAAGATTCACTAATAAAATGTGAAAATGTGAACATAACATATTGGAATTTGTGGGATATAGTTAAAGCAATGGTTAAAGGGGATTTTATACCACTAAGTACCTGTATTAAAAGACAGTCTCAAATCAATGACCAAAGCTTCTTTCTTAACAAACTAAGGGCGGGTGGGGGGGGGGGGGGGAGAAAAAGCAAATTACACCCAAAGTAAACAGAACAAAAAAAATAATAAAGAGCAGAAATCAATGGAATAGTAGTCAGAGACAATCAATGAAAACAAGAACTGGTTCTTTGAAAAGATCAATAAAGCAGATAAACCAGTAGCCAGACTGATCATGAAATGAGAAGAGAAAAACACAAATTTCAAATATGACAAATGAGAGAAGCGATGTCACTACGGACCTCCTAGACAATAAAGGGATAATAAAAGAATATTATAATACTATAATGCCAATAAATTCAACAACTTAGATGAAATGGACAAATTCCTTGAAAGAGACAAACAAATAAAGCAAACTCCAGATGAATCAGATAGCCTGAATAGCCCTCTATTACAGAAATTGAATTTGTAGCTAAAATCTTTCCCACAAAGATGGTTTCATTGGTTAATTCTACCAAATAATAAAAGTTGAAATAGTATCAACTCTATACAAACTCACCTAGAAAACTGAAGAGAGAATACTTCCCAACTCAGTCAGTAAGCCCAGCATCACCCTGATACCAAAACCAAAGACATTACAAGAAAAGAGACCTAGAGACAAATATTCTTCAAGAATACAGATGCAAGAAAATCTTATTAAGATTTTAGCAAAATATAGCATACAAAAAAGATAATACATCATGATCAAGCAGGGTTCATCGCAGCCAGGTTGATTTAATATTCTAAATAGCAATTCTATGTTATAAAACTAATCAATACAATTAATTATATTAACATAATAAGAAGGAAAAACCATCTGTTTAAATAAATAGGTGCAGAAAAAGCACTTGACAAACGCTGAGATCTACTAACATAAAAATTCTCAGAAAACAAGGTGCAGAAGGGAATTCTTTAACTTGATAAAGGACATCTACATAAAAAGCTACAGCTAACACTGTATGTACTAATAAAAGCCAAATGTTTTCCCCCTAAGAGCAGAGACAAGGAATGGACTCTGCTTTTACCACTTTTATTCAGTCTATAACTAGAGATTCTAGCCAGTGTAATAAGGCACGAAAAATAAATAAAACACATCCTGATTTGAAAGAAAAGTAAAACAATCTTCATTTGTACGTAACGTGATCATTTATATAGAAAAGTCTGCAGAAGCAACAAATCTACTCAAATTAATAAGCTTAGCAAGATTGTAAGATAAAATAAATATTTTAAAAGTATATTTGTATATACCACCACCAAATAATCAGAAATTATTTTTTTATAATTTCATTAATAATAAAGTAAAAAATATTAAGTACTTATGGATACATTTTTTAAAATATGTGCAAGAACTGTACACCCAAAACTACAAAATGCTGCCGAGAGAGATTAAGGAATATCTAAATAAATAGACATATCATGCTCATAGATCAGAAAAGTCATTACTGTTAAGATGCCAATTCTCCCCAAGATGATTCACAGAAATTCTACTCACCCCAACAAGTTTCTCTGTAAAAATTGTCAAGCTGATTCTAAGTATATGTGGAAATACAAAGAAACTAGAATAGCCAACAAACAAACAAACAAAACCTTTGAAAAGGATGAAAAACTTCAGCAGACCTATACTATGTGATTTCAATATTTAATATAAAATTATAGTATTCAATATACTGTAATTTTATCATAAAGATAGACATATAGGTAAATGGAACAGAATATATCCAGAAATAGATCTACACATATTATGAACACACATGGCCAATTAATTTTTGACAAAGGTGCCAAGGCAACCCAATAGGAAAAATATAATCTTTTTACCCGAAAATACTAGAAAAAATTGATATTCGTATTCAAGGAAGGAAGGGAAGAAAGAAGAGACAAAGAAAGAAAGGGGGGGAGAAAAAAGAAAAAAGGGAGGAACCTCAATCCTAACCTATCACCATATACAAAAATTAACTCAAAGTGGGCTAGAACTTAATATAAGAGCAAAAACTATGAAACTTCTAGAAGAAAACATGAGAGAAAATCTTAGTGATCTTGGGTTTTGCAAATTTTCTTAAACATGATGCAAAAAGTATAGACTGAAAAAAACAAGCAAGAGACTTCATTAAAATAAAAAATGTATGCACTTCAAAGTACATTTATGAAAAAGCAAAAGGCAAGCCACCAAGAGAAAATATTTATAAAACATATATCCAACAAGGGGCTTATATCTAGAAAAAAACTCTGACAACTTAATAATAAGACAACCCAATTTTTTTTCAGTGAACTCTACGCCCAAGGTGGGGCTTGAACTCATGACCCCCCAACATCAAGAGTTGCATGCTCTACTGACTGAGCCAGCCAGGTGCCCCTCAACAATCCAATTTTTTAAGTAGCATATTTAAACAGACAGGTGACCAAAAAAGACATATGGATGTCAAATAAGCATGTGGAAAGATACTTTGCGGCACTAGTCGCCACAGAAATGCAAATGAAATCACTGTGAGATACCATTACACAGCCACCACGACGGCTAAAATTAAAAAGACGGAGCATACTAAGGATTGGTGAGAATGTGCCCCACCGAAACACTCATAAACTACTCCTCAGAAACTGGTGGGAATGTAAAATGGCACAGCCACTTGGAAAAGCAGTTTGGAAGTTTCTTCTAAAATTAAACAAATACTCACCATATGACTCTGACATTCCACTCCTAAATATTTACCAAAGAGAAACTGAGACATATGTCCACACAAAGACTTGTGCACAAATGTTCATAACAGCTTTGTTTGGAATAGCCAAAAACTGAAAATAACACAAGTGTCCTTCAGCATGTGAGCTGATAAATGAGCTGTGGCATTTCCACTCTGATGACTCTTAAATCTTCACTCCTTCCAGTACAGTGCTATTTTCTCGCGTGCCTGGCACTTTACAATAAAGAGAAACCAAAAAAAGATAGGCTACTACCTCTACTGCCAATAACATGAAAGACACTTACTGGCACCTGTAGCCCTTGTGTTTTCTTCTTTTTCTTTGACAACCTCCTATCCTTGATTAGCATTTTTGTCCTGATCCATGCTGACTGCCTGATCTCTGAGGATCTTGAAAGATCTGTAAAGGAAAGCATTTGCATGAAAAAGTTTACGAAGATTGTACAGGGAGCCATTTGGTTTTACAGACAGCTGAGAATGGGGAGCATGAGAATGTAGTTAAAGATCATTGACCTTTAAAACATAATAGCCATGCATAGAATTTAATAGTTTATTTTTTAACAAAAATAAAATCACTTCTTACTTTTAATCCTACAGATCTTCAGTTTCTCCTCCTTGTGGAATCTCAAACTATGACTCCGAGTGAAGGGCCTATCTCTGCGGAAAGGATTGATCCAAAAGGATGTGTTTGGCGGCAGCCATGGTCCCACTTCTGAGCAATCGCTACTCTGGGCCAAGCTTGATGAGTTATCAGACAGGGATCTGGCCCGGATCTGCTTCTGGCACTGGTCATTCTCCTCACCGCTACAAGTGGAGGCCAAGCAGGTTTGCCATTTTTTCTTGATGCTAAACACACCAGTTTCATCACCTTCTGAAAATGCCCAGTTCACATATCCACCTCCAACTGGCATGCTCTCGGCTTGAGAAGGGAGGGAGGTCACTTGCGTGGGTGCTGGTGTGCAAATCAAAGTGGGTGGAACTTGCTCCCCCTTGTCTTCTCTGGCTGGTGTGTGAGCAATTGACTCGTACTGTTCCTTGGGTTCAGCCACTGAGCCCTGAGCTGAGATACCTGGGGTCTGCCAAGTCAGATGAACAGGGACCTCATTCTGGGCGACCTGTTCAGTTGCCATCACATCTATACCTGCTTCCATAGATGGTCTGAACAGGGGCAAGTCAATTTCCTCAGAAAAAGGAACTTGCTTTAGATAAGAGGGGACCAGAAGAAACTGGCCATGCTTTGGGTGTGTTTGTGTGTAAAGGGACACTCCAGAAGCAACTACACTAGTTTCCGTGTCTTGCTTTTCCTGCTCATCTCTTACATTTGAAGCCTTTCCCTGAATGTCTGTAATCTCAAGAAGGGGTCCCCTCTGTACTCTCAGGGTATGCTGACCTCTGGCCAGGCTCCGCAGCAAAGAAGGAGGCATGCTATAATACTGATATTTCTTCTCCCCAGAGATCTCCATGCTGCCTAGAACCCCTGCACAGATGACATTGCTCCAGCTGTGGGGAAGTTTTCTGCAAGTAGAATGCTTTCTGTTGGCCAGGAGAGCCTCATCCTCTTGTAAGGTGTCAACAGCAGAAAGGACTTTTAGGGTATCCACCGTTAGGGCAGAGAGGTCCTGCAGGTGCCCCACTTGGCTGTCCAAGGACAGTAAGGAGTCCTTTATAAAAGACACTTTTTCATTCATTTCTTTCAGCTGGAAGTACATCTCTGTAACCCTGATGGTAAAGGGATGGAGAAAACCAATAAACGCATTAAGCTAAGAAGAACTTTCCTTGTTCTTCTCCCATCCTACTTCCAGCCTTAGGAGGCTCCTCAGCCTAAGCTGCTTCCCCAAGTTAGGTGAGTCTTCTGCCTTCTCATCCCAGGTGATCTCCCCCCCTCCTATAATTCCCACTAGCTCCCCAATGAGGAAACACTACAAATCTGTATTTCTAGCCCTTATTTCTAACATTTCAGAACCACATTTCCAGCTAGTTATCCCTCCAATTGTTCTATCCATCAGCCCTATTGTATTCATTAATATATTCATTAATTTGCATGACAAACACCTGAATATCTCCTACTGACAAGCCCTATGTTACTTCAGATACAGAAAAAAGATCTTGAGGAAGAAGCCAGAATGAGAGGAACAGAATAATCAAGTATGTAATTAGAAAAAAAAATTATAGATCTTAAACAACAACAACAACGAAAATCCAAGTCTAGAGTTCAAATAGGCTTCCCAAGCTGCAAGCAAAACCCATTCTAAGAGACCTACATTCAGAGAAAGCCTCAGCCAAATTTTTAAAATTATTTTGAAAACTTTAACCCAACATTATGATGTCTAGCCGTGGATTCATGTAAAAGCAGCACAAGACATTTTCAGCTGGAAGAGTCAAAAGTAAATTGCAAATCGAATCTAATTAAATGTATTAATTGACTTAGAGACAGAACGAATGAAGGAAATGTTGGTTAATATTATCTGTATATTTATAAATACCTCCAAATGGGGATGGGTTTTACTCTGTGCCCCCAGAAAGAGATATGTTGATGTCCTAATGTCCCAGTAACTTGTAGGTTGGGACTTCATTTGGAAACATGGTCTTTACAGAGATAATCAAGTTGAATTGAGGTCATTACGGTAGGCCCTAAGCCACTATGGCTGGTATCCGTATAAAAGGGAAATCTGGACACAGTGAGAAGATGATGTGAATATACACAGGGAGAAAGCCACCCTAGGACTTCAGTGATGCATCTACAAGCCCAGGAATACCAAGGATTGACAGTAAACACCAGAAGCCAGAAGAGGCAAGGAAGGATTCTCCACTAGAGGCATCAGAGCAAGCATGGCCCTACCCCTACCAACTTCTTGATTTTGGACTTGTAACCTCCAGAATGGTGAGACAACAAATTTCTGCTGTTATAAGACACCCAATTTTTGGTACTTCATTATGGCAGCTTAGGAAACTACTTCCATCTTTCTAAGCTTAACAATTAATACAATAAATTACAAAATGTATCAGACTTGGTTACAAAAAATAAACTCCTACACATAAAAATATAACACTTCAAAATAAGTGGTAAGTTGGAGATTATTCTAACAAATATGATGAGGTGTTTGTATCCTTCGATAAATCAAAACTTTTATGAATTGTTATGGAGAAAAAATTAAGAAGAACCCAAAGGATGTGAACAGACAATTCACAAAAGACAAAATATAAAAGATAAGGAAATATGGTAAAATATTCACACTCATTAGGTATGCAGAGAAATGGAAATGAAAACAACGATGAGCTCATCTACACTGTAACAACATTTTTTTAGCCTCGCAAATGATTAAAATAACTCTATGGGGACAAGGATGCCACACTGGGCCATTCAATTAGGCAATGTACATAAAGAGGCTATAATTTCACTATGCTAAAGGTGATAGAGATATTCTCTACATTACGAGATAGAATATCATGCAGCCGTTAAAATCATGTTTACATTGTTAATAGTAATTTCCTTTGGCTATTTCTGATGGTAGGCATGGGGATGGGATGTTGTTATGTTCTGTTGTACACTTTTAAATTTGATATAAACACTTTGTAAGTCAAGCAAAAGTAAATGTAAAATTATGTTTATACATAACGTTTTTACTTATTGAAGAAACGTTTTGGATGTGTAAGGAGGGAAGGGAGTAAAATACAAACTTGTATGATTTTATTTATTTATTTACTTACTTACTTATTTACTTATTTATTTTAAGTTTCTTTGTTTGTGAGAGACAGAGTGCAAGTGGGGGAGAGGCAGAGAGAGAGGGAGACCCAGAATCGGAAGCAGGCTCCGGGCTCCGAGCTGTCAGCACAGAGCCCGATGTGAGGCTCCCTCGAATTGCAAGATCATGACCTGAGCCGAAGTCGGTCACTTAACTGACTGAGCCACCCAGGTGCCCCCAAACTTGTATAATTTTAACTAAAAAAAAAAAAAAAAGTACATATACACATACATACATACATACATATATGACAAAATGGAAAAAAGAACAACATTTTCAGAGTGGGCTCTGGCTTATGACATATTTTCTTTCTTTTCTTTCCCTGTTTTATTCTTTTATTTGGATAAGCGAATATTCTGAGCAAATTCTCTATAATGAAAATCTTTGATAAACAGAAATAAAATAGTGGTGCCTGAGTGGCTCAGTTGGCTAAGTGTCTGACCCCTGATATTGGCTTAGGTCATGATCTCACGGTCATGAGATCGAGTCCCATGTCAGCCTCCATACTGGGCATGGAGCCTGCTTAAGATTCTCTCTCTCGGGAGTGCCGGAAGATGGCGGCGTAAGCGCGTCCTGCCGATCACTTAGATTCCACCTACACCTGCCTAAAGAACCCAGAAAACCGCCAGAGGATTAGCAGAAGGGAGTCTCCGGAGTCAAGCGCAGACTGGAGGCCCACGGAAGAGGGTAGGAAGGGCGGCGAGGCGGTGCGCGCTCCACGGACTGGCGGGAGGGAGCCGGGGCGGAGGGGCGGCTCGCCGGCCAAGCAGAGCCCCCGAGTCTGGCTGGCAAAAGCGGAGGGGCCGGACGGACTGTGTTCCGACAGCAAGCGCGACTTAGCGTCTGGGAGGTCATAAGTGAACAGCTCTGCGCGGAAAGCGGGAAGGCTGGAGGACAAAGGGAGGGAGAGCTGCTGAGCCCCCGGAGGACAGAGCTCAGTTTGGCGGGGAACAAAGGCGCCAGCGCCATCTCCCCCGCCCATCCCCCAGCCAAAATCCCAAAGGGAACCGGTTCCTGCCAGGGAACTTGCTCGCTCCGCGCAAACACCCAACTCTGTGCTTCTGCGGAGCCAAACCTCCGGCAGCGGATCTGACTCCCTCCCGCTGCCACAGGGCTCCTCCTGAAGTGGATCACCTAAGGAGAAGCGAGCTAAGCCTGCCCCTCCAGCCCCCGTGCACCTTGCCTACCCACCCCAGCTAATACGCCAGATCCCCAGCAACACAAGCCTGGCAGTGTGCAAGTAGCCCAGACGGGACACGCCACCCCACAGTGAATCCCGCCCCTAGGAGAGGGGAAGAGAAGGCACACACCAGTCTGACTGTGGCCCCAGCGGTGGGCTGGGGGCAGACATCGGGTCGGACTGCGGCCCCGCCCACTAACTCCAGTTATACACCACAGCACAGGGGAAGTGCACTGCAGGTCCTCACCACGCCAGCGACTCTCCAAAATGACCAAACGGAAGAATTCCCCTCAGAAGAATCTCCAGGAAATAACAACAGCTAATGAACTGATCAAAAAGGATTTAAATAATATAACAGAAAGTGAATTTAGAATAATAGTCATAAAATTAATCGCTGGGCTTGAAAACAGTATACAGGACAGCAGAGAATCTCTTGCCACAAAGATCGAGGGACTAAGGAACAGTCACGAGGAGTTGAAAAACGCTTTAAACGAATTGCAAAACAAAATGGAATCCACGATGGCTCGGCTTGAAGAGGCAGAGGAGAGAATAGGTGAACTAGAAGATAAAGTTATGGAGAAAGAGGAAGCTGAAAGAAAGAGAGATAAAAAAATCCAGGAGTATGAGGGGAAAATTAGAGAACTAAGTGATACACTAAAAAAAAATAATATACGCATAATTGGTATCCCAGAGGAGGAAGAGAGAGGGAAGGGTGCTGAAGGGGTACTTGAACAAATTATAGCTGAGAACTTCCCTGAACTGGGGAAGGAAAAAGGCATTGAAATCCAAGAGGCACAGAGAACTCCCTTCAGACGTAACTTGAATCGATCTTCTGCACGACATATCATAGTGAAACTGGCAAAATACAAGGATAAAGAGAAAATTCTGAAAGCAGCAAGGGATAAACGTGCCCTCACATAGAAAGGGAGACCTATAAGACTCGTGACTGATCTCTCCTTTGAAACTTGGCAGGCCAGAAAGGCTTGGCACGATATCTACAGTGTGCTAAACAGAAAAAATATGCAGCCGAGAATCCTGTATCCAGCAAGTCTGTCATTTAGAATAGAAGGAGAGATAAAGGTCTTCCCAAACAAACAAAAACTGAAGGAATTTGTCACCACGAAACCAGCCCTACAAGAGATCCTAAGGGGGATCCTGTGAGACAAAGTACCAGAGACATCACTACAAGCATAAAACATACAGACATCACAATGACTCTAAACCCATATCTTTCTATAATAACACTGAATGTAAATGGATTAAATGCGCCAACTAAAAGACATAGGGTATCAGAATGGATAAAAGATTCTCTCTCTCCCTCTGCCCTTCCCTGACTCACTCATAATCAATCTATCTCTCTCTCAATCTCAATCAGTCAATAAAGTTAAAGAAAAAAAAAAAAAAACCAGCAAGGGAGGGAATCTTATCCAATTTCATGGCTGACACGACCATATGCATGAGGGACACCAGGGTGGCTCAGCCAGTTAAGCATCCGACTCTTGATCTCAGCTCAGGTCATGATCTCATGATTCATGAGATCAATCCCTGCACCTGCTATCAGCACAGAGCCTGCCTGGGATTCTCTCTCTCTCTCTCTATCTCTCTCCCCCTGCATCTTTCTCTCTCTCCTTCTCAAAATAAATAAACTTAAAAAAAAATGATCCCCAGTTTTATGTGGGGACTGGAAGAAGCAGTGATTATACTATGGAGAATTTAGCATTCGGGTGCAACAAGCACTTGCCAAAATAGTGTGAGACTTTCCCTCTCTAGAATATACCTCAAGTCACATGGATCGAGACATCCTCCACTTCTTTCTGGGAGCTTAGCAGATAGGAATTAAACAATAAAGAGGGTGGTATTTTCTGTGTTTATTACATGTGGGTGGACCCCTCTCTTTCTTACTTCTGCTATAGAATTCAACTTCTGTAACTCAATAGAGGCTTCATAAATGCTTCCTGACCCTCTGGAGCCTGCAAAACTAGAATTGGCAGGGATGATGAGGGAAAGAGCACAAAATATATGTATATCCCTTTCCAAATATGCTTAATTAGAGCCTCTCCATCTAGCGCACTGTTTCATCTGATTCAAAAACAGTACAGTCTGAACAGCAGTAATGGAGGCTCATTAAGTTCCATTAGCAGCAGTCCCATCGAACGGATACAATAGAAGCCAGCAACCATTCACGGCGACAGGTAACAAGCTACAATAGAGACCTGTTAGACAAATAACCTGGTCACCCTCACGTCGGGTCCTCTTGCTTTTATGGGCACTGTTTATTTCAAAGCATTATGTCCTGTGAAACATATTTTGATTATATTCCTCAGCCACCAACTGCATTAATTTAATCTAAACTTTCAGTCGTTCTTACATGTAACATAAATTCTTATAAGTTTAGTTTCCCCTGTGCAAGGTTTTTTTTTTTAATATAAAATTCATTGCCAAACTTTTTCCCATACAACACCCAGTGCTCATCCCAACAGGTGCCCTCCTCAGTGCCCATCACCCACCCTCCCCTGCCTCCCACCCCCCATCAACCCTCAGTTTCTTCTCAGTTTTAAAAGTCTCTTATGGTTTGGCTCTCTCCCTCTCTAACTTTTTCTTTTTTTCCTTCCCCAAGCGAAGGCCGGTATGGTTATTGTTTAACTGTGGGTCTTTGAACAAGATGTTTTAATAAAATAAGGTTATAAGAAGTATAATTATAGCCATCATGATAATCGTAATATTTACCGAGTGCTCACTATGTGCCAGGCACTTTACAAAGACTCTACATAATTATTTTATTTAATCTGCATAACAACCCTATAATGTAGGCATTACTTTTATCCTTTTCATAAAAGAGGTGGAGCCGGTCAAATGGTTGGGGATAGAGGGAGGCTTCAAACCCAGACGGTCTGACTCCACATCCAGTGGCATTAACCCCTGCACTCTGGCACCTCTGGGCAACTCATCGGGGATGTAGACAAAGTTCTCACGGGGGCCTTTGAGGCCTAGGAAGGGTTAAACAAATTACACCAAAGTTTCCCACGCTGGGAGGTATTCACAGATGTTCCTCAGTAAGGTTTCACAGCACAATACTGACAGGACCTGCTTAAGTGGTAACTCTACTGAGTCGCCATGTGGCTTGTTTTAAAATGCAGCCCTTCCAGGTAAGATGGTGGCGTCGTAGGAAGGACCCTGTGCTTGCCTTGTCCCTCAAATGCAGCTAGCTAAATATCAAATCATTCTGAACACCCAGGAAATCTATCTGAGGAGCAAAAGAGGCCACATCATGGAAGGCAGGAGGTACAGAGACACGATTTGGGGGAGAGAAGAATTGCCAGCGCTGCAGAGGGAAGGGAGCTGCGGTCAGGGACAGGAGATAGAAAGAGAGAGAAAGAGACTAGAACACAGGGCATTGCACCAGAAAAAACACGTCCCCGTAACCACTGACGGGGAAAGCAAGAGAGGCTGATTATCACAAGTCTTTACAAGGCAGCGGAGCTCAGTCTGAAGTTTGAGAAGTCTGTGGCATGGCCAGGGTGGAGCCTGGCAGGCACAGAGGTGCTCCTGTGGAGGAGGGCAGAGGCCCGAAGCAGACAGTGGTTTCTGAGTATCCCCTGGGTCACCCTGGGAGAGAAAGTCCCCCTTCGTCGAGTGCATTTGGGAGAGGCAGCACTGCCTCTCTGGGAACGAAAGAGCCAGGAGGCACCACCGAGCCGCCCTGCTCATCGGCATACGAGCAGAGATGCCTGCCTGACCCGGATGCCGCCTTTTTGCTGCACTTTACCACAGACCCCAAGCCCCTGCATGTTCAAGGAACTGCCCTTCTGGGACAAACCGGCACCTGCCAGGGCGCAGCAAGAACAACCCCCCCCCCATTATCAAGGTGGGTCCCTGCCGTGCCGGGTCTCTAACAGTTGGATTTCTGAAACCCAAGCAGCAAGCCTGAATTAAACACAGGAGCACTGTGCTGCCACATGGGCAGATGGGCTCGGACACAGACAGGGTGAAGGCAGGGATCTGACAGAAGCCTGGGATAAAAGAGGGGAGATCGTTAAGTCTTCTGGGAGGGATTCCTGAACAGCAGCAGGCACGAACTCCCCTCTGGGGTGAAAGGCTGATGCCACTGTTCACTCCTCCCATCAGCGTGGACAGACTTCGGAGACGCAAAACCCACGGTGGAGGCTTGAGCCTTGCTTACGTGAAGCCCTGCCCCCTGCACTCTGCAGGTGCTTCCGAGCTAGGGCAAGTGTGCCCGAGAGGCAGAGCTGCAGCGGGCCCCTCCCCCAGAAGACCAGCACAAACCTCCCACATGCACCAAGTCTACTTGCCAGAAAGTGCTGCAAAGTTTCAGCAACAGGGGAAATAGGATCTAGCTTCTTTTAACAAGGAGACCAAAACACACCTAGTTAAAACCTGGAGCACAATGGACAAGGTGGTAATACTTCCTACTGCAGACAAGAAGAAACTCTGCAGAAGACTGACCTGAGGGAAAGAGCAGCCAAAACACAACAGCAGAGTGCACACAGCATACGCCACAAACACTTCCTAACGCCCCAGGCCCTGGGCAGTACATGACCTCTCCTTAATATAGCCATTATTTTCGGGAGCAGGAAACATAACAGGCTTTCCTAACACACAGAAGACAGAGGCCTAGACAAAAATGCCAAGATGGAGGAATTCATCCCAAAAGAAAGAACAAGAAGAGGTCATGGCCAGGGATCTAATCAAAACAGATGTAAGGAATATGCTTGAGCCAGAATTTAAAACAACAATCATAAGGATACTAGCCAGCCTTGAGAAAAGCATGGAGAACACCAGGGAGTCCCTTACCACAGAGATAAAAGACCTAAACACTAGTCAGACTGACTGGATGTACTGACCCTAAGAATGGAAGAAGCAGAGGAATGAATACATGATAGAGAAGATACAATTATGGAAAATAATGAAGCTGAAAAGAAGAGGGAAAAAACAATACTGAATCACAAATGTAGATCTGGGGAACTCAGTGACTCCATTAAGCATAATCGCATTTGTATCATAGCAGTCCCAGAAAAAGAGAGGGAAAAAAAAATCAGGGAAGGAAACAGACATCCAAATCTAGGAGGCAAAAAGAACTCCCATCAAAATCAACAAAAGCAGGCCAACACCAAGATATTTCATAGGAAAATTTGTAAAATACAGAGATAAGGAAAGAATCCTGAAAGCAGCAAAGGAAAAGAAGTCCTTAACCTACAAGGGAAGACAAACCAGGCTTGTAGCAGATCTCACCACAGAAACTTGGTAGGCTAAGAACGCAGTGGCAAGATATATTCAATGTGCTGAATGGAAAAATATACAGCCAAGAATACTTTATCCAGCAAGGCTGTCATTCAGAATAGAAGGAGACATAAAAAGAGTTTCCCAGAAAAACAAAAAGTTTGTGACTACTAAACCAGCCCTGCAAGAAATAAAAGCAGGGGGTGGGGAGGGGATGCCAGGATGACTGTTGGTTAAACCTCCAACTCTTGATCTCAGCTCAGGTCATGATCTCACGATTCGTGAGATCGAGCCCCATGTCGGGCTCTACACTGACGGCATGGAGCCTGCTTGGGATTCTCTCTGTGCCTCTTTCCCTGCCCCTACCCTGCTCATGCCTTCTCTCTCTCTCTCTCTCTCTCTCTCTCTCTCAAAATAAAAAAATAAACTTCAAAGAAATATTAAAGAGGACTCTAAGTGGGAAAGAAAGACAAAAAACAACAAAGACTAGAAAGGAACAGAGAACATCTCCAGAAACACCGACTTTACAGGTAATACAACGGCACCAAATTCATATCTATTAATAATCACTCTGAATGTAAATGCACTAAGCGCTCCAATCAAAAGAGACAGAGTATCAGAATGGATTTTTAAAAAAGTGCCTACAAAAGACTCATTTTAGACCTAAAGGCACCTGCAGATTAAAAGTGAGGGGATGGAGAACCAATTTATCACACTAATCGACGTCAAAAGAAAACTAGAGTAGTGATACTTCTATCCGATGAACTAGATTTTAAACCAAAGACTGGACAAAAGATATGGAAGGACACTATGTCATAATAAAGGGGTCTATCCAACAAGAAGATCTAACCATTGTAAATATTTATGCCCCAACTTGGAAGAACCCAAATACATAAATCAATTAGTAACAAACATAAAGAAACTCATTGATAATAATACAAGAAAATTTGTAAAATACAGAGATAAGGAAAGAATCCTGAGAGCAGCAAGGGAAAAGAAGTCCCTAACCTACAAGGGAAGACAAATCAGGCTTGCAGCAGATCTCACCACAGAAACTTGGTAGGAAAATTTGGTACTTAAGGGAAAATTAGGGAGACTTTAACACCCCACTTACAGCAATGGACAGGTCATCTAGCAGAAAATCAGCTAGGAAACAATGGCTTTGAATGACACACTGGCCCAGATGGACTTAACAGATATATTCAGAACATTTCATTCCAAGTGTCCATGGAACATTCTCCAGAATAGATCACATACTGACTCACAAATAAGGCTTCAACAAGTACAAAAAGACTGAAATCATACCTTGCATATTTTCAGACCACAATGCTATGAAACTTAACATGAACCACAAGAAAAAATTTGGAAAGACCAAAAATACATGGAAGTTAAAGAACATCCTACTAAAGAGTGAATGGGTTAACCAGGAAAGTAAAGAATAAAAAAAAAAAAAAATACATGGAAGCAAACGAAAATGAAAACACAACATTCCAAATCCTTTGGGATGCAGCAAAAATGGTCATAAGAGGGAATTATATAGCAATACAGGTCCTCCTCAAGAATAAAGAAAAGTCTTAAATTTTAATACTCAACATAACCTTACACGTAAAGGAGCCAGAAAAGGAATAGCAAATAAAGTCTAAAGCCACCAGAAGAAGGAAAATATAAATATTTGAGCAGAAATAAATTATATAGAAACATACAAACAAACAAAATAACCAGTAGAACAGATGGATAAAACTAGGAACTGGTGGTTCTTTGAAGGAATTAATAAAATTGATAAACCCCTAGCAAGATTTATCACAAGAAAAGAGAAAGGACCCAAATAAACAAAATCACGAATGAAAGCGGAGAGATCACAACGAACACCACAGAAATACAAAGAGTTATAGGAGAATACTATGAACGAACAAATTGGGCAATCTAAATTCCTAGAAATACATAAACTATCAAAACTGAAACAGGAAAAAACAGAACATTTGAACAGACCCAAAACCAGCAAAGAAATTGAATCGACAATCAAAAATCTCCCAACAAACAAAAGTCCAAGGCCACATGGCTTCCCGGAGGAATTCTACCAAACATTTGAAGAAGAGTTAATACCTATTCTTCTCAAATTGTTCCAAAAAATAGAAATAGAAGTAAAACTTCCAAAATCATTCTATGAGGCCAGCATTACGTTGATTCCAAAACCAGACAAAGTTCCCACTAAAAAAGGAGAATTACAGAATAAAGAGGTGAAGATTCTCAACAAGATACTAGCAAATTGAATCCAACAGTACATTAAAAGAATTATTCACCACAATTAAGTGGCATTTATTCCTGGACCACAAGGGTGGTTCAACATTCATAAGTCAGTCAACAGGATACACCACATTAATATTCTGTAAATAGATGCAGAAAAAGCATTGGACAAAATACAGCATCCATTCTTGATAAAAACCCTCAGCAAAGTAGGGATAGAGGCAACATACCTCCGCATCATAAAGGGCATATACAAAGACCCACAGCTAATAATATCCTCAGTGGGGAAAAACCGAGATCTTTTCCTCTATGGTCAGGAACAAGACAGGGATGTCCACTCTCACCATTGTTATTTAACACAGTAGTGGAAGTCCTAACTTCAGCAATCAGACAACAAAAAGAAATAAAAGGCACCTAAATTGGCAAGGAATAAGTCAAACTCTCACTCTTCACAGATGACATGATATTCTATGTAGACACCTGAAAGACTCCACCAAAAAAACCCTGCTAGAACTGATACATGAATTCAGCAGACACACAGGATATGAAATCAACATACGGAAGTCTGTTGCATTTCTATACACCAATAATGAAGCAACAGAAAGAAAAATCAAGGAATGGATCCCATTTACAATTACACCAAAAATCATAAGATACCTAGGAAGAAATCCAACCACAGAGGTAAAAGATCTGTACTCTGAAAACCATACAATACTTATGAAAGAAGCTGAAGAACACACAAACAACTGGAAAAATGTTCCATGCTCATAGATTGGAAGAACAAACATAGCTAAAATGTCTATACTACCCAAAGCAATCTACACATTTAATACAATTCCTATCAAACATCACTGGCATTTCTCACAGAGCTAAAGCATACAATCCTAAAATTTGTATGGAACCACAAAAGACCCTGAATACTCAAAGCAATCCTGAAAAAGAAAGCCAAGCTGGAGGCATCATAATTCCAGATTTCAAGCTACATTACAAAGCTGTAGTGATCAAGACAGGATGGCACTGGCACGACAACAGACACATAGATCAATGGAACAGAATAGAAAACCCAGAATGGACTCACAGCTACAAAGTCATCTAATCTTTGACAAAGCAGGAAAGACTATCCAATGGAAAAAAAAGAGAGTCTCTTCAACGAATGGCACCGGGAAGACTGGGGCAACAAGCAGAAGAATGAAATTGGACCACTTTCTTACACCACACACAAAAATGAATTCAAAATGGATGAAAGATGTAAATGTGAGACAGGAAACCATCAAAATCCTAGAGGAGAAAACAGACAGCAACCTCTTTGACATCAACCGTATCAACTTCTTATTAGACACATCTCCTGAGGTAATGGAAGCAAAAGCAAAAACAAACTGTTGGGACTTCAAGATAAAAGGCTTCTGCACAGCGAAGGAAACAATCAATAAAGTTAAAAGGCAACCTACAGAATGGAGAAGATATTTGCAAATGATATGTCTGACAAAGGGTTAATATCCAAAAATCTACAAAGAACGTATCAAACTTAACACCCAAAAAACAAATAATCCAATTAAGAAAAGGCCAGAAGACATAAATAGACATTTTTCTAAAGAAGACATCCAGATGGCTAACAGACACATGAAAAGATGCTCAACATCACTCATCATCAGGGAAATACAAGTCAAAACTACAATGAGCTACCACCTCACACCTGCCAGAATTGCTAAAGTTAACAACACAGGAAATAACAGACGTTGGCAAGGATGTGGAGAAAATGGAACCCTCTCACACTGTTGGTGGGAATGCAAACTGGTGCAGCCACTCTGAAAAATAGTATGAATGTTCCTCAAAAAGTTAAAAATAGAACTACCCTATGACCCAGCAATTGCACTACTAGGTATTCACCCTAAGGATACAAAAATACTGATTTGAAGGGGCTGTGCCCCGATGTTTACAGCAGCGTTATCAACAATAGCCAAACTATGGAAGGAGCCCAAATGTGCATCAAACGATGACAGATAATGAAGACGTTGAATATATATACAATGAAATATTACTCAGCCATCAAAAAGAATGAAATTTTGCCATTTGCCATGATGTGGATGGCAAATAAATCAGAGAAAGATAAATACCATACGATTTCACTCATGTGTGAAATTTAAGAATCAAAGCAAATGAACATAGAAAAAAAGGAAGGCACACCATAAGAGACTTTTAACTGTAGAGAACTACTGAGGGTTACTGGAAGGGAGGTGGGCAGGGGATGGGCTAAATGGGTGACAGGCATTAAAGGAGGGCACTTGTGATGAGCACTGGGTATTATACGTAAGTGATGAATCACTGATTTCTACTCCTGAAACCAATATTACCTTATATGTTAACTTTAAACAAAATCTAAACAAAAACTTTAAAAAAAAAAACAAAATAAAATGTAGTATTTCCCAAATATAACATGCTTAATATGGAAAAATACCCAATTAACTAGTACCCCATAGAACAGAGAGACGGAAGTGCTGGTTTATAGCACTAGGGTCAAAAATAACCAGTTTTCCAGTAAAGGAAGACATAAAACAGCCCTTAATACTTCTCTTTTTCTAGTATCACAACTCACTGAATTCTGTAAGTAGATAGATAGGTGATCTCTTCTTTACGGGTAAGGGCCCATGCAAATCCCCCCCTAATCTCATTTCCCTCCCTCTTCAAACTATTGGCTCGGCTACCTCGGGAAAGTATTCTTCCCTCCCTCCCATACCTCTGTGGCAAGCTCCCCAGGGGCTACCGCAACAAGGCCAGCCGTGTAAACAAGGGCTGTTGAGGCAGCTCTGTCAACAGGGAAAATCGGTGGATGATGTTCTGAAAAACCGAGCCTCCATAATCGAATTCTAGAGCCCATGGAAGCCTCTGGAATAGTTTTCAGAAGCCACATACCCATCTAGCTTCTAATCCTTCTCTACGCAAATCTCAAGGGAAACAACCAAGAAGCATATAATGGTACATGATGACTAATGGTGTTAGGCTTACTTCCACCACCGCCACCACCACCACCACCACCACCATCATTGAATTACTTGTTCATAAGTGTCCGCTTCTCAGGTTCTCATGCCATATTCATTTGGCTCACAACACTACCATTTCCTAGTTGTCCCTATTCTCCTCTGATAGATTCTGGCTCGTTTTCTCCATGAGCTCCTATTCCTTGGTCCATTATACAGCTGTCAGGGCCCCCCTCATGGAACCACCCTCACCCCCCTGAGTTTCCTTACTCTTCTTGCTTCCTGGGCATACTTCCTAGGTCATGGTTTTATTTTCTCACAAGGGGCAGGTGACTCCCAAATCTCCCTGTCCAGTTCAATCTTTACCCCAGGACTTCCTACCCTCACATCTAAAACCTCCCAGAAATCTCTGGCTAAATGTGCCATAAGAATCCACAAAACTAAAACTTGACAAAGCTAAAGCTAAAACTCAACAAAGCTAAAACTCATCACTTGCCCCCCTCCCCGTGTCTTTTGCACATTTTTTTTTTCAATCATGGTGGTGCCACCTTTCACCTAATTACCCCCGCTACAGATCTGAGAGTCATCCTCGACTCCACCTTCTCCCTCGGCTGCATGTCCAATCCCTAACTCCCCTCATCAACTGCCCTTTCTAAACGTGTCTTCGTTCATCCCTTCTGCTACAGTCTGGATGTTTGTGTGTCCCTGAGATTCAGGTTGACATTCTAACCCCCCAAAGTGATGATATTAGTAGGTAGGGCCTTTGGGAGGTGATTAGGTCAGGAAGGTGGAACCCTCATGAATGGAATTCGTGGCTTTATAAAAGAGAACCCACAGAGCTCCCTCACCCCCGCCACCATGTGAGGATACAACATGGAGTCTACAACCCAGAAGGGGACTGTCACCCATACCGTGCTGGCACGCAGATCTTGGACAGCCTCAGAACTGTAAGCAGTAACTTTCTGCTGCTTACAAGCCACCCAGCCTATAGTACTTCACTCTACAGTCTGAACAGACTAAGACACCTCCTTTCAACCCCATCATGGCTACTTTGGCTAGCCCTTGGGACTCATCCTCCTGCTGCATCAGTCTCTCAAATGGCCTCCATATTTCCAATTCTGACACCTTAAATCCACACTGTAACTGAGGGAATCTGCCTAGAAAGTAAATCTGCCCATATCTGACCACCTAAAAATCCTTCCTTAGTTTATAGCATAAAGTAAGGGACTCTCCATGACCTTGTCCTCATTCATAGCCTAGGGCAGTGAGGTCATCTTATCTATTTATTCCCCTTTGAAGGTTTAAAAGAAAAGATGTATTTATTTTTTTTATATGAAATTTATTGTCAGATTGGTTTCCATACAACACCCAGTGCTCATCCCAACAGGTGCCCTCCTCAATGCCCATCACCCACTTTTCCCTCCCACCTACGCCCCCATCGACCCTCAGTTTGTTCTCAGTTTTTAAGAGTCACTTATGGTTTGGCTCCCTCCCTCTCAAACTTTTTTGTTCTTCCCCTCCCCCATGGTCTTCTGTTAAGATGTATTTTTTTTTAATTTTTTTTTTTTACATTTATTTATTTTTGAGAAACAGAGTAAGACAAAGCATGAGCGGGGCAAAGGCAGAGAGAGAAGGAGACACAGAATCTGAAGCAGGCTCCAGGCTCTGAGCAAGAGGTCAGCACAGAGCCCGACGCGGGGCTCAAACCCACAAACTGTGAGATCATGACCTGAGCCGAAGTCGGAGGCTCAACCGACTGAGCCACCCAGGTGCCCCTGTTAAGATGTATTTAAAAAGAAATCACACTCATAGCTTTTTAGAGCCTTTCTAAAAATGTTTATTTATTTTTGAGACGGAGAGAGACAGAGTGTGAGCAGGGCAGGGGCAGAGAGAGAGGGAGACACAGAATCGGAAGCAGGCTCCAAGGCCTGAGCTGTCAGCATCGATGCCGACACGGGGCTTGAACCCTCAAACTGTGAGATCATGACCTGAGCTGAAGTCAGATGCTTGACCAAACTGAGCCACCTGAGCACCCCAGAGCCTAGTTTTACTTGCATCATATCCTTACTATTGACCAGCACTCTGCCACACAGTCCATCTGTGTTACCTCATGTAACCCTCAACACCTCTAAGGGGTATATCTATTTTTGTGTACCTCTTGCAAATAAGAAAACAAAGACCCAGAGTAAATTGGCCCAATTTACATACAGCTAGCAAATGGCAGACGCAGGCCTTCGTCCTGGCTCTATAAACTCCTATCTGGGTATGTGTCTCCTGGAAGACCGAGAGCCAGAATGGCCCATGGAATTCAGTGAGCATATCGATAACAAGGCAGAATGTGAAGAAGAGGAACAAGGTAAGAGAAGGTCATCAAGCTCTGGCCTAAAGATATTATTTAAGGAAAATAAAATTTTGTGGGCTCAAAACCCAATTCTATTTGATATTTTGTTCTCAATATAAAATTTGGTCTGAAATTCAATCAGCCACCTAAGTACATATCTACATAATATGGTATCAACTGAAAAGTGCAGAAAAAGGCACCTGGGTGGCTCAGTTGATTGAGCATCTGACTTCAGCTCAGGTCATGATCTCATGGTTTGTAAGTTCTAGCCCCACGCTGGGCTCTGTGCTGACAGCTCGGGGCCTAGAGCCTGCTTCATATTCTATGTCTCCCTCTCTCTGCCCCTCCCCAGCTCACTCTCTGTCTCTATCTCTCAAAAAATTAATAAACATTAAAAAAAAGTGCAGAAATACCCATAGTGAACCATTTACAGAGTTCTTTGTGTAATTCAATTAAGGATTCACTTTCTATCCATTTGGATATCAGAAAAAAATATATGCATTATTAGGTATAACATTTTATTTTGGGGCATCTGGGTGGCTCAGTTGGTTGAGCGTCTGACTTCAGTTCAGGTCATGATCTCTCGGTTCGTGAGTCTGAGCCCCGCATCGGGCTCTGTGCTGACTGCTAACAGCCTGAAGCCTGCTTCGGATTCTGTGTCCCCCTCTCTCTGCCCCTTCCCCGCTCATGTTCTGTCTCTCTCTGTCTCTCAATAAACATTAAAAAAAATATTTTTTAAACATTTTATTTTTTAACTGTTTATTTATTTTTTGAGAGAGGGACAGAGAGAATGAGCAGGGAGGAGCAGACAGAGAGGGAGAGAGAATCCCAAGCAGGCTTCATGCTGTCAGCGCAGAGCTCAACGCGGGGCTTAAACCCACAAACCGTGAGATCGTGACCTGGACCAAAATCAAAAGTCAGATGCTTAACTGACTGAGTCACCCAGGTGCCACAGGTATAACATTTTATAGCCAGGTCCGTGTATATTTGAAAATGAAGGAACGCCTTTAACTTCTGTCAATTTGCTTTGGTTACAAAAACAATTCTGTGTTGTTGTTTTTTTAAAAAAATGCATATAACAATGCAGTCTTCCATATTTTAACACAATGCCATGTATGCACAATTATCAGTACAGCCATGATGGCTTTGATCCCACAGTTTCTGAACATGTTCACTTTCTCCAATACATTTTCTCTTTCCTCAAATCTCTCAGTGGCCTCCCTGCACGGACCCCCCAAATCACACATACCCACAGGCACCATCAGATGGTCCCCTGGCCTCGACAGCTGTGTGCCCGCATCCTCCTGAACACTGGCCGTACTCTCTCCGGGCGCCCTGTTCGAGGGAGATGCCCAGGTTCTACAGTAAACCGTTCCTCGGGGACCGCACTTCAGCAAATCACCTCCTCCCTCCTGTTTCTGCAGCTTCTCCCTTGCTGGTGAATCATTTCCAGGACCACACGCGTTTATTTTGTTATCTCCATACGAAAGCAAAACAAGAGAACCTCACCTGTCCTCATCTCCCCAGTGCAACCAGGACGCAGCCCTCGACCTTCTCCAGTCCTACCTGCTGCTCATGGACGCACCTTGCTGCCTCAGGCACCTGCATTTGCTGTTCCTTCGATCAGGTGTGCCATCCCCCTGGGTGTCTCTGCCTGGCCCTCCCCTCTCAGGTCCCCCCTCTGCGACTCCGCAGTGACCTCCCTGCCCCAGACTACCCCAAGGAGTCCAACCCAACCCCCAACTCTGGCAGACCCCTCCCCAACGTCATTTTCTATTCCCTTATGCAACTTTATTTTTCTTCATCTCTATTTAACTGTCTGACATCGAATTACATATTTGTATTTGTTTCTTATGTGTTCTTCACCCCCGCCCTCTTACTGGTCTCTGCCCGCACACACCAGAACACAAGTCCTACAAAGGCAGGGACTCTTGTCTCTTCTTCATCATTTATCACTGGTGAATGGAAGAGCGTCTGGAACACACATAGTGGGTCCTCAAGGAATACACGTCAATTCCATAAATATTACACACTGACCAAAAAAAAATGTTTAGAGAATCTAAACTTCTGGGTTTTAAAAATACATCTTTCTACTTCTTTGGACATTTTAGTAGAATCAGGTTTGGGGGGCTGGAAAAAACATGTATCTCTTACCTTTCTGAGGTGACTCGGATTCGTTCCTCACAGCTGTAATTCAGTCTTTCCATCTTCTCGTGGAAGTATATTTCCACACACTGTTCTTCAAAGTCGTGAAGTCTCTTCAGATCCTCCTCACTCAGGTAGAGTTCTGTGTAAATAAGTATGGCACATTAAAAAAAAAAAAAATCGTAATTTGCCTTTAACAGGAAGCTGATACTGAGTAGGTGGGGCTTTTCTTCCACTTGTGTTGAAAACTCGATGAACTGGAGCTCGCGTGATAAAACTTTGCTGCTCTATCACACCAAATTCTTAATATTAATGGAGAGGCAGTGTGTAGAAACAAATAGAAACACCAGATTGGATCTTGCCTATTTGTTGTATAAACAGGCATGGGAATTTGAACAGGACTCATGTGGAACAGACACTCTGTTCAATATGCTCCTAGGTTAGAATGTCTCTACCCATTTACAAAAATCTGCTACATTTATATGCATATGGGTAAAGAATCTGGTTGTCTCCCCCTCCTCTGCCAACTGTTTTGTCTATCAAAATGACAATAAGTAACCTGTAGGTTAAAATCAAGGTTAGATGAAGTCCAAGACTGTTAAATTAATCCAGCAAGTGTAAGAAAGTTTCATGTTGTTACACTGAGTTTGTACAACATGGTTTGAACTGCATAAGTTCACTTACACGTGGGTTTTTTTACTCAGTAAAGAGTAAATACTATTTTTTGCTAAATACTGTAAATGTTTCTCTCCCGTAAGATTTTCTTAATAACCTTTTCCTTTCTCCAGCTTGCTTTATTATAAGTCTCAGTATATAGCACATATAATATCCACGGTATGTGTTAATTAACTATGTTATAAGGCTTCTGGTCAACAAAAGGCTATCAGTAAAGTTTGGGGGGATTCAAAAGTTATATACTGATTTTTGACCATGCAGGGGGCTGACATCCCCACCCCAATGTTGTTCACGGGTAAATGGGACTAAGTTACTCTACTAGAAACAGAAACATTATTGCCAGTCAGTGGCTGAGGCTGTCCACCTTCCTTGACATAATTATAATTAACTCACAAAAAGACACATCACTTCATGATATTATGAAACAATTCTGTGTCAGACTTTGATGATCACTTTCCATCTACCACCTTGGCTCTCACTCTGATCTAACAGAAAAATACATTAGCTCTTGAGCAGGTTTCTAATACTTGGAAAATATATAAATGGTTTTGCAAAAAGGGTAAAAATTGGTGCATTCTCTTCCTTCAGTGGTATCACTTAACTTAGGGAAAAAAATAGAGTTCCCTCAAACTTATTAGAAATGCAAACATTCCATTATTTTCCAATAAAATAGGCAAAAATATTGATTTTATGGCATGAAAGAATCTCTCAGAACTAAAAAAAAAAAAAATACAGTATCCTCACTCACAAACTCTAAATGCCTGTCTGCATCAAAGAATCTCTTAAGAATGAGGAACTTTACAGTTGTTATGATTTAATCTTTCTGTGGATTCCTAAGAGCAAACAACCCAAGGACCAATCCCAGTGACAGGTGCAGCCTGCATGTGTGGAGCGTTCTTGTGACTCTCCGCCAGGTGGCACTGCAGCCCCAAATGCAAACGATCTTCAAAACAGGATGGGAAGAAGTTTCAGAAAAATTCAAGAATTTTCCGGAAGTCAGAAAGAACACACCTCCATGCTTCGGCAAATTTACTCTCGTTATATACCGGAATCACCCTATAAGCCCAGATGAAGGCAAGCCCCAAATGTGGCCGAACCCCAGCCAATTCCAGGATCTCTCAGGTGGCCCACATTCTACTGTTCACTTGCAGCAGGTTCACGGACAGGCCTGGGACGGCTCTCTGTTAGAAGCCTAAAATTTAGAGTATCATTATAAACCTTTAAATTAACTTCATTTGTGCTTTGGCTTCCTTATAAAGGCTGAATCTCTTGGGGGTCAGCGGATGGAAAAGAAAAATAAATCTCCGAAGTGACTCAAGAGGAGAAAAAGACTTCACTGAGCCAATTACCAGGAAGAAGAAAAGCATATCATCCTATCAACCTTGTAATGACACCTGTCCCCCTAAAAGCCCATAGAAATGTATAAATAGTGCGCAATCCATTATCTGAAACTCCTGGAACCAAGTGTGTTTTAGAATTCAGAATTTTCCTTTTCTCAATTTAGAAAGGTAATACAGTACATATACCATAAATGCAGTAAAATACCTAACTGAGGCTAGGGCAGTACCCGAAAATCCAACACATTATTTCTGCAGCAAAATCAATGAATATTCACACTACAAGGGATAAAGACAATAAATGGCTTCACATTAGTTCCATCAGCCTCTTTTATCCCAATGAGTCTCTAACGTAAGAAGGGGGAAAAAAAGCTTTCCATTTTCAGGCGTATTTTGGATTTAGGGATTGATATAAAGGATTGTGGATTTATGCCACCCGTTTCCTTTATATTCAGGGACTATCTAAAAATGGGCATGGCACCAATTGTGAAATTGCTTGAAAGGAACTACCAAAAGATCTGCAAAACCGCAAAAGAAATGTTCTATTATCACAGTTAGTGTGACAGTCATATCGTTCAGGTTAAGATACGCATCAGCAAAATTAACTAGGAGATTCTCAAAATATGTAGACTTAAGCACTGCAAAATAAATAAATACATAAATACATGAGAAAAGTAAAGAAAAATATAAAAATGAGAATCCACATTTCCGCATCCTGAATTGTTCTTGAAAAATGAAACATTCATACAGAATCACCTCCATTCTCAGTAGATTAGAGAACCAGAGAATCAGGACTCTGGTTAACAAGTGAAGCTGTCTTATCTCTTCCCCCCTTACTCCACAAGACCTTTTGTAATCCCTTTCCATGTCAATCCTGTCTTCCACAACAGGGAAATGAGTCTGGGTCACTGTGACTACTCCCTAGGAGTTATTCTAATGCCTTTCCAAGTAAGCAGAGAAAACAAGGTTTTCTAGGCGACAGAAAGCCTTTGCACACTTACGGGGAAATTTTGTCCCTACCCATTTCTTTCTTTCGAAGTATCGGTTAATCTTGGCAAACGTACTACAACCACATGATGGAATCAATGTATTTACTCAGATGCAGGTCCTCTATTTACTTAGACCCAAGTCCTTAGCAGACACTCGATCATCAGTGAAGTCCGAGAGCCTTGCATCCTGTGCCCGGAATTTAACTGACAATGTTCCTGCGTGTCTTCACGTTGGATCTCCACTCTTACTCTCATCCCAGTGCCCCACCGATGAAAACTTACTTAATCCAACGTCACCCTCGTCTTGGTCGTTTGGAGCTCGATGATGGCAAAGACGGCGAAGGAGGAGTCCCACATGGCTCAGCAGGATGAAAGGTGGTGGCAGCCAAGGCTTCTTGTGATAAGTCATGATGTAGCGATAGCGATTGTACTTCCATAGTTTATTGGAAATGGATTTCATATCCACGTAAACGTTACTGCAAGTTGTAGTTAAGACAGGGATAACTTGTTAATATGGCATCCTGAAACATCACAGATCCTTTCTCTACTTCCCAACTTTTTGATTGGTTCACCTGACCTTCCCAGCCTTAGCCAATAAAAATCATATCCATTGCCTTTGTGATTCTTCTCCTACCCAAAAAGATACATTAATCACCTTCTACAGTAAAATATGCTAATCAGAATAAACAAAAAATAGGAATGACAATCAGAGAGAAAATGCTAATGTTTTAAATGCAATGAACAGAAACTGAAACTTTACACTCTTCTTGGTACACCATCTCTTCTCACATAAGAAGTTCTTTTCAGTCCATAATTCACCATTCACAGTAACTACTGTTAATGTTTCTCTCTATTATCAGCCTTATGAAGAGCCTCATGTCAAACATGAGAACTGATAGAATAATCCTAGTTAAAACACACCCAAAGGAAAGAACGGTAATGAAGAAGCGACAGGGAAGAAAAATGAATTCACCCTAAAATAATCAACAAGGGCACCTTCTATGTAGAAACTAAACAAAATTACTTAGATTAACTTTACAATGAAGATAATCCCTTATCAATAGGCTACCTTAGATGATCCCTTTAATTACATTAATTTTAATATGTAGATACTAGGGTAAATACTGATATTATGGAACTGTCCATGAAGTTGTGGTAGGTGGTACACTTACTCCAAAACACCATATCATCCCTAATTACTTAACTTTCAGTCTATAACACGATAGGTACGGGGAGAGGACACAATGGAATGTCTACCTTAACATTCCGCTCAGGCTAATATAAAGTTTGGCTTTTATAGAGAAAGATGGCAAAGTGGCACTTGAGTAGGACAGGAGAAATTAGCCAATAAAAAGACAGGCAGCCCTAAATGTGAGCGATCATAAAAAGAAGGAACCAGAACTATCCTGGAGAAAGCCAGCTCAGAATAAGAGGGAGGAGGCAGTTTCACAGAATCCATAAAGTAGATGATGGAAAGATAGAAAACTGGGTTTGGCAGAAGAGACTCATAAATATGGAGAACAAACTGAGGGTTGCTGGAGGGGCTGTGGGAGGGGGGATGGGTAAGGGGCGTTAAGGAATCTACTCCTGAAATCATTGTTTCACTATATGCTAACTAAATTGGACGGAAATTTTTAAAAATAAAAAATTAAATTTTTTTAATGGGTAAGGGGCGTTAAGGAATCTACTCCTGAAATCATTGTTTCACTATATGCTAACTAAATTGGATGGAAATTTTTAAAAATAAAAAATTAAATTAAAAAAAAGAAAGAAAGAAAGAAAACTGGGTTTGCTTTGGTTTTGTGAGAAGGGGGTGGGTACAGAGAGAATCCTAAGCAGGCTCTGTTCTATCGGTGCGGAACCCGATGTGGGGGTCAATCTCACGACCATGAGATCATGGCCTGAACTGAAATCAAGAGTCGGACACTTAACTAATTGAGCCACCCAGGTGCCCCAAAAGATAGAAAACTGGGTTTTAACATAGTTCTCAAAGTGTGGTCTGAACCACAGCATTAGCATCACCTGAGGACATGTCAAAAATGTAAATTCATGGGCCCTAGCCCAGAACTACTGAATCAGAAACTCTAGCAGAGACGTAACATCAATCTGTGGCTCAGCAAGCCCTCCAGGTGATTCTCCTGCACCATCAGGTTTGAGAACCACCAGGATTAAATGCCAGTCACTCCCAGTGTAACTACAGCCTGTCCACCAGCAGGTGGGAACCTTCACAGTGTATTTCAGGGTGGTGGGGGGGGGGAGGGGTTGTTTGTCTGTTTTTGTTTTTTTGTTTTTTGTTTTTGTTTTAGTTTTTTGTAATTCTTGCTATGAAGAATTTAGAATGGGCACCTGGACAAGTAGTCATATCTGGGGTTTCTCAGCTCATTGGTCCTCAGGCTGTCCATCTCTAGAGAGAGACAACTGTCTATGTGAGGATTTCTCAACCTCTCTTTTGACACCTGCCATTTTTGAGAAGCAAAAATCTCATAACCACTCTAAGTATTATTTGAAATGCCATAAATAATAGCTATACTAACTAAACACCAGGATATGTTAGACATTTATAAAATGGTGGGACTAAAAGAGATGACAGTTACATAAGCTTGTAACAAACAGAAAGGTACATCTTCCCATATATTTGCAACAACAGTCATTTTTTTAGTATTCTGATTTATTTTGCTCCCCTCCAGCCCTTTGCTTCCCTATTTTCTTTACTTATATTCCACTGCATTGGTTTCTCTTCTTTTATATTGCCCTCTTCAGTGGGGTAATCAATGAATAAAATACTAAGCACACTGCCTGGCATAAACGAGGCATTCAAAAAATACTAGTTTCCTCCCATCACTTCACTTGATTTCTTTTAACCATTGAACAAATATATTTATGCACTCTTTTTGGTACTTGGGAAAATTTTTTCAGCAAAAAAGACAATACGATATCTTGTCCTTGAGGCACTTATATTCCAGTAGACAAAAATGACAAACAGGAAAAAAAAAAAACATATAAAATATAAAACTTGTATATACACAAGTGGGTACAAAGAAAGAAGAATAAGGGGGACCAGGTAAAGAGATGGCTGAAGGAAAGGGCGGTGCGCTTTCAAATGCCATCCTTAAGTTAGGTCTAATTAAAAAGGGAATATTTGAGCACAGGCTTGAAGGGGGTGAGGGAATGGGTCCCACTGATACCTGAAGAGCACTCCAGGCAGACGGAACGGCAACTGCAAACACACCTGTGCTGGTTGAAAACCTATGGGTGTGTGTTGGGCGGGGGGGGGGGGGGGGGACAGTGTGGTTGGAGGGGAAAGGGTTAAGGGAAGAGTAGTGTGATGTGTGATTTTAAAAGCAGCAGGAAAACCAACTCACCAGGGCTCTCTAGGTCATGGTAGGAATTGTGAAATGGGGAACCATTGAGGGTTTGGAGCAGAGTGGTGACACCATCTGACATATGTCTTTAAAGAGTCATTAGGGACAACTGTTGATAAGAGTATGTAGGAGCCAAAGACAGAAGCAGAGAAATAAGTAGGAGGCTCTCCGGTAGCAGTGGTGTGGTAAGAGGTGGTTGGATTGATGATCTATTCGAAGGCAGAGTCAACAGGAGTCCCTGGCAGTTTAGAGGTAGAGACATAAGTAGCATTAAGAATGACTCCCAGGCTTTTGATCTGAACAACTGGGGAAATGGAGATTTGATGGAAACTTGTGGTCTTCTCCCTAGATTTGAGAAAGATGACAAGCAGAATAAGTACATGCTGGCAAAGAGAGGAGATCAGGTGGACATTTAGAATTTTTAGAATTCTATTATACATCCAACCGGTAGCAGATAAGGGGGCAGTTGGAGCTGTAAGACTGCAGTTCAAGGAAGAGATTCGGGCTGGAAATACAAATTGGAATTTGTCAGCATTACAGGAAGCTGACCAAGATCACCAAACAAAATGTAAATAAAAGATGAGCAAGGTCTGGGCCCAGGGAAGTTCCAAGGTTAAAAGGTTGAGGAGAAGGAGATGATCCAGAAAAGTAGACCGAGAAGAAATGAAAAGGGAGAAAGAGGAAGCAAAGAGGAAGACATACTGGAGCCAAGTAACGAAAAGTCATCAAGAAGCCCTCAGTCAGCTTTTAATCTCAGCAACAGTTATTCTTCCGTGATTCCAACTTAATACTTTACTACAATGCATGATCTCCTTTCATTCTGCTTTTATTACTCTCTCCATTTATTGGGTTTTTTTTTTCCTTTTCTTGTGCTGTCTTCCCTTCCTACCAGTAGTTTCATGCCCATGTTTTGAAACCATAATGAAAAGGGGGAGAAAATGGCACACACAAAAACCAAAGGTTACATACCCAAAATATGAGAATCTACTCAAAACAACTGCCCCCATTTTGATTTAAATAAAATAACCATATTTAACTAAAATAACCTACTTGAAAAAAGCAATCAACAGGTTCACCATGATGATATACTGCACGAAGAGGTAGACAGCTTGGAGGAACGGAGTAAGAAAAGAACCAGGAGGGCAAGACGGATGGCTTGCACAAACTACAAATAAAGAATTTAACAGAATGAGAGATAAGATGAATCACAGTCCTACGGTTCGACACAAATATTTATCACATTAACTTAGCAGAATACCATAAATTTTTGACATCTTTAAGATCCAGATGAATATTTTCCAGATTGTTTTTTTACTCTGAGTATCTACAAGGGCTTGATTTCTGAACGATGCCAAAATCCCCAACACACCATCTATATCTGAAGCATAGACTTCTCCATATATCATCCAGTATGGCTCAAATACAATATCTCGAGCAAGGCTCCAAGATGGCGGTTGCTTTGGTGAAAGAATGGCCTTGCGTGCCACTCCAAAGCTCAGCAGGACGATGGCCATCATGATCACAATGTAGAACATGTTTGCGGTCTGCAAAATAACACAGCACAACCAGAACTTTACCTCTGATTTTAAATTTAGAACAAATCAAACACCAGCAGCATTCATAATCACACCTCCCAGTATTAAGACTGTCTAGTCATTGACCAAAATGCCGTAGTCCATGACTAGCTGGGTTTCCTTTGGCTAAACCATTTCCTTCTCTCTGCCGTAGCATGTTTCATGTCAATGTCTGTCTAAAAACATAGATGTGTTGAGGGTGAAGAATCTGTGCTTAAACAAAAAAATCAGGAGTATTCAAATTGGTCAAAGGAGCCCTTATCCCTAAGGTTATCTTCGGGAATCGATTAGAGACTGAGAAATGGATCAGGTCGTGTTCATTTCACTTACTAAATGTACATCAATTCAACCCTTTTGTTCACTTATTTCATGAGTATTTCATGAGCTCCTCTGAATTTCTTAGCCTCCCTTCCACAAAGCTGGTACCATATGACCTATTCTAACCGATAGCCTGTGGAGTGGCGGTGAGTTATTTTAATTCCTGCCCAGAACAGTTAAAAGCTGTTAAACTTTCTCCATCCCTCTCATTCCCCACCACAGGAGACCTTGGAATCCATGTTATGTTGACATGGCACCGTCACAAGATAAAAGGATTCTGGATCCCTGAGTTATAGGGTAGAGCTCAGCCCCCATGAACACTCATTAAACTTTGCATTAGGGAGAAATAACTTGTGCTAAGTCACCGAGATGTATCAGTTACCTCAACACAACCTATCTGATAAATATCAATGCCACCAAGACCAGAGGACATTTCTGGTTTAAAAATATAAAGAAAAAAAAATTTTAAATAAAAGTGTAAAGAAAGAAAAATCTGTCTTTGGAGTCCTAGAGGTTCTCCCTCTTCCGTTCTCCTTTGTTCAAGCACTACCCTTCTCTCTCCAGAACTTGCCCCTTCCCTGCCAGTGAGTATTCCAGAAGGAAAAGCCAAAGATGATCTGGAGAGTACTTCCTAGAGGGTGGGTCTCAGGTCCCTAAGCCAGCTGGAGAAGGCTAACCCAACTGCACAGCAGGCTCAGATGAAAGAGCCGGATGGTCCAGATTTGAAACCTGACTCCCCTACTTATGCCCTGGGGAAATTTACTTAACCTCCATCTCCGTGTATGAAAACTGTGGACAACAGTAAGAGTGCCTATCTTATAACGTTGTTTTGAAGATTAAATGAGTTAATAGGTACAAATACTTAGAACATAGTGTAGCCCATAACGCGTACTACTTAAGAGTTGGCTGGGGGTGAGGAGATAAAAAGATGCATTGAAAGTGTTAGCAGAAAATATTGCTGGTGGTAGCCTCACACAAATCTGACCTTCGAGAATCACTGTGCTCAGAGACACATTTGATTCAATCATATCTTCTGGCCGTAACCAAAAGGCTAATGAGTGGAGTCTCCTAAGCAACCACCCAATATACTCTGCAAGGACATTTGTTAAATAGGAGTTTGTGGTTATAAAGAAAGCAGAGACGACATGAGCTCGATGTCTGTGCTTCTATAAACAATTCTAAAGGTTAAACTACTGGATGTGAACCATGAAAGTAGGTAAAGTCATTAAAAAGGACCCCAGAACACACAAACAGATCGTACTCACCATTTTTGCAATCATGGTCACATATGGACCTACGTGTTGATTCACGGCAAAGAAGTCCAGGAGCCGTGAGAACCAGAATATGATGTCTATGCAGTAGATTAGTCTTCCCGCTGTGTGCAAAGGAGGGTCGCCCCACCGAAGGCCAAAACCAACTGAAAACAGGCCAATAGCCACAGTTTCTATTAGGTTCCAGTACTCACTAATCCATACCTTCACCTTTTGAGTAAACTTCCCAGGTTCGGAAATACAGACCTAAAAGAAGAAAGAAAGAGGGAAATTTAAAGAATAGAGTGTGACCCAAGGGGCTCATAATACTGTTCTTTGGTACATCAATTGCTGGCTTAGAGAATAATTTGAACCCCACCAAACCTTAGATCACAAGGGTATTTTAGAGCCTTCAGTTATCCTTGGCCAATGAATTATTAAAACGATTCTATAAATGTGTTTTAATGTCACCAGCTATTTGAAAAACAAACCAGAAAAAAAACAAAAAAGAATACGCTTTCCTAGCTTTCATTAATCCTAAGCTAACACAGGGGGCCACCAAGACATTTAAAAACTCAGTATTACAGTGGATCTATTACAGCTACCTTTCTGTTTTCATGAGGGAGAGCCAGTACAGAGGAAACTGGTTTGAAACCAAGGAATCCTGTAATCGAGTCCTGCTACCACTACTTAGTGAGTCGTTGACAAATCACTAAGAATGCCACATTAGAAGTCACTAGTATAAGAAATGACCCCTGCAAAAGCATATCAGACAAATTCAAACGTAAAGTCATAAACTTATTTTTCCCGAAGCATAAAAAATGGTGGCATTCAGAGGTTTTTCTCCTGAATTGTTTTCTATAAACTCCACGATACTGACTAGCAGGCGATACAGGTATAATTACTAAGAATACATTCACTTAGTATACAGTGTTCATCATATTAGCTCCAGGACAAAACGAATGTATGGGAATGCATATACATAGAGACACATATACACTGACATGTAAAACAAAGTTATAGCTGCATATGATTATAGTTAAAACCGTGTGAATGTTACCTCTGGGTTTTTTTTAAGCGACTCGCTTGCAAAACCAAAAATGAAAGTTTTGTTTTGTCTTTTGGACTACTTGCCTCAGGGATTTTCAGTTTCAATTTTCAAAGGTGTTTAGGAAAATAACTCAAAAGCCATCAATGAATTCTTTCCTTATTGCACAACTCTGGCCACTTATTTGCCTACTGTAAAGTGAGGCTGACAAGGTACAGTAATGGTAGGCTATAAAAATCAATCTAATTAAAAAGAAAAAAACCTTCTGGGAAATCAAACAGTTGGAGGGTCTAACAACAATTAGATAGCCTCACTCTAAGACGGATAAACACACTTGGACATCTTTAAAAATAACTGCTTTCAAAGAGAAGCAACCAGCAGAAAGTCTTTGGCAAGGATTAAGGGTTGAGATCAGAGATCTTCCCCTAAATACCCTTTCTATCCCAAGCAAATCAGGATCAGCATTGCCTGTCTCGCCCCCACCCTTGCTGTATCTGTCCGTTTTCATCACGAGCCCAAAACACCTCTTCCTAGAGGTGGAGAAGACAAAGGTAGAAGGGACGACTCACCTCCCTGACCTTCTCAATGGCATTGGTGAAGATATAAATGATAACAAGCCACTCTTGCACGCTGGGCTGGGGCTGCATCTCCACCAACACAGTGTAAGTGAACAGCATGAGGAATGCCAAATATGCCATCTATGAGGGGGACACACATTCCCTGGACATGAGTGAGAGTCGTAATGGAGAATGCCAAGTAGACACAAACCGAGCCAAGCAGAGACACAAAGGAACTTCAACATGATAACATGGAAATATAACTTCCGTTTACGCAGAACCTGATTTCAAGGAAAGTACAAGAATGTACAGTTTTCTATGCTAGAATTTAATGAAAGCAATGAAGACAGCTGTTCCCAAATGCATGGAAGGGGGCACTGTCTCATCTTGTTGGCTCCTGACCAGAATTTCTGGAACCCGGCCCATGGCGACATGGACACCGTCAGGCTAACGACAAACCGAGAGAGAATCATACACTTTCCCCTCCCTGTAAGCATAGAAAACACGTGCCCCAAGTACACCAAGGAGCAGTATCAGTAGCTGTCCATTTTCGAATGTAATAAAATGTGACATTAGCTTCTGCTGGGAGTTTTATTTTATGTTGATAAAAACATCCTGGTTAGCAGGAAAGTATCATCCAACTGTGAGTCCTTGTAGTGAAAGACTGTTCACATTTTTATCTTCAGCACTCAAACTAACACATGGTAGACATTCAAGAAATGCATGTTTCATTTTTAACTATATATATTAAACCTAGATTTCCAATATCTTCAAAAAATTAAGACACACTAAGCACACACATATATAGACACATAGGGATTAATAGCTTTGTAATCTTTTCCAACGTTCTTATTATCTTAAGATATATTCCCAGAAGTAGAATCACTGGGCATACACATTTAAACCCGTGACAATGCTACTAAATTGCCCATCAGAAAGGCATTACCAGTTTCCATAATCACCAACAATGCATGAGACTGTGCAGTTCTTTTAATGGCTTCAGTGACAATACGTAGTGCTAGCTGATCGACAGATGTATTAAAGCCCCAGATCAATAGCGAGGGACGTGTGTGTGTGTGTGTGTGTGTGTGTGTGTGTGTGTGTGCGTGTGTGTGCGTGTGTGTGCGTGTGTGTGTGTGAGCTCATTTTCATTCTCAAGGAAGTGAATCATATTACTTTAACCTGAATCTCTATTTTCAGATCTTTCTGAGCTCTACCTAAGCTTGGTACATTACCCTCCCAGTAGAGCTCTATGCAGAGAATGGCCAAAACCCCTTCTAACTACACAGTAGTCATTGTATATACAATGGGTGGTATTTGGGGAAGGCACGGTGGGTACTGCTGCCTATGAGATAAAGAGTTTAGAAAAGCAAGCACATAAGAAAGTTAAGGCAAATTCTGTTAATTCTATATTTCTTGAAGTTTATTCCTCAAAGTCTAAGCATGTTTGGTGACCACTTAGACACATAATTTAAATAAATTTGTTCTATCAAGTAATCTTTTTTTTTCCTTTTTGTCATTGGCTTCATGATGACCAAACACTAAATCACCATAGATACTGGTAATATTGCCCCCTGATACTTTCTTTCTTTGCAGCTCTTAAAAGATCCAAAAATGTTACATTTTTTTCTTCTTCATCATCACATTTATAACAAGACACTGCTTCAGTAAAACACGCACATCATAACCGAGCCATGTGACATCAAGTCAAGAACGTCTGTGTTCACTGCTAACACTGTCCATTATGGGGGGGCAGACCCAGGTGGCTAATTTGTTCCATTTGTCTGTTAACTATGTGTTGTTGCTGTTCTGTTTGCTTAGCTTTACTCCTGTCCCTAAGAGTTCATCGGCTGGAGATTTCCAAGAACAGAAACACTGAATATTTTTTTCTCAATGACATGACTATGGCTAAAAGTCTCTCAAAGCTACTATCAGAGACTTTGGGATATTTTGTTACACATTCACAAAAAATGGTGAAACCTCATCATTTGAAGGAAGATTTGATTTTTGAAAGCGGAACTATGTACATATTTAATAAGTATATGAAATACACGTTTGGATGGGCAAGTAAATATTTTGCAATGTAACACATTTAGATAAGTGCCCTTTTATAATCGCACTTCAAATGTTTCAGAAATACACAGTCTTGGCCAGGAGCAATTTAAAGTATAAGTAAGCATTAGAAAAATAAATGTTATTAAATAAACGTGAAAAGCACTCATTACATTTAAAGTGCAGTTAATGATTTCTCTGTATCACTACTATCAACATTAAATGTATTATTTATTTATAAAATTAACTTTTGCAATGTCATTGTCCTCCAAGGCGGACGGGGGTGTCAGAAGAGGAAAATGAAATGAAATGAAATGAAATGAAATGAAGTGAAATGAAATGAAATAAAATAAAATAAAGTTTTATTATTCTCTCTATATTTATAATCATATGTGATTGAAGACAAAAAGCAAACACTTTGCATTTTTGGTTCATATTACACATTACACCTACAAATAAAAAAACAACTCAACTGCTTGATTTCTTTGCCCAAGATGAGAAAAGGATCTACAGCCATCACTTAATTCTACAACCACTACTGTTAATTGGCTGTTCCACAAAGTTTCACAGGCTCAGTCCCAGCAGAGCTAATAGGAAGCGCTCAGGAAAGAAGAAAATTCTTGTTCTTTTACTCCCATAGTAAGAGAGATTTGCTACAACCTGTCCTCACCTCCCTCCAATCTTCTCTCCTACCTCCTCTGTGATTCCCCTCATTTTTTTTTTTCTTATCGCACTTCTACATTGTATCACAAGTTGGCAAACCAGGCATATCATTATCGAAATCATCATTAACTATTGACCATCATGAAGCCTATTTTTAATTGCTGCAATGAGACCAACCGTATAAAACCAAAACTTGACAATTGGAGCATTGTAGAACTCATAGATTTTCCTGGTCCATGGGAGGCTTTGGGGACCACTCTTTAAATCAAGGTGCTGATTTTCATCTAGTTTCTCATCAGGGCCTCTCTCCAAATCACGGTCTTTCTGCAAAATAAATAATCATTTATTGTCAGAGCCTTAACTAAAATACTGATATTTGCAAACATCCAAAATATATAACTATTTATGAATATAATACATTAGAAATTAATTGGGCACCCACCTGCCAAATTATAATCTTAGTCTTGCGAGGAAAGAAAACTACATGTATTGCATAAATCTCTGACTTTTGGGGAAGGAGCCCAAGAGATCTCTGAAATGCAAGCCAAGTATCCAATAATGAAACCTAGTCAGACCAAGAGTAGTTCCAAGGGTTTAAAAGTGGTCGCTGCTCCTATTCTGCTTAACCTCCTTTGTCAGTATTTTGAAACCTAACGATATCGTAACATTCCCCTGAAATCATTAACAGATAATACAACTATCTCCATAATAGAGGAAGACAAAATAGACACCCATCGATGATGTATTTCCCAAGTCCTAGGAAAGTTGGGCACAGCATGAGTTTTAGAATTTTGGCTTTGATAGCAGACATGTAGCCCTCATTGATGGCAGGGGTGCTGTGCCTAAAGTCCAGGGACTCTCTGAGCTTCCAGGGTTCCTTGAATCCTCCTGCAACTATACGCCAGCATTTGTGTTGTACGTGCAAATATTTCCAAGGAAAGCATCAAATCTTTCACCAGTTTCTTACAACATATGTGTCAGTCCAAAGGGGTTAACCCTTGTAGGTGATAAGCAATAAGCATCCGTGTGGCAGACAAGGGGATGTATGACCGTGACTACACAGGTGTGCACACAGGATAAAAGCCTTGTAAAAAGCGGGGGGAAAGAACTGAAAAGAAACGAAAGCATTACTTGTAGCCTGGTTGTTTTGGGGAAGAGGGAACTTAGGAGTGGTAAAAGAGAAGCAAAGAGATGTCACCCTACTCTATAAAGGTCTGTGTGGTCCTAATTTTTAAACAGGAAATGCATTCCTTTTGTGACTTTAAAAAATATTAAATGAAAAGAAAGCCATGTTCTCTGATGCTTCTTTGACAAGTACGTTTCTCATCCTATCCACCAAAGATCTCTCTCTAGTTGTCACACCTGCAAGACTGGTATGATTTTACAAGACAAGGAATAAACGAAGTGTTGCTTGAAATGTCCATAAAATTGAGAAAATGTAATTTTTGAGGCTTCTGGCTTCTAGACGGGTTATCTCAGTGTCTGATTGATGGCTGTCATTCACATCACTTTGGGCAATGAAATTGGGGTTGTGACTTAAAAGTATAGGAACTGATCTGGTTCCTAACAGGTTCGGACCAGCCCAGAGTTAAAATAGCTTAGAGCCAATAAGAAAAGTCATCATTTACTGTGATTTTAATGACATCAGTACCACTTTAAGAAGACCCCAGAAAGCAATTTAAGTAATGACTTTGTGAGTAAATAATCTCTCTTATTATTTTTTTCTAGGAATTTCTCATTAGGTCTTACTTACTCTTGACAAGTTGGTATGCGTTATAAAGCCCTAATTGGGCCTCTCTCTAAGTTGAATTCAAAGACACCCAACTACCATGAGGAAGACAATGTGAGAATATAAATTCAGATTCAGGACTTTCCTTCCTGCACCCTTACAAGAAGGTAAACATAAAAATGTTTCACTTAGCTAACTTTTTTTCTATTCAAATCTCAATATCATCAATCAAATGGTCTCTCTCTCCCCCTTCCTCTCCCCCTTTCCTCTCCCCTCTCCCCTGTCCTCTCTCCCTCCTCTTTCTCTTTCTCTCAAAGGAATCTGCTATCAGCAGGCACACAGGATAAAATTATAACTACAACAATCAACTCTACTAAAATTCATACCTATTTTCCATTGTATTACTATCATCTTCCCCACTTAATGATGGTCTGATCAAATTCATTATTGTTCAACTTTCGAAAACATTTTTTCATTGTAGTTTATCAACGTGTCTAAGAACTAAACTCCTCTTTCTCCTTCCAAACCTGCTCCTTTTCCAAATATTCCCATATCCTTTCAAGATGCCCTCGTTTTAACCATCAACTTCTTGGTCGTATTTGCTACCTCCCTTTCATTCATGCCCCATGTTCAAACTCTATTTGATTCTTCACTTAAGATTTCTCTTTTCCTCTCTATGCCCATTGCTACTAACTCTGGCCAAAGCCCGTAATCCTCCTCATCTGGATGGTTACGCCAGGCTATGTTCTCCCTGTTTTCGGCCTATCTTCTTGCCACGTCATCCTCTACGCTGGAGGCAGAATAATTTTCCTAATGGTCAGAGCATCTTGCTACTGTATCACATACATCCACGGGGTCTCCATTACCTACAGAAAAAATACCACATTCCCTCATAGGATATACAAGGGTCTCCATGATCTAGCCTCAATCTACTTTCCCAGCCATACCCACAAATATTTCCTCCTTGTCCCATATCCACTATAACCTGGACTCTAGCCAAGCCAAGGAACATATGATGTTTGACATATGCCTTGCAATTCCTGCCTCTGGGCCCCTACCTACTATCTGTCCTTCCACAGAAACGCTATTTCCACATAAGTCCATCTTAAACACTACCTCATTCACGAAGCCGCCACCAATCTCCAATCCTCACTGACTGACACCAGATGAGAAGAATCTTCTTCTTCTAGTTAAGGCATTCTGCCATCTTGCTATAATTTGTTCCTAAGAAAGCTCCTGTCATCAAAAGTCATGCTTTCAAAGGGCTAGCAGCTAGATAGATTAAACTTCTGATGGCAAAGTTATTTTACCTGTAGAGACTTCAGTAAGGACTTTTATAAAACCTCATGAAGCAGATGTAGTGGGTGAATCTACACAGCTTCAGAATGATGGCCTTCCTTTTCCTATTACCGGTGGTACTTTCGTTATATTCATCATCACCCACTATTACCACAAGGACAAACTACAAAGACCTGCTAAAAGGGCAGCTAACTGTCTTCACTTTTCTCCCAAAATATAGAACACAAATTGTGTTCTTCCACTAATCAAGCATATTATATTTAATCAGCATTGTGAAATCTTACCGTCTCATCAAATGCTGACTCTCTACCTAGCAAAATTCCAAACACAAAGCAGGTAATCAAAAACTATTGCTCTAGTTAAATTCATAGACAAGAGAACATTGTTACTATGATTATAATCCATTCAGAACAGGGCAAATTTGAAGCATTTTTTAATAAATGCTTTAAATTGAATAATGCTGAGGTATCGCGGGTACTCTGCCTGATTATAAGCCCCATGGTGGCAGAAGCCACCATGCAGTGTCCCCAGAACATTGTATCTTATCTGGCACATGGTAGGTGGCCATTAAATATTAATTTAGTTGATAAATTGATATGGCCATGTCCAAAGCATCCAGGTGGGCAATTGTTATAAACAGAACCACTACAGTACAGCCAAAGTTTAATTTTTCAGGGAATTGTGAGAATGTACCATATTTTTCAATGTTAAGAGCACAGTTAATTGCCACTTAAGGAAGGACTTCCTACTCTAAGAGTTCCCCTTTGAGAATGACTACTTAGTGGAATGCTCCAGCTATCTACAATGCCTTAAGTGTTTGTGGGAGCTTAGCTTTCCATGAAACCTGTAAAAGCCAAAAGTGAAGTTACATCCGCTTGCAAAGGACTATTTGCTACCAACTGCCAACATATTTATACACTTGTTTATAGATAAGTAGGTGGGTGAATGGATGGATGGATGGATGGATGGATAGATAGATAGATAGGTAGGTAGATAAGCAGCTTTCTCCATTGTTCACTTCAATAAACTAACTCAGTGTGAACATATAAATGAGCAAATTCAAACAAAATATCTCACATATGAAGACTTCATTCTATTTCTAAAGGTGTTAAGCCAACACTGCATTTCTTATCTTCCCTTAAAAAAACACTTGAAATGGTCTGTGCTTAGTAACCATATCATCTAGCCAGCACAGTCACAATTGCGACAACTTGATTAGCCCAGCTTGGCAAGATAATTGCTCACGCATTCCACAGAGGTTAGAATGCACCTGTCATCTTATACTCTGAGAACCCCAGATAAAACATCAGCCTTAGCAAAGTGAGGATGGAAGGAAGGGAGAGAGGGTAGAGGAGAGGAATACATATATACCCAAACAGGCATGAGAGTCAAAATATTTAACAACTGATCTGATAGGGGCATTAACCAATCAGAATGGATGCTCACCCAATCAAAACAGACGTCAGCCATACCCACTAATGATAATTATTTTGAATTTAATACTTATTGAATACATTTTTAGATACTATAACAAATACTTCACAAGTACAAAAGCATATCCAAAAAAGATGCTAACTAAAGATGCCTCATTAAAATATTAAGTACCACAGAAGACGGTCACTGCACCTACAGTAATAAGTTTATAAGCAATGATCCAAGCTGAGACAAAAAAGCAAAAAATACATGCACAGACAGAATACTGGGGACTTTCCAATGAAGACAGGTTGCAAGAGCAGTAGCTCAAGTTACTCAGGAAAGCATATACAGCTGGGAACTCAAGTAAAATTAGCTGGTCACTGGATATAACGAATGTAAAAAAAATTGTGCAGTGAAACAGTAAAGATAATGCAAATTCTAAACCTGCATCTTTACAAATAAAGATTTTTAAGGATATGAGGCATTCCTCATTGTAACTTTAGAGAAACAGTAACTCTATTCTACTTGTCACAAGGGAAAATGAAAAGTGAAGCAGCCATCAAGGCAGAATAAAGACTTTATTTCCCAAAGAAATGGGATATTTTGCTTAATCATATATGGGGGTTAATTAGACATATCATACATGCTATGCCTGATCATAGATAATATGACTAAGATTGTTAAATAAGTTGTTTCCTAAACAAATTTTGGGAATGTGTACATTTGTGCAGGTGTATGAAAATGTGCACGAATGCATATGAAAACTTAGTTCCTGGGGATATTGTACTAACCGTATAAGCACTTTCTTTGGCATTGCTGGCATTCTGGTCACCATAATACCACGCAAACTGGAAGTCCTGGGATTGGGGAACATGTGACATCTCTGCTTTGCTTTTAAATTCCAATGACAAAATGGTGGGTGGAAAAAGAATACTTATGATGATCTTTGAAAGAAAATAAAGCAAAAATAAACAGTAAGAGTTACACAAGTCACAAGTATTAGCCAAGTAACAAAATGAAGATTTTCACGTACATAAAGTGTCAGACCTATCCCCAATTCAGTTGATAACCTGATTCGACATGTACTTGTTGACTCAATTCCAATTCTAGAAGTGTCTCTCTCAGAAATACTCATAAATACAAGTGCATGTGTATAGGGATGATTGTTGCAGGGTTATGTGTAATAGCAAAAAACCTATGTCAACCTGGGGTACCTGGGTGGCTCTGTCAGTTGAGCGTCCAACTCTTGATTTTGGCTCAGGTCATGATTTCACGATTCGTGGGATCGAGCTCCGTGTCGAGCTCTACACTGACAATACAGAGTTTTCTTGGGATTCTCTCTCTCCCTACCTCGCTCTGTCCCCTCTCCCCTGTCAAGTAAATAAACTTAAAAAAAAAGTCTATGTCAACCTAAATATCCATCTCCAAAGGGATAGCTGGTGTAGGACAACCTAAGAGTGGAATATTATGCAATCATTAAAAAGATAAAGGCAATTTTTAATATAATGAAAAGGTATCCAAGTTATATTGTTATGTGAATAAAAGCAAACTATATAATAACATATATAGTGTGCTCCCATTGCTGTGCAAAAAGAAAATTAAAAATTAAAGAAGATCTGTACATACACATATATGCATTTAAAGGCTTAAGAATATGTATACTACACTGTAATTATTTATCCGTAGGAGCAGGCAGTAAGAAGTATTATTTTTCAGTAAGCATGAGCATATTGCTTTCATAACCTTTTAATGCCATTAAGTAGTTATCCCGTAAAACACATTAAAATGTATTCATATTATGAAATCAAGAATATAAAAACATGCCAAGTGCCACCTTCTGGTGGATTCACCTCACATCCTACACAAATATTTTCTTTGCCAGTAAATCCCAAGGAAGGTATACATCCAGATATCCATAGTTCCTTCATTATTATTGCTATTATTCATGTATTTATGGGCTACTCAAAAGATTTTTTTAATTCAAAAGATTATTTTACGTTCAATTTATATGGCTTTTAAGAATAAATAGTGTAGGAGATTTACTAAATGTTGTACAACTCAACTTCTTGAGCACTACTGTTCTTTCAAGCTAAAATCAGGCCTTAGTTCTCTGGGATTCGGTGAACAAAAATACAATTAACCCTGACTGCACACCATTTATGATTAAATAAACTGAAGTCATATCCTGGTCAACTTTCACTGCCTAAATGACTTTTTGTTGTATTTTAAAACCTAATCTCCTATAAGAAGTTTTTCAGGACCGTCCCAGTTTTGACAGGGTTTTGTTTGTGTGAACAGTATATGCTTTCTCTTCAGATGTGGAACCCAAAATACACACGGTCTTCTAGGTCTGGAAACATCATAGTTACCAGGCACAATGATGCCATTACACTAATTAATTCCTAACCCACTTCCCGAAAAGACTCCACATTCTGTTGCCCTTGGCCCTTGCAGGACAACTGCCTCATGAAACACTACTCAAGGATAGCGATATCCCATTCCCAAGGGATCAGTTGGAGCCTATCACCCTATAAGTATTTAAATGAGTTTTCTCTTCCACCGGACCCTATAAGGTCTTCCTCCAGTCTTCATGAACTTGGAATTAGTCTAACCAGGACACCTTACAATCATTTGCAAATGTGTTCTCAAAACTCACAAGCCAAACACTGAGGAATCAGGATCTACACAGGGAGAGCGATTTCCTGCAGCTCAGAGATTTTAAGTAGCTAATTCAGACTTCTTTCTCGACTCACTGTGTTTTGGGGCAAAACATTCAGTCTTGTTTCACTTAGGTCTCTTTGTTGATACAAGGTATATGAGGAGCAAAATGTTATTAAGTTCCCAGTAAAAAGGATTTCTAGTAAACTAAACTATGTACAGGACACAGCCATGGGGAAAATTACTGCTCAAACTTGCAGCCAACTTACCCCATCTCATTCTCTACACATTTAAAAACAGTTATTGCCAGAGATTGCGTAGCTAGAGGTGGACCCATTCATGTCTCTGCTTCATCATTTCCAAAGTTGAAATCAAAACAGATCAAAGGAGAACTTCTAGAAACAGCTGTTATTTATCCAATATTTTTAAAAGAGGAATCTATGTGAAATAAGTTTTGATTCAATTTCTCTTATTTTTGCAATCTCATTGGTGGAATTGAAATGTGCAAGTTCTTTTATTTATTTTATATATTATGCCTTTTATTTCTTTGTGTTTTGTATAGTGTGTCCAACAAAAACATATTTTTAAGAAAGTCGTCCTATTTGGGACACCAATTTTTAAGAACTGCAGGAAAAATAAAATAATATATAGTCTTAATGTATCTCTTAATTCTCATGCTTTATTCCTTTTAATTCAGTTTTTATAAGCATAAGGACTTTATAAGCTTGACCATAACCAAAGCTTTAGATTTGATGTCAAAAGTCTAATGTTTTTAGTAGTTAACTAAATTACTCTTGATAATTCAAGATGAGAGGTGAGGCCAAACTGTAATGGGTAGAAGAATCTGGAAATGGGTGAACAAATGTGTTTGAGGGCAGCTTTATAAAATAAGCATTTAAGGGACACCTGGGTGGCTCAGTCAGTTAAGTGTCCTACTCTTGAATCTCGGCTCAGGTCATGAACTCCCAGTTGGTGAGATAGAGCCCCACATCGGGCTCTGCACTGACAGTGTGGAGCCTGCCTGGGTTCCCTCTGTCCCTCTCTCTCTGCTCCTCCCCCATTCATGCTCCTTCTCTCCGTCTCTCAAAATAAATAAATAAACTTAAAAAAAAATAAAATAAAATAAGCATTATTCCCTAAAACATCACATTGGATGAAGGGAACAGAAATTGTTGATTTTATTTAGTTTATTGTTGGTTAATATTCTTAAGATGAAAAAAATTTCACTAAAAAGGCTCATTTAGTTCTGTCATAATTATCAGAGGTAATGGAGTTTACTAAGAATGAAATCTTGTATGGGAATGCAAGCTGGTGCAGCCACTCTGGAAAACAGTATGGAGGTTCCTCAAAAAACTAAAAATAGAACTACCCTACGACCCAGCCATTACACTACTAGGCATTTATCCACGGGATACAGGTGTGGTGTTTCAAAGGGACACATGCACCCCCATGTTTGTAGCAGCACAATCAACAATAGCCAAAGTATGGAAAGAGCCCAAATGTCCATCGATGGATGAATGGATAAAGAAGATGCGGTATATATATATACAATGGAGTATTACTCGGCAATCAAAAAGAGTGAAATCTTGCCACTTGCAACTACGTGGATGGAACTGGAGGGTATTATGCTAAGTGAAAGTAGTCAGAGAAAGACAAAAATCATATGACTTCACTCATATGAGGACTTTAAGAGACAAACCAGATGAACATAAGGGAAGGGAAGCAAAAATAATATAAAAACAGGGAGGGGGGCAAAACAGAAGAGACTCATAAATCTGGAGAACAAACTGAGGGTTACTGGAGGGGTTGTGGGAGAGAGGATGGGCTAAATGGGTAAGGGGCGCTAAGGAATCTACTCCTGAAATCATTGTTGCACTATATGCTAACTAATTTGGATGTAAATTTTAAAAAATAAAAATAAAAATAAAAAGGGAATAAAATCTTGTATATGTTTGTATATGCTTCCAACTTCTAACCACCTTCACAACAGAATGCCTTTTGATGGACAGAGTTGGTACAATCATCCCCATTTTTATTTTTTTTATTTTTTTTAAATTTTTTTTTTTAACATTTATTTATTTTTGCGACAGAGAGAGACAGAGCATGAATGAGGGAGGGTCAGAGAGAGAGGGAGACACAGAATCCGAAACAGGCTCCAGGCTCTGAGCTGTCAGCACAGAGCCCGACGCGGGGCTCGAACTCACGGACCGCGAGATCATGACCTGAGCCGAAGTCGGACGCTTAACCGACTGAGCCACCCAGGCGCCCCTCATCCCCATTTTTAAAAAAAAGAAACCGGGAGATAAAGTAGTGTCAGAGGCTCCCCTGGGAAGACCCCGGCTCATCTGTGAGAGCCAAAGATACTAACTGGCTTTCCTGAATATACTCTTCCACAACAAGGGAAAAATGAAGTCCAGAATACAGACCTTCAGAGTAAACCAATATTAAATTCTATACAGCAAGTAAATACATCTTTTTTTTTTTAAGTATACTTATTTATTTGGAGAGAGAGAGAATGAATGAGCAGGGGAGGGGCAAGAAGAGAGGGAGAGAGAGAAACCCAAGCACTGACAGCGCAGAGCCCATCGTGGGGCTCCATCCCATGAACTATGAGACCATGACCTGAGCCAAAATCAAGAGTTGGATGCTTAACCAACTGGGCCACCCAGGCGCCCCAAATACACCTTTTTCTTTCAATTCAAGTACAGCTGACCCACAAGGTTACATTAGTTTCGGGTGTACAGAACAGAGACTTGAGACCTCCATGTTTGCACTGTGCTCCCCACAAGTGTAGCTACCGTCTGTCTCCACACAACATGACCACAGCACCACTGACCACATTCCTTGCGCTGCGCCGTTCATCCCTGTGGCTTACTCATTCCATAACTAGAAGCCTGTGCCTGCCTCTCCCCTTCGCCCATTTTGCCCATCCCCCCAGCCTCCTCCCCTTTGGCAACCACCAGTGCGTTCTCTGTGAGTCAATGTACCTTTAGCCAAGCATGTTTCCTCATTTTCAGGCGCCCAGTCCACATGTCTGTCAGCAGCATCTGGGTGCAAGTATGTGAAACGAAGGGCCGCAACCTTCCAGACACGGCCAGTTTCAGACAGGTGGAATCGCTCCAGTTCTTGAGTTCGTAGGTCAGCAGTTTCATGGCCATTCTTTCATTCTGCTTGAATGCCTTCTCCAACACATCCAGGGCAAGCTGGCCAAACTGTCTGTAATGACACACAGTCAGTGGCAAAAAAAAAAAAAAATGCAGGTGAGAGTCCCAGTAACATTCAAAACGATGAGAGAGGAGACTCAGGAAAGACCGATGCAAAAGAATGAACAGCAACAGAATAACCTCAGATTGCAGAAGCTATTTGAAAGTGATTGCTGCTCAGATGAACGGTTCTCCCTTTCCAGAATTTGGTTTACACCAGGCATGGCTGAGCTATCTATCCATGGGGAGAAGCCTGTCTACACTACAAACCAGGCTATATATAGCTTGGTTTGGGGCTCTCTGACAAGACCTAATAAAGAATTTTTTTTACAGAAAAGACTGTTCAATACTGAACTAGCGATTAAGGAAAATCATGGGGTCACCCTTTTTTTCCTTAACATTTTAGAAAATACATAGATGACTTGAGTAAGAAGCTAGACTTGGAGACATTTTGGGGGAGGTTGTTTACTCTAAAAAGCAGACCCTGCTATTCTCTCGGAATCTTTTTTTTATTATTATTTTTAAAAACGGTGTATATATTTTGAGAGAGAGAACAGGGAATGGGCAGAGAGAGAGGGAAAGAGAGAGAATCCCAAGCAGGCTCCGAGCTGTCAGAACAGAGCCTGACTCAGGGCTCAAATTGAGCCTTCCAGGTGCCCCTCTCTGGAACTTTTATTTTATTTTATTTTATTTTATTTTAAGTTTATTTATTTATTTTGAGAGAGAAAGAGAAAGAGCGAGCAGGAGAGGGGCAGAAAGAGAGGGAGAGAGAGAATCCCAAGCAGGCTCCATGCTGTCAGCACAGAGCCCGATGTGGGACTCAAACCCACAAACTGTGAGATCATGACCTGAGCCAAAATCAAAAGTCTGACACTTAATCGACTGAGCTATCCAGGCGCTCCTCTCTGAAACTTAAAAGTCACAATTACACATTAGTTTCCATTAGCTCTAGCCCCTCTTCTTTCCTCACTATTATAATGCTTCAGTAATAAAAAAAAAAAAAAATCAAAACTATTTCTAACTTTTCTGTCTTTTGCCATCATGCTCTGGTTCTTTGACACATGATACATTTATTTGTTTTCCTGCCTGAAAGGTACTACAAGTAAACAACAAGTTTTCACTTAACTTAGTATCAAAGAGTTTGAGAGTTCAAAGTCATTAACTGAACATTCTATGTGAGGAAACCAGAGTCCTGAAATCTGGCCAACTAATCACCCAATTAGTAAACAGCTGGACTAAGACCAAAACGCAGCTCTCCTAATTTGAGGACCAACCCTCGACTCTCTTCTGCTTGTTCCACAAAGCACCCTGAAATACCTAAAGACCCTTATTTACAGGAGAGCCCAGGAAATGCACGGCAACAAGTCCATGCGTCTTACAAGTTCTAAGGTGAGGGAGATAAAAGTGTCTAACCATTCTAAGAACTGTCGATGTTTAGTATGAAGTGAAGAGAGAACTCCTACTTTGAGTAATTTTTCAACTCTTCTGAGGCATCATCCACCATGTTGCTCTCCTTAGCTTCATGGGCCATGGCTCGGTAGAGTTTACAAGCAATCACTGCCTTGACCGTGGCCTCCTCTCCATGCTGCCAGAAGAACATGGCCATCTTCTGTCTTTTCATTAGCACAGCCCAAACCAATAGGTCATTGTAAGGGTAAATAAAGCCAGTAGACTCAGGGTCATCGGATATATTTTGCTCTTCTTTTGACTTCTTCCTTGATTTATGAAGGACTACAGACTTTTCCTGTTGGAAAATAAAATATACATGGAGTCCCAAATACTCAGATGCATGATATTTGACCTAATGAAACATATCAGGCAGGTATCCTAAGAATATTTTTTAAATCATTGACAAGAGATGGAAATAACAATGGAACTTTATAAACCAGAAATCAAAATTTTGGTCTTTTAGGTGATCTATTTCTCATTGTGTCTGACAGATCCAGGGTCTAGAAGCTGAGATACCTTGTGTTTATTTAGCACAACTTAAAACACTACGCCTTTGGGATAGACCCAATAACTATATGACAATTTTTAATTTCCCCAGGAAATAGGTCAAAATAACATACTGGATAAATGAGAACTATTCAATTACTCTAACCTTACTTTATAAATCAATTCATTATCTTTCCCTTAGAAAAATGTCACTAGTATTGACAACATGTATCCAAACTGATCGGTTTTAAGTTTCCTTTCCTTTATTCTGATTATATTCCTCTAGTAATAGTAATATGTAATAATGAAATACTATTCTCTACCTGGTAAGCTAACACTTTACAGCCCATCAGAAATGCCACTCCTTAACTCCCCCATGTGCTTCTATATCACTATGTGCGTATTTCTATTTCAATATTTATCATGCTGCAATACCATATTACTTCTGGGAGAGTGGGATCATTTCTCAGTCATCTTTATATCTTCTCCACCCATCTGCATCCCAAATTCCACCAAGCACCCAACGTAATGCCTGCTAAATAACAAGATTCAATGATCATTCTTTTTGATAAAGGGGGATAAGAGAGAAAATTATAAGCTTCCTCTATTTCTATAAATAAAAGGAATTTGTACTCATTGATGGTGGTCAAGGGTAATTTTATAAACTATCCATTCATCCTAGGAGCTATGGAAAGCAAACCTCTTTGAGCCAACATAGGAATCATGTATACAGAAACTTGAGCAAAAGCATGTAGCCCCGAGAAAGGGAACTAAGGGAATGCGAGGAGCGGTGGAATAGCAACTTTGCTCACAGCGCTCAGTCGTTGGAAGACGGCAGTGGCACCCACCTTCCTATGGTACTTGCAGATGGTCTATTGGTGCCTCCCCGTCTCCAACTTTAAATGAAGAAGTGGTCTAATCTGCAGGAACAATTTTATTTTCAAGTCTAAAAGTAAATAAGTAGTGGGGCACCTGGCTGATCTCAGGGTTGTGAGTTCAAACTTCACATTGGGCAGAGAGATTACTTTAAAAAAAAAGTTTCAGGGGCGTCTGGGTGGCTCAGTTGGTTGAGTGTCCAACTGTTGATCTCAGCTCAGGTCGTGATTCCAGGGTCATGGGATCCAGCCCCGTGTCAGGCTCTGTGCTGAGTGTGGAGTCTGCTTGGGATTCTTTCTTTCTTTTTCTCTTTCTTTCTCTTTCTCTCTCTCTCCCTCTCTCTCTAAAAAATAAAAAAAAAATTTTTTTTAATTTCTAAAACTAAATAAGTGGTACCTTGAATTTGTAAGGCTGGGCGGTTCTAATGAACTGGGAGTGCAGAGTGCTTTCTGCGGATTCCTTTCTATTTCCTGAGGGACGTCTTCGGTGCAGAGGGGGCTGGGAACGGCTTTCAGCAAAACTGGTCACTTGCTGGCATACGTTATTTTGTTTTTCAAACAAAACAAAAAGGGAAATGAATATTAGTATGGTGACAATTAACATCTCATTTCTAGACAGTAATGAAAACAAAACATTATATTGTATCAGGTATCCTACCAAGTATCCAATGGTTCTGTCTCTAGCCCGTAATTAGAATTAATTACTCACCCCACAAAAGCCTCTCATGATCACCTCCTTATTAAGCACAGTTATTTCCTAACGTCTGAGAGAACATGTTCTTTTGTTCCCTATTATATATCTGCATTCCTTCTCTATGTGGAAATTCCATTAAAAATCAATGGATGTTCTATACCTGGAATGAGTTCAGAAGAGGCAATAAAGATTCACAGTTCTGATAAGAGAAAGTTCCCACTCACAAACAACTCCAAGGTTAAGTTAGAAAGTTATGGAACTTCTCCAGATATTATGAATCACCTCTGCAATTCCAGTGATTAGACCCAATAACAACATAATTTGTTGCTTATCAGCATGAAGCTTTCATCAATGAGAAACCAAAAGAAGCATTCTTAAAGGGGCTGATACAAACTATGGCCTTTGAGCTACTTTATTTATTTATTTATCTATCTATCTATCTATTTAAGTTTACATTCTACAGATATAAATTAGAGAAATGATGGGATCTGGACTTCTAAAAAAATACTCAAATTATTATCATTATCATTGTGATACAGAATTAATAGCATTGTCAGTAGTAATCATAATGACTATTATTATTCATACTCTATACCCTCCATATACTAGGAATACGTGCTTTCGGGTGTTACTTTATTTAATCCTTTTGATGAATTTATGAAAGAGATGTTCTATTGTTATTCCCATTTTATAGATAAGGAAAATGACACACAGAAAGGTTAAGTTTCTCATTCAAGATTTCACATTGAGCAAAACTAATCCTCTGTCCCAAATCTCTCTGACTCCAAACCATGTGTTTATAAGTGCTACAATCTAACTTACCATCAGAATTTACTAATAACTCTACTCCTTCACCAGAAAACAGTCAGAGAAATGGGTAGTAATTTCATACCATTTCAAAAGAAAAAACCACTAGGGGTACTCGCCTAGCGAGTTCCCTGCTGGGCTACAGCAAGGCCACAGTCAGTCCTCATACCTGTCCCAGGGAACCTCACAGCAAGGAATACTTAGTTCAAGTGAAGGAGCTCATATGTCAAGTGCATCCCTATGGCTTTGAAATCCCGGGGAAGATTATTTTCTCTGTGAGATTTAAGTTTCTTTTTGTTTTGCTCTTTTATTTCTTACAGACAAGTTGGGCTTTCACTTTACCTGATTCTTTATAAATAAAGGTGGCCTCATATTCTGGACTCTTCCTGTGAGCCCACCCCAAACCTCCTTTCTAGTCTCATCCTGCACAACCTGTCAGCACGGCACCAGCAGCAAAGGCCTCCTTGCCACTGCAGAAACATATCCTCATGTCCACAACACTGTGCCTGTCACTGCCCCAGAATGCCCCGAACCACCTTTTCTAACACTTCCGTTAACCTCTAAGAAGAAAGGCTCTCTTCAGTCTACCGGTTAATAACAGCGATTTTAAGAAACCAGCAATGTTTTCTCTGCTAATCAACCAGGCAGCAACTCTAACTTTGCATTCCTAGACTTTCGAAAACATGATGGAAAATAAAGTATGTACAGTGTGTGTTTTTACCTAGTACACTCTGCATGCATTTTCCAATATAACCCTTACACACCTGTGCCAAGATTGTGGTTTCCAGACTACGGACTACTAGGAGTTCACAGATGTAAGCCCAGTAAGCCTTTCCCCTCTATACTTTCAAAAGGAGAGAAAAGAACTGGTCATCCCCCCCTCAAATCTTTCTCAACACATTACTTCTATGGCAGTACATCACCTATTGTATCCTGTTCCCTATTATGGCTAGTTATTCATAAATCTGTTTCCTCTGAGAGTTTCTGAACTCCTGATCTTTATGTCCAACCTAGACCAGCACTGTCATTGACACGTAGCAGAGACTCAGTGAATGTCGATAAACACAGATGTCCGTTTTAGAAGCTATTCCCATCTGAACTTCCGAAGCCATTTTTCGAAACGCGTAACTCCTAGTTATCATCCCCAATTTTACTCAGGTACTTACCAATTGTGGCACCTTACGTTTTCTGTAGAGGTTGTTGTAGAGGGCTCTGAAACTTTTTCTAGTGTAGCTGCTGCGATAAGCTCCACCAATGAGGTATTCGATGACCAATCCAATGTCGATCAGTGTTATTCTGTAGCCTGAGAGAAGGGCATGCTGAAACAAAACCATGTAATGGACTGTAACTTTCAGTGCCTTTTTTTGGTCTGGTTTGCCATCTGTTAGAACATAACCCAGTCAAGTGCAAAGAGGCAGACTCACGCTTTTCAATCATCTTTACAAATTGATTGATTAATGTGACCAACTATTGATACAGTCTGCTTGTTCAGATGGAAAAACGAATTTGGCCTTAATGTGTTTTTAGTTTCACAGACATCAAATGTGTGCTTATATTTGCTCATTCAACTCTCTTTTTTTTCCTCTTTACTTTATACTTTATATAGTATATATATATAAAGTATATATACTAAAGTATAAAGTATACTTTATACTTTATAAAGTATATATATATAAAGTATATATACTAAAGTATAAAGTATACTTTATACTTTATAAAGTATATATATATAAAGTATATATACTAAAGTATAAAGTATACTTTATAATAAAATATACTTAAATATAGTATAAAAGATTGTTTTTAACGGGAAATTATGGATCTACTATAGCAGAAGTAAAATCGCTGGAGGATATCACCAAAATGTGCCATTTTGACATATTATTTTGAATAAAAGTTACTTAAGAGACAGCCTGTGCCAGAAAACACTCAGACTGACTCTGTCCCCTTGAAAGCAGGAAATAACTCTCCCTGTAAAAGGTACCCTCCCTGTACCACGAGATAAAGAGACATCCTTTTCACCAGAGATGAGAAATTGAGAGTGGAGAAGGCTGCATAAACAACCTTGTTACTTTTTACTAATTTACTCCCCCTGCCAAGTTCTGTTTAGAACTCCTTACTAACCCAAGCTCCCAAAGTTAACTTCTCTTTGTCCTGTCAATTCCTCACAGATGTATTGTCTCTTTGTCTGAAAAGTATAAAAACTGCCTGCCTTGGTCATTTCTTGAGGTCTCAATTTCATTATTGGGTCTCTGTGTGCACACAATAAAACTTTGGGTGTTTTTTTTCCTGCTAATGTGTCGCATGTAAAATGTAATTCTTAGTCCAGCTGGAAGAACCTTGGACTGAGGAAAATTTCTTCCTCCCCCTCAATATACTGAATGTAGGTGATCCAAAATCTTTCACCTCTCCATTGAAATGGCTATAGCCCTCTGCACCGTGTGGACTATATCACACACAACATGAGAATATGGAAGGAAGGAGAGCAAATAGAAATAAGGAACATGGAATGACAGAACGAAGTAAGATATCAAAACATGAAGCTACCAAAACACATGGAATGGTGAGCAGGAGGGCTAAGCAGCAGATTTCCACGTACATGCGTCTTGGTCTAAATGAAGATTACTTTGACCACTTAAAACCCACCTTACTACCTCTTCATAACTGTTACTCTCAACTACCATTCACAGTACATTTTTTAAATTAAAGTATAATTGACAAACACTATCCTATTTGTTTCAGGTACATATCAAAGTGATTTCATATTTTTACACATTATGAAATGGTCCCCATGATAAGTCTAGTTATCACCTGTTGCCATAAAAAGTTAGTACCGTACCGTTGACTATATTCCCTATGCTGTACATTACATCCCCAGGATGTATTTATTGTATAATCTCCTTCACCTATTGAGCCCACCATCCAACTCTGGCCCTCTCCAGGAATCAACAGTTTGATCTCTGAATCTGCGAGTCTGTTTCTGTTTGATTACTAGAGTCCACATCTAAGTGAAATCACACAGCATTTGTCTTTCTCTATCCAACTTATTTCAACATTTTTAAGGCACACACGGTGCTGAACAAGATCTTTGAAACAAACAGATTATGAACAACATTCACAAAGCTTTGAACAAGAAATAAGGCTTTATATACATATGTATATTTGCTTATTTATAAATAAATGCAATAAATAATATAAATATGTATTTACATATTTCACATATGAATAAATGTAAATAATTTCTTTTTCATATCCATAATTTACTTTTTGCAAGGAATACCAAAACTAATGCTCTTAGTTGCTCCTAGTTAAAAGCATATTTAACTTATTCCATTCCTTTTTCTTTCACTTACTGTAATAGAATCAAAGTTCAAGGAAATAATCTACGGAGAATTATTTTGATCTAGCAGAAATCACGCAATCTAAATTTATATCACCACGGACTCTTTTGCTTACGTCTAACTTTGCCAACTACACGTCTTCCTCCGCCAAGGCTCTCCCACCAAGTCAACATAGCCAGAAAGCCTGGACACTCTCCATCAAGAAAACCAGACTTCAGAGAAATGAGAGAAGTACTTTTAATTTTTTTTTTTTTTTAACGCTTATTTATTTTTGAGACAGAGAGAGAGCATGAGCAGGGGAGGGTCAGAGAGAGAGGGAGACACAGAATCTGAAACGGGCTCCAGGCTCTGAGCTGTCAGCACAGAGCCCGACACGGGGCTCAAACTCACGGACCGTGAGATCATGACCTGAGCCGAAGTCGGCCGCTTAACCGACTGAGCCACCCAGGTGCCCCGAGAAGTACTTTTAAAGTGTGCCAGGGATGGATTTTAATCATGGGGACAAAAAAAAAGTCTCTCCTAATTTTCTGCAGATGTGAATAAAAGTTCTTGGTGATTAAAAGAGAAGGAATTAAGGCATAAAAGTCTGTTAAAGTGGGAAGGTTTGGGGGCTCCTGGGTGGCTCAGTCAGTTAAGCATCCAACTTTGGCTCAGGTCATGATCTTGCGGTTCATGAGTTTGGTCCTGCCTGGGCTCTGTGCTGACAGCTGGGAGGCTGGAGCCTGCTTTAGATTCTGTGTCTCCTTCTCTCTCTGCCCTCCCCTGCTTGTACTCTGTCTCTCTCTCTCTCTCTTTCAAAAATAAATAAAACATTAAAAAACAAAAAAATTTGGGAAGGTTTGGTAACTAACAGATGATTTTATTTGAGGTCTGACCTAACTCAGAGTTCAATGCGAACACTATAAGCAGAATATGAGCAAGGGTATAGAGCAGTGTGATTCCTCCTGGCTCCCTAGAACAATGTGTAGGCTTAAAAAAGAAGATAGGGACCCCAAGCTATCGCTTATAGTCAAAACAATAACAAAACAATGCAAAGCACATATTAGTCCTCCGATAAAGACAACCGGACAAGGACAAAATTTCTTTATTTTCAGCAAATATGATCATCATTGGCAATACTGTTGTATCATGTTGAGCTAATGTTCTGATTGAAAGTTTTATATGTCTCCGGTTCATATTTTATCAGAGAAAATAATTATTAGTTAGTGCCACTTACTTGGTAGATCAAATCCTTAAAAACATAAAATAAATTATAAGGGAAAAAAACCTTCCGAGTATTGTTTGGTGATGAAATTATTCAGAGTCGGAGGCAAAGAAGGTAGGTAATTCACTAGAAAATCCAAATGTACATTTTACAGGGCAAAATCTGGCAATACCTCAATCACAAAGCTAAGGCAATACACAAAGAAATCTGTCCGCATTCGTAATTAGGTTACCTGCTTTACATCTCGGACAAGATGATGCAAGAGCATATTGGTGGGTCCTTGTTTCTGTCATAAAGAAGAAAAGAAAAAAATGATTCCTTTTAATCACCACGTGCAAGGGGAAAAAATATTTTATTTCAGAATGTACAAATAACCCAGAATACTGAAAATTTTCTTCAACCTCTTTAGTAATGAAGCTCACCCCAATTAATTATTAGAAAAGTACTCCCTAAGAGAAGACATAATTAGATTGAAATACTTTTCAAAGCAAGATGTATTTTTTTTAATGTTTTTAATGTTTGTTTATTTTGAGAGAGAGAGAGAGAAAGAGACAGAGACAGAGTGTGAGCAGGGAAGGGGCAGAGACAGAGGGAGACACAGAATCCGAAGCAGGCTGCAGGCTCTGAGCGGTCAGCACAGAGCCCGACGCGGGGCTCCAACCCACTAACCGTTGAGATCGTGACCTGAACTGAAGTCAGGGGCTTCACAGACTGGGCCACCCAGGTGCCCCCAAGATGTATTTTAAAAAGATATATACGTAGGTAGTAAAAACGTAATTAACTTTATTTTTTTCAAGAGATAAAAATGAATCTTAAATAGTTTATCGCTATCCTTTATCATATATGAGCTACACAATTACAAACCCCATCCATCACACAATTACATTCCATCAACAAATACTTATTGAATGCTTGCCACACTCAGGCAAGCTTTGAGGGAGTCAGTGAAGAATAGAAGTACTTTCTTCATAGTGTTTACAGTCTAATTGAAGAGAGTGGGGACTTACATGAGAAAATAACCTAACCTATCAAGACTGTGTGTGTTCAAAAAGAGTTGCAAAAAATATGTACCATAAGATCAGATTTACTGTGAACTGGAATATTCAAAAAGGCAGGCCTTGGATAGGGCTTTGAAGAAAGGGTGAGATTCAAAGGCCAAGAAAGGACATTTCAAGAAGGGTGCTTGGCTTGAGCAAATGGTGTTTTTACAGTGAGTAAGCTGGTCTATGTTCAATAAAGGGTTTGCATAGGAAAGTTGCAGGAACAGACTTTTAACGGTGGCCTTAGGTTGAGATGCCTCCAACAACTCAATAAAAGCAATTTGTCCTTATTCACATTATTGGCTTTAATTATGGTCTTATAAATACTGTGGTATTTTCTTAGATGAGTTTATATTTCTGTTCTGTGTAATTAATTAAAATAAAAAACACAGAAATGACTATAGGATAAAATAGATTTGGTAAGAATGTTTGCCCTTTGGTTGAGAAATCTCTGATTTATCTTTGTACATGAATATTCAAGGAGACGAACATTTAATATTCATTTAGCTTAAGCTAAAGCTTAAGCTAATTAATAAATAAAGCCTAAGGGAGGTGGTTGATGGGATGTTCCAATACTCACGGTATTATAGAGCTCTTCCAGTCGGGGGATGGTAAGAAAGCGATGGAGGTTCACTCCATATTCTATTAGGAGCTTCACAAAATCCACTCGATCCATCACCAAAGCATCTAACATTGCTTGCTCCAGTGTGCCAGGCTTCGGAAGGTAGAAATACATAAGAGACATAGGGATAATTAAGAAAGCAGAAACTTGAAAAAGTAGAAATAACTAAAGAATTACATATATTTGATCTCAGTACAGACACAACAATCATAAAATACAATCGTAGTAGAAACGTTCAGGACCTGAGTGAAGAAATAATAAAAAGTGAACTGGAAGGCACAAAAGACACCTTAAATAAATCTGTTCTGGTTCCAGAAGACTGATAATTGTAAACATCCCAAATTAATGTGTAGGTTTAATGCAATTCTAATAAAACAAAAATCAAGGTTATTTTTTTGTTGTTGTGTTCACTTGGCATGTTTTCATTTAAACTACGCTGGTATCTGAATACAAATGGCAAATTAAAAACACTCATTTAATTTTATTCTGACCTAAAACGTTACTAAAATTATAGCAAAATAATTTTTTTTAAAGAAATGAATCCACAAGAACACAGAGGTCCAGAGAATAACATCTTGGAAGTCGGAAAGGAGATGGTCAAGTGGTAATTGACTTAGTAGTCCCCAGAATCCCCCAAGGTAAAAGTCCCCAGAAATCGAAACTGGGAAAAGCCAAGAACCAAACAGATCTCTGCCACAAAATCCTGGCAGCTTCAGGATGACATCGATGTACAAATACTGAATTCCTAATGTCGAGACCTTCCCAATCCTCTTCCCCCGTCTGACTTCCATTAACACTAGCAACAAGGCTTTTACCTTATCCAGGCAGGGGTCTGGAGGATTCTTTTCTGGTAAAGGAACTAAGAGAAAAGGCGGGAATATGCTGTCATCTCAGGTCCCCCAACAAACGGCATCCAGATCACTCCACCGTGAAGCTCAAAACTACAGCTAAGCTTCACCTAGATGCTCAGAATTTCTAAAGAGCTTTCTCCCCTCCACTCTTAAATAAAAAGCCCAGAAAAGACACACCACAAAACATCAATCAGTAAGAATCAGACAATTCAGGAAGAAGAAAACCTCAAACAAAAACAAAAACAAAAACAAAAACAAAAAAAACCTATCAATATCCTCAGGGAAATAAGATACTACATTCAGGATGCTTTAAAAAAAAAAAAAAAAAAAAAAAGCAAAGAACAAATTTGCTCCTAGAAATTAATAGTATGCTACCAGAAACAAAAAGCTCCACATAAGGCATGAAAAGGAAAGTTGAGGAAATCTAGCAAAGGAAAGATACAGAAGATAAAAGGGAAAAGATAAGATTAGAGGAGCAGTCCATAGGTCCAACATTTTTTTTTTAATTTTTTTATTTATTTCTGAGACAGAGAGAGACAGAGCATGAACGGAGGAGGGTCAGAGAGAGAGGGAGACACAGAATCGGAAGCAGGCACCAGGCTCCGAGCTGTCAGCACAGAGCCCGACGTGGGGCTTGAACTCATGGACCGTGAGATCATGACCTGAGCTGAAGTCGGCCGCTTAACCGACTGAGCCACCCAGGCGCCCCATATAGGTCCAACATTTAAATGCTATGAATTCCAGAAAGAGAACCCAGAATAAACAGGAAGCAAATTCCCCAGCATGGAAACATGTGATTGCTAAGTTGAAAGCATCTGCCCAGCATTATGGATACCCAGACTCACAGCAGCACGCATCATTGTGAAATCGGAAAACACTAGAAAGATATTTTTTTGAACTTCCAGAGAGGAAAAGAAATGGTGACAAAGGAGCAGAAAACAGAAAGATTTTTATTCTCAATAGCAATGTTGAATGCTGGAAGCTAAGCATTCAAAATGAGTTCTGGTCTTTAATTAAAATATCTCCAAACATGTGAGTTCTCAAAATGCTTCTCTCCCATGTTCCCTTTCTCAGAGAGCTACTGAAGGATGCACCCCATTAAAATAAAGCAACAAGCCCAACAAGAGGAAGGCACGGGATACAGAGAACAGGTGCTCCACTACAGGAGAGAGGTAAAGGGAATCTCCACTATGATGAAGGTAGATTCCAGCACGATAGCCCAGAACCGGGAACAGCAGGCAACCAGTCCAGATTGTAGCAGTGAGGACAGCACCACAGACAGAAATGTTGAGAGGTCTCTAAAATAGATGAATCAGAAAAGAGCAATATGATTTGTTATTTAGAAATATGGAGATTTTGAAATATCAGTACAATCAAAAACCGTCAAAAATACTTGGGTCTCCTGGTCAGCAGGCCAAAGAACTACTGTGTTTCTTGTTGTTGTTGTTGTTGTGTGTTGTTGTTATTGTTTTAGTGCCTTTTAGTACCATTAGATGTTTTAAAAATGGTGCACCCGGGTGGCTCAGGTAGTTACGCGTCTGACTCCTGATTTTGGCTCAGGTCATGATCTCACTGTTGGCAGGATCAAGCCCCGCATTGGGCTTTGTGCCGACAGTGTAGAGCCTGCTTGGGGTTCTCTCTCTCTCCTTCTCTTTCTGACCCTCCCCTGCTCATGCACACGTGTGCACATTCTCCCTCACGTGCTCTCCCTCCTCCCTCTCTCTCTCAAAAAAAAAAAAAGTTGTTTTTTTTTTTAATTTAAAAAAAAAATTTTTTTTTAACGTTTATTTATTTTTGAGACAGAGAGACAGAGCATGAACGGGGGAGGAGCAAAGAGAGAGGGAGACACAGAACCGGAAGCAGGCTCCAGGCTCTGAGCCATCAGCCCAGAGCCCGACGCGGGGCTCGAACTCACAGACCGCGAGATCGCGAGATCGTGACCTGAGCTGAAGTCGGACGCCCAACCGACTGAGCCACCCAGGCGCCCCCCCAAAAAAAAGTTTTAAATAATGTGCATGTATTAGTTTGACTGAAGGATAATATACCGATGGTATGGTCACAACTGCAGTTCTTAAAAACGAAATGTTAATAGTGATTATCATTAGCACGATGGATAATCTTTCTTCTTTCACTTTTTCGCTGTTATTCACTTATTTCTATTGTGTGTACATTTTAATTCAAAAATAAGGAAAACTTCAAGTTTGAAATCACAATATAAAAATCTGTCCATAGAAAAAATAAATAAAATATGCTTCCATTCTTTCTTTCTCCCAACTTTGTTTGCCAGTTTCAATAAGGCTGCAGAGCCTGAGGGGGAAAGACATGTTTTTAGGGAGACAAAGTTGATGAGAAAAATGTCTCCGGTATCCTGGGGACCCAGCTATTGCAATGCTACCTCCACACCCCTCCCAAACCAATCTATCTCTCCTCCATTTTTTTTTTTTTTTTTGGCCCTCCCTTACAAGCCAAATATTTTTCCAAAATAACTTCATTCTCACTATACCTTCCAATGTTGTCCATAAGTTAGGATATGTTTCTTGGCAATGTCCATTCTGTCCCAAGCCATTGCCAGATTTAATTGTTCTGATGCTGCTAAATTTGTGCCTAGGGTAAAGAAGGGAACAAGCAGAGATCCTATTTAAAATATCCACATAAAAAACACTGAGTTCCATGGAACGTGAGAAGAGGAAACGAGGAAGACATGTAACCTCGTCAGACACTCACCTTTTAGCAGAGCCGTTAGGATTACTAAATCAAGGTCTGGTGACTCCTCAGAATCAGCATCAAATATGGTCATCTATAGCAGTTGAAACACAGAAAGCCATACATTTTGGGAGCTCATAAAGAAATGGTTTCAAAAAGTACCCACAAAATGCATTCTAGAGCTAGTGAGTTGAGCAAAACATTAATGTAAAAAACCACATAGAGTTAATCTCCTTGATTTGTTACTTTCCCTTTTTACTCATAGAAAACTTTTTAAATAGGGTAATAGAGAATTGTGGAAGCTCAAGGGAAAAAAAACGTAAAAATTCCATGTATCCTACAGGAAACACATGAAAAAACATGACTACACTAAATTTACTATGGATACACTATAATGAAAAGAAACTCAGTGTCAATTCCTTTTAAAAAAATTTTTTTTTAATATTTATTTATTTTTGAGAGAGAGAGAGAGACAGAGTGCAAGCAGGGGAGGGGCAGAGACAGAGGGAGAGACAGAATCTGAAGCAGAGTCCAGGCTCTGAGCCATCAACACAGAGCCCAATGTGGGGCTCAAACCCATGAACTGTGAGATCATGACCTGAGCCAAAGTCAGACACTTAACCAACTGAGCCACCCAGGAGCCCCTCGGTGTCAATTCCTAATGCGAAAAAAAGAAAAAAAAAAAAATCATTCCTTTTGAAGTGATACCATATGACATCCTTCTGTTCACGTAGCCTGAGAAACTAAAATTTTTGCTTTTTTCATGAGAAGTGAATCCTCAAGGATTTTTCGTAAAATAAGTGAGGCAATTACAACGCACCCAGTGAGTAACTACAATGGATGGGCACAGCCGGTCTTCACAATGTCAATGTCCAATGCACCCGGACATGAGACTGATTTTTTTAAGACAAATAAGGATTTTATTTATGATTATAAAAGGCTGGTTGCTGTTAAGGAATGTATCTCAAGCTTTCTAAATGCAAATATATTTTATATAGTAAAGGGAACTATTTGGAAAAAAAAGAGCCAAGTCTGGCAAGCCCAGAAATGCCACCAACTAGTGAGTTTGAGGGAAATATCTACAGGCCACTGAACCTCAGGTTTCTCATCTACAAGGTGAGAGGAACCCACTAAATAATCTCTAAGGTCCTGTAAAGATAGAATAACAATGCTTCCACAATTCAGATGCTTCCACAATTCCCTCCAACTAACAGCCCCTTTATGTGCATGAATAAAATCAACTCTCAATTATGCAGGGGTCGAGGACCTAATTCCTAAGATGTGCAAACCCATCGCTGACTACTCTTGCCTCCTCTTTGATCGTTACACTGTTTGTTACTCTCTTTGATGACAGGAAGAGACAAATAGAAGGGTGATCTCTTTAAGGTGTCCTTTCCTTACTGAGTACTGTGGGAGATATCAAATGTAGTAGGCCACACACAAAATTTCAACTCTGAGCCCCATGTCAGTTCTATCATTCTATAACTGCTGACTCTGGGCAAATCACCTAAATTCTCTAGGTTTTAGCTTTGGCATCTCTGAAATTGGAATAAACAGTCACTGCCATATTGCACTCACTCATGGTTGTTATGTTTGTGGTTATTAGGTCAACTGACACCTTTAAAAGTGTTTTTCACATTATGTTTATCCATGCTTTGTCCAGCCTGAATTTGTTCAATTTGTTTGTCTGAGGCCAGGTGCTTAAATATTACTAAAATCTTGTATGATTTGGCCTAGCTTTTGAATTCTGGAAAGATCACTGTGAATCATGACATATTTGCATGTTTACTATACCTGTTGGCTTTATATCGTCTAAGTCATTGATAAAAATCTTGATCAAAGTACCCTAAAACACGAAAATCTTTTCACGAGTCTATATTGTGTTTACAGTCCATAGTTTGTGGTCTCCATTTTCTGGCCCAGAGTAAATTCCCACATTTCCCATTGTTCAGTACATCCCCAAAGATCTCCTACATGATTTACTAGGATGTTATGATGCAGTCACCTAAGCCAAGAGAGAACACATGGAGCTATGCTTTTACCCTCAGAAAATATTTATGTGTGATCATCACTAAATGTGCTCACTCTTCCGTAATACTGACATGTTGGTTTTTCTCCTAAGTGCAGTCTGAAATGTGAAGCATTGTAGGGAGGTGGGGAGGGCAGGGAATAAAAAGCCAAGTTGACTCAAATAAGGGTCAAGTTCTCCAGATCTATATACAATCAAAGTAAAATTAAAAACTCCTTATTTTGGGGGCACTTTGCTGGCTCAGTTGAAAGAGCATGTGACTCTTGATTTTGGGGCCATGAGTTTGAGCCCCACACTAAGTGTAGAGATTACTTAAAAAAATAAATATTAAAATAAAATATTAAAAAAAGAAAAAAAAACCCTTAGTTTTAAATGTTGCGGAGGGGTGCCTGGGTGGCTCGATCAGATGAGCATCCGACTTCAGCTCAGGTCATGATCTCACGGTTTGTGGGATCGAGCCCCGAGTCAGGCTGTGTGCTGACAGCATGGAACCTGCTTCAAATTCTTTCTGCCTCTCTCTCTCTGCCCCTCCCCAACCTGCTCACTCACGCACACACATGCACGCTGTCTCAAAAATAAATAAACAATAAAAAAAAATAAAAGTTTTGGAAACAAATATTACAAATGATGCAAATTATCAGTTTTAAAGTTGGTCAAGTTATCAACTCATCATACTCACAGAATCCCTGTGCACCATACACTCCATGAGAATTTGAAAAAGGTGCTTGGACTGCTTAAGACTAAAGTTGAAAGTGTTCTGAATCATGCAGATGATCTCCTCCTTCACCTGAGGACGTAGGGTCCTGAGAAGAGAGAGAAATGATAATGCCTTGGCACAACACAGAGAAGAGAACGAGCCAAACACTTCAGTGCAGGAACCCTTGTCTGTCCCATCCGACTGAAAAGATTTCTGTAGATGCTTCTGCTGTGAGAGCAAATGAGGAGGAAGCAAAAGGAAGCAGGGCACCTGGAGAGGCTGAATTTGAAAGTGAGCATGAACAGATCCGCCATGATCGTGGAAAGAATGTACTCCAGGACAAGGTTCTCGAGCTGACAGATTTCCAGGGGACTGTGCATCGCCAGAAACTGCAGGCATCATATCTCAAAGAATCCGACACTCCAGAAGGTTTAAGAAGCACACATTTAGGGTAACTTTAGGAAAGAGACACACGGGAAAGAATAAGAACAGGGTCAAAGCGTAGAAGTAGAGGCTAGGGGCTGAGGGGAGAGAGGGAGTGTAAGGAAAGGGTCGTCAGAGCATTTATACCATAAGCAGTGAATACACATTTACTGCGTAAACTGGTGGGGCCAACATTTAGTTCATAGGCATTATATTTACTTACACAGAAGAAATATTATGCTTTTGAAATTGGAAAAATCACACTGGATATAGGCATGGCTAGAGAAAAACTACCTTTTTATTTGAAAAGGCTAAAGAGTTAAAGCCTCAAATAAATATAACATATGTTATATAAATGCCAGGATGCCGATTTCCCCCAATTCCTGCTATTTTTACTAATGACAAACGAATCTGAAGGTGATGGGGGGGGGGGGGGGCAGCACTGGTCTCCTCAGTCACCCCAGGGTTTTCTCAGCTATCAAGGCCAACTGCAGGAGCGTCTCCTCTCTCAACAACACCCCCCACCCCCACCCCCGCCGGGATGCTTTTTCCCTTGAAGCTCAGACAGGGTTCCAGAGCCCCTGATAGAGGCAGGACCATTCTTCAGCTAACAAAAGAGCAACTTGCATCAGGGGAGAGCATTTTGGCATTAATTAATACACATAAAAATCACTGGAAAGTTAATTCCAGTCTCAGCCTCTGCCCCCAAGGATATCTGACCCACATAAAAGCAGAGCTTAAAGAACTAAAACAGAGGAATAAACAGTCACCGTGGCTTAAAAACTGAGGAGTCAGCAACTCACCCTTCGTCTGCTAAATGTTTGTGGGTGAAGGCCAGGAGGTCGGCCGCCCTGCCTGTGCCTTCACACACCACCACCGGGTCTTTGTCTTTCACAGTCTCCCACACGGCGAGGATGACATTGGGACCTCCTTCTACCACCAGCCCCACCACGGGCACGCCTTGTCTTGAACCTATTTCAGACGACAAGCAACACCAAACTGTTACAAAGAACTCCTATCTTGGCCAGGCGTCCATTTCGCTTTCCCCAACACAAGTCTTTCAATTACCACATAAACCTTTTACTTACACTCACCCCTCTTTCTTCCTGGGCTCACCCAGGCTTGCTTAGTTCAAGACCAAGCCAGAAGCTTGGACTGTCAATAAAGTCACTTAAATGTGGTGAGAGCATCTTCAAGCTTTCCCCCGTTAAAAAGGTACCTAAAGGTTTTCACTAATTACAAAAAAAAAAAAAACCAACAAAAAACAAAAAACAACTTTTTAAGTTTTTTTTATTTTAAGAGACAGAGAGAGCAAGGGAGGGGCAGAGAGAGAAAATCCCAATCAGGTTCCTCACTGTCGGCAACAAGCCTGATGTAGGGCTCGAACTCACAAACCATGAGATCATGACCTGAACTGAAGTCAGACGCTTAACCAACTGAGCCACCCAGGCACCCCTAATTTAAAAAATAATTTTTTTTAAGTAGTCTTCAAGAAATTTCAACTTCTCATTGTGGAAACTTCAAACATATCTTGAAAAAAAAAACAGAAATATAATGGATCCCAATGTATCTATCACTCACCTCCAAAAATGATCAAAATTTGCCAGGTCAATCAACTTCTAAGGATGATTATTTCTAAGTACAAGATGGGATGGGTAACTCTCAAAGACTTTTATATTTCAACATATTCTATTTTTTAAATGTACTCCACTGTTAAAATTTCTTATCACTAGGATATATTATTTTATTTTTTATTAAAGGAAGGAAGACCAAAAAAAAAAAAAAAAAAGAAACAAAGACAGTGGAGTCATTCTTTCTGAGAAGATATTAAGTGAAAAAGTTACAGAATGATGTATATAGTACAATCCTTTTTATAGTTTTAAAACCACATACATGAATATATATTTTATATATGTTTGCATTATATATATGCTTGTATAATATATATGTGTATAAGTATATATCCATATATCTCTACATATATATATGACCAGAAACTCTGGAAGGGTACACATCAAACTATTATTAATGAAGAAGGGAGGGGAGGATTTGGGGAAATGTTGAAAAAGAACCATTAATCATGGGGGCGCCTGGGTGGCTCAGTCCGTTGAGCGTCTGACTTTGGCTCAGGTCATGATCTCACAGTTCATGAGTTTGAGCCCCACGCCGGGCTCTGTGCTGACATCTCAGAGCCTGGAGCCTGCTTCAGAGTCTGTGTCTCCCTCTCTCTCTGCCTCTCCTCCACTCATACTCTCTCTCTCTCTCTCTCTCTCTCTCTCTCTCCAAAATAAATAAACATGAGTAAAATTAAAAAAATAAAGAACCATTAATCATGAATTATTGAAATCTATGGAAAAAACTTTTGTGAGAGCATCTCTTATATCCTATATAATGAAACACGATGCAGCCATTAAAGATGTGCTAAGCTATTCTAATTTCTTTTAATGTTTATTATTGAGAGAGACAGAGAGACAGAGCACGAGCAGGGGAGGGGCAGAGAAAGAGGGTGATACAGAACCCGAAGCAGGGTCCAGGTTCCGAGCTGTCTGCACAGAGCCCAATGTGGGGCTCGAACTCACAGACAGTGAGATCATGACCTGAGCCAAAGTCAGATGCTTAACCAACTGAGCCACCCAGGTGCCCCTAAGCTATCCTTATTGATGTAGAAATGCATCCAAGTTGAAAAGCATGTATATTATATGAATCTAGTGTTTGTTTAAAAAATGTTGCTCTGGGTGTGTGTGTAGAATATTTCTAAAAGTATATACATGATAAAGTTGACAATGGTGAGGTTTTTATTGTGAGGATATGGAAAACCTTTCCTTTTCTCATGTGCTATCTTTGCTTTATCTGAATATGAGAATATATAGTACTTTTATCATCAGGAAAAAAAATCAACAAGGGGAAAGAGGGAATTCAATTTCTACTGGGTATATCTTTCTTGAAGCAATAACTATTTCCCACAAAAATAAAAATATTTATAATTGCTTCCTACCAAAAGGATCTCACTGATGCTAATTAAACTTGTTAAAAAAAGAAAAAAATTTGTCATGTTCTTGCTGAGAAATCTCACTAGAGAGCTGCCTCTATTCTTGGATCCCAGAGTTAGGCAAGAATACAATATCATGCCTCCAAATTAAAAGCTCCTGGAATGGACATTCCAGGAAAGCATGCTATTCCATTGAGAGTTGGACTATGAAGAGACACAAAGGCATCTGATCCTATGCTTTCTATCCTCGGAGGCTTAGGAACTGACACTGGCCACGTTTCAAATGGCTGAATCCAGGAATTCCTAGAGCAACTTTATGATGTCAGGTTTTTTTGGTTTTTTGTTTTTTATTTTTTGGATTTTTTGTAAGTACTCTTGGCCAGGATCAAGGGTTTTCCGGGGACTCTAAGAAGTCCAGCTGAAAAGAAATGAAAGAAATCAACAAAATATGTAAGTATTATTCCATCCAAATAAATCTCTTTTTAAGGAATACAAATATGGTAGGAAGTAGTGAACATGATGGGTATGAAAATCAGCTTTGATACATAAGAATTTTGGGTCTGTCGGAGACTTTGATTTTTTGTCTTCCTCCCTCCCTCCCTCCCTTCCTTCCTTCATTAATCCTTTTTCTTCCCCTTCTTCTCTCTTCTTCCTTCCTTCTCTCCTTCCTTCCTTTCCTGTGAGTGTGTGTGTGTGTGTGCATGTGTGTATGTGTGTGTGTGTGTAGGTGGCTTACTGTTTTTGCTCCTTCATATTGGTTTCCCTTAGAATAATAAATGTTACCAATCCACTGAAATGGACTCCACATTCTTTCTCTATACGCAGTGAAACTCTCCAAATAAATCCTAAGTTTCAAGACCTTTGAAAACAGAAATGTTCCTTGACCCCATATGTAAGCTTCAGGTTGTATGCATTCATCCACAAATGGATCAGAATAAGAAAGACAAGACTTTGCTCTCCTGGGGCACACATTATGATGCTGTAGGAACCCCCTGAGCAATTTCTATGGTGAGCATAGATCAAGAGAGGCAACAGGACATTTCAGGGAATTGATATTTGTGACCCCAAAAGGAACCCTCCCTGCAGGAACTATTCTTCAGGGCCAGTCTCTGACCTGTCGTCTCCTCTATGGGTCTTCTTTCCCCCCACCCACATCTACTCTGCAGAGGACCTGACCCTCTCTCCCCACTTCCTGACTTAAATGAGCCTCCAAGTTTCATGCACACTAAGCACAAAGTGACTGGCAACAGTTCCCAGCATCCCTCCCACGCAGAACCCCACCCCAACAAGGAGATTACCTGTATCAAAGAGGAATAAAAGGAAAGAAGGAAACAGACATTTATTAAGGGCATACTATACAGCCAACACTATTCTAGGCACATCAAACATCCATTATCTCAATTCTCACAACAAAAGGTAGAGGTAGACAGTTCCTTTCCTTTTATATTAAGAAAACAGTTTAGGGGCACCTGGGTGGCTCAAATGGCTAACTATCCAACTCATGATTTCAGCTCCGGTCATGATCTCAGGGTTGTGAGATTAAGCCCTGCATCAGGTTCCGCAAGACAGCACGGAGCCTGCTTGGTATTCTCGCTCTCCCTCTCTCTGCCCCTCCCCTACTCATGCTCGCTCTCTCTTTCTCTCTCTCTCAAAATAAATAAATTAACTAAAAAAAAAAAGAAAAGAAAACAGTTTAACAGATGTAAACTCCATCAGCCAAGGTCACAGACAGTAGATGACAGAACTTTGGAAGGACATTTAGCGTTTCCAGCCAAAAGTCGAAGGTTGAAGAGGACTTGAGCCTCCCAAGGGCCTTTGCTCTCTGGTCTTCTTCCTCAAGGGTGAGAGTATTTTGTGAAAGATTCAACTCATGGAAAGAGACAGAGGCTCACTTTCTGCTGCCTTGGATGAAAAGTCTCCATTTCTCCAGGCAGCACCTACCTTTCAACCTCTCCACCAAGGATGTTTGCTGATTCTGATCCTTTCCTTTCTTCTCCTTCCTATAGATACTATTAAAAAAGAGACAACAGGCCCAAAATGGAGTCCCTTGTGCTAAGCTCCAAATCAACAAATGAAGATTTAATACCTAATTGCAGTTGCAGCCTCTCCCAGGAATGTAACCTTTAACCAGTCATTCTGGAATTATATAGTTGGCACTAGGGAGGTAATTGGCCTGGTAGGACCCCCACGCCCACCCCACCTTCCCCCAAAGGAAAGTGACCTTGCCCAGAACAATCCATCCTTGTTAGAATAACTCCCTTGCCACACCAACTTCTGCCTATAAAAGTCTTCCATTCTGTCCAGCTCCTTGGAATTCCTTTCTACCTGCTAGATGGGATGCTGTCCAACCGATGAATCACTGAATAAGGCCAATAAGATCTTTAAATTTACTCAGTTGAATTTTGTTTTTAAACACTACCAAAATGGCCATCTCAAAGCATCCCTGGAAGCATGACACAACACTGATACCTTCAAAGGTCCCTACTATTGTTGTTTACTTGTTACACCCATTTTTAAAAATTTTATTTAAATCCAAGTTAGTTAACATATCGTATAATTATGGTTTCAGGAGTAGAACTCAGTGCTTCATAACTTCCATATATCACCCAGTGCTCATCCCAACAAGTGCCCTCCTTAATCCCCATCACCCATTTAGCCCAACCCCCCATCCAACACCCTACCAACAACCCTCAGTTTGTTCTGTGTATTTAAGAATCTCTTATGGTTTGCCTCCCTCTCTGTTTGTATCTTATTTTTCCTTCCCTTTCCCTATATTCATCTGTTTAGTTTCTTAAATTCCACATATGAGTGAAATCATATGGTATTTATTTATCTTTCTCTGACCGACTTACTTCACTTAGCATAATACACTCTAGTTCCATCCACGTTGTTGTTGCAAATGGCAAGATTCCATGCTTTTGATCACTGAGTAATATCCCATTGTGTGTGTGTGTGTGTGTGTGTGTGTGTGTGTGTGTGTGTGTGTGTATACCACATCTTCTTTATCCATTCATCAGTCAATGGACATTTGGGATCTACTCAGTATTTATCCAAAGGATACAAAAATGCTGATTCAAAGGGGCACATGCACCCCAATGTTTATAGCAGCACTATCAACAATAGCCAAAGTATGCAAAGGTCCCTATTTCTAAAAGCTCTGTTTGCTTTTAACCCTTCCCCTGTCTAGGGGACATCACCACATACGAAATGCCATCCTCCCTGATGATCAAATTCATACCCCCACTCTTCGCAGTCCAGTCTAGTTACTGCTCTTCAGTCATTCCCATTCTGGTAACAATACTCCCACTACCCAACCATCCTCCACCTACCCAACCCTACAGTATGCTGGAGGCTCTGCTAAAGTCTCCACTGTTCCAGTCCTCTCCTGACTATGCTGTCTCCAAGACTTCTTCCCCTCTCCTGCCATCTACAAGTCCGCACCACCTCACATCCTGCTTTCTTCTGGCTGTGGGTTCACTCGTGTTAATTTAGGCGGAGACCAGCTTGGACCTCTCCACTCCATATGGGTGACAAAGGAGTGCCTTTCTCCATAGCAGCGCCCCAGCCAGGCTCTGGTGGCGGAGCCTCTGTGGTACTCACGGCTATGTATTTTCTGTAGAGAGAGGTACTTTTCCAGGTTCCTCCTGAGATTCATCTCATTTCCATACTTGCCCACAGTCCCGTCATCGGACAAGATGAAGTGGGAGTGCATGCTGTTGAGTGTGGTGAGCTTGCTGAGGGGGTTGCCCAGAGTCTGGTACAGGCACACCACCTGGAAGACAAGAGAGGGTTAGAGTCCGAGGTCCTTCCCTGGGCTCATCTACTCCAAAGGGCTGCCCATGCACCATGGAGTTCCTGCCAAAGCTAATAAGTGCCACTTGCTACCTAGAGAGGTGTATCTCAGGCTATCCGCAGTGAAGAACCAACTTTTTTTTTAATCTCCCATTTTTTATGGATCGCTATGTGGTCCTACTATGTGTAACCAGTATGCGGCTCATACTGCATGAGACTCACAACGCAAGGACACAAGTTCAACAACCCTTGCATGCACTGTGCTCAGAAAGATAAGTCCACCGGCCATATACTTAGGTGTCACAGCACTACCACATTGCTAAAAATGGTTCTACATATTTATTTTTAATTTCTGTACTTACCTTGTCTCAGATTGTAATAAAAGAGTCCAAGGACATACAGTAATATACAGACTACACTGCTATCCAGAAAATATGCCTTTCAATAGATCTATTCCAAAATAATATTTTGACACTGCTTTTTTTTTTCTAGTATTGAAATGAAGAGTGACAGCCAACCAACCAAATGGAGATCCATCCACTCAATATAAAACATCCCGATCTTTATCAATATTTGTGGATTCTTCCTTAAGCCACTCCAATTCTCATTTGTTTTTAGAGACGAAAAGCACACTATTTGGAGTAAGAGGGTCCAGACTCTTCTACTTCCTAACTTTAACTCTGGGTAATTCCTGCCTCCTTTCTCAGGCTTACTTGCCTCACGTCTAAGGGAGAATGATAATTCTTACACCAGAGGGTTGCTGTGAGGCTTAAAAGAAATAATGAGGTAAAAAACACTATAAATTTTACCAACATTAGTCTTTAAAAGTTACCTAAAAAACAATACACATTTTACCAACATTAGTCTTTAAAAGTTACCTTTATAATTCCTAACAGTGATACAGATGACAGAAATCAAGAAGAAAATAACTAATAGATTTAATACATCTAAAGTATCTTATCATAACATTAATATCATTTTTTATAAAAGCAAAAAAAATTGATAATAGAAGAATGGTTAAATTATAGTACTATTAAAGTACCACAGTACAGTAGAGCATTATTAGGCATGAAAAATCAGAATGCACCTTTTACCCCTAGAATGCAGTCTTTTACTATAATTTCCCACTAAAAGCAACCAGCCATTTCTCTAGGAGCAAAACAATATACACAATTAGCCTGGAACAGTTTTGTTTTGTTTTGTTTTGTTTTCAGAGTAAAACACAAGGAAGCAAGGAAAAACAACCAGAATTGTGTTAAAAGGACTCAAGAGATAACGTGAAAAGTTTCCACTGGCCAAAACGGGATGAGTTGAGCATAATTAAGAGTAATAACTAGATGGAATAATGACTTGAAACATATTTGATATGTTTCAAAAAAAAAATCTCATTGTTCACCTTGGAGAATGGTAGATAACCAATTCATTGCTTTGAAAGCTGGAAAATAAAGAGAGAATCAAACACTGTGTCCTTTCCCATACAACAGTACCACAAAGTAAACCAAATGGCTGATGAGAAAATGTTTCCTTTATAGAGTGTTTAAGCTAATAAATAAAGAACACAATAATTTCATATCAGTGTTTGCAACTCTGTTGAGGTCATGAATCTAGTCAATGACATTATAAAAAGAAAAACAATCATGTTATGAGGGGGAAGGACAGACACATCTCTTATGGCATAAACTTGCACAAAAAGAATTTGTATCTAATCATACCTTTGGATCAAACTACCAACTGAAAGAAGAGACGAGACAGAGAAATAGGCTAAACCCTACTATAACAGGCTAAATTTGCAAAATCCAAACTATGGGAAACTCTTTAGGACAAATGATCTAGTTTCTTTTTTTATTTTTAAGTTTATATTTATTTTGAGAGACAGAGCATGCATGGGAGGGACAGAGACAGAGAGAGACAGAGAGAGAGAGACAGAGAGAGAGAGAGAGAGAAAGAGAGAGAGAGAGAGAGAGAGAGAGAGAGAGAGAATCCCAAGCAGGCTCCACACTTTCAGCACAGGGCCCAACTCAGGGCCTGATTTCACGAACTGTGAGATCATAACCTAAGATGAAGCCAAGAGTCGGATGCTTACCCGACTGAGCCACCCAGGCATCCCGTGACCCAGTTTCTTTAACAAACAAATTGCACCCCCCCCCCAAAAAAAGAGATGGAGGGAAAATCCATAGATTAAAAATGACTGAAAATAAGTGACTCAGGAGACATATCAACCCTTCACATTGTAGGGAACTTTTCTGGATGATGAAATCAAACAACTAAAAAATATGACACAATCAGAATGTTGAACGTGGACTGGCTAATTGTTGATATTCAGAAATTAACTATTAATTTTTTTAGGTATGAAAATGGTAATGTGGTTATATATATTTTTAATTGTCCATATATTTTAGAATGCCTATTTTTTGCTACTTAGAAATACCAAATTATTGGTAAATTAATTGGTTAATTAGAAATACTGGTAAAATATTTACCAATGATGTTATTTGATATCTGGAATTTGCTTTAAAATATTGGAGTGGGGAATGGATAAGGAATAGATGAAACAAAATTGGCTCTGGGCTCATAACTGTCGAAGCTGGGAGATAGGGGCATAGGAGTTCATTATTTTCACAACTCTACTCCTTAGTATGTTTGACATTTTCCAAAATGAAAGTTAAGATAAACCATATACACGTCTATATTAATTTACATAGAGAAGTAATTATGTTAAATAATTAAGCTAAATACCAGATTCATATCAGTGGGTTTCTGTTACTACTTTTTTTCATACAAACTGTTTCTTATTATGCATATGTACACATACGTAGTAAAAACTCTGGAATGATACACCCCAAAATGTTAATAGCGGTTATCTTTCCTTTTCATATCTTTTGTAATACCTGAGACTTTCATCAGAAATATACACTACTCATAAACAGACTTAGACAAGTTCCTTCCCTTTAGAAAAACAGATGGGATCAAAGAACCAATACGTAGGATAAAGCAGAGAGTAGTACAAGATAAGGAAAGAGCAGGTTCACGTCATGAATGTTATCACACGCACGCCTGTGCAAGAAACTCGGCTATTACTCTGAACCAGATAGGAGTCACTGAAGTGTTTTTCACAGAGAAGTGGCACGATCTGATTTGTATTTTGGAAGCATCATCCTGGCTACTGTGTTGAGATTAGATTGCAGTGAGAGACAAGGATGAGAGAAGGGAAAGCTATTACTACAGTCATCCAGGAGACAGGAAAGGGGGCTGCTCGGTAACAGTGGAGGTAACAGAAGAGGTCAGATTCTGGATATATTTCTATATTTAACTAAAGCTTAAAAAGGGGGGTGGGTGCCTGGGTGGCTCATTCAGTTGAATGTCTGACTTGATTTGAGCTCAGGTCATGATCCCAGGGTTCTGAGATCAAGCCCCGTTTCTGGCTCTGCGCTGAGCACAGAGCCTGCTTAAGATTCTCTCTGCCTTTCCCTCTGCCCCTCCCCTGCTCACATGCGCAGGCACTCTCTCTCTCTTTCTGTAGAAAGAAAGAGAGAGAGAGAGAGAGAGAGAGAGAGAAAGAAAGAAAGAAAGAAAGAAAGAGAGAAAGAAAGGGAGAAAGAGAGAAAGAGAAAGAAAGAAAGAAAGAAAGAAAGAAAGAGAGAGAGAGAGAAAGGGAGAAAGAAAGAGAGAAAGAAAGAAAGAGAGAGAGAGAGAAAGAAAGAAAGAAGGAAGGAAAAAGTGAAGCTGAGATAATTTACTGATGGATTAGGTTGAGTTGTGAGACAGAGATCATTCTAGGATTAGTCTAAGGTTTTTGGCTTGAACAAGTGTAAGGATGGGATCATTACTTTCTAAGATGGGGCAAGTAGGAAGACCAAAGTTGGTTTGAGGTATATTACATTTGAGATGGCTTTTAGATATCCAGGTGGTGCTAAGTTGGCAATTGGATACACGTTCATCCGCTTCTGTTGTGAATGGGTTGTCTACTTACATCTTTTCCAATAAGATCTCTCTGGTTCTCAATGACACCCCAAGGAGGGATTCCAACTGTCCAGATTTTTCTCAAGGACCGGAAGGAATGGGCTTTCAGGGCATCCCCAACATGTTTGGACACACCTGTGAACAATCAGTTTAAAAGTCAAACTTTTATGCACAAATCATGCAAAACACTGTGACTGCAAGAAAGAGACAAATGGCAGATATATGCAAAAGGACATTCGTAGGGAAAGTTGTGGCGCAGTGGAATTAATTTCTGATATCTTGGCTTCCTCTACTCTCTCTTAACACCTCTTTCTCCTATCACTGACCTCTTTACCTGAATAATTCTCCTCTCCCTTTGGGTAAGTTTTGCTTACAACCTCAGTTCTTCCCCTATTTTTGATTGACCAGAAAGTCTTATGAGACTATCATGAATGTTCTAAACGGTTGTTTTTTTTTTCTGTAACCTTCTCAACTGTCCCAGCAAAACATCCTGCAGATGTGTCCCTTGCTTCACTGAAGCAAATTAATTTAATAGCTTATATACATAAGTATGCCAGCACGAATGCATTCATACTTGCCCTTCTGGAATTAATAATAACAATAACTATAAGAGCCAACACTTACTGAACTCTTACAATGCACCAGGTACTTTTAAAGTGTTTTCCATGCATTCACACTTTAAGTAGAAACTTCAGTCTATTTTATAGGCGAGAATTGAATCATAAAGAAGTTACATAATTTGCCCAAGGTTATAGAGCTGGTAATTTGTAGAGCCAGGATTCCCACCCAAAATATCGGACTTTTCTTTTTTAAACAGACTTTGTTTTTTAAAGCAGTTTTAGGTTCACAGCAAAATTGAGCCAGTGGTACAGATTTCCCATGTACCCCCCACCCCTACACACCCACAACCCCTGACCACTATCAACATTGCCCATCAGAGTGGTACATTTGTACCACTGATGAACCTACACTGACATGTGATTATCACTCAAAGACCACAGTTTACATCAGGGATTGGTGCTGTAGATTCCATAGGTTTGAACAAATACACAATGATAGTATTTCCATCATTATAGTATCAGACAGAACAGCGTCACTGCCCTAAAAATCGTCTGCATTCCACTTATTCATTCCCCCCGCCATAACCCCTTGCAACCACCGATCTTTATACTGTCTGCAGTTTTGCCTTTTGCAGAATGTCTTAAAGTGAGAATCACGTGGTATGTAGCCTTTGACATTGACTTAACCTGCCTTTTAATTACAACGCTGTGCCACTTACTCTTCCTATATATATAGTTTTGACCCTGTCTGTGTCATTAGCACAGAAACAAACAAACAAACACTCTACATATGCACACATCTGATGCACAGTACCTAACCATTTCTCCCTCCCTCTCTCTCTGGCATCTTCCCCTCCAACCTCTTTTACTTCTCCCAGAGTCATTTTCTAGAATCCAGGTTCTAGATGTATATCACCATCAACTGTGCAGTCAACTCTGCAGTAGGGTTTTGGATCCCATAGGTTTGGCATGGGTTATCAGCATTGTGGTGCTGCTGGTTGTACTTCCACATCCCACAGGTGGTTCTAGTACAGATTGTCTATGGAGACTCTCTGTAAAAGCCAGACCCAACTATATTATTTCCTATTCATTCTCCTGTTCAAATTCCTTTGAGAGCCCTCTGCTCTCAGCCCATCAGCATGGCATCTAGTATGGCTCCAGTCTCCCTGGTTGTCCCTGTCCTCTGCTGCAAGGCATACCCAGCCTGTAGCCTTATCACCTCTTTCTGCATGTGCCTGAAACTCCAGCTGTGTGCCTGGCCCTGAACGGCCACCTCTGCCTGGGATGCTCCTTCCTACTCTTCCCTCAAGGTCAATACCAAGTGCTATATCCTTGTCTATGCCTTCTCAGGTGCCCTCAGTTGGAACTGGAATGCATCTTCCTCTTCCCTGTACTCCCAGATACTTGCTTTGCATTTCAACCAAGACCCAGTCAGCGTCGATTTTTAGTTAGTTGCTTATGGTCTGTCATAGTCTGCCCTATCACTAACCCCCGGGCCCATATCTTACTCATCTTTCATCCACAGCATCTACCCAAATGCTTTATATATAGGAGATTCTTGTAGCCTGTGGCCTTCAGTTGAATGCCAAAATTCAATTAAATGTCAAAAATTCACGCCAGATAACGTTCGACTACAGTAGAAGCAGCTCGAGAATAGGCAGAAGTTGGAAGGAAACCTTCTCAAATTTGAATGTACGTAAGAATCATCTGAGGATATTGTCAAAATGGACAGTGGCAGTCCTGCGGGTCTGGGGAGGTATTTGAGATCTGCGTTCCCAACAAGCTCCCCGGTGGTCCTGATGCTGCTCGTTCATGGATCCTTCCCTGAGCAGTCAGGCCTTAAGGAGCTGTGGTTGAATTGGGGCCGACCCTGATTATTGCGTAAGAAAGCTCCAAGCGTGTCTCCTTTCTCAGTTCTTTTGTTCATCTGAACGAATTCAATAGTCTTCACATTATCATATTTGTGTTCCTTAACTGGCCCTAACCTGAAATGTTTTTAAAAAACAAACCAAAAAAGCAGTAAGTAAAATAAAGCACATGTTGTTAAAAAGGGAAACCACAGGCCCAAAATGGAATCACTTAAGCCAAGTTATCACACTGGGGTTTAGTACCTAACTGTAGTGCCAACCTCTCCCACCCCCGAAATGTAGTCTTAACCACTCAGTAAGAAAGTTTCTGATCAGCACCAATGAGGTAATCTGTCACAAGGACTCTCTCCCTCCCCTTCCCCGCCAAAGGAAGATGAGGTAATCTGCATGAAAGGACCCCCTCCCTTGCCCCCTGAGGGAAGGGGACCTAGCTTGCCACAGTCCTTTCTTTATTTTTGTTAATAACTTCCTTGCCCCACCCTCCTTCCTATAAAAACCTTCCACTTCATACATAGTCTCTGAGCAACTCTTTACTTGTGAAATGGGATGCTGCCCAATTCGTGAGCTGCTTAAGAAAGACAATTCGATCTTCAAATTTATGCAGTTGTATTTTTGTTGTCAAACTTGACCATGGGGAGTTTAGCTCTTGCCCATGGCCGCACACTACATACTTGCATGGATTCCGTGTCCTTTCAAACCTCACCATAGCCTCAAGTTCACGAAAAGACTATTTTGTTGAAGTTTACCCAAAGTTGTGGTAAAATAGCAGATGTTAACAATGGTGAAAACACATACTAGGAAAGGTCTATGATTCTTCTGGGGCTTTTTTTTGTTTTTGTTTTTGTTTTCCGGTCACCATGCTTTTTGTCTGACTCGCGCTACCATATCCGCTGGGAGCACTGCAGAGCACAGATTGGGTGCCATGCTGCCTGATTCAGTTAGAAAGAGGTATTTAAAAAAAAAAGAAGAAGAAGAAAGAAGAAGAAGATGAAAAGAAAGAGAAACAGTGCAGTTTACCAGTATTAATGCCTTCAGTTATTATCCATGCTCCCGTTGTCTCCGCAGCTTTGACCAAACCTTGGCTGAAGATCCCTTTAAGCTTAGACGGCATCCTGAAGTTCTGGACGCCCCCGTGGACAGAGATCACCAGTTTGGGCAGTTCCATCTTCCACTCTTTCAACATTAAATGTAACAGATGATCTGCCTTTGTATCATAAGATGTTCTAATATACTGGAAGATATGCATAGACACATGTACATAAAACAGTGAAAACTCCATGCTGGGCAACAATAAGCACACAGCAGGGCGACTGGAATGGCCCAAACTTAAAAGGAAGCGTCTGGGATTTCTTTAAAAGTTCATCTTTGTACAATGTAAACATTTACTTTGAAAGGATCCCACACCCCGCTTTAAGTTCCTTCTGGGAATTACAAGTCACGGTAGGAAGGCTTCCTCTGGTTTTCAGGGTTGACCCACCAATGTCCTCTAGAAGATCTGGGATGAGGCAGAAATACTTCAAACTGGCAAAAACCACTACTCCAGGAAACCCATTTTAAAAAAAAGCATTTACACAGAGGTGAAATGGGGTTTTTCATACATGGTATGGCCTTTGATTTACTTGACTATTTCATAAATTTGCATAATTTAAATTAAATTATGGTCTGGGAGCATGTACATTTAATTTATTGTAAATTTTATATTCTAAACATTTCCTTTATATATAATTACCTCTCTGAAAATGCCTTTTTCCAAAATAAATACTTTTCACAAAAGAATCACATCTTTGACTAGTCAATGTAATCAAAAGAAGAGAGAATCTGAATCAGCAGGTAGGACCAGAATCATTTTGTGCTTTGCCTGAGATCATAGTGTATAACTGGTTCTCTTTTTCCGGCAGATGCAGCCGCACACAGACTGTGAAAATCATATTGAGAGGAGTTTGCCATCCTCGAGCCTAAGCCAGCCAACAGCAAGAATAAGATTCATAGGAACGAGGGCACTAAGAAACCATGAATTAGAAAACTACACCAAAAAGAACCACAGGTGGAGATCTTCATCCATATGAAATAGAATTCTCACATTATCTTCCAGGATGTGATAGTGACTTAAAACAACTGTCCATTCATCTTTGAAATTCTTAAAACATAACCTCTTTATTAAAATGTTAGAATTTCTGAACATCGAGTTGGTACAGCCCATCACAGAATGTAATAGAACCTAAGGATAATCAGGATTCAATTTACAGGTGAGGGAAATGAGTTGCCATGGCTTCTTACATATTCACATAGTAGGAAAAAATACAAGTTGACCTTTGTGAAATGGTTTGTGTTGCTCCGAAATATGAATAAAGGCAGAGGAGGCAGCTCTAATGTGGTTCACCTTTTCTCTACCTCAACTCTCCTGGGTGCCTCTCTCTTTCATCTAGAAGTCCTTTTAGTCCTAGCAGATATTTCTCCTAGAGATTTCAGATAAACAACCTTGATTAACTAAATTATCAGCACTGGAGTCTTTTCTTCCAAAGGCCAACCGAAGATGATGCCAAAGGTTAATGACTTACTTCCCCCCCCCCCCACCCCCTCCTTTATAACTAACTGGGCAGATTCTTACTGGCATAGATTCTTCTCAAATCCTCTGTGGAATGAGGTGGGCGGGATAAACTGGGAAGGGGAATGCAGTGGAGGGAGAAGAATAACCAGCTCTCACTGCTTTCCCGCCTCTCCCTGTAAACACGAAGTGCAGTTCTGGTATTAAATATGAAAGGTAGATTCTTCTCTTCTGAGAGACACATAAAATGCATTCCAGGTACTTAGGATGTAATGAAGTCTAATGCTAAGCCTAAAATCTGTTAGTGATCAGGAGATCTGTTGAACCATATTTTCAGTTCTCCTAAATGTACCATACTCTCCCTTGGCCTTCCCACCAGCCCAGAGTGGTCTTACCCCTCTGCCTCACCAGACACCAAACACCTCACTCACCTTTCTGATATCAGCTTAGCTGTCCCTACTTCCAGATGGCTTCCTTCACACACACACACACACACACACACACACACACACACACACACACACAGAAAAACAAGAGTTACCCTTTTCATTCTCTAGAAGAACCCTGTATTCCCATCCAGAGCATCCCTGCACCACCCCCCTCCCATGGAACAGATGCTCCCTGGGGCTTAGCAAAGTGGGAGCACCAATGAATATCTCCCAAATGGATGGAAAAAAAATGAGTAAATCAAGGTGACTTGATTATGAATGAACATAAAAGCAAAAGGAGGTAGATTAAACTTAAGGGGACATTTATATACGGGGTTCTATAAGAGTCAGCTTCCAGAAAGGACTGTAGAGGGGGATGAGTGCAGTTTTCCTACCAACTAAAGAAAACTTCAACATACAACACTAAACACAAGAGGATTAATAACTGGAAAAGTAGATTACTGTAAAACTCTATTATGAAACTTGATTATGACTGCATCATTAAGAACTGTTGTTTCAAATTCATTCAACTGAAGGTCACACTCCAGGATACGGTTGATTCTAAGCTTTCCTGAGGTGGAAGCCCCTGCAGGTTCCCAAGGGAAATCTGCCTCTAATAAAACAGGTGATTACCAAGCACAAGGAAAAACACCTGAGAGATGCCTGACCTGTCAGAACCATGCAAATTACATGCAAACTCCATATTAGAATAGGAGGAAAACTGGCCTGGAAAGCCCAAGGACTATCATTCAGGGGGTACAGAGAAAAATTCCCCCACTTCCTCTCATGAGGACTTGGCAGGCATGAACAGCCCCAAGTTACTGGTAATTGCTATGGTCATGCTTCAGCTAAAGCCTGCTCTTTGGCAGTGACTTTTCTCCATTCCTTAAAAATGGGGCAGTCCTTTCTCAAGAGCAATAAGCCATTCTCCTATGGGGAAGGCATAACCACGCTGAAAGAGGTCAAATAAAGACCTGGCCATACCACACCCTGGAAAGGTATAATGCCCTCAGACATAAAGGAAAGAGAAGAGTCAGGTCATTTTTGGGAAGAGGTCAATACCATGGAACACTTTTGCAATAAAACCTGGTCATCTGATTATCTACACTTGGAGATACAATTGGGAGAAACATTTGGTGGTTACTTTCTGTTAAAAACTAGCAAAACGGGGTGCCTGGTGGCTGAGTCAGTTGAGCGTCTGACTTTGATTTTGGCTCAGGTCATGATCCCAGGGTCATGGGATCGAGCCCTATGTCAGGCTTCAGGCTAACTGTGCAGCCTGCTTAAGATTCTCTATCTCTCTCCCTCTGCCCCTCTCTCCCCTATTGCACTCTCTCTCTCTTAAACAACAACAACAACAACAAAAAAGCTAGCAAAATAATGTGAGCTATTAGCAAACCTTGGAGTGGTGGGTATGCTCTCCGTCTTGAAAATTAATAGTGCCAAACGTATCTGTAGGGCTTTTCCTTGTGTGCTTTTCAACAGACCATTGCTCATTTTCATTACCATTGGCAGCTGAGATGGTCCAGGAATAATCTATCCCATGATGGTCTCCAATTAATCGCCCACAGTAACACCTTAAATATGGGATAAAAACCAGTTTCAGAATAGAAAACTACACAATATCAAAATAGAAAATAGATGTAATGTTTCTACATTTTTCTAGGTAATATATAGGTGATACAAATGAACAATTTTTGAAATTCCACATTAATATTTTATATTAGATTTATATCACTAGATTGTCTTCTGAGTTTAGAAATACCCTCAGTGGTTCTCTCCCTTGGCTGCACATTAAAATCATTTGGGGAATGTTTTAAAAAAACACCAAAAATCTTGTGCACACCCATGTTCATTTAAGTATTCCAAATCATTATTCATAATCGCCAAGTGCCCACTGACAGATGAATAGCCAAATCAATGTGGCATATACATACAATGGAATATTATCTAGCCTTAAAAAGGGAAGAATCCTGGATATGCTTCAATATGGTTAAACTTTGAGGACATTATGTTAAGTGAAATAAGCCAGTCATAATACAACTGCTGTATGACTCCACTTATACGAGGTATGCAGAGTAGTCAAATCCACAGTGACAGAAAATAGAATGAATGGTGGTTGCCAGGGGCTGGGAGGAGTGGCCAATGGGGAATTATTGTTTAGTGGACACAGAGTTTCAGTTTTACAAGATGAAAAAGTTCTGAAGATCTGTTGTACAACATAAATATACTTAACACTACTGAAATTGTTAGGATGGTAAAAAAAAAAAATCATATTGTACACTTCAAATATGTGTGGTTTATGTTAATTATATCTCAACAGAGCTGTTAAGAAAAAAATGAGAGTGGAAGGGATAGCTAAATTGGCAAGGGGCATTAAGGAAGACACTTGTTGGGATGAGCACCGGGTGTCACAGGTAAGGGATGAAATCACTGGACTCTACTCCTGAAATCATTACTGCACTATACGCTAACTAACTTGGATGTAAATTAAAAAAAAAAAACAACGCTATCCTAAAAATAAAAAAAAAGAAAGAAAGAAATGAGGGGTGACAGGGTGGCTCAGTCGGTTAAGTATCTGACTTGATTTTGGCTCAGGTCATGATCTCAGGGTTGTGAGATCGAGTCCCATGCCGGGCTCCTTTCTGGGCGTGGAGCTTGCTTAAGACTCTCTCTTTCTCTCCTTCTGCCCTTCCCCCGTTTGCGTACGTGTGCGCTCTCTCTCAAAAAAAAGAAAAAGAAAAAAACCTAAAAATCTCTAATATGCAATACTTAAGGAGAGTCAGATGTCTTCATGTAAAACATAATATGCATATTGAAAGGAATATTAATCAATGCAAAAAAAGATTCAACTTCAGAGAAACATGTAAACATAGAGCTGCCACAAGAAAAGAGCCATGAATGAGCCTTGACTATAAATATAAATAATAAATTAATACTTGTAATATAAGGAAGGAAAAGTCAGTAAATGTTCTTGCCAATAATTAGAAGGTGTGAAAACTATTTCAGATACATAGCCATAATTTCTACAATGTAACAAAATAAGCAAATTAAAAGGTTAAATCTTTTTGAAACTAGAACTACATAAAAACTAACAAAATATAATAATAATCATATTGGCGAAAGGATGATAACCTTCTTGTGTTTCCCGAATTAGAAAACACCAGAAGGAAAATTTACAATTTGAGCACACAGAACTTTAAAACCTGAGGCAATGAAAAATCATATGTCTGCCGACCAAGAAAGTTATTTGCATCAAATATGTCAGATCATATACCCATTGTATACAAAGAGGTTACTCAACTTTATAAGTGATTCTGGCTTTTCATGTGTGTGTGTGAAAAACAACATAAAAATGTGTACAAGTTATAGGTCTCTGCTAAGCAAGAAAACAGGATGATAAGGAGAAGTCAGAACAAGAAGTCAGAGGACCATTTTGGAGTTCTGCATGGAGGGGCTCTTGACTCAAAGGGTGGAGAAATAATCTCAAATGTATAAAATATACATAATAAGAATCTATCAAAGAGAAATGTATCACCTGGTCATCTTTTAGAACAAGGGTTAGTCTTCAAAATGAAAAAGGATTTTAATTCATAAGCTGAATGATTCATTTCACTGTGGCTTTTTCAAACCGGACATGAGTGAAGGCAAACCATCATTCACACCTGGAAAGATAAATCACTAACTTTTCATAGGACTATTCTTCAGTTTGAACCCACTTTGCTCTAAGTATTTTTCTAGTCTAACCCATTTGATTGGGTCAATGTAGTTTTATTCTAGTTTTTACCGGGTCATTAAATTATGGCAAGATGTTCTCATAGAAGAAACCAATTACCCCCAAATTTAAAAAAAAGCTTCCATAATCATCCTTTTAGTTAAAACTTTTAGAAGTCCTAAATTACATATCACTAACTAAAGACTCACCTTGAGAATCACCTTTGTAAAGGTGCTAAATGCCAGTTCCTTCCCAAATTGCTTTTATACATTCTATAAAATACCCATCAAAATACTAAAAGAATTTTTCAGGGAATTTGACAAAGCAATTCTAACATTCATACGGATATGTAAATTGTTTAAAAGGGTAAAATGACTTAAAAAAAAAAAAAAAGAATAAAGCATAGCGGACTTGCCCTATCAGATATCAAGATATATTACAAAACTATAATAATGAAGCAGAGTGGCATTTACCAGGAACAGGAGAAGTAGGTTAATGACACTAAAAAAAATAAAATAAAATAAAATAAAATAAAATAAAATAAAATAAAATAAGATAAAATAGCTAAGAAACACAGCCATAGACATATGGGAATCTGTTATGTAACAGAGAAGATACCAGCAATGGCTAGGATAGACTGCTCAGTAACTGACATTGAGACATTTCATTCTCTTTATGAAAAAAATCAAACTAGGTCCTAGTTAGGTGCAAAAATTACAAGTTTCAACCATTTTTAATTTCTGGATAGTGTGAAATAGATGTTTTTCCAGTATCATCCACATTAGTTATCTCTAAAGATTGTGAGGTTGGGAAAATATTGCCAGGGAGAGGTTCTGGAGAATAAAGTAGGAAACGGAGTAAATGAAGCCGTCCACTTCTTTTCAATATATTCTTGGGTTTTCCTTTCAATGTCAGCAACTTTGAAATAATTACTGAAAAGTAAAAATAATTTGAGGAAAGATAAAAGAGGTTAGCCAAATGGAAACTCTTCATCAGTGTTATGAACTGAACTGTGTCCCCCAAAATTCATAGGTTGAAGCCCTAATCCCCAATGTGACTGTATTTGGAGATAGGGCCTATAAGACAGTACTAGTTTAAATGATGTCATAAGATAAATGTGAGACAGACAACTGTCAAAACCTAGAGGTGAAAACAGGCAACAATCTCTTTGACCTCAGCCACAGCAATTTCCTGCTCGACATGTCTCTAAAGGCAAGGGAAATAAAAGCAAAAATGAAGTACTGGGACCTCATCAAGATAAAAAAAACTTCTACACTGTAAAGGAAAAAAATCAACAAAACAGAAAGGCAACTGACGGAATGGGAGAAGATATCTGCAAATGACATATCGAATAAAGGGCCAGTATGCAAAATCTATAAAAAACCTACCAAACTCAACACTTGAAAAACGAATAATCCAGTGAAGAAAAGGGCAGAAAACATGAATAGACACTTTCCCAAAGAAGACATCCAGATGGCCAACAGACACATGAAAAGGTGTTCAACATCACTCATCATCGGGGAAATACAAATCAAAACCACAATGAGATACCACCCCACAACTGTCAGAATGGCTAACATTAACAACTCAGGAAACAACAGATGCTGGCATGGATGTGAAGAAACGGGAACCCTCTTGCACTGTTGGTGGGAATACAAACTGGTGCAGCTGCTTTGGAAAACAGTGTGGAGGTTCCTCAAAAAATTAAAAATAGAATTACCCTATGACCCAGCAATAGCATTACTAGGTATTTATCCAAAGGATACAGGAGTGCTGTTTCGAGAGGGCACATGCACCTCAATGTTTATAGCAGCACTGTCAACAATAGCGAAATTATGGAAAGAGCCCAAATATCCATCAACTGATGAATGGATAAAGAAGATGAGGTTTATATATACAGTGAAATACTACTTGGCAACGAGAAAGAATGAAATCCTGCCATTTGCAGCGACATGGAAGGAACTGGAGGGTATTATGCTAAGTGACATAAGTCAGAGAAAGACAGATATCCTATGCTTTCACTCCTATGTGAAACTTGAGAAGCTTAACAGAAGACCATGGGGAAGAGAAGGAGGAAAAATAGTTTCAAACAGAGAGGGAGGCAAACCATAAGAGACGGTTGAATAGAACAAACTGAGAGTTGATGGCGGGGAGGGGAGTAGAGAGGGGGAAATGGGTGATGGGCATTGAGGAGGGCACTTGTTGGAATGAGCACTGGGGGTTGTATGTATGCGATGAACATGGGAATCTACCCCCAAACCAAGAGCACACTGTATACACTGTATGTTAGCTAACTTGACAATAAATTATATAAAGAATAAATGAATGAATGAATGAATGAATGAATAAATAAATAAATAAATAAATAATTCAGCAGCAAAAAAATAAGTAAATAAGTGAGGTCATAAGAGTGGGACTCTAATCTGATAGGGTTGGTGTCTTTGTAAGAAAAGAAAGAGACACAAAAGCTCTCTTCTCTGTCAGCGCACAGAGGAAAGGCCATGTGAAGACACAGCGGGAAGGTAGCTGCCTGCAGAGCAAGAAGAGACACCTCATCAGAAGCCAGCTCTAATGGCACCTTGATCTTGGACTCGCATGGCTCTGAAATAATAAATTTTTATTGTTTAAACCACCCAATGTGTAGTACGCTGTTAGGGCAGCTTGAACAGACCAACACACCCAGCAAGCTTATACTTCCTCTCCTCCTACAGCCGTGGACTGTGTTTTCCTTTCCCCATAATTTGCTAAACTTGGGATTCTGGATTTTTTTCTTTGACAAAAATGAGTTTAACTCTGGGTCAATCCATAATGTGAACTATGCTCAAAATTCAGGAAATTACATTTTCCTCCACTTACAAAGAGAAGGGTAAAACCCGTTATTAACAGATAGTTTAAAATGCAAATCACTGTTAACATTTGTATTCTGCTGAAGAGTTCATTTTGCCCATAAGCTTGGGTAATATTGTGATTTATAATAAATATATATTTGGTCTTTGTCCCCATTTATGGCACAGAGCCCCTAAAACCCTTGAAATTCCCTATGTGATAAGAAAGATAAGGATGCTGATAAGAAAGATAAAGATAAAGAAAGATAAAGATAAGCCACCAATGGCCAATGATTCAACCAATCATGCTTATGTAATAAAGCCTCTATAAAAACCGAAAAGGATGGCATTCAGAGAACTTCAGGTTGGTGATCGTATGCAGGTGCTAGAAGACTGACTTGCTCAGAAAGAACATTGAAGCTCCGTGCCCCTTCCCACATACCTGGCCCTATGCACCTCTTCTATCTAGCTGTTCATCCTCCCTAATACCCTTTATAATAAACTGGTAAACATAAGCCAATGTTTCTCTGAGTCTGGGAGCCTTGCTAGCGAGTTAAATGACCCCGTGGAGATATCCTTGGGAATCTCTCATCTATAGCCTACCACTCAGAACCACAGGTGACAACTTGGACTTGGGGTTGGCACCCAAAGTGCGGGGAAGAAGAGCAGTCTTGTAGGACTGAGCTGTTCACCTACAGGATGTGACACTATCTCCAGAATTTAATTTCCTGGTGCTGTTGGAAAAAAAACATACACATCAAAACCGGTGTCAGAATCAGAGCTTGGTCTGAGCACACATCACTTGAAAGTCATAGATCAAACACAGTGCACAAAGCATCTTCATTATCCAAGTAAAATATAACATAGTCAAATGAAAAGGTAATGCTTTACAAGTATTTCAACTGCTAGAAGCTCTTGCCAAACGCCCTTGCCATTTACATGTCTCAGTAATTCAAGTAATCTATTACAATCAAAAACTCGCTCTCCTTCAAAAACATCCCACATTTGTTTTTAAAACTTCCCTTGGAGAGGTAAACAGGATCCACCAATAAAGTCCTTTCATTGAGTCCATTCAAGATGTGAGAAAACTACCCCAATAAGTTTTACACAGAGTGCGTAAATATTAAAAGAAATCTTATTTCTCTAAGTCTTACCTGATTAAATTCTGGCAGACCTGGCATCCTGCGGTGCATCTAAATTAAAAAAAAAACAACACAACCTCTGTTAGTTTAGTGATACATTTTGAAAGCACACTTCATGCACATACCGTAAATATCTATTATTTTCCAAGGTCTAGCAAAATCAGCACGTGCTAGTACTCATGTATCATTTCCCAAATATTCCCATTTGCCATTTACCAAATATAATTAGACTGCAGCAACCATGACCTAATGAACAGAACACTGAATTTGAAACCTAAATACCTGGATTTAAATCTCATTGATTCAATGAGTCCTCCAAGCCCCAGTTTTCACATCTGAAAATAACATCTGCCCCATAAGGTTACTAAGAGGATGACCTGAGATAATATATGTAATGTGTCTTAGAGTGGTGGCATTGCAGTATATATAATAATGGTAGCTATTATTATTATTACACTATGAAGATAAGAGCATTCTTGAGAATTCTGAGAATTAAGAAAATGTATTTACATAGTATAAATATGTAAACATATATTTATAAATTATATATAATAATTATATATTACTTATATGCTGTATATTATATGATTTAGTAATATAATTATATATAAATTTATATATAAACAACTTTAAAACCATAAAACACTGTCAAATCAAAAGACGGTTGGCGTGATTATAAGTATTACCCTTATTAATCTTTCTTTTTATAATTCAAAAAAGAACCTTCTGATGTTGGGGGATCATGGTGATCATCACTGATCATATTTTAGGTATAAAGAAGTTTCAATTAGAAGAGAATATTAGTTAAAACAATGGAAGAAAATATAGTACTCATAGAATCAGGATCATTCTAAATTATTCAGAAACAAATATTTAGGCCCTGTCACTTCTTCCTGTCCTAGCCTTTTGGGACTGTCTTTTCTCAGAAGCTTCACTTCACCAGCAAATTAAAAATAAGAAGGAAAAAGACATTGTCATCAAGTCTATCAGATCTGTTTCTTATTAGGAATTACAAAAATAACAAACAAAAGATAAATTTTCATCTAAATTTAAAATCATGAACTATCACCTTTTTCTTGTTCACAGTCAGGAAGAAAACCTCATGAAAGATACAATTTTGAGATTCTTACTAGGATCTAAGAAAAAGGCTGGCAAACGAAGAACCATAATCATCCATTAATTTTTTTTCATAATTACACAAAATAGAGACTGCTTGTGGTAGATCTTGGACCATTCTATAATATGGAACTATGATCATTGCTATTCTTCTTGAGTCTATGGGCTAATGGCCTATAGTTTATCACATTTCATTAACACGATGATTATGAAAATGATTTTCTATTTACAGAAGCAGAAGGAGTTGCCTGAGCTCAGTCTGCCTTCCATTGCGACCACCGTCACATCACAAGATGTCATAAAAGATGAAGGGAAAAAACAAGGTTACCTTGGCATTCTGTAAAACATTTTATAAGCAGGTAAAATGAGAACTTCCAATCACAAGGCTTACAGACCACAGGTAATTCAATGAGGGTGGGGCTAGTAAATATTTAACAAAGGCAAGGATCACTGTTTTAGTTGTCCCCAAAGATCAAGAATTTCATGCTACCCTTCATAAGCATACAACTGTGGTTTCTAAACTTTAAATGAACATAAGGCCAAATGCTAAAAAGGATCTAAAAATAGAGTGCCCCCCCAATTAAAATATGGCTCTTCTATTTTCCTTTTCCTTTTAATTTCTACTCCCCAAGGGCAATGCCATCCAATCTTAATTTCATGAACCCAATTACCCTGGGGAATTTTCCATAGCCCTTTATTCTCCTATCTTTCACTGGCCGCTGTTTTGAACTTTGTTCTAAAAGTAGAGCTTCCAAAGGGTTCTCAAGAGCTCAGCAAACTCAAGTCATTCCATTCTGCCATCCACTACCCGCTCAAACAAAAAGTATATGGGTAAAACAGGGAACTGTGCATAATCTGAACACGGCATCTTGAAATATCCTGAACTGTCACGATTTTCCATAAATGCTTGAGATGGGGATAAGGAACATTCACAATATTTTCAATATTCAGTATTCAGAAGCTGTAAATTGTTCATCCAAACCAGGTAGAATGGACACAGCACCAGATATTTTCCTCATTTCTTTTTTTTAATTCAAGTTTTTAAATTTTTTTTTTAATTTTTATTTATTTTGAGAGAGAGAGAGAGAGAGGCAGAAAACTAACAAGTGGGGAAGGGGCAGAGACAAAGGGGGACAGAGTATCCCAAGCAGGTTCCATGCAGACAGCAGAGAGCCTGATGTGGGGCTTGAACCCACGAACCGTGAGATCATGACCTGAGCCAAAGGCAGTCACTTAACCAACTGAGCCACCCCCTTAGGTTTTGAATTTTAATTTCAGTATAGTTAACATCCAGTATTCTATTAGTTTCAGGTGTACAATAGAGTGATTCAACAATGCTCTACAGTACTCAGTGTTCATCCTAAATGCGCCCTTAATCCCCTTCACCATTTCACCCACCTCCTTCCAGTAACCTTCAGATTATTCTCTGCAGTAAAGAGTCTATTTCTCAGTTTGTCTCCCTCTCCTTTTTTGTCTTCCCCTTTGCTCATTTGTTTTGTTTCTTAAATTCCACAAATGAGTTAAATCATATGGTCTCTGTCTTTCCCTTACTTATTTTGCTTCGCATGATGATCTCTAGCGCCATCATGTTTGTTCCAGGGGTTCCCCTGATTGCCATTATTTCACTAAGAGAAATAGAAGCATCAGAGAAATGACAACCGCCACGATAGTAACAGTGGCTCCATCAGGGTGATGTCATTACGATAAACTTTTTCTTCTTTATACTTCCCTCGGTCATTAAACAGATGTTTATCAGGAGTGTACCAAGCAGCAGGCACGGTCAGAAGCAACTGGGGCTGGAGTAAAGTATGAAATCAACAAGGTCCCTGAGTTCCGCAGGTTGTCTACAATAATCATGTATTATTTTTATAAAGACAACGAAACAGGGGCGCCTGGGTAGCTCAATCAGTTAAGCATCTGACTTCAGCTCAGGTCATGATCTCACAGTTCATGGGTGTGAGCCCCACGTCGGGCTCTGTGCCGATGGCCTGGAACCTGTTTCAGATTCTGCGCCTCCCCCACTTATGCTCTGTCTATCTCTCTCTCTCTCTCAAAAATAAATAAACATTGAAATAAATAAATATATAAAAAGAAACATTGATTAAAAATAAAGAAACGCTCACTTTACAGATATATATTATTGAATCCTCTAGACAAATCATATCTCTAAGTTTCCACAAACAGTCCTCAAAGTAGTGTTGCTTTAAAATGGAAAATAGAATTAAAAATTGTACCTGTGAGGGTCTTTTGAGCTAGGTATGATTTTGCTACATTCTCTCTTGCTGAACACTCCTTCAATCCAGGATTTCTGGGACTGAAGAGAAAGTGTCGTTATTTTTCATATTATAATGATGTAAGAAAGCAGTGTAACTACAGTAGTTCTGGCAGGCAAGATATATTTAAATATCATGGAGACGAATCAGAATGTCAAGACCAACCCCAAACAGACTAAGCATTTACTGGCTTCTATCACAGACAACACAGACACAAATAAACCAAATGCGAACACAAAAATAATCACAAATAGATTCATAATCTCATTTTCAGCAAAATGTCCATAAATGCACAAAACTCTAGGAAGGAAGTAATGTTATAACTGAAGCATCATTTTAATTCTGTTACAAGTCACTTTTAAATCTTGTACCATAGTTCTATAGAGTGAATTTCAAGTTCTCAAACTTCAAAATTCTCACTCATAAAGTCCCACTTTGGTGAAGATTTCACAGGAAGCTGGAATCTCAGCAGGATTTTGTGAAAGGGCTTTAATCTCAAATGGGACTGGAGGATATGAATTGAGGAATCTCATGCACATGACCTCAGAAGAACAGAGCTTAAAAACTGAGACACTGACTCCCAGTAAATGCCTCACATACAGAAGACTGCGACTTATCTCCTGACCGATGAACATCTGCCAAGAATCTCTCCTCATCCTCAAGCCAATGAACTTAATGACTTGGAGTCTGGCTGGACTTCTTCCTGTTTGCACTCCTTGCCCATAAATACAAACCACCCCAAGCCTTCCATGGACTCAGGTATAGCTTGCTACAGCGTGCTTCCTGAACTGCAATTCTTTTGCTCCTCCTGAATCAATTCAATTTCTGGTCATTAGGGCTTGCCTCAGTTTACCTCTCTATTTAGGTAGACAATTTGATTCACATTCTATAAGCATGGATTACCCCTGACTGTGCCGCTTCATGTTGCACAGCCTACAACCGTCCTTAAATCCTGATGGGACATAGGTACTCGCTCAACCTCGTAATAAAATCTCTCCCATTCTACAAAACTCAACTCACAGCCATGCTCTCCCATGGGCCATATTATAAATCCAGAAGCAGAGGACACTGGAGCCACAATAGACCCCAGCCAATTGATGAGCTTGGCCTTCTCCTAATATGAAAATATTTTAGCTCATATAAACGTATAAGTACATTACATAAAAATATAAACACATGCATTACCGCAGTGACAAAAGGGCAGTGGACGGGAATCCGCAAGGGGGCTTTTCAAACTCCATGTTACTGCCGCCCCCACCTCACTCTGACATCTGTTCTCATCCTACAGTTGCAGGAAATGCACAGCACTAGACAACAGGTGACAAATCCAGCTGTGCAACCTCATTCTCTGGGACTTTGTCCTCACGACCCAGATGCTCAGGACATGGCCACCCTAAAACATGCTGCCTTGGTGTATAGGTTCTTTTGAGCTGTAGGCACTTGGAAAACGGCAAGTACAGTGAGAGGCTTTCACTGAACTCTCCCTATCTGCCTAAAGATGGATCTTCCACAGGAACTCAATTGTCATAAAGCCCTGGGAGTTTCATCAACCAGGAAGGATTGACTCTTATCTCAAGACAAGGGAGTAGAAGTCAACATCACACCCAGACAAACCTGGTCACAAACTATCATATCTCCCATCTATTCTTCTAAGGGCCCATTCATCTGTTCTACAAATCATTAACTCTCTCCTAAATTGCCTACACCTCCAACCCTTCCCCTATTGGGACAGTATATCAATTCTCAAATATCACCCTTTTTGGGGCATTTACTTTTGTTTTCCTGTTATGTCCCCATGCACCTATCAAAAATTAATAAATGTGTCTATCTTTTCTTCTGTCAGTTTATTACAGAGCCAGCCATCAAACCTAAGAGAGTAGGGGAAAAGTTTTCCTTCCCCCACAATTACAAATGAGGCATTTATGGACTCCCCTGTATACTTCAATATTAAACTCATGGATTTTGTTCAATATGCACCAACCCTAAACATAACTGCTGACTACTGAATGGAACTGTATATGAGCAGAATCCAGATCTTGTTAAGCAAAAAGGAGGGGGGTGGGCATTGACTGACTGGTTCCTGCACATTTTAAACATATCTATAAACAAGGAAAACTTCCCAGATCAAGCCCAGGTCATCTTAAAATCATTCTACCCTCTTTTTTTTATTTTTAGACAGAGAGAGCATGAGAGCAGGAGAGAGGGACACAAGGAGAGACATAATCTTAAGCAGGCTGTACACTCAGTGCAGAGCCTGACACAGGACTCGATCCAACAACCCTGGATTCATAACCTGAGCCAAAATCAAGAGTCAGACACTCAAGTGACTGAGCCACCCAGGTGCCCCCAAAATCATTCTACCTTCTTATCCCTTTTGCATAGTCAGCAGCTTTTTAAAAGCCATCCGCTAAATTGGTAGAGCACTAAAAACATAGAAACTTGGAAAAATTCAGAGTCACAGACCATGGAGTGAACTCAACAAAGTAATCTCAAAATCTACTTACTATAACAAGAAATGACACAATCTTTTGGAATTGGTAAGCCCTATTTCCACTACAAAAACTAACATTTTCGTTTATTCATTCTGCAAGCATTTAAGTACCTAACTTTTGCAAAGTACTGAAAAGAGTGCTATAGGGAAGTCAGTATGTTCTCAAAGAGCTCTTCATTCCAAATTGATTCAACCAATATATCGGATAGGCCTCCAGGCTGCATGCTGTCAACTCTATGACAGGTAAGACAAGCTTTTTGCTCTGATGTAGCTTGGAATAAAAAGGAGGAAACATAATAAACTGGTATTGTTAAACTGCACGTTCACCAGTTAACTATTAAAAAGCGCTCCAAAAAGGGTCATCAATATAGGAAACTAGATATACAAATTAAGCAGGCTATGTTGTCATTCATTCTTTTTAAGCGACTAGATTAGGTATCTGACTGGTAGGCCTATCTGAGCAAATTAATTTCTTCATGCCTGTTTGGTCATATATTGAAAATGGAGATAATAATAATACCTCATAGCACTGTTGAAAGGAATAAATTAAAGCTTTAGAATTTTCCCTGGGACTTATTAAGGGTCTATTAAAGCTTAGCTATTATTATTGATATATAAAAAAAAAAAATTAGCTTTTGGTTGGTAGCCAGGGAACTTAAATTTGATTTTTTTTTTTCTTCCATAGGAAAATACTTCCTGACCTCCAAATCTTCCTCCTGAGACATCTCATACTTAAAAGAAATGGGTCCACCTTCCCCACAAGACTCTTGCTCTCATAGGCCCCACTGACAGTCATTTCTGTTATCCCCGGGGCCCAACCCAGTGATTACTGGAATGAACAACACAACGAACACGCATAAACTAGAACTTCAGGAATCCATGAACATAATTTTCCCTTCAAAGGTGTAAACAGGAGACCTGTGCCACATCAAGAACATGGAAACTTTGTTCCTGCAATTCTCACGTCTAATCTCAAAACTATGGGAAAAGAAAATCAGGCCTAATTTGCAAGAGTTTCAAGCAATTCCCAGTTTCAAACTTTACTTTATCTTGTAATGATAGCCTTTTTAATACACTCTGCAGCACATACAGAAGAGGCTCTCACATTCAGATCAACAGAGAGTGGTTAGAAACCAAATGTTTGTTGGTTCTAATTCAACAGCCCAGATCCACTGAGGACAAATGTCCAGCGTGGTGGCTTCTGCCACTTGGAGCAGCAAACTGTCGTGGGCAGTAGTTGGGGGTGGAGACTATGCCATTTCTGCAGCTATCATGGCAGCCTACAGAGCTGGGTGTTTTTCTGAGATGACAGATAGACAGACAGACAGGCAGACAGATAGATACTGAGGTGGGGGGCGGGGGTGTGTTTGTTGACTGACATTCCTATCCGGAGGAGGGAAAGGCAGAGGACAAAAAAGGGAAACTGTTGGTCTCGGGTTCTGTGTTTGCCTCACTCTAAAACATAATCAGATTGTACATACAATCCCAGGCCTGAGGGGAGGGCGGCCAATAGCAAACAAAGGTCTAAAAACAAATCTCCCAACAGAAGCTATACAAACTAACTAATAATAAGCTTATCAATCAATAAGGTATATGAATTCATCCCTGTCCTCACTGAAACTATTTCTACACTGGGGCTTTTCAGGCTCCGAGAGAATAAACAGATCCTCTCTCAGGGGAATCTCTGAGAGGGCATCCTTTTAAAGATTGTATTTTTAAAGTGATCTCTGCATCCAACATGGGGCTTAGACTCACAATTTTGAGATCGAAAGTTGTATGCTCCACCGACTGAGCCAGCCAGGCACCCCTGAGAAGGCACAGTTTTAGACACATTCCTTAATTTAAAAAAAAAAAAAACTGCAAATGATTGTTCTTTAAAATCCAGAGGGCTGTGCGATTGGGAGTGAAGGGGTACACAGATTACAGGTCATTTCTTTTCAAAAACTCGGTTGTGCTTTCAAAAAATCTAATGTCTAACAAATGTTTTCCCAGGTGAAACTACAGGTTCCCATTTTTATGCTTCCCACACTATCTTTTTGTTTTTCTAATTCAAATTAGTTAACATATACTGTAGTATTGGTTTCAGGAGTTGAATTTAGTGATTCATCACTTACATAGAACACCCAGTGCTCATCCCAAGTGCCCTCCTTAATGCCCATGACCCATTTAGTCTATCCCCCCCCCCACCTCCCCTCCAGCAACCCTCAGTTTGTTCTCTGTATTTAAGCATCTCTTATGGTTTGCCTCCCTCTGTTTTTATCTTATTTTTCCTTCCCTTTCCCTGTGTTCATCTGTCTAGTTTCTTAAATTCCACATATGAGTGAAATCATGATATTTGTCTTTCTCCGGCTTATTTCCCTTAGCATAACACACTCTAGTTCCATCCATGTTGTTGCAAATGGAAAGATTTCACTCTTTTTGATCGCAGAGTAATATTACATTACACACACACACACACACACACACACACCACGTCTTCTTTATCTGTTCATCAATCAATTTTTGCCCACACTATCTTATACATATCACAGCATGAACAATGCTTAATTAATTGCTCTTACTCGAGTCGTTTTTCTCTTAACATTATCGTAATCTACTTTAAGATAGAGTGTTAGCTTATTTATCTTGGAATCGACGACACACAGGAGGCACCAGAATGGACCAGAGAAATACTATTTTCAGACTCAAGATGGACATTTGATATTTCTTCTACATGGCCTCTCCTCTGGAGCAAGGGCCTCTTCAAGCCGAGGGACAGGCAGGTGGACTTCCACAGCGCACAATCTGTTGGCCCAGAGAAACTGCTTCACCGCAAAGGAAACCCATTCATCTCGGAAGAGTCAGCTCAGGGCCTTCCACAGGGTTCTGTCCTCATTCTACAGGGATGCTTCACAGGACTCACTTGATTGAACATTAACGATCTTAGGCAAAGGGTGTGCAAACCTAAAAGAACCAAAACCCAAGGAGCTGGTTCGTCTACACTGCCACAAATTGATCTCACTGGTTTCCAAGTAAATAATCTGTCCAGCAGGCAGTATTTAGGCATACTTCGTAAAAGATAATCTTGCATGTTTTTTCTTTTGGGGTAGGAGAAAGTGAGTGCTACTTTTGTTGGTAATGATTTTTTTGGTTAACATCATTAAAAATGGAATGTCAACTGAATAACTCACAATTCCCTAGAATGCCAGTTCTCCTGTTTAGGTGAGAAATTTTGCCAACATTTTCATTTCCTGCCTTGTAGGGCAAAGGCATTTAGAACTTCAGAATGAACGTCTACATTATATAAACTCTTAAGTACATGAGTACAACATTTATGATTTCTCCACAGAGCCTAATGGGGCATTGGAAGAACTCAACAGTCACCGGCCAAGCAGAGTGTATCATAAATGTTCAAACTAAAATGATGTCTTACCCCAACCCTCTCCTTCCCAAATTGGTGAAAGTCCTCATTATGTCCTAAAACACAATTTCAAATAGCAGTGAGGAGACATCCTTTTCTCTGCTGTCACCCAGGCTTCAGCTTTATGCAGTCCCCTGGGGAATAAAACATGCTAAAAAAAAAAAAAAGTTTGTAATCTCAGATCATGTTAAATCATTTTGATAAGAAAAGGGGGAAAGAAATGGGAAGTTCCTCTATGAGTATTCTTTACAACTGTCCCTGGATAGTAAAATACAGAATTTAACTGAATGCTGGGCCTATTTGTTATAAAACTACTCTAATCTGTTAAGATTTTCAAATTAAACAAAATCAGTCGTGGGGACCCTGGATGGCACAGTCGGTTAAGTGTCTGACTTCAGCTCAGATCATGATCTCGTGGTTCGTGAGTTTGAGCCCCACATCGGGCTCTGTATTGACAGAAGTGTCTGACTTCGGCTCAGGTAACGATCTCGCGGTCAATGAGTTCGAGCCCCGCGTTGGGCGCGGGGCTCTGGGCTGATGGCTCGGAGCCTGGAGCCTGCTTCCGATTCTGTGTCTCCCTCTCTCTCTGACCCTCCCCCATTCATGTTCTGTCTCTCGCTGTCCCAAAAAAATAAATAAACGTTAAAAAAAAAAAATCAGTCTTCTCCAATTTCCAAGTAGAAAATATCCATAAATTTGTTATCTGTGTACATAGATGGTCTTTATTTATGCTCCAAATATCCTGTTAAATTATCCACAACTTTACCAAAACTACAGCTGAGTGAACTACATAGTCTAAAAATCCTTTTCTTGGGGTGAAACTATACTTTTTTCTTTTCTTTTTTTTTTTTTTACCACAAGTGTCATTATTAGTGAAGCTATCCTCTTAAATAATCGACTTTTAAGAAACCTACCATCCTCTGGAACAATAATGCTTTTATTTGGAATTCCAGGTTGAAGGCAATTTTATTGAGGTCATCCATAGAGAGGTTTATATATGTGCAGCACAGCAGAAAGAACACTACAACAGGATTTTACTTCTTGAATATCAGGAGACAAATACCACACGTTTAATTTGGAAAAAATTAAAATCTTCAGTGAAAGAATAAGAGAGAGAGAAAAGAAGAAAGACGAGAAGAAACAACAACAACAAAAAACTTAAGTGTGAGCGACTTCAATGCCATTCTACGTCCAGGAGTATACAAAGTTCAAGAGTGACAGTTCTCAGAACTTTGGGCCTTAGGACCCTTTCATAGTCATAGAAATTAACAAAAAGCTCTCATTTATATGAGTGTATCTACCAATATTTATGAACTTAGGAAATCAGAACTGGGACTTTTTAAGACATTTATTTAGTTCATTTTAAATACCAGTAGTAAACCTATCACACGTTAACATACTTTTTATGAAAAAAAATTTAAGATTCATAAAGATTTTAAAGAGAAGAGAGTTGTCTTATATTTTTACAAATCTCTTTAATGTCTGACAAGACAGCTAGATTCTCACATCTGCCTCTATATTCAGTCTGTTGCAGTAAGTGGTTTGGGTTGAAGTATACAAAGAAAATTGGCCTCACGCTGACATGTAATCGGAAAAGGAAGTAGTATTTTAATTGCCTTTTTAATTTTTTTTTAATGTTTATTTATTTTTGTGAGAGACAGAGACAGAGTGTGAGTGGGGGGAGGGGCAGAGAGAGAGGGAGACACCGAATCCGAAGCAGGCTCCAGGCTCCGAGCTGTCAGCCCAGAGCCCGACACGGGGCTCGAACCCTTGAACCGCAAGATCATGACCTGAGCCGAAGTCAGACACTTAACCAACTGAGCCACCCAGGTGCCCCAACTGCCTTTTTAGGTACTGTGAATTGATCATATAACCTTAGGAAAACTCCTCTGGACACTCATAAGAGAATGAGCAAAAGAGGCAAATGTCTTAGTACCATTATTTGATTTTGAGGATCCTTTGAAAGGGTCTCAAGGACCCCCAGGAGTCCATGAACCACACATAGAAAACCATTGCCCCAAAGTGATCACATATGGGCACGAGCATGAGCCAGAGACAGGATCTACGGTTTCCTTATTGGTCTTAGGTCCCACATGCTGTCTTAGTGTGTGCATCTCATTCCAATTGCACTGTAGTATTTCAACATCCCCTATTTAATCTGTTGCTCAGCTGAAAAAACATTTCAACCTAGAGAAAAAAAGCAATTAGAGATCAACTCTTCACGTACGATACTTTATGAGCAATGTAGGGACTTTTGAAAGATAACTTTGACTGTATTCATTTCTAGCCTTAGGGATGACTTTAGTGCCTACCAAATTCTCCATCCCAGAGATGTCACTGAAGCATGATAAATGGGGGATCATCAGCCCTTCAGAACCCATAGGTAGCATATATTCTAACAGTTTATCCATTCTTCCTTTGAAATATCAATACCTCTAAGAATAAGAGCTTCATTCATTCAAAAATAATTTGGTTCATAAATAAATTTTAAAAGGGGGTGGGGAGGTTGCCTGGGTGGTTCAGTTGGTGAAGCATCTGACTCTTGATTTTGGCTCAGATCATGATCTCACAGTTCATGGGACTGAGCTCCAAGTTGGGCTCTGAGCTGACAGCACAGAGCCTGCTTGGGATTGTCTCTCATTCCCTCTCTCTCTGCCCCTCCCCGGCTCATTCATTCTCTCTCTCCCTCTCTCTCAAAATAAATAAATAAATAAATAAACATAAAAAAATACTTTGGTTGGCGTATATTATTCTTATAAAAATAAATAAAACTGTGTCCCAAAGACCGACACCAAAGGGGAAAAAAAAAAAAAAAAAAACAACCTATGTTTATAAATAGATAACAGGTATGGCACAAGACCAGACTATGGGACTCCTTGGAAAGAGAAACCCCTCTGCCTACGGATATTTGGGAAACCTTTAAGGAGGACATGAGACTTAGGAAAAGCCTTGAAAGATGACAAAGGTTTTCAGAAGTGGTGACAGAATTCCATGCTGGTTAGACATGCAGGGAATTCTGAGAATACTTACGGTAAAAGCCATGAGTTCCCTGGGGAGCAGAGAACAGAGAAGATGAAAGAGCCAAGTACCTCTGGAAATAACTAAACATATGGTGCAGAGAGTTCAGGGAATAAGGAACAAAGAGTTACCAATGAGGATAGTGATATGATGCCTGAAGTAGAGAATGGAGAAAGTTTCTCTCTTCAGTAAAAAATCTGCATTATTACAAAAGCAGGACTATTCAAAGAAGAGCTAAGATGGGTTTAATCCTGACAAGAAAGTACGGAGAATGACGATTTTGTCCATGATCAGCGAACAGGTTGAGAGAGATGTAGGAACTAGGGTGCAAAGCAGGAGGCAGCTAGTGTAATACACCCTTGGGAGAAGAAACATTAGGAACAAGAGCCGCTAAATGAACCCTATAAAGCAACAGCCATCATTAGTGTAGCCTTCCCTAGACGTCAAAGGCCACACTAAGTGCTTTATGTGCCTTAGCTACCGTAATATCCACGTCTGTGTGACGGATACAATTATTGCCACCTTTTCATGGAGGAAGAGAGGGTTCTATCAAATACCAGAGCCAGAGATCTCTTGCAATATGTTTAACAGACAAAATTGAAAGAAGCTTATTTCATGTTGAGAAAGCCTAGACCTTGTTTGTAGATAAAAGAGAAGTCAATACAAAGAGAGAGAAGTTGTAAGAGAGAATGGAAATGACTTTAGAGACTGGGGGGGTGGGGGGGAGGAGGTGAGGAACTGGTATGAACAGCTAAGAAGGAAGGCTCGGCCTTGAAGAAAATGCATCCTCTTCCGACAGAGGCAAGGAGAGGATGACAAACGTTTCCTTCTTGGTAATTCTGCCCAACACCCTATTACCTATATGCTACAGAAGTCAGCCCATTTCACTCTGAAGGCTGCGAATCTCAGCATTCTCCTTTGGCCCTCTTTCCACGGGAGAAAAAGGAAGGAAGGAGATACACGTGTGCAGTCATAGTGCCCTTTCTTATCACCAGCTATTATACAACAGCACAATACACTATATGTTCTATAGATCAAAAAGCATAGGAGATACTCTCTCAACAGAGGATTCACCAAACTTAAGCTAGATGGGGAAGATCAATTGGATCCCCCTGGATGCTCTACAGAGTAACGTGTCCCATGATATTCCAAGGATGTCCCCCAGTACACCAACCTAAAAATGTGTGCCTCAGAATATATGGGTCTACAGACATCTACACTAAGCAAGTAGGAATTTAGTGTAAAGGATAAGAGTAAATGTTAATTGGAGATCACTGGGCAGTCAGACTGGCAGGGCAAGGTATAATGACAGGAAAGGAAGCAGGGGGGAAAGGCAAGGTAAATGTCCTTTCTTTGCTTGCCTGTAAGATATCTCCATCAGCGAACTGGAGAAATCTTTATCTTCCTGGGTGATTGACCCCAGAGGTTGTTACAGCAACATCCAACTGTCCAGCTGTAAAAACGTTCATGAGCATTCCTTTAGCTGCACTTAGAAACAGGCACTCAACTTTCATTTAAAAAAATTTCACTGGAGCACCTGAGTGGCTTGGTCAGTTGAGCACCTGACTCTTGATTTCAGCTCAGGTCATGATCCCAGGGTCGTGGGATCAAGTCTCGTGTCAAGCGCCAACCTAAGCGTGGAGCCTGCTTGGACTTCTCTCTGTCCCTCTCTCTTTCTACCCCTCCCCTGCTCACATGCTCTCTCTCTCTCTCTCTCTCTCTCTCAAAAATAAAATAAAATAAAATAGAATAAAATAAAATAACTTTTTACATAAATAGAGCCATATAACACACACCGTTCTTCACCTTGCTTTTTCTTCACTTATTAATAACTTGGGCATCCTTATGTACTTGTACACATATGGTTGCCTTCATTCTTTTGGGGGCTGACCAGTATTCCTTTACATGGAAGTCCCATAATTTATTTAGCCAAAATACGCACCGCATAGCTTTCATGTGCATGTATATCTATCTGTCAGAAATGTCAACATTTCTTCAAAAAATGTTTTTAATATTTATTTATTTATTGGAAGAGCACAAGTGGGGTAGGGGCAGAGAGGGGGGGACAAAGATCTGAAGCGGGCTCTGAGCTGATAGGCTGACAGCAGCGAGGCTGATGTGGGGCTTGAACTCACAAACCATGAGATCAGGACCTGAGCCAAAGTCGGACACTTAAACCGACTGAGCCACCCAGGAGCCCCGCTAGTAAAACTTTCTAAGTGAATTCAAATATTGCCACGTTGCCCTCCATAGAGGTTGTGCCAATTTATAAACAAAAGGTATGAGTTACTAATAACTCTTAAATGTTGGCGAAAACACTGGGTATAATGCATTTTAATTGCTTTAGGGAACTACAGTATTTTTTATTATTAATACTCAACTTCCAAAAAATATTTGAAGTGACCAAATTGCTTCAATTTAAAAATAATCTAAAATAAAATAAAACACCAAAAAATGTACTTGTCTGAGGAACAAGAATCTCCTTAAGCGTCCAAAATGGCTTTAGTGTTCAGAAGTGATAAAGTGTCTTTGGCAGAACTTTGCCAACGTGTGATATTAAGTAGCAGCAAGACAAATGAAGACAAGAAGTCTTCAACCAAAGAATCTCAATGAAAAGAGTACCAGTTTTCTAACCGTTACCTACGAAAGTCACATCTTCTTTGAGAAGTCATGGGTCATAGTAGAGAAAGAAAAGAAGAAGCAAGTACAATACAGGGGTTGCCCATGGCAGTCTATTCATTGTATGTAACTCAGCCAACAGGGTAAATAAAACCCACCCTATTTACCTCACCAGGTTTAAAAGGTTAACAAAAAAACATCTGACTTCAAATTAATCTGTCTAAATCTGTACCCCTTGTGTCCCCCACCCAAGCCTATCCCTCACCCGTATTCCCAAAGGGCTCACCAGTTTACCCAGGTGTCCAAGTTTGAAACCAGAGCACCACGGTTAATTCTTCCCCATCCTTACTTCCCAGTCAGTCAACCACCAAGACCTATGGATTCTATTTCTTAAACATCTCTTGCATCATGTCTCTCCATCTATATTGCCACTATCCGGAAGTCACCATGAATTGTTGACTCGATTGCCTCCCAACGGTTTTTCTGCCTCCAGACTTCCCTTCTCTGATCCATTCTCTGCAGTAAAGCCTATAATCTTAAAGTGAAAAAATAAACTTGTCATTCTCACCTTAAAACTTTCAGGGGTTCCCCTGATGTCATCAGGATAGTTTAGAAGTCCATCACCAGGTGTACCGCCCACTGCCTACCACATCTGAGATGTTCCCTCTCTCATCTCATCCCTTACCTCTCTCTACTTCAATTTCTATATTCTAAATATACTGAACAACTTTGTATTCTCTGAATTCACCTCCTGTTCCCTCCATGCCCTTCTCTTCCTAGGATAGTCTCTACTCCCCTCCTTTCTCCACCAAGATAGACATCATGAAAACCTTCTTAGAAACTCTTTTTCTGAATCTCTGAATCAAGATCTCCTTCCATGTGCCTCTGATCCTTCTGTGCATACCCCCAGGCACTGTATAATCATGACCTATTTAGACTGACTACACTCAGCTCTGGAACATAGGGAACTGCCTTGTTCATTGTAGTATCTCCAGGGGTTACCTGAGTTCTGGGTACACATTTGAGCATTCTACCAGAGTTCCTTAAGTATATCCTGGGGACCAAAGGTAGTATATGGGAGGAAAAGAAAATATTTTGTGGCTCTATAAATACATGCAAATAGTGTGATTCTCCAGAAAAGATAAATCCATTATTATCCATTATTCTCCTAAATATATTTGACCAAGAATCATCTCTGAGGGAAATAGACACTCATTTGCACAGGGTAAAATTTTGGGAGATTCTTTTCCAAGAGATTTCTAACAGCTCTCAATTAAGAATGTTTCCTCCCCAAAATCATAAATCTTAATGTAAGATTTTTGTCTTCATCTAAGATTTTCAACTTACTTTCTAAAAAACATCTTTAAAAATAAATACATAAATAAATAAATGAATAAATAAATAAATAAATAAAACATCTTTGAGATGTTTAATTTAAAAGATACAAATCTTTAAGATTTGTTATCCGAATTGAAGCTAAATGATTTCAGGTAGGGTACAAATCAGTTTTAGTTTTTTCGGTTTTGGGTTTGCTGTTGTTGTTGTTTCAGAAGAAAAGAATTCACATCCAGAATAACCAATTCCACTAAAATTCCAAAAGGAAAAAGGTGTCTTAATAAAATGAGTGTGGTCCAGGAAGCCGAGAATCACAAGTCAGTGGGATACCAAGAATCCTGTGAGTAACAGAGGCTGGCAGATGAGAAATCTCATTTGCTAGAATAAAGTTTCCCGGCTTCTGTTTCTGGCTGTTACACTTGATTTTCAAAGTTCCAATGTTGTTTAGAAACTGACTGTTCTTTCAGTGCAATTCAGGAAGGAAAGGGGAACATAACTACCACACAATGCCTTTCTCTAGATCATTGAGAAGCCAAACTACAGAGGAGATTCCCATTTTACTGAGTTTTCGTTATTAGGATGTTTCTTCTATATTTAATTTCTTCTGCTATTAAGATGAAAAGAAATATATCCATAAGGAAAAGACCCTGAAATGACTCAAAAAGGCAATTGTAAAAGAAGGATTAAACAAAAGAAAGGCAGCTTTTCTAAGAAATGTGTCACTCAAATGCTAACAGTATTTATATAATGCAATAGGTTGTATTATACAAAGAGGAACATTCCCCTTTCGCCACCTCATGTCTCAAACTGACCAAGACTCTCTCCTTGACCAAATTTGATTCAGGCTATTTTTGACTTGAGTCCTTTTTCTGACGAGGCCCCAACTTTGGGCTCTGTTCTTGACCCATCTAGTTCATTTTCGCAAGAACCTGCTGAGTCAGTTAGTGAAAATCCCCCACCCTTGATATCTGATCACCTGGCCTGCCTTCAGCAAGAATCCTGTTGAGGTGGTCTAGCAAGAATCCTTCTGGCTGTGATCTTTTCTCTTGTAATTTCTTTCCCTCCCCTGACCTGACCTCCACCCCTCTCCTAGGCTATAAATACACACACACACACACACACACACACACACACACACACGTAATATAAATCTCCACTTGTTGTACTCAAAGTTGAGCCCCATCTCTCAGCCCTACTGCAAAACCCCCGTTGAATAGTCTTTCTTGCTGTCTTTAACAAGTGTTATGAAAAAATTTTCTTTAACAAAACCCAAGCCCCCTGCTCTCCCCCCCCCCCCCCCCCACAGGGCTGTCTGTAGATCAGAGAACAAAAGTCATAAAACACTGGAATCCCAGTAACTCCCGAGACTCTCTAGTACACTGGACCTTACTTACAGAGCTTTTTCCTTCAACTAAACTGGAAGATAGACTCTGACATCAAGAAGACCCCACAGCGTAGGGGCACCTGGGTGGCTCAGTCAGTTAAGTGATCCATTTCAGCTCAGGTCATGATCTCACGGTTTGTGAGTTCAAGCCCCACATTGGGCTCTGCCCTGACAGCTCAGAGCCTGGAGCCTGCTTCAGATTCTCTGTCTCCCTCTCTCTCTGCCCCTCCCTGGCTCATGCTCTGTGTCTCTCAAAAATAAACATTACAATAGATAGATAGATAGATAGATAGATAGATAGATAGATAGAAAGCTTAAATCTTAAGACTTTGGATCCTCTTCTCTGTTTTAATCCAACAATATCTACTTGCTTGAACTTCCTGTCACAGAGCAAAACTGCCTGGCTGGAATCCTGAGTTCCTCTAGGCCAGGTAAGGACAAAGATTAGGAGGAGGGTGGGGTGGGGGAGGTGGTGCTTTGTTTTGTTTTTTTAAATTACTTTATAGGGGCGCCTGGGTGGTTCAGTCGGTTGAGTCTCTGACTTCGGCTCAGGTCATGATCTCGCAATTTGTGAGTTCGGGCCCGCGTCGGGCTCTGTGCTGACAGCTCGGAGCTTGCAGCCTGCTTTGCATTCTGTGTCTCCCTCTCTCTCTGCCCCTCCCCTGCTCATATTTTGCCTCTCTCTGTCTCTCATAAATAAATAAATGTTACGAAAAAATTTAAAAAATAAATAAATAAAAATAAAATAAAATAAAATCACTTTATAGCAGACACTGACAGTGGGGACACAATTTGGAGAGGAGTAACTGATCCAGGCCAAGGATCTATAAAGTATCCTAAGGACTTAAAATTCTTCTGGGAGTAAAATTCTCTTTCCCAAGATTATAAGATTTAATTTATAAAACCTCTTGATTCTTTAAAATATCAATGAAGGACATCTATTTTCCCCAGAAGGAAGAAAGATATTTCCATATTCCAAGACCAACCTGCTCCACTATAAGATAATATGCCTGGTTCCTTTTGTGAAATAATATTTAAAAAGCAGGTATCTTAGTCGATTTGGGCTACCATAAACAGAACACCATACACTGGGTGGTTTATACAACAAATGTTGATTTTTCACAGTTCTAGAGAATGGAAGTCCAGGATCAGGGTGCCCACATGGCCGAGTTCTGGGTGAGAGCCATCTTCCTGGTTGACAGTGGTCACCTTCTCACTGTATTCTCACATGGCAGACAGAGATCATCTCTTTTATGTGTCTTCTTATAAGGGTACCAATCCCAGTCATGAAGGCTCCACCCTGAAGTTCTAATTACCTCCAGAAGGCTCCACCTCCAAATACTATCACATAGGAGGAGGTTAGGACACTAACATACCAATTTGGGGAGACACAAACACCCAGTCCACAGCATCAGCTGAATAATTTATTCAGCACTTTCTATGTGCCCACCTGCACAATAGGAAGCACTTTATGTTAACTTCCCAAGATGTGGGAAGTAGGTCGGTTGTTATTTCCACTTTACAAATGAAAACACTGAGTCGGAGACACTGAATGATTGCCCCAAAACACAATGGCTCATAAAAGTGACACTAGGATCCAAACATGGGCAGTCTGACTCTAGCTCATGGCCTTAACAACTCCATCCACCTCACTATCACTTACCTACGGAGTTCATAGACCTACAGCAACCCCTGAAGTTGGATAGTGATTTATGGTTCACAAATCACTTGCCTGAACATCTGATCCTCACATGAATCCCACAAGGTCCCTAGTAGATAATATGAATAAGAGCATGCATATGAAATGCCCAGAAAAACCCCTGCTACATAGCATGTTTTCTATGGGTACCGTCAGATCCGTAGAGAAATATCAAGAGGGTCATGAACCCCTAGAAACTGTGCACAGCAGTCCTTCTTTGTCCATGGTTTCAGTTACCTGCAGTCAATCGCAGTCTAACAAATCATCAGAAGGTCAATAGGAGCCCAACACAATGTCACGAGGCCTGTATCATTCATTTCCCTTCATCTCATATCATCACAAGAAGGCTGAGTACAGTACAATAAGATATTTGGAGAGAGATCACATTCGCATAACTTTTATTAGAGTATATTGTTACAATTGTTTATTATTAGCTGTTGAGAGTCATCTCTTACTAGAGGTGTCATCTCTTACTAGACCTAGTTTATAAGTAAAACTTTATCACAGGTACGTACATGTAGGAAAAAAACACTATGTATAGGATTTGATACTATCCAAAGTTTCAGGTGTTCACTGGGGGGTCTTGGAACATATCTCCTGCAGATAAGGGGATATCACCTGTACCACCTTTTGTGTGGATGTGAATATGCGCATTTCCCAGGAGAAAATCTCAAGAGCTGGATCAAAAATAAGTGCCATACAAAGGATCTGAACTGACAGTTCTCCAAAGAAGACATACAAATGGCCAATAAACACATGAAAAGCCTCAGCATCATTAGTCATTAGGGAAACGCAACTCTAAACCACAACAGATACCTCTTCACACCCACTAGGACGACTATGATCAAGAAGACAAACAAAGTGTTGGCGAGTTGAAACTATCATATGCATTGCTGGGGAGAATGTAAAATGGCATGGTCTCTTTGGAAGCCAGTCTGGCACTTCCTCAAAAGGCTAAACGTAGAATCACCAAGTCCACTTCTAGATGCCCACCCAAAAGAAATGAAAATACATGTCCACACGAAAACCTGTATACGAATGTTCACCGCACCATTGTTCATAATGGCCAAAAATCAAAAGCAACCCAACTGTCTACCAACTGTTGAATGGACAAATGTGCTATATCCATACAATGGAATATTATTCAGCAATACAGAAAAAAAAAAAAAATGAAGTAGTGATACATGCTACATGGATGAACTTTGAAAACCTTACAATAAAGGAAAGAAACCGGACAAAAAGGAATACATACTGTATTCCTGCATTATATTCCTACATTATATAAAATGCCCAGAACAGGCAGATCTATAGTGGCAGAAAGTAGATCAGCGGTGGTCTAGGGCTGGTGGGGATAGAGGGACTGGGGGTTAACAGCTAAGGGGTGTGGGGTTTCTTTTAGGGATGATAAATATGTTCTAAAATTGACTGTGGTGATCAGATGTACAATTCTGTGAATATACTAAAAGCCGTTAAATTGTATACTTTGAATAGGTGAATTGGGGGTGCCTGCCTGGCTCGGTTGGTAGAGCGTGCAACTCCTGATCTCAGGGTTGTGAGTTCGAGCCCCACATTGGGCGTAGAGACTACTTATAAATACATAAATTAAATAAATAAAGTAATATGTGAATTACTCAAAAGTTTCTCAGTGGGGAGCAGCACAGGCAGAAAGACTGACCCATCACAGAAAAGTACAATGGTCCCTCTTTATCCATGGAGGATCCTGGACGCATGAAAGAGTGGATAGTATTGAGTACTAGGTATGCTACATTTTCTCCTACACACACATACCTATGATAAAGTTTAATTTATAAATTAGGCACAATAATAATAATAAACAATTACAATAAATTATGTAAATGGGATCTCTCTCTGCCTCCGAACACCTTGTATTGTGCTCATCCTTATGACGATGACGTGAGATAATAAAATGCCTGTGTGAAGAGATGAAGGGAGGTGAATGACGTAGGCCAGTGACGTAGTGTGACGCTACATGACCTTGTGAGGAGCTGTTGAAGGAGGATCATCTGCCTCCAGACTGTGGTTGAACGAAACCGTAGAAAACAGAACCAAAGATTAAGAAGGGACTACTGTGTTCATATAAATAACAGCCCACAGGCAGAAAGCAAACCACAAATATGTGTCATTCAACCAATAAAATTTCTTCAAAAATCTTCACAAGCAACTACCAAAATGTAGAAATCAAGAGGTTTTACATTCAAGAAAGAATCTGGGGCACCTGGGTGGCTCGGTCAGTTGGACGTCCAACTCGATTTCGGCTGGGGTCATGATCTTGCCGTCAGGATCTCTCATAGGTGGAATCAGCTCCAAGTTGGGCTCTGCACTGACAGCGTGGAGGCTGCTTGGGATTCTGTCTCCCTCTCTCTCCGCCCTTTCCCCACTCAAGCACATGTGCGTGCACGTGGGCTCTCTTTCTCTCAAAATAAATATAAAAAAAAAAGAAGAATCTGTACATCTGTTCTTCTATAACAAGGAGGGGGGCGGGGAGCAAAGCAGAATCTGGCAATACTAAGCTTGCATTGCAGCTTGGTGACAGGTGGGGCCAACGGTGGGCAGCCATTTTTAGTCAGGGCTCAGTAAACCTGAGTCCCCAGTAGGCCTGGTTTTGAGTTTGAGTTTTTGAGCTCCTGATCTATTGCTTTCATTGCATTTTCAGAGGAATTTCTGCCTCAAAGCACATTCATAGCTCTTAGAAGGAGGTGGCCAGTGAAGGGTAGCTATTTGCTTTATAGGTAAGGAAACTGAGGTAAGCTTGCCTAAGGCACAAGGGCATGCAGCCAGCAGTAAAACTACCTTTCCAACTATTCCTTTTATTACTCTTCTCACCTTCCTGCTGATACTTCTAGAGACTTAATTACCGCATTATGTTCCTTTTTTGATTACAACTAAGGAAAATCAGTGATCAAGAACATGCCAGACATTCCAAAATGGCGTTATCAGGCTCTGTGATCTAATCACAAGGAAAGTTTTACCTGGCTCTAAGTATCTTTAGTTGGTGTGGGCAATTTGAGGGGCCCCTCCTGGCCTATATCCCAACACACTCCAATACTAGGGAAGATAAAAAGTATGCTAATCTTGCAGAGAAATAAAATCCCAAGAAAGTATATATTCTCCAAGGTCACCGCACACACCTGTTACGGAAAGGCCAAGTTTCTGACGGACAGACCCTGGACCAGATGGTCTGCTCACATCAAAAATGACCATTGTAAGAAGCTTTGAATCCACAATCTGCAAAGTGAGGAGAGAACCTTGGTTGCCCATACTCATTCATTCCAGTAGGCTTGGAGTTTGCCTGGAAGAAACTTCTGTATGATGGCCATACGTAGTTTAGAGAAAAGGAGAATAGAGCATGATCAAATCTGCCAGGCTGATCTCTCTAGTCAACATGTATGGCACCATTGCGGTTCTGGAATACCTGACCTTTACCCATTCCTAGTGTTTCAAGAACCAGAGCCAGCATAGCACAGAATCACTCCACAGAGGGCTGCAAAGCAAACGCTAGCAGGAAAAATGCAGGGAAGGCACCTGCCTGTGCTACCAAGTAAACTTCTTCGTTTCCAATCAAAATGCATCAGGAGGCCCTCAAGAGGCACATGCTTACAAACTCAGAAAAAGAACGCAACCTCCAAGCCAATCAAAACTACCACTTGTCACTGCTCCCTATTGCGTAACTGGTCACGGCACTCTGAGATAGTCTCGAGAGTTTATCTGTACTATAAATAACTGACGACCTCTTCCTCAGAGATATGGAATCACCATGGAAAGAAAAGGAAAGCAGCATTAGGCCACCCCATCAAGGCGACCTGCCAAACATTCTAGTGCTAAGCGCATCAAAAGAAAGTCCCCAGGGCAATCCATGGCCACCCCCTCGCATGCCCTAGAAAGCCGGGGATCCCAGGCAGCAGCTGAACCCAACTACAACTAGGTTCAGTCACCCTAATCAAGTGATAGGATGAACTCCATTATGGGGTTTATGTGAAAATCTATTTTTTTTGTTTAATTGTGGTAAAATACGTATCATGTGGAATTTGCCATCTTAACTATTTTTAAGTGTGTGGTTTAGTATTATTAAATATAGTCACATATTTGTGCAACCAATCTCCAGAACTTTTCATCCTGTAAAACTGAACCTTTACACCCGTTAAATAACTCATTTCCCTCTTCCCCCAGCCTCTAACAACCTCCAGTCCACTTTTCCTTTCTTTGAACTGGACTAGTTTATATACATTATATAAGTGGAATCATATAATTTATAATTTGTCTTTGTCTTCTTATGACTGCCCATTTTAATTAGCATAACATCTTCAAGGTTCATCCATGTTTTAGCAGGTGTCAGATTTTTTTTTCCTTTTTAAGGCTAAATATTCCAGTGTGTGTGTGTGTGTGTGTGTGTGTGTGTGTGTGTGTGTGTGTAAACACACCACATTCTGTTTATCGACTCAGAAAATCTCTCTCTATATCTCAGGAGTATGATGATGTTGCTCTGGTGACACACAGGTTATGAAGTTCAATTTATAACTATCATGATTTTGTATGCACAAGAGAGACAGGCAGAGACAGACACAGCCTTGACTATGCCATGTTCGTATTCCAGAAAAAGAACAACAAGCTAACCCAAGTGGCAGTGGAGCTAAATTCCAGCATCAAGAAACATCGCACCATTCCTCTCCAGCTCAAAAATAAGTTTTGTTCACTGTATATTTCCAGGTTCTGGAACGGGTCTTAGCACATGGTTGGCACTCATAAATTTATAAATATCTGTTGACTGAATGAATCCAGAAAAATGACTCAATGCTCCAAATCCAACAGTTGGAATGCCTCTGATTAGAGAGATGAGGTTGAAGGATGGAAAAAGAAACTTCTGTTTGAATTTCTTCTTTTTTAACATTTTTTTACTTTTGAGAGAGAGAAAGAGCGTGAGCAGGGAAAGGGCAGAGAGAGAGGGAGACACAGAATCCGAAGCAGGCTCCAGGCCCTGAGCTGTCAGCACAGAGCCCGATGCGGGGCTTGAATTCACGAACCGCGAGATCATGACTTGAGCCGAAGTCGGACACTTAACCGACTGAGCCACCCAGGCTCCCTGTTTGAATTTCTATTGGTACTGTTTAAATTATTTACCACAAGAAATTGTTTTTGCATTGTTAGTGGAATTTTTTTTGAGGGCAAAAAATCTGAAAGGATAATTTGTCATTAAAAATACATCAGTTCAGGGGCCGCCTGGGTGGCTCAGTTGGTTGAGCATCGAACTTCAGCTGAGGTCATGATCTTACGGCTCATGAGTTCAAGCCCCACGTCAGGCTCTGTGCCGACAGCTTGGAGCTGAGCCTGGAGCCTGCTTCGGATTCTGTGCCTCCCTCTCTCTCTGCCCCAACCCACTCACATTCTGTCTCTGTCACCCTCAAAAATAAGTAAACATTAAAAAAAAAATTTTTTTTTAAATACATCAGTTCAGTTCACTTTATGTGTACCCTTTCTCAGAGAGCTACTGGAATAAGTGTCCCAACAAAATGGTAGAAAAAATCAAGAAGACATGGGATAGAAGAAACAAGACCCATCGTGACAGAGGCAAATTCTTAGTGTTGTAAAGCACCGCCCTGGGTTGAAAGCTGTTTTCCTCCTTCATGCTGCTGAAGGCAGACCCCAAAGTAACAGCTGTGCATCCAACATCATGAGCAACCAGTCTGGGCTGGCAAATCAGGTCAGACAGCTGTACTTGAGATAAAATTGGTTGAAATAGGGGCTAAAATGGGATCATCTTAAGAGAAGATTTAAGTAACTGGCAAAGAACTTGTCAGTTAAATTATTGAAAACACCATAGAAAATTCTGGAAACACAGAAAGACAACTCTGGGGGGAAACAAAAGTCAGAAAGGAGGAGTGATCCTATAGTACATAATTCAGCTTTTAACAGTGTGTAAGAAGGCATAATACCATTGGCTGTACTGAATACTGACCTAACTAAAAATTATGGTGTAAAGAACAGGAAGGATGCATGTGAATGGTAGTTGCAGGAATGCAAAAGAAATTTAAATTCTCATACTCCACCTGGAAAGATAATACATGATGACTACACCCGAAAAATCAAGAAAGAGCAACGTAGGTATTATTTAGGGCATGAGTAAGTACTAACAAGCTAAAAGCGATGAACATGAAATGCTCTTTCTGAAAAGCAGGAAATGATGGGGGGGGGGCTGCTATTTTTAATAACAAACCTTATGGAATTATTTGACTCTGAACTATGTGTATACACAACTTCAATAAAATTAAGAGGTAAAAAAGAAAAAAAAAAACACAACTGGGACCCACACTGGAATATCTTACTTCACAATGATTTTTTTTTGAGATAGAGATAGAGAGAAAGAGAGTGAGTGGCAGTGGGGAGGGGGGTGCGGGCAGAGGGAGAGAGAGAGGGAGGGAGAGAGGGAGGGAGGGAGAGAGAGAGGGAGGGAGGGAGAGAGGGAGAGACAGAGAGAATCTTAAGAATCTTAAGCAGGCTCTATGCCCAGCAGGGAGCCCGATGTGGGACTTGATCTCACAACCTATGAGATCATGACCTAAGCTGAAATCAATAGTCAGTCGGATGCTTAAGTGACTGAGTCACCCAGGTGCCCCAATTTTTTTTTAATAGGAAATAGTTGCCATGGTGGTTTCTAATGGGACACAAAGGAATAACTGAGTTACAGGTAGGATGGATGCTTTGAGTTCCAACGCTGGACGGTTCTACAGAAGTGTAACGAAAGTCCCTCTAAGAGTGTTTGGGCTCCTCAGCCTGTCCGGATTTACCCATGACCAAAAATCTATTGAGAAACAAAAGGAGGCAAGACATACTTCAGGTCCAATATTTACCAAACCTTGACAGTTCGGGCATGGATGTCCTGCCAAAAGCATGAGCCAAGATAGAAAATTGTAAATAGCCAAGATATGACCAAAATTTGTTCCAAATCACCAGTGTGCTGTATGGGGCTTTTCCCTCTTCTCCAGGGTACAATCGGTTCAAAGTCCTATTCATACCCTTGTCTATCGAGGCAAGTTTAATACTAGACTACTAGTCTGTAATTTTGGCCCCCAAAATGAGGCTGATGCTGAGTCCCATCTCAAATGATTTCCAATCCCTGGAAGGTTGGGGAGGGGGAAACTGGGGGGGGGGGGGGGGGGGGGAGGGGAGGGAGTAAGAAATGGCCAGATTCTTACACACTCAGATGTCAGTCTCATCAGAACACTTAACACTTTGTCAGTCGTGGAAGAATCCAAAGCAGATGAAAAATGAACATCAACATTTGTATACCAGGAGAAAGAAATTAAAGAACTTGGTTTCCACTCTGGCAGTGAGGGGTGACCCCACCTTCGCCCTAGAGCAAATGATCAAAATCTTTTGCGTAGATAGAATACTTATATTCTTAGTGTTGTAAAGCACCACCCTGGGTTTAAAGCTGTTTTCCTCCTTCATTTTTCTCACCTGTAAACCAGTGAGTTAGGGTGGGGTGGGGGGAGGGGTGACGATAAACCTCACAGGGTTACTGCCAAGATGAGGTGATTAACAATTGCAAAGTTTTGCAATGGGCCAAGTGCGTTGGGCGCTATTTTCTAAGTGCATGGCATATGAAGCAGCTCATTGAATCTTCAAATTATAAACATTATTATCTCATTTTCCAGATGAGGAGGCAGAAGCACACAGATTGAGTAACTTGCTTAGGATCCTAGTTAGTGGCGGAGCTGATACGCTAATTCAGGTGATCTGGCTCCAAAGAGAGTGCTCCTAACAACCAGTCTGTGCCGAAAAGAATGAAACACGATGCGCCCAGTAGACGTTATGTGTATGTCTACACAGTGTGCGCCAGTCCGGACAAAGAAGGTAAGTGATAGCCACCTTGAGGTCTGGCTGCCTGACGAGACCAAGGTCTCCACTCCTCTCCCTAGGTCCCCAAGCGCACTTCTTTCCCAAGGGTCCCCAGCGGCTGCGGGCGCCCTCCCTCTCCAAGCCCCCAGAATTCCAGCCCCGCTGCTGGCCAGGAGTGGAGAGGAGCCGGTCCGCAAGGCCCCAGACCGCGATCCCGGCGGCGCGAGGTCAGGGGCCCGAGTTTACCTTGACCTGCACTCTCATCGCTCCCGGACTCCCGCGCGGGGCCGCGCAGGGGCGCACACAGCACCTGGGCACTTCTTCCGCGGGCTCCGGGAACCGCGGCGCCCGGCTGGGCCGGATCGCCGCCGGCCAGACGTGCCCCCCGGCCGCTCCGAGCTGCGCCTTCTCTCCTCCCTGCGTCCGGCTCACGCCACGTCCGGTCTCCTCTGCCACCGGCCCCGAGCGGAACCAGAGAACGCGTCCCTACCGCCCTAAGCTGAACCCCGTGCCCCGTTAGGTTTCCGCTCTGACACCACCTCTGCGCTGGCCCCATCCCAGCTTCTGGACCGGCGACTGCGGGACCAGCCCTTTAGTGGGTGCCCTGCATTGGCCAAAACCTCAGAGATGATAATCAGCTTCTGGTGGAGACCCGAGGGCTAGGGAGAGCAGGTATTTCGTAAGTCCTAGCTATTCTAGATCCGAGTTAGATACTTTTGCGACTGGCCCCACCCACAGCCGCCCAGGGCCCTGGGTGCAGATCAGGTGAGTGGCCTAAGGCTCTTTTGCCCCACCAAGCCTGGGCTGCCCTGCCTACCTGTGAGCGCTCCACAGCCCGTCGGGCCTTCATCCTTGACTTGCAGGCCCCGCTAGCAAAGCCTTATCTGAGCTTCTGACTTGTGGAGTCAGATCTGGGCTCCACCTCCACTCGCTGCCTTTTACAGCCCTGTAGATTTGTCATGATACTTTTTCCCCTCAGTTACCGCCTGTGTAGAAAAGATGTGTCGACCTTACCTAAATGAAAAGAGTATGGTGAGGGTCAAATGGAATGTTCAGCAACAGACAGATTTGTGGTATTGCATTGTTCTTGTTGAGTCACTGTGGTGGGGGGAGGACACGAGACATTTACCCTTATAGCACTTTTACTATGGAGGAGTTAGTGGGTATGCCAAGGGACCCCTTGGCACCTGAGTTTACTTATCTATGCCGTGGGAATGACAGCAAATAAACCCACCTTCCTCAGAGCTTGTACTGAACAAAAGAAATCCACAAAGGGCCAATACAAATGCTTTCCCGGTTTCGGTGTATTTTCAGTGCATTCTCCTAGCTAGGAGTCTTGATTAAGGCTGGGTCTGTGACTATGAGTGGATCCCAGTATGCTGGCAGAAGTCATTCTCACTTGTAATTAATTACAAGTGTTGTAATTAACAATGCTAGCTATTCATCCCTGATTATTGACTTCAGATTAGGGGCGCCTACCATTTTAGTCCATTCTGAATTTCTGCCCAGGGAGCTCACATTTGCAGACATGGGTTCCCCCCCCCCCCCCCATTTCTCAGTGTGGTTTTAACAAACATTTCTTTATTAGAAAACTTGAACCTCTCATATGTGTAGTAACATTTTGTTTTCCTATTAACACATTCAATCTTTCCTCTCCTTGACCCATCTCCTTCAAACTGTTAATGATCTGTAAGCAGTTAACAGGTTCAGAAGCTCCCACCTAAGGCAGTTAAGCATGCCTTGATTGGTGTTCCTCCATGTATGGCCCCTGTTAGGTCTCTAGGGACTGGAGCTCTCAGAAATCTGCAGACCTGCCAAGAAGACTGGACATTTGAGATCCAAGGTTCTTCGGAATCTTGGTGCACTGTGATCACTATCTTCTTATTTAATCTTTGGTACATTTACGTGTTGGTATGGTTATATGTTCGTTTCAGATCAAGCTACAAGGCACAAAGTCTAAAATACCACAGCCATACCAGGATATACCAGGGCAATTCCGGGGCGTATGGCATCTGATGGGCTAGTTTACAAGCTGCCTTCGGTTCCCAAGCTGGATCTGAAACACCTGAGCCATCAGTGAAAACTGCAGATTCCCAGAGCCCCACCCACCCCTCCCAGACCACTTGTATTGGAATCTCTGGGGTGGGGCCGGGGAATCTGCATCTTTTACAAGCACCTTGATCAACTTAAAGGCTTATCTATAGAAGTCTTCTGGCCATAAATATACCTATGCCCAGAGACTAGCTATGAAATTTAAACTTTAGAATGTTCATCAGTAGTCTAGTGTGGCTTGTGATTCAGGCCAAAAAATATTTCCTGAACACAGACTGTTTGTCAGGTATCCTGCTGGGTGTTGGAAAAACAAAGATGAATAAGACATTGTCCAGTCTGCAAGGAGTTTGAGTTTGTAGGAGGAGGAACAATAAAAAATGAAACAGTACCTGGGGCACCATTGGTAACCCTCGTCAACAGAAACAGCGTTGTATTTTCTCATTTGTTGCCCTCCCTTAGACTTTTCTTCTTTTGCCCATTCTTAACTCCTATGTCTTCGGCTTTGTCAGACCTCCCTTTTTTATCCTAGACCTTGTAAATGTTTGATTCCTGACCCAACATGGTTTTAAAGTCAATATGAGATTTCAGAATGGAAAGGAACAGCTGATTTTTCAGCAGAGAAAAATGGGTATGATGACATTTTTTTTTTTTTTTTAATGTGTGAAGATCTTAATGAGTCCCGGTAATTGGAAGCCGCTAAGGGGTAGCTTCTAAGATACGCGTTCTTCTCTTGGAGAGAATTGCTTCAAGCTTGGAATTGTTTTGGTTGGGTTTCCTTTATTTGGACAGGAGTGAGGGTTGTTGGGGTTTTTGCACAGTAATACTTCCCAGCCTCTCTGGACAGCCAACGGGGAGAAAATGAGGGGGGGGGGGGGAAAAAGCTCTGTGCCTTTACACCAAGAAGAGACAGCACCATGGGAAACCTCTTGCCCAATGCATCAGGGCATATGATCACCTCTAGTTTGTGGTCACCACTTTCCTTTCTGAAGCATAAAGGAAACAAAACAAATGCCATGGTATTCTGAAGGGGGTAGTGGAAACTATGATAAGCCTACTGTGTGGTGTTCCACAAGTGGGGAAAGTTTAAAGGAATGGGTTATGAATTGAAGAAGTCAGATGAAGGTGTATGGCCAGTAATGAAGGATGAAATTCAGCTCCCCTAGTCCATTCCTGTTAACTGTCTCTGTTTTTAGACGTTCCTATTCAAAACCAAGGGTTTGAGTTTGAATTTCACGCATTTATTTTCCCAAACGGCTACAAATTTCCTATTTTTAAAGCGTTTATTTGCTTATTTTGATAGAGCATGCGCATGGGGGAGGAGCAGAGAGAGAAAGGGAGAAAGAGAATCCCAAGCAGGCTCCACACTGTCAGCACAGAGTCCAACACGGGGCTCAACCTCACGACCGTTAGTTCATGACCTAAGCCGAGATTGACAGTCGGATGCTCAACTGACTGAGCCACCCAGGTGCCCCAAATTTCCTTTTGAAAGGAAGCAATCTATTTTCTTCTGCTTACTGAATAAATTTCTCTCTTATTCAGTGCTTCTAAAGGGAATCTGCTCCCAATTTATTTCTCTATTTGCTATGAAAATGGATTATTTCTCCTATTACATAACCAAAGATTAAATTATTAATGGCTGGCAAGGTGAAACAGGAACTCTAAAATACTTTTTGTGAAAGTTTAAAACAATACCCTTTTTAAAAATTTTTTTTAAAAATGTTCACCTATTTTTGAGAGAGATGGAGACAGAGCATGATCAGGGGAGGCGCAGAGAGAGAGACAGAGACACGGAATCCTAAGCAGGCTCCAGGCTCTGAGCTGTCAGCACAGCGCCCAATGTGGGGCTTGGACCCACGAGCCGTGAGATCATGACCAAAGTCGGATGCTTAACCAACTGAGCCACACAGGCACCCCAAAATGATACCCTTTTTGAAGGCATTTTAGAATTCTGATTGAAGGCGTGTCCTTTTCCATCACAGTGCCCATCTTAGGGCTCCATATTTCGGAAATACTCAAAGATGTGTATATAAGGATATATGTAGTAGCACTTTCTATAATGAATAAAGATTGCTAACAACTCACACGGCCGTCGTGAACATTGAAATAAACTGTGGTGAGTCCATGCCGTGAAACACCATGCAGCTTTCAAAAGAATGAGTTAGATCTAAATGTACAGATAATAGAAAGGGAAAACAGCAACTAGTAAAAGTAAGTATCATTCCACTTTTTAAGATTTCTATGTGTAGACTGGAATATGCACAGGCAAATTCTAGAAGAATATAGCCAAACTGTTAACAAGGGAAGGCAAACTTACATTAAAAAATTATTCATTGCTTATCCAAAGTTCAAATTTAACTGGACATCCTATCACACAACGTTGTTGCACCAGCCCACTTTGGTAGCTTCAAGCAGCTGTGGGTGCTCTTTTAAAGTGTATATTACAGGGGCACCTGGGTGGCTCAGTTGGTTAAACGTCCAACTTCGGCTCAGGTCATGATCTCGCAGTTTGTGAGTTAGAGGCCCTGGTCAGACTCTGTGCTGACAGCTCAGAACCTGGAGCCTGCCTTGGATTCCGTGTCTGCTTCTCTCTCTGCCTCTCCCCTGCTCATGCTCTCGCTCTCTCTCTCTCTCTCTCTGTCTCAAAAAATAAATGAAACATTTAAAAAAAAGAGTCTTTAAAAAAAATAAAAAATAAAGTGTGCATTATAGATGATGACGCCAAAACCTAAGCTCCACCAGAACTGTACCTTCACATTCAACTCTGAATGATTACTGGAGGGAGGATAAGAAGGGTCTTAAAACTGGTTGAGCACCTGTAACAAATTGCCGGGCCAGCTGAATCTGGTGGATGGCCGCAAACTCCTTCCATCTCAGCACACACCTCTTTGCGATGTGACTCTGCGACAGCCCCCACCCCTACCCCGCCCCATGCAGTGGCTCCATTTCTTCTCCACAGCCCTCAATCCGAACTAAACTTGTGGCCAATAAAATACAGCCACAGTGACAGGGTTTAAATTCCTGAGTCTAGGCCCCAAGCAGCCCTGAAAGCTTCGGTCTTCAGCCCCTGGGAACCTTACCCTAGCCCACCATCCTGGGAAGAAAGACCACGTGGAGAGACGAGCCAACCCTCAGAATTATGTGGCATTATCATCCGATGCTATTTTAAGCCACTAAATTTGGGGGTTATTCATTGTGAGGCAATGCGTAACTCAGTTTATTTTCTCATTCTTTTCCTTAATATTTTTCCACACAGAATCTCTGTGAGGATTCACTGAAGGTCAGAAATCTTCACTGTGAGTCTCACCGGTTTCTCAACTTGTAAGGTGTGAGGCCAATGAAAATTTGAACACAGGTCTATGCAGCTGTAAAGATCTACTGTTTTGTTTTGTTTTGTTTTCTTTTTTACATACACCTTGAACATAATGAGCGTTCATTAAAAATTTAGTTGGATAACGAACTGTATGAGTCAGAGATTGGTTTTTATCACTTGCATATATCAGAACCAAGAATATATTTATTTGACAGGAAATGTCTACCAGTACTAACATTTTAACCTTTAATCCTTTCCTCTTGATTAAGTTACTTGGAAGAAAAAACAAAAAACCCCAAACCCACTATTCAACCTGCTATGTTTTCCCTGAAAGGGGAGCCACAGCTGCTCATCCATGGAACAAGTATTCTGGTAGCTTAAGGAATTTCACTATTGCATTTTAGGTGAGAAAACTGAAAGACAGAAAATATGTGGCTTAAGTGGAAGAAACCAACTAACTGAACCCTCCACACCTGACTCATTTATACAGCACTGCCTTTTTTCTTTTTAACTTATTTCTAAGTGAATAGAACCTCACAGAAAGTTATAAAAATCCTATGTATGTAATCCCTTGAACTAAAACTAGAGCCTTTTAGGGGCGCCTGGGTGGCTCAGTCGGTTAAGTATCTGACTCTTGATTTTGGCTCAGGTCACAATCTCATGGACGTGGGATGGAGCTTTGGGTTGGGCATGGAGCCTGCTTAAGATTCTCTCTCCCCCTGCCCCTCCCCTGCTCGCGCCTGGGCACTCTCTCTCTCAAATAAATAAATAATGAGAGTCTTTTAAAAGCATTTTTTTAAATTTATTTTTTAATGTTTATTTTTGAAAGAGAGACAGAGCACAAGCAGGGGTGGGGCAGAGAGAGAGGGAGACACAGAATCCAAAGCAGTCTCAAGGCTCCAAGCTGTCAGCACAGAGCCCAACACGGGGCTCAAACTCACGGACCGTGAGATCATGACCTGAGCCGAAGTCAGCCACTTAACCGACTGAGCCACCCAAGCACCCCTAAAAGCATTTTGACTTAATATATTTTAAGTATTCCTTCTGAGATATTCTTTACATTATCAATGTGTGCCATGAATAAAGGAGGGAAGAAATGGCTACTTATTGGGCACTCACTGTGGGCTGGGTATTTTGTTATATACCTTATATAGAGACATTAATAATAATAATAATAATAATAATTAATAATAATAAGACATTATTAACCATCATTCTATACAATAACTGAGCCAAAAAAGGTCAAAACTTTCCCAGAGTCACAGGCTGAATAGCAAAACTGGAATTCCGTGGACAGTCTGTCTGATTCGGAGGCCCACGATGTCTCCATCCTGCGGGAGGTCCTCTCCAGAATAATCTCAAATTCATTTACTACTGAGGTCTCATTTTGCTATTATTTATTTCGTTTTCATGTCCCTTCAGTGAAGTTATTTATAAACGCTGAGCGAAGCCCCATTTTTCTTCCAGCCAGCTTTCAGGGTAGTAGTAGGTCTACACAGCCAAAGCAACTGCAGGCTTCCAGTGCCGACGAGGCCTCTACATCCTTCTCTACACAAATTGTGTATGGTTTACTTAATGAGAAAGATGCCCGGGCATTTCTGTAATATCCTTGAAGTTATGATAACTCAAACTTTTCTGAGATAAGGTCATTATGTTTAGATATTAAATCTGGAATTGCTGTAATCCAAGCACAAAATTTATCTGGCCATTTTAAGTAAATAAATCCTGAGGGTTGGCTGTGTGGTTCTGAAGGTTGGCTGGTCTCTCTCTACACGGTCTTTCCTCCCAGGATGGTGGTTTGGGTAGCGTTACATGAGGGGGAGGGTCGAGGCTGCAAGGTCACTTGAGGCCTAGACTCAGGAACTTCACAGCTCTGGTGAAATGGAGACTGTGTTACTCGCCTAAGAGTAAAATGCTGTCAAAGAAGGCTTTACAACCCTAGGACCCAGAAAGATCACATCTAGAACTCTTGCCCCAAAAAACACCTTATGTACGACGCTAATTCATATAACAAGATATTCGTATCAAAATTATATAGTACATTAGGAATTAGCTTAAAGGCTATTATTAGAGAAGTAATAAATTATTATATGGGCAATATGTACCTGTTGAAAAATGCTAACAAAGAAGATTCCAAAGGAAAGCCGAGAAGGAAGTTAGAAGGGAGTATATACTGTATGAGTTCAACTATGTAAAAAACTACGTAGACAAAAAATTAGAAATGGCTCCTTTTTGTTTTTTCCAAGTATTCTGTAATGTGATCTTATTATTTTTGTAATTTTTAAAATTCATTAAAAGTGAAAATCTCACATATCTTGGAATGACTTATGGGATTACCTGAAATTCCCATTTTGTACTCTTTCTCATCATTTATTGCCTCTGATGAATAAAATGTGAATCACTCATTTCCCAGACCCTTTGGGCCCAAAGTTCAGAACCAGTGCTATTATTTTTTTATATTCTATGATTTATCTATTACCCTCAATAGCCTGGTGCTTCTTAACCTCACAGGCTAGTATAATTTTGTTCAGGCTACAGCTGTTTAACTGAACACAAAACCCTGATGCCAACTTCTTTGCCAAGGAAACTATTGCATCAATACTGACGGAGATCAAGATCAATAATGAAAGAGCAACAACATAAGAATGAAAACATTTCTATGTGAATTTCAGCAGGAATCCGCATATTATCATGATGTATGAAGTTTCCCATTGGCCTTTCACAGTAAGGACACACAGGTACAGATTATACTTTGCAAGAACGTGAAGGTCTGAGATTTCTATACCTAAGCCTCTAATACCTAAGTCAAGCAAAGTGTATATTCCTTTCCCTGACTTTTCTTCCACATACTATTTTGCAAGTATAAGGGATCAATTCGATATGCTGTTTCTTGAACGTGTCCCAAAACTTTGGTCACTATAGACACTTTGAACTAACTCAAGGTAGTTCCTCCACAGAGCTCAGAATTCATCATATTTATTATTCTGTGAACCGTAAAATCCCTGTGGAGAAAGGGGAAGGAAAAAAATAGCTTTCATTTCATAAGTAAAGAAAGTCAGGACTCATAGCAGAGAATTACCAGCTAAGGTGCTAAAATCTGGCCAGCCTATCCGTGGCTCCTCCCAGACAGGGCATCCCACAGCTCGGTAGGCGCTCTAGTCAACTGTCACTTGAAGATCCCTCTGTCACCAGTGTCCAATCTTTATTGCCCATCTGGAAAGAGGACTCTTGGAGCACAAATAATGCCCCCTAAAAAGTCCCCATTTCTCTACTGATCCTTCATTTTTTTAATTCTCTCTTATCCATCTTATTCAAAAGTAATAGATGTGCCTCCTGATCATGATGTGTTCCAGGAGGACAGTGCCCACCAACTCTCCAGATGTTAACTTCTCTACTATTGTGGCACTCTTGCCAATTTCCTACCATCCCTCCTGTTATTAGTTGAAATTGTGGCCCTCGTAAAAAGGTATGTTGGAATCCTAACCCCCAGCACCTCAGAATGTGACCTTTTTTGGAGACAGGATTTTTTCAGAGGTAACAATTTAAAATGAGGCCGTTAAGTTAGACTCTAATCGAGTATGAGTGGTGTCCTTATGAAGAGGGGAGATGTGGACATGTGCAGAGTCACACATAGATGGGAGAAGATAACCCTCTACCAGCAAGGACAGGGCCTGGAATAGATCCTTCCCTCACAGCTCTCAGAAGACCCAACCCTGCCGATGCCTCGATTTTCAACTTCTGACTTCCAGAACTACGAGACAATAAAATATCCATTGTTTAAGCCATCCGTTTATGGCAGCCACACAAACCAATATGCTTTCCTACCATTAAGATTCATGACAGGGGCACCTGGGTGGCTCAGTCGGTTGAGCGACTGACTTCGGCTCAGGCCACGATCTCATGGTTTGTGGGTTCGAGCCCCACGTCAGGCTTTATGCTGACAGCTCAGAGCCTGGAGCCTGCTTCGGATTCTGTGTCTCCCTCTCTCTCTGCCCCTTCCCCACTCATGCTCTGTCTCAGAAATAAATAAACATTAAAAAAAAATTAAAAAAAAAAAAAAGATTCATGACAATTCTCCCTAAATCTGGCCTTTTAACGAGGGGCGTCATTACTCCCTGTTGCCCTAACATAGACCCAGATAGTACGTATAGCCCAGGCATAAATATGAATAGCACCCTTTTTTATTCTCAAGAGAGCCCATGTTTGTGCAATCATCCCACCTACACCACTCACAATCCTTCCTATAACCCACTTCCCTTCAGCCATGACGTTCTTCGCAATCACTGTGGCCTCTGAATATTACAGACTTCCCTTCGTGCAACAACAAAGGATATTCATTTAATAGCCTTCATCAACTTTTGTTTTGTTTTGACTAGACTGTACACCTTGTAAAGATAGGAATTGCTTCTTCCCCGTTGCCTGACCTCGCATTTACATGGCCGAGCATGCAAGAAACGTTTATTCAACCCAATTAAATGGAAGTAAGAGCTTTATTATCTATACCTCTTTGGTAAGCATCATACTTGCTCCAAATTACCCTCTCTTACTTTAAAAGTTACCAAGAAACGGATGTAAACTGCTAAGTATATGCTATGGGGCTCAGGGATTCTCATTAAAAAAGTATGAAGAATAAGCAAGTTGAAACATTTTAGCTTTTAATGGCATTAGTATGCTTAGGCCAGCATGACTGTATCGACAGAGGAAAGCCGGACTTGTGCAAGTATTAGTATCATATTTCCATAAAATATTTTGCGAAATTGTCATAGCGTAACGGAAATCAAAAACCACAAAAGGAGAAGATGATTGCTGCAAATAATGCATCTCCTCATTGAAATGAGCAGAGATTAGACGACACACACTTTCCTGTGGACTGTCAGCTAGATCTAAAGAGACAGGCACACTTATTTATAGACTTAAAAGTCCCAACTAGGACAGCATCGAGAAGACACAAGCCCGATTGCCGCTCCTTGAGGCTGTATGCAGAAATAGAAAAGGATCTGTAATCATGGTCATGGGACCCAGTCAGTATCAGGACCACCCAAGAAAACAAGAGTACTTCAGGAGGCTGTTACTCAGAGATGTCTGGACACTTGGCCTCTTTCTTCCCCGGTTAGAGTGAGCACTTAGCGATAGCAGGTTTCGTTCTAAAGAACTAAAAGAGCAGGATGTCGGTCAACATTGCCTGAACGGAAGTGCAAGGTTCCCAGTGTAACTTCTTCCAGAAGGGTGGTGTAAACCCGGGGATTATAGGGCTTGTGGCCCGGAAGGGACCGGGCTCCTTTCTTGACTCTGTCCACAGGTGTCAAGGGCAGCTTCGTATTTCAGTAGGAAAACCAAACAGAGGGTGGCCCCTGTCATTTCTCTGGGTAGACACCTCTTCTCCAAAGTTCTGAATCATGGAGGCACTTGGGTGTGCTGGGAGCTCCTCCCCGATGCTGCTGGAGCTAGAAACGGCCTTGCCTCTTTCTTTCATAATGGTTTCAATTACACCAAATGCAATCTGTAATTCAAGTGTCGACCCACTGAACTGTCAGTTCCATACGTGATGACACAGGAAGTGCAAGACGGAGAGCTGATGAGGAGAACTAGGGACACCTGGGTGGCTCAGTCGGTTAAGCCTCTGACTCTCGGTTTAGGCTTCGGTCATGATCTCACGGTTTGTGAGTTCGAGCTCCACGTCGGGTTCTGCACGGACAGTGCAGAGACTGCTTGGGATTCTCTCTCTTCCTCTCTCTCTGCCCCTCCCCCACTAGGGCTCACTCTCTCTCTCTCAAAATAAATGAATAAACATTTTTAAAAGGGGGGAGGGGCGTTCCCTTTAACGTCACCCACTGTACACAGTGGCAGAGTGTGGCTACAAAACGGGACCTGTTAAGAGAAGAATCCGTCTGATACAGCAGAGAATCCCTCTCCCTGACTCCCAGGGAGCACACAACCACCATGTGCAGCAATGACAGACACTTTTCCGAATAAGGACTGTTTCCATCCTGAGTGACACAGGTCAGGAGAGAGGCCAGGAACCCATCACCTCTGTACCTCGGTCTCCATGGGAAAATCGGTTCCGGGTTCCAGACCGCTTCTTTACAAACCAGCTCACACAACGGATGACTTCTAGGAGGGAGACTGCCTGCGTTTGGACCCCCGGGTAAGAGCACAGCAGGAAGTGCTCAGGGAGCATTTGTGAAGAGGAAGCAGCAAGCCAAGCCCGGTGGGGCGGGCGAGGTAAGGGGGGTGGTGAGTGTTCAAAGGGGCATGTGGCATACTGACCCACTGGAAGGAAAGAGAAAGAGGACATCTCTGCAAAGGAACTGCCCTGTGAGGTTTTGGTTCTTCCAGTTTTTCCTCATTCCTCTTGTCTTTTGAAATTCATTTATCAAAGCTCAGTTCCACAGGAGCATGCGCACAGAAAACTGGAAAGGATCTGTAGATTGTCCCAATGTGGATATGCCGGCTTTGATATTGTACGACAGACAGTCGTGTAAGCTGTTACCATTAGGGGAAGCTCGGCGAAGGGCGCACGAGGCCTCTCTGTGCTATTCTTGCTACTTCCCGTGAATCCATAATTATGTCAAAAGAAAGAGAAACACTCAGCTCCAGAGCTTTCTGCAGCACAGCCTTGCCCAACAACCTGACTCACACACCTGCCGACTGCCTTGGCTTGCTGTCCCTTCACATAATTTCCAAACTGCATCTTGCCTGTTTTCTAACTGTTTGTGCCACACCGCTTAGCATCCGCGTCTGTTTACGCTTGTATTACTTACGTTACTGTGTGCTTACACGCAACGAGACAAACACACACAGGGGGATGCAACACTATCCCGTTCGCTGTTTCTTACGTGTGTCTATCGTGAATCCCCAGCAAAACTGTAAGCTCTTTCACCTCCTTCCTTGGCACACCGTGGCACTGCCCACTGTTAACTGCAGGGCAGGTACTCGATAGATATTACGTAAGAGCGACTGAAAAGGCAAAAAATGTTAAAGAAAATAAAGAGAGAGTTAAAATACCTGACCAACTTTTTTGTTGTTGTTGTTGAAGAATACGATTTGATGCCCAGAAAACATTTACCAGACCAAGATTAGAGTTTAGAGGCACATCTGTCTCCTTTAATCCTAGTTATCGCCATGACCAGGCGGTTATCAACCGAGAAGCACAAAGGTTAATCACACGTGTGTTGTTTGGACCCTTGCCATAGAATACCCCTGAATTCATTGAGGGAAATGCTGAAGGAGCACTTTGCTAACTCCAGAATCCACCCTTCCCTTGGGGTTATCTTGTCTGAATCAAACGGTGAGCAGGTTTGTTTGTTTAAGCCGAAACCTTGAGTTTAAAAAAAGAAGAAAGAAAGAAAGAAAGAAAGAAAGAAAGGAAGGAAGGAAGGAAGAAAGAAAAGGACAAGTAAATTTAAAGTTTTATGAAAAATGTGTGCCTTCAAAATCAATATGACCAGTATCTCCAAATTGGGGAAACTAGGAACACTTCTACTGACTTTATTTAATAGAGTATATTCTGAGAAAAGGTACCTGCTTATTTAAACTATTTACAGGTTAAAATATATTGGTTGCAGCCTAGAAAGAGGGACTGACGTTATCACTTTTATCTAATTTGGCCCTATGGGATAGGGACCAGTCTATAATAATACATTCAGTGAAATAAACAAAGATCAGAACATGTGCATGGCATTCTTCTTTTTTTTTTTAGAGAGAGAGAGAGAGTGAGTGTGAGAGAAAGGCACAGAGAGAGAGAGAGAGAGAGAGAGAGAGAGAGAGAATTTCAAGCGGGCTCCATGCTCAGCACAGAGCCTGATGTGGGGCTTGATCCCACGATCCTGGGATCACAATCTGTGCCAAAATCAAGAGTCGATGCTCAACTGACTGAGCCCCCCAGGCGCCCTGCATTTCTTTATAATTTAACAACCAAGAATGCATTCCTAGCTGCTATAGTCTTGCTCATTTTTTTTTGTTTTCTTTTTTATGTTACCTTTCATATACATGTTCTTCCTCCATTCCTTTCTTTCCTTACACTTTTTCTATTGAACAACACAGGCCGTTTGGCCTACAGAGATTTCCCCTGGTCTGGATGGTGCTGACTGCACACTCCCGGAATAGTTCAACATGCTCCTCCTATCGCTTTCCCTGCAAACTGACAGTTGAATCCAGAGGCCTGAGCAGACTCAGGCTCAGTCCCTTTGGCAAGATGCAGGCCGTGGTGTGTTCTTTCCACATACGTCTGATGTTTGTTCTTCATTGTCAGCAGCGCTTCATGCCTGGTCTAAATTCGTTAATTTGTTGGGGGTTGTAACATGGTTCATATTCCAACCCTATCATTTCATTTCATCAGCTGGACTGTCCTCACTGTCTCTGTGCACACAGGGAAGTCAGATTGTAAGCGGCCCCATGGAGAGGCCTACATGGTGAAAAACGTGAGCATCCTGCCAAGAGCCACGTGAGTAATTTCTGATGTGGATCTTCTCTGCCCAGATGCAAGCAAACATATCTGCAGTGCACAGCCCAACTGCAATCTCATTCGCGACTCTGAACAACTAGATAAGCCGCTCTTGGACTCCTGACTCTCAGAAACTGTGATGTGACGGGTCTGGCTTCAAGCAAAACTGCGGGACAACTTGTTACACAGCACCAGATAACTCACTTGCAATCCATTGCAATTCTTATCATTATTGAAACTCAATTTGTCCCATCTCTGGTCAGTGAGGGCCTCTTCAAATTATCTCTTGAGTTATTTGAGATCATTCTAATAGTCTTTGATAGCTCCAAAATTAGAATCACCCATTTCTCTCAGAAGTCCTGGTTTATTTCACTGGGAACGGTCTTGAGGAAGACCACGGTCCGGGGTGCCACAGGAGCTTTTTGGTCATTATTTCTAGAACTTTTCAGTAGAGAAATAAAATATCTTATGAGTTCATATTGAAATTATAATTCAAATTCAGGTGAAACATGTTTTATTTAATTTCTTTATATTAAATCTGTATTCTTTTGAACTACACGAAGAATCCTGGTTCTCAAGGACAGAGGCAATAAAATTAAATATCCATTAGTTTTTCATTGCTTTATCCCACATAAACACAGCAGTCTTAGGAAAACAATTCTTTTTTTTTTTAATGTTTATTTATTTTTGAGATCAAGAGAGAGAGAGAGAGCATGAGTGGGAGAGGGGCAGAGAGAGAAGGAAACACAGAATCCAAAGCAGGCTCCTGGCTCTGAGCTGTCAGCACAGAGCCCAATGCAGGGCTCAAACTCACAGACCATGAGATCATGACCTGAGCCACTTAACTGACTGAGCCACCCAGGCACCCATCAGGAAAACAATTCTAATACTACAACCAATCATTATTATTTCTGAAAAAAAAATTTTGCACATGCTATTGTAACTCTTGCCCTTTTAAATAGTTGTACTATGTCTACATTCTCAGATCACGTAGCCATTACATACTATACTCTCTCTTTTTAACGCTCATTTATTGTTAGATCTACAGATAACCACACAGTACATTTAATGCCACCACCAGTACTCATGGTGATGTCTCACATCATTATGGTTAAGCTGCTCTTTAGTAGTACTCAGGTAAAGCTCATAAAGACAATATTCTCTAAGTCTTTGCATGTTGCTTCATACTTGAAGGCCAGTTTTGTTGGATAGAAAAGCCTCAGCTCACAGGTGCTTTCACCGAGTATCTGAAAAAATGTTACTGCATTTTTTTCTGGCACAGATTATTGCTGTCAAAATGTCTGAAGATAGTATGATTTTCTTTCTCTTACACATCATATGGGTTTTTTTTTTTTCCTAGATGACCAAAGGTTTTTTGGGTTTTTGTTTTTGTTTTCCTTTTAAGTTCAGCAATTTTACCAGAATAACACTGGGACATAGTTATTCTTGATCAGTGTTCTCAGATACTCAATGTGCCCTTTCAATGCATACTTCAATTTTTTTTTTTTTTTAGTTTCAGGAAATGTTTTAAAAATTATACTTTTTAATATTTGTTCTGTTCTCTTACTTAGGGTTTCTTCTTCAGGAACTCCTATGAACCATGTGGCAAGTCATCTCTGTCTATCCTCAATGTTTGCTTTTTTTAGCCCTCAGATTCTGTTTTCTCCCTTTTCCTTTTTCTATTTTTTCTCCTATTCTTCTATTTTTATTAAAACATTATTTGCTGTGTTTATATACTCTCTTATATCTTCTAGTTTAGTCATTACAAGTTTTTATTATTTTATTCTAATTCTTTTTTGAGTCCTGCCACCTCATTTCTGAATTTTTCTATTTCTGATTTATATTGCTCTTTCATGCTTGTGTTATTTCCTTATTGTCTATTAGTCTGTTTTGAAATAGTTACAGTGTTTATGTTTTTTAAAATAGTTTATTTATTTATTTTGAGAGAGACAAAGTACTTGTGGGGAAGGGGAAGAGAAAGAGAGAGAATCCCAAGCAGGCTCCATGCTGTCAGCACAAAGCCCATGGAAGGCTCGAACTTACGTAACCCTGAGATCATGACCTGAGCCAAAATCAAGACACTTAACTGACTGAGCCACCCACTTCTTATCTATTTTGTTACTCATATTTTCTGATATGCTTTCATTGTCTAGGGATGTTATTCTGACCCTTATTCTCTTTATTTCTTATTGCAATTTTGTGTGACACCTGAACTCAATACTTTGCTGTTGTTCATTTTACGTAAGTTAATTTTCCTGAGATTTTAGAAGGAGGAGAAGTTGGGATAGTTTTTAAGCCTTCACAGAGCTCGCTCTCTTATGTGTCATGTGCAGAAATACAGTGAGTCCTTTCTGAGATTTCCCGGCTCTCCTCCCATCTTTGTTTTGTTTTGTTTTGTTTTTCAAACCCTTGTGTCGAGGGCTGACTTTCAATAGATCGCAGCGAGGCTCTCCTCCCATCTTCCACTTTTATCTGGATCTTCCTCTTTTATCTTTTATCTTTCCTCTTCCTCTGGTTTCTCTGTTTGCTCAATTTTGATTTCACTCCCAATAGTTTTCCCCCCATTTGGACCCATCTGGAAAGAAACTGTAGAGGGTCCATTTCAAGAGTTCACAGGGGTAGACTATGCCAGACCTCACCACAAGGCCACTCACCGTCTCTCACTAGTGTAGGCCAAGGCCCTCTTGGTTTTAGTTGCTGTTCTCAGATTAACCCACCACACTTTTCAGTGAATGTCTGTTGGCTCCTTTGGGCTTCACCTGTTCGTAGTCCACCTGCCACCCCATTGCCTCTGCTATCTCCCACATAGATACATAGATGATGATAATCTACACAGTCTGTGGTTGTTGGCGATTCTCTCCACCTGGTTGTATTTGGGGTTTCCTAGTGCTACCTTGTATTCAATTTGGTATTTATTCTGCTTGGTGTTCTCTGAGCTCCTGAATCTGTGGTTTGGTATTTGTCATGAATTTGAGGAAATTCCCGGCCATTATTGCTTCAAATATTTCTGTGTCCTCCCCCCCTTCCCTCTTCTCCTTCTGGTATTGCCATTACATGTATGTCACATGTTTTGTACCTGTCCCAGAGAACTGGATATCTGTTTCTTTTTCATTCTTTTTCTCTCTTTGCACTTCAGAAGTTTCTAGTGACATTTCTTCAAAGAATAGCTGTTAACTCTGCTCGGCTTTGTTCTTATTGTGGCATTGGGAGTGGCAACTTCTAATCCCCTTACATGCTGGAATAGAGACTGAAGTCTACTGAGTTTTGTTGCAAATGCTGTTCAAGGGTTTTTCGTTTTGCCACATATTTTATATGTGGGGATTTGGGAGGATCTAAAAACTAAACAGCCACTACTCTATCTTCTCAAAATCAGAAATAATGTTTAGTAATACTAAAGTAAGAGGTATTCAGCAAAGTGATTGAACGCTACAACATAAGTCAATTTTCTTGGTTAAAAAAAAGGACTTAATAAGCACCCAATTGTAAATTAACAACAACAACCATAACGACAAGAATTCCCTTAGAAATAAATGGAAAAATATTTACAAACAGGTAATTCATAGGGAAAAAACCCAAACAGAAGCATCAAGCAAAAATTTGAAACTCCTTCATAAAGTTACACTAACTAAAACAGCAATGAAATATCAATTTTTAATTGTTAGACTAGCAAAAATTAGAAAGCTGGGTAACACTAAGTATTAGTAGGGTTGTAGTTTATAGAAACATAGTGCAATGCTTTATGGGGCAGGGAGGGAACGTGTGCATAAAACCATTCTGCAGTGGAACCTGGTACTCCTGAGTCAAATTAAATAGACGTATACCCTGTGATCCAGCAATGGCATTCCTGGAGATTTATCCCAAATAAATTCCCATACTAGGTATAGGAGGGAACAATGCAAGCATGTTCTTCGTAACTTGTAGTGAGAGGGGTTTGGAGGTGGTGTTAGTTTCCATCACTGGAGGTGTAAATCGGTGAAATGTGCTAAATTTACTTCATGAAGCATTGTGTAGCAATCAGAAACAATACACCTATACCATAGCAATATGTAGAGATCTTAAACACCTTCATGCTTTGTAAAGAAGGTAAGATACAGGTTGAGATTCATAACAATCGCCTCCTATATAAATGTTTTCAATACATGCTAAAAAACGAAGAAAATACACATTTTTCAAAAACAGACACAAGAAGAGGACACACATTAACCACATTAGAACCACTACTGTGGTTGTGAAGGGGAATGGCCATGGGCAATGAGAATAATTAGGAATATACGCATAAGTAAATAAACAAGGGAATGCATAAAAACAAGAGCAGTATCTCACACAGATGAGTGAGCAAGTGCCCTAAACTGAGACGTCAATGAACTCATTTCTCCACATCTGAATTTCTACTACTAAAATTTTTAAATGAACTCAAGTATTTTTCGCTCAAAACTTACACTTTTTGAGAACCCCTCTAATTACAAAATACTAATTATTTTCCTATCCTATTAGCATCTCTTCCAATTATTTTCTCTTCTCTTTACTCTGTGTTCTGACTTCCCTTTTTGGCAACATTTCCAACCTCATAATTTTTATTCATCTCACTCATTCAGGTATTCAAGTGTCAACTCAAATATTATTATTGAGTTATGAATGTATTATTCTGGGTACTAAGAGGATATGAAGGAAACCTCTCATGCTCTGTCTTTCCGGGAACCCACATTCATTTTTTTTTTTAATTTTTTTAATGTTTATTTTGAGAAAGAGAGAGACAGAGTGTGAAAGCGGAAGGAGCAGAGAGAGAGACACACACACACCGAATCTGAAGCAGGCTCCAGGCTCCGAGCTGTCAGCACAGAGCCCGATGTGGGGCTTGAACCCATGAACCATGAGATCATGACCTGAGCTGAAGTCGGATGTTTAACCGACTGAGCCACCCAGGTGCCCCGTCTGGGAACCCACATTCTAATGGACGCAAAGCACTAGCCCATGAAATGGCTTAAACCAGCCCAAGGCAGCACTGGTTTAGTGTCTGAAAAGTGAGAGATGGATGTGAAAATGTGATGGAATCCAGAGATGAGACATCAATGAGGCTCAAGGTGGGGGGAAAAATCTGCCTGAAAGGTCATAGTTGTGCTGGATCTTATAGGATGAGTGGTATAGATTAGAGACAAAGGAGAGGACATCCTGAGTGGGGAGCATATCTTTTTCACAAGGCATGGAGTTAAGACTGAATGAAGCCAAGTCAGCAAGCATCAAACTAGACACTGGGAACTGAGGTAAGAAAGTAAGGGGAATACAAGTGAATCAGCAGAGAACAAGCTGTAGAGGACTTGAAGGACGTTCTTGCCAAGAAATCTTGATCTTATCCTGTGGACATCAGGAAGCTTCTGGAGATATCTGAGTCAGGCTTTGGATAGGGTTTTCCTTTTTATTTATTATATCCAGCCTCCTACCAAATCCTGCTGAGGCTCACAGTGCTATTTCTGTCCAGTCCCGGGGAGGCAGACCTTGTGGTAGGTCTCCACGGCAGGTCCACTGAACTCCTACAAACGTGCTTTCTTTGCCGCCCCCACCCCCCTTTCACTTCTCCCACTTCTTCAGCTTCGTAACCTGACCTCATCCTATCAGATATTGGGTTATGTGTGTTCTCCTGGCATCCCATGGTTGCTTCTACCATATTAACTGATTCCTTAGTTCATTCAACAGATGCTTACCGATCCCATCCTGCCTGCCGGGCACTCTGCTAGAAGCTGAGTGATAAGCTAAAACAGAACTAAAACCTGCTCTCATGTGGCCTAGAGGCAGAGAGAAAAGTTATCATATCTCAGTATCCTATTTTTCACTGTAGAATTTATTACCCTGTATGCCAACTGCCTCTTAGACTACGAGTTCATGGTATCTGGCACTTTGTAAATGCTCAATAAACGCTAACCGATTGAATGAATGGGTAGATGCTTGGAGAACCCTGCTCATACGGCAATAAGAATTATCAGTTCTGAATCGATAATGGCAATCTCACCCCTCCTCAGAACTGCTGATCACATACAAATGTAAACTCTAGATCACAGGTCAGCGGACTTCTCCTGTCAAGTGCTAGGTAGTAAATACATTAGGCTCTATAGGCCATATGGTATCTGTCACAACTGCTCAGCTCTGCTATCGGAGCACAAAAGCAGATGTAGACTCTATGTAAACAGTGAGTGTGGCTGTGTCCCAATAAGATGTTTATAAAGGCAGCTGTAGGCTGGATTTGGCCCATGGGCCCTAGTCTGCCGAACCATGATACAGAAATGTCACCTCTGTTGATTTTTCAAAACTGCCTTCATGCCTGTTCCATATATTAATTTAGTTGTTACATCCAACATCTCAGCTTACTTTTTTTTTTTACAGTTTACTTATTTTTTTTTTTTAACATTTTATTTATTTTTGAGACAGGGAGAGACAGAGCATGAACAGGGGAGGGTCAGAGAGAGGGAGACACAGAATCCGAAACAGGCTCCAGGCTCTGAGCTGTCAGCACAGAGCCCGACGCGGGGCTCGAACTCACAGACCACGAGATCATGACCTGAGCCGAAGTCGGCCGCTTAACCGACTGAGCCACCCAGGCGCCCCACAGTTTACTTATTTTTGAGAGAGAAAAAGAGAGTGCACAAGTGGGGTATGGACAGAGAGAGGGGGGAGAGAGAATCCCAAGCAGGCTCTGCACTGTCAGCACAAAGCCTGATGTGGGGCTCAAACTCACAAACCATGAGATCACGACCTGAGCCAAAACCAAGAGTCGGATGCTTAACCAACTGAGCCATCCAGGTGCCCCCTGAGTTTACCTTTAAACACACAGCAGACATTTGCAATTGTAGTGTTATGAAAGAATGTGCAATTTGGAGCCAAACAGACCTATTTTACTCTATGGTTGGCCTTCTGGTAATTTTTATCTTTTTGAACCTCTGTTTCCTCACTATAAATATACTCTTTTAATCCTGACTATGAAGATCAAGTGAGAAATGTAGATTGAGAACTGATTGTGATGCCTAACACACGGTAGCCAGTTCACAAATCCCCCCCCCCCCCCACCCCACCCTCTGTGCTTGGTCAAGTTCTTTTTTCCTCCGGTAAATCCCATAATCAGATTAGCTATTGAGAATCTACTACACTCAAGGCACACTTTCAGGTACTTCTAAAACTCCTCTAAATCCTCCCTGATATCTCTCTTGATCACTGTTTCTCAAACTTGGCTATAACACAGTTTACTTGGGAGCCTAAAAGTACTGATGCCTGGGCCCTGACTGTAGACATAACTGTTATAAAGAGTGGCATGGGCATCAGAATCATCCCTGGATAATTTCAGTATGGAACCAATCTGAGAGTCATTGCTCTGCACGCAGATTCTGGCTTTAATCAATTCAGAGAGCTCCTCCCTCTATCTTTCCATCTGCCTCCCTTAAACGGTTAATAACTGCACATTTTTGCAGAGCTAGAGTTGACTGGTTCTTGCATCTGTTACTTACTCGTATTTGTATATATTCATTTAGGAAGAGCAGAAAAGAAAAGAATGATATATAATCATCTTCCTTTGTCTTTGACCTTTGCTATTCAACTACCAGACATCCAATCCCCTTTCCTATGGCAACAGCCTTGATTTTTACTTGGGGCTCCACTTCTCCCCCACCCTCAGTCCACCTGGTCTGCTTGAGGCTTTACCCTTAGCCCTGGAAACTCCTGAAGCTCATGAAAGCGGGACATGAACTCTCCTGGCTACGGTTAGTGTTGGTTGACTCTGACTGTCATGACTTAGTTTTCTAGGTAGGACTGCTGAAGCGAAGACATCTTTTCTGCTGGACTGGATCTGAAAGAATGTGTTCGTATAGATTTGGGTGGCTATTTTACAATCTCAAAGATAAAGTCTGAGAACAGAACAAGACAGAGACAGAGATGTCATTTTGAGCAAGAGTGTCTAACTATTTCTAAGTGTCTAGCTAAGTCTAAGCCAGGTGCACTATTAAACTGCCATGGGAAGCCAATAAATTCCCTTTCTCTTCCACTCCTGCCAGTTTAGTCAGGTGGTGTATTATCGGCAACCAAAAGAATCCCATCTCCCTCAGAACAAGATCTAATCATCTGTTTATCTGCAGAGATTATGTGCCAGGATCAAGCCTGGTCATTCATTCAACAAACATGCACTGGGTGCCTATTGTATACAATGCTTGGCTTACAAGGAAGGGTTACAGTAGCCCTCCATCATTAAGAACTGCACACGTTTCTGGAAAGAATATCCAGCAACAAAACTATCCCCCTACTATCAGTGAGGCCCTGTGCTAAGTATTGAGGACAGAAAAGATCATAAGACAGAGCCCATATCTCCAGGGTTTATAATCAAATTGGAAAGATGGCACGTGCATAAGAAGATAAGCAGCACTCTGGGATGTGAGGTGCACAGACTCCTGAGCACAGACATCAAACCCAAAGTAAGAAATGTAGGCAGAAAATCTTAAGTGAGCACAGGGACCACAACATTTTCATTTTCCTTTGAACCAAAATTAGCTAGGAAAAGGAAGGAAAGTATTGCAAAAAGTAGGAAAGAAGAGTATCAGAGGCTTTGAATGTTGTTCTAAATCACTTTTTATACTTAAAAATTAAGGCATTTTGTGAATCTTATCTGCTTGTAAATTAACCATGCCAGTTTTAGATGATTTACGGGCACCTGGGTGGTTCAGTCGGCTAAGTGGCCGACTTTGGCTCAGGTCACTGTCTCGCGGTTTGTGACCTGGAGCCCCATGTCAGGCTCCATGATGGGCTCTGTGTTGACAGCTCAGAGCCTGGAGCTTGCTTCAGATTCTGTGTCTCCCTCTCTCTCTGCCCCTCCCCTGCTCATGCTCTGTCTCTCTCTCTCTCTCAAAAATAAACATTAAATAATTTAAATATTATAGAAATCTCTTCATTGATTCATTCATTCAACACTATTTACCGCATGCCTATTATGTACCAGAAACAATTATATACACTAAGGTTTTAGGAGTAAATAAAACAATATCCCCACCACTTACCTTCTAATGACTACAGAGTAGAAAGAAAACTTTCGCAATCAGCTCCCCAAAAGTAGCCAGTGTAAACAGTTTGGTGAATATCACTACAGATTTGTAAATGTAGATACTGGCATTTATTTGCACACACAAAAAATGAAAATATCCTGTACTTACTTACTATTTTTTAGAAACTTGCTTTTTTTTGGTATTAACTTAGCAATATGAATTGGACTGGTTTCATGTTAATAAATACGGATTTTTTCATTCTTTTTCATGGGTTATGTCCTATTCCAGTGATTTCACCACTATCCTATTCATGAACATTTGGCTGCTCTCAGGTTTTCACAATGATAAGCAATGCTATAAACATGTGTGTTATCCCAATAATTTTTGGAACACTCAGAAGAATGTTCATTAATGTTCTCAGAAACGGAACAGCTTGAATCATAGAGGCAAAGATGTGAATTAAATTATTTTTCAAGTACTAACCCTATCTTCTACTTCCTTTTTAATTCATCACTGATGTATCGTGTACATAAGATTTTATACAAGTGATTGGAAAATACCTTCTAAAACCCATTAACGTAAGTGCAGACAGAATAAAAAAAAGCGGGTGGGGAGAAATCATCATTAGCTCTTTCCACAAAATCTTCTATGTGCCCAGTACTGTTCTGGGCCTTGAAGAAATCTATTTTTACTGAACAGTCCCACGAACATTCCATCAACGTAGAAAGACATTTCAGTAACAGTTCAATTAACCAAACAAGCTGTTTAATTAATAAAAATATTTTTTTCAAGAAGCAACTGAAGCAATTTTGTTTGGCATGCATGCTTAATTGTGTGTTTTAATTTCTTGGTTTTGGCCCGTGATCACTTAAAAACAATCATCAAGCAAATCTGAATGGTTAACTGTAATTGGAAGACTACGCCTTTTGCATTTTATGGTGTATAAAATCTAGCAAAGAAGAAAATAAACACAAGAGCAACAAAGAGGTTCATTCACTTACCCTCTTCATAACCACAGCCAGGGTAAACTTCACTCAGCCTTCGGCCATTGAATTTTATCCTGAAGTTTCCATCTACCGCACAATCAGATAAACTCCAGCTCGTGGGAGCAACTAATGGAAACAGTGCCGTAAAAGGAACGGCTGCACAAATTTCCATGTGCTTAACCTGGAAGGGAGAAATTGCGGTGTGAATGGAGTAAAAAGTGTTGAGCTGTTTTTAAACCAGAGGGGGTGATTTCACTTTTAGCAGGAACTTGTGACTAAGATTGCCGGTCGGGAAATGATTAACACTCCTGTCGTCATCTGCTTCAGCTCCCCAGCTGCAGGAAATCGACTGAGGCAACCTTATCAATCCTGGGCTTTTGTGGCCTGAATACACCGTCCTCCTGCGCGGGCAGTCCGTGCGCTGACTTCAACGTTAGCGTGAAGTTATATAACATGAAAATGCATTTAGAACCGCTGCCAACTTTGTGAGTGGTTATTTTCATGGAAGTGGAGAAAGGGTTGATTTTTATTTTTCATTTTGGTGCCCCACCTCCAAAGATGGATTATTATTTAGACCCTTTTTCTTAAAATTCCAAAGTTTTATAGGAAGCATTAGGAAGGTCTCTGGGTTCCCTCTGCCTTGTTTTCTTCCCCAACCATGCTTGAGTCTAAAAACTTCAGTGCCCCTTTTGAACTGCCATTTCTCACTTTTCTGGAAACCGGGGGCTTGGAAAAATGAGAAAGAACTAATCAATATGTGTGCCTACATTGGAGGCACTAGAAAGGAATCAAAGGATTACTCTTTTTTAGATGGTTGTTATAAAGACCAACTAGTATGTGATCAGTCCTTCATAAATGCTTCTAGAAGAAGCAGGGGGGAAAAAATCTCACCCAGATATGAGAAAGAAATGGCAGAGATTTATTTGGGTAAACTGTGCCTTATCTTGTGAACAGGAGCCTGATATATCTGCAAACACGTTTCTTTTAGTGGAATTGCGCTCCACCAACCGGGCAAAGTAGATGAGGCATTTCCTGTCAAGGGGCTGAGGAAAGCCCAAACGGGGTCTTAAATACAATGCTGAAGAGAGAGCTTGAGAGCTCGCTGTCCGTTGTGTTTATTATGCTATAAACTTCATTTTCCTCATAGCCCTTAGATTGCTGACCTAGAAGCAGATTGATGACTCAGAGTTCTTATCACCCTTCCGGAGGTATTTTCTACGAATTGCCAAGCTCTTTTTAGGAACTCAGTTGCATCACTACGCCACCCCATCCCACCCCCCGCCACCAAAGAAAGCAAGTGTGAACAGTTTCGATGCTGTAAAACCATCCCAAATAAATTCAAGGAGTTTCTCCCTCTGCATCCATGCATTGCTTTGTCTCTGAAATTTAGCAAGTGCTCTAAGTGAATTTCACATATTCTTTGCGTGCCTAAAATGATGAGCATTTTAAAGTCTTTATTATTACACCCTCATTTCCTTTTGTTGAGCTACAACAAACAGCTGAGAAGTTGGAGAAAAATGCCAAGCGTACACACACACACACACACACACACACACAGTCACAGGCACAAGCTTTAAGTCACCTTCCTTGTTTGTCATTGTTAACAGTGCCTGGCACATAGTAAGCACTGAATACTCATTTGCCGAAAAAGAAAAAAAAAAAAAAAAAAAAAAAAATCCAAATCTTCCAGAACTGAGTTTCTTAACCTAGATTTTAAGGGAATCAAGAGCTCTCTGAACCCTAAATTGTATGTGAAATTTATGATTACGTGCATTTTTCTAGGGAAAAGGCTGGTAGGGTCCATGAGATCCTTAATGTGTCAATGACACACACAGAAAAGGGCAAGAACCACCACCCCAGAGAAGTATTAAAAATACAAAGTCTCAAAAAAAAAAAAAAAAAAAAAAAAGGAAAGAAATGTAGTCTCCAGGGGTGGGCTTGTGAAGTACACTCTATAGAGTTGGAGTGAGATTTTTCAGGAAAGGATTATACTATCTCCGTAATATGGCAGAAACCAATATGAACTGTTTTGAGGGACATACAATATCACTACCTCTTTTTTATTACAAATATTACAAGGTTACTATTATTTTAGAGTAATAAACACAAATGGACAGACGACCATGGTGCAGGCTCAAGTGAGTCAGATCAGTTAATGACAGCCATATATATACATGGTGTTGTAAGGTAATTAGACACAAATGATAAGAAAACGCAAGTGCCTGAAACCAATGTTACTTTTATGTGGTCAGAACAAATTTCTCTCTTTTCATTCTTTAATTTGTAACAGCTGCAATAACCCTAATACCAGCCATAAGCATCATGCATGCTTATGAGGGGATGCTACCTGAGTCCGGCCTGAGATGATTTCATCCTTACCCAGACCCAGGAGTTGGTGCTGGGTTGCAGAGGAGTCCCAAGGAAATGAACTCTGCATATCTGGCATTGGGCAGAGAGAAGGAATCCCATCTAGGATCCAAAGAAATAGGGAAGGCAATGGGAACACAAGCTGGTTCAGCCACTCTGAAAAACAGTATAGAGGTTCCTCAAAAAACTAAAGATAAAACTACCCTATGACCCAGCAATTGCACGACTAGGCATTTATCCACAGGATACAGGTGTGCTGTTTCAAAGGGGCACATGCACCCCCATGTTTATAGCAGCACTATCAACAATAGCCAAAGTATGGAAAGAGCCCAAATGTCCATTGATGGATGAATGGATAAAGAAGATGTGGTATATATATATATATATATATATATATATATATATATATATAATGGAGTATTACTCGGCATTCAAAAAGAATGAAATCTTGCCATTTGCAACTACGTGGATGGAACTGGAGGGTATTATGCTCAGTGAAATTAGTCAGAGAAAGACAAATATCATATGACTTCACTCATATGAGGACTTTAAGAGACAAAAGAGATGAACATGAGGGAAGGGAAACAAAAAATAATATAAAAACGGGAGGGGGACAAAACATAAGAGACTCATAAATATGGAGAACAAACAGAGGGCTACTGGAAGGCATATGGGAGGGGGGGATGGGCTAAATGGGTAAGGGGCATTAAGGAATCTACTCCTGAAATCATCGTTGCACTACATGCTAACTAATTTGGATGTAAATTTAAAAAAAAATAAAATATAAATAAATAACACTGAAAGAAAGAAAGAAAGAAGGAAAGAAAGAAAAGAAAGAAAGAAAGAAAGAAAGAAAGAAAGAAAGAAAGAAAGAAAGAAAGAAAGAAAGAAATAGGGAAGTCAAGATACCAGGTTAGGGAATGAAGGCCCAGGGCTGTCAACTGAACTCAGGCAGGGAATGTCTTACACCGGAAGAACACACATGGCCCCATATACCGCTGCAACAGCTGGGCAACCCACAGATCTCTGTGGTAACTGGGCATCTGGAGCGCAGGAACCATTCCTTCTCCCACAGCCTCCCTCCCTTTCTAGAAAGACTCCATAGGTTTACCAACCTCCACCCTACCCCAAATTCCTTCCACTGGAAAGAAAGCAAATACAATCCCTCTCAAACAAATGCTTTGGAGGAAAGAGCATGTGTGAGCAGCCTAACCACCATCATTTCGCAAGCACCTATTAAACACCATGTGTTTGCTCTGTATTCATTTTCTCCATTTATTTCTCACAACAACACTATAAGATAGACACTATAATTATTCACATTTAACAGACCAAATCTTCTTAAATGCAAAGTAGTGCAACTTGGAAAGAAGTATACTGGAGCTCTCTAATTTTTATTACAATATTTTTATCTTTAACTTCTGTTTATTCTCATTTAGTGTCAACCTTTCTTTCTTCATTTCTGAAGAAATGCTACACTTGCCGCCTACCTGGTCTCTTATCCTCCAGATTCCACACCTGACTCAACTGCATACACACACATTCCCTCAAGTGTAAACATAAGGTGGGCCAGTCTAGACTCATCACCACTGCAAGAAGCTAGATAGACAACAATAAACAGTTTTCTGCTTCTTAGAAAAATGTGGAAGTTGTAAACACTTTAATATTCATGCTTTTTTTCATATTTTCAACCACATTTTCTTTTTTAAAGGAAGTTCTTTTTGAGAGGAAGATATATTTTGGCATATTTAGTCTTTGAGAAGCCAGTGAATAGAACACTGTCAAATGTTTACTTCGAGTAAATAAAATCTGTTATGACTATGATTCTGATAGAATGCATCACGTGAGTGATACATGAGCAATTTTTACTGCAAAGGCAGCTCTTGGAGCATTCTTTTGACTTGGCATCACTGAGTGACATTTGGGCTGATGAGGCTAAAGTTCTTGGTCACCTGATGGTCATTTACACAGGGCTGATGGTTTCTGGAGCCATTAGTGCTCCATAACAAAGGAGTCACTCTTGATAAAGGAGCAAAGATGAGCTAAAACGAACAAGCAAACAAACAACAAACAACAACAGATCTTTTCCACTAAATGACCAGCAATTAATAAAATAAGAGCCATAGTAAAAGTGTGTGCTAGTTAGTAAAATGTGACCAAAAATTCTGATCAGGTTTTTCAAAAAGACCATACAGCAATATAACTTGTCAGAAGTCTGACTTTCACTTTGAGCTTTGCAAATCCTAGAACCATGCATATATCTATATATTATGTTGATGGGTTACAAAAAAAAAAAAAAAAAAAAAAAAAGCTAGTATGAATCATGCATATTTAACTGTGCAGTTGTCAATAAGGGTGTGCTGTCAGATAATTACCTGTTGTGGTTATCTTGTCTGCCTTTCTGGTGGTTGGGGCATCTCTAAGGGTGAAGATCATGTCTCCTGACCACCCGCCCTCTCTCTAAGCCTCTGGCTTTCATTCCTGTAAAATCATTCTTTGAAATACACCAATAGTTCGATTTGACTTTTGTTAAGATCCATCCTCTTTAACCTCCATGGGCCTGTGGCCAAATAGGAACTCTCTCCCCGCCCTTGGTTTTAGAGATGTTACACTCTCTTCACCCTTCTGAGACTGCCCTTTTTCTGCTTCCTACCCTTTCTACAAGGGGTGCTGGTTCTAGATATGTGGCCACAGTCTTCTTTCTGTCTTCTCCCCCCAAATCTCAATCACTCCCACTGCTTCAGTGGGCACCTCCAGGCAAATGACTCCAAAACTAGTATGTCAGCTACAAGTTTTCCCCATCCAGACATTCCGGACGACCTACAGAACATTTGCAGCCACCACCAAGTTCTGTCCACTAAGTTGAAACTTGCTTTGACCTCATCCTCACAATCCTTGTTCTCACTCTCTTTTTCCGGTAATGATCCAAGTATTCTCTTACCAAGGTGTGAAACTTCAGTGTCACATTTTACCTAACTCTCTGTCTCATGGTCCCTTCCCACTCACCAGTATATGTAATCGTTGCCTAAGTTTAATAGGCTTTTTCCTTCATTAAAAAACACTTGTCTCCCATCCAAATTGGCCAGGAGGAGGTCAAACTTTCACTCTTCACAGATGACATGATACTCTATATGGAAAACTCAAAAGAGTCCACCAAAAAACTGCTAGAAATGATCCATGAATTCAGCAAAGTGGAAGGATATAAAATCAATGCACAGAAATCGGTTGCATTCCTATACAGCAACAATGAAGTGACAGAAAGAGAAATCAAGGAATCGATCCCATTTACAGTTGCACCAAAAACCATAAAATACCTAGGAATAAATCTAACCAAAGAGGTGAAAAATCTATACACTGAAAACTATAGAAAGCTTACGAAAGAAATTGAAGAAGACACCAAAAAAACATGGAAAAATATTCCATGCTCTTGAATAGGAAGAACAAATATTGTTAAAATGCCAATACTATCCAAAGCAATCTACATATTCAATGCAATTCCTATCAAAATAACACCAGCATTCTTCACAGAGCTAGAACAAACAATCCTAAAATTTGTATGGAACCAGAAAAGACCCCAAATAGTCAAAGCAATCTTGAAAAAGAACACATCACAATCCCGGACTTCAAGCTGTATTACAAAGCTGTAATCATAAAGACAGTATGGTACTGGCACAAGAACAGACACTCAGATCAATGGAACAGACTAGAGAACCCAGAAATGGACCCACAAACATATGGCCAACTAATCTTTGACAAAGCAGGAAAGAATATCTAATGGAATAAAGACAGTCTCTTCAGCAAGTGGTACTGGGAAAACTGAACGGCGACATGCAGAAAAATGAACCTGGACCACTTTCTTACACCATACACAAAAATAAACTCAAAATGGATGAAAGGCCTAAACATAAGACAGGAAGCCGTCAAAATCCTCGAGGAAAAAGCAGGCAAAAAACCCTAGGACCTTGGCCACAGCAGCATCTTACTCAACAGGTCTCTGGAGGCAAAAGAAACAAAAGCCAAAATGAACTATTAGGACTTCATCAAAATAAAATGTTTCTGCACAGCAAAGGAAACAATCAGCAAAACTAAAAGGCAACCAACAGAATGGGAGAAGATATTTGCAAAGGACATCTCAGATAAAGGTATCTATAAATAGTGTCCAAAATCTATAAAGAACTTAACAAACTCAGCACCCAGAAAACAAATAATCCAGTGAAGAAATGGGCAAAAGACATGAATAGACACTTCTGCAAAGGAGACATCCAAATGGCCAACCGACACATGAAAAGATGCTCAACATCACTCCTCATCAGGGAAATACAAATCAAAACCACCATGAGATACCACCTCACACCTGTCAGCATGGCTAACATTAACAACTCAGGCAACAACAGATGTTGGCGAGGATGCAGAGAAAGAGGATCTCTTTTGCATTGTTGGTGGTAATGCAAGCTGGTGCAGCCACTCTGGAAAACAGTATGGAGGCTCCTCAAAAAACTAAAAATAGAACTCCTCTATGACCCAGCAATTGCACTACTAGGTATTTATCCAAGGGACACAGGTGTGCTGTTTTGAAGGGGCACGTGCACCCCCATGTTTATAGCAGCACTATCAACAATAGCCAAAGTATGGAAAGAGCCCAAATGTCCATCAATGGATGAATGGATAAAGAACACATACATACAATGGAGTATTACTTGGCAAACAAAAAGGATGAAATCTTGCCATTTGCAACTACGTGGATGGAACTGGAGGGTATTATGCTAAGCGAAATCAGTCAGAAAAAGACAAATATCATATGACTTCACTCATATGAGGACTTTAAGATACAAAACAGATGAACAGAAGGGAAGGGAAGCAAAAATAATATAAAAACAGGGAGGGGGACAAAACGTAAGAGACTCTTAAATATGGAGAACAAACTGAGGGTTACTGGAGGGGTTCTGGGAGGGGGGATAGGCTAAATGGGTAAGGGGCATTAAGGAATCTACTCCCGAAATCATTGTTGAACTATACTCTAACTAACTTGAATGTAAATTTAAAAAATAAACAAAAATTAAAAAAATAAAAATATAAAAAAAATAAAATTATAGGATTTAAAAAAAAAACAAAACCTCTTGCCTCCATTCCTTCTTAAAAATGAGTTTTCCTTCCTACTGTTATTGTCTTACTTCAGCCATTCGGCCCTAAACTTCTGGGTTATTGTAATTTCCTCCTGTTTGGTATCCCTCTCTCTTCTCTGTTTATTTGCTACCAAATAACAATTCCTTAGAACACCATTTCAATGATATTCTTTCCTGATCAATGAGTTTCAACAACAATATCTCTTAGAGTTTGAGACCAAGGCTTTTCAAGCTTTAATGTACAAGTGAATCATTTGAGGCTCCTCCTAAAATACAGATTCAGCTGGTCTGGGGAGGGGCCTGAGAGTCATTTCTAGGTCCCAGGTGATGTTGATGCTGCTGGTCTGCTTGTGTTAAGAGTTTAGGACCTGGGCGCCTGGGTGGCTCAGACCGTCAAGCGTCCGACTCTTGGTTTCAGCTCAAGTCATGGTCTCAGGGTTTCATGAGTTCCAGCTCCATGTCAGGCTCTGTGCTATCAGCACAGAATGGGATTCTCTTTCTCCCTCTCTCTGCCCCTCCCCTGCTCACACTGTCTCTGTCTGTCTTAAAATAAATAAATGACCTTTAAAAAAAAAAGCTCTTTAAAAAAAGACAGGGGCGCCTGGTTGGCTCAGTCGGTTAAGCATCCGACTTAAGCTCAGGTCATGATCTCACAGTTCATTGGTTCGGGCCCCGCATGGGGCTCTGTGCTGACAGCTGGGAGCCTGGAGCCTGCTTCAGATTCTGTGTCTCCTTTTCTCTCTAACCCTCCCCCACTGGCGCTCTGTCTCTGTCTCAAAAATAAATAATAAACATTAGTAAAAAACTTTTAAAAGATAAAAAAAAAAGGGTTTATGATTTGGGTCAAGTTCAAGTCTCATTCTCCTCACCTGCCAAATGGGGAGACTAATTAGCTAATAACAGACCACCCTGCCCGTATTTCTGCTCCAATCAATAAAATAGAATGATTTTGTTAATATGTAAGTCCAATCATGTCCCTCCTCTGATCAAAGACCTCAATGCCTTCTGTCTCAGAGGCAACAAGAAAGTCCTTATAGTTGCCTGCAAGATCAGACCCAGCCTTTGTCTCCACGACTGTATCTCCTTGCACTCTCCCTCTAGCCAGACTGCCTTCCTTGTTTTCAGAAGACCAAAAAGTTTCTTCTTGTAGGCTTTTACTCTTGCCTTTTCTTCTGCCTGGGTTACTCTTCCTCTTGCTCTCCCTTTAAATGTGGACTCAGAGGTCATTTTCTCAGCGGTATCTTCCTTTGCACACTATCTAAAATTGTGAACATCCCTGCTTCATCACCAGCTCCTTACATCCCCCTCCTTGTTTTATTTTTCTCAGCAACATTTATCCATTATCTAGTAAGCCACGTATTTTGCTTGTAAAACGTAAGCTCCAGGAGGGCATAGATTCTTGCCTGTTTTATTAAACCATTCATTGATACATGTCTGTTTCTTTTGACTAATCCCCCAACACCTAGAAAAGTGCCTGGTATATAATAGATATAAATAAATATTTATTAATTGAGTGAGGAATGAATGAATGAATGAATGACCTAACTCTAGGGTTATTACAAAGATAAATAAGATCACACACATAAAGCATTTAACACAGTGCTTGACTGATTTCATAAAAACAGAAAAGAATGGTGGTTGCCAGGGACTAGGGAGAGGGAAAGTCAAAGGGCACAAATTTTCAGTTATGAGAAGAAAAAGTTCTGAAGATCTGATTTGCAGCATGGTGGTGACTATAGTTAATACAATAATGTACACTTGAAAGGGGCGGAGGGTAGAGCGAAAAAAGAATTAACTGTGTCAGGTGATAAATATGTTAATTATCTTGATCTTGCAATCATTCTACTATACATATATATACCAAATCATCATGTTGTGTAGTTTAAATACATATAATTACACTTGTTAATTATTCCTTAAAAAGTTTACTGCAATTTCTTCTATTAAATTCAAGAAAAACTGCTTGCAATGCCTTTCATGATGCAAGTTTATAAAACTACTTCTATCTTTCTTCTATACACTATGTTCCATTCATCTGTTCCCCTGTCCATCAAGAGGTGCTTAGATATGATTCTCAGTGTTACCAAACATTACTTCTGAGTGATAGTGATGACATTTTTCACATTCTACTTGGCATTTATTTGTATTGCTTAAATATTTATGACTATGCTTCTTTTTATTAAAGTCAAAGCAATTATATTTTTAAATATTGGGGAATTTTAAGCTCACAGAAAGGTCACAAAAGAGCATGTTAAAATGATTCGAGAGTAGACACTCAAGAGCTTGGAGGAGTTAAGATGGCAGAGAAGTAGGGGGACCTGGATTTTCCTGGTCCCTCAAACACAGCTGTATTGGGGTCAGAACACTTAGAAAACCCAAGGGATCAATCTGCAGGGAGGTAGAAGGATGTCCACAGGCTGGAAGGAGACAGCTTGGAGGGATTTAGGTGCATGCACGTGAACTGGGGGAAATAAAAGAGCAGAGCTGTGGAGACGAGGGAACCCTTTGTGTGGAGAGACAAAAGGCAGAGAAAGACAGAGGGGTTGTGAAAGTGTGGCATAGGGTTAGCACAAGAGGAAAACCGCTCAGGACCATGGACTGGGGAAGCTGAAGTACTGAGCATCCCAGTGCGTTTTTGCAAAGAGCCTTTGGAGCCGAAACTCAGAGATTTTGGAAGTGCGTGACTTTATCCAGAGCGGAGCGTTGGTGCATATTCCTGGGCAGGAGGGAGCCAGCCCCCGAGAGCATCGTGTGGTGTCGTGGTCTCTGAGGTGCACTGGGAAAGAACAGTCCCCTTCCCAGAGTACTCTGGGAAGAAGACCCTCCAGGTGCTAGCCAAAGGCCTTTCCTCAGCAAAGGGGAGAGGCTCCAGTCTGGAGGAGGGGAATAGATCCACAAAGGGCTGGGTGCTTAAAGACATAGGGTTTTGAATCCCAGCTGAGAGCCAAGGGGAAGGCTCAGGAGACCTGTGGTGCAGGGCAAGCTGACCACCCTCACTATTCTGAGGGCTGCCTGAACAGCATGGGTTGAGAACCCCGACTGGGGAGGAGAAATTGGGGTGATGCCTTTTCCCCACACACACAACCAACAGGGTGGAACTTCTGAGAGCAGCACAGTGGTCCCCAGTGAAGGTGGGACCACTTACACCTACCCCGCCCCTCGGTGCCTGGCAACTGCTAATCTAACGGAGCAAGACTGAGTCTGACCCAAGGCAGCCGGCTTCTCCTCCAGACCAGCACAGCCACCACCTCCAGGCACCAACAGACATTTTTTTAATTTTTCTCTTTCTTTCCTCCCTCTTTTTATTTTTTTCTTTTGGAGTCAGGCTCATTGTGTCTGACTTGTTTTTTGTCATTTTTTCTTATATATACATATATGTATTTTTTGGTCAGGCTTTTTTATTCCATTCTTTTTCCATCTTTTCTCTTTTCTTCTGCTTTTTTCTTCTTTCTTTTCCTCTCTCTTTCGTTGTAATGAGCCTTATAGTTTTTTGATTCTCTGTTTGGTTTTCCTTTCTCACCTATCCTTTTTCTCTTTTTACGGGATCAGGCTTCCCCCACCCTCTTTTTTTTCCAGGGTTACTCCGACAAACAAGTCAAAGCACACCAAGTTCAAGGTCCAAACACTGCCCACTGCAAGCTAAGAGGAGCTCTGCAGAGGACTCACCAGTGGGACAGAGCAGCCAAAACACAACAACAGAGTACAGACAACATACACCAAAAATACTTCCTGGAGTGCCGGGCCCTGGACAGCATATGACCCCTTTTTAATATAGTAGTACTTGAGAGTGCAGTTCACATAACAAGCTTTTAAAACACCCAAAAGATAGAAACTTAGCCGAAATGACAAGATGGAGGAATTCTCCCCAAAAGAAAGGCAAAGACGAAATCACAGCCAGAGACTTGCTCAAAAGAACAAGAGATATAAATAATATATTTGAACAAGAATTTAGAACAACATTCATAAGACTAATAGCTTGGCTTGAAAAAAGCATATAAGACACCAGAGAAACCCTTGTTGCAGAGATCAAAGACCTAAGGACTAGTCGGGATGAATTTAAAAATGCTGTATCTGAGATGCAAAATAAACTAGATACAGTGACAGTGAGGATTAAATAACCAGAGGAGAGGGTAGGTCAAATAGAAGATAAAATTATGGGAATAAGGAAGCTGAAAAAGAGGGAAAGGATAGTACTAGATCATGAGGGGAGAATTAGAGAATTAAGTGATTCCATGAAACAAAACAATATCCATATCATAGTAGTCCCAGAAGAAAAGAGTGAGAAAAAGGGGCAGAAGGTTTCTTGGACAAATTATAGCTGAGACCTTCCCTAATCTGGGGAGGGAAATAGGCATCTAAGTCCAAGAGATACAGAGAACTGCCTTCAACATCAAAAATAATAGGTCAACACTGTGGCACCTTGGTGGCTCAGTCAGTTGAGTGTCTGACTCTTGATCTTGGTTCAGGTCATGATCTCATGGTTCATGAGTTTGAGCCTTGCATCAGGCTCTGTGCTGACAGCAAGGAGCGTGCTTAGGATTTTCTCTCTTCCCTGTCTCTCTGCCCCTACCCCACCTGTGCTCTCTCTCAAAATAAATAAACTTTAAAAATTAAAAAACAAGGTTAACACCATGATATATCATAGTGAAACTTGTAAAATACAAAGATAAAGAGAGAATTCTGAAAGCAGCTAGGGACAAATGGTCCTTAACCTACACACATAGATACATAAGTTTAGTGGCACACCTGTCCACTGTAACGTGGCAGGCCATAAGGGGGTGGCAGGAAATATTCAATGTGCTCAATAGGAAGCAAGTGAGGTTGTCATTCAGAACAGGAGAAAGACTTTCCCAGACATATTAAAACTAAAAGAGTTTGTGACCATTAAACCAACCCTGCAAGAAATCCTAAGGGGACTCTGAATACAAAGCAGCAAAGACTACAAAGGACCAGAGGACATTATCACAAACATGAAATCTACAGATAACACAATGGTACTAAATTCATATCTTTCAATAATCACTCTGAATGTAAATGGACTAAATGCCCCAATCAAAAGACACAGGTTATCAGAATGGATAAAAAAAATAAGATCCATCTATATGCTGCCTACAAGAGACCCATTTTAGATCTGAAGACACCTGTAGATTGAAAGTGAGGGGATAGAGAGCCATCTATCATGCTACTGGACATCAAAAGAAAGCCAGAGTAGCCATACTTATATCAGACAAATTGATTTTAAAACAAAGATTGTAACAAGAGATGAAGAAGGGCATTACATCATATTTAAGAGGTCTATCCATCAAGAAGAGCTAACAATTGTAAATATTTATGCCCCCAATTTGATATACCCAAATATATAAATCACAAACATAAGCAAATTTATTGATAATAATACCATAATTATAGGAGACTTTAATACTCCACTTATGGGGCGCCTGGGTGGCTCAGTCAGTTAAGCGTCCGACTTTGGCTCAGGTCATGATCTCACGGTACGTGAGTTCAAGCCCTGCATCAGGCTCTGTGCTAATGGCTCAGAGCCTGGAGCCTGTTTCAGATTCTGTGTCTTCCTCTCTCTCTGACCCTCCCCCGTTCATGCTCTGTCTCTCTCTGTCTCAAAAATAAATAAACGTTAAAAAATTAAAAAAAAAATACTCCACTTACAACAAAGGACAGATAATCTAAGCACAAATTCAACAAGTAAACAACAGCTCTCAATGACACACTGGAACAGGTGGACTTAACAGATATATCCAGAACATTTCATCCTAAAGCAGCAGAATACACATTCTTCTCAAGTACACATGGAACATTCTCCAGAATAGATCACATATTGGATCACCAAATCAGCCCTCAACAGGTACAAAAATACTGAGATCATACCATGCATATTTTCAGATCACAACACTATGAAACTTGAAATTGACCATAAAAAAATTGGAAAGCCCTCAAATACATGGAGGTTAAAGAACAGCCCACTAAAGAATGAATGGGTTAGCCAGGAAATTAAATTGGAAATTAAAAAATACCTGGAAGCAAATGAAAATTAAAACAAGACAGCTCAATCCCTTTGGGATGCAGCAAAGGTAGCCCTAAGAGAAAAATACATTGCAATTCAGGCCTATCTCAAAAATCAAGAAAGGTCCCAAATACACAACCTAACCTTACACCTAAAGAATCCAGAAAATGAGCAGCAAATAAAGCCCAAAGGCAGCAGAAGAGGGGAAATAATAAATATTAGAGCAGAAATGAATAATACAGAATCCAAAAAAAACCAAACAAACAAAAAACAGTAGAACAGATCAATGAAACTAAGAGCTGATTTCTTGAAAGAATAAACAAAATTGATAAATTCCTAGCTAGACTTCTCAAAAAGCAGACTCAAATAGATAAAATCACAAACAAAAGGCACAGAAATACAGTTATAACAGAATACTCTGAAAAATTATATGTCAACAAACTGGACAATCTGGAAGAAATAGACAAATTCCTAGACACTCACACACTAACAAAATTCAAACAGGAAGAAATAGAAAATTTGAACAGGCCCATAACCAGCAAAGAAATAGAATCAGTTATTGGGGCGCCTGGGTGGCTCAGTCGGTTGAGCATCCGACTTCGGTTCAGGTCATGATCTCACAGTTTGTGGGTTTGAGCCCCGCATCGGGCTCTGTGCTGACAGCTCGGAGCCTGGAGCCTGCTTCGGATTCTGTGTCTCCCTCTTTCTCTGCCCCTCCCCCGCTCATGCTCTGTCTCTCTTTCTCTCTGTCAAAAATAAATAAACATTTTAAAAAATTTTAAAAAAAGAAAGAAATCGAATCAGTTATCAAAAATCTCCCAACAAATAAGAGTCCTGGGCCAGATGGCTTCCCAGGGGAATTCTATCAGACATTTAAAGAAGAGGTAATACCTATTCTCCTCAAAGTGTTCCAAAAAACGGCAATGGAAGGAAAACTTCCAAACTCACTCTATGAAGCCAGCATTACCTTGATTCTAAAACCCAACAAAGACCCCACCAAAAAAGGAGAATTACTGGTCAATATCCCTGATAAACCTGAATGCAAATTAAAAATATGCAAATAAAAAATAAAAACTATATATATATATATATATATATATACACACACATATATATATAGTCATATTCATGTATTACTTTGATTAATTAAAGAAATAATGATAAATTCAAATATATAACTATGGATCAAAAAAAACAAGCTAAAGTATTACCGTGGTTGTCTTTGGGAAAAGGATTTTAATTGTTTGTTTATATTTTTGTGCCTTCATGTACTTCCAAAACGGGAACATATTATTTATACAATCAGGAAAAGAATATACATTGTTTAATTTAAGGTTCTGGTTCAAGATGGTGACATAGGTAGATCCTGAATTCACTTACTCCCACAGAGCCTAAAGCTGCATATGGAAATATTTCCTCTTAGAAACCTTAAAGGCTGGTTGAGTAATAACTACACACCAGCCTAATTAGAAGAAAACCACCTCAGAGCAGGTAGGAGAGGCTGGAACACAATCTTCAAGAAGACCCACAACCAGGAAGGAACTCAAAACCCAAGAGCTTCTCCCTGAGGAGCAAAGGGCTTAAACCCCCTATTAGACACTTCAACCTTTTTTTTTTTTAAATATTTATTTACTTTTAAGTGTGGGGGGGGGGGGGGTAGAGAGAGAGGTGGGTGGAGGCGCAGAGAGAGAGGGGGGAACCAGAGGATCCAAAGTGGGCTCCGTGCTGACAGCAGCAAGCCCAATGTGGGGCTCAAACTCATGCACTGTGAGACCATGACCTGAGCCAAAGTCAGACGCTCAACCGACTAAGCCACCCAGGTGCCCGTAGACACTCTAACTTTTAAAACCTGCACCTAAGAGATGAGCCACCAAATATCTAACTTTGAAAATCAATGGGACTCATGCCCTGAGACTCACAAGACTGAAATGATCTGAGAAACACCTCTTAAAGGGCTTGTGTGCTCAGACTTGTGAGCACCTGCCCCAGGGCCCAGCTCAGAGCAGCAGACCATACCCAGACTCAAAGTGAAGAAGGGACACCTGCTTATGTTGAAGCATTGGTCTGAGGGGCATCTGACTGAACACACATATCTAGGAGCTTGCAGCACACTATCCAGGGATGGAGACTGGAAAGCACGATCTTCACGTTCTCCCTTTGCCATGCTCCAAAGCACCCATATTTCATGCAAGGGAGCATGAAATCTGATGCCCTGATTTGTGCAGCTGCTGCCCAGGGGATGCCTCTTGATCTCCTGGCTCTGGAGGCCAGGGGAGTTTGTGGTCCCATGGGACTGTAATAATTGGTATCGCCCAGAAAGGAGCTCAAACCTCTGTCTGGCTCCCTAATTTTTGTGACTGCTTCTAGGGGACGCTTCTGTATCACCTGACTCTGGTGGCCACTGGGGCTTACACTCATGAATCCCACGGATGTAACCAACAGAAAAAGCGTTCTTACACAGCTTCCATCTCCAGGACAGAGCAAGAGGCAATAGACCCAGGAGCTCAGTCTTTCCACATAGGAGACCTATTAAGGTAATAATGATCATGACTGTGGTCTGAGGTGCAGGGTTCTAATTAAACATGCATCTTGGGACTGACTGGAATCCTTTCCAGAGACCTCAGAGGGCAGGTACTATATTCGTGCTCACCTGCTGACATACTCTGGAACACCACTGTCTCCTGAAGGGCAGCTTTACACATACCTATCTGTTGCACTGGTTTTTGTTGCTGCCACTGAGGGGACACCCCTCGACCACCTAACTCTAGTGGCTTGCAGTCCGAGGTCCCGCTGAACTATGGAAAACAGAAAGATGGCTCTTGGCAAACTACTGCTCCCCAAGGTACCACACAGATTGCAGGCTGAGGCACACCCCTCCCAGTCTTTCTGTGAGGGAGGCCCCTTTGCTTGTCCTGGAGCTTTGGCCTGAGGAGCACACTTCAGGTTTAGCCCACATTTAGTGGCCCATGGAGTTGCTCTCAAAGAACGTAGGCTGTGGATGCCACCTTAGTGCTCTCCCTTTGCCTCGTTCCAGCTTGTCAGTATCTCCCAGAAAAGAGCTTATACACTCACCTGAAGCCCTGACTTTTGTGCATGCTGCCCAATGGACACCTCTAGATCCCCTGGCCCTGGTGACAAATGGGGCTTATGTTTGTGGTCCCATAGGACTGCATATAGTTGCATAGTTGCAAAAGCTGATACCTGAGGATCTGGCTTTCAGTTGTCCTGGATCTAGGTGCTAAGATCTTTGGGACAATGACAGGTCTTGGCACATCCTGAACTAGTCAGAGCTATTAAAAATATAATAGGCTGCTTGGACAAATACAAAGGTTTAAAAGACAACCAAGAGCTGATGCAGGGCTCAATAACAAGGTTCATCTCCTACATGAGGCCACTCCTTCAAGACTGGGAGAAGTGGTTGCTTCATTTGCTATAGAAACCAATACAGAGAGTAAAGCAAAATAAAGAAACAGAGAAATATGTTCCAAATGAAAAATCAAAATAAAACCTCAGGGGGAAAAAAAGCTTAAAGAAATAGAGATAAATAATTTACCCAATAAAGAGTTCAGAATAATGGTCATAAGGATACTCACTGAATTTGGGAGAAGAATGGAACACAGTGAGAACTTCAACAAAGAGATTAAAAAAATAATAAGAAAATACTAAATAGAAGTCACAGAGCAGAAGAATACAGTAACTGAAATGAAAAATACGACAGAGAGGTTCAACAACAAACAAGATGATGCAGAAGAAAAGATTAGTTAACTAGAAGGAAATCAATCAGAGCAGTGAAATCAAAAAAGAATTTCAAAGTGAAGGTAGCTTAAGGGACTTCTAGGACAACATCAAGCAGACTAACATTCACATTATAGGAGTCCCAGAAAGAGCAGAGAGAGAAAAGGGGGCAGAAATCTTATTTGAAGAAATAATGGCAGAAACCTTCTCTAACCTGGGTGAGGAACCAGACATCCTGATCCAGGAAGCCCAGAAAATTCCAAATAAGAGGGGCACAAAGGAATCCACACCAAGACATATTTTAATTAAAGTGGCAAAAGTTAAAGACAAAGAGAGAATATTAAAAGAAGCAAGAAGGAAAAAACTTCTTACCTACAAGGGAACCCCCATAAGACTGTAAGTAGATTTTCAGCAACAACGTTGCAGGCTTGAAGGGAGTGGTATGACATATTCAAAGTGCTGAAGGAAAAAATTCCCAGCCAAGAATACTATGCCCAGCACAGTTATCATTCAGAAGTGCAGGTGAGATAAAAAATTTTCCAGACAAGTAAAAAACTAAAGGAGTTCATCACCACTACACTGGCCTCACAGGAACAGATAAAGAGACTTCTTTAAGCTAAAAAGAAAGGGGACCAATTTGTAACAAGAACACATATGAAAGAATGAAGTTCACTGGAAAGATAAATATATAGTAAAGGTAGTTGCTTAATCACTTACAAAGCTAACATGAAGGTTATAAAACAAAAGTACTAAAAACTATGATTATAATAATTTGGTAAGGGATACATAAGACATAAAGATGTAAAATGTAACATTAAAAATATAATACATAAAAAATATATATATAATACATGGTGGGGGGAATAAAAATGTTGAGCTTTCCATTGGGATCAAACTCAAGTTGTTATCAGCTTCAAATAGACTGTTTCATTTATTTTTTATTTTTTAATGCTTATTTATTTTTGAGAGAGACAGAGGTGTGAGCAGGGGTGGTGGGGTAGGGGGTGCAGAGAGAGAGGGAGACAGAATCTGAAGCAGGCTCCAGGCTCTTCACTGTCAGCACAGAGCTTGCCGTGAGGCTTGAACTCACAGGCTGTGAGATCATGACCTGAGCCAAAGTTGGATGCTTAACTGACTGAGCCACCCAGGTGCCCCTAAAATAGACTGTTTTAGTTTTAAGTTGCTATATATAAGTCTCATGGTAACCACAAAACAAAACCTATAGCAAACACACAAAAGAGAAAGAGAAAGGAATACAAGCATACCACTAAAGTAAGTCAACAAACCGCAAAGGAAGAGAACAAGAGAAGAAAAGACTAAAGAGGGACTACAAAAACAGCCAGAAAACAACTAACCAAATGATGAGTTTAGTCCATTTACATTTAAAGCCACCATTGATAGATAAAAGTACATACCTATCAATAATGACTTTAAATGTAAATGGACTAAATTCTACTATCAAAAGACATAAAGTGTGCTGAATAGATATAAAAACAGGACCCATCTCTATGCTGCCTAGAAGAAACTCACATTTATTTATTTATTTATTTAGTTAGTTAGTTAGTTATTTAGTTACTTATTTACTTATATTTTGAGAGAGCATGAGTGGGGGAGGGACAGAGAGAGAGAGGGAAAGAGAGAATTCCAAGCAGGCTCTGTGCTATTAGCACAGAGCACAATTTGAGGCTTGATCTCACAATCATGAGATCATGACCCGAGCTAAAATCAGGAGTCAGACACTTAACTAATTATACCACCTAGGTGCCCCAAAACTCACTTTAGAATGTAAGAACACACACAGACTAAAAGTGAAGGGTTGGAGGGGCGCCTGGGTGGTTTAGTTGAGCGTCGGACTTCAGCTCAGGTCATGGTCTCAAGGTTTGTGAGTTTGAGCTCTGTGTTGGGCTCTGTGCTGACAGCTCAGCGCCTGGAGCCTGCTTCATATTCTGTGTCTCCCTCTATGTCTGCCCCTCCCCTCCTCACACTCTGTCTCTCTTTCTGTCAAAAATAAATATACATTAAACATTTTTTAAATAAAAGTGAAGGGATGAAAAAAGATATTCCATGCAAATGGAAACCAAAAGAAAGCTGGAGTACCTACACTTTTATCAGAAAAAAATAGACTTTAAAATAAAGACTGTAATTAGAGACAAAGAAAGGCATTACATAATGATAAAGAGTCAATCCAATAAGAAAATATAACATGTATAAATATTTACACACCCAACATAGGAAAACCTAAGTATATAAAATGAATATTATGAGACTTAAGAGAAGTAGACAGCAATAAAATGATAGTAGGGAATTTAATACTCCACTTACGTCAGTGCATAGATCATTCAGACAGAAAACCAATAAGGAAACATTGGCCTTAAATGACACGCTAGACCAGATGGACTTAACAGATACTTATAGAACGTTCCATCCAAAAACAATAGAATACATATTCTTCTCAAGTGTATCTGGAACATTTTTCAAGATAGATCATATGTTAGGCCACAAAACAAGTATTTTTTTTAAGTATTTTTTTTATTTTTAATTATTTTTTTAATGTTTATTTATTTTTGAGAAAAAGAGCACAAGCAGGGGAGGAACAGAGAGAGGAGACAGAGGATCTGACGCAGGCTCTGTGCTGACAGCAGACAGCCCGATGTGGGGCTCGAACTCATGAACTGTGAGACCATGGCCTAAGCCAAAGTCAGACACTTATCTGACTGAGCCACCTAGGAGCCCCAAAACATGTCTTAATAAATTTAAGAGGATTGGAATCATATGAAGCATCTTTTCTGACCACAATGGTATGAAACTAGAAATTAATTACATGAAGAAAAATTAAATATACACAAATATGTAGAGGTTAAACAACATGCTACTGAATAACCAACGGGTCATTGGGGAAATCAAAGGAGATATCAAAAACAACTTCAGACAGATGAAAATAGAAATCTAACATACTAAAATTTATGGGATATAGCAAGAGCAGTTCTAAGAGGGAAGTTGAAAGCAATAAATGCCCACCCTCAAGAAACAAAAAAAGCTCTCAAATAAACAACCTAACTCTCTGCCTCAAGAAACTAGAGAAAAAAGAACAAATAAAGCTCAAAGTTAAGAGAAGGAAGGACATGACAAAGATTAGAGCAGAAATAAATGAAACAAAGACTAAAAAGACAACAGAAAAGATCCAGGAAATTAAGTGCTAGTTCTTTGAAAGGATAAATCTTTGACAAATCATTAGCTAGACTCACCAAGAAAGAAGTGAGTCAGAAATGAAAGATGTTACAACTGACACTAGAGAAATACATAGAATCATAACAGACTGGTATGAACAATTATATGACAACAAACTGAATAACCTAGAAGAAATAGATAAATTTCTACATACAGTCTACCAACACTGAATACTGATGAAATAGAAAAATCTGAACAGATCAATTATTATCAAGGAGATTGAATCAGTAATCACAAACCTCACAACAAATTCCAGGACCAGACAACTTCACAGGTGAATTCTACCAAATTTGCAAGGAAGAATTGAGACCAATCCTTGTCAAATCTTCCAAAAAATAGAATAGAAGGGAACTCTTTCTAACTCATTTTATGAGGCCAGTAGCACCCTGATACCAAAACCAGACAAGGATGCCAGAAGAAAAGAAAATTACAGGTCAATATCCCTGATGAACACAGATGGGAAAATCCTCAATCAAACATTAGCCAAGAGCATTCAAAAATACATTAAAAGAATCATGCACCATGATGAAGTAGGATTTATTCCAAGGATGCAAGGATGGTTCAACATCCACAAATTAGGCAGTGTCATACATCACGGCCAATTATATAGCCATCTGAATAGATGCAGAAAAAGCATTTGGCAAAATTCAACCAACATTTATAAAAAAAAACTCTCAACAAAGTTGGCATAAGAGGGAATGTACCTCAATATGATAAAGCTAACTCCATACTCAGTGGCAAAAAGCTGAAAGCTTGTCCTTAAAGACCAGGAACAATACAAGAAATTCCATTATTCACAGATGGAAATAATTAATATTGTTAAAATGTCTCTACTCTGCAAAGCAATATACAGATTCAATACAATCCCTATCAAAATTCGAATGGCATTATTCACAGAAATAGAAATCATAAGAGACCCTGAACAGCCAAAGCAAACTTGAGAAAGAACAACAAAGCTGGAGACATCATGCATCCTGATCTCAAATTATATTACAAAGCTATAATAATTAAAACAGTGTGGTAATGGCACACAGAGATCAATAGAATAGAGAGCCCCCAAATAAACCCATGCGTATATGGTTAATTAACTTACAAGAAAGGAGCCACAAATATTCAATGGGAAAAGAGAAGTGTCTTCAATAAATGGTACTGGGAAAACTGAGCAGCCAAATGCAAAAGGATGAAGTTGAACCACTACCTTCTACTACACACAAGAATTAACTCACAATGGATTAAAGACTAGAGGCACCTGGCTGGCTCAGTTGGTAGGGCACGCAACTATTGATTGTGGGGTTAATGGTTCAAGCCCCACACTGGCAGTACCATTTGCTTTTAAAAAGTTGTAAAAAATGGATTAAAGACTTGAAAATAGACCTAAAACTATAAAAATCCTAGAATAAAACCTAAGTGGCAAAATCCTTGACATAGGTCTTGGCAATAATTTTTTGAATCTGACACGAAAAACAAAAGCAACAAAAGCGAAAATAAACAAGTGAGACTACATCAGACTAAAAAGCTTTTGACAGTAAAGAAAACCATCGACAAAATGAAAAGGCAACCTATCGATTGGAAGAAAATATTTACAAATCATATATCTGATAAGGGGCTTATAACTAAAATATATAAATAACACAAGCAACATAATGGCAAAAAAAAGTCCAATTAAAACTTGGGCAGATCTAAGGGAATGCAAGCTGGTGCAGTCACTCTGGAAAACAGTATGGAGGTTCCTCAACAACAACTACCCTACGACCCAGCAATTGCACTACCAGGCATTTATCCACAGGATACAGGTGTGCTGTTTCGAAGGGACACATGCACCCCTATGTTTACAGCAGCACTATCGACAATAGCCAAAGTATGGAAAGAGCCCAGATGTCCATTGATGGGTGAATGGATAAAGAAGATGTGGTGTGTGTGTGTGTGTGTGTGTGTGTGTGCGCGCGCGCGCACGCGCACACACACACACACACACACACACACACACACACACACACCATGGAGTGTTACTCGGCAATCAAAAAGAATGAAATCTTGCCATTGGCAACTACATGGATGGAACTGGAGGGTATTACGCTAAGTGAAAGTAGTCAGAGAAAGACAAAAATCATGACTTCACTCATAGGAGGACTTTAAGAGACAAAACAGATGAACAGAAGGGAAGGGAAGCAAAAATAATATAAAAACAGGGAGGGGGACAAAACAGAAGAGACTCATAAATATGGAGAATAAACTGAAGGTTACTGCAGGGGTTGTGGGAGGGGGGATGGGCTAAACGGGTAAGGGGCACAAAGGAATCTACTCCTGAAATCACTGTTGCACCATATGCTAACTAATTTGGATGTAAATTTTAAAAAATAAAAAATAAAGTTAAAAAAAAATTGGGCACATCTGAATAGACATTTTTCCAAAGAAGGCATATCTTGGCCAACAGCTGCATGAAAAGAGGCTCTATAACATTAATCACCAGAAATAACAAGTGTTGGCAAGGATGTGGAGAAAGGGAAACCCCTGTGCACTGCTGATGGGAATATAAATTGGTACAGATACTATGGAAAAAAGTATTAAATATTAATATTATATATTAAAATAGACCTACATATGTTCCAGTTATTTCACTTCTGGGTGTTTATCCAAACAAGATAAAAACACTAACTCAAAAAGGTATGTGCAACTCCATGTTCATTTCAGCATTCCTTATCAATAGCCAAGATATGGAAATATCTTTTTTTAAACGATTTTTTATGTTTATTTATTTATTTTGAGAAAGAAAGAGAGCCAGGGAGGGTCGGAGAGAGAGGGAGGGAGAGAATCCCAAGCAGACTCAGTGCTGTCAGCACAGAGCCCAGCGCGGGGCTCCATCTCACGAACTGTGAGATCGTGACCTGAGCCGAAATCAAGAGTCGGCTGCTTGACCGACTGAGCCACCCAAGCACCCTGATATGGAAACAATCTAAATCTCCATCAATGACTGAATGAATAAAGAAGCTGGAATATATTATCCAGTCACAAAATCTGTAACAACATGGATAGACCTTGTGAGAATTATGCTTAAGTGAACGAAGTCAAAGTCAGAAAAAGATAATTACTGTGTCATCTCTCTTACATTTGGAATCTATAAGTTAAAGAAATAATAAATTAGCAAACCAAGCTCACAGATACGGAGAAGAGATTGGTGGTGGCCAGAGGTGGTGAGCCAGGGGTGGGAGAAATAGGGAAAAAAACTAATTGGTAGATTTAGTCATGTACTGATACAGAGTCATGTACTGCACTAATACCTTTGCCTGCAAGACTTCACAGGTGCTTGTTCAACAATGGAACACAGGAGTCAAATGACACCTGTAAAGCTGAGGGCTGGAATGACATTAGACATTATTGGATACACCCATATTTTTGCACCTGCGGTTTTATAAGCTCAAGTCAGAAAACCTATCACATTAATAAAAATAAAAATATTGTCTTCAAATTTTAACAAGCATAACAGAATTATGTAACAATTCCCTTTGTAGTTATAATAATTACCACCTTTCTTCTAAAGGGTAAACTAACATATTTTAAAGAGGTGATTAAAAATATAGAGCCACTTTTACGGAGAGCAATACTCTTTAAAAAATTCCAAGTGTTCAAGAGACTCATTACGCCTCGGAAAAACTCAAATAAAATATTCAACATCATTCTAACTTAGACTAAGCACCAAAACAAAACAAACAAAAATCATAATTAGCTTAATACAGGTACAAAAGAATAATGTTTATATCTATCCCACTTATTTCAGCAGATCAGAAAGGAGTATGTATTTTTTTAAAATACGTTATCCTTTTCTTTTTTTTTTTCAAGTTGTTATTTGAATTCCAGTTAGTTAACATACTGTGTAATGTCAGTTACAGGTGTACAAATAGTGTTTCAACACTTCCATACAATACCCGGGGCTCATCACCAGTGCCCTCCTCAGTCCCCATCACCTACCTAAACCATCCCCCCACCCACCTCCCTTCTGGTGACTGTCAGTTTGTTCTCTGCAGTTAAGAGTCTGTTTCTTGGTTTAGCATTCTCTCTCTCTCCGTCTTTTCCCTTTTGCTCGTTTGTTTCTTAAATTCCACATGTGAGTGAAATCATATGGTATTTGTCATTCTCTACTTATTTCACTTAGCACACATGATCCTCTGTAGCTCCATCCATGTCATTGTATATGGCAAGATTTCATTCATTTCATTCATTTTTTTATGTCTGCATTTGTATTCTTCTCTCCTAAAATTTTCACATGTTTCTTATCGGTTATATTTTTCTTTTGAGAAAGTCTAGGTTTTCATTCACTTCAGTTTCCTTACAGAGAAGTTTTGATAGGTGCTTTAAAATTTTGGGTAAGTCTAATATTTGGGTCACCTTGAAATTGACCTCTCTTGATTGTCTTTGAAAACAGGTCACCTTTCACTGACTGTTTGCATGCTGACTATTGTGTTTCCTTTTAAAACTGGCCATACTTTTTTTATTCTTTGCATGTCAAGTATTTTGGATTGTGTCTTGAATAATTACCTTGTGAGACTATGGGTCTTGTCAAAATCTTCTAAAGGATGTTGATTTTTTTTTTTTTAAGTAGATATTCAACACGGTTAGGTTCAGACCGTAAGTACTGTCTCTTCTTCCGTGGGCATGGGTTCTAAGGTCAGCTCAGTTTTCAAATCCTTGGCTCTGCTGCTTTGGGCATGTCCCAAGTATGCAACACTCAGACATTTGTGAGGGATTTGAGCATAAGTTTATACTGTGGTTTAGTTCTCAAAGTCTTTGCTATATGGCTCTCAATCTGTCCCTTGCATGTGTCCCTCAAGAATAAGCCCAGGACTGAGGCGCCAGGGTGGCCCAGTTAGTTAAATATTTGACTTTGGCTCAGGTCATGATCTTGTGCTTCGTGAGTTCAAGACCCACATCAGGCTCTGGGCTGACTGCCAAGAGCCTGGAGCCTGCTTTGGATTCTGTGTGTGTCTCTCTCTGCCCCTCCCCTGCTTGTTCTCTCTCTCTCTCTCTCTCTCAAAAATAAAGATTAAAAAAATAAAACAAGTAAGAAGGAATAAGCCCAGGACTAGTGCCAGTTTATACACAGAATTAAGGGATCACTTACCCAGCTCTCTCATCCCCAGAATTCACTCTTGCTCAGAGCAGCTTCCTTTCCTGCTCTTCTGGCCAAAAAGGTAGGTTTCTTTCAGTGTTTGGGCTGCCCATGTTGACCGGTGGAGCTCTGCTGGGTGTTCACTCTTGGTTCAACGCTGGGAGAGAAGGCAAAAAATAAAACCATAAACCTTTACTCTGTATGAGTCGATTTGCCAAGTTGGACTTCCATTCCATATTCGGTAATGCCTTCATTTAGGTTTTAGAGGCCAGAGGTGTATTTTAGTTGGGCTCTCAGTTGTAATTAGTGGAAGACAGAGTTTGATTAGCTGTCTGAAAGTCCTATTTTTTTTAAGCATTTTCCCATATCATTAAAACTCTTAGCAATACCAATTTATGATTTCATTCTATTATATCATGTATATTTTAATTATCCATCAATTTTCTTAAAAGTTATTTTTTTTAATTTGTAATATTTTACTATTACAGTGATGTGTGAATTTGCATCTAGTTTTCTGATTATCCCTTTAGGATATATTTTTGGATACAGAATGAAAACTAGTTCAAAGATTATGATAAGGCTCTTAAAGCATATTGCCAAACTGCTTTTCAGACAGGCTTTACTAAAAATAAAACATGTTCTGCAACTTTTGCCAATTTATATAAATAGATTCTTACTTAAAATTTGAGATCACAATTAAACAAAAATGTTTATTTTTATTCTCATGTTTTTCTTTTGTAAACTAGTTTTTCTATGTCCATTAGCCATTTATTAGAACCACAGTTTTCTAATAAATTTGTGTGAGTTATAAATATATAAAGAAGAAATGATATGTGTATCTGCCCATTAGTGCAAGAAAACAAAAACAAAAACCACACACACACACACACACACACACACACACACACACACGAACAAGCCAGAAACTAATGAAATTGTTTATTTACAGAGGTAAAGGGAACAAAGTAGGGAAAACAGGGGAATGAATGGAGGAGAAGAGTTAGGGTGAATGACACTTCTCTGATTATACATTTTTGTGTAGTTCTGACTTGAAGAACTATGTCAATGTTTTACAAACTTTAAAACATTAGATGGGGAGTCAAAACTGATATATAAACAGAAACAAATGAATCCAACTGTATTGCAAGTAAATAACCAACCTAAGTAACTTTAGGGAACAATATATTAATTGAATAGCCAAAGGCTAAACACAAAAAGAAGTATATACATTAGCAGGCATGTTGGTGCAGTAGTGTATTTGAGGATTGAGCAAACAAATAAACAGGGGATATGAGGTCTACTTTTCAAAGGAGTTAAAAATAAGGGATGTCTGGGTGGCTTACTCGGGTGTCTGACTCTTGGTTTCCACTCAGGTCATGATCTCACAGGTTGTGGGATCGAGCCCATTGGATTCTCTCTCCCTCTCTCTCTTCCCCTCCCCCTCCCCCTTTCACGCACATGTGTGCCCACACTCTCTTCTCTCAAAATAAATAAATTTTAAGAAAAATTTTTAATGTTGATTTACTTTTGAGAGAGAGAGAGACAGAGTGCGAGTGGGGGAAGAGCAGAGAGAGGGGGAGACACAGCATCCGAAGCTGGCTCCAGACCCTGAGCTGTTAGCAGGGCCAGATGCCGGGCTCGAACCCACAAACCACGAGATCATGACCTGAGCCGAAGTCGGACGCTTAACCGACTGAGCCACCTAAGTGTCCCTCAAAATAAATAAACTCAAAATAATAATAATAATAATAATAATAATAATAATAAGAGGAGAAGCTATAATGGACACTGTGGTGTTGGATTGGGATTGGAAGTGTCAGCACGAACTCTTTTCTTTTTTTAAGTATATATACAGATATAGACACAAGTATACTGACAGATGGAGAAATGCATATAGTTGTATACACATATATTTTGTAGTTTTGTCAGCTGAGAGGATCGAGAAGCAGCGATACTCCGCACCGGTGAGCAACGTTGCACCCACGTCTTCATTTCTAAGTACCATTCTCTAATAACAGAACCAGGACCGTTTGGAGAAATGATTCCCAGACTAGAGTGAAGACATCACAAAGAGAAATGTTTGTGACGGGACATCTGCGTGAGAAGGGATGGAAATGCTAAAAATGATAGTCTCTATTAGTTTTCTATTGCCGTGTAACAAATTACCACAAATTTAGCATTTAAAAAAAAACAACAACAAAAACCTATCAATTAGTTCACAGTTCTGTAGGTCAGAAGTCCCACTTGGCAGGGAAGGATGTCTGTTCAAGAGTGCCACAAAGCTGAAATCGAGGGGTCAGCCAGGCTTTGTTCCTCTCTGAAAACTCCGGGAAGGCGTTTTCCACTTCCATCTTCATTCAAGTTGTTGGCTCAATTCAGATCTTTGAGGTTGTAGGACTGAGGTCACGGTTTCCCTGCTGGCTGGCTGCCAGGACTCACTCTCCTCCCCTAGAGGCTACTCTTAGGTTCTTGTCAGATGGCTCCCTTCATCTTCAAAGCCAGGAGAATTGTTCTTATATTCAATCCCTCCCACATTTTGCGCTTGACTTCTGTCTCTGACCCCTTCACCCATATGTTTAAAGGGCTCACGTGATTAAGTCCCCTTCACCTGGATCATTTCACCTTATGACGAACTGGTTTGGGACTTTACTTACATTTGCAAAATTCCTCACAGTAGTACCTAAACTAGTGTTTGATCAAATGACTGGATGATACAGTCTGGGAATCTTTGGGCCCACTTTAGAATTCTCTCTACCACAGGGTGTATCAGAAAGACACAAGATACAGCAAGAAGTAAATATAAATTACTAGAACACTATTGTTTAGATTTGTGGACTCCAGACAATTGTTGAAATTCTTTAAAAGTGACTTTAGTGTTAGCCTCAATTTCAGGTATTGTCAGAGATCACTAATAGACTTATCTGTCTACCTACCGAAAAAGATGGCAAAAATGTGCATTTCATGTCCTATGAGGAAGAGACATGTATATTTATGGCCCATTATGGGTTCTGCACAGCCACTGTGTCATTTCATCCCCATTCCGCTCCTCTAGGTGGGTATTCGTGTCCCCATTTTCTGAAGAGGATGTCAGGGCTCAGGCTGTTCAGTGAAAAACACAGTGGTGCACATGGGGCATAGTTTCCATCCATTAACCTTGTAAATGCAGAAGTGCATTGCCAAGATTAACCAGTACTCACACAATAAATAGTGTGTTAAAAAATGGGGAAGGGCACAAGAGCTAACTCAAAGGGCCCCCCAGTGGCCAAATCTGTTGGGATAATTTCTACAACAAAATAACACATTTATAACTCATAGAATAAAATATATGCCCATAAGTCTATCCTGATATAAATCACTGAATGAAACATGAGGGTGAAAGGAAAGCTCTTGCTTTATAGAATTCCAATGGATAGATGTAGAAGGGATAATGGAAAGAGAAAGTTACCACTTGACATACACCAGACCAAAAATTTTTCATGTAAAGAATCATCAACAGATCTGATAATTTACAGGCAGAATGTGAAGATAAATGGGATATTTACATAGTCTCAAAGTATCTTCCCAGAAGATAACTATTATATAGAAGATATTAACTTTCTAACACAGAAACCTGGCAGACACCCCCTTTTCCAAGGAATCAAAGTTATAATCACCAATGACAAGACAAGGTGAAGAGCAGTGCCTTCCAGTGTGATGTGCTGAGGATACATCATTTGTCTGGAGTTCTTACCAAAGATGCCTGCCTATGAGACATACCAGACGAACCAAAATTGCGGGCTACCCTATGAAATAACTGCTCAGTACTCTGCACAAAGTGCTAAGGTCACGAAAGGCAAAGAAATTCCAAGGAATCTTTTTAAAGAAGTCTGAGGAGATACTACCACTAAATAGAACATGTGACCCTGGATTGAATCCTGGGCCAGAAAAAGGTTAGCGGGATGATGGTAGAAGTTGAATAGTCTATAAATTCTGTACATTTTTTACTTCTTTTAAGAACTGTCGGAAGTCACTCTTTCCACGTCCTCATGATAGCATTATAGAATTGTATTAACTTTAATTTCCTCATTTTCATAATTGTACTGTGGTAAGATGTTATACTAGGGAATCTGGGTGAAGTGTATATAACCTGAAAAAAAAAACAAACCTACCTTTAAATTTTCATCGTAATTTACCCACCATGCAATTTTGCCAAATTATCTGGAGTTAATAAAATTTTTTTTCTAAAAGGATGTAGTTATTTCAAATCTGTTCTCCCTATATATACATATACATGTATGGGTATGTATGTATACATCTTTACATATAAATTCATATTTTACATATTAAACATGTTGAAATGCTTGAAGTATATATATCCATGTATAAAAATGTTCAGCCTTCGGGGCGCCTGGGTGGCTCAGTTCGTTGGGCGTCTGACTCTGGCTCAGGTCATGATCTCGCAGTTTGTGGTTCTGGGCCCGACGTCGGGCTTTGGGCTGACAGCTCAGAGCCTGGAACCTGCTTCAGATTTTGTGTCTCCCTCTCTGCCCCTCCCCAGCTTGGACTCTGTCTTTCTCTCTCGATCTCTCTCAAAAATAAACACTAAAAACAAAAAAATTTTTTTTTTAAATGTTCAGCCTTCAACATATTGACAGCAAATATTTTCCCTGAATCTCTTTACATTAGTTTTGTATGTTGACACATAATGCTCAAAAAAGTTGTCTGAGCTACTCATTTTCTAAGTTTTACACCTATGGTAGGGCTTGAACCACAACCCTGGGATCAAGAGTCAACATAGCTCTAGCAACGGAGTCAGCCAGGACCCCGTCTGAGGTACACTTTCAACCTCCCATTCACAAACCTGCAGTGTAATATCCTATGAAATTTCTCATTAAAGTAAATGACCACCTCCTGTAGTTCATTAGCTGGACTTGTCTCAGTTTTTATGTTTCCAGCGTTTTACTCTTTGATCTCTGCAACACATCTTTTGTATGGACTTCCTCAGCAGAATGCCTAGCTTTGTAAGATATGTTTCTAGAAAACTGCTGGCATTAACCTTCCTGTCAATAGGTAAGATCACTAATTCGCTTGTGCAATTTCTATGGACTATTATGTGACACACACTGTTCTGGGCACCAGGAAGAGTAGTGAACGAAAATGGACACCTTCCTTACGCTCAGGCCAAACAGAAGGGGAAGAAAGTTTACCATTTTCCTTTTTTCCACAGTAATTTAACTGCTTCCCGCACTAGCTTGCCATGCTTACTATCTCAATTCCAATTCTTACCGTGAAACTTCTGGTGGCAATTTAAAGTAGAATGAAGCATAACTACAAAAAGCACATTTATTCTAGTTACTGTTTTGTACCTACAATAAGGTTATTATGAGAATTAAACAAGATGTGGGTGAAGTACTTAGTCCATTGCTTGACAATACACATAGCCTCTTTTGAGGTAGATACTATTTATTGTTTCTCATTTTACAGTTAAGGAACCTAGGGCTTGGCGATGAAAAATAACTCGCTTAACGTTACATAGGTAGAAAGTGGCAACACAAGCCTTTGAACCAGGTCTGACTCCAAAGGCTTAACTTTTAACCACAATACATGTCTTTTGTTCTAGGATATTCTTATTAATGTCAACTCATACTTAAATCCTACAGTATCCACAAAACGTTCTCTCTCTCTCATTGGCATTTATCATCCTTTCTCAATTCGGGATCTACTGTCATTAACAACAAAAAAATATACAAGGACGGGTTACTCTATTACAAAGCCAACATTCTGGATGTAGTACAAAAGTTAATTAACAATCATTGATACTCAACTCAAACACAAACTGCTTACTTTATTTTTTTAACAATGAAATAGTAATAACAACACAATAACTTACTTGTAACAAATCCATCAGTAGAGTGAAATAAAAACAAAGCTAATTAAGAGGTGCTGTTTCACGTCAAATGTTATCTCCTTTAAACAGGAAAAACTACCATCAGTTTAGTGGTTCTCAAAGCTGTCGGCACATTAGGATTGGGGAAAAGGAGGAGGACTGGTGCCTAAAAAAATAGCTATACCCAAGGCCCGTCTCAGACAGTTAAATGGGCATCTCTTGAGTGCTACTCAGGCAAAGATTTCTGAAGTGTTGCCAGTGTTGAGAACTGTAAGTCTGAAGCAATAAGCAATAAAAACCGTGCCCTCAAAGCAACTCAAAGCCAAGAAATTAAGAAATACCACCAATTTCTTTCCTCTTAACCTGGGAAAAGGGGGAGGGAAGAACCTCTTCACTTCTCATTGTTCTCGATCCATTTTTGATTCCCCAGAGTAGAGTTAAACAAATATCAAATACTGGAAGCTATGCAAACACGCTCCCCAAATTGAAATTCTCACTACGTTACGCTTTACAAAGTTCTTTTAAAACTATACCACCTTTAAGAGTCCCCCGCACTTTAAGTTTGCATAGATGTTTAAGTCAGTTATTTGTTCAACTAAGAAGAGTCGATACGATGTACTAGAAAGCATTTTATTAATAACAGTTAAAAAACAATATTCATTTCATGTACCACAAATTAACTTTTTGGTACAGACAAGAGGAACATTTGAGCGTTTCCCACCTGTTTCTAAAACTGTCAGAATTCTTTTTTAGAAGACCGATATTTTCAAATTTACAATCTAAACATAAATTTTTCTTTGAGAGTACATATATAAAATACTTCCCCTCTAACTGCACTAGATCCTTGACAAATCCCTCTTGGGAGTTTCAGTAGTGACCACAGGCATTTATCTTTAAAACAACTCTTCCTCATTTTTCAGGTTTGGGAATGGTATCGTATCGAGTATGGAAAATAACTTTTCTCCTTAAGAATATGCAACTTCACTTAAGAGAGGTCGCCTCAAAGGCCGTGGCCGAAAGACCTATTCTTCAGGTGCTTGTGTCAGGACTCCATGTCGACCTCAACCACTTCGTTCTTGCCCTGAAGCCTTGCTTCCCGCAGGCTGCCTTCGCCGATGTCTTCGAGGTCTGCCAGATCAATAGGTGGCAGGGGATTCCTCCAGTACTGGAAGGTGTTATACTGCCAGAATTCTTCATTGAGCTTTAGGGAAAAAAGAAAGAGATGAAAGGACAGCATGGGTGTATGAAAAAGTTACTTTTTCCCCCCCAGGAAACAAATTTTGTTTTAAAAGCAAACTCACATGAAGATTTTGGGTCTTTTACTTCGCATCTTCAACAAATGTACATTTTTAATTCTGCCTAATCAAAGTACTTCATGGGCTCAGTCAACTCTGTGCATTTTCATACTCATGGATTTGTGAAAATATTTTGTTAGTAGTTTATCTTTAAAAGAATGTCTTCCAAGAGCATCTTCTTGATAACTGTCTTCCATTTTTCAACCAAAGAAAATGTTGGAAAATGTCATAATTTTTTTTCTTTCTCTTTTTTTTAAATCATTTAAAAACATTTTTTTTCATAAATTTATTTTTATCTTTCAGTGAGGAACACAACTTGTTTTAAAAATACAAATATATGTCCATCAACTGATGAATGGATAAAGAAATTGTGGTTTATATACACAATGGAATACTACGTGGCAATGAGAAAAAATGAAATATGGCCTTTTGTAGCAACGTGGATGGAACTGGAGAGTGTGATGCTAAGTGAAATAAGCCATACAGAGAAAGACAGATACCATATGGTTTCACTCTCATGTGGATCCTGAGAAACTTAACAGAAACCCATGCGGGAGGGGAAGGGGAAAAAAAAAAAAGCGAGGTTAGAGTGGGAGAGAGCCAAAGCTTAAGAGACTTAAAAACTGAGAACAAACTGAGGGTTGATGGGGGGTGGGAGGGAGGGTAGGGTGGGGGATGGGTATTGAGGAGGGCACCTTTTGGGATGAGCACTGGGTGTTGTATGGAAACCAATTTGACAGTAAATTTCATATATTAAAAAAAAAATTTTTGGATATTTATGCTAATGTTACCACATTAATACATGTGTACCTGGAGACTTGAGAGGACCTATGTTGTATTCAAATGTGATTTAAAAACTGAGAACAAACTGAGGGTTGATGGGGGGTGGGAGGGAGGGGAGGGTGGATGATGGCTATTGAGGAGGGCACCTTTTGGGATGAGCACTGGGTGTTGTATGGAAACCAATTTGACAATAAATTTCATATATTAAAAAAATAAAATAAAATAAAATAAAAAAATGAAAAAAAGAAAATAAAAAAATAAATAAAAAATAAAAATACAAATATACCTTAAAACTTATTTTTTCGTCTTTCCCCTGAGGCTTGGTATTTTAAGCGATTGACTTTACATAGGCTAAAATATTTTGAAAACTTGCCAAGAAGTTTTAGAGTATAAACATGCTAAATAACAAGAAAATCTTAAACTGATTATTTTATCAAAGATACAAGATTTGGTGCAAGGCAGGACTTTTTAATTTTAATGTTATTTTATAAAGAAAGAGAGAGTGGGGGAGAGAGGCAAAGAGATAGAGACAGAGCATCTTAAGGAGGCTCCACACTCAGTCCAAAGCCTGATGCGGGGCTCGATCCCAAGACCCTGGCATGCTGACCTGAGGCAAAATCAAGAGTCAGATGTTCAATGGACTGAGCCACCCAGACGCCCCGAAGGCATGACTTTTAAATCAATAAATCAACACTGATAAATCCAAGTTGAGTGCTGGCTCCTTTAAAATTCAACAGATTGAACGGCTATAAAATTGTTTCAAGTAACTGTGAAGTGAAGCTGACATTCCAATGAAGTTCAAGATTGACACAAAATGTGAAAAGCATCCCCAAAATACTTTGTGCAAGGAAGCAGCACTGGAATTATATACAGGCTTCCATGGTGAACATTTTGAAGGTTAACACTGTGCCCAGATGAATATTTATATATCTGTTCTACCAGGTTGTGTTTTTACTTTAGGCTCATGCTTGTTGTAACAGCACTATCCAACAGAAGTATGAGAGCCACATAAGTAATTTTAAAAAGTAAAAAAGAAGGTAAAATTCTCTTAACAATATTTTATTTGACCTTATATATCCAAAATATTATTTCAATGTGTAGTCAGTATTTTTAAAACTGAATGCGATATTTCACGTTCTTTTTGTCACACTAAGTTTTCACAATCTGGTGAGTATTTTATACTTACAGCACTATTCAGACTAGCCACATTTCAATGCTTGATAGCCACATGTGGCTAGTTACTTTACTGGACCACACGGGCCGAAAAGGAAATCGCAGACACTAAAACTTAGAGAATTAAGAGTGTCTTTGGAATTTCTTTACAGTGGGATTAAAAAAAAAAAAAAATTGCAGTAATTCAAAGGATGCCCCCCCCAATTCATTTTGATACATAAACAGGGTTAAAAAACAAGGGTTGTATCTTTGCCTTTTTGAAAAAATCTACCGTCCAAATTACCTACTTATAAACGTGGGCCCAAAAAAGATCTTTTAAGGACATCAGTGTAACCTGCTAGCAGACAGCACAAACTTTGCCACCAGACAGACCTGGGTTTGCAAGATAACTCCACCATCCACCAACCCTGACTTTGATCGAAGTCTGTTTCCGCATCGGTGAGATGCAGGACTCATTTTCAAATTAAGGGCTAGTACTGTAATAGCTCAACATGGCTACATATTATATCCCAAGAAACCTATGAATCATTCATTATTGTCTTCCTAAGAATAGGAAGAAAACATTTCTGCTTACTTTCCATTAAAAGTAGCTACCAGTGAGGATCAGCAGACAGAGCAAATGAATCTGCACGAAGTGACACTATCATGAGAAAACACAAATATTTAATGAAGTAATATCTGGTTTTTACTTCTCTGGTTAAAAAAACGAAACTCAACAAAAACCACCTAGGAAAAAAGCCAACACAACAAAAAAACATGAGACAACTCAAAAAATACTGAGGTTCTAGGACAGAAAAAAAGGTGTCTTTATTCTGCCTAAATTAAATCTTCAATGTAGAAAGGACATATTTGAGAAAACTTTTCCTAAACAAGATCCCAAGGGTGAAGGTAAGGACTTACGCTCTACTCTGAGTGCTAGGAACCAGGGAGACATTTACTGCATGAATTGAAAAGCCTTTTTAACTTCTCCATGTTTCTGTTATACCGTGTATCTTGGTGATTAGCTGTAAATCCCTTAAAAGACAAAAAACAAAAAACAAAAAACAACCAACAAAAAACCTGCATCTTTAGAAGCAGGAAGGAAAGAGAGGAACTGGAGAAAACATGTCCCTCTCTTAAATTTGCAGAAGACAAGAAGCTCATGGAACAGAACTAACAAAAGGAAGAAACATGAGGCTTTAGCCAAAAGAAAAGGGAACAGGGATTGTCTTGGTGAAGAAGGTACCCCATGGCCAAGCTTAGTCCTTGCCATGGGCCTGTAGTGACTGGGAAGCAAAGAGCTGTCAGATGTAGTCATCGCTGTAGAAGATACAGCTGTGTCTAAGAGATTCTAAGGTGAGTCAGCCTACTCAAAAATTTTCCTCTACCTATAATTTCCCTATTTCCTTCTTATCAATCTGTGGCATACTTCAGTGAGTATACTCTGGTAGGGAAGACAACCCTATATGTGGGTGGGGTACCAAAATGGTCCGAAGAGTAAAAGTTTTCAAACTACACACTACTTACCCTCAGATCAAATAGATCTGGATAATTATCATCCTGGGTTTGTTTTCTTAGATTTTGCCATTGGCAACACACACAATACAACTGGAAACTCTAATTATTCTGTTTTCAAAACATAAGTGCTATCATTCAGTTTTAAGTAAGCGGATTTTGAACATCCAAAAGCAATCTAAAGAAAAAAGTCTAAAAAAAAAACCTCCTCAACCTCATGTTTTCTAAATTCCAAGAAAACTGGGGATGGGAATATTTACAATTTAGAATTTCAACCAGAAATGTCCGTTATTATCTGAAGGATGATTTCTCACAACCAGAGAAAAAGTTCTTTCCCAACTATAACTATAAAATTCTCATTATTGTATTAGGTTTTTCCACCAAGAAGGCATGCCAAAGGAACCTCAATTCACCTTTCCCCCCCCCCCCCCCCCCCAGCAAAGGCATTTGGTTAATTCTGCAAGAGATACTGAACACCATGGAAAAAGGTCAGGTGAATACTATGATGTAGTGCTTGAAAAGAGTTTGGTGAATTCTAAGCCCTACACTTGGTACTTCTATTCCCAAAGCTCCCGGTAAGTCAATCCAGAACTGCCAAAATGCAGCCCGAATTCCTAAGTATAAACCAAAGCAGTCTCATAAATATGTAATGCAGGCCACAAGCACAATTTAAATTTTTCTAGTGGCTGTGTTAAAAAAGTGAAACAGGTAAATTTTAATACATTTTATCCAATCCAGTATCTTCAAGTCCTTTCAATGTGCAATCAATATAAAAATCTTTGAGATCTTCGAAATCTAGAGTGTTTTTTTACACTTACAGCACACATCAATTTGGATTAGTCACATTTCAAGGGTTCCGCTGTCTCACACGGTGAACTTCGAGACAAATCAAACCTCAGGCTCAGAGATGGGGCAGGCTCGTTTCCCAAAGAATAGGAACTGTTATATATGATCCTCATATACGTTTTACTTTAGGGCCCAAATTAATTTTCAACAGTGATCCTTTTTTTTAAAAATCCGATTTAACACTGAGTTTTTAAATGCCTGTTCCCAAGGCAGGGAGGCCCTTCCTCTCTACCACAAGCGCTTTACCATGCCTACAGGCCATCCAACTGATGACTACCACATTGGTCACCCTCCTTAGAAATAAATCTACCACGAATTCTAGAAGAAATCATCATTAAGCCAAGGAAGGCGCGCTACCCTTTCTCCATCTGTCGTTGAGCTGACCTATCGCGGTCCACGGTCAAGGTCTTCATCAGGCTCTAGTCCGTCGTGACCCACGCTCCTGCTTCCCTCTTCCACACCACAGGCACTAAAGGTGCAAGCCCACACGACTCTCCCAAAACGCTGCCAAGGGGCCAAGGGCTCTGAGGCCCTTGGTGGGTAGTCTGGGAGTCCACGTCCTTCCTGCCCTAGGGTTCCCGGCTTTTCGCCTTTTGGGGCTTCTTGATGAACACGAGTCAAGAGGGGACCAATCTGTTTCTTCCCGGGGCGTGCCATGGCTGCGTAAAGGGTGAGCCCCTCTCTCCTCATCCCTCCCGCCCTCTGGAGCGCTCAGCCGGTCCCCAGCCCCTACCTGGCGCGGTGCGGCCCCCCAGTCTCCCCGTGGGGGCTCCGTGCGCCCCGCCCCGTCGTCGCCACCGCCCCTCGGGGGCCGGGCGCCCCGGGGCTCCTCCCCCGGCCCGCGGGGCCGCACGGGAGGCTGCAGCAACTGCGGCTCGCCCGTCTCCAGGCCTTGGCCCTCACGCTCCACGCCGCCCGGAACGCTGGTGTCCCCGCCGTCGCGGCGCTTGCTGGGCGAAGCTGAAGCCTCAGTCATAGCCCCCGCGTCGATTTTGCGCTTTCGGGGCGGCTCCGGGACGCCGACGGGCTGCCCGGGATGCGAGGCCCCCGGCGGCGGGATCCAGAGCGGCGGCGGCTCCTCGGGGAAGTCGCAGAGCAGGAGCCGCTTCCAAGGCACGTGGAACGTCAGCGGCTCGGCCGCACGCCGCTTGGCCATGGGCCCCGGAGCCTCGGGCGGAGCCCGCCCGGCGCGGGAGGCCGAGCGCGGAGAGCTCCGGGGGCGGAGGGCGAGGGCGGAGCGCGCGACGGGGGGCGAGGACCTGCTCGGGGCGAGCCGGCGGCGGGCAGGTGGGGCGTGCGGAGGGGGCGGGGCGGGGCGGCCGGGCCCAGCGCAGCCCGCGAGCTGCCCTCGCGGCCGCCGCGGTGCTGCCGGACGTTGGGGAGCAACCGCGAAGCGGCGGAGATTCGAACCTGCGCACAAATGTGCGCGCGCGTACTCGCGCCTGCCAGGCGGAGCCGCTGGTTGGTGGAGGCTCGCGGGGCGCGCTCCCGAACGCCCCCGCGGCCGGAAGTGCGCGCCCCGGGGGGAGGCGGGAAGGCGGCCGCGGCTTTATTAAAGGCCCAGCGGCGGTGTCCGCGGAGGGCGTGACCTTGGTTCCTCTTAGGTGGGGCGTGGTTCTGCAAATCCCGAACTCGGTAAAGCGGGGTAGGTTCAAGACCTTTAAGACGTATTTGTTGGTATTCCCTTCCTGGAGTCATGGCTTCGGGGACTCCTCCAGGAGGTTAAAATCACCTCCAGGAGGTACAGACTTTTAGCAAACTTGTGTTAGGAGGCTGGCGCCACGTTAAGTGATTTTTGGAGGCGGACGCCGCTTGACAGCGGTGGGGCGGAGGGAAGTGGCCCAAGCCAACGCGCAAAAACAAAGCAGAACAAAACCCAACGAAGTGTGTATTTTTCAGTGGCTGTCCTGGAAAGTGAAGTAAGGCACCGCATTCTTCGAAGCTGTTCTGATTAAAAATTCATTGATGAAGTTGTTGAGGAGATGTGCCGCTCACCTAAAATAGCTCACCCTAGAGCCCAAGCCTGGAGCACAGCTCTTTGCTTTTCCAACCGAAGCCTAAAATTATTTGGCTCTTAAAATGATGTGGGTAGCGCACAATTCCCTTGTTACTCCGCGCGATGATCGCAAGTGAGATTCCAAGACCTTCCTCGCAGCAGAAGTTGTAACCAAGCAAAGTGAGGGAGCTGAGAGCAGCGCCTTTACTATGGCTTGTATTTTAGTGGTTGAGAAAGAGTAGAACAATGTGAGGAAGAAAACCGTGCATAAGTGTTTTGAGGGGAGAAGCTACATGATCTTTTAGAGAAAGTGCAAGGAAGATAATTGTACTCTAACTGGTAAGTGACGAGGGATCATAAGGAGACCTGAGGGCCAAACACAAGCTAGCATAGGTCACACACATCTCCCCCCTCCCCCACCCAGGTGGGATACCAATGACGTTCCTCAGGCACTCCTGGCTGCCCAAGTACAAAGGAAAGGACAGAAAACAAACGTTTAAGCTGAGAGCGTCTCCAGAAGTTTACAAATATCTTAGTAAATTGCAAGAAAAAGGTAATCTTAGCAATAGCCTAATCTCCAGAAACTGCAGACTCGGTTTCCCAGAGCCCCAACATCACCCTCCCCTCCATGGTGATGTGGGGAAACAAAGGCGAGAAGGAAATGGCAAATAAAATGGAATTTCCTTATAACCTGTAGCCCATTGACAAATACTTGAGGCAGGTAGAGTTTTCTCCAGGAACTCTTAACGTGTTAATGTTAATGATTTGCTAGAGGCGAAAAACAACCTTAGCTTGACAATAGTTAGGCCTCCAGTAATCTGTGAGTGTTTAGCATATGGAAATCTCTCGAAGAAACTTCTGTCTTGACTTTACCTCCCCAGCCCCATAGTATATAACTCTTCACAACCCCAGTGCAGCTCTTTCTGCCCGTGGATCCTGTCCCCGTGCTTTAATAAAATCATCTTTTTGCACCAAAGACATCTCCAAGAATTTTTTCTTGGCTATCAGCTCCCAACCTCACCATTCCCCTAAAGCCCCATCAGACAGTACTTAACCTATATATCATTTACCCCATGTCCCTAAGCCTCAAGGTTGTGACAAGATAAGCAACGACTCGCTTTTTTTTTTTTAATGTGTATTTATTTTTGGCAGAGAGAGAAGGGGACGGTGGATCGGAAGCAGAATCCCTGCTGACAGCAGAGAACCTGATGCAGGGCTCAAACCCACAGACTGAGATCATGACCTGAGCTGAAGTCGGATGCTTAACCTACTGAGCCACCTAGGTGCCCTGGCAACTGCTTAGTTAATATGTACAGAAATGTTAACAAGGTGGGGTGTTAAACAATAGCTTTTCAGTGTGATCTTTCCATTCCTTCTTTGAAATTGATAACCTGTCTCAAAGATCAGATCACACCTATCTGATACGAAAGAGCTTAATTTTATTGAAAAGGTTTTGAGGGTGTCCTGCCCACAAAAGTGCAGTTTAGCTAATACAGGGTCTTTCCTTCGTGGTTCTCACCACAGGCTCTGTGTTTTTCTAAATTGTGGAATAGATCATCTATACAAAAGGTGGCGTAAAACACATGCAGTTAAAAGAATGATAATAAGCTGTCCAGCACCCAGTTTCATGGTATAGAATATTGCTTGGACCAGAACATGTCAAGGTCCCTACATGCCTGTCCCGCTGACACCTTTCTCCCTTTCCTCCCTCTATGCCAGGTAATTGCTGTTTTGAATTTTGAATTGACCATGTCTTTGCTTTACTTTGTAATTTTCCCATCTGTGTTTGTGTTCTTAAATAACATTTTTAATTTTTGCTGGCTTTTTAACGCTTAAGTGAGCCCTAATTGACATAAAACAAAATACATATATTTCAAATGTTTGCTGAGTTTTTGGGTGAAACCATAGCCACAGTTAAGATAACGCACATGTCCATCACCCCCAAAAGTTTCCATTGGCCCTTTCGTAATTCCTCCCTCCTCCCCGGGGAATGTAACCACTACTTTACTTTCTGTCATTGTAGATTAATTTGCATTTTCTAGAGTTTTACATAAATGGAATCATACGGTATGTGCTGTTTTTGTTTGGCTTCCTTCAGCACAATTGTTCTGAGATTCATGTTATCAGATGTTCATTCCTTTTTCTTTTTTTTTTTTTTTTTTTTTTACCCAGTACTTTTCCATTACGTGGCTATAGCACAGTTTGTGTCTCCATTCACCTGGTGATGAACATGGGGCTGCTACCAGTTTGGGGCTATGCACATAAAGCTGCTGAGAACATGTGTGTATTAGGCTTCGTATGCACGTAGGCATTCTCTTCTCTTGAAAAGAGTATATGAGAGTTCCAGTTCCTACCCATGCCCTCCAACAATTAGTATGGTCAGACTTTAATTTTAGTCTTTCTAAATAGGTATCTCGTGTACGTATCTCGTTGTAGTTTTAATTTACATTTCCCTAATGACTAATGATGTTGAGCGTCTTTTAAGTGGTTATTTGCTATCTGTATCTCTTCTTTGTAAAATATTCAGATCTTTTGCCCACTTAAAATATGGAGTTGTTTGCTTTCCTGTTTTCCTTATTTTGTATGTTTATGCATGTAATTGTATTTCATTCATTTATATTGAGTATGGTATTCCATCAGATGAATCCACTCTCCCCTCCCCCGACCCCAGACAGAACGCATGCTGAAGTTGGGGAGGGGCCGAGGGAGGGAGAGAGAGAATTTGCAGCGGGGTCTACATCCAGTGTGGAGCCCAATGTGGGGGGGCTCTATCTCACAAACTGAGATCATGACCTGAGCCAAAATCAAGAGTCGGGCACTGAACCAGACTGATGAGCCACCCAGGCACCAAGGATGAATCCACTCTATTGATAAACATTTTGAGTTTTTTTTATTTTTTGCAGTTAGAAATAGTGTGCTGTGAACATACTTGTTCATGATTTTTTTTTAACTGAAGTATAATTGACATACCATATCCTGTTTTCAGGTGTATATCCTAGCGATTTGATAGTTTTATATATTGTGAAATGATCCCCGTGGTAAGTCTGGTTACTGTCACCATACAAAGTAATTACAAAATTATTGGCTGTATTCCCTGTGCTGTACCCTATATTCCCTGATTTCTTTTTTTGACCTATGGATTATTTGTGTTAACTTTCCAAGTCTCAGAGGTTTTCCAAGATATCTTTTTCTTATTGGTTTCTAGTTTTAATTCCTTTCTCATTTAATACATTATCTGTGTGTTTTTAATACGTTTAAATTTGTTGAGATATATTTTAGGACACAACATATAAATTATCATGGTGCATGTACATGTGCTCTTGAAAAAGAACATATATCGTGCAGGCATTGGGCATAGTGCTCTATAAATGTCATTTAGGTTAAGGTGTTTGATAGTGTTTCTCAGATATTATATGTCTGAACAGATTCGGGGTTTTTTGTTTGTTTTGGGGGTGCCTTTTGATCTCAATGTTCTATTAATTGCTAAGAAATAGGTATTAAAATACCCAACTATCACAGTAGATTTTTATGTTTCTCCCTTTAGTTCTATCAGTTTTTGTCTATGTATTTTGAAGCCCTGTTATTAGGCACACACATACTATGATTGTTTTGTCTCTGATGCATTAACCCTTTGTTCTTAATGAAATATCCCTATCTCTGGTAATGCTCTTCATGTTGAAGTCATCTTACTATGATTTTATAGCCATTGCAGCCCTCTTATGCGTACTATTTGCATAGTACATCTTTTCTTTCCATCCATTTACTTTCAGTTTATCTGCATCTTATCTCTTGGAGACAACATATGTAGTTAGATCTTGCTTTTCTGACATTCTGACAGTTTCTGTATTTTAATTGGAATGTTTAATGCTTTAACACTTGATATAAATTATTGCTATGACTGGATTTAGGTCTGGTCCCTTTCTTTTTTGACTGTGTACCTCCTTTCCAGACCTCTTTTGGATTAATTCAATATTGTTTTGAATTTGATTTTAATTTAATCTATCAACATTTCAGCTCTACCTCTTTGTATGAATTTTCTAAGATGATTTTTTTTAAGTTTATTTATTTCAAGAGACAGCATGCTCAAGACGAATGGGGGAGGGGCAGAGAGCGTGAGAGAATCCCAAGCAGGCTCTGCACGTCAGCGCAGAGCCCAACACGGGGGGGCTCAATGTCACGATGAACCATGCGATCATGACCTGAGCCAAAATCAAGAGTCAGACACTTGGGGTGCCTGGGTGGCTCAGTCGGTTAAGTGTCCGACTTTGGCTCAGGTCATGGTCTCACAGTTTGTGAGTTCGAGCCCCGTGTCGGCCTCTGTGCTGATGGCTCGGAGCCTGGAACCTGCTTCAGATTCTGTGTCTCCCTCTCTCTCTCCCTCTCTCTCCCAACTGCTCACGCTCAGTCTCCCAATAATAAATAAACATTAAAAAAAAAGCTAAAAAAAAGTCAGACACTTAACCGACAAAGCCACCCAGCACCCCTCTTTATATGAATTTTCCATGGTTGCTCTAAGGATTGCAGTATACATCTTTAACTTTTCACAATTTACTTAAAGCCAACACTGTACCACTTCATGTAAAGCAGACATCTCGCAACCCTTCACTCCCTTCCTCACCCTGTCCAGGTGCACTTTCATATTGACCCAATAGGATCTTCTTTCTCTCCTCTTATATGAACAGCTCTCTGATTTCTTTCCCCAGCACTTCTTCTGGATAATGACTCAGAACTCATCACTAGTAACAGCAAAGCAACGAAGAAGGAAACTTTTCTTAGTGTGTTCTTGCTAAAGTAGGGATGCACACTCACAAACTTACTCAGCTTATCTTAAAATTGGCCTGTTTCAGACTGATTAAAGCCTTACAGTGGTTTAGGGTGGGGAAGTGGTTTAAAATTTTTTAGCAGCTATGTATTTGCCAGACCTCCTAACAACATATCTCATTTAAAACTCTGTGGCAAATATTATTGCCAATTTAACAGATAAACCTCACCCCAGAGCATTAGACCCTTGGCCACTTCCCAATGACTCCAGCCCTGACCACCCTATTTGAAAGTGGAGCTGGCTCAGCACTGCCCGAGACTCTTGAGGTTCCCTTTGCCTGATTTTTATTTTCCCATAGCACATATCGCCTTTCAATCTATTACATAATTCACTTATTTACTACTCTTATTGTGTCCCTCTCTAGAAAGTAAGCTCCTTGAGGGTAGGATTCTTTGAGTTTTTTTTTCACTTCTGATATACTCAAGTGCTTGGCACAGTGCCTGGCATGTATCAGGTGCTCAGTACTTCTTTGTTGAACAAATGACTATGCTTCGTTTTCACTTGGATGTTTCACAGGCATCTCCTAGTCCATCCTCGTGTGCCCTGTATCCCATCATTCATCCAACCAGGAACTCGTATCAGAAGTATAACTGTACCCCTTCACAAACTTATGCTCACTCATTAACTTATTCTTTGAAAACTAGCATCTGCTATAGCAGGGAAAATTCTAGAGTTACAACAGTAAACAAAACATCCCTGTCTTGTGACTCCCCCACCGACACTTGCATCGAGGGAGATAGGCGATAAACAAGTGCATATGTCAAGTGCTGAGGAAAAGCAGCAGATTAAGAAGGATGGGGGAGGTTATATTAGGTTGTCAAGGAGGGTGTCTCGGATAAGACTTCTGAGCGGGGACCTGAGGAAAATCGGGGTGAGCTGAGTATGTATGGCGACTGAGTGTAGGCAGAGGTAGTAACAAATGCAAATGTGCTAAAGCAAGAGCATGCCTGGCGTGAGCTTGGGACAGCAAAAAAAAAAAAAAAAGCCAGCGTGGCCTTTTCTCCCTTAGTGTTTCATTCGAGTTTCCATTGCTATGATTTCGAGCTAACCTTTTCTCCTCTCATGCCTTTTCTGCTGTTAATTTCATACACTGTATTTTTCATTCCAATGCACTTAGCATCTCCAGAAGTTCAGTGTAAGCCTCACACACGTCTCAGTAACTTTGAACACAGGGAACAGTTATACTGTTTTAATGTCCTTCTCTGTTCATTCTGACACCTGTGTCGGTTCTGGGTTGGTCTCCATTGGTTGATCTTTTCTCTATGGGTGTTGTCTTGTTCTTTGTATATGTGGTGATTCTTTTTTTTTTTTTTTTAATATTTTTATTTATTTTTGATAGAGCGCAAGCAGGGTAGGAGCAGCGAGAGAGACACACAGAATGTGAAGCAGGCTCCAGGCTCTGAGCTGTCAGCACGGAGCCCGACGCGGGGCTCGAACTCACCAATGTGAGATCATGACCTGAGCCAAAGTCGGACGCTCAACCCACGGAGCCACCCAGGCGCCCCTGTATACGTGGTAATTCTTAATTGGATACCAGGTATTACGAGTTTCACTTCCCTGGTGCTTCTTTCTCTGGCCTTGGGTAGTTATCTCACACACATGTACTGATCAGTACTCTAGGGGACTGTGCTCAGATCTTCAGAGGTTCTGTGTGTGTGGTTTTCTCCTGTCGGGTACTCAGTCCCGCAAACTCTAGCCGTCTTGATTTCCCTGGACCGTCAACTGCATGCCCTCAGTTCAGGCACACTGCCAGGCTTGCTTCCTGTCTCTCAGAAATCACTGTCCTTTGTTGGCAGTTGTCTTATATGTTGTGTCCAGGTTTGGGGTTGTTTTAGGTGGGAGGATAAATGTAGTCCATTATTCCACCTTGCCCGGAAGCCGAAAATGCCTTACTATAAGAGTTCACTTTGACTTTAAGGTCATATTGTGTGTGACTTTTAACTTGGAGATATGCCTGTTTCCTCATTTGTTGTAGATTGTATTTACTCATTATATATTAGCATCTTATATATTAATGTGTATTAATACATAATTAACATATTTATAATGTATGAAAGGAGAGTCATCAACCTTGTAATATGCAAACCACTGACTACGACATACCTGATTTTATTCAAGCAAGAACTCAACCAGTGTAAAGACAATTGTATAAATTTTCTCAGAGACTAGAAAAATACCAGTTTCCCTCTTTGTATTAATTAGGGTATAAGAAAATGAAGATGATGGCAGGAACACTTGAAAAATGAAATGTGGATCCTTGATTGTACGTTGTGTTTGAGAAGTTCTGGTTTTCCTTCAGGTCTCAGCTCAAATACCATTTCTTTAGGGAAGTCTTCTCTAAGTCAGCACGTCCCTACTGCTCAGTTCTTACAATTATGTAATTCCTTGGGTTTTTAGTTTCGGTTTCGGTTTTGTAATTACTTGTTTGACATCTTTTTCTGTTATGGAAGCTCCGGTGGGAGAAACTATCTTTTGACCTCTGAATCCCCAGGATCAAACCATTCCAGACACAATACAGGTTCTCAATAAACGTGAGGTGAATGAAAAACTTAAAGACCACACAGTAAATAGTGAGGCTGGGATACTGACCAGGTCTATCTATCTCCACTCTATTTCTTCCTTACCGGGCAGCCTGTGATAGTGAAGAGCAAAAACAGAAAAATCAAACGAGAAAGCAAAAAAACAAAAAGCCCACAAAAAAACATTGCATGTTTCAAAGGATTTTAATGCAGTTTTCAACATCAGGTTATTCATTTAAATGTTTAATAATAGGTTGTATTGGTGAAGATATTGAGAAACAGATACGCTCCTTGTTTTCAAGTGTAACCTTTTAAGAGAGCCATCTGACATCTGTGAAAATTTAAAAATGCACTGCCACCTTCAGGAATTTACACCAGATGTATAAATGTGTCCAGAGAATAGACACAAAGCCGGTATGTACTAAGCTATTCCTTGTAATATAGTGCTGAGTAGCAAAAAGTTAAAAACAAACTAAATGTTACTTGGTAGCATTGCATGTAAGTGTGTGTGTATGTATTATACATACAGACATGCAGATTTTATTAAATGGAGTAAATTTATACGTATGGATATAGAACAATTGGCAAAATGTATTAAGTCAAAAAATATATATGTATATGTATATAGGCCAAAACCAAGAAAACAGTAGAGGATGTACATATATGTGCACACGTGTATATTTGCATTTTTTTGGTATTACACAAAATGTTCCTGGGACAAGATTGTTAATAGTCAGTTGGGTGGGATATTAGGAAACATGGGCAGAGGGCATATGAGACACATCTTTGGGCCACCTCAGATTATTTTAGTGTCAATGATACTTGTATGGGTTACAAGTTCCTTTATGCCAACAGTTAAAAGCTTGTGACTTCTGTAATCTTCTGTTGGGAGTCAATTTTCCATGTTTTTTTTTTTTTTTTTTTTTTTTCTTCCATTTCAGCATATTTCACAAGCAGAAGTACTGGCTAACTGTATTCCTGATTGTCTTTTCTTGGATACGTGTACAGGGAACAGGCTTGGAAGAGAGAGACAGTGTCTCCTTCTAGAACAAAGGGCAGGTTTTGTTTACTGTCTAGCATAGTATCTTCTCCTAGGGCAAAAAGTCAGTCACACTTACTGCTAGCCCACCCTAAAAGAATAAGGTTTCTTAAGCTCAAAGTTCTCTGATGCAACCCAACGCTTGTGCAGGTGTCACCTAGAACTCTCTTGTGTCCCTCTGTGTGATTTGGGTCTCAGAGTACTGTGCAAAATTAATACTCTGGCTAGTGCTATTGCTGTGAGTTATAAACTCTCCTTTGACTTTGATATAGGAGTTTTGTGTCAAAAGTGGCTGCTTTATAAGCTGCTAAGAAATCTGCAAAAAGTTTTCATTCTTGGCGATTGTGGATTAGCCTCCCAGTTTGGAAGAATTGGGAGTCTCTTACACAAAGGATGTTTGCGCACATAAGATTTTTTTTTCATGGCCTTCCATTGGATGCTCCAGACAAAGACTTGGGACAGGGCAGGAGGCTGGAAGGGACAGACGTTATTTCTTTGTGGGGAAGAGTAGAAGCAAACCCCCCGCCTCAGGGGAGGGATAGGAAGAAGTCTCTCATCCTTAGGACAAGAGCAAAGATCCTCGGAGGAAAAGTAGAAGCAAAAATCAGGATATTCCTGCTTAAGACAAACCACAATCACACGGGAAGAGGATGGGAATGCTGAGGAAAAACCCACTGATGAGGCCTGGGTGACAGAGCCTGCCTAAGAATGAGGCAACACTACGACAAGAATTCCTGTTTTCCCTACCATGAACTGAGCACAGACTCACAAGGACCAGTAGTGTACCCCTGGGGAAGAGGCTGGAGCATGTAGTGAAAATTCCTTTATGGCACAGGCATGCAGACACAGCTGAATGCTAGAGAGCATGCAAGAACACTGGGAAAACCCTCTGGTATCCTGTCCTCCGCTCTAAACGCAAGGTAACAACAGGTGACCGCTAGCAGAGGTTGAAGCCTGTGATGCAGTGCAGATATAATGCAAACCCAACTCAACTTCTTGTGACACTGATTTGGCCTCCCACACCAGCCTACCAGGCATAGAGTCATACCCACGCATAAATACTGTTTATCTGGGTTTGTCGTTTTCTACACAGCAAATGGAATTCAATACTATAAGACTCAGAAAGAAAGCAATAGGAGAAAATAAGCAAACAAAAACCTTGTCAAGAGATGAAGCAAAGCAATTAACAGAACTAGACTCAGAGGTGACCAGGATATTGGGGTTATCGCTCTTTATTAGTCAAATTCTTATATTAAGGATACAGTGGAAAAAGCAGACACCATGTGTTGAGCCACAGGGAATTTCAGCAGAGAGATGGAAATTAAAGATAAATGGAAATGCTTGAAATAAAAAAGCATAACTTGAAAATTCTTAACAGGCTTATTATTAGAATGGACATGGACGAAGGAAGTTTTAAGGAACTTGAAGTAGAAGAAATACTGTGTCTGAAATATGAAGGAAAAAATAAAGAGTAAAAACTAAATAAAAACAAGAAACTACCACAACAGCGGCTCCAGGAATTGCGGGACAATAACAAGCAACCTAATGTACCTGCAAAAGCGGTCCCAGGAAGAGAAGAGGGAAGAAGAAATATTTGAAAAGGTAAGAATTTTCCAGAAATAGTAACATCAACCACAGATATGACAAACAGGATAAATTCCAAAAACAAACCAGAAAAACCACACATGCTTAGACACATCATAGTCAAAGGACTGAAAATTGAAGAGGGAATATTGAAAGCCAGAGGGAAAAAAAAAAAACACATTCAGAGAGACAAAAATAAGAATTCTAGCAGAGTACTCATCAAAACAATGGAATGACATTTTTTTTTTTTTTTTTTTGGAGTGACATCTTAAAAAAATTTTTTTTAATGTTTATTTTTGAGAGAGAGACAGAGCATGAGCAGGGGAGGGGCAGAGAGAGGGAGAGAGGATCCCAAGCAGGTTCCATGCTATCAGCACACAGCCCAGTGCGGGGCTTGAACTTGTGAACTGTGAGATCGTAACCTGAGCCGGTCAGACACTCAACTGACTGAGCCACTCCGGTGGTCCAAGGAGTGACGTCTTTAAAGAATCAATGTCAATCCAGAATTCTGTATTCAGCAAATCTTTTAAAAAATGAAACTAAAATAAAGGACTTTTCAGAAAAAAATCTAAGAATTCAGTGCCAGCAGACCTGATATGAGAAATATTAAAGGAAGTTCTTCAGGTTCCAGGTGGAAACTTGGTACACACTAAGAAATGAGCATTTTGTCACAAATTACCCCAAAACTCCGTGGCTCAAGCCAACAAACATTTTCTCGGTCGTGGGTCAGGAGTTCTAACATCAGCTTAGCTGGGGAGTTTAGGGTTGCCGACCAGGGTTGCCCGTGTGGCTGCAGTCGTTAGAAGGCCTGACTGGAGCTGGATGAGCCACCACCAGTACATGTGACTGTTTCGAGAAGGCCTCAGTTACTCACCTCGTGGGATTCTCCACAGGGCTATTTGAATGTCCTCATGACCTGTCTTACCTCCCCTAATGCAAGTGATGAGAGAGAAAAACGGAAGCTACAATGTCTTTTATGACCTGCAAAATGTTTCACATTCTTGGCAGTTGTGGTTACCATCTCAGTTTGGAAGAGCTGGGAGTCTCAGACACAAGGGTTTTTTCATGGCCTTCCATTGGGGGCTCAAAATAAGAACTTGGAGCAGGGGACTTATACCACACACACACACACACACACACACACACACACACACACACACAGCATAGCTGCTGCTGCTGAGGGGAGCTGACATAAATCTCACGTCTCTACCTCAGTCTGTTCATTAGAACTGTGTCACTACAGTCCACACTTGAAGAGGGAGAGGAATGAGGCTGCACCAAAGGGAGGAGTGTCAAAGAGTCTGTGGAGAGATTTTTAAAGCACCACCCATTAGAAGCTATAAAAATGAAGATAAACATAAAATATATTTGTTATTTTTATTGCTTTAAAAGAATTCAGTTAAAGCAAAAATAGTAACAATGTATTCTGGGGTTTATTATGCACATTAAAATGCATGACAATACCATGAATAATGGAAGAGAAGAATTGTAAGTATATTTTAAGAGTTGTAATTGTTACTAACAACTATACATCTAGTGGTGTAATACTTTGAAGGCAGACTGTAACAAGCTAGCAATATATATTGGAAGCCCTAAGAGAAACCACTGAAACTTTTTTTTGGTAAAGAGCTATAACTAATAAAAGCCAGTAGTGGAGATGAAATCAAGTAAATAGTCCAGAAATAGATGAGAAAAGAGGGGGAACAGGGAAGAAATGGAACAAGTAGAAAACTAGCAAAATGGTAGGTTTAAATTCACTCCTATCAATAATTAAGATGAGGGACGCCTGGGTGGCTCAGTCGGTTAATCTGAGGAATGCTTCTGCTGAAGCCCGTGACAAAGAGGCTCTGAATAGAGGCACTGGGCTACATACGACTGCGGCTGTGAATAAAAGCCTGTGTCCTTGGGGCGCCTGGGGGACTCAGTTGGTTAAGCGTCCGAAGTCAGCTCAGGTCATGATCTCGCGGTTCGTGAGTTCGAGCCCCACATCGGAGCCTGGAGCCTGCTTCGGATATTGTGTCTCCCCTTCTCTCTGCCCCTCCCCTGTTCTCGCCCTGTCTCTGTCTGTCTCTCAATAGATAAACGTTTAAGAAAATAAAAAATAAAATAAAAGCCTGTGTCCTTGACTGAAGGTCCCACTGGAGACTGCAGTGCGTTCGCTGTGCACCAAGTCTGGTAAGTGGAGGGCGGCTTTCTTCCGTGAGCCTGCCAGGTAATTACCTATGTTCAGGCCTGAAAAAAAAAAATCATAGTTTTTTTTTGTTTTTTTTTTTTACCTGGAGTCAGAGATCTCAAAAATAACCTCTCACTGAGGCGCTTTGGACCAATTCAATAACCGTATAATGGATCTGATGTATCACATGCCTGCAGTAAGTGGCACGTTCAAGGACTACTGCGTGGACTGTCCCCTCCTGGGTGGTCCCACAGAAATACTACTAAACTCCAAGACAGAAGCCACAGCTTCAAAGATCTAACGGCTGCCCAAATTCTCACAGGCCGTAGCCAGGCACTAAGTACCTGACCATCACCAGACATGCCTTGGTACAAAAGAAGGAAGCTATTAACCTGCTACTAAGCTTTTGGGACTGAACGCATGGCGTATGGTGGCCCTAGGCCTCTTCGGTTTCACATTCTCATCTGCAGGTGGGTCGGTTCCGACTTGCTGTCTAACAAGGTGAAAAATACCCAACGGGAATAACAAGTCAAATAAATAGCACATTCAAGAGTGCAGCTAGCCTGGCCCTAGCAGCTTTTTGGTGCCATGATAAGATGGGAGCTGTTTCTTTGGGAGTCAACTTTATGCCCCACTCTGCCACCTAAAGCAAAGCCGCTGGTTCAGTGGGGCTCTCGACTCACCGGCGTTCCCTGAACTCCTGGACCCAGAGCACTGGCTGGCCAAGTGGACACCTAGTGGGGTCCATCGGGCTGCAGCTGTTCAGCCTCAGTGCCAGCTCTGTAAAACCAGAAGCAGATATGGTCACTGCTATCAGAGGAGAGAACTCAAGCAGTCCTCGAGATTGGCCAGTCCGCCTCTTGATGAAGCTCGACACATTTTTACCAACTTTTGGAGTGCTGCCAACGACCCGTCCGCTATGCCGGGTGAAAACCGACCGACTGGCCGATCAAAGACCCCTCTCTTTGGGCGTTACGCTTACACAACTGCTCAGCTCCCCTAATCGTTCAAGAAATGAATATTAAATTAAGATACTTTTCCCTATCATATTGACAAAAATGACAAGCTTAGCAAAATCCAGTATTGAGCAGAGAATGAAAACAAAGTTATTCCAAAACACTGTCGATGGCATGTAAATCGTTCATCTTTTTGAAAGGCAACTTGACTGAAGAGGCACATACACACTGGCTCAATGACTCTGCTTCTATGTATCTACTGAAGAGAAATAAACACAAGAGGCATGTACTGACATGTTTCTAAAAGTGGGAATAACCATGAAGTTTTACTTGTGCCCTCTCTCCCATTACCTACCATTTTATTTCTTTACAATTCCCACCAGACTTGAACATTCAAGAATCTATCCACACATACCTGTCCTCTTGGTCTCCCCCCAGCCCCAGGATTCCACTGAAACTTTTTTCCGCCATAGCATTATTAAAACTGATGTCCCGTTACTAATCTTCACCTTTTTGTATCACTGTACAGCGTCAGCACAGATTGAAACTGCATTGTCTACCAGGTGCTTTCACATGTTCACACAGAAGACTGCACACAGCCGCGCGTGACTTTATCAAAACCCCCTGAAGTCGGTGGTGTCAGTCTTCTCTTACAGATGAGGAAACACACTGCAAGCGCTGTGCCTGAGATCACAAACAAGTTCAGGAAAACAAACCCAGAGTATTTAAGTGCCATGCCCAGTGCTTATCCAACTAATGGCTGGTCCTGGAACTCTCTGGTACTGGTTTTCTTTATGGTTATTTGTCTATTATTTAACAAAACCAAAGATCAAGATTAATCAGTATGAAGCCTAACATACTCTAAGACCAAGTGCTCTTACTATTGACTTTCTAGAAGCATACAAGAATAGGCTCATCTAAAGATTCAAAAGCATGCATTCGATTAATTAAAATGCCTACATCTACAGTTACTACTAACCTAGATGGAAACAACCAAGCAAATGCGGTTTCGTAGCAATTGGCAGACTTTAATATTCAAGAAAAATTAAGTCCATCATACACGTTAAAAATATAGGAAATTTCATGCAGACATGAAGCTTCCAATTCAGCCTTTGTGGCAACTTTTAGAATGAGAATTACATATAAATACAGTACATCTTACAGTTCCCAAACTTCATAATTTTATACTGTGATTTATACAGCTCCTCTTTATACTTCACATTTCCCGTCTTGCTCACTTGATTAACAGACCCTAACCTGCACTACTTCGGAATATGGAAAGGGGGGGAGGGGGGAGAGGGTTGGAAAGCAAGCACAATGACCTATCTCCTCCTGCTTTATGGCAATGAATGGAAACATCCGTGTATAGGGCTAATGCAAGGAAAAAGAACACAAAACTTTAAGGCTTACACACTTTAGTAGCTAGGACTACATATAATATAAAATTAAATCCTCCAGTGACACTTCTATTACCGATTGACACAATTTTCAAGTTTAGAATATATTAACTACAAAAGCAGTAGGAAAAAACAAGTGATGCAAATTTGTGCAGAACATTTGAAAAACAGTAGTCATGATATGAGAGATTAAAAACAAATGAAATAATTGATTTCAGAATCAACTAAAATGAAGCTCTGATTTAGAAATGTAAGTAACATTATTAAAGAATAAAACCTGATAGCCAAAACTTTTAAGTAATAAAGCCAACCCATTGCTGTCAACACATTTTTGCCTCTATGAGAAAAACAAGATCATGTGTTCGGATACAAGTAAAAAAGTGAATACTAGTCAGTGAATAAAAGGCCTTTCTACATTACTCAAAAATAGCATGCATTCCTTTCCTTTCAATGCATTTTTTAAATACTTAGGATCCTTTTAGCTTTTTTCTTTCTCAAACAAATAAACAAAAATTTGGGGGCGGTTTCCCCTAAAAATTAATTTCAAATTCATTCAGGTGGTAGTTAATGAGAATTCTAATTAACTGGACATCTGCCAAGTATGGGGATGGGGCAACAAAGAGAAATAGTTGTGTTTTGTTCCTTTTTTTTTTTTTTAAACTCAACAGGCTACAGGCTTCCATAATTTAGCAAGTCAAATAGCTTTCCTGGAGTCCTTTCCAGGAACAAGAGCTCCCTTACTGCACACAGAAAAGCTCCCAACGGTAACATGCCAGACTGTGTCGACTCCCCCAGCCCAACTGACAAAAAGAGGTCTAAAGATTCACCAGGAGGTTTTCCGATTAAAACATGACGTGAATCCTACAGCACATTATTGAGATTAAGTCTATCTAATTCAAATTGCCACAGAGGTCATTTAACGCCATCATAATCACCTGTGAAAATATTCAACGCGAGTACTTCCTTTTTCCAAGAAAAGGTTAATAGTCATTTCCGCTTTCCAAGCTACTGGAAACAAAACAATAAACATAAAAAAATACAAAGGAAAACTCTCTCCAATAAAGATTCTGCTAGAGGTAGAAATTTAAAGCAGCATATATTCTTTTAACTCCAGCTATCAGGGAACAAAACTGGCGTTATCTGAAATTACATTCACGGCTGCTGCTGACAATACTGAAGACAGACCACGGGCAGTAATTTATCCCTGAATTTCGTATTCAGAATTTCCCCACGGTAATACCGTCATGACAGTTTTACTCGTATCTGATTTTTTAACGAAAAAAAGTGCGTGCTTTTGTAATCCAGGTAATTTAAAGAAAAGACATTATTGTAAACATCTCACTGACAGACTGTATTCACTTCTAGTTTAAAATCAGACATTTCCAATGGGCAGATTTTATTCTTATTTCCCCATTTTCCTAGCAGTACCTTTAATAAAGGCTTTTGTGCCTCACTTAAGAGTGCTGAGACCTTCTACATTTCAGAGCGATTCATGATGAGTATGCTTTCAAATAATGTTCAGGTCAGTGTGCCCAAAAGACCACTTTCTCAGTTACTTGAATGCATTTTACCGGCCTGTGATCTTATTAAATTTAGCATTTCATAAAAATGAAACGTCTGATGCCCAAGTTCAGCTGAGCTGGCAAAAAAATAATCCGAATGATAAAAGGGCGCACATTTTCTGTAGGGATCGCTTCGGTCCAAAGCAAACAGAAGTCCCAATTCCAGATGCTGAATGTGAGAGAGGATCCTCAGACTCTTCTAAAAGTACCATGTGCAATGCACACAGAACAGAAAGACTTGGGGGGGCTTCAATACTAGTAGTCATGAACATGGCGGACTTGGCAATAGACAGCTTCATGAAGACCACTGGAGATGGGTTTTTCTACTGAAAGACAATTCTGGGCTTCAAGGAAAAAGTATACTTGAAGACATTTCCTCCTTTTTTTACTTTTGTAGTACAAATATGCACAGCATAGTATATTTCTGAAAAAGCAATAGACGTATTAAGAAAATAGACGCTATTTCTAAATTTTGTTAGGAATAAGAAGGCACCACTGATTTGAGGTTGTGTCCTGTCGATGGGATAGTTGACTTTGAGTTGTTTATTTCAGCATTTGCTCTTATGAAGCTTTTTTCCTGCTGATACCACTTGAGAACGTTACTGTGGTTTACGGACCACAAACAAGACACATTCATAGTAGTATTTCATCATGGAGAGGTCATTCACAGTATATGTTGACAAGACAGATTCCTTTTCAACCTGGAATGCAAACAACAACCAGAATGGTGATGAGCATGACGATGACACAGATCCTGAGTGCTTGTGAGTGACGGGAGCTCATATTAACTCATTTAGTACATACAGATACCCCAATACTGGCATTATTAGTAATCCTAACTTTACAAAGAACAGACTGCTCAAGGTCATGCCACCAGTAAGTGGGAGAACTGGGATTCCAACTCAGGCAGTCCAACTCCAGAGCTTGAGCTCTACATCACTGATACGTTACTCTTCTTTCTCTCTTCTTTTTTTTTTTTTTTGAGAGAGACAGACAGACAGACAGAACAAGTGGGGGAGAGGCAGGAGAGGAAAAGAGAGAATCTTAAGCAGGCTCCATGCCCAGTGTGGAGCCCTACGATCCCATGACCATGAGATCAAGAGTCAGACACTTAACCGACTGATCCACCCAAGCACCCCAACTTCTCCTTATTTTGAAGAATGAATCTGTTGTTGATTTTTAAAATCAATGAAATACTTTTAAAAAAACACACAATTAAAACATAAGTCAAAGTATCATAAAGTCTTACAATCCCACATAAGAAACGAAGACTACAAAAGTACATACGGTGAACGATACCCCCTGTCCCCCCACCTCTGCTTGTCCAGACCCTAGCGTACTTGGTATCTGTGAGTCTACAGGAGCTGACGCCATGACCATGGGCAGCTACCACGTACTACGGAAAGGTGACTGATCACATTGAGGATTATAGTTTTCTCCTTACACATACATTATGCCAAATCTTTATCATTCTAAAAGCTGAGTGCGTATTATTTTCACTTCAGGGATGAAAACACAGGTGAAGAGGTGAAAGCCTGTAACTGTCCTAAGATTAAAGCTTTGGAAGTGAAACCGTGGCCGTACTTCATTCCAGCCTTACCTCCACCTGGAATCCATACTGCAGAACAACGTTTTTTATATCTTCATAGCTCAATTCTATGGAAAGTTCGTTTGCCAAATTTTCAAAGTGGTACAGCAGAGGACCTATGGTTTAAAGATATCATGAATGAATTACTTAAATATAAACATGCACCAGTTGCTGTGTTAGATACAACTCCAAGCTGAATTAGAAGTTGGGCAGTAGAGGGGCGCCTGGGTGGCTCGGTCGGTTAAGCGTCTGACTTCAGCTCAGGTCATGATCTCACAGACTGTGAGTTCGAGCCCCGCGTCAGGCTCTGGGCTGATGGCTCAGAGCCTGGAGCCTGCTTCCGATTCTGTGTCTCCCTCTCTGTCTGTCCCTCCCCCGTTCATGCTCTGTCTCTCTCTGTCTCAAAAATAAACGTAAAAAAAAAAAAAAAAAAAAAAAAAAAAATTAAAAAATAAAAGAAGTTGGGCAGTAGACGGAACATAAAAAGGAGACGTAAAGAACGTTTACGTCTGCCAAGGGCACGTGTCCAGACCCCTGAGACTTTGGCCCAGTAGCTGACATTCGAGTGCGGGGGCTGCACTCCCGGGGAGTGAGTCCCTCTGGTATACCAGGGCTTCCCAGTGATTCTCCACATCATGGCGCTTACACCTGTTACGGAAGGAGCAACTGCATCAGGGAATGCCAGGTCCCTAACTTCCAAAGGTACACTGTAATTATAATGCCTTAAGTAAATGCCCAACGGCAGCCACAAACTGGACGTCCCATGAAAACACAAGGGTCCTCCAGCTAGGCTGGGTGAGAGACAGTGTGGGTACGATGGGAGGTTCTAGGCAAGGCTTTCTGGAAGGAGGAGGTGACACTGGGGCTGGCTTTTTGAAGTGCTCAGCTCATATCCCAGCTCCAACACTTACTACTTGTGTGCCTGTGGGCAAGCCACTGGCTCGCTCCATCTAACGGGTAACATCCAGTACACCCAGTGTAGAGAAGGCACTGAGCAAATGACAGCAATCCCAACTTTTTAAAATGACATTCTCCTTTTACTGTCCTCTCATTCCACATGTCCAAGGAACTATCATCTGATTCAAACCAGATTCTTCAATCTTTCAACCTCTCACATTTTGCCCAATGCATCAGCCTCGTCCAGGCAACGCTACCATTCAACAGTTACGCTTCAGGACTAAACTAAACAATCTTGGGTTTTTTTGTTTTTTTTTTTTTTTGTTTTTTTACCAGTTCATTGGGTTAACTATAGATCCCAGGTCCAACTCACCACCCCTAAGCCTCACACAATGTGCTAATCACAGGAAATAAGAATAACAGGACGGTTTCTCCTCCCAAACGGCTCATCACTCTGTGGAACATACTTACTAAGACTTAAAATGTTTTTCTTCCGCTCCTCTTTTTAACCTTACATAAAACACTAAAAAAATGACGACGAACATGTATGTTATTACTCTTTTTCAGAAGACAACAACGGTTCCCTATCAAACTATTCTGTCAAGCTTAACTTCCTGTTAGTTTCATTAGTACTAATAAAAATGACCGGAGCTACCATTTACTGAGTACCTGCTTGTGTCCTAGACCATCTGAACCCTTGGAAGCCTTTTTATAAACACACAGAGCACTGTAGTCTGTCCTGCTCTAAAGTGTATGATGTGTCTGCGCCATTATTTTAAGAGCCTCCAACAATATTGTTTTATTGTATCTAAATGAACCCACTCCAATGATTCTTACACCCTCAGGTCATATGGTACCTCTACTCATGCTGTGTCCCACTTAGAGAGCTCCAACTTTCCAACTCAAGCTTTAACCATGCTCCAAAACCTTGCTGGAATCAAGTTTTAGTATAATCCCTCCAAGTTCCCAGCCCTACTGCTCACTCTCTCAATACACCACACTGTAAAACTCATTTTATGTAGTGTTGCATTGCTCACTGATTATTTTTCATGTAATCAGTGCCTTTTTTAACCAAATTGCAAGCTACATGAGTAAAGGAACATGTTTTCAGTTTCACAATGATGCCCAGCGTAGCAGTGAATGTACAGGTAAGCATCTGTAATTTTACCACCTAAAGATAACTACTACAGTTGTGTTTAATTTTTTTAAAGTTTATTTACTTATTTTGAGAGAAAGGAGGGGAGGGTTAGAGAGAAGGGGGAGAGAGAATCCCATGCAGGCTCTGCAAAGTCAGAGTAAAGCCCAAGGTGGGGATCAATCCCACAGACCATGAGATATGACCTGAGCCAAAATCAAAAGTTGGACACTTACCCAACTGAGCCACCTAGGCGCCCCTATAGTTTTGTATTTTTTACAGTCTATTACAGATAGTAATTCGACAAATATCTCTGGGCAGATTTCGGACGTCTACAAATATAATTAATGTAGCATTTCTACATACCGTTCTCTATTAAAAAGAACCAGGAATCTTTGGGGGTAAAATGGCTTATCTCAGGGCCTGGCAGAGAAAGTACAACATGTGCTTAGAATGCCTGGCTTTTCCACAAAGGAGGAACATATCAAAAGGGATATGTCCAAAGGACACAGGAGAAGGGGGCACCCACCTGCCAAATCTGGGACAAGTTAATTTAAACCATTTGTATTTTTAAGGTTCTAAAAGTTCCAGTTAAAAGACAGAGACAGTCAGATTGGGTAACAAAATGTAAGTGTGCTGTTTATAAGACATTTCTGAAACAAAGAAAGGACTTAAGATCTAGAAAAAGATATCCTATACATTAACTAGAAGAAAGCTTGTGGTAGCTTTGTTGACATGCCCACTTACAGAAACATGGTTTGCAATTGCCCAGAACAAAAGAGCTGGCACTCAAACCTCAACAGAAAGTTTTATAGGCAGGAAAGGAGGGAGGTACTGTGGGCGAGGGTGGGTGCTAGTCACGCACTTTTAATCAATCTCCTTCTTTTCTGTCCTGTGTCTCACGCTTACTCTCTACTAGGTCACGTCTTCCTAAATTTTCTTCTTTTCCAGTCACTTTTTCCAGTAAATTAAATTTCTGGTCTCTGCCTGAGCATGGACTGGAATGGGCATAAGGGAGGCATCTTGGTTACTTGGTTACATAGGGATGAACTGGTCCCTATGCGCTGACCTTCAATTCCCGTTTTTCCCCATATGGCCACTCGTGTTCCAGGATCATACCAGATCTTCCACACAGATAGTCATTTTCCAGGGTTATCCCAGGTCAACCAGCTCTGTTCACATTGGTGTTTTGTTTTTTGTTTATTTATTGGTTGGTTTTTGCAAAACTTATCCACCTACCGTATCTTCTGAAAAACTGTTACATTGTTGTCCCTTAATGACATCCCTGCCATTCTCTGTCATTGTTTTAGACTTTTTTCTATTTTTATAATCACTGTAACAAAGTCTCAGTGAGTAAAGGAGGCAATGGGTCAAATACCCACCTTTTATAGGAAGTTTCCCACGTTTATAAAATATCAAGCTTTATAATGCTTTAAAATATAGGACTCATCTCTCATTACACTTTATAAAGTTCTCCTTTGGTGCTTGTAAGATAATAGAAAATATACATATTGGTCTCTGGCAGAGAACCTCCAATCTACAGCCTATAGACCAACAGCTGGTCAGAAGCACAGGGGACAGTTTGTGACTAGCATTTGAGTGTGTGGAGGGGTGGGGGCGGGGGTCTTGGAGGCTAAACCCTTAACCCATGGTATCTTACACTATCTCCAGGAAGACAACATAGGAAGTACTTAAACTGGAGGACACCCAGCTGGTGTCCAAGAGAATCCCTTATTGTGGAGGAAAACACCTCATTTGGTGTCCAGATGTGTCAGAAGTGTTTAGGAAGAAATGGGTTTATCTCAGTAGGAAGGAAAAGACCGTGGGTCTTTCTTTTGAGAACTTTCACCTGTTTATTCTTCCAGATGAAGTTTAGATTCACTTCACTAATCGCCTGCCCTCCAGTGCTGGACCTAAGTGTCAGTGCAGACATATGCACACCCGTGCACACGGTTTAAAATACATTACCCATCATGCGTTTAGGGAGCACTGGTCAGCATGAAAAACTGAACAAAAGGTTTCCCCAAGGACACATGTAAACAGTTCCCTTAAAAAGCTCACTAGCTTTCCCTCACCTGAGGAAGATCAGAGAACTTCAAATCCCCCTTAAAGCAGTTTACAAATTAACCATATTCCCAACTCTGATTTCATAGAATGTACACAATATCTTTGTTATAATTTAACTTCCAATGTAGCTTTTTAGTTATGCACCCAGCACTCCTTCCATATGAATGTTCTGGTCTAGGGCAGCATGGTGAGTGTGAAATCACCCCCCAGGGGCTGATACGCTCTCGGCTTATACGTAAAATTAATTTTCCAGGCCCACACGACTGAAGCCAAAACCATGGGAATGTTACAAATTTACCCATATAAATGCCACTTTGTCATGTCTCCTGGCAGCCGGTCTTCTACCATTACTTTGTTTCCGCTTTCAAATACTGAAACAATATACTCACACACAGAACAGTCACTAAACTGCCACGAACTGTCGGGCTCTGAGGGAGGTCAAACAGCAAGCACAGCTTCTGGCCCTCCCTGAGCTCAGAGACCAACGGGGAAAACAGAAACCCAGGTGGCAACACGACGCTGTGTTAAATGCTCACAGATTCTGTGAGAACATAAAAGAGGAAGACAACAAAAATTTACTCCATCTTGAAGGATCACCTGAGCTGAGTGTTGAGCGCACACAGCAAAGAGCCAACGTGAGAACAGAGGGAAAACAGAAAAGGCTTCCTAGTCAGAGGGCTGGCACTTGAGGTCAAGGCTGGGGAGGTAAAAAAAAAAAAAAAAAAAAAAAAAAAAAAAAAAAAATGAAGCTAAGACACAAGACACAGCAAAGATCACAAAGGGCACTATGCACAATCCTGAAGAGGTTAGGTCATCCAGAAAGCTGGAATTCTACGTGAGGAGTGGGACAGCAAGAGATTGGCTTGCGGGGAAGATCACTCCAGGGGTCGCCCAGAGAACCAGAAGAGGCACGAGGCTGGAGACAACCTGGACGTGGGGGACACTCCGGGAACTGCTGCGGAACCCAGGCAAGCAATGATGAGGGCCTGAGCCCTCAACTAGCAGGGGACTGGGGCAGCGCTTCTCAACTAGGGTGATTTTGCATTTCTGTCGTCACAACTGAGGACGTGTCACAGCAGCTGAGTAAGCAGAAGCCAGGAACACTCGGCACTGTATAGGACAGCCCTCCCTCTCCGCCCCCCTGCGCTGTATAGGACAGCCCTCCCTCTCCGCCCCCCTGCGCTGTATAGGACAGCCCTCCCTCTCCGCCCCCCTGCGCTGTATAGGACAGCCCTCCCTCTCCGCCCCCCTGCGCTGTATAGGACAGCCCTCCCTCTCCGCCCCCCTGCGGAGTACAGCACAACCCACCCCCCCACCCCCCTGCACTGTATAGGACAGCCCTCCCTCTCCGCCCCCCTGCACTGTATAGGACAGCCCTCCCTCTCCGCCCGTCCAAATGAAGAATGATCTTGACCCAAATATCAAGGGCGCTGCCACTGAGAAACCCTGAGATAGAAAGAGGTTCAAGACCTATTAGGAAGCTTTAGGAGACACAACTTGTGGACTAGGTGCCGATGGTGAGGAAGAAGAGGGCTAAGGAGGACACACAGTTTTCCGGGTGGGGGAAATCTGTGCAGATGACGGACTGAAAAAGACATGGGGTTCTCTTCGATTCCGAAGAACCCAAGTTGGTACCGAATGGCGTGGCACATAACAGAGGTATGTGGACCAGAGAGATGAAAGAATAGGAGAAGCAGCAGTAAGAGTTACGCTTAGTAAAACACGAGCACGTGGCCTAAGAAGCGAACAACACTGTTCTGCACAGATACCTGGAGCACAACAGTATTACTGGTATATTCACCGAGCCAATTTTTATTTTTATCTTTCAATTCATTTTTTAGAGACAGCGCACAACCGGGGGGGGGGGGGGGTGGTGAAGGGCAGAGGGAGAGAGAGAGAATCTTAAGCAGGCTCGATGCTGGCCGCAGAGCCTGACATGGGGCTCAATGGATTCCACAACCCTGTGATCGAGACCGGAGCCGGAATCAAGAGTCACTCAACTGACTGAGCCACTCAGGCACCCTGACATAATTATTATTTTTACAATTCTTCAGCTTATACATTTAATGTTTTTTTAACAATTCTTTTTGAGAGAGCGAGACAGAGCACAAGTGGGGTTGGGGCAGAGGGCGGGTGGGACACAGAATCTGAAGCAGGCTCCAGCCTCAAGCTGTCAAGCCCCTGACATGGGGCTTGAACTCACGGACTGTGAAATCATGACCTGAGGCGAAGTTGGCCGCCAACCGACTGAGCCACCCAGGCGCCCCTCAGCTTATACATTAAAAGAATTTTACTTGGAAAATACTAACCTTCCGAACAAGTATTTTTAAGGACTATGCTTCTCCACTACTCTGAGTACTCCACTACTTCTGAGAATTCTCAGAATCGTTTTGAAACTCTGGTAAGAAGAGTAGAAGATCTCCTCATTGACCTCCCACTAACCAATGTGCCCTATTCCCTCTGGTGCCTGGGACAGATCACAATAGAGCCCAGCACATCCATTCTTATCAAACAGTATGCTTAGGCAGGGCCAATTTTATTTATTCCCGGCACTTGTAAACAATTATTCTTATTATATAACTTAATACAATATTAATAAACAAATTAAAAGTTCAAACAGAAAAGTGGTTTCTGTGAAACTTAACCCAATGCTTTGGAAATACACAAATCCTTACCATGTCTCAGTAATTGGGTTCAAAAGTATTAATTACATAACATGACTGCTACTGCTAAGTCACAAACTGACCCAGGGTGAGCCGGAGGGCTAGCTGGTTAGGCATTCGAGGTACTGGATGTGGGCTGTGAGCCTGTCTCTGCCATATATAAGCTCCAGGACCCCAAGGACCCCAAGGATCCCACGGCTAGTTACTTAAAAGCAAGACTCAGTTTCTTCAACTGTAAGACAGCAGACATACCATTTCAACATAGGGCTGTTTTCAGATTTAATAATGTATTTACAAGTGGCTCACACACCGTCTAACCCCCAGTGAGCAAATATCCAGTAGGTAATACATCTGACCCTTGAAAATCACAGGTGTGAGCCGCACCGATCCACTTACACACGTTTTGTGTTGATAAATACATGCCAGTGAAACTTAATGTACTCAGTGTATTTTTTCTTCCTCATAATTTTTTTTAACTTTTTAAATATTTTTTTATTTATTTTTGAGAGAGAGAGAGAGAGAGAGAGTGAGCATAAAAAGGGGAGAGGCAGAGAAAGAGGGAGACACAGCATCTGAAGCAGGTTCCAGGCTCTGAGCTGTCAGCACAGAGCCCGATGCGGGACTAGAACTCACTAACTGCTAGATGATGACCTGAGCCGAAGTCAGACGCTTAACCACCTGAGCCACCCACAGACCCCACCTTCCTTATAATTTTCTTAATAACATTTTCTTTCCTCTAGCTTCCTTTACTGTAAGAATACAATATATAATACACGTAATATACAAAATATGTGTTAACTATGTTATCAGTAGGCTTCTGGTCAACAGGCATTAGTAGTTAAGTTTCTGGGGAGTCAAAAGTTATATGCAGATTTTTTATTGTGCAAGGGATCAGCATCCCTCTAATGCCCACATTGTTCAAGGGTCAACTGTATTACAGTTCAATCATTTCTTGGGAAATTTTTAAAGAAATCTGCTTTAAAGAAGTGACTACTTTTAAAGAGGATCTAAGGTTTGAGATAATTGCTTCATATGATGGTTACATTTTACAACTACTCTCATTTGCCCCCATGAAATTCTAAAGAGAAATTTGAAAAGACCTAATACTGCCTCTAGTCTTCGTCCTAATGGGAAAATCTGTGGTCAAGTCCAATCACTAAAAAGAGAGCACAGAGGTGCCTGGGTCCAATCACTAAAAAGAGAGCACAGAGGTGCCTGGGTGGCTCAATCAGTTAAGTGTCCGACTTCAGCTCAGGTCACGATCTCATGGTCCATGAGTTCGAGACCCACATCAGACTCTGTGCAGACAGCTTGGAGCTTGGAGCCTGCTTCAGATTTGATGTCTCCCTTTCTCTCTGTCCCTCCCCCACTCACACTCTGTCTCTGTCTCTCAAAAAATGAGTAAATGTTAAAAAAAAAAAAATTTTTTTTTTTTTTTAAAAGAGAGCACACGACAGAACCAACAACAAAACTAGACCAATCCTGAAGGCCATGGATTCAAACAAGGTGTATCTGTCCTCTTATGTTACGTAATAACCCTCATCTTGAAAATCTTTATATTCTAGTCATTACGTCTATTTTTTTTTTTAAGTTTATTTACTTATTTTGAGAGAGAGAGAGAGAGAGAGAGAGAGCAGGAACAGGGGAGGGACAGAGACAGAGGGAGTGAGAGAGAATCCCAAGCAGGCTCCCCACTGTCAGCACACAGCTTAGTCCCACAAACTGTAAGATCATGAACTGAGCTGAAATGAGGAGTCGGACGCCGAACCGACTGAGCCCACAGGCGCCCCTAGCCATTATGTCTTTCTTAACATGGATTATACATCTAACTAAAAAACACAAGTATATTTACCTTGGTATTATTATTCTCCCTTTATTTTAAAGGAGGAAGATAAAACTGGTAACTTCCTCTAGATGCTGGATGGGAATATTCATCACCTAGTGGTAGGATGCAGTAAAAAGGTTTTTGCATAAATGAAATGATATTCTCTCTTAAACTCAAGGCAGTCCTGAAAATCACCGTATCTACTCTTTTCCCACTATGTATTTGTACCTCGGAGAAAGTTGGGGGGGGGGGGCGGTTTAAGGGCTTTCTTTCAAATGTCTCATTTAAAAGAGAAAAAGAGCACTTCCTTCTTGACAGATTGCTGTCACTGGAGGGGAGGGTGGGGATGATGAGAGAAGGATTATCAGGGTAATAACTGTACTCTCTGAAATGAGGACTGCTGTGAGAATGACCTAGGAGAATACACAACTTCTGGGGTTTCCACTGCTTTCAGAGGAACTGCATGACTGACTAGGATAGTATCTAAAGGATACTGTACAATTTAACTAACTATAACCTTTGTGAACATCGGTTACTGTGAAATTACCAAACAGAGAATTGCTCTAAGTACTCAGATAACTGTATGAGATTCTAATAAATACTGAGGAACTTACCTAGATTTATCCAAATTCCACCTGGCTTGAGTATTTTCCATATTGTGTCAATATAATCGATTACATTGTGAGCTGTGTCTATGAAGAAACAGGTAGCAATGCAGTCCCAGGTATCTAGTGAAGGAAAACCAAGTTACTACATTTAATTATGTTATTCTGCCTTCTCTTTTAATTAATTCCATAAATGTACCAGCTATGTCTTAAGAGACTATGAATATTTAATTTAACTGGAGGAATACAGAAGCTAAACTCTTCCAATCAACTGTGTAATTACGGTAACCAAACAATCATTTATGAGATACTTTGCAATTCATAAAAGTTTTTATTAAGAATTTGATAGTCGGGGTGCCTGGGTGGCTCAGTCAGTTAAGCGTCTGACTTCAGCTCAGGTCATGATCTCACAGTTCTCAGATTTGAGCCCCGCATCGGGCTCTGTGCTGGCAGCTTGGAGCCTGGAGCCTGGAGCCTGGAGCCTGCTTCGGATTCTGTGCCCCTCTCCCTCTCTCTCGCTCATGCTCGCTCTCTCTCTCAAAAATAAATAAACATTAAAAAAGTTTTTTTACAAAAAGGAAGAATTTGATGATCAGCTTGGAAACCATTTTTGATAGCCTATATTACTAGTATCTTTACCAAAAGGTACTCGTAAGAGTTTTATCATCTACTCAATGTCTACCCTTCATTTCAAATGAATTAAGATAAATAGTTATTTGAACTTTAAACTGTGATTTAAGCCAATGTTAACCATCAATTCTGGCAAGTTTCAGAAAGACTGTAGGCACTTGTTGCCAAGTAAGAAATGAATGGCATCAAAATACTCAAACTACCCGCCAGTGCTCCGGATACTGGCCGGTGTAAAAGGGGGGCCAGGTAGCCAAGTGAACCCCCTGGACAGCAGTGTCCTTGGAGGCTGTGGCCCAGGACAGGGACAGAGGCTGAACTAAGGCAGGCCTCCGTACAAATGCTGGCACGACAAAGGCACGCATCCAACCGAGGAGGCCTGTGTCACCATCTGCTCTCCCAAATCCTGCTGCAGAACAACGTCCCCTGGACTCGCCTAACTGATGTTTCCCATTATTTCAGCGCTATTCTGAGCCCTCGCTCTCTATCCCCAGCACCCAACATCTTCCATCTCACTCTTTCCACCTTCAAAGTACAGGTTTTCCCAATGTCAGGGTTCAGGGAAAAAGCGGCAAAAACCTACCTCGATCCCTCTAATGGCTTCCCACCTCTCTGAGTACAATCAAACCCTCCCCAACCTGGCCTCCCACCGCGGTGCCCACTGCCCACCACACCCCAGCCCGAGTGGCCTCTCGCTCTTCCTTGAGCAGAACAAGCGCCCTCCCCACCGCGAATCCTCCTTCTCTCGCCATTCTTTCTCTCTGCAACATTCCCCCCCAAGTATCTAATGGGTTGCCTCTTCACTTTTTCGAGGGTCTCTGCTCAACATTTTTTTAAAGTTTGGCTTGGAAAGGACTTCCCTGAGAACTCGATGAACAGCAGCCCCTCCCCCGCCACTCTATATCCTTGTCACCCTGCCTTAGTATTCTTCCTCACAATGTTCATGTCACTGCCCCTCACTCCCTATCAGAATAGAAACCCCTGTACAGGGACTGTGCTTTGCTCACTGCTCTCTTTCCAATGCCTACAACACACCTGGGACTTAGCAGGTGCTCAGAAAAGTACCTGTTGAATTAATGACCTTACCGACCTCTCAGCATTCTACTTTTCCTCTTGCTTTTACTGCCAATCCACTTCCCCTTGCCCCTCTCTCCATTACCGTCTCCTTTTCTCTAATGCTGGCTCCAACTTCGACAGTTTGCCCAGGTGAAGTCCAAACTTCATAACCTGAGTATAAAGGTCTTCCACAATCTGGAACCAACCTACTTTTCTAGCCACATCCGCCATTAAACTCCCAAACCAACCTCTCTTTTCCTTCCAGTCAGGCTGTGTCACCATCTCCGATGACCTTATTCATTCATCTCTTTGTACTACCTCTCTCTCCCTATTCTTGAAGTCACAGCCTTCTCTCTACAAAGAACTTCTTTCCCACACTCATCTACTTTTATCTTTACTGTACTCATTACTCAATGAAATTTGTTTACATGTCATCTTATATTAATAGACCCAACAGAGTCTACATTTCTGAATTGTGGAATCTTACCCTTCTTTATATTTCCCATCATTACCTTACATATGTCTTTGAATATCCTAAATTGTCACTGAAGTATACCTTACATTCTACTATCAGAGTGAATGACCGAAACTTTGCCTTAGTATAAAATTGGCTCATTAAATTTAGAGCAAAGGACCAGACCGTTTAAATGCTTGTCTTGGACTTACTGCATTCTGAGTAAATCTCCTGAAAATCTCCTGCTGTCATCGAAAAGTTAGAACCGGGAGGAAGACTGTGGGGATCAACATCAGGGAAAAAGATGGGTCGAATCTGATCCGCTGACCTCCGGTTATTGCTAAACTGATGAATCCAAGGATAAAGCTTATATTTATTAACTTCAGAACATCTGCAAAATAGGAGCATAAAATTCAGTGTTAACTAAAAACTTCACCAAAAAAATCTACTTTAAACACTAAAATATAATCTGATTGAAGGTTTACTTATAAAACTCATTAATACTTAAAAGTGCTACCACTGTACCCCTCCCCAATTATCTGAAAATGCACATACACATGTAGATGAGCAACCAATCATGAATTAAAAGACAGGAAAAAAAATTAAAGTAAATTCAGAAATATAAATGTGTCGTTCACTCACATTTTAAAAAATGTATTTCCAAACTTCAGACTCAAGTAAAAACACAGTCCACTATTTTCTCAAAAAAGTGGTATGGGTTTCGTTTGCTACTCAACTATTCTAATTGTCTCCTTTTAACCTTCTCACCCCTCCCTAACTCATACTGCCACCAAGAAAGCATTGTATTTACCTTAAACGAGGCAGCTAGTTCTTTTTTCCCAATGCACCTCTTCTGGCTTTAAAAATAACAACCCTTTTCCACTATTTTCTAAAAGAGGCCACAGAAATTCTGAGAGATGTTTCCAACTCAGTCATAGGAGCATACTTGGCCACTTTATAAGAGTCTGATTAAGGGAGGAAGTTACGACTGCTACACCGAAGTCTGATTCCATTAAAGAAACCAATGGGTGGAGAAGTTTAGGGAACAGAGAGAAAACACTCCTTCCCGGATCATACATACAGTCTTGCAATTCTGCACAGGAAGCATTTCTGTTTTGTGGGATATCTCATCATTTTCTAAAAAGTCACTTATCCATCCTGTTTCAACATTCTGCTAACTAGGAACTGATTAAAAGTGGTATTTTGTATAAGCAACTTGATGTTAATATAAGAAACAATTATGACACATATAATCAAACACTATGTATTTATCTTCAAATTCAGAATGGCTCAAAAATAGGTAAGTCAATCTGATTCTGAGAAATTACTATTTCTAGCAAAAAGTAAATTAAATACCTGTTGAGTACAAAGTTGGAAGAAAAGAGCATAAAAAAACTCCATTCATTTCCTTGACAAGCATAACCTAGCATAGCTATCTCCCAGGCCAGTCTTCCTAGTCCAGCACCAGGTACCAGAATATTTACTTTAGAAGGATCCCTGAAATGAAATAAGGCAATTATGTCCAACCCCTCAAAGAAAAAAAAAAAAAAAAAAGACAAAATCCACATTAACTAAAAACTTAGATATTCAGTAAGTTCACTCAAGACTCTGACTTCTTAAAATTGAGAAGTACTTCTAAACATAAGTGAAAAATAAGAGTATGAGGAATTATCACATGTGCAGATATCGGGTGAAGGTTTCATGCTCTAAATATTTTTCAGGAAAAAAAGGAGTCACCTTATATCTGAACTTACAAAGACACTCATATTCCCAAGTAGCTGTCACTTGAACAACAACTACCTCAAGAAGACGAATCATCCCCAGGGAAGGGATCCCGATACACACAAAGGCTGAACAAAATTATTTTATCATGGAACAGTAAACCAAAACATTATTTCTAAAGCCTGTAGCAAATACAATGGTTTGTGTGACTAAGATAAAACGTACGTAGATTTTAACGTGTTCGGTGTATCTGGAAGAGTCTACGGATTTTGCCGGCACAAGGACCTGGAGGGAGGGTGTCCTCATGGGCGGAGTGAGGAAGCGCCTCCTAACTGAGCACAGACAGTGGCAAGCAGGTCACACCAAACCACTGGCTCTCCCCCGATGAGCATCACACTACAGTCACAACTTCCCTTCACCGTAAGATCCACCATCCGCTTTCAAATGGCTAACAGCCTCAGCAAAGCAAGGGCCTTTCTCAGAAGTTCCAGTCCGATAGAACTCCAGGGGAACTAAAATGGCATTCTTACAGAAATCAGCTGCCATCACGTCAATTAAGAAGGAATTTCGTTATTATCTGCATTCTCCAAATTTGGCTCATAAATCAAATCCAGGGGCGCCAGGGTGGCTCAGGGGGTTAAGCATCGCAGAGCCTGGAGCCCGCTTCGGATTCTGTGTCTCCCTCTTCTCTCTGCCCCCACGCCGCTCGTGCTCAGTGTCTCTCAAAAATAAATGAACGTTAAAAAATTTTACAAAAAAAAACAAATCCAATTTCCAAATCTACTCCCATGTAGAACTCTTTTTTAAATCTTTATACCACATGGTCTTTAAGTTTGGTGTGCGCCACCAAATAGCAACAGGTCTTTTCACTAGTGGCCCACATGGTAACCTCAGCATTTCCCATTCTGAAATGAAGAAGAAACAAACAGAACCATGGGGCTTTTGACAATTCAGTCGATAAATACAGTAACGTGGGAATTTGTCCACGGTCATCCAGTCTGAAACATATTACGTATGTATTTGCATAAAAACCTTAACAAAGTCTCTTTAGTTTCACTGTTTAATTTTATATATACAATAAGGCACAACCAAGATTTGTTAAAAATCATTTCTGACAAGTAGGCTTATTCTGATATAGACATTCTTTAATATTTGATATGAGCAAACTGATGCCAAGTGGTCATAGAACAGTTTTCACTAAAATAAAATGCTTTCTTATTTCAGATTACACACAATGTCTCTACGTGTGAACACTTTACTATTTTTTCTTTTTTTGTTTTGTTTTTAGAGAAATAGAGAATGCAAGTGGGAGAGAAGGGCAGAGGGAGGGAGAGAGAGAGGAAGACAGAGAGAGAGAGAGAGAGAGAGACTGACTGACCCAAGCAGGCTCCATGCTCAGCACGGAGCCCGATGTGCAGCTCAATCCCATGGTCCTGGGATTGTGACCTGAACTGAAATCAAGAATCGGACACTCAACTAACTGACCCTCCCAGGCGCCCCAATACTTTAATTTTTAATTGACTTTATAGATTAAACTTTAAATTTTTTTTTTTAATTTTTAAGTAATCTGTACATCCAATGTGGGGCTCGAACTTACAACCCCAAGATCAAGAGTCAGACGTTCTTCTGACTGAGCCAGCCAGGTGCCTCTGATTACATTTCTTTTTTTTTTTTTTTTTTTTTAATGTTTATTTATTTTTGAGACAGAGAGAGAGCATGAATGGTGGAGGGTCAGAGAGAGAGGGAGACACAGAATCGGAAGCAGGCTCCGGGCTCCAAGTTGTCAGCACAGAGCCCGACGCGGGGCTCGAATTCACAGACCGTGAGATCATGACCTGAGCCGAAGTCCGATGCTCAACTGACTGACCCAGGCGCCCCTGATTACATTTCTAATGAAGAGAATGGGTACCGTCCTCTCGCTTGGTGTAGACCTACCTGTACCAGTATCTAACAAGCACATACATATTTTTAGTATCAGAATTTGTAAAACTACAAGCCATAGAACTCTGTGCTACCCTTTGTTTAAAGGACATGCCACTGTGACACCTCACCCAGGCCTGCCTCTCTCATTTCCACTCCCTATCAGATCCACCAAAACCCTTAGTCTCCCAGAATTACCTCTTTATTTTTCTCAGTTCCTATTTGCCCAATCAAAACATGCATTTTTCCCAAGTGACCGTTCTCACCTTAGATTAAAAAAAAAAAAAAAAAAAAGCAAAGTAATGCAACAAAAAGTAAATGATATGGAAGTAAATTCATAGAGTATTTAAACTGTTATAAAAATAACCACTAATAATTTCTGAATGGCTGATGAGCTGAGTAAAATATTACCATGAAGAAATTAGAAATCCTGCTAACCCTAAGGGGGCAGTTGTGTTAACAACGGTGCTGGACAATTATTTTGTTAACTTATGGAAAGCTAAACTTTATGACCAAATTCTCCTTATCTAAAAAGGCCTACAGAACTCTCTACCCCCACCTTGTGGCAGAAAGTGCCATATAAAACTACTAAAAAGCTATCAAGCTGTGGAATGCAGACTATATCAAGGCCCCAGACTAAGAGCAGAGATCATGATAGATCTATCTATTATATAATATATATTTCTGTGGGTATATAAAAGACACATTAAAATAAATGCCACAGAATTGAAAAAACAGTCAAAAATCAAGCAATGAATGAATGACATGCGAGAATTTTTCCCTAAATTTTTGTCCTTAGCTAGATTTGTTTTTCATTGGGTTATTATATGAGGGATACTAACAGCATAATGGAAAGTGTCTCTAATTTAATGTGTATGAAACTAAAACATGCTAAAGGCAGTTTCCGCTAGGACTCCAGGTCAACTCTACAGCATTTCAATGAAGATATTTCTGCGGAAAATAAGAGAACTAGAAGTCTACATATAGACTTTGGGGTGAGGTGACTTTAACCTTGCCTAAAACTTAGAAAACCAGGCATAGAGGCATATTACATGGGGCTCAATAATCAAATGATGCTGCTGGAGATTCTTCGCAAAGAAATGTAAGCTAACAGGTCTACCTACTTATTAAGGTCCGACTATGGACAAGCAGTATGTTTGCTACCAATGTGGCACCCCTGAGAAGAGCAGGAAAAGTTTCAACGGTTTACCCCAGACAAGCAAGAATGAAGAGCGTACTCCTGTAAGGACAGGGCAGGGGCCCCTGCGTGTCTAAAGAGGCCGTGCATCGTGCCTGTCCCACGCTCCGTGTTCCAACCATCATCAGCAGTAATTGCTCTTCTTGAGAGAGGTTTCCTTTATCGCACACAGAATGATTTCTGTGCTGCGGCTGCAGGATTAGCAAGTTCCAAAACACAAAAGACTTTCTCTTGGGTCAACATGACCCCTGGAGGTCAGGAGCGCGCGCAACTTTCAAGCACTTGGGAGTGTTCCGTCCTGCTTGAACTGTAGCAGTTCTCTGTTCAATACAGTAAAAGCCACTAACCACTTGCGACTACTGAACACTTAAAACGTGGCTAGTCCAAGTTGAGAGGTGTTGCAAGTATGAAACAGATGCCAGATTTCAAAGATCTAGTATAAAAAAGGAATGTAAAATACCTCATTAATAATCTCACATACTGATTATATGCTGAAATAATATTTCAGATACACTGGGCTATTAAAATATATTATTAATTTCACCTGTGACTTTTTATGTGGCTATTACAGAAGTTAAAATAACATATACAGCTTGCATTTTATTTCTATTGACCGGGGCTGATCCACACACAGAAATAGTAAAAACACAATTTTGAGCAAAAGCCAATTGTGAAATGACACCACAAACCATTCTTTGAACTTTTACAATAAAAAGAACAATAAAATATATTGTTTATAAAGGTATATGAACACGTAGTTAATGTCGGAAGGCTAGAGTAACAAATTCATATTAGCTATTATCTCTGGAAAGAGATAAGAATATATACTCAGCATGGTTTGCAGGGCATGGTTTCAACTGTGTCTATAATGTTTCTTTTACAAAATATATGCCAAAAAACCCACGCAAATTTAAAAAAAAAACAAAAAAACAAACAAAGCCCTGAAGTACATATGCAAAATTTAAAGGTCTAACAGAGGTAGGCATTCAAATATTTTTTATTCGAAGTAGAAAATGGGTTAGAAACCCCATTACTGTCTAACCCCTTCAAAAATATGATCCCAGTTTACCTCTTCATCCACTCTTAACACAGAACTCCACGTATCAAACAACTCCTCACCAATTCCAGAAAACACCTCCTCCTCACCTTAATCTTCAGAGCTTCTACACACCCACAGAAACTCAGTTTAAATGATCACCTACCTCATTCATCGATGAAGTCGTTCCCAAATATCCCAGGCAAAGCTTGAACTCACTACCCAGTGCTCTCAGCACTTCATACCTCTGTTATAGTTTATATTCCAAGTTCTTCTATGCCCCACAGACCAGTCACCTGTTTCTGTAAATAAGACTTCATTGCAACACAGTCCATACACATAGACATATGGTCTGTGGCTGTGTCCCCCAACAACAGAGAAAAGCCTAAAATATTTACTAGCTGGCCCTTTAAGAAGTTTGCCATCCCAACACTACACGTCTGGAACCTCTCTCCTACTCCTACACAGAGCTTCCTTAACCTGTTTTATGATTGAATAAGTATTCTAGTACATGACTGTAACATAATGTATCAAAATCTACTAAGGACATTTCCATTCTTTCCCATCTTTTGTTAGTATAATGTTAAAATTAATACCCTTGGCATAAATGATCTTTCACATTCAGGAATAAATATATCTGTAGAAAGCTTCCCCAAAATTGAATTTCAAGAGTCAAAAGATAAACTTTAAAATTTTGTTAAATATTACCAAGTTGCCCTCCATAAGACTGTACTGATTTATTCTTCCATCAGCAAGCTATAGGCTTCTTCCGGTCTTCAGTAAGTTGTGTAATTTTTAAACTTTGCATTGTAATAGGTGGAAAATGGCATCTTAGTGTGTTTTTCACATTTGCATATTCTTAGGAGATGGAGTTCCTTGTATTTCGTGTTCTGTGTACTGTCTATTTGCACTATTTTTCTACTGGGTTATTAGTATACATTGTTTTCCCACTGAGATATTACTCTAGATTTGTAAGCACTTGAAATCCTGAATTTTAAGAGCTTGAGATCTTGTTTGAAAGACATCTGAAATATTTGTCTTTGGCCTAAGAGGGCTTTCAGGATGAGGGGTATATCTAAATTTTCAGGCTCTACTCTTGCATTATTTGGCAGTCTACATTTCCTCTATTTTCTCGTTTTAAATGGTTTCTTTTAGCTAAAAGAATCCTTTCATAAATTATATAGTCCTTATTTTAATCTAAGTAGAAAAAATGCTTCTTTAAAGCTCATCCTAATGCCCGACTATATGAGACAAAAATATATTCAACTAGGCAACTGTGTACCTGTTATCTCTTTGGAGTGAACTGCAAAGACATGATAGATTTCTCCCCCACACACACAAAATACCACTTCAAATTCTTCTAAACTAGGATGGGCTAATGAAATTAGGACCTAAATATACAGTCTGACAGTTTTCAGAATTCATAAGAGAATACAGTTTCACATGGCTGTGCTTTTTCATCTCAGGACTCAAGACTCTCTTTCCTTAGCAGCTATAAACTTTATAGCATAAAATTCTTAAATTCAAATGATTAAATGATTAGATAGTCACCTGAAAAATTAAAACTCTCCATCCATTCAGTTCAGACCACCAACTGAAATGTTACTGTGCTTATGTTCGTATTTAAGAAAAAGCTTTAAAATTACATTGCTAATTTCAATGAGCAACTGCTCACTAAAGCAGAGTCCAAGTCTATTTAAACCCTAAACAGACTAGAAGCTAGTAATTACTGAAATGGTTGGCATCCGGCACAATTAAACAGCATTTCCTTAATGAACAGAGACCCCAATACATGTGTCAATCTGTGGCTTCAAAGCTGCTTGTGCTTGTAAATTCAGGCATTTAAAAACTCTAAGCAAACAAATAAAAATAAAAACTCTAAACAGAGACAAACTGGACCAACTCATGACAAGTGTGTTTTCATAGGAAAAAAATACTTTAATGATCACAGGCATAGTTAATTCTATGCATATTTAAATATATTCTCTTTTAGAGACGGCTCAGTTAGAAAAAGCCTCCACTAAAATTTCAGAAAGAAAGAACCCGACACACCGGGAACAAGGTGGTGAAAAGAGGAGGACCTGGTTTGGTGCTGTCGTTTCTATCTCTGGGGGTGCTGTGCTTTTCGCAGAACTTCCAACAGCGCTATGTTGGGACAGAGCATCGGGGATTCACCACCTCTGTGGTCCGTAGGAGCCACTATGAGGAGGGCCCAGGAAAGAATTTGCCGTTTTCAGTGGAAAACAAGTGGTGGTTACTTGTTATGATGACTACGTACTTTGGACCTGGATTTGCTGCGCCTTTTTTTTTTATAGTAAGACACCAACTGCTTAAGAAAGAAGGACGTCTGGGGCGCCTGGGTGGCTCAGTCGGTTAAGCATCCGACTTCGGCTCAGGTCATGATCTTGCGGTCCGTGAGTTCGAGCCCCGCGTCGGGCTCTGTGCTGACAGCTCAGAGCCCAGGGCCTGTTTCAGATTCTGCGTCTCTCTCTGACCCTCCCCCGTTCAAGCTCTGTCTCTGTCTCAAAAATAAATAAACGTTAAAAAAAAAATGAAAAAAAAAAAATGAAAAAAAAAAGAAATAAGGATGTTTTAATTAATCCATTAAACAGATGTGAAAAGGAGCATTTTAAGAAGTGCAGTCTCTCTGAAAAATGGATCAAACTCTTGAATTCAACATACTCAATATGTTTGTAAATAAACTTATGGCATGAATCCTTAATGCCTCTTCTCTGAAACCTGGAATGTAATAATTGTGCTTTTTATTTAGGAAATGTTCCAGAATTTGTTTGGTCAAAATATGTGTGTAATTTAGCCTCTTTCTTGGTTTTAAATTTTGAGATTTAATTTTTGATTACTAGGTCAGGACCTTGTTGGTAATTTATGTTCTATAAAATACAAATTTGACTTTGTTGTCCCACAATAATTTTTTTTAATTGAAAAAGAGGAAGAAGTGTACTTTTAGTCTTTACTTTGAGGCAGTAAAATTGTTTTTCTTCATGAGTGATAATTACTTAATCATGAGTAAAACCAATAGTGAGTGTATAGAGTGAAGTACAAGAGCTTTTTTCCCTCCAGACTTGTTATCTAAAACTAAATTTTTTGCCTTGATAAATTTGCTATTGACCAATACTAGTTTTGTTTAGACTGAATAAAAGTAGAATATCTGAAATGAAATGTAAAAAAAAAAAAAGAAAGAACCCAAGCAGACGTAAATTCGAGTCAAATCCAATCTGAAATATGAAGACATCGAATTCCCATGTGCTTGCTGTGGCATAAATAGGGGCCTGGAAATTTATCCGAGACTCAACGCTGACCAGGACTGAGCTAAGAATCAACCTGGATTCTGAAGGGCTGTATTAATGTCCCTTCCAAGGACGAGGGGTTTACTTTTTTATGGCGAAGTTATGACTTTAATACAGATATTGACTTTAGTGTTTTATTAGCTTCATGTTTTTAAGGTTCTATGACAGCTCATCTTACCAACTATAAGGAAACCAACATACATTAAAGAAAAACAAATGACATAGGAAAAGATAATGAAAGGTTCTCACCAGGTCCAAGAATGGCACAAAAAAAAGAAGGCTGACAGATACTTTGGCACACTCCATTCAAAGTTTAAATACACCAGTCTACTTTTATAATATTACTTACTTTCAGGGAAGGGAAATGGGAGGCTGGGTAACAGTTATGGGAAAGAGACTTTAAATCCTGTTAAGTTTTTAAATTTTTGAATATTGTGATATGTTTTAACAAATCAAAATCATTTAATTATTATTTTATTTTAAAATAAATGATTACAATCATTAAGAGTTAATCCATCCTTTTCTCACCAGTCCACATTCTATCTTTCAGTAGTAATAGTAATAATAATAGTAGATAGATAACAGCAAAAATAATGTTCTGTATTAGTTCACCAGGAAATTTAACAATGGCAAACCCTATCGTAAAGCTTTTTTTTTTTTTACCGTTTTATTTATTTTTGACAGAGAGAGAGAGAGAGAGAGACAGAGCATGAGCGAGGGAGGGGTAGAGAGAGAGGGAGATATAGAATCTGAGGCCGGCTCCAGGCTCTAAGCTGTCGGCACAGAGCACGACGCGGGGCTCGAACCCACAAACCATGAGATCATGACCTGAGCCGAAGCTGGAGGCTTAACCACCTGAGCCACCCAGGCGCCTGATAGCTGACATTGTTATACTGACTGGACAGCATGGTAATATACATGATTCATTGATCGTGACTATATGAGTATGAACAAAGTCATGTCAAAAGTGCTAGAAATGATGCTGACATAAGCATTTGGCATTTAGCTTTCCAAAAATACTCCAAATTTGGTACATTCCAATTATAAAGAGTCTCACTTCATAACCTACTTTTCAAAAACAGAAATAATTTGAATTTTGAGAAATACCTGGATTTTGTGTTTATAGAAGCTATTCAGCTATTATGTATTATTTTTAGAGCAGAGCACTGAATATATACACTGACAGCACCAACTAGAAACTATGAGTATAACATCCTACAATATAATCTACAATATATCAATGTTTATAAAAGTCCATAAAATTGAAAACACTTGTTTATGAAAAATAAGGAAATGAGAGATTATATCATAATTCTTTTTTAAGTTTACTTATTTTGAGAGAGAGAGAGAGAATGCATGTGGGAGAGGCAGACAGACAGAGGGAGAGAGAGAGAATCCCAAGCGGATCTGTACTATCAGCATGAAGCCTGATGCAGGGCTCAAACTCACGAACTGCAAGATCACGACCTGAGCTGAAATCAAGAGTTGGATGCTTAACTGACTGTTATCCTAATGTAGGATAAGAAAATCTGTAGCATGTATTAAAGTAAACAAAGATAGCCTTTAACAACTGTGTGATTTTTAGCTATTTATTCCAACTTGAGCCCTCAGTTTTCAAAACAAACGTTATTGAGGAAGAAGACTTCATATCTTAAAGAAAAATTAAAAGCATATTTCAACATTGCCACCTCAATATTCCCTAGTCAAAGACGTAAAGATGTCTCCCAACAAAGAAAAGCCATGGACCAGATGGTTTTAGAGGTGAATTCCATTAAATATTTAATGACAAATGAACACCGTTTCCTCTCAAACTCCCAAAGAAGTAAAGAACACTTCCTAACTCATTCTACGACACCAACATTATCCTGATACCAAAATCAGGTAACAACATCACAGGAAAAGAAAATTCACAAGAGTTTTCACAAAAGAAAAAGAGAACAGATCAAGAATACCCTTTTTATAAATGTAAAAATCCTCAACAAAATATTAGCAAATTGAACCCAACAACTATTAAAAGGATTGTTCACCATGAACAAATGCAAATTTATGTCAGGAATGCAAGAGTGGTTCAATATAAGACAATCAGTCAATGTAACATAACATTAATAGAACAAAGGAAAGAGGGAGGATTTTTTCACTTGGCACAGAAAAATGCAACACTTTTTCTTGATAAAAACGCTCAGAACGCTAGGAATAGAGAGAAAATTCCTCATAATGATAAGGGGTATTTATGAAAAACCTACAGCTAAAAACATCAAATTCAATAGTGAAAGAAAGACCCAGAACTTGATAAGGATGCTCCCTTTTATCACTGCTATTCAATGCTGTACCGGAAGTTCTGGCCAGAGCTATTCAAATGGGAAAGGAAGAAGTAAAAATCCATCTCTACTTGCAGATGTCACGAGCCTGTATATTAGAAAATTGCAAACAATCCACAAGAAAGCTCCTAGAGCTAATAAGCAAAGTTGCAGGGTCACACAATCAACACATAAAAATCAGCTGTGTTTCTATACACCAGCAATGAACAATCCAAAAGAAAAAATTAAGAAAGTTAATTCCATTTATAATAATAGCATCCAAAAGAACTAAATACTTAAGGAAGGAATCCAACCGGGGGGGGGGGGAGGGGGGGGAAAAGACTTGTACACTGAAAACTACAAAACACTGCTGAAAGAAATTAAAGATCTAAATAAATAGAAAGACATCCCGTGTTCATGGATAGGAAGATTTAACACCGTTAAGATGTCAATACTATCCAAACCAATCTACATGTTTAATAGTCCCTAAGAAAATTCCAACACCTTTTTTTCACAAGAATGGAAACGCTGATTCTGAAATTCATATGGAATTGCAAGGGGTCCCAAAAAGCCAAAACTACCTTGAAAAATAATAAACTGAAGGACTTAAGCTTCCTGACTTCAAAATTTACAAAGCTACAGAGATTAAAATACTGTGGCATTGACATAAGGTCCAATGTATAGACCAACAGAATAGAAGAGAATAGAGGGCCCAGAAATAAACCCTCACACATACGGTCAGTTGATTTTCAACAACAGAACCAAGACAATTCGATGCAGAAAGGCTAGTCTTTTAAGAAATGGTGCTGGGAAAACTGGATATCCCTATGTAAAAAAAAATGAAGTTAGACTCTTACGTTATATCATATGCAAAATGAATTCAAAACGGATCAAAGATCTAAACTTAAGAATTAAAACTATAAAACTCTTAGAAGAAAGTATTGAGGAGGGGCGCCTGGGTGGCTCAATCAGCTGAGCATCCGACTCCTGGTTTCGACTCCGTTCTTGAGTCGGAGCACTGCGTCAGGCTCTGTGCTGACAGGACGGAGCCTACTTGGGATTCTATCTCCCGTTCTCTCTCTGCCCCGCCCCTGCTCGTTCTCTCTCTTTCTCTCTCAAAATAAATAAATAAACTTAAAAACAAAACAAAAAGAAAGTATTCAGGACGTTGGATTTGGCAGTGATTTCATAAACATGACATGAAAAGCACTAGTGCCAAAAGGAAAAAACAGATAAACTGGACTTCACCAAAATTATAAAATTTTGTATGTCAAAGGACATCATAAAGTGCAGAGACAACCTATAGAGTTGGAGAAAATATTTGCAAGTCATAGATCCAACAAGGAAACAATACATGCAGGAAAAAAAAGGGGGGGGGGTTCCACGTATCACAAAGATCACACAATTTCATCTATGACAAATCATCTTCAACCCAAACATAATAAAGACTATAAAAGCATGAAGAGTCAGTGCTATAAAAAATTAGACACCCCAAGTATACTGTATCCTCGTTGATAAAACTTGGAATATAAAATGTATTAACAAGTCTGCGGACACTAAAAATGTGAGTGAGTAGGATACATGTCAAGCATTTCTAGTAGTTGAAGTATTCGGAATCTGCCTAGCTTTGAAGCCTATGGATAAACTTCTTTCTACAAAAACATGTCATTAGAAAACTTCTTCCTAAATTATATCTGCAGGGCACAATCAGTGAATTATTACTTATATTACTTCTGAATCTTAGATTGGCTATTTGAACATGTAGAAATAAGCCCTGGTCTTTTTTTTTTTTTTTTCCCCCAGGAGCGATAATATGGCTGGAATAATAATTTCAACTGTGCTTCCAACGTTACTCACTTACTGAGCTATATCTGGGTTTCAGACCCAGAACACTATAAATCTGATTGAAGAAATATTTACAGAACTGAAAATCAGTGAAGTGTCATAACTGTCATCAACAATGGAATAAAAGAATGAAAGCTTTAAGTGACACAGGAATCACAAGTATATAATCAATCTATTATCCCCTCAACTGGATGTTAAGAACACAGCGGGTCAAAAATTAACTGACCACAAGGAGAAATACAGTGGGTGATTTTCAGGGTACTGAGCTACAATCTGCATGGCACAGACGTGTAGATATTCAAACAAGGTGGATTAGCTGTCATTACATGTAAAAGGCTGACTAAATAAGAGAGCCTCAATCTTATCTTTGGCAGAGGACAGTTCCAATATACAAATGGCTTCCTGTGGACCTAGTAGGTCATTTACTGCTGAAGAAATAACTGTATTTTCATGCCTTGAGAGTCCAAGTGCTTAATATTGCAAACACCTTCCTATCAATTAATTCAGGAAAGATCGTGAAATCAATGTACACGAATCAATGTACAAGAATGAAGTAAAAGGTGAGATGCAGATGAAAACTTAGAAAGTATTTCAATCTAGAAATTGACAATGGTTACATTGCCACATTTCTAGATGCAAGGTTTAGACCATTTTTTCTTAAGTGACTGAAGCAGCTAATACATGCAATAATATCAAGTATTAAAAACATTTAAGAGATTCAGTCAACCTCCCAAGTTCATGGCTTGCCAGAATAAGGAGAATGCCTTTTTTCTGGTTGTCAATATACTTCAGTTCCTACTGTTCTTTTACATACATTGTCTGGCATTCTATCAAAAAATTATGGGACGTGCAAAACAGCAAGAAAATGTACCCCATCTCTATGAGAGGAAACGATTATCAGAACTGACCCACAAACAGCACATATGTTGGAATTATCAGACAGGGATTTAAAAATAAACATAATAGGAGCGCCTGGGTGGTTCAGTTGGTTAAGCATCCAACTTGAGCTCAGGTCACGATCTCGCGGTTCAGGAGTTTGAGCCCCGCATTGGGCTCTGTGCTGACAGCTCAGAGCCTGGAGCCTGCTTTGGATTCTGTGTCTCCCTCTCTCTCTGCCCCTCCCCGCTCACACTCGTGTGTGTGTGTGTGTGTGTGTGTGTGTGTGTGTGTGTGTGTGTGTGTGAAAAATAAACACTAAAAAAAATAAAAAAATTTAAAACCTAAACATAAAAAATACATTAAAACATCAGGTGGAAAAGGTAGATCACATGCACAAACAGGAAATGTCAGCACAGAGAGAACACACAGAGAAAGGTATGTGTATATGGAAGTACTAGAAATTTTTTAAAAATTCTGTATCAGAATTAAAGAAGTCTTTCAATGGGTTTATCAACAGATTGGCATAATAAAGAATTCGTGAAATTCAAGTAAGGTCAATAGAAACTACCCAAACTAAAATATAGAAAGAATTAGTGGCAAAAGAGCCATCTGACACGTTACAGACCATGTCAAGCAGTTTCATAAACATACGATTCAGTCCCAGAAGGGAAAGAGATAAGAGCAAACAATTTTTGATTTCTGATTTGGCGATACATATCTACCCAAGCCTCCCAAAGCAAAACAAAGCCCACGCTGGATAAATACAAAGAAAACCACATTGAGGCAACTCATCGTCAAACTTCTGACAAACAGAAGTCAGGGGTGGAGTAAGGAGAATGCGGCGTAACCGCTTCATGGGTATGGGATTTATTGTGGGTTGTGGAAATGTTTTCCAACTCTGTAAGAGACGATGGATACACGATGCTGTTAATTTACTAACTACCATCAAAGTGTTCACTTTAAAACGGTCACATTTTTTATATGCATTTCACCTCAACTTTTTAAAAGGAGGGGAAAAACACCAATATGTATTTCTCAAAACAAGGTATAAAATGGCCCTTAAACATACGAGACTAGTCAATTTCTTTCATAGCAAGAGAACTGCAAATAAGAAGTAGGCCAAAATACGATTCTCCACCCGTCAGACTGGCAAAAGTTTACAAGCTTGGTAATGATTGTGAACACACAGTGTGTGGCAAAGCTGTGAGTAAACCGGCACTTTTGTACATTGCTGACAAGAAGGCGAAACAGTACAGCCCTTATAGGGATATGTGGCAATAACTGTGGCACAGAGCCTAAAGGGCCCCACCTACTGGTGTTCGCACCTTTTTATGATCTGCTCCCTTTAGTGTGTGCAGGGATTTATGACTTGCTTCTTCTAACCAACAGTCACCGTGTGATAACGTCACATCATAAAAACTCCACTGAAGGCTTCTAAAGACTCCTTGCCAGCCTGGCGAAGTAAGTGACCAGTTGGGGAAAGCTCACAAGACAAAACTGCTGAGGCAGACTCCCACGGCAGGCAACAGGAAGCTAGGGCCCTCAGTCCTGCAACCCCAATGAAATGAATTCTGCCAACAACATGAGTGTGTGTGGAAGCAGATATTTCCACAGTCGAGCCACCAGATGAGAACACAGCCCACCAGACATCCTGACGCAACCTTTTAAAGATCCTACACCAAGGACTCAATTAAGCTATGTCCAGACTTCTGACTCACAGAAACCGTGAAATGATAAATGTGTCTGTTTTAAGCAGTTAAATTTGTGGTAATTTCTTTTACAGCAACAGGCATTTAAACTTGTGGTAATTTCTTTTATAGCAACGGGTAACCAATACACTTATGTCCCACATGCATTTACCTTTCAGATTCAGTAATCCCATGTCTAAGAATTTACACTAAAGATACACTTCCAACAGTACAAAAATACACATGCATATGGTCATTAATTGTAACACCACGTAATCTCGACACCCAACGTGGGGCCCAAACTCACAACCCTGAGATCAAGAGTCAATGCTCTACCGACTGAGCCAGCCAGGAGCCCCAACAATTGGCTATTTCTAAGATAAACTGTTAAGTGAAAAAAGCAGAATGCAACATAAAATATACAGGCTGCTACATTTTGTGTTTGAAAAAAGGAGGCAATTTAGAAGAAAACCTGTATCTGCTTACATTCATAGGAAACAAAAAATAAAAACAAGGACAAACAAGAAATCAATGATACTGATTACCTACATGGGGTGTGTGATTGAGAATGAGGATTGAAGAGATGGCTATCGAAGGAATAGGAGAGGGAATGACACTTTTTCTGATTATCACAAGTTGATAGCTGACAGCTCATGAATCAAAAAAATAAATATATATCAGCAAGGATGGAGAATGGGGGGAGGACAGAACAACCCTAAAAACTGAAAGCAAACAGAAATAAACCATGATGTACTGAATTTCAAATTAAACACACAACCACACTGAGTGTAGGGGGTTGAAAGGAAGTGAATCTGAGTAACCTGTAAAGAATATTTTTGTGAATAACCTTAGTTTAGGGGAAAAAATAATTGCTAGCAAATCCTAAAGTCATGTGGGTAGTTTGTTTTTCATAGCGGTATGGAGGCAGCAATTCTGAAAGCCTTATGTGAGTACTGTAGGACTGAGTGAATGAGTAAATGTATTGATGTTGTCAGAAGCCAGGGTTCTTACTGTGGAAAAAGGCAGACAGATATAGGGAACAGGGAGGCCAAGAAGGAAACCTTTGGGGTTAGACTGGAAATGAAGGGATTAGTATGAACTAATGATTTCTAATATGTGTGTGTGTGTTCTATCCACTAAAAGGCTCAAAAGCAGTGACATCTTAGTAACAACAAAAATGCCTATGGCCCAATCTTGGTTTCTATACACCATTCCACATTAAAGGAACTGGGTCCTTGGAAAAACATCCAATTCCAAGGCTAAAGTCGGGAAGATACACAATGGGACTAAAATATTTTACTGTGCCAGAGAAATAAGGAAGTGCTAAAAAACAATTGGGCCATGCTGAAAGGACAAAGGCGCCAACTTGAAGGCACTCCTGCTGGCTAAAGCTGAGGCAATTTGAACAACAAACCAACAGTAATGGATCATTACTCACTAAATAAAATAGGAACCATTAGTCCTTTCAGGTAATAGTTTACAGATATAATAGAATGCTGATAATTGCAAAGTTAGAAAATCACCATTCCAGGGCACGTGGGTGGCTCAGTCGGTTGAGCATCCGACTTCAGCTTAGGTCATGATCTCACAGTTTGTGAGTTCGAACCCCACGTCAGGCTCTGTGCTGACAGCTCAGAGCCTGAAGCCTGCTTCAGATTCTGTGTCTCCCTCTCTCTGCCCCTACTCCACTCATGCTCTGTCTCTCAAAAATGAATAAATGTTAAGAAAAAAAATCTTAAAAAAAAAGAAAATCACCATTCCATAACCATCACAGGATAGATTAGTTCATGCAAAAATCCTCACTGGCTGACAATTCTAAGGCAGAGAAAGTTTGAGGAGGAGCAGGAAATTAATTGCATGGTCTCAAAGTGTCTCCCCAGAAGCTGCTTATGAGTTGTAAGAGGAGAAACAGTAACTGAACAGTAGAGAAACTGAATGACATTCTGAATGGGTAATCAAAATTAAAATTATTATTGATGGACTAACAGACATTGCACTACTCCAAATGTGACATCCTAAAAAGAACACATCAATTATGTATCAATTATGTATTATTTTCAAAAGGACATATAATCCAGATTCAATCATGAAGAAACAGATAATCTCAAACTGAGGAACAGTGTATAAAATAACTTCCTTGTATTCTTCACAAATGTCAATGTCATGAAAGAAAAAGAAAGGCCAAGGAACTGTTCCAGATTAAAAACTAAAATATTATAATGAAATGTAATACAATATCCAGGGCTGGATCTAGACTAGAAAGAAATGTTATTAAGAATATTTTCAGGATAATTTATAAAAATTGAATACAGACTGTAGATTAGAAGACAGTATTAAATTTTCCTCCACCTGATAACTGCACTGTATTTATGTATATTCTTGTTCTTCAGAAATTAACTCTGACGTATTAAGAGGTAAAAAAAAACAAAACAAAACGTAATGTACACACAAATTGATCTCTCAAATGGTTTACATAGTAGCTGTGCATATAGGTGGTTTTAGACATACTTATAAAGCAGGGGAAGGAGGGAGGGAAGTAGGAAGAAGAAATAATGAAGTAAATGTAAAATGTTAAGAACTGGTGATTAGGGAGAATATATAAGAAGTGTAAAAGGTACGCAACTTATCAGTTATTTTGAAGCTGTTGAGATTCTCAAAATAACACATACACTGGCATTTTTAAAGTACAGTAATTATACTTGCTGCTAGATCTGATTTAGTGCAATACAGGATACAAAGCATGTTCTAGCACACATTAGCTTTTTAAATATTTTTATAGCTGTGCTTCAAAATTGGCTTCTTGGTAATCTTATGCCTTCTATCCGATCCATTCAGAAATGTTATTCAGAAAAGTGGCCTGCGTAGGGTTTTCATGGCACAAAAAAGTGACGAATCTCTGCTCTAAGCTATAAATCCCCTATTTACTTACAAGTTTGTCGTAAAAGGAAAATTAAATTAGTCTGAAGCTTTTTGCTTTGCCATAAGCAAATTATAAAAGGAAAACATCACTGATCATGAACATCTAACCTTACAAATTTCTAGAGTGATTAAGTGCTACGGCAAAGAGTATTCAAAATATTAACCACAGCTTCACACAAAGCATCTAAAAACACACACAAGACCACACATCCATATATGAAAAAATACAGGCACACAGCAACTATAAAAATGAATCAAGACTGCGACATTTCTTACAGAAAAACTTAGTGCTTATCTTTAAAGAAATGGGTTAAAAATCAGATACTATTTACCATCTCTCTTTTGGAAAATTTTTTAAAATTTCTTTAATGATTGGCTGGTAGCAGGCTTCCCTTTCTGCTTTCCCGGTTTCACTCCAGTCTCTCACAAACTGTTTCAGTGTGGATTTTAATTTATCCATGTCAAATGTAGACGCTGGCATAATCTTTCCATTCCCCTGTTTAAAAAACAGAAATCAATTAGCTTCTGACAAAGTAATCAATTTTGGATGTGGTCACACAGACATGCTACTCAGGGGCCATATAGATGGTCTAGTGGATAAATCACTAGCCTCTCACCTCAACCGGGATTCAAGTGCAGCTTGAGATCCTAAATGAAAAGAGCTTGGTGGTCTCACTTCTACCCTCAATAGATTAAAGTCCACTAATCATGAAACCACCATATAATTAAGCAGTCTTTACTCAGGAGAGGACCAGAACTGAGCTCCTATGGAGACGGAACATCTCTCTCTAAGAGAGGGAAGAAAGTCCCTCCGGGTCATTGATGGGGCAGCATGGAGAGGCTCACACTGGAGTGGCCCAACTGTATCTATCCTGTGGATACAAAAAGAGGACTTCAGTTTCTATTACTGCCAGTCCCTTGAGATTTAGAAGTGAAAATAATTTCTTAAAGTAAAAGATAAATATCAATAGATACAAGATACTGACAATGAGTTTAGCAAGGGAAATTAATTTTACACGGCTACTAAAGTTGTTTACAAAAATTTAAGTCACTAACTCTACATGCTAGAACAGTCAGAATACTATGTGAAATGTATATCCATATGGCAACAATTATCTTACTATTTTTAGGGGAAAAAATCAGTGAACAAATCCAGTTTCTGGCGTACTATCCTATTAAGCCTAATCAAATGCCTGAACATGTAAGTGAGAACACTCTCTGAGTAGAGCAAATGACTCATGCAAAATATCAAAATGAAATCCAGAAAGATAAAGACCTCAAAAGACAGAGGTTAAACCCTAAAATAAAAATAGAACAAACTTTCACATACATCTTCTCCATATTCTTTATTTTCAAACATATGTATGCAATCATTCACAATGGTCAGTAGTATTTCTTGATTATGGTCAATGCATTTCCGAATCTTGTCCAAGTGAAGAATAAACTGAGGAAGTAGTTTCTGTTGGTTATCTGGAAGTGATCGAAATTGTCTTTCTGTTCGGTTCACTCGCTCATGCATACTGGTGCTAAAACATAAAAGGTGTTTTTTAAATTGGCGAAAGAATTCTCACCAGGGCCAATCTTATTTTAAGGCTGTCTTTCTGTACAATTATTCCTTATAATGTTGGATACTGTCCTGTTATTTACAATCTTTTGGTTTCTTAAAGGATACCAACTTAGAAATTTTATATTTTCACCTTATTACAAATTCTTTAGACAAACAAAAGACAAAGAGTTTATAAGTAGCAAAGTAAACATCTGCACCATTTGGGGGGTAAAAGAAAACATGAAGAGGATTAACGTACAATGAGTTTATTTTTATGATTTTAATTTCCAAGCTTAAAATTTTCAGCAAACTAGTTGAATGCTTTAAATCTATCAGAGCAGAATACTGCTCTGAAATTACTTTAGAATACACAAAATGTGTTTTGAAATTAACTAACAACCAACCAAGCTAAATTTTTAAAAATCACAAAAGATCTTATGCACTACAAAAGTAGTAAACAAAAAAAAAAAATGAAATTTACATGATATTATTCATAATTTGCAATCCAGAAGTTTCCAGATAACTCTAAAGGTCACTTTGGGGATTATCTATTTATAAAATCTGAAAAAAAAAAACAAACCATCATTTAAAAAAGTCAAATATTACATTTGCAATGAGTGCCATTTTATATCAATCATATGGGCAAAATCTAAAAGCCTGACTATAGGAATATATAAATATGTATACATATATATACTGATTGATGGTAGGTGCATAAATTGGTACAATCACTCTGGAAAATAATTTTAGCATTTCGCAGTAAATCTTAATACACACACTCCCTATGTCGTAGCAATTATAGTCCTAGACACATACTCAAGAAACTCTCGCAAATGGGCACCAAGAAACTATCTTCTTAATAGCACTGTTATAAACAACAAACAACCTAAAGGTCCATCACCAGTAAAATGAATGAAGAAAGTACCGTATAATCATACAATGGAAGGTAATTAAATTAATAAACTACAACTAGACACAATAATATGGATAAAACTCACGAATGTAAGTATTTGTCGAAAAAAGCAAGTTGCAGAAAAATGCGTAATGTACAATTCCACCTTTTATAAAAATAAACAATACATTACAGGGACTGAATACAAGTAGAAAAACTATAAGGAAAGCAAGTAAATGAAAATTCAATAAAGTGATGTTCTTTGAAGGGAAAGGGAAAGGATGTTTTTTTGGTTTTTTTTTTTTAACCCAGGTGTTAGATTTCTGGGTATTCACTGTATCGTTCTTTACATTTTATACACACAAACAAGTAAGTCAATGTTTATGTTTCTTCTAAACACTCTTTGGCATTTACTCCATACTAGATAAAAATGAAAAGCACTTTTTCATTTGATTGACTGAACCTTTCTATTCATCCAAATAATTCTCATTTTTATGCCACATCACTAATTTCTGAATAGTAATAAAGACGTTCTGAGGAAGCTCTTGACTAAAGCAATAACCTGACCATGCTTTTAGAAGCTTAATGTGGTGGCTATGGTAGTTAGGGGCGAGGGGGGAATGGCGAGGTAACGTGAATAGATGAAATTGGCAGTGGCTGCATGCATGTTTGCTTTCTTCCCCCTGGAGACAGTGTAATAGTGAGCTCTGGAGTCAAAACACATATATGAATTGAAATTCAGGTTATGCCACCTATTTGCTGTGCAACCCTTGGAGAGCTACTTCCTTCCTCTGCACCCCAATTGTCTCATACACAAAACAAGGTAATACATAACAGTGATGATGATGATGATGATGATGATGATGATGACAGAAGCTGTCATTTATTGAGATTTAATAAAAGCCAGGCCCTACCTCAAAAGTCACTAAACATGGATTATTCTGGAAAATCTCCATAAAATTCCATGACGTGGCTACCGTAATACTCCTCTGCCAACCCAACGGATTTTACTGAAAATGTAACAAAATAATGCACACATATCACTTAGCCCAGGGCCTGAAACATAGCTCAAATATGGTAGGTATATCTAATTTACATAATGAAAATACAAAAAAAAAAAAAAAATGTAGAGAAGTAAAAGTCCTCCAGGAAAAAAAGCTACTAATAATTCCTCTTCTAGAGGCAATCACTTCTAACTTTTTGACATAGTTCTCCTTGTCGTTAAGACAAAGTCACTTAAGTGCTTTTCTAGTCAAAACGTGATACACAGAACAGCAGATCACTTGGAGGTAACTAGAAATGAAGAATCTGATGCCCCACCGAAGACCTACCGAAATGTAATCTGCCTTTTAACGAGATCTCCAAATGATTCACATGTACACCAAGTTTTCAGAAGCACTTGTAATCCTTCATCTTTATCAAAGGCATTTTCCCAGATCAGAAAAAAAGTTCTCTAATGACTACAGCACAAAAGACTATATAATGACTGTTCATTATCCCATCTATGCAACCAAAATTTACATATTTCCCAAACAATGGACATGTAGATACTTTCACTTGTCTATATGATAAACTTTCTGTTCTAAATTGGTCTATATTTTAGGGAAAAAAAAATACTACAAATTCCCTAAAGAAGAATTACCAAGTTAGAAAGAGTAAGTAGGGGCCCCTGGGTGATTCAGCCGGTTAAGCATCTGACTCTTGGTTTCGGCTCAGGTCATGATCTCACAGTTTTGTGAGTTGCAGCCCCATATGAGGATCTGCGATGACAGCTCGGAGTCTGCTTGGGATTCTCTCTCTCTGCCCCTTCCCTACTCATGCTCTTATCTGTCTCAAAAATCAATAAACTCAAAAAAAGTAAAAAAAAAAAAAAAAAAAGAATAAGTATTTTTCAGGTTAACACAAACTGATTTTCAGAAGGACTGCATCAGTTTGCATTCCTATAAAATAGATTATGACACTAAAGAATAATTAAAAGACCATACTGTGTTAGGCAAACAGTGGAGTTGTGAAGGTTTACAGCTCACAGTCAAATGGTGAAAACAGTCTTACAGTACTTCATTTCTAGTATTCTTGGCCACTGGATGCCGCTCAACATTCCTCTCAGCACACCTCAAAATTCAACACAGACACACTGAACGTAGCACACGATCATCCCCCCAAAAAACCTGGCACTTCTTCCCATATGGCTCATGAATGGCACACCATACATCCACTCAGGTCAGAAACAAATGAGTCATCCTAAAATGCCTCTTCTCACAGATCCCACAATCACAAGCCCCAGATCCTTTTGATTCTACTTCGTAAACTGTCTGCAAATCACTACCTCTCCCAGGCCCTCATTAGGTCTCCCAAAGATTCCTAAGAGGCCTGCTCCCTGGGAATGCTGTACCCGGCCTAAGTCTACCACTCCCTATGAATTCTAAAATACAGTCTTGTCCCCACTGAATCTCCAGATTTCAGCATATGCAAAGAGCAGTGAATACACGTTCAGTTATGTTCCCTAAGTGCCATTTTTGATGCTCGATGAAGACTACTTAATTTCCACGTTTGCAGGGTAGTCGAGGTAAGTTATAGATTGGTCAGAAGAGCCCACACGTATTTGCTGTCAATTACTGATACAGAAGTGATGTTAACAACACAGAACAGGATGACAGGCTGCATATCTTTTAACCCTTGATTACTCTATGGTGTGCCAAACTATCCATAATACACCCACAGTGTCTCTCTTGAAATAAGGGAGGTCTTAGAAGTTGAGAAGAGTCTACTCCTTACTACATTATTTTAAATTTTTTTAAGCTTTATTTTTGAGAGAGAGAGAGCATAAGTGGGGGAGAAGCAGAGAGAGGGAGACACAGAATCTGAAGCAGGCTCCAGCTCCGAGCTGTCAACACAGAGCCTAATGCAGGGCTCGAACCAACAAACCGAGAGATCATGACCTGAGCCGAAGTCAGACGCCCAACTGACTTGGCCACCCAGGGAGCCCCCTTACTATATTATTTTAAATGGAGCTAGCTTTACTGTTCTAAAGATGCTTACCCTACCAATGTACTTTAAGAAAGGGGTGGGCAAACTATGGCCCCCTGGCTACTAGGCCCATTTTACAAGGAGTTTTACTGGAATACAGCCATGCCCAATTGTTCACATACTGCCGACAGTTGTTTCCACACAGGGCAGAGTTAAATAGCTGTAAGAGACTACCTAGCCTTTCAACCTTAAAAACATTCATTGCCTGGCCCTTTAAACAAAGTTTCCCAAACGGCTTTTAAGGAATTTTTTATAACCTTCAGGCTCTCCTTGGTTCTGAACTCAGTGGCAAGAGGCCATATCCTCTGGTGGCTAAGGGGAGAAAGGAGAGTGAGCAGCCATTATTTCCTGGGATAGCTCTGGGATATTATTTCCTTCAGCTCTCTCCGGAAGGCTGGTCTCGGCAGTGACCCCAACTCTGATTTAGTCTCCTTTCATCAGCGTGAGTCTGATACTGCTGGGTCTGAGCCAAGGGCCAAGGTCATAGACCCATTCCTCTGCACCTGTTGAATTACTCTAGAATTCCAAACGGGAAAGCATTATCTTTTCAGAAGGAAAGTCTGTCTCAATCCATTTTAAATATTTATTAAAAACTCACAGTTAGGGGCGTCTGGATGGCTCAGTTGGTTAAGTGTCCGATTTCGGCTCGGGTCATGATCTTGTGGTTCATGGGTTCGAGCCCCACGTCAGGCTCTGTGAGGACAGCTCAGAGCCTGGAGCCTGCTTCGGATTCTGTGTCTCCCTCTCTCTGCCCCTTCCCCAGCTCACACTCTGTCTCTGTCTCTCTCTCAAAAATTAATAAACATTAAAAAAAAAAAAAAAAAAAAACCCTCACAGTTAAAACTGTCTTACTAAGTATCACTGCTTACTAATGCAGGGTAAAATCTTAGTGAACAATTCTGGATTTCAGGCCAGACTCTACCACAACTTGGTTGTGTAAGCCTGGGCAAGCTGTTTGCCTCTTTATATGGCTATTCCTTCACCTGTACAAAAGAACTTTACCTCTCCATGTTTTAAATCTCACCTAATTGCTATTTCTAAAAGCAGGATGTTTCTGATGAGACCTTTGATTTTTTTAACTGTAGTATCTTCTCCATGACCAAGTATCTTCATTCATTTTAGGACTGACAAATTTTTTTTTTTTTTTTTTTTTTTTTTTTTTTTTGCTATTTGCTACAATACTCGAATCGTTTTTGCCTTAATCAAAATATATCATCTATGCATAATCTGTAGGAAACACAAAGTTGGAAGCCATTGGAAAAACATTAATCAAGACAATTCTTGCCTTGTGATTTTTAATCTAAGTCCCCTATATAATAACTAAAAGACATTTAGCAATAAAAGTAAACTCCACAATTTAGAAGTACTTGCTAAAGCTTCAGAATAGGATCGTCCATCAGAACGTACTGCAGTGATGGAAACGCTTACATCTGCACTAATATGGCAGCCACCAGCCACATTTGAAAAGCACTTGAAATGTGGCTAGTGAGGCTGAGAAAATGAATTTTACATTTTATTCAGTTTTAATTAATTTAAGCTTAAATTTAGCGAGATGTGATTAATAACTACCGTACCACAGTGGAGGTCTAGAAGATCATAAAATGTTGGACTGTAACAACTCAGAGTATTTTCTGCTACAAAATGCTTTCCATACCCCCTAGACCTTCAAGTGATGTTTTAAAACGCATTTTTTAAATACTATTTTCAGTCTATTTCAATGTTTCATCAAGAGCGTACATGCCAGGAGCACCTGAGTGGTTCAGTTAAGCCTCTTGATTTCAGCTGAGATCATGATCTTACTCTTCATGAGACAGAGCCCTGCATTGGGCTCTGCGCTGATAGGAGCCTGCTTGGGACTCTCTCTTTCTCTCTCTCTCAAATAAAGAAACACTTAAAAAAAAAAAAGTACACACAAATAAAAAGGATTGTTTTTAAAAAGTGAAATTGTCCTCAATCCCACATTAAACAGAGGGATGAGTATAGGAATCTATCACAACCACCAGAACATTCACACAAGCACTCTTCTCTATATTGCCACACTTGAGCCCTCGTGCCAGATCAAAGGTCTCTGTGCTCTCACAAAAAGGCCCATTTGATACCTAATCATAAGTATCAATTTTATATATGAACCTGCACAAACACATTTTAACTAATTGGGTCCACTGTGATTCACTGTATTTCCAGAAAATATTCCAATATTCTTTCTAGAATTTTCATAGTAAAATGTACCAGACTTTTCTGTACCTACCTCTCCTAGCTATCTAAATCTAAGGTCAGTTGTTTCCCCTCCCTGTGGTGATTCTTGAAGGCACAATACTTGCATCAAATTCAATTCTGTGGTTTTCTGCCTTCCTCCCTGTGTTGATACTAAGTAAAATACCCATATGAGTTACTTCCCTTTTGGGCTCCATAAGTAATGCAGTCCACGGTTCCTGTGCTTGGGTTTAATCAGTAAATTATTTCACCAAGATCTTTGCATTTCAAAATTTCATGTTACAAATGTAGTCAGATTCTAAATAACTTTAAGTTTTTATTAAGCAAGTTTCCCAATTCAAAAAAGTAACAAACTACCGACCTGTCACAAATTCAGACTACTTGGGAATGACAAACGCATTTCTTTGCTACTACTTGTCTTATTTGTTAAAAATAGAGCTTCAACAACATATGCCAAGCTCTGGTGACACAAAAATAAATAAGGATCAGTCCCTGCCCTTGAAGAGGTCACAGTCAAGCAATTAAAAAAAAAAAAAAAAAAAAAAGAAGTCTGCATAAAGCACAGCAGGAGCCCATCTAAGGGAACAAGTTTTACTTGTGCAGGTCATGTCCGTGTATCTCATTCCAACTGCAGACTCAGAACACAGCCGTCGGTGGCCTCATCTCTTAACACGAATGAAAGTGCTATATTTACCTAAAAATCTAAGTCCCTTTCAGATCTCGGAATTATAATTTTGCGACTAAGGTATTTTAACATCTATCTAAAAAAGAAAAGTGGAAGTTAGGGAGTTTAAAAGTCCTACCACCGTGCCCAGCCCACAGTGAGAATTCGATACATATTTGCCGAAGAAAAGATCGTAAAAGCGGTTCTTTGCTGTGCCTTCTCTCATTTCCCTCTTTAATACTTAAATTGTAGAGCATCCGGACCACCTCCGACCTTAATTTCACCCACCAGTTAAAGACATTGAGCGCCATCATTCACCACTAATGTGCCTGTACATTCAAAGCGCCAAGGGGGTTGGGGTGGAAATCTTACGCAGCTCTCACAAGAACTGGCCAACAGTTTGGGAAAATTCGTCCTACGGCATCCCACGTGTAGGTGAACTTGGGTTCTCCGTGTGTTCAGTTTGGAGGACATCGACAACACATACAGATCATGCCCAGCACTGGACGATTTTACCACCATCATCTTCTATCTGCAATTGTTAACAGCACTTTTCCGGTCACCCCCACCGGCCTCAAAGCCAAACCTTTAACGAGGGATGAAAGGCAAGAGAGCTAATCTGATCCTGAGGTTGGAAGACACGAGGCTGAGCAGCAGACGGCGCGGCAGACACGCGGCTGTGCAGGGCCGGGAAGGGCTAACGTGGTACGAGGTGACTCAGGGGCCCGGAGGTCAGATCTGGCGGCCCGGTCCGGGTGCCCCGGAGGCGTGGCGGCCGAGGGCGAGCGCGGCGGGCGCCCCCGTTCCGGCGGGTCCGCCGCAACCAGCGGGCACCTCGATGGGCTGCGCCGGGGTCCGCCACGGGCTTCTTACCCGTAGTAGCGGAAGGCATTAATGATCTTCCAGAAGTGCTCGCGCTCGAGCCGCTCCTCCTCCTCCTCGGTGCTGCGCGCGGCCGCCGCCGCCGCCGAAACCGCCGCGGCTGAGGCCAAACGCCCGGCGGAGAACTGCACTTCCACCTCCTCGCTCCCGCCGCGGCCGCCGCCGCCTCCCCCGCAGCCCTCGGGCAGCTGAGAAGCGGGCGGCGGAGGGCGCCGCCGTCGCTGCATCGCCGCCGCGGCCCTAGGCCTGGCTCGCTTGCGTCTCGCCGCGACTGAGAGCGTGGTGGCGGCTGCTCGGCCTTCCTCTAGACGGCGCCCGCCGCGGACATGCCCCCAGCTCGCGGTGCGCTCCGCCCCCGCCGCCCTCAGGCCTCCATCCGCGCCGGGCTCCGCCAGGTCTTCAGGAGCGCCCGGCACGAGCGCGCATGCGCATGCGAGGGTACGACGGAGGGCCGCGGCCGCCTGCGCTCATTTGCTGCCGGGCCTCGGCGACCGCGCGCTGCCGTAAGGACGGCGCGCCCGATGGGCGGGGCGAAGGGTCAGGTGGGAGGAGCGAAGGAGGGGGAATCCCTGGTGGGGTGGGGCTGGCACCTGCGAGACACGGCGTGGGTTGGGTTTAAGAGCCTGCGAGTGCTGGATTTGGGGACAGGCAGTTGAACTAAGTCTATAGGAAGGGAAAACAGAAAAACTGGTCAGCTTTGATGACTTCATTGGGAATTTTTATTGAAGAAAATCTAGAGGGAAGGTCTTGCGTCCACCCTAATTTAAATCTTAATTTATTTTCTAAATACATTTCCATTTGTAATTACGGGGGGGCGGGGAGGGCGGGGAGAGACTCACCATCGTCTTTTCAGTGTTGAGGAGTTTGCGAAAATCCTAATCCCGCCTTGACTGGTGGTGGTAGCCGATGAAGAACATGTTGGACCTAAACTCAGTCCAGTACCCGCGCTTTGGAAGACCCCCAAAGTGCCCATGAGCCATAATGCCTCAGCGCTGGTGCCGGTAGCCTCCAACCGTGGTCCTTAACAATGCCAGCCTTAACTTCTTTCTCTTTTTCGTCTCTATACGTTTTTTGCCTCATTGCTTCTGAGCTCATAGTTAAAACAGGTGCCCCCACATTCACACTTAATACTATTCTTAGAAAATAACTGATTTTATTCAATTTTATCTGTCACTCAGCATGTCAGTCTTACAAAAAAGTGCTAAATGGGAAAGAGTGCTTTTTTCAGAAGAGTTAAATATGCCCAGAGACCACAAATACAGTAAAAACATATAATGATATTGAAAAGGAAGTGGCTTCATATTTTCAGAATTTAATAATTTAAAAGCAATGCTTTACAAAGTCCTGTGGTGGGGCGCCCGGGTGGCTCAGTCGGTTAAGCGTCCAGCTTCGGCTCGGGTCACGATCCCACCCTTCGTGGGTTCGAGCCCCACGTCGGGCTCTGTGCCGACAGCTCAGAGCTTGGGGCCTGCTTCTGATTCTATGTCTCCCTCTCTCTCTGTCCCCCTCCTGCTTGCTCTTCTCTCTCAAAAATAGTAAAACATTAAAAAAAATTAAAAAAAAAATAAAAAGTCCTGTGGTTAGTCTATGTTAATGTTACATTTTTATACAAGATTTTTATAAAAGGTTAAAGTATTTATTGAATAGTAATGCAGTAATATATGCTCCAAAATTCAAAAGGAAAATACAAAGAGTTACAAATGTGAAGCTTCTTTACCTTTCTAGCCAGTCTTATCCCCTACCCAGACACAATATATCAATTCCTTGCCCATTCTTCCACTTCTATCCAGTGCATATTTTTCTTAGAAACTGGTATTTGGAAGTTATATATATATTCTCATATTATTAACTGTTAACCAATACTGTTTTCATATATAATTGCACATACAAATATGCAAATTACCTATGTAATAATTTTGATGCACTGATACAGGTCTCAATGACCTAATTGATATCGGCCAGAATGCCATGGATAATGATAATCAGCAACATACTTTTCATCATCCTGGGAAGGATAATAAACATTTTCAAATTAATCTATGTAGAGGTTTGCTTGGTTCTGTCTCATTATTCGGTGAGAATCTTAGGGTCTATGTCATTAAGGCGCTCCACCTTAATCTCACTTGTGATTTCACAGATAAGGAAACTCGATATTAAATAATCCATGGGGCACAGTACCTTACTGGCACTACACCCACCCACCCACCCAACTCTTGTGCCTGCATTTTATCAGTATTTGGTTATGACCCTGACTGTACTTTTAGAATATTATGCTAACATTTAACATTTTTCAATTTTTTTTTCACATCACCTCATTTGTTCACGACTCTGTGAAGGAGGTGTTATTATTGTCCTCCTTCAACAAAAGAAGAAAGACTCAGAGAATTTAATTGTCTTGCCAAGGAGTACATAAATAGCAGAACTGACATTCATCTATTCATTCAGTCTTCTCAACAAATGTGTTGATTGCCTCCTATGTTTCCTGCACTGAGCTAAAGGCAGCTAGAAGCTGGGCTTTTTAGTCTCACTTTGCCGGTTGGTAACTGTGACTGTTTGAAAAGTTACTTGAGACCTTGATTACATTATTTCTAAAATGAGCATAGTACCCTTCTTACAGGGTCATCTGAGGAATAAATGAGATAAAGAATGAGAAATGCCTGGTATTTCTGCTCTGTAAATGTTAATTTCCTCTCTTCCTTTCAGATGTATCTAGGATACATTTTTGGCCTTGTTTCAAAGCACTTTTAGGACTTCCTTGACCTAACTTCTTTACAACGAGTACCTCCTATAGAAATCTTCGCAAACCATGGGGCCATTTGGGCAGAAATATTTTCATCAGATCATTCTTTCTTCGGTTATTCTGAAGAACTGTTAGTTAAGCAGTTAAAGCTCACACACTCATATGTTCATACATTGCTAATGGGAATGGGAAATAGAAAAGCCACTGTGGGAAAGAGTATAGCACTTTCTTACAAAACTGAACCTGTGCATACTATACAATCCAGTCATTGCACTCTTGGACATTTATCCCAGAGAAATGAAAAAATGTGTTCACACAAAAACCTAATTTACACGAAAGCTCATGGTAGAAGCCAAAATTTAGTAACAACCCAAATGAGTGTTAGTAGATGAATGGTTAAACAAAGTGGAGCACATCTATACCATGAGATCCTTACTCAGCAATGAGAAAAGGAATCATCTATTTATACACTCGGTAACTTAGATGAGGGGCGCCTGGCTGGCTCAGTCAGTGGAGCATGCAACTCTTGATCTTGGGGTTGTGAGTTCGAGCCCCACAATGGATGTAGAGATTATTTTAAAAACAAATAACTTAGAAATATAACTTAGGTGAATCTCAAAAGAATTATGGTGAGTGAGAAGAAAATCACAAAGGGTTACACATACTGTATGATTCCATTTATATATTTTGTCTTCAAATGACAAAACTATAGAGCTAGAAAACAGATTCGTGGCTGCCAGAGGTCAGAGGTGGTAGGAGTAAAAGGGGTGTCTGTTGTGATAAAAGGGAGTACAAAAGAATCTTGTGATAGAACTGTTCTGTATCTTGACTGTGGTAGAGGTCACACAAATCTATGCTTTGGTAAAATTGCATAGAAATTAATATATATGCCATATATACATAAATGGATACGTACCAAACTGGTGAAATTGAATAAGGTCAATTGGTTGTATCAATGTCAACTTCCAGACTGTGATATTGTGCTATGGTTATGCAAGATAATGCCATTGGGTCGAGAGTATATGAAATCTTTCTGACTTATTTCTTGCAACTGCATACGAATCTACAATAATCTCAAAACAAAAGGTCTTCAGAATCACACGTAAACCTGTGACTTCTACTTAATTCTAGATACATTTTTACATATAAGCCCAGAAGAAGCTTCTAAGTAAATTAAATAAGTTTCTCATTTTAAAAACTTGAATTATGGACATTTTCAAAGTAAAATAAAAGTAGAGGCAATAACATAAGCAATCTAGTATATTATTACAATCCTTCACCCAATAATGTCACCAATTCTCAAAAGTTTGTAACCTTGTTTTACCTAACCTCCTCTTGCTGTTTTACAAGGGTGTTCCCAGACATTATATTGTTTTTCCCCCATGCAAACTTCAGTGTGCATGTCTGAGAGGAACTTTGAAAAGATAACCATCATGTCATTATTGTGTCTATCGACAAAAATTAGTAATCAATCCTATTAACTTCTAATACCCAGTTCTTATTCAAATTTCCCTAATCGCCTCAAAGATGTCTTTTTGTGGTTAGTTGTTACAACTCAGAACATCATGACTCTTGTATCTCTTCTATTCCTCAAGACCCTGCTTCTTTCCCTCTTCCTTTCTTGTTATCATGGCATTTTTTTGCTCTGTTTTGTTCTGTTTTTGTTTTTGTTTTTTTAGAAAGCTGGATCGTTGGACCTGCAGAATATCCCATATTCTGGATTTAGTCTGGTTGTTTTCTCATGGCATCATTTCTTGCTTCTTTTACTCAATACTATGTTTCAAAGTTTTATCCACGTTGTGTGTAGAGCTATAGTTTGTTCGTTTTCACACCATAAGGTATTCCTTGGGTGAACATAGCACAATTGATTTTTTATTAGAAGACATCTTACTTTTTTTCGCGTACACCCCAGCTCCTTTATCCATTTTTTTCTTCAGAGCACTTAGCACTACCTGACATTGCAGTCCTGTAATGGTTAATTTTATGTGTCAACTTGACTGAGTTGAGAGATGCCCAGATAGCTGTTAAAACACGATTTCTGGGTGTGTCTGTCAGCATGTCTCCAAAAAGAGATTACCAGATGAGTCAGTAGACTGAGTAAAGAGCATTCTCATCAGTGCAGGTGGGCACCATCCAATCCTCTGGGGGCCTGAGTAGAACAAAAAAAGCAGAGGAAGGGTGAATTTGTTTGGGCTGAAACAATCAGCTTCCTCTGCTCTTGGACAGCAGAGCTTTGGGTTCTCAAGCTTTCAGATTCAGACCTGGACTTACACCTTCAGCCCCCTATTCTCAGGCCTCAGACTCAAGTTGCCTAATTTCAATTTTCTTCTCAATAGTGACATAAGGGGCTTTCCTTCATCACTAAGATTCACTTGGAAACCACTCAACCCAAGTCAGATTTCTCAGCTGCAGACAACAGAATCCATTCTAGCTACTTTAAGCAGAAAATAATTTATTGAAATGCTGGCACACAAAATTTTTAGGAAGCCCTGGGAATTGAGCTTGATCTGCTACACGGAAATAATGTGGCTCAATGCCTGTTTTTCCAAAGGAAAGTGTTTTATTGGACACCAATTCCACCCCTGCCCACCATTCATCACTTATAATGTTAAGGACCAGATAATAAAACCTGGGCTATAACTACCCTGAAAACACCAAATGCTTCTGCCATAAGATCACGGTTTCCCATATGTGGCCATCATTTTATCACGCTCGCTTCTGCCTTCCAAGTGAGAACCTTAGTTACAAAGAAGTGTGAGGAATGTGTGTTTTCGCTTTCTAACCTCTAAAGTAGAGGAAGGCATTCAGGAAAGTGGAAGCAGGGGATATTCAGAGAGCTAATCTATGTCACTGCCAGGATGACTATTTGTGTGTCACTAATGAGCACTGTCGTCAACACTGGTTGACTGGGTCCAGGTGACAAGGAACAGAACAGTACAGAGCAACAACACCGGATCTGGCTTAGGAGGTCTAGGCTAGGATGTTGACATTGATACAAGTAGGCATATGACCTTAGGGAAGTCAACTAATCTCCCTGGACTATGTTCTCATCTATAAAATGAAACCGCTGGACAACTGTTCTTAAAAGATCTTTGTAGCTCTAACATTCTATGATTAAAAAATCATTTTAGAGGCAAAATCCTTCGATTTCAAGCAGTCTTCTTGAAAAAAAAAACTGCTGTTGGTCAGTGAGTTTTATATCTGTGGTTTTCTATGTTTAGTTTTTTGTTTTTTGTTTTTTTTCCCCTGCTCTCAGTTTGCCTATTATTTTTTTAAATACCTTGGTATCCAGGGATGCCCGGGTGGCTCAGTCGATTTAGTGTCCAACGCTTGATTTTGGCTCAGGTCATGATCTTGAGGTTTGTGAGATCGAGCCTTGCTTCAGCTTCCAGGCTGACAGCAAGGAGCCTGCTTAGGATTCTCTCTCTCCCTCTTTCTCTGCCTCTCCTCCGCCTGCTCTCTCTCTCTCTCTCTCTCTGAAAAATACATAAATAAACTTTATAAATACATACATACATACACACATATGTATGTACCTTGGTATCCAGGATGAGATTCCTGCATACCATTTCCAAAGCTGATCTCTCACTCAGGTATAGACTGGATAAACACGATGAATTGAAAGAAGGAAACTCCACATTTTATTGTCTGAACAAGAAGTCCAAACCTGTTTTCTTGCTTTGGGTAGAATGGTTAACAAAAGCATCCCTTAGTTTTCTTAGTGTGCCAACGAAGTTACTCCCTCATTATTCTCAAGTTGGTTTCATAATGATTAAATGTTAGAAATCTGCGGGCCTGCTCATCTACAGATTATACTTATACAATGAGAAGACATCTCATTGGAAGTTCACATTTACATATTATGTTGCTTTGCCTTTTAATTGGCTGCTTTACCCACTTTGAAGTAAAACTTCTTTGAGGGTGGGAGGCGTATTCGTTTTGTTCGTGCCCATATCCCCAACATCCAGCCCTGTGTCTCGCACGTACAGATTTTCTAAAACCATTTTGTGAAATAAATAAGTGAATCCATAAGTGTCAGGCACTGTACAAAACACTGTAGATATATAATTGCATATAATTTAATACAATAGTATTGTCATCCTTTTTTTTTTTTTTTTTTTTTAACAGATAAGAACACTAAGAAGACTTTCAGTGACCCTGTCAAAGTCATACAGCTATTAAATGGGAAAGCCCTGAAGTGGAAGCAAGTCTACAAAACCCAGAAAAAAAACTATTAACCACTGAATCTACTGCCTATTGAAGTTGGTCTTGTTTACCCTTAAATAAGATTCATGAAGTCCTTTTACTTTGGGAAACCTTATTAACTTGCAAATAATTGTTATTCACAGAGACTTAACATTCCAGGTGGACAAGAAGGGCTAGAGATTTTGCTAACCAAAACTGAGAGAATAGATTGCCCAAATAATAGGTCTGCAGAGACAAACTACTTCTTAGGCTTTATGTGAAATATCTTGATTTTCTGTCAACACAGACCCCAACTGCTATTGACCTAAGGATCTCACAGAAAAGGGAAAAGGCCACTTGGGACTTCCTTAGCTCACTAACAGAGTTCCTATATGATCAACATCATCGTTCTAGGATTTATGATTTTATTCTTGGAATTCCTCTACTAATTCTGCTCTTTATGAGTCTAGTGTTTGTCTTAGAACTAGCTTGTTTTGCCTTTGTATTCTTTGTTGGCAGTAGCTGGATCTAGATGAAGGAGACCATCATTTGGTCTTAAGATAACAAGCATGCTCTCCCCTATAAAAATAGAGATATGACTCCTAGAAATGGTTTCCGTGTACTTTTTGTGACTCTTTATATTTTTTTCTTTTAATTTTTTTTAATGTTTATTTATTTTTGAGAGACAGAGAGAGACAGAGCATGAGTGGGGCAGGGGCAGAGAGACAGGGAGACACAGAGTCTGAAGCAGGCTCCAGGCTCTGAGCTGTCAGCACAGAGCCCGATGCGGGGCTCAAACTTACGAACGGTGAGATCATGACCCGAGCCGAAGTTGGCCACTTAACCGACGGAGCCACCCAGGTGCCCCAATGCTTTATAGTCTTAATCACAGTGGGAGCCAATAGCCACTTGCAATCTTTGTATGCACATTGTTTTAATGTTCTCAATAGTTATTCTCCAATCTGGGATGAAAACTCTATTACTATTACTAATTTTTTAAAATAAAAAGTGAAATAAAGTGGATTTTTGTGTAAATTATAAGTGGAAGTTGGTTTACAAAATATATCATAGATTATCTACTGCTAGGAATCACTGTTTCTTTACAGGAACACTAAAATAGTCCTTACAAAGTTACCTTCACATCCTATAAGTTCTAAATCTTTTTTTGTTGTTGTCATTGTTGAACATTTCAGATTAAAGAGATACTTTGAACTGACATTATTCCAAGCCTTCCCATTCTGAAATCCAGGGCAAGTTACCCTATAAACATGCTTTTCCATGATTAGGGCACCTGGGTGGCTCAGTCGGTTGAGTGGCCAACTTCAGCTCACGTCATGATCTCCAGTTCATGAATTCGAGCCCTGTGTCAGGCTCTGTGCTGACAGCTCAGAGCCTGGAGCCTGCATAGGATTCTGTGTCTTCCTCTCTCTCTGTCCCTGCCCCATTCGCACTCTGTCTCTCTCTCTCTCTGTCTCTCAAAAATAAACATTAGAAAAAAAGTCTCTCAAAAATAAATAAAAGTTAAACATTACAAAAAAAAAAAGTCCTATCAGTTTTTGAGAGATCTCCGCATTGTCAAACCTTGAATTGAATGAGCTGTATCCATGGTCTCATCAACATCTCCTGGGCATTTCTAAGAAATGCAGTATCTCACCTACTGAACCTGAATCTGAATCTGCATTTAAAGGAGGTCCCCAGGTGATTCATAGGCACATTAAAATTTGAAAAGCACTACTTTAGAAGCAACACAGAACACACATCCATGAATCCTTTCACTGATTGAAAGCTCATATGTATCATTCTGAGAGCCTATGTCAAAAAGAACAGAACAGCCAACTGACACAAGCTTCAGTAATAAGGACATTTACTATCTTAAGCAACATGAAGCCCCAAGGTAGGCAGCTCCAGGTTGAGTCATCCATATCACCCACCCAGGCCCCCCAGCCTTCGGCTCTGCTATTTTCAGTGTGTTAGTGTAGTCCCTCAAAATTGCAGATGGTTGCTACAGTCCAAGCATCACATCCAGATCCAACAAATCTAGCAAAGAAGAAAGTCCACTTCCTCCCATATGTGTTCCTTTTATTCAGTAGGTACACCTTTCCCGGAAGCCTCTCAGCCAACTTCCCCTTTCTGCAACACGGGGCCCACATCTAAGATAATGGAAGGCAGAGTATATATGATTACCTTGACAGTCTTAGATTCATTAATATCCTCTTCATAATCCTGAAACACATACCTGAGCCAAAAACCAGGCCTCTTATCTCTTGTCAAGAAGAAAAGTGAAGAAGGGTGGGGTAGATACGAGGGGGGAGGGTGAGCTTGCAGGGACGGTAACTGATAATAACTTTACCTTCATGTGTAAACAGAAAAAAAGAATAAAGTAGGGATGACAGAAATCCTCTTTAAGGAATGAATCCCCTCTGATTTAATATATACCCAGGCTGTAAGCATAACTATGTGCATCTAATTAATGTTTGGCTTCAGTTTATTGCACTCTATGCTCCATGCCAAATGAAGCCCTGATATGTGTTTTACTGGCTAGTAAACAGGCTTACATAAAAATTATTTGGGGCAGAGCTTGGCCTAGGTAAAAGATCTGATTTCAGACTTCTTTCCTGTGTATCAGATACAGGAGAGATTTCATACGATTGCTTTTCAAGAAATAATTTTCTTTTTCGGAAGAAAATGGATAACGTTCCTCTTCTGATTCAAATCCCTTACTGGTGTTTTGCTGCTCTTCGATAAAGTCTAAGTTACACAGCATAACATTACACCCTTCCCAGTGAGCAGTAGGCCACCTTTCCTGTCATGTCCCAGCTGGGACCTCCCATCCCTCACCTTATCACTCCAAAAAGGCACTCCTGCTTTTACAACTTCAGAGTTCTCCTTCCTCTGTGTCTGTCTTTCTCACACTGCTTTGTAAGTAGTTGTTAAAAAATATTTGGTTCCCCAGCAGGTTGTGAGCTCATTTAAGGCCCAGACTGTTCCTGTTCGTAGCACCGTGTAGGTAATCCATAAGCACTCCATGAGCAGATACGGAGCAAAGGTTGGCAAACTTCTACAGAGAACCAGATAGTAAATATTTTTGACTTTGCAGGCCATGGGGTCTATCACAACTACTCAGCTCTGCTGTTATAGCATGCACACAACCACACAGTACCTAAGGGGATGGGTGTTGCTGTGTTCTAATAAAACTTTATTAAAAGAAAAAAAACAGGTGACTAGCTGGATTTAGCAAGTGGAACATAATTTGCTGACCCTGTTATAGATGAATAAATGTTAATAAACATTTGTGTTGCCATAATGACTTTTTCCTTTTTTTCCATACCATTTGAAGGCCCTTGGTGGCCTCAAACATTATCTCTCTGTCCTTCTTTAGTGCTGTATCTACTAGATGACAGTTTCCAAGCGTCTGGACCTGTTGGCCCTTTCCCTGTTCCCATTATAAAGAGCAGAAATAGGTGAGACAGAATACAACCAAGAGCCGTAAGTAGGATATTTCTCAGACACCAGGCATCTGAGAGGTGACCCTACATTTTATAGATTTAGCCACCCAGGAACCCCTGGGGTGGGAGGTGGGGGGGATTGAATCAACCTTTTAGTATCAGTTGAAATTCTGGATTTAAAGTGTAAAACGTGAGGGTGCCTGGGTGGCTCAGTCAGTTAAGCAGCTGACTTGGTTTTGGCTCAGGTCATGATCTCACAGTTCATGAGTTCGAGCCCTGTGTCAGGCTCTGCACTGGCAGTGCGGGAGACTGCTTGGGATTCTTTTTCTCCCTTTCTCTGCCCCTCCCCCACTCGTGCAGTCTCTGTGTCTCTCAAAATAAATAAATAAAATTTAAAATAAAATGTAAAACATGAAGCTGGAATCGCGACAGGTGCCAGAATTTCACTATCTTCCTAAAATCTCTAGGAAAATCGGGTTTTTGGTGGGAGGTAATGTTCCTTACCCACTCTTGATGTTTCTTTCGACGAAAAGAGAATTTACTCAAGCATTACCATCTTGACATTCTCTACTTCACTCACTCTGCCTGGGGGGAGGTGAGATGTCTTATCTGATTGATACATTTGGGAAGAATACACTGGGCATGCTTGACTCATCTCTCGACCTTATTTTTTCCCCCCTTCTTGGAAGTAAATGTGCTTGCGGTGAGCACAATTTCTTGTCTGTTGCTCATACTAAAAAGTCCTTCCCAGCTGGGAAACTTGTCCTGGTCCAATGCTGCCTATGACAACATGAGTACATCTAATTCCAGATGGAGTTAGAAGACCTCACATTCAGACACATTCTCAAATGTAGGCTTCCTCGGTAACAGAGGGGATATTTTGTCCACCATCTGCTTCTCCTTTGTCTTATTGTTCAATTTGTTCTGAACCCAGGTGGGAAAGAGGACAGCGTGTTAACTGTATGTTCTTATTTTCGCTATTTGTGATACTCTGCCACCAGAGCCTCACTGACTGGGGATAGACTGCCCTCCCCGCACCCCCCGACCCAGACTAGCTAATTCCTGAGATAGCAAATAACTCCCCAGAACCTCTCCTATGTAAACTGACCAATGCAGAACCTACGTCCCCCCAACCACCTCCTTTACCAAATTCTCACACACTACGCCAATATTCCCCTGTTCTAATCAATCCAGGCTCAGGAACCAGACAATCTGGGACAGCCCCTACACCCTAGAGCCTCCTGAAATTATTCAAACTGGCCCATCCTAAACCTGCTCACTCTGCCTTGCCTGGCCTTTCCTGTGGAAACCATAATAAAGACTTTCCCCTTGTTCCTTCTATCTGCGGAACAGCCCTGTGCTTCCCCACGTGGTCCTGCGGGCTGTGGTGTGCCCTCTCCTCTTGCGGACTGTGAGTAAAGAACTATCTTTTCAATGGCAGTCATCTCCTGACTTATTGGCTTCACCATACCTGAATAAAAATAACACCTACATTGGGGCACCTGGGTGGCTCAGTCGGTTAAGCATCCGACTTCAGCTCAGGTCATGATCTCATAGCTCGTGGGTTCAAGCCCTGTGTCGGCTCTGTGCTGACAGCTCAGAACCTGGAGCCTGCTTCGGATTCTGTGTCTCCCTCTCTCTCTGCCCCTCCCTCCCCATACTCTGCCTCTCATTCTCTCTCTCAAGTAAATAAAACATTAAAAAAAATTTTTTTTAATAAATTCTACATTCTAAACAGGTAGTTGTCATTGGGCCCCTCCAAAGGCCTGAACTGAACAGATAGCTTCAGAAGGTGATGCAAAGTGCGACTTTATACCACTGTCACTGATCTCATTTCCCCTTCTTTCCTCCCATACTTGTTTTTAATCAGGAAGGTGGGAACAGAATTATCCAACAGAGCAGGGCTCTGATTAGCAACAATTTGCCCACTTTTTCATTTACTCTTGAGATTCTGACCACTGATTGACTTCTTAAAGAAAAGTAACCTAACCAAGACTTTATGAGTCAATCTGCATCTTACATGTGAAAAACTCTTAAGTGTCGTGGACACAAGAGGAATGTAATTAATGGTCCAAGCTTTCAAGAAGCGTATGGTTCAGCAGGGAAGCAACACCAGCAAATATTGAACAATTGAGGTGATCTAGTGTTAACGCAGTATAGATGAGGTAAGGTGTAATGGGAATTAAGGAAAGGGAAGAATAGTTCAAAAGTAGTATGAGAGCTACATCTCGAAGGATAAATTTAACTTGAAGAGGTAAAGAGGATGGAATACTCTTTGCAAACTAATTCAAGAAGGTTTAAGCCAAAGGGAAAAAGGGGTTTATTATTTCTTATTACTGAAAAGATCAGGCATAGGTAGATCTAGAAGCTCAAATTATATCCTCAGGAATCTATCATTTGTTGTTTCTTGGCTTTGCCAAGCACTACTCCTTTTTAAAGTTTCCGACAAAAGATATGGGCAGGGGTCTCAATGGACAGCTTGGGTCATCTGTTCTATACTGAATCAACTGCTATGACCAAGGGATTGTAGTTTTCTGATCAGTCGGTGTCACATGTCCACCCCAGAGCTGGTTGTGGAGTCAGTTACATCCAAAACTGTGGACTTGATGGGTTTGATGGTTCCCAAAGGAAATTCTGGGTGATGTTCCCAAAAAGGAAGATCACTTCTGGATGGGAATGTATAAAAATCGTTGGTGTGGCAGGGGAATAACAGCATGAGCAAGGTGGAGAGGAAGACAAAGACCAGTCTTACTATAATAACCCATATAAAGAAACAGAGGGAAATAAATTTCAATAATTCAGGCGGTATAAAATTATTAGAAACTTTCAAAGTCCGACAGAAGAGTTTGGACGAGTCACTTAGCAACGGAGATTCATTTTAGGTTCTGAAGCAATAGAGTGATGTGATGAAAGGAGTATTATAGAAGGATTAATCAATCTGGCAAGAGCCAGGGGATAAAATGCCGTCAAGAAGACCAGATGATATTGTTCGAATAATCCTGAAATGATGTGATAAAGAGTTATGCTAGACGGTCATAGTGAAGGAAAGAGATGAAGGTAAATCCAGATCATAATTTCAAAGGAAAAAAAGGTGGGGTTGAATATAGGGGATGAATAAAGAGAAGAGTCAAAAGGGAGGACAATGTTTGTAGCTAGTGTTATAAAAACATCACTAATAGAAATTTATAAGGAGAGTGGATTTCTCCTTCTCCCAGTGTCCCTGCCACACAAGCCTGCTCTCATATCCTGTGATTTCTATCAGCAGGCTAGATAAAAACTGCTAGAGATTCTAAGTTCTGGAAGATCATGGTGCCCCACCTCCACTATCACATGCAATTCCACGTAGAAACAATAAATGATAAAATAAGCACAAGTTCAGGGGCGCCTGGGTGGCTCAGTCAGTTGAGCGTCTGACTTTGGCTCAGGTCATGATCACAAGGTTTGTGAGTTCAAGCCTCCCATATGGGTCTCTGCTGTCAGTGCAGGGTCCACTTCGGATCCTCCGTCCCCCTGTCTTTCTGCCCCTGTCCTGCTCGCCCTCTCTCTCTCTCTCAAAAATGAATATCAAAATAATAATAACAATAATAATAATAATAATAATAATAATAATAATAATAATAAAAGCACAGGAAATCCAACAGCATGATTTGTCACATGATGCTGCTGTGATGTTTGTTTACAATCACAAATATCATTTTACGATTTTTCCTCATTAGAACTTGACTTGCTGAGGCCCCAATTCATGTTTAGTTTATATAAGCCAGCACTGCTTCTTAGTGTCCTTACTCTTCACCTCAGGTTGAAAACACACATTCTTAGGGGCGCCTGGCTGGCTCAGTCGGTTAAGCGTCCGACTTGATTTTGGCTCAGGTTGTGATCTCATGGTTGTGGGATCGAGCCCCACATCAGGCTCTGGGCTGAGTGTGGAGCCTGCCTGGGATTCTCTCTCTCCCGCTCACTCTCTGCTCCTCCCCCTCTTGCATGCGTGCGCACGCTCTGTCTCTCTCTGAAGAGATAAATGAAAATAAACATTGAAAAAAAAAAAAAAGAAAACGCATATTCTTAGACTACATGTTCTTTGGATTTTTTTTCAAAGGCAACTTTTATAGTGGTGCTCTAATACAGTTGAAATTCCTCTTTTTCCCCAAAGGAAATGAAAACAGGATATTGAAGAGATATCTACACTCTTATGTTCATTGTAGCAAGAAAGGTAAGAAAACAACCTAAATGTGCTTCAATGGATGAATGGATAAAATTTTATATATATATATATATATATATATACACACACACACACACACACACACACATGTATATTTGTATTTATATATAAAATAATATATATAATTGTATTTATATATAAAATAATAATATATATATATAAAGTCCTGTAAATACACATGAATATATATGTGAATTCTGAAATTCTTATTTATAATTTCTGACCATGTTATTTTATTTTATCTTACTTATTTTGAGAGAGTGAGTGAGTGTGAGTGAGGGATGGGCAGAGAGAGAGGGAGACAGAGAATCCCAAGCAGGCTCTGCGCTGTCAGTGCAGAACCCATCGTGGGGCTCGATCTCAGGAACCACGAGATCATGACCTGAGCTGAAACCAAGACTCCCACACTCAACCGACTGAGCCACCCAGGTGACCCAATAATTTCCACCTGTTCAAAAATAAAAGCATATCTATCTCATCTTAGGCTATTTGATAGAGGCAGCAATTATACATAGACACGAGGAAAAGAAGAGGGAGGTGGAAAGATGAAACCTGCCTCAGGTAGAGTCCTCTCAAGGACAGGGAGCTGACTGACAGCAGCACTCAGGCGATGGGAGCCATCTTTCCTCTCCAGGTTCCTTTTCCTGCTCACTAGATCAGAGGCTGGATTCTCCTTCATGGAGGGAAACTGGAGAGATTCAGTGATTCGGTTAACAGAATACAGAGAATGTGAGAATTCCCACAGGAGCGAAGTCTAAAATGGAAAAAGAAAGACGAGTACAATTTCACCACTTCAAAACAGTATACTGAGTACGGGACTAACGGGGCCATACAATCGGAGTTATACTTGAATGCCTCATCACTGACCTTCTGCTACTGCAAATTTTAGATTTTTTTTCCTTATGCCTTTAAATAACAGCTAATATTAAATGAGCACATATCCTGTGCCAGAATACTGCGCTAAATATGAAGCACTTGCATGGGTTAAAAATTTAATATTCACAGCAATGTTATAAAGTAAGTTTAACATTATCTCTCTGTTCCACAGACAAGGAGATCAAGCCTCAAGATAGACGATAATAATTTGCTGGAGGTCACACAGCTAGATGTGGTTCTGCTCTATATCATGGACACCAAAGCTCTGGTTTTCATTACCACATTATGCTCTTTTCCAAATAAACAGAGAAACTCTTCAATTCCTTTTAGCCAGGTGACAATGTTCCAACCGGAAGACCAGGAATTTTATTGAAGAAGAAGGAGCAGATGGAAACTGGGAGGCATTCTCTGCCACATTCAATCAAACAGCACAGCCAGTCTTTCCTAGTACTGGAGCAAACCACTGTTTCTTCAGCTGAGCACCAGATGAAGTGACTGGCTTGCATTTAGGGACTGCATATTCTTTTTTTCTTTAAAAAAATTTTTTTTTAAGTTCATTTATTTTGAGAGAGAGAGAGAGAGAGTAGACCATGCAAGCAGAGAAGAGGTAGAGAGAGGGAGAGAGAAAATCCCAAGCAGGCTCTGCACCCTCAGCACAGAGCCGAACGCCAGGCTCCAACTCATGAACTGTGAGATCATGACTTGAACCGGAATCAAGAGTCAGATGCTTAACTAACTGAGCCACCCAGACGCCCCTAGGGATTGCATTTTCTAAAGAGTCAAATGACATTTAGCCCTGTGGGATGGTCCAACCATATGTGTCTTTGGAGGGCTTGTGAGAGCTCTTATAGATTCACATCTCATCCCATGGTACCAGCCTGATGTGCATTGATATCACCTCCATCCCAATCTCTCCTTCATTTAGCCTATATAGGTGATTGGAATTTGATGCAATGGCACTTCCCCACCCCCCCCCCCACCCCCCATCCTTTTAGTCTATCTTTTGAAATAATTTTAGATTCCAGAAAGGTTTCAGGAGTAGTAGAGACATTTCAAATACTTTTCACTCAGCTTTCTCTAATTTCTACATCTTGCAAAATGGTCAAAACTAAGAAGCTGACATGACCGCATTAACGACAAAATTTATTTGCACTTCACCAGTTTTCCTACTAATGTCTTTTTATCGTTCCAGAAACCAATCCAGGATCTGGCATTGCATTTAGTCATCGGGTCTCCTTTGTCTTCACCAGTGTGTGACAGCTCCTTAGTCTTTTTCTGTCATAACCTTGACGCCGTGGAAGAATACTAACCATTTGTTTCATAGAATGTCCCTGAGCCGGGTTTATCTAGTGTTTTCTCACAATTAGAGTGGGGCTCTGTATCTCTGGCAAGAATACCACAGAAGTGATGTGCGCTTCCCCGTGTATCATATTAGGGATTACGTGAGATCACGGAGTGTTTTTAATCAAAAGGGTGCCATGATACAATTTACAATTTGGAATGATAACTCTGGCAGATGGGTGCAGAATGCGTTGGGAGTGGAGGAAGCTTGTGCTCAAGGCCCTCGTGAAGAGACTGGGGATGAAGGTAATCTGAGCAAAGGCTGTGGCTCTTAGGGGTGGGGATCAAAGTCTGAATATGGGATTCCTGAAGAGAAGCTAACAGGACGTGGGGGCTATTTCCATTCATGAAGTGAGGAGAGGAACCGAGGATAATTACTAGGATATTAGGATAACAGGTAGATGGTTGACTCTGTGATCAGTTGGTGGCCAAGGTCATTGCAATTCAGATTTCTGAAGATAAAAAAAAGTAATACTTTGCCAGTCTGTGGCAGCTCTAAGAGGATGTTTGAGTGTCTGTGAAAAAAGACACAGAAATAAGAAGGAGATGCTCAGCCATGCATTTACTCTTGTTTTCAACTTTTAGGTTTGGAAATTCAGCATCTTGGGTGCGTATGTTTGAGTGAGACAGAGTGTCAGCCTCTCATCATGACCCTCATTTTCTCTGGGTCAAATAGAATTTTCATATGTACTTGACAAATATTTGTGGAATGAAGGAGTCAGTGCGTCTGAGTCAGGGGCAAAGGAGGATTTGCAACAGAGTGTGATGGGAGCCACTGCAAATTGTCCCATGGCCAAGGAGTGTTTCATATGAACCGGTTTTGGTCTTCAGTCAGAGCAATGAAGCCAAGAGGAAAATTCAAGAGAAAGCAGTGAAGATGAATCTTTCTTGCTCATTTCTATGTTAGGAGAAGAAAACCAGATTTTCCTAATGATGGGGATGCCCATCCGAACTTCCAATGGCCTAAAAGCGAGGGCTCTTACAGTGCATCACGGAGGGAAGAATGCAGTTTAGCTGATGCAAAGCCAGTGGGTTATAATTACACGTTAAATATTTATATTTCCCAATAAAACAGAGGTTTTCAACTGCACCTCAAATTCATCTACCAGAGCTTTAAAACCTACAGACGCCCGGGACTCATCTCAAGTGATTCGGATGTATTATTCAAAATGTCTTCGGTGGAAAGTGGCAGAAATGCTTCGCAAATCGGCCTCAGCCAACAATTTGGAGTAGGTTGTGGGCTGCATAACGAATTGCCCAGTTACCCAAAATGCAGCAGCTTAAATCACAGTTACCTTGCTCGGTTACCGTGGATCTGGATTTTAGGAGTGGCTTCGCTGGTGGTTCTGCCTCAGAGTCTCTGATGAAGTTGAAATCAAGCTGTCGGTTGGGCTTTGGTCACCTAAAGGCTTGACCGGTGTTGGAAGACCCATTTCCGAGGTGGCTCGGCTACGTGGCGGGCAAGCTGGCGCTGGCACTTGGCAGGTGGCCCTATTTTGCCACCTGGGCTTTTACATAGGGCCACTCGAATGTTCTCAGAACACGTTGGGTGGTTTTCCCCCAGATCAAGAAATCTGAGAGAGCAAGGCAGAAACAGCTGGATGCAATCTTATGGCTGGGATCAGGGTTCGTTTGAGCAGGAGGAGGAGGATGGTATTTATCTACTGTTGCAAAAGCTGAGGACCCTTGTATAGAGCTGTGGGGCCTAGAGCAAACATACCATATGTTCCATTCGTTCTTTATAGGGCACAATGATTAAAATTAGAATCAGATGGAGGCTTGAAGAGGAAAGAATAATAATTTTTAAAAACCCAAGGGTTATGTGTGACTTGCCTCTAGCCTTGGTTTTCATCTGTCGTAATAATCTTTAACACGTTAGCATTTGCAGAGCCCTTTAGATTCCATCAGATGGTTTTCTAACATTCTATTTATCTCAAGAACGATCTTGTAGGATGGAGTCAAGAGGGCCGGGACTGGAAGACGGAGCTAATAACGGTGAACACCCACCAGCTGCCAGGCATTTGACTGGATGCTTCATATTCATTAACCCTTTTAGCCAGATACCGCGAGGTGGGGATGAACAACTTCAATTGTGAGGAGGCCTCGCCTCCTTGGGCTCAGAGAAGTTAAAGGGCACGGCCAGGCTCGAGCATCAGAGCTGGAAGGAGAACCCGGGTATTACTACCCATCGTCCCATGTGCTTTCCGGGCTTTTCGGGCTTCTTCACTCTTCAGCATGACTGACCACCGCTGCCACTTCCTCCATGTGCCACATCCTTGAATTAATCTTCATTGTTGGCCACACGGGACCCCCAAAAGACAGACAGCCCTGTAACTGCGGGCCCACACTCACTGTACCCTGAGAATGACAACAGCTTTTTGTTTTGTTTTGCTTTGGTGAGCACTTCAATATAGGCCTACTGGAAAGAAAAAAAAGAGGACAGAAGAAAATATGTTGGGTTGGAAAAGAAATCAAGTTCACAATTTATACTGGAATAAATCCAATTCTCTGGGAATATCTCCCTTTGTTTGATTTTTATTAAAAACCTGGCCCCGGTGCAGACTACGTCAGTGGCCTCAAGTAACAACTCGGCATCTCCTTTTCCTTTGTTGTCAAGAGGGGTAATACTTCTTAAGGTTGGTCTAAGTTTCACGAATGTGTAAGGATAGTTGGCATGAAAAGGTGGGAAGCATTTTGTGTTCTTACATGTGTTTGGGAGATATAAATGATTTTCATTTTCAGGCTGTAAACATCATCTCTATTGCTAGTGACCTCAAACTTTCTAAATGCTCTTACAGTTTACAAATATGCCCCAATGTGAACTGAGTCAAGGTTTCCAACTGCAGGTACATATTGCTTCTCCGTGTTGTTTGCAGTTTACTAGAAGCAGTAATAATAATAATACCTGTGATTTTCCAATATAGACGTCAACTCTTCCATCAAATAACTTTGCTATTTCTGGAGATTAGCTGGGCAAATATGTCCTCAATCCAGTATTGTCAGGGTGACCCCAGGAAAGAGCTCCTTTTCTGAACCCTGTAACACCTCTGCTTCCTTAAGAATCACATCAAAAGAGAGGACTGGAGAGCCTCCTATTTTACATGCCCCACACATCCTGGCATCCAGAACACTCAACCAGTCATATCTTCAGTGAAGTCTTACTCCTTCACCCCCTCATTCCACCCTATCAATCAGAAAGTCAGTCATTCCTGATATGGTAGAGTGTAGCGGTTAAGAGCATGAACTTGGAAATCAAATCTGAATCTGGCTCTGGCACACTACCTGTGTGGCAATGCGCAGTTACTCAATCTCTTTGTGCCTCAATTTCTTCATATGAAAAATACCATCTTCTAATAGGGGTCTAATGGGTATTAAATGAGAAAAATAGGTAGGGCACTTAGAATAATACCTGGTTAAATGGCCAGCACCCCACAGGTGATAGCTATGTTTATTATTGCACGTATTTTTCCTAAAGCTGGGTTACCTCCTAAGAACTTTAAGAGTCAGGCAAATACCTGCTTAACCAGGGAGCCCAATAAACATCTACATACTGCCTACTGTGATTAGTATTATTGGACCAGACAGAGAAGTCATGAAGATCAGCATAGACCTAAACTAAATAGCTTCAAGTGCTGTTGTCATCAATCCCTGATGCCCTTGTGCCTTCTTCTACCACATCCTGCATTTGTAGAACAGGAAGAGGGACGAAAAGTGAACACTAGGATGAGCAGGTCCCACCAGGGTGCCTTCTGGATGTGTCCTTTGCCCAGAGAGAGAGATAGCAGCAACCCACTTATGGAGAGAAGTTCAAGGAGTGTGTTGAACATAGTGTTTTGCACTGGGTAGTGCAGAAGGAGAAGATCCCAGGCATTCTCCTGCCAGCCGACTATTGTGTTGACTTCTGTGATAGAATAAGCATAAAATGTTTCAGAGTTAGAAGGCTACTCTGATTGGCTCTTGGATTTTAAACTGTGAAGCCCTTTCACAGTGGGTAGCCAAGAGCAGTGGCAGTGTGATTGCAAACTAAGTGTAATGACAATAGTAAGCCAGGTCACAAAGTTCCGGGACTAGCCTTACAGTACAGTATAGTATGGTGGTTAAGAGCTCACGACTTGGGTTCCAAACCTGGTTCCAACAAGTGTTAGCTGTGTAACTTTGGTAGTTATCTTACCTCTCAAAACTTCATATTTATGTGGCCACTAATGAGAGCCAAACCTTGTTGGAGAAGGCACTGCCATGGCTCATGAAAGGCAGGAAGGCAGCTATGGTGCCACACTGACAAAACTTGTTAGAAATGCATCCTTCGGGTTTGGGGACCAGCCATCTGTGTTTTCACAAGCCCTCCAAGTGATTCTGGTACGTGCTAAGGCTGGAAAACCACTGCTGTCACAGGAAGTTGTGGGAGCTTGTTGTGCAGGCTTGGAAAGAAGAGTCAATAGGGATTTCTTTATCTGAGTTTTAGTCTCAGTTAAAAAAAGAATGTTTATTGATTTTGAGAGAGAGCGAGAACAAGCATGGGGGAGGGGCAGAGAGAGAGAGGGAGAGAGACAATCCCAAGCTAGCCCCATGCTATCAGCACAGAGCCCAACTTGGGGCTTGAACTCACAAGCTGTGCGATCATGGCCTGAGCTGAAGTCGGGCGCTCAACCGACTGAGCCACCCAGGCGCCCCAACCCTAGTCTCAATTTGTAATTTTGAAGATGACGTATCTTTTTGGGGATCTGGGAGCCAGCAGGGGGCATGGTATTGTGTCTCCACTTCTGCACTGACGGCACGAATGATGACACTGATGGACGCGAACGTATCAGATACTCTCACTTTGGTGAGAAAGTCTGTCTTTGATGTTCTCTTATCTGCAGGCCATGCTCCCTTGATTAGGGCCCTGAACCTGCTTTTGCGATTTCCATCTATTTCTGTATCTGTAAAAAAGGGGTGTGATGCCAGTTCTGCTCCTTCCACAGCCTTGCTTTTCCCTCACTCTCCACCTTGGACGGAGTGTTGGAAGAACAGCTAGAGCCACAGCCTAAGATCAGCACAGCCGGACGGCGGCATGGAGCACGCGCTGGCTGCCCCCCGCTCGTGAGCTGGCTTGCCTCCTTGCCTGGCCTCCACCAACCCAGAACAGAAAGCTTCATGTTTCCCTGACTCAGCCCTCGTCTTCCCGGCCTCCTCGTCTTGCTCTCTTCAAAGCAGAGAGGGCACATGATGTAGTCCGGCGGATGATTTTTCTGTCCTTCTTTGTGTTAACATTAAAAATGTGTGTGCGCGTGCATATTTGAGCGGCATGCGGATTGTGGCCTGGCCCCCGTCCCGCCGCCAGCTAGCTGCATGGGGTTGGGCAGGTCACCAGCTCTGGTTTTAATTTCCATACCGAAATACGGAATGTTGGGCCAGCTGGTGCTGCTCCAGCATTTTAGGATTCGATGTACCACCACAAGCATATCCTTAAAAGGTAACTTGGGTTTGAATCTCGCCCTCTACTGTGACTGTCTGCATATGAGGTCCCTTTTTAATTTCCTCCTGAGATCAAGAACGATGAAACCTTCCTCTAAGTTCACCTAAAGGACTGAGGTTACTCATGCACAGAAGAGTGAAGACTTCAGCAGGTTCGCTCCCTCCAGTATAGAGAGCGAGTGCCTCCTGCAGTAGATACAAAGTCCCATTCACTGCACGGGTAAGAGGAGCTGTAGCCAGAAAGGAGGCACTCGTAGCCTTCATTTCCAATTCCTGATTTATTCCTCACTGAGAGTAGTAAGCAAAAAGACATTTATCTCCTCTCAAAGTGCTTTGAATACTTCCATTTTTAATTTTTTTAACGTTTATTTATTTTTGAGAGAGAGCAAGAGCAGGCAGGGGACGGGTAGAGAGAGAGGGGACAGAGGATCTGAAGCAGGCTCCATGCTGAAAGCGGAGAGCCTGACACGAGGCTTGAACTCACAAACCGTGAGATCATGACTTGAACCGAAGTCGGACGCTTAACCGACTGAGCCACCCAGGCACCCTGCATATTTCCATTTTTAATGTCTGTTAAGGTTTTTCTTTTCCCCTTTAAGATAAAGCCTCTCTCTGACCTACTTCCCCAGGCTGAAATGGGGAGAAAAGTCCCCATTGATTTTCAGTGTGTAATAATTTTCAATCAGCAGGGACATCCCTCTGTGCTGGGGGAAGGGGTGAAGTGGGTATTTCACAAATTCTCGGAAATGATGTTTGAAAAATTGTGTCTACATTTTTATTCTAGAAAAAAATTCCTACTGTTTTGATAACAGGAATTTGGAATTACAGCCATCGGTGGGTTGGGCATCTGACTCTGGCTCAGGTCATGATCTTGCAGTTTGTGAGTTCGAGCCCCGTGTCGGGCTGGCTACTGTCAGCACAGAGCCTGCTTTGGATCCCCTCTCTCTCTCTCCCCCTCTCTGCCCCTCCCCTGCTCATGCTTTCTCAAAAATAAGAAACATTAAAAAGAAAAAGATAAAGAAAAAAAAGATTGTGGCAGGCACTTTCGATTTCTCACCTGTTCCCTCCTCCTTCCTTGCTGAAAGAGGCTTGATTTTGTTCCCGTGGCAGCATTCCCAGACAATGAATCATAATTGGTTCAAATGTGACATGACACCCTCTATCTAGCCTCCCTTTGCAGTGAGAAGTGGCCACGTGAGCCAGTTCCGGCTCCAGGGACATACGAAGTCTGCAGGGGACACTGTTGGGTGACTCTGGAAGGCACGTGGCCACCTGTGTGTGCCTCCCGACACCATCGTCCTTCTTGGTTACTGACACTATCTTGGGAGTTTCCAATGCTTCCCTGTGACCTCCTGGTGATAGGTCCACAAGTCCAGGGTGGAAAACCCTGGCTTTTTTTCTCCTGACATTTTTGAGTCGCTGCAAAAGCGAGGTGCCATATAAAATATGACACCCATATAAAATATGACACCCAGGGATTTATTTATACTAAAGTTATTGATAAAGAGCTACAGTTTACCTGAAATTCAAATTTACCTGTGCGTCCTCTAATTTTGTTGTTTTTTCCCCCTAAATCTGACAACTCGATGTGCAAACCCTAGACTGCCTGCCTTAAACTTTCTTCTTTTGTAAAAATAAATAAATAAATAAATAAATAAAATAAATCCCAATGAGTGTAAGTTACTAGTCCTCGAATAAGATATTGGTTGCATGTGAATCCATTCCTGATGTAATAGGAAGTTATAAAAAGTACCCGCTATTTTTTGTGTGTTCACCATGAGCCAGACACTGTGCTGGTGAGCAGGGGCGTGTCTGTAACTAAGTCACAGAGGTCAGACCTGCCTTCATGGAGCTTCCATGTAGCTGGGGAGATAGCCACTAAATGAGCGGCTGTGTAGGGGGCAGGACAGTTACAATTGGGATGAGTGCTGCGACGGCCAGGTAGGGCGGCTTTGAGAGCGTCTGTGGAGGGAAGGATGAGAGAAGTCCTCCATGAAGCAGGATGTCTGCCTCTGTGGAGGGACAGGCTGGTTGGAGGGAAAGGCTGTGGCACTTGCTCCGAGTGTCGGGAACAGCCTGGGTGCCCGCCATGAGGCAGGAAGGGCCCTGGTAAGTTTGAGGGCAGGAGGTCTCAGCACCGAACAGCAATGGACTGAACGATGGGCAATGAGAATAGAGAGGCAGGCACACTGAAGCTAGTTCAGGGAATGCCCTGGGGGCCGTGGGAAGGATTTTGAACATGACCCTTATTCTACGCTACACCCATGCTAAGTACTGTTGATATTCCCCTTTTACAAAGAGGAAATGAAGACTTTGAATAGTGTGATCCAAGTCATATAGCTATTAGGTGGAAGAACTGCCAGGATTTGTTTTTTTGTTCTTTTTTGTTGTTTTGTGTAGTACGTGTGACCAAAAAAACCCCTTCCCTAATTGCCACTGAGGACAAGCTAGTTAGAAATATAGAAATAATGAGAGCTGATCAAATGAGTTACAGTTAAAGTTAGTGTAACAATACATTTCTATTTGTAAAGACTGAGAGGATTGTGAGCAATCTGTTTGTTAAAAAAACAAGAGGTTGATCAGTATAATACATGATTTAAATTCCAGTATTTAAAGAGACCTCAAAACATTATAGAATTCAGATCTCCTGTCTCTTCCTTTCAATCAAAGGTACTACTTATCATCTAAGTAACTGTAACTGATTTCTGGGACTTCAAACCACTGGTTTGACAAAACCAAAATAAAACAGAAAATATGCCATTTGTAACAAAGTAGCAATACAAGAGACACAGCGACCCAGTGGTTTTACACATATGCAAGGAACAGGAAAAGCAGCCACAGCGACAGAACCCACACAAAAAAGACATTGCAGCAAACTGTTGATGCGCTCAATGTGACTGCTACTCCTGGTAAAGCCTTCATTTGCAGGAAATAGGCATCGGTATTGGATGGTAATGAAGATTATAAAAAAATTAAAAATAGAAAAATATCAGCATGCTTTAGGTAAATCCTTTGCGATCCTTGGATGTGTGTGTATCTCTATACACACATTGCACACATATATACCTACACACACACAGACACACACAAACATAATGGATTACATCTCTACTGGATTGTGATGTAAACCTTATTTCGTACTTGGTCCTATTTGGAAAAGTTTGATGATCATTGGTCTAGAGGAACTGACTCGTTAGTGAGCTAATGCTGTATCTCTGCACTCCTTGGAGCGAGAACAACTCATCAAGGTACATTCCCGTCCAGTGGCACGGATCCCTATTTACTGTTCCTCACGTGGCGGAAATCATATGTGGTAACACAAACGAACGAACTACAGCTGTCATCATACCAAAGTACATATTGTATCTTCGTGCAGGTTCTTGAATAGAGGCCTTCTAGTTTCCTAATTCATCCCCCGAAGGGTTCAGTGCACTCCATCTTTACGTTGTCACGTGCAAACCTTGGGAACAAATACAAGCAGAAGAGAAATGAATAGAGAATTCCAATTTCCATTTTATTAAATCTTTACACTATCAACAGTAAATCTTAACGTTAACGTCACAGGGATTCTGGGACCAGAAATGCTGGTTTTCCACAAAGAACTAAATAGAGGCCAAGTCTCATTCTTTTAATCCTTGATTAAATTTAAGCCTATCTGAAGATATCAGATACCCAATATCATTTGCAATTGGTATAATAATCATTGGCTTAAAAGAATGAAATAGTTTGAAAGTTAGAAGAATATCACAAAGGGTGGCTGGCTGTACTAGAATTATTGTTTTGGAATGTTATCCTTGATTTGGGAAAAGTGTATTGGTACCTTTAATCTTTTTTCATAAACCAAGGAAGCGTATGTGAGCCTGACTTTGGGACTTTGGCTTGAAACTCAATGATAAACCTGTTGTATTTGTGCTACATAGTTTGTGTTGGAAAAACACACATTTTTTGGTGTAGTCATCTCTGAAGTATGTAAATATAAAAATGATTACAGTCTTTGAGCAAGCAAGTGCTACTTCCAAAAAATTTTAATTGTTTTTAATGTTTATTTTTGAAAGAGAGACAGAGACAGAGCATGAACGGGGGAGAGGCAGAGAGAGAGGGAGACACAGAATCCGAAGCAGGCTCCAGGCTCTGAGCTGCCAGCACAGAGCCTGACACAGGACTTGAACTCCCGAACCATGAGAACATGACCTGAGCTGAAGTCGGACGCTTAACTGACTGAGCCACCCAGGTGCCCCTGAAAAATTTTAGTATAATTCAAGAAGAAAAAAACAAGTGATATAGGCAGATATTTTTATAGCACATTATTTGCTAATGTGAAAAACTTACGATGGCACTAAATGTCCAGCAATTGTGAAATGGGTCATTAATCCTATGATAATGTGGACTACTGTATTAGATAATTATACTACTATTACCTTTAATTGGACATATTTTAAATTCAGTGTATAAAAATACCAAAAAGAAAATACACACATTTTATTAAATTTTTATTTTGCAATCTCTTATTCCTTAGATTTGAAATGTAACATAGGACATCTTTCTTCTCCACTGAGATGTCAAAGCCAAGTCTTATAATGCACTTTTTTTTTTTTTTTTTTAGAGAGGGAGAAAGAGCATGTGAGCAGGGGGAGGGGCGGGGGGGCGGAGGGGAGGGAGAGAGAGAGAAGGGGGGGAGAGAGAGAGAGAGAGAGAGAGAGAGAGAGAATTTTAAGCAGACTCTATGCCCAGCACGGAGCCTGACTCAGAGCTTGATCTCACAACCCTGAGGTCATGACCTGAGCCAAAATCAAGAGTCAGACACGTAACTGAGCCACCCAAGTACCCCCTTATAATTCACTTAAAAAAAAAGTTTTTTAAGTTTATTTATTTTGAGAGAAAGAGAGAATGAGTGAGCAGGGGAGGGGCAGAGAGAGAGAGAGGGAGAGAGAGAATCCCAGGCAGGCTCTACGCTGTCAGCACAGAGCCCGACATTGGGCTTGAACTCACCAACTGTGAGATCACGATTTGAGCCGAAACCAAGAGTTGGGCCCTTACCTGACTGAGCCACCCCAGGGCCCCTATAACTCACTTTTAATGAGCAAAACAGAACTCAGCCTTGACTCCTTTCACTGGGAGAGCTGTTTAGTTTTGCTCAGTTTCATTTTATAATAAGCTCTATAAAGCTCCTTAAATAGTAAATACTAATGTAAAAACAGAAAAAAACCATGGCAAGTAACCATGTAACCATGTAAAGAGACTGATGGGAACAGCAAAAATATTGACTGTGTCCTCATTAAAATGGTAACACTGCTGATTGGTGGGAATTTAAGTGATTTTTTTTTTTTACATAAAAACTTTTAAAAAATAATTAATGTGCTTTTATAATGAGATGGAAATACACACTTTTCCCCTTTTTCCTTCCTGAATGTGGGAGCCGATCTCCCGCCAACCTTTTCTAGCTCCTACCCAGTACACGTGGCAGAGTCGGGCTCCTTTGAAAACGTAACAAGTGTGCCAAAAAGAAAACCATTGCCATGAAAATAAACATTCTCAAAAGGACTCTGAACGTTCCGATGGCTAGCCTGCCTTGTCATTGTGAGAATGGGTAACGACTGCATTTTGCCTCAAACACTGAATTTAAATAAGGATTAAATTAGAACTTTATGTTTCTTAACTCTCCTGGGTCATTTGTTTCATTAATAATTAAATTCAATCTCTGTTTCCCTCTCGTTATTATTACTTTACCACAATTATGATTTTATGTTAGAGTGGAAATTGAATTCAGCAGGTTTAGGAGATGTTACGCGAGGCCTGCAGAGTAGTGCTTAGAAACACGGGCAAGGCCTCCCTGCCAGCTCAGCCCCTGACTGTGGGTTAAACCAGGCCACACTGAGGATCCCTCCAGGAGGCTCTGCCAGGGCACCGCGGTTTAAGAACTGGGAAGGGGGGGGGTACTATAAATAATACCAGAACTTACTAAGGCAACTGGAAAAAAAAACAAAACAAAACATAGATCTTAAGAGGTAAGAAAAGCTCATCTACTTTGGACTTTATAGCTTTTTTAACATTCTTTATTTTTTCTCCTACTTAACTTTACCCAATATCTAGGACACAAACGAGATAGCCTTAAAAGGCGAAGTTGAATACTCCTTACAAACCTCTAGGACGTAAGCAAGGGAAAAGGTGGGTGCCACACACGTGGACATGTACTTTCTTGTGGGCTTTCATTGTCCATCAAAACATACCTGTTGTTCTTGGGCCTTGGGACGGATGGCACACGCTGGCGTGTGGTGTGGAACTAGGTGAGGTTTGCCTGAGCTATTTGCTTAAGGCTCCTTTCATCTTTATCAGGAGATGGGCGACAAGGCAACGCCACAGAGTCACTAAAAAATGGAGGTGAGGGGCGCCTGGGGTGGCTCAGCTGGTTGGGTGTCTGACTTCAGCTCAGGTCATGATGTCACGGTTTGTGGATTCGAGCCCTGCATCGGGCTCTGTGCTGACAGCTCAGAGTCTGGAGCCTGTTTCGGATTCTTTGTCTCCCTCTCTCTCTGCCTCTCCCCTGCTCATGCTCTTTCTCTCAAAGATGAATAAACGTTTACAAAAAGAAAAAAAAGAAAAAGAAAAAAAAACAGAAATGGACTTGAGCACTGGCCATTATTAAGAGGATGGAAAGGTATAGGTGTCCAGCAGCTAAAACACCCTGAAGTATCTCACTAGGACCAGAAAGGGAGCTGATAACCCTCAGAAAGAGGCCCTGGCTCAGGGGCTATGATTTATGAAGGCTGAACGCCCCCTTCACCCTACACCTCCTTATAGCCATTCATGTCAGTGCTGAGTTTCCCGGCCTTTCATCCAAGTAACAGATGGCAGAGGTAGTCCGGTATATCTGCCACGGACTGTAAGTTCCACTAGAAGAAACCTTAAAATGCTACTGAAATTTCTTCAAACGGGCTCCTGCCTCCGTGAAGGGCTGAGCCTGAAACCAGGAGTGTGGAGGACCAGTGGGCTGGCTGGCTGGGCTCAGTCCCCTTGTAAGACAGGGATTTACTGAGAACAAAGGAAATCTAATTCTTATTAGAGATGATGACATCTGGACTAGGGTAGTTAAATGCATGTAATATTCTCCACTGCAGGAGTGACTCATACCCACCTCTCTTGAATGAGCATTTTGCATATATTCACCATGAAAACCCTGTTAGTTCAAACAGTTCGAATATAACAGCAGGTAGGTCTAGAGTTTTGTTCTCCCTGCATGCTTTTTCATCCTTCTGGTTTCTACTGCGTGCTCTGCTTTCCCTTTGGGGAATTTCTCCCCCTAAACAAAAGGCCTTAAGAGAGGCATTCAATTACAAGATGTGCGCATGTTCCAGTCCTAGCCAATCAGAGTATGCCATCTCCCTGGCCAAAGTGATTGGGTTAGCACAAGGCATGTGACCCAAGCAGGACCAATCAAAATCTTCCCTGAGAGTTTTTAGCTCGGCTAAAATGTAAAAGTGTTTTTTTCATTTCTTTTTTTTTTTTTGTCCTTTCATATTGGTTTTTTTTTAATATATGAAATTTATTGTCAAATTGGTTTTCATACAACACCCAGTGCTCATCCCAACAGGTGCCCTCCTCAATACCCATCACCCACCCTCCCCTCCCTCCCACCCCCCATCAGCCCTCAGTTTGTTCTCAGTTTTTACGAGTCTCTTATGCTTTGGCTCTCTCCCACTCTAACCTCTTTTTTTTTTTTTTTCCTTCCCCTCCCCCTAAAAGTGCTTTAAAAAAAAACCATTTAAAATAAAGAATTTTAAACACATGCTAAAGCAGTGAGAATCACATATAAACCCCTTGGAACCCAAAACCCAGCTTCAACATTTATCAACTCATGGGAAATCTTGGGAAAGGATTAATGGTCTTTTTCTACTGTTGAGCCTAAGAGGCTGTTCAGCCTAGGAGTATGGTGCTGCCACAGCCATCGTATCTGTCAGTAGAGAGAGTCTGACTTCAAAATAAACCCAAACAGAACGCGGAATTGTGGCAGAGTCTTGAAGATGACATTTGAACCAGCTTGATCCAGCTGAGCCTGAAGCCACCGCTACCCCTGTACTTTCTTTGTGCTTAAACTAGATAAAGGAAAAGTTTCTGGTACTTGCAAAATGTGTCATCTTATATGAACACCTTAAGGAAACATTCAATAAATATTTTTTAACATCTTGTGTTTATTTTTGAAGTATTTGGGAAAATAAATTCATGGGAAATCTTCTAGAAGAATAAAGGAGACGGGGAATTCTTGACATATTAAAATGAGATCACCAGCATTTTAACTTCACTCTGCTCAAAGGATAATTTCAGTCCCATTGAAATAACATCCATCTACTAAACAATTTAAACAACATAACATAAACATATTTTCACCCTTAAATAAAAAAAACCTTATAAACAAAATAATCAAGTCCCCAAGCCCATTCAGAGTCTCTGATTCTGAATTATCTTCAAAGCAATGAATATTATCATTCAAAGCAATGAATGATATAATCACTCCTATATTAGCATTCTGGTAAGCCACTCTTGGGTATAAAATGAACTATTTTCCTGGCTGTTCCTTCACCATCCATAATACTTACACTTTTGCTTTGCTAGTTCTTGTATTAGATCTTCATACACTTCTTTAAAGAGGTCCTCTTCAGATTTTGTTCCATCTAGGTAAACTGGGAAGGAGAAAGGAGGGCGGATCGGTTAGTACAGGATTCTTACTCTGGCACTTGACATCTCTTAAGAATACGAATAGGTTTGGGGTGCCTGGATGGCTCAGTCCATGAAGTGTCTGATACTTGGGTTCAGCTCAGGTCATGAGCTCATGGTTTCATGAGTTTGAGCCCGCATCTGGCTCTGCACTGAGTGTGTGGGGCCTGCTTGGGATTCTCTTTCTCTCTCTCTCTCTGTCTCTCTCTCTTTCTTTCTGCCCCTCCCCCACTCACACTGTCACTCTCTCAAAATAAATAAATAAACTTAAAAAAAAAAAAGAATACAAATAGGTTTAAACAAAGAATGCAGGGCCATAATGTAAAAAGAAATTAATAGTCATTAAAGAGAGAAATAGATTACAGTCAGGAACAATAAGTTAAAAAAAATTTGGTTTCAGAAATGCATGCTAGCAGATGTGAAAGTTATTTTTTGAAAAAGCAAGAGTTACGTGGTACTGTGCATGTGGCACTTTAGGAGCACTGCAGAGGTGTCTCCCCAAAAGAATCATTTAAGGGGGTGGTTCTCCAACCTACGTATGCATCAGGCTTGCCTATGAAGCTTCTTGAATCATGCAGGGGTCTGGGCTGTGCCACGTATGTACTGACTCAGAATTCTCCAGGCCCAGGAGATATTTTTACCCAAACTGGCATAGTTAATTTTGAAGAAAAAGTAGAAGCTATGTAGGTTAAAGGAAGGAAAGAACTCTTTAATCAGAAAACTGGAGGTAAGGGGCGCCTGGGTGGCTCAGTTGGTTAGGCGTCCGACTTTGGCTCAGGTCGTGATCTCACAGTTCACGAGTTTGAGCTTGGGCTCGGTGCTGACAGCTCAGAGCCTGGAGCCTGCTTCAGATTCTGTGCCTCCCTTTCTCTCTGTCTCTCCCCCGCTCACACTGTCTCTTTCTCTCAAAGATAGATAAACATTAACAAAAACAATTAAAAAAAAAAAAAAACTGGAGGTAAGAGATAAACTTGTCTGTTAAGAAAAGGATGCACAGTTTGGAAGGGCTAGAAGCTGGGAGGTCGGAACACTGCAGGGATGAGATTTTAGAGCAAGGCTGTCTGTGCCTTAGTCTTTAGGGGCCCTGAAGTATGTTTGGATTTTATACCAGAAAGCTGGAGACTCTGAAGGTATTTCAGCAAAGGGGGTGGGGGGCATGGTTAGAGTGGCATTTGAGATGGAGAGGGAGAGTGCCGCTCCGTATCTATTTTGTCACCCTGTTCTACTGAGCACACACGTCCAACATCACACCCTCTGCATCCACCCTCACATAGCCAGCGGAATCGCACTAAAACAAGAATTTGATATCAACTATATCCTTGTTTAAAATTGTTTTTTCAGTTTGCTCATTTTGAGAGAGAGAGCGAGTGCACGAGCAGGGGAGGGGCAGAGAGAGGAGAGAGAGAATCCGAAGCAGGCTCTGTGCCGTCAGCGCAAAGCCCCATGCGGGGCTTGAACCCACAAACCGTGAGATCGTGACCTGAGCTGAAGTCAAGAACAAGACACTGAGTCACCCAGGTGCCCCTACCATGTCTTTGTTTAAAACCTCTCTGTACAGGGCTTCCCACTTCTCCCAGGATAATGCCCCAAGTCCTTAACTGGCCTGGTAGAGTTTAGATCTTCCCTGTGTCTCCAGTATCACCTCTCTCTCAGTTTTCTCTACCAAAAATACACCAACCTTCTTTCAGGTGCTACTCGCTCCTTTGTGTCCCTGGTCTTTTCGAGTACTCTCTAGAGTGATCTGTCTACCGACCTATCTCCCTTTGTCCATTTAAACCCTTTAGAGTGTGGCTTAAGAGGCTTCTTCAAGGAAGCCTTCCCTGATTGCTGGGCCTTGGGCCGTCCCCCTGGAACTTGGTGGCACAGCACTTGGCATAGCTAGAGAGGACACGCTCGTGCAGCCAGGATCTTTAACGGCTGTTTCCTGGACAGAATGTTGGCTCTTACAAGTGGGGGCAGGTTTTGTCTTACTTCCCTTGACATCAGCAGGACACTGCCTTACACACAGAAGACATTCACTCAATATGAGTTTCATGAATGACCACCTAGAAGCTGACAGGCTTTGACGAGAGTTGAAGACCGAGAAACAGAAACCAGTAGCGCCTACTGTGGAAGCAGAGGAGCCCAGAGTGTTGTGGCTTAGAAGGATCCTTTATTATGTAATCCACGAGGAAAAAACCTCCTAACGTCCTTGCTCTTGTGGACTTAAAGGCAAAGACAAGTAAATGCCCTCTGTAGAGGGAGAAAAGGCGCTTACCAATCTCCCACGTGATCTTCTCCATTTCTCGTCTGTGCTTTAGATACATGGGCCACACGTGGCCATCAAAATACCCTGGGGTGTCTGGAGGCTCGTAGACTCTCGTACTATCAAAACACACAGGAAACTTTATACTGATGGAAACACACAATTGATAAACTAACAGTGGTCAGGATAATGGGAAAATCACTGAGACTTAATCTAAACAGGATTAAGAGCATACATACATTTTAGATTCAGTGCTACTTACAAAGACAATAAAATGGATTTACTTTCCGGGTTCCAAAAACATTATTTTTGTAATTCGCTACCATTCATAATTATTTGCCTACGCTTCAGTGCTTTATAAAAAAATCAAGGGCAAATATCAACATAAATAATGACAGAGGAACTGATATGTTGGATTAAGCTTTCAACTAACTGGTGTCCTTTGTGGTTATAGCAGAACAATGGTTCACAAATTTAAAATTATAATCAACATGGGACTGGCTCACTTGAAGATTTAGGACAGAGAAGTCAAATGGTTTGTCGAAAGGCCTTTTCTTGGAACAGTAATTTGCAGGGTGCCTGGGTAGCTCAGTCAGTTAAACGTCCGACTCTTGATTTCAGTTCAGGTCATGATCCCATGGTTGTGGGACTGAGCCCCACATGGGATTCTGCACTGACAGCTCGGAGCCTGCTTGGGATTCTCTCTCTCTCTCTCTCTCTCTCTCTCTCCTCTTCTGCTGCTCACGCCCTCTCTAAATAAATAAATAAATAAATGTATGTTAGAAAAATAATTTGCATTAGTCCAGGTGGATGAGCATTTATGTAACAAGGTTTTGCTCTTTATGTAGAAGAGATGAGGCATTGTTGACATATACACTGCTCAATAATGTTCTTTCCTTGTTTTTCCTACAATTTTGTCTTTTAAAAAATTAAAAAAATGTTTTTGCTTAAAAAATTTTGTTTTTTGTTGAAGTACAGTTGACACACACTAGTTTCAGGTGTGCAACACACGGATTCAACGTGCCTATATGTGACTCCATGGTCACCATGAGTTAGCTGCCATCTGTCACCATACAAGCTGTTCTAAATACGACCAACTCTATTCCCTATGCTGTACTTTTCATCCCCATGCATATTTTGTCTTTGGAATTCCAATCCACAAAGGTGATACCAAAACTCACCTCCTCCTCCTCTTACATTCTTCATACGGAATGGTCAGAAAGTAGCTTCTGTTCCATAGTGTGTCGAGGGGCCTAAAATAACAGCATATTTAGTTCGGAAGGTTTCCCTTCCCCCACCCCCCCACCATTCACTAAAGGTCAGTATAAGGTTGAGGATGCTTACTTATAATTAAAGAGAAGGAAGCCTTCGACGATCAATATGGGAATTTCCTCGGCACTTCCAGAGTCTGTTGATGCCAGGGATTGTCCTTGGCTTTCCATCCAGCAGGAAATGGTGGACATCATTTTTTCCATATTGAGCGCTTCAAGAACTTCAAGTAAATGTACAAAAATACATGAAATCAATACAACAAAAGTTTTATGATGTGGCTTTGTATGATGAGTATGTCTAGGGCTCTATAAATACATAAAATAATACTATTTCATTTACCTTTCAAAGTAGCTAATATTTTAGACAAATTTAAACTCTATTATTGACAAAGTGATATGTTTGAAATATTTAAAACAAATTTTTTAAATATTTATTTTTGAGAGAGAGAGAGAGAGAGAGAGAGAGTGAGCGAGTGCAAGCAGGGGAGGGGCAGAGGGAGAGGGAGACACAGAATCTGAAGCAGACTCCAGGCTCTGAGCTGTCAGTACAGAGCCCGGTGCGGGGCTCGAACCAATGAACCTGGAGATCATGACCTGAGCCAAAGTCAGACGCTCAACCGACTGAGCCACCCTGGTACCCCGAAACATTTTTAATATGTGAAATTTCAAATATATACAAAAGTAGAGTACGATGAATTCCCATGGCCCCATTACCAGCTTCGACAATCATAAACTCATGGCTAATCTTGCTTTATTTATAATGCCTGTTCCCCCTGTGACTACATAAAAGTTTAATATTTTTGATAACAAAGTATCTATAAATTAGTTTGAAAGATAAATGATATGCTGGGGAAAATACCTGCAATGTATTTCACAACATCTTTAATATATAAAGGGTTCTCATAGGCAAATAAGAGAAAAATCATTAAAAATTTTATAAAGGGACATGAATATGTCCTTTCCAAACTCTAAACTGCGTATACTTTTTGAGCTTACAATTATAATTCTGCAAAAGTATTCTACAACACTGATTCTCAAAGTATAGTACGTAGACCAACAGCATTGGTATCACTTGGGAATTTACCAGAATTGTAATTTCTGAGCCCTATTCTGGAACTACTGAATTGAGCCATCTGGACTTAGGTTTTTTAGTGGAAGATTTTAAAATTATCGATTAATTTATTTAATAGACATAGGACTCTTAGGATTTTCTCTTCTGTTATTAGCCTTGGTAACTCGCATTTTCCTAGGAAATTGTCAATTTCATTAAAGTTTTCTAATTTAGTTACACAGAACGTCCATAATATGCTCTTATCTTTTTAATGTCTGTAGGCTCTGTAGTGATACTACCTTTGTTGTTTTTGATATTTGTAATTTGTGCCTTCTCTTTTCTTTTTGATCCGTCTTGTCTAATCTGCTTAGGGATCAGATTCTTGAATTTGTAGGTTTATGTCTTATGCCAAATTTATGATGTTTTACTTCTTTAGCTTCTTTAGCACCACACTCTTTCTCTTTTCCTTCTGAGACTCCAATGATATGAATGTTAGAGCTTTTGTTATTGTCCCATATTTCTGGTAATTTCTTTTCAGTCCATTTTCTCTCTGTTGTTCAGATAAGAGTAATTTCTACTGTTCTGTCCTTAAATTCAGATTCTTTCCCCTGTCATATTTATTCTGCTCTTGAGCCCATTTGGTGAGTTTTAAAATTTCAGTTTACTGTATGTTGTCAATTTAAAAATTCCTATTTGATTTTTACCTCTTCTATTTCTTTACTGAGGCTGTCACATTTCTCACTTGATTCAAGAATGTTCACAGTTGCTAGCTGAAGCCTTTTTATGAATGCTGCTTTAAAATCCTTGTTAGATAATTCCAGCATCTGTGTAATCATGGAGTGGTTGTTGATTTCTTTTGTCATTCAAGTTGAGAGTTGCTTCGTTCTTGATGTAACGAATGAATTTCAGTCTCGTCCTGGAAGGTTAGGGTATTATGTTGTGAGGCTCTGGATCCTATTTGATCTTTTTTTTTTTAATAGGTAGTTACCCTGTTTAGGTGTGGTATGCAGGTTCAGGTGGGGATGGGTGGTCATCCCCCTGCTAAACCTCACCAACATGGAGTGGGGGCAGCCACGAGGGGAGACGCGGGTGTAGCTTCATTGTCGCTTGGGGAGGACAGACGTTCAGCTCTCAACTGCATCCTCCTGACAGTAGCTGACGCTCCTCGGGTGGGGACAGTGGAGTCTCACCACCTCCACCACCACCTCCCACCGCGTCATCCTGTCTCTGCTGTGGGTGGCTGTGGGAATCCAGCTCTCTGGCTCCAGTGATAGGACCCCGGTGGGGTCCTTGCCTTGCTGGTGCCGGATGGGTCCAGAAGTCTTGCTCGCTAGTCCCTGCTGACACCGTGAGGGGACGACGGTTTTTCCCTCTGTGTTTAGCTACAATAGGGTGGATATTATCAAAATGATACTCGATTTGAGTAGGCCATCCTTTTCCCGGTCCTTTGACTAGAGGGAACAGGTTTCTTGGGGCTTTTTTTGTCTGCACCTATTGATGATTCCATGTTTCACACCCTTCCAGTACCCCTTCCTGGATATATGACAGGTAAAAAGAAAACCCACAGAATCACAGTCATGCCCTTCCTCAAGTCCTGAAGGCCCTAGGCGTTTGGCTCCCTTCTTTTCATCTTCGAGTCTTCCTTTGTTTGTCATGTTCCATCGAGGATTTTCAATTATAAGGGGGAGGAAGAGCAAGGAATGGGGCCAATCCAACTTAGCTGCAACCAGAAATACCATTAGTTTTAATATATTTTCATTACTGTTCAGTTAAAAGGATCTTCTGATTTTCACTGCGATTTATTTTTTGGCCCACGGGATACACAGAAGTGCTTTGCTTCAGATGAAATGTGATGACGTCTGGAATTTACTTCAAAAAATATAGAAGGAGAAGGTAAGGGTACAGATGAAATATAAATTGGTCAAGAGTGCATCATTTAGAAGTTGAATCCATGAGAGTTCATTATACTTTTCTGCCAACTTTTGCATATGCTTAAATTTTTCCAGAATGAAAGGATACTGATTAATTTCTAAACGCTTGGGAGTTTTCTGCTTACTCTTTTGTTACTGATTTCTAATTCAGTTCTCTGTGATTAGAAGATACCTCTATATTACTTCAAGTTACTGAAATGTACTAGGAATCGCTCCATGCCCTTGCATACGCTCTCTATTTTAATTAATGTGCCCTGTATTCTTAAGAAAATCAAAATGTGTATTTTGCTGTGATTGGCTACGTGCTCCATATATGCTAGTTCAGTTAAGTTTGTTAATTGTGTGCTTCAAATCCGTTATACCCTTACAGTTTTTGTCTGCTTTTCCCACTAGTTACTGAAGAAGTTGTATTAAAAATCTCCCACAATTGGGGTGCATGGGTGGCTCAGTTGGTTAAGTGTCTGACGTTGGCTCAGGTCATGATCTCACGGTTGGTGGGTTCAAGCCCTGCACCCGGCTCTGTGCTGACAGCCCAGAGCCTGGAGCCTGCTTCAGATTCTGTGTCTCCCTTTCTCTCTCTGCCCCTCCCCCACTCACACACACACTCTCTCTCTCTCAAAATTAAATAAACTTTAAAAAAAAATTTTAAAAATCTCACAATAATTATAGATTTATGTATTTCCCCATTTAGTTTTGTCAGTTTTTGCTTAACATATTTTGAAGTTATGTTATGAGGTGCATACAAATTTTGGATTGTTTATCTTCCTGTTGAATTAACTTATTTATCTCTTTGTTTTTAGTAAGATATTAGTAACAGTATCTCTAGTGACACTCTTTGTGTTTACTTTGTCTGATATTAGTAGTTATACCAGATTTCTTTCAGTAGGCATTATTATTCACATGCATTATCTTTTTCTAGCCTTGTCTACTTTTCTTTGTCTTAATATTTAAATATATCTCTTGTAAGGAGCTTTTTTTATTTTTCTTTCAATCCAGCTTGACAATCTTTGTTGTATTTTAGTTCGATTAATTTAATGTAGCTACCAATATATTTGGCTTAAATCTATCATCTTACTCTCATTTTCTACTTTTCCATATCTTTTGACTTCTTTTAAGTTCTCTGTTTTTTACCTCTTCTGACTTATTTTGTATGTATCAACTACATTTTATTTTTTTTTAATTTTTTTTTTTTTTAACATTTATTTATTTTTGAGACAGAGAGAGACAGAGCATGAACGGGGGAGGGGCAGAGAGAGAGGGAGACACAGAATCGGAAGCAGGCTCCAGGCTCCGAGCCATCAGCCCAGAGCCCGACGCGGCGCTCGAACTCACGGACCACGAGATCGTGACCTGAGCTGAAGTCGGACGCTTAACCGACTGAGCCACCCAGGCGCCCCTGTATCAACTACATTTTAATGATTCTATCTATTTATAAACTTGATAGCTGTGTGTCTTTAAATTAGCCTTTTGGTGGTTATCATAAAGATTTCAACATTACCTTGATTTACTTTAAATTTGTGTACTTGCCTAAAAATTTCAGATTTTCCTTAAGATAGACTCCTGGAAGTGGGACACTTGACACGCGGCATGAATATATTAAGGGCTTTGGGACACGCGTTCAGTCTCCTTTCCAGAAAGCTTATGTCAGTTCATATTTCCATTTATGAAAGTTTTTGTTTTATGAAGCCTGTGCCATCACTAGATAATTATTTCTTTACAAATCTGTTCACCCTGGGGCACCTGGGTGGCTCAGTCAGTTAAGGATCTGACTCTTGGTTTTGGCTCAGGTCATGATGTCGGGGTTTGTGATATTGAGCCCCACGATGGGCTCCATGTTGAGAGCGTGGAGCCTGCTTGGGATTCTCTCTCCCCCTTCCTCTCTGCCCCTGTCCTGCTCATGTGCACGTGTGTGGACACGGGCTCTTCTCTCTTAAAATAAACACTGAAAAAAAATCTGCTTGCAAGATAAGTGGGAAAAAATCATTTACAACTCTTTGGCTACTTCTGAGGTTGACTTTTTATTGTATATTTATTAATCGAATAACCTTTTGCTTTTGTAAAAAGCTTATTTATATCCTTGGACATTTTTCAATTAGAATATTAGTGTTTTTCTTATCAGTTTATAAGAACTCATTCACATTAGAAATAATTCTTTGTCCGTTGTTGAAAATGGTTTTTCCTTGTTTAACTCTTACTTTTTAATAATCTTCCTTACAAACCTTCGGTGCGGGGGGGGGGGGGGGGGAGGAAATGAAAAAAAATATCCTGGCTACAGTTCAAGACACAAGAACAGGCAGCGAGTCAAGGATTTTGCTTCTCTTAAAACTATCATGTGTCTGTAAGAACTGATTACACAACATTTTTCCTCTAAGGTCGTCAAAGTTAAAAATAAAGAACACAGTTTATGGGTCTTTAAGAGAGTTGTTTCTGCTGCCAGCTTGCATAAACACTCAGTGATCATCTTGTTAGTTATCAAAGTTGATAAGACCATTAAATATAGTTTATTAGCATGACATTCTCTAGAGGAAAATAAATATTTTCTGACTTTATAATCCTTTGGCTTCAAAACAGTATTAGATTGGGCAAGGGAGCGAGGTGAATCCATCTAAAAAATATTCACTAACCTTTATGAGCAGTGGAAAGAAGAAACCAGCTGTCCGGTGCACCTTGGTCACTGGGAGGGAAGCCCACAGGATGAGCCTGGACTTTGTTCCAGGCAAGACTGCAGGGAGGGGGTGAGAGTAGAGCTATGTGTGCCCCCCCGGCAGGGATGAATATAGTACCAGCAAACATACCTTGTTCTAGCTTTAGAAAAAAAAAATCTATTGTTCCAATGTTTTCAGTTTTAAATATAAAACTGGGGAAAAAGGGTTTCATTTATTTATTTATTATTCAAAAAAATTTTTTTAATGTTTATTTATTTTTGAGAGACAGAGATAGAGCATGAGTCGGGGAGGGGCAGAGAGAGAGAGGGAGACACAGAATCCGAAGCAGGCTCCAGGCTCCGAGCTGTCAGCACAGAGCCTGATGCGGGGCTTGAACTCACGAACCACGAGACCATGACCTGAGCCGAAGTCAGACACTTCACCAGCTGAGCCACCCAGGTGCCCTGGGTTTCATTTATTTAAATAGTTGGACATAAATCAGAAACCTTTACAAAAGCATGTGTAGAGTATAGCAGTGTGCTTGAGCACGTTTCGAGACTGTCTTCACAGACAGAGGTTTGAAACAGAAAATGAACATTTGTGCATGTTTCACAAACTCATCTACTTACCGTCATACTGCAGAAATCCATTTGCGTCTGTCTCTATCTCAGACTCTGGCTGAAAAAATAACGAAGCACCCATCAAAACTGTGCAGTGCAGAAATAATACAATTATAGAATGAAGAGGCGATAAACTTTTAGTAAACGCTTTGCATGAGGAGGATAAATAAAATCAGAGCCGCAACAATAAGTAATGCCATCTAGTGGATCAGTGACATTACTGCATGGAACCTGCCTTCACTACAAAAGCTGTATCGTTCAGCAAAGGCTTTCTGGACGTAATTTAATCAACCGGCTACTAGGATTTTGTTGTGTTAAATGAATTACCTGAGAAGTTTTAGATACCTTAAAGAAATCATCCTGAGATACGATACTGCAGTTTGGGAGGTGTTTCTGCAAATTCTTAGCCAGTGTTGTCTTCCCGCCATTTGTCACACTGAACAAAAAAAAAAGGAAAAGAAAAAAAAATCAAAAATACCAAGAAGGAAGATGCATTTAATATAAACCATCTTAAAGTGATCTTTAAAAAAAAAGGATATTTAAAACAATACGTATGGGATGCCTGGCTGGCTCAGTCGTAAGAGCATGTGACTCTTGACCCTGGGGTCATGAGTTCGAGACCCACACTGGGTGTAGAGATTACTTAATAAATAATTTAAAAAATAAATAAGGTAAAATAAAACAACATCCAATGTCTAAAAGAAATTATTGGGGCACCTGGGTGACTCAGTTGGTTGGGCATCGGACTTCAGCTGAGGACATGATCTCACGGTCTATGAGTTCAAGCCCCACATCGGGCTTTGTGCTGACGGCTCAGAGCCTGGAGCCTGCTTTGGATTCTGTGCCTCCCTCTCTCTCTGCCCTTCCCCTGCTCATACTCTGTCTCTCTCTCTCTCAAAAATAAATAAACATAAATGAGAAATTATTTCTTTCATAGATATGTTGGCAAAACCATAGCCCTAAGTAGATCTACCATAATAAATGATAAGAAATATACTGGAAAGGATGGAGGAGAAAGGAAACTAAATACTGGGCAAGTGAACTGGGTAATACTAAGGCTTAAAAATATAGCTACTATGTGGGAAGCAAAAGAATGTTCTGTGTGTACTGAAACATTCACAGGGTTCATATGCAAAACCATAGAATATGAGCAGCACTTTTGGTTCAAGTGTATAAAATTGCAGGTGGGTCTGGGGCGCCTGGGTGGCGCAGTCGGTTAAGCGTCCAACTTCAGCCAGGTCACGATCTCGCGGTCCGTGAGTTCGAGCCCCGCGTCAGGCTCTGGGCTGATGGCTCGGAGCCTGGAGCCTGCTTCCGATTCTGTGTCTCCCTCTCTCTCTGCCCCTCCCCCGTTCATGCTCCGTCTCTCTCTGTCCCAAAAATAAATAAAAAACGTTGAAAAAAAAATTTAAAAAAAAAAAATTGCAGGCGGGTCATTGTGATTTTGTTTCCATGTATCGTAGAGAAAAATGGAGGATGGGCTTATTACAAGCACTTAGCACACAACCACAGCTCTGCTGTGCTGCCTCCTTTCTCCTTAACCTCTCTCCGCTTTGGGGACAGGTGGGAGAACCCAACGAAGCGTATCACATGCAGTCATCAAGGCTGGACTGTGACATCAAGGAGAATGGGGACCCTGACTAACTGCTCCGTGTGTCTACTTTTCCAGCATCTAATGCCACACACAGCGCTTCTCTAGTCATTTGGTCAGAGCTTTTCTCAACCTGGGGCTGACGTTTCTGAGGGTCTGTGGACAGACTAATAGACTTTGTGAACTTGAATGGGAAAGAGATTACATCTTTATTCTCACTATATTCTAACAGAACCTTAGCTTCCCCTTTAATTATGAATATAAGTAACAAACATCAGTAGTCTTTACAGTACCTGTGACTTTGTCACCAATAGAAATCATAGATATTTTCATATTATGGTACAGTTGGGGCAGATATCTTGAAGCATCATCGACAGTCATCATTATTTCAAATTTATGGCAGTTTTCAGACCTACCGCTGGATACTGTTATCTAATAAGTTAGTAAAGAAATGTATACATCACAATGCTACAATTTGTTTTGAAAATATTTTTATAACTGTATTTCAATATAACTGGTTTTTCCTCTGTATTCCTATGTTTTACTTTGTGCATTTAAAACCATTCCTCTAGGGGCGCCTGGGTGGCTCAGTTGGTTGAGTGTCTGACTCTGGATAAGGGCTCAGGTCATGATCCTAGAGTTGTGAGATTGAGTCCTGCACGGGCTCCGCGCTGAGTGTAAAGCCTGCTTAAGGCTCTCTCCCTCTCCCCCCTCCCCTCCTGGTATTCTGTCTCTTCTAAAAACAAAACAACAGAAAACAACAACAAACAAAACGTAACGTTACTTGAGGCAGCTCTTTCTGTTCACAGGTCCTGTTCCCATGCTACAATAAAACCACTTGGTTTCTCGGAAAACAAACAACAAAATATTATATTAAGTCAAGGCTTCATCATACGACCAAATGTCCACACTACAAAGACTCTCTTTTGTTGTTTAAATGTTCATTTGTTTTTGAGAGAGAGAGAGTGTGTGTGTGTGTGTGCACGCTCAAGTGAGGAAGGGGCAGAGAGAGAAGGGGGGGGACAGAGGATCCAAAGCAGGCTCTGTGGCGTCAGCGGGACTGAACTCATGAGCCATGAGATCATGACCTGAGCCAAAGTAGGACGCTTCACCAACTGAGCCACCCAGGTGCCCTGATGGTACGAAAAACTCTTAACTGCACATTTATTTGCGAGAACCTGTGCTTAATCCCAGTTGAAAGAGTACAATATATTTAAAATCTAGAAAAGAAACTAACATTAATTCACCAAAATTGTTTATTGGATTTATTCAATATCACCTATATAACATACCTACAAAGTACAAGAAATAGGATTCAAGTTTTTCCAATTAACCTTAGAATATATAATTGGGTAGGATATGGGTGATCTTCTTGAAAAGACGGGAAAGTGGGGTGGGGTGTTACTTTTTGCCTTCAGAAAATACTGGTACAATTTTTTTTTTTCCCTTTTAACAAAAAAGGCCAAAATCCATGTTGAGTTTATATAGTCCAGATTCTGAACTTTGGTTTAAAATAGAGAGTAAACAGGGATAACTTATTATAGTATAAGCAACCTGGTTAGAAAATGTGTCATATTCTAGACTTATCCCTTTCAGATGATACAGTCAAACCGACAGTAATTAGATCCCTTCTCATTGAGTTAGCTGGAGACAATGAAGAACAGGTACTCCGGTTTTGTAGACTTGGAGGAGAGAGACCAGGCAGAAGGCAGTCCAGGTGAGACAGATTTGGGAAAGGGAATTTAACAAGAATTTAACAAGTCGGAATTGAACAAGCTCAAGTCTAAGATTTACACTTGGAATCCTGCTCGGGTGACAGCTTAAGACTAACTCTTCCCTTTCAGCATGCTCAGAACCACTAGGCGCCAAGCTCACAACCACCTCACGTACATTCCAACCTCAGGGCAAGAGTGTCCCGACAGGTGCATGCTTTATCCTAGGATATGGGGAAGGAAAACGACTACCTACTCGGAGCCACTTCCGTCTTTGTTCATAACACCCAAATAAATGCACAAGTCCTGGTCCATTTGTTTTTTTGTTACACAGCCAAGAGACAAGAGGGTTAAGTATATTTGGAATATGACAGAGTGCTAAGGAAGAGTTAAAAAGGGTATCTGTAGGTACTTAAACAAGAGGAAATCCATTCTGTAGCAGGTATATATTAATATTTCCGTTTTAATTTTTTTTAACGTTTTATTTATTTTTGAGACAGAGAGAGACAGAGCATGAACGGGGGAGGGGCAAAGAGAGAGGGAGACACAGAATCGGAAGCAGGCTCCAGGCTCTGAGCCATCAGCCCAGAGCCCGACACGGGGCTCGAACTCACGGACCGCGAGATCGTGACCTGAGCTGAAGTCGGACGCTTAACCGACTGAGCCACCCAGGCGCCCCAAAATTTCCATTTTAAAGTTGAGGAACCTAAGGATTGAAAAACCGTATACTCATAAAGCTTGCCCAAGATAACAGCTAGCAAGTAATAGCATACAAAGTCTAACTCCAAGGCCCATGGAGTTATATATATTTTTTTAATTTTATTTTTTAAAATTTACATCCAAATTAGTTAGCATATACTGCAACAATGACTTCAGGAGTAGATTCCTTAGTGCCCCTTACCCATTTAGCCCATTCCCCCTCCCACAACCCCTCCAGTAACCCTCAGTTTGTTCTCCACATTTATGAGTCTCTTCTGTTTTGTCCCCCTCCCTGTTTTTATATTATTTTTGTTTCCCTTCCCTTATGTTCATCTGTTTTGTCTCTTAAAGTCCTCATATGAGTAAAGTCATACGATATTTGTCTTTCTCTGACTAATATCACTTAGCATAATACCCTTCAGTTCTACCCACGTAGTTGTCTATGGATGAATGGATAAAGAAGATGTAGTATATATATACAATGGAGTATTACTTGGCAATCAAAAAGAATGAAATCTTGCCATTTGCAACTACATGGATGGAACTGGAGGGTATTATGCTAAGTGAAATTAGTCAGTTGGAGTTATATTTTTTAACATCACATTTTTTAACATGAAAATCTGATAAAGATTATATACCCCTTCCCCGGAAAAGTGAATATCATCACACATGCATTACATTTCCAGGATCTTGACTGACTCTTGAACCCTTTGGAATCCCCACTATTCCTGGAAGTCTTAACGTAATGATTATTTCATAGGGTAGCAAGTGGTAAGTATACAAGAAAGATCCAACACTGAGTCTAGAGGAAGGAAGAAAGGTAGGAGCAGAGGTCGCTGCAGCCGAGTCTGGCAGGTGCTTCGTGGAAGCAGCACTAAAATGAAATGTTGGCACTTGCTGAGGAAGAGAGAGTAAAGAGGAGGCTTTCTTAGGGAGGTGTGGGCAGCACCCAGTGCATGTGGCAAGAAAGCCCGAGGCAGATATTGAGAAGAAGGGAATACGTAGAATGCAAGTTGGACTCGATGCTAGAGTAGACTGGGCAGCTGCCTCCCCAGGTGCACCCCTGCTTCCGAGGCCTGGTGTGGACTGACCCCGCTCTCAACTCCAGGGCAGGGTCCCGCTGGCCTCAGCTCATCAAGGCAGGTCCATCCCTTTGGCCACAGTGACTGTGTGCACGGGGTAGAGCTAGTGCCGTCAAAGGGAAAACCGTGACTTACAGGGAGAAAGGCAGGCTAAGAAGAACAAAGTCTCAGGACCTACTGGTCCTTGTGACCAAAACATGGAGCCAAGTCTAGGACGAATCCAAGTGGAGGAAGACACAAAGAGACGGCAAGAAACAAGTCTTTGGGGATACCACAGAGCTCCCGGATCAAACCTCTCCTACAGCCTACCTGTCCCTGAAGCTAATGCATTTCTTTTATTACGTATGGAATGGTCTTCATGCACCAGGATACTCAGATTACATTCTGGGTGACTGATAACCACTGACTATTGTTCACTAAGCGAGAGAATAATCAAAACTTTTTTGCAAGACGATTCAACTGGCAGAGAGGTATGGAGAAAAGGTTAAGGGGGGGAGGGACTGGAATTTGGGAAAGAGGGTCTGAATTAGGATGATGGCAGTGAGCGCAGAAGGGAAGGCATGGACAAGAGAAGCCATGCAGAGAAAAACCGGAACTCTGGTTCTGGTTAGATGGGAGCCAGACAAGGCAGAGTTCTGCCACTGGATTCATCCCCTTTGACTTCTGATTACTTACCACAGTAATGTAATACAGTAACACAGTGATCTCCCCCAAATCACAAACTTCTAATTTTAATAGTCTCAAGTATTTCATTAATTGGACCATGCACAATGTGAATGTACCCAGAAGAAAGATGAACATAAAACAGTAGCAAAACAAATAATGTCCCTTGCTGTCTTATTTGCATGCACACCTCTGGTACCAGAGAGACTGGGCGACCATATAATTTAGGGCACTTTTGAGAGGGAGAGGGGCACACAGCTAATAATTATGCCAGGGCAATAAGGACATAGGATAAAAAGGCATCTGATGTTAACTCCAGAAAAGAAATGGTAAAACAGGCAGATTTTGATTACTGAGGGTCCTGTTTCTCTGTTTGTAAGAGACTCTCTCATCTCCTGCTGCCATTTATAAAACAGCCAGTGGCCTGTTCCTTTCTTCAGGATTCAGGAATCCTGACTCCTCCTTCCCCACCACGTCTACAGGAAAACACGCTTTGGACATCCTGAGTACGTCCACTGGCTGTTTGTAGCAAAATTACTCACCCACTGATTCCCACGACAAATGTTTTCATAATTAGCTTTGAAAATCACGTCTTCGTAAAATTTCCTAAAAATTAAAAAAAAAAAATTTGAACGTGTATCACTTGGATATCTAAAGAAATAAGAGTCCTAAATTAGGAGAGCCAGCTGAGGGGGAAGGATGACCATGACCTCTGGGGAACCCCACCCTGGATTATCCACATTCAGGAGAAGAGCTTCAACTCGTACCAGCTTCTCTGTCAGACTCACAACGGCTGGCATGTGCTCCAGGCTTATAGGCCAGAGTCTCAGAGACCACACACGACAGAGGTTCATAACTCTGAAACTCAGTTTTAAGATTCAATCACCTGGAGATGACCCGTTTATTTCCCCAGTGGCAGGGAACCCACAGAGCTGGGGGGAAACGTCACTGCTGGCCAGAGGCAAAAGAAAGTGAATTCCCTTTAAGGGTACTATTTCCTCACTCAAAAATCAAAGTCCAGGGCCAGGTAGACACACTTTTTCAGAAAATGGCCAGGTAGTAAATATTTGAGCCTTTGGGAGGCAAGAGGCAAACTCAAAGTTATTATGAAGGTACTTCTACAACAAGAGAGAAAACAAGTTTGCATAACGGTTTTTTTTGACGGAAGTCAAAACGTAATAATGGAGTACAGTTTTGTTGTTGTAATACACATCTACTAACGAGAAGAATGGAATTCCTTTCTTACTGGGATAACATCTCTCTTGCTGGATTTCAAAGTTAGCGTTCCTAATCAGAAAACTGACTGCAAATGTTCAAGCCTAGGGCCAGGTTTTAGCCACAGGCCATTGTTTGTTGACCCCTCGTCTAGTGGGTGGAGGGCAGTTTCACACAAGGCCCCCTAAGGTTCAGTAAAGCAGTCCTATGGATATTCTAATGGAGTGTTTTCACCTCTTTACGTGAAAAGGAGGCGCAGCTGCAGGGAATCTCACAATAGTGCTTCCTGAGGGTTGCCTGAACTAATGCTGCTCTTTATTCTGGACTGGTCTGGTGGGGTGATCAGGGAGCTAATCTGGGCCACTGGGGTGAGTGGCCACGGAGCTGGAGACCCCCCAGCAGCCCTCCCAATTCCCATCCCTGATCTGTGTCCAAGCGACTTATTTTCTTTCTTCTTTCCAAGCTGCTAAAAAGCACTTTATTACCAAGAGCAAAGAAAGGATGCCCATATGTGCTGGCTTAATTGTGAGGCTCTCATGCATAATAGATGTCATTTTTATTGATGTATTATTAATGGCTGTGAACACTGAGTGGCAAGGGCTCCTGGTCCCCCTGCTTCATGCCACAGCTGTGCATACACATGAGGATATTGGATCAATTACACAGCATGCAAAGAACAAGTGTGGCTGTGGCACTGGAGAGACGCTTGAGGGGATTATTTGGGTGGCAACGAGCAATTCAGAAATAAGGAGTGAGAGTCAAGAACGTACCTGTAAAATTGCTTGGGCTCAGGAGGGAATTCCCACAGTCAAATGCAAGTTTTTATCAAAACAGGAGTCCTTAATTCGATGGTAGTCAGCAGTCTCAGACTGCCCAAGACTGTTTGGGTAAATGTTGGCTACAATTTAGTAGCACCGATCACGTGACCATGTGCTGAGAGGGGTGGGGAACTTCGAGAAGCCAAAGCAAGACAGGTGCTGGGGTGAGGGTGGGCCCAGCAATACCAGAAGTCATTTATTTCTAAAACCGCACTGGATGCACAGGGCAGCACCCAGGTGAACTCCAAGTGCAGGGCTGGAACCGTCCGCCTCCACACTTTGTGTTATTACACTGCCTGCTGCCCACTTTGAGAACTATTTTAAAATCACACTTAAAAGCCAGCAATCAAGACTTGCCCCACTCCAAATATATGGAGTAGCAGACCCCATGAGGCGAAAACCGGCTTGATCAACTACAAACTAAATCACGGGCTGTCCCTGGACAGACAACCCCTATTTGATCTGGGGCATCTGATTCCCTGGACTATTATACCACCTCCAATTTCGTGAGCTATTTATGTATTTTATTTTCTCAGCACAAAGTTTTCCTCAACAGCAGAGTCATTTACATGGGGGGCGGGGGGGGGGGGGGGAGAAACTAAAATAGCCCAGAGCAAACCCAAAATGAGTATTTTAATTTCCTCTGATACCTTTTTTACCCTAAGTAAGATAGGATGCTGAATCCTTTTTTCACTACTTGTATGTGCTTATTCCGTGTATTCCACTACTAACCGAGGTACATTTTGGCCTCTAAACTGCAAAACAGTCAGAAGCGGTATGTGCAGAAATCAGCAGGTTATAAGGAAGAGAGCAACTCTCAAATACACATAACGAAATGTACCTCTCAGGGCATCTAAAGAACAGTCGGATATTTTGAAACCGGTGACATGTTTCAGGACTTCTCACTTAGTTGTTTTGTTCAGCAGATATTTTGATTATCTTCTCCCACACAACAGGGAAGTCTTTTCCTACTATTGTTTAAACTTTGCTCCCTTTTAGTAAACAGAATTTCCGAATACTCAGCCCAGGCCCCTCTCCCTTGGAATCACTTTTATCTTTCACTAACCCCCAGCAGAAACTTTCAAGCTTCCCTTTACATAGACCCTCCTGTAAAGTTTTTTCTTTTAGGTTTTTTTTTTTTTCCCTTCCCTTAAAGATACAACTGATTTTATTACATAGACTGTGTGCTATTTTGAACTGAACGCACACTTGTATTTCTTGTATGCTCTGGCCCTTGCCTCCCACTGGAGATTCAATCTGCTAGGTGAGGGGTCGGCGAAGTTCTGTGAAGTGCAGACAGTCATTGTTTTCGGCTTTGGGGACAGCAGCTCAGCTCTGCTGTGGCGGAGAAGCCAAATGAGTGTGGCTGTGTTCTAGCAAAACTTTATGGACACCGAAATGTGAATTTCTTATAACTTTCACGTGCCACAAAAATCTTCTTTTGATTTCTTTTCAGCCTTTTTAAAATGGTAAAAATCATTCTCAGTTAGCAGGCCGTACAATAATAGGTGGCAGGCGGGTCGTGGTGAGTCCACCACAATACTCGTGGAATAAAAGGCTGTCTCCTCTCGTGGGGATCAAGAGCTGGCCCTGTCCCTGGTGACTTCACAACCCTACCACCTCTTGGTTGTCTCTTACTAAGGATTATTATGGGCCGTTAAAGCACCACGCCACCACGGACACATCCTCCTCGGCAGGCCATCTAGCAGCCCGTTTGGGGTGCTGAAGAGTCCCAACGAGGCTCGAAAGACGCAACCAGGTTCGGGGTCCAGCACAGCCACACGTCGGGAAGACCTTCAGGCCTCGGCGACGCTGCCCAGCGCGGCCGGGTCGCGCAGATACTCACCGGCGCCAGTTCGAGTCTTCCCAAGCAAAGCTGCACAGGCGCTGGCCGAATGCGCGCCTGTCGCTGACCCGCCGCAACCCCCAAAGCTCGCTAGCGGAGAGGCCCAATGCCCCTCCTTCCGCGCTCCTACCCGGTAGGAGGCGGCCCAGGTAGCAGCCGCCAACCGAGGGCTCCGTCCCACTCGGGCCGGACGCGGCGCCGGCTCCAGCCCCGGCGGGGCGGGGCGGGGCGGGGCGGGGCGGGACTCCGGCCACCCGGGCCACGCGCGCGCGTGCGCCCCCGCAAGGTCCGGCCCTTTCTCATCGGGGGCGCGCGCAGCCCGGCCAGCCCCGGCGCGAGCCTGCGGCGCCCTCCCTCGGCTTCGGCTCGTTCCGCCGCCGCCCGCGCCGCCGCGCGCGCCGCCCGCGCTCCCGCCGCGCCGGAGCTGCCAGCCCGGGAGCCAATTAGCGCTCGGAGGCCAGACGGCTGCCACTTCCTCGTCGCCCGGCCGCGCGCTCGGGAGGCTCGGGCGGCCGCGGGGCGGGGCGGGGCACGGCGCCGAGCGGCTCTGACTGCGTTCGCTAGTCCGACGGCCAAGGGTGGGCGCAGGTCCCTGAAGGCGTACCGCCGCACAGCAGACAAAAAGAAACTTTGGGGCCCCCGGCGTGCCGGCTGGCGGGGCGTTCGGTTGGCTTTTCGTGCTTGGTCTCGAGGCCCCGCCGCTCCAGGAAGCGCGATGTCGAAGCCGCCACCCAAACCGGTCAAACCAGGTAAGGGAGCTGCTCGCGGGGTCCCCTGGCCGCCTTGGTGCCCTGCGCTTCCTCTGCCACTTGGCAGGGCAGACCACGCACGTACCCGGCCTGGAGCCTCGCTCTCGGGAGCCGACCCACCGGGATGCGTCGCTTTGTTGCGTTCGCAGCGGGGAGGGAAGCGTTTTGGACAGCAAGAGGATTTCCAGGATTAAATTTTTTTTTTTTTCTTTTAGAGAGGAGTCGCCCTCGATTTTGCGACATTATCATTCGCTGCAACTTTCTAGTGGGTGTGATGGCTACTTCCCATTGAAGCTTCACCAGAAGACAGGGATCTTGCCCCTCTTAAAGAAATACATATATGTATCTATGCCTTGCAATGGTCTTTTAGCCACTTCCTCCTTTTTTTCAGTGTGTGTCACTGTCAAGTTAGAGTTCTTGACCGGCCAGAGCGAACGGGAAGTGCTCTGCTTGCAGGGTGGGGTGGGTGAGCGAGTGTCCTTTGGGACTTTTGAGAGGAGCCGCTTTTGAAACTGACCTCGGGATCTTGGGGAAAGCATTTAGAAAACTCTGTACTCTAGCTCGTGGCGAGGAGAATCTAGGCTGCGGCAGAGTAATCTCGGCTGTTGCAGTTCGGGAGTGTCTCTTTATCGTGCTGTACAAGTCCACTGCCTCCGCTCCCCCAATGAATTTGCGGGGCTTAAGCTGGAGAGGGTGAGATTACTAAATTCCTCCAAGCAGTGTTCTTGGCCTACAGTCCCTGTTCATTTTTGATTCTATTCTTAGAATATTTTCTATGATATGGAGAAAGGAGAATGTGAAAGGGGCTGACGTATTTCAATTCAGTACTGTAACAAACTCGTGCATTCATTTGGTGAGTAATTACGGGAAACGTAGGAAATGGAAGATAAATGGCCCTGACACACTCTCGGGTTGTTTCTTTCAGTCTCCTGGAAGTTCAGTATCGCAGGAGCTGAAATGTGTCCTTTCACATCAAATTTAGAAGTAACCTTGGTTGCAAGTACTACACCTTTCATGATTATCTAGTTTTCTTTCTTTGCCATCATACTGTGGCAGTTTCAAGTCATTTTATTTGAAAATTATGTACAGACTCATATCTGTGACAGTCATTCACCGAGGACTTAAATTTTTTGGTGGACTGGGTGTGAAGGAAGTTGCTGGGACTTTGGCTTTGCTGTGAGCAAAGATGGGGCGGGGCTAGTGCTGGGTTCTGTGTTTCTTCATAAGTGGAATCTGATGAGGAGTTTGCATTTTAAGAGCACGTGTAGGAGGTAAAATCAGATGTAAATCAGGACCTCAAGTATCCAACAAAGCCTTGTTGTTCTTCTTTGATCGCCGAACAAAGTACTTTATTTTAAAGAATGTCCTGAGAAGTCCATGAGCTTTTTCATTTCTCTAGACCTTCAAGTGATGTCTGTGCTGCAGCTGGGAAAGCATTGACTGCGATGTCCAAGGGTGTGCATGAGTAGTCGGGCATAGTCAGGTTTGATGGAAGGATCCCACTGTTACCGTTGGGGATACACTCCCACAAACTGTTTTGTTGTTGGACATTGCTGCATTCTCCTTCTCTTCAGCAAATCAGAAAGCAAATGTTTGAAAGAGCTTTGACTCCACACTGATTTTTAAATGAGATCCGAACTCAAGGTGACCACAGAAATCAGTTTGTGAGTTTACTCATTTACAGTGAGACATTCTACTTTCAATCAGAGTTGAGACATCGCATGGCCTGGCTTAATGGAAAACAAAACTGTCCTGTCCCATTAGAGTAGTGGCACGCACGTACTGAGTGCCAGGCACTGATCTAATCACTTTACATGTATTAACTCATTTACTTCTCACAACAACCCTGTTGGGTCAGTGCCATTATTGTTCCCATTGCACAGGCGAGGAAATTAAGGCAAGGCACAGAGAGGTTAAGTAACTTGCCCAAGGTCAGTAGCCGGTAGAGCGGAGCAGGCAGGATTAGTACTGAGGTCCCTCTGGTTTCAGAATCTGCGTTTCTTACTCATAATGCTGTTCTGCCTTAACATCACCATGCACCATTCGCATTCATGGTCTTGTGTATGTTAGAGCTGGTGGGTGGGAGTGGAAAGGAAAGTGTCTCTGGTCCTCAGTCAGATTTTCAGATCACAGATGGCATATAAAGGTCACCCCCTGGCCAACAGCAGTGAGGAGAGTGGTGTTGAGCTCTACACTCTTATCCTGCACGCAAGATGCATGGGTGAAAAATGTCTGGAGCAGCTTGAAATTAGGGGTGGGGGGGGTGCATTTAATTTTTGGCTTCTTGATTTGTTTATACCCTGCCTCATCCCAGCTGTTAAGAAAGCAAGAAAGGGCCATGTAGAAGGAGGGAAGAAGAATAAGAGGAAACCAGAGGAAAGGTTAGCTTACAGACATGCATGTCCCAAGGTCCTCCCGGGTTTCTAAAAGATGGCTATAGATTTGGCTCTCAGCTTCCGGCATAAAGATAAAAGATCAATTATAAGATTCCTACTCATCATAAAATTAAAATGTATTACTTGCTCTGAGGAGAGTTACTTTAATGACCCTGAGATCTGAGATCAACTTCCCATGGGTTCTTTCAAAGTGTTGGAGTGAACCGGACATCTCTGTAAGATGGTCTCTATCACGGTAGTAGTCCCTGTAGCTTCCTGCAGAGCAAGACCCCAGCAAAACAGCATGGTTCAAGTCCACACGCAGTGCCAAAAGGAGGGGAGCTAGGTGAGGGAGCACACAGGCCTTCATGGAAGATTTCAGTAGCAAGAGACATTAAGCTATAATGTCAGTAATATACCTATTGGGATGATTGGCATATGTCCCATAAGGGGACCATTTTCTTTTGTACCTTCCTGGGGTTACACCAGAGTGTGGGTTTGCAGCCACATCCAAAATTCATTTGCTAAACATTTCTTAATATATGCAGCTAATCTTTTAGGCCTCGTGCTAGATATTGGGGTTCCAAGGAACGATAAAATAGGGTCTCGCCCATGGAGGTGTCGAGCCTGATGGGGCAAATTTATGTATCTTAGACAATATCTTAGATTAACCTATATCTATAATTGGATGGCTGATCTTACCCATTTTGTTAAGAAAAATCTTGGTATGAAAAATAAAAGTAATATGTTTTTTCTACCTCTTTCTTTCTCCAAGCTTCAAAATATATATTTTTATTGTAGAAAATTTAGGAAATACATATAGAAAAACAATATATAAACATAGAAATACCATCCCTGCCTATCTAGTGATAATTACTGTTCTCAGGATTCTCCGAATCTATTTTATTCAAAAAAGAAGGCACAGTTATCCTCAGAAGGGTGTCTCAGTTTCAATTTTAAGTGGTTTGCTGTTGATTGGCTGATTTCCTACAGTCAGTAAATTATCATTTACACTCTGCTTGAAAATCAGTTGTCAGGGTGCCTGGGTGGCTCAGTCGATTAAGTGTCCGTCTTAGGCTCAGGTCATGATCTCACGGTTTGTGAGTTCCAGCCCCACATTGGGCTCTGTGCCGACAGCTCAGAGCCTGGAACCTGCTTCAGATTCTGTGTCTCCCTTGCTCTCTGCCCCTCCCCCACTTGCACTCTATCCCTCTGTCTCTCTCTCTCAAAATAAATAAACATTAAAAAAAAAAATCAATTGTCACATTTTGACTTTTCCTTTCTTACTGATTTCCTTTTATAGGGTCACTTTTGGCCACTCAAGGTCTGTCATTGAAACTCTTCCCTCTAATTATTAGATGGGCCACCGTCTAATATGGTTTTTAGTCATGACTTAATAGTCTTTAGCTTATTCTCTATGGGACCCCCCTCCTTCTTTGGGACCAATGTAGCCTCTCAGTTTTATAAATACAGCACTTTTTGTTCTTTTCAGCCGCCCTCCCAAGCCTTGCTGATCAATTAGGGTGAAGCCACCTGGCTTCTCAGAGTGTAGAGGACAGCTTGTATTCTCACAAAGACGTTTTTTTAAAAAAAGACTTTATTCTGAGACTTTATTCTGTAAAGATGGGCCAAAGGATATTGAATGAGATTTGAACTAGAATCGTCTCTTTCTAAGCCGGTTTGATAACCCTCCACTGTAGTTGGAAGCCTGATGTCTGACCTTGACCAGTTCTTTTAAATGGTTTATTGATCTTGGTGGTGGAAATAAAACAGCATAAATATTTTATGTGTCTTATGAAAATAAATTCGTGGGACTTTGAAAAAGCAAATGTCAGTATTTGGGGTTCTTTTGTATTTACAATAAAAACATAAACTTCAAAGATGGCATACATATGCTGCTTATGTAACACTGTTGAGAGGAAAAAGGTCTTCATCTAAAATGATCGGAACTTTTGTGTATTTTTTTTTCCCCTCTGAATAAATAAATTCATCAACAGTGAGATGGGGTTGGCTAGAAATGTGCACTTGGATAGTTTCCTTCATAAATGTGATGCTGCATTTATGCCTGGTGGCAGAATAAAATTTGGAAAACATTCTGAAACTTCCAGAATGGTGATTATGATGATGATAATAATAGCTAACATTTATTTGGCCCTAAGTATCCGGTACTATGCAAAGCATTTTATGTGTTCTATCTCATTTAGTTATTCTAACTTCCCTATGAGGTGGGTCCTAATATCCCCATTTTATGGGTGAAGTAGGACTTAATGAAGTCAACTAAGCCACTTAAAGGTCTCAGATCTAGGAAGTGGTGTTTTGGTTTGACCTGAGAATGGCACACCGGACTTAAGTGCAAGCTATGTCTTTTGGACAGAGAAATCTATGAGGATCTATTAGATTGGCTTTTTTGTTTTTGTTTTTTAATTTGTTTTCACATTTATTTATTTTTGAGAGACAGAGCAAAGCAAAGCGTGTGTAGGGGAGGGGCAGAGAGAGAGGGGGGGACACAGAGTCCAAAGCAGGCCCCAGGCTCTGAGCTGTCAGCACAGAGCCCGACGCGGGGCTCGAACTCACGGACCGCGAGATCATGACCTGAGCTGAAGTCGGACACTTAACCCACTGAGCCACCCAGGCGCCCCAAGGACTGGCTTTTGTTTCAGGCAGCCACCTTTATTGACTTAGGCAGTTGTGTTATTTGCATTTGTGTTGTATAACTCCCCTCTTTCAATGCTTCTGTATTAGACTCTGAGATACTTTTTGAGAGTAGAATAACCTTTTATTTCCTTGTAACTTTGCAGCAGCTAAACTTTTTATTCATGGCAAATACATAAAAAATCTAGATACATCATAAAGTCCTTGTCCGGAAGAAGGTGGAGTGGGCTGTGGTTGGGAACATCTTCTAGCTACACTATAAAGCAGCAAAGGCTGGAGGCAGTATCCATCGGTACTATTTCTGGAAACAGTGGCGCCCTCTCCATCTTGTGTTCCAGCATTCACACAGCTTGACTCCAGTGTCACCAGTGCAGTGAGCTTTTCTGACACACCTGTGTAGGGGAGGAAAAAAATCTTCCCTCTACCTTCTTATGTTCTGTGTCCTGCAAATTAAGCTAATACAAAGTCGGATTAACAGGAAGAAAGGGCATACAAGTTTATTTGACGTTTTCAGTTTTACCTGCACGGGGGCTATACACAAAAGAGGTGAAAATCCAAAGAAGGGGTTGATTTGAAAGCTTATGTGCCATTTTGGAAGCATGATACATCGTGGAGAAATGACTAGACAAAGGAAAGAGGGGTTTTGGTTTCTAGGGGCAGTGAATTATGGAAAGGTAAATATATAGGGAAGTAATCGAAGATAAGGATTATTTTAGTAAGGTTTGTTTGTGTAGACACAACTACCTGTCATCTCCACCTCTGATAATAAAAGTTTTCTTTCTTGTATGGGGAGAGAACTCCTTCATGAAGGAAATTTATGCCCTGCTTTTAGGCAGATGGGGAGAAGGAAGAGAGGCTTCAGAGGCAGAGAGACTGTGTCTATTTTTTCTCAATTGCCTTCAGCTCAAAATACTTCCTATACCAAAGTGGCCTGCTTTGGAGTGGCATATTCTGACGCCCTTCACCTCATACTTCATGTCCGGTGAAAACCATTGCCAAAGTTGTACTCCGTTGTTTAATGCTCAGGGGAAGACAAAACACATGAGAGACCTAGAGAGAGAAGGAGAGACGGAGAGGGACGGAGAAACGTCTTTCAGTGGGCTAATGTGAGCCGTCACATCAAGATTTTGTATCAGTTTGTCAGTCGTACTTCAGTAAAGCTGGGGAAAAAAAGACGATCAAAAATATTGGAGGAGTTTGGGGAAAAACTTACAGATAACAGTATAGAGAGAGCTCCCTGGTGCTTTTGAACGGTCACGTGATATTCCACTGTATCTATTTACCCAGACCCACATTAGATGGTTGCACAGTAGATTAGAATGCACTTTTAGATTGTTTCCATATTTACGTAGTTACAACAGCCTGGCTGCTTGCTTGGCATGAGTTGATCTGCAAGAGAAAGTCCTGGAGGTCTGATTGTTGAATCAGAGCGTATGTGCATCGTCATTTTCGTAGACGTTTCCGAAATGCTCTCCAAAAAGGTTTTACCAGTTTACCTTCCTACCAAAAATGTGTGCACATGCCTTAAACAGACAAATTTCAGTGCATAGGATAGGAGACAGGAATCAAAGGGCTGGGAAGTCCAAAGCAGAGAATTTTGAGGACGCTTGGGGTGTATCACCTAAGGGGGGAAATTTAAGCAGAGTCTTGAATGCTGAGTAAGAGTTTGCTAGGCAGAAAAGGCGGGAAATGTCATTTGACTCGGGCACAATGAGATAACTTGGTATGTCCTCCAATCTCGGTTTGCCTGACTGCTTGAAGCTGAGCTCCCCTCTCTCAGAGAAGCCAGGGGACTTGGTCTGCACACATGGAGCTGTGAACTGGAGAAATTTGTTCTGAATTAAAGAGAAAGCCGTCGGCCTGGAGTAAGAGATTGTGGAAAACAGTACTGCTCCCTGCAGAAAGTGAGACTGTCCGCGTGTCAGCCCTGTGCACGCGTATCTGCTTGTCTGTTTGTCAGGATGTTAACAATGGCTGTGGGCGTTTGGGGTGCAGCCAAATGTTAAAGAGGGCCACAGCTTAAAGTCACTTAAGTCGCTGGTGGGACTGTGGTGGCCACTTCCTCTTAATGAATTCTTGCTAGTCACTTCCCACTTTATGCTTGGGCATCTGTAGAATTTTTAGAAAATCACAAGGCAAATTCCTCACCCTACTCTTGGCATAGGACTTGGGGGAGAGGTTTGTATTTGTGGATTTGATTGACATGGGATTTAAAAACTCTTTAGCATCCCTTAGAACTTGATGGACTACTTTGGTTTAATATTCTTGGGACCAAAGAATGCACGGAACGTCGTCCTTTCCTAGTCTGGGGCGCTGGATTTCCAGGGAGCCTGAGGCAGTTTGAATTCAAGTTAAGGAAGACTCTAGAGACCCAACTCAGTCTATTCTCCTGCTGGAGGGTCTGTCTCAGGCCCCCTTACAAGGATCTGAAGGCAGCCTTGAAGTCTCTGTGCCATCCTTTGATCCAGGGATTTTGCTTGGTTCTGATAAAGTCATGGATTCTATTAAGGGATTCCCTCAGCTAACAGGAGACATTTGAATCGACTCACTTGCATGAGACAAAGAAATGACTTCCACCTGGAGAGTATTCTGGAGCGGCTGGGTCTTCCGGAAACCTCCTAATCCGACCCATGCCTTGGGGGGACCCGCCTCCGAGTCCTAGCTCCCTGAGCATGGGGCAAAGCCCCTGGCCTTTTGTCACATCTGGCGGGCATCTCAGACCACAGAGTATCTTAGATTCCCTTGCTTGACAAAACCAGACTCTTGTGTGTCTAAAATGTTGCTTACCCAGGTTTACAGGATTTTGCGGCTGCGTTTTGGGCCTGTTGTTTTGATGAGTCAGCACAAGCTTGTCGACTGTGGCCCTGGGAGGACCTAAACAGAAGGTATTCTTGCTGGTTTTTTAGGCAGGAAACTGGCTGTGAAACACTCATCACAACAGAAACCTGTCCCTCCAAAGTTCGTCTTCTTTATTTTTGTTTTTTAAAGTTTGTTTTGAGGGGCGCCTGGGTGGCTCAGTCGGTTGAGCGGCCGACTTCGGCTCAGGTCATGATCTCTCGGTCCATGAGTTTGAGCCCCGCGTCAGGCTCTGTGCTGACAGCTCAGAGCCTGGAGCCTGTTTCAGATTATGTGTCTCCCTCTCTCTGACCCTCCCCCGTTCATGCTCTGTCTCTCTCTGTCTCAAAAATAAATAAAAACATTAAGAAAAAAAATTTAAAAAAAAAGTTTGTTTTGAGAGAGAGAGAGAGAGAGAGAAAGAGAGAGAGAGGAGGGGAGGGGCAGAGGGAGAGGGAGAGAGAGAATCCCAAGCAGGCTCTGCACCATCAGTGTGGAGCCCATCGCAGGGCTCGAAATTGCCAACCGTGAGATCGTGACCCGAGCCAAAATCAAGAGTAGGATGCTTAACTGACTGAGCCACCTAGGTGCCCCCAAAGTTCATTTTCTTAATACTGTGTCAAACTTGACATTGTTCTCAGCCTTATTCTTCTGTTAGGGAATAAGTCATTCCCTTTTATTCCTCTGCACTCAGGTTCTAAATATGAGTCACGCAAGCAGCTGCCGACCAGAACCTGGGCCTATGAACTGCTGAACCGTGAAGTAGGAGTCACTGCTTAGGGGTGACTGTCCACTTCCTCTTTCAGGGAGCCTGTCACATCGACAGGCTTACTTCTAGTACTTGCTTAATGCCTTCCTGCTCTCGAGGGCCAATTCTGTACCTAAGTATTGGGGCTCTAAAGGGTGCCTAGGACTGGACGCTGGCTTGGTAGGAGCTCTGTTCTCCACAATGGGCTCAGGCCCACTTTCTGATTTTTGGTTGGTACTAGGTCTCTTGGTGTCTTGCCGTCTGGTCTAGCACTTTTTTGTTTACTGGCACAGGAAATCTGCTTCCTAGTTTGCCCTGAGTCCTTGTCATTGGCCTGCTTTTTCCCTGCTTAGGATACCTGCTCCGTATCACGTGGACCTTTGGCTAACACACCTGTGTCTTTCTGACGTACTATGACCCTAAGATTAGTGTGGGTCTGTGTCTACTCTTGAATGGATTTCCCCTTGGTCTGCCTTCATTTTCCAGAACTAACCTTTGGCAGACCTGAATGTCACAGCCAACTAGCTGTTGGTTAAGCTCTCATTATTGTACCTCAAGGAGTCAGGGCTGCATGTCCAGAGAGCCTTCCAAGAGTATCTCGCTGAAGACTGAAGTTTTCCTCTGAAGTCACCTGGAACTTGGTTCCTTCTACTCTTTAATTCCCCAGGGTTCTGGGAACAAAGTCACTGATTCACATCTGATGAACAAATTGATCTGCAGTGTTAAACAAATCACTGATTTATCAACATCCCCTTCCCAAAGGTATTTACATTAAAGAATAAGATAAGCTAAACACAAGATTCCCGAAAAGAATTACCTTTTTAAATGAACCACTCTAATGGTAGGACTTCAAGTATGAAGACAGGCTCATAGGGTGACCAAGCTGTGATTTGGAGGAGGCGGAGGCAGAATACAGTAATGGGTGCCTGGGTGGCTCAGTTGGTTAAGGGTCCCACTCGTGGTCTCTGTTCTGGTCGTGATCTCCTGGTTCGTGGGACTGAGCCCTGCATCAGACTCTGTGCTGACAGTGTGGAGTCTGCTTGGGATTCTCTGTCTCTGTCTCTCAGCCCCTCCCCCAGTTATGTACCCCCCCCCCCCCCGCAAATAAATAAATAACCATTAAAAAAAAGAATATAGTAATGGAAAATGGACATTAGTTTGGAAATAAAGTTCTGGCCCCCATTCTTTTATTGACTTGCTGGGTCACCTTGATGAGTGAGACCACACCCATTCTGGTCCTAGGTTTCTTCATTTGCTTCAAGTGTTCATTGACTGAGACTAACTTTTCAAATAATCCCACAGGTTTCTACATCATTTCATTCTATGCTTCTTCTGGAGCCATGGGACATTTTCAGTGGTCCTCTACCCACTGCGTTGCTGCTTCCAGTGCTCAGGGCCAGATGATTGATTGCCCACAGATGGAAGCATTAAATACTTGAAGGACTTTTTCCTAAGTCCAGATTTCCATGACAGAGAGAGGGGAAAGGATGGGAAGAGGGTTTGGGTGGAGACATAATATATTCTTAATTAGACCTGATCTGATTTCACTTAGACTCTAGCTACATAGGACAGTGGAGTTTGTTTTTGTTACTGTTTTTTTTTTTTCCTCAGTTGCCTACAGGCATACAGCATCAGGGTGGCTCTGCAGAAATGTGCCCAATGACATTCCAGTGGCAAAAAAAAAAAAAAAAAAAAAAAATTGTCATTCCTGAATGGCTCTTGGGACTTTTATGTTTGAAAAATGTATAAAGTCAATTATAACTCAGTGACATCAACTCTGTAGATTTGAGATTTAAGAATATACTGCTAGTTTTTTGAAATTAAGTCTCTGTGCAAAATATTGTTCTCCCATCTTGTTTTTTCCTGTCTGTTTTGGAAGTGACAATTTTAAGCCGTGAATTCAAGTTCAGACCTTGCTTTGTAGCAGTTCTCAAATTTCATTCCAGGAAGGAGGGTTTTCAGTGCTTCTCTTCAGAAGAGAGATACTTGTTCCACCAAGAGATTGGTTCTCAGTCCACCTGTCACTTTGTAAGTTACGTGTGGCTCACACAGAAACCAGAAGCTGGGGTGCCTGGGTGGCTCAGTTGGTTAAGCGTCCAGCTTCAGCTCAGGTCATGATCTCATGGCTCGTGAGTTCAAGCCCCACGTCAGGCTCTGTGCTGACAGCTCAGAGCTTGGAGCCTGCTTTGGATCTGTGTCTCCCTCTCTCTCTCACTCTGTCTCGCACTCTCTCTCAAAAATAAAATAAAAACATAAAAAAATATTAAAAAACCCAGAAGCCACCTTGTTTGTTTTAATTTTTTTTTTAACGTTTATTATTGAGAGACAGAGAGACACAGAGCATGAACAGGGGAGGGATAGAGAGAGGGGGAGACACAGAATCTGAAGTAGGCTCCAGGCTCTGAGCTGTCAGCACAGAGCCCGACGTGGGGCTCGAACTCACAGATGGCGAGATCACGACCTGAGCCAAAGTCGGTCGCCCAACCAACTGAGCCACCCAGGCACCCCTTGTTTGTTTGTTTTTAAAGAAAATAATATTTATATACTCCTAAGGATATAATGATAAACTTAAGAACATAACATTGTACATTGTACATTGTATCCTGATCAGAATAAATGTTATTGCTCTAATTTTAGAACTAAAAAAAAATTGTTCGTAGTTAGAAATTGAGTATTAAGTCTCTACTAAATGTCTTAAGACCATAGGTAAAGAAACTGGAGTTTGTTAGACCAGATGATGAGAGAAGGCAGGTTACTTCTGTAGCTGGACAGTGGGTACTGAAGGAGAGCGAACTCCTAGTAATTATTATGAAAGCCTGCAATTTACACAACCCACTGCATGTCGGTGGGAAGCCACCATCCAAGAGAGCACAGAACTTTCCCTCTTCTGTCCCTGTGGACTGGGGTTTTCACTGTCATCCCATCCACATTGTAAACAGCAAGTGTTTCTTCAGGCTCAAGGATTTAGGAGGGGCTGTATTTCTAGACATTTTAGGGCACATTCCAATGTCTCCATCCCCTGCCTTCCCTCAGCCGATGACCCCGTGTTCATAAAATGATAAATGATCGTCTGGGCATCCATGAATGAAAAGGAGTTAACAACACACACACACACACACACACACACACACACACACACACACACACACACACAAATCCATGAGCACTTTGCAGCCTCAGGAATGGGTGTGAAAGGTACCCTGGGCCTTGGAGCGGCTGAGGTTTTAGCCGCCGAATCTAAGTACAAGACCCTCAGGAGTGTGCTGTCATAGCTCCTGCCCAGGCCTTGAGTAGAAGGGAGATTTTCATCAGAACGATCCTGTAATTACCCTATTTTAATTACAGCCCCAGAAAACCACAGCTTTTCACTTGTCTGGCCTTACCACTCTCTAGGGGAAATCCAACCCTATTCTCCTTCCTCCTACGAGCATCTGATCTGGTGTGGGAAAATACCTGAGCATTTCTTTGGGTTAACATTCTCCCTTTTCTGGGAGCCACTTGGATTCCTGGGGTCTTTCCAGGCCTCCAGAGCTCTGTCTAAACCCTCCTTTCCGTAAACCGTCTAGACTTAAGGGACTAGGCAAGTTGGGAGAAGGAACTGATCACCTGGGGCATCCTCCCTGCCTGCGCTGGTGAGCTGCCAGGTGTGGCCCTGGAATGGCCACAAGGTGTTAGGGCCACCAGGCCCCTCAAGGCTCACCACTTTCAGGATAGGAACCAGACCCTCAGGAAAAGGTAGTAAACCTTGTAAAGGAGCACTGTTGTCTGTCTTGACAGAGGATGCAACTAGGGAGTAATTTCCAGTTTAAAGGTTGTTGTATTAGTAAGTAGATGATCTTGGAAGAAATGAGCGTCTTAGACATCTTGTTGATTTCCTACAGATGGCCTCTCTGAACCCACTCTCCTGTCTTGGGTTCTGTTGTACTTTTGAATATGGGCTTTGGCAGAGTCTCGTGTCTGTGCTGCAGAAGAAAATTTGAGTCCTTTTGTTTTCTGAATGGAGAGGAGCTCAGTTTCAGGGGTATTGCCAGTCATTGCCCTCTCATTAGTTTCTCCTGCTGTGTTTGATAATGTTTGCCATTCATCCAGAGTTTGTATTGTTGTATGAGAGTTCTGGTGTTAATGAGAAGTAGTAAAATGCCCTCAGCTACAGATCTGGCCCCTGTGTGGCCATCAGGTAAGCTTCAAGTGAACACCTTGCTTAAGTTCGGTCTATGTCTCTAGAAATTTTCTTTTTTTGTTCTTAGATACGGTGTGTATCTTTGTCCTTATATCAGGTTTTAAAGGGGCCTTTTAAGTAAAGGAGACATTTTTATCATCATGTTGTCTTGCTAGCATGGATTTTTTTTTAATGTTTATTTTTGAGACAGAGAGAGGGACAGAGAGCAGGACCGGGGGAGGGGCAGAGCGAGAAGGAGACACAGAATCCCAAGCAGGCTTCAGGCTCTGAGCTGTCAGCACAGAGCCTGACATGGGGCTTGAACCCACAAACCGTGAGATCATGACCTGAGCCGAAGTTGGACTCTCAACCAACTGAGCCACCCAGGCGCCCCACTAGCGTGGGTCTTTATAGAGGGCTAAGACCAAGGCCTTTTTTGTTGTTGTTCTGGCAACTTTTTACCTCCTGGGTACAATTGTAATTTTCCAATGAATTGGGCATTCATGAAGTCTGAATTTTAAGCTTGTCCACTTATTATTTGCTCAAAATGAAAAAAAATTTTTTTTTCTTGAAATAAAAATAATTTCTAAGGCCATTTTTAATATTTTATAATCTGAGAGCGCTTCATTATTGCCAAGATTACCAGATATCTAAATCTGAATGAATTTCCATTTGGCCCCTGGACACTGGTTACACACATTCATATGTTAAATGCTCCGGCCTGGTGTATTTTCAGACTGTGAGTGGTGACCCAGTGGTAGGTCACAAAGTCTGTGTAGTGTGCGATGACTAGCATCTTGATAAGAAGGAAGGAAAGAGAATAGAGCAAGAATAGAAGATACCAGAGAGAATCAGTCAAAGTAAGGATAAGTTGTTTTTTTTTTTTTTTTGGAAGCTGTGTTTTAAGGGTGAGTGTGTGTGTGTGTGTGTGTGTGTGTTTCCTGAGCCCCGCTGTGCAAAGTATTTCTTAATGTGGGTCTCGGAGACATTTGAGACATCTCTGCCCAGTCTGCTTATGTCTCCAGGCAGCAAGTATCTCTCCTGCCGGGCTCAGGCCCACAGATTTCCGTGACTTTCCTCCTCCCCCCTGCCTGGCCTCCGGGCCTCTGTCTGCATACAGGCTCCGAATTCTGGGTCTGCCCTGCTCCTCTTTCATTGGCAACTCCTCTTATCTTTCCAGAGACAAAGTGCATGCCACCTCTTGTGCAGGCTGCACTGACCTACAGGTCTCCCACCGTCAGTGTGGCTTACGTGTCACCCTCGGCATCGTGGTTGCTTATCTCCCCACTGACTGTGTGTGTGTGTGTGTGTGTGTGTGTGTGTGTGTGTGTGTGTGGTGAGATCAAGGAGGCAAAGAGGACTCAATATTAAAAAATACTCTGCTGGGGCACCTGGGTGGCTTAGTCCGTTAGCATCTGACTCTTGATTTCAGCTGAGGTCATGATCTCATGGTTCGTGAGTCCGACCCCCACGTTGGGCTCTGTGCTGACAGCGGGGAGCCTGCTTGGGATGCTCTCTGTCCCTTTCTGCCCCTCCCCACTCACTCCCTCTCTCAAAAATAAATAAACTAATAAAAAAAAGAGACCACCTCTGCTGACAGAGTACAGATAACATGAGTTGTGCTTCAATAGGGCATTGGAAGAAACCATGTTTTCCTGATTGTATGTGGGATTCTCATTCTTTGTGGACAATTTACAAAGTAAAGGAAGAAAATAAACCTGGCTCATAGTGGCACCACCCAGAGTAACTGTTAGCATTTTGATGTTGTTTTTTTCTGCTGTTTCTTCCATGCATAGATTGTGTAGGTAATATTACCATCAAACCAGCACTTTTTGTATAAGCCTATTCCCCAAAAGCTGATTTTTAAAGGTCGCGATAAACCTTTTTATTGTTTTTACTGTTGAATCTCTATTCCCACGTGGGTACATTTACATGTTCATGCGTTTCTGTCTCTTTTATAATCCTATATTCATAGCTGTTGTGAGCTCAGTGTTTATGTTCCCCCAGAACTCATACCCCCTGTGTGGTGGTATTTGGAGATGGGCCTTGGGGAAGCATTTAGGGTTAGAGTCAGTCATGAGGATGGGGCCCACATGGTGGGATTAGTGGTTTTCTAAGAAGGGAGAATCTCTCTGTATATACTTCTGCATACTAAGGCCGTGTGGACACACGGTGGGAAGGCAGCCATGTGCATGTGAGGAAGAGGGTTCTCACCAGAAACCAGGTTGGCTCGTATCTTCATCCAAGACTGCCCAGCCTCCAGAGCTGTGAGAAATTAACGTCTGTGTAAACCACCCAGATTGTCGCATTTTATTATGGCACCTTGCATAGATTAAAGACAGTAGCTATAGGTTTCAAAAATGACAACTTAAAACTTACATTTAATTCTTTGATAGCCCTTCAGAGATGTAATATTACGTATTATACTTTCTTTGCTTAACAAAAATGTGAAGATTTCTCTGCTGGGGTGTGATAAATGTTAAATTCTCTTATGTATGGGAGCAAGATTAGGGTAAATGGCCTCATGGCCTTGCCAATGACGCTACAGACACAAGGAATGACCCCTCACATCAGCTAAAAATTTGTAATAAATGGTGATAACTAAACTTGTGGGTGCATAAAATACCTTAGGAACTTCATTAAGTCCTTTACGTAAATTGACTTGTTCATTCTCACTTAATCCCAGCCTGCTGGCATCATCCAGAGTCCTGAGACCAGAAGCCCTGGGTTTAAACCCCATGTCTGCCCCTTTCTAGTTGTGTAGATTTGGAGTAGTTACTTGTCTTCTCTAACCTCAGTTACCCCAGCTATATAGTAGGCTACATACATAAAGTATTTATTTCCCAGGATTTTTTTCAAGTTTTTTTTTTAAATGTTTATTTATTTTTGAGAGAGTGCAAGCAGGAGAGGGGCAGAGAGAGGGGGGCTGAGGATCCGAAGCCGGCTCTGCGCTGACAGCAGTAAGCCCCATGCAGGGCTCCAACTCATGAACAGCGAAGTCATAAGCTGAACCGAAGTTAGTTACTTAACTGACTGAGCCACCCAGGTCACCCCCGCATTTTTTTTAACTTTATTTATTTGAGAGACAGCGAGAACGAGAGCACGCGTGCGCACGTGGGAGAGAGAAGGCCCAAGTGAGGGAGGGGCAGAGAGAAAATCCCAAGCAGGCTCCAGGCTGTCAGTCCAAAGGCCAACACAGAGCTTGAACTCACGAACCATGAGATCGTGACCTAAGCCGAAATCGTGTCGGATGCCCAACTGACTGAGCCACCCAGGCGCCCCCTGCCCAGGGTTATTTTGAAGATTAAATGGGTTGTGGCAAATCAGCACTTTGCATGGTACTTGGTTCGTGGTAAGTGTCCCATAAACATGGGTTTAGATGGGGAATTCCGTTTTGGGTGAAAGATTTTAGTGTTAGAGAATCTTCTGTCTCAATCTTGGATGTATAGACAACCAGTCATTTCACATAGGATGAGGCTGAAACCCACACTGCTTGTGGAGTCTGTGAGAGACTGATTTGGACCCTTCCTGCTGGGGCTAATGCTCCTGTGGTCTGACTCGTTACTAACAGGAATAGGGGCCAGAGGATAGGGGTAGGCAGACTTTCTTCCATAAAGATCCACATAGTAAATATTTTAGGCTTTGTGGGCCACAGATGCTTCCTGTTGCACTGCTCAACTCTGCCATCATAGAGTGAAAGCAGCCATAGAACAGAATGTATATATGGGTTCTGTTCCAATAAAACTTTACTTACTGACACTGCAATTTAAATTTCAGATAGTTTTCATGTGTCTTGTAATATTATTATTCCTTTGATCCTCCTGCTCCCCAACCATTAAAAATGTAAAACCTTATGGGGCACCCGGGTGGTTCAGTCGGTTAAGTGTCCGACTTCAGCTCAGGTTATGATCTCATGGTTCGTGAGTTCAAGCCCTGCATTGGTCTCTGTGCTGACAGCTCAGAGTCTGGTGTCTGCTCTGGGTTCTGTGTTTCCCTCTGTCTGCCTCCTCCCCCATTTGTGTGCTCTCTCTCTCTCTCTGTCTCAAAAATAAACATTAAAAAAATTTTTTTTAAAAAAGTAAAATCATTCTTAGTTCCTGGGTCATGCAATAACTGTTGCTGTCATGGGTCAGCCCTTGGATTCATCTTGCCTTTTGCAGAAAGTAGTATGACCAGTGTCACCTTTTAAAGTTAAATTCCAAGGTCTGAAATAAAGATTTCTCTTAAGTTCCCTGTGGGGTCGTCAAAGTGACTTTGGAAGCAGTTTGTCTGGGAGTGAAGGGTCTTTGGGGGCCATTGCTTCCTCTCTGATTTTTAGCCAGTCAAGACATAGTTGGCAACGAGTGTGTCCTTTGAAATTTTGAACCCTGTTCTTTGGGACTTTTATGCTATACCGCGGAGAAGAAAGAAAAATAACCAGTAGCTATGGCTCCTGAAGATGTAAAAGTAACCAAGTTTGCTGAAAGGCCCTGAAAAGTATAAGGAAAAGAAAAAATGGATAAGAAAGGCACACTGTTAATAAACAGAACCCTCTTGTCAGAAAACACACTGGCTACTGTTTTTAACGAGTCTGGCATTCCTGCAGCTGAAATCAAGACACGTTTCAAATTCTTCAGTGGCTTTTTTTTTTTTTTTCTGGATTGGTTGAGGTGGTGTTGTTGGTGTGAGGAGAGATGAAAATATTATGTTCTTATTTTTTTATTAGTATATCCTTTAAAGGCACATATGCAAATAGAATTCATTGGAGTTGACTTAATGAATCCGAGAATGGAAGTGCGAGGAAAGAAACATCCTTTATGGTGGAAACTCTTAAACGTTGTGCTCGCACGATGATTTTCTCTGCAAGGATCATAGCCTCTGTGTTTTATCTTCAAGAGCAGTGGGCTTTTGTGGAATGACATGCATAGAGATCTTTACCAAGAAGCCTATTCTGAACTAACCACCTCATTTATGGGCGTTGGAATCCACAAAGCCCAGGGGAGCCTGTGTTGACCCAACAGAGCACAGCTGTTTCCTCTTACCCTGCAGGCGAAATGATGGCCTTGACTCTTGGATACTATCATGTACACTCCCTCTGTTTTGTTTTTGAGCAGAAAACATCCTGTTTCATCCTGCATGTTTAATGGAATAATTTAAATATGTGTAGTAGAAATACTATTAATACTTTTATTTGCCCTGAGAGTATTCGGAGGCGGTGACAGTTTTTTCATACCCACAGAGTATAAGTTAAGAAGTGATATTCCCTGCATTCTCTTAGACAAATGTGATAACTCTGTGTATATGGTAAATTCTTATTTTTCCATGATGTTCCCCTATTCAAATAATTCTCTTCCTTCTCTTTCTTTTCAAAAGCTCCAGTGTCGGTTCTAACTCTCTGGGGCATATTGGAGAATATTAGTTTTTACATGCGAGCTGAATTTTGAAAATAGAGGAAATATTATTCATTCTTTAGAGAGTCCTGTACAGATCCCTCATTTGATCAGAGAGTGTGGTCACTTTTAAACTTTTTTTTGACTTTGATCTTCAGTAGGGTACATATTTTATCCGATGATCTGATACGTACAAAAGTACACACACATACACACTAGACCATAGGGATACACAGGAATTCACCTTAAATTTTTTCCTAAAACTGCCATTCAGCCTCGGCCGACTGGCCAAAAGGCGGGGTGCCTGACTTTGGTGTTGTTTCTGGCACACTTGCAACTTGTACCTGAACAAGGATTGTACATTGCATAGGTAGCCCTCCTGTCCAACCAGGGTGGGGGCACCAGTGACGCAAACAAGGCAGACCTTTGGGATTTATTATCATAACATTTGCTTTGAAAAATAGGTAAACGCTCTGTATGTGACTCTTGCAGCGTCCCCTCTTATGCTTTGTGTATGGAAACTCAGTCAACTGAAAGTATAAACATCTATATTTTTTTATTGGAGAACAAAATATTGTAAAAATTAAGGGTGATTGTCAGGCTGTGAATTTTATGTGCCCAAAACCAGTGATACAAATCTTAAAAAAATGATAGGTATAGATTGAGAAGTAGTGTTGAGAGAGGACGGTTGCTAATAATCTTGGGGAAACTGCTGTCTCCTCTGGGGGATAGGCTTCAGTGAAATTGCACCATCAGGCATTAAGCAAGTCTTCAAGTCCAGGAGGGGAGGGGTCTTCACCTAAGTCTTGACCTCGCTCGCTTTCCATTAGGGAGGAAGGAAAGCTTCCTAACTTGCTGGCAGAATCACCGCAGGCAGCGGCTGTCTTGGCACCGAAATGTCTTGCTTTTTTCCACAGACCTGATTTTCAGAGCATCCATTTAATTTTGTAGAAATTACTTCTGCAAATTCTCATTAGTCTGCTGTGGATCGTGCTGAGGAATTATGGTTCCTGCCCTTTTATATCAAATGTTCAAAATGGATCTACCAGAATTTTTGACAATAAAATTGTAAACATAGTACATTTTTTTGAATAGAACTTCAGATTTATACTTGCTTTCCAATAGTCCCTTCCGTAAAGCAGCATTTGGCTTTGGCAAGTATTTGGTTTTAACATTTGGCCACTTGGCATTATGCCAAAAGGTGTGTTTGGTAAATTTTTGAACGAAACATCACTTTCTCCATCCATCTGTCCAGTCCCGACGGAATAAACACACAAAACCATAATTATTTGTGCCAGGTACACTGTACTCTGGTCATTTCTGTTTTATTTCATATTTTTAAAAGCCACAAAATTAGTTTCATGGTGTGCAGTTAAAAAAAATGTTGAGACTCACTGTACTCTGGGATAGTAACACCGTCTGGGAGGGGTCGTTTTTGTAGACAGCATCTTAGCCCCACGAAAGGTGAGAGGAGGGGTTTTCCAATTTCCTTTCCCAGAAATGTCATGTAAGATCTCAAAGGTATGTTAAGACTTACAAAAACTGAATGAATGCTACTGCCAAATAACTTTCTCCAGCAGTTGTACCTGTTTCCACGCCCACTGACACTGTCTGAGAATTCCAGTTGTTCTGTATCCTTCTTAACACTTAGCACTGCCAGTGTTTTTTAGTTTTAACTACCACAGTGGGTATGTAATCGTTATCATAGCCATTTAATTTTTTTTATTATTATTTAAAAACATTTTTTAAATGTTTATTTTTGAGAGAGACAGAGCGCAAGTTGGGGGGAGAGGCAGAGAAAGGGAGACACAGAATGTGAAGCAGGCTCCAGGCTCTGAGCTGTCAGCACAGAGCCCGACGCGGGGCTCAAACTTGTGAACCGTGGGATTATGACCCGAGCCAAAGTCAGACGCTTTAACCGACTGAGCCACCCAGGTGCTCCTATCATAACCATTTTAAATGAAGTCCATCTAAAAGGTCTTAGGCCTTCCAACATTTTTTTTTTTTCAGTTTATTTTAATTTTTGAGAGAGAGAGAGAGAGAGTGTGAGTGAGCAGGGGAGGGCAGAGAGAAAGAGGATCCCAAGCAGGCTCCACACTGTCGATGCAGAGCCCAACACAGGGCTCCATCCCATGAACTGTGGGGTCATGATCCGAGCAGAAATCAAGAGTCGGATGTCTAACTGACTGAGCCACCCGGCGCCCCTGGCCTTGCGATGGTTTTAAGCAGAATGTAAATGAAATGGATCCTCTGTTTCAGATAACCAAGTTCTGATATGTTGAATAGTCAGTCCTTTTGCTGTGAGTGATCCTTTTTTTAATGCTGTCTTTGTGGCTCACTCTAGAAGCTTCTCTTCCACTCCTTCACCAACAGAGAAGAAACTAGAATAGAAACTGTGTGTTTGAGTTTGTGCACCCCACGTCCGTCGAAGTGCCCTTTCAGGGCCACAGAGGTGTACCCATCCGCATTCTGTTGGCAGACTTCAGACACAGAAAAGTCTCTTGCCCGTTGCCTGTACGTGACCCCTCCCAGATCCCCTTTCCCTCTATCTGCCTCCACTGCTGTGGACAAGGATTCGTTCGCTGTAGTCTGGGTTTCAGCCTTCACTCCAGAGGCAAACAGGGTTCCAGCTGATGACTGGTGGACTGAGCCCGTCTCTGTAGGGGCAGGGTGGGGTTGCAGAGAAAAAGGAAGGGTGTGCCTGGCAAGGTGAGGGGCCGGCAAAGTGAAAAGCCAGCAGGGCCCAGCTGCTGCCTGCAAACATGGGAATCTGCTTATCTTGCTTGCATCGGGAGGCCAGCCCTACTGAAATCCTAAATACCATTCACATGCTAGTTCACGTGAGATCCACTGAAAGGATCTTACAAAAGATCGGGCCTCTTTCCAGTCTTAATTCAGGGTGAATTCCAGGTAATTCATACAGTCTTCCTGGTTCCACTTTCTCTCTTTGTTTTGTGTAACCAGCCTTCCGATCGAGGTTGGAGGTGCTGCCCGGAGAAGACATCTGATTTTGCCAATCCAAGAACACCACGATTTTATGTTTGTGAATCTGCCTTCTTTAAATATATTTGGAATTCGGATGCCTGGTTAGCTCAGTCAGTTAAGTGTCTGACTTTGGCTCAGGTCATGATCTCGTAGTTCACGAGTTTGAGCCCCATGTCAGGCGCTGTGCTGACAGCTTAGAGCTTGGAGCCTACTTTGGATTCTGTGTCTCCTTCTCTCCTCTGCCTCCCTCACTCATCTTTGGTCTCTCTCTCAAAAATAAATAAAAACTTAAATTAAAATGAGTAAATAAAATTGGAATTGATCAGTGCCTATCTTGATAATTTATTAAGATGTTTATTACTATTTTTTTAGGTGTCAGTGAGGGCAGTGCTATAGAAACACAGAATACCCTGAGTCCTTTATATTCTGTGTGAACCTGTACACCTATAGAACAGTTGAATTAAATATGTAAAAATGCTCAGTGAATTAAATATCATTAATTATTATTCTCTTGAGAGACTAACCAGGGTTGGTAGACTGTAACCATGAAAGTCATTTTTGGTTTTTTTTAATCTGTGTGCAATTCTTTCATATCCTCTGGCTGGTATTTTTGTTTTGTTTTGTTTGTTTTGTTTTTTTGCTTTTTTGCATTGTTTCTTTTCTGTTTGACTCAGGTTTGAGAATTGAATAAATTAAGGCCCAGAACTTTTATAATATATGGATTAAAAGGGAGCCCCACGAGGCTAACATCCCAACATTAATCAATAAACAGGATCATGTAGGTGAAAGTGTTTTGTACAGCTTCACACAGAGAGAATGTTCCCTTGTATAACCACGTAAAAGACTGGCTTGATGTTCAATGTTTAATATAAATCAAAATGCAAATAAATCTCCCACTTCCTTTTAGTTGGGAACATTTTAAGTAAGACAATCACAAAAGATAACAAAACTCAGTGGCTTAGGCACACTCCAAGAATTTATTTTTTTTCAGGTTCTTTAGTTGGTGTTGAATTTTATGTAAGCTCATTAAGTTCACGTTGGATCTGGTTTCCACAGTTAGCCATAGCTCATCTCGTTGCTGCCATTCCCTCCAAGGATGAGAACGTTCTGTCATTGATTTTGGTCACCAGTGGACTGCTTCCTTGTATAACTTCTCTTTGGAAAGTTTGAAGTCATCAAGATAACCGCTCTCCCCTCTCAGAGAGCCAGTAGGGTCCACAGGTATTTCTCCTGGCAGCTCTTCCTTCCGTTCCGTGTTTCCTTTCTCAGGGCTGCGGGGGTGTGTGAAAAACTCCAGAAGAAAACACGTTTCGTATTTGCTTCTGCCTATCAGCCTCCCCTTAGACGAGCAGGGAAGGAGGGGCATTAGAATTCAGACCGCAAAAAATAGTGTTTCCTTGCAAACATGCTGAGTGACAGGGGATGTGAGCAGGGGATCTTCTGTATTAGGGCATTTAAGAGAAAGGATGATAGCCAGCCCCACCTCCCCAGGCTCCCACCGCCTGCCGTGAAAGTGTCTTTACTGTTCTTGTTGATTATAAAAGTCATACATGCTAAGTGTCATGAATGTAAACCGTATACATAAAGGAGAAGGTGAAGGTTCCCCATAGCTGGTGCTACCGTTCAAGGGGTGTACGTGTGCGTGTGTATATTGTCAACATGAACGGAATAGTATTCGGGATACTGTTCTGTAACCTGCTTTTTGTCACTGAATATTTTGCAGGGTCTTTGCTGTGTCCGTGTCTGCAGATCTGTCTGCAGCATTCTTAGGATGAATCAGAGTCGATTTACGTAATCCCTTCTTAATGGACATTACGGTCATTTCCCATTTTTTTTTTTTTTATATTCTAAACCTCTATTGTTCCCCATGCCATATGTGGCAATTTAACTTAATTAAAATTACATAATGTTTAAATATCAGTTCCCAGTCACGTTAGCCACATTTCAAGTGCTCTGTCGCCATATGTGACTAGCACAGAAGTAGAACTTACCCATTGTTGCGTGAAGTTCTGTTGGACAGTGCTGTTGGCTGGCTTTCTGATTTTTTTTCAGTGCATGTTTCCATTCTTTTATTCATCCATTCAACAAATAATTACTGAGTGCCTCCTATGCGCCAGGCAGGCACTGTGCTAGGCACTTGGATATCTTGCTCATAAAACATAAACACCCGTCCTCATAATGCTTAACATTCTATTCAGCAAAAGGTTTTCAGTACTTATTCCCAATAAATATATGTGTATTACAAGTTGCATATGTATCCTATTAAGTTGTTATATTATAAAACATAATATGTGGAACAAATTAAAATAGGAATGAAAAAGAATAAGACAAAAATGTAAATAACTTCCTCTTGTGTTGCATCTTGGAGACCACTTTTTTGAATGATGCTCTTGTAGGCAGCAGCCATGTTTAAAGGTTCTTGTAGTAGCGGGGCACCTGGGTGGCTCAGTCGGTTAAGCACCTGACTTGGGCTCATTTTATGATCTCGCGGTTCGTGAGTTCCAGCCCCGCATTGGGCTCTGTGCTGACAGCTCAGAGCCTAGAGCCTGCTTCAGATTCTGTGTCTCCGTCTCTGCCCCTCCCCTGCTTGCCCTCTCTTTCTCTCTCTCTCTCTCTCTCTCTCTCTCTCTCTCTCTCTCTTTAAAAATAAATAAATAATTGAAAAATTTTAAAAATATGAATAAATAAATGTTCTGTAGTGCTGATATGGAGTTGTTATCACATTTTAAATAGGTAGTCCTTCTATTTTGATATTCCTTCTAAATCTATTTATTTCATAAAAGACCTCTTTTTTTTTTCTATCTGTAGACTTCTTCCTACTGTTTGAATTTGTTCTCTTACGTATTCATTTAGTAATTATTTATGGAAGTTCATACTGTATGCTAGGTGGTGCTGGGAAATTGAACAGGTCCAACTTCCTGCTCCCAAATGACACAGGCCAGCAAATCACTTATTCTAACATAAGGTGTTATGGAAACACAGGGAAGGGGCATATTAATAGGGATCTTGTTTGGGAGAGTGGAGGACAGCTTTCATGAATATGATCTCCTCTTTGCTGAGTTATTGCACTCTGTTTTGGGACTTAACGGAATCTTATTTTTATCCAACCGATACTATTTTTCTCCATGTTTTTTTTCTTTTCTTTTGGAAAATATAAAGTTCTAAATAATTGATTTAATAATACTAAACCACCATTGATTGTCACATTAAATATCTCTTTATGTTAAATGCTTACCTTAAACTTAGATCCTAGGGCTGGAAGGGCTCTATATAGGACAGAAGTGAAGTCCAAATAATTGTGTAGTTCCTGTTTTTTGAGAAGGAGAGGCGAAATCATCCCCAAAGGTGTGTGTTTATTCATGCCTTTATTTAACAAATATTTACAAAATACCTTCTATGCTGAAAAAAAGCACTTAATTTCAAAATAAATTTCTCACATGGGCTTTTAATTAGGGTATTCTGAAGAATATAATGGATAATGCTATTTAGAGTAAACTTAAGGGGGTGCCTGGGTGGCTCAGTCGGTTGAGCGTCTGACTTTGGCTCAGGTCATGATCTCGTGGTTTGTGGGTTCGAGCCCCGTGTTGGGTTCTGTGCTGACAGCTCAGAGCCCGGAGCCTGCTTCGGATTCTGTGTCTCCCTCTCTGACCCTCCCCCATTCATGCTCAGTCCCTCTCAAAAATAAATAAACATTAAAAAAAAATTAGAGTAAACTTAAAATGAAAGAATTGATCATGTGTTTATCTGTTCCCTCTCTTTTAGGGCAAGTTAAAGTGTTCAGAGCTCTTTATACATTTGAACCCAGAACTGTAAGTATTGAGTTTTTAACTTTAAAACTGGCATAAAAACCTAAGGTGATTTCATTTAGATACTTCTCTGGCCTTTTCTTTGATAGCTGTAAAAGATTCATAGGAGTGGATGTTCATTGACTTCCCTGTGGTCCAGAGGTGTGAAAGCTGAGTCCCTGAATTGATCTGAATGTCTTCCCCACCTTGACTTTGTGTCGTCCGTCCTGTGTGGCTTGTTCCTGCATTGTGACGCCACCTGCTTTAAAAATCACAAAGTGGCCTGCATATAAAGTACATGACCTTATCTCAGTCAGCCTTCCTGTGACTCTCACCCTGGCCTTCTTTGTTCTTTCTGTTGACCCTCTACCTCAGGCCACTTCATAATGGCACCTTTTACCAACCATCAGGAGCAATTTTGTTTTTCTTTCCAAGATTTTATTTAAATCCAAGTTAGTTAACATACAGTGTGGTATTGGTTTCAGGAGGAGAATTGTGTGATTCATGACTTACGTACAACACCCACAAGTGCCCTCCTTAATGCCCATCCCCCGTTTAGCCCATCCCCCCCCATCCCTTCCAGCAACCCTCAGTTTGTTCTGTCTAGAGCAATTTTCTGTGTTTCTGCTGTGTACACTCTCCATTGTTATAGTTTCTGGTGTCCGTCCATCAACCCACCCATCCATCCGTGATTTAGTGAGCACTTACTATGTGTCGGACCCTGGCCCAGGCCTGGGAGATAGTGCCCCATCAACAGAAAGGGTGGTCTCATGGAGCTGCCATCCCCAGTGTGGGGAGACAGATAACAAATGAACATGACTGTGAGGGCCTGGTAAGTGCTCTGAAGAAAAATAAGGAGCGTATAGGGCCAAAAGGTTAATGGAGAAAAAAGAGTGTTATTTTCAGCAGGGTGTTCAGGGATGGCCTTTCTGTGAAGGTGACGATTGAGTAGAGACCTGAGGAAAGTGAGAGAGCCAAGGGAACAGCAAGGAGTGTCTTTGGCAGGTTCTAGAAACAGCAGGGACGGCAGCAGCTTACAAAGTCATGTATAAAGAAGAGGGAGTTAGGAGATGGGTTCACAGAGGCTGGGCGGAGAGAGAGGGCAGGCAGATCATGTAGGGCCTCATAGGGCTCATTTGGATTTTGCCCTGGGTAAGATGGAGTTTTGTTTTGTTTTATGTTTATTTATTTTTTAGAGAGAGAGAGAGACAGAGTGCGAGCAGGGGAGGAGCAGAGAGAGAAGGAGATAGAATCTGAAGCAGACTCCAGACTCTGAGCTGTCAGCATAGAGCCCGACGCGGGGCTCAAACTCATGAACCACAAGATCATGACCTGAGCTGAAGTCAGATGCTTAACCGACTGAGCCACCCAGGCGCCCCCCTTTTTTTAATTAAAACAATTTTTTTTAAGTTTATTTATTTATTTTGAGAGAGACTGAGAGAGCATGTGGGGGAGGGACAGAGAGGGAGAGAGAGAGAGAATCCCGAGTAGGTTCCAAACTGTCAGCTCGGAGCCTGATGTGGGGATCGAACTCATGAACCTTGAGATCATGACCTGAGCTGAAACCAAGAGGTGCACACTTACCTGACTGAGGCCTCCAGGCCCCGGAAGATGGGAGGGTTTCCAGGACTGATTAGCTAAGTTTTAGAAGAATCACTCTCCCTGAGGTGTGGGGAACCATCCCGGAGAGCAAGAGTGGGGAGCAGGGTGTCCAGACAGGAGGCAGAGGAGAGAGACACCCAGCAAGGACACCTGCCCTCTTGACTTTGTGGCCTTACTCACTACAGATGTGAGCCTTCCTGCCAGAGGCTGGCGGCTCTGCCGGCTTTGTCTGGGCTTGTCCTGGACCCTGTCGTCCCGAGTCGGACGCCTCAGAAGGTAGCACAGAACAAGTGTCAGTGAGCGTTGGTTCACGGCCGTCAGGCTGAGGCCCGCCTTCAGATTCCAAATCTGTCGTGTACTCACGACAAATTGCCTTAACCTGTGGCCATCGGTTCCCTCGTTTGAATATGGGAATAACAGTAGCCATCCTGCAGAGTTTTGCTGTGAGCATGGATTGAGATGAGTATTTCAAGCCTAGCACGTGGGGAGCACCAGTAAATGGCAGCAGGGAATTCAGCCGATACGGAGTGTGCTCTTGTTCCGACGACCTTGGATCAACACGAAGTTCCTGGAACAAGAGAGGGGTTGGGGGGCGGGTAGAGGTAGATCTCTGGTTTTCATTCCTCTCACTGGGAAGCCCCAGTGGCATCTCTCCCGTGTCGCTGAGGGTGGGGAAGGAACGAGAAGGGCTTTAGCTTGCCGGGGCTGCCGTAACTGAGTGCTGCAGACTACTTAGCTGAACCGACAGAAATTTTTCTTAGAATTTTGGAGGCAAGAGGTCACAGTGAGGTGTTGACAGAGTCGGCTTCTTCTGAAGCGTCTCTCCGTGACTTGTAGATGGTCATGTTCTCCCTGTGTCCACACGTGGTCTTTCCCCCATGCTTGTCTGTTTTCCAGTCTGCTCTTCTCCCCCCACCCCCCATCTGTTCTTCTTAAAAGGACACCAGTCAGATTATAGGTTACGGCTCACTCTAATGACCTAATTTTAATTTAATTACCTGTTTAAAGAACCTGTCTCAGGGCGCCTGGGTGGCTTAGTTGGTTAAGCGTCCGACTTACAGCTCCTGAGTTCAAGTCCCACGTCAGGCTCTGTGCTTTCAGCTCAGAGCCTGGAGCCTGCTTTGGATTCTGTGTCTCCCTGTCTCTTTCTCTGTCCTTCCCCGGCTTGTGGTCTCTCTCAAAACAAATAAATAAACATTAAAAAAAAAAAAAGACTCTGTCTCCACATACACTCACATGTCAGGTATTGAGGGTTAGGACTTGAACATACGAATTTTGGAGGGAGGGCGAGGGACAGAAAAAGGTGAGGAAGTATGAGGCCCAGAGGTTGTTGTCTTTGTGTTTGTCCCCAGCACACAGGAAGGAGTCCCATTGTCCTAATCAGTTGTTTCCTAGGTTGCAAGACCCCTGAGATTGAGAAGAGTTGGCGTGGGAGGGGGCGTCGCTCATCAGCTGCCCTCCTGGACTGGTCAATGAATTGATGATTCGCGGCAGCCTCCCTCACTCCAGGAAGGGACCTGCGTGTACTCAGTTTGAGACTGGGACGGGACTCCTGATCGTACCCTCTCCCCTCCCAGTGCCCTGTTGGTCGTCACCTTTGTCCTTTCTCACTGACCTCCTGCTCCTTTGGTTCTCTTGTGCCTTGTCTTGCTTCTGGCACATGAACTCCAGCCTCCCCATTCCATCTGCATTCTTCAGAGCTAAAATGTGGCTTTGATCCCATCACCTGCTTCAACTCGATTTGACGTAGGAGAGAGTCCCTGTGGGCCAGCCCCTTTCCAGCCCCCCAGTCCTCTCTCTGCTCCTTCCCTTTCTTGGACCATTCCAGTCTGGATGTGATGCACTGTAGAACCCATCTCTAGACTCATGGTATTGCCTGTCTCTAGGCTCTAATACCACGACCATCCTTCCTTTTCCATGAAGACTCTCTGATTAACCCAGCTAAGAGTGGGGTGCCTCTCCCCACTCTGAACTTATGCACTTGGCATTTCAGTCCTGCTCACCAGCACGTGTCTAGGAGGGCAGCAGAAGACAAGGCTGTTCAGAGCTGGCCGTAAGTTTTAGGACCCACGCCGCCTCTTTAGCATCTATGTGGCCTGGGAAAGTCAGAAATTCCCTAACATCTGTGCCTCAGTGTGCTCCTCTGTGAAGTGAAAATAACAGTAATCTCATAGGGTTTTAGTGAGACTTAGGTGAGATTAGGTGTGATTAACTGTGTGAAGCTGCTGTTACTCTAAGGAGGAGTAGTGGTCACTGTATTCATAGACATTTATCAAATAGTTTCGATTGGTCGACATATTATTTTAATTCACATCCAACTCTGCTCCAGGATGGAATCTCGCTACTGTTTTTCAAAAATCTTAGTTATTATTGGGGCGCCTGGTGGCTCAGTTGGTTAAGCATCCGACTCTTGACTTCAGCTCAGGTCATGATCTTACGGTTCATGAGTTCGAGCTCCGTGTCGGGCTCTGTGCTGACACCGCGGAAGCTGCTTGGGATTCTCTCCCTCTCTGCCCCTCCACTGCTTGTGCTCGCGCGCTCTCTCTCTCTCTCAAAACTAAAAAAAAAATCTTAGTATTGAATATACAGAAGAAAATGGATATGTAATTCATTAGGTTTCTTGAATAGTCCATATTTAAAGTGTTATTTTTTTTTTTAATATCCCTGGTCCCAAGGACCCTCAGCTGTGGGGCAGTGCTGCTAATTCATCCAGGATGTACTGGGTGGGCAGTAATGAGTACCCTACCCAACGCCTGCTGCCCCCACACTCTGTCCCTTTCCACCTCCCCTCGGTCCAGAAGTTAAAGGGGAGGTAGGTGTCTGGCCAGGCAAGTGGCCTCTAGCTCCCGAGCGCCGTCCCGACTGCCGAAGTGCCCGTGCTCTGCTGGTTATTCAGTATTTGGAATCTCATCCCAGAGCTAGTTCAGTTTCACATTTCTTTTCCTGAATAAGAATTTCTGTTGGACGAAGAGGGAAGCTCAGTTGCGTCTCTCTCTCCCATATCACTCAGTAGCCATCTCCTCTGGCGGGACAGCTGTCCCCTGCTACATCCTGAACCGACCTGGCCTCCTCAGTGTCACGGGGGGCCAGGCAGGATGGAAGGGTTGAGCTGGACTCTGCGGGACACTTGCCGACAAGCGCCGCACCGCAGGGAGGCCTGGGGCCAGCTTGTCACTCCTCTTCTGTCCTCGGGCCATACAGAGACAGCGCTGGTCTCGGTGACCCACAGAACAGGTAGAACACTGGGCATTTTGTCACTCCTGGTTCTTCCTGCCACCCCATTTCCCTTCTGTCAGGCTTGGAGGCAGGGTAGTCCTGGCACCACCCATGCCTGTTTGGTTCTTAATTCTTGCCTAATCCTCAGTCCAGTAAAGTCTCACACAGAGACCTGGCTGGACTGGACAGACGTGTCTAGATGTGCTGATAGAGAACAGCATTTTCTGGGTGCTGGCTGTGTACTGATTTCTCAAGGGAAACCAGCAGGACCCCGCGCCGTCATGTCGTGTTTTCTGGGCTTCGCTAGGGCTTCGTGGCACTCTGTGTAGATGCAGGCGCCCCAGAATGGGATTCCAGAAGCTGAAATCGGAGCCAACCCTGCCACTCCCTTAACTGTGTGATTTGTGGCCAGCTCTTCCGCAGCCCTCTGAGCCTGGTTATGAAATGGAGATTATGCCTGTGTTCCAGCCCTGCCCTCGTGGGTTGCTGTGAGGGGTAAGGGAGGCGGAGCGTGCTTTGCAGTGTCAGGTGCTGATGTTGGTTTTGTGCTGCGTTATGGGGGGGGGGGGAGGGGCGAACGTGGCCACCACCTTTTCACCTGGTCATGACACCGTGATGAACAGGAATGGCCCTGCACGAACTCTCGTGTGAGAGAGGAAGCACAGTTGCTGGTGAAGAGCAGACTCCGGAGTCTGACCGTCATGGGTCAAGTCCGGCATCTGCCACGTACCTGCTCTGTGGCCTTGGACAAGTTTCTCATCTACAGCGTGCTGATGAGAGGAACACCCGCCTCCCGGCGTTGCTGCTGGGGATTAAATTGGTTGATGTTTTTAAGTGTCCAGACTAGTGCCTGGCACATGATAGTGCTACACAGTGTTAAATGAGAACATCCCTGGAGAATTTGTTTTTTAAAGATCTTTTTATTAATTCTTGGGGTTTCAGGTTGGCAAATCTGAAAAACTTCAAAACTACATTATCGTCTCTTTAACAATGGCCACAGAACACATATTTTCATAAACCCACAAGATTAATGCCTTAGGAATCCTACGTTACCAAGAATATATGGAAGAGGAATGAGAACGTATATTACCAAATTTGTACTCATTGCTCTAACATTCCAGGGCCAACTGTTCCCTTGTTCTGATACCTTGTGGTTCTTCAAGGAGAGAGGAAAAGAGGAATGTGGTTGGAAACCAAAGAACAAACTGGAAAGAAAGTGCTTACTTGATTGTGTCACTGTGTTCCCATTTCTGTTCCGTGAATATGATGCCAGGAGTTTAAAAGCAGACCCTCATCAAACCATTTACGTTAAGGGCCCTGCAAGCACTTTCCTTTAGGAAAGTGTGAATATCGTAGGTACAATCCAGTTTTAAGATCAAGTTTACTGCCATCGACAGTCTGAAGAATTTGGTAGACCGCCTCCTTTGCTAGGTTAGGAAAAACTGCCCCTGGTTTCTTTGGAAGAAGATATTTTATGGGAAGGAGCATTATCCGTCTGGAAGCTATCGATTAAAAAGAGAATAAACGTCCACTGTCCTTTCTCAGGAGGCAAAAATGGTGAGCCCTTTTTTTCTCCCCCCCCCCCCCCCCCCCGACTGAAATCGACGGTCTGTTGCTCAGTTGAAAAACAAGCCTCACCTACTAGGTGGCTTGTGGCAGGCACCACTGTTGAACAGCAGCCAATATTTTACAAACCGAAGCAGCGCTGAGAAGTCTCGAAATGACTGCACTTACTGACATTTTCCAAATGGTGCATTCTCACCAAACGGCAAAGGACAAGAATTACTTCAAAGACATTAAGAGTTTTAACTGCTCTTGGCTTTATTGCCCTCAAGTTTATCTTTATTTTATTGTTTTAAGTTGCCTTTTTAAAAATTGTGGTAAAAATTCGCATAACAAAACTAGCTATTTTAAAGTGGGCAATTCAGTGGCATTTAGTACATTCATAACGTTGTACAGCCACCACCTTAGTTCCAAAACATTTTCATCTTCCCAAAAGAAAAGCCTCAGCCCATTAAGCACTTACTTTCCATTGTTCTGGGCTTTATTCCTTTTTTTTCTTTTTTTTTTTTTTAAGAAGGACCAATCACAGGGATTTTTGTGCGCGTGCTTTTTTTTAAAGCTCTTTGTTCAACACTTTTTTCAAAATATGCCTTTTTCTTTGAAGGGTGAATGGATTTATCAAATATGGAAATTTAGGCAAACTTGACTTTTGTGATTTTAGAAGGAGACTAACATCGTAGGTAGAGATGATCTTTAACTTTGATGAAATCGCCCTTATTAGGCATAAGTGGGCAAGGTTAGATCTTGGAGAGTTACCGGGTGAAAATGGCTCAGAATGGCTCTAAGACCAGAGAGCTAGCTCTTCAAGCCATTGAAGTCTTTTGAAATTTCAGGAAACTCAGAGTCCCTCCAGAAAAAATACTAAGTTTTCACATATGTTCTGTTTTCCTTACTGCCTTCCATTCAACTTCAGTCTCTCCTCCTAACACTTGTTGTCATCTCAAGGAGGGACACTCCAGTGGTGTTAAAATTGCCAGCAAAGGCCAACCTTACTATTACGGGGATGGCCGCTGTGTGTAGCTAGGGTGCTTGGTGAGGAGTGCGTCCCCTTTCCAGCCTCTCTGGGAGTGATCCAGTTGGTGGCAGGGAAATAACTAAAAGAAATAGTTTGTTGCCCTAATTACTTGCTATATTCATCGCATATTGGTAGTTTATTGCTCACAGATCATCAGAACATTATAGAGAAAGATGAGAGAAGATCTTAGAAGGCTTTACTTTTTTTGCCCTAAATGCCTGTTTGAAATAATACTAAACTCTATGTCATCAAGTCTAATAGGTTCTACTAATTTTACAGAGCTTATGCTGTGTGTAAGCCTAGACTCGGTCAATCAGTTGTAAATGTAGCTCTCAGGAAGCACCTTTTAAAGGAACTCAGCCATTTTTTTTAGTATCATTGATTATCATTTGGTACTTTTTGTATTTGAATGCATTTAAATGTCTAAGTTGCTTAAAGCATGATATAGCTGCTGTAGTCTTCATTTATATTCAGGAGGAAATAGTTATAATGATAATATGGATCAGCTTTGAAACTAAATAAATTAATAGCTCTGAGTCGCATTTACCGCCCCAGTGCTACTGAGACAGGAGATAAAGACATGGAAAAATGAATGGCTGAAATAGTTTGCTTCACCAACATAACTTTTGTTTGTATGGAACGGTAGTGATAATCGGAGATATCAAAGCCCTTTTCAAAAATAGTTTTCCAGCCAAAAGTATGAAAGTAATACATGCTCATGATAGAAGATTTGGAAAAATTTTTTATGCATATTTCATGCCTACTTGTGATCTTATCCTATATGAAATTTTGTGCTCCACATTTTTCACTCAACATGACAATGTAAGTATTTCCCAGTATCTGAAAATTGATCCTAATAGGCACTGTCCTGTAGAGTCATAAAGTCATGCTGGTAAGTGCTATGTACTGATAGAAAAAAGGTGCTTAATTAGAGCAGCTGGCTTTAATTCAGAGATTTGCAGGCCATTTGGCTGGTACAAGCCAGAGCACTTATTGCCTGTATAATCCACTAACCCCTGAGAGCTGCCTGTGGTCTGGACTGGCTGAGTTCCTGCTTCCTTTATTCCACCTCTTCAACCTTATTAATGGTTGAATTATGTATCAACTATTCTTATATATAAAATGTTCATTCTCTCTGAACATGAAGAGATAGGGTAATGGTTTTTGTCAAAATAAGCAGGTAGCAGATGTTGATCTGAAAGTGTTTAAGGATTGAAGCCTAATCATTTAGATGAGAGCCAAGCCTCTGGCTGGTTTTCATGGTTTTAAGTTCTAGACATGTATCCTTTTATGAAAAAATACATATCACCTTTTAGAACATTTACAAGGATGAAGTTTTATTAATATTCTATTTTGATAAAAAAATGCCTTGCTTTCATTGTGGAAGAATATAAAAGATGTGTGCATAGGGAGGAATTCTTATATGTTATATATGGAATTCTTGGAAGTTCCTCCCAGGAAAAATTCAGTTTTCTACATGTTTTAGTTTGTCAGTAGAGGATTGCTACGTGGTCTGTGTGCAGACTTAAGTATATAAAAGCCACATTGTCTACAAGGCACATTAAGATTGGAAATTCATACAATTGTTATCATAATCATTGGATTCTAATTCATGAAAAATCACACGAAGTCACACTCTATTTTTTTCTTTCAGCCAGATGAATTGTACTTCGAGGAGGGTGATATTATCTACATTACTGACATGGTAAGTCTAGCTAATATTTTGTAATACCACATATCAACTAAAGATGCATAAGACTATTTTGTGTAGCTGTAATATTGTACATTATTTAAAGCGGTGTCTGTACAGAAATATATACGCCTGAGTTTGTTCATTTTAGTACAATAGCATAAAATTGGAAGTAGCCTTTATGTCCACCACTTGGAAAATGGTTGAAAAAACTTTGGTATATCCACAGACAGAGTATTATGCAGCTATAAAAAATAATGAGGACTATCTCTAAATGCTATTATGGAGTACTTTAAGTGGAAAAAGACAAAGTAAAAAGATATGGATAGTATGCCTTATTTATCTAAGAGAGGTTATATGTATAACTATTTTCTTCAACTTAAAACAAACAAATCAAAGGAGAAATCATAAAGTAAAAATTTAAAAATAGTTTCTTCTATGGCAGGGAAGGAAAAAAAGGGTAGAGGGAACATAGATGGAACCTACAGACTTTTAAGAAATCTCCTTGTTTTGGAGATCTGACTTTGGAGTGATGTACACTTTTGCATAGTTATAAAATTAAATTAAATGGTGAAAAGCAATCCCTGAAATTTAAAAGCAGAGTGAATCAAATGAAGTTAATGATACGCAGGTAAATGGCATAACCACGCAGAAAGAAGCTGTCCCAAGTCACGTTAAACCTCAGCAGTTCGACTGAACATCCCCAGTCAGATCCCCGGGAAGGGCAAAAAGGACTGGCAAGAAAAAACAGTTGTAAACTGTTTTCAGTCATGATCTTGTTGCAGAAGCGGTGGCATTGCTATTCTGAGATCACTGCACGTACATTGTGGTTTAGAGCAAATGAGTCGTTAGGTCTGTGATACTGAAAATTGGGATTTTTCAGCCTGCAACAAAAGATACACACATGAAAGATCAACGAGGTTAAGTAAAAATCCTGTAGCTCTGCATTTGTATTGCAAACATGTTGTATTTTATCTAAAATAAAATAAAAAATATGTCCTGCTCTGTCCTTTGAAAAGGCCTAGAAAAAAAAAAACAAAGACCAACCCAATAATAATGTGTTATTTGCATTCAAAGGAAAAGGAACAAGGCTGTTTTGCGAAATAGCTATTACCAGGTTGGGGGCAGCAGAGGTACAAGATAATCCCAGAACTCTGTTATTAGGAAGCCAGGAAGCCTCCAAAGACAGAACTTTCTAGTTCCTAGAAAGACAGGAACTAAGTTGAAGAGGGTTTCACTAGTCAAAGGTGGGACAATTTGAGCAGTCAACCAGGGCAACAGTCCCCAAGAATTGAAACGCATTTGTGATGTTTAAATTCACAAGCTCCTAATGATACTTCAGAAATCCCATCATCATAATTCTTCACCCCGGGGGGATGCTAGGGAACCAACTTTGTCTTCTGACAACTTCAGTTAAGGAAAATAATTAGCATTGATCTGCCTTTTCTCTGTGAACTTTGTCTCTGCATAACCTGAAAGTTGATGAGGGAAAATTTTTCTTTAAAGAGAGATTCTAATTGTTTATTTTTTTTTTAATCTTATTTTATTTTTTAACATGTATTCATTTTTGAGAGACAGAGAGAGAGAGCATGAGCATGGGAAGGGCAGAGAGAGAGGGAGACACAGAATCTGAAACAGTCTCCAGGCTCTGAGCTGTCAGCACAGAGCCTGATGCGGGGCTCGAGCCCAGGAGCCATGAGATTGTGACCTGAGCCCAAGTCAGGCACTTAACTGACTGAGCCACCCAGGCACCCTGATATCCTAACTGTTTAAATGAAAAAAGCATGATAGAATGTCACGGTTTTGCAACGCCCAGGAAATAATGAATCCAGCTAATGTATACCAGGAGCTAACTAACATTACAAAAAGAGAGACCACCAGACATTATTTGTCTCCTGGTGGAAGACATCAATACTACCTATGAAATAGTCTTGCCCAAAAAACTGAATCTAAATCTAATTAAGCCTTTAGAACTAATGACCGATTTCTAGGCAATATGGGGAACAGAAGAACACATTTTTGATAACACAGGGATGCGATAGGTAAAATCTAGACTGTTTGAAACTCAGCAGAACAAATAAACTGGTTTCTGACTTCTTCAACAAGTGTATTATGAAGAAGTGAAAAAAAAAAAATGGAGGGAGGGGCACCTGGGTGGCTCAGTTGGTTAAGCATTCGACTGGCTCAGGTCATGATCTCTTGGTCCATGAGTTCAAGCCCCACATCTGGGTCTGTGCTGACAGCTCAGAGCCTGGAGCCTGCTTCAGATCCTGCTCCCTCTTTCTCTGCTCCTCCTCTGCTCGTGCTCTCTGTCTTTCAAAAATAAATAAACATTAAAAAAAATTTTTTTTAAATTTGTTTTAAAACTTGGAGGAGACTAAAAGAAAAGAGGCAAATCAATCAGTCGTAATGTATGGCCCTTATTTGGATTCCCAATTGTGAAAAACTGGATTCCAAACTGGAAAATTTGGACCTTGATCTAGATATTTGATGGTAGTAAGAAATTATTGAAATAAATTTTAAGCTGTGATAATGTCTTTGGAAAAAAATCCTTATCTTTGAGGAATATGTACAGATGATATAATGTCTACAGTTTGCTTCAAAATAATCTGAAGGAGAGGGAAGTTGTGGTGGAAATATATGGAATGATATTGGCCACGAGGAAATAATCTATGCAGTTGGGAGATGGGTGTATGTAAGCATATTATACTGTTCTTTTTACTTTTTATAGGTGTGAGTTTTTCCAAAATAAAGTTTCCCAAAAAAGAAAGGTGAAATAAAGTGATCTTTAGAAAAAAAAAAAATATCATGAAACTTGGAGAAACTAGACTCTGGACAAAAAAATTCTATGGATAGTTTAAATGTAATTGTGTTCTTCTCTTCCATATACTCTCTGATTTGTGCGATTGTTGAGGCCCTGCGATGAAGTGTATTGTGTTTGTTGCAGGCTTACGTGTGTATATTTGTACTTTAATGATAAGGGGAGTGGACGTCCATACGTAGGGCTGAGGAAGCTTGGTCAGTGTGACGAGGACTGATGGACATTTTGTAGAGCAGGTGCACTCTGTGAGCCAAACAGTTTTAAAAGTGATTGTGAACTGGATTTGGTGCCACTTAATGTAACTCTTCTTTCACTAGAGTGATACCAATTGGTGGAAAGGCACCTCCAAAGGCAAGACTGGACTAATCCCAAGCAACTATGGTAAGCAGGGCTGTGGTGGTTTTGCTTTGGGTATGCTCTTTGCACGTTCAGTTCTCTGGAGGGCTCCTGTGGCTTCCTGCTTGCTGCTGTGGCTGCAAAATCGGTGGAGTCATTGCCGACGTAGGATGTTTTCTACTCCATGAACCTCTTGGCAATTAAATGGTAATGCCCACTGGAGGTACTTGAACGTGATTCTTTGGCTTAAGAAAATGCATTGTAGCACTCTTGATAGAACCCAAGGTTTCCAAAGAAAGAAATGCTTATGGCTCTCCCTTATTCAACTCTTAGAATATTTTTTTCTTTCTTTCTTTTGGCTTATTCATTTATTTATTTATTTATTTAGATTTACTTATTTATTTAATTTACTTATTTATTGCTGTTAAACCACATCTCACAGATTTGTTTCTTAGCCTAGCCTTTTCTTTTGGGATGAAGTGACCCTGCCTTGTTAATTCACGTGTGGGGCAGTTATGTTCCTTATCAGGTATCAAGGCAGTTGGAGAGGCTTGAGCAGTGAGATATGGCCGCTGCCGTGAAGCTAATGATGTTTTGGGGTGATGGGGGGTTTGTGGGGTCCGGAACCGATGGCCAAGAAAGAATTCTTGAAGACGTCTTTGGTGCAAAAATGGTGATTTTATTAAAGCATGGGGACAGGTCCCATGGGCAGGAAGAGCTGTGCTAGGGTTGTGACGGGTAACTCCTTACATACCAGGTTGGGACGGGGTCAGGGATAGAGTAAGTCTCTAAGGAATTCTGGAAGCAACGTTTCTAGGACCTTGAGGGACTAGCTGTTGCTAGGGAAACACCATTTATCGCTGTTTAATAAAACCTCAGACATGAGTCCCTTCAGGTGCCTACTGGGGGCCATAAACTTGGGAGCATGATTGCCAGCATATATCCTCGGGCAGTTGAGATAAAGGAAGGAGACTTACAGGATCCTCGAGGTTGGGACAATGTTAAGCTGAAGTTCTCTTTTGCTCCTAGCAAAGTGTCATCATCAAGGCAGCTGAGCTCCTAGAGGGAGGTCACTCTCGGTCTCAAGGACTTGTCAGTAAGGGCTTCAATTTCTCATTTACCTTAGTTTCCCATGTTACCGTGGCAAGCACTTAAACCCCTTTCCTTTGTTCTTGGGTAGCTGGGAGTGTCCAAGGAACATCACACAGATCTCAGCTGGGGTGGGGGTGGGGGTTGCTAGCTTGTGCTTTGCCCCTTAGCCTGCCTCATGCCCCGTCATCAAAGCCACTTCTAGTTGGGAGAGGGACAAACAGACAAAAGTACTTATGTAGAAAACAGCAAAGTAAAGTAAAAAGAGCACAGGATTGGCAAACAGGATTTTAATCCTTTTTCTTCCACTTCTTAATAACAAGGGGCTTTGGTGAAGGCACTTAACTGCTGTCCCTGGAACTGTATAATGAGAGGTTTGATTTAAATCACTTGCCAAGATTCCTTTGACTTCAGCATTCGATGAATCCCTAGACCAGTGGGGCTGGCATCAGGCACCAGTTCCAAGCAGTGGCAGAAGACTTTGAAAATTTCAAGGAAGGCACTGCAACGCCAGGGGAGCCAGGAGGGGAGGAGGGGAAGGGGAGGGGAAGTGAGAGCTGAGGTCTGGGCCCCAACACAGGGACCCCACTTGCCCTGGTCTAAAGGGGATACCTGAGTGGCTCAGTTAGTTAAGCGTCCGACTTCGGCTCAGGTCATGATCTTGAGGTTCATGAGTTCAAGCCCTGTGTCAGGCTCAGTGCTGACAGCTTGGAACCTGGAGCCTGGAGCCTGCTTCGGATTCTGTGTCTCCTCCTCTCTCTGCCCCTCCCATGCTCATGCTCTGACTCTCTCTGTTTCTCAATAATAAATAAACATTAAAAAAAAAAAATTTAAAGGCGATACCGTTCTGGGTTAAAAAAGACTTGTGGGGCGTCTGGGTGGCTCAGTCGGTGAAGCGTCTGACTTCAGCTCAGGTCATGATCTTGTGGTTTGTGGGTTCGAGCCCCGCGTCGGGGTGTGTGCTGACAGCTCAGAGCCTGGAGCCTGCTTCGGATTCTGTGTCTCCCTCCCTCTCTGCGCATCCCCGACTCATGCTCTGTCTCTCAAAAATGAATGTTAAAAAAAAAAAAGAAGCAGTTCTATATTCTTCTAACCTTTGAAATCCCCAGTCTCCCTCCACCATGCACTCCACTTCAGCCAGGCATAGACACTGAGCATGTTGTTCTTCTGTTGCTTTGGATCCCCAGTGGCCAAGGGAGTGTCCAGGTACAGCTCTTTAGGGCGGGAGGGGGTGGGTCTGAAGTCTGTTTTGAACCACAGTCTTCAGGTGATCATACTCTTGCTTCTAGGACAACTGAGAACACACCTTCCTTAGAGGCAGGTAGGTGTGCCGATTGCCCTCTGTAAATAAAGGAGGCAGACTGTTTCCCCCTCCCGCGTGCCCCTGACATGCTCACACACGAGGGAAACAATTATTTTCAGCCGTCTTCAAGTAGGGTGTTTTTACAGAATGTAAAATTGAACATCAGATGTTTTCTTTTGCACGTTTGTGACTGCGTTTATTGCATACTTGCGTAGACTGGTATGCAGGCCACGGATCTGTTTGTTTTTGCTTCCAGTTAATTGCCGCGTTTGTTTTTGTTTATACTTCCTCTCAATTGCTGTGGTGTTGCCTTACTGCTTAGCTTTGCTTTCATTTCACAGATAACTCAGCTTCTTTTAAAGCGGGGAAACGTCGGTTTGCTTTTCTGCTCTTTTTCAATCCACATTGGAAGGGATGCTGTGTGGTGAGGGCCGTGGCTGGGGACTGCCAGGTGGCTTCCGTGAGTCATTTGGGCAGTGTGCTCACTGTTGGGTTTGCACTTTCTCTTTTCAATCTAGTGGCCGAGCAGGCAGAATCCATTGACAATCCATTGCACGAAGCTGCAAAAAGAGGTAGGTGTGATTGTTTTTCATTGGGATACGCAGTGCTGTGTACAGTAAAACACACAGATCTTTATTATATGGTTTGATGGCTTTTTTTTAAATGTTGATTTATTTCTGAGAGAGAGAGAGAGAGAGAGAGAGAGTGCAAGCTCAAGTGGGGAATGCAAGCTCAAGTGGCAGAGAGAGGGGGACAGAGGATCTGAAACAGGCTCTACACTGAAAGCAGAGAGCCCAATGTGAGGCTTGAATTCACAGCCTATGAGATGATGATCTGAGCCGAAGTTGGAGGGTTAACCTAACCGACTGAGCCACCAAGGTGCCCCAGTTTGACAAACGTGCACACCCATGTAACCAACACCCGGATCAAGAGCTAGAACATTTCTGTCATCCCAGAAAGTTCCAGTTAACCCCTGCCTCCCCCAGAGGCAGTCTCTGTTCCACTATCACCCTCGAGAGAGACGTGATTTTAATTTTTTTTTTTTTTTTTTTTAGTTTTCTTAAGTAATCTCTACATCCCAATGTGGGGCTCCAGCTCACAACCCTGAGATCAAGAGTCACGTGCTCTACCAACTGAGCCAGCCCGGTGCCCCTGCGATTTTAATTTTTAATTTTTAATTAAAGATGTCAGCCACCAAACACTTCTGAGTACTTTACGTACCCTGCGCTCAGCGGAAAGCTGAAAGGCATGGTCTGTGACTCCCAGAGCTCCGAGTCCGGCAGGAGAGAGATGTGTGTAACAGATCATTATAAGATGGTGTCAGAAGCACAGCAATGGAAGTTATGTTTAAGTTAAACAGGCTGTAGAGGCCAGCATGAGTCACTGGAGGGCAGTGGGGTGGAGGCTTCCTGGGGATAAAGCATTTAGGAGGGTATTGGTATAGGGCAAGTGTGTGGGGTAAGGATGCAGTTGGGGAGGGACAGAGCAACAGGGGTGGGCCTCGTTTGGGGGGCTCTATCTTGTTGTTTTCTTCTTTAATTTTTTTTTAATGTTTATATTTGAGAAAGAGAGAGCACATGAGCTGCGGAGGTTCAGAGAGAGAGAGAGAGAGAGAGAGAGAGAGAGAGAGAAGATGAAGGGGGAGGGGCAGAGAGCGAGGGAGACACAGAATCTGAAGCAGGGTCTAGGCTCTGAGCTGTCAGCACAGAGCCTGATGTGGGGCTTCAGCTTATAAACTGTGAGATCATGACCTGAGCTGAAATCGAGTTGGATGCTTAACTGACTGAGCCACCCAGGAGCCCCTAAATAACTGGAATTTAAATAAAAACTTGAAGGGAAAAAGAAAGAAAGAAAGAAAGAAAGAAAGAAAGAAAGAAAGAAAGGGAATTATTTGTAAGTTAGATATTTAGGACATCAGCCAGAGGATTTTAAATTAATAGTTATATTTTAACATATGAGAGCAGCAACTTCGAGTAGGTTATTTAGCATTTGTTTTCTTATTTTCTTATAAGAACTGATTTTAAGATGCATTTCATATGAATATGAGTATTATCTACTTGTTCTTAGGTTTGACTGGTTTTTTTCCCCCAAGTTCCAGGATTTCACGAAGCAAAAAATTACATGTAGGTAGCTTTTACAGAGTAAGACTACCATAAGTAGACTCATGTAGGCAACTCCTCCCATTAACCTACCATTAAAAATTGTTGTTGTACAATCTATCAAGTTTGTTCGTTATTTCATCAGTTTCATACACACTGTTTAGTGTATGTGTACCAACCTGTGTATACCATAAATTGAATGTTTGTGTCCCCTGAAAATTCACATGTTGAAACCCATCCCCAATGTGGTGGTATTTGGAGGTAGGGACTTTGGCAGGTGGTTAGGTTATGAGGGCTCTGCCCTCATGAAGGGAGCTGGTAGACACCCCAGAAGAGCTCTCTCACTCTGCTCTTTCTGTTGAAGGGGTGGAAAGACAGCATCTATGAACCAGGAAGTAGGCTCTTACCAGACACTGAATCTGCTGGCGCCTTGATCCTGGACTTCCCAGAACTGTGACAAATAATTTGTGTCCCTTAAGCCATTCCTACTCTACCTCCCCTCACATCCCCCCCACCCCAGATTGTTGTTAAGGCTTTTCATTAAGTTGGGAGTGAAAATGTACCATAATGAATGCATTACCGAGGAGGTCTTAATTTCAGATTTGCTGATTAAATCCATTCTAGGTGGAAATGTATGGAGATGAAATTGATTTCAAAGCAAAACAAAACCCTCTTTCTTGTGCTTTTATAAATGTAAAACTTTTTCAGGCAACTTGAGCTGGTTAAGAGAGTGTTTGGACAACCGAGTCGGTGTGAATGGCTTAGACAAAGCTGGAAGCACTGCCCTGTACTGGGCCTGCCACGGGGGCCACAAAGGTACTATGTTCTGTTCATTACTGTTGATGTCCATGCTGCTGAAAATGTGCTTCAGGTCGGGGAGCAGGGTTTACAGAAATGAAACAAAAATTATGCTTTTCACATCCTATAGAAGATCGGCCAAAACCTTGCTCCGGGAGGTCTGGAAAACAGTAGGTAGGATGCTCACTGCATGGACCTCTCTCACTTGAAAGAGTGGGAACTTCCTTTCCTCTCTTGAGCTTGGAGAGGTTACAGGAAAACCATAGTAATGTCAACACAAACCCCACTATCTAATCTGACAGAAGAAAGGGGCAGAAGTGACTACTCTGCCTACTGCTGTAGCTTAGCCTTTCCCAAGACATGTTTTCATGGTTTACATGAATGTTTAATGCATGCTGTTAGATTCAGGGGAAAGACAGCATTTGTGTCCGTTAGTGGTTGAGTGGACAGCCTTCTCAGTTGCAATCAGTAATACAACAAATGGAATTTCTAGATCTGTTTCAGCCTGACCCCAAATCTGCCACATCCACTCTCTTTCCCCCTCTCCCTACAACACACACACAAAATAAATACGACAGCAATGAGAAACAGCACCCAACAAACTAAACAGCATAGCCAGAGGACAGTTCGTGGCTCTTCCCCAAAAGAAGCCGATCTCATTTTAGCTAACAAACGCAGATTCGTTACATGACTGTAAAGTGTCATGGTGAATGTAGAGATATTTCTATAATAGTTGCCATGTGAAAAATGCAAAAGCCAAATTATTGGAACACAATTTTTCCTTAGATAATTCTACTTTTTAGGCTCTTAAGTCTTGTATTTACGTAAATTTTAACAAATTTGTTGCAAGGATTTTTTTGAAGATTCTTCTAAAGAATCAATCCTCTTTTTGAAATGATTATGCCTAGTGTTGTCAGCCTTTTCCTTTGCACTCTTGAAAAATACCTTTTCTATTTCAGATATAGTGGAGATGCTGTTTACTCAACCGAACATTGAACTGAACCAACAGGTAAGATCGCTTATGCGGAAGTTGGTGGTCACCTAACACACCTGCCTTGTTCTCGTGGTGTGACTTATGGGCATGGAAAGTCCTATCTTTGTGCCTTGAACTGACCTTTTCCCATTTATTATCTTTCATACAATTTTTAATCCAAGTAGTAGAAGTGCATCATTAAAAATGTACCGTTGTACCGAAGTCCAAATTGTATAAAGCCCAAAACACCTACCATGTTCCTTCTCATATGTCACTCTCTCAGCGTTTAGCTCTTAACTCTTGCCTTCATGTTACTAAGGAAGATGCTTATGGGGCTGTCCCCTAAGTCATCATCTTCATAAATGTTTCAGTGTCCCATCTGAAGGTTGAAGCTTATCAGCTGCCCCAACTCTGATCTGCCAGTGCCCACCCTTTGTTCCTCTGGTCTGCCCCACGTATCATATCATAGTTTTTGGTTATATTACTCTATGATGCCTACAAGTATTATGGCTATTTAAATATTTAAATGCTGCTCGCTGCTTGTGTAACTTTTGTTTCTGTACTTCTTGACTTTTATTTTGCTGAGAATATTTTTTTTTTTTTTGGACGTTTATTTATCTTGAGACAGAGAGAAAGCATGAGTGGAGGAGGGGCAGAGAGAGAGAGAGGAGAGAGTGAGACTCCCAAGTAGGCTCTACACTGTCCGTGCAGAGCCCAGTGCAGGGATCAAACTCAGGTAGCATGAGATCATGACCTAAGTCGGACACTTAACCGATTGAGCCACCCAGGAGCCCCTCGCTGGTTTTTGGTTTTTGTATCTCATTAAGATTCCCACACTGTTTAACGTTCTCTTGATATAATTTCTTCTTTCTTCCTGGAATGGTACTTCCCAAAGCCCTCATCCTCGATCTCTGCTCTGAGCGTCTCTTTACTGTCGCCTTTCTCCCGGGGTGTGTCTTCACTTTTCTGGATCCCGTGTTTTCCTCCTTTTGTTGAAGAACATCCTTGAAGATTCCTAAGAAAGGGGACCTAGGGATCGATTATTTGGCTGACAGAATTCTAGGTTGAAAATGATTTTCCTCAGAATTTCGCAGGCAAGGCTCTATGGTATTCTGGTTTTTAGGATTGCTCTTGAGAAGTTTGATGCCATTTTGATTCCCATTCTTTTGTGTGTGATCTGCTTTTTTGTTGCTTAGAATCATTCCTCTGTCCTTGATGTTCTAAAATTTCTTAATGTGCTTCAGCATGTTTCTTCCCAGTAAAGGTGGTGGACTCTTTCAGCCTGAAAGGGTCTACTGTTTCTTTTCTAGTTGTTATTGACCATTGTCTTTATTCTTTGGTTCTGGAATGCCCACTAGTAGTTAGGTTGGACCTCTTATTGAGTCTCCAGTTATTTGAGTGTTTCTCAGAGATTTTTTTTTACCTTTTTTTTAAGTTTATGTGTTTATTTTGAGAGAGAGAGAAAGAGAAAGAGAGAGAAACTGAGAAAGAGTATGCAGGGGAGGGGCAGAGAGAGAGGGAGAGATTGAGAATCCCAAGAAGGCTCTGTGCTGTCCGCGTGGAGCCCTACTCGGGGCTCGAACTCACCAACCATGAGATCACGACTGGAGCAGAAATCAAGACTTAACCAACTGAGCCACCCAGGCACCCCAAGATTTTCTTAGCTTTATGTTTTATTTTGGTTACCTTTTTAATTCCTCAGTGTCCTAGGTTTTCTATTGCTGTGTGACAAATAACCCACAAGCTTAGCTGCTTAAAACAACACGCATTTACCTTATACGTTCTCTAAGCCAGAATTCTGGGCATGGCAGAGCTGGGCTCTCTGCTCAGGGTCTCACTGGCCAGAGTCACGGTATTGGCCAGAAGCAGGTTCTCATCTGGAGCTCAGGTCTCATTCCAGGTTCGTTCAGGTTGCCGGAGGGATTGAGTTTCTTGCACCTGCAGTGCTCTGGACCTCAGCTTTCAGAGATCACCCCTCTCCGTTGACATTTCACAACATGGCTGTTTGCTTTCTTCCTTAAGGTCACTAGGAAATTGTGTTTCTGAAGCTATACCTTTGGGAAAGGGCCCGTCTGATTTGGTCATGCCCACCCAGTATAATCTCTCTTTTGATGAACTCAATGTCAACTGATTAGAAACTGCATTATGGGAGTGATATCCTATTATATTCATTAGTCTCATACATACTTGAGGGGGAGGAATTTTACAGGGGGTGGATCCCCAAGGGGCGGGGATCTTGGGCAGCATCTTAGAATTTTGTCTACTTATAAGCTCTTTTACTCTCATGATTGCTTTCTTTTTTAAATGTTTCTTCTTTTTACTTATTTTTGAGGGGTGGGGGGGACAGAGGATCTGAAGCAGGCTTTGTACTGGCAGCAGAGAGCCTGACGCGGGGCTCACATTCATGAATGGCCAAGTCATAACTTGAGCCGAAGTCAGACGCTTAACTGACTGAGCCACCCGGGTGCCCTGCTGATTATTGCTTTTTAAATAGCTTCTTTTCTTGTTGCATGATGCTGTATATCATGTTGTATCTTGACTATATTAATTACAGCTTTTTAAAACCTTTCCTGCCATTCACTGTACTGTGTCTTTTCCCTCTGAGATCCATTCTTTTTGTTTTAATCTTCTCTCAAATATGAGAGGCTTTCCTCAAATACCTAGTATCTTTGTGTCTCCAGTCATGTTTAAGGGTGACTGGAAGCTCTGCCTGCACATGGGGCTTACTGGCTGTGGGCTTCTCGGTAGGGTGAGGTGGAAAGGTCCTGGCTGTTGTGCTGGGTTATCCCCAGATGTCAGCGTGAGTATGCTCTCCCCCTCCACATGCGGGGCTGTTCACCTCCACCGGAGGATTGTCCTCCAGCTCCCTGCCTGCAGGTGCTAGGCTGTATACACTGGGGCAGCAGGGTAGGTAAAGGCAGCTGGGAGAGGAGTCTTACCGCTCAATTTGTAGGTGTCTCAGCTCACCCACCGCTTTTAGTTCCTGGCCTTATTGCCACCTTCCCTTGTACCCGAGTCCCCTGAGCTTGGAAACTACCTGGTTCATTTTTTGACAGGGTCACCCTGCCATCCGCACTAGGTCACCTGGCAGCAAGGAGAGAGGAAGGTGATCTAATTACTTTTTTTTTTTTTTAATGTTTATTTATTTATTTTGAGAGAGAGAGAGAGCTTGCGCGTGCGTGAGCTGGGGAAGAGCCGAGAGAGATGGAAGAGAGAGAATCCCAAGCAGGCTCCCCGCTGTCAGCACCGAGCCCGACATGGGGCTCGATCGCACGAACCAGAAGGTCATGACCTGAGCCAAAATCAAGAGTCAGATGCTTAACCGACTGACTCACCCAGGCGCCCCTGACTATTTCTATAAACGCATCCAGTACTCTTGTGTCCAGTCCCGTGCCTCACGCTCGTTCCAGCGTCTCCGGGCATCGCCAGGGCCTGATTTCTTGCGAGGTTTGCAGGGGCAGGTCTGCTTGCTCCCTCCTGGTGTTTCCCTCTGCTCTGCCACGTCCGTTTCTCCTCTTTCATCCATCCCCTCCCCCCAAATGACTTTTCTCTCATCCCTTGAGTCTCCTTTCTCTCTTGGGAACTTTATATGACTTTATAACTCGTTCTCACTTTGAGTTTGCTTGGAGTAAACCTGAATTCGTGCATGTTTTCAACCCACCGTCTCTTTTTAAAATGCTGCTTTCTCTTTTTAAATCACCATAGAACAAGTTGGGAGACACAGCTTTGCATGCCGCTGCCTGGAAAGGTTATGCAGATATTGTCCACTTGCTTCTGGAAAAAGGTAAAGCGTGTGCCCCATCTGTCTGGCCTTTGCTCACCCTGGAAAAACAGGCTGTGTTCAATTACGTTATTTGAAATAGTAGGAAGAATCATAGGCTCCGTATTTTGAAACTGGGATTTTAACCTCTACTCTGTCTGTATCACAGAGTTGTTAACAATAAGACGAAATTACAGTAGTGAGGTGATTCGTGTTAAATTTTTAGTTTTACGTTAAAAGCTTGGTAAGCTTTAAAACTACATATATTACTTTTCGTAGGAGTTTGTTGTATATTTCTGCGGGATTAAAGGGTCCTTGGAGAAAGGCGTGTGTATGTGCACCCGTGCAGAGAAGATGCTGTGTCAGAAAGCTGTAGGGGAAAGGTGCTGAGGCCCCTGTTCACAAGGGAAGTCCTGACAGATAAGAAAGATGCTGTGGCTATAAGGTCCTGCTTTGATCTGAGCAGGTGCTACAAGTATGGGGAAGATGAAGATACCTCGATTCCCTATTTTTATACAAGAGGGGACAGTGAAATTATGAACTGACCATCCATCCATCCATCCATCTGTCACATAAATATTAATCCTTACAGAGGGCCAGGCATATCTCCCGTCCTGCATCCTGGTCCAGAAGCTATAATGTAAGATGCTTGAATCCCAAGGTGTCCTATGGATGCATGTTCATTAGGGATCCTCACAGCAATGCTGTGGGATATAGAGAGGACATGTCATTTATTTAAAGGACATTGGTGATGTACATCTCAGGTACAAAAGATCAGACAGCATGAGGTGCCCCCTAAGGGCTATGCTGAGAACTGGGCTGTCTGTGGTGGCTGCCACTAACCACACAGGCCCCTGAGCCCATGAAATGAGCATGGTCTGGACCAAGATGTACTGTAAGTGTAACAGGCACATCAAATTTCAAAGACTTAGGGAAAAAAAAAAAGACGTAAAGTATCGCAATAACTTTTATATCGGTTATATGATACAGAGGTAACATTTTGGATCTGCTGTGTTAAATAAGATATGTCATTAAAACGATTTCCACCTTTTGAAAATGTGGCCGCTAGAAAATTTAAAATGACACATGTGGCTCACATCGTATTTCTCTTGGGTAACACTCGTTGAGAGGGACCCAGGAAATGGTCATTTCTTCTCTTGCCTTGCTGGCTCCGAACATTTCCTGTCCTGAAAGAAATCATGTATATGGGTTCTAAAGTGCAATTTAACATAAGATATGATCAGTCACAGAGCTCTTAACCCTCCGGAATTTTTCCCCGTGGCCCAATGAGCGAATGAGGTTTCTATAGACCCTTAGCTGTGGGCAGATCTAAGTCTCATGAGAGAGATTTTTAGACACGGTCGCCATATTCCTAATTAAACAAACCATGCTTTCTTGACTCAGTATTTTTGTCCCTTTGAGTTTCATTACACTTATTTTTTTGTTTCCTGAAGAGGATGAGATTACAAGCAAAATGGCTCTCTCCTGTACCGTGGCAGAAAGTATAAATTGGTAAAGCCTTCTTGGACAGCGATCGGACAGTAGCTAGCAGAATTAAAAATATACATAGCCTTATATCCCAGCATCACTTCTGGGAAGCCATACTTCAGAAAGCTGGTGTTCAGGGAGATTTACAGCAATATTGTTTGTGGTAAAGGAACAGCCTAAGTGTCCCTCGATAGGGGAAGAGGAGAGTTATTAAATAAATATTGGGATGCCCACAAAATTGAATACTTACAAATGTTTACATGGATTGAGCTATGTGTACTACTGAGGAATGAGTACCATCATATATTGCTAAGTAAAAAAATCAAGTTACAGACTGTTATATGTGGTGTGATTTTACACATATATGCATAGATGTCTGTGAGTGCATTTCTGCACCTGAGGGAGGTGAGGACTGATACCCACTTGCTGGGAATGGATTCCCCCAGACAAACTGGAAGATGGGGCAGGGAGGGGTGAGTCAGGGGACGAAACGGGACGTATGCTTTTGTTCAGCACACTTCTGCATTGGTGAAGCTTTGGCAACGAAAATATACCCACGAATTCTGATGTAATTTTTATCACCACGAAGACCCGGACAAAACGCAAGTAGAAGATGTGCTTTGGGGACAATGGATTGCCTCTAGGTTTTATGGTGTTACTCTTCTGCTAATTTGCACAAGAGTATACTTGGCAGATATGAAATACTAATCCCGGCAGGCACCACCCACACGGGCTTCTCTCAAGAAGCAAAGGGTATGTTAAACTAATCTCTAAAAACTCGTGCCAAGACATATTGGAGTCCAACTGACTCAGGAGGTACCTCGGGGATAGTGAAGTCCCCCCTGAAAAGTCACATGCAGCAGTCTGAGGATTTGAAAGGAAAGGCTCTGTTTTAATTGTGCCTAATTACCTGGGATGCAGCAGCAAGCGCCCTGATTTCAAGACGGCAAACGTGCTCTGACTGTTTTGAAAAAGCTTACTTCAGGGCCAGAATGGTTGTCTAGTTAGTTTGGCCAAAAGTGATCCGTCTCGGTGGGAAGAAGAATGTGTAGTCCGCTGCTACAGATTCTTCAAAAACACCTGACTTGCTTTTCTTGTGTTGGGGAAGGTGCAAGAACAGACTTGAGAAACAATGAGAAGAAGCTGGCCCTGGACATGGCCACCAATGCGGCCTGTGCGTCTCTCCTGAAAAAGAAACAGGGAACAGGTATTTGCCTTCGATCCTTCTTTCTCCTCTGACACCATCATGACTGAGATTTACCATCTTAGAATTGGGGAAACGTTTTCTCGGTAAACTCTTCATGTGGTTCTGAAGTCAGATTTTATATCCTGGGTCTCATTTGGAACGTGCAACATTGAAGAATGCCTTCATGCAAGCAAATCGAAGAGACTTTGGCCTTTTAGTATTTTTTGTGTGTTTCCTTTGTTCCTTGCAATCAGGTCGTAATCACTTGCTTTCCAGTAGAGCCCTTATCAGAGAACCATGGTTCCGGATATGGTTTTACAAGTGGTTGTCTCTAAATATTTATTTTTCAATTAAGCACTGAAGAGCTCCATGATTATATTTTATCTCTGTTTTAAACGAGAGTATCAGTAAACTACGATCAGAATTATTCCGGTCTTGATAACCAATTTGATGTTTGTTTACAGACCGTGGGGTGGTTTTTAAAGGTAAAGTTTAGGTATACATTCTTCGAGATAAAAATATCTATTGGCGTGGGAGATGGGGTTGGAAAAAAAAAGAAAGGTCCTTGTGGTTATTTTGAAAAGGTGCTAAAGAAAAGGTGTGAAACACGCTTGCATTGTTCATGATTACTATTCAGAGACTGGCTGTTTATTGGACTTCTCTGTACATAATGTACTGAATGCTTCCCCCTGAAAGAAATGCTGGGGGGCGGTGTGCCTTACCCCTCCTCATTTTCCTCTCCTGTCTCTCCCTTTTCGTTCACCATCAGCCTCCTGGCCCCTGAGGAACCCCGAGGGAGAAAAACGAAAAATACAAGATGTTTTGGCTGGAGGGGACATTCAATCTTTTTTTTCCCCCCTCACTTCTCAAGCCTTCCTCTACTTTTATCTCGTGTTTGGCACTTTCATGCCACTTTGGAGTATAAGCCAATGATCGATACATCTTGTCCACCGTTTTCTAGAATGGAACTAGTATAATGGAGAACTCGCTTTTCATGTCTTTAGTGAGCATTGGTACTCATCATTCCAACCCTTTTTAGTATTGCTTTTTAGAGTCTAAAGTTTAGCCTGGTCCATGTTGGTGGAGAGTCACCAAAACAACTTCTGAGACATTTCTAGTGTAGAGGCTGAGTACATTTTTGTTTCTACTTTAATCTGAGGACGTTGTCACCCTCCGAGCTTGTGGAGTGAGGTACTGGTTTGTTTTCCTATATGAATCACATTCCCATTCGTTTTGGAACCCTTGGAAAGCTTCTCTCTTCCTTAAGTCCCCTTTGTTTTATGAGAAGAGGTGGTGTTACCTTGTCCCATATCCCTGTTCCCGCGGAAGCAACAAAATACAGTCAGACCTCTGGTTTCCTGCTTTAGTTAATCAAAAATAGCAAACAGTCCTCCTTTCTTCATGACTTGCCAAGGGAGCTTCCCAGAATGATCCTCCTTGCCCATCACCAAATTCCCGTCATAGCCCTCCTCACGAGTCTGCTGTTCCTTTTGTTCTTTACTCCAGATCTGTCTTTGTTTCAGTTTCTTACTTCTTTTAACTTCAGTTCCGATGTAGTGTAAACCACTAAGCGGCTTGGGTTTCTTAATTATCTCAGCCGTGAATGCTCACTGGCAGAGCTGGTGTTTCTTTAAAGTAATTACTCATGCATAGATGGATCGAGGGTCTGCTAAGTGAGCGGGAAAGTATGTACCAGCTGCGTGGTGCTCCCCAGCTACATTTTGATTGACAAGTGTATATGCAGCCATGTAGGAGAGATGCTTTTACTTGGCACGGACCTCTTCCTTCCTGCTGCCTTGGTTGGGTCAGGAAGTAGGACTATGGCCCAACTTCCTTCTTCTGCCACTGACTTCCTGTTGTTCTATGGGTACCTTCAGAATGTCCTGACCGAGGAGTAAGGTTTCTTAGGAGCTGAAGGTTATCAGAGCCTCATGTACACTATGAGCTTGATCACGATAGGCAAGGAGAATGCCACGCTTGCTCAGACCCCAGAGAGCTGCACCCAGAAGCCTCCATCTGGGCACCCCGAGCTGGGAAGGCACATCTGCCCTTTTTCCCTCACCCTTCTGCAGTCTTTGTAGAACAGGGCTGGGAGGTAGGTCTCCTCTGCTCTGTTCACACTAAGTGTCTTTGGTCTACTTTCCTAAATGTGTAATGATTAGATAATGGACTCATCAATGAGGTAATCTTAGGGCTTGACACAGAGGCAAGAAATGAATTTTCATATTTCAGTTTTCACGTTACCTTTTTCTTTTCTTTTTTCTCGCTTCATTACCTCAATCGTCCAGTGAAAAGTCTGAATTTGTATTGTGATCTTAGTTGGAGTAAGAGTTGAATATTGGGCCATTTGGCTAATTGCCAGCACGAACTCTAGACTGGGAAAAGTATATTCTGATGTTGTTTTCCAGTTTTAAAAGCATATCTTGGATTTTTTTTTTTTTTTAAGAGAGAGAGTGCACTAGCAGGGGAGAGGGGCAGAGGGAGAGAGAGCGAGAGAGACAGAAACTCTTAGGCAGCCTCCACACTCAGCATGAAGCTGACATGGGGCTCGATCCCACAACCCTGGAATCATGACCTGAGCCGAAATCAAGAGTCAGATGCTCAATCGATTGGGCCACCTAGGCACCCCTCATCTTGGATTTTTTAATGAGAAAAAACAAGTCACATTTTGTAGTTACCATGAAGGGTAACTTTGGGACATGTGTGCAGGGCCGGGGTTCAGCCCCACCTTGAGGAGTCAACACTTTAAATTCTTTTTCCAGTTTTTACAAATTGGGGTATAATTTATATTAAGTAAAGTATATAAATCCTAAGTTTACATCTTGATTTTTTTTTTTTAAACTGTGCTTACACCTATTTGCCACAACCCAGATCAAGGTAGAGAACATTTTCCATACCCTGAAAACCCCTCCACGTCCTCCTCTTCTCTCACCACAGCCTAGTTTTGCCTGTGCTTGAACTTGATATAAATGGACTCAAACAGTATGTACTTTCTTGTGTCTGACTTCTTTTCACTTAATGCTATGCCTGTGAGATTTATCCAGGTTACTGTGTCTGTCTTTCCACCCTTTATGGTTTGTTTGTTTGACTGTCTGTCTTAAGTGCTAGTACTTGGTTTGGAATGTGCAAATTCAGGTCAGTGACATTGAGGAGAGATGGAAGTCAGCTGGGGGGAACGGGGAGGCATGGTTAGGAGTTACATTACCATGATGGTCACGGCCCAAGATGGGCTATGAAGAGACGGAGCTCCTCAGCACTTGGCCATGTGAGATGATTCCAGAGAAACTGTGCCTGGGAGCAATCCATAAAAGGAAGGAAGGAGAAGGAATTTATTTTCCTGGCTCGTTCCTGTCTCTTGATTTCCATTCAGTAAGAGTTTGCAGCATGGCGAGCCTTCTTCTCTTGCTAACAGGAGAAACGAGGTTGAAATAAAGCGCCGAGGTAACCGTTGGAGGCCCAAGACTACCTCAGTGGGCAACACGTAGGATTGTAGGAGCAAAGCAGAGTAGGAAAGAGCCTTGCTATGGTCTTTTTGTCTGTGGCTTAAGAAGACAAAAAGTCTACAGCCAGTCCTGAAGTTGTACGTGTACGTGGGATAGAACAAAGTATATTCCTCCCAGGTCTCCAGAACTTCTCGTAAGGAGGATGGAGATGAATGCAGACAAGCTGGAGATTTCTAGTAGTTTGGAAGCTGGTGTGAAATTATTCAAGGCTGCCTCTGTTCTGTTTATATCCACTTCTTTGAATCCGAATCTTTCCTTCTCGTATAAGTTTCTACCTCCCTTGTACCAACTCTCCCTTGTCCCTTTCTTTTTTCTCTATAATGATTTTCCTAAATTTGTAAAGATAATGACTGAGCAAAGCTACATTATCACTAGCAGACCTAAAATTAATAATTGCTTCATATCTTCAAGTATCTTGTCACTGTCCAGATTCACCATTTTTTCCCATACATGTTTGTTTCTGCTTTGTTGGCTTACTTATCTGTTTCTTTATTTACAGTTTAAGTCAGGGTCTAAATAAGGTCAGGTTCTGATTGGTAGATACATCTCCTAAATCATTGTTTCCTTTCCTTCTCCTCTCCCCCTCTTCTTTTAGCCTGGCTATTTATTTATTAAAGAAGCAGGGTCAGTTTTCCTGAATTTCTCAGTCTAGGCATTGCATACATGCATTCCCAGGGTGTTTGACATGTTCCTCTTTCCTCTGTAGTCTTGTCACTTGGTGTTAGATCTAAAGGTTCCTCTGTATTTTTGTCATTTGGTGTTAGATCTAGAGGTTTGATTAGATTCTACATTTTATGTGTCTGTGAAAGGGTAGATGGAAGAATGCTTCATGAAGAAAGCTGTGTTCTTTCATCAGAGGCACGTATTACCTGTCTGTCACTCATCCTGTGATGTTAGCATTCATTGATGATCGTTGTCTAGATCCATTAGTTTACTAACAGTTGTGAAATGGCCATATTCTAGTTCTGTCACTCCTGTCTCAGTTATCAGCTGGAACATTCTATAAAAAAAATTGCCCTTCATCCATGGTCTGATGACTCCAAGGAATAGTTTGTGTAGTAGGAGAAGAATAAAGGCTTGATTTTCGTCCTTTATTTAGGAGTTTTCAAAATGATGTGCTGGTTCCTTCTCATTCTCCAGAGAGGACTAGTGGCTTCTCTGTGATGTACGTTGAAATATTTGCTGTGTTTCAATCCATTATATTTAGTATCCCTATTGATAGCTCCTCTTTGGCTAGTGGAGGCCTCTTCGGGTTGGATCGTGAACCTTTGATGCTCTCTTTGACAGCATCCTTGTTTTACGGTATGACAAGAGGTACGCTTTCTGCCCCAGACTTGGAATCAGTCATTTCTCCAATGAGCACGGGAAGATAGTATTTAGAGACCATGATAACATGCACTTGTTGAGCTCTGACGGCGGTTAGGCTCGCGTTTCAGTTTGCCCCCTGAAATTATACCCCGTGTAACCTGTTGCTTATAGGCATTTAAATAGACAATCGAATAGGTGACCATTTAAAGATGAGATGTCTTCGTTTTGACCCCTGCTCAAGCTTGATGTCATGTATGGTAGGGTTCGGCTCTTTCTGTTTCAGATTTCTGTTTTTGTTTTTTTTTTTTTATTTCATTCTTTTACCTCTGAGCATACTTTATTTTTCTGTGCTTTTTTAAAATTATTTTTTTTTTTATTTATCCGTGCTTTTAGAGATGAAACCGAAGCTTCTGTGTTTTCATTCTGCTTCTTTTCCTTTTTTTTCCCCCCTCATTAGTTACCTTTCTACCCAGTGATCTTGCCTTCAAGTAAGGCTGCAGGCTGCCGACTGACCGAAGCCACATGTGGCACTTGTCATTGGGAGAGGGGGTTGGACGAGTGGAGGGGCGTCCGGTGTGTTCCGTGCCGGTCACGGCACACGTGGCTGGTTGCATTTTGTGCAAGGTAGATTAATGGTACCTGCGGCCTACGGGCTTTACTTTTCTGCGTGTCCAAGGAACGAGCGGACAGCTGCATTTGTCAGCCTCTGGGACAGCAGACACTGAACAGTCAGGCAGGAAAGCAAAAGTTGAAGAAGATCCTCAGGGGTAGTACAGTCCCCGGGCCTGAGGAAAGATTACGATCCCTTGAGGTATCAGGAGCTTTGAAAGTGCAAACCAAATGTGAGCAATCTGTAATTTTCCCGTTTTGCCTTCCCACCATTCCTTTTAGATGCTGTTCGAACATTAAGCAATGCCGAGGAGTATCTTGATGACGAAGACTCAGATTAATTCCCTTCTGGAGCTTTGAGATCTAAAACTTGTGTTCCTTTTGCCATTCCAAAACCCTCGTCTTTGCCAGAAGAGTGTTGGTAACCGGTTTATGGTTTTTGGTTTTTTTTTGGTTTGGGTTTTTTTGTTTTTGTTTTTGTTTTTGTTTTTTGAAGTCTATATGAACATGGAAGTCTTGCACTGTGTTTGAGTAGAACATGTAAATGGGTAGGTTCTCACCTTCAGTTTGCCAATAAGTGACTGGATATTTTGCTGTATAAAGTACATTTTTGTTCACCAGAGTAGAACAAGAAGAGATTATTTCTATTTATCAAGCTAAAGGAATTTTAAGAATTTTTTTCTTTAAAAAAAAAAAGATCAGTTTTTTTGTGTTTTTTTTTTGTTTGTTTGTTTTTTTAGTTAAAGTTCTTTACCTCAAGGATTAAAATATTTTGAGTGGGTTTTTCAAGGGGAAAAATGCTTGTTATAGTAATGAACCAAAAGGCTTAACAGAAAATCGTCAGCTATTCTGACAAAAATAAACATTTGAAGAGACTGGATTCCTTTTGTCTGTTTTTTGTGGTATCACTCTTTGCTTTTTGTATTTATGTTTAGGTGAAGGCTGATTTTATCTTTTAAGTTGTATTTTGTATTTATTAGCACAAAGGAATCACAATAGCCAAATTTCTTTTCAGCTCTATATATTGGCTTTGATTTGAGTCCATAATCAGTGAGAAGATATATTTATAATGAAATACATAATGTTAGTCATCGTTAGTCTTTTAGTTTATCTCTGAGGTTACACTTAGTATGAAGAAATTCAGCAACTCATTGCAGTCTGCTGAAGGTCTGAAAGATGAAAAAAATTGATTTACTTATCATACAAGACGCCATGGTTTTCTGTAATGGAGTAGCCAGGAGCCATGGAATTTTTTTTACTTTGATAGCATTTGTTTTCCCAGAGCATGGCTCGAGCTCATAAAAACTCAACCTCTTTTGCTAAAACATCAATTTATGTGGCAGGAAGCCCTCTGTACTACTGAAAGACACTTGATTTGAGATTCTAATTTTGTATCAAGGTGGCGACGACATTAAGAATGACATGGCTGTTGGCATTTGCCTAGGTTCCAGGCCCCGGGTCCAGAAGTGTATTTTGCAAGAAGACTTTGATGCTAATTTCAAAAAAACACATTGGTGAAGAGAAGGAAATGTTTGAAAAAGGAAGTGGGTTAGCTCAGGAAATGAATAACTGCTACTGTGAGAGTTTTCTATCTGTGACTGTTTGTTTTTTTTCTCTCTGTGGGTGCCTTGAGAAAGAGTATCCTGAGAAGCCTGTTCGAGGTCTTTCTAATACCCCAACCAAATTTCAATAGAAAGAAATATGTATAAGTAGTGAAAGCACAAAATCTGAAAATTAATGAAAAAGGTATTTTATCCTCAAAATAAATATGTTTACTAAATTTGAGTTAAGCAGTTGTATTTCTTCATAAGCATAAACTTGAAGATATGAAATCCTTGTTGAAATTACATCTGTTCCCCCAGAACCTTTAGGGGTTCCTTCTTTAAAATGGGGCTTCTCCGGCGGTGGGGGGGTGGGGGCACCTGGCTGGCTCGGCCGGAGGAGTGTGCAACTCTTGATCTCAGGGTTGTGAGTTAGAGCCCCATGTTGGGTGTAGAGATTGCTTACAGATAAAATCTTTGAAATGAAATGATTAAAATAAAATACAGGGTTCGTGGCTTAACAAAAAGTTTTTGGAAATGTCTCATTTTTTGTTCTTGTATACTTTGGGCCTAGAGTAATTAGGATAGATGCCAGTTAAACACTTTTAATTTTTTAACATGGGCAGAGGTAATACAGTTTGCATGAATATAGATAATTTGGGGGGAACTGCTCTGTGCTTGATGTAGGCATACTATTTATGTATTGAAGGAAAAGAATAGTGAGTAGCTTCACTGTCATTGCTTTTAACATTATTGACCTTATAAAGATTTTAGAAAGTTGGCCAACCAGAGTTTTGTGGGGGTTCGGGTCGGACTTAGGTATATGCGATGAGTTTCTGGTGAAACAAAGAAGGACAATGCAGTTAGCTGTAGTTGAGACTTCATAAGAAAACATACTTTTCCTTCTTGTTTATTCAGCCTAGCCGATCTGAGCTTTTTCAGAGACTGTTTAATGCTGAACTCAGCAACAAAACTCAGTTCTGAGAACTTGTCACCACTCTGATTCTGTGCAGAGAAGAGCTTTGATTATGTTCTGGAAATGACTTTGGAGGTTTTGCTGTAACATGAGCTTTTTGACAGTCCCTGTGGCCTGACCTCCTCCCCAGCCTGTTGCACGCGTTAGATAGAGAATGTCTTCCAGCCCTTGGGTCCGTGAAGTGTATCAGCTTTAGGCCCAGTAGCCTCACGCAGAGAACGGTTTTTATCAATTTCCCATTTTAGTTTCCTTTCTGGGACTGGTCTGTGGCAAATTATCTGTTGTTGAGCTGCCATGCATTACATTTGTCAATTTCCGTATTTCTCTGGTGAGCCCTCCCCATTCTCTTATTTTTTTTTCAATAGAGTGTCCGTGTTGTCACCCAAAAGGGAATAAATGTTAAGCAAAGCAGGAGTGATCTTATTTTTTCTTAATCTTAAAAACCCAATTGGAAACAATGCTGAAAATGAAATCTCAGGTAATTTTAGGTAGAAGAAAATAAAATTTGCCCATATGAGCTTTCTTCGTAAGTGTTCTTTATTGTGTGGAATTTCTGATTTACTGCTGTTTCTTCTTATCCTGAACCCTGTACTTCTCATTTTTGTGAATGATGATTTCTTTTCTGATAAGCTACATGGAGCCTAACATTTACGTCAGCCTTTCCCTGTTGGCTTTGATTTTGTGCTCGTTCTCCTGAATTTTATGCTGTATATACGTCTATAACAGTAATACATAGATAGCCATACATTGTCCAGCCAGACTTCGAAGTGCCTGATTACTGAAAGTTGAGGTTTTGGTGGGAGAAGTATTGCAAAAGATTCTATTCTCCCTATTTGAGCTGAAAACACAACTTTGGTGAAGTTTTCTGAAGTGAAGGAAAAAATCGCAGGCCACAAATTCATGGTTGCTTTCTCCTCATTTCTTAATAACAAGCCTTTACATCTGCCCGTCCCTTAAAATGACATAAAATTAAATAAAACTACCATTTATTAAATGCCTACCCTGCCGGTTTCTGTGCCAGGCAGTTTCGTAGACGTGATGTCATTTGATCTTTGCAGCAACCCCAGCGGTGAACATTAATGCCCCTGTCTTTACAGAAAAGCTGAGGTTTGAAGAAGCTAAGTAACTAGCTCAAGGTCACACTGCATGAAGGTAGAAGTGCAGATCTGGCTGACTCCTGAGCTAATGCACCTGCAGCCTATTGCATCTGGCAGATGATGCCATTCATAGTTGGCCAGAAAAATAATGCAGAAACAGACCAGTCCCTTGATGTTACATCAAGCCCTGGATGTCACATCTAATGAATTCAGCATATCTGCTAATTTACCTAAATGTGTTATTTAAACCAACCCTAAGTGCTTTTTTAAAAAAATGTTTATTTTTGAGGGGCGCCTGGGTGGCTCAGTCGGTTGAGTGTCCGACTTCAGCTCAGGTCATGATTTCACAGTCCGTGAGTTCGAGCCCCGCGTCGGGCTCTGTGCTGACAGCTCAGAGCCTGGAGCCTGCTTCGGATTCTGTGTCTCCCTCTCTCTCTGCCCCTCCCCTGCTCATGCTCTGTCTCTGTCTCAAAAATAAATAAAAACATTAAAAAAATTTTTTTAAAATACAAAAAATAAATTAAAAAATGTTTACTTTTGAGAGCGAGCAAGAGGAGGGGAGGGGCAGAGTGAGAGGGAGACACAGAATCCGAAGCAGGCTCCAGGCTCTGTCTGACCTGTCAGCACAGAGCCCGATGCAGGGCTCAAACTCAGGAACCATGAGATCATGACCTAAACCAAAGTCGGATGCTCAACCAACTGACCCACCCAGGTGCCCCAACTATCTTTATGATTTTTTGACTACTCATATAGTACCTTACACAACTGCAATCATACAGTACTTGTCTTTTTTATGATTGGCTTATTTGTAGAAATGTCTTTTTTTTTCTAGTTTATTTTGAGAGAGAGAGAGAGCAGGGGAAGGGCAGAGAGAGAGGGAGAGAGCTGTCAGCACAGAGCCTGACATGGGACTCCATCCTACGAACCGTGAGATCAGGACCTGAGCTGAAACCAAGAGTCAGATGCTCAACCGACTGAGCCACCCAGGCGCTCCCCACTTTTTTTTTTAATAAAAAATTTTCCCTTTGCTCCCCTCAGAAAACTTTTGGCAATACTTTTTAATTCCTAGTACCCTGAAGAAGTATTTAATGAACAAGTTTCCAAATTTTCCTATCGATGCACACACTATAAAGAAATGCCAAAGAAGGAAAGCCTCAATTAGCAGGTAATCACCTTGCTCTCAGCTTGCACTGCTCACTTCGATGTTTCCCTCAGTCGGTCCGAGAGCTCCTCGCGTATTTCCTTGTAACCATAAAAGAAACGTGTGCCCGGGAAGGGTCAGAGGATGTTTTCTTACCCAAGTCTGGGAGCTTGCCATGGACATGCGGGTCACCTCCCACTTTCTAGGCAGTTCTGCTCTTGCCTTCTGCCAGCGGCCATCTGCTTGGGGCTCCCGTGAGGCCCAGCCTTCTCCAGACTACACTTGTACTACCGCCAACAGGGGGCTGGAGTGATGTCAGGTTCCTGGCAGTGGCTGAAAACGAAAACTGAAGAAATCCGAAGCATGAGTTCGAAAGCCCGAGAGGCAGTAGGAAGGAAAGTGGAAGAAGAGACAACGAGGAAAGAGGACGCACAGCAAAGGAGAAAGGATGACCTTTTCTAAGTTGCAGTTCTGATATGAAATCTCAAGAACACTTCAAGAAGTGGCTAAGAGTACAGACTTCGAGGTGGACCTCTCTGGATTCAAGTTTGGCTCTGCCGCTCCTTGCTGAGGGACCTTGGACAGATTACCTAAAACATTCATGTTCATTAGCTGCAACTGGGCTAAGTGAAAGTACCTGTGTCTGAAGTTAGGATTAAACTAGGTGATCGTGTAACGACTGGAGGTAGTGCCTGGCAGAGTGATTGCTTAATAAATGTTGGCTATTCCCATAAACGTGAAGGAAGAAGTTTTCATTAAATAAATGTGTGTGTGTGTGTGTGAAGGATGGATCAAACGTGTTTTTCAAAGACATGGCCATCGTGGGATTTCCTAAAATACTTTAAAAATGAGTACACGACAGTGGTGTTTCCTTCCTGTCGTTTATGTATGCTTTCATCTGGTAGAGCATTTTTCAATATGAATTTACTTATTGAGAGTTGTAAGGAAGAGGTATATAACTCAAAAAGACCTGGATATTATTATTGTTATTATGAATTCACGGGTCAAGTGGGAAGAATGCCACCATTTTGGTTTTACGTGTTTTGAGGGGCTCGGGAGACCATGGGTCCAATATTTGGTATGTGATGACTTCCAATCGGAAGGGTATTTGGTATTACCATCTTGCTCTTACACATCTTCAAGATAGAAACAATCTGTCTTTTCAAACGGATAAACTTTGCAACTTCATATGGTTCCCCTATAAAGTCTAAGCCGTGAGAATTTGATCTCCCAGTGTCAATGACACGAGGGTCTAAGACATTAGAAGTTAAGTATCATATAATCCTTACTAACTTTGAGCAAGAAGGCTATAGAGGAAGAACTGAATTGGGTATTTCATTTCCCATTCCAGAAGGGGACTTCTTGGGGCTACATGAAAATGTCTTCTTATAAATGAGGACGAAGTCTAAGATGCAGAGGTGAGGCCTGTTGGGGCACAGGTTGGTGTTAAGAATTAGCCAAAGTTCACTCATCGACTGACTAGAAATTGCTTCAGAGAAATCCACAGCTCTGAAGAGCCCTTAGGTAAAGAAGATGCACCACGTGGCCTGCAGCCCTTGCCCTGTCATTTCTGAGCCCTGTGACATTGGCTGGGCTCTTTGTCCCCTTGAGGCACCAGTAATGAGGATCAAGTGCCATTGGCTTGTGTGAATTCAAAGTGGCATTGCTGGATCAATTTTTTAGAGGACCTCCATCAAGGACCTTTCCTGAGACCTCGGGTTACAGTCTAACCCTTTCGAGCATGTGCAGCAGGACACATGAAGAACCCCCCACCCTTAATCTCAGAACTGGGCTTCAGATAGCGAACCTCAGGATGGAAGAATACTTGGGGCTCTTCTCCTTTGTACCAGCTGAGTATATGAGTGTGAGATGTGGTACAGCGGGAGGTCTTCACTGTATCTTTACATCGGTGTTCGTCAGTGCTGTGGGTATTGCTCTTCTATGAGTCATCAGCTTTTCATTAATTGTGGTTTTTTTTTTTTAAAGATGTTTTTAAAAATGTTTTTTAATTTATTTTGAGAGAGGGAGTGAGCATGTGTGAGCAGGGGCGGAGCAAAGAGAGAGAGGGAGAGAGAGAGAGAATCCCAAGCACGCTCCGTGCTGTCAGCGCAGAGCCTGACGTGGGGCTCAATCCCACCAACTGTGAGATCATGATCTGAGCCGAAATCAAGAGTTGGACACTTAGCTGGCTGAGCCACCCAGGCGCCCCAGCTTTTCATTAGTGTTTAACCTTTGGGTCATCACTTACGGGCACTGTATTAATTTGTGAATGCCTTGCTTCTCTCTCTTAAAATTGGAAATTGTGCCTTATTTCTCCCTTGTTCCATTTTTCAGTATTAGTGACTGTTATGTGAATTCATTAATTACTCCTGCTGCTACTACTTGTAATTATTAAGCATTTATTCCCCACTAGGAGATTTCAGCAAGAACACTGTAACTGCTAATGTAAGACTTGTTCTTTTTTTTTTTTTAAGTTTATTTATTTGTGTTGGGGGGGGAGAGAGGGAGAGAGAGAGAGAGAGAGAGAGAGAGAGAGAGAATCCCAAGTGCTCTGTGCTGTCAGCCCAGAGCCCAACACAGGGCTCAAACTCACAAACCATGAGATCATGACCTGAGCTGAAACCAAGAGTTGGACGCTTAACCGACTGAGCCACCCAGGGACCCCTATAAGACTTGTTCTTAATTTTGTCCTTGAACAGTGCTTTGGTGTTATTTATTCAGTCCAATGTCTGGCCCCTCTCCCTCTTTTTAAATAGATGGAGCCTGGTGTCCAGAAGTGACTTCCTATTAGAAACACAGCAAGGTCATGACATAACTGATCGCTGATGAGGAATCAAACAGAGGGGATTTGAGATCGTTGCCATGCGTATTTTCTTTCTAGATCGTGTGGCTTTGTGAGAGATTGTTTTCTCACAGTACACATGCTTTACTTTAGTGGATTTTCCAGGTCCTCTGTATTCAGCCATCTCTCTCTTGCCCCTTTTTTTTTCCTTCAATTACATTTGAACCACACACACAGGAAATGGGAAGGGTCTGATCAAATCAACTCATTTTGTTGTTTACTTTTATCTCCTGATAAAAGGTTAATATGGGGAGAAATTGAAATGCGAGCCAAAATAAAATTTGAAATGATTGAGTTTATTATCCCTGTTTTGTGGCTGGTCTCTATGAGCTGTCCTAGACACAAAAGGAGTTGAAATTCTTATGTCCTAATTTTTATGGTGTCTGAGTCATTACAATAACAAGACGGCTTGTTCTGTGGAGTATGTTCAGTCGTAGGCTATCAGTGTTCCTGTGCTTTGTTTCGTCCATCAGCAAGGAATATCGCCGGACGTTTAGCAAATATTTATTAGCATTTGTATGTTGAAAGTGCTTTCTCTTTAATTGAAGAAAAATCACGAAATTTGTTGACTGGTTTTACTTAGTATGAGCCTAGCAGCCTTGTCATTTAGATTCACTGATGAGTCCTAAGAATGAAAACGTGGTAAATAGGTGATGTGTCAGTAAGCCCTTGTGGCTGAGGTGTTTTCCTTTGAACCAAGAGCCCTGTAAACCTGGTAATGACTTCAGAGAATAAGAATAGAAGGCTGGTTTCATTTCTTTTCTCACTGATGTGCCTTGCTTGTTTTAATGGTTTGCATATATTTTTTATTACAGTGTTAATGATGATTTCACATATATTCATACCAATAGGAAAAATCTCACTGTGTTCAAATTAGTTGACAGGCCTCCTCTGTTGCATACGTTTGTGGTTTAAGACTGAGACTATAGCAATATACATTTAGTACTACCAAATTTCCTTTTTACTACAAGCCATACAGCAAACTTTATTCTCCGTATGTCATTTTTATTTCTCTTTCAACATAATTTCTTTACTGTGAGGAAAACCACTGATTCTCATTTTTAAAGACTTCTTCAGTCATATGTTATTTTCTTATTCTCTATTTTTGTAAAATCTATAATTTTTTCCTCATCTCCATAGCCAATAAGGAGTTCTTAATTGCAATTTCAGAGGTTGTCTATTATTTGATCTTTCAAAAATTGGATTACATCATGCTGTTGCTTGAAATACCTTTAAGGTTTTTGTTTGTTTTATTTATTTTTGAGAGAGAGAGAGAGATGAGTGGAGGAGGGGCAACGACAGAGAGGGACAAAGGATCTGAAGACGGCTCTGCGCTAACAGCAGTCAGCCCGATGTGGGTCTTGAACTCATGGACTGTGAGACATGGCCTGAGCTGAAGTTAGTCACTTAACTGACTCAGCCATCTAGGTGCCCCAGATGTTTTCTTTTTGAAGCCTGTTCAAGCTTGATTTAACATATGGTAGGGGTTGGCTTCTTTTGTTTTTCTTTTTTTAAATATTTATTTTTTGAGAGAGAAAGAGACAGAGAGTGAGTGGGGGAGGGGCAGAGAGGGGGGAGACACAGAATTGGAAGCAGGCTCCAGGTTCCGAGCTGTCAGCACAGAGCCTGATGCAGGGATTGAACTCACAAATGGTGACATCATGACCTGAGCTAAAGTCAAATGCTCAACCGACTGAGCCACCCAGGAGCCCCAGTTTTGAGGGGTTTTTTTTGAGATAGAGTACCTATGAGCAGGGAGAGGGGCAGAAGGAGAAAGAGAGAGAGAACCACAAGCAGGTTCCATGCTCAACACAGAGCCCAATGCAGGGCTTGATCCCACAAACCGTGAGATCATGACCTGAGCTGAAATCAAGAGCTGGGGGGTGCCTGGGTGGCTCAGTGGGTTAAGCCTCTGACTTTGGTTTAGGTCATGATCTCACGGTTCACAAGTTCAAGCCCTGCATTGGGCTTTTTGCTGTCAGTGCTGAGCCTGCTTCAGATCCTCTGTCCCCCTCTCAACCTGCCCCTCCCTCCTTCACTCGCACACAAGCATATACTCTCTCTCTCTCAAAAATAAATAAACATTAAAGAAAAAAAGACCCAGAGGGAAAAAAAAAACGAAAAGAAATCAAGGGTCAGACACTTAACCAACTGAGCCATCCAGGCACCCCTACTGTGAAAAGTGAGAAGATTCATTTTCAGAAATACCAAATAAAAGCTGTGCTGTCTGTTTAATAGGTTTACAATCTCTTGGAAGTATGTATGAAACCCACCCCCCCCCCCACACACACACAATGGACCCCCAAACCCTTAGACATTTCACTTCCTGGTTCTTCTTCCCCTCTCCATTTCACAGGCTTATTTTCACAGGCTTTGCAATGAGTGTGTGCCAAAGAACTGAAGTCTCTGTGTCCCCTCAAGGAATGTACTTTTTGCCTTACGTGGACATAGACGACTTCTGGGCAAGACTGTAACCTCTGTGGTGCTCAGCCAATGAGGAATCAGGGGAGGGACTTGCACACTAGGAGATAAATTGTCTGCTGTAACCACCCCGAGTGTTCTTGTCCATCAGACACCCGCTCTTGCAAGAACATTGACTAAAGCCTTGCTTCACTGTGCTCCCAGCCCCCGTGTCCCTCCGTTGATTGGGTCAGTGGGCTTATTTCTTACATCTACCTTTAAGTTTTTTTTATTTTTTTTAATTTTTTTTAATGTTTATTTATTTTTGAGAGAGAGACAGAGACAGAGTGCAAGTGGGGGAGGCGCGGAGAGAGAGAGAGGGAGACACAGAACCTGAAGCAGGTTCCAGGCCCTGAGCTGTCAGCACAGAGTCCGACGTGGGGCTTGAACTCACGAACCACGAGATCATGACCTGAGCCCAAGTCTTAACTGATCGAGCCATCCAGGCACCCCTAAGTTTTTAGTTAAAGTTAGAATGGCCTGGGGCACCTGCTGGCTCAGTCAGTTAAGCATCTGATTTTGGCTCAGGTCATGATCCTGCCATTCGTGAGTTCGAGCCCCACATCTGACTCTCTATTGACAGCTCAGGGCCTGGGGCCTTCTTCGGATTCTGTGTCTCCCTCTCTCTCTACCCCTCCCCCGCTCATGCTCTGTCTCTCTCTCAAAAATAAATAAACATTGAAAAAAAAATTTTTTTAAGTCAGAATGGCTTATTCTCAAATAGTATTTAATTGCCCTGCATGTATTTTTAAGGAAAGAAAAATTGGTTTTAGTTATAAATATTGCTAAAGCAAATTAATATTTAAATGCCGTTGTTGGACAAGAATTAAAACAATCAACAGATTTACATTTCCTTAGAACTTTGCCTCCAGATCTGCGCTTGATTTTCTTCCCAGTTCCTGCATCCCTTTCATCCATTTTGCAACCCAGTCTTATTAATGCATCCTAACTGCGAAGTCATGTCTCTCAAACCTGTGCTTTCCCCTCCATTTTCACTACGGCTGCCTGGATCCCTAAGGAGGGAGCTCGTGTCCCTGTTTTGGGGGACTCTTATCTGTGCAGAGGTTGCATAGATCTATGCAGAGATAGCATTACACTTAGGGAGAGCCACGGTAGTAGCAAGGAAGATGAACATATGCTCCATATTTGTATGTAAGGCAAAAACAAAAAAAAACAACCCTTAATTGTTGGTAATAAAATGAAGAAGTGGACCAAGCGTGGTCTCCGTGGTACCCAGCAGGGGTGGGTCCCACTGCCCGCAAAGGCCTTGCTGGGCCTGATAGCCAGCACCCCAGCCAAGGCTCTCCCCAGATTCCTTATCTTTTAACTAGGCACACTTTCTGTCCTTAGGCACTTCTGTCCCATTCCTTCCTGCACACTATTGACGTAATACATCTAAATGATCATCTGCCTTCTCTTGCCCTTGAAAGTGTGATCCGGTACAATCTCTGCTCTGAAGCATTTTCTGTTAAGCTGGAAATGATCTCTTTCTCCTTTCATTTTCTAACATTTGGGGTTTTTTTTTTCCATTTTATTTATTTTAAAATATTTTTTAAGTTTTTATTTATTTTGAGAGACACAGAGACAGTGTGTGGGCGGGAGGGGCAGAGAGAGAGCATCTCAAGCAGGCTCCACGTTCAGTGCAGAGCCCCACGTGGGGCTCAATCCCACAATGCTGGGATTGTGACCTGAGCCAAGATCAAGAGTCAGATGCTTACCTGACTGAGCCACCCAGGTGCCCCTTCTCTGTAAAGTTCTATGGCTTTTAACACATGTATAAAGTTTATAACCACCACCATAATCAGGATACAGAGCAGTTCTGGCACCCCAGATAACTGGGCTGCTAGCCCTTTATGATCATGCCCTCTCCTTTCCCATCCCCTGTCAATAACTGATCTGTTCCTCATCCCTCTACTTTTGTCTTTTCCAGAATGTCCTATGACATGGAGTCATAAACTGTGTAATCTTTTGAGACCGACCTCTTTCACTCGGGGTAATGCCCTTGAGATTAACCAGGTTTGGTTGCTAACATTGCATTCTGTGAACATAACACAAATTTGTTGCTGAACGTTTGGGTTGTTTCCAGTTTGGGGCAATTATGAAAAGCTATAAACATTTACGTAGAGGTTTCGTAATTCCTTTTTTAATCAAAAAAAGGTTTTTTTTAATGGAGAGCAAATCAGGTTTCCCTTTATTTCCGTTTTTGCTAGGGGATGTGGTGGCAGGAATGGTGCAGGTGCCTGGATTGTAATCTCCCACCTCTGTGCTGGTGTTTTCTTGCGCCTGTGATTTCCCTGCCTGTCTTTCAGATGCATGTGGTTTTCTTTTTTCTTTTTTCTTTTTTTTTTTTTTTTTTTTTTTTGACCCCCTTCCCTGGGAATTGCTGTAGAAGCCTTCATTTCCTCGGCAACACAGCTAAGGCGCGGGTGGGCAGGATCTCTGCTGCAGCCTAGCTGATAACCGAGCTGCAATTCTAAATCCGTGATGTTCTGCAATTGAACAGTGGGCTGAACAAGGGCCACCGCTTGGCAGGCACTGGAAGGGGGACGCCCTCGGGCATGAGGCGTGGCTGGGGGCAGGAGCCACGGAGCGGACCCCGCCCTCTCTGGCCACCTCTGCACAGCCCAGCTGAGCCGATAGAGATCCGGTCAAAGGGGTCCCGCTTCACCAGGCAGCTGTTTGTTTAGCGCCTGGAAGACAATGTCGCCCCACGATCGGTGGGGCCGATCTGGCCCCGCCGCTCTGCCGTCTTGCCTCAGCAGCACTGAGCATCCCTGTTGCTGCGACATTTCCAACTGCCAGCCTCCCGGCTGCCGGCTTCCTTCTGGCGCCCACCGCCCAACCCCCCCCCCCCCACCCCCCCCCCCAACCCCCAGGCCTCCGGACCCAGCGCCATCCACCTCCTAAGTGCTTTTCGAAACTGGTGAATAAATGGTCAGCACGGTTTCAACCACTTGGTCTTATGGACTGCCATAGGTAAGCAAAATTTGTGACAGGCCTCATGAGAGGCTAAAAAAACCCACAACCTTTTTCTCTACTGTCCACATATCTGACACCGATGTGTGGAATTTACACATGGAATAACTCCCCCGGTCTCTGGACACCAACTGGGTGTGTCTACGTCAATTCAGTTCTGACACTGCCCACCTGGACTCAGTGTGAGCCCACAGATTAAAGCCTCGGTCCTTCAAGACTGTCCCCCACCCCCTTCAGATGCCTGTCACAAGCCCAGGTTGTCACCTGTGCTTCTGACTGGCTGGTCATAAATCGGATGTGCCCGTGAACCCCTTCTCAAGACTGGTAAGGTGTTGGAATGGCTCACAGAACTCAGGAGTAACAGTTTACTAGTTTCACCGCCACATGGAAGACATGCATAGGGGTGAGTGCACCACCCTCCCAGCACCTTTTGGGTTGGTATTCAACGCAGAAATTCTCCAAACCACTTTGGTTAGGGTTTTTACAAAGGCCTCATTACATAGGCATGACTGACTCACTGGCAGTAGGCGATTAACTCAACCTCCAGTCTCTGGAGGCTCCCTGTAGGTAGGGGGTGGGGCTTAAAGTTCCAACTCTCTAATCACATGGTTGGTTCTGTTGACCAGCCTCCATCCTGAGGCTCTCCAGGAGCCCCGAGCCATTAGTCGTATCATTAGAACACAAAAAGACGCTTCTCATTTAAGAGATCCCAAGGGTTGGGGCGCCTGGGTGGCTCAGTCATTAAGCATCTGACTTCCCATCCGGTCATGATTTCACAGTTCATGCGTTTGAGCCCCACATCAGGCCCTCTGCTGTCAGTGCAGACTGCGTGTCTCAGTCTCTCTCTCTCTCTCAAAAATAAACATTAAAAAAAAAAAACAGATTCCAAGGATTTTAGGAACTATGTGCCAGAGGAAGACTATATGTATGTTTCTTATTGTGTACTGTATGTTCTATATGTACCTAAAGATTATATATACAGACTATATATTTTTATACATGATGAGTAATTCTAAAATAAACCTATAACATTCATATTTCAGGGGAAGCTAGGATTAGGTGTGTCACAGAATTGTAATCAATATTATTTGGATTCTGAAATCAAACGATTGCTTCCCAGAGGCTTGACACATATCAAGGAAATACATGAATTTGTATAAAGCAGTGTGTTTCTTTTGTGATTTATATAGAATTTATTATTTTTGAAATGCTTGCAAGAGGTCCAAAATGTCAGTTTACATCATTGATGGAGTCATTCCTAACGATTCAGAAATAAAAAGACACTTTAAACACAGATTTCTTAAGAACTTGTCAGTGTAAAAAAAAAAAAACAAAAAAGAACTTGTCACCTTAGACATTCTTGGAAATTTCAGATACAGCAAGACATACTCAGAATGGTAAAAACAGTGCAAAATATCTGACTTCCCCTTTTACTAACAAAAGACAGTATGTGTTACAAAGTCTAGTAGAGAGAAAGATCCATTCGCTTTGAGGGAGAACTGAAAGTGAGTCACAGATTAGCTACAAACTTGCTGAGTCACTTCAGGCGAGTCACTTAACCTCTCTGAGCGTCTGTTTCCTCATCTCTGAAATGAGGGTACTTTTGATTACCACTCAGGATGGTTGTGCAGATTTCAAGAGATAACATGCAGAAAATGCTTGTCATAATATCCATGCAGTAAATGTTAAGTCCCTGCCTTCTTCTCTGAACTGTAACCTCTTTATCTTTAAAATTTGATTTTCAACTTTCTACTATAGGTCAAACCGGAGTATAAAAGAGGATGTAGGACATCATATTTAACTTGTTGATAGAGAGATTGGTGTGCCCAGAAGATGTACCTATTCACATGGGGGAAAAAAAGTCTAGAGCTGGAAAAATTTTACAAATTATCTGGTCTTAGTCCCACATTTTAATGACTAGGAAGTTTTTTCTCTGTGAAGTTACTTGGCTGGGTATGGGGAGAAAGGTTAGTCACGAACAGTGAACAGAGATCCAGGCTTCCAAATTAAGGGATATAACTTCGTGATTAATAAAGAATAATGGCATTAAATATTTTACCTTGAACTCAAAGATTCCTAGCTGCTGTACAGAATTTTCAATCTGAGGTTCACTTTTTTTTTTTTTTAAGATTTAATTTTTTAGAGCAGTTTTAGGTTCACAGCAAAATTCAGAGGAAGGTTCAGAGATTTCTTACATAGTACCCCATCCTCCCTCATCATCAACCACCAGATCTGCACATGATCTCCCGCCAGACTGTACATTTGTTACAGCTGATGAGCCTATATTGATAAATCGCAATCACCCAAAGTCCCTAGATCACACCAGGGTTCACTCGTGGTGGGGTACGTTCTCTGGGTTTGGACAAATGTATAATGCCATGTATCCCTCATTATAGGATCATACAGAGTATTTCCTTCGCCTTAAAAACGTTCTTTCCTCTGCCTGTTCATCTCTTCTCCTCATCCCCTACAACCTCTGCCTTTTCCAGAATGTCATATAGTTGGAATCATACACTATGCAGCCTTTTAAGATTGACTTCTTTCACTTAATAATGTATGTTCTATTTCCTCGTATCTTTTCTGGGCTTAATAGCTCGTTTCTTTTTAGCGGTGAGTAGTGTTCAATCGTCTGGATGTACCACAGCTTATTTATCCGTTCACCTACTGAAGGACATCTTGGTTACGCAGAGACAGAGTGCAAGCAGGGAAGGGACAGTGAGAGAAAGAGAGAGAGAGAGAGAATCCAAAACAGGCTCCGGGCTCGGAGCTATCAGCACAGAGCCCAGTGTGGGGCTCCAACTCATGAACTGCGAGATCATGACCTGAGCTGAAGTCGGATGCTCAACCGACTGAGCCACTCAGGTGCCCCAAACTTTGGCCCGTTTTAAAATCCAGTTGTTTTCCTAATGAGTTTTAGGAGTTTTTTGTATATTGTGGGTACTGTGCATTTATCAGATGTGATTTTTGCAAATATTTTTTTCCCAGTCCGTGGTTCTCTTGTTCTCTTTACATTGTCTTTCACAGAGCAGAAGTTTTTTAATTTTAATGAAGCTCGGGTCAGGGTTTAGTTCTTTCATGGGTTGGGTCTTTGGTGTTGTATGTAAAAAGGCATCATCATACCCAAGGCCATCTGGGTTTTCTCCTATGTTGTCTTAAGGGAATTTTATAGTTTTGCATTTTACATTTAGGTCTATGATCCCTGTTGAGTTAATTTTGTGAAGGTTGTAAGGTCTGTCCCTGGAGGCCACTTGTAAAATTAATTCTTATGTATGTTCCCAAAACACAGAGAAGATGGTGAAAGCCATAGATCTCTAATCAATGTGTCAGAAGGTCAGGAGGAAATTTACAACAGGCTTTGAGCAGCTAATATTGCTAGGAGTCGGTTGCATAAAGGGCCTTATTATTTTTCTAAAAGGCCTAAATGTGATTGCAGCAAACGTGTTTATTTTCCAAAGAAGGAAATATTGACTTGAATTTCAGAGACTATGGGTCAATGAGCTTACCAGCAATTATTACCAAGATAGTGAGTGAATTATAAAATGAAAGTAGAAATGTAGGACATTCTCCTACATCACCACAACATAATCAAGGCACTCAGGAAATGTAACATTGTTATACTGCCACTTGCCTGGTTGTTTTACTAATACCCTTGGTGGCATTCTTCTTAAATCCAGAATTTCTCTTTCCTTTTACACGAAGAGTCACATATTCAATCTTTGCTTTTTTAAAAAAAATTTTTATTGTTCTTACTTAAAATCCTATCTTGACAGTAGCATTTTCTCTTTATTTAATTTTTTTTTAATGTGTGTTTTTGAGAGAGAGAGAGATAGAGTGTGAGCTGGGGAGGGGCAGAGAGAAGAGGGAGACACAGAATCCCAGGCAGGCTCCAGGCTCTGAGCTGTCAGCACAGAGATCATGTGAGATCATGACCAGAGCCAAAGTTGGACGCTTCACCAATTGAGCCACCCAGGTGCCCAGCATTTTCTCTTTAAATTAAGATCCCCCCCCCTTTTATAACATGAAGTTTTATATTTTACATTTCTGGGGGGGGGGGAAGAGGGAGGCTGTTTCGTTTTTGTTATTAGTGTTTAAAAATTTATCTTGGTAATTATTCTCTATGTGTACATGAGAGCTTGATCGCACACTTTTTATTGTCAAATAGTATTTCAGTGTATGACTGCTCCATAGCCTGTCTGTCCAGATTGCAATTGTTGGATATGTAAAATTACTTCCGATCTTTTATGACTACAAACAGTGCAGTAGCAATGAGACGTTCAGCGTGTGCCATTTTACCCATGTCTGTCTCTAGGATGAATTCACAGAACTGCTGAATATGTACATGTATTCCCATAAATGTTGTCAAATTACCCTGATAGCTTGCTGTACGTCGGCAAGGTATGAGAATGCTTCTTTACCCGAAGCCTAATCAACAAAGGATTTAGCAAACATTTTGTGATTTTAGAGCATTAAATGGATACGCTTTCTGGCTCGTGGAGATTTTTCTTTCAAGCTCATAGGAGTGCCTGAATGCCTCTATTTAGTTGTATCACCCTGAAATCATTCTTCGTGGCACTGCCCATAATTGTATTACTACCTTGCTTAAAATCTTCCAGTGGCTTCTCCATAGGGTAAGATGAGGACTTCTCTGCATGGCTAAGTCTTGTTTTCGCTTGTCTCTTTAACCTCATCTCTTACCACCCCTCAGGGACCACCCACTCCATCCCAACTCTGTTTCAACCTTGCTCAACCACTAATAAATAGTTCTTTCCTAAGGCCTGATGTCTGTCTCACCAAAGCCTTCGCAAAATTTCCTCTTCTTGCTCCGAATACTTTGACCCTTTTGAGTCGTATTTCTTCCCTCATCCTGATCTGAGTTAGCGACTCCTTCTGTGCACCGTCTAGCTCCCCAAGTGTACATTCATCTCTGAATTTCTCAGAGTTGACATCGGGCTTGTCGGTCTCTTCCACGGGATTATAAATTCCTCGAGGTCAGGGACCTCGTCTTGATGTTTGTTGACCAGATGAGTAGCACAGAGTCTGTACCAGAAAATGCTAGTTAAATAAATATAGTCCTCTACTAAAAGGCAAATATTCCCAGGATATATGTCTGTTCACGTTCTCTTGTTAGTGTACATGTGTTTTTATTTACTTACACATATGTTTCTTACTGTGGTAAAATATACAAAACGTAGAATTTACCATTAACCGTTTTTTCACGTACAACTCAGTGGTATTCGTTACATTCGCATTGTGGGGTGTGACCCTCATCACTGTTTCCAAAACAGTTTCATCACCTCAAACAGAAACTCTGTAACCATTAGACAATAACCCCCCTACGTCCATCTTCTCCTAGCCCCTGGTAACCATACCCTACTTTCCATCGCTATGAATTTGACTCATCTAGACGTTTCATAGAAGAGAAATCACATGATATTTATCCTCTGTGTCTGACTGTTCGCTCAGCGTTCTGTGTTCAGGGTTCATCCATGTTGCCGCACGCATTGGAACTTCCTTCATTTTATGGATGAGTCATATTCCGTTTGGTGGCTGTATATACCATTTTTTATTTTTCCACTCATCTTTTGATGGATGGACACCTGAGTTATTTCCACCTTTCGACTGTCGTGGAGAGCGCTACAATGAACATTGCCATACAAGTATCTGAGTCCCTGTTTTAAATTCTTTGGGCTATTATATCTAAGAGTGGAGTTGCTGGATCGTATGGTAATTCTGTGTCTTGTAAGGAACCACCAAACAATTTTCCACGCTGACCGTGCTGTCTCACTTTCCCACCGGCAGCGCATAAGTGTTTCCGTTTCTCCACATCCTTGCCAACACTTCTCATTTTCCACTTTTTCTAGACGTCCCAGTAGGTTCGAAGTGCTATCACGTTGTGGTTTTGATTTGCATTTTCCTGGAGACTGAGGATATTGAACATATTTTCATGCGCTTCTTGGCCATTTGTTTACCTTCTTTGGAGAAATGTCTATTTGAGCATTTGGCCCATGTTAAAATTGGGTCGTTTGTCTTTATAAAATTGAGTTCTAAGGGTTCTTTATACATTCTGGTTATTTAAACCTTACATATATGTGATCAACAAATATTCTCTCCCATTCCACAGGTTGTCTTTTCACTTTATTTTTTTAATGTTTATTATTAAAAAATTTTTTTTAATGTTTATTTTTGAGAGAGAGAGAGAGAGACAGAGTGTGAGCAAGGGAAGGAAGGCAGAGAGAGGGAGACACAGAATCTGAAACAGGTTCCAGGCTCTGAGCTGTCAGGGCAGAGCCTGTTGTGGGGCTCAAACTCATGAACCGCGAGATCATGACCTGAGCCCAAGCTGGAGGCTTAACCGACTGAGCCACCCAGGTGCCCCATAATGTTTATTGATTTATTTCTGAGAGAGAGAGAGAGAGAGAGAGAGAGAGAGAGAAAGAGAAAGAGAAAGCATAAGTGGGGGAGGGGCAGAGAAAGAGAGTGAGACACAGAATCTGAAGCAGGCTCCAGGCTCCGAGCTGTCAGCATAGAGCCTGACTCAGGGCTCGAACCCACAAACCATGACATCATGACCTGAGCTAAAGTTGGATGCCTAACCGACTGAGCCACCCAGGCGCCCCTGTCTTTTCACTTTCTGCATAATGTCCTTTGATGCACCAAAGTTCTTAATATTGATGAAGTCAGATTTATCTATTTTTCTTTTGTTGCTTATGTCATGTCTAAAGCTCTATCACTACATCCAAGGTCATGAAGATTTACCCCTATGTTGTCTTTGAAGAATTTTATAGTTTCCCCTCTTCTATTTAGCTCATCGATCCAGCTGAAGTTACCTTGTGTGTATGGTGTGATGTACTTCATTCTTCTGCATGTGGAAAACCAGTCATGCCAGCACCAGCTGTTGAACAATCTCTTCCTCCCCAGTGAATGAACTTGGCACCCATATCAGAAATGAGCTGGCCATGCAAACTTGAGTTTATCTCTTGGCTCTCAATATTACTCCATTGTTCTATATTCTTTTTTTTAAAAGCTTTTTCCTTATTTATTTAGAATAATAATTGTTTTTTCTTAACATGAAATTTATTGTCAAATTGGTTTGGGGAAAAACTGAGAGCTTTCCCCCTGAGATCAGGAACACGACAGGGATGTCCACTCTCACTGCTGTTGTGTAACATAGTGTTGGAAGTTCTAGCATCAGCAATCAGACAACAAAAGGAAATCAAACGCATGAAAATTGGCAAAGATGAAGTCAAGCTTTCACTTTTTGCAGATGACATGATATTATACATGGAAATCCGATAGACTCCACCAAAAGTCTGCTAGAACTGATACGTGAATTCAGCAAAGTCGCAGGATACAAAATTAATGTACAGAAATCAGTTGCATTTTTATACACTAATAATGAAACAACAGAAAGACAAATAAAGAAACTGATCCCATTCACAATTGCACCAAGAAGCATAAAATACCTAGGAATAAACCTAACCGAAGATGTAAAAGATCTGTATGCTGAAAACTATAGAAAGCTTATGAAGGAAATTGAAGAAGATATAAAGAAATGGAAAAACTTTCCATGCTCATGGATTGGAAGAATAAATATTGTTAAAATGTCAATACTACCCAAAGCTATCTACACATTCAATGCAATCCCAATCAAAACTACACCAGCATTCTTCTAGAAGCTAGAACAAGCAATCCTAAAATTTGTATGGAACCACAAGAGACCCCGAATAGCCAAAGTAATTTTGAAGAAGAAGACCAAAGCGGAAGGCATCACAATCCCAGACTTTAGCCTCTACTACAAAGCTGTAATCATCAAGACAGCACGGTATTGGCACAAAAACAGACACAGAGACCAACAGAATAGAATAGAGACTCCAGAATTGGACCCACAAAAGTATGGCCAACTAACCTTTGACAAAGCAGGAAAGAATATACAATGGAAAAAAGACAGTCTCTTTAACAAATGGTGCTGGGAGAACTGGACAGCAACATGCAGAAGAATGAAACTAGACCTCTTTCTTACACCATTCACAAAAATAAACTCAAAATGGATAAAGGACCTGAATGTGAGACAGGAAGCCATCAAAACCCTAGAGGAGAAAGCAGGAAAAAAATCTCTGTGACCTCAGCCACATCAATTTCTATATTCTTTTTTAAAAAATTATTTATTTTGAGAGAGTGGAGGATGGGCAGGGAGAGAGGAAGAGAGAATCCCAAGCAGGCTGCACATCGTCAGCACAGAGCCTGACTCAAGGCTTGAACCCGTGAACCCTGAGATCATGACCTGAGCCTAAATCAAAAGTCAGACGCTTAACCAATTGAGCCACCCAGGGGCCCCGATTTTGTTTCTTTGAATGGGCTATACTTTTCTGTTTCTTTGTTTGTCTTTGTTGTTGTTGTGTTGCTGTTGTTGAAAACTAGACATTTGAATATTCTGATGTGGCAACTCGGGAGTCAGATTCTCTTCCTTTTCTAGGATTTGCTATTTTATTCTTTAGTTGTTGAAGGCTATAGTGTTTAGTAACTTTTTAAAACTTTTGTGGTGAAGACTATTGCTCTAATTGTGGGACAACCCTGAAGTCTCTGTTCCTTAGTTAGTATTTTGACACATTTCCTTGAATGCTAGGAACTAGAAACAAACAAACAAACAAACAAACAAACCAACAAAGAAAAGCAAGGAGACAGAGAGAGAGAGAGAGAGAGAGAGACTGTTCTGGGGCCCTCCTTCTATACTTTTGCCAGGCTGGCTCCTAACGTAGGGACTAGCCCAAGGTAAAGGCCTACAATCTTCTCAGGGTTTTTCTCTGCATGTGTCTCACCCTGGGCACACACGTGGCCTTCTAAATTCCAGGGTACATGGCTGCTTTTGAATGTCCAAAACTTTCCCTGACTTTTGCCTCAGGCAGTCTGTTGTCTTTTGAGACTGTACTCTCTTTGTCCCAGGTGTCTGAAAATCATTAGGTTTGCTCGCGGTGTTTTTGAGCCATGCACACTGGCTTGACTCCTGAGTTAGGCAAAACAGACAACTGATTGCCTTGCATCAGACCTTCAGGTAGTCCCCAGGCTGCTTAAAACAGATACACACAATTTGAACGTTTCTGCTTGTTTTTCAGTGTTTCTATGACAAACAAAAGCTTGGAGATGCCAACTCTATTTTCCTGACACCACTTAATGAAATCAGGCTAACTGAAATTAGGCTGTATGTTCCTAGAGGGTCAGAGCTGTGATGAATCTCCCCCCGTCCCCCAGTTTTATTGAGATATAATTGGCACTAGAAAGAGGTCTAGTGTAAGTTTAAGGTGTACAGAATAATGACATGACTTACATATATTGTTTCATGATGACCACAATCAATTTATTTAACATCTGTCATCTCACATAGACACACACACAAAAAGAAAACTAAAGAAAAAAAATGGGGTTTTTCCTGGTAGTGTGAACTCCCAGAACTTACTCACTTAACACCTTTTATATATGCCATATGGCAGGGTTACCAATAGTCATCATATTGTACATTACATTTCCACTCCTTATTTATCTTAGAACTGGAAGTTTGTGCCTTTGGACCCCCTCATCCAACCCCCCACCCCCACCCCCACCTCCCTGCTACAGGTACTTTTGTTGTTTCTGTTGTTTGGATTTGTGGTTAATTTGTAAAGTTCTCTCCTCAGTGCTTAGTGCAAAGCTGTGCGTGAAATTGGATTCGATGCATGTTCACCGTGAATAGAGCTGTGTCTGTCACTTGCTGAACACTCAAGCATTAAGTGGTTCATTCATTCACTCGACAATATTTGTTGACCTCCTCTTATATTTGAGGCAATGTCCTAGGTGAGTTAGCATTTTGAATCTGAGACACAAGGTCTCTTTTCTAAAGGACCTTACAACCTAAAAGGAGGGAAGACGAACCATATATCCTGAAGCAAAGCAAGAGGTTGGTTAGTGTTTGTGTTGGGGGGGAGTTTCTTTTGGTGGTGGCTTCTTAAATGATGGAAGTCTGAGACTAGGCTCTGTGGAAGGATCTAGAGGTGATTCCTATCCTCTCTCTCATTCCTACCTGGAGTCTTTGACCCTGGAGAAGGATATTTAGACATTCAAGGAAGTACTGAAGAGGGACCTTCTGTTAGTTCTCCAAATCCTTTGTTATTTCGTGGGAAATTCTGAAATCTACTCTTGGGTCGCACACAATGCTTAGCTTTGGCTTTGATGCTTCTGTAATTTGTCTCTGGCACTTCCCCTCCCACCCCACCCTCTAAATTGACAATCTCCTAATCTCCTACTTAATGTTTCAAATGTGGATGGTTGCATCTTAATTTTTTTTAATTTATTTATTTTGAGAGAGACAGAGACAGCACAAGTGGGGGAAGGGCAGCTAGAGAGGGAGAGAGAGAATCCCAAGCAGGCTCTACGCTGCCCGCACAGAGCCCAACATGGGGCTCAAACCCATGAAGCCATGAGATCATGACCCGACCAAAACCAAGAGTTGGGTGCTTAACCAATGGAGTCACCCAGATGACCCGGATGGTTGTATCTTAAAAAATACTCTCTGCATGCATAATGATTAATTGAATTTCTTCAAGATTTCAAGACAACAGTAGAGAAATTAAATTACATTTCTTTCTTTCTTTCTTTCTTTCTTTCTTTCTTTCTTTCTTCCTTTTTTTTCAGAATAATCGGCTAGGGCACCACCTGCTTGTCAAGCCTTTTTTTTTCCCCCAACAAAGATTTCAGGAAGTCTTACATGCTTAGAGATTTTTGTTTTTGATTGACTTGTCTTTCATATTCAGATTATTGTACAACAACGTACAAATAAGAGACACAATAAAAATCATTAAACAAAACTACAGAACTGCGCAATCATTAAACAAAACAACCACAAAACACATAGCTTGCTGGTCTCCCCTCTTCCCTTAGCTGTGTTAATTTAAATCTTAACTTTAAAATGTTGACCCTGTGGGTTAATGTTATTATCTAAATGGAGTGTAAAAAGGCACACATTTGCACTGAGTAAGAGAATATTGTGAAGTTATTTAACAGGATGACAGAGACTCAGAATGATTTTGCTTTCGCACAAAGCACCATTAAGGCCAGTTAATAGCAGACAATCCTGTCCTTATATAATTTTGGATTCAGTACTATCCTTCAGGGAATTTTGAATTTGAATAAATGGTTGAATACAACCACAGAATAATGGTGTACTTTTGTATTTCATTTTGACTGGGTTGGCCTGGCTCAGATGCTGAATATTCAAGGATAGATAGCATGGCCAGTAGTATGTTCCATGAGAAAAGCCCACTCATTTGTTCATTCATTCAGTCACTCAACAAATATTTACAGAGTGCCTGGTGTATGCCAGGTGCTGGTGGTGAATAAAGCTGACATGGTTCTTCCCTTTAGTGAACCGAGGCCTAATTTAGGAGGCAAACAGTAAACAAATAAACAAAATGAATTATGTTAGGTGGTATGCAGAAATGGGTGAGGTGCTCTGTTAGAGAAAAACAGGGCAACTACTTCAGTTGAAATGGTCATTTGAGAGAATGGAGTCAAAATGAGATTGGAGGAGAAGGAACTTCAGGCAGATGAGTGGGGATGTCGAAGCTTCCAGATCCAGGGAAAGGGATGTATCTTGAAGCTGGAGAGAGTGTGTTCTGGTTAAGATACAGAAAGTAGGGCTGGGGGTGCCTGGGTGGCTCAGTCGGTAAAGCATCCGACTTCGGCTCATCATGATCTCGCAGTTCATGGGTTCGAGCCCCACGTCGGGCTCTGTGCTGACAGCTCCGAATCTGGAGCCTGCTTCAGATTCTGTGTCTTCCTCTCTCTCTGTCCCTCCCCTGCTTGTGCCCTGTCTCTCTCTCTCTCTCTCTCTCTCTATCTCTCTCTCTCTCAAAAATGAATAAACATAAAAAATAATAAAAAGAAAAAGGAAGAAAGAAGGGCTGGGACACAGCAAAGGAGGAAGAGTCTTTACCAGATCATCTAGGTCAGTGTGTTTCAGCTGATCCACGACGGGATAAATACAGAAGTTGAAAAAAAGCACTTAAGCCTTTTAAACAATTGATACAGTGGTTTTATATCTATTCAATCTAATTTAAAAAATTGAACTTGTATTCTGATGGTTTTTCACCCATTTTATCTTTTCTAGTAATTCATTTTTATTATATCTTATAAAGAAGGTAACCATATCTTATAAAGAAAGGAATTGGAAATTAAAAAAATAAAGAAGAAGAAAAGAAAACTGGCCCTTTACCATGGATAGTTTGAGAAGTATGTTAGGACCTTATAAAGACTCCGGTAAAGAGATAGATTTTCTTTTTGCTACAGAGGGAATTCATTGTAAAGTTCTAAACAGAAGAGTCTCATGAATTGTGACCACCATGGAGCTAGTTTGTCTAGCACACGTGTCAAAAAGTAGACTCCCGGGGTGCCTGGGTGGCTCAGTCAGTTGAGCGTCCCACTCTTGATTTTGGCTTAGGTCATGATTTCATGGTTCGTGGGTTTGAGCCCCGAGTCAGGCTCCATGCTAACAGCACAGAGCCTGCTTGGGATTTTCTCTCTCCCTCTCTCTCTGCCCCTCCCTCGCTAATGCGCTCTCTCTCTCTCTCCCTCTCTCTCCTCCTCTCTCTCAAAATAATAAATAAATTAATAAATTTTTAAAATAAGTGAACTCCCTTGGCAGATGAGGGATGTATTCCTGAGGCATTTGATTGACTTATGAAAGGGAAAAGAACAATAGAAAAGAAGACTAATGAAAATGGAAATGTTGCCTCTTAGAAGTAGTAAGGATTGAAACCCCAGCTCTTGTTACAGTTGCATAAAAATTCTGCAACCCTTTTTCTTCTTTGGGGGAAGAAAAATGGAAATACAGGCATAAGAAAAGCAAACGATTTTTCACAAGAGCTGCAGTGGTTTCCGTGTGGAGCATGGGTTGAGAATTACCAAGGGGACCATGGGAAGAACGGTTAGGAAGACCATTGCAATGTCCAGCGTAGTTTGCTTTAGGGGTCTAGAAGTGAAAAGGCAGAAAGTGGATGGGTCCTAGATATATTTTGTATGTGGACTCAATAGAACTTGTTGGTAAAGATTGGCTATGATGGAACGAGGAGAAGTAGGAGTTGCGGAGAATTCTTGCGTGTCGCACGGAATAACTGGTTATATGGTGATTCATCATTTACTAAGATAGGGAAGGCTCGGCAACAGATTTGAGGGCGGGACAGTGGGTGCACAAGGAGCCGTGTTGGTAGCGGCAGAATCAAATACTGTGTTTTGTACATGTTGAAGTTAAAATGTGTGAAGTGCACAAGTAGAGATGTCAAGTAGGCAGTTGGATAGATATATGACGGTGCAGGCTCTGAGGAGAGGTTCTTGTTTCAAGACATCCATTTGGTGGTGTAAGTGTATAGGCGGAATAGATGGTATTTAATGATATGGAAAGAGAGTGGTTGCCATGACTGGAGCTTGAAGGACCTTCAGCCTTTAGAGGTGATGGCAAGGGCCAGAAAAGGAACTTAACTTGAAAGGAGTCAGTAGAGGAGGAGACCGGAAGAGTACAGAATTATTGAAACCAAAAGAGAAAAGTGTTTAAAGAAAGTGACAAGAATGGTTGATGGTGTGAAAAGCTGCTGAAAGACACAATAAAATTAGGACAGAGGGTGGTGACTGGCCTTGGCAACAGTGAGGTAATTGGTGACCTCGTGGTTACGATTCTTTTTTCCTGTAAGGATAAGACACTTTTCCTGTAGGAATGATCTGTGCAGAGTTGGTGACCTTCTTTCTTGTGAGAACCTCTCCCTTAGTTACCAAAGTTCTCTCATGGCGCAAGCACTCCTATCCACATGCCAATACTGGCTCTTACCTTGTCCTGCCTCAGCCAACACAGAGTTTTGTAGGTATGCCATAAATGCTACTAAGTTCAAGGTTCCTACCACTCATTTCCTTGTTTTCTGCTTTAAAATATAGCTTGTGCATCAACTTTTCTATGCCCCCAAACCAATAGACGTCACATTTCTCTATGTCCAATTATTTGCATTTATTTGGATGGCACCTTTAAACTTCCACCTTGGTACAAACATGGAGGTTCTGTGGGATGGCTCTTTCACTAATTACTCCCCAGTAGCATGCGCTGCAAGTTCTGGCAAGAGTTGCTTCTCTTCCAAATTCTGGATGGGTCTGTTGAACCGTCCAACTTCCGCTCACCCGGGAAGGAATGGCCAATAGATTATGTACGAAGACGGTTCTTGCATGGAGACTGTAGACTCGTAGATTATAAAAGAAGTCAGAAAAACACGCACTGAAGTTGATCAGACTTTAAATTATATGATCACATCGTTGGAGGATACTCGATATCAAACAAACAGCCTGTTAGTAACTGACGGTTGTAGGAATCTTGTCCGTAACATCCCCACCAAATAGTTATCGGACCCTGCTACCCGCCCTCCAGGGAGTGGAAGGTATGCCACTTTCGGAGGCATCGTGTTCCACTGGTTAACAATTCTAACAGAAAGAAGATGTTTGCTTTTATTAAACCAAGGTCTATAGCCCTATGACTTCCACATACCGACTCATGTTTAAAAATTTAAAAAAAACAACAAACCCAAAATATAAAGGTTTTTACTTTGGAATTAAGTTTGCTTTTTTTACATGACAGCCCTTCGGGTGTGTGGTAGGTTCAAGATGACCACAAATTCTTTACCATCCCACCCAGTGATAGGGAGGGGGGGTTTAATTCTTGTCCCCTCAAATCCACGCGGACTTTTGTGACATGCTTCACCAGTAGAATAAAATAGAAGTGATATTCTGGGACTTAAGATTACGTTACAAAATGGTTTCCAGCTTCTGTTCAGGCCTCTGGGAACCTGAACTCTTGGAACCTAGTGGCCAGACTGGCAGACACCAAGTAGCCCTATGGAGAGGCCCATTGGAGAGGAACCGAGATCTCAGGTCAATAGCGCTGGGTGGTCTTCCCACCTGGCCATCTTGTAAGTGGGGTCCTCCAGCCTCAATGGAATCACCTCAGCTGATGCTTGTGGGGTAGGGACGGACCAAATTCCTGACCCACAAAATAAAATTGCTGTTTTAAGCCACTCAGTTGGAGTTGTTTTTTTATGTAGCACCGGATAACTAGACTTACATGTACTATTTAATTCTCACATTTACCCTTTGAAGGAAGTACTGTTCTTTATGCGGTTTTACCGGTGATGAAATTGACCCAGAGGTGTTAAATAATTTGCCCAAGATCCTACAACTCACAAGCCAGGGAGACAGGAATTGAATCAAGGACTGTCTGACTCTACAGGTCCACTTTAAATTTTTGAGCTAAATTGTTCGTGTAATTTCACCAGATCTCAGTTAACATGAGGAAGTAAATTTATGTTAATTGAGTGTGTGGAAGCTTTAGTTTTTCAGACACCAAGTTGCCTTTTTTAAAAAAAAATATTAGGGGGGCGCCTGGGTGGCTCAGTCGGTTAAGCGTCCGACTTCGGCTCAGGTCATGATCTCGCGGTCCGTGAGTTCGAGCCCCGCGTCGGGGTCTGTGCTGCCAGCTCAGAGCCTGGAGCCTGTTTCAGATTCTGTGTCTCCCTCTCTCTGACCCTCCCCCATTCATGCTCTGTCTCTCTCTCTCTCAAAAATAAATAAACATTCAAAAAAAAATTTAAAAAAATAAAAAAAATATTAGGATCTTGAACAGATACGGACTTCTGGAATCACCCAGAAAGTAAGCAGTCACTTTTTTGCTGATAAAGTGCTCACTTATCCATATGAATTCTTTGGATTATATCTGAGATCACTGAGGTAAGCGCAAAGTCTGAGTAGTGAGAAATGAAACAGAAACCACAGCTTGCAAAACGATACCGTAACTTGCAAAAGAGACCCAACTGTACCAAACACATGACCTGCGGGACAAACCATTTAAGCGCCGATCCCCTTAACACCAGCCCATTCAGACCCCTGTGTTCAAGTCATAAACTTGACTTAATAGTAACTGTATAAGGACTTGTATCTTTTAGAGATAAAAAACTGCTGATTGTTCCAGAAACTCATCTAGTTTACAAATTCTGACCCATCCCTGCCTAGACCTTGCTTATTATCTTCTGCCTTAAGCCACCTGGTGACAATCCCCTGTCCCCCAAAACCCTGTAAGTGTCCTTCCCTAACCTAGTTGGAGACACGTCACGGTTCTCCCGGCACATGTTTCCCCTTGCTACAGGAAGCTAAGACACCCCCGCCCCCTTTTTTTTGACCCCTGGTGTATTTTGGTGATCTTTGGTGAACGGACTTTAATCGCAGAAGAAAAGGTACAAGGAAGCCTAGTTTAGGTAACAGAAAATTAAAAATCAGACATTACACCCTAAGCAATGTATTATTTACTAGGGCTGTGCTAATAGAGAACAGCAGACCCGGTGGCTTAAACAACAGAAATTTATTTCCTCACGGTTCTGGAGGCTGGAGGTCCAGGATCAAGTGGTCCACTCGCTCGATTTCTCCTTGGCTGGCAAACAGATCTCCTCTTAAGGTCCCCTCACATGTTGTGCATGTATATCCAGGTGTCTCTTGTGAACAACGCATCAGAAGAATCATGGACAGGTTCCCTGAGCAAATTCTGTGTAATGTACCATCCAGTTTCCCCACTATGATACAAATGAGGGAAAATATTCCTGAGTACAACATACCCTGTAGTCAGTTCCTTTCACCCCAGGCTACCTCTAATTACCCTATTCTTAGCCGAATGAAGCATATTGAATGCAAGTAAAGGGAGGTGACATTATTGTAGGGATACCAAGACGATTCTACTTTCAAAAACCAAATAATTTGCAAACTTTAGCTACTTGAAACCCAGCAATTTGTTGTCTGGGTGACCTCACATCTTCCAGACTCGGGAGGTTACCTTATCCTTTAAAAACTAGTAGAATTGCTCCAGCGTGAGTCCCGTGTGTTATTGGAAATCCAGTGCTCTCCCCATTATCTCCAGAGATCTCTAGAAACTTCTTCTTCTTCAGGTCACAGCCTGCTCTGATTTCCTGCTGCTTCCGAATACCCCTCGTTCCTTCCCAGTTAAGAAGAGCTTACCTCTTCTTTCCAAAAGACCTCCTCTTTTTACGAATACCAACGTGGCTTTTAGAAAGCCCTACGCTAACCACAAGTTTGCATGCCTGACCTGAATGCTCTACACACACCCTACATTTTGTCAAAATTGCACTCTCTTCTGGTCTGGTGATGCCACCTTTTCCACTAGCCAACTCAACAGATTGATGTTCCTGTTTCTATTTCTTTAATTTTTTTAATGGGACTTGGGAAGGAGGAAAAAGGAAATGTGTATGGTTGGTTAGTTATCGTGACCTAACTGCTAGTTTTCAAAGGCAAAAAGATATATGATGATTACATTATAAGTAAAGGCATTTCAAAGAGTTAACAATTTTCATATGAAAATGTATGATTCATTACATCACGCCCAGGGATTCTGATTTAAGTCTCAGTTATAAATTTCATTCGTTTCCATACATTATGAAGTTTCTGGAATTATCCTTTCAGACAAGAAGTCTTGCTCCCTAGGAAGTCTGCACAGTTATGCTAGTGAACTTGAAATCGTTTTTATAGACTTTCTAGTGAAATAAATATTTCAGTCATATATTATTCTGGCATTTCTGAAATAACGTGGGGGAAAGTTGAACATCTGAAGAACAGGGTTTTCAGTTTATTTGTCTAGGAATTTCAGAGACGTCTACAGCATCTAACACATCTTGGATGCTCAATATAGATTCAATCAGTGAGCAAGAAAAGGGATTTTTTTTTTTACTGTGAATTCCTACACTGGCCACTAGAGAGCACTAGATGCAATGATAAAAAATTAGAATTCCTAAAAATTACATACAGCGTTGAATTGTTATCTGTAGTATTTTTTAAAAGAGCTTATTTATTTATTTTGAGAGAGAGAGAGAGAAAGAGCAAGTGGGGAAGGGATGGAGAGGGGGGGGAGAGAGAGAGAGAGAGAGAGAGAGAGAGAGAGAGAGAGAGAATCGCAAGCCAGCTCCACACCGTCAGCTCAGGGCCTGATGCTGGGCTCTATCTGACGAACTGTGAGATCATGACCTGAGCCGAAACCAAGAGTTGGATGCTTAATAGCCTGAGCCACCCAGGTGACCCTGTTATATTTAGTATTAACTCTAAGATTAATTTTCATCACACTTTATGTGCAATATGACTTCTGAGGTTTCATCTGAGAAAGGTAGCTTTATTTGAGGACTACCCTGAATTTTCTGCTAACATAGAAATGCCAACATAGCATAGAAATGCTAACATAGAAATAGAACTACCTTAGTTTGAATAAGACTGTAAGGAGAAGAGTCCCGGAATAATGGAAAGATTCTCCCTCAGGGAATGTGGAGAGAGAGAAAAAGTCTAAATGGTGGAAAGGGAACGGAAAAACATAACAATCAAAAGCACAAGACTACGAAGAGGAGGAAATGAAAAAAGTGTATCTTTTAATATTTCTTTATTTTTTTGAGAGAGCGAGAGCAAGCAGGGAAGGGGCAGACAGAGGGAGACAGAGGATCCAAAGCGGGCTCTGTGCTGACAGCAGACAGCCCGATGCGGGGCTCAAACTCACGAACCGTGAGATCATGACCCGAGCCAAAGTTGGATGCTTAACCGACTGAGCCACCCAGGCACCCCCCAAAGTGTGGGGCATTTCACGTGGCATTTCCCCATTCATGTGTCCCTAACCAATTTGTCCTATACCTGAGTGTTGTCACGGGTTGAATGGTGCCTTCTCTTCCCTCTAAAGAGATGTCGCCAGAACCTGTGAATTTGAGTAGAAAGGATGCCTTTGAAGGTGTAATAACGTTAGGGTCTCCAGGTGGGCCCTAAGTCCAATGACAAGTGTCTTTATGAGAAACAGGTGAATACACACACAGAGGAGAAGACTTTGTGAAGACGAGGGCAGAATCTGGAGCAAGGTGGCCACGAGGAGCTCCAGCAGCTGCCAGAAGCTGAAGAGGGAGCCTTCAGAGGGAGTGCCGTCCTGCCTGCACTTCCAGAACTGTGAGAAAATAAATGTTCTTCTTCTTCTTTTTTTTTTAAAGCCACCCGGTTTCTGGTCATCTGCTGTGACAGCGCTAGGAAATTAATACAGGTGTGTATCACACTCACCTGGAAGGGTTGTTACAGCTCAGATCGCTGGCCCCGGGCTCCCAGAGTATCTAATTCAGTAGTTCTGAGTTGGGGCTGAGATTTTTGCATTTCTAGCAAGCTCTCAGGGGATGTTGGGGCTACTGGTCTGGGAACAACACTTTGACAATCGCTGTTCTAAACCTATGGCTTTCAACACTGGCTTTACATGACAGACTCACTTGGCATGTTGTTAAAATCCCCAGATATTCTGATTTTTAATTGTCTGTAGTGGGACCTAGGGAGCAGTTTTAAAAGCTCCCCAGGTGATTCTAATTTATAGCTGACAAAGAACTACTTTAGACCTGCCATTTACTTTAAAAAATTCTCCAAAGTAGCCTGTGATATGAAAAGGGGCATTCCTGTGAGACTGTAAAAGTGATGGCATTGAATCATTAACCAAAAGTTAACAATGATTGGGATACCTGGGTGACTCGGTTAAGCATCCAACTCTTGATCTCGGCTCCGGTCATGATCTCACGGTTGGTGAAATCGAACCCCATGTCTGGCTCTGTGCTGACAGCGAGAAGCTTGCTTGGGATTCTCCCTCTCCCTCCTTCCCTCCCTCTCTCTATCTGCCACTCCCCCACTCATGCTCTCTCTCTGTGTGTCTCTCTCTCAAAATAAATAAGTAAACCTTAAAAACATGCAAACTGGTGCAGCGACTCTTGGAAACAGTATGGGGGCTCCTCAAAAAATTAAAAATAGAACTACCTTATGACCCAGCAATTGCACTACTAGGTATTTATCCAAAGGATACAGGAGTGCTGTTTTGAGGGGCACATGCACCCCAATGTTTATAGCAGCACTATTGACAATAGCCAAAGTATGGAAAGAGCCCAAATGTCCAGCGACTGATGAATGGATAACGAAGATGTTGTATATATATATACAATGGAATATTACTCAGCAATCAGAAAGAATGAAATCTGGCCATTTGTAACGACATGGATGAAACTAGAGTGTATTATGCTAAGTGAAATTAGAGAAAGACAAATATCATATGACTTCACTCATAAGTGGTGTTTAAGATATGGAAGAGATGAACATAAGGGAAGGGAAGCAAAAATAATATAAAACCGGGGAGGGGGACAAAACAGAAGAGACTCTTAAATACAGAGAACAAACTGAGGGTTGCTGGAGGGGTGGTGGGTAGGCTGACAGGCTAAATGGGCAAGGGGCATTAAGGAGGATGCTTGTTGGGATGAGCACTGGGTGTTATATGCAGGGGATGAATCACTGGATTCTACTCCTGAAAACGTTATTGCACTATATGCTAACTAACTTGGATGTAAATTTCAAATACTAATAATAATAACAATAATAACAATAATTAAGAAAAAAGAAAAAAGAAGAAATCATTTAAAATGTTAACAATGATTATTACTTTATTTTTAAGAAAGTGGGAACGAGAGTAATCATTTTAAAAATGACTTCCTCAAATTATAAAAAGATCTTGGTATTACCGTTCAGTCTCAGAGGATCCAGATCAAAGAATGTGTGGCTATTTGTTGTTACCATCTGATACCGACTAATGTTTTGGTATAGTTCTTCTCGGCAATAAACTCTGGGTAATATCTCTAACATGATACTGTGTAGCACTCTGTGGTGTTAGAAATGCACATTTTGTAGAGTAGGATTTATGGCTTAAACACCCGACATATCAAAAATGACGTTGTTAGCAAGGCAGAATCAGCACATAGAGGAGTTAAAGCATAGAGTTCGCATAACAGACCTGGATTGGAATCCTAGTGCCATCACTACTATGTGTACAACCTGTGGCAAGTTACAATTTAAATTATTTGCTTTGTTATATGTAAAATGGATCCTCATACTTAAATGCTATTCCTTAGTGTTTTAGCTTAAAAATTTTTTTTTAATTTTTATTTATTTTTGAGAGAGAGAGGGAGAGAGAGAGAGAGAGAAAGAGAGAGAGAGAGAGAGAGACAGAGCACAAGCAGGGGAACTGCTTATAAGAGAGAGTGGGAAACACAGAATCCTAAGCAGGCTCCAGGTTCTGAGCTGTCAGCACAGAGCCCCATGCAGGGCTTGAACTGATGAACTGTGAGATCATGACCTGAGCAGAAGTTGGACACTTAACCGACTGAGCCACCCAGGTGCCCCATAGTGTTTTAGTTTTAAGTGTGTTCTATTGATTTTCTACTAGAGAAGTTGAGGTTTTGTCTCTCTTGTACTTCCTCAGAACCAGTGTCTCCACCAATCCCATCCAAGCTTCTGCTCCTATCCTAATATTACACATTTTTTCAAATCAATAATCACAACTTATACTATTTTGATTTTATAACTATTGTTCACAGCATTATCATATAACATGTAATATAATATAATTACTGTTTATTTCTTTTATAATTTTTTGTCCCACCTGGAGTTTATAATTGCTGTGGTTTTTTTCATATACTTCATTTTCTATGTGCCTACCATTACTTCTAACTCAAACATTCAACAGAATGGTAAATGTCTTTTCTGTATAGCCACACCCATCAGATAATCTATTAATTCCCCTCTTCCCGCCCCTCCCCCCCCCCCCCCCCCCCCCCCCCCACACACACACACCTGGAAACAACTTTCTTGGAGGCTTTCATCCTATTGCTCCAATCTGGGCTTTTGGAGAATGACCATCTAGGAACTACTCTCTTCCAAATTCCCCTCACTGCTCTCCTATGTTTCACTCCTTGTTTCTTGGATCTTGTGACTTCCTGGCTTGCTTCCTCCTTTTGAAGGGATTTATATTCTAAAAGCTTTCTGGAAAACAATGCTTGGGACATATATTGTCTGGGGAGTACCTTGCATTCTAAACATGTCTTTATTTTATCTTTTGTTTAATAATGTGGGAGAGGGAATAATTTTAAGTTGGAAATAATTATTTTCTCAGAATTTTGATCACATTTTCTATCTCCCCTCCCCTCCACCCTAATTTTTGCTCTTTAGGTGGTGACATTCTTGAATCATTGATGTGTTGTCTTTTTTTTTTTTTCCTATTTAAACATTTAGGATCTTCTTCACTCTGCTGCCCCCATCCCCCCATACACTAAAATTTTATAACTACTTGCCTTGGTACTTTTAAGTACTTTGTGGGCCTTCCACACTATAGTTTTATTCTCTGTAGTTCTGAGAAATTTTTTTGTATCTTTAATAGTTTTTCCTCCAGTAATTGTGGTTTGTTCTCTTTTCTTGGAATTTCTATTATTTAGATGACAAACTTCTCAATAGATACTCTAATTTTCTTGTCTTTTCTCTACTTTCTAAAAGTATTTTTGGGGAAAACTTAATGGGAGATTTGTTGATGTAATCTTCCCAGTGTTCTTTTGAACTTTTATTTGTAATTTAGGTTATGACAATTTTAATTTTCAAAAACGCTTCCTTTTTTGGAAAGTTCTCTTATTTTAAAAGCATCTTGTCCTGTTGTACAAATGTTATGCTTTCTCTTATTTTTTTGAAGGTTAAATTATTACTTAAAAAGTTGTTTTGGTTAATGTTCCCTGTACTTTCAGTGTTTCCTCTGACTTCCTTAATTCTATTTTGTTTTTCTGCTTCTGTTTTTCATTTTAGAAGTGTGCCAGTTATTTATTTGTTGCCTCTAGGCTGGACACTTGCTCTTCCATACTTGGTTCTGAACTCTTGCTTCTAGGAGTCTGCGAACTACATTTCCCAGACTCCTTTGCCAACGGGCTCCCTCTTAGTTGCTGTCATTAGGAAGTGTTTTATTTTATTTATTTTTTTAAATATGAAATTTATTGTCAAACTGGTTTCTGTACAACATCCAGTGCTCATCCCAACAGGTACCCTCCTTAATGTCCATCACCCACTTTCCCCTCCTTCCCACCCCCCATCAACCCTGAGTTTATGCTCCGTTTTTAAGAGTCTCTTACGGTTTGGCTCCCTCCCTCTCTAACCTTTTTTTTCCCCTTCCCCTCCCCATGGCCTTCTGTTAAGTTTCTCAGGATCCACATAAGAGTGAAAACATATGGTATCTGTCTTTCTCTGTATGACTTATTTCGCTTAGCATAACACTCTCCAGTTGCATCCACGTTGCTACAAAAGGCCACATTTTTATAAGAGTTCAGAAGTAGGTGGAAAAGGCACACCTTCTGCCTCTGGCTTCCACAACAGCGACTCCTGGAGGCTGCTGGTGATTGCCGTAGGGGTTGTGGGGTTGTGGCCATTGCACACCAATGGTCCAGTAAGCAACAGTAGCACCTCTTTGGCATTTCCACTTCTACTTCGAGTCTTCTGCTGTCCTAGGCTGCCATCTTGTAAGGAGAATAAATGGAAGTGAAATGTTCACTGATTTGCTGTTTATGAAGGTTACATCCAAACACATCTCTTTTTCAAGGAAACCAGCTCCAGAGAGAGTAGATGGAAAATCAGTTCACTTCACCAATTCTGGACTGTGTTGACAGAATTTATATAAACTTTAATCTATCATTCTTGAATAAGATGATAAATTACATTTATAATACTGTATCTTTTACATGAACTACTGGAAGGAAAAGCTAAGGGAACTTGTTGGATTTGAAATAGACTAGTAGCATCTATACAAAACTTGTTTATGACACAGCATTCTGCTTGGCCAGGACCTGTGCTTCAGCAGGAAAATGTCACATCTGAATTGGAAATAGGGATTTGAGGCCATTTATTTCTCTGTGCATGGAAACATTCGTTTTAGTTTTCTATCCATACTAGATTGCACCTTTCAAAAGCCATGGAGTCTTGTTTCAAGTACATTTGTCACCAGGTTCATTTCTCCTTCTGTGTGCAGTTACTTTGGTAGTGTGTGTGTGTGTGTGTGTGTGTGTGTGTGTGCGTTTACTATGTAACATGATTAGTGCGGAGCACTGTGCCCATGTGGCTCATCAGAGCTTTTTCACATTTGTCAACAAAGAGACAAAGATAAAGGCAGAAGAATTGGAGCCAGGCCTCATGTGTTTTTTCAGCCACACAGTTTTCCCCCAAACTGGCCAAGTGAGGAAAGCTGGAAAACTCCTAAAGAGACTCCGCTTCACAGGAATTAGGTCATTCAGAAGGGATTCCCCTTCCAAGCCATTAAAACAATGTAAATTGAACAAGGACCACATTTTTTTTCTTGACTCTATGTCTCAAAAGGCATATTATTTAATAAACAGTCAGTCAATTACTTTGGAGTGAGAATTGTATTCACTTGAATCGGACAGTCAACATAAATCTTTCATGGGAATCTTTATGTGTTTGTTTCTGTGTTTGTGCAGAGTCTATCTATGGCATATCTAATGCGATCTGAGTTTTCCCAATTTGGCACAGAGAAAAATATATTACTTGGGAAGGAGAATTAGGAGTCTAGCTCCAGGTCAGAGCTAATACTTGTGCATGAATAACCTCCTAGGAGACTTAACCACAAGAATGTTCATCCACAGTATTGTTTATAATAATGAAATTTGAAAAAAAAATCATTAAATTTCCAACAACTGGGAATTGTTTAAAGTTTGGTGCATTTACATAATGGAATTTATTCAGCCTTTAAAAATATTGCTGAAGAAGCATGTATACTACCATGAGATGATATTTTCCTGCATAGAGTTACTTCATATAATGATTGTTCATTGAAAGATTTTTTTTTTTTTTTTTTGGTCTTTTGCTCTAACGGCTGTTTCATAGCTATACCACTTATCAAAAAACTCTTTTGAAATAAGTAATTATTTTTCATCCAAGAAATACTAAATCAATGTGCTTTATAAAACATTATGGTTTTAGGCTAATGAGCAGTCACCAATTTTCTCAACACAGGAGTTTCTGATCAAATAATGCAAGATTAAACTGTAAAGTAGGACCATATTTGTCGATTCCAAAATGATTCCTTTGTGTGTGGCCACTAGTCAAGTAGGATAAAACTATAACGTCTCTATATTCTCTTTCCATGTCACTAAGGACTAGTAGATTTAGCATTTATTTTGTCCTACAAGTGTTTTTCAGTATTATAATTTATTTCTAAGTGTAACTTCAATGCAAAATAATTATCATGGATCCCTCCCCCCGACAAATTTAAAAAGTTTGTAAAGAAAATGATACCTGGAGAATTTCTCTTCTAAATGAGTGGCTCCCTCCCAGCTATTCCCAGACAACACCCACTCTCAAGACCCTTCTTTCTCATTTTGTGAGAATAATAAAGCTTTATTATATTTCAGTCAGTGTAAAAACCATATTCATATCCTTTTAAATATCATTGTTTATCGCTTATATAACTTATTTTCATTTTTCAGTTAGCAGTGTGAAAACTGTTTGGATATCATAGGTTGGGATGAAATGCATCATTATTTTTCCCACTGAAATTAATGAAAATTTAAAAATTACTGTTTTTCTCACTTAGCAAGGTTTTCCAGAACCAAATAATGTTACACAAGAGATAGGCAAATGATTAAATTAAACAAAGCAGGTTGCAACCTATAGATAGCAAAAGACAGGCATAGTAGAAATATATACATATACATATAAATGGATAATGAGTTGAAAAAGATATATATTCAAATTGTTTCCAGTGATTATGGTGTTGGTTGATGGGTCCTTTGATTTTTCTTATTATATCCAACTCGTTTGTAGCTGTTCTTTCTGTCTTCTTTTATTTGCTTAAAGGGCAATATAATATTCTGAGATATAAACTACCCACCCCCTTGCCCATAGATTTTATTCCTCTGACGCATTATGAGACTTACTTTCGTGCCATGGGGATGGGCGGACATGCAGTCGATTTTTAACTTTTGTATTTTTGGAGTCGAGACCCAGGAAAAACGCATAGTTTAGAAGACTATATGAGCAGTGAGAGCCAGTTTCCACTGCATAAAGACCAGATGTCTGCCTTGACTTGGGAAGGGCTGAAGAAAATCAGGGAAAGCATGGAGGTAGTGAGTCCTAGATGGGCCACATTCTAGAATTTGGGGGGAGGAGAGTGCTGGAATCCTCCAATGCATTTGGGGGTTCGACAGCAGGAAAGAACTTCTTGCAGAGAATTAAAACTTACAGGCAGGGGCGCCCGGATGGCTCAGTCGGTTAAGTGTCTGACTTCAGCTCAGGTGTAATCTCATAGTTTGTGAGTTTGAGCCCCGCATTGGGCTCTGTGCTGACAGCCTGGAGCCTGCTTCAGATGCTGTGTCTCCCTCTCTCTCCCCTTCTCTGCTCTCGCTCTCTCTGTCTCTGAAAAACGAATAAATGTTAAAAAAAAAAAAAAGGCACAGGTAAACAGTCATGATAAAATAACACTAGCTATGATCTTGTCAGTTCTTGATTTAGGGCTTTTCACATATGGATGATTATTGAGGGAAAGAGGGAGAAGGTGAAAGAGAGGGGCAGGCCTAGTTTCTTCCTAGACTCTTATAATAATCTAGAGATGTCAATCACAACAATGGATTCTTAATTCTGGGTCAGTACAGATCATTCGGTCATGGTAACGTACAAAATATTCTCTTCAAATGGCAATCATGGCAGCCAATATTACACAAAGAGAACTTTCCTGGAATTTTCCTGGTTTCAGAACGTGTTTATGGCTGCTCTCAGGCCACTTTACAAATAAACAAAAGTAACAGTTTTGAAAGCTCAGAGATTCACGAGGCTTTGTTTCTATTAAAACCTAATCTGAACAAAATATACCAATCGAGTTCCACAGGAGGTGGAAATGTGACTTCATTTCTAACCTGCCAAATAGCCTAATTTTAAAAACCGCTTTGCACAAATAAAGTATCTCTTTACGACTTCTAGTAATGAATTCTGTCTCCTCTATTTACATCTATTTAAAAAAATTACAACTCCAGGGTAAAAAATGTGCAAATATGCAATGACCTTATTTCTTGTGTTGTTGTGCCCTTATTTCTCTCCCAGCTCACGCTGCTAAGGCAGCCCTTAGCTCTGTGCCCTGACTGCTGCCCCCTCCCCCACTCCACCGGAAGTCCTCCTTTCCAGCATCCACACCGCCCGGCTGCTCCGCCCATGGATCCCTGCTCTGTCTTTATCTAACGGAATCCGCCATCGACCTCTGACGTGAGGGCTCATGCCTTCCTTCTTGGTAATTTCTCTGCCTCTGCTTTGTCCACCATGCTTTCTGGGATTTCTTTTCCCTATTGCGCTTAATCTTTCTTAAGAGCTCTTCGTTTTCCTTTCCCCGTTCTTTAAATATTGGCGATCCTCTGACTTATGTCCTCAAGTCCAGTTTCTTTTCGTGTATCCTCATACTTTTCCTGAGAGATGTCATTTATTTAGTTATTTAGTTAATGTTTCTTACCTTTTTTTAAATTTTATTTTTAATTTCTTAAATTTATATCCAAGTTAGCACATAGTGCAACAGTGATTTCAGGAGTAGATTCCTTAGTGCCCCTCCCCCATTTAGCCCATCCCCCCTCCCAGACCCTCTCCAGTAACCCTCTGTTTGTTCTCCATATTTAAGAGTCTCTTGTGCTTTGTCCCCCTCCCTGTTTTTATATTATTTTTGTTTCCCTTCCCTTATGTTCATGTTTTTGTCTCTTAAAGTCTTCATATGAGTGAAGTCATATGATTTTTGTCTTACTCTGACTAATTTACTGAGCATAACACCCCCAGTTCCATCCACATAGTTGCAAATGGCAAGATTTCATTCTTTTTGATTGCCGAGTAATACTCCATTGTATATATATACCACATCTTGTTTATCCATTCATCCATTGATGGCCATTTGGGCTCTTTCCATACTTTGGCTATTGTGGATAGTGCTGCTATAAATATGGGGGTGCATGTGTCCCTTCAAAACAGCACACCTGTATCCCGTGGGTAAATGCCTAGAGTGCAATTGCTGGGTCGTAGGGAAGTTCTATTTTCAGTTTTTTGAGGAACCTCCATACTGTTTTCTAGAGTGGCTGCACCAGCTTGCATTCCCAGAAATGTCATTTGTTTTTAAGGCTTTAATTATCACCTGATTTTTCCCAAACGCACATCTCTGACAAAGCTTTTTCTTCTGAGTTGTGTGTCTGGCTGCTTACTGCACATCTTCACAAGGATCCTCATTGTGTTTCATTGCCCAGACTGGACTCATCCTCCCCCACAAGCCTATTTCTCCCGTGCTTCTCTACCAGTGACTGGTACGCTAGGTGGTCCCATGACCAAGCTAGAGCCCTGGATGTTCCACCGGATTCCATCCCTTCCCTGAATCCCCATCTGTGTTAGCCTGCTCGGGTTGCTACAACCAAACACCATAGTAAGTGTACTTTAAGAAACAGGGATTTATTTCTTCACGTTTCTTTATGCTGAAAAGTTCTAGGTCGTGGTGTTCGTGGTGCTGGCAAATTCAGTTTCTGGTGAAGGCTCTCCTCCTGGCTTGCAGACAGCTGCCTTCTCGCTGAGTCCTCACATGGTGGAGAGTGAGAGCTCCCTGGAATCTGTTCTTATAAGGATAGTAATCCCATCAGATCAGGACCCCATCCTTATGACCTCATTTAACCTGAATTACTTCCTTAGAGGCTCCACCTCCAAATCCAGCTGCACTAGAGGTTAGGGCTTTCAATACACGAATTTTGAGGGGGACACACACATTTGGCCTATGACACTATTCAGCAGTCACCAAGGTCTTTCAATTCTTCCTCATAAGTAGTGTTTGAAATATCGGCTTCTTTCAACTCCTACCATCATTAGTTTTTTTTTTTTTTTTTTAAGTGTAGTTATTTATTTTGAGAGAGAGAGAGAGAGAGAGAGAGAATCCCAAGCAGACTCCACACTGTCAGCGGAGAGCCCGACGCAGGCCTTGATCTCACGAACCGTGAGATCATGACCTGAGCCAAAATCAAGAATCAGATGCTGAACCGACTGAGCTAGCCAGGTGCCCCTCCATCATTCGTTTAATTCTGAACACCATTATCTCTCACCCCATTGACCACAGCGGGCATCCTTTCTGTTCCCCTGCTTCCAGTCTGCCCCCGTACCATGTAGTCCCTCTGATGTAGCTAGGGTGCAAGTCTGATCATATCACTCTTCTCTTGCATGGTTTCCATGCTCTTCCATTACTCTCATGCTAAAGCCCAGATCCCTTAATCCTGCTCACAAGGCCCGTTGTGAATTGGACCTTGCTTGCCACCCTAGGCCCCCGTCTTGCCACTTCCCAGGCCATCCCTGACGGCTCCCTGTCTCCATGGAAATGGATGGCTGCAAACCCAAATGATATTTAAGACATTTAACAATGACAATGTTTATATACATAAATAAATGAATAAGAAAATGAGAAACGTATTTCTTATTCTCTGACAAAACTTTATGTCATAAAACAAGAGCTATAAATTCTAGTGTAAATCATTTATCCAGTTACTCTAATAATTTCCAAATTATTGGTGGACTTTAGAAAAAAATTTTTTTTGGCTGTCACCAAGTAAATCATGTTTCTTTCTGAGCCATGATATAACACAGGGAACTACACCAAGGCCTTTCAAGGACATTTTCTTCTTTCTTTTTTTCTTTCTTTCTTTCTTTCTTTCTTTCTTTCTTTCTTTCTTTCTTTCTCTTTCTTTCTTTCTTTCTTTCTTTCTTTCTTTCTTTCTTTCCTTCTTTTAATGTTTATTTATTTTTGAGACAGACAGAGAGAGAGACAGAGCTTGAGTGGTGGAGGGGCAGAGAGAAAGGGAGACATAGAATCCGAAGCAAGCTCCAGGCACTGAGCTGTCAGCACAGAGCCCAACTGCACTCGAACTCACGAACTGCGAGATCATGACCTGAGCCGAAATCAAGACTCAGACGCTTAACTGACCGAGCCACCCTCAAGGACTTTTTCATTTGCTTTGTTGCAGCCAGAAGAGCCTAGGTTGGGTGTACATCCAGATACAAACACTTCCCATGTGTTGGGACCTGGAGCCAGCCCCGCCCACAGTCTCACCAATAGGGTACATGCCCCCACTTATGCTGGGGTCCCAACCCAGGCCCATGTGGAGTAGTGGGGGAAAAGGTGACCTTGTTCCCTCTGCCATTGGCTAAGTGGCCACCTGGGGCCACCCCTACCTGCCCCATCAATGCTTCTAGACTCTTTTACTTGCCTTTGTGGCCTCAGCAGGTAACAAGCTAGATGTAGTAATGACTTGGGTAGAGGAAGTATCTCGATCGGCCTGAAGAACTACCAGCTCTCTGAATCAATGGTTTTCAGTGCAGGAGGAGGATTCGAGCTTTCAGAAGGGGAGGAGGATTCTGCTAAAGAACCTTCTTTCTTTCTAATAGGAAATACTTACATATGGATCCCTCTGCCTGACCTAGGGAGCCCTCTATAGAATGTTCCAGTCTGTCTTATTGTCTTATTGCCCTATGTCATTTTGTTTTCTAGATGTGCCTTGTATTGCAGGCAAACTGGAGCGTCCTTTTTACACACACACACACACACACACACACACACACACACACACACCCTTGCCTCTTTTACTACATTTGGACAGTTGCCTCTTTCTGAGTTTTTCTCCCTCTCTCCTCTCCCTTGATTCTGCTTATTAATATTTTATCCTTCCTTCAAGGCGTATTTGACATGCTGCCATCTCCCATGAAGGGAGACTTGATCCCGCCAACCGGATTAAAACCATTCTCTTGTTTGAACTTCCATTTAGTCCTCATATGACCTTGACCCTACTGAGGCTTATATTTTTAAATTATCATTTGCATACTCTTTTTTTTCAGTCCTCTTCATTGTCCTAGACTGAAGCTCTTAGAGAGAAATGTGTTCTACCTTTCCTTTTTACCCATGTAAGTTCTTGCTGTGGTGCCTTTGACATAACAGATAGATATCCCTTTTGGGGGGGGGGGTGGAATTAATTTTACGTGATAAGTGAAAGCGTTATCAAGGAGAAATTTTCGAGCCAATGTGAAAGCTACTGGGAGATATGTTTCTGGTTTCTTTGTTTCTCTAAGCCTTAAGATTCCTCCTCTACTGAACTGGGGTATTAGTGATAGACACATGCCTTTTAGGGTTGTTGTACCGATTAAGTGAGATCATATATTATTTAGCACAAGTAGTCTGCAGTCCATGCAGGAAGCGATCAGTAAATGGCTGTTTTTCCTCTTCTTATTACCCTGCTCCATAGTAAGATCTTCCTAATAGAATTGTCCAAGGATTGAAAGTCTACGGTACAATTCTTCCTTCTTTCCCTGGGGTTAATTGTTTATTCTTTCATTCCACTTCTATTCATGGAAACTTATGATGTGCCAAGTCTGGGCTAGGGGCTGGAAATCCCATGCTTAGGACAAATACCAAGTATTTGAATCAAGGCTTGGTTCTTGCCATCATAAAGCTCAGAGTGCAAAGTGGAAGGCAGTATTTATCCACATCCAGTAGTTATGCAAGGACAGGTACGTGTCCCCTTGGGAGCCTGGTTCAAGCAGCCTGGTTTGGTAAAAGAAGGCGTCCCTGAGGTGCTCAAACAGGAGCCAACTGCCTGGGGAAAGTATGTTAGGAAGTAGTTTGATCAGAGTTGGAACTGGGGTGAAGTGACAGAGGCATTTATGTCAGGTGCAAAACTTTTTTTCTTTTTCTTCTTTTAATTTGAAATATACATGTCCTTTATTAATACTTAAAAATATTTTCTTTCTGTTCTTATTGCGACATAATTGACATATAACATTGTGTAAGCTATTTTATTTTATTTTTATTTTTTATAATTTATTTATTTATTTATTTTTAAATTTACATCCAAGTTAGTTGGCATATGGTGCAACAATGACTTCAGGAGTAGATTCCTTCGTGCCCCTTACCCATTTAGCCCATCCTCCCCTCCCACAACCCCTCTAGTAACCCTCTGTTTGTTCTCCATGTTTAAGAGTCTATTATGTTTTGTCCCCCTCCCTGTTTTTATATTGTTTTTGGTTCCCTTCACTTGTGTTAAAGTACTCATATGAGTGAAATTATATGATATTAGTCTTTCTTTGACTAATTTCGCTTAGCATAATACCCTCCAGTTCCATCCATGTAGTTGCAAATGGCAAGATTTCATCCTTTTTGATTGCTGAGTAATATTCCATTGTGTGTGTGTGTGTGTGTGTGTGTGTGTGTGTGTGTATACATATATATATATATATATATATGTATACACACCACATCTTCTTTATCCATTCAGCCATCAGTGGACAGTTGGGTAATTTCCGTACTTTGGCCATTGTCGATAGTGCTGCTACAAACATTGGGGTGCATGTGCCCCTTGGAAACAATATACTTGTATCCCTTGGATAAATACCTAGTAGTGCAATTGCTGGGTCATAGGGTAGTTCTGTTTTTAGTTTTTTGAGGAACCTCCATACTGTTTTCCAGAGTGGCTGCACCAGTTTGCATTCCCACCAACAGTGCAAAAGAGATCCTCTTTCTCCACATCCTCACCAACATCTGTTGTTACTTGAGTTGTTAATGTTAGCCATTCTGACAGGTGTAATGTGGTATCTCATTGTGGTTTTGAGTTGTATTTCCCTGATGATGAGTGGTGTTGAGAATTTTTTCATGTGTTGGTTGGCCATCTGGATGTCTTCTTTGGAGAAGTGTCTATTCGTGTCTTTTGCCCTTTTCTTCACTGGATTATTTGTTTTTTGGGTGTTGAGTTTGGTAAGTTCTTTGTAGATTTTGGATACTAACCCTTTATCTGATGTCATTTGCAAATATCTTCTCCCATTCTGTCGGTTGCCTTTTAGTTTTGCTGATTATTTCCTTCGCTGTGCAGAAGCTTTTTATTTTGATGAGGTCCCAGTAGTTCATTTTTGCTTTTGTTTCCCTTGCCTCTGGAGACGTGTTGAGTAAGAAGTTGCTGCAGCCGAGGTCAAAGAGGTTTTGGCCTGCTTTCTCCTGGAGGATTTTGATGGCTTCCTGTCTTACATTGAGGTCTTTCATCCATTTTGAGTTTATTTTTGTGTGTGGTGTAGGAGAGTGGTCGAGGTTCATTTTTCTGCATGTCGCTGTCCAGTTTTCCCAGCACCACTTGCTGAAGAGACTGTCTTTATTGTATTGGATATTCTTTCCTGCTTTGTCAAAGATTAGTTGGCCATACGTTTGTGGGTCCACTTCTGAGTTCTCTATTCTGTTCCATTGATCTGAGTGTCTGTTTTTGTGCCAGTATCATACTGTCTTGATGACTACAGCTTTGTAGTATAGCTTGAAGTCTGGGATTGTGATGCCTCCTGCTTTGGCTTTCTTTTTCAAAATTTCTCTGGCTATTCAGGGTCTTTTCTGGTTCCATGCAAATTTTAGGATTATTTGTTCTAGCTCTGTGAAGAATGCTGGTGTTATTTTGATAGGGATTGCTTAAATTTTTTTTTTTTTGATGTTTATTTATCTTTGAGAAAGAGAGAGAGATAGAATGCAAGTGGGGGAGGGGCAGAGAGAGAGAGGGAGACACAGAATCTGAAGAAGGCTCCAGGCTCTGAGCTGTCAGCACAGAGCCCAATGTGGCTGTGAAATCATGACCTGAGCCGAAGTTAGACGCTTAACTGACTGACCCACCCAGTCACCCCTCTTTATTAACATTTTAAATTAATTGATTTTTTTTTTTTTAAGTAGGCTCCACACCCTGTGTGGGGCTTGGACTCACAATCCTGAGATCAAGAGTCATGTGCTCTGCCACTGAGCCAGCCAGATTCCCCCAGGTGAAAACCTGAAGGGGACACAAAAAGAGTCAATAATCAAGATAAACAATATTTTAATACAATATTTTTAAAATGAAAATTAATGCATCATACTTCATGGTGAATAAGACATATTTTGAATGAAGATGAATCAAGGATCAGTAATAATGCTGCGCTGAGCCATAGTGGAGCCTTAGGCAAAAGGAAAAATCAAGTACCGAACCTTAGTCTTCACCCTGGGTTTGAACAAATAAAAATAACTTGAAAAGTTTCTTCCTACCCAGAGAGTCTGGAAAATTAAGTCTGTTCACTTCTAATTCTCTCCAGCAGAGGGCAGTGATACCTAAGTAAACAGTTGGACACTTGCCATCTCATCCATCATTGTCGTCATCATCATTATTATTGAATTCTTGGAGTTACTTTAAAGGTTAAGAGTTTTTGCGGTGGAAAGAATATGTGCTGTGGAAAGTTCATATAACCGTGGGGTTGGAGGACCATATAATGCACTTATCAACTGCATTACCTCAAGCTTTCTTTTTGATAGATACATTGTTGCAGATTGGATTTGAAATGTAGCCAAATCTGGGACTTCTAAGCCACGTGGTAAAGAGCAGTGTGGAATTTTGTGGGGCAAATTTTTGGAAGGAGCAGTTAATATTCCTGCTTTTTCTTCTTTCAATATTACGCTGTACAGATTTGGAAGGGAAACTGGACATCCTGTAGAAAGAGATCATTTGCCAGATGAGAAAACAAGAGCAAGAGAAGCTATTTTATTTACTGCTTAATTCATTTGTTCATCAATTCATTGTCCCATTCATTCAAGAGTTTCATAAGCATTTATTGGCTACCATATGACAAGCACTGTGGTGGCACCATGGGCACAAAGACTGACATAAATCACGGTTCTCATCTTTGAAGAACAACCATTGGAGAGAAGGAAACACTGGCAGAAACAGATACTTAGGATACTTCGGGTAAGCGGGTATACAGAATTATGTGCCTAGGGCTGTGGGAACTTGGTTGAGAAGCAATTAACAAGTATTTGTTTGTCCAGTTTACTGTTATGAATATGTTTAGGGTCTAAGTCATGAGGTTCAGTACTTTGTTTTTATTTAATTGTGTCTTTGGCACAATTAAGCATCATAAATTTCTGATTGCGCATCATAAATTTCCCAGCTTAAGTTCAATGGAGGCCCCATCAAATGTAGGTTTTTTGGTGATCATCTGGGGATTGGGATAGAAAAGCGGGCCTTAGGGAAATCATTTCGGCACGTGGCTTGTAGACTGTGCTGTACGAAATCCTAAGGCAGTGTTTTGCACAGTGTGGTTGGTATCCCCTGCATATCAAATACTTTGCAGTACTTGCTGAAAGTTCTGATTTCCCCACTTGAGACTTACAGAATCGGCTGCTCGAGGTATGGAGGCGGGAGATCTGCAGTTAGGCAAGGGTCCCAGATGATTCTTAAGCATATTGAAGAGCCCCAGGGACTGTCCCCCTTGCCTCTCCAGCTCATATATACCCTTCAAACAGAGCACTTCTTCTAAGCTGTAAGCTCCATGAGGCCGGAGGTTTTACGTTTGCTGTGTTCACTGCTGTATTCCCAGCACTTTGAACAATGCCTGGTGCATGATAAATATTTGTTGATTGAATAAACGAAGATACATCCATCAGGTTTCTGGCCAAGAGTTGACTTTGAATAAAAGTTTCTACTGTTAAAAAAACAGAAGCTTCCAGACCATGAGTTTGAATTATTCTCTTTCTTTAAGCAAAACAAATATAGCTGAAGGCCCTATGGTAATTACATGAGGTAAGGAACCTAATTAACTACATTTTCAATGCCAAGTTTCCATTTCATTCTAAGAATAATCTGTAAGGCACAAATATCACCCCAGCATTTAATCTGGTGGAGATTGCGATTTGCCAGATGTCAAGCGTCAGTTACTAGTGAGTTTCATGTCCAGTCCAGCTGTCCTGACTTGTGGGCCAAAGCTCTTGATGCTGGCACTGGGCTGGACACAGCTCTTGAGTCTGACACTCTTGGTTCTAGACGAAGTTCGGGGGTAGTGTGATGGATGCTGTGTGTGTTACGCGTGGATGCAGTGATGGAGCCGACACTGGGCTCTTCTTGGACCCTCACATTCAGCTCAATGGCTTTTCCAATCTTTATCTTGCTTTCATGACCCATGTGTTCAATTCTACAATGGGAAGCTTGCCATTCATTCATTCTCTTTTCATTCATGAATAAGTGTTGATTGAGCATCTCTGTCTAGGAATGCCTTCAACATGAATTCAGCTGACCAGGCAGTCTTTACATATTTATGAGAAGAACCTACTCCCACTTGCTATTTTGTAAAACGACTCCAGGTTTGTGTGGCTGTGTTTGTGTGGGTGCATTTCTAATAGAGAAGGGGGTCGTCCATTATTCCTGGTTCTCTCTTCTCAATGTAATGAAGATCAACTATTTTCTTTCTGTATGTGTGAATTATGGAGGTAAACTCTCTTTACCTAAACTGGGGGTTGGGAGTCAGAAGGAGGTGGTAACAAGGGAAGGAAGCCATGCGGGGTAAAAACAACCTGCTTGGAGATGGTCTTCATTTAGGTTTTCCCCAAGGCATGCGCTGCGACAAGGATTTGGGTGCAAGTAGTTTCTTTGGGAGGTGACCCCGGGAGGCACTGTGAGGGAGTGGGGAAATGAGACAGGGCCGGGAGGAAAGATCCGTCTCACTTTTAGGTTGGATGAGCGAGCCTCTGAATGTCACCGTGAGTGATGAGGAATTTGAGATTATCTACCAACTCCCAGCCTCATTAGTTAAAGGTTGCTCTAGAGCAATCACTTCCTGCTACCTCCCGTCTGTGTGGCCAGAGGATGTTCTCAAGTAAGGAGACGGAGGTCATGGAGACACATGGGAACTGTTTGCAGGTGACCTCTGGGTAGGTGGAGAGGGCACGGACAGGGCTTTGAGATGATGTATGGATGCACGAACCCGATTTCTTCTGGCGAGAGATCACAGCAGTAGCTACTTTTTGAAAACAGGCCAAGTTTTGTTGGTTTTATGTATTTTATTTTAATTATGAAACAGAATGGCATTTTTTAATAAGTTTTCTGAAAGTTGGGAAACATTTTGCTTAAACATTTTCTGAAGGTAGCCAAAAGTACAAGCCCAGACAACTTTAAACTCTTAAAACCAACTACCCCCAATGACAGCAGGGTTTCATCCCAGGGGTGTTTTATTATGGAGGACAGGGGTAGACAGTGGCACAAATCTGTGTTTTTGTTTTTGTTGTCCTTTTGGGGATTCTGTATGTAGGCTACACATTTTTTTTTAAATTGTGGTTTAGTTCATAGTACATTCTGTCACTGAGAACATTGCTGTTGAAGTGTATCTGGCTCTTACCTGTTCAGTGCTACTTAGCATATATAAAATGAAGGTAGAATGAATTTAGTATTTTCCAGTAAGTGCTAAGGTACCTCATTCTCATCTATGATTCTCTTGGTCCTTGAGTCCCTGAAAACACCTCTTAAGAATAACTCTGGAAGCAGGATAGTAAAAGAAATGTATTCTTGTTTGCATAGTCTGAACGTTTTTAATTGCATGCATTTCAGTGTTTCGTTACATGTCAATATTTAGTTGGAGTCCCTCAAACATCAAAAAAGGCTAATCTAGAAGAGAGGCATTAAATATGATCTTATTTTCTACATTAAAAAACTAATTTTCAGAGCAGCAATTTGTATGAAGCGACTAATCATATTATTTCCTTTATCTCTAAGTGTTTCCCAGATGGAACAGCCTATATAATAGTATACTATGCAGCTCGACTTGGACGTATATCAAAACCCATTAGCTTACTCTAAGAGCTCCACTGGGAAGAGGAGAAGGAGAGTCATGATGAAACTTACTCTTTGAAGAAGAATTGCAACCAGGTCAAAACAAATATGTGGGAAAAAAACCATCTTTTGAAATACTTATCAACTATATTTAATATTCTTGGATTTCTGTTAGACAGTCTGAAGTAGAAATTAGTGATGTAATGAATTACCAACTAAGAGATGAAACTGCGAGGAGAATGTTTATTCTCGGCTCTCCCCCTTTTACTCATGACACCTTGCCTGCTATTAGAAGAATAATTGCTGTCTGTTTCAGTGTAAACCCTATAGGATGTAAGACAGAAACCGAACCTTCAGCACCGCCAAGCTGTAGGAAGGGGAAGCTGGCCAGAGCGGTAAGTGGAGCCCGGGACTTGAGCCATGTCAAGAGTCTCTTACCCCTAAATTCAACTTCTCGTTGGGTGTCACCTTCATTCTTTCGGAGCACAGCCTTTCTCCATATGGCAGGAGACATGACCACTGACCGTTGCTAAGATTTACATCTTTAATTTCCCTCACTGGAGAGGGTTTGACTTAAGGTCCGTAGACTCAAGGAGTTATGAAACACATACACACAGGCCTCCCCATATTGGGTGAAGTCACTCACTGATTCAGGGTGGAAACCCTCAGCCTTGGCCAGGGTGTGAGCTTCCTCCTCTGAGTACCTACCACGTTCCAGGCAGGTCTTACCCGCGGCTTCACACACACGATCTCCAATCATGGGACTTGTAAAGGTAAGTCTTATTGTTCATTTCTCTTTCCAGATGAGACTTAAAGAGGCTAGATTACCCAGAACCATGCTGCTAGAAAGTGATGACCTTGGATTTGAACCCCAAGTCCATCTGTGCTCTTTCCTCTGCACCTTGCTGCTTCCCTAAAAAGTTTTTGTGGCTGATGGTGGTGGTTTTTGTTTTTGTTTTTTGACTACAAGACATTTATAATGCATTTTGGGCACCAATATGCCCTTTTGCCTGTTAGATACTTTCAGATTTCATCACATTTGCTTATCCCCAAGCAGTAGAGAGAAATGCATCTAACTTTTTTCAAGTATTACTCAGATGAGTTTTACTTGCAGAGATTAACTCGTCACACCAGCCTCAGTAACAAGTGATGTCGTGAAGCTGTGTTTTTCCAATAAGAGTCTCAGGTACCCAGTATTTTTCCTCTCAGAAGTTCATTGAGCTTGACGATGTTGAACTTCATCTGAGCCCTGAAAACACCAGCAGTTAAGGTATCTGTGTACCCTTTTGTCTTCTGAGAAACAGTTTGCCACAAAGAACCATACTTCGTGTGACTTAGATAAGACTTGCTGTCCACCCTTCATTCTTTCTCATGACATTTATCAGACTCATGGATGACTCTTTTGTTTATCTGTGATGAGGCCAGTCATAGATGTTTCTCCTTTGGCCCGAATCTTCTGACAATGCCAGATGCAGACTTTCCAATGGTTCCATGCATTGTCCCAGGAATAAATAGCTCAACTGTGTGTTTCCTTGAAACTAGCTAGAATAAACATCTCCTGATCCACATAGAAGAAAACGTGTGTGTGCAAATGTGTGTATGTGTGTGTGTGCTTATGTGTATGAGAGAGTCAATGTCCTAAAATGAACATTGGAAGTTATCCCAAATTGGACTAGCCCACCTCAAATATGACAACAGAAAAGTCCAGTAGGTAGTATATATTGATGTCACTATCATAGATTGAAAGGCACAGTAAGTCTCCTTAGATGGAAATATCACCAGTTGTCATTGCCGTTAGGGTTTATAGCAAGGATCTAGATAATTTTATGTCTAGGTCCATCTATATTTTCTTTATTTTTGGAGTACTTATGTTTGAATATGCTCTGTGTCTTTTTCCCACGACCTATCTGGTTGGAACCTATAATATAACAAGAGTACCATGAGGCCTAGTCTTTATTTGTGGATTCAAAGTCTTTATTTGTGGATTCAAATTTGCTGATTTTGTCAGCAGTCTGACAAAAAAAAAAAGTATAATGGTAACAGTCAAATCTTAGAGTTTCTCCAAAAAACATCAAAAGGAATCCTTTTAATAACCCATCGTTATGCTATTTAAAACCTTTTCCCCATTGATCTTTAGCCACCCAAAAACCTTTCAGTTGACCTCAACTATTTTATCCCTCCACTCCAAAAAACCAAGGACACAAGGGAGACAAGTAGTTAATTAATATGTAAATATACATAGTGTTCCCTCCTCTCCCATCCTCCAAAGAAAGGTCTGTCCTTGTCTACTCAGTTTGTTGGCTTTTGTGATGCTGAATCAAGGTGATAACTGGAAAAACCAGAATGGAGTAGAAGCTTAACTCCAGGAGAGAAAAGGCAGAAAAATGGCCCAAAAAAGAGAGAAAAAAGTGACAGAAAAAAAGAATAGTGATGTTTAAAAAAAATTTTTTAATGTTTATTTATTTTTGAGAGAGAGAGAAAGAGTGAGAGTAGGGGAGGGACAGAGAGAGAGAGAGAATCTAAAGCAGGCTCCAGACTCCTAGCTCAGCTCTGAGCTGTCAGCACAGAGCCCGAGCTGGGGCTCGAACCCATGGACCGCGAGACCATGATCTGAGCCAAAGTCAGATGCTTAACCGACTGAGCCACCCGGGTGCCCCAAGAATAGTGATGTTTTAAAAAGTGGATGCATAGGTGTGTGGATGCAAGAGAACAGTAGAAAATCACAACTTTATGTGACTCAGTTTTTCTCAACACAGAACTTTGTATATAGTAAATTTAGAGAAACTATCTGTAATAGATAAATGGCTACCAACCATTTTTTTTCTAAATCAAGGGAACCATTTTTTAAAAACCTTAAGGAAAACTTTATTATACGAAATAAAACTGAAGTGTGGACACAGATCCTGGATATCTGCACACTCTGCCTGTCTTCTGGAGAAGACAGCTTGAAATCCAGTTAGAAATGCCAGCTCAGTAGGAGTCTATAGTATGAATTTTTTATATTAAGAAACAAATTATTGATTTTTCTTTTATTATGAAAGTAATATATGTTTACTTGGGGCAAAATTAAAAATTCAGATAAGTACAGGAAGTATAATCTCAGCACCCCAAGATAACCTTTGATGAGGGAGCCTAAGGACAAGCTAGCAGGCCCCGGCCCCTGGTGGGATATGTGTGACACTCCTCGGGCACTCCTGGCTGCCCAAGAACAAAGGAAAGGACAGAAAACAAATGGTTGAACTGATAAGAGTCTCCATCAGTTTACAAATATCTTAGTATAATTACAAGAAAAGGACAGTCTTATCAATAGCCTAATGTCCAGGAACCCCCTACTGTCCTAATGTTAATGCTTTGCTAGAGGGAAAAACAACCTTAGCCTGACAATGGTTAGGCCACCAATAGTCTGTGAGTCTTTAGCATTTGAAAATCTCTTTGGGAACTTTCCTTTGACTTTACCTCCCTCAAGTCCATAGTATATAATCAGTCACACTTCACAACCCCAATGCAGCTCTTTCTGCCCACGGGTCCTATCCCCGTGGTTTAATAAAATCATCTTTTTGCACCAAAGACATCTTCAAGAATGCCTTCTTGGCCATCAGCTCCAACCCCCCCCCCATCAGCCCCAAACCCCATCACCTTGATTCATGATACTGTTAACATTTTCCTGTATACTCACTGATTTTTAAATACGTCAGTATTGTAATGCAGTAACCCCATAGATTTTTGTTTCTGGTTCATAGAAAGAATCACATTGTGTCATTAAAGGCTCAAAAGCGATCTGATGTACAGTCCTAAGCACATTAAACTGTGATCTCTGGGTTATGGAAAAATGGACTTTTCTTTGAGTTTTTTTTTTTTTTTCTTTTTCTTTAGTTTCCTGTTATCTATCACATCAAAGATCTGTCACATCAAAGGTAATGATCTTTCTACTCACTTCTTACACCTGGGTATAAATTCTCTGGTTCCATTGAATTTGGTTCATAAATACCCAGGAGATGAAAACCCAAATGGTCTAATTAAATTGTGATGCATTCAGCTTCTCCTGCCAGAAAACATAGCCTGGGACTCCAAGTCAGGGAGTCCATTAGCAACATGGACAAAATGGCAGGCTCAGAGCCACATCATCAGACCTTGAGAGGGCTCCCCAATTTCATAAGGTGCCATCAATCTGAATGAATTAGAAGATTATTTGTTTATTGGATTCTGTTTTGTCCATGTAAGTAAGCCTAGGACACTAGCAAAATGGGGCTGCAACTGGGGCTTGAGATTAACTGTGAAATTAATTTAGCCTTGTTACGCATGACTCTCGTTTGGTCAGATAACCGAGAATTACACTCTCTTCCCAAGGAAAGCACAGTTCTGGTTTGGGGGAGATAACAGCTTTAATGAAAGGAGAAGGGACATGGAATTTCATAGCAACACTGTCTTCCATTCCCGCCTCAGTTAGGGCCGAGGGTCCAGGGCCTGCAATAGCAAAGCCAACCTTCAAATCGTTTACTTGACTTTAAAAAGTGCGAAGCATGTTCTGCTTTATGTTTTAAACTCTTGACCCCTGATCATTATCAGGGTAAGAACCATATCAATTACCATAACTGTAATTGCATGGCTTTTCATATTATCTACAAAATCATGCACATTAATAGTGGAGCTTTTTATCTCTTTTGAAGAACAATTACTCCTAAAAATTTATTATACTGTGAAAGGAGATGATTTTTGCTTTCATTTCTGTGCAAAAGAAATCCCAGATTGAAGTACTTTAAAAAACACTTTTGGGGAGAAATACATTAAGTTTCTTCAACAACACAGTCTTTTAGTGCCGGAGTAATTTTGCATTATAGAAATGCAAATGTTCCTTCCTTCAGGATTAATGTGCTTATTTCTTGACTGATGATCAGCTTTTTTATCCGGCAGGGGTGTGATAAGCCCAGTTTGACTACTTCTATGTTCTATTTTGCAAAGCTTTATAGTTTCTATGCTATTTCATTGTGCCTGTAGGCTATAACAGCTTAAAATAATTATTTTAATATCAGGAATTGATAAGAGCGGTCTAAAAAGAAATACAACATTGTTTGCATTATATCTGCACTTAGAAGGTAATGGCGGTAATGAGATTAAACCCGTATGTGAATTAATCATATTGAGGCTTCGTCTTTCCAGCCAAATCCTCTTGAACAACATGCAAAAGAACACAGCAAACTTGTAGGTTGTGCATGTTTTTGTGTCTTTGTAATATATTTGTTGCTTGTTTTTATATCGTTGGTGGTAATATATTTGTCGGTTGAACAGATAGCAGTTATCTTTATTGAGGACCAACCATGTAAGGTAATATTTTTAAGGTTCAGGTTATAAAATGGGTTTCCTATTATAGTTTACAAGGCCAAATGCTGGAGTGTGTTTCTTTTCCTTGGTATACAAAACTTCTTGATTAAAAGATCACTTTCTTACTAAAAAACAAATATCATTTCTTTCTTTTCAGGTCTTTTTGTTCCTATAGTTTTTTTTTTTTTCCTTTCAGCAACTTTTCCCCTCAATATTATTTCTTTTCTCTGAAAACTCTCCCAGCTGCATGTATTTTGGTCTTTTTCTCTGTGATATTTTGTTCTATGAGAAATAATAATCATAAACATGACCACAAATGATCACAGTTGACTTGATTTTATGTTTGGGTGTGACTATGTAATATCAACTATGTTATGAATAAATATCTTCAAAGTTAAGATTAAGAAAATTGAGGTGAAATTTACATAACCTAAATCTAGCCATTTTATTTCTTTAAATGTTTACTGATTTAGAGAGAGAGAGAGAGAGAGAGAGAGAGAATGGGAGCAGGGGGAGGGGCAGAGAGAGAGAGAGAGCGAGAGCGAGAGCGAGAGAGAGAGAGAACCCCAAGTAGGCTCCACACTGCCAGTGTAGAGCCCAGACACTGGGCTCAATCTCAGGATCACGGGGTCAGGACCTGAGCAGTTGGATGCTTAGCCGACTGAGCCACCCAGGTGACCATAAAATAAACCATTTTAAAGTGAGCAAGTCAGTGGCGTTTAGTACACTGACAACGTTATGTAACCACCACCTCTATCTAGCTCCAGAACATTTTAATCACCACAAAAGGAAACCCCCACCTGCTAAACAGTTATATTTTACTTCCTTCTCCTCTCTGTCCCTGGCAATGGTCAGTTTACCTTTTGTCTCCGTGGATTTTCCTACTCTGGTTATTTTGTATGGATGGAATCATAATATTCGTCCTTTTGTATCTTTCTTCATTCACTTAGCATGATGTTTTTGAGATTTATTTGCATTGCAGTATGATTGGTACTTCATTCCTTCATATGGCTGAATAACATTCCATTGTATGGATATACCACAATTTGTTTATCCATCTACCCATTGGTGCACATTGGGATTATTTTAACCATATTGTGAATATGAATAATGCTGTCATGAACGTGCATGTACTTGTACGAGTAGCTCTTTTCAGTTCTTCTGGGTATCTCTTTTAGTATGGAATTGCTGGGTTGTATGGTAATTCTGTGTTTAATTTTTGAAAAACAGAATTTTTTACTTCAAATTTTGGGCAGATGTTTATATCAGCAATGCTAGTTAGATAACTAGCTGTGCTTGATTCATCTGAGGACTCACTAGGCAGACTTTAAAAAATGTCCTCAACTAGAGTACGTGAAATCAACGAGGCATATAATAGAATGTGAACAACAGTACTCACCTCAGGGCACCTGCCTGGGTCCTAGGCCTCCAAGGGCCCCGTGCTTTGGAGTGCCTTTATCAGAAATTTCTAAGACTCTCTTGGGCCTGGAATTGGCCAGGGTCACAGTACACGTGGGATTGACCAGATGCCCCAGTGAACTCATGCCTGTGGGTCGTCCTGAGGCCCTGCGGCTGGGCCGATTCCAGGCGGGCAGCAGATTGCTCCTGCCGCGGTCTGTTTTCTTTGCCAGATCATGTGAGATTGGGCCATCAGAATAACGCTGAGGCTGACTTTGGGTGATTATCATCATATCAGACTCAGGATGAGTCTGGGCTGCTGAGAGTCCCCCTTGGGCTTGAGCCAGGTGCGTGGGACTGTGTGTCTTTTCTTCTCACCCACGCCACATGACCTTGGTGCCACCTCTAGTCTACAGCACATGACTATGGCAAGGGTGAGGCCGGCTGTCTTTGACCCTAGGTGTCCCCTTCCATTAGTGCCCAGATTGTCCACTCCACCTTTCTGCAGGCTCCACACCACTGACAGTCTTCCAGGCATGATGTGCCGATGTCCTCCGTGGGCTTTCAAGACTTTTGTTTGGTGACGCCAGTGGACCCTTCCAACCCATGTCCTCTCTTACCTCCAATCAATATGGTGGCCCTGGGTCTCTCAGGTTGCTCGTAAGGGAGGTTCCTTGTGTGAATGGGTCTATGTCTCTTACAGCACCCACAGGGCCCTGCCTATCATCCTTAAAGGTGGCAGTACATGGAAAGAGATGTATGGTTAACATGGAAAGAATTCACATAGCCAGAAAACAAATTACTGTCCACGTTTGCCCTTACTCCTCAGGGTAAATCTTGTGTTTTTGGTCTTCACCAACGAAGCACAGTAACGACCTTTGAGAGACTCGTTAGAAGCCAGCTTTACAGGCAGTAGAATGGATGATGCACCCTGATGAGTAATGAAATAACCAGCCCCGAATAAATGGTATTTGGGAACTGCAAAGGCAAGAAGGTCTATGTTGTTTCAACACAAAGAGCTTCTGAAGAGCCAGGGTATTGTGAACAAGCATGTGACTACTTTTCCTCATAGGACATTTTATACTCGTGACACATTTGAGAGTTTAAAAAAAAAAAAGAAGAGATGATGGGCCCGAATAGGAAAAAACGGTGCCTGGACACTCTGAAGAATCTTTGCACACACAGATTGAACAATCAGTTAATTCTAAGGATCCTTCTCGATCCATTACTTGTGATTAGTGATTTGTGATCACTATGCTTCACATGGACCCATAAGTTTTGCAACACCTTGTAAAATGAAATATTGCCCAGGGCCCTGCACATCCTAGCGGTGGCCCCCGTGAACAGTACTCTGGGCTCGTGTAACTAATGGCTGCTTTCTATAACTGGAGACTACAGTTTCTCTAATGATGGAGAGGGTAGTCCTTTCCAAACAGAGAATGCTCTTCCTATCGAGTTGCAAGAAGAATACTGCACTCCAGATCAAGTTATAAGTGATGTCAGCAGAGTCTAGCTGATGAAGAATTCTATGTCTTGTTATAACTTGGACATTATTTCATCGTGAAACTGGTATAGAGAGGCTGTTATTTAGTAGAGAATCATTTTGAAAGAGCCAAGACCAGACAAAATGATACCATTTATGAAGCCATTGCAATAGTTCTGGAAGAGATAGTGAAGGTAGGCGTACAAGGAACGGACAAATTGGATTTTCTCTACAATGCTATTACCTATTAAAACTGATGTTCAAATTATTCATTAACAGGAAACCGATTAAAAAGTTATGATACATTTATTCAATGGAAAATAACTGAATTATTATAACTGATGCAGATCTATGTTTGATAGGGGAAGTTATCACATGTTTTTTAAAGGGAGGAAGCGGACTATTAAACATTTTGTATAATATTATCTAATTTTGGGGGGACTAACTTTGCCTCGCTTCTGCATTTGTACATTTCCTGAGGAAATATTTCTGAACGTATATATCCCAAAATACTAACAGTGCTCGATTCTGGGTGATTGGATTAAAGGTGTTATTAAAAAAAATACCCCCTTCTCCCACCTATAACAAGATCAATACAAAACATACTGCTATAGACATTCATTTTATCAGCTTAGGGTAGAATAAGATCACAACATATTTAATATTTAAATAAATATGGCTTTGTGTCCCATCCCAACATAAAAAATTCATTTAAATTAAAAAATGTTTAAATTATTTTTTAGAGAGAGAGAGAGAAGTGGGGTGGGGGGAGAGGGGCAGAGGGAAGAGAGAGAGAGAATATTAAGCAGGCTCCACACTCAGCATGGAGCCCAACATGGGGCTCAATCTCATGACCATGACTGGAGTCAAAACCAAGAGTCAGATGTTTAACCAACTGAGCCACCCAGGTGCCCCAAAAAGCTCATTTTTATTCAGAGGTTCTTTTCTCTGATATGTCTTGGGACCCCTTGATTTACTTATTAAGTCCAAAGGGGTCAAGTATGAACACTATCAGTAAAAGTTCAGGCTGCTGAAAAGTCCAGTTTCTTTGCTTTGCTGCTGTTTTTGCTTCTGCTGGGAAATAGTGTTACCTCCAACATCAGATAATCCAGGGTAGTGAGCAAGACTCTGTCCTCGGCAGAAATCAACATGGTGGTTGAAGACCTGTCCACCATAACTCTGGTCATTCTGCAGGATGCGAGATCAAAAACCATTCTGGCATCTGCTTTTTGTGTCCAGAATTATCCTTTTTCTTCCAATTTGCTCCAAATGCAAACACGGCTATCTTTCTTAACTGCTTCAAATCACGGTCCAGTTTAGATTTTCTGGTCCAGCTTGAGCATCACAATAGCCTGCAGGACAGTGTTCAAAGTGTGGGTTATCCTGCCTTAAATAACCCAATGTGATTGTATGTATGTCTCATGCAGGGGAGGGGAGGAGCATGGAGAACCTTGTATATAATCATCATCATCTGTCCTCTGGGACATCTTTTCCTTTTCCCTCCTCAAGGGCGTAGCCCAGTGAAAGAAGCCCTTAGTTTACACGGTTAAACTCAACAGTTGACATCTCACTCAGTACTCTTTTGCATTCAGATGTAAAGTGGCCTCCCATTTTCCTCCTAAAGCAATGACTAGATAATTACTTTACGTTGATGTAAATAAAGGGTAAGTCCTGGTAGGTTTTCCAAACAAGGTAGGGAAAACTCCAAAGTTCTTCCAAAATGTTCAGAAGTTCCCTAAAAGATGACTCTTTTTAAAATAATAAAAAAACATTAACAAAATACTCCCCCTCCCCAATTTCTTCAATCTCAGGCAAGGGCCAAATTTTTGGTCACCTGTCTTCTATACATGGTGGTTACCTCTGAGAATGCCATTGTTCTCGACCACATAGTCTCTTCAGATCTGGCTGCCTTGATGCTTTCAGGTTGTGCTTGGTGCCTGGTGGGCTTTGGTGAGTCTGGAACCCCCCAGCCTAGGAGATTAGCCTTTATCATGCCCCACGAAGTTCTTTCTTGGCATTGGCCCCTCCTGGGCATTTCTAGGGAGTGGTCTACAAGTCGTCTGCTTTCTACATTTGCAGACCTCTTTCTCCTCACCATTCACCTCTCAAATTCTTTTCTCCTATATGGTCTTGATTCTTCTGGAGATAAAGGGAAGAAATTGCCCTTAGGCAATTTTGATTTCTAGCCTGCCTCACACTTCCTCTGGAGAGTGCTTGTGTTGACGTCTACCTTCCTAAATGGGAAAGAGGAAAATATAAGAAAATCATAAGTAGTGTCTCAAGAAATCATTCTGCCAAATTGTGAGCAGTCACATCTACAAGTGGGTTTGGAAATCCACACGTTCAGAGAAGAAGAGAACTTAGAGATGGCCAGGTCCTGCTTTCTCATTTTTACGCAGTGAATCCAAGGGCCCAAGGGGTTGATGACCTGATGCAGGCCACGTGGACAATCTTTTCTATGCATTTGGTTACTGTTTCTGTGGACTCCAAACAAATGCTGAATCGGTCTCATCCAGACTTTTGGACTAAACTCTAAGGACAACTCAAAGTCGTTTGGTTCTGACTTTTTATGTTGTTAGGTGACGTTTGGAATCTCTGCAAAGGAGCACAGAGCTGGTTTTGACGGCATTCTTGCCTGACCCAGTGGACACACAGCTTATTTATTTTTGAAAATACAGGACAGCTTCATTATGAACTCTTCTCATGGAGGGAATGGAAGGCAGCGTTGGGTGATTCTGGAAATCGTCCTGAACTTCTCTGGTCTTAAAGTCTCTCATCTCTAAAATGAGTTTAAAACACCTTTGCCTACCCACCTCCTGGAGTTATTATGAAAATTACAGGCATGCTTTGTTTTATTATGCCTCACTTTATTGCGCTTCACAGCTACTGTGTGTTTCACAAATGAAGCTTTGTGGGAACAGCAAGAGAACCAGAGTGAGAAGTGGAGCCTGCAGATGGGACTGAACTGCTGTGGATCTCGCCATCAAACTTTAATGGAGGGGGAGTTGCTTCGTATGATGAGAGAAGAAAGTGGTTTCCCGAGATGGAATTACTCCCGGTGAACATGCTGTGAAGGCTGTTGAAATGGCTACAAAAGATTCAGAATATTACATAAACTTAGTTGATACAGCAGAGGCAGGGTTTGGAAGGATTGACTCTAACTTTGAAAGACGTCCTACTGGGAGCAGTACTCCTTGCTACAGAGACATTGTTCACGAAAGGAAGAGTCAGTCAGGCAAGACCCTCTCCCAGCAAAAAGATTACGACTTGCTGAAAGCTCAGATAATGGTGGGCATGTTTTAGCAGTCGAGTACGTTGGGTTTTTAATTTTTTAGCAACAAAGCCTTTTTTATTTTAATTAATTAATTTTTATTTGGGAGAGAGAGTGCAAGTGGGGGAGAGGGGCGGAGGTAGAGAGAGAGAGTCTCAAGCAGGCTCCATGTTCGGCACGGAACCTGATGTGGAGGCTCGATCCCAAGACCCCGGGCTCATGACCTGAGCCGAAATCAAGAGTCAGAAACTGAACCGACTGAGCCAGCCAGGTGCCGCAAGTAGTTTTTAAGTTAAGGTGAGCACGTTGTTTTGTTTTAGACATAATGCACACTCAGTAGACTATAGTATAGAGTAAACGTAAGTTTTGTATGCACCGGGAAGAGAAAAAATTCGTTTGACTCACTTTATCGTGATATTTGCTTTATTTTGGTGGTCTGGAATTGAACCCACAATGTCTCCAGAGTATGCCTGTTACGTGAAAGAACGTCATTATTTAACCGAGGTTTTCAACAAATCTTGAGTCCACGTCCGTTGTGTTCTGGAGCATACTGGGCATAGCTAGTACAGAGGTGAGCAGAACTGTCCCTACGCTAGCCCTCGTGAAGCCAGTAATCCCACCAAAGAATCTAATTGTGGTAAGTGTTCTGACAGAAAAGCACCATGGAAAAGTAGAATGCTGGTAAGCCTTCTTGAGAAAGTGACATTGAAACTGAAGCCTGAAAGGTGAGTAGGAGGTCATCCGACCCCGGAGGCTGGGAAGAGCATTCTGGGCAAAGGGAATGGCAGGTGCAAAGGCCCAGGGGTGAACACTAAGGGAAGCTAGTAAGACTGGAGCATAGTGAGACAAAGGTGGGGGGTGTGAGCAGGTGCCAAATTTCCTGGCTCTGCTGTAAGACTGCTTTGTGAAACTGTAAGGAATTAGAAACCAAGGGTGGGTGAGGCTCCAAGTGGAGCATAAGAAAGCACCACGTGGATGCTGAACAGAGTTTTGGGTTCGCTTACGTTATCAAGTAGCGGTTGTACATGTGGGATCTGGAGCCAATAGCCTGGGCTTGAAACTTGGCTCTGATAGTTTTTAGCTGTGTGATCTCAGGCAGCTAGGTAGCCATCTCAGTGCCTCTTTTTCCTCATTTGTAAAAGGGACAAATAGTAGCCTCTACTCAGAGGGTTTTCAGGAGATCAATATGACAATTATTTTAGGAAGAGCCTGGGCTACTGGATGCACTCAGCACACGATTAGCTATTCTGTTAGTACTTCTCTTTTTGGACTATACTGAGGTTGGCAATAGTCTTAACTTTCAGAGAAATGGAGCCAGTATTTTTATTTACTTGCCAATACACCGTCTATATAGCATCTTTGCGGTGTGGAGAGACCAGCTGAGTCCGGGGTGAGGAGTCCTGGCTTGGGTAGGATGAACCTCCAAATCTCAGTTTCTTCATCGACAATTTGGAATGGAAAGCTTCTTCCTGCCGGTCACCATGGTTGTCATTCTTCTCCTCTGCATCATTTTTCAATAACCTGCGTTTATCAGGTAGAGATAGGTCTTTTGTCATATGGAGAAGCTTCCTTCCCTGTAATCTGGGGGTTAGGAGACCAGCCGCTGAATTCATGTGACAGCTGAATGCGTTGTACTCCCTAGTCTTGGAAGGTCTGGAACAAAGAAGCTGCAACGTGCCAGGCCTGTCCGTGTTACGCTGATAAAGACCATTTTATGTCTCACTGGACAACACTTTTCTATCATCCCCTTGTTGCCTTCGCTCTCACAGAACAGTCCCCCCCCCCCTTTTTTTGACAACTAGGACCTTTCTGTTTTCCACCCTGTATTTCGATTCTGCCTAGGTGCACGATCCCGCTTTCCCTGGTGATCAAATCTAACACTCCTACAGAATTGGGAATGAGAATGGTGATTGTTTCCTTATTAACTGCATTATAGCCTTTTCCTAAATCCTGTGTTAATCGGTAGCATCTCCATGTGGCCTGCTTCCTTTGTAATGTGTTAGATTACAGCAAGTTGGTGTCTGGGATGCCTAGCAGGACCATCGGGCTGGGAGGGAATTCGATCACGGCGGCGCATAATTTTAATCTTGAAAAATGTATTTTTACGTGTTGTGAGACGAGGGACTCCAAGGGGAAAAAGGTAGAGATGTTTTTACCAAATGCTCTCCCCTATGTTGCTTCGTTTAATCCTCACCTTTCTGAGAAGGAGCAGGTCTGATCTCTGCGCTAGAGATGAGGAGACGGAGAACTTCTTTGGCGGAGATTCATTTGCCTGGAGTCACACATCCAGCATATGGGAGAGCTGGAGCTTGAATCCTGGTCTTTCGACGGCCTCAGTAATACCTGTGCCACGGCACTGCAAATGTGGATTATCAAGAAGGGGCCAGATTCTTCGGTTGCTAATGACCTCCTCCCTGGCTTTCATGTTAATGATGTTGCCTGTGGACTGATATTAGAAATAAATAAGCAACGTGGGCAGAGTGTTTCAGGTCCAGAGGACCCTTATTCCCAGTGACTCACAGCGAGGGATGTATGTCTAGATTAACAGCGAATGTGTGCCTGATGCACTGGGCTCCAGGGCAAGAAGTAAAACCACACGTCAATAAAGTACAGCTCTGTGTGTGCAACAGCCAAACCATCTCAGTCCACATGCTGACCGTGACTCTTGGCCAGACCGACCCAGGGAGTTATTCTATGCAGAAGCATGGTTGCGTTAACACCTTCCGTCTGACTGGAGAGTAGGGAAGCATTGAGAAACTTCATACCCACCTTGTCTGGGGACCGTGCTCAGGACTGTTAATCCTCGGAGCAGGTGACCACCTTCCAGCTGCAGGGAGAGCTGTAGATACAGTCAGAGCCACAACACATGTGGTAGGAGGGAATTGGTTTAGTAAAGCCTTTTTTAAAAAAAATTTTTTTTTTAATGTTTTTATTTATTTTTGAGACAGAGAGAGACCGAGCATGAGCAGGGGAGGGGCAGAGAGAGGGGGAAACACAGAATCTGAAGCGGGCTCCAGGCTCTGAGCTGTCAGCACACAGCCCGACGCGGGGCTGGAACTCACGGAGTGTGAGATCATGACCTGAGCCGAAGTCGGACGCTCAACCGACAGAGCCACCCAGGCGTCCCAGTAAAGCCTTTTAAGATGCATAGAGGATTGTGCATTAAAACTGGAGTAAATCTTGGATACCATCTTACACGTGAGAAAATGGAGAACCAGAGCAGCCAAGTGATAAGTCCAAGGTCACATGCAAATTAGTGGCCAAGCAGAGCCTAGAATCCAGTTATTACCCCTTCTTTGGTGTTCTTTCCTCTGTAGCAGATTTCAAGCACCGATTTCAACTTAGACTTGCACACCGGAAACCCCCTGGGCAATTACGCTGATGCCTGGGTCCCCTGCCCCTCGGTTCTGATTTAGGTGATGTGAAGTGTGGCCTGGGGCATCAGGACTTTTCAAAGCCCCCCAGGTGAGGAGAACCTTGGGCTAGTGGTTCTCAATCCTGGAATACATTCAAATCACAGGGGAGTTTGGAAAAAAGTAGGTGTGCCTGAAGCCCCACCACAACTCAATCAAATCAGAATCTCTGGAAATAACATTAAAGGAGAACAAAAGCGGGAGTATCTTTTGATGGGATCTGTCTTCTTTCACTGTCTCTTTTGATCAGGAAGACTTGACAGCCAGACCCATGTGCCCCGTGGCACTACCACTGCCAAGGCTAGGTATTGTGGGCTCTGAACAAGGAGCCAGACTTCTTGATTTCAGAAGCTAACAGCATCCGAGAGGGGCCCCGGGCTTGAGATTCTCTGCCTTCCTGTCTCGTTAATTTCAAATAGCCCCACAAAGTAGTAACATCACGGAATCGAAAGCCGGGCAGAGAGCATTTGCAGCTGAAATCGAGAAGTCTTGCTCCTTCTTCAGAGCCCATTGGATCGCTGCTCATGGTGGTCCAACCAGAATAACCTGCGAAGCTTTCAACGACAACCACACCTTGGCACCATTCTTGAGATTCTTATTCAATTGGTGAGATGCGGGGCTTGGGCCGGGGTAGTTTTTAAAAGTTCCCAGGTGCAGTCAGGAGTCGGAAAAGCATTGAAGGCAGCTGGATGGCAGGTGCCTCACCTGCACACGGGGGGCTGGAGTGGTTACGCCCTCCTGCGCGTGCCCAGCATGGAGAGGTGCCCTTGCTGCTCCCCAGCGCGTCACCAGAGAGAAGATATGCGATGTTCCATCAGCAGGTGGCCACGTCGTCATTCTTCTCATTGCTCTCGGGCTTCTTTGGTTAAGCTTGGAAATAAAAGGTCTCTGTGGTCTCTGCTCCCATGTGAGGAATTCAAAGTCAGGTAAGACCGCAGTTCTTGGGCGGAGGAGCGGGTGTTTGTGCAGGAAATGGGGGATGACTGGGGGGGCTCACCGCCTCGCACGCTGGCCTCTTGCACCTTTGGCCGCCACACGCTTTGGGTTTCAGCACACACCATCATGCCACAGCCGGGTAAGAGACCAAAACCATCTTCGGAGAAGGGAAGCTGATGGGAATACGAGGTAGTAGCAGGTCGGGAAGGATCTTCAGAGCTAAGAAGCTCTACGCTTTGATGTTGACCCTCTGGTGGGAATCTGACCTTGTCTTTGCAGCCTCCAGAGCTCAGCCTCTTTTTTTTTTTTTTTTAAGTTTTTTTAATGTTGCTTATTTTTGAGAGTGAGAGAGACCGAGTGCGAGTGGGGGAGGAGCAGAGAGAGAGGGAGACACAGAAAGAGAAGCAGGCTCCAGGCTCCGTGCTGTCAGCACCCACTCTGCTGCAGGGCTCGAACTCACGATGGGGGAAATCATGACCTGAGCCGAACTTGGACGCTTAACCAACTGAGCCACCCCGGGGTGCCCCCGGAGCTCAGCTGTTTTCAAAGTGTCTCTTCTGCCTCTCCTCGAGGTGAATGAAAATGCCCAGGTCAGTGCTCATCTTCCTGGATCTGGAGGAAAAATGGAAATGGGATCTTGATCTTGTGGTGTTTGGGATTCCCAGTTAGAAGGTATTTTGGAAAAATGTGAAGCCAAACAGGGGACAATCCCATGGAGGCTTCCCCTGCCTTTCTATCTGCCTCGTATATAAAATACAAATGGTGGCGAGAGGCCAGCCGTCCTCTCCTCTCTGTGCCTCAGGCCTCCTCGGTGCTGACTGCCCCCTTTTGTGAGCCCCGTGTTCTTCTCTGCAGCTGAGTTCATCATTTTCTGTCTCTCTTTTCTAAATGCTTTGTTGCCTCTTTAAGGCCATGTCATATTTATAGCACTTTTTCTCTCCCCACTCAGACCGTTAAATTCTCTCAGGCAGGAACCCTTGCTCGCTCATTTTGTTTGATTTTGTACCTAACACGCCCCCTCTACACAGCTGATGCTCACGGAGGTGCTCGTTTCTGTCTTTGTTTTTAATGAGTAAATGATTGAAAAGTCCCTTCTCTTTTTTTGTCTCCTGTTCTCCTGATTTGGTTGTTGAAAGCATCTCCTCCCTGGGTTCTCAAAGTTAATGTTTAAAAGAGACCTTTGTGATGGGGCTGTGACGGCAGGCGACGCTTTCCCTGGAGTGTTTTTTTTTTTTTTTTTAAGTCCAAGCGGTCAGCAGAGTTGGGGACCCCCCATCTCTCTGGGCTCCCCAGACCTTTCCTGACCTCCGTGACCCTTGAGCGATCTAAAATATACGGGCTCTGTGGTGAGGGGCCTGACTGAAGCAAGGCAGAGAAATAAACCACTTCATGAGCCGAGGCGGAGAGGGGGCCTCACCTCCCTTGAGCCTGGCACTTGGCAAGTAAGTACTTGTTGGATGAGCTTGTCTAATATAACCCAAGAAGGCACCGGTTCACAAAGACTTCACGTAGCTTCCAATATGTGGCGTGGCTCCATTTCTGTTGCTTTCCTAGCATGACGAGACACTATTAAGTTGAGGTGATTCATTAGTTGTTGCCAGAACACTTTTACTGGGACGACTATTACCGTGTATTTAACTTCTCAGATCCCCATAGCATTTTATCGCTGATCATGGTTCCACTAATCCATTCAACGGTGATGAAGTTGTGTTCAGTTTTAGCAAGGGCCAATCTATTCAGCAGCTGCATGTCCAATGAGCCCCTGGTTAAAATCCCCACAGAGACCCTCCCAGAATATATCAGGACCTTTAATTATGGGGTGCTAATAGAGATCACGCAGAGTTTCCTTTGACATTTTCACTAGACAAGTATTATAGACATCTGTGATTACCATTGTGTAGAAAACTACTAGTGAGGGTATAATTAAGATAGGTTTCAAGAGACCAGAATTCAGGAAATTACTGAGTTTTTAAAGAAGAGAAATAAAAGATGCCTGAGAGGCATCTAGGGCTTTCACGTTTACATATATACCCCATGGAAACCAATTATTAAAAGTGTTTTGTTTTGATCTCCTTGAAAGGGTTCTATAATGTCTTCTAATCTAAGATACGTTCGTACACAAAGAAGGAAGGCAATTGGCTTTGAAATAAATCTGGTTATAAACCAAGGCTCTGGGTTGTTGCCAAGTGTTCTATATGCCATTCTATGAAATTGGAATTTTCGATGTATGTGGTGACTTAGTGTGATGCTTTCAGATGTGTTTTAGTAGCAGCAGAAACTTGCGGTGGGCCGGGGGGAGGATGAGAACTCACATGGCACCCCACTGTAGGGGCTACAAAAAAGAACTCTTTCAGTGGATCCGGGGTTTGCTTTCCCCACATTCCATGTCTGTAGGTCTTGGCTCCCCCACACCATCCGTTCAGAAGCGCTTCTCTGGAACTCTTGGGCTCAACACAGTTTGAAAACGATTACCCTACTGACTGCAGTTCACGGAAGAATTCTCTGGAGTGAAAATGGACTCCTTTTCTTCCCTGAAAAGACATCTGGGTAAACTTTCAGCTTCTCTGCCCCTGAACTCTCTGGATTCTATTCAGTAGTAATGGAGAAGGCTGCTAGATCAGCTCCATCTTGAACTTGCCGTTTGTTTAATCTTCACCATCGTTGCTAAGGGAGATCCTTGAGAAATGTATTTCCAGTTCTCGTGAAGATCTCAGTAGACAGTAGACGCCAAGTATAAGGGAGCCGGTATCAGAATCCGTCATCGACCTAACATGCAATAACCGTTCAACACCTACAAAATAGAAGACACCCTGTGAAACCCAGGCTCTCATGAGACATCTTTGCTAGGATTTTTTTTAGAGGAAAGAATTAATTCCAACATCTAACAAGTATTTCACACGTATGAGTTAATTCAACCAATAGTGGAGGCTTAAGTTAAAAGTAATTTATGTAATCTGATTTTAAGGCAGCTATTACATAGAATTCTATAGTCTACCATGCATTGGCAGAACAGTCACATGCTGGGGCATCGTGTAGAGGAAAGGGCACTGAGTGAGAAGTTTCACGCGGGCCATAATCTTGCCGTGGCACAAGTAAGTCAGAGCGACAGCAAAGCCCAGGGAGGCCAAATTACTGGCCTTTGTGTCTTACCTATAAAATTCGATGGTTCAACTTCACGATCTAAGTCCCTTTCAGTTAGAGCAGTCTACAAATATCCATGATCTGAGCTGCTATTGATTATGTTACCGCCTATAGGACACATGCGTGAACTCAACTGGAGAGACCAACCTGTGATTCATGTTTCTGCACTCTCAACTCTGATCACTGGACTCTCTTTCCAGTGATATCAGCCTAAATTGTGCTTTGCAAGCTCCTCCCTCATGGGAAGTCTTGCCTGGCTCAAAAGAGGATTTCTGTGCTCTGGTTCATGGCTGTCAGCAGAGCACAGCATTGTCCTTCTGCTTTTTACGCTTGGTGATTAGCAGTTGTGTTCCGTGAAATAGCCCCTGGTTAGATTCTGCATACCCGCCGCATATTGACTCCTTTTGTTGTCGTGAATCTATATTTTTATGGCATCATTTATATCTTTAAACATACACATTATGATACATAAAATGAACCACAATTGGCACTTTTTAACACCATAATCATCTTTTTGAAACAGTGCTTTTTCCACAGCACCTTATGTTAGATATAAATGACTTGTTTATCTTCAAATCTTCCCGACTCAAAACCTCCTGTGATATGTCTGTATTTCTCGCCAATATCACATCTATTTACCTTGTCAAAAGTTTTCTTCAGGCGTTGGGTTCAAACTTCAGTGTCAATGAAAACCACCAAAGATGTTCGTTAAAAATACATATCTGGGACCTCTTCTCCAGGAATTCTATTTCAATAGATCTGGGGTGTCTCCTGGAATCTGTATTTCTATCAACAATCTCGGGTGATTCTGATGCAAGAGAATACTCCTGCTGTCGGTGTCATTTAATGGCTCCTTGGGCGGGACAGAGTGCTTGTGCCCAGGACCTGGTATTATATGATCCCTTATGCAGTTTGCTCTCTCTGTCCTGGGGCATGGATTGCAATCATGGCTCCCTTAGGCCAGTTCTTTTTGTAGTCTTAATAAAGGAAGCTTCAGTTCTGGAAGCATCGCTCTTTTTCCTAGGTTTCTTTCTATACACACTAATACTTGAGAACCACTTCTTAAAAGGAACATCATGGGGCAGCTGGGTAGCTCAGCTGGTTAAACGTCTGACTTCGGCTCAGGTCATGATCTCATAGCTTGTGAGTTTGAACCCCGCATCAGGCTCTGTGCTGACAGCTCAGAGCCTGGAGCCTGCTTTGGATTCTGTGTCTCCCTTTCTCTCTGTCCCTTCCCCGCTCATGCTCCGTCTCCCTCTCAAAAATAAATAAACATTAAAAAAAAATTTTTTTTAAAGGAACATCACAATTAGATTTAAACCTTTATATAAAATCTCCTAACCAAATGACTATAAGGAAGGAATATATGGATTTTAGAATTTAGATTTTGAAAAGCAACATCCTAAGCAGAACAATCATACAAGAATAAATAGATACTGGGAGGAAAGCAGGTACATATTATAGTCAATAAATAATAGATCCCAGATTTAATAAATGCTTCTAAGGGCTTCCTGCATTGAATGGTCCCTTCATTCTCTGAAATTAATATCTAACCTCTTTTCTGGGGCGGGTGCTCCAAAGCATTCTCATTAGATTTCTCTACCAGAATGACTCTCCTTACTCATAATGAAGCCCAAATGAACATTCTAGAAGGCATTTATTCAGCTATAGTTCCAAGCCATTTACATTCAAGTCGCCTGAAGATGGGAGTAAAAAAAATGCAGATTTCTGGGTTTCACTTGCAATACAGCAAAACAGAGGGAGTGAAGTTTGGGAATCAAACATGCATTTTTATAAATCTCTTGAACTGATTCTCAGGCATACTGAAGACTGAGGACCATAGCTTAAAGGTGTTGCTATGATAATGTAGAACGCTGGACTTCTCCAAATCAAACCAAAGCAAAACAACCCCTGAGGAGTGGTGAAAAAAAGCGCTCACGATCTTAGAAATTTCAGGCAGCTGAGGTTTAGGACGTAGGCTTTCACCCCATTCCACCCCCAACTGCCTGAATGAATGTAGGCAAGTGTCTGAAGGCCCTTGAGGCTGTCAGTGATTCTGCAAACTGAGAGCCAGTCTGTCCTGAATCATCCTGCTCCGGTTTTCTGTTTAGAAACGGGACAGCTCTGTACAATGAACTGATCTGAGCTAATTTGACCATTCGGCAATATTCAGGCCCATTTTGCTAAAATTCCACAAAATTCCTTATATCCCCCCACAGTGTTGCTACTAGGTGATGTTGCAGATGGAAAATCGCCTTAAACCAAATTCTAAATGTTTTCCTTTCTGTTAGCAAGGAGACCCCCATATTTGGGGCCCTCCTACCTGCTCTTATACACATGGGAAGGTCCTCATGTCTCTGATTTTTGGCATTTCTGAAAGCATTCTAAGTGAGAGGTTCTCTGTGAGGCCGATACAGCATTGTGGTGCCTAGACGCTAGCTTCCCATGTGGGTCAGATGACAGGTCCTCTGTGAAGCAGGAAGGACAGGACCAAGTAGAGCTGTAGGTGGTCTTCGGGATGAGGATGCTGGGGTTGCCGATTTTATTCTGCTGGTTTAGAAAAGACTGGTGAGGCCCTAACAATCGTTCTAGTCTACAGTGTATTCTAAATTCCTTTTGTTTACATTTATTTTACCAGAGAAAAAGGATTTCTAACGGTCCTTACACTAATAAACCATCTGGTGTGGATTTTGAAAACCATATTTGAAGTTTTTCCTAAAATCATCTGCGAGTGGGTATTCCTGATAAGCATTTGTCAAATTCGAAATAGATGCCTCTAGATGCCATCCGATCTATTTTCAAGTAAATTACCACACAGCTGGTAAGTATTAGCACATGACCAGTGTTTCCTGCTGATCTACTGGATATTGGCTTCAAAGTGTAGAAGCACCTTAGCAATCTATGTAAGGTTCTGAATTAAAGGTGGACTACTACTAGAGTTTCCAACCAAGTTTTGAGTTGTTATGTGGTTTTGATATCTTTAAAATCTGACGGAGTAACATTGGAGAAACCACCATTCCATTACTGCTTCCTCCCGCAAGGGGGCAGCATTACCCCCAGTTGAGAACTGTTAAAAACTGTATTTTCAGGGTCTTTCCCAGTCTGGGTTGCTAAAAAAGCTTCAGATACTTATCACATTAAACTGAGCACCTAAATGGGTAGGTGTAAAGTTGGGCTATTTAGCAGTAGGGCCCCGAGAGCAGATCTGTCCTAGGACTGAAAAGACCTGGTATTGCAGGATTTTTTTTTTTTTTTTTTTTTTTTTTTTTTTTTTTTTTTTTTTTTTTTTTTTTTTACCATAATACCCGGTTCGTTGTCTCGCTGTTTGAAAGAATGAAGAGGTGGACACAGAATGAGCAGCAGGCAAAGTTTATTGGAGTATGGTATCTCTTTACAGAGAGGGGACATTCGCAAGTGAATACTCGCGACTATAGGCGAGCGTCCTTGTTTTATAAGGTTCTGGTCATCACCCCCATCTTCCCCCTTGGTCGCTCTGAGACTCTACCCTTATTGGCTGGACAACTCTAGGTGCCGGTGGTCCGTTCCTGATTGGTTCGAATCCATTGTGTGGGGAGTCAGACCGGGCCTACTGTTTTATTGTCAAATTCCCCAGGGGAACCTGAGGGGGAGTAGGTGGGGTCTGTTACAATCTTAAGAGGGAATTTACCCCCTGAGGGGGTTGCTGTGGTCAACCTCTCCCAGCATTGTTCCAAACTATGTGTCGCCCCCTCCCCCTCCCCCCCAGACCTCAGGTCCTAACCTTTCCCTCTATGCCGATTTTATCCTAAGTTTCCCTATTATACTGGGAGTTTGGAATAGGTGGGGGGTGATGGGGTGAGTTGGGAGAGGTGGGGGAGGGAGGGGAAGGAGCCATCACCCTTAAGATGGTAAGACAGGTTACCTGGGGCGGCAAAACAGGTGAGAAATCTGGAGTCAGGATAACAGAAAGGATTTGAAGAATAGGAAAGTATACGGTGGGATTTTACTTTGTTGTGTGATGCAGAATGAAATCCCTTCCTGCTGAAGGTCTTCTATGGGATTGGGGAAATAAAAATTCATCAGGGGCTTGAAATTAACACCAGAAGTCACTCTGGGAATATGAATCCCCTGGACATTTATACAAATATTAGTAAAGGCAGTGGGCCTTCCACAGTATGGGGACTGGTGGTTTGAGAAAATCTTGTTTACATTTTAAGTTGCCGAGTGACCTGATTCTCGGGCTAAGACTAGTGATTTATTTCAACCAATATTTCTATAGGAATCTATTATTTGCTTGCCAGGTAGTGGTATTATCCAAAGGAAAGATAAAACGGTTCCTGTGCTCCAAGAACTTATTTTCTCTGTAAGGAAGTAAAAGCTTCCTATTTAAATGTTTGACACGTCAGGGACTATTGTCTTTGACGTGGCTGCTCTGTCCAGCTCAAACCGTTTGGGAGGGGATGGGCCCAGAACCATAGTGCTCAGTTTTGGCTGTACATTGGAACCACTCAGGGAGTCCTTTAAAGCTTTTAAGATCTGTATCTTCCTAACCCAACATTATTGGTGTCCTCCATGTTTCTCTTAGGTTCTCTTCTGATGGAAATCAGAAAAACCTAAATTTCCCCTTATTCCTCCCGTGCTTCAGGAATGCACGGTATCTAAAATGTCACAGTCTCTCTTTTAGCTTCCACATCGGTGTGACCAGGCAAGGAGAGTTCCCTCAAGAAATCCCAGTACGACAAGGAGTTAACCTGATTATAAGATCTCTAAGGGCTCAAGTGGTCCACATACTTCCCATAGCCAGCATATCTGATGCAACAGAATTCCAGCTCAACAGAATAATGTTGTCAGTCTCTTAAAATACATTGCATGGGATTTGCAATATGTGGTGCTGGTCTAACAATGAAGTCAGCGTCTTTAGAAAATACTCAGAGAACAATAAAGGAGTACATGTAACAGAAGGACATTGCCTAAGCCAAGCCAAGTCCAGTCACTATTCTATCAGCTCTGGAGCAAAGATATTAATGATCTTTGAGTCTCTATCACTTTCTATAATAAGCAGACAAGCATTCCTCATCCTTTCTTTGTCCATGCCTAGGGTCCATCAGTAACCCTATTGAAAAATGATCCTTGTTCTTTTCTTCTTTTGCTCGCAGTGCTGTTTTTGGCTCCTCTCATCAAATGAGTCATTCCTGGAATGTTCAGTTTGTTTTATGGTTGTGGCACTCTGGAAAAGCAGGGCAGCTCACCTGCCCCACTCCAGGCCTGATTTTAGCTGGGAAGGTTCCCAACATCTGTGTCTGTAATAAAAGATCCTACAAAAGCAAAATAAATCATCTCCTACCTCCATTTCTCCTGCACATTAAAGGCCGATCACCCACGGTCATGATCCTGGCCCCGAACTGGGTTGCAGCATCTGATCTGATGGCACAAAGCAAGATCAATACCTGCCACCATAAAAAGTCAATGGAACATAAATTAGGAAGAGAATATTTTCTAACTCTGGCCCCAAGCAGTGAGTGGTTGGGTGCAAGGCATACTGTTGGTCAATGAAAAGAGAAAGCAACTTTCCTTAGCAGCAGGATAGACTATACTCGGCTCGTATTCTGTGCTATCCTAGTGCTCTTTATTGATCTCCAAATAATGAATTGAAGGGTGATTATCCTTTCTGAAGTTTTTCAAAATTTTGCTACTAAAACATTATCAGAAAAAGTTTCTGACTGTGGCTAAAGAAGTATGTGAAATTAATCCAGGCATAGGGATTGCTGGGTATTCAGCATTTTCGAACGTGTAAGATGATTTTGGCCCCAAAGTGAGGTCTTACATAATACTTACAGGAATGTTTTAGAATTGTAATTAAGTTGGTTGCTGATGAGCAAATGCGCCTGTTTTCTGTCCTTTCTTTGGCTAGCTTACCTTTTCCTGATATGAGGCCCAAGATTTTTAACGTCTAAATGCTTTTTTCTTTCTAAAATGAATGTAGGTTTTTTTGAAATTTATTCAAGAAACCCATGCGAGTAAAGGAAGAAAATACTTCCTTTATGGTATTAGAAAATACCATAATACTATGAACGATTATTGATGGCATGTTAACGTATGTATTTTCCAGTCGTGTGTGTGTGTGTGCGTGCGTGTGTGCATTCTTGCACACACCTATTGTTCAAAAGTGGGAACACGGTATAGGTGGTATGTGATCTGTATGGGAACTGAATAAATAGCATCCCTCTTTCCCTCCGTAGTTGAACTGAGAATTAACAACAAAGGTTTAATGTAAATGGAGGTCAAAATGCCACTTTAATTACTGATAAAATCTTAAGATTGGCGGGTGTATGTATAGCTGACGTCAGGAGGACTTTCTAATATGAGACTTATTATCAGATAGGCTTGATACAATTAATTAGATCACTTACTATAACATGCCCACTGTCACATGGTGTTTTATTCCATGTCCCCTTGATGGAATGGAACACAAAATGTACAAGGGTAAGCAAAACGGCGGCAGAGAAGACAGTTATATTAAAGAAGCAGAAACCCAGAAACTCAACTATTTAAAAAAATTTTTTTTAATGTTTATTTATTTTTGGGACAGAGAGAGACAGAGCATGAACTGGGGAGGGGCAGAGAGAGAGGGAGACACAGAATCGGAAGCAGGCTCCAGGCTCTGAGCCATCAGCCCAGAGCCTGACGCGGGGCTCGAACTCACAAACCGCGAGATCGTGACCTGAGCTGAAGTCGGACGCTTAACCAACTGAGCCACCCAGGTGCCCCCAGAAACTCAACTGTTTTAGCTCACAAAGCGTAAGAATTGAGGCACCTCCAGGAACTGGTCACTCTCTGGGATCTTAGAGTGATATATGAGGGGAAGGTTGACTTCTGTCATCCTAGCACAGCCTTTTCTCCTAATTTTTTGATGGCTAAGTCACTATTTTTAGTTTTTCTGTTAGTTACCTCAGTTTAATTAGAATTAAACCACTCTCTCTGGCTTGATCAACTTTGAAGTGAAACTCTAAACTCCCAACATCTTTCTTTAAGATTTTTCTTAGTAGTTTATTTATTTTGAGAGAGAGAGAGCAAGCGTGAGCGGGGAAAAGGCAGAGAGAGAGCATCCCAGGCAGTCACTGCACTGTCTGCACAGAGCCCAAGGTGGGGGGCTGGATGTCAAGAACCGCGAGATCATGACCTGAGCCGAACTAAGAGTCAGACGCTTAACCGACTGAGCCACCCAGGTGCCTCCACCCTTCCTCCCCCCAGCAACATCCCTCATTTTTTTTTTTTTTTTTTCTTTTTTTTCAACTTTTTTTTTTTATTTTTTTATTTTTTTTTTATTTTTGGGACAGAGAGAGACAGAGCATGAACGGGGGAGGGGCAGAGAGAGAGGGAGACACAGAATCGGAAACAGGCTTCAGGCTCCGAGCCATCAGCCCAGAGCCTGACGCGGGGCTCGAACTCACGGACCGCGAGATCGTGACCTGGCTGAAGTCGGACGCTTAACCGACTGCGCCACCCAGGCGCCCCCATCCCTCATTTTTTAAAGACGAACCCATTAACCACCTTCCCTTTCTTCAGTTTCCCTCCACTCTGGTCAGCTGTGCCACAGTTTAGCATCATAAGATGGAGAGCTTTCATGAATATTTTTTTATAATCACGGTTAAAGTCTTACTGTGTCACCGGGTTGATTCGAAAAACTAAAACTCATATACAAAAATGGTTGCATTTCTGTGGTTTGTAAAATTGTTACTCTGACCAAAAATGCTCTGACCGCAACTCCTTTTCTATAGTTTGATATTATAAATCCTGTTCCACTCAAGGTGAAGATTCTTTTTTACATTCCACCAATGAATCCAAATCATGCTTCATTTTAGTTCATGTATGGCCCATGACATCCTCATATGGAATTTTGTTTTTCCTGCAGTTAAAAAAAAAAAAAAAAGAACTCAGCCTGATTGGGATATAGCTTAGATACCATAAATTCATCCATTATAAATGTACATTCAGTGATTTCTCAGCAAAGGTATACACTTAGGAGACCATTATCATATCTAGCTTTAGACTATTTCCATCAGCCCCAGAAGTTCTCCTGTGTTTCTTTCCAGCACATCCCTGCTCCCACCCCCACCTCCAGGAAAGAACTAATCTGCTTTCTGTCTTTCTGGATTTGTCTTTCCTGTATACTTCATATTAACGGAATCACATAATATGTCATGTTTTGGGTCTGGCTTCTTTCACTTAGTATGCTTTTGAGACACGTCCCTGTTATAGTTTTAACCTTGTTACTGCTTTGTCGTATTCCGTTGTATAGCTGTATCATATTTTGTTTGTCCGTTCACCAGTAGTGAGGGACGTTTGAACTGTTTCCAGCGTGGGTCTGTCATGAGTAACATGACTGTACCATTTGCACGCAAGGCTTTGTGTGGATATATGTTTTATTTCTTCCGGGTGGAGACTTAGAGTGGAATCACTGGGTCATATGGTAAGTATATACTTAACTTTTGAAAGACATAGCCACTATTTTCCATTCCACTAGCAATGCATGAAAACCGCAATTTCTCTATATCCTCAATACTTGGTAATGTCATTCTTTTGGATTAAAGCCATTCTAGTGGGTGTGCAATAGTATCTCATTATGGTTTTAATTTGCATATTCCTAATGACTAATGATGTTGAGCGTCTTTTCATCTTACATCTGTTCAAATATTTTGCCCATTTTTAAATTGGGTTGTTTTCTTATTGAGCTGTAGGAATTTTTAAAAATATATTCTAGATATAAGCTTTTTTATTAGATATGTGATTTAAGACCTTTTTATATCTTTTGTCATTTTTTATATTTTCATATAAAACAATCTGTGGATTGTTTATTTTCCTAATGGCAACCGTTGAAGAGCTAAAGTTTTAATATTTTATGAAGTTCAATTTATCATTTTTTTTCTCCTAAGGATCCTTATTTTAGTGTTATACTTAAGAAATCTTTGCCAAAACCAAGGCCACTAAGATTTTTTCCAACACTCATCTAGAAGTTTTATACTTTTACCTTTTACATTTAAATCCATTATTAATTTTGAGTTAATTTTTTTTGTGAGTAAAAGGCAAAGTCTAAGTTCTTTCTCTCTTCTTCTTCTTCTTCTCCTTCCCTTTTTTTTTTTTTTTTGCTTGTCCAGGGCCCAAAGACCACCCTCAGGACCCACAAGTATGCAGAAAACCTGTTATATTCATGGTTATACATTTATTGCAAAAATGTTTATTATAAACTGTAATCAGCGAAGGAAAAAGGATGCTTGGTGCACGTTTCAGGAAAACCAAGTGCAGTCTTTCAGGGTCTTCTCATACTTCTGCATGGACAGTGCTTGGTCTGCCCAGCAGCAGCGTGTGACAACACATGGGAAGTGTTGCCAACCGTGGAAGCTCACCTAAGTTCGGAGTTTTTATTCGGGATCAGTTCTCACAGACATGGAACGTCTACGGGACTGGCCTTAGGTTCTTAGTATCCAGTCCCTAAGAGATACAGCATAGCTCAGGCACACAAAAACAGGTGTTCACCACCAATTCCTGTGCGCTTAAACTATCTGGTATGGCCCAAGGTTTCAGATGTGCAAACATACTCTCATCAGGTATGGTATTCCAGGGGCTCCCTCAGAGTTTATTTTCCAGAAGTTGGTCAAGGGCCAATTCTAAGATCTTTGGAGTGTGCAAGGTTTGGAAAACCTAAGTCCACTGAGTCAACACTTGACTGCTCAGACATCAGTTGTATGAGCACAGATTGTTAAAAACAGACCATCTTTTCCCGGTTGGATTGCATTGCCTCCTTAGTAGATATCAATTGGTCACAAATATAAGGGTTTATTTCTGAAGTTTCTATTCTGTTCAGTTGACCTATATAGTTTCTCCTTATGCCAGTCCCACACTGTTTTGATTTCTATAGCTATACGTAAGTTTTGACATCAAATATTATAATTCCTCCAACATTGTTCTTTTTCAAAACCATTTTGAGCCTTATGCAAGACTATATAAATGTTGGGATCAGTTTGTCAATTTCTACAAAGAAGCATATGGGGATTTTGATAAGGATTACCTTGAACCTGTAGATCAATCAGGGAGGATTGCCATCTTAACAATATTGAGTCTTATAATCTGTGGCCGTTACCTTTTTATTTATATATTGATATTCTTTCATTTCTCTTGGCAATGGTTCATAGTTATCATTGTGTAGATATTATACTCAATTATTTCTATATATTTTCTTCTTCTTGATGTCGCTGTGAAAGAAATTGCATTCTTTTTTAAATGTTTATTTTTGAGATAACGGGGGGGAGGGGAACGGGCAGACAGAGGGGCTGGGGACAGAGGATCCGAAACTGGCTGTGCATCGACAGCAGTGGGTCCTATGTGGGGCTCAAACTTCTCAACCATGAGATCATGACCTGAAGCAAAGTTGGATGCTGAACCAACTGAGCCACCCAGGCACCCCAAGAAATTGCAATCTTAATCTCAGTTTTTGATTGTTCTTATTTCTGTGTGGGAGGAAAGTTATATAGGCTGTCCTTATCCTCTCCCTTTCTCTTGTACCAATCTTTGTGTGTCCTTTCCATCTTTTACTAATTGGTTTATTGCTTAAAATAATTCTGTTCTTCTTTTTAAAGACACTTACCTCAGAGGTCTATGACTTCCTGTTTTAATTTCCTGATTGCTTTTGAGGACTGACTCACGGTAATCGACCTGCGAATTACTTTTTCACTATATTTCTTATATCCTACATCTTCTTGTTTTGATATTATTCTTATTTTACTGACGAACATCTTCTAAGAAAGAGCATATGGGCAGTAAATGAGTTGCATGTCTGGGAATGACTATTATACTTTGCATTAATACTTGAACTGATAGCTTGGCTGGCTATAGAATTTTATATTTGAAATTATTTTCCCTTTGGACTCAGAAGACTTATTCCATGGTTTTCCAGAATTCAGGGTTGCTCTGATGAGACTAATGGTGGTCTGATTGTTGTTCCTTTCGACAGAAACTTTCAGGCTTTTCTCTCGGTCCTCGGAAGTCTGAAATGCCACCAGGATTGGTCTAGATAATGAATCTCTTTTCATTCCTTCTGCTGAGCAACCATTGGAACCATTCAACTTAAAGACCTATTTTTCAAGTTTGTGAAAATTTTCTCTTTTTTCCTTGACAATTTCTTACTCAACATTTTCCATTTCTCTGTTTCTGCTGTATCTGTAAGTCAGAACTTCAAACTCTTGATCTGATTCTTTGGGTCTTTATATTTTCCCTCCTTTTTTCCACTCTAATATCTTGCGTTCTGCTTGTACCTTAATCTAATATTTCTGAATTTTTGCAACTGTGCTTTTTTCTGTAATAATAATTTCTTACTCTAACATATTATAATAAATTTAAAACATCTTAAAGAGTTAAAAGAATAATTTAACAACTATTCAAATAAGCTCTACCTAATTTCAACAGATGTTAACTTTTTGCCACATTTCTCCCCTCTGTATATAGAGATCTATCTTTGCTGTAGACCATTTGAAAGTAAGTTGCAGGTATAATAATCATTTATCCTTAAATGTTTTTAGAGTGCATCTCATAAGAATAAGGATATTTGTTTCTAATGTTTGTCCATTTTTCTTTTTAAGAGAGAGAGAGGCAGAGAGAGCAGGCGTGTGGGGTGGGGAGGCGTGGAGGGAGGGGCAGAGAGAGAGGGAGACACGGAATCTGAAACAGGCTCCAGGCTCTGAGCTGTCAGCACAGAGCCCGATGCGGAGCTCGAACTCTGAATGGCAAGACCACGACCTGAACCAAAGTCGGACACTTAAATGGCTGAGCCACCCAGAAGCCCCAAGGATATTTGTTTCTAATACTACAATACCCCTATCACAGCTAAGAAAATGAACAATTATTCAATAACATTGTATTCAATAACATCATTTAGCCCATATTCAGTTTCTTCAGTTGTCCAAAGAATATCTTTCACATTAAAAAAACCCAACAATGTAATGTAGGCTCACATACTGCATTTAATTGTTATGATTGCCGTTTGTAACCTAGAACAGTACCCTGTCCTCCCTACCCCCACAATGCTATCACCTTTTTTTCTGGTAGAGTGTTTCACATTCTGGGTGTGTCTGATTGATTGTCTCCTCACAGTATCATTTAACATGCTTCCCCATCCTCTATATTTCCTCTCAATTAGATCCAGGGAATTGATTATATTCAGGTTAAATATCATGCCATGAAAATTTTGTAGGTTAAGTTGTAGACTTCAAATTGTGTCACATAAGAAGGCACATTATGTCTGGCTATCCTAGTTATAATATTGCTAAGTCTGCTCATTTTATTAAGATCTGCCTTTCGGGGGGCGCCTGGGTGGCTTGGTCGGTTAAGCATCCGACTTTGGCTCAGGTCATGATCTCACGGCCCGTGAGTTCGAGCCCTGCGTCGGGCTCTGTGCTGACAGCTCAGAGCCTGGAGCCTGTTTCAGATTCTGTGTCTCCCTCTCTCTCTGCCCCTCCCCTGTTCATGCTCTGTCTCTCCCTGTCTCAAAAATAAATAAACGTTAAAAAAAAAAAAAAAAAAAAAAGATCTGCCTTTCAGATCTCCCCATTGAAATGGTACATTTTTCACTTTTCCATTGGTAAGTTAGTACTGGGGTGATTAAGTTTTCCAAAGGTCTTTCACCTGATGGTTTTAGTATGGATAGGTTATGTTTATCTGTCAATTATTACATTAGAAGTTGCAAAATGGTGATTTTATACTTCTGTAAATCCATGTACATTCATTAATAGGTATTCTTTTGCAGAGAGGAGATTTTAAACATCTTGGGGTGCCTGGGTGGCTCAGTCAGTTAAGCATCCAACTTTGGCTCAGGTCATGATCTCATGGTTTGTTAGTTTGAGCCCCCCATCGAGCTCTCTGCTGACAGCTCGGAGCCTGGAGCCTGCTTTGGATTCTGTGTCTCCCTCTTTCTCGGCCCCTCCCCCACTCACATTTTTTTTTTTCAAGTCAACCAGTAATTTATTTAGCACTACCTCCTCCCCCAGTATCACACTAAATGAAAGGATAACAGATGTGCGACTATGTATATCCTCTCTTTGTCCATGGAAGAAATTCTTAATTGGTCAAGACACACAAAACTTGATCTTGGATCTTTTTCAACATGTGTTTCAGGTGATTATTCACATTTTTTTTTTTAATATATGAAGTTTATTGTCAAATTGGTTTCCATACAACACCCAGTGCTCATCCCAAAAGGTGCCCTCCTCAATACCCATCACCCACCCTCCCCTCCCTCCCACCCCCCATCAGCCCTCAGTTTGTTCTCAGTTTTTAACAGTCTCTTATGCTTTGGCTCTCTCCCACTCTAACCTCTTTTTTTTTTTTCCTTCCCCTCCCCCATGGGTTTCTGTTACGTTTCTCAGGATCCACATGAGAGTGAAACCATATGGTATCTGTCTTTCTCTGTATGGCTTATTTCACTTAGCATCACACTCTCCAGTTCCATCCACGTTGCTACAAAAGGCCATATTTCATTTTTTCTCATTGCCACGTAGTATTCCATTGTGTATATAAACCACAATTTCTTTATCCTTTCATCAGTTGATGGACATTTAGGCTCTTTCCACAATTTGGCTATTGTTGAGAGTGCCGCTATAAACATTGGGGTACAGGTGCCCCTATGCATCAGTACTCCTGTATCCCTTGGATAAATTCCTAGCAGGGCTATTGCTGGGTCATAGGGTAGGTCTATTTTTAATTTTCTGAGGAACCTCCACACTGCTTTCCAGAGCGGCTGCACCAATTTGCATTCCCACCAACAGTGCAAGAGGGTTCCCGTTTCTCCACATCCTCTCCAGCATCTATAGTCTCCTGATTTGTTCATTTTGGCCACTCTGGCGTGAGGTGATATCTGAGTGTGGTTTTGATTTGTATTTCCCTGATAAGGAGCGACGTTGAACATCTTTTCATGTGCCTGTTGGCCATCCGGATGTCTTCTTTAGAGAAGTGTCTATTCATGTTTTCTGCCCATTTCTCCACTGGGTTATTTGTTTTTCGGGTGTGGAGTTTGGTGAGCTCTTTATAGATTTTGGATACTAGCCCTTTGTCCGATATGTCATTTACAAATATCTTTTCCCATTCTGTTGGTTGCCTTTTAGTTTTGTTGGTTGTTTCCTTTGCTGTGCAGAAGCTTTTTATCTTCATAAGGTCCCAGTAATTCACTTTTGCTTTTAATTCCCTTGCCTTTGGGGATGTGCCGAGTAAGAGATTGCTATGGCTGAGGTCAGAGAGGTCTTTTCCTGCTTTCTCCTCTAAGGTTTTGATGGTTTCCTGTCTCACATTCAGGTCCTTTATCCATTTTGAGTTTATTTTTGTGAATGGTGTGAGAAAGTGGTCTAGTTTCAACCTTCTGCATGTTGCTGTCCAGTTCTCCCAGCACCATTTGTTAAAGAGACTGCCTTTTTTCCATTGGATGTTCTTTCCTGCTTTATCAAAGATGAGTTGGCCATACGTTTGTGGGTCTAGTTCTGGGGTTTCTATTCTATTCCATTGGTCTGTGTGTCTGTTTTTATGCCAATACCGTGCTGTCTTGATGATTACAGCTTTGTAGTAGAGGCTAAAGTCTGGGATTGTGATGCCTCCTGCTTTGGTCTTCTTCTTCAAAATTACTTTGGCTATTCGGGGCCTTTTGTGGTTCCATATGAATTTTAGGATTGCTTGTTCTAGTTTCGAGAAGAATGCTGGTGCAATTTTGATTGGGATTGCATCGAATGTGTAGATAGCTTTGGGTAGTATTGACATTTTGACAATATTTATTCTTCCAATCCATGAGCACGGAATGTCTTTCCATTTCTTTAAATCTTCTTCAATTACCTTCATAAGCTTTCTATAGTTTTCAGCATACAGATCTTGTACATCTTTGGTTAGACTTATTCCTAGGTATTTTATGCTTCTTGGTGCAACTGTGAATGGGATCAGTTTCTTTATTTGTCTTTCTGTTAATTATTAGTATATAAGAATGCAACTGATTTCTGCACATTGATTTTGTATCCTGCGACTTTGCTGAATTCATGTATCAGTTCTAGCAGACTTTTGGTGGAGTCTATCGGATTTTCCATGTATAATATCATGTCATCTGCAAAAAGCGAAAGCTTGACTTCATCTTTGCCAATTTTGATGCCTTTGATTTCCTTTTGTTGTCTGATTGCTGAAGCTAGAACTTCCAGCACTATGTTAAACAACAGCGGTGAGAGTGGGCATCCCTGTCGTGTTCCTGATCTCAGGGAAAAAGCTCTCAGTTTTTCCCCGTTGAGGATGATGTTAGCTGTGGGCTTTTCATAAATGGCTTTTATGATCTTTAAGTATGTTCCTTCTATCCCGACTTTCTCAAGAGTTTTTATTAAGAAAGGGTGCTGGATTTTGTCAAAGGCCTTTTCTGCATCGATTGACAGGATCATATGGTTCTTCTCTTTTTTTTTGTTAATGTGATGTATCACGTTGATTGATTTGCGAATGTTGAACCAGCTGTGCATCCCAAGAATGAATCCCACTTGATCATGGTGAATAATTCTTTTTATATGCTGTTGAATCCGATTTGCTAGTATCTTATTGAGAATTTTTGCATCCATATTCATCAGAGATATTGGCCTGTAGTTCTCTTTTTTTACTGGGTCTCTGTCTGGTTTAGGAATCAAAGTAATACTGGCTTCATAGAATGAGTCTGGAAGTTTTCCTTCCCTTTCTATTTCTTGGAATAGCTTGAGAAGGATAGGTATTATCTCTGCTTTAAACGTCTGGTAGAACTCCCCTGGGAAGCCATCTGGTCCTGGACTCTTATTTGTTGGGAGATTTTTGATAACCGATTCAATTTCTTCGCTGGTTATGGGTCTGTTCAAGCTTTCTATTTTCTCCTGATTGAGTTTTGGAAGAGTGTGGGTGTTTAGGAATTTGTCCATTTCTTCCAGGTTGTCCAATTTGTTGGCATATAATTTTTCATAGTATTCCCTGATAATTGTTTGTATCTCTGAGGGATTGGTTGTAATAATTCCATTTTCATTCATGATTTTATCTATCTGGGTCATCTCCCTTTTCTTTTTGAGAAGCCTGGCTAGAGGTTTGTCAATTTTGTTAATTTTTTCAAAAAACCAACTCTTGGTTTCGTTGATCTGCTCTACAGTTTTTTTAGATTCTATATTGTTTATTTCTGCTCTGATCTTTATGATTTCTCTTCTTCTGCTGGGTTTAGGCTGCCTTTGCTGTTCTGCTTCTATTTCCTTTAGGTGTGCTGTTAGATTTTGTATTGGGGATTTTTCTTGTTTCTTGAGCTAGGCCTGGATTGCAATGTATTTTCCTCTCAGGACTGCCTTGGCTGCATCCCAAAGCATTTGGATTGTTGTATTTTCATTTTCGTTTGTTTCCATATATTTTTTAATTTCTTCTCTAATTGCCTGGTTGACCCACTCATTCGTTAGTAGGGTGTTCTTTAACCTCCATGCTTTTGGAGGTTTTCCAGACTTTTTCCTGTGGTTGATTTCAAGCTTCATAGCATTGTGGTCTGAAAGTATGCATGGTATAATTTCAATTCTTGTAAACTTATGAAGGGCTGTTTTGTGACCCAGTATATGATCTATCTTGGAGAATGTTCCATGTGCACTCGAGAAGAACGTATATTCTGTTGCTTTGGGATGCAGAGTTCTAAATATATCTGTCAAGTCCATCTGATCCAGTGTATCATTCAGGGCCCTTGTTTCTTTATTGACTGTGTGTCTAGATGATCTATCCATTTCTGTAAGTGGGGTGTTAAAGTCCCCTGCAATGACCACATTCTTATCAATAAGGTTGCTTATGTTTATGAGTAATTGTTTTATATATTTGGGGGCTCTGGTATTCGGCGCATAGACATTTATAATAGTTAGCTCTTCCTGATGGATAGACCCTGTAATTATTATATAATGCCCTTCTTCATCTCTTGTTACAGCCTTTAATTTAAAGTCTAGTTTGTCTGATATAAGTATGGCTACTCCAGCTTTCTTTTGGCTTCCAGGAGCATGATAAATAGTTCTCCATCCCCTCACTCTCAATCTGAAGGTGTCCTCAGATCTAAAATGAGTCTCTTGTAGACAGCAAATAGATGGGTCTTGTTTTTTTATCCATTCTGATACCCTATGTCTTTTGGTTGGCACATTTAATCCATTTACATTCAGTGTTATTACCCCCACTCACATTCTGTCTCTCTCAAAATTAAATAAGCATTAAAAATTTTTTTAAAAATCTTATTTTGAGATTTACTGTCTGCACAAGGAATTTTTATTTAAAATATTATAATCAATTATAATTACTATTTTCTTGAATGGTCATATTGTCCCAAATCTGACCACTGGGAGCTGATTGAAACTAGCTCCCTGTGTCCTTTTGTCATGACTCAATTGGTCTTTGGAGATTTTCTTACTTTTTGACACAGCATGTCCCACATTGAGAGGGGTACTTTCTGTGCCCCAGATATGGAATCAAGCATTTCTCCAAGGAGCCCTGGTTCCTTTTAGTGGGGTATGGTATTCAGAAACCAGAATCTGAGTACTGGATTTGTTCATTGCTACAAGGTATCATCAGTTCTAGGCCCTTCCTATAAGTAGAGCTAGGAAAATCTTTAAAAAATGTTTTTTCTTTTTACATTTATTTATTTTTGAGAGACAGAGACAGAGCACAAGTGCGGTAGGGGCAGAGAGAGAATGAGACACAGATCCGAAGCAGGCTCCAGGCTTCGAGCTGTCAGCACAGAGCCCGATGTGGGGCTCGAACTCACCGTGAGATAGTGACCTGAGTCGAAGTCGGACGCTTCACCGACTGAGCCACCCAGGTGCCCCTAGCTAGGAAAAATCTTAAAAAAAAAATACTATTTCTAGTTCCAATTTAACCTCATATATTTTTTTTTAAATCTTATTTTAAAATGGTACATTTCTTCCACTGGGAATTACACTTTACATTTACTTTTAACACTGAGAATCTTTTGTTCTTAGTACCATGAATGCACTTTATCCTATAATATACATAAAATAATTGCTAAAGTACAATATTACTGCCAACAAAAAACATACTGAGTGTGGTTTCATGTATCTTTGCTGTTCTTTTTGTCCTTGGGATGTATCAGAGTAAGAATAAACAGTTTACTGTACTTAACATAATTCTTTTCTCTGTGTGGTTATTGATTTCATACACTTAAGTTCATTTGTTGGTGTTCAATTTTTGGATTTGCTTGTCTCTTTTTGATTAAATTTTTTGAATGTAGGAAAACACAGGGTGCCTCCTGCACCCTGCTCTGTGATGCCGGGGGTGGGATGCAACAAAGCTCATTTCTGTTGTTCTAGCTAGTTCCCTGCTACATGGTTCATACACAAAAGTCATTACTCAAAGAGACCTTTCTTCCATCACAGGTCTTTCTGCCCCATTACCATCTCACCCCTCGAGGTCATAATTTTATTAGTCACTGTATTGTTGGCTGTTTTGACAAAATTAATCACACACATGTGCATGCACACACACATACTTTCTCTTACACACAGGGAGTGTATTCTCTATGTAAAAGGTTGTGTAACATGTCAGCCTTAAAAATTGAATGGCAAAGGTTGTTGAGCAGCAGATGAGTTTATGTGAGAAGAGCAGAGAATTGCAATTTGGGACACGCCAACTATGGCAAAGCACAGACAAGTCCCAGGAGCAAAGGAGGAGAGCGTCCTTTTATAGAGGAAAGGAGGAAGTTGGGAGGGGTTGTTCTGAAGAAAAGTTCATTAGCGGAAAATGAGAGTTCAGAGTGGCGGCTTCTCACTGGCTGTTGGTGAGGGCGGCTTGAGAAGAAACCTTTCTTCCCGCTGGACTACGACAGCTGTCACAGGCCTCAGAGCTCTCCTTTCAGAGCTTTCTGATTCCATTTTGAATGAAATTTCCTTGATTCATCTTCACACATATATACTGCGCTGTACCCTGCTTATTCACTAAGCCTTCTATCCTGGAAATCATTCCACATCCGTTTTTAGAGATCATTCTCTGTTGGGTAGGTGTACAATAATTGTTGCACCCATCTTTTTTATTAAAAAGATTTTTTTTTTTTTAGCATTTACTTATTTTTTGAGAGAGTGAGTGGGGAAGGGGCAGAGAGAGGGAGTCACAGAATCCGAAGCAGGCTCCAGGCTCTGAGCCGTCAGCACAGAGCCCGACGCGGGGCTTGAACTCACAAACCGCAAGATCATGTCCTGAGCGGAAGTCAGACGCTTAACCGACTAAGCCACCCAGGTGCCCCACACCCATCTTTGACTAATGGATATTTGGGTTGATTCTAATATTTTTCGTTGTTGTTGCAAATAATGCTATAACGAAGTGCAGTTTTGAGCATTTATTGTTTGTAATTGGGTCTGTGTATCTTCAGGTGGAATCCTAGAAGTGAGATTACTAAGTCATAGGGTAAATGTATATAGAATTTTATTATAGTTTTACAAAATATTTCTCCATAGGTCTGTACCATTTTCTTTTCTTATCAGGAATGTATGAAAGTGTTTGTTTCTCTTCAGTTTTGCCAAAGGAGTGTGTTGTCAATGTTCTGAATTTTTACCATTTCCATACAAATGACAAAAGACCTCTCAGTGGTGTTTTAATTTGCATTTCTTTAACTGTAGTGAAATTGAGGTTCTTATATGTGACAGGATCATTTGCCTTTCTTTTTCTGTGAGCTGTCTCTTTATCCCATTTTTCTGTTGGGCTTTTGGTCTTTCTCTTCTTGAGAGTTAAAAGTGGATTAGATTCTAGGGAGATTAGTTCTTTTTTTGTGATATATGTTGCAAATATTTCCCCCCAGTTTGCAATTTTTCTTTTCACTTTGCTTATAGTGCTTTTTTTCATGCAAATATTTAAAAATTTTCATGTAGTCAAACTTTTAATCTATCTTTTGAGTGCTTTGGGGTTTTGGACAAAAGTCAGAAAGTCTTCTTGCAACCATGGTTTTAATATTGAAGAATGCCTTCATGTTCTGTGATGTTTCCTTTCCATAATATTCTGCTGTCATTCCACATAAGTAATGGCTCCTTGAGTTTCTTACAGGATACTAGGGACTTTAAAAATTCTCATTTCTTTCCTGAAATATCTGTTCATCTGGAATCAGTTTTTTTTTCTGCTTTTCTTTATCATCCTCCTTGATGATGCATATATATTTTTTTGAAAATCTAGTCAATCTTTTATTTAAGAAAGAATGGTCTCAGAGGTTGCCAACACAAGGGACTTCTCTTTGGGTTGAATGGTCAGGGATCTAGCTCCTGCACAGTGAGAGTGGCTGCAGTGTGTGGATGAAGGGGACATTTTTGGGGGGTACTAACACAGGCATTCTCAATACCTACCCTGAGTAGGAGAAGAAATTTTTGCCTATAGGTATATTGTAGGATGCCTAGAATTTGTAGTTTGTAGTTTGTGAGTAAGGAGGCTACTAGAGGGCAGACAAATCTTAAATACTCCCCTTGTTTTTATCTCCACTTCTTACTTCCACACTTTTTTGGACCATTAGTCTCTGAATCCAGAAGTTTCCAGAGGTTTTTGTCTCCTCACTTACAGTTTTCATGCATACTGTAGTCTACTTTCAATATCTTAATTCTATCTACCAGAAATTTGTCGAAATCCCTCATCCATTTATGCCATCACCTAATTTTCCTTTCTGTTATGGGATTATACCCTTTTCAGTTTTTTAAAGGTTTTAAGTATTCTCTACACCCAGCGTGGGGCTCGAATTTACAACCCCAAGATCAAGAGTCACATGCTCCATTGATTGAGTCAGCCAGGGCACCTACTCTTTTCATTTGTTAGCTATTATTTTAATGTATCTTTGAGGAATAAAGAAGAAAAACACATGTTCAGGTCACCAAACTCTAACCACAAGTTTTTTTTTTTTTTTAAGTTTATTTCTTTATTTTGAGAGAGACAGACACAGCATGAGCAGGGGAGGGGCAGAGAGAGGAAGGGAGAGAGAGAATTCCAAGTAGGCTCCACACTGCCAGGGCAGAGCCCGACGTGGGGCTCAAACTCACAAACAGTAAGATCATGACCTGAGTCAAAACCAAGAGTTGGACACTTAACCAATTGAGCCACTCAGGTGCTCCTCTAATGGGAAGTTTCTATGTCCAGCTCATTTTGTAAGTCAGGTCATGTGTGGTCTGCATTGCTGGTCAGCCTATGTAGGGGCTCTCTTTTGATTTAGGTTCAATTTGGGTCAAATCAATTCAGTGGAAATTTAAGTTATTCCTAATTTTCATTATAAGCCTGTGATTGCCTATCTTTTATATACATTTGGGGGCACTTTTCCAACCACTTCCTTAGGACACATTTTTAGATACAGAATTGCTGACTGAAAGGGCATCAGGTCTTACGGCTTTTGACACATTTTCCCTCAGAAATGTTATACCAGTTATATTCCCAGCCACAGTGGGTAAAAGAGGCCCATTCCTCAAGCCTCACTGACAGTGAGTATTATCAATCTATTAAATCTTTTGAAGTTTCGAAAGCAAAGGCATCATCTAACTCAGGACCTCTTATGTTGGTTTTGGAGGTAATGATGGTATTTGTGTCTACTCATGGAACATATAATTTACGTTATGAGTTATATCCTGGTTTTCACAACAGTTCTGTATACTGTGGGTTGAATTACATTTTGTAGAAGAGGAATATGAGATCCAGAAAGTGTTAAGTAATCGTTCCAAGGGCATGCAGCTAGTGAATGTCTTATCTGGTATTTGAACTGGTCTCTGTGTTGCTTCTAAAAACAGTTGGAGGCAGAATTTGGTGGAAAATCCCAGTAAAAATATGTAAATGTCATATTATTACTCAGGCTATAAATGTTTGGAAATAAGTCCTCTATTTGGTGATGATGAAAGATCAAAGCTTTCTGCCTTCTGACAAAGCCTTGAGGAATAGGATGGAACGATTACAATCTTTTAGCTCTTTTTTTCATTTTATTTTATTTTATTTTATTTTATTTTATTTTATTTTATTTTATTTTGTTTTATCTTATTTATTTATTATTTTTTAATCTAATTTATTGTCAGACTGGCTTCCATACAACACCCAGTGCTCATCCCAACAAGTGGCCTCTTTCAATGCCCATCACCCACTTTCCCTTCTCCCCCACCCCCCCATCAACCCATGATTTGTTCTCTGTATTTAAGAGTCTTTTATAGTTTGCCTCCCTCCCCTTCTGTTTGTAACTATTTTTCCCCCTTCCCCTCCCACATGGTCTTCTGTTAAGTTTCTCAAGATCCACATATGAGTGAAAACATATGGTATCTGTCTTTCTCTGACTGACTATTTCACTTAGGATAATGATACCCTCCAGTTCCATCCACATTGCTGAAAATGGCCAGATTTCATTCTTTATCATTGCCAAGTAGTATTCCATTATAAACGTAAACCACATCTTTTTTATCCATTCATCAGTTGATGGACATTTAGGCTCTTTCCATAATGTTTATAGCAACACTTTCAATGATCTTTTCACTCTTATGTGACTTTTACATAATTTCAAGTACCAATTATATTGTGAATTGCTTTGTGTCATTGATACACCTCACTTACTACAAATAGAAAACAAGCAGTGATTTTGTTGGTTGAAGGAATAAAATTTTACATGGTTTATTATCTGTTGCTGAGTGAGTGGCAAGTTACCTCAAAGCTTAGTGGCTAAAAGCAACAAAAAATTTTTTTATCTTGTCATGGTTTTGTGGGTTAGGAATTTAAAAGTGGCTTAGTTAATTCTCACTTAGAGAGATTTCTATCAAGAAGTTGGCCTGGGATGTAGTTATCAGAAGGCTTGACTAGGACTGGAGAATCTGCTTTCAAGGTGATTCACTCAGATTGCTGGTAAGTTAGTCCTACTTAGAGGACCTCAGTTCCTCAGCATGTGAACCTTCCCATAGGACTGCTTAGTGACCTCCTGCCATGGCAGCTGGCTTGCTCTGGAACAGGTAATCCAAGAGGGAGCAAGGACAAAACTGCAAAGTCTTTTATAAACCAGCCTTGTCACACTGTGGTGTCCACAGTAGCCAATTTGCTATATAGGTCAGTCCTAGTCAACATGGGAGGGAGACTCCACAAAGGTTCGAATACCCGGAGACAGGAATCATTGGAGATCATCTTAAAGGCTGGTTACCACACATGGATATGTAGTATCCAAACAGAAAGTGAATGTAGGAATCAACAAACAATATGCTGACCATGGTGGGTCTATGTAAAGACGGATGAGATAGATAGATCCCTACTTATATAAAAATGGAATAACTTTCGCTATCTTATAGCAGTAAGAAAACAAAGTAGGGTTGAATTCTTTTGGAAACGATTGCAGCCGTTGGTCCAAAATGGTTGTCCTTCAATCTCAACATTTATTGTGCAAATGTTCATACTGTAACTTTTTGCACTAGCTAATCAACTAGGCAGATTTGCTTTGTTCCTACAAAAGTATTTGCATTATTGTTTATTGTTTACAGAGGAAGACATGAAGCCTAAGAGAGATTGAGTGACAAGCCTAAGGCTATTTAACTCAGAGGTGTTTTCGTACTGAGTTTCATCCCTGGGTCTTCTCCTGTGTTCTGTGTTGTGTCCCATCACCCTGAAGTCCTGGGAGCCCCAGATTTGTACATTGAGGCTGACAAAAGGCAGAGCTGAACTTTATACCTGATCGCATAGTGAGAACAGATACTTTGAGGCTGACCTCTGACCTTCTAACCTTTTCCATACTGAAAAAAAATTAAAGGAACCTGTGAGGATAGAGGAAGAAACTGTGTTTTAACCACAGAGTGATGACCTCTGCTTTTCAGAAAGAAGCAACTTGGATGCTCTCAGCATGCCTCAACCCATCTTAGTAGTGAATTCTGGTTTGTATTCAGCCAGAAGGAGAACATCACTGAGGTTCCTTTGCAGCAATACCCTGCTTACTCTTTCCCACTAAAGAAGGAATATGTTTATTCAACAAGTCAGCTACAATCTGTTTTAAGGCAAAACTTGTTCTTAATAACCTGGTAGTGTTTCATCTGGCTTGAGAGCCACTGCTTGGCTACTGAAGATGTATCTTTCAGGCAACAATAGTTACCTATTGAAAGTTCAGTATAGCTGTGGAGACCTTCAGCATCCTGATTTAATGTGATGAACGTGATGATGGGTGTTGAACCACGACATAATGCTTCAGTGTTTCAGGATGTCAAGTTCAGTTTGGTCTAATTCGGTTCGGATCAGCTTTTACGCTTCTTTGAGAGTTGGTCCTGGGTTTTAAAATATTCAAAAGTGTGGTTATCCGTTCACCTAAAATTAGTGAGGTTGGTTGTGACCTGCTCAAAAGGTTTTTGAGGATTTTTATTGTTGGAGGTCTATAGGAAACTGCTTGTGCCGGATAGATAATGATACCTTTTTACTGGGACTTTATCCAGTAATCTTGCCATTTAATATCCCCTTTATCTGTATCAGTATTGCTACCCTCATCTTTGGGATAGTTTTTCCTCTCCACTAAGAGTTTATGTTTGCATCCCCTGCCGAAATTCATATGTGGAAACCTGATTTCCCACGGTGATGGTATTTGGAGGTGGGGCCTATGGGAAGTGATTGGGTCATGAGGGTGGAGCTCTCAGGAATGGGATTGGTGCCTCTATGAGAGACCCCAGAGGGCCCCTTCACCCCTCCACCATGTGAGGACACAATGAAAAGATGAACCAGGGAGCAGGATCTCACCAGACACCGAATCTGCCAGTGCCTTGAACTTGGGCATCCCAGCCTCCAGAACTGTCAGAAATAAATGTTTGCTGTTTCAGCCACCCAGTCTCTGGCATTTTGGTTAAAGCAGCCCCAACAGACTAAGACAGGGTGGTAGCGTCCTGCCTTACTTCTGACGATAATACCCAAGGATCCTGTGTCTCTGTAAACCCCTATTTATTGGACAGAAAGGATCTGCACTAGTTTTCTTTGAAACAAAGACATTAATCCTTATTTGGCGTGTTATAGCTCTCTTATTTTGGAATCTCTTTTCTGGCCGCAGCAAGTTTGTTCGTACTCTGATCATTCTTTATTAGAGCATCCTGTTTCTTTCCTTTAAATTCTCTATTCCAGTCTGTAATCTTATTTGGTGGTTTATGTGTTTATTATCTGCTTTCTCCACTGGAATGTAGGCTGGATCACTGTGCCTGCCATGTCTGCTTTTGCTCACCACTCTTCCCCGGCACCCAGCCCCACAACTGAGACACAGATAGAGGACCCAGTAGTTACTGTCCAATGAATAAATGAGCATTTACGAAATACTAAAAGTCAGACTAGAAGGCGATGTTGATGCCCACCATTGCCACCATAAGACACAACTGTCTTCAAATTCCAGTACCTGCACTTAATTACCTGAGGACTTATTATTATTATTATTATTATTATTATTATTATTATTATTTTGCTGTTGGATTATGCTTTCCACCCAGCGGGCTAGGAGTACAAGGAAGGGAACATATCCCTGGGAGCAGCCTTCAACCACTGACTGGAATTGGTATATAGACGCCTTAGCTCCCTTGTCCCCACAGCAGGTTTAAGCTTCGATCATGCAATGTGCCAGCTGCCTCTACTTTGCAGCCTTTATTAGCTGTTCCCCTTTCCTTCCTTCCTTGCTTCACTTCCCAATTCCCTTGCTATTTTCTTGTTACTTCCCCCAATAAATCACTTGCACTTAAAACTTTGCCTCAGGTCTTCTTCTGGACAACCCACACCAAGACAGGACACAAAAATTAACAGAAACTTTATAAGTTTTCCAGACTCTATTTCTAAATGAGGGATCATGTGCTCTATTTTGGAAGTAAGTTGGAAAAAAAAGTCATTTCCTTTCCTAAGACATAGACCTTAGTATTGTCTTTTGATTACCTTGTATACTAAAATATGACTATTTACTGATTTTTCTAACTTTATTTTTTATTTTTAAAAATTTACATCCAAATTAGCATATAGTGAAGCAATGATTTCGGGAGTAGATTCTTTAATGCCCTTTACCCATTTAGTCCATCCCCCCTCCCATACCCCTTCCAGTAACCCTCTGTTTGTTCTCCATATTTATGGGTCTCTTCTGTTTTGTCCCCCTCCCTGTTTTTATATCATTTTTGTTTCCCTTCCCTTATGTTCATCTGTTTTGTCTCTTAAAGTTCCCATATGAGTGAAGTCATATGGTTTTTGTCTTTCTCTGACTAATTTCACTTAGCATGATACCCTCCAGTTCCATCCACGTAGTTGCAAATGGCAAGATTTCATTCTTTTTGATTGCTGAGTAATACTCCATTGTATATGTATATATATATATTTGGGCTCTTTCCATACTTCGGCTATTGTTGATAGTGCTGCTACAAACATGGGGGTGCATGTGTCCCTTCGAAACAGCACACCTGTATCCCTTGGATAAATGCCTAGCAGTGCAATTGCTGGGTCATAAGGTAGTTCTATTTTTAGTTTTTTTGAGGAACCTCCATACTGTTTTCCAGAGTGGCTGCACCAGCTTGCATTCCCCCCAACAATGCAGAAGAGATCCTCTTTCTCCGCATCCTCGCCAACATCTGTTGTTGCCTGAGTTGTTAATGTTAGCCACTCTGACAGGTGTGAGGTGGTATCTCATGGTGGTTTTGGTTTGTATTTCCTGATGATGAGTGATGTTGAACATTTTTTCATGTGTCAGTTGGCCATCTGGATGTCTTCTTTGGAAAAGTGTCTATTCATGTCTTTTGCCCATTTCTTCACTGGATTATTTGTTTTTTGGGTGTTGAGTTTGATAAGTTCTTTGTAGATTTTGGATACTAGCCCTTTGTCTGATATGTCATTTGCAAATATCTTCTCCCATTCCGTCAGTTGCCTTTTAGTTTTGCTGATTATTTCCTTCGCTGTGCAGAAGCTTTTTATTTTGATGAGGTCCCAGTAGTTCATTTTTGCTTTTGTTTCCCTTGCCTCTGGAGACGTGTTGAGTAAGAAGTTGCTGCAGCCGAGGTCAAAGAGGTTTTGGCCTGCTTTCTCCTGGAGGATTTTGATGGCTTCCTGTCTTACATTGAGGTCTTTCATCCATTTTGAGTTTATTTTTGTGTATGGTGTAAGAGAGTGGTCGAAGTTCATTTTTCTGCATGTCGCTGTCCAGTTTTCCCAGCACCACTTGCTGAAGAGACTGTCTTTATTGTATTGGATATTCTTTCCTGCTTTGTCAAAGATTAGTTGGCCATACGTTTGTGGGTCCACTTCTGAGTTCTCTATTCTGTTCCATTGATCTGAGTGTCTGTTTTTGTGCCAGTATCATACTGTCTTGATGACTACAGCTTTGTAGTATAGCTTGAAGTCTGGGATTGTGATGCCTCCTGCTTTGGTTTTCTTTTTCAAGATTGCTTTGGCTATTCGGGGTCTTTTGTGGTTCCATACAAATTTTAGGATTATTTGTTCTAGCTCTGTGAAGAATGCTGGTGTTACTTTGATAGGGATTGCATTGAATATGTAGATTGCTTTGGGTAGTATTGACATTTTAACAATATTTGTTCTTCCTATCCAGGAGCATGGAATCTTTTTCCATTTCTTTGTGTCTTCTTCAGTTTCTTTCATCAGCTTTCTATAGTTTTCAGTGTATAGATTTTTCACCTCTTTGGTTAGATTTATTCCTAGGCATTTTATGGGTTTTGGTGCAACTGTAAATGGGATTGGTTCCTTGATTTTTCTGTCACTTCATTGTTGGTGTATAAGAATGCAACCAATTTCTGTGCATTGATTTTATATCCTGCAACTTTGCTGAATTCATGAATCAATTCTAGCAGTTTTTTTGGTGGAATCATTTGGGTTTTCCATATAGAGTATGTCATCTGTGAAGAGTGAAAGTTTGACCTCCTCTTGGCCGATTTGGGTGCCTTTTATTTCTTTGTGTTGTCTGATTGCAGAGGCTAAGACTTCCAATACTATGTTGAATAACAGTGGTGAGAGTAGACGTCCCTGTCTTCTTCCTAACCTTAGGGGGAAAGCTCTCAGTTTTTCCCCATTGAGGATGATATTAGCGTTGGGTCCTTCATATATGGCTTTTATGATCTCGAGGTATGGTTCTTCTATCCCTCCTATCTTGAGGGTTTTTTTCAAGAAAGGATCCTGTATTTTGTCAAATGCTTTCTCTGCATCTATTGAGAGGATCATATGGTTCTTGTCCTTTCTTTTATCGACGTGATGAATCATGTTAATGGTTTTGCGGATATTGAACCAGGCCTGCATCCCAGGTACAAATCCCACTTGGTCATGGTGAATAGTTTTTTTAATGTATTGCTGGAGCAGGTTGGCTAATATCTTGTTGAGGATTTTTGCATCCATGTTCATCAGGGAAATTGGTCTATAGTTCTCCTTTTTAGTGGGGTCTCTGTCTGGTTTTGGAATCAAGGTAATGCTGGCTTCATAGAAAGAGTTTGGAAGTTTTCCTTCCATTTCTATTTTTTGGAATAGCTTCAAGAGAATAGGTGTTAACTCTTCCTTAAATGCTTGGTAGAATTCCCCTGGAAAGCCATCTGGCCCTAGACTCTTGGTTTTTGGCAGATTTTTGGTTACTAATTTGATTTCCTTACTGGTTATAGGTCTGTTCAAATTTTCTATTTCTTCTTGTTTCAGTTTTGGTAGTGTATATGTTTCTAGGAATTTGTCCATTTCTTCCAGATTGCCCATTTTATTGGCATATAATTGCTCATAATATTCTCTTATTATTGTTTTTATTTCTGCTGTGTTGGTTGTGATCTCTCCTCTTCCATTCTTGATTTTATTTATCTGGGTCCTTTCCTTTTTCTTTTTGATCAAACTGGCTAGTGGTTTATCAATTTTGTTAATTCTTTCAAAGAACCAGCTTCTGGTTTCATTGATCTGTTCTACTGTTTTTTTGTTTTTTTTTTTTTTGTTTTTTTTTTTGGTTTCAATAGCATTAATTTCTGCTCTAATCTTTATTATTTCCTGTCTTCTGCTGTTTTTGGGTTTTATTTGCTGTTCTTTTTCCAGCTCTTTAAGGCGTAAGGTTAGGTTGTGTAGTGTATCTGAGATCTTTCCTCCTTCTTTAGGAAGGCCTGGATTGCTATATACTTTCCTCTTCTGACCGCCTTTGCTGCGTCCCAGAGGTTTTGGGTTGTGGTGGTATCATTTTCATTGACTTCCATATACTTTTTAATTTCCTCTTTAACTGCTTGGTTAGCCCATTCATTCTTTAGTAGGATGTTCTTCAGTCTCCAAGTATTTGTTACCTTTCCAAATTTTTTCTTGTGGTTGAGTTCGAGTTTCATAGCATTGTGGTCTGAAAATATGCACGGTATGATCTCGATCTTTTTGTACTTACTTAAGTCTGATTTGTGTCCCAGTATATGATCTTTTCTGGAGAACTTTCCATGTGCACTGGAGAAGAATGTATAATCTGCTGCTTTAGGATGAAATGTTCTGAATATATCTGTTAAGTCCATCTGGTCCAAAGTGTCATTCAAAGCCATTGTTTCCTTGTTGATTTTTTGATTAGATGATCTGTCCATGCTTGTGAATGGGGTGTTTCAGTCTCCTACTATTATGGTTTTACTACCGATGAGTTTCTTTATGTTTGTGATTAATTGATTTATATATTTGGGTGCTACCACATTGGGCACATAAATGCTTACAGTTGTTAGGTCTTCTTGGTGGATAGACCCCTTGATTATGATATAACGCCCTTCTGCATCTCTTGATACAGTCTTTATTTTAAAGTCTAGATTGTCTAAGTATGGCTACTCCAGCTTTCTTTTGTTGACCATTAGCATGATAGGTGGTTCTCCATCCCCTTATTTTCAATCTGAAGATGCCTTCAGGTCTAAAGTGGGTCTCTTGTAAACGGCATATAGATGGATCTTGTTTTCTTATCCATTCTGTTACCCTATGTCTTTTGATTGGAGCATTGAGTCCATTGACGTTTAGAGTAAGTACTGAAAGATGTGAATTTATAGCTATTATGATGCTTACAGAGTTGGAGTTTCTGGTGGTGTTCTCTGGTCCTTTCTAATCTTTGTTGCTTTTGGTATTTATGTATGAATGTATGTTTTCATCTTTTCTCCCCTCAGAGAGTCCCCCTGAAAATTTCTTGCAGGGCTGGTTTAGTGGTCACAAACTCCTTTAATTTTTGTTTGTCTGGGAAAATTTTTCTCTCTCCTTCTATTTTGAATGACAGCCTTGCTGGATAAAGAATTCTTGGCTGCATATTTTTCTGATTCAGCACACTGAATATATCTCCCCACTCCTTTCTTGCCTGCCAGGTTTCTGTGGATAGGTCTGCTGCAAACCTGATCTGTCTTCCCTTGTAGGTTAGGGACTTTTTTTCCATTGCTGCTTTCATGATTCTCTCCTTGCCTGAGTATTTTGTGAATCTGACTATGATATGCCTTGTTGATGGTCGGTTTTTGTTGAATCTAATGGGAGTCCTCTGTGCTTCCTGGATTTTGATGTCTGTGTCTTTCCCCAGGTTAGGAAAGTTTTCTGCTATGATTTGCTCACATAAGCCTTCTACCCCTATTTCTCTCTTTTCCTCCTCTGGCACCCCTATGATTCTGATGTTGTTCCTTTTTAATGAGTCACTGATTTCTCTAATTCTTAAATCGTGCTCTTTTGCCTTAATCTCTCTCTTTTTTTCTGCTTTGTTAGTCTCCATTAGTTTGTCCTCTATATCACTGATTCTCTGTTCTGCCTGATCCATCCTTGTTGCCACGGCATCGATCCATGATTGCAGCTTAGTTATTGCATTTTTAATTTCATTCTGGTTATTTTTTTTTAATTCTTTTATCTCTGAAGAAAGGGATTCTAATCTATTTTCGACTCCAGCTAGTATTCTTGTTATCGTGATTCTAAATTCTGGTTCAGACATCTTGCTTGTATCTGTGTTGGTTAAATCCCTGGCTGTCGTTTCCTTGTGGTCTTTCTTTTGGGGGTGAATTCCTTTGTTTTGTCATTTTGAAGGGAGAAAAGGAATTAATGAGGTAGAAAAATTGAAATTAAAAAAATTAAAATTAAAAAATAGTAAAATTAAAAATAAAAACACACACACACACACAAATCGAATAGATGATGCTAGATCCTAGGTGTATTTTGGTCTGGGTGTTGAAAGTGGTTTGACAGATTAGAGAAATGAAAAAAAAGGGGGGGGGGAAGGAAATTGTTTGAGAATTTGAAAAAATGAATACACTAAAGTAGACTAAAATGAGATGATATGGGTAAAATAGAATTTGAAAAAATATACAGAAAAGTAGAGAATATAGTAGAAAAAAATTAAAAATATTTTTAATAAAAATTAAAAAGAAACATGAATTTTTTCATTTTCTGTATTTAAGAAAAAAGAGAAGAAACAAAAAAGAGAAAAAAGATAAAGAAAAAAGAAAATGAAAAAAAGAAATCGTTTGAAAAATTGAAAACGTGAATACACGGTAGTAGACTGAAATAAATGATGGGAGGAAGATAGAATTTAAAAAAATTTATATAAAAGCAAAAAATATAGTAATAAAAATTAAATAAAAATATTTTTAAAAGAATTGAAAGTAAAAATGAAGTTTTTCTCTTTCTGCATTCAAGAAAAAGAAATCAAAAAGAGAAAAAAGAAAAAAGAAAAAGGAAATTGTTAGAAAATTTGAAAAGGTGAGTACACTGAAGTAGACTATAATAAAATGATGGAAGTAAAGTAGAATTTGAAAAAATTTAAACAAAAGTAAAAAATAAAGTAATAAAAATTAAAGACAGATATTTTTAATAAAGAATGAAAATAGAAATGAATTTTTTCTTTCTGTATTCAAGAAAAAGAAAAGAATTATAAAAGAGTAAAAGGAAAAAGAAAAGAAAAAAAATGGAATAGATGAACTTGCTAACAGATTGAAGTAGGACTGAAATTGTTTTGTTTTCCCCTAGAGGTCAGTCCATATAGCTCTTCATAGTCCATAAATTAAGCCCGCGGTGAGGCTTGTGTTCTTGAAGAGCGAAGTTGGTCCAGTGGGTGGGGCTCGGTGTAACAGCTCTGCTCTCCACTAGATGGCGCTGCTAGCCTACTGGGTGAGTGGTGCTTGTAGGTGCATATGCGCGGGAGCAGTGAAAATGGCACCACTCACCTACCCAGTCTGTTCTCCCAAATCAGCAATCACGCACCAGTCCTCCGTCTTTAGGTCTCGTCCACTCCCCGCTTTTCCACTCTCCATGACCAGGCCCCAGGCAGTACCCCTCTCCCAAGTTTTGTCTCAGATGTGGCTGTTTTCCCTGGCCCCTTACTTCCGAAGGACTGCGGCTTTGACCCATTTCGCCCCTCTGGGAGGGTCTCACCGAGCAATGGCTGAATGAGCAATGGCCAAATGCCGGCTGCACCCACGAACACCTGCTGGACCCTGCTGTCGCCGGTGCCCCGAGACTGCGGCCAGGTGCCAGCCTGCTCCAGAAAAAGTTCACGAGACAGTGTAGCAGCAGCATTTCAGGGATTATGGAAAATCACAACAGACATCTGGCACCAGGCTTCACCCTTAATGACCTTGCCCCCACACCAGTGAATGAGGCTGCCTTCCGAGGTCTGCTGGGACCAGGTGGCTTCAATAGTCTCTACCAAATGTCCTTCCAGCAGTGGAACTGCTGTTCCCTGTGTGGCCTGAGAACCTCTGGGACCCTGCTCTGTTCCTGGGGATTCACCTTTCCCACCAGAGCACTGCCAGGTATTGAGCTGTGGAGTTGCAGCCTTTGCGCTCCCCTTGTTTACAGTCTTAATGGAATTTAAGCCCTCTCCTTTCTCCCTTTTTAGTTTAGTCCCTGTGGCTGTTTCCAATTTTCTACTTTCTCTCCAGCTGTTTTTGGGGAGGGGTGCTTTTCCCATATGCTCCTCCCATCCCCAGTCTCCATCCTCTCTCCTCCCACAAAAGGGGTTCCCTACCTTTTGCAGCTTCTTGCTACCCACGTTCAGCTCTTTGTGTCACGTACCTGCTGAATTCTGTGGTTCAGGTTGTACAGATTATTGTGTTAATCTTCCAATCAGTTTTCTAGGTGTGTAGGATGGTTTGGTGTTGGTCTGGCTGTATTTCATGGATGCGAGACACACAAAAAGCTTCCATGCTGTTCCGCCATCTTGGCTCCTCTTCTAATAGTATGACTATTTAAAAACGTTATTTCATTAAATTACTTTTCTACTCTTCCAACTTTAGTTTTTAATATGTATCACAATTTCAGACCACCATCTGGGCAATTGCAAACACGCATTTTGTGCGTCACCATGCAGAAATGTGGTTAACCATTGGAGAGTCACTCATAGCACAGTTATTATATGAAAAGCAATGAAGCCTTTTTAGAAGACACAAAGCTGGAATAAGACATTTGTGCCCATCCCTTTAGAGCTCAAAATCCAGTAATGAAGAGAAGCACATACACATTAAAGTGGGGGTCTGCACTTTGCAAGCTAAAAGGCATGTGCTATGGCGTTAAAGTTAGAATCAGAAGAACTCTGGTGAGCAACTGTATAAGATGGGACCTGAGGTTAAGTCATTCTGCAGAGGAAACACTGTGGACACAGTAAGGTTGGAAATGACAAGTTATGGTGAGAAGACAGCTTTTATTCTGATTTTGTAGAAGGGAAGGGAGTCATGATAGATAAGGTTGAAAGGCAGAAATAAGTATTTTTTTGAGATAATTTATATTAAAAGATGAAAAGTTCACAAAAGTTGGGACAAAATGTATCAATTGCAATGGATCCATTACTGCTCTACTCGTAGAAAAATTACTGACTGCTTCACTCATGTGGAAATATTACCAAGGTATCACCCATTCATTCCCAAACACATTCTCTACCTCTGACCAGAGGAGCTTACAGTTGTCTAGGTCAGGGGTCTACAAGCTTTATCTGTAGAGGAGTAGGTAGTAAATACGTTAGGCTTTGTAGCGTTCTTTTGCAGCTACTTTACTGCCACTGTAGTGTGAAATCAGTCACAGATAGTACATACATGAATGAGTGTGATTGTGTTCTAATAAAACTTTATTTATGAAACAGCTAGCTGGATTTGGCCCACGGGCTATATTTTGCGGACCTTATGGTAGACTGATTCTGGGCAAGCTAAAATGTCCCAAATGACTTCGTCTTCTATTAGGTAATGTTTGCATTGAAACTCAGTCTTCAGTGTTTTAACATGAAAGGAACAAGAGAGATAGAGGAGAACACTAGGGGTGGGAAGATAGAATTTCTGGTGCCCAACCAGTGGCCCTGGATAGAAAGCTACTTACACATATATTGGGTCACGTACCCAGTCCCATGGGTTTGGGACTCACGATCTCAGCACTGAGCTCTAGGACTCCAACAAAAAAGCAATATGGCGATTTCACCATACATTGACAGCATAGTGAGATTATTGTGGGCGTATTAGTTTGCTAGGGCTGCTGTAACAAAGCACCACAGACTGTACCTGAATTTTCTCTTAGTTCTGGAGGCTGGGATAGTTCTGGAGGCTGGGAGTCTGAGATCAAGGTGCTGGCAGAGTTAGTTTCTTCTGAGGCTTCTCTCATATGGCCATCTTCTCTCAATATAAGTTTGTGTCCTAATCTCTTCTTAAAAGATTACCCATCGTATTGGATTAGGACCCACCGTAATTACCTCTTTAAAGATCCTGTCTCTAATTATAGTCACATTCTGAGGTACTGGGGTTAAGACTTCGACATATGAATTTGTGGTGGGGAACATAATTTAGCTTATTAACAGGGAGGTAGAAAGCAATGGGGTGGGTATGTATGTATGTACATGGGTTTATACACATACAAGGTGTAATCAAGTTCATCCAATCTCACTGATGTGAAGAAAGAGTAGTTAATGAAAGAACAGGACAAGGAAAGACCAGGTAGACTGGGCAGAAAAAAACCAACCAACCAAGCAACCAAAAACACACAAAAAAGAGGCTGGAGGTATCTGTGGAAGAAAGAAGACATGGTTACAGAGATTAGGGTTACAGAGATTAGAGGTAGGTTTCAGAAAATGAGAGAAAGGGGTGCACCCTAATATGAATGGATAACGGTGATTCACAGAGGGGGTGGTCATGGCAAGTGAAAGCTGGGATGGCCACATAGTTGAAAAACAGTGGTCAGGCAGGCCTGAAGAAGAGAAATAAACTATTCGTATGTATTTTTCCCAAGAAAAATGCCAACTATGCTCTCGAAAGTCAATGTTACATGTAAACTTAGACAGAAGCAAGGTGGCATTTTCATTAATGTGGGGGAAACAGGCTCATGGTGACATAAAAATATGGCATATGCTGAACGTCTACCTGTGTTCCACGTTGATATAATGTTAGCTTCTGTACTCTGAATATTATAGGATTCATTATCAAAGAAGAGCGAAATGAGATTTTTACTGTATGTCTAACAGTGTTTAGTACCAGATTCTGTGCTGGGATCCTAGAGATAAGATAGGACTTCTCTCCAGAAGGAGTTCACATGATGCTGTTCAATGTATATTTTTACATATTTATATAATTTCAGCATTAAGGAAAACCTTTTATTTCTCCGTGCTTTGTGTGGGCATTCATTCCTGTCTGGAAACCTCAGTAGTTGGCATGAAAATAGACATTTTGTTGTAGGTGTTGGGTTGAAGGATGAACGCTTCTCTTACTCGTGTTCAAAATATTTGAGCCTAAAAGTTTACTGACTAGCTTGAAGTTTAAACTATAGATTCTGGGCTTACACTAAAAACATTGACAGGAATGCAAATTTGCCATTTTACTTGATTCTGCCATTTTGTTATAGAAAAATCCTGATGTAGAATACACCATAGAGGAGAAAAAGAACTGTAAAATGTGGGTGTTTACGAGCTTAGTGGTAGAGCATTGACATTCCTGGACTGGAAAGCAGAAGAATTTATGCTAACGCTGCCCCTTGTGCTGGTGTTTCAGGAAAAGTCATGACTTTTCTAAGCTTTCATTCCCTCCTCTCCCCACTTCTAATTTTTATTTTGAAAAATTTCAGCCCCTCAGCATAATACAACAAACTCTCCTATAATTCTCTAGATTCACCAATAGATAGCACTTTGTCACATTTGTTTTGTTTCTCTCTATATCATTAGCTACCCATATAGGTATTTATGTCTTTATAATTTTTTTCTCAACCTTTTGAAAATAAGTTGCAGACGTGATGTAACATGCTAAATGTGTTGGCATGTATCACCTAAAAACAAGGACATCCTTCTATGTCACTACATAACCACCTACTTTAACTGTCAAGATATTTAACATCGATACAGAAATGCTATCAATATTCAAAATTTCCCAGTTGCCCCAAATACGTCCTTTACAGTGTTTTCCTCCCCATTTTGAATCTAAACCAACATTGTGCATTGCATTCGGTTGTCATGGCTCTTTCATTTCTTGTCATCTAGAGTAGTATTTTGTCTTTTATAATATTGATGATTTGTAAGAGTTTAAGCTAGCAAATTTGTAGACAGTTTCTCAATTTGAAATTAATCCTATTGTTTTCTGAGTAGGAAATTCAAATGAATCATTTATTGGCATAAGAATACTCCATAGATGGCATTATGCACTTTTTATTCTCCATTAGGAGACGCGTGGTATTAATTTGTCTTGCTGTTGGTATTATTACTATTTTTAATGTTCATTTTATTTTTGAGACAGAGACAGAGCATGAGCGGGTGAGGGGCAGAGAGAGAGGGAGACAGAGAATCCAAAGAAGGCTCCAGGCTCTGAGCTGTCAGCACAGAGCCTGATGCGGGGCTCGAACCCACAGTGAGATCATGACCTGAGCCAAAGTCAGATACTCAACTGACTGAGCCACCCAGGCACCCCTGCTGTTGGTATTATTAAGTGTGACCAGATGATTGAGGTCGTGCCCACAAGATTTCTCCCATTGTACAAGGTATATCCCCCGCCCCCCCTTTTTTTTAGCTAATGAGAGACCATGTAAGTATTTTATTTTCCAACAAATTTCACCCAATGGTTTTATTATTCATGAATGATCCTAGCTTGATTCAGTTATTAAATTGATGCTTACTAATTGTAATGTTCTATTCATGACTGAGTATGGAATAGGGAAGTTTCCACTCTTATTGTTGAATTGTCTTTTTATCACTTTCAATCTGTCAATTACACTTTATTATTACTATCTCACAGTGGCTATTTTACTAAGTGTGAGGTGGTATATTATTGTCATTTTGATTTGCATTTCCCTAATGAGAGATGTTAAACATTTTGTATATGCTTGACGACCATTCATATATCATGAATGGAGAAATGTCTATTCAAGTCCTTTGTCCAATCTTGAATTGGGGTGCTTGCTTTTGTTGTTGAATTGTAGGCATTCTTCATATATACCAGATATTACTCCTTATCAAACATAGGATTTGCAACCCTCTCCCAATTCTGTGGGTTGCCTTTTCACTCTGTTAATTTTATCTGTTGCGCAGAAGTTTTTAATTTTATGTGTTCCAAGTTACCCATTTTTCTTTATTGCCCATGCTTTTATTGTCATAGTCAAGAAATTATTGCCAAATTCAATGTCATGAAGTTTTCCCTCTGTTTTATTCTAAGAGTTTTATAGTTTTAGATTTTACATTTAGGTCTTTGATCAATTTTGAATTGAGTTTTATATATGGTTCAAAGTAAGGATTCAGTTTCATTGTTTTGCATGTAGATGTCCACTTTTCCCAGCATCATTTGTTGAAAAGACTATCCTTTCTCCATTGAATAGTTTTGCAACCTTGTCAAAAGTCACTTGACCATAGATGTGAGGGTTTATTTCTGGACAGTCTGTTTTATTCCATTGGTCTGTGTGCCTGTGTTAATGGAATTACCACACTGTTTTGTTTGCTGCAGCTCTGTGATAAGTTTTGAAATCAGGAGTATGAAACTTTTAACTTTGTTCTTTTTCAAGATTGTTTTGACTGTTTGAGGTTTCTTGAGGTTTCATATGAATTTAGGATGGACTTTTCTATTTCTGCAAAAAAAGATACCACTGGAATTTTGATTGAGATTGCACTAAATCTGTAGATAGCTTTGGGTAATATTGAATTCTTAACAATGTTAAGTCTTCCAGTCCATGATCATGGATATCTTTCCACCAACGTTCTATAGGTTTTCAGTGCGTAAGTCTGTCACCTGCTTGATTAAGTTTATTCTTAATTTATTCTTTTTGATGCTGTTGTAAGTAGAATTGTTTTCATAATTCTCATTTTAGATGATTTATTGTTAGTATTTAGAAACACAACTGATATTTTTGTGTTGATTTTATATCCTGCTACTTTGCTGAATTCATTTATTAGTTCTAACAGGTTGTGTGTGTGTGTGTGTGTGTGTGTGTGTGTGTGTGTGTGTGTAACATTTAGGGTTCTCTACATAAGATCATGTTTCTATGAACAGAGATGACTTTAGTTTTTCCTTTTCAATTTGGAAAGAAGCATAATTGCTCTAGTTAGGACTTCCAATACTATGTTGAATACAAGTGGCAAAAGCAGACATCCTTGTCTGGTTCCTATCTAAGAGGAAAAGCTTTTAATCTTTCACCATTGAGTATGATATTAGCTGTGGGATCTTCATATATATCCTTTATTATGTTAAGTTTACTTCTGTTCCTTATTTTTGGAGTGTTTTTTAATGATAAAGCTCTTCATTATTTTTTATTAGTTTTTTTTTTTCTGTTTGTTCTTTGGATTGTATATTATCTATCAATGTATCTTGAGGTTTTCTGATTCTTCTGACATTCATATCTACAGTTGAGCCCCTTTAGTGAATTTTTTATTTAAGTTATTGCATTTTTAATGCCACAATTTACATTTGGTTAATTTTTAAAATAATTTGTATGTCTTCATGTTCTCAATTTGATGAAGCATTTTCATCATAGCTTCCTTTACATCTTAAAGTATTTTTGCCTTTTGTTTTTAGAACATATTTATAAAGGTAACTTTGATACCTTTGTTACATTTACTATCTCACCTTCTCACAGATTGGTTTTTTTTTGTTTGTTTTTTTTTTGCTTGTTTCTCCCCCCTGCCCCCATTCCTGTATATGGGTCACTCTTTCCTGTTTCTCTGCACGTCTCATAATTTTTTGTTAAAACTGGACCACCCCAGGGGCGCCTGGGTGGCGCAGTCGGTTAAGCGTCCGACTTCAGCCAGGTCACGATCTCGCGGTCCGTGAGTTCGAGCCCCGCGTCAGGCTCTGGGCTGATGGCTCGGAGCCTGGAGCCTGTTTCCGATTCTGTGTCTCCCTCTCTCTCCGCCCCTCCCCCGTTCATGCTCTGTCTCTCTCTGTCCCAAAAAAAAAAAAAACTGGACCACCCCAGATACTGATTCTCCACTGCCTCTGGGACTTCTTTTTGTTGTTTGCTTGATTGTTTAATAACTTGGCTAGACTATTTTAGTGAATTATATATCCCCCATAGTGGGAAGCTTTTGGTTTTGCTCCTGGTAGAGTGCAGCCTTGGGTATGTGCACAGTCACTCTGGGATTTCTCCTTTTCTGATCTTTCTGTTAAGCTGTTGTCCTCATTTGTTACTGCAATCAGCTATTGGGCCCCACTAATTGCCAGATGATTGCTCTATTCTTTTAGACAATGCCCTGGGGCATAAACTGCTTCACACTCTGAGCCAATTAAATTTGAGGAAGGTAGTTTTTGATGCCCATCTTGGAGGTTTGTTCTGACCTCAGGAGGACGCTTAGCTTTTTCCTTGTTACTCTCTGGTGGGTTAGCTGGCCTATGGTTTGTGGCTCTTAATTAAGAGAAACTATTGTTTTTGAGAGCATGCTGAGGCTTGAACTTCTCTACTCTCTCTTTCAGATAAAGTTAATTCCTTTGGGGAGAATTTTGGAACTCTCTTATTATGAATGGTATTTTTTTGAGGGGGGTGGGTAAAATCTTTGAGCACTTATTTTGAGAGCTGGAGGGGATGGCATACTCTGACCTTGGCTCGCTTCTTCTGATTTGGGACCTGCATTTAGCTGATGAGAGAATGATTGAGGCCCTCATACTCTTGGCCTGTTGCACATATGGTCTCTCTGTCTTGGGTGTTGGGTAGAAGAAGGGATCTACTTATGGTGTCTAAATGGGGTTCCTCTTTATTGGATAGGGGCTCCCAAATGTAGGGTGATGGTTGGGTGGAGGTCCGTGGCACTGGTTATGAAAGAATTCACCTAAAGCAGAGCAAAGGAGATGAAAGTTAACTGAGTATACTGCAAGGGAGTGGGCAGTGAGCAGGTGGGCAGGACAGTAGAGGAGAAGATGTCTGCAATGAGGCATGGGGGGGGTGCTGGTTTTAAAGGGGGAAGATGAGGAGGTATAGTGACATATGGAATTCTCCCTTTTTTGGTAGCTGTGCCTGGTTGTAAGTAGCCCACTTGTTAGTTAGGGTCTAGGGATATTTCGTGGTGGGTCGCCTGATGGGCCTGTCTGTATTCAGTCAGGTGGTCCCTATGGGCCCTTTCTCTATTCCATCACTCAAGCCTCTTTGTCCAAAAGCAGCCTCTAAGCTACTGACATTTTGGCTGTATTCACTGGGAATTTAGCTGATTCAACAAAATTCAGAATTGGAGGGAATGAGAAATGCTAATGACTTGCCTATGGGTGAGATACTATATCTCTCTATGGGCAGCTGAGGGAGAGGGAAACCACATTCTTGGCCACACCCACTGAGAGTGTTAAACTGAGTTGGAGGTTGGTGGGGAAGAGAGGGAGGTGAGTCCTAATGCCACAGGCTTTCCCAGTTTTTACCAAATTCTAGTAGCTTTTCTTGAATAAGTGTTTCTTCATTTGCAGTATGCCCTTAGGACAATATCCAAAGACTGTTGTTTTTGAAACACGTTGATCAGTTATATTTGTTTCATTGGGCAGTGAGTCTGTAGGGCTGCTCATATAATTATCCTGAAAGTTCCTCATAAATTTTTCAGAAGTTTACAATCAAGGTGTTAGTACAGTCATGCTCTCTCTAAATACCCTAAGAAAGGATTCTTCCTTGCCTTATTTTAGCTTCTGGTGGTTGTTGGCAATCCTTGATATTCCTTGGCTTGTAGATGCATACTCCAACCTCTGCCTTTGTCTTCCTTGTTGTACTTTGCCGTGTGTGTGTGTGTGTGTGTGTGTCTCCCCATATTTCCCTTTTCTTATAAGAGCAGTATAAGCTTATCTTTACTTAATCACCTCTTTGAAGACCCTATTTCCAAGTAAGGTCACGTTTACAAGTACTGGCTTTAGGACGTGAACATACTTTTTGGTGGACACAATTCAAGCCACAGCGCCATCAGTAACATATAAGACATCTACTTACCTGTAATCCTGCCAAAAGACTGTTGCCAAGTTCTTGAATATTTGCCAACCATACAGATTCTAAATGGGAAGTCAGCATTTCTTTTTTTTAAAGATTTTTCTTTTTTTATTATGTACTGTCTGCACCCAATGTGGGGTCAAACTCACAACCCTGAGATCAGGAGTCACATGCTCCACTAACTGAGCCGGTCAGGCACCCCAGCATTTCTATTTCTCTTATTGCAAAAAAAAGTGGAATATTTTTTCCTATGTTTATGTGCCATGTAAGAACTCCCTATGGCTTTTTAATTTGTAATTAAAAATTTTATAATGGAGATTTTCAAACATGCACCATAGTAGAGAGGCCATTTAATAATCTCCCATATTTATGACATCTGGCTTAATCAATTGTCAGTATTTTGCCACTATTATTTCATCAATGACTACCCTCTGCCCCACATCTCTCGTATTCTAGGCATCCTGTCACTTCATCTATAAGAATTCAGTAGGGGGATACCTGGGTAGCTCAGTCAGCTAAGTGTCCGACTTCAGCTCAGGTCATGATCTCATAGTTTGTGGGTTCAAGCCCCAGGTTGGGCTCTGTGCTGACAGCTTGGAGCCTGGATCCTGCTTCAGATTCTGTGTCTCCCTCCCTCGGCCCCTCCCTCCCTCGTGCTCTGTCTCTCTCTCTCTCTCTCTCTCTGTCTCAAAAAATAAACATTAAAATTTTTTTTAAAGATTTCAATTGGTAACTCTAATGTATATAACTTAAAAAATGCATAATAGCAATACCATTTTTTGTACATAATAAAATTATTAATGATTCCTTAATTTTATCTAATGCCCAGTCTGTGTTCAAGTTGTCTTAAGAATCTGTGCTGGTACAATTTTTTAAACTTATTCAGTGAGGGACTAGGCAAGATCGTGTCTAAGGTCTTCTTTCATTTTAAAATTTAGAGATTTATCCTCTAATTCTACATAATAAATGAAGAGAAACCTTGCTATTGTAAGCCCTGAAATACTGCTGGATAATGATCTCATTACTTATTGGTGAATTCTACAGAGCACTGTTTCCATGTTCTCTTTCTTCAGTTTGTAATAGTCTTATCTATTGTGCTATCATTAGATTGTTATCTATTACTTCTCTGGAAATAGTGACTTGGTTCTCTAATGGGACTTTGTTCTCAAAGCCTTTTTCAAATGTGAAAATAGACCATAATGTCACCTTAATCTTGCTGTGAGCCTAATAGGGAGTGAAAAATGTCACTGGTGATGGTATGATTATAGGCCCGTCATTTTTTCTCATTTGCTATGTCCTATACACTCTTTCAAAATCTTGACGTTACCTCTTCTCTATTCTGCTGATATTTGCATTACTGCCACATTCTATGTGGTATCCCTCCCAAGCAGAGTCAGACATCTGGGGTTCAAATCCCACTTCTGCCACTCACCAGCTGTTTCCTCATCTGTGAAAGAAGGGAATAATAAAGTCGTTGACTTCATTTGGATTGTTGTGAAGATTAAATGAGCTAATTCATGTTAAACAATTAGCAACGGAAACAATGGCCACTACATAGGAAGTGCCAAGCGAATGGTAGATTTTATTAATCTCTTTGCCTCCTGAGTGCCTCTGCTCTAACTCAATTTTGCTTACCATTGTCAGGAGAACTGGAAAGCTCCTCTTAGAGAACCACATTGTTCAATATGGATGCCACTATTTGCCCTAGGTGGCTACTTAAATTTAAGTTAATTAAAACTAAAGTTAAACATTTGGCTTCTCATTTAATCTAGACTCTTAGCAAATATTTAACAGCCATGTATGCATAGTGGCTACCATATTGGGAAGCATAGATATAAACATTTCATTAGTGCAGAAAGTTCTGCTTTCTGCTCTAGAGCTTTCTCCTGCTGGAGTGATGGCACTAATATCAGAAGGGAGCCCCTTATCCCCTTCTCCTCTCTTTTCCATGAAGACATTTCCTTCTGCCTTCTAGGCCATGATAGTTTTCTGAGGCCAGACAGCATTCCTCACTTAGCTTTCTTTATGGGATAATAACCTAATTGGATAGAGAGTTAGAAAAATCTACTGGACCAAATTTCATTGTTGGGAGGGGATAATATTTTAAAAGTCTTCCCCCCTCTGTGGCCCTACTTCTTGGCTCTTGCCCTTTCTTAGACATGTCTGCCTGTAAATAACATTCTTCCATCCTTTCTCTGTCTCTCTCTCTCTCTCTGTCTCTGTCTCTGTCTCTCTCTCTCTCTCTCTCTCTCTTGCTTCTCATCTGGTAAACACACTGGGGCATAGATTTCTGGCTATGTGTCTCCTTCCCTCACACCTCTGAAGAGTCTGTCATCTCCTCTTATAATTGGAGAGGTAACTTCAATTCAGAGATGGAGGGCTACCATGAATCCTTTTGGCCACAGATCTGAGCTGCATTAGCCACTCCAGTTTTATCAAGGGTCCTAGTGCTTAGACCATAAATATAGTAACTTGTTTTAATTGCCTTGTACATATATCTCAAGTTGATAAGATCTCATGGGGGAGTTTGGGAGATTAGTTAGTATCCTACAGAAGTTTTACTCCCATTATAGCTCCCCAAAGCCTACCCCATCAAGTCAAAATTGCTCTGCCTGACTTTCAAAGCTCTCTATAATTTGACTCCACTGTAATTATCCACTTTTCTTTAATTCAATTCAGTGACTGTTGGCTGAATGTCTATTACATTCTAGTTTCTCTGTTTGACCCTGAAGTTATAAAGATGATAAGACATGGAATCTTCCATAAAGGCCTTATAGATTAGTTGGATAGGAAGGCATATAAATAAATACCATATATAATGTGCCAAGTACCGTAGTTGAAGATGTTCTAAGTACTGGGTGAATATGAAAGAGATATCAATAAGTCCTTCCTGGTGAGACAGAGTGAGAGTAAGGGACAGTGTCAAAGACACACACATATACACACATGTGTATAGCTGATACAGTTTGCAGATAGAAATGTTAGGGGAGGCACTTTCTAGATAAAGGGAACAGTATGAGGAAAAAAGGTATGAACTTTACATTCTTTACTCCAAACAGATGTTTTGTCCACAAGGAATATGTTTCAGCTGCTGTGAAGTTTGTGGAAGAACTCCTCCTCTTTTTTGGATGAGCTCTATCTGAGGGTTTTTATTTTTTGCAGCTATCGAGCAGAGCCAGGAAAAATGCTTTATGTTTAGCGAGAGAACATAGACAACACATTACAGCAGAGGATTAGTTATCACCAGGCTTATAAATTCATTTGCAGTGGGGTCGGTTAATTACCACCCTGGTTGATGAATTCATTTACAGGGGAAAAAACTTCATTTTTCCCTAACAAATATATTCTCTAATTTATCATATATATTTCTGCAGATTATGCAAACAAATAAAATTTCCCATTTGAAGATATCCTCTGATGAAATGAACAAAACCAACTTTCCATACAAAGGAGGTTTGTGATCATCATAGCCTTCAAGGTCAAAAGTTGTATTCCTTGGAAATCAAATAGACAAAAACCCAGAAAATTATTTATGGTTAACAGTTGACTATGTTCCAGTACTTTGATGAACATTAAACAGAAGAGCTATAATTGATCATATCAAGAATTAGAGCAGAGACCTATATCATACTAGTTTTCTAAAGGTGCTTTCCTTTTTTTTTTATTGTATTGCTTTCGTTTTTTTTTTTTTTTGTATTATCATGATCATAATGTACATATCTTATAATTCTTTCCTCCTTGTTGTGAAGAGCAATAGCCAGCTCAGAACTTGATTCTCAAAAACTTTCATCAAATATAATTGTAATTTCCATTTTTATAACTTTGATCAGTAAAAGAAACTACAGCCTTGATTTTTTTTTTTTTTTTCCTGTTTCTGCCGTCTATACCCTCAATTCCTTCTAGGTGAGACTTGGTCACTGATTGGATGCTGGGGGTGATATCTGGTGAGGAAAAAGGAGGAGTTAGGGTGATACTCTCTTTTCTCACCAAAGACTGCTCCATGGATGGTGCTTGGGGGAGGGAAATAATATTATTTGATGGAGAAGAAAAAAAAAAAATGCTGAATTGAATGCCGGACATGAAGTTTGAGGTACTTGGGGCACAAACAGCAACAACAAAATGAGTCCCTTTTCAAATAAAAACTTATGGCCTCTTTTAAAATGGGAATCGGAAGCAAGCAAGCACCAGGGTCCTTGAGTCCTACCATTCCAAGTACCCTAATCCTGCTCTGGCCTCTGGAGTGGTCCATGAGTTCTTCGAGTTCCCCAGAATTGTACTTCGGAAACCTGGATCTAGTCTAACGCCTCTCACAGGGGAGGAAACTGAAGTAGAAGGTACTTTGTTAAGGAAGGAATCAAGGAGGTAATGACTGAAGTGTGCACAGAACTCTGGTCTCCTGGCTCACTCATCCATTATGCTGCCTAGAATGTCTTGTCTACAGCTGGACGCATACCAGGTTGAATCACATAGCGCCTCCAAACGCTTATTCACTGAGTGAATGTAATATCTGGTACCTATCGCTTTTTAATTTAATTGTTTAAAACTGGTATACTGAAGGTTTCTGAGATTTAATTCTGGTTACGTTGCTACAGACCAAGTAGTTTTATAAATACATTACAATAAAAGTATTCTGTACTTTGAACTAGCAGTGATATTTCCAAGCCTCAGGTCATAATATATTTATTAGATAGATAACTTCTTGCAATGAGCTTTCATTATGACTAAACATTCTAGGGGTTTATTATAATGGGTTAAAAATAGCATCTGGGGGCATTGATGAGTATAATCATATAATGATACTTTAATAAATATTACTATTTACAAAATTTTTCACATACATTACCGTATTTTCCTATTTTCATAAAACTTGGTAGGGGAAAGCTGTTTTTCCCAATTTTATAAGTACAGAAATGAAGGTTTAGATGATTTTATTTCAAAGACTGGGATTCTAGTAGACCTTTAGGTCTTCTGAATATCAAGATTAGATAGGTTCAGAGCACTATGACCTGGAGATCAGGACTTGGACAGAAGAGTGTGCATAAATCTAGACCAGACATTCATCAATCTAATAATTCATTCAGTAAACATTAATCAGACACCTTCTGGGCGACTGGCCCCAAATCTAGGAGATCCTAGAAAGAATGCATAAAAGTGTAAGCAAAAACAGTTAGCATTTTCAGGCATTAAATAGAGATAATACACCCAAAGATAAGCATTTTGCTTGGTGTGGTCTGACAAGGGAAGCCGAAAAGGAACCGGAATCTCCATGGCCAACATTATGACGTTGGCAACAAGGGCAGAAGTTATGGATTCCCAGTATATGCCAATATACGATACTGTTATAAAATATTGCAAATAAGCTATGTTAACAAACTTTTCAACCTAAACACATTTAGGATTTCACCATTTATAAAAGATGAATAATATAATTCTGCTTAGTGGTCCCAAATCAATAAATAGGAATGTGATCTTAGTGGAAGATGCTTAGTAACTAACTTCCCTTAGTAACTTCATATATATATATATATGTGTGTGTGTGTGTGTGTGTGTGTGTGTATATATATATATATATACATATATATATGTATGTATATGTATGTATATATGTACATATATATGTGTATGTGTGTGTGTGTATATATATACACACACACACATACACATATATATGAATGACCAATGATGGTCAGGCGCTTCCATTTCTCATCTTTCTTATCTGCCAGCCCTGTCACCTGTCCCCCCATCTAATCCTTGAATGAAGTCATCTGCTCTGAGAAGAAAGTAGGAGACATGCAGAAATATAGCTAGGGTCTACTTTTATGTTGTAAATTATATAGAATATTATTAGTAACATTTTTTTCTGAGTAAAGCATTTAATTAAGAAAATGCTGTCCTTTTTCCATAATTATTTCTGGTGATTTAGGGTAAAAACATAATCATATTTGTAAAGCACAGCACTAGAAGAATTTCATTTTTATTATTTTTTATGAGATAATCGACATATACCATTATATTAGTCTTAGCTGTACAACATAATGACTTGAGATTTGAATACATTTACAAGAAGTCTATTTAACATCTGCCACCACACATAGTTACAAACTTTTTTTCTTGTGATGAGGCCTTTAAAAATCCACTCTCTTAGCAACTTTCAAATATTTAACATAATATTAGTAACTGTAGTCACTATGCTGTACATTAAATCCCCACGACTTACTTGTTTTATAACTGGAACTTCATACCTTTTGACTCCCTTCACCTATTTTGCCCACCTACATCACCCACCTACATGCCACCTGTAACTTTATGGCAACCACCAATCTGTTTCTGTCTCTCTGACCCTGCTTGTTCTTTGGTTTTTTTTTTTTTTTGTTTGTTTGTTTCATTTTTTTTGATTCCACATATAAGTGAGATCATACAGTATTTGTCCTTTCTCTGTCTGACTTATTTCACTTAGCATAATGCCCTCCAGTGATGCTATTTAGATTTCATTCTTTTTTTTGGTGGTTGAATAGTATTCTTTTGGTATGTGAATATATATCTTCTTCTTCTGTTTTTATATCCAACCTCTTCTTTGTCCATCAATCCACTAATGGACTCTTGTGTTATTTGCATATCTTGGCTATTGTAAATAATGCTGCAGTGAACATGGTTGTGCAGATATCTTTTTGAATTAGAGTTTTCATTTTCTTTGGATAAATACCTAGAGGTAGAATTGCTGTATCATATAGCAGTCCTGTTTTTACTTTAAGGAACCTTTATACTGTTTTCTATAGTGACTGCACCAATCTGCATTCCCAGCAACAATGCACGGGGGTTCCCTTTTCTCCACATTTTGCCAACACTTGTTATTTTTTGTATTTTTGATAATAGCCATGATGAGATGATATCTCATTATTGGTATTGCTTTGCATTTCCCTGATGATTAGTGATGTGGATCACCTTTTCATGTGCCTATTGGCCATCTCTATGTTTTCTTTGGAAAAATGTCTATTTAGATCCTCTAACCACTTTTTAATTGGATTACTTGATATTTTGCTATTGGGTTGTATGAGTTCTTTGTATATTTTGGATATTCATATGTTACCAGATAGATGATTTGCAAGTATTTTCTCCCATTCAGTAGGTTGCCTTTGCATTTTGTTGGTTATTTCTTTTGCTTTGGAGAAGGTTCTCAGTCTGATACAGTTCTACCTGTTTATTGTTGCCTTTACTGTAGGAGTCAGATAAAAAAGTTATCACCAAGACTGATGTCAGGTAGCTTACTGCCTATGTTTTCTTCTAGGAGTTTTATGATTTGAGGTCTTACATTCAAGTCTATAATCTATTTTGAATTAATTTTTGTGGATGTTGTACGATGGTATTCCAGTTTCATTCTTTTGTATGTGGCTGTCCAGTTTTCCCAACACTACTTAAATTAAAAGAGTGACCTTCCTTGCATTTTATTCTGGGGACCTTTGTTCTTTGGTTCTTTTGGTTCTTTGGTTCCTTTGTCACAAATTAATTGAAAAAAATATATATGGGTTTATTCTGGGCTGTCTATTCTGTTCCATTGATCTATGTGTCTGTTTTTATACTGTTTTGATTACTAGGGAATATATTATAATATATTTTGTAATCAGGGAGTGTGATATCTTTAGTTTTGTTCTTTTTTCTCAAGATTACATTGGCTACTCAGGGTTTTTGTGGTTCATATAAATTTTAGGATTGTTTGTTCTATTTCTGTGAGAAACGCCGTCGCAATTTTGTTAGGAATTACATTGAGTCTGTAGGTTGCCTTGGGCGGTATGGACTTTTCAACAATATTAATTCTTCTACTCCATGAACATGGAATATTTTTCATTTAGTTGTGTTTTCTTTCATCAGTGTCTTATAATTTTCAGTGTATAAGTCTTTCAACTTCTTGGTTAAATTTTGTCCTAGGTATTTTATTCTTTTTGATGCAATTATAAATGTATTGTTCATTTCTCTTTCTGAATAATTGTTGTTAGTGTGTATAAATGCAAAAGATTTTGGTATATATATTGCATCCTACAATATGACTGAATTCATTTGGTCTAACAGTTTTTGGGTGACATGTTTAGAGTTTTTTACTTCTCCCTTTCCAATTTGGATGCCTTTTATCTCTCCTCCCCGCCCCCCCCCCCCCAATTGCTATAGTTAGGACTTCCAATACCACGTTGAATAAAAATGGTAAGAGTGGGCATCCTTGTCTTATTCCTGAGTTTAGAGGAAAAGCTTTCAGCTTTTCACTGTTGAGTGTGATGTTGGCTGGGAGCTTGTCTGAGAAGAAAGCAGGGCCCATGCAGAAATATAGTTAGGGCTTACTTTTCTGTTTAAATTATATAGAACATTTTTTTTTACCATTAACTTTTAAATCAATCCTAGAGGATAAATGTACACGGGATTAAAATGTTTGTGAAGATAAGTACAATAATAAGAATAAACCGATAAATTGTCAAATCGAAGCTATCGTACTCTTGGAAAAATCCTGCATAACACTTAAAACCATCTTAGGTTTAAGAAATTTAACTAAAATATACATACACCATGCATTTTATTTTACTATTTTTTAAGTTTATTTATTTATTTTGAGAGAGACCGAGACAGTATCGAGTGTAGGAGGGGCAGAGAGAGAGAGAGAGAGAGAGAATCCCAAGGAGGCTCTGTGCTACCAGTACAGAGCCCGATGTGGGGCTTGAACTCACAAAACCATGAGATCATGACCCGAGCTGAAACAAAGAGGTACTTAACCAACTGAGCCACCCAGGTGCCCCTACAAACACCATGTATTTTAAGAATACACACATATGAAAAAAATGCACATATATGTATACCATATAATATAAAGGTCATGAATAATTTGTAAGTGCATTTAAATGTATATGTAATTGTGACAGCGAGGCTCTAAGATGGCTTCCTATAATCCCCACCTTCTGGTACTCATGCCCAGGTGTAATTCACTCTCCTTGAGCATGAGTTGGACCTATTGATTTGTTTATGGCTAATAGAGTTTGGCAGAAGTGATAGTACGTCACTTTGAAATTAGGCTATTAAAGATTGTGGCTTCTGTGTTGGGTCTCTCTCTCTCTCTCTCTCATCACTTGCTCTGAGGGAAGCAAACTGCTATGTCGTTAGCAGTCCTACAGAAAGGAATCTATGGCAAGAAACCAAAGGCTTCTGTTAGCAGTGGCAGACCTGCGGCATCAGACCTGATGTCTGCCAACAACCAGTGAGCTTGAAAGCGAGTTCTCCAGTTGGGTTTTGACATGATTCCACCCTCGACTGACATTTTTACCGCAACCATGTGAGAGACTCGGAGCCACAATGGCTCAGTTCTTGCCCATAAAAACTGGTGTGAGCTAATGAATGTTTTTTGTTTTAAGCTCCTAAGTTTTGGGGTAACTTGTTACGCAGCAATAGAAAAGTAATATGTTGTAATCTATATACACACATACCCGTATGTGTATGTATGCACATGTAGTTATGCCAAATATATCTCAGTGTTTTTTGACTCTTTAATTTGAAAGCATTGCTATTTTATACCTCAAGCAATCTGCTTTATTATTTATTTATTTATTGAGAGTAGTCCTGTATTAATTTTTGGTCATTAGTATTTTGGGGGGGGGGGGGGGACAAAAGGAGCATTGTCTTTCTGTTTTATATTGCTTTATAAGAAATTGTTATATATTCTATGTACTATTTTTCTGTTATGTTGAGAACATTGTCTCCCAGTCTACTGTTTATTTGTTTTATGGTATCACTGTCAAACAAATGTTTGCTATAGTTAGATACTTTTGATGCTCTTAATATTTTAAAACATTTTGTTCTGAAGTGATCTCTACACCCAACGTGGGACTTGAACTCACAACCCCAAGATCAAGAGTCTCGTGCTCTTCTCGCTGAGCCAACCAGGTGCCCCTTGATGCTCTTAATTTTTAAATTTTCTATAGACTTTCTGGATTTTTATAATTTTCTTAAGAAGCTTTCATTGCCTCCAAGATTACAAAACTTCTGTTTTAGCTCTTTTGCTGTTTAATTATTATTAATTTCTAAACTTCCATTTCCTCAATGATTAGACTCTGTTCCTATAGTTTTTCTTAGATTGTAAACCCATATTTCTACTCTTACTTTGTTTTTCTACTTTTATAAAACAAATATGGTTTATCTTTATACTCACTAAGAAAATATATATTCATAACTTTATGACTTTGAAACATTTATTTGGAAAGTTTCTCTCTTCTTAGTTGAATTGTTTTAACTTATTTTTCTCATTAGATTTTACCTTTACCTAGGATAACATAATGAGATAAAAGATTATATATTTGAAAACACTTTAAAAAGATTATATATATTTATACACATATATAAATATATATTTTAAAACAAAAAATAGCGCAAAAGTGTCTGTCCAGGATAACAAAGTGCTTATGCAGCTGACACGTATAAGCCTTCCAACCAGGTCAAGAGAGTTTTGGCAATGTCTGTAATGGTTTTTCTTTTAAAAGGAAAGCTCTGAAAAAAATACGACAAAATATGAATAATTGAAATCTACATGGTGAGTTTACAGATATTTTATTATTCTCTAGGCTTTCCTCTATGTTTAAAACAGCTTATGGTAAGCAGCACCTGGGCAGCTCAGTCAGTTAAGCATCCGGCTTTGGCTCAGGTCATGGTCTCATGACTAATGAGTTCGAGCCCCATGTCGGGCTCTGTGCTGACAGCTCGGAGCCTGGAGCCTGCTTTGGATCCTGTGTCTCCTCCCCTCTCTCCCTGCCCCTCCCAGCTTGTGCTCTCTCTCTCAAAAATAAATAAACATTAAAAAAAGAAACAACGTATGGCAATACAGCAATAGTAAAAGAGAAATCACCCCAAAAGCAGAGGCTTCAGAGCAGTGTTTATAATACTTAACAATATTTAGGATAAGACTTGAGTGTAGGTGCTTAATGGTGAAAAGGAAGGTTTGTGGGGGAAAAAAATCCTCCAAATGAGAGAGAACTGATGAGTCTGGCTAATAGTCTGAAATCATAATTTCTTACAACAGAGACATTTGATTGTACGGTGTCTATTTTTTTTCACCTTAATTATGTTTTTTCTCTTCAAATTTTTATTTAAATTCTCAGCTTGCCTGGTTGAGGACAGAATAAGACCTTACTCGGAGCAAAATGACTACAAAATGTCAACTCGGTATTCACAGGTTTTATCCTAGAAAGGAGGGGGATATAAAACAACACAGAACCCTTATTGGGCCATAAAGCCCTCCTCTGGGGGCAGGTGGAGTTGATGACCTGTGAATGTATGAGACTAATTAAGGTTTTCTTTTTAAATTTTTTTTTTAACGTTTATTTATTTTTGAGACAGAGAGAGACAGAGCACGAACGGGGGAGGGTCAGAGAGAGGGAGACACAGAATCCGAAACAGGCTCCAGGCTCTGAGCTGTCAGCACAGAGCCCGACGCGGGGCTCGAACTCACGGACCGTGAGATCGTGACCTGAGCCGAAGTCGGACGCTTAACCGACCGAGCCACCCAGGCGCCCCTAATTAAGGTTTTCTAAAAAGACTCCAGGGACGAGCTTTCACAGAGCACTCAACCATGGAAAGAGTCCCGAAAATTAGGGGAAAAGTAGAGAAACCAGCTAAAAGCAGAAATGTATGTGGCTAGCAGAAGCTATGCATCTATTTAGTGGATTATCTTTTGTAGATACCTGAATCAAAATATTTTTTCAGGGGGTTCCTGGTTGTGACATAACTTGCCCTGACTTAAGTCTGTTAGTCACTAGTGTTGTGATGGGCACTATGCGCCGGGGAGTTTTTATATTGCCGTCTAGTGATTCTCCAAATTTGGAGTGCAAAAGTTGCCTTTGTGGACATGCCTGGAAGGTTGCCAGCCTCCTCCTCCCCACGCCCTTCGTCCCCACTGCTTCCATCAGTGAGCAACTGACTCACTGGGGCAGACCAAAGCCTGGCCCCTTACCTTAAGAGAGGACAGCGCTTCAATATAATCTACAGCCCAGAAGGGTCCCCTCCCTCACCAAACCCTTTTCCTACCAAGGCTGCTTCTCCTTTCGTATTCTCCTTCCCTCACTCTTTTGCAGGTTTTTCATAAAAAACGGAGACAAAAACCAACAAAACCCTCAATATATCTTTGGTGCCTAAATCCCTATCTTTGGCTCTGCTTCTAGGGTCCCCCAACTTAACACTGTGAGCAGAACTCCCAGACTTTGATTTTTAGGGGTTGTCTTAAGTTGTGTCTGCTTTGGAGCCTTGCAGGTTCAAATAAAAGCTGTTCACTGATAGCTGCTCTCTGCTTAATTGTTGCTTCTTGGTAATTAAACGTTACTATTTGAAAAAGTTCCTGCGGACTTGGCACGCAGGACTGTTGTGTTCAAAACACGTTATAAAGGCCCATAGCTGCTTTGTCCAACTTTAAACGTTATTAGTTCTAACTGATTGAAAACTGGAAGAAAATAGGGAGCTGATCAGGCCACAGTCTAGCCGTGGAAAAGAGTTAATAAGGCCAAGTAAACAAATCTTGAAAATCACGAGGGGAAGAGATGTGTGCTCATGATGGAAATGACGAGTGCCGGGGAGGGGATCAGATTCAGAGGAGTCAGGGATGCTCAGTTTGAAATGTAGTCCTAGCCATCTCGTACTAGGTGATTGAGACCTATCATGAGCACCGAGGTCATTCTGTGCTGCCATTGATACGCCTTCCCCTAACAGCCAACTGTCTCCAGGCACAGGTGGGTGACGTTAAAAGGTCCTTCCTGACTTCACATTGAAAAGAGAACTGGGGCCTTTGCCGTCTCCCTCGTGCTCAACACTCCTTCTCCATGGCTTACACTGGCAACAGCGTTCCTGGATGCCAGAAAATCGTGTGGCGAGTGGGTGTTGACTTGAGGTTCGATCCAACCCAGGTTGGTTCTGCCCCTGATTGAGGGCAGGTTTTTACCAGCTCTGGTGGCCTTAGTTTCTTCTTCTTGTAAATGTGGGCGAATGCGATAATAGCGTTTATAAGCCTGCAATATGTTTCTAGATCCATGCTAAGTACTTACTTTCCTTACTGTATGTGAGTCCATCCCATTCCTTCCTTACCTGCAAAGTAAGTATATTATCAGGTGTCTTTCCCAGTAGGCTATTCTGATTGCTGATTGTTGCATTCCTTTATCCCTTTGATTATTAAGGGAGCTGGCTTGCATTTGGTGTGCAACCACTGGGGAAGAATCTGGCCACACAGGTTATCAGCGGCTTGGCAATTTTCTGATGAAAGATGAAAGAGATAAGTGCAAAGTATGATTAACTCTGGGACTGTGAACAAAATGATGTAACTGCACTCGAAAAACCCCAAACAAACAAAACCCAAATACTCTTTCTTAAGAACGTGTAAATTGAAGCAGCAATAAAGTTTCCAAACACAGAAGGAATATAAACCAGTCAGTCACTCAATCTCCTTCCTTAATCTGTCCTTTTTATCACCAAAATTATGTAAAAAAATTTTTTTAATGTTCATTGATCTTTGAGAGAGACACAAAGCGCAAACAACAGAGCAACGGAGAGAGAGGGAGATACAGAATCTGAAGCAGGCTCCAGGCTCTGAGCTGTCAGCACAGAGCCTGACACGGGGCTCAAACCCATGAACCGTGAGATCATGACCTGAGCCGAGGTCAGCTGCTTAACGGACTGAGCCACCCAGGTGCCCCTCACCGATATTATTTTTAAAGAATCCTACAGCCTTTCGATCTCCCAGGCAGCAATGGTTTGACATATGTTTTCCTGGCAAATGATGAGGCAGAAATAGCCGGCATTTTGATTACCTTGGAAATCACAGGCTGACAGCAGTTATAGAACAGTCCTCTCAATGCTATAGCTCACGCAGCAAAAAGCCATGGAATCAACTCTCAGCCATGTTGTTTCTGAGATAAAATGAGCGAGCGTACACTTTGGACTTCATGCATTGCCAGCCATGTGTTCCCTTCAGGTACTTAGGCTGAAACACGAAATAAACCATAAAGTCAGTGCTATTCTCAGCGTTCCAGCAGGGACACCAAGGGACCCCAGAGCAGAGCGGTGGAAATACATTCATACTCTCCATTAATCTGTGTATCGAATTCTAAGAAGCTCTAACTCCAGAGGTGTAAAATAAATCAGAAAAAATTAATTAGCACATTCTACTGCGATTAGATTTAAGTTCAGTGTTCCGGGTAAGGGAATTCAATACAACAATATGTATTGAATTAGGTGTTTGGAGGCATACTGAAATGAGTAAGATCCCGTGCTTGTGTCTTAATCTAGTGAGGGAGCTGGATACACACGTCAACTCTTATGTTCACCATGTCTGAGGTGCAGGAAAACTGCAATATTTGACTTTCCTTTTTCTCTTGAGTCAACTGTCCATTCGTAAAGTCCGCGTTGGGTGGGCCCTAAGAGTGTCTCCTCTCCCTCTGGTTTCCCTCCCTCTGTTATCCTATGGCCCTGTATCTTTACCCGCCTTTCCTCCTGTTGGTTTTCTGGAATTCAGGCAATTAATTCCAGATTGGTTCCAATTACTACTGTTTTCCCTTTGAAAGGAGCTAGGGCCGTGGGTCCCAAACTCTGTGCCACGGTGTCCTGGGAAACAGCAACGAATTCAAAGAGGGCACTATCACCATGGATATTTGTTTTGGAGGAAAACAGTTCAACCCGTGTCACACGCCATGTGAGCTATGGTTTTGACATTGAGCGCTATGTTGCTTTTAGTGAAGGCATCTCTTAGCGAAGCTCGGTTTTTGGTAGGTGCCGTGATAAAAAGCCACCGCTCTTGAAACTCAGCGTATAGTAGGAAATGAGGGTGGCGATGTCTAATCTAATTCCAGGGCTTAAGAAGTTGTGTGCTGCATACAAGGCTGACACATCCTATCAGTGAAGGGATTAAAAATACATTTCCCCTTCAATTTATGCGTGGTATTTTTTCAGACTGCTAAAGGTGTTATGCCTGAAGTGCTTTATTGAGAATTTGGATTTCGTAATTTTATCAATGGCAGCTGTTTGGCATTTCTTTTGGCCTTTAGGGACATTTAGGGAGCTTTAGACTGAGAAAGTATGGAGAAGAGAAGTCGCACATTCCTTGGGTTCCGTGTGAAGGACGTGAAACCATTACATGGTCTTCCATGTAAAGGAAAATAAAGTGTCCTCTCCATACTATCAGTCACCTTTTTTGGCATAGCTCGGACATGTTTCCAGAACCAGATGTTCTTTTGTTTTCCTCCATCTGCCCAAAGACAACTTTGGAAGGAAGAGGTACGAATGTCAATGGGTGGTGGGGGAAGTGGAGAAAGTAAACGAGTGGGATTAAAGAAGAAACCTCTATGCTGTCGCACACAGAGGTAATTGTTACACAAGTGTCAAAGTGAGGTTCAAAGACACCGTAATGGGAAATCGAAGGAGAAGATGCACAAAAATAAATGGCCAGGTCTATTCTTTTCTCTCTCTCCTCTGTAGGTGGATTGGTTAGATTCCAGAGCACGTAATGCTGAACTACGGCCTTCTGGAGTTGGGAGCGATCTCAGGGATGCTCTAATACTGATTACTAGAATTTTCTCTTTTTACAGAGGAGGGAACAGCCTTAGGAAAAATGACTTTTAGCACTCTTAGGTTTGACACCAGACCTGTATGAGGGGGGACCCCACTCACCTCTCCTGTCTGTTTCCCAAGCATATCCTTACATGCAGCTAGAGCCTGGCTGCTGGTGAGGACAGCAGGCTGTTGCTCTGCCTTCCGTGGCTTGTGCCATTAGCTAGCTACAGTCTCATGCCACCCATCCAGGGGAAACCATACACAAAGCCCAAATCTAACCACTGGATTGTTAATATTATTTAGTCGTGTATTCATCTCTAGGAAAGGTTGCAAGAGCCCTCACACCCGGTCCTTATATCCAGTTTTCTTCACACACCATGCTTTGCTAGAAAATGATTCTATTAATATGCCTAGATGTTTTTCCTAAGGTCATGAGCTGAGAGTGAGGGTGGTGTTATCAACTGTAGGCTATGTATTATTGGTCTCTCTCTTTCACCCAGGGCTTCATGAGGAAGAATCCTATAAAAATTTTACAAATTCAAAAGATATGCAGGAAGTACAGGTGATATATTTTTTAATGTTTATTTGTTTTTGAGGGAGAGGCAGAGGGTGAGCATGGGAAGGGCAGAGAGAGAGGGGAAGACACAGAATCCGAAGCAGGCTCCAGGCTCTGAGCTGTCAGCACAGAGCCCGACGCGGGGCTTGAACCCGCAAACCACGAGATCATGACCTGAGCCGAAGTCAGAGGCTTAACCGACTGAGCCACCCAGGAGCCCCGGGGGTTGTTTTTTTCTTGAGGTATATATGGTTATGGCACTTTTTCCCATACGAAACAGGATAATAATGATATGAGATTGAATATTTGAAATGAAACTTTGCTTACCAAATCATTTTTGAAACATTATGCTATGAGCAATTCTGCCTCACTTGCCTGAACAACATGGACTGGAAAGGCTAGGAGGAAATGCACCAGGATTAATTCTCCACCATTGCTGAGAATATGAATTCTCAGGGACATCTGGAAAGTACTTTAGCAGAATAAAAAGAAGCACATCTACCCCAGAGATCTGATAGGTCTGTAACTCCTAAAAGAGTTACTATGAGCTGGTGGAGAATTTAGGATAAAAGAATAATGAAAATGATATAGAAGGTAAAGAGGGAATTTTAATAAGAGAGAAGAGATGGTGAAGAAGACCAAAACATGGAAGATACTGGAGAGAGATGCATGGTGGCCTGAGAAAACAGATGGGATTTTAAAGCTATTGTTTGCAAGGGATGGAAAAACAGCATCAAGTAGCAGAGAGCCATGCAGTCCTGGGTATTTGTGGCTGGGTCTACTGGCTCTAAGCACCTTGTGCAAGAGCAAGGTCAGGACCTTAGCAGAGTTGGGACAAGTCATGGGCGCTATGATGTACTGCTGTAAAGAGTTGCTGCTTTTAACGGACTCTGAACACAAATTCACAGAAGGAACATTTACTACCAGTGCGGATGGGTGGCGAATGTCATCTGTGAGATGTTGGAGAGAGAGTCCATCATGTCAACAGCTACATTTGTTTCTTTAAAGAGATTTTTCTTGGGGAAGAAGAGTAGTTTCCTGCTTATTTGCATTAGCTGGTCTTCACTGAATGATTGTGGTTCATTCATGCCTCTCAAAGGGGTCCCTTTGTGGTGACTGTATTTCTAAGTGGCTCTGTGCCCACTTTTGACTTCTATGGTTGCCTTTTTGGATGAAATTGAACTATAATACAAATGATGAATGTTTTCCCGGGAACCCCTAGCTTTTCATAATTTCAGGTCATTAATTATGTCAATGTCTTTCACACACGTATACAGGCACTCACGGGATTTCACGTTTTTTTGTTCTTCGAGTACTCCTGAGTTATCTAGACCTGCAGCTATCTTGTGACCATGAAGGTAAGGTGACAAGAATCCTAGAGAAGTTGATCCAGCATTGAGCTCTTGACCCAATCCTTGAATTACTTAATGCCAGACTTCTTGTTATTTAAGAAGTTAAAACTATTCGATGAAGTCACTGTCAATCAGATATTCAATAGAATATCTGCAGTAGCCAAACCACTCCTGTTTCAATGTCATACCTGAAAGAATCGGAGTAATCTGAAGTGGCACATACCGCAATCTCCCCGATCCTGGTTGTCTCATTGTTAAAAACGGAGATAAAGTCCCTGGCCTGGAGAATTTTTGAGGTAACGTGTGTGAAAATAGCTTAACATGCTCCCTGCAATGTAGTAGATGTGCACTGATATTTCCCTTTCTGTGGCTTGGTTCTTCTCGAGTTAACATACTGGCTCCAATTGTTTAACTATATGGGTATCAGTTTTTCACTCTGTCGCATAAGGATAATAAATCTATTTTTTACTCTTTTTCTTGTTAACTTTCCACATAGAGTCTATTATGCTAATGTATTAAGTTTTAAAAAATGGTTTCATTACTTGTCTATACTTATAGACTTGGGACCCAGATTAGTTACTCAATGCTCCACTAATTCTTCCGGGCTTCTTGAACACAATAAATTATTTGCTGTAATGCAATATACAATTAAATACAAGTGTTATGAAAAACTTTCTGTAGAATGATTTGGGACCATGGGTTCATATTATTCAAGAACACTTAGGGCTAAAAGGGAACTTAGAACTATTTGGGATACGTCTCCATATACAGATGAGAAAACAGATATGGAGATAAAAGTGACCTACCCAAGATCAAATGGTTAATGGAGCAGATTAAAATCATTCTGCATAAGATTTTACTGGATGAAGAACGTCCAGGCAGTGATAGTTTTATAAAGCTCTGCAAAGGACTAACAGCTATTTGCTCTGAGAATTTTTATTTTAAAATTATTCTATTCTATTCTAATAATGTTTAAAGAAAAGGCACAACGATATTTTGCCAAGTCAATTAAATTCAATGAATTTAGATACAATGTAATGGGCAAATACACAAAAGGATCACAGGCCTATTTTTCTAAGAAATTTAGCCCTCCGCTTTTCTGTTTAAAAGCTTTATCATGGGAATATGCTTTTACAGAAACACACAGCAAATGAATAACATACCCCACGAGCAACATTTTTAACGTTAAGCGTCATGAAATCAACATTGTTAATAAAATGGAATTGCAAAAAATAGGATTTGTTTTAGGGAAATATTTCCTTGACTAAATTAGTATATGGTCTCTTAGCTAGTTAATCCTCTGACTGAACTCACATGTCATACTCAGAATATAAACTCAGACGTTGTCTTTGATATACCAGCAGCTCCGAATGTTGCGTTTACCTTTGCTCACGATTGTGTAAGTGGATATGAAGCAATTATTTCAAGAAAGTTCATTTTTTATTTTTATTGAGAAAAAAATTTTTAATACTTAGTTTTGAGAGAGAAAGACCGAGTGCAAGCAGGGGAGGGGCAGAGAGAGACAGAGACAGAATCCGAAGCAGGCTTCAGTCTCTGAGCTGTCCGCACAGAGCCTGATGCAGGGCTCAAACTCATGAACCATGTGATCATGACCTGAGCCAAAGTCAGATGCTCAATGGGCTGAACCACCCCAGCAGCCCTCAAGAAAGCTGAAATGCAAGTTTAAAGACTGGGGAGGGGGCACCTAAGAGCCACATGCTGCTGGAAAGCCCCTGGAATTTATAGTAAATCCTGACCATGCCCGAATGCCTGTACAATGCATGTACAATGCTCATGCCTGATACTCTGGTTGAGTCTGCTAGTCTCAGCGCTTTCACGAATGGACATTCAGTGTGATCCGAATTACAAGGCGTTTTCCTATGTAACATACACCCTTCCCTCTCCAAAAATAAAACTCATTTGAAAATCTTGTCCTTTTCAATAAGCTTATTACTATCACCGGAGGACCACGGAACAACCTCCAAACCCCACACATGGAATTCTCCCCAACAGCTTGTTAAAGTTTCATGAGCTCATCTGTTGTCTTTTGTTAACAACTCCCCACACCTCCTCCCCTTGCAAACCTCTACTTACACACAACTCATCCAGTATTTAAAGAATTTTTAGCGAAGGGAGTTGACTTCAACCAGGAGCTGAGCCAAATTCCACAGCTGGCCCACACACATTGCTTCAAGTCTCCAGCCATTGGCTTAGAAAGGTCACAGCCACATGTTTGCAAATTAGATTTAGGCCACTTATCAAAGAAGTCGACTCACATTGTGGGCCATAAATTCTTCATTGTGCGTATTCAGTGATGTTCGCAGAAAAGTGAAGCCTATGGGTTTTCAGACTCAGAGGTTTTATTTTTGTCTAAGCGTCAAAGGCTCGAAAATATCTCTTCTGTCTCAAGGCATAAAAAAAATTGAAAATTGAAGAAAATCACCTAGCATTACTACAGTGTTTTCTGTTGGAGGTAACTTTTTCGTAATGCCTTGTGTATTGAGTAACTTTTGATTGTGGTGCTTATATTTCTGGGAATTAAGAAGCAGGGGTGGTCAATGTCACCATAACCTTTTAAACTATTAATCTCTTCCATCTAGGAGTGAACAAAGTGGGATTTTTTTGCCCCATTTAAAATGATCAAGATTGACTTCCCATTTCTGTCTTATCTGAATAAGGAATTTTATAGTTTTAAAATCATATTTATAAACATTCCCTCCTTTTATGGTCCTACCTCCAGGCATGATTGTTTCCTCCTCACATAGGTGGGAAAACCACACTTGGAGAGCAGTGCATTTTTTTCCTACAGTCTCACACGAAAGAGCAACATCTAGGACTATTTTACTTTGGATAAGGAGCCAGGCTTTATTCTGGAAAACAGTTCACCTCGTAGGAGTATGTAGATCTCTCAGGCCATTTCAAAGGACGATTTTCAATAGTAACTTGAGCAATTGTTTTATCTGACAATGGTGAAGTTCTCTGAGGCAATACTCCTAAAGGAGGCATCATTTACTTAGATGCAGAAGTCAAAAACGTTTGCCACAGTTGGCTCTACGCTTTGTTGGGACTAATATTTAGATTTCCTAGCCTTTTGTCCAGTGTTCTTCTCTTCTACCCAGTGCCTCAGTGATGTCTTTGTTCATGTGGAGAGAATGGTGCAAGATGACCCTTTCTGGTAGAAACTTCCTACCATGAAATAAGGTGTTAAAGAAGCTACAAATCCTGTCTTCCGAGGAGATGGGACTTTGAGTTTGTCAGTCAACGAATGCGAACAGGTTCTCCATGTGTTAAGAGGAGCGTGGGCTTTGGATTCCAGTTTGGTCTTTGGGATTCTGGATGAGACTTTTCTAGGTTCATTTCTTCTTTAAAATGGAAATAAGGGAATCCATCTGCTGGGTTTCTAGAATATTAAATAAGACTCTGAATGTAAAGAACTTAGCTAAGTGCCTGATACACAGTAATATTAACACTCTTACTAATAATGACAAATAAGAATTTGAAAGACTGTATGGTGTACTGGAAAGCTAGTCAGGAAGCCAAAAGACTAGAACTTGATTGATAATTCAGCTTTTAGCCAAGGCATTTTATTGTCATGGATTTTGTAATAAACTGTGGGGATAAAATGAACCTTCTCTGACATCTCTTTCAGTTCTTTTTTTTTTAAGTTTATTTATTTGAGAGAGAGAGAGAATGTGTGTGTGTGTGTAGGGGAGGGGCACAGAGAGAGAGAGAGAGAGAGGGAGAGCGAGAATCCCAAACAGGGTCCACCCTGTCAGCATGGAGCCCCAAGTGAAGCTTGATCTTACCAACCATGAGATTATGACCTGAGCCCAAATCAAGAGTCGGACACTTAACAAACTGAGCCACCCAGATGCCCCAAGTTCTAAGCATTCAATTCTACACTTGTGTCTGTCTATGGTGCCATGGATAGGATAAGTGGAAATCCCAGGTACCCTCCTTTCCATTGATTCAGGCTTGGTGCCATCTGAGATGGAATTCTTCTGTGTCTGACTTAAACTCCTTGAAGGCACCAAATTTATCCTTTGTCCACTTATAAGAGTTAAAACATTTTTTTCTGCCTCTATTTTTGCTTGTGGTTTTACCAGCAATGTGGGTACTTCGTGCATATGGTTTCTGAGGACTGGGAAGGATCACCGATGGGTGTTGACAGTGATGGCATCCAAGACATTTGCATGGGTTACTCCCTGTTTGCTTGTTGATGCTGCATGACAAGTGGGAGAATTAGAATCAGCGGTTATCTCCCAGCTACTAAATTAAGTTGTCTTTTCAGAGTGCTTATCTTTCTTGATCTAAAACATTACATCTTCCAATTACTACTATTTTGAGAGGTGGTAGTGGTGGCGTATGTGTGTGTCGCATCAGTTCCACCAGAGGCGACCCTGAAGACGAGAACTCAGATTCATGTGGTTTATTGAGGGAGCGCTCCCAAGAGAGACCACCAAGTGTGTAGGGAGAGTAGGATGGGGAAGGAACAAGGGAAGCATGGGTTCGCTCTCAGGTGAACTCTCAATGTTAACCTGTTTCAGTGGCACCTTGCCACAGCTTGGGGACGTGGGGAAAGGGAGCTGGGCTTTCATGCTCCCACACCCAACCATCATTGTTTATGACCCTCTGGTGGGCCATCAGCCTCTGGATGCTTCCAGTTTTTCTGAACACATGGAGAAAAACAACTCTAGTGACTCTGAGGGTCCGTTCTCTGAGCAGAGTCAAAGGTTCAGGCTGTATGTAACTGGGATTTGAGGAAATCTGGGCGGAGCTCCTTTGAATGCTTTCCTTTGTCCATTTTCTATATTCCTGTGATGCTATCATGACAAGAGATCTCTAAATCTTTATCTCTAAACTTGAAGTCTTACTAAAATTTCTCACTCCCTTTATATTGAAAGTTGACCCAGTGTCAACATGGCTTACCTGGTTAAGGATTCCTTTAGGTCCCACTGCCTTCCCTTCGGCTGTGGGTCATTCCTCACTTGGAGGAAGGCTGTGGTAGAGTAATCTTTCTGGGGGCGTTGCTGCTGAAGGCCTCTGCAGACGGACGGATGGGGGCAGGCTGAATATCTCTTCATCACAGCTTTTCTAATTTGCCTCTGTGCACCACATAAAGTACAGAGGAGCTGGGAAAAATATGAAGTTTCACAGTATATGAAAGAGTTGAAGATTATATATTATTTACAACTTTCCCCACAGTTAAGAAATAAGCAACCTAAGTGTCCATTGATGGATGAACAGACGAAGAAAATGTGGTGCCTTTTCACGCGCACACATAGATACGGAATGGAATATCATTCAACCATAAAAAAAAAAGAAGGAAATCCTGCCAATTGTGACAACATGGACTGACCTTGAAGGTATTATTCTAAGTGAAATAAGTCAGAAAGGCGAATATCATATGATCTCACCTGTATACGATCTCACCAAACTCATAGAAACAGAATGAATTAGTGGTTTCCAAGGCAGAGGTTTGGAGGTGAGTGAAATGGGCAAAGATGGTCAAAAGGTATAAAACCTCCTTATAAAATAATATAAATATATAAGTTCTGGGGATCTAACGTACAGCCTGGTGACTATAGTTAGCAGCTCTGTATTGTTTTTGAAAGTTGCTAAGAGAGTAAATCTTCAAGATTTTCATCGTAAGAAAAAAATTGTAACTGTGAGGTGATGAGTATGTTAATTAAAATTATTGTGATCATTTCACAATATATACGCATCAAATCATTATGTTGTACACCTTGAACTCCTATAATATGTCAGTTATATCTCAATAAAACCAGGAAAAAAAGAAACTAAATCACCCAAGAAGTTAACCATTCATAAGAGCTATCCTCATGAAACCCATTCCTAAACTTCCTTCCTTGTCCCCAGGTCCTTAGTTCTCTTCAGGGAAATTCTTTAAACTTCTAAGGCACTAATCCCCAGTTTCCATTAGGAAACCTTATCTTCTATCCATGGGAACGTTGACTCATCTTCATTAGGTTCCATCCTCTTATGCCATTGGACCCTTTGTGGGATGCCGTGTTTTCCAGAAGTACATTCCCTAAGTCCAGAATACCAAATGGTGAGGGACGGGAAAAGGCAGGAATGGGGTGATCGAGTACTGACTTTGCTGCACCTACTCCTGTGGGAGAGCCTAAGTTGGGTGGAAACATAACCTCATGGTCCACTGAGGTTCCTTTGATGCTGTGAGTTGTAAGTATGCCTTTTACTGGGTCTTGCTAACTGTTGGAAAGCGCGCACGCACACGCGTACACACACACACACACACACACACACACACACACACACACACTGCAGCCAGGTTTTAAAAAGAAAGACTGATTCTCAGATGCCATAAGGTCCAAACTCATAAGGAAGAGGAGATTCATTTTTGCCAACTGCCCCATACTTTGTTAAGACCACTTCTTCCCACGTGGCAATTGTGATTTATGTTTTTATAGAAAGAATTGTGGCTTCTTTGATTTACTCTTAGTCCCTGCATCTGATCTTTAAACTTCATGGCCTGGAAGCAGAGGCTGACTATCTGTTCAACAAATTTATTTCCTTATCCTACAGGGCTCATAGTTACCTTCATATTTCCAAGCCTCCCTTACTGTTAAGTTACGGCCATAGGATTGAGTTCTAGCCAAATACATGTGGGTAAAAGTGATGTGTACTATTTTAAGGCTTGGGCCATAAAGCCCTTCCATGAAATTCTCTTTTCTCTTTCTTATTCCCCAACTGTCATCTGGATGTTAATGCTCAAATGACCTTGGAAGCCAAGTGTTAAAGACAAAAGAACTTCTATCCTGCTAAGTCTCTGAATAACAGCATGGAGTACGCTCTTACCCTGCCAGGGAAAGCTAAATTCAAACGAGTGAAATTAAATTGTATGGTATTAGACCACTGAGATTTGGAGGATTTTCTAACTGTGGCCAGTGTTGCCCTAACACTTGCCTTTATGAGAAATGAGTAGTAAAAAATAAATATTTAAATAAATTTAAATATTTAAATAAATCAAATTTAAATATTTAAATAATTCAAAAAATAAAAAAAAAATTGAATGTTTATTAATTTTTGAGTGAGAGAAAGAGTACAAACAGGGGGAGAGGCAGAGAGAGAGGGAGACACAGAGTCTGAAGCAGGCTCCAGGCTCTGAGCTGTCAGCACAGAGCCCGTCATGGGGCTTGAACCCACAAAACGTGAGATCATGAAGCTGAAGTTGGAGGCTTAACTGACTGAGTCACCCAGGTGCCCCTTGACCACATATGTCTTAATGGCTGTTTTAGTAATTTAACAAACACCTGGCCACTTGTAGGGCCTGATTATGTTCTTGATCAAGCAAGCCACGATGGTTTCTGGGTGTGTGTTTAGGGGTAGGGGTATGGCAGGGAGAATAAGGCATTTTGTTTTTACAGCCACACATTTTCTTTTTAAAAGTTTTTTAAGGTTTATTTATTTTTGGGAGAGAGACCGAGTGCTGGTGGCGGGGAGGCAGAGATAGGAAGACAGAGTCTGAAGCAGGCTCCAGGCTCTGAGCTGTCAGCACAGAGCCTGATGTGGGGCTCGAACCCATGAACCACGCGTGAGATCATGCCCTGAGCCAGTCAGACACTTAACCAATGGAGCCACCCAGGTGCCCCTATCCCTACACGTTTTCATGACATATCTCTGAAGAGCACTGGATATGACTAAATCTGAACTTATTTTATGTCTTTATGAACATGCTATTTCTGTTTATTTTTTATTTCAATAATTGTCATTACCTTTATAGTTACTTCCTTCTTTCATTTGCATTTTCTCATCTAATTAGTCGAGTCCTTTTGAGCCTATGTTTTGAACATTCTTCATATTTATCCCTTATTTTCTTCCTCTTTCTACTCCCACTATTGTAGCTCAGACCCCTATTATTTCTTATCTGGATTATTGCCCTGGCCTCATAACTCCTTAGCCTCTTCCAAAATATCCTGCATCTTGCTGCCAGATTAATCTTTTTAAAGCTCTATTCTGATTATACCGTTTCTCTATTCAAAAAACCTTCAATAATTCTCCATTGCTGGCCAAAAGTGTTCATATTCTTTTGCAAGGCATTCAAGGCACTCCATGACCTGATTCCAACCCAAATTTTCAGCCTTATCTCCCGCTGCTGTTCTTTACATAACCTGGGCTCCGGCCAAACCAAACTGCTTACCATTTCTTAAATACAAACTAGTTTCTGCCTCCTTACCTTTTGCTCTTTTAATTTTTATTAAAAAAATTTTTTTTTAATTATTTATTTTTGAGAGAGAGAGAGAGAGAGAGAGAGAGAGAGCCAGCGCATGAGCAGGGGCGGGGCAGAAAGAGAGAGGGAGACACAGAATCTGGAAGCAGGCTCCACACTCCGAGCTGTCAGCGCTAAGATGGATGGAACTCACGAATTAGGAGATCATGACCTAGGCCGAAGTCGGACGCTGAACCGACCGAGCCATCCAGGCGCCCCTATCTTTCGCTCTTTTTAAATGATATCCTTCAGTTTATAATTTCCTTGATGCCCCTTTATGTTGGTCAAAACTCTGCCCTCCTTCAAGGCTCACATCAAATACCTCCATGAAAATCTCTCTGATCTCCTCGACAAGCAGGAATACCAGTAACTCTCTGCACAGACCTCCCTTCTGGTACTTGTGACATTTTATTTTGAATTGTAGCAGATATGGTGTCAGATGACTTAAGTTTGGGCCTGATCTTGGTACAAATCATCTAACCTCTCTTAGCGTCAATTTCTTCTCCCACTAAATCGAATGAACACTTCTACGGAAGTCAGACTTATTTTGAATATCAAATGGAAAGACACATGTCTATGTTTTACAGTCTCAGTTTATATTTTGTTGAACCTCTTCAATTACATATCAAAATTCCTGTATCTAGGAAGTATGCCTCATTAATTTTTTTGTGGGTTTTGTACATGTCAGGTATTCAAAAAATGTTTAATTACTATTTTAAAAAATATAATAATTTGCCTTCAAAAGAGCACATCAAGAGTTATCTTAAGTTTATATCCCGCATGGACACTGATCCCTTTAGTACAATCTTTCCATTTTTCCATTTATTTAAGATTTCTTTTTTTTTTGTTGAAGATTTCTTCTTAATATCCTTTCATGCTTCAGTTTACATGGGGAAGAATCATACTATCCATTTACTTTTGTGTAGTTATCCTTTCAATGTTGATAATTCAGTCCAGCTAAAACTTCTAATTGTATCTTGAGTTCTTTGAGGAACACAGCTGTTTTTTTTAAGTATGGGAATTTTTTTTTTTTTTCAGTCTGCATACAATTCCATAGTGCTGTCACTTCGGGAACTTGGACCTCGTCATTCTTGTGCCTGAGACGAAGCCCCCTCTCACCTCCCCCTGCACAGATGAAGAGGAACAGAAAAGGATTTTTTGAACAAAAAAATTTCTTATTAAAGAGGTGATTCTTCTTCCTTAATGCCCCGAAGGCTTATCAAAGTGTGAGTAACCAGAGGGTAGAGGTCTGGGACTTATACATGGGATGCATATAATTTGCTCTTGCCTGTATAGCCTGACCTGCTTTTTGGTCACTTAAGATGATTGCCCAACTGGTTTATTACTTCTTATTTTTCCCTTGCGTGCCTCCTAATGTCCGTGGTCCAGGTGCTCTGTTTTAGAACTATCCAGCAGTCAGAAATGAGTGAGACCCACAGGGGAAGGGCACGTGGAAAGGAGCAGAAATATCGAATAGACAACAGTTGAGAGGTCATAATGAGAGGGTGTCGCTCAGTACAAAATGTTCATTCAGAAAAGAAAGAAGTCACTCTTGTTTGTTTCTGTGATTGTACCAAGGAACAATCCAGCCACGAGACCCACAATCCGATTCCTGACCTCTAAAGAGAAGCAGGGTGCATTTCTTCTCCACTGGGGAACGAGCTTGTTTGGGTTACTTAAGCAGCAGCTTAGGATTAAGGAGTGACATAATTCCTTCTTGGAAGAGTCTGGCTGAATTTTGTGCCATTTTCGGAAAGTGAGGGTGATGTACCAAGAATGACAGACTGCTCGGAAAGAGAACTATGAGGAAACCTCCTAATCCTTTTGAGTTTTATCCAAGGAGGACCTCGAGGGCAAAAGACAGCCTGGGCACTGATGTGCAAGTTCCTGTGAATAAACCCGACATGGAAAATGTGTGCCCAGACTACCTCAAAGCAAGCTAGTCTGGTCCCATAGAGACTTCAGACCTTTGGATGGAATCTTAGATATTCCCTAAGATTCTTACGTGGAATGTTCCATCTGGTCTTGAGTTGTGGAAAGGTATTCATTCCATGAGAAGAGGAGAAAAAGTGAAAAGGGAATGATTATCAGAAACTGTGTTGAATTAAGGAAGCTCTGGGGGGAGTTGCTTGTGTAAAAATGGAGCATAATTTGCTTACAGAATTTTGTTTGTTATAACTATAAACAACCCCCACACCCACCCCCTGCCACCACCTCTGTCACACGTTCTTATTCCTGGCTTTCTGGGAGAGGGTGTTCTGCTCCTCTTTGATTTTCTCTTCCTGATTCTACCGGGTTCTCTGTTCTCTTTTTACCTTTCACATACTTTCTTTTTTTTTTTTTTTTTTAATTTAAAAAAAATTTTTTAAAATTTATATCCAAATTAGCATATAGTGCAACAATGATTTCAGGAGTAGATTCCTTAGTGCCCCTTACCCATTCATCCTGTCCCCCCTCCCACAACCCCTCCTGTAACCCTCAGTTTGTTCTCCAGATTTATGAGTCTCTTCTGTTTTGTCCCCTGTTTTTATATTATTTTTGTTTCCCTTCCCTTCTGTTTATCTGTTTTGTCTCTTAAAGTCCTCATATGAGTGAAGTTGCATGATATTTGTCTTTCTGTGACTGATTTCACTTAGCATAATACCCTCCAGTTCCATCCACGTAGTTGCAAATGGCAAGGTTTCATTCTTTTTGATTGCCGAGTAATACTCCCTTGGGCTCTTTCCATACTTTGGCTATTGTTGATAGTGCTGCTATAAACATGGGGGTGCCCGTGTCCCTTCGAAACAGCACACCTGTATCCCATGGGTAAATGCCTAGTAGTGCAATTGCTGGGTCGTAAGGTAGTTCTATTTTTAGTTTTTTGAGGAACCTCCATACTGTTTTCCAGGGTGGCTGCACCAGCTTGCATTCCCATCACATACTTTCCTTTCTTTTCCTGCTGTTGCTCACAGCCACGTGCATCTAAATAAAAGTAAATATGTTTTTAGCAAATCGATAAGTGACAAAAAGATCAGCCTCTTTTTTCCAAAGACCAAGCAATGGTCAATTAGTTTAATTCTTGGTCAAGGTTATAGAGGTTGGACCCTGGAAAGGACCAATTTTCTTTTCCAAGAGACTCACTTTGCCTTATAGACCAAGGCTGCGTGCGTAAACCCAGCATGTCCTCCAGGGGTGGGTTATGTTACATAATTATCCTTTCTCATAGCTTTTTGTCCGTGTCTTTTTAAATGAACAGACTAAAAATAAGAAGAGCTGATAGGGAATGTTGATGATACCACCCCTACTGGAAAAATGTCTTAGTATAGCACCATATAGATTGTAGGAATGTGGGTGTTTTTTTTTTTTTTAACATTTATTTATTTTTGAGAGAGGGAGAGAGGCAGAGTGTGAGCAGGGGAGGGTCAGAGAGAGAGGGAGACACAGAATCCGAAGCGGGCTCCGGGCTCTGAGCTGTCAGCACAGAGTCCAATGTGGGACTCGAACCCACAGACCACGAGAACATGACCTGAGCCAAAGTTGGATGCTTAACTGACTGAGCCACCCAGGTGCCCCTAAGTGTGTTTTGAATTCGAAGCAATTCGAGACAATGACTTGGGGAAAGAGCTAGGACGGGGGTAAGAACACTAATTATAGCTTCTTTTGGTTCTGTCCCTTACCCCCAACCCCGGTTTTACTCTTCTGTGCTCAGTTTACTTCTTTAATCCTTTGAGATACCCTGAACCTCAGCCTCTGATCTGAGGAGGCAGTGCTGCTCGCAAAGTCCTCTTAGCTCTGGCACATACACCTATCGCCAGCAGCACACGTGGGGCCAGTTGTTTGAATTGAAAACAGACCTGAATGGAGAGATATCTGCCGTGTGTTCCAGTACGTCCGTGTCCAATAAGTCATCAGTGGGCTGTATGGAATGAAGGAGCCGGGCTCATCACTGGCCTAGTGATTTAATTTGAGAGCCCAGATCGTAAATTGGCCTTGACGTAGAAACAGCGGCCAAGGCTGCGAGTCTGCCTGGCTGTGCTGTGCTTGCCGCGGGCTGACCTCACTAGCAGGCGTGCTGTCACGTCTGGGTCATCTGCTGTCACCGGACTGCTCCCCGTGGGAGGTCCGGGTTGCGAGCATCGCAACAGTCTAGACAAGAGGTGACAAACATGTTGACCTTTGGGATGAGATCGATCTCCATGTTTCTTGACAGGAGGCCCTTTCCAGAAGGAGTCTCAGGAGGAGCAGTCTTAGAGCTTCATCATTTGCGAGTGGGCTCAAAACCGTGTATCTGCTCCACCCAGACTGGAATACCAAAAAGGGTTTCTCAAGGTTGCTTGTTTTTTTTTTTGTTTTTTTGTTTTTTTGTTTTTGTTTTTGTTTTTTTTGAGCTAAAGGGTGATGTTTATTTTACTTCATTAGTTTTCCTACTTTGGGCTCCAAGAGCGGAATAATTTGCGGGGGGGGGGGGGCGGAGAATTTGCTTTAATGGTGTATCAGCTCTGAGGCCAGCTCTGGAAAGGTGCTTTTCCACACACTATTTCCTTTAAACCTCGTAAAATGTTGTGAAGTTTGCGTCATTATCCTCATGTTACAGGGGAACGTTAGGGGCTCAGAGATGATCAGACCTTACCCAAGGCCATGCAGTAAGTAGTTGGTAAGGCCCAGATTGGAGCCTCAGGTTGTTCTGATATTTTGCCATGATACTTTCCCAGGGTCTGGTTTTTCTGCTACAGTGTGGGTGGTTTCAGTTCCTCCTGGAACTTTGGGGGTTATCAAAATGTTAAAGTAATTAAGAAAAACAGACTTTTGCTTCGTCTCCAGTCATCTGATTTTAAGTAGCCGTCTGGTTATTCCTGAAAAAGAGTAGATGTTATTCAGTGAAAGAGGTGAAGTAGGAACTGGTCTGATCTGTCCTAACATGCATTCTATGGGACAGTAGCCACTGGACATCCTCCACCCAAAAACATGTGGAAAACTTGGCATAAATGTCCCCTTCATGAAGAATCGTGTGATTGGATTTGTATTTTGTTGAAACCCAAGATTTTCAAACTTACTGGATCATGCAACTTTATCCCCCCTTCGAAAATTGATTCACATCGCATGGGTCTAAATGTTTTGCGGACTGCGATGTGCAGGCCCTAGTTTAAATTTTAATGGTAGCAATGCTTCCCTGGATCTAGACTCAGAGGCTTTATTAATTTCATTCAGGCGATGAGAATAGGATCCATTATCTAGGCTTTTAGCCACTTGCTGTGGCCAAGACTCTGAACTACTAGCAAATACAAGGACAATCCCAGACAGCTTGAGAACTATTTGAATACTATTCTGGAGATGGTAAGATATTTCAAGTCAGAAAGAAATATACAAGACTGTATGTGAAGTCTTCTAGAGGGTACGGTATGTGTTTTCTTGTGTCCTTAAGTCCAAAACATTTGCACAGAGCATCTTTTTTCCTTCTATTTATTTCTGTTCTCTTTCCTCTTACTCCCTTCTACCCCTTTCCTCTACCTCTGACCAAATCTACAGGCCATCTCTGTCTGAACACTTTGTCCCTGTGGGGATGAATGTGATAATAATACTTAACATGGACAACTCTATTAACCATCTTCAAGTTGAACTTCATGTACAATGGACTTGTCAACTTAAACAGAGATTCCTATTGAGATCAGCCAGGGTTTGTGGGTTAACAAAGCCCATCCAGGTTAGAAATGAATTTGAGCCAGTATCTCATTCTGCAAACTCAAAATTAGGCCATCCCTCTGGTAATTTATTTTGGATTTGTTGGTGTGTTTAATAGTACACCAGAGATTCTTTTTGTTTGATTTTTAAGGATAATTATATAAAAAAAAGAGGTTTCAAAACCAGGGGGAATTCTTTAAGCATATATGCTACCTTGGCCACTTCGAGGCATTTATTGATTTGTTTTACAATAAAACATTTCACACAGACTGCCTGCTTAAAGGGGAACAATATGTGGTTCAAGGATTTCTTTTAAATTTGTTAGGAGGCTGAAATTTTATTTTTATTTGCTCTGATAAACACAAAAATCAATCTGCTAGACCTTCAGTCCAGCACTTAGAAGAATAAGTCCCCCCAAAGTAAGTCCCTCCAGAGGGACTTTGAGACAGCTTCATTTCTCCAGCGGGAGCTTAATGAACACAACCCAGGCATAACTTGGCATTTCTGTAAGTTTGGTCAAAGATCCAGATTAAAAAAAAATGTTTCACAACCGGGACTGTAACAGACTCTTTAAAATAAGAAGAGGAAACAAATCCCCTATCTCTTGGCTCTTTCACTCACTCTGAAAATAACTTACCTACCAGGCAAGGCAGAAAGTCAAGTCTTGAAGAAAGATTTAGAATTTTGAAGAGGGTAGGACCTTTCCTTGCAAGGATTTTGCAGGATGCTTTTAAGATGAATGCTTGGTTTGCGTTATCAAAGCAGAAACTTCAAATTCGGAAACAAAAGCTAGATTCTGTGTGGTTTCTTTCCCCCTCTCTTTTGTGCCTGTATCGCAAGCCCTCTTCCTTGCCTCCTAAGGAATTTGTTTACACAGGGATGCAGATTACTACCAAGTGATGCAATCACAGTCCAGTGGCAAACAAAAGCTTAAAAATATTTGCCTTCTATGGTAGAGCTCAGATGATCCTGGACTTCAGGAAACCCAGATCCAATATTTCTGTTTTTATGGCATTAAGGAGTAGAAAAGAGTGATGTCCCCCACAATGATTTACAGTATTTTCTAAAAAGTCCATCCTCCAGAGTAGAACCAGTGAAGCTTCAGTTGTTTTTAGCGGTAGGGTAAGTTGAGGGGGTGCTGAAACAGAAGCACAAAGGAGGACGTGGAATAAGGGTAGTTCTCCTTTTTAGTGAAATATAATTAGCATGCAGTGATATATTAGTTTCAGGTGTACAATATAGTGATTTGGCAATTCTATACCTTACTCGGTGCTCATGGTGATCAGTGTACTCTTAACCCCCTTTTTCTATTTCACTCATTCCCTCACCCACCTCCCCTCTGGCAACTACCAGCTTGTTCACCATATTTAAGAGTCTGTCCTTCCTTCCTTCCTTCCTTCCTTCCTTCCTTCCTTCCTTCCTCCCTTCCTCCCTTCCTCCCTTCCTCCCTTCCTCCCTTCCTCCCTCCCTTCCTCCCTTCCTCCCTCCCTTCCTCCCTTCCTCCCTTCCTCCCTTCCTTCCTTCCTCTTTCTTTCTTTCTTTCTTTCTTTCTTTCTTTCTTTCTTTCTTTTGTTCTTTCTTTCTCTTTTTCTCTCTCTCCCTTTCCCTTCCTTCCTTCCTTTCTGTCTTTTTTCCTTTCCTTTTCCTTTTCCTTTCCTAAATTCCACAAATGAATGAAATCATATGGTATTTGTCTTTCCCTCACTTATTTCACTTATATTATACCCTCTAGGTCCATCCATGCTATTGCAAATGGCAAGATTTCATTCTCTTTTATGACTGAATAATATTCCAGGGTGTGTGTGTATGTGTGTGTGTGTGTGTGTGTGTCCGTTCATCTTCTTTATCCATTCGTCTTATGAATGGTGCTGGGAAAACTAGCTACATGCAAAAGAATGAAACTGGACCACTTTCTTATACCATACACAAAAAAACCCTTCAGAATGTATTAAAGACCTATCTATGTGTGAGACCTGAAACCATAAAAATCCTAGAAAAAAACACAGGCAGTAATTTCTTTGACATCAGTTGTAGAAACATTTCTCTAAACATGTCTCCTCAGGTAAGGAGAACAAAAACAAAATTAAACCGTTGAGTCTATACCAAAAGAAAAAGCTTTTGCTCAGTGAAGGAAAACATCAACAAAAATGACCAGGCAACCTACTGAATGGAAGAGATATTTGCAAATAATGTATCTGATAAGTGGTTAGTATTTAATATATACCAAGAACTTACACAACTCAACACCAAAAAAACCCAAATAATCCAATTAAAAGGGCAGAAGACATGTACAGACATTTCTCCAAAGAAGACCTACCAATGACAAATAGACACATGAAAAGATGCTCAAAATCACTAATCAACAAAATCACTAATCAACCACAATGAGGTATTACCTTGCATCTGTCAGAATGGCTAGAGTAAAAAAGACAAGAAATAACAAGGGTTAGCAAGAATGTGGAGAAAAAGGAACCTTCATACACTGTTGGTGGGAATGCAAACTGGTGTAGCCACTGTGGAAAACAGTATGGAGGTTCCTCAAAACATAAAGAGTAAAGATAGTTCTTAAGTGCAATCAGACAGCCTGGGCTCAAATCTGGGCTTCACCATCTACTAAGTATGTAACTTTGAGCAAGTTTCTTAAGTTCTCCTATGTCAGTTTTCTCATTTATAAAATGGAATTGATGGGGTTTTCGGGTGATGATGGGGTTCAGAAATGATGGCCAAGAAAGAATTCCTGAAGACATCTTTGGTGAGAAAAAGGTGATTTTATTAAAGCATGGGGACAGGACCCTCAGGCGGAAGAGCTTCTCTGGGGTTGTGAAGAATGACTGGTTATATATCATGCACTTGGGGAGGTAAAGTCAAAAGGGAAATTTCCAAAGAGACTTTCATTGGCTAAAGACTCACAGATTACTGGAGGCCTAGCCATTGTCAGGCTAAGGTTGTTTTTCCCCTCTAGCAAAGCATTAACAATAGGACAGTAGGGGGTTCCTGGAGAAATGTTACACTCTGTATTTGCCTCAAGTATTTGTCAATGGTCTGTAAGTTATAAGAAAATTTAATTTTAGGGGGGCCTGAGCGTCTGACTTTGGCTCAGGTCATGGTCTCATGGTTCCTGGGTTTGAGCCTCACATAGGGCTCTGTGCTGACAGCTCAGAGCCTGGAGCCCCCTTCAGATTCTGTGTCTCCCTCTCTCTGCCTCTCCCCCACTCACACTCTGTTTCTCTCTGTCTCTCAAAAGTGAATAAACATTTAAAAACTAAAAAAAAAAAAGAGAATTTAATTTTACCTGTCATTTCCTTCTTGCCTTTGTTCCCCACATCACCAGGGAGGGGAGAGTGATATTAGGGGCTCCAGGAAATTGAGTCTATAGGTTTCTGGAGATTAGGCTGTTGATAAGATTACCTTTTTCCTTTCATTTACTAAGACATTTGTCAACTGATGGAGACTCATGTCTCACATGACTGTGTTCTCTATCCCTTAACCATTTGTTTTCTTTCATTTGTTCTTGGGCAGCCAGAAGTGCCTGAGGACGGTCACACAGATCCCACCTGGGGGTGCGGGGTGTGCTAGCTTGTGCTTGGCCCTCAGCTTGCCCTATGGTCCGTCATCGGAATGAATAATATGAATACCCAACCCACAGGGTTTTAGTGGTGTGTAGCGTGGCAGAGGAGACTCTGAGTAGATGCTTTCATCTAAAATTTTATTATTAAGTACCTTTGCTACCTATAATCTTTTGTCTCTACTGCATATTTTGTGGCCCTGGGTAAGGGGCGGGAATTACTACCATGTCAACTGAATTATTGCATCAGTTATTCAGCACGTTTTTGAGAAGCAGCTATGGTGGGCCTGGTACCCTACTGGGACTGGGAATACAGCAACGAAAATAGAAATCAAGTCCGTGTCCTCATGAAGCTTGCTGGGAGGATAATCAACAAACACATGAACAAATACATTTTTCACATAGCACTAAAATCTTTGAAGAAGAGGACATAGAGAAATGATTGGAGCACTTGACTTTAGATTAGCTGGTCAGGAAAGGCCTCTTGGAGGAAATGTTATAGAAGCCAATACCTAGCTTACAAGACAACGCAGACTTTCGAAGACCTGGGAGAGGGGGGAGGGGACATCAAATGCAAAGGCTTAAGAACCAGTAGCAGTTTGAAATGCTTGAGCAATAGAAAGAACTTGAGCATGGCTGGGGCTGGATGAGCAAGGAAGGTGGTAAGGAAAAAGAGAGCCAGAATACAACGCTTACATTCCATGGTAAGAACTTCAGATTTTATCCTATAATGGTCCTAGTAAAATTACTGTAGTCCTTCACACAGAGAAATGATGTTTGTAGAGCTTTCTTAGAAAAGCTAAATGCTCTGGTTATTTTCTGAGCAAGAGAAATAGTTTTTCATTGCTCTCTTTCTCCTGACATTCTGTGTGCAGTCAGTTACAAATAAAGAGGTTAAGCATTTTCTCAATAAAGTGAAACCTTAAGAACATTCCATCTGTGACCTTAGCTGTATCAGAACTAGGCTTTAGTCTGGTGTTTTGAACCCATGCCCACTTCCAATAAACACCCCAAACATGTCCCACTGAAGATTCTAATGTGTCCTTGGGTGAGGAGAAGGGAAGTTGGTTCAATTATTATCTTTATCCCTATTGGGGAAAAAAATTTCAGATTCTCCCTACTGCCACCAGCAAAGAAGATGTCCGGTTGCTCTGTAGTTTGTAATATGTAAAAAAATGTATACTTTCCAAAGATAACATCGTGCTATGACTTTTTTCATGCCTATCTACTTCTAAGTTGGGCATCCATGGTTTAACCCATTGAGAATCATTTACATACTGCACTGAGTTTGATGTTCTATCATCTTATGTCCCTCCGCATATCTATACAAATCAGGCCTATGGAAATAGAACATTGCAGAAGGATCAAAGGGAGCGATAGTCCTTAGGATGCTGCCAGGAGACCCTCATTCTAGACCCAGCTTTATCTCTATCCCATTAAATCACCTGAGCATGGCATCTGGTCCCTCTGGCTCTTCCTCCTACTCCATTCTTCACCCGAAGAATGTGAAAATTGTATCAGCTTATCAGGAAGTTTCAAAAGCATATCAGCTAATCAGTAGGGTTCTGAAGCCAACATCGATCCATAAAATCAGCTTAAAACCAAAAAGAGGCGAGATTGGTCGTAGGCAAAATTGTTAGGGAGAAAAAAAATTATCACTATTACCTGATCTCTCCAATTCTTTTACCACTATCCCAAAGGCCCAAGCCAAGAGTGTGGTACTTCTGACATTACTCAGTGAATGAAAAAAGATTCTAGGGAGTAATGAGCTTTCCCAGGCCCTTAAACACATATAGTGCAGGAGATAACCTTCTTCATCTCTATAAAGAAGCTGATCTGGAAGATGTTCCATATTTATATAGGAGTCAGAGCTGTGAATGCTTTTTGCTTCCAAGCTATGGGTCATGGAACTCATCAAAACTCCCATCTCTTCCTTCTTCCCACTTCACATCTCCCACTTATCTCTTACAATCTCTTACATCTCCACTTATCTCTTAGCAAACCGCTAATAATGATTGTGGACAAGGTTCAGTTCAGTGGGTATCCAACCATACTGATGGATGAAAATGATGCTCATCATTGTTGAGGTGGAGGATGTTCTAGGAATTCTAAGATGCTGTGTTGAGATCCAGGTCAGCTGGTGTGCACGTCTGCCCGTGGAACAAAAGTAGATCCAGCAAAAAACACATTCCTTATGCCACAAGTAAGCTACTTCCTCTCCTATCACTAGCCACCATTCATAACATTGATTGCATTTTCCTAGTCTTTTTAAGGTGGTCAATCTTATTTATTCAGCTTTATTGAGATATAACATTGTTGAGTTTAAGATGTACAACAAAATCATTTTTGTCATATATATATATTGCAAAATGATTACCACAATAAGGATAGTTAACACATCTATCACCTTACGTAGTTACAATTTTTGTGTGTTGATAAGAGCTTTTAAAATCTATTCTCTTAGCAACTTTCAAATTGTATATGTAATACAGCATTGTTAAGTACAGTCACAATGCTGTACATTACATCCCCAGAACTTATGTATCTTATAACTGGAAGTTGATATCCTTTGACTACCTTTACTCATTTTCCTCTGGCAACCACCAACTTGTTCTTTGTTTCTATGACTTTGTTTTTCTTAGTTTCCATATCTAAGCGAGAGCGTATAGTGTTTGTTTTTGTGTGACTTATTTCACTTACCATAATGCCCTCAGCTTTCATTCAGGTTGCTGTAAATGGCAGGATTTTTAAGGCTGAATATTTTGTCGTGCATACGTGTCATACTTTATCTATTTATCTGTAATGGACACTTAGGTTGTTTCCATGTCTTGGGTGTTGGAAATGTTGCCGAAATGAACGTGGGGGGTACAGATGTCTCTTCAAGATAGAGATTGTATCTCTGTTGGATACATATATCCAGAAGTGGCGTTGCTGGATCATATGGTAGTTCTGTGTTTAATTTTTTGAGGGACCTCCATACTGTTTTGCAAAGTGGATGCACCAATTTGCAATCCATGTAGTCAATTTTACAATGTCTACTCTGTTTCTTGATATTTAAAATCAGGGCAGGTCATTCATACCGTGCCATAGATGATTCAGGAAAACAAACCTCATACTGAAGGCATTTACTCAGGACTTCCCTCTTCCTGTTTATTTTGTAACTTGCTCAGATGATTTTCATCTTCTTGGTCCACTGTTTGGATGACATCAGATTCTCTGTCCAGTCAGAAATACCCAGTACTTGGCATCTTTTGGTGCAGGTGGACGAGGGTGTCAGGCATATTTGTATGGTAGGGAGACTGATTTCCTTGCTTGAACATGAAGATAATTCCTTGTACTTTCTAGCTACTCTGCTACATATTGGTATTTTTAATAGAAGGTTTAAAAGATGAAGAACTATTATGCTGGGTCATTTTAGTCATAAGTTATTCTATGAGTGCATCAAGCTTGGGCATGGAAACAACTGTCTAAAACACAAGACAAAGCTGTTTGCCTCAATTTAGCTCCCTGAGACCTGGAAATTTCTAGTAAAATGACTGTTTTATTATCACGTCCATATTTACCTGCCGTACTTTCCAACAGATGAGTTGCCCCATGTTAGTATTACTATTATTTTTTCAGGAATTTCACGTAGAAGAAAAAACAATAATAAAGCATTGCAAACCAGTTTCTAAGAAAAATCAGAGGAACTGGAGGGTCAATTGAATTTTCATTATGACTAAAGGCAGGAAAATAACCAGATGAAAAGGAGACACCAAACAAAATAAACCTAAAAAATTCATTAGCTCTATATGACTTTCACTGTTGATGGAGCTAAAACCTTAAACAGGTTCATTTCCTGACTCTAAGATGTTTGTGACATGCTTATAAAAGAGATGTCTTTATTTTCAAGAGCTACAATGAAATAGGGTAATAGAAATGGGCTAGAACTATTTGTGACATAAAAACGGATTTAAAAACCTTCTAGGATAGAAAGATTTTCGGGTTATGCATGTATGCTTTACACAATATTGTTGGAATGTGTAGAAGAGTATGCCACGTGAAAGGGTTGATAAGAGCTGTATTGGATATGGTCAACTGGATTAGAGATGCTTTGACATAAGTTTAGGTAGTAAAGAATGCATCCATTCATTGTTCCCGCATTTACTGCAGTGGGTGCCATGATGTGCTGCCTGATTACCACCTTTCAGAACTGAAGTCTCAATTCCCCAGTCACCCTGAGTGTTAGCTGTTGATGGATCACAGCTCAAGGCTTCCTCGGGACTTGTCCTGGCTGAAGGGAGCTGCCTTCCCTCGAATTAATTCCCACCTGCTCCCTGGGGACAGCCCGCTTGCAATGACTGGTCCATGTGGAACTACAAGACTGAGCCCTATTGTGTCTCCATCAGGAGTATCTCCGAAGGGGCCATTCTATCTCAACTGCATCTGTCCAGCTTTGCTCCTTTTACCCAGTTACGTGTGTTTTTCCCACTACCACTCCCTGTAAACTCGCAGAGCACAAATCTCCGTCTCAGAGTCTGCTTCCCAGGGACAATTACTTAAGATATTCATCAAATAATTTTGAGTGCCTATCGTGTGCTAATCATGGTTCTAGACATTAGTAATACTGGTCAATAAGGAAAGGTGCTTGCCCTCATAGGGCTTGCATTGCTTCTGGGGGAGTTGACTTTGAAGAAGTAATTTTTCTGCTGAGAATCTTGAAAAATAAGGAGCTCAGAGAGCCCAAGAAATGGTGTTCAAAGCAGTCACTAGAGATTACTTTGGTCACCCACACAGTGATTAGTAAGGGGACAGGGGAAGAGAGCATTCCTGAATTCGGCTCCTGTCTTTCCTTCCAAATGTACCCTTCTATCCTTGGGATCACAGCCCTTCAGGACCCTTGGATAACTTTCTATTTTTTTTTCCTCAACTTTTCATCCTAAGGAAAACTGAATTAGGTTTATGTATTTATTTTTCCACTTTTACTGAGTGTATAAGTTTAAGGCGTACAATTTGATGGTTTGATTTACATATACAGTAAAACCTTGGCTTGCGAGCATAATTCCTTCTGAAAACATGCTTGTAATCCAAAGCACTCACATGTCAAAGCGAATTTCAAGAACCATTGGCCCTGTTGTGATCATGTGACATTCTGCGTCACGTTCTACTCCTATTGCAAGATGTTACTCGTTTATCAAATTAAAATTTGTTAGAAATCCTTGCTCATCTTGGGCCCCTGGGTGGCTCAGTCATTAAGCATCTGACTTTGGCTCAGGTCAGTCTCATGGTTCATGAGTTTGAGTCCCACACTGGATGAGCATGAGCCCTTCTTCTCTCTCTCCCTCCCTCTCCCTCTCCCTCTCCCTCTCCCTCTCCCTCTCCCTCTCCCTCTCCCTCTCCCTCTCCCTCTCCCTCTCTGTTCCTTGTAGGATTCTGTCTCTCTCTCTGCACCTCACTCACTTGTGCCCTCTCTTTCTCTCTCTCTCTCAAAAAATGTTTGTCTTGCAGAACACATGCAGAGCAAGTTACTCACAATCCAAGGTTTTGCTTTATTGTTAAATGATTTACCACAATATTCAGCTAACATCCATATTCTCATACAGTACAATAAGGGGAAAAGAAAGAAGAATAAAGGAAAACATGTTCTCTTTGCAATGAGAAATCATAGGATTTACTCTCGCAATGAGAAATCATAGGATTTACTCTCTTCATGACTTTTCTATGTATCATACAGCAGTGTTAGCTATAGTCATCATGTTGCACATTATATCCCAAGTACGTACTTATCTTATAATGAGAAGTTTGTACCTTTTAAACACTTGTCCCCAATTTCTTCTCTCCTAACCTCACCTCTGGTAACCACAAGTCTGATCTCTTTTTCTATGACTTAAAAAAAAAGTGTTTATTTTTGATAGAGAGAGATCGAGCATAAGTTGGGGAGGGGCAGGGAGAGGGAGAGGGAGAGGGAGAGAGAGAGAGAGAGAGAGAGAGAGAGAGAAAGAGAGAAAGAATCCAAAGCAGGCTCCAGGCTCTGAGCTGTCAGCACAGAGCCCAACAAAGGGCTCGAACCCACAAACTGTGAAATCATGACCTGAGCCGAAGTCGGATGCACAACCGACCGAGCCACCCGGGTGCCCCTATGACTGTTTTTAAAAAATGATTCCACATATAGGTGAGATCATACAGTATTTGTCTGTCTTACATCACCTAGTGTCTTCAAGGTCCATCCAGGGTGTCACAAATGGTAAGGATTCCTTTTTTTTTTTTTTATGGCTCAATAATATTCCACCGTAAATATATAGCATATCTTTATCCACTCATACATCCATTGACACTCAGATTGTTTCCATGTTTTGACTATGAGGATGAAGGTGCAGATAGGTTTTGTTATTGTCCTTGTTACCTTGGCATATATTCCCAGAAGCAGAATTGCTGGATCATATGGTAGTTCTATTTTTAATTTTTTTTGATAATCCTTCACACTGTTTTCCATAGTGGCTATACCAATTTATAACCCCACCAACAGTGAGGAAGCATTCCCTTTTCTTCACACCCATGCTAGCATTTGTTATCTCTTGTCTACTGATAATGGCCATTCTAACTAGCATAAGGTGATGCCTCATTGTGGTTTTAATTTGCATTTTCCTAATAACTAGTGCTGTTGAGCATCTTTTCATATGCCTCTTAGCCTTTCATAGATCTTTGTAGAAATGTCTATTCTGGTCCTTTGCCTATTTTTTGTTTTTGTTTTTTTGCTATTGAGTGGTATGAGTTGTTCATATGTTTTGGATATTAACCCCTTATCAGACATATGGCTTACAAATATTTTTTACCATTCCATAGCTTGTCTTTTCGTTTTTTGATGGCTTCCTTTGCTGTGAAGAGCTTTTAGTTTGCTACAATTCCACTTGTTTATTTTTGGTTTTGTATATAGTGCTTTAGGTGTCACATCCCCAAAATCATTACCAGACCTATATCAAGGAACTTTGTTCTTATGTATTTTTTTAGGAGTTTCATATCTTACAATTAAGTCTTTATTTTTAGTTAATTTTTGTGAGCGATTTAAGGTATGGGTCCAGTTTCAGCCTTTTATTTATTTATTTATTCATTCATTCGTTCATTCATTTATTTATTTATTTTTTTTTTTTAAATTTTTTTTTTCAACGTTTTTTATTTATTTTTGGGACAGAGAGAGACATAGCATGAACGGGGGAGGGGCAGAGAGAGAGGGAGACACAGAATCAGAAACAGGCTCCAGGCTCTGAGCCATCAGCCCAGAGCCTGACGCGGGGCTCGAACTCATGGACCATGAGATCGTGACCTGGCTGAAGTCGGACGCTTAACCGACTGCGCCACCCAGGCGCCCCCATTCATTTATTTTTAAGTTTATTTATTGAGAGAGACAGAGAGTGGGGGAAGGGCAGAGAAAGAGAGAGATAGAGAGAGGAAGAGAGAGAATCCCAAACAGGCTCCATATTGCCAGCATGGAGACTGATGCGGGGCTCAAACTCATGAACCATGAGATCTATGACCTGAACTGAGATCAAGAGTCACTCAACCGACTGAGCCACCTACATGCCCCAAAGTTTCAGTCTTTTGAATGTGAATGTCCAGTTATCTCAGTACCATTTGTTGAAGAGACTTTTCTTCAATTGAGTACTCTTAGCTCCCTTGTTAAATATTAGTTGCCTGTATATGCTTGGGTTTATTTATGCGCTCTCAGTTCTGTTCTATTGGTCTATGTGTCATTTTTTATGCCAGTACCATATTGTTTTGATGACTATAGCATTATGGCATGCTTGAAATAACAAGTATGATGCTTTCTGCTTTGTTTTTTTCTCAGGATTTCTTTGGCAATTCAGGATCTTTCATGGTTCCATGTAAATTTTAGGAGTGTTTTTTCTACTTCTGCAAAAAAATGTCATTGGAATCTTGACTGAATCCACGGATAGCCTTTGGCAGTATTAACATTTTAACCATATTACTTCTTCCAGTTCATGAACACGGGATACCCTTCTATTTACTTGTGTCTTCCTCAATTTCTGTCATCAGTATCTTATAGCTTTCAGTGTACAGATCTTTAACTTCCCTACTTAAATTTATTCCTGAATATATTATTGTTTTTGATGTAATTGCAAATGGGATCACTTTGTTACTTTTTCAGAAAATTCATTGTTAGAAACACTACTAATTTTTATATGCTAATTTTGTATCCTTCAACTTTACTCAATCCATTAATTAGATGCAACAATTTTTTGGCTGAATCTTTAGGAGTTTCTACATATAAAATCATGCCATCTACAAACAGAGACAATTTTATCTCTTCCTTTCTAATTCTGATGCCTTCTACTACTTTTTCTTGCTTGATTGCTCTAGGTAGGACTTCTATTACTGTGTTTAATAGGAGTGGTGAGAGTGGGCATCTTTGGTTTATTCTGGAGCTTAGGGGAAAAGCTTTTAATCTTGCACCATTGAGTATGATGTTAGCTGTGAGCTTGTTATGTATGGCCTTAATTATATTGAGATGTGTTTCTTCTATGCCTAATCTATTAAGTGTTTTTATCATGAATGGACGTTGAATTTTGTCAAATGCTTTTTCTGTGTTGACATAACCATACGGTTCTTTTCTTTCATTCTATTAATGTAACATATCATGTTGATTCATATATGTTGGACTATCCTTGTGTCCCAGGGATAAATCCCACTTGATCATGATCCTTTTAATGTGCCGTTTAATACAGTTTGCCAGTATTTTATTGAGAATTTTTGCATCTATATTCATTAGAGATAATGGTCTGTAGTTTTCTTGTTCAGTGTCCTTTCCTGGTTTTGGTATAATGCTGGCCTCATGAAATGGGTTTGGGAGTATTCCCTCTTAAAATTTTTTGGAAGAGTTTGAAAAGGGTTGGTGTTAATTCTTTTTTGAATATTTGGTAAAATGGACCAGTGAAGCCATCTGGTCCTGGGCTTTTCTTTGTTGGGAGATTTTCAATTACTAATTCAATCTCCTTACGAGTAATTGTTCTATTCAGATTTTCTATTTCTTCCTGATTGAGTCTTGGTAAGCTGCGTATCTCTAAGAATTTTTTCATTTCTTCTAGGTTGTCTGGTTTGTTGGTGTTTCCATTGTTAAGCCAGCTTGTTATGTCTCCAGGGCATTATGCTTGAAGTTTCCTCTGTCTGGATGCCCTTCTGTCTCTATCCAAGTGACTCTTTCATCCCGCACGCCTGCTCAGATGAAACCACTTCCAAGAGGCCTTCTCTGACCACCCCATTTGTTTGCCATCACATCAACCCTCATCACCTGCTTATTTTATTGATTTTCATCAATCATTTACTCCACCAGAATGTATGGTCTAAAAGAATAGATCCTTTTTATGTATTTTTTTTTTTTTAAAACCTAGAAACCACGCATTGAATTATAGGTCCGGTTCTAGGTAATTGGGATAGGACAGTGAAGAAAACAATAAAAATCCCCGCCCTTCTGGATCTAATGTTACAGTGGGAGGAGAACTACGCTAAAGGAGGTAATGAGAAACACATATTAGATGGTGATGTGTGCTATGGAAAAAATGAACAGCGAAGGAGGATGAAGGCTCAACTTGCTTGGGATTGCAATTTTAAATAGAGTCAGGGCCAGCTATACTGAGGAGGTGACGTGAGGAGAGGTCTGAAGCAAGGGAGGAAGCATGTCAGGAAGCTATCCAGTGAGGCGGGAGCTCTATATGTAAAGTTTACACAGACCCTTGATAGTACATGCTTTTACTTAAGGGAAGCTAATTAATTCTCTTCCTCCTTGTTCTTTGTTTTGTGACCCATGGCCTTCAAGGTAAGTGAATATTCCAAATGAAAATTCTGTTTCCCATGACAGTCAGCTTGCCTCACTGTTCAGGATGGAAGACCAGTTCTCCATTCCAAGCCTGGTTGCTGTTCACCTCTGCAGCTTGCTCATCCTACGGCACACCTGGGAAAAAGCATTTTACCTTGTTCGTATCTACTTCTGGAAGACATTCAAAGCCTGGCCCTCCTGATAGAATTTGTAATGAGATCACCTCAAAAAGCACAACATTCTTTTTAATATTGTAGAGCAAGTTGCTGAATATGTAATGTAAAGTTCAGTCTTTTTCCTCCTCTCTTCCCATCCACCAAGTATGTCTGAAAGGATCTCATTACCCTTTATTTGTTGAATGCAAATAGAACAGTAAATGATACTGTCAGATTTTATGGCTTTCCCTAACCTTCCTATTTCAGCCCTCTCCATCAGCAGCTTGGGGGTATATTTGCCTCTGATTAAAAAGTTTGAGTTTTTCACTGGATGTTTTATGGCCAGATTGGTAAAGTAGGTGTGGAAGGGCTCTGGAATCCCTGTCATATGATAAATAGTGGGAGGAAGAGAAGGGAGGACCAAGAAAAGACTCCACAGACTTTCTTCAACTACTGAAAGGTCTTATTTGGGATGATATAGTTTTCTGTGTTCCACTGGAATGCAGAATTAGGACAAAAATTGAAATCTGTGCCTAGCCAGATTTTAGCTCAACAAGAGGAGAATCATTTTTTTTTAAAAAAATTTTAATGTTTATTTATATTCGAAAGAGAGAGACAGTGCACAAGTAGGGGAAGGGCAGAGGGAGACAGAGACAGAATCCCAAGCAAGCTCCAGGCTCTGGGTTATCAGCACAGAGCCCAAGGTGGGGCTCAAACCAACAAGCCATGAGATCATGGCCTGAGTTGAAGTCGGATGTCCAACTGACTGAGCCACCCAGGTGCCCCAAAAGAAGCATTCTAAAAGTCATAATGTTCCAATTGTGAAATTGCTTGTCTCTGAGGGAATGAGTTTCGCAAGCATTCAAATCTGCTGAAATCAAGAGTCTGGCCCTTAACTGACTGAGCTACGCAGGCACCCCCATGAAGGAAGTGTTTCTGCATTGGATGTTGAGTTAAGTTACGTGAACTTGTTCATGCTAAGCTTTTGTGATTCTATGATATGAGATAAAGACTATGGCTGAGTTTATTTCCCGGGTTTATTCATGAATAGAAACTCAAAGGATGGGGCTAATGGTCTTGCCAGTCTTTGTGAAAGGACCTCAATTTACCAAAAGGTGAAATGGCAAGATGAATTTAATGGAAGGACGGCCCTTTGACATCTGCCTCAGACAGTGACCACCTGTGAAGTGTGGTCACTGAGGTGACCACCTGCGGTGTGAAGAAAGTGGGACTCACCAACAGCAGGGGACCCAAGAGAGCAACAAGCCTTCAGCAGACTCCTGTTGCTGCTGCCTTGGGTTACTTCATCTGCTTGCATGACAAGAAAATGGCATCATTTTATGGGAAGACTAGCATCCCGACAAAGCAAGAGTCCCAACCGTCTCTCTTTTAAAAATTATCTATTTTATGATCACAAATTTAGTTTTACAGAAAACAAATCTCATAAACTTTGATTTACAGAAGGATGGAATGGCACAGTAGAAAGAACCTTAGAGGTTTGATCTCAGCACCTCCACTACGGTGGATTTATTACTGCGAACCCACGCTGCTTGTCTCCCAAGTGAGGGTTATACTTCTCCATGCTACTGAGGTTGGGCTTGCTTTGGCCAGTGGAACATGAGTGGAAGTGGTACGTGCCATTTCTGGGCAGAAGCTTTAAAAACCCAGTTTGTGCTTCACTCTGCTCTCTTTTCCCTTAGCCACAACTCTGGGCAGTGGTCCCGAGGGTGTTGCTTCATCCACCTGGGTTGCAGAACGAAGATGATGCAGAGGAGAGCCACAGCTGGTGGGTGATGATCATGTTGCAAGAGCGAGAAAACATTTTTGTGGTAAGCCACGGGGATTTGAGGGGTTGTTTGTTATTATGGCATACTGAGAACATCTTGCCTGGTACATAAATAATTACCTTTGCAATAGTTAGGGGATAATGTAAGTCTGTTAACGATCATGGTAATTATGCCAATAGATAACGTTAATCGATACTTTCTATGTGCTGGGTATCGTGTTCAGTACTTTCTTCTTCACAGCCACTGGATGGAAATATGTATTATTAATGAGAAAATGGAGGCAGAGAGTTTATGTAACTTGCTGAAGGTTGCACAACTAGTGAGTGACAGAGTTAGAATTTGACCTTCGTCACAACTCAGGCTGGAATCCAGGCTCGTAAGAAGTTTCCTGAGTTGTCATCCCTCTTCTTTGCTTTAAATTTCAAACTTCTCATCTGTAAAACGAGACTCCACATCGCTTTTCCTCCTCATGATACTATTTGGAGGAAAGAACTGGGTGAAGAGAGGCTTTCTGGTTTTTTCTCTACTTCCCAGGATAATGGAGGCAGAATCTAAAAACATATCTCAGAAGGTGGTTGGCGGTGGGACGTTTAAAATAGCAATAAGTTACACTTGTCTGACATCTTTTGACCATACGCAGTCAGGGTAGCTCCAGCATGGCTCTGGTAGATGAAAGATCCTGATGAACCCCGGCCTCACAGCTCAAATATGACAGGGCCCTAAGAACAGTGGCATGGTCTCAGTGTTTTGGGGATGGTTGGGTCTAAAGGGATAAAAGGAACTTTCTCTCCTTATGGTGTGACTGAAAACATGAAGCATATGGGGAGAGCACTCTAGAAAATCCAACAAACAGCCTGATTTGGTTGGTTCACGAAAGAGTATGTGGATTAGAAAATGTCATATCAAACCACAGACAACCGCAGAAATAACTGGGCACAGCTTTCACCCAGCTTGTTTAGAGATCAGCTGTTCTTTCTGAAATAGTCTAAAAAATACGTGAGACTTGTAATTTTTGAAGCCCCAGGGAGAGAATTGAGAGGCCACTGTTTTTTGCCCCTACCAACTTATGTTTCCTCTATTCTAATGCATCTTGTCTCACAAAACTGGCCATTTCCTTGTTTTTCTTTTGTAGAATTGCTTTGTATACATGAAGTTTTATCTACCCACAGTAAATTTGAATCAGTCGTTTCGAAGAAGGAGTTTGTAACATTTTTATGATTACTCCTATTTTTCTTGAAAAATTTTGGAAGATAGTATTGTTAGGTTGGAAAAGTCAGAAAAATTATCTACCTATCTGAATAATATCAAGTGTGAGTAGTGTGTGTTTGTGTAGGGAAAGGGGAAGAGAAAAATAAGAGACAGAGGAGAGAGAAAACATAAGTATAACATTCATTGATCCTTCATTGATCCTTTATAGGGAAAGAATTGTCAACTTTCTCCAAATAGTTACACTAATTGTGATTATTTTTGTTACTATTCCTCTCCCTCTCCTGCTGCCTCCTCCCTTCTTTTTTCCCCTTTTCTTCCTCTTTGCCTTCCTCTTAAATATTTTTTAAAATAGCCAAATATACATAAAATTTGCCCATTGTGACCATTTTTAAAAGATTGATTTATTTAAATTCAAGTTAGTTAGCATACCATGTAGTATTGCTTCCAGGAGCAGAGCCCACCCAATGCTCATCCCAAAAAGTGTCCTTCTTAGTGCCCATCACCCATTGAGCCCATCCCCTCACCTACCTCCCTTCCACCAACCCTCAGTTTGTTCTCTATATTTAAGAGTCTCTAATGGTTTGCCTCCCTCTCTGTTTTTATCTTATTTTATCCTCCCTTCCCCTATGTTCATCTGTTTTGTTTCTTAAATTCTACATATAAATGAAACTATATGGTATTTGTCTTTCTCTGATTGACTTGTTTTGCTTAGCAAAGTACACTCTAGTTCCATCCACGTTGCTGCAAATGGGAAGATTTCTTTCTTTATGAGTGCCAAGTAATATTCCATTTGTGTGTGTGTATCTCACATCTTTTTTTAATTAAACATTTTTATCTTACATTTATTTATTTATTTTGAGAGAGAGACAGCATCAGCAAAGAAGGGGCAGTGAGAGACAGGGTGAGAGAGAGAGAGAGAGAGAGAGAGAGAGAGAGAGAGAGAGGGAATCCTAAGAAGGCTACACACTGCCAGCACAGAACCTGATGTGGGGCTCAAACCCATGAAATTGTGAGATCATGACCTGAGCTGACACCGAGAGTCAGATGCTTAACCGACTGAGCCAACCAAATACCCCTATATACCACATCTTTATCCATTCATCCATTGATGAGAGATGGCTCTTTCCATAGTTTGGCTATTTTTGATAGTGCTGCTATAAAGTCAACACCCAAAAAAACAATCCAGTGAAGAAATGGGCACAAAACATGAATAGACACTTTTCCAAAGAAAACATCCAGATGGCCAACAGACACATGAAAAGATGCTCAACATCACTCATCATCAGGGAAATATAAATCAAAACCACAATGAGATACCACCTCACACTTGTCAGAATGGCTAAAATTAATAACTCAGGAAACAACAGATGTTGGCAAGGATGCAGACAAAGGGGAACACTTTTGCATTGTTGGTGGGAATGCAAACTGGTGCAGCCTCTCTGGAAAACAGTATGGAAATTCCTCAGAAAATTAAAAATAGAACTACTCTATGACCCTGCAACTGCACTACTGGCTATTTTGTATCCAAAGGTTACAAAAATGCTGATTCGAAGGGGCACATACACCCATCTTAACCATTTTTAAATGTACAGTTCAGTGATGTTAATTAAGAACATTCACATTTTTATGCAACTGTCATCATTCTTTATCTCCGGAACTTTTTTTTTTATCTTGCACAACTAAAACTCTGTACCCATTAAATGATAAGTCCCCATCCCCTCCACCTCCAATTCCAGGCAATCACTAGTCTAACTTATGTTTCTGTGAATTTGACTACTCTAGGCACCTCATATATGTGAAATCATATAGTATCTATCCTTTTGGGAATGGCTTGTTTCACTTAGCAAAATGTCTTCACGGTTCATCCATGTTATAGCAGGTGTCAGAACTTCCTTTTTAAAGGTTGAATAATATTCCATTGTATGTATATGTTACACGTTGTGTATCTCATCTGTGGGCAGGAACACCTGTGTTGCTTCCACTTATTGGCTGTTGTGAGTAATGCTGCCATAAACATGGGTGTATAAATATCTATTTGAGTCTCTGCTTTCCATCATTTTGGGTATATGCCCGGAAGTGGATTGCTGAATTATATGGTAATTATGTTTCGAATATTTTTAGTAATTCTAGCAGGAATTACTCTTTGCTATAGTGGCTATACCATTTTACATTTCTTTATTTTTTAAAAGCTTATTTATTTATTTTTGGGATAGAGATAGCATGAGTGTGGTAAGGACAGAGAGAGAGGGAGAGAGAATCTTAAGCAGGCTCCAAGCTGCCACCGCAGAGCCTGATATGGGACTTGAACTCGTAAGTCATGAAATCATGACCTGAGCAGAAATCAAGAGCCACTTAACCAACCGAGCCACTCAGCACACAAAGTCTCCAGTTTCTTCACATCCTTGACAATACTTGTTATTTTCTATTTTTTTAAAAAAATAATTGTCATCCTGATGGATATGAGGTGGTATCTCATTGTGGCTTTGATTTGCAATTCCCTAATGATGAGTGATGTTGAATATGTGTTCATGTACCTATTGGCCAATTATATATCTACTTTTGAGAAATGTCTATTCAGTTCCTTTGCTCATATTTAAGTTGATTTGTTGCTTTCTTGTCGAACTGTAGGGCTTAAAAATATATTCTGGTTATTAACACCTCATCAGATACATGATTTACTAATATTTTCTTCCATTCTGTGGGTTGCCTATTCACTCTGTTTATAGTGTCCTTCATGCACAAAAGTTTTCAACATTGATGTAGTCTAATTTACCTATTTTTTCTTATGTTGCCTATACCTTTGGTATCATATTTAAGAAAACATTGCCAAACACAATGTTAAGAAGTTTCCCCCTGTGTTTTTTCTAAGTGCTTTCTAGTTTTAGCTCTTACTTTTAAGTCTTTGTTCCATTTTGAATTTAATTTTTGTATCACTCTCTTCTTTTAAAGTAGAAAGAGCACTATGTTCTATTGATGTAACTTGTTCTCTTGAGGGCATTGTGTGGAACTCAGATAGAAGAAGCATGCTTCCAACATCAGGAATTTAAAGGATGAGGATACAGTAGCTATGCTATGAAGCAGGAAGTAGCTTTATGGAAGAGGTGAAAGTAAGCTAAGTTCACTCTGGGTTCTCTGAGCAACATGGTAACTTCAGATTTTATAGTGTATTCTGTGTAAATCTTAGGTCAAAGACTGCACAGGAGAAGGTCACAAAATGGAGGTGTGATGGACGATGGAGCCAAAGTCCCTGCCCAGACACCAGTATGTAGAAGGGACTGCTTACTGGGATTTGCTAGGCTCTAGACCTTCAATCGTAACTGTCAGTTGGCCCTTTCCTGTTCAAGTACCATCAAATAGTACCTGAAGGGGTTATTTTATTCATTCGGTTTTTAATTTTTATATTTTAAAAAGTAGACTCCACACTAGGGGCGCCTGGGTGGCTCAGGTGTCCGACTTCGGCTCAGGTTATGATCTCACGGTTCATGAGTTTGGGCCGCGCATCGGGCTCTCTGCTGACAGTTCAGAGCCTGGAGCCTGCTTCGGATTCTGTGTCTCCCTCTCTCTCTGCCCCTCCCCCGCTCATGCTCTGTCTCTCTCTGTCTCAAAAATAAACACTAAAAAAAATTTTTTTTTTAAAAGAAAAAGTAGACTCCACATCCAACATGGGGCTTGAATTTACAACCCTGAGATTAAGAGTCACATGCTCTAATGACTAAGACAACCAGGCGCCCTGTGAAGGAAAGGGCTGTTTTAATTCTGGATTTTATAAAGTGACTAGAAAGGATCAAGCTCTTATATACAATCTAGGAGCACAGGCACAGATACAGATGATTTCAGAGCAGGTGACTTATTATTAAAGTGGCCAAGGAAAATGTCTTTACAGTATTTCTGTCTGGATCTTTTTCTGGAGGTCCTGGATCCCCATGGTTTCTTGATTAGTCTCTTGTTTGGTTCTACGCTGATTCATGTCAGTCCTTGTGATACTAGCTACTACTTTGGCTCTGAACAGCAATACTCACTCACTGCAGAGATTTCTCAGTGTTTACCTTGATACCTTTTTGACATTTAAAGAATACATATTTTATCTTGTGACATTAACCCTTTTTATTTTATCCATAACTCTTTTCCTATTTCAGAATATTTTGTGTATTCATTGCTCCTCTAAATTTAAGCTCCATGAAAGCAGGGGCTTGTTTTATCTCTAGCGCTTAGAACCTTCTCTGGCACATACTAGGCACTCAGTAAATATGTGTTGATTAGACAAATGCATTTGTAGGACTCAGCGATTTTGTTTGTGTTCACAAATCTGTGCACGTTATGTTTTCTGAGTGTGCAGCATTGTTCTAGATTTGTATTCTCAAATACTTAGTAAAAATGTGTTCTTCTCCATGCCCTTCTGTGGGAGGACTTTTCTACTTCCCTGGTTTTTGGTAGGAAGAAGATAACTTGCGAGTTGAGCACTCATTAAGAGGTTTCCTACTGTTCAAGCATGTAATCCAACTCTGGGTACTTCCTGCGCCACACCATTAAATGTGTAGCCTTGACTACACAGTTGGATTCTTTCACTGACTCTCTGAAGTCATATGGTTTAGTTCCTTAATTCCTTCTGGCAGCCATATGTTACAGAGCAGACTACCTGTTCTGCCCATAACCAACCCCTGTGTGACTTGGGCAAGTTATAAAGTTTCTTCATGTCTTATTTTCCTCATATGTAAAATGGGGGCAATGATAGTAGCAATAATTAAAATTGGTTGGGTCAGGCCTTATTCTGTTACATGCAACAGACTTTATTGTTTAACAGCAATCCTATGAAGTATCATTAACTTCATTTGATAGAAAGGGGAATTGAAGCATGGAAAGGCTAGGTGCTTTACCCAAGGTCTCACAGAGAGATAGTAAGAGGTGGAGCTGGAATTCAAACACACAGAGTTTCACTCCAGGGCTAACAGTTTGGGGGCATATCCCCCTCATCAAGGGTTTATGAAGGGGATAAGAGATTAAAAAAAAAAGTGCTCAGCATAGCCTGGACCAGAGTCGTCCCTCTGTAGATCTTGATTGCTCTTTTTGCTAATAACTCCTGTCCCTCTGTGACAAATACAAGGAAACCATTCTGAAAGTCACAGGCACCAGTTACAGACTGCAAAGGGATAAAGTGATAAAGTGGATAAAGAGTAAAAAAGGATATTTTCATTGGAAGCAGTTTTCATGGAAACCTGAATCCCGAGGAGACAGTAGAAGATCTAATGAAACTTGGTCCTTACATAGTAAAGAAGCAGAGAAGTTTAAGGTCATTGATTGAGGATGATTTGGAGAAAAGTCTGTGGAGGCAGTGGCAGTGACCCATGTAATGTCCCTGAAGGAAGGAAGAGGGTGCCTGAAAATGGGGGTGGGTGTGATTCCACCCTCTGTTGTGAACGCACCAGCTGTGGGAAGAAAAGATTTCCATGACGGAAATGCCAGATGAGTGGGAGTAGGGGCAGGAAAGGGAGTTGTTCCAATCCCTGAACAAAAAATCCCTGCATTTGTAATCCTCTATGTACTGATTGTGTCCTGTAGGAATGTCAGGTCCTGGAAATTTCAGTGGTGATTTCAATAGGGGAGAGGAAAACTACCAGCAGTAAGTAGATAAGATGACAAGATATGGCACCTTCATGGAAAACAAGGAAATATATTTAAAGAGTTACAGGATTTTCCCCATATATTAGGACAAAAACTATATTTAGATTATGCTGTAGCACATTGTTGAGAAGGTCAGGAGACCCAGGAGATGACACACACAAAACATACAAAATAAATTATTTCAAAACTTGATTTAAGAATGTAAGATGAAGACATCTAGCCTGACATAAAACACCTGAGCTAGAAAGTTCATTGTTAAGAAGAGTGGGAGAGAAAATTAACTTGACAAAATCTAAATGCCTAAAGAGAAACATTAGGAAATAGGAAGTGAAAGAGGCACAGTTTAATTTTGGGAGATGGGATGGGATGATATCAAAATGCTTTTCTTTGTGCCTTCATATCACCACTCCTCTTCTCAGGAGCCTGGAGCTTCCCTGGGCTAACATTTCATCAAAGGATCAACCCCAGACCTTTTGCTTTAGGCCAAGCAGGTGTCTCTAGATCTAATTTGCATGCGAATCGCCTGATTGTGCAGATTTGATTCCTTCAGTGATGATGCTGGTACTCTGACTCGTGTGTGTGTGTGTGTGTGTGTGTGTGTGTTTGTAGGACCTGAGAGTCTGTAGTTCTAACAAGCTACTAGGTGATTAAGGAGATGCTGGTCCATAAACTTCATTTTGAGTAGCAAAAGTAGACCTCATTATACCAAGAGTGACAACTGAGAAGACATGCAAATTTGTGGAGAATGTAAGGAGACTTGTGTGTGTGTGTGTGTGTGTGTGTGTGTGTGTGTGTGAGAGAGAGAGAGAGAGAGAGAATACAAGTGAGAGCCAGACAGAGTCAAAGTGAGACACACACACACACACACGCACGCACGCACGCACGCACACACAAAGATAGGGAGAGACAGAGACAAAGTTGAACTCCTTTTAGGGTAGCTTTGGAATTTTAATGAGAGGTAGAATACAAAGAAGGAGAGGGACAGGAAGAGTGGGAACATGGTAGCAATTAGAGAGTGAGACCAGGACCCCAAGGTGATTAGTGTCTGTGTGCTCCATTCTTACTGGACATCCTTCCAACATTCTCTTTTCTTTTCATTTCATGGATGTGTATACACATCTTCTCAAAATTGTTTTCTCTTCTCAAAATTGTTTTTTCCATGTCTTCGCCTGACCCTTCCATCTTTTAGAGGACATTTCTTTCATCATGTAAGGTCTCCAAATGTTCCTATTATAGCACATAGTCCTTTTCTTTTTACTACTCTTCATTTTTTTTAATGTTTGTTTATTTTTGAGAGAGAAAGAGAAAGAGAGTGTGAACAGAGGGGCAGAGAGAGATGGAGACATAGAATTTGAAGCAGGCACCAGGCTCTGAGCTGTCAGCACAGAGCCTGATGCAAGGCTTGAACTCATGAACCATGAGATCATGACCTGAACTAAAGTAGAACGCTTAACTGACTGAGCCATCCAGGCACCCCTCTTTTTACTACTCTTTTCATACTTATAAATGGTCATAATTTTTCAAGTACAGGTATGGGTCCTTTTTGTTCTTTCCAGCCTCTTTAACACCAAACCCATCCTAGAACCTGACATGTAGTAGGTGCTCAATGAATATGTTGATGAATAAATGAAATAATAAGTATGATCATATATCTCAGGTTTTCTGGGTCTTAGGCCTTTCAGACTGCATGTGAGTCCAAATGGTTTCAAAAATCTAGTCCCTAAGCCATCACAAAATATTAACAGGATGAGGTAAGGGGTAAAGGAGGAAGAAGCAATGAGTGGATGCCATTAGTCAAATGTAAGCAATTTAAGATAGGAATAAAACATGAATTCAGTGAAAATACATAAGAGGAAACCACTAGATAATAATATAAAGAATAACATTTTCTTAAAAACTTGGTATATGCCAGATATGGTCATAGTGTCTTGAATATCATCTTTTTGAATCCTTACAAAAATGTTGTTAGGGGGATATTAGGTGGTAGATTATTAGGTGGCAAATTGTAACAATTTGCTCAGGTCACTTGGCAAGGAAATAGTGAAGAAGATTCAAATTCAGAAGCCAAGTTAGATGCCTTGGACACTTGACCTTGCGTTTGCCTTCAATGCAATACCCAAAGTCCAACCCCTGCCTTCTCCAATAGCCACGTCAATTCTATTGTTGGCCGTGTCCCCCGTAGCCAGTATATTTTCTTATATATAAATACTCAAAAATACTTGTTGAATGGTCAGTCCAATTTGACATAACGTGTCCTTTCTATTTATTCCATTATATAGCCTATAGTGTACAAATCTTTGCCAAAAGATACATTTTTTTGCCCCATCTTGAGATATGTTTCTGAAAACTCTTGCACTCAGTAGAACAATATTTCTCAACTTTTTTCCAGTGTCCTTCCCCCTACCACCACTCAAAGAGTCTTTTGAATTTTTTTTTTCCCTAAAAGCCTCCCCATGAAATTTTAATACCATAGTTATATTGCATATCTGCAGTGTATTTTATGTATTTCTGTGTTTTTATACATAATATTTTTTGGCTCTGCTTTCTCCAACCCCACGAACCAATTTTCCACCCTTGGGGGTAATATCATCCTGTTAAGATCGCATGAGTTAGAAGGTTGCACATCAGAGTAAAAGACTGAAAACACTTTAAAATATTTATTTGAGATGCAGTGATGCATCCAACTGTTTTCCCATACCCATTTTTCTCTTCTTTTTAAGTAACCGGTTGCAAATTTTTAGCTAAGCACAACCATCAAACTAGAGGACTATGTATTTCCTACTCTTCCCTGACACTTTCCCTTCAGCTAGCTGAGCACAATGACAATGAGCTAAAGAACTACCTTTGTCAGTCTTTTTTATAGACTCCCTTTGGCCACCTAACCAAGTTATGGCCGATGAGCTGTAAGCCATGGGAGAGAAATAAATAGCAATATTAAGCAACCATTTTGAAGGTCTCTTTTCTCATAGCTGAACCTAACATTGATAGAAATCCTGTGTTCATTACATCTTAAATTATTAATTATTAGATCTGTATAATTAATTGACATTTATCAGGCCTCACTCCTTATAAATTTTTCAGGATTTTTTTCCTATGCCCTTCTTTTGTGTCTACCTCCATAATTTTAATGACTTGCATTAAACATTTGTATAGAGATGCAGACAAAAAAAGTCATAATGCTTTGTATATATAATACTTGCTACAAATTATGGTGACTGCAGAGAAAGTCCACTAATTTTGATTTTATGGCTTACAATCTATGCATAATTGAATTTTCAGTAAGAGGAGTTCTCGACTAGGTAAGGATTATTGGATACTCAGTAGTAATCCAGAGGTAGTTGAAAGGGAGACACAAGAGGGAAAAATGATCAGATTAGATAAGATCAGACATTAAAAAATCATTTATTGTTTAGATTCATTTAGAGAAGAAAGAAAAGAAAGGATGCAAAGAAATATTTGGAAATTCATGTTGGGTTGCTCTTGATTAGCAGGAAAAATAAAGGTTTCAAGGTCAAAGTTAGTGTCAGAAGAAAGGTTCAAAAACAAACACCATTAAGGAAAGAATGGATTCCAGCCACAGTTGTGCTTGTGCTTATTTGAAGTAGGGATTTGCCCACTGATAGGAAAGCCCCTGGAAGACTTGTCATTGCAGGCTTGGTATAAGAGCCCTCAATTATTTGGCTTAAGAATAAGGGGTAAGACATCAGGAATTGGAGTTTCTTATGTTGGATTTTTTTTTTCTGGGAATTTGATTGTGAAGCCTTTTATAGTGGAAACCAGCAGAATGACTCACAATGAAGTACAAAATTGGGCAGTAAAATTGTAGACCTCTTGGAGATTTTAAAAGAAATAACACACAACAACAAGGAGAGAGCTTGGTTGCTTTTTAAAGCTGGATCAAAGAGAAAACATTTGACAGGATGGAGCTTTGGCTTAATTTAAGATGATATGAACACACAGGTTATCTTCCCAAGTCATAAGTCATATAAGAAAAAAGATATCACGTGTGCTATATGGAGTGTCTGTGTGGCAGACGTTGTTCGTATCTAATCAATAGCTATTCCTCTCAACTTCCTTGTTAACCAACGTGGTCACATGACTCAGTTCTGACCAATAACCTGTCACTAGAAAGTCACTAGGAAGCATTTGTGAAGTATTTTCCTATTCAGATAACAATGCAAGGATTTGCAAGAGAAAATTTGTTCCCTTTGCCCATTTTGCCCTGCTTCGTATGCTGGTGTGACAATGGGCTGTCTGGATCTATATTGGCAACTTGTGACCTTGTGACAAGCAAGAAGATAAAAAGCTTATACATGGAGGTTTGTGGAGTTTAACTTCGTAAAAAGTCTGTTTTGTTTGGGCCCTGGGTTTTGGAAGACATTATTGAGCTACTAACTCATCCCATGGCTGGTCATGATGTTGACCAGGTGTTGTAGGTTTGATCATGCAGTGGGAAATAGAACATAGAAATAACTAACTAAGGCAAGATTTCCTTATATGATGTAAGGAGGCCATTTTGTGCTGAGACTACCCTTTTTTGCAACAAAATGGTGTCAAAGTCAGTGAGCAGGCAGTTCTGAGCTCCTGTGAATCAGGGGATTCCTTGTATTAACACTAAATCTGGGCATTTTCTTTTTGAAAATTTTTTTTATTTGAGTATAGTTTATACAGAATGCTACATTAGTTTCAGGTGGGCCATATTCTTGATAGATAGAGGAGGCATTGGAGAATCATTAACTTGTCTCCCTGGGCTCATATACATCTTTTTTTTCTTTAAAAAAATTTTTTTTAAGTTTATTTATTTTAAGAGAGAGAGGAAGGGATAGAGAGAGTTGGAGACAGAGAGAATCCCAAGTAGGCTCTGCACCCTCAGTGCAAAGCCTGATGTGGGGCTTGAACTCATGAACTGTGAGATCACGACCAGAGCTGAAACCAAGAGTCAGATGCCTAACCAACTGAGCCACCCAGGTGCCCCTCATGTACATCTTTTTCAGTGTTTTGCCAATTTGGTAGTAAGTGAAGGGCATAGTTAAGTGAAACTACTTTAGCCAATTCTGGATTGTTCTCACTAATTTTTAAACCCATACCAGTCTTTGCGATCTTGTCTAATTATGGTTTAAACCTCTGAGAGCTGGGTTCTCAGTTACTTATAGCCAAAAGCATACTTCATGAATGCCAACAGGAATTCTAACAAAGACTGGGTGGATTATAAAAGGAAAAAGGGCCACGTGGGGTAGGTGGGGGGTGACAAATATTCCTGCCGTCTCATCTTATATGCTGAAAATGATAATCAAATAAAAATTACACAAATGGACAAGAGTCTGGAATGAGGTACAGATGTAGGAGGAAAGAATAGTTCAATATGGCTGCAAGAGAGATTTGGAAGACCTGGGTTTAAGGCTCGTGGCCACTGCTTATTAGTTGAGTGATTGTTGGTAGTTCACCTCTGCGAGCTTCAGATGTTGTATTTGTAAAAGGGCAATAATAGCATGTACCTCTCAGGTTGTTGTGAGATAATTTGAGATGGCGTACTGTGAGTTTATGGGGCCCAGGACCTACTAGATTCTGAGTGCTAGAGGATAATCAGCTGTTTTCAAATCCATGCTGAATATAGCAGGTTCTTGGAGGCTCGGAAAAGGTCACTTAAACATCTTTGAACTTACGTTTCCTGATCCATAAAAATTAAAGGTGTCTCTTTTTTTTCATTTTCTAGATTTATCCATTGATTTCTAAGTATATAAGAATGAATTCAGTAAGCAGGAAAAGAGGAAGAGAGAACTAGGAAGCGAATAAGGGAGACTGGCCCTTCGATGAAAAAGACGCTGTAGGCTGTACACATTCTTTGTACTCTCTTTCGATTCTCACAGAACCTTGGTTGTGCTCCAACTCCCAATGATTTTGTTATTTTGGATTTGGAAGCTTCAGAGGGGGTACATAAAGGGAGCAGAAGGGAGGATCAAGGTAGTGGTTTGTGTTGCAAGTCTTACGCCGGGAGGGAGGAATGACTCCTTCACATCTTGCCTCATGTGTATATACATGGCAATGTCACCACCAGACAAGGAGGCACTGAGATGGGATTTTAGATCTCTCTTCTGGATCAAGGTGCAGTCAAGTGTGGTGACACTGCGTGTGGTTATTCTGAGAGCTGTGATATAGATTTTCCTGGGTGTGGTGGCAACTAACTAGTGGAGACTTTAGGGAAACAAAGGGAGCAGGATAAGCTGGGAGGCAAAAATACAGCAAGGGAAATTTTTGACAAGGGGGTTATTGGATGTGTAAGTGGGGAATGAAAAGAACCAAGCGGTACTGACCCCCAAGCATGGGAGGTTATGCAGAAGTGGGGAGATCTATGGATCTTTCTCGGGGCAAGCATCTTGTAGAAATGATGTTCAAGGATACTTTTACTCCAAAGTTGTGAAAATGTACACACTTCACATTTATTTCTCCAAGGTGGCTAACTTGGATGCACCCAGTATATTCTCCATATTGTGAGCTCACCTTGTAACTCTTCACTCTGTTTTACCCTCTAGACCTCCTCAGTTATATGCGCTCATCCCTCTCTTGGTGCAGTGCCTGCTATTCCTTACCATGTGGTCCTATATTCATACCCCACCATCTCTGGTTTATGCCAGAAGCCGTCAAACTAATCCCTTTACAAGCAACATTGTCCTCCAATGACATCTGTGGTTATAACACTGTTAATAAGAACAAGTATTGCTCTAAGTATGCTGCAACTATTAACTTGTTAAGTCCTCTTAATATCCCTGTGAGGCAGGTATTATTATTCCCATTGTGCAGATAAAGATACAGAGTTTAACTGACTTGCCCAACGTCACAGAACAAGGGGTAGAGCCAGGATTCAAACCCAGGCTACCTGGCTCCAACACTCATGCTCCTAACCACTGTGCTATACTGTCTCTCGTTTTGTGAAATGCTGTTTTCATGATGTTTTTCTTCCTGCTTCAATACCTATAATGACTTGTTCAAGGAATAATAGACTGATTTTTAGGATTAATTGCGAAGAGTTTGGACTGACGTAGAAAGCTGTTCAACAGATGACTCAACCCACTTGGCCTTGCCTCTCTTGCGTTGACCAACCCACAGTGAATGTGGCAGCTTGATGCTGGAGGCTTGTCTTTACCATGATTCCCCATTGTCTCTTCTTAGGGTTCAACCTGGGCCTCTTTGTAGTAATTTTTGACCTCCCTAGATTCCTATAGAATTTGAAGGTTATGTTAGGCGATGAAGCAGTTGATTAAAGTGTGCTTAGTTTTTTGGTTTTTTTAAAGCTGTGTCAAGGACTATTTCTTGTATTATGAACTAGGTCTAAACTTCTCTAAGGAAGAGCCAAGACCTCTAAATAAATCTAAATTTTTCCAGGCCTCGATGTTTCTCATTTATAACATGAAAAAGAATTCCTAAACTCTTGTCCAGTGCTGGAGTTCTGTCCTGTTTCTGGATGTGTTAGAACATGAGACAACGTGCTGGGAAGAAACAGATGCTTACCCTAAATATCCATTGGTTTGACTGGTCCTGAAGGCCTGTTAAAATAAACCAAAGGCCAGGATTTCTGCAGTTTGATTAGATATGTTTGAAGCTTACAATTATTGTAAGTGTTCAGCCTCTATTTTCCATCATGGAAAAATGAAAGATAAGAATGATTGTGTTGGCCGAACTAGTCGATCAGTCAGCACCCCTTTCTAGTTTCAATTGCTTTGTTAACAGCTCAGGGGAGCAGGACTGGATTGTTTGTGCAGGAAAGGTGTTGATTAGAGCTGGAGTTTGTGTCAGCTGTAAGGCAGCCCAAACCCAGAAGGTGACCTTGAAAATGATAGGGTTCAGTAGGTCAGCTCATCATGAGGTGAGCCTAGGGGATTGGCTGTCTCCAGAATTGGAATACAGGATGGGATGAAGGGTTTAAGCAGTAGGAACAAGTAAAGAATGAGATTGAGATGTCTGTAGAGGTAGAGGTAGCGGGAGAGATATAGAGGCAGAGACTGAGAGAGATTGAGAGACTGCCAGCAGAAAGGAAAGCCAGCCTGACAGCTACCCACATGCACAGTAGCTTTTTATTCCTTTGAATATATATATACGTACTTTTTGTCATTAAATTCATTTAATTAGCCGTGTGATAGTTAAGTTATACAAATCTGCCAGTACACATAGCACTTTGCATTAAAAACAAACTAAAACCATATTTTCGTTAGAGATATCTGTTAAGCACCCTGTATCTTAAATTAATCGTGGCTCAAGAGAGAACATTTTATTAGCTGTTTTTTTCTTTTTTTTTCCACTCAAAGTATTTTAGGACCAGACTTCAAAGAATCTTGCAGGGTAAAAAAAAAAAAAAAAAAATCCCACAGCTCCTGAATTATAAAGAAAAAAGCGATTTGTCTTTAAAACAATATCTTATGCAATTAGAAGCCAAGTGACCTTAGTTACCATGTGAATAATTCAGAGAGGCAAATTAACTGCCATAGGAAAAAATTTGGTCCAGTGTGGTCCTCTATAGGCATGCAACTCAAATGATATGGGGCCTAATCCTAGTGCCTTAAACTTAAGGTTCTGAAATCTGGTTGTTACAGTTAACAAATACTTGCTGTTCGCCTTCTCTAGGTCCCTACGCCAAGCTGTCCCAAAGTATTTTGGTCATTTGCTTTCTTGTTGCCTCGCCTTTATTCATTCCTTTCCGCTGGAGCAGGACTGCAAACCCTTCTTTCAGTATTTACTTTTCCTCCATCCACACACCCCTGCAACTCTTCTGCTTTGCATCAGAGGAGGCACGGAAGGAAAGAGGATCAAAATGGCAGGCAAGTGACTTGTCACTTCCGTGCAGGGTTGAAGTCGTAGAGCGTGCTCCGACACACCGGACGTAAAAAATATTTGTTGTGGGGGCTACCGTGTAACAGGCTTCATGCCAGAGACTTCAGGCAGTCAAAGAAACTAAACGACTGTAATGTTTTCAAATATCTATCAAATGGCAAAGACAACAGGTCTGCTCATAAAGCACTGTAATGTAAAAACCAAGGGGTAAGTGCCTTAACAGTAGCCTAAAGAGAGACATGTAGGCCGATGAAGAATATGCATATAGAAGAGAGTCCCTGAAGCTAGGGGATACTTGGTTGCTTTCCGCCTGAAAAGGATGGGCTATTCACATTCGAGGATGAAGGCAGGTAGGAGGATGTCACGGAGGGGGATACAAGATAAGTGGAGACAGAGAAGCATATGCACAAACAGATGTGTCAAACTTAAAGACTCTGGATGGGCGGACAGAGTGCAGTGACCTTGGAGTGGATGAGAGGCAGAACTCAGTTACTCAGAACTCCATAGGAGAGAACGCTGCCTCGTAAGGCCAAACAAATGGTTGTGCCTGGGGACGGGATGATAGCAAGCGAGAGTTGTAGATGGTGGATTGTGTGTGGCAATCTAGGTGGCTACGGTAGCTGGCGATTGCAGGTTTCCTGGGGATTGTTGGTTAATTTGAATAATTACACAACTCTGAAACATAGAGGCTGTGCTTAGTTGTTTAGCACCTGACCCAAGAATGTGGGAGACTCATAAGGGGCCAGTTGGGGTGTATACTTAATTGCCTTAGAGGGAGGCTGCCTGATACAGGAAGTGTTTGGTAGGGGGCTTGGCAAACTGTCCATGAAGGGGAATTGAGAGTTTTGAGACATGACTTCAAAACTGGGTCAAGACGGCACTTTTGCAATATATCGCAGTATATAAGCATATTGCACCTATCTTGGTTGAGGTTGGGGGAGTCGTGGGTGGAAGGCATGAGTTAGGACGTCAGATTATAAAAGTAGATTGAGACCAGACCTTGAGAGAACCCTGAATCTCCTGCTAATAAATGATGTTCTCATAGTAGCATAAGAAATGGGGTCTTCTTGAGAAAATTATGTAGATATCAAGAGATGTGCTATATTTACCAATAATGTTAATAAGATTTGCCTTAAAAAATGGACGTATTAGGTGGCAAGATACTATGAGGAATTCTATAATCCTGAGGAACATTATTTGATCAATGAAGTCAGGATATGTTATAGCAATAGTATAACAAATGGGAGATATTTTACTATGACTATTATATATCTAAAAGATAAGATAAGCTGTGAGTAGAGAAACTGTCATCTGAGAGGCTCAAAACTTCTTTGTGAATGCAAAAATCCTTACATTTGCCAAGTGGAAAAATTGTTCATGCATTTTCGGTGATCCTATTTGAAAATTACCGTGTTAAAGTCGATTGAGCACCTGCGTTCTAGATAAAGTTGTGGAATAAAGTTTCTATAAAGGAATAAACATGTTTTGGAAAATCTGGAAATTGTTGATCCGTGCTGATATTTGCTCCAAGGGGATGAAATGCAAGTTTTAGTTCCACTCAAGCACATGCAGTGGGTGTCATGGTGCACCTACTACTCAGACCCAACATGTGCTCATTCCCTCAACTGCTAGGAGTGTTGGCTGAGAATAGTTTACAATTAAGTCTCTCCCACAGGCTTCCCGGCCTAAAGGAGTGGCTTCCCTCAAGGTTGGGTTCCAGGCCCAGAGGCAATTCCCATCCACGGACTGGTGGATGCAAGGATACAAAGACCTGCCTCATTAGGGAATGTGATGGGTTAATTTCAGGTGTTTGCCTGGGCTATGGATGAAGTGGCCAGATATCTGGTTAAACATTATTTCTGAGGGTATCAGTGAGGGTGTTTCTGGAAGAGATTAATGTTTGAATTGGCAGACTGAAGAAAGCAGAATGCCCTCCCCTATGCAGGTGGGCATCATCCATCCAATCCATTGAGGGTATGAATAAAACAAAAGAGTGGAGGGAGAATTCTCTCTCTGTCTCTCCCTGATTGTTGATACAGGACATCAGTTTTCTTTTGCCCTTGGACTGGAACTTACGCCATCAATTTTCCTGGTTCTCAGGACTTCTTGGTCCAGAACTACACCACCAATTTCCCTGTCCTCCAGCTTGCATATGGCAGATCATGGGATTTTTTAGCTTCCATAATACATAAGCCAATTCTTCTTTATAGTAAATCTCCCTCTCCCTGTCTCTCTCTCCCTCCCTCCTTCCTTTCTCTCTCTCTTTCTCTCTTGGTTTCTCTTTCCCTCTCTCTTTTTCTATCTTTTTTACTGGAGATAGGATATCTATATCTATATATCTATATCTGTCTTCTTTTTTTAATGTTTTATTTATTTTTGAGAGACAGTACAAGGAGGGGAGGGGCAGAGAGAGAGGTGGGGACAGAGGATCCAAAGCAGGCTCTGTGCTGACAGCAGAGAGCCTGATGCGGGGCACAAACCCATGAACCATGAGACTGTGACCTGAGCCAAATTCGGACACTTAACCTACTGAGCCACCCAGACGCCCCTCTCTTTATATCTTTGATTGGCTCTGTTTGTCTCGGGGAATGCTGATATATAACAAGGGACAACCCTGGGGGCACCTAGGTGGCTCCGTTGGTTAAGCATCCAACTCTTGATTTTGGCTCTGGTCATGATCTCATAGTTTGTGAGTTTGAGCCCCACATTAGGCTCCATGTGGAGCACAGAGCCTGCTTAGGATTCTCTCTCTCCCTTTCTCTCTGCCCCTGCCCTGCTCATTCTCTCTCTCTCTCTCTCTCTCTCTCTCTCTCTCTCTCCCCCTCTCTCAAAATAAATAAATAAACTTAAAAAAACCCAAACAAACAAGGGACAACCCTGAAGGGCCATAGGGCCATCCTAGCCTGGCAGAATGGGCCAAAGCCACTGTTGATTTCATCCTCTTCTCTGATCCTGTCAGCTCCCCTCCCGATGCTCAGTCCTGCCTCCTTTCCTCTACTACAGGTCAGCACTCCCAAGAGGATCCTCCAGTAAATACTCAGATCTCTATTACGTAAGTCTGTTTCGAACCCAACCCAAACAATGTATATCTATAGAACAACTAAAACAACCCCATAAACGATGTATATATTCAACAGGGTCCTGAATTTTATTTCATTCCAAGTTGAGAAATGGGCTGTGAAAGAGAGAACATGTATAGGTTTTTCAAAATTATATCCATCCTTTCAAATAAAAAAAATATTCACTGTTATTCGAATTATTCAAGACCATAGAAAAGGAGCAGATTCTCTTTTGTAATGCTAGCATAACTTTAACACTAAAGTTTGATCAATATATTATAAAAAAGAGAAACTATAATTTCCTATTAGAATATAGATATAAAAATTCTATAAAGCATATAGCAATTGATTCCAGCTGCGTATTGTGAGAACAGTATAATGTGACCTAGTAGAGCTTATTCTAAGACCATGAGGATAGTTCAATCTTAGGAAATCTATCAGTGTAATTTATTACATCAACAAATTAAGTGAAGAAAGTCAATGATTATATCAATAGATGCCTGAAAGGCATCATAAAATTCAACAGCCATTCCTAATATAAATTCCAAGTAATTTAGAAATAAAGGAAACTATTTAAATATGATAGATTCCTTTACCAAAACCCAATAGCAAACATTACAATAAACCATGAAATGCTGAAACCATTTCTATTAAAAAATGGAGTTGATTTCTTATTAAATTTAATGTGTAGTGAAATTGATCACACCTTTCTTTCTACTCCCACTGGTCTAGGACACTCCCCCAGTGCAGTTACTGCAAGGATGTATTTAAACATCTCTTTCTCTCAAGACTGACTTCCTAGAGGCAGGTATAGGCCTTACAAATTTTTTGTATCCTTCAAATCCAAATTTTAGTCCCTAACGCAGTTTCTGGCAAAAAAAAAAATTCTTGAAGGCAGAAGCAATTGAATGAATATAATAGTGGAATTTGGTACTTTATGGAAGGCCATTTTCCCTTTCCCACAAGAGGATTGTGTCGGTTTCACTTATATACAAGATGCTAAGCATATCATAAACATAATTTGCAAAACTATTTTTCAAAAAGCCCAACCGAAGAATTCTATCTTAATCAGAGAGCAGAGACTGATGAGCCCATTTACACTTTTTATTACATTATCTTTCCTTGAGATTTAAAAATCTCACATGATTTTATCATGATCATTTTTGAAACTCCTCCCATGATGGATCTAGGTTTTGTTGACCATATTTAGAACTTGGGCTGTGAACAGCTAGGAAATGCAATAGTACAAGTCACTTAGCTTAAGTTTATCTATCTTACAAACTACAAGATTAAAAAAAGAAAGGAAACCCTAAACAACTTGGTAAATGCTTCTCTAAAAAGAATTTCATTTTCACATCCTTCATACCTTCTAAAACCAGATTTTCTTGTAATAATTTTGTTCTTTCAAAATTGTTATTTAAATCTGAGGACATCCACATATTTAACTTCTCTAGAACCCTGAGTGATTTCACTTAGTACTAATGGGACAGGCCCCTTTGCCCAAACTTACTACTACCTATTTAGAAGTGATGCCTACTATTGCTGTGTCTTTCTCTCAAGAGATAATAGATAGGTTGCCCTGAGATGGAAAACAGAGGTTGGATATTCAGGATTCCTTTCTAGCAGTGTTGCCCACTCTGAGTTAACCCTCTATTTATTTAACAAGTGCATAGGAAGCTCATAAACTAGAGTAGGTATAGAGCAAAAACAGGGCTCAGATCTCATGAAGAAATTTAATCTGACAATATTCTCCTTGTTTCCTTTCTTTACCTTCTCCCAGCCAATGCTGTGTGTTTCTCAAAGGGGGTCCTTTGGGGGCAACAAGGAAACAAAAAGCCATATTCTTATGTTCAATGAATCGAATTACTCTAAAGCGTAATTTAAAGAAATAAACATTATCTTTCTTTTTCTCTTCATTCACTTACCTACTTACCTATCATATCTATTAGATCATATCTATCTAATTTTATCTATCTATCTATCTATCTATCTATCTATCTATCATCTAATTCTGGTCTGCCAGCTCTAACCTCTTCCTCAAACCTCTGTTCTCCCTAACTTCCCTTGGGAGAATGCATCCTCTTCCACTGCCTATCTGTGTAGTTGAGTGAGGCTCCATGTCTACCGCAGCTTCAGGACAGGACATGGGATCCAAGTCTGGCTAGTGAGAAGAATTCCTGAGATTTTAGCCGGAATTTCCAAGAGAAGTCACTCTCATCTGGGGTTGCCAAATTGATAATTTAATCATGACCACCTTGTCAACAAGGTGGAGAAATTGTGCAAAAATGAAGCTGAACACAGAGGAAGAGAAATTGAATCATGAAGAAAGAAAGACACATCTTTGAGGAGACCATCGGAGTACTTGAATTCAACCAGGCTTGAAGCTGGGCCTCTAAACTCTTCAGGTCTGTGAACCAATATTTGTTTTTTTAAATTGGTTTGAGAGGGTCGTCTCTCACCTGCAACTAAAATATGTACAACAGGGGCGCCTAAAACAGTCCAGGGGAGTCAGAGAAGCCCTCCTGGGAAAGTCGCATGCCAATGGTCTCCCACAGGAAGTTGGGTTAAAAGGAAAAAGGAGAGTTGTGATCCGAGGAAACAGCCTATCCAAAGACTGAGGTTGAAGGAGAGCATGGCGTATGTGAACTGAAAGCTGTTCCCTGTGGTTGACATACAGAGTGTGAGGACGAACAGAGGCAGGAGCCCCATGGAGATACAGGGCTGCTGAGCTTCTCCAGGGTCAGACAATACACAACTTTATCCTCAAGGCAAAGGGAAGGGTCTTCAGTGGGGCAACGAAAGATCTAAATTACATCTTAAAAGTGTCTCTCTGACAGCTGTGTAGAGAATTGATTCAAATGGGAAAAATGAAGACAGTAGTCACTGTGACATGACAGTGGCTTTTCCTAGCAGTGGCAGTGGAACAGGAGAGAAATGAATGGATTAGAGAGCTTTGTAAAAGAATCAGGAGGTTTTGGGGCCTGACTGGGTGGAGATGGGGAAGGAGGAGTCAGGGAAATGGCTTGGGCACCAGCCGATGGCAGGTGTAGAGGGAAAATATTACATGGGGAAGATGGTCTTGGAAGAAGAGCATTCAGTTTGGGGAGAATTTGTTGTGAGGCATTTGGTATATTGAGGGGAAATGTGGGATGTTCCATGGAAAATTCTGGTGAGGTGTGTCAGGAAGGTGAGAGCTGGAGATATAAATGTGGGAGTTGTGGTTATAACTGAAGCCATGATTATAGATGACATATTTGGGAATCAATGTGTTAGGTAAGGAAAGAAGAGGACTTGGACAAGAATCCTGAAAAACACGAACATTTAGGGGATGAGCATTGGAGAAATGGCTCCAAAAGGAGTCGAGAAAGAATTAATGAGAAGGACAGAAGAAAAATCAGGAGAGCATGGCACCTCAAAGACGATGACTTAGAGACTATGTCAAGGAGAGGGTGGCAAGGAGTCAAAAATGCTATTTAGGGTCAAACAACTGCTGTAAGTTAGGGGTGGTTAGTATTACTACTTGTCTGCCAGGTGGGGCCAGAATACTTGTTGCAGAGGGAGATGAGGGTGTTGGGAAAAAATTGATAAACACTTGATAACACGTGTCAAGTTTTCAAAGGAAGGAAAAGTTGGTCTTCAGGGTGGAAGGAGAATTTTAAGATCTTGCAGTAATTCTGGAAGGAATGGCAAGGAAAGGAGACAGGAGGGAAAGAGCTGGGAAGCTAAAAGGGGCCCCAGATTGTTTCTGATGGGGACACGTTCATGGAACATCACAAAAATTCTGTAAAATGTCATAAATGTGTGCTTGATTGAAGTGATGATTGTTATTTTACAGAAACTTAGAGAGGAGGCCAAGTTTCACCCTGGGAAAGGTGTGATAAGGAACAGAGAGCAGGTGAGAACACACTGAAGTTCAAGGCACAGTGGAGGCCTGGCCGACAAGGGTGACAGAGCTGGGTGGAGGGTGGTCTAACCTGCCTGGGTTTAGGTCTTGGTCTCCCGTTTATCAACCATGGAACCACCCTGAGTCTCAGTCTCCTTGTCTACAAAAATGAGGATAGTAGTGCTTCCCAATTCATAAGACTGTTGTCAGGGTTAAATGAGTTCCCACATTGGCTGGCACACAATAGGCTCTTCATAGCCATTGGCTATTCTCACACAGTCCTTTGGAAGGTCTTTGGGCTTCCACAGGCCATGGAATTAAGGGAGATTAGGCAATTTCTCCCAGGGCTCAAAGTTAAGAGAAGTTCCGAATGAGGCCTGCATTATATAAGAGAAGGGTTGAAAATGGTTCATAGATTCAGCCACAAGGATAATGTTACTGATCCTGGAGAGAACAGTTTTAATAAAGTGTGTGGACCAAAGGCAAATGGCAGTGTGTGCATTCAGAAGTGGGTGAGCAGGGACAGTGATAAGTTTTCAAGAAGTTTTGCTAGGAAAGGCAGGAGAGATAGGGAGAGAAAGAAAGAGAAAGAGATGGGATGGAATCTTATGTTAGAGGCCATTCATTCACCCAGCGTAGTGTAACTGTCTCTTCTATTAAAGGTGAGATACCACAAAATTTGCTGTCCTAGTTCTTTACTCTATGTCCCTACTCTCATTTAGATTTAAAGAACACAGTCAAGACATAAAACGTTCCCCTGCTGGGAAGTTTAAATTTGAATCTTGTTCTTTAACGAGGCTTATTAATTTGCCATGTTTATGAACTGAGACCCAATCTATGTCACACAGTCCTTCATATTTTCTTCCCGAGTGGAGAGACACATCTTCCTGCCATATCATCACTCTTCAATAGCTAGAGGCATCATCAGAAATTGTGATAATTACCCATAACAGGAATAAATGAATTTTGAGTACATAGGCTCCCACCTCTTAAGTCAGGGCAAAGAAGGTTAACAAGACAGGGCGACTCGTGGCTGGTGGAATACACATAAGTCATTCTTAATTGGAGGTTTCACCTTTGTTCCCTGGAGCAGCTGCCAAGGAACTTTCTACATGTGACTTAAGATAAATGAGCAAGTCAGGGAACTGTTTGCATCTCTAAGATGAACTGCTAGGCTAGTCCTTTGAAATCCTGAAGGGGATGGTGGTGATTAAAGATGGAGTTTTTACAACTTAGTGTAAAAGACAGTCAAGAAGTCTGGAAGGAAGAGGCGGGGCTCAGGGCAACACCAAGGAGTGACTCTGTGTTTTGCGTTGTTTTCGTTATTGATGGTGGAGCGAGTCTGGTTTGGGAGACAAACCATGAAGAGAACTGACGGCATGAGTCACAGCATCAGTACTTTTTTTGGTAAAGAACAAAGGAAGCAAAGGGAAGCCTTGAGGGGAAAGTTATACGAACACCCTCTCTTCCATAACAATCTCTTCTGCTCCTCAAGGGAAGAGACTGAGTCCATCCTTCTGAAGGTTCTAATCTCAAGTGACATGTTGAATGTGATCATATGAAGCCTTAGAAACAGCTCTGGGTGGAGAGTCAGTGTTTTGAGGCTATAGATCTAGCCTAATCACATCTCTGCCACAAATTTGGTGATTTGAAACTCGTTTTCTCCCACCTGTAAAATAGTAGAAAGCAAATGGCTATAGTGATTCTTACCTATTATGGGATTTTGAACATCTGGAACGATGGACAGAAGGATGTACATCTCTGATAAAAAGGTTCAAAAGAAAACAGCTTCTTGTGTATTTTGCTTTGGGAATTCTATGTGCCATTTGATTGGATGGAAAAAGAAAGAAAGGGTGTGACGCCCAGACATCTTGAGTTGGCACGTGTAGGTAGTGATATTCTTATATAAAACTTTGGATAAACACTTATTATACACTTACTTTCACCCCAAATATTTGGTTTTCAATTTCTTAGTCTTCTGGAATGCTGGAAATTGCTTTTGGCATTTTGATCATTCCTGGGGTACAACTTTAAGCTATTTGAAACAGAAATGGCATAAATAACCAAATAACACAGTTCCTGCTAATCAACTCAAAATCGTCCAAGTCACACAGACTATCGGGAACCAGAACCTGTTTTTCTGGATGGGGAATGTATTTGCTCAGTCCATGAAATTGAGATCAAACTTGGATATTATATTCCAGGTCCTAGTCTTTGGAAAACAGGCAAAGAATACCCCAGTGGCATGAGATGTTTTGTGAATAGCAAACTCCATAAACATTTTCTTAGGAACCACACTTTGTCCCATGAATAAATTAGATAGGTCGTAGGTGTATTTTCATGAACTTATTTTATGCTTAGTGTGGAGCATGACAAATATTTAGCACTCAAAAATGTTTGTTGAATAAATGAATGAATGCATATATAGATGGCATTAAAGAGACTGTAAAATCTATCGTTAGAAATTTTCCTAATTAAAATTTAATCAGTGCTATCAATTTTGATCTATTATGTATATAAAAGAATCGACAGTTAATGAATTCCTCAGTAGATTATTCTGAACTCTTCTTGAGATAGTCTTAATAACTTTGAAAGGCTCTTATTGGCATTTTTTTTCTTTAAGAAAAAAAATATTAAGAAATAAATGAATCAGTCTGTCTGGTTATCCAGACATCTCCGGGCCAGTCAGGGAATGATTTAGTCTGGGAATAACTTCTCAAGCCACGTGGCTTCCCTGAGAGGCCTCTCTCCATTAAAACCTTGTTGAGTCTCTGATGGTGCCATTTGAATTGTGGGTACCCTTAAATTCAGAGAGAGAGAGAGAGATCTAGAAAGGGAAAGGGTTGATTAAAGGAAGGCATGATCACTTTTGACATCAAGAGAGCACTCACTAAGATGAGTAGGGAAGGACTAACTATCCATTTATCATTCTGGGCTCTGATTAAAAATGTGAGTGAAAAAAAAATGTGAGTGAAGATATTCCTATCTGTCTCCCATGGGCTGCATCTTGGCAATATTTAATTTTGATCAACTATTTTCCTTTTTAATTAAGATAACTTTTCCTGGAGGCTTTGCCTGTGGGAAATAAACTCTGCAATTCATGACTAATATTGAGACGTCCTCTTATCATTATGTCTGCTAATGGATCTACTGAATGTGTGCACTACCAAGGGCTAGTAGTTTGGGACCCCACGTCTGAAGGGCCTCTTTGCATTTTGACAGTTGACATTTGTAGAAAATTTCTTTCCAGGTCTGTTTGATCACATATTTATTAGAAGGGCAACACGGTGTGTGTGTGTGTGTGTGTGTGTGTGTGTGTGTGTGTGTGTGTGTGTGTGTTTCCAGCAAAGAGTTACAGAACACCAGAGTTGATCAGTCAATCCATCATCCTCATTTTATGATGAGAAACTGAGGCCTGGAGAGGTGAAGTTACTTACCAAGGACACTATTAGCTAGACCTACAGCTCAAGTCTCCTCATATTTTTGAAATTTGTAAGAGGCCACATTGCCACTTCTTGGCAAATTCTAAATAAGTTGCATACTTTTATTGAGGCTTCACTTGAGGTCGAAATGGTATTTTGAGAGCTCTCAAAGCGTAACTGTTCCTGCTCTAAGATTTTTTTCTAATTGCTCATAAGCTCACATAGCTCAGGATACCCTCTTTCTTGAAAAAGAACCATCTTTGGTTCTTACCCAACTGATCTTCACCATGGTAAAGGGCTGCAGACTTTGGCATCTGATCAGGTCCTCATGCCCTGGTTCTTGCCCTCCAGGACCGGACAACCATGGGGCACTAATCTGGTCACCAGCCTTGGCCAGATCCAGTCCTGGCATGTATCACAGGGGCAAGCTGTTGCTTCCCTGTTGTACTATCCCAGTGTGGTAGCGAGGGAGATATTAAAGTGGTGGGGCTCCATATAGCCTCTGAAACCATCTTGGGCAGCCCATCTCATCTTTCTATATCCTTGCCTCTTCATCTGTACATGGATATAATATTTGCGTCTCAAGAAGAAGGATATGTGGAACGATACACAGAATTGTCCAAACCTGGCTTTGAGTGATTATCCCACACCAGCTTGACTGGTACAACCTGGTTCAAACTGGGAGCCACTGTCTTCACGTCACTGGGAGAAAGCAGCTGTCTCCAATCTTAGATAAATTTCATGAGATTTGTGGCTTCCTCTTCCAGCAGGGGATGAGGGTAAAACCTCCTATGGGCTGCTGAGGTCCTCAGGTGTTGGGAAGTTGGCTTTCCCAGAAATAGATGTAAACAGCTGGTGCCTAAACTCAGACTGCCTATTGGTACAATATGGTACAATATGTGGGTCAAATGGCCATCATTTCTCAATTAAAAGGATCATAGTGAGTTAATAGATATAGAAGCCATATGTAAACTATGAAACATGTACACATATTACCTATTATCATTATTAGTTGTATTTATCTTTTGTACCATAATATTCTCTTCGCTCAAAATGGATCTTCATCAACGTTTGCATTCTAAAAAGAAATGACAGCTGTGTGGTATTTACTGGAGAGTGGAAAGAAATGGGGTATATATGACAGGGAATAAGTAGGCGGGAGGACTTCCCATTTCATTGGTTTTCCTCCAAGGAATGTCTTCATTATTTTCAAAGGGCCTCCATGAGTTGGAAGAACTAGACTTGTCCTCTGTCTTAGAACAGGGGACGCCTTCTTCTTCCCTGTGTAGAAACTACCCCAGATCATATCTGTGCCTTTCTGCAGAAAGTTGTTAAAAACCCAGTTCCTTTTTCCTCACACCTTCAGCTGTATAAATACATCTTTATGTGCTCTAACACAGTCTCAATATGCATATGAGAAGGGTGGATTCCTGTTAAAAATACCACCAGGTTGCTACAGCCTAAAATAAGAAATTATTTGTCAATAAGTGTGGGGCATGAGTCTGATTATCTCAAGTGATGTGCACATGAGGGCTCTACTGTGAAATGGCAGCAAGGAGAATATTCAGGTGGCTAAAATTACCTCTGGAATGACACCTTTAGAAGCCTGAGAGCCAGCCTCAATTCCCTTCCATGTGAAGTCTTTTCATGTCCACCTTCAATATATCTTAAAGCCTTTTACTTCTAGTACCCACAGTGCTGTCTTAGTCTAAGTCACCACCATTTTGTGCATGAACTACCACAGAAGCTTTTTGGCTTGTCTTTCTGCTTGCACTTTAGCCCCACTCCAGCTAGTTCTCTACCAAATAAGTTAGAGTCATCTTTTAAAACATAAATTGGATCATGTCTCTCCCTGAGCTCTAGTACCTCTCATTGTGCTTGGAGTAAAACCCGAACATTTCAACATGGCCCACAGACTCCTGCATGAACTCACAAAATTCTCCTCCGTTGTGTGGGAAAATACCGTTACACTGGCTTTTAGCTTCTTCTTTAATTCCTGGAAAGCTTTAGGCACTCAGAGCATTTGAACATGCTGTTTTACCCTTTTACCCCCCACCCCCAGGACTATTTCCTTCCCCACCCACCCTTCAACCTACATCTCCTTTACTCTCCTTCTGGTCTCAGCTCAAATGGTTTCTCTCTCTCTCTCTCTCTCTCTCTCTCACACACACACACACACACACACACACACACACACACACACTTCCATGTAAGTAAGATCCTGTCCTTTATTGTCTTAGAGCACTCTGGGCTTTTCATTCACGACACAACATCAGAGTATATCAATGCATCTGTATTTGAAACTAACAAATTAGTTTCTTCCTCAGTGGATGGTAAGATCCAGGAGGAGGGAGACCATGTTCATTTTGCTCTCTCATGAGTACTTTGTCTCTAACACATGACTGGCACTTAGTAGGTGCTCAAGAGACTTTGATAAATGAATGAATATTCACATTGTCATAAATTTCACAGTAAGCTCTAAAAGCTAAGGAGTCTCATGATTTCCATCGAGGTGACAGTCTAGTGTGTGAAGAGGACAACTACGTAGAATCCATTGGGAACTCTGCATTCTAGATATGTCAGACCTTAGGTAAGTTAAACCTCTCTGCTGGAGGGGTTGTAGGAGAGGGGATGGGCTTATTGGGTAAGGGACATTAAGGAATCTACTGAAATCATTGCTTCATTATATAGTAACTAATTTGGATGTAAATTTTAAAAAATAAAAAATAAAGTTAAATCAAAACAAAACCAAACCTCTCTGAACCTATTTGTATCACTGGTAAATTGAGGAAAATCAGGAATTCAAATACTCACCCTTTACCCCCCTCAGAAGGGTTGTGAGGGTCAATGGAGAGAATGATTGTCCTAGTGCTTTGGAACCTTAATGTATTTATGCAGATTTACAGTGTTGTAATTAAATGGAAAATTATGTCTTAAGGCAGAATAGGAAAGGAAGGAAAAGCAGACAGAATGGGAAGGGACAAACGAATGACAGCCAAGGGGTTGTTGGTAATAAATACCGTGGCCTGGAATTTGTTGTCCATCTTTTTAAAATTCCAGTATTTGAAGAAGATCAAACCAATCAAAACAATCATAAAGCATTTATAATATTTAGATTTTTAGGTTGTTTATGTCTTTGGCAAATTTCCTAGCAAATGAATCCTGCTCAATTGAGAGCAGATGTTATCTATATTTTTAAACTTCTTAGATCTTCATGATTTTGGATATTGCATCAACATTCAGTACTTAATTTTGTCATGCATTATTTCTTATCTTCCCCAATTTTCCTTTCCTTTTGTAAATTATGTGCTAATTTCTAAACCTGTATGAATTCTTTTATGATGCTAATGATTTCTTTTTTTATGCCCATTTAATATACTTAATTCTGAAATTCTCAAATTCACCAGGCAATTTAAGCAAAACTTATAAAACATCCATTATAATCTGTCTCCCTGCATTTACTGTGGATGACTTTAGTTCAGAATGTATTAGGCAAGCCCTAGCTACAAAGTTTAATAGTGACATCCTTTGATTCCTCGTTGCACAATGGTTTTATGTGGAAAAAAAAAGTACTTGTTTCTGGTCTGAAATATTGTACAGCCCAAGTGTGATGGAGAAACCTCATCTTTATCTCATCTTTGGTTTCCAAGTGAGAAAGAAGTCACAGTGAATATAACACTTTAATTAGCTGTCATTTTTTTATAATAGATCAAGGAAGTGTTTTATTTCATTCAATCTAAATTTACACTCTTTAAAGAAAATGTATAGTTGGTACATAGGAGTGCTCTAGGCATGCTTGGAATTTCACCCATCTATTTATTTGATAAAACACAATATTACAGAGCTATTCTAGGCACTAGGCTTGGAAAAAAGGCAAATTAGATGACCCTTAGCCATTTTTTTTTTACTTTCCTATTCATTTGTCTCTTTGACTCATATTTCGATGAGGTAAAATTTATAAAATCCAGGCTTGGTTATGAAGATTCTTGATAGTCTAGAGACTCCCTAGGCCATTAACAAATGCTTGATGATTGATTACCAATGTTCGTTTGTAAAACCTGTGTTGTCATTAACTACACACACACACACACACACACACACACACACACACACACACTAGCCATTTAAGTTCACTTTAATTTTCTAAAATAAGAATGCTCCATAGAATCTTGTTGACATGCTGTATTAATGAGAATACTGGCTTGGCTGCTTCTACAGAAATCACATAACAGTGCTTTACACCAGATAGAATTTTCTTTCCTTCATATGTGAAGGTCCAGATTGGCGTGGAGTCCAGAGGAAAGGCAGTGCTTGAAGAGGTTATTCAGAGACCCAGAGTTCTTTCTGTTTTGTGACTCTAGGATCCCTTCATGAGTGCGGGCAAGGGTGTCTCATTACCACCTGTCTGTGCCCTAACTAGAAGGAAGAGCAGAGAGAAAGTAGGAGAGTTTCCAGTAAAAAACATGACCTTGAAGTTGCACACGTTACCCTTCACAGCCCATGGCATTGAAGTACGTCATCTGACCACACCAAGCCAAAAGGCATGCTGATAAAGTTAGTCTTTAGTTGGGTAACCATGTGTCTAGCAAAGTTCAGGAAGAGTAGAATAGATATTGGGGGAAAACTAGTCATCTTTAGGGGGTGTCCTGACTCTTCCTTCCCCCCCACATATACTCTTCATTTTCTAAGGAGGTCAAAATTTTGTTTTATAAAAATAAGTTAAAATATGAAAAGCTACAGAGGGTTTTGGGGCACTTATGAGCCCTGCGTCCAGGAACTACAAAGGTTTCACCCTATTTCTTGATTGAGTCTCAAAGCATGAAAGTTCAAACTCCCCAAATAATCCAATTCTCCTCTTTAGTCTTAAGAACCAGTTGTGTGGGCAATTTTATCCTCCTCACTAGTTAGATAGATGCGCATTGGGAAGAAATGGGCTACTGCAGAAGCATCTTATTCGTGACAAATTATAAAATTTTGCATACACATTATAAGGTAACCTCCCAGTTGTAATGTCTAGAATTTGACGTCTCTGAATTTGACCAGCTCACTAGCTGAATCCTTCTTGTGGTCATTCATTATTTCTCTCTGAAATCAACCCTGGCTTCTGGGGACTCTTTAAAGTGTTCATTTATCCATTCACTCAGTCAATATTTATCGAGTAGCTGTTATGTGCAAGGCAGTGTGTTGGATGTTGGAGGATGCAGAGAAAAGAGTGAAAAAACTATACAGTTTCCCTGTAGGTACCTGTGATCAGGAAGGGAAGACAAGGGATCCACATAATTAATTAATGCTGTAATGTGTGATAGATGTGGAAGCTATAGGGTGGGTGGTAGTTCAGAAGCAGATTCAGTTTTATCTGGTGTGGAGATCTGCTTTAGAAAGCAAATGACCAGTAGGATAAATAAGGTTTTTAAAAAAATATTGTTATTATTATTATTATTATTATTATTATTTTATTTTATAGAGAGAATGCAAATGGGGGTGAGGGATAGAGGGAAAGAGAGACAGAATCTTAGGCAGGCTCCATGCTTAGCAAGGAGCCTGACACGGGGCTCAATCCCAGGGATCGTGAGCTGAGCCGAAATTAAGAGTCAGATATTCAACCCATTGAGCCAACCAGGTGCCCCACTTTTTTTTTCAATGATAGCAGAAGACTTTCTAGGCAGTGGACATGAGGAAAGTAGTAGTGATGGGGAAATTTAGGGGCGACAGTACGCAGGTTGTGATTCCTCCAACCTGGGAGCTAGGGGGGAGCTGAATGGTACAGATGCTGGACTCCTTGAGGTGGATCTGCCAAGCAGTGCTGAGGAAGGCATCTTGAAGGTATTAGTATCTCCAAACTCATGCTACTTGTCCATTCACTGTAGGCCCTGAGAAGAAACACCCTACACAAGGACAGGTGCGGTCAATGGCCATGCAGTCTCCCTCCCCTCCAGGACAACTGGGCTCATTATTCCCCTACGTAAATTAAAAGCCTCTTAAAGCCTGACTCTCCAAGTTAACTTCCGAACACCAACATGGTCCAGGACACTTCTCGAACTATAGAAGGAAGGACTAGTGTTTTGTATTATCGTTCTTATCGTCGTTGTTGTTGTTGTCTAACTTGCAAATGGCAACTCTTCCTCTACTGCAAATAGGGGAATTTGTCCCTCTGCCACAGTTTGGGAGACCTTGGGGAAGACAAGAGACAGATGTGCGTTAGGAAAGTAGATGATCCAGAGTCACTTAAAAAACATATAAAAAAGAAGACTGTTCTTGTAACTTTTCAGGGCTCTCCAAAGTGAGACTCTCATGAGTTAATGTCTCATATGCAGGGGATACATCAAATCTTTGGAGCGTTCAACAGTCTTAAAAGTTAAACAAAAACATTTGACTTTCTGTGCTGAGCTTAGGGGAGTCTGCACACGACTCTTGACTGCACCTGTCCTGGAAGCTGAATTAGAACACAGGCAACATTTTAAAATGGTATTAAAATGTTAATGTCTCCCCCATATTTCCACGTATTGTAGTTTCTGAACTCACTGAGTTGAAAAGAACGGTTTCCGCTTTGCCACAATATGACCACATCTGACTGAACTACAGAGCATTTCAGTCTGGAAGAAGTGTTTTGATTTTGATTTACATCTAAATGAGGCTCCTTGCAGATGGAAGATGTGAGAGGTGTTGTAGCAGGAGATGAAGATTCTGGCTGAGAAAGAATCCAAAACAGAGAGAAGGGATTGGAGAGCCTACCAAGTAGCTGATTATTTGGGTTCTATCTTCCTGTCTCGACAGGGATAAATGCTAGTGTGGGTGAAATATTTTGGCGTCCCGGCAGGAAAGGGAGTGGAACAACCCAAGGTGGCATGGATGTCTTCGCTATTATTTATGAGGTTTAAAGCTGAGTGAAGAGGCTCGGAGAAATTTTGAGGCAGGTCTCTCCTGTAGATGAGAAATATGCATTCAGCTGGTGAGTGGGAACAGCTACGTGTTTTGTGATTTTATGGCCTAACGTCCTGTTTACTTAACATTTATTGGCTCTGTTCTAAGTATCTAAGGATGATTATGTAGATCGTTCATGGGACAATTTGGTAACAGACCCATGAATAATAAATCAGCATTAATGTGCAGACTAGACTCTTCTAACCTTTTCTACTCCTTTATTACATTTTCTCAAGAAATTTTTTGTCTCCCAAGATATTACTGTGCACTGGAGGAAGATTTGTGTGTGGGTGACAAAATGACATTTGGTAAACCATCCAATAGACACACTTTGTCAGTTAGGTTGACAGGCCTCCGTCCAGTTGGATATCTGAAACGGGGAAGGAAGGCAGAGAGGTGGATCTCGTGTTCTAGCTCACTGTGTCTTGAGCTGACTCCTGGTATCTGTGGGATGAGTTCAAGACAAATATCCTGATAGGATATGGTGGGTTTTAGAGCCCAGACAGCTTGACACACCCATTCTGAAACACCTGTAAGTTGCTTTTAACAGTGAGGACCAAGTAGCAGTGTGTGAGAGATAAAACAACCTGTAAGTAGACAGAAGATGTCTGCATTTGGTTGTAGCTGCTTGCGTTTTGTGCTGATGTCTAATGGTCGAGCCCGATGACTTTAGGAAGCCTATAACATAGTTCTCTACAGTCGTTCTTACTCATCCTAACTAGATAAGAAGACCTTCTTTAACTTCTGAGACTGCGCTATATTAGGATGCGTGGGCCTCTAGAATGGGTAGCTCTTGGTTGGGTCCATCGGAGAACGTCTTCTGTCAAGCCAGCGGAAGCAGCCCTGGGAAGATCACTGGGCTCGCTTTTCATTACTGGCCTCACGCTACCGGCTATGCAGAAAAAACTACTACGGGATGAAGGGAACAAATAATAAAGGGCTGGAAAACATTTCCTTTTGCAGATGTAGCTGGAGGAAATCCCAATCAAGCTCTATTCGATAACCTGGCGACCAATGAACACATCAACTTGGTGATAGTAAAAGTGGCTAGACATGATCCTCGCTGTTCGAGCCACATACCTATTTCCTGAGCCGGAGATGGCTGTGTAATTATTCCAGTAACCTTCCATTGACTCAAGGGCCATGTGAATGAACTGTGCGTTACTTAGGAGACAGGAAATGTTACTCGGCTAACACCACCGAAGACTTAATGCCATAGCCTGGCATCATGACAATTTGCCCCTGCCAACCTTGTGGAGATTGTCTCAACATCCATCTCTATCACTTTTTTTTTTTAAACTTGGTTTATTCATTTTGAGAGAGAGAAAGAGCATGAGTGGGTTGGGGGGAGGGGCGGAGAGGCAGAGAGAATCCCAGGCAGGCTCTGTGCTGACAGTGCAGGGTTCAGTCCCAAGAACTGTGAGAGAACATGACCTATGCCAAAATCAAGAGTCAGATGCTTAAATGACTGAGGCACCCGGGCGCCCCATCTCTAGAACTTCTTAACCCCGCAGCCCCTGAGGACCTGCCACTCAGGACACTGACACCAACGTCAGAGACCTGCCAATCTCTGTCCCCGCTTAGTTTCTGGCTATCTGTTTTCTTTCCCCTGTATTTTTCTTTTCAAAAGCACTTTCCCACAGCCACCAGTTGGATCATACTTCCTCTCTAGAGCATAATCTCTTGAAAGAGTTTAGGCTTTTATTGTCGATAAGAAAAACCTTTGAGTTGAAGAAGAAGCATGTATTTTTCCAGACTGAAAAAAACGTTTCTAAGACAATGAAATATGAAAGGGTTGGCAACCTGCTTAGAAGGGGCGGGAAGCATGGGAAACACAAAGAGAACAAACGTAAATGAAACATCTCAAAAAATTGTTCTGTTTTATAAGTAAGTCATAAATTTCAACTCAACAAAAATTTATTTTGTACTTTCTATACACTGGCCAGACAAAAGAACATCATCATTAAGCATACGTGGGCTTGAGTGAACAGATTATGTTTAAAGTTCAAAAGATTGCTAGGGGCGCCTGGGTGGCTCAGTCAGTTAAGTGTCCGACTTCAGCTCAGGTCATGATCTCACAGCCTGTGAGTTCGAGCCCCGCGTCGGGCTGTGTGCTGACAACTCAGAGCCCGGAGCCTGCTTCAGGTTCTGTGTCTCCCTCCCTCTTTGCCCTCCCCGCCCCCCACTACCTCTCTCTCTCAAAAATAAAATAAAACATGAAAAAACAAAGATTGCCTAAGATGGTCAGTGCTGTAAGCCACAGCAAGCGTTTGTGGGAGGAATAATGGTTGGACACTAGTCAGATCATAAGGGACTGGAGTTTGGTTATGATATTGTAAAAAATAGAAGCCGTGAAGTATTTTTAGTCAGAGATTTGGTAAGATCATGCCTATGTCTTTTTTTTTTTTTTTTTGATTTGTTTTAATGTTTATTTATTTTTGAGACAGAGAGAGACAGAGCACGAACGGGGGAGAGTCAGAGAGAGAGGGAGACACAGAATCGGAAACAGGCTCCAGGCTCTGAGCCGTCAGCCCAGAGCCCGACGCGGGGCTCGAACTCACGGACCGCGAGATCGTGACCTGAGCCGAAGTCGGCCGCTTAACCGACTGAGCCACCCAGGCGCCCCTGATCATGTCTATGTCTTTAAAGGAAGACCTTGGTCACAGAATGGAGGATAAGTTGAGGCAGAAGCAGAAGGCAGTGAGTCTAGTTATGAGGCTCTATTTCTTGGGAGGTAGTGGGGCCAGCCTCCCACCCGCATTCATTTCATTTGTGGGGCCTGGGACAAGACTCTGAATGGAGGCCACCTTCTCACTGCCGGGACCCCACTCGACTGAGGCCTACCCTCTTTGCTTCCCATTTCCTCTTGGGGCACTCACATGACAGCATCCATGTTTCCAAGCGCCGGCTGTGAGCCCCTCCCATCCCCCTGAACAGACCTGGGGGCACACGGGCAGCACTGTTCGCTCTCCGAAGAATACACAGTGGGAGGAAGCTATTTAAGTCCCCAGATATATTCTGGACTATTTGGGCAGGGGATTCCAGGTCCCAGGTACCCAGAGCAGGGTCAGGGGCATGGGTTCCGGACTGGCAAAACCCTTCTGCCTGTGGATTCCTTGCTCTTGCCCATGTAAGAGGTCCAGATGGGGCCTTCTAAAACACAGGGCCCCTAGCGGGAGCCCCCGTTGTCTGGATTTAAGGGCGGTACTAGAGAAAGACCCAAAGTTTGTCCTTAGATACCCCTCATTCCCAATGTGTAGAGAAGCCACACAGAAAAATTGCACGTAAGTGTGCCTGAGTATGAATTAAAAAAAAAAAAAAAAAGATACCTCTGATGGAGGTCTCGATACCATCACACTCTTCTGTGGTTATAAAAAGATACTAATAGATAATAATAAAGATTCCATGTTCATCTAATAGACTAATTTCAGAAGGATTCCGGTTACTTTTTCTTTTCTTTTAATGTTTACTTATTTATTTTTGAGAGAAAGAGAGAGAGTGAGCATGAGCAGGGAAGGGCAGAGAGAGACGGAGAGACAGAATCCTAAGCAGGTTCCATGCTGCCAGCACAGAACCCAACAAAGGGCTCAAACCCACAAAAAACCCTGAGATCATGATCTGAGCCGAAATCAAGAGTCAGACGCTTAACTCACTGAGCCGCCCAGGAGCCCCTTCGGCCGCTTTTTTCTACTTCTTTAACTGGCCCTGGTGTTAGCAGACTGAATCTCCCCTTTATCTGTGTCTCGACCAGAAAGGTTTAAAAGAAGTCCAAGGCTTCTTCCAGAATGCCACAGACTTCAGTGTACCAGCCCAGGTCCATTCACCATACTCTTCAGTGTAAGACATTCCCCACCTGGATCCATACCTAGCAGCTCCGATTTTTCTTTATAGAACCATTGTTTTCAGTGTCTGTATAATGGTGTGGTGTGTGTGTGTGTGTGTTTGTGTGTGTGTGCATGCACGTGTGCGTCTCCCCCCTCCCGCCCTCACACACATCAAGGGGGAAAGGATAAAACGAAAAGTGCCGTGAGAAGGAATGTTCTTCTTTGAGTCTTTGAATCCTCTTTGTCTTCCCCTCAGCGAATCATTTCCGCGTGCGGGTATAGCCTGACGTTCTGGTTGTGTTTCCACTGTTTGCCCCTGTGATTATCACCCAGAGTTGGGTTCGTTAACATGATGTTCATTCTCCTGCACGAGCCACCCTCAGGCTAGTCCTGGGCTTTCTACAGCATTCTCTTTACAGACGGGGACTACGTGTTCTCCAGAGATTCTAGAGGGGGAAATCAGCCTTCAACATTCGCCCTTAATGCTACCCCCCCAGTTTTGTTCTTCTGACTTAGTGTGAGCCTCACATCTTAGAAGGTAGGGAACCAAGCTCCTTCTTCTCTTTTCCTTTGTACGCATCAGAATGTGGAATGGAAAAAAAAAAAAGTTGAGAATTCAAATTCTGGCTTCAAATTCGAATTCAAATTCTTGCTATTCACTGCAGAGTTTTTTTTTTTCCATCTCTTTGAACCTTAGTTCTTCCATCTGCAAAATAAACTTAATAAAATATATCTTACAAGGTTGTTGTGGAGCTGCAAATAAATGGGATAAATGTGTCGGAAAGCACACACAGTAATCTGCTGAATGCCTTGCACATTTCAATAAGTATGTTAATTTTCAATCCTGTCTTGTCTGCCTCCTCATTTGCACAAAATTTATGAAGCAAGTGGTAATAATGCATGTTGGAGAGAGTAGCTATCTGTCTGGGGCCTTTTAAATTTCTGGGATTCATGGGAAAAGCCGCCCAATTTTAGGGAGGAAAGACGTAGCGGATCCCAGGGAAGGAAAGGAGACAGTATAGCTCTTTGTCCTTAACACGCTGGGGCTGGACCCACTGTGTTGGCGTTGGGACGTGGGCACTCAGAGTTCTGATTCTGGGAACTCATCACGTTCTGGATCAGAAGTGCTCTTGGGGGAGCAGAATCACCTTCCCGTGAGGGTCCAGGTTGTCTCTGTCAGGACTCGAATCAGCAGCAGGCTAGGGTGACCGTGCAAGCCCAGCATCATGTGATGGCAAAAAAGCAGAGGTAGCTACGGACCCGTCGGACTCCGGGGTCTCTCTTCCGCAGATGAGGGGGTCCGAGTCACATCACATCTCTCTCAAGCCTTTTGGAAATTTTAAAGCGTGTGGCAAGCGGAAGATGCTAGACGCTCCACTAATTCAGCCCTGAGGGCTCAAGACAAAATGGTTTAGGAAAAACAAAAGATATAGGATACTACGTGTGCCTTAGAAGTGTTTTAAATTTGTTTCAGTTAGGTGGGTCTGCATTAGTGTTTGCCTGATTTTTCCTTTGCCCCATGTTTCAAGTGTGTGTGTGTGTGTGTGTGTGTGTGTGTGTGTGTGTGTGTGTGTGTTTTCCTTTTTGGTCTACGTTCTTTTTTCCATACAAAATAGTCATCAGATGGCCTGTCTGGCAGACAAATCGGATTGGGGAAGAATGACTTGTTATTATGGTCAGATATTGCTTGTCTTTCACCAGTGCTGGTCGTGGGTTATGACCCGGCTCTCAGCTTTGGCTGCGGAATTACCCTTGCAGACCACGTGAGCGGCTGTGCCTTTCGCCTCTGTCTCCAGTGTCTCAGGGCCAGTGCATTTGGAGCAAAGCCTTCAGTTCTTCATACGGAAACCACATCGTATTGTTTACACACTTTTTTTCTATTGAGTTGCAAATTGCACTGTCCTATTGGGCATATTTGTGATGCGATCATTAAATATATTGAGTCTCTTAGGAAAGATATATCTGAAACACAAGTAAGTGGGGTTATTTTGTGAATAAATTATTAGGCTACAAATAATATTGGCTGACAACAGAATGCCTCCCCACAAGTAAAATATCAATTGCAAGGGTGGCAAAGGCAGGGCTAAGTCTTTGCTACTCAGGGGCGTAATGAATGCTCCTATTTTGCAGTTGTTTCTAAAATGTAAGCATTTTCAAATCCGCGATACAGTGTTTGGTCCCAGGAGAACCAGTAGGAATGTCTAAAGATAGTCTCACTTTCCAAGTACAAATTGTTCAAAGAGGAACATTGTATCCTACATGCTGTGCTGGGTCAGTTGCACCATTTGAGAGGAACATAGTTTTGATGTTGACTCAAAAAGGTCACCTAACTTGTTATATGACCTTGGTCAAGTCACAGAACCTCTTTGTGTTTCTCTTGCTGTTGTTTTAATTCGTATACTTTTATTTATTTATTTATTTATTTATTTATTTATTTATTTATTTATTTTTATGTTTTATTTTATATTTGAGAGAGAGACAGAGAGTGAATAGGGATGGGCAGAGAGACAGAGACAGAATCCAAAGCAGGCTCCAGGCTCTGAGCTGTCAGCAAAAAGCCCAACACGGGGCTTGAACCCACGAACCATGAGATCATGATCTGAACCAAAGTCGGACAGTCAACCAACCACCCAGTCACCCCTAATTTGTATAATTTTAGACTTTGGTAGCCCCAAGTCCTTTTCAGAAATCTACAAAGTCTTTTCCATTGGTGGGAGAGAGAAAACATTCTTTTTTTAAAAAAAAAATTTATTTATTTTTGAGAGAGGGAGAGACAGAACGAGACTAGGGGAGGGGCAGAGAGAGAGGGAGACACAGAATCGGAAACAGGCTCCAGGCTCTGAGTTGTTAGCACAGAACCGGACATGGGGCTTAAACCCAAGAACCATGAGATCATGACCTCAGCCGAAACCAAGAGTTGGATGCTTAAGACACTTAACTGACAGAGCCACCCAGGCGCCCCTCTGCTTACTTTCTCAAACTTGTCTTCTCTTACTCCCTGTGCTTGTTTCCAAGGCCTGGGCCCTCTGGCCTTCTCCCAGGTTGTCCTTGGAAATGTAGCGCTCTCTGTTCCCTCTTCAAGACCTCAAGCTCATCATTCCTCCATTGCCTGGTTGATTCCTTCTTAACCTTCAGGTCAAGGACACTGGCGCCTCCTCCAGAAGCTTTCACTGACCATACCTCCATCCGGTTACCTCACGGCGGTGATGATAGGCTCTTATCTCGCTTGCAACTATATCCCCAGTGCCCACAAATGTGCTTGAATACACTGTAGGTGCCGGGCTATTCCTTTCGGTGGGAAGTAATGGCCTAAACAAGGCATCTGAATTACACTCCCTGAGTGGGACGGACTTTGGACATATATGGCCTCTGTGGTGTGAATGGAGGTAGCCAATCATTGAGAAGAAGTGAATCTTTTCTAATGTTTCTGCACACCGGAAGCAGGACCAGCCCAGCAAGGCTAGGCTGGGTCGTGGGATCTTTGAACCCCTGGTGTTGCGGGTACTGGGTTCCTACCACACAAATCTACGAACCCAAAGCCGGGAGGCTCAGAGCGGCTATATTATCTCCTTTACTATTTTCCAGGGTTAATCCTATAGCTATGGTACATTTTGGAGTCTCTGTGGTTTTTAGAAGGGGTGTACGGAAAGGTTAGTGACAAAACTCAGTCCTCTCTGAAGACCCCGGGAGAAGGAAGATTCCATCCTGTTGCGCTGACTGCCTCACTCTGGACAAGGAGAAGGCCGGCATTTGTGTTCCTGTCTGTCCCCCAGTGGGACTCAGACTGGAGCTTTGACTTCATTCCAGGAGAGGAGAATGTGAGGAAATTCAAAGTGGGAATGGGGTACTTTGATTTTCCTTTGACTTTAAAGAGGTTTCAGTGTAGTTGTTTGATACATTATTTGGTAATACTTTGAAAATGAAGATTTTTCGGTGTTTTTAGGTGCCCCCAAACACAATGAAACAAAAAAGGGATCTCCTTCCTAGGTATCTTCAGAGATCCTCCCCCTCCAGCACCACTATTCAATATGATGGGTGTGTAGCCTGGGGCAGATAAAGTGATTTAAAACCAACTGTATTCATAGCAGAGTCTCACATCAGAGAAACTGTTGAAAAACAATCCTGTTGCCTAGGACCTGGCTCACTTTGGATGAGACAAGTCTCATTCCGGCCTGACCCAGGGAAAACACAGATCTGAGTGTGGTCTGGGGCTCTAAGACAGGAATGGTCTAAGAAAGAAATAGCATCAAGAAAGAGGGAGTGGCTTCAGCTCGCTCTAGAAATAGGCCTGTTGCAGAAAGAGGATTATGTTTTTAGGTGATGGGCCTTTTAAAAAGGAATTCTAGTTCTAGTTCTGTCTGTAAAAGTAATAGAGACCCACGCACAGCTCCGGAGGCACAGCTCGAATCGCAGTGTCCCCGAAGGGCACCTCCGAGAAGAAGGTGACGATTGGGGTGACGGGGCTTCCAAGTTTGCCTTCCAAGATGCTTAGTTTGATGTGTCGACCTGACGGGGTAGGCGATGCCCAGATAGCTGGTCATTTCTGGGTAGGTCAGTGAGGAGCTTCTGGAAGAGAATAGCATTTAAATTAGTAGGCTGAGTAAAGAAGATCATTCTCACCAGTGTGAGTGGGTGTCATTCAATCCATTGAGGGTCTGAATAGAACAAAAAGGTGGAGGAAGGGAGAATTCTCTCTCTCCACTTCAGCACAGACATCCATCTTCTGCCCTCTGACATTGGAGCTCCTGGTTCTTGGGCTTTGACTCAGACCAGGACTTACATCATTGGTCCCTCATCTCAGGCCTTCAGCCTTGGAGTGACTTACACCACTGCCTTACCTGGGTCTCTGGCTTGCCAATGGCACATCACTGGACTTCTCAGCCTCCATAATCACATGAGCCAGTTTTGATAATAACTTTCCTCTTCTATATCTATATGTATCCTGTTGGTTTTGTTTCTCTGGAGAACCCTAAGACATCCCGACATAATTTTCCATAGTATTCCTTTCCATTCTTTGTAGCCCCAGCATAATATGAATGCCTTTTTTCTCTCTCCAAAATATTCCTGTTTGGACAGCAGGCTATATTGTCATCATATGGATAATGTATACTCATCCCGGTGTTAAAATCTCCTAATCAGACCTTTATCTGGAAATCTCTAGAGCACTGTGCCCAATAGAACTTTCTGCAATGATGGAAATGCTCTATACTTGTGCTGTCTAATTATAGACACTAGCTGCATGTGGCTTTTATGCAGTGTGAGAGGACCAGCATTTGAAACTTTATTCAATTTTGGGGCGCCTGGGTGGCGCAGTCGGTTAAGCGTCCGACTTCAGCCAGGTCACGATCTCGTGGTCCGTGAGTTCGAGCCCCGCGTCAGGCTCTGGGCTGATGGCTCGGAGCCTGGAGCCTGTTTCTGATTCTGTGTCTCCCTCTCTCTCTGCCCCTCCCCCGTTCATGCTCTGTCTCTCTCTGTCCCAAAAATAAATAAAAAAAAAAATGTTGAAAAAAAAAATTTGAAACTTTATTCAATTTTAACTAATTTCACATTAAGTGTAAATAGCCATGTGTGACTAATGGCCACCATATGGAACAGAACCACTCTGGAGTCTCTCTGTTTAGATCTCCAGACTTCTTTCTCTGTCTCAGACCTTCCTGACTTATTTTCTATACCAGTATCATGTCTTTCCAGTAAGAATGATAGCCGAGTATATGGTCTTTCTGGTGGTCCTGGAGACAAACATATAGACCCGTCCATTATGAGGATTTCAGTGCTGATCACTGGGAGGAAAACAGAGGGCATAATACAAATGCCAACCACAGAGGAGTTACAATAATGGAAAGAGGCTTCAAGGGGGAGAGGGATAGGAGGGAACAGGGACTGAACAACCTCTATCATGTCCCAGACTCAGCACCAGGCGGTGGGAGCTGGAAAGATGTACAAGAAACAGTGTCCCTGCTTACAACCCGGCAGGGATGATGCAATGTGCTTGTGAAGGATCCCATGCCAGAAGGGTAGGACGCCATGTTGTGCTTTAATTGGAAAGAAAAGGAAGGTTTGGTGCACCCTGAAAATATCAATAATAGCCTCTTCACCCAATTTAGTAAGCTAAGGACCTGGAAATTCTGTCAGAAAATGGTTTGGACTTGTGCATCTGAATAAGAGTCGTTGTGGCCACTAGTCACACACAGGGATTTGAAAGATGAGGCAGAACCAGACTCTGTCCCTTTTAGTTCTTACAGTTCCCTCCCTGCTAAGCAGACCATTTTGGTGTGCAGGATTTAAATATTCTGAAAAAACAAAACTAGTAGTGTGGGTGTTTATTTTCTCTTTCCTCTGTGTAATGTGAAGGCAATCATGAATGATGGCCAAGCTTTATTAGACCAAAGTCCAAAGAAATCCCAGCCAGATGGACAACAGAGAATGTGGATCCAAGAAGAATTTGATGTTGAGCGTCCACACCTCCTGGTCTCCGCGTGTCCTCTCCTTTGGTAAATTCCTTCTGGAAGAATTGTTGTTGCATCCTCCCCCACTTCCCCCTGCCAAACAACAACAACAACAACAACAACAACAACAACACAAAACCAAGCAACAAAGTCAGAGAAGAGACAAGTAGAGTGTAGAGGTGAGACCACAGTGTAAAAAGAGTCAAGTGTAATAACACTCAGCTGGTGGGTGAAGAAACAGAACTGAGAGTTTTCTTATTGCTATTATTTTTTTTTGTCAGGGTTGAGCTGAGGGGGAAAGAGCCTGCTGAGGTTTGAGGAAAACATGTTGTCCATATGACCATCCATACGTGTGCAGGTGGGGAGGGGGACACAAATGAACTCGTTTTCCCCGTGATTTTGATTTCCTTTTAGTGAACCAGACTGCTAAATTGAGGTTGTGGGGGACAACATGGTACCATTTTGTTACCTGGACATTTTATTTTTAGAAAAGATTTTGGATAAATCTGCTAAGAGAATCCATGGATGAATAGATAAAGTGTGGTATATACGTAGAATGGAATATTCCTCAGCATTAAATAGGAAGGATATTCTGACACCTGCTACAACATGGATGAAACTTTAGTGAAATAAGCCAGTCACAAAAAGACAAGTATTGTTATGATTCCACTTATATGATGCATCCAGCATAGTCCAGTCCGTAGACAGTAGAATAGTGGTTGCTAGGGCCCGTGGGAGGGGGAGAATGAGGAGTTACTGTTTAATGAGTGTAGAATTTCGCTTTTGGAAGGAAGAGAACTTCACGTTTGGGATCGGTTACACAACCATGTGAATATATAAGCAGTACATTAAAAAATGGTTAATGATGGTAGGTTTCCTGTGATGAATTTTTTGCCACAATTTAAAAATCCGCTAAGAGATATGGTGGTTCTGAGAATGTTTTTGCTTTTGTTTTTTTAAATTTGGTTGGTTCTTTTCAAGAAGGATTTTTTAAACAAATAAATAAAATTTTATGGTGAGCTGGGTCCTATAACCCATGTTTTCTCCCCCCCTCCCCCACCAAAGATCTTGTTATGGAACAGAAGAAGGTTTTTTTGTTTGTTTGTTTGTTTTTGACTAGTCGTACATAATAAACCCACACAACTTTGAGGAAGGAAGAAAACATTTACTGAGCACCTACTATTTGCTTAGCATTGTGCCTGGCCCTTTCATAAATGTTATCTCATTGAATATTTATAATGACTTTTTAGCTCAGTTTCTAAATGAGGAAAGCTGAGGCCCAAGAGAGGTTCAGTTATTTGCCTAAAGTCAGTATTCTAAGGAAGGGTCTTTGACAGTTACTGAGCGCTTACTATGCACCAATCATGATTGCAAGGACTTCGGTGTTTTATGCATGTGAGTGACAGAGGCTGTATTCACTCTGCTTGCTTAATCCCTGACTGCTATCCCCCATTTGTAGGTGACATGCTCAAGGTCACCCAGTTACTCGACACCAGAGAGCTAGGCCAGGAGCAGAGGCCGTGTCAGTACGGTTTCCAATTCATACTCTTCACCCTCCCACCTTTGGGAAAGTATAAGCCCTGTTTAACTGGAAAACAATTATTATTATCATTACTTTTTATTGTGAATAGCTCCTTCAAAAGAGACACTTAGTAACCTCCAAATCTGTTTCATGAGTCGGTGTTTTCCATTGGTGTGATTCCTGCCAGAACCATCTAGACCAAGAATAATGAGACAAAGCAATGACTTTCCTGGATGTAGTTTTAACTCTCAAATAGTAGACGCCATATAACTTTATAAATACACTGTTCAGAATTTTCTGGGTTCATGTGATGATAACCATGTGGATGAATCAAGAATTATTCTTATTTGTATTATAAGGCATTTGTTAAAATGGCTACAATGGGTACATCTGACTTATGGGAAGCTACCCCATCATGAAAAGAATAATAAAGCGAAGGTAGGAATCCTAGTCTAGGACCAGCTGGAATATTTTTCTGGTTCCACATTCTGTCTTATGAGTAATTCTTTTTGTTTTTGAGTAAATGCCGTTGACTCTCAGACCAAGGCCGGGCATCAGCTCGAGCTATTTTGTTCGCTCTTTCTTCTCCTTTCCTATGCTCCGTTCTTGCTTCTTCTAAGATCAGGATGGTAACAGTGTGCTTTTATTTTGTGCTGTTTTCCTGGTATCAGAGCTAAACATAGCATCTACAGAAACCTCAAAATTTTCCTTCCAATTTCCTGCTGAAGTCAAGAAGTATTCGGATTTGGAATCAATACGTGACATGTCACAAAAGCATTAAACAGAGGAGTCGGTAACGTGAAGATAAAAACGTCTCTTTCCTCCCCTAGGTGTAGCTTTGCCTAAAGTGATCATTAAAGGGGGCGCTTACTATGAGCAAGCAATTTACCCCACTGCCAGTTAACCAGACGTTCAACTGGTTTTACAACCCCGACTGTAAAATGAATTAAACCAATATTATTTATTTGCTTTCAGCCCGAAAAAGGATGAATGTAAGGCGGTGATTGCAGTATTTCAGAACAGATGTCACTGAAATGTCTTTCTGTGCTTTGAGGCATAGCATTGCCTTCCTTTTAGAGAAATCAAACATGCACACGTGCACACACAACGTATTTTATTAGCCCCTCTCCTTTCCCCCAGCACACCAAGGGGATATAGAGACAGTAAAATGCCATCCACACAATTCAGCAACATTCACTGTGGACTTCTATCAATATTTACTACCGATGGACCCTAGGGCTTCCGGCAAGACTACCCTGGCTTTTATTCAAAAACCTTTGCTTTCTGACTGATTCCAACCCTCTTCAATTTCCTGACCATGGAAAAAGGTTTCCACTAAATGTTCCCTCTATAAACCTGGGTTGTAATAAATAAATGTTTCCTTCTCACCACCTCTGACCCCGAGGACCTCCTGGTATCTGGGAGGATTCAGTAATATTTGTGAGAGAACTCATACCTAGGATTATCTCTTGGAAGTGTGTTGAAGTTCAGGTCATTTGGTTTTCTCTGCTCTATTTAAGGATTTATTTATTTATTTATTTATTTATTTATTTATTTATTTATTGGATCAAAGCCTGGATTTGACCTCTCAGAGGTTTAAGTTTCTATCCTTCGACATAGTACCTGAATCAGAAACACTGTGCTGCATTTTGTCAAAAGTCAGTCTTATTACCTTTTTTTTTTTTTTTATAGTTCCTCTTACCTTCCGATTAAATTTGTGTCACCTCTACAGTCTGGGAAATCTCTGAAATAAGACCATCTACTTGCCCTTTTAATTCCTGGTTCTTCCTTCCCCTGTATTGGTGGTGGGGAGAGGGGTTTGAAAAAGATATAAGTGACTGACCCCTAGGGTCCTTCTTATGGCCGAAGAACAAATTGTTGAAAATCAGATCTATTCTTCCTAACATGCTTTGTGGTTGTCTTGCTCTCTTCTCTGGTTGGGCTTTTCTGATGAAGGTGGGCAAGTCTCAGTGATGTTTGAGTTCCCATAAGGACCGAGGCCTCACGGGAACAGATGCTCAGCCAGAGCAAGAAGAATCCGTTCAGGACTGTGGTCCAGGACTGAAGAGCCCAGGGGGAACGGACGGAACCAGGTGGATTCCCTGAGGGTCAAAGCCAGTCTTCTCATACTTTGTGAGATTATTCTCTTACTGGCTTCCTTGCTTCAGGTGTTGCCCTTGCCCTTTGAATAACATAAATGGGATCACAGTCATTCTGCTGCTTAAACTCTTGCAGTGGCCTCCCGTGCCTCAGACCCGAACACCAAATACCCAACAAATTCCTTACATCGCCTTGCCCTTCGTGATTCCACAACCTCATTTTGCTTTCCCTTTTCTTCCGCCGGCCTCCGGTCACATTAACTTACTTTAATTTCTCTGAATTTGCCAAGCCCTTTCCTGCCAGGAGATCTTTCTTTGGTCGTGTTGTTTTCCTTGCCTGGAAAGCTGTTTGACTCCTACTAATCCTTCAGGTTTTAGCGTAAATGTCATTTTCTCGGAAAGGCCTTTCCTGCCAGTCTGCTCCAGAGTGCTTTGTTCTTTTCATAGTAGCTCTTATAATTTATGATTATATGTTTATTTCGGTTAAGGATTAGTATCTGTCTTAATTGCTGAATTTTAAGATTTCTAAACAGAGGAAATACAGGTTTGTTTTGTTCACCCCAGAACCCCCTGAAAGCCAGCACATGGTAGGTACTCATATAATGTGTGTGTGTGTGTGTGTGTGTGTGTGTGTGTGTGCGCGCGCGTGGGTGGGTCTTGGGGTCAAAATCAAGATGAGCAGTTTAGACACATCTCACATACAGTAGAGGGCCAAGAAATGAGATAAAACCAGGCATGTTATCAAACACCAGGAGACCCAATTCTCCAGGAACAAGGTTGTATATCAAAGAGCTGGCCAAGAGGCCAGGACTGGGAAATTTGTGTGTTCTACACACAGAGGAGAAATCCAGATACACACTCGGGGAAGCTGATAGTGCCAGACAGGGTCATAACCTTAGCAAAATAGCAGGTAGTAAACCCATCGCAGCGGCCACAAGGAGACCACAAAACAGAAACTGTCTCATGACTCCACGAGGAGGATGCTTACATGGGAGCGTTTGGGTTTTACCGCAGTGATTCAACTTAACAAGGTCTTGCCGAGGGGTCACGTAACAGGCCCGACTGGCCCCAACACCCCTTTTTGCCCCACAGACTGCCTGGAAATCTGCACTAGGATCACTCCCCTTGGCTGTGGAAGCTCCGTGTGCATGCGCCTCGTTCCAGCCCGTGTGAGCCGTGTAAACCCCGCCTGACGGTTTTCCCAATTCACCACACGGTTTGCAATTATGACAGCTCCCTTCTGTTCCCAAAGGCATTTAGATTGGGTGATGGAACATTCTCATCTATTTTAAATGAGTTGTATCAGATTAAAAGATCCTGGGGCTGAAAAGCCCACACATGTAACAAAAAAAGGAAAGAAAAAAATCATTCCAGGCTGCTTTGACAAAATGAGGTTTTGCTTTGTAAGGGCCATCCAGCCTTATCAGGGAAGAGAGGCAGACAGGAATGGCCGGGCATCTGAATGGGTTCAGGAAACAGAGGCCGTTTGAATAGAACCTTCTAGACTGTCTTCAAATTATTTACCTCTCTTGGATAAACTGAGCTCTGAATGAATGGGTTACGACTATCATCCATTGGCCAATCTCCTTTCCTCAAGGTGTTTCCACAACTGTTTCTCAGGTAGGAGAAGACACGAAAAGTGAGATAAGATCGGCCCAGTGTTCTCCCCAATGCTTCTTCGGATTTAGTATGTATCTGAGTTTTGCTGAGGAGAAGAAAAGCTTTTCCCTTCCCGACATAAAATTGGCCCAGGCAAGTGCAGTAAAGTGTACCCACATCCTGGGGCCCTACCTTGTGCCCATGCGGACACTTTGTGGGAAAGCGGTGTCCACTGTAAAACAGAATAGACAACAGAGCATGAACTGAGGGATGGACTTCCCCAGGAAGTTTTCGTGGGTGATCCGTTCTAGCAAAGCCAGAGGTAGAACAGGGGAACAACGGTTAAACTTTGCCCGGAGTGAGATCAAGACCATAGAGCTGGAGGCTGGACGGCCATGCTGGACAGACAGGATGACCCAACAGAGTTGGATGCTTCATCTATAGCATAATAACCCCCCGAGGAGTCGCAGGTGTCCATCCCGAGGATGTTGCACTGCAACATTGCAGTGCAGGTTGGCAGGTCAGCAGGGAAGGTTCGGCATACGGACACCCGGTGCAAACAGGTGCGTATTTCAAAGGAGAGGTCGAGGTGTTTACATAGAAGGTAATGACGCCTGTCTGAGCTAGAGCTGGCAAGGTGCATGGGAGAGTACGACAGGTTCTCAGTTTACTGCACTTCTAACCCAGAAAGGAAGGAAGAGACACAGCGATTACTTCTGGAAATAGCACACATTATTTATTTGCTGAGGATCCGTCAGGTTATTACCCTGTGTGGTTACAGAATGCTTCTTAATGAAAAGCCTCATGAGCAGACAGATGCTCTCTTATTTGATAGTTTAATATGCGGCTCTGCAGTGAACACAGATTTAGCAAATGATTTTGGTCTTGAGGGGCAGAACCAGAACATTTCATTTACAGGGTACGTGTCTACCACCAGGTACGTGTGGTTTTTGTTGTGTTTTTTTTTCTTGTCCCTTTCATCTTTCCCTCCCCTGCCTCTCTCCCCAGCTCTTTTCTTATTTTCTTTCTGAAAATAGCCCAGCATTAGCTAACTCCCTTGGTTCTTCCTTGGGGACGGAGCAGTCATTTCGAGTCAGCAGTTCAGCTCATTGGGAGAGAATTATGCAGAGGGGGGCCAGACAAGAAAAGAACCAGGAGCCTGTTTTGCAGCTCTTTGCTAGACAGCAGGCACGTCTTCATCCTCCCCCTTGCAAAGAAAACTCCCTCACACACGTCTCTGGCTGCCTCCGAGCTGTCCCTTCTCTGCAACTTGTCTGCATGCTCCAAAGGGAATTTCAGCATATTCTCACCCAAGCATCATTTTTTATTAAAAAAAAATATTCTCCCAGCCGTAAAATGACAAGTGGGCACACAGCATGCAGATTTACTTGGAAATTATAGCTCTTGCCGGCTTGGACGGCCCGGCCTAGGCCATTTGAGTTGAGGCTTAGGGTGTATAAGCCACGCTTTGTTGGCCTCTTGGGGTGAGAGGAAATTTCTTAACCAAGAGCACCTCATGGAAAACATTGTTTCTGTAACAGCCTGAGGTCAAACTCTGGGACTAGCTCGCAAGAAGAATTCCACTGGCAACGTTCAATTGTCTTGAGGTTATAAAAGGAGAAAGGAATCCCTTTCCCCCCTTCTCTCCCCTCCCAGATTCAAGGGGGGGGGGCTGGATTCTGAAGAATTTTGTCTGCCTCAGCCATTTTCGAAGCGTTCGTGGAAGCAGACAATATGAATTGCAGCTGAGATTGTCTTTGTGGTTAAAGAAGTCTGAGGCCTGAGGAAGCACTGTCTTATTTTCAATTTTCCGAAGTATACCTACCAGGTAGGAAAAGATAGAGAACGGAGGCTCTGAGCAGCTGCCAGCCTCCAACGATCTTGCTTATGTGCTTAGAAAATGATACAGCCTCGTACGTTATGTTTTCCAGGGGTAGTTACTTATTATGAAAAAGTCCCGCTAGGACATTCTTAGTTTGAAGGTAAAATACTTAGGAGACCACAGTCACAGGCATTATTCAATCACGAGGGGGACTTTTGAAGGTAACTCTTTTCACGTCTTATTGAAGGCAGTTAAAAAGAAACAACTCTTCCGCAAGCTTGGGGATGAGAAAATCCAAACGTAAGGGATGGGTGGGGGGAGAGGGGGCGGGGACTCTGGTCTGGGGATGAAGGTGAAGCTCCAAGGAAAAAAATCTCTGCCTCAGTTAGCAGACCTTTCCATTGTGTTTCCCTCTGTGGTTTCTCACCTCTAACATCACCTTTTAGTGATGTTAGAGGTTAGTTTAGTGAGTGAGTGGAGGAGGAAGAAGGCCCAACCAGTTAGAGGTGTCTTGGGTTTCTGCCCACACTACCCTGGGACTGGTTCTAGAATGCGCCTCAAGAGCAGATCAATACAAGATGGCTGAGGTCTTGCTAGGGGCAGAGAGCAGGGCCGTGCTCACCTTGGCGCTCCAAGGACACAGACTCATGCTCAGTTAATACCTGCTGAGTCAAAACATGAGAGGCATGGGTGGGTGTATGTGATGGCTGAGGGAGCTCCGAAAAACATTTGACTGACTGACCGACTTGATTCTCCCGAATACAGTCTGTGAGGAGTCAAGAAGTGGGACTTAGGGACATTTTACTGTTTAATTTTAATTCAGCCTCCATTTACATTTTGGATTTACCCAGTAAAAGCATCTCTGAAGTTCAGTTTGTCACATTAGGTTTTTAGTGTTTACTCTCTTCCTTCAGTCAGTCCCTCACCTTGAGCCGTGGCCTTCCCCCGGGGGCCTCACGTTTGGGAGATGAGGTGAGAGTGGGTTCTAAGAAAGAGGGGACCAGAGGTGAAGGGTTTGCGATGTCCCTTTGGGGGGCCTCTAACTGGCTCTTGTCTTTTGTATTCTCTCACACTTTCGTCCTTACTCGGGAGCAATAAACTGAGTCTTAACCATTTTCACAAGTGGCCACCATGCTAGGAAAGTGGTAGAAGTCCACCTGGACGTTCTCAAGGATGACTGAGGAGAATTGAGGAGACCGAAGCAGAGAGAAGGCAAAAGATGAAGCTGGAGAGGTAAGAGCTGAAGGCCTTTTATGTCATGCGGCTCATTGCCAGGGCCTAAAATCCTCTCTGAATGATTAGAACCAGAGACTTTTCAAAGTCATTAGCATGACCCAAACTATAGACATGAGTATACGAGATGACCAGGGCTGGGGATTCCATTGAGCTTTGGAGGGATGGCTTCATCGCGGAAACTGTCTTAATTTGTGGGTGGTCATTACCGTTTGCTGCTGGGTTTCTTTGAAAATTTTTGTTCTAATTTTACTGTACTGTCATTGACATATAACATTGTATTCGTTTGCAAAGCACAGCCTGCCTTGATATGTGTACATGTTGCAAAGTGCTTCCTGCAATGGAACCCGGGCTAAACATCCGTCACCTTACATGGTTGCCTTTTTTCTTGTGGTGAGCACTTCTAAGATTTACTCTTAGCAGCTTTCAAATATACAATCTAGTTTTGTTAATTTTAATCACCATGCCGTATAGTACATCACCAGAATTTCTCTCGTATACATGGAAATTTGTGCGGTACGACTACCTTCACCCACTCCACCTTTCTCTCCCACCCTGCATCTGACAACGACTAGTCTGTGTATCTGTAATTCAGATTTTTTTTTTTTTTAGATTCCAGATGCAAGTGGGATCATATAGTATATGTCTGTGTCTGACTTATCTCAGCATGATGCCCTCCAATGTTGTTGCAGATAGCAGGATTTCCTTCTTCTGAAAGGCTGAATAATATTCTGGTGTGTGTGTGTGTGTGTGTGTGTGTGTGTGTGTGTGTGTGTAATATATATATTCTTCATTCATCTGTTGATGGACACTTAGGTTGTTTCCCTGTCTGGGCTGTTGCAGACTGCAGTAGTGCTGGTTTTAATTTATTTTTTACTTATTTTTATTCATTTATTTTTCAAAGACTGCACGTGAGTGGGGGAGAGGGGCAAAGGGAGAGAGAAAGGGAGAATCCCAAGCAGGCTGTGTGCTCAGTGTGGAGCCTGGTGCGGGGCTTGATCCCGTGACCCTGAGATCATGAGCCCAAATCAAGAGCCGGATGTGCAACCGCCTGGGCCACCCAGGCGCCATAATAGTGCTGGTTTTTAAGTGCCAGGTAATAACTTGGATTACAAAGCTCAAGATGTGACTTTTTCACCCTGGACTTTTAATGGCTATGCTTTTGTGAATCATCTGTGTTTTTAAATATGAAATATGTATGCTCTTGTGATAAGATTTTATTGGGCCCCCGTTTGGGTAGGAAGCTGGGGACTCATTGTGTGAGCAGTAGACGGTGGTCGGATACCTTTCTGAGCCCCAGATTTTGGAGGTGGAGGCTGGAGAGGAATCAGGGTGAGTACAAGAGTGTGCCACTTGGTGGGTCTGCCCAGAATAGGGCTGGTGAGTCTAGCATTTCGTGAAAAGCTTCCTGTGGAGGATGCTCTGGAAGACAAACATATTACTTTCCCCCAGCACTTTTTATCACCATAGCTTCAGGTAAAACTAAAGACCTCCCGGAATTAATATGAGTCGAAGGGAAAAAAAAAATCCACCTTTTCTTTCAAAAGCAATGTCGTGGGGGAATGTGACATGCACTGTGCTTTCCTACTTTCGATTTGCTCCAGTCTAGATTACGTTCTAGGTCATGTACAGTCTAGATCGCGACAGTCTAGTTCATGATGTTGAAAAGTGTCTGGTTTTGATGGCGTGAAAAAGATTTCGGGCCCTGGTAATGCATCTCATGGCACGAAAGGCCTGGGTACCTACTCCCTTGGCTTCATCTTTGCCCTCTCTGTGTCCAGGCACATTGAACTTGTCCTCCCCTTCACACACACTGTTCCTTCCATGTCACAAGCTCTTGTCTCACCTATTCCGTGGCTCGTTCCAACTCATTCTTTGGTCTCTGGGAAGCCTTTCCTAACTCCTAGGCTGGGCGAAGAGTCCACACGATCCTGCGTGACCTCAGGCCCAGCACTTAAGACACTGAATTGACGAGGTTTATCTACTGGTCTGCGTCCCGTACTAGACAACGGGGAAGTTATACCTCCGTGGTCTTACCTGTAAAATGGGACCAGTACACCTGTACTGATCATGGGGTATGTGTGGATTGAATGACTTCGTGCATGTGCAGCACTGGGAGGACTTCTAGCACATACTAAATGCTCAACAAATTTTTGTCTGTTATTTTTGTACTTAAGGGAAGGGACCACAGTCATCCCCTTTGTGTCCCTAAAGCCTGTCCTGCCACTGGCTCAGAGTAAGCTGCCAAAGCATATTCGTTCAATATGTGGGAGAAGGTCAAGAAGTCTCTAAGGGTAAATCATGGACTTGGGGACATCTGTGCCTCTGATAAGATTCCCACAGCTTTGCACACTCCCTCAAGCTGTCTCTCTAACCTGCGGAGACCCCAGACGGGCACGACTGCATGGCTGTGTGGGAACGACAGAGACCCTCTTCCTCAGCAGTTAGGAGTCCACTGAGCTGCTTATGGGGTACAAAATACCCAAAGAGGCTGATGCTTTGGAGAAAGCTGAGTTTCCAACCCGAATCCAGTCACGTAAAGGGTCTTAAGAAAGGCAAATTCAAGAGACAGCACGGTCACGTACCAGGAAAAGAGGTTGGCTTTGGACTTGACGCACCTACTTTGACATCTCAGCTTTGTAGGGTGACCAGTTGTGGTCTAGTAATTAACCTCTGTCAGCCTCGGTGTCTTTGTCCATAAAATGGGAATGGCAGACTTTAGACTTTGCCGGACCTGAGTTCGAAAGTTGGGTTTTCTATTTGCTGGTTGTGTGGTCTTGAGGCAGGTGCATAGTGTCTTTAAGCCTCAATTTTACTCTTTAATAAAATGAGCATAATAATAGTATCTGGTAGGAAGGTTGTTGGGCGGATTAAATGAGACATATAAGTTAGCATCATGTCAGCGCTCAATAGTGGAAGCCTCGCCTATCTGTAACAGTGCCATAAATGATGGCACTGAAAATCCAGCAATCGCACGTGGTAAAAGGAATTCTGATTTGTTGAACAGAAGCTTAGAGGCATGTCTTCCTAACCTCAAACAACATACATGCCTCTTAGGAGACAATTTTATCGCCAAGAACGGCGACCCAACCAGAGGCACAGATATCAATTTGTTTTAACTCTCTGTAGCCTTCGGGATCATTTTTAACATTCTGTTTGCCCTGGTGGTTTTCGGTTACAAGTGCTTCATTATGTAGACCGACACCCCGGTGATCATTTCCTCCTTAATAAACCATGACTTTAGACACAACGTTGTGTATCACAACCCGCTACAGCCTGTTCTTCTCGCTACCAAAAGCAATGGAGCCAGTGTCATTAACATGACTGGGACTTTGCCCAGCTCAGTCGAATCTCAATAGTACTTCCCCTTAAAAAGTGCCCAAGAATGACTGGTGAATCTTTTTGCCAGCCTGGCTCCACAACCCCCAGACTACATTTTTGCACGTTTCATGCTTTGGAAGCAAACACTGTTAAATTGTTCCGTTTTCAATACTGGGTCGCATTCCATCTTGAGATCACATTGATGGAGGGGGCTAAAAAACGTTAGCAAAATTTTTGGTTTGGCTGCTTCACATTCCTCTGCTTTGCAATAAAAGTATCTCATTTCTGTCTCTTGGCATTTGTGGGTAGAATCTTGCGTGTTTAATGGAGCCTGAGCGAAGCAACGTTGTGGTGCCATTGAGTAATTTATTGGCACTTCGGCAGCTGACCCATCAGTAAGATCGCGTGGCCTAATTTGGAATCCCAGTGTTCCAATGAAAAATATTTGGGGGACGCAGTTTCTAAGATAGAAAAGAAAGGTGTGAGGGCATCTCTGCCTTAGAGGCCTCGGGCCAAAGACTGAAAATGCAGTAGCTCACATTGTACTTGACTTTTTTCATCCTCTCCTAATAGTCCCGTACTTCCCTCCTGGTGCTCCAGGCCCAGTTTTTACCAAGTATCTAAAAAGCGTCCTGTTTCCAAGCCTGGGGAGTCCTACAGGCAGAAAGGAAGTCCAGAAGAAAACCACTGAGAATGCGTTCACCCGTCCGAGCGTTTTCTGTGCAAGCGCCTTGTGCCCGGTCGTGGGGATTCCAGGTGAAATGGAAATGGAAGGTGGCAGACGTGGGACTCCTGACCTGCAAGGACCTCGGTGGGGGGCACACACATGCGATTAATTAGAGGATGACAGGGCGTGTGTCAGAGGAAGTGTTGAAGTAGTCGGGGAGCGCACAGACGGAAAGGAATTGTCTGCGTGAGACTGGGGAAGATGTCCTCAAGGACACAGCGTTTGAGACGAGACCTCAGAGGACGCCCCATGCTTCAAAGACCTTCCAAAGCCCTTCTGTCAGAATCACAGACACTAATTAGAGTGTGCTTCTGTGAAATGCACCTTAGGCTTTTCGGGTGGACGAGACAAGGTGGTATCATTTCCAGTTCACAGAAGACATCATGCTCAGGGGCACCTGGGTGGCTCAGTCGGTTAAGAGTCCAACTTTGGCTCAGGTCGTGATCTCACGGTTTGCGAGTTTGAGCCCCGCGTTGGGGTCTGTGCTGTCAGCACAAAGCCCACTTTGGATGCTCTGTCCTCCTCTCTCGCTCTCGTTCTCAAAATAAATAAATAAAACTTAAAAAAAAGAAATCGTGTTCAAAGAGGCGGAGTGCTGATCTGGGTTCCCGTGAGTAGGCAAGGTCTCCTTTGTCCCCGCTTGGATGATGTGCTCCCAGACTCAGCACCTGTGAGAGGTTAAGATCTAAGTGTGTTATCTGTTGTCTCATTCCTCCTAAAGTGCCCCAGCGGTCTACACTGGGGCAGCCCAGGCCAGAATCCTGTGCATTTGGGAAATCCTTGGTGAAGCCAGAGGGAGAATGTCCTAAGGGTTGTGCAGTTTCCTGCCCCCCTCTGAGCCATTAGCTCTGTGATGGGAATGTCACCAGGGCTCCCGGGAGCAGCCTGAGATTCCGGGGGGAGGGGTGAGCATCCTTGTAGTCAAGGTGTTTTGTCTTTAGGCGGATTGTTTTATGAGCCTTACAACAGCTGTGACGTAGGCATAACAGGATTTTGTGACAAGGAGACTGAAGTGAAGGGAGGTGAGACCGCCTGCCCATATGACAAATAAATCACGTAATTCTGATATTCCTTTAGTCTCACTGGCTTTCAGTCGGCTGAGGAATGTGGTGTCTCTTCATCTTGGTTCCTGGAATTCCTTTGATAGGAAAAAAATGCCTTTTACTCTATAATTGAGCCAGGTTTAAGATGAAGTATTAGTCTGCCTTCAATTCTCACTGGGCCTGAAATGATCTCTGTCAGATCCTTCCCTGGTAGCAGCTTTGGTGACAGAGGGAAGGAGGCAGGAGGGGGTAACGAACACCGAGATTCTGAAGGGACAGGGAGGTGGAAGAAAGGGGACATCGCTGCAGTGGGTACGTGAACACAAGAGCCTGACACCCGACACCCTCGCCTGTGACCCCAGCCTCCCTGTGGTCCACCTGTTCTCTGTTCGGGTAACTTCCCTGCCTTAAATACGATCCTGCTTCTCCAGCCTGAGCCTTTGTGTATGCTGTTTCTTCCAGAACTTTCATTTATAAAAATGGCACCCTCTTTTAAAAAAATATTATTATCATTTTTTAGAGAGAGCGAGAGAGTGAGTGTGAGCAGGGGAGAGGAGCAGAATGAGAGAGAGAGAAAGAGGGAGAGAGAGACAGTCTTAAGCAGGCCCCAAGCTCAGCATGGAGCCCGATGCAGGACTTGATCCCACAACCCTTGAGATCATGACTGGAGCCAAAATCAAGAGTCAGATGCTAAACCAACTGAGCCACCCAGGTGCCCCTCAAAAGACACCATTTTTCTAACACCATTTCTTGATGATCCTTCCTGGATTCATTCTCTTTTCGCTTTGACTTCGATACAAAAGTTCTGAGCCCTCGGGATGCTTCTTTGCACTTGCTGGGTTGTGCCTTGCGGTAGAGTTGAGTGGTGCATTTATATAATCCCCCCGACCAGAGCACAGAGGTCAAGGCCTGTGTCTCCGCCTTTCTAGTATATAGTGGTAAATATTTACACCTACTCCACAAACGCAGGAGGTGAGCACTCCAAGAAGAAGGGCCAGCCTGAGTTTTTGCATAGAATCCGTGATGTTCCTTAAAGTCAGCCCTCCTCCGTGGAAGCCCAGTCATCAAGCCACCAGAGGGACCTGGACCTTAAAGAAGGTGCTGATGGTCCTGAGAGAGCTGCTTGGGCCATGGAGGAGGGCTGGGTGGAGGAGGAGACTCCTGGAAAGAGGGTTCCCAGGTCCAAGTAGGCAACCAGCGGTAGCCTCTTCTCCAAGTCTGTAGCCTCGTCCCCTGTAGGAATTTCTCATCCAACTAATTAGCCATACCAGCTTGTCCGGGGTAAAATAGTTAAGGGGCGGGAGAGACTCCAAAGTACAGCTGCTTGGATGTTCTTCAGCTGTGAACGCGTTGCCCTCTTTCCAGCCAATGTTTGGAGATCTCTGACTCACATTAAGAACTTTACTTTTCAGGGGCGCCTGGGTGGCTCAGTCGGTTGAGCGGCCAACTTCGGCTCAGGTCACGATCTCATGGTCCGTGAGTTCGAGCCAGCACGTCGGGCTCTGTGCTGACAGCTCAGAGCCTGGAGCCTGTTTGGGATTCTGTGTCTCCCTCTCTCTGACCCTCCCCCGTTCATGCTCAGTCTCTCTCTGTCTCAAAAATAAATAAACGTTAAAAAAAAAATTAAAAAAAAAAAAAAAAGAACTTTTCAAAATGACCTCAGTGTGGTGGAGGAGAAAGGCCATGTAAGGTGTAGGTGTTTCTGAACGCAGATAAAGATCCTAGGATGTCTCAGCAGCAACCTGAATATGCACAGCCCCTGACAGCTTACAACACTTTGACACACTTTCCCTCGTTTGGCCCCCACGGTTACTTCCAGAAATAGGTAGGACAGGGATTATTATCTCCTCTGCAGATGGGGCTCAGAGCCCAAGAGCCTTGTATTGCCTGAACTCAATGGAATCTCTGTCAGGGACTCTGGCACCGTAAGACTCTGCCAGTCTGTGTTGAGAAGGGCATTTAATGACCACCCTACGTATTAAACAAGACCCTCATCGAGGCGCTGCAAAAGGTAACTTGGAATTAAAATATTTCATAAGGTACGAATAACAGGTTATTCAAGTGTCAGTAATCTATCTCTTGCTCAACGAATTGCTGCTTAATGATAAAAAAAAATTTCTCTGGGGCACCTGGGTGGTCGAATGCCCGACTTCAGCCCAGGTCATGATCTCATGGTTCATGAGTTCGAGCCCATGTCAGGCTCGTTGCTGTCAGCCGGTCAGCACAGAGCCTGCCTCTGATTCTCGGTCCCTCCTTCTCCGTCCCTCCCCCCACTTGTGCTTTCTCAAAAATAAAAATAAACATTAAGAAAATCTTCATGTTGGCAATCACATTCAAAAAGTAAGGAATTCCTTAACGCCAGCAGATAAGTGGCGTTGACCTCAAACAAATGTTATGTCATCCCTAGCACCTTCCTGCCTCGAACATGCAAACCTGCTCTTTCTCACCTGGCTTATTTACATAATCCTCCCTCTCAGGAATTTTGTCCATCCTCAGGCAATTTTAGGATGACGCTTTCAATGCTACCGGTACACTAATCCAAGAATCTGAATTTCTTTGCAACAACCGTAGTATGACGCTTCTTTGCCGCGTTTCCCAGCAAGGAAGAGGTAGAAGGTATTCTGATTTTTTTTTTCCCATCCCCTGTGGCCGTGAGATGAAGCTTCTGAGGGAGGGGAGCCCATGGAAAGGCAAGGAAAAGAGCTTTCAGATCGCACAGCCTCAGGAACCGAAGTCCCACTACTTCCATGGTAGCAAATCCCACTTGAGGTGTGGCTGGTCCCAGAAGAACAAATGTGCTGCGGAATCCAGAAGTGCTTTCGGTCTGATGTTGACTTTTCATCAGGCAGCTGTCTGACGGAAGAGCCTTTTGGATACTTTAAAGCCTCTTGGGATTGGGTGTGTACGTCGGGGGGGGTGGTGGCAGATCTGTGAGTACGCAGGAAACGGGGGTGCTGCAGCACGAAGACGACTCATGAAATGTGGGCTTCAGTTAGAGTAATAAAGACGGAAAGCGAATGAGCAGGCCTCCTGGTAATAACACCCCCTTTTCCGGCCATCGGCCTACCCACGCGGCTCTCCTGAAATTTCGAGGCCCCCGCGCCCTGCCTCGTCTTCAGCAACTAATGATATTGTCGCAAATGTCAGGGCTACAACAAGTTCAGTTTTGTTGTAGCAAGTGGGAGCCTGGTAAGAGACAGTGAAGAGTCCCTAATAGCTTTGGCAGCGAAACATGACAAGGTGCATATTACTGGAGGCAATTACACGCATCTCAGGGGCATTCCGTAGACTCTGGCGCTGGCTTTAATGACCCGAGAATCCACTGGCCCTTTTCGTGTCCTCTGTTATCTCCAAGTAATGAAAATATTGAACAAGTTATTGTAACTATAAAGTTGCCACAGAGTTCTGTTAAAAAAAAAAATACAGTTTGATTTATCCCGGGACTTGGAAAATGGTTCATCATGCTCCGATTCAAAGGGAGAACGCAGTGGAGAGAGCGGGACTCGCTCGCTTTGTCTGGTTTGCTTGCACCAAAGCATCAGGGCACCTGTGCGGGACGGATGGGTTTTTACCTTAGTGCCTTGGAGGAGGGAGCCAGCTTTACACTTGGTTTTCAGCAAGTCTCTAAAGACCCATGGCCAGCCATGAGCGTAGTGATGCTACTTAGGAAGACTTGGGAAAGGTTTTCCTAAACTAGATGAGAAAATATTCATACAATAGCAAATGTGGTCACCGAGCAATTACCCATACAGATGGGCCCCTCGCTTTGTCAAGCAGCTGCTGTCACCTTGTGTCTCTTTGGTGGTGCTAAGCTGTATCTCTGCGAGTGACGCTGCCCCTCAGGATCATGTGTCACTTACTCTCCGGGAAAGTGTCTGACTTGTCTTATAAGGCAGACTTGAGCTCTCCTTCCTCTGTGATTCTGGGTTACCTTTTATTTTTTTATTTTTATTTAAAAAAAATTTTTTTTAACGTTTATTTATTTTTGAGACAAAGAGAGACAGAGCCTGAACGGGGGAGGGGCAGAGAGAGAGGGAGACACAGAATCGGAAGCAGGCTCCAGGCTCTGAGCCATCAGCCCAGAGCCCGACGCGGGGCTTGAACTCACAGACCGCAAGATCGTGACCTGAGCTGAAGTCGGACGCTTAACCGACTGCGCCACCCAGGCGCCCCGTGGGTTACCTTTTAAACCCATGTCTCTTATAGAACTTGTGACCTGTGTCCAGAGATGGCAGAGTGGCTATGGATTGGTCATCTGAGGGAGAGAGAATAGAGATAGCACCAAAGGTAAACTCTTAGTGAGTAAGCATTTAGATGTTGGGAGAAAGAAGCAAGTCCAGTGAAGGACAGCAGGAAGGAATAGTCAGAGAGCAGGGGTGCAGGGAAAGGGAGGTGTGTCCCCGTCAGACCACCCCAGTGCTGATGGGATAGGATGACTGCCGACAGGCTGTTCATTGCTCTCCATGTCCTAACCTTACTTTTTCTCTGGTAGCTCTTGGGTTTCCTAAATCGGAGAGAGTGTTGTTTATCTAAGGCAGTTAACTTCTGAAAACCACACCTGGGGCAGAAACAGGTATCTTTCCGGCTGAATGATCCTAAGTAAAGGGATGGCTGCTTACGATGGAACTTCTTCGTTGAACACCGGTGACGAGAGTCGTGATGTACGTTACCCACTAGAATGGAAACTGGATGGTCTGGGACACAGGCAGGGCTCGCACGTACTCCCTGTGCTGACCAGAGATGGTGGTGCTCCAGAGCAGGGCAGTAACGTCTCTGGATGTTGACTCTACCCATGCCTGCTTGCTCTTTCTGGGCTGGGCTCTACCTAGTCACCAGTCATGGGGTCAACCAAATTTTCTTCATTGTCTCTTCTTTCTCCACCTTCCATGGCTCAGAAGGTTTATCAAAGTGTAGGAAAAATAATGGCTTTCCTATTCACATAGTTTTCCTATTACTTTTGTCATACACCTGGAACTTTGCTTTGGAAACTGTAAAACCAAGAATATAATTTTTTTTTTTTGGCCTGGTCTTGCTGTGATACGGGATGAGATGTTCCAAGTCTAGCAAATGTAAATACCAGAAGAACAACGTATATTAAAATATTACTTACTACATCAGGATAACATAGAATCATAGATGTTAAGGAAGGGGAGAATTCCAAGAAGGAAGATATAGTAAGCACAGACAATCTGAGCAGAGAATTAAGAGGAAACGGAGGTAAATATCTAGTTTTGCAAACAGGTGTCAGTTGAGATTCCTAGGTTGTTAGACCAAAGGGGACTGAAGCCAGATTGTAGAGAATTAGAAAAATCAAGGGATTGAAGAGGTGGAGATAGGCTCTTGGCATTTTAGAAGATTAGTACCCTGGCAGACCTTCTCATTAAACATAGTTATGTCCTGAAGAAATGACAGCGAACACTCTTTTTAAGCATTACTGAATTTATTGCAAATCTTGGAAGTCTTCAACAGGGAGTAATAGGTCAGGACAGTGAACAAGGCCTTCCTGTGTGCTTGCACAGCCTGGATGAGCTACAGATCTAGAGGGTGATATTCACCCCCTAGGTATGTGAATCCCACCTTGTGCAGTCTTCAGGGCTGCGTCACTGAGAGTAGTAGAGTTCCTTGGCAGTGAAGTAAGATATAAAAAAGAATTAAAAAAAACCAAATAAGGATCCAACTTCTAAAAGCAGCAGCACACAGAAATGTAATACAAATGGAGACAAACAAATGGAGTCCAAAGTATACCTAACAAATAATGTGCAAAATCTGAATGAAGATGATGGTTGTTTGCTTACCAGTAAAACTTTATTGAAAGTCACTGAAAAGACCGAAACAGAGAAATATACCATATTTGTGTACAGAATGCTTCAGTATTACATAGGTGTCCCTTCTCTCTAAATTGAATTACAGACCTGGGACGATTTTTATCAAAAATCCCAACAGTTTTCTTTTCCTTTTTTTTTTTAAGGGAACTTGACTAGCTAATTCTAAAATTTATTTATTTTTATTTTATATTTGTTTCAATATATGAAGTTTATTGTCAAATTGGTTTCCATACAACACCCAGTGCTCATCCCAAAAGATGCCCTCTTCAATACCCATCACCCACCCTCCCCTCCCTCCCACCCCCCATCAACCCTCAGTTTGTTCTCAGTTTTTAACAGTCTCTTATGCTTTGGCTCTCTTCCACTCTAACCTCTTTTTTTTTCCTTCCCCTCCCTCATGGGTTTCTGTTAAGTTTCTCAGGATCCACATAAGAGTGAAAACATATGGTATCTGTCTTTCTCTGTATGGCTTATTTCACTTAGCATCACACTCTCCAGTTCCATCCATGTTGCTACAAAGGGCCATATTTCATTCTTTCTCATTGCCACATAGTACTCCATTGTGTATATAAACCACAATTTTTTTTATCCATTCATCAGCTGATGGACACTTAGGCTCTTTCCACAATTTGGCTATTGTTGAGAGTGCTGCTATAAACATTGGGGTACAAGTGCCCCTATGCATCAGTACTCCTATATCCCTTGGGTAAATTCCTAGCAGTGCTATTGCTGGGTCATAGGGTAGGTCTATTTTTAATTTTCTGAGGAACCTCCACACTGCTTTCCAGAGCGGCTGCACCAATTTGCATTCCCACCAACAGTGCAAGAAGGTTCCCATTTCTCCACATCCTCACCAGCATCTATAGTCTCCTGATTTGTTCATTTTGGCCACTCTGACTGGCGTGAGGTGATATCTGAGTGTGGTTTTGATTTGTATTTCCCTGATGAGGAGCGACGATGAGCATCTTTTCATGTGCCTGTTGGCCATCCGGATGTCTTCTTTAGAGAAGTGTCTATTCATGTTTTCTGCCCATTTCTTCCCTGGGTTATTTTTTTTTTGGGTGTGGAGTTTGGTGAGCTCTTTATAGATTTTGGATACTAGCCCTTTGTCCTATATGTCATTTGCAAATATCTTTTCCCATTCTGTTGGTTGCCTTTCAGTTTTGTTGGTTGTTTCCTTTGCTGTGCAGAAGCTTTTTATCTTCATAAGGTCCCAGTAGTTCATTTTTGCTTTTAATTCCCTTGCCTTTGGGATGTGTCAAGTAAGAAATTGCTATGGCTGAGGTCAGAGAGGTCTTTTCCTGCTTTCTCCTCTAGGGTTTTGATGGTTTCCTGTCTCACATTCAAGTCCTTTATCCATTTTGAGTTTATTTTTGTGAATGGTGGCTAATTCTAAAATTTAAATGAAAGAAGAAAGTCTCAAGGTGAAACAAGACCCTGCTCAAGAAGGAAACAATGGAAGGATTTGCATGACCGGGTAACCATGTATAGAGAAAGCCATTGTAATTGATATAATATATGGAGTTATAATTCACACGGGCTTACAAATTAGACTAAGGAGAATAGGCAGCTCAGAAACCAATCCACATGTGGCACTTTGTATGACAGGTGGCACGACGAATGACTGGGAAAGGAGGTAGCACTCAATAGACGATACCAACAGAGTTGATTATCGATGAGTTGCTATCCAAATTTAGCCTTGAGGAGATCTACTCCATGTCATAAAGACACTCCACTCTGGTTGGATTAAAGTATATATATTGAAATTCAGAACTTTTTATGGAAGCTGTAGGACAACTTACATCCTGGGGTAAGAAAATATCTATTCATGTAAGATACAGAAAGCACTAACTTAAGTTTTTAAAAATTCAGCTACATTAAAGTAGGAACTTCTGCTTATCAGAGACACAACAAAGTAAATGAAAACACAAGGAGATAGCCTTTGCCTGGCATATACTTGAAGTAGAATTAATTTCTGGACTATGTAAAGAATTTCTACAAATCATTTTATCCAAGTTTTTATTTAAATTTCAGTTCGTTAACATACAGTGTAATATTAGCTTCAGGTGTGGAATGTAGCGATTCAACACTGCTATTCAATGCTCAAAGCTCATCACAAGTGCCTTTCTTAGCCCCCATCATCTATTTAACCCATCCCCCTGCCCACCTCCCCTCTGGTAACCATCAATTTGTTCTCTATAGTTAAGAGTCTGTTTCTTGATTTGCCTCTCTTTCTTCCCCACTACGTTCATTTGTTTTGTTTCTTAAATTCCACATGAGTGAAATCATATGGTATTTTTCTTTCTCTGAATGACTTATTTTGCTTAGCCTAATACTCTCTAGCTCCTCCAATCGTGTCAGTGCAAATGGTGATATTTCATTCTTTTTTAAAAAAATATTTTTATTTTTGAGCGAGAGAGAGCAAGCATGAGTGGGGGAGAGGGGCAAAGGGAGAGAGAGACAGAGAGAGAGAGAGAGAGAGGGAATCCCAAGCAGGCTCCACGTTCACTGAAGAGCCCAATGTGGGCCTAGATCCCATGACCCCGGGATCATAACCTGAGCTGAAATCAAGAGTCAGATGCTCAAGCAATTGAGCCATGCAGGCACCCCAAGATTTCATTCTTTTTGATGGCTGAGTGATATTCCATTGCATATGTCTTCACCACATTTGGCTATTGTTGATAATGCTGCTATAGACATCAGGATGCACGTATCTCTTCAAATCAGTATTTTTGTATCCTTTGGATAAATACCTCATAGTGCAATTCCTGGATCCTAGGGTAGTTCTATTTTTAACTTTTTGAAGAACCCCCATACTGTTCTCCAGAGTGGCTGCACCAGTTTGCATTCCCACTAACGGTGCGAGAGGGTGCCCCTTTCTCTGCATCCTTGCCAACAGTCTAGCTGGGAAATAGAATGGGGTGGAGAAAGTGATGCTACCAGCACTGTTTTGCTCATTTCCTGGCATTGCAGAATTCACAGGAGAGCCCTAAGGAGATAATAATGTTTCCTACATTATTGATTGTAGCCATTTGGCAGATGTGAGGTGATATCTCACTGTAGTTTTGGTTTATATTTCCCTGATGATGAGCGGTGTGGAGCATCTTTTCATGGGTCTCTTAACCATCTGTATGTCCGAAATATTTCTACAAATCATCAAAAAAAAAAAAAAATAGATCACCAACCCAGTAGAAGAAACAAGGAAAAGACATATTACTGAAGAGGCAACATGAATGGCAAATATGATCTCACGGACCGTGAGATCGTGACCTGAGCTGAAGTCTGACGCTTAACCGACTGAGCCACCCAGGCGCCCCGAGGGTGAGCCTTTTGAAACTGCAAGTGACATCTTCATGTGCCATACCTGTTTTAGGGTGCGGGGTAGAACAGATCCCCATCCTCCTGGCCTGTGTCGAAGGCCTTTGTTCAGGCTGCTGATCCTCTGACCTCTGCTCTGTGGGTAGTAGAAATTGACTCCTCGTTTATCAAATGAAGGGAAGAAGGGTAAATGGGTTGGTCCCACAGAACTCTACTTCCAACAGAAAATGGCCCTTGTGCCCTGCTGTACCCAGCACCATAGGCAGATGAATGTTTAATAAATGCTTTTTGATAATAGCAACGATGAGGAAAAGAGTCCCTTTGAGAGCAGGAGTTGGTATATGTTGGCAGAGTCATGAAACTTATAAATGAGGAAAACTCTCTGGCAACTGGATAGCCAGTCGCTTACACAGGGGGCTCTGGGCTCCCTTAATATTTCATGTCTGAGATTGCTCCTGGAGGCTAAGCAAGCAGTTTTGTTTTTAAGAGTTTGTATTTAAATTCCAGTTGGTTAATGTAGTGTAGTGTTAGTTTCAAGTGTACAATATAGTGATTCAACTTCCATACCACACCTGGTGTTCATCACAACGAGTGCCCTCCTTAATGCCTGTCACCCATTTCCCCCATCCCCCCACTCTGGTAAAAATCAGTTTGTTCTCTGTAGTTAAGAATCTGTTTCTTGATTTGTCTCTCTCACTCTGTTTTTGTCTTTGCTCCTTAAGTTTCACATATGAGTGAAATCATACGGTATTTGTCTTTCTCTGACTGACTTATTTGACTTAGCATAACACTCTCTAATTCCATCCACGTTGTTGCAAGTGGCAAGATTTCATTCCTTTTTATGGCTGAGTAACATTCCATTGTGTGTGTGTGTGTGTGTGTGTGTGTGTGTGTGTGTGTGTGTGTGTATACGCACACACCTCTTCTTCATTCATCAACTGATGGACGCTTAGGCTGTTTCCATAATTTGGCTATTGTTGATGATGCTGTAAACATCAAGGTGCATGTATCCCTTCAAATCAGTATTTTTGTATTCTTTGGGTAAGTGGCCAGGAGTGCAGTTGCTGGATCCTAGGATTGACCATGCCTCTGAGGGCTGTTCTTCTCTGGGGATAGTGAGGATGTGGGGGAACATCTGTGCCGGTACCAACTGGCTCTGTCTGTCACCTGCAGGCCCCAGAGTCTAGCTGGGAAATAGAATGAGGTGGAGAAAGTGAGGCTACCAGCACTGTTTTGCTAATTTCCTGGCATTGCAGAATTCACAGGAGAGCCTTAAGGAGAGGGAAGGAAAGCCTTATCTCACTTTCCAGAGAAAACCAGAGCATTCTCAGGCAGCATATGAAAGGGAAAAGACTCTCCCCAAATGCATCTTTACCTGTGAAACCGGCAGGGTGATGGGTCTGAACACTGGTACGATTCCTTTGCCCAGGAAATGGCACGAGCACCTGTTCCTCCACCTTTGGGATCAGCTGTTGCTGGCAGGCAGGTTGTTCGAGGAAGGAAAGGAAAACCTTCCCCCAAAGTAGGTATCGATTTGAAGGCAACAAATGTCAAACAGGGACCCCCAAAGAAATGAAACTTCAGTAATGACTTTGAACATGCAGCAAGCTCGAATTGTTTTTATTTGCTGGCATTTAATGTCTCTCTCCTTTCTGGTTCGAATTTTGTTTTCTTTCTTGCTTTTACTAGCTATGTGGGAAACCTACCCCTGCTTCTCTTCTGCTTCTCTCAGCCTTCAGTGACCCCACTGGAGTCCCACCCCTTTCTGTCCCTGAATCCCTCAGTGAGAATGAAAGATCTCTCCTTCGTGACTGTTTATGGCTTTTATTTTTGTTTTTTTGGTCCTAACAGTGCAGTTGGCAATACACCTTGTTCTGCCTTTCAGTTTCAATTGTTGCTGAGATCTGTTACTTTTTTTTTTTTTTAAATCATTGCTCTTTTTTTCTCCAAGTTTATTCATTTATTATTTCTGAGAGAGAGCACAAGCCAGGTAGGGGCAGAGAAAGAGAGAGAGAGAGAGAGAGGCAGACAGACAGACAGAAATAGAGACACAGAATCCGAAGCAGGCCCCAGGCTCCAAGCTGTCAGCACAGAGCCTGACACAGGGATTGAACTCATGAACCACAAGATCATGACCTGAGCTGAAGTTGGATGCTTAACCGACTGAGCCATCCAGGCTCCCTGAGATCTGTTTTTTTAATGCACGGTGTGATACAACAGACAGACATGAGCTTTGGAGTCAATTTAATACAATTTCTTTATGTAGATCCTCCTTCTTTCAAAAAAATTGGCAAAACATGAAATAGTTGCAATAAAATCACATAGCAGAAATATACCAATCATAAAGGGTACATAATGCTGAAATACCTGAGCTGAGCCACCTGTCAGCACTGTGGAGAGAAATATGACATCATTTAAGCTCTGGAAGAGTATTTGGAGTTACACCTGATCTCAAATCCCAGCTCTACCTCTCACTAGTTTTATCCCTCATTAGTTTTTTAAACTTAACCAAGATTGGAGGGCACCTGGATGGCTCGGTTAGTTAAGTATCCAACTTCCATTCAGGGCATGATGTCCATGCCTCTATCTGTCTGTCTGTCTATCTATCTATCTATCTATCTATCTATCATCTCTATTTTTCCCTCTATCATTTTTCTCTTTATTCTCTATTATCCATCCATCCATCCATCCATCCACCCACCCATCCATCCATCCACCTCTGTCTTCTACTATCACCTACCTTCTATCCATCTACCTATCATCTATCCATCTCTCTCTTACCTCTCTCTCCTGCTACCATTTATATCTCTCCCTTTATCATCCAGTGGTCAGTCGATCCATCCATCCATCCATCCATCCATCCATCCATCCACCTCTCTCTCCCTCACTCTCCCCCATCCCCCTAACATCATTCCTCCTACTTCATAAATGATCTACTGTTATTTCATTTTCTATGGTTTTGAATTTTTTTTTTCTTTGAGCTTATAATCTGCATTATAATATTTTTGAAGGCAGGGGCTTCATCCTATACTTTTTATTCCCTTTTCTTCTGAGTGCTGGTTACAAAGCTGATATTATATAAGCATTTATTGGTTTGGTTCTTTCCGTGAGAATGTCTTGGGTTCTCATTTGCTTCCATTTTGTCAGGAATATGTCTCATCTCTGTTAGGCTCTCCTTTCCTCTTGACTTCAGCGATGAAGAAAATTTTCTATTTGCCTGGACTGGGCCCTTGGGTTAACTCCTCTTATGGTAATGAGTCTCTAGGATTTTTTTTTCCATAATGGAAGGCATAATGGAAGGCACTGGCTACTGCTCTGCTGTGTACATCATTGGGCTCCATTGATGTCCGGTCCAACAGAAAGGGGAAAATGGCAAGTGGGTTTATCTAATCCAAATTCTAGGCAATCAGGGCTGCTGCCTGAGAGTGACCTCTCAGCAGGTGTGTGGGAACACACCTCCCTGAAAGAATATCCACAGGAGCCCCAGAGTGTTATTGTACATCAGGGTAGCCTTTTTTTCATCAGTGAAAAATGTGAGGGCCCCTGCCGCTGCTCCCCAGAGTAGCTCTGTATTCAGAGAAGGCACAGAGAACTATTATGTTACTTTGGATGTGTTGGCATTCATATCTTCCCACAGATCCAGCCAAGCCTTAATGAGATGACTCTCTCTAAGCTCTGAAGTTCAACTCTCCTTTGAAAGCATGGTGCCATGGCCTCCCCATCCCCTATGTCTTGGTTCCCAGAAGGGCTGCCATGGGAGCCGTCAGCCAATTGGAGGGAAATAGGGACCCTCTTGAATTGTCCTAAACTTCTTTCAAAGAAGGCTCACTTCACACACTTCTCTGTGGCATTCTAACACAAGACTTCAGAGCTGCCCTAAAAGTTTACATTTTCTGTATCACTTAATGCTCGTGACAACTCCTTTAGGCAGGCATGATCACCCCAGTCTTACAGAAAAGAAGCTCAAGGCTGGCAAATATGGGCATCAACACATCATCTTTCTCACTTTAGAGCCCGTGTTTTCTCCAAGGGGCTGGGCTGCCTTCTCTTGAGAATCTAGAAATTTGATGTTTATTAAAAAATCATTTAACATTGCAACTCCCACACTTAATTAGCACTCCTTTTCGGTTTTGCATTTTTTTGTTTGGGTGCCATATGACAAATAAATCCAACAATGTTGTGGAAAGGCAGAAGTTGGAAGCTTATTTAAAGAAGCAATGGTGTATTTAGAAATACAATAACTTAGCAGTGAAAATCCAAAAAAATGGCAGAAGGTTTGCACATTGATGCCAGCTGTTGGGACCTACTGACTCATGTAGACTCTCTTTATTCCAGATGGTCTTCTCAGATCTCTAGTAGATGAGAATTCATTACACATGACGCTTTTGTAAATAAATCTAAGGTCTTATGTGTAAAACGACCATTGTATTAATGAAAAGAAAGAGAGAGGAAAAGAAAGAGAATGAGAGGTTTTTTTTTTTTTTTTTTTTTTTTTTACAAAAGCCTTAGGTGTATGTATTTTTCTTTACCCTTCTATTTTAAGTCAGGGTTGGGGAAACACCATTTGAATTCTAGCAGTTTCCAGATGTGATCTCTGTATTTTTTCCCTTTAATTAGTTGTGTTTCTTTATAAAGCAGCTCTGTTATCAAGGTTACTTCTTAAAGTGTGGATGTCATGATTCTTAAATTTAAATAAAGTTGAACAAATATCTTGAATTGTTGAGTGGTGTAGCCTACTCTATACAGTTCTTTCCAATGTCGCCCCGCACAAACTACTATAAAGATGAGAAATAATCTTAAAAATAAGCACAATAAATCAAAGGCAAAATATGAAACACTGATGAACATAGAAATGTAAGTTTAAATCATTCTTATTAAAAGAAAAAAAATTGGGTCGTCTGGGTCAATTAGTTGGTTAAGTGTCTGACTCTTGGTTTCAGCCCAGGTCATGATCTCACAGTTTGTGGGTTTGAGCCTGACTTCGGGCTCTGCACTGACAGTGTGGAGCCTGCTTGGGATTCTTTCTCTCTCCCTCTCTCCCTGTCCCTCCTGCTCTCTCCTTCTCTCTCAAAATAAATAAATAAACTTGAAAAAATAAAAATAAAATTAAAAAAAATCTTAGAAATGCCAGAATTGAGATTTATTGTCCTAACTTAAAACATTTTAATTTAAAAATTATTTTAAAAGTATTGCCATATATTGGAATAGGTCAGGGTTATATCATTATTATCATCATTGAATGTTACTACAGATAACTCTACTGGATTTCAGACTGTGACTTTTTTTGGAATTAAATTGATACAAATCAACCTTTTTCTTCATCTCTCTTAAGGTGATGTCTATTGATTTCGTCAAGTTCACTGGTTTGTTAGGGTAGCTTCTTGAACTTTCAGGCCAGCCTTTCTCATAACAGAGACAGGCATTGGAAAAATACTGTTTTTTTTTCTTCTTCTAATTCTACCTAGTCATGTAGACACAACTTTGGTCTTCAGTTGAATTTGGCAGTCATGGAGTTTGAGTCTCTATATAAAATCATCTAATTTGGCAGCTCCAACCACATAGGTGGGACTAATATTACAGTGAACAAGTATACTCAGGGAAAAATAAATCAGGCAGAATTGCTGGGATCAGTACAATTTTCAGACATATTCTCACCTTCCCGAAAATGTAAAAACAGTTCCTTAAGAAGCCCATTATTTACAATGAGTATTCTAGAGTCTTAACTTATTTTTCTTATATTTTTATATATTCATTCTTAGGACCATTGAACACACACACACACACACACACACACACACCTGTTCTCAGCAATTATTTGGATTCAACTCACTGTCATCTTACCATCCTTTTTTGCTTTGCTCTCCACATCCTTGTAAAAAGAAAATACTAAAACCACTCTCCAGTTCTTTCCCTCCATGAAAGAATGGTTTTAAAAAGTAAATAAAGCAGCAAGGAATGAGGAGATTCATTGTGCTGATTTTGGAATGGAAGTCTGATAGATTTAGTGCAAGCTATTCAACTCTGAGGAGGTATTGAAGTCAACCATTTAAATCAGACTGTTTGTCTAGCCAGACCTAATCAAGAAACAGAGCCGGGCAAAAACCAAATTTAGTATGCTCTGCTGTTCTCTTCAGATATTATAACTTTTATAAGATCTTCACAGGAAGATCTGTGGGAGTGCTTTCAGCACATCTCTGTGATCTTTTTAATAAGGAGGTAGTGTGAATTCTAAGGTATCTCTCTCTCTCTCTCTCACACGCACACACACACACACACACACACACACACACACACACGGACACACTCCCCGTAGATAGCTTCAGATGTTTTCAGATGCATGCAACTTCAGATCTCACTTCAGGTGATGGAATGAATTGGAACCCTGAATCTCATTGCAGTCTGGTCTGTCAGCCATGGGATCATGGGATCATTTTGATGCAGAAATGCAATCACAGCTAGTAGAGGCCTGATGTTTCAGTTTGGGCTGCTGAGAGCCTGTCTCTGTGTTGTCCAACCCGGCACAACCACCGTAGACTCCATCACACCAAAATGCGGAGGTCTGAGAGTCCCCCTGTGACCTGGTACCACTATCCACCTATCCATTTAAACTAGAACTCCGTGAAATACCATGAGAGAAGCTGGCACTTGACAGGTGTAGAAGTAGATGGGACCCATGGGCTTTTGGATCGGCTTTGGGGCTCTTTCTTTCTGAGGGGCTGATTTGTTTCAATTGACAGAATAATTCACTGTTGCTTGAATCATCATACTTAATTCTTTACTTTGGGTCATGGTGTTCTGTGCAGTCAAAAGATACCTCTTTAGATGTTAAATCAGTTGTTACAAAATATCAAATAAGCAATTCTGTTTAAAAAAAAATACAGAATTAAGTGGTAGCTGCATATAGTTGACTAATTCCATTGCTTGCCTTGTGATCATGTGGACCCAGGCTGGAATCAATGGGCCAGAGATCTCAATAGCAATTGCTTAAGGGATTAAGCACATAAGTACACGCCATGCGTTGAGTTCAACACACATGCCATGCAGGCAGTCCACTCAGTTCCAGCAATTATTGCCATATGCATCAATTTGGGGCTGGTGCGGCCAAATCTTCTGATTTTCAAAAGGAATGCCTATTTATTACATATAATATGCCCTTCCCTATATATGATGTTTGATTCCTACTCATCCTTTAAAACTTTGTTCAAATGTGTCTGCTATGGAAACGTTGCTTAGCTCCCATGGAGAGAAGGAATTGCTCTGTACCCTCTCTCATACACATAGCGCGTTGCACAAACCTCTGATGTTGATTGCACGTCACTAAGGATATCGTAATTACGTGTTTAGCAGCTGTCTCCCCAGCTATACAGTGAACTGCTTGAGGTGAGCTCCATGTAGCACCCCAAAGTGCAGTGCCTGCCATAAGTAGGGCCCAAATAATGCTGAATGGTTGAAAGAAGATTGTGGAGGCAGGATCCGGGTGGAAAGTTCTTAGGTTCTGAGAGCTGATTTGGTGGTTTGGCAAATAGGGGGTAGGCCTTGACAATGTTTGTCCTCAGCATTCTTTACCACCTTCTAAATGTTCTTTCTATTTTTCAGTGCTACCTACTACATTCCTTTTCCCTAGATGGCACCTCAAATCTAACTCCTGTTCCCTACCAAGCTATGACCTATTAAATACAACATGAGACTATGAATTTTAAAGGCAGGATATTGACATATCATTCTTTGCATGCTAAGAGTCTGCTACAGTGCCTGGAACGTAGCTTAACAAATGCTCTTATGAATGAAAAAAAAATGAGTGAAGAGTAAATACATTTATCAACCTGCTTTCTGTTTGGGGCGGCTATCTGAAAGCAATCCTGTGGAGGGATTTGATCCTGGGCAGGCAATTAGAAAAAAACAAAACAAAACAACAGGCTATGGATGGGGCAGGAGGGAGTGGAAGATCCCTGGATGGAAAAATTGTTCACTTCGTAATTTCCTTGAGGGCTAGGAGAGCCTGAGTCAAAAAATGGAACCATAGCTAGTGATTTTGTTGGCTGCTTAATTTTACAATTAGCCTCTAGGTTTCTGGGATCCTCTTCTTTATCATATAAATTGCAAGTATCTCACCGAGATATAAGTGATTCTATATTGCACTATTTCAGCTACCTCATCTGTGAGATGGAATCAATGACACCTTTCACACAAGCCGTTGGGAAGCTCATTTCAAGGTCTCTGGTGTAGAAGGGATAACAGGTCCAGGTGATAATAGTGCTGTCTACTCAGGCCCTAATTCGATGATGTGGCTGTGATATTTTGCCTCAGAGCTGAGTTAATGCAACATAGAACATGTTTTCCTCTGAGGCGAATGGCTTGCTGTGTAGCAGCCTGTGCTCACTCCTTAGCATGAATCATAAACAGATCTTTCTCAAGCCACATCACCCCCCTTATGAAAGACATTATTGGATTTTTAGTCTTGGGTGGGGAAAGAAAAAGGAGCCTGCAGCCACAGAGCATAACAAAATGTTGTTGTCAATTTCTGGTGCTTGGATGATGGGTTGGTATTACTCACTGCTGCGAAAAGTAGTAATTACATTATAATATTGTCCCTTTTGTGCCCTAAAACAGAATCCTATGAGGAAAAGGAGGGTGACTTAATGGTCTGCTACATTCAATCTGTCTGGGTTCTCATGGTTTTTAAGTTCTAGTAAGAGGAATTTAATTAAGGTTTAGTAATAAAATAACAATATTGCAGTAGTAATTGTAACAATGGAGAGTGAGCTCAATTTTCCCCCAGTTTGCGATACATACAAATGTGTTTCTAGGAGACTGCTTGTGGCAAATGTGTGCTCACATCTACAGATCATCACAAAGCTTAAGCTCCAGTTTTGGGCCACCCTTTCCAAACATAATCTCGTGAACTTGAATTTGCATACTTTTCACGTTAGGACAAAACTGAGGAATCAGTAATAGTCCTAGGGAGAGGGTAGATAGTCAAGAAATACGTGTATAATTGAGTAGAGCTCCATGAGCGTTGGTTGCTATTAATTTTTACATCATTTTCTCATCTGAGATCTCCTTTATTTATTCTATTACCAGTCCTGAGTGGGGCAAAGTGAATGCCAGCATTCTGTTTTAAACAGAGAAATGACACCACAAAAACATTAAATCATTTGTCCTGGATTACTCTGCTACTGGCGTAATGAGGAGGAGACCCTGAATAGGATCCAGAATCCTAACTGACCGTGCACATTGTCGAGAGTCACAAGGACAGGGGTTATAGAAACTTTTAAATGGCACATTTGCATCTGAAGTGGTCCAGGGACATCACTGCCTGGAAGTCAAAAGATAGAAACATGACCTAGGTGCCCATTCTGTGCAAAAATTGGAGTCCTAGATTATTCCATGTGGTAACAACTGTGTCCACATATTAACAATTAAAGGCTGCCGATAACCTTAGGTTCCCTATGAGACCAGTTTCCAAGAGACTAAGAATGAACATCAGTACAAAGAGACGAAGACAAAGAGAACAGGACTTTGACCCCACCTCTGTTCAGTTAATGTACCTGCCTGGGGAAAGCCACCAGTGCTGTCACTGAGGCCACATTATTTCATGTTACAGTCCAGGTAGACCCCTCTGTGTTCTTCAAGGGAATCCTGGGCCATTGTTGAATAAATAGACCACTGGTGTCACTACCTTACCTGTTAGACTGTGGTCTCTTTAATGTGCCTCCCAGAGCCGCCCCAAATACATTTCATCAATGCCGTGTAGCCTGTGGTTCAAGTCAGACTGTCCCAATGTGAACTCCAAATTTGGGGAAATCTATTTCATATGAGGAGGGCAAGACAGAGATGGAAGTCTTTTTTATTTATATAAAGTATCAGATCAAATTATCTAAAAGGTGGTAATGGCTTCCCCTTAGGCTCCTGGATGAACGAAGGCATTTGGTTGATCAAATTCCTCTGCTCATCTGGATGTGCTTTCTTGAACTTTTAATGTCAGGTTTTACATTTCTTTCCACCCTTTTGTTATCCTGTAACTCCTAGGTCAGTGTTTCCCAAACATGAGTCTGAGAAATCTTGGATGTATCTAAGGACCACCTTTGCAGGGTCTGAGAGTTCTTTATATTAATTTTTAAATGTTGGGCTCATGTCTTAATAAATCTGAAATGCTAATGCAAACATCTTCTAGATTATAGTGGACATTGCTGGTTGATTGTGTGGCACATCGATTACCATTCTTTCTTGATAACAGCAACACCAACTTTCTTTAGAAACCACCTCTCTCTCTCTTTCTTAGGTACACAGCTTGGGCAAAAGTAATGCCTTCTATGGCTCTTGGTATTATCTCTGATGGTGATCGGCACATTTCATTCCATTGGCCTCAGAGATGAGAACATAACCTGTTCGAACCAATGGGGAGTATTTGCCAAAGATTCTTTCAGCTGTGACCCAGTTTGGGTTGTATTTTTTAATTTGCAACTAAAAGAAATCCTGACAGGTACATAGATCATTTGGATGAATTTAGTGCCTATCTTTGTGATTATCTATCCAGGGTCTTTTGTGCCAAGAAGTCCTACTTTAATTATCTTGAGCTAATAAGAGAATAACAGAGGTCAATTTCATATGTAAATGATGCAAATACACATTTTGTAAATGAAAGTTCTGCAGTAATCCAATTGAAGGAAGTGAGTCATCAAATGGCATCTCTTCTTTTAAGCTTGCCAAATCCGAAAGGACCCATACCCATAGACATGGATTCCGGATTCAGACTGCAAGAAATGATTAACTCTCTGCCATCCACTATCATCCATCACATCAAATTACGATGGCTAATTAAAAATTTATTGGCTCGAAGTTTTGTCTGTATTTAATTGAAAGCTCTTTTTTAGTTGTCCAAGAACTATGAGCAGAAGGGCTTTTATATCTATAAGTTTAAGGTAGCACGAATAAAATTAACACCAGGGGCTTAAAGGGAAGTGTTTTGTCCTTTTTTTTTTTTCCAGGAAATCTGTTCATTTCTTGAATTTTAGAAGTGTTGTAAATGGTAAAAAGGTACATTTATGTTAAAAGAGACAGACTTTGGGACTGGATAAACATCCTCCTGTCTGGAACATTACTGAATTGCACCAAACTATATAAAAATCTACCTCTAAAATTCCACCTCTTAAAAAGGAGCTTCTCTCTTCTGAGAAGGACTAAATATTTTGCAAGCGTAACTGCTCTCACTTTCAACTCACCAGCGTGTGCAAGTTCATTCAGCAAACTCTTGGAACGCATGTGAAATGAGCCAGAGCGGAGCAAGTTCATATTCGGCGGTTGCAGGAGTAGCTCCTGTTGTCCCAAACTCCTTTGTAAAATTTATTTCTAGATGAAAGCCAACCACCAGTAGGGGCTGGTAAGGATGAGGTGGGTTTGTGTAAGTGGAGGTAGAATCTGAGGGTGACGACTCTTTTTTTTTTTTCTTTTTTCCTGTAAGAGGGCTTGAAATGTTCTATCCCTAATGGGTGGATCCCAGAACCTGGAAGTCACATGTTGTCTCACAGAGCAGTCTAGGCTGTGATTTCCTATTGCTTGCATTCTGTCACACAAGGAACAATCCTTTTCTGAAAGGAGGCTTTGGGTGGATGTATTAGTGGCCTGCAAGGATAAGTTCAGGTCATTTTGGGTCAGCTCAACAATTATTTACCAAGTTCCTATTACACATGCCCAGCATTGTGCTGTGTACTGGGGGGATAAAAGGGGAGACAAAGGCATGATCCTTTTTCTTAAGAAGTTTGTAGTGTAGAGGAAACAGATTTCAATGCAATGTGGTAATCCAATAGCAGGGGCAATCACTAAATACTATGGAAACCCATTTACCCACCATCTGTCAGTTCATAGACACACACACACACACACACACACACACACACACGCACGCACACACACACTCTTGTTTGACTATGTTGACTTTACAAGTGATTACATCACCTTAGACAGACTTAGGTGGTGAGAACTGGGCTGCTTAGTGAATGAAGAATACTGCTGAATTTTGATTCTCCTATATTAAAAGTTCTCAGCAATGTTTTTGGGTGGTTTAACTTTGCTGTTGAAGAAACACATATTTGGTGAGACCGTTACAGCACTTACTTCCACACCTGGGTGCAATGAAAAGTACTCTTTTAGGCAGCAAAACTGTAGTGCCATTTTCCTGATGATGCCCTGGCAGATTGAAGTCAGAGTGTGCCTTCAGTATACATCAGACTCCAGCCTTTCTTGCTCACCAATTCTGGGTAGATTTCAAGTGCTAGAACCTTCGGCAAGGTATAGAAGAATAACATGGGGGAGGGGATGGTTGCCTTTGTTGGCAATGTTTGCAGGAGAGAGGGGCTGGGCGGGAGCATGGATATGCGGTGGTTGATGAACGAGTGAAGGCTGCAGCATTTAGGTTGTTGCATCGTGAAGAGAGTGTTGTAATTTCAGAGCTGAAGTTTTCCTCCTTTTGCTTGGCCTCACACTTGGGCCAATATGTCTGTGTTGTCAAAAAAAACCACATCCTCCTTAAAGTCTTTCCATTTTTACCTTTAACTTCCTTGCCAGCCAAAAGCCTTCTTGTGCTATTTCTATTGATTCCTTCCTTTTCTTATTTGGAAAAAAAATACCCTGAAAGTCATGTCATGATAACGTAGGGAGCACATGTCTGTGGGGATTCTTCTTTTTTTTTTTTTTAATTTTTTTTTAATTTATTTTTGAGACAGAGACAGAGCATGAACGGGGGAGGGGCAGAGAGAGAGGGAGACACAGAATCGGAAGCAGGCTCCAGGCTCTGAGCCATCAGCCCAGAGCCTGACGCGGGGCTCGAACTCACGGACCGTGAGATCGTGACCTGAGCTGAAGTCGGACACTCAACCGACTGAGCCACCCAGGCGCCCCCGTGGGGATTCTTCTAAATTTGAGAATTTGGAATGCGTTGGTAAGGGATATTCTTCTCTAAATTTCTTTTTGGGTCTTATCTAACGGTGTATTAAAAGTTGGTACTAAATTTATCGAGAAGTCCAGAAAAAGTGCAGTTTAATCTAATAAAGATTTAATTATGCTGAGAAATAATGAGGTCTAAAGATCCCAGTGGAGTGCTTTCTGAGTTAACACACTCTTATGATACATTTCTTAACGCCGGCATAAAAAATCATGGGCGTACAGTCTCTGTGTGTGCATTCTTCTTTGGACGAAAATGAGAGTTTACATGTGGGGTGTGTGTGTGTGTGTGTGTGTGTGTGTGTGTGTTTGCATAAGTATGCTTAAAGCTGTTTATAAAACAATAGATCTATGTTTGTATAGTCTTTTGAAAGGGGCCTCAAAGATTATCCTCTTTAAGAGAACAGTCCTAGAAGAGAAGCTGATTCTGGCTTGTCTAAATTATTTATCTATTCCTCCACCGTTTATTGAATATACTGTCAGGGATTCAGAGCAGTATAGCCCAAGGCAACCCCTGCCTGTATTGCTCAATGTACTTAGTTCAAAGTTTTGAAAATATATTGTTAATATATGTTACATAAAAAAAAAGGGAGTCTCTTTCCCTCTCTCTCCGCCCCTTCCCCGCTCACTCTCTCTGTTTCTCTCTCAAAAATAAATAAACTTAAAAAAAAAAAAGAGGCACCTGGTGGCTCAGTCTGTTAGGCATCTGACTCTTGGTGTCAGTTCAGGTCATGATCGCATGGTTTGTGAGTTCGAGCCCCACATTGGGTTCCATGCTGACAGTGTGGAGCCTGCTTGAGATTTTCTCTCTCCCTCTCTCTCTGCCCCTTCCCTGCTCGCTCTCTCTCTCTCTCTCTCTCTCTCTCTCAAAAATAAATAAATAAAGTTTTTAAAAAAAGGGAGAAGAAGGGTTGGTGGAGTAGAGACGACCCATGGTCAGGCGTTAGGAAAACATCACTTACTTATATCCTTGTAAGAAGTAGGAAGCACATTATTTAAAGGCTCTGAGATATTTTTCCATAAAATGAATGTTTGCCTTTATTTGGTTCAGATATTATTGTTCTTATTTGACCACAGATGCCCATTTTCTTCCCAGTGAATACCTATGCATCTCATGGAACACAGCACAAGAAAAACCCATACTGGTTGATTTCATTGTCTAAGATAATTGACTGATATGTTGTGATGTCACATAGACACAACCTCTTGTAGAACAATCAATCGGAAAATGTGATTATATTCGTGAAAGAGGAATAAATCCTCTAAGTCAGAGTCTCTCCACTGCTGTGCCAACTGCTTAACCAGGAGGAGCCCAGCATCCTGGTTAGGATGGAGGGAATGGCTGCCTGGATCCCATGTCTGTTTGGCTAAAGCACTCACTGCCCCATATTCTTCCCTTTCATATTTAAGGAGAGTCCCTTGTCTTGTGACACAACCCCCCCAGAACAGTCCCCATTCTTGCTGCTTAATGTTTCCCCTCCTTCTTTGTTCTGCTTCTGTCAGGATATGGAATGTATTTACCCATTTGATTCTCTAAGTGGGTTCAGCGTGAGATTTGGACAACTGTTGTCTAATCTCTGGCTTCTCCCCATTCTCAGCCTATTTCTAGAAATATTTAAGTGAAGATACAAAACTCTGCAGCGACAAATATGTTTTTATAAGAATGATTCGAATGATTTACTATAAGACATTCTAGAGATAATTTTCCTTTGATCTGGGTATTCTTTCCTAAGTATTTTCACATGCATGATCTCATTTGATCCCACTCAATCCTTGGAAAATAGAAGGCTGAGAAGAATGAACACTGGATTGATTAAATAGATTTGGAAAATGATGAGCACCTGACTCAAAACCATGATTCTCAAGTTGAATGCCTTTTCTGTGACACTAGAGTTTCCCAAAGGGTGAATATTTTCAATAGGGCATGAACATGGAGCTAAATGTCATCGAGTCACAAGGTTATAAATGTTTTAATTTCTTTTTTTTTAATTAATAAACTTTGTTCCTTAGTACAGTTTTAGATCCACAGCAAAATTGAGTGGAAAGTATAGAGAGTTCCCATGTACCTGCTAGTCCTGTACATACACACACCCTCCCCTACTGTCAACATCCTGTATTTAGAGTGGTACATTTTTTACAACTAGCCATTCTAATGGATATGTAGTGGTATCTCATTCTTATTTTAATTTGTATTTCCCTGACAACATACACTGTGAAGCATGTTTTAATATGCCTATTTGCCATCTGTATATCTGCTTTGGTGAGATGTCCAGGTCTTTGCCAATTTTTAAGTGGGGTTGTTCATTTTCTTGTAGAGTTTTAGGAGTTCCGTGTATGTTTTGGAAAACAGTCTTTTATCAGATGTGGGTTTTTGGCAAATATTTTCTTCCAGTGATTGGCCTGTGTTCTCATTCTCTTGATCAATTTCTTTTTTCAACAGTTCTAAATGCATAAAGGAGAACGTCTCTGGTTCTAGTCTTCAATGTCTCTGTAACATCCCCTTTTATCAACTCCAGAGCAGGACACAAAACAGTGTATTAGTTCCATTTTACAGTTGCCCTCAATTTGTGGTGATACAAGGTTTTCTTTTTATTAAAACATAGTTTTTAAATAATGGAATAGAATAGAGAGCCCAGAAATAAATCCACACGTATATGGTCAATTAATTTATGACAAAGGAGCCAAGGATATGCAATAGGGCAGTCTCTTTAATAAATGGTGCCGAAAAAGCTGGACAGCCACATGCAAAAGAATGGAAATGGACCACTATATTGCATCATACACAAAAATCAATTTAAAATGGATAAAATACTTGAACATAAGACCTCAGGCCATGATACGCCAAGAAGAAAACAGGCAGTAAGCTCCTCGATGGGGCTCATAGTGATGATTTATTTTGGATATGATACCAAAAGCAAAGGCAACAAAAGTAAAAATAAACAAGTGGGACTACACCAAATGAAAACACTTCTGCACAGTAAAGGAAATCCTCAACAACGTGAAAAGGCGACCTACTGAACGGGAGAAGATATTTGCAAATCAAATATCTGATAAGGGGTTAATATCCAAAAATATATATTAAAAAAACCCCTACAACTCAATAGCAAATAAATAAACAAATAATCCAGTTAAAAAATAGGCAGAAGATATGGATAGACATTTTTTGCCGATGAAGACATACAGATGTCCAACTTGATACTTGAAAGGTGATTGGAAAGGTGTTCAACATCGCTAATAATCAGGTGAATGCCAATCAAAACCACATTGAGGTATCACCTCACACCTGTGAGAATGGTTATTATTAAAAAGATGGAAATGACAAATGTTGGCAAGAATATGGTGAAAAGGGAACCGTTGTGCACTGTTGGTGGGAATGCAAATTGGTGCAGCTATGAGAAACAGTATGGAAGTCCCTCAAAAAAATAAAAATAATACCATATGAACCAGAAACGCCACTTCTGGGCATTTATCCACTGGAAATGAAGACACTAACTCAAAATGATATATGCACCCCCACGTTCATTGCAGCATCATTTACAATAGCAAACACATGGAAACAACCTAAGCGTTCATCAGTGGATGGATGGATATAGCAAATGTGAAATATATATGTACACACACACACATATGCACACACGTATATGCAAACACACACACATGCACAGTGCAATGTGATTCAGTCATAAAAACGAATGCAATCCTGACATGACAACATGGATGGAACTTGCAGATATTATCCTGAGGGAAATAAGTCAGAGAAAGACAAATACCGTATAATATCACTTGTAATCAAGACAAAACAATAGAGCACCAAGTCCATGGGAACAGAGAACAGATTGCTGGTTGCTAGGGGCAGAGGGTGGAGGCCAGTGAAGTGGATGAAGGTGGTCACAAGGTACAAACTTCAGTCACAAACTGCGTAAGTCCTGGTGATGTAACGTACGGCATGGTGACTGTAGTTAATAATACTGTGTTGTATACGTGAAAGTTGCTCAGAGAATAGATCTTAGAAGTTCTCATCACAAGAAAAACAACTGTAACTATGCGAGGTGATGGATGTTAAGTAGACTTACTGTGGTGATCATTTCACACTGTATACATATAATGAATCCTTATGTTGTACACCTGAAACTAATATAATGTTATATGTCAGCTATATCTCAATAAAAATATTTATTTTATTGAGCAGATAGTATATACAAATGGTACAATATTAAAAAATTACAGAAAGGTATACCCTTGGTTTTTGCCATACAAATTTTCTGTAAGGGCAACTACAGTCAACAATTTCCTGTTGGTATTTTCAGGGATATATTATGTTCATTGTAGAGTGTGTGTGTGTGTGTGTGTGTGTGTGTGTGTGTGTGTATTTGCACAAAAGGTTTTTTTTTTAACCTAAATGGTAGCATATTATTCATGTTATTCTGAATGTTGCTTTCCCCCTATTTTGTATGTATTTGGAGGTCCCAGATATAGCAAAATCTGAAGGTGATTTATGGATGACTTAAAATTGGTCAACTGCTTACACCATATTGTCTCTTTCCTATTGTCCCTAAGTGAAATCAAGCTGTGTTGCTGAAAATTTGGCTTCAAAATAAAATTTGAATAATTAAATGAGGTCGGATCATATGGCCTTTGCTCCCACATTTTTCCCTCTTGCCCTATGTGCTGACTTTTTCCTTAATGTCCTTGAAGTAGAGGAAAGAATAGACCCTCACTTACCCACCAGAGAGGAGATCTGCAAAGAGGGAATAGTGTTGATGAACATTTTCATCCTTTAATGGTTTAGAGGAGGTTGGAGCATGAATCAAACTAACAAAAGGGGGAAATGGTTTCTTCTAATGGCTTTCTCTCCGGAAAGCTAAGGTAGATTTAACAAAAAGATGCCAATAGTCTGATTTGCTGAGGTCCACGCCAAGTAGTCCACAAACTGCAACAAGTTGGGAAAGCTGTCTTATTCAAGCCATGGGCAGTCAGCCTGACACAACCATTAGACTCGCCTCCTTCCTTAACTAGTAGGCAAGCTTTCTTTCTCTTGCTAGGTTTTCACCACCAATACATTTGGCTAGATCATAAAATTAAAAAAAAAAAAAACTCAGATGCCAATTTCTATGAACTTGAGCATATTTAGCTGCAAATGGGTATGTTTTCAGGGGACCAAAGTATCAGCTTTACTGTGACTGGTTGGCTCAGTTCTTCAGTGCATGTGACCAAGGTGTGGAGGTAAAGCTGTATGGGAGGCCGAAGAGAAGCTGTTCATTTGCCCCAGATGATACCATGGATCTCAGCTAATCTTTTATCAGAGATTGTCCAGCCTTAGAAGTGAGTGACAGGTGGTCTCAGATAGATGCTTCCCCACCACTGGGGGAAGAATCCAACCGACTGAAAGCACATTGGATTCGTTTGTTACTCAACATCACTAATGATCAGTAAATGCCAGTCAAAACCACATTGAGGTGTCACCTCACACCTGTTAGAATGGCTATTATCAAAAAGATAGAAATGACAAGTGTTGGCAAGGATATGGAGATAGAAAAGTTGCACAATGCTCTGTTAATTTTAACAGCCATTCGGAGAGCGTAATATAATAACGATGTTGACTATGACTATTGCTGCCATTTTATCTAGGTCGCGAAGCTAGGGATCAGAGAAATTGAGACATTTGATACTATTCATATAAAGGGCAGATCCTGGGACCCTTGTCTCCACATCATGTGTCAGGAGCCTCACCTGCATGCAAATGGAAAAACCATGTTTCTTTTTTCTTCCTGTTTTTAATTAGTGCTCACCATGATAAGCGTACTCTTAATCTCCTTCACCCGTCTCCCCACCCACCTCTCCTCTGGTAACTACCAGTTCCTTCTCTGTATTTAAGATTATGATTTTTGTTTATCTCTTTTTGTTTGGTTGGTTTCTTAAATTCCACATATGAGTAAAAGCATATGGTATTTGTCTTTGACTGGCTAGGTCTATCGATGTTGTGGCACCTGGCGAGATCCCATTCTTTTTCATGGCTGAGCAGAAAAGGCGTGTTTTTTAAATCACCTCCCTGCTACCCCAAACTGATTCTGACTAGTAACTATGTTCTTTAATATAATCCCCGTGAAAAATTTAGGTGGGGTCCAATTATATGTAAATCATGCTGTAAGTTTTTTTTTTAATTTATTTTTTCAACTCAAATGATAGCACGTTATCCCGCTGTTCCGCTCACTGCTTTTGCCAGTTAAATATATATGAGAGGTGGGGTTGGGGGGGGGGGGCGGCAAAAATGGTGCGGCTGGTTCACAAATGAATGAAGGTCATGTATGTAGTGTCTGTGGAAATGCTCAGAGGAAGGTGGTTCTAAATTCTTAATTATGAAGACAAGACTAGGAACATGACAAGAAGCACTTTGTCCCGAGAAAAGTCCCAGGGCCGTAGGGGATCGGATCCCTCGATTTCATGCTCAGATATGAAACTTGTAAAGGAATAAGCATGGCTTTCATTTTTGATCAGCTGTTCGAGCTGAGCCAGCTGTTTCCAGAGCAAAGATTTTAATGCAGCAAGCTCGTGTGCTGGAAGAAAGATGCCAGAGCACAACAGTGAGAAATGGTAATCATATTCCCTGTAGATAATGGTTCTTAAACTGAGGGCATAAAGATGTTTGCAGTGTGAACAGGGCCAGAACCAGTGTTTTTTTTTGGTTTTTTTTTTGCATAGCGGTAACTCATTCCAGCTGTTTGGCCATGTCCTTCTCTGCCAAAGGCTTTCCCCCAAAGGTAGCGTTAGCTCCGGGAGCTCCCCACTGACTATTGCAAAAAATGGCTATTTTGCAGCCTGTCTGGTGGTTACTTTAGAGACAAATGTGCTCCCATCACTAAGACTCTTTGACAGTGAGCACAAGTTCACCTTGATGCTATACTTTATGGATAAGAACACTTGACCCTGAGTGCCTAAGTGGGTTAAATTTTCTGCCACTCCATTGTTGACCATGCTTTGCACAAGACATTTGATTGCAGCAAATTATGAAGGCACTTGTCCAAAAGTTTTGAGACCCACCCAAGGGCCAGATAAATGGCGTCATGTTTATTTTCTGGAATCGGGGCTGAGGGACAGGGTTAAGGGAACGATCTCCCCTGTTTCAAATCAAGTTTACTGGAAATGGAGCAATGAAGCAATCACACTTTGCACAAAATACTGTTTTTCTGGCTCTGTGAGACATAATCATCTGGCATGCTGTAATGACTCTTCAGTTGTCTCACCTTTGAATGTCATATGCCTGTTTAACTTGTATTCTTGGATGCAATATTGCAGAAGATGAAAATTACCAGTTTGGGCCAGGCGGGTTGGCTTAGATCTCTGGTTGTGGGTAGCTAACATTGGCAAACCTATGCTTTTTAAATCCAGGGTGAGTATATACCCAGCCGTTTGCAGTTCGCATCCTTGTAGATGTTTGAGTCATTTTAATAGTCCTCGGGAGACGAGAACAAACTTGGAGCAGTAAGTGCTATAAAAAACAAACTACCAACACTACCACGAGCATCTTCACTGATGCAAATTACAACAAGTTGAGAAAGTAAAGAGACGAGAAAAGTAACATGAGTCCTGGTATCATTGGTCCCTCACCCACCCCCATGAGACAACTATGTAAGCTAAAGCTCTCTGAATCAGGCCGTCCCCAGCCGGTGGATGGTACTCACTAGGTCCCAGGCCCATGATGCTCTTCTCTTCTCTTTGGCTTTGCGCAAAACGTTCCCCTCTTCTGGAATTCTCGCCTCTTACTTCATTTATCAAAATCTCACTTTGGAAGAGACTGCTGCCTAGCCCCTAGTACCCTTTTCTCCAACTTTCGTAGGAGTAGGATGTTGAGCTGGGCACGTAGCTGGTCAGAATAAATACTACGTTTCCCAGCTTTTCTTGCATCTACGTGCGGCCCTGTGACTAAGTTCTGGCCTATGGGCCATAAACAGAAGCATCAGGGAGCCGCATCTGGAAACCTCCCTTACCATTCTTCGACCTTTTCCTTTTCCACTGCTGATCGGCATCGAGATGAGATGGCTGGAGCTGGAGGGGCTGTCGCGGAACTGGAGGGGGCATCGAAAATGGAGTTGATGCATGGCAAAGCCATAAGGTAGAGGGAGGCTGAATCCCTGATACTGGACACAGACTACCCAGCAGGACTGCCTACTCCTTGACTTGTGTTGTAGAGAAAAACAAACTCCTGAATTATCTTAATCATTCTTATTTTAGTGTTTCTGTCACTGATGGTGAACTGGATTCTGACAAATCCACTGTATTTATGCTTTCAAGCTCCTATCACGTGTAGGAATACAGAACTTTGAGCAAAGGCCACTGACCGCCCTAAGTTTCCCTAGCACATGTGCACCTGTTAAGTCTTCTCTTCTGGTAGGTTCCTTGAAGCCTCCTTTTCTTCGGTCTCCCTTTCAAGTCTGTATTCTAAAAAATTTTTTAATGTTTATTTATTTATTTTTCAGAGAGAGAGAGAGAGAGAGAGAGAGAGAGAGAGAGAGAGAGAGCAACCAGGGGAGAGGCCGAGAGAGAGGGAGACAGGATCCCAAGCAAGTTCCGTACTATCAGTGCAGAGCCTGGTGCGGGGCTCAAACCCACAAACCGTGAGATCAGGACCTGAGTGGAAACCAAGAGTTGGACGCTTAACTGACAGAGCCACCCAGGCACCCCCAAGTCAGTATTCTTATTTTCAGAGTTAAGCATCATCCCTTTTTTGGAATACCACGTTTTGACTTTGAAACAGGCTTGTAACATGGTGGCCCAGAAGCCTCGTGTCTGGCTCCTTTGAGGTCTTCCTTGAGCTCTGTGTGTTGTTGAAAGCTCCTGCTTCCCGAATCTACAGGCCCGTAACCTATATCCCCATCTGTGATTCCAGTTTCCCTGATTTCAGGACACTTGGCGTCCCTTTGATGTTTCTCAGTTCTCTGTTTCCCACTCCTTTGGTTTCCAGACCCCACACTGGGGTCTCAGGCGCACCCCCCTAAATGCTTCTCTAATTCCTGAGCCCTCACTATGCTGACAGTCAGTGCAAGACATCCTTTAGTCACATTATTGGGCTGTAGGATTCACCCACATTTACACCCCAAAGGATTTTTCAATGCAAAAATCAATACCTGACTCTATCAGTCTAGACACTTTTTATATGGTCAAGTTAGCTTTCTCAGAGTCTGTCACAGTCAGTTTTTATCATTTTTATTTTGCTGGATTATAAAAAGAATGCATAGTATAGAAAATGTGGAAATACAGAAACATATGAAAAGAAAATAGTCTCTTAACCTAGAGGAAAGCATATCTAATATATTTATGTCTTTGTGGCCTCTTTGTGAATGTGTTTGTGTGTACTTACTTTTACAATGGTAATCTCATTTTTTAAATCTATTTACCTACTTGCCTATGTACCTATCCATGTTTGCAAAACATTCCAGTCTGTAGATAAGCTAAAATTTACTTCACCAGTTTCTTACCATTTAATACTTTTTTTTTCCTCCCTGGGGCACCTGGGTAACTCAGTTGGTTAAGTGTCTAACTCTTGATTTCAGCTCAGGACATGATTTCATGAGATTGAGCCCCATATCGGTCTTAGTACAAGTACAGAGCCTGCTTGGGATTCTCTCTCTCTCTCTCTCTCTCTCTCTCTCCCCTGCCCCTACCACATTCTCTCTCTCTCTCTCTCTCAAATAAACATTAAAAATTTTCTTTTTTCCTGATTTTACATGAATATAAATAACATTGTGATTAATATTTGTGTGGACAAAAATTTTTCCCTTTGATTTTACCTTTAGGTTTGATTCTTTGAATATCAAAGAATTCTAGATTCTAAGGAGTCTTGATAGGTATTGCAAATTGCTTAACAGAAAGGTGTATCAATTTGTCATGCCTCCAATAATGCCTCATATACTTAGAATTTTTACATTAAAATTATTTACTAATGTGAAGGTTAAAAAAATGCTCATTTTTAACATTTGCATTTCTTTGATTATAACTGAAGTTAAAGTTTTTGGTTCATTATTAATTTGTATCTCATATGTTTTCTTTTGTCCTTGGTGATTTATCTGGGATCATCATCTTTTCTTAAAATCTGAGATAACTATATAAAAAAGGATTTTAACTTTTTGTCTCTCATATTTAATGAACATACTTTTTTGCCCCCAGTTTCAGTTTGTCTTTTAATTTGGCTCATGATGTTTATGACAAATAGTCATGTAAGTGATTATGGAATCAAATACACTTTTTTGGTGGCATTTTCCATAAACTGTAACCTTAGCAAAGTTTTCTCCACTCATTACCCCAAAAGCTAGCCAATAGTAACTTAGAAATTCTTATTTTCCTTCACTTGTTTACAAAGATACTTTCACTAAATTCTGTCAAATTCTCTATCTCCTAAGGATCTGTTTTGGGCTTTTGTTGTATTGATCCATCCATCTATTCTTTTTTTTTTTTTTTAAGTTTTAATTATTTATTTTGAGAGAGACAGAGATAGTGTGAGTGGGGGAGAAGCAGAGAGAGGGGGAGAGAGAGAGAGAATCCTAAGAAGACTCTGCACTGTCAGAGCAGAGCCCCGTGCGGGGCTTGAACTCAAGAACCATGAGATCGTGACCTGAGCCAAGACCAAGAGTCAGATGCTTAACTGACTGAGCCACCGAGGTGCCCCGATCCGATCATTCTTGTATCGATACTACTATTGATGTTATTACAGGTTTACAATTAATAAATTATTTTATCCCATAATTATTGAGCACCTACTACATATTAGAAACCGTGCTTGACATGAGGATACAGCAATGTACTTAGATGGACATAGTTCCTGTTCTCACATTCATGGTTTCTAGAGAAGGAAGCAGGAGAGTAATTGATATATACAACCCAGTGAAACATGAGTGATGAGAAGAGAGGCACAAGGTGTTGGGGGAACATATGGTAAGAGTCTACCCCAGGCTTGGAGTCAGTGAGGCTTTCTAGATGAATGACATTTAGGTTTAGTCCTGAGGTTTACGACAGGTGAGAGAGAAGAAATTGAAGATAGACGCAGCGGCATCTGTAAAATCCAAGTCAGAGGGCCCGATGCATTTGAGAAACTGAAAATAATTCTGTGTGCCTGGGGCAGAGTGTGGAGGGTTGGTGCTGGACAGGGACTTTGCCAAGAGGGGCCAAACTGCATTAAGGAGTATGGCCTTTGTCCTGAGGATCATGGGGAATCATTGAAAGGCTTAAGTGAGAGAGCGGCTTGACCAGATTCACCTTCGGGAATGATCTGTTTGGCTGCAATACAAAAGATCAGTTGGAGTGGAGGCAAAAAAATGTGACAGAGAAATCAAGTTTTCTAATGAGTCAGAACAAAAGAAAAATGATGCTGGCCTCAGCTAGGGTAATGGTACCAGGAACGAAGAGCTATGGGAGAATTTAACATACGTGGTATATTTGAAAGATATTTAGGAGTTAAAAATAAACAGAAATTGGTGATTGATTGGGCACGTAAATTAAGGGAGAGAGAAGGATCAGGTGGCATTTGGGTACCTGTTGGTTCTATTCATTGAGAGGGAACGCGGGACAGGGAAGGACGGCAGGGGAATATGCTAGTTTTTGCATATGTTGAGTTTGAGATGTGTGTAGTATAGCTCAAACTACACATCCGATAGGCTATTGAGATCTGGACGGCAATGAGATAATATGGAGTACAAATTGGGGTGTCTTCAGTATTTAAAGAGTGGGTTAATTGTTTTTGTGGCCTAGAGAGAGGGTGCAAGACAGACTGCAGTCAGTTGGAGAGTAAATGGGACAGAAGAAATGGAGATGGGCAAGGAAGACAACTCGAAAAATTTGGATGCTGAAGGGGAGAATAGAAGAGAGTGATAGCTAAAAGGAGATGTGAGATCAGCTTAGTTCAGACTTTCCATCCAGGAAATATTCATCCAGAGATATTTTATGGCTCCTTTTATTTACTCAGATCTTTTATAGCTGTCTGGAAAGTTTATAGCTGTGTGGATTTTGCAAATTTCTTGTTATGGTTGTTCCTGGCTAACTGATGCTTTTTTTCCTCTTATTTTAAATCTAATTTTTTTATTCTCATTACCTTATAGTTCCTAGCCAGTTATTGCTGGTATTCATAGAGAGATAAAGAGATGAGATAGATAAATGTAATTATCTTGTTTCCATTCACTTTACTAAAATCTCATAAATATTTAATATATTATAATTACTATACTATAATTATAGTAATTATGATAATACAACATCAACAATTAATATGATATAGTAGTTAGAAATGATTACCTTGAGTTTTCTGTATATGCAAGTACTGATGTTGTATTTATTTTTTCTTATTATGTATGTATGAATGTCATTCCCTTCCATCATCTTTAAGGAAAGGTACTATGCCTTAGAATATAAAATTAGAAGAGATCTTGGGAATCACCTAGACCAATGTTTTCATTTTAAACAAAGAGGAACTGAGGTTAAGAGCAGTTCAGTCTCTATAGTCTTATTCATGTGTTTTTCCTGGTCGTATTACAACACCATGAAATAGATGTACATTTCAGTTTCCCAGAACACATCAGCTTTAGAATGGGAGAGAGAATATTATGGGTTTATATCATATTAATTATGGTCATAAAACATAACTAATTCAGTGGAGCCTCCAGCAACATCTTCAGAAGCTAATTAAATTTTGCTCTTGCTTCTGTGTGAAAACTGCTTGGTGGCCTTGACTGGCTCGTGCTACTTCTCCCATCCAGCATGACCACCGAGGTAGGTTTTGGGCCGTCACCACTCTCATGTTTCCACCTCTCACGGGAGGAAAGTGTTCTCTTCCTTTCTATCAGGACTTAGGCCTTTTCATTGGCTTTCTTAAAGTAGTCTGACTCTGTCAAAGTCCCAGTCCCCACTGCCAAGAAATGTGTACAAGTTACCAGGTCCCAGGTCAGAGGCCTTTTGACAAGCCCCATGTTGCTGTGGATTGAATGTTTGTGTCCCCCCAGGTTCATATGTTGAAAACCCTAATCTTACTTAATGTGATGGTATTGGAAGTGGAGCCTTTGAGAAATGATTAGGTTTAGATGAAGTCATGAAGGATAGAGCCTCCAAGGGGGATCAGTGCCTTTACAGGCAGAGTTCAGAGAGCTTTCTATCTTTCTCTCTCCGTCTCCCACCTTGTTTACCCCTCCACCAAATGAGGCTATAGCAAGAAGATGGCTGGCAGCTGCCTACAAACCGGGAAGATGACCATTGCCAAACCTGGAATCCACCAGCACCTTGATCTTGGACTTCTCAGCCACCAGGACTGTGGGCAATAATTATTTGCTGTTTAAGCCATCCAGGGTATGGCATTTTGTTATAGCAGCCTGAACTCCTCTAGAGACACATGCCCTGCCTTTAAAACATTAAAAGCCTGATTTATTAAACTATAATTTACATATGGGGCACCTGGGTGGCTCAGTCAGTTGGGCGTCCGACTTCGGCTTGGGTCACGATCTTACGTTTCATGGGTTTGAGCCTCACGTTGGGCTTTGCTGACAGCCCAGAGCCTGGAGCCTGCTTCAGATTCTGTCTCCCTCTCTCTCTGCCCCTCCCCTGCTCTCTCTCTCTCTCTCTCTCTCTCTCTGTCTCTCAAAAATAAATAAAACATTAAAAAAATTAACATTTTTTTTAAACTATAATTTACATAGAATAAGGGATCTGGGTATACGAATGAATCTTGACAAACGTGCATACCTCTGTAACCATCCCAGTCAAGCCACTGAATATTTCTGTCACCTCCAAAATTTCCTCGTGCCTCTTTGCTGTCAAATCCACTCCTCCCACCTCCACTGCCTTTCCAGGAACCCAGCAATCTACTTGCTGTCACCATAGATTCGTTTTGTTCGTTCTGTGACCTCAAACAATTGAATCATAAAGTGTGGGTCTTTTGTGTTTGGCTTTTTAACTCAGAATGATATTTTTGGTTTATTAATGTAAAGGGGTCAGTAGTTACTTCCTTTTCATTTTGCAGAAGCTTTCCATTTATGAATATACCATAATTTGTTTATCTACTCACCTGTTGATGGAGGGATATTGGCGTATTACAAGTTTGGGGCTAATATGAATAAGTGTGTTATGAATAATCATGTACAAAACATTTCTCACAAGTACCAGTCTATGCTGAAACTGCTACGTTGTACACACTGTTGACTATACACATTTCTCTGTCCCTTTCCCCTTCTAAATCACTTGTGGGTGTTTTATTTCTTCACGGAACTCCAAGTTCACTATCTGCCTTCTGAATTGGCGTTGTTAGAGGGTTACAGGTATAGAATTATAATAAATTCCTGGTGAGTTGTTCCTTTTTTGTCATTGACTAAAACTCCCCCCCCCCCACCCCTCCCAGGGGCACCCAGGCGGCTCAGTCAGTTAAGCCTCTGGCTCTTGGTTTTGGCTCAGGTTATGATGTCACAGTTCATGGGTTCAAGCCCTGCATCAGACTCTGTGCTGATAGTGTGGAACCTGCTTGGGATCCTCTGTCCCCCTCTCTCTCTACCCCTCCCCTGCTCGTGTACTTTCTTTCCCTCTCAAAATAAATAAATAAACATTAAAAAAGACTTCTTTTTCTAATAACATTTTTGCCTAAAACTTTATTTTGCCTGGTATTAATATTGTTTTCATTGATTGATGTTTTAGCTGCATATTTTATCATCCTACCATTGTAGATATTTATATACATTTTCTTAAGAGTAATAGTATATGGCCATAATTTAAAAAGCCAAATTATGCTGCAACGTTCAACGAAAACCTGAAGTCTTCTTTTTTGTTATTCCCCAAACAAAACCCTCCAGAGGCAAACATGTAAACTTATTTTTAACTGTGTTTATATTTATCTTCATATTTTAAAATGTCATATTTAAAATATTATTTTTAACTTTTTTTTTTTTTCCAATTGAGGCAGTCCTGCTGATTTCCAAGTACGGTAGATGAGGACCTGTTCACTTATACATGCTCTCCCATTCTCCTACTGTGGATACAAATGATTCTTGCTTAAATTATTATTCAGAGTCTGTATACATAAGTATTTCATAGTGTTTACATCTGAGCCATGATACGACTGCATTTACTTTCTTGTTTAAGTTGTTTCCCATAGTAGCAACGATTGTTTCATCTTGCCGTTTTCTCAAAAAAAGCCTAATATTATTTACTCCTCAAACTTTTCATCACGATGATGTGTATTGAATAACCCACCTATTTATTTTCTTTTATTTTGTAATGTACTATCTGGAGCCCTTCATTTCTCCACATTAATCTGGACTTTGGGGTTCAAGCTGACTTCTCAATATTGTCTTTTTCCTTTCTTCCAGCATTGGAATCAGCTTTGTGATTCATTGCTATGCTGCCTTATCCTCTTCCTTCTGAACAGGATTTCTTTCTCTCCTGGCCCAATACACATACTACATCAATTTATAGTCACTCAGTTAACCTCAAAGTCCTAAAATGAGTACCAATGTTCCTTTTTTTTTTTTTTTTTCTTCAAACTGCAAGTAACAAAGGAGGAAGAGAGTAAAAAAAGTTTTAATCCTGGGCGTGGTGTATTGGGATTTATGTTTTAAACCATCAATTGTTGCAGAGTGGGAAATGAGCAGGTAGCTGTGGACACATGTATGATCACGGTCCGGTTGTGAGATGATGGTGATCCTGTGGAGATGGGTGATAGTCATGGTGATGGAGAAAATTCAGTATTATTCAAAAGATGTTAAAGAAGCAGCATACCTAGGGCGTGGTGATTGGATGGTGATGGGGGGTCAGGTTGGAGAAGTAAAGGATGGCTCCAGAGGTTCTGGTGAGCTGGATGATAGTGCCATTTACTGCAGTGGGACACTGCAGGTCATAGAAGAGGAGGAGGAAGAGTCCATTTGCAATGACCCATTGCCTACCAGCCATTTTTTGTGTACATTTTCTAAAGGTGCTAAACTTTTTAGAGCAGTGGGTGACAACTAAAATTAGACTGATCTGGACAGAAGCAGGATGGAAAGGCACGGTGTTCTCCCTGTGTGGCCACTATGGGTGACACTCTGTTAAACCCCACTAGTTTTCAAGGACCAAAAATGCTAACATACAGTCAATTATCTTAATTAGTTGCTTCTGTTTATTCTCCAGGATACCATTTCACATTGAATTTTTTTCTTCATACCCTCTCCTTACAAGTAGAAAAGATCAGTCTATTTAGCAAGCAGATATGGTTGGAAACTAAGTGGAGCTGTTCCAAAAATAAGATGGAAAACAAAATGTGAAAGAGTGCAGAGCTTGAATTGAAAAAAACCCTCGAGAGAAAAATGCAATAAGCCAACTTAATGAGCCAACCCATTTCAATAGCAAATTATTGGGAAAAGAATTTTTTTGAAGGACATGTAGGGATATTTCACCTTCCCAGAGCACAGTGCCAAAAAGGCTGCTGGGGAAAAAAAAGGTGCAGACCTATACAACAAGTAGAAAGGAGAGGGTTATGAAAAATAGGACTGTCAGGGGTCTCTAAATCTCTCACAGTTAGAGTGAATCAGGATCAATGATTCTTAGGCTTATGTGCCTCAGTCACGTAATTTTATAGCATTACACACACACACACACACACACACACACACACACACACACACTGAGTGATAGCATATGTCTTGCACCACAGGGAAACAGAAGGACCATGAATGAGACTTTAGCCTTGATCATCGAGGTATGATTCGTGTCATTATAGAAACAGAATCATGTAACAAAATGAGCCAATCCCCCTGCTGAACCCTCATTATCAAGGAAAGATTGTAAAAATAACATTTGCTTCCTTCTAAAGCATGTGCAAACTAAATCACACATTTACTAATAAATTCAGACTGCTTTAGTGTCTGATAAATTTATAAGGAGTAAGGAGCAATCTTGAAAGATAAATCTGCCTCTATTGAATTTATGCTTTGCACACACATTTCTTTGCTACCATCACTTGTTTTATTATTATTGAAACATATATTCCCTTCCCAATCTATTATATCTTAATGAAGATTATGCCCTTTTAAAGTGGAGAGAAAAAGAATAAATCACTGTTTTTCCTTCTTCTTCAGATATAATACAAAATGGTGTGTTGCCCAGGCAAGAAAACCCTAATGAACGATTCAGATTCATTCCCAACGAAGGGCCTGCTTTATTGCAGGCACAGAGCAGATGATCCCATACATATTGTCTCATGCAATACTACACATCGGAATTATTTTCTCAAAGTCTGAGCAAACCTTGAAGTTTCTCCAGGATTATTGGTTGGAGTTTTCAAGGGTTGGAAGTTCTGACCATGGTAAAAATTTTAAAGCTCACATCATCGGGGAAAGTTGCACAACCAACAAACTGGCCTTTTACTAAGCCATTCTATGACAAGAGTGAGGAATAAAAGGAGCCCTGTTTCACCATTCAAATGTATTCTCCGCCTGGCATTAATAATGGTGGATACCCGGTTCTCAAATATCAGATGGTTCAGTTTGTCGAGACAAAACATTCGGATGGCATAAGGGATTTCTATTTTGATGATATATATAAACAGGCCTAAAGGACGAAGATACAAATTTGCTGAAATAATCCCTTTGTTTATTTATGAGTTGGCTTTGGTGACCTTCCGCCCAGAGGAAATGCTGCCTTAGTATGACTTAACTCTAATTCTACAAAAAGCAGCATAAAACAGTGGAGAGATCATGACATTCATGGCCTAACACTTGGGCTTCAAGTCCGGCACCGCCACTGGAAAACTCTGTGATGTTGACAAGTGTCAATGAATCTCACCTTAAAACAGGGACAATAATGACGCCTGTCTGCTGCCTCATGTGATCACTGTGAAGGGCAAAGACCCCAACGTGCCTGCTTTGTCAATCCTAGTCAGGCGTGTTTTTCCTGGTCTTTCTTCTCTTTCTTTTCGAGTAGCGTGTTTTATCTGGTTGAGACCACAGTGGTGAACTGCCATGGTGGTGGGGTCATCCGTAAGGTTCATTGGGAAATGAATATTCTGATCATTCACATTGAGTGTGCTTCAGCTGCGGAGCCTGCAGGAAGGGAGGGAAGCAAAGCAGGCTTCTAGATTCTTATAGAATGAAGCAAGTACCAATGGTCGAGGCAAGTTGTGCTATAGTTGGGTTCTACATGAGTTCGTTTGGCCGTAACAGTTTAAATGCTTCCCCCACGAGACGGGAAAATTTATGTTGGACACACTTTCAGCTTCAATTTCGTATTCTAAAAAGGCACTCTGGAGTCCGTGTAAGGAGGCATTGGGACTCGGAAGGCAGCCCATCTGTACTCCCTGATTTGTAATCCTGTTGGTTCCCTTGTGGGAATTTTCAGAAACTCTGAGCCAAAAGGCCATAATTCTGTCAACACCTCACACCACGGGAGCAGGGGTTAGGACTTGATCCCTGGAAGCTGTTAAATGTGTACTATATACTGGGCTAGAGAGGGTGGGCTTGGTGGGACCTGGCCCCAGTGCTGCAAGAGCCATTGTCCTGAAGAGATGTCAGCTGTCCAATACCCTGGCAGTCGATGCTGCACTAATGATGCCCGGTGGACAGCCTAGATCTCCAGGGAAGGAGGGAGCCAAGCGGTTCTTGTTAAATTGCTGGACTGAAGCAGGGCATGCTCTCACTTCTCTCCTAGCATTTGTAGAATATTAAGTTATGTGAGGTTTTTTGAGTTTTCTGTGAATCTCCTACCACGTGGTTGGGGTGATCACAACGAGAGAGAATTCAAGTGTTGATATGATCCAGTCAGAGGGCCATGTGTATAAGGGGGCCATTCCTTGGTGTGCGGGGTCCACTGTCCACCCTTCTTTGCCCTGCCCTGGGCCCTGGGAATATGACCTGTAAGGGTTAGATCAACTGACTCCCTTGCACTCTGGCTTTGAGTTAGATGGTTTAACGGGAGCCCCAGCAGGAGATTCATGGAAGGAAGAGACTGAGGCAAAGTGTTTCTCTGGTTGTCTCCCTGCAGAGTGGCCAATGGGAGGCCACGGCTTTGTTAGGTGCCCCTTCCACAGCCCTTTCTATCTTTGGTACCCATGGCTCCACATTTCCTTCACCCCTTCACTCCTACCTAGGGAAGTAATGGCATACTGTCATCACTAGCCCTGGATGACAACACTTTTCTTTGTGTTTATCTTACTCCTTGCCTATAAATAGGAAATAGTCTCTTTATTACATTTTCTTCACATCCCAGTTTGCGAGTGCCATCTTTTCTCTGCCAAGATTCAGATAAATCGGGCAAGCCGGGATTGCTACAGGCCTGCAAATGGGGGCAAACCTAAATTCCAGATGCCAAAAAGTTGTTGGGTAGAATGTCATTCAATTGCAATGACAACTGGGAACCCTCTCTTTTCCTTACTTTTTTGATGGGGTTGGTTTTTCTTAATTCTGTCTTAAAACGTCCTATCACAAGTGCCTGATTTTGTGGTGAGGTCCCAGTCATTCGTTGAAGGGAGATCATGAGTACTATCACTTAATGTATAGGATGGTTTATTTGATGTATTTATTTTGGGATAAAAAACGAGGTACTACTTTTGTGAAGATAAAAAATAAAATCCCCTTCCCCTCTCCTTTCCTTGTTTGTTACACTTGTTTCCTTATTAATTTTCTATTGCTTAAACCTAGAGTAGGTGTCTGTCATTCAGAACACCAAATTTAGGTCAAAATCCATACTCTGAAAAAATAAGAAGCAAAAGAAAAATCCAGCCACTTTGCAACACATATGAGCATGAGAATGCTTTAATAGCTTGTAGTTTTGGGTGGCAGGGCTGTGCAGATCAGCCCATACAAAGGCATATTGTTCTAGTCAAGTGATCCATTTAAGTTGGTCTATTTGATTTATTTGTATGATAATATTATATGTTGAAGTCTCAGCACATACTGTTATTTCTTTAAAAAGTACAATATTTTATGCCTCTTTCTTTTTGGAAGTAGGTACATTTGCCTTGGGCCTTTACTGCCACTCCACTCATCTACATGCTGTATGTATCTGGACATTAAAATACCAGAGTGTATTAGAATCACCATTATTGTGTTTCAAGAACATTGTAGCACTCTGTGATCCTTGTTTAGCGATCAGTGTGGCCTTTTCTGTCCTGTACCCATCCTTCCTCCAGAAATAGTGTTCTCCTTCTCTTGGGAATTCCTTCTTCCCTATTTCCACCATATAGTTACACAGGAACCACCTGCTTCCAAAACCCTGTCTCACTCTGACCACAAGGCCAGACAGTGGCCATGACAAGTTCAGCCAATGGGAATATTCCCTTGAGATTTTGGTGAAAGGGAGAGAGGAAGAGTCAGTTCCCCTCTGCAGAGGAGAACCACAATTTGTAAAGCTCAGGATCTCTTGGTGATTGCTTTCCCTCTGTGTAGGGGATGCCAGTTTTTGGTTGCTGAAACTGAAGTGGGCACTCCAAGAGAGGAAAAAAAGGAGGTCCAAGTTGGTCCTTGTCACATTCAAGTTCTTAACTCTTCCTGAAACCCAGGCACATTTCTGCCTTGCTCAGGTTCTAGTCATTCAGGTGTCCTTCAGTTCAGTGAGATGTATTCAGTCTTATTCTTATAAATTTCTCACTTGTCTAAGTCAGTTTTATTATGGTCTCCATCAGTTACAATTAAAAGCATTCTCATTAAAACAAACGACTATAAATATTCAATGTAAATTCATTCAACAAACACTTTATGAGTAGTTATTTTCGTCAAATCTTCCAAGGGAAGCAATGCAGTATGAAACCTTGTCCCTATTCTCTGTGGGCTTATGTCATGGTAGAAAAGATAAGAATGATAATGATGATAACCTTGATAATATAACCACAGCAATATTTTAAGCACTTACTGTGGGTCTGCTAAATATTTTACATGCATGATTTTATATAATGCTCATGGTAATTCTATTTGTGTGATATCACCTCTCACATTTTAGAGATGATGTAATTAAGGCTCAGCAAGCTTGAGTAACACATGCAGCAATGGTAGAGGCAGAATTTGAACTCAAGACTGTTGGACCTCCAGGTCCTGTCTCTTGTTATTATACCCTTCCTCTTACATGTAAGGAAAAATGTGTGTGTCTTAAAGAGAAGTTGAAAGAAGGCAGAGATGACATTCATTTGGAAGGATCTAGAGAAGCTTGATGAAGAAAGGCTTTGAAGGGTAGTAAAATGTTGTGCCTGGGCAGAAAACACAATGCTACACAGTCCTACACCCATTCTTTTTATTTTTATTTTTATTTTTATTTTTATTTTTCTTTCTTTCTTTTTTTTTTTTGAGAGATAATGAGAATGAGTGGGGGAGGGGCAGAGAGAGAGGAGAGAGACGATCCTAAGCAGGCCCCATGGTCAGCATGGAGCCCAATATGGGGCTCCATCCCATGACCCTGGGGTCATGACCTGAGCTGAAATCAAGAGTCAGACACTCAATTGACTGAATCACCCAGGTGCCCCCTACACCCATTCTTAAGTGTATTTACAATTGAGACTGAGCAAGGATAAAAACAGGAAGTATCATCAATTCAAGTCTGTCTTCGGCTACATCTTATCAATACATGATTGCATCTTATCTTATCAATACTAGCTCTTTTCCTCCTTCAAGCTTGCCTTCCTAATGGTTCTTCCAAGTGTGAATAACTAACCTGCAGTTCTAAAGATTCACAGCTGGAAGGATTTCATTTCCCAAGAATCAAAGCCAAGGAAGTTTAGCAGTCTCGACTGAGCAAGTTCAGAAGTTAGTAAATTTGGAGGGAACATGTGCTTCCTGGACGCATGAGGTTTACCTGACTCACAATGGCTGTACTCTTGTTGCTATGAGGCACTCTTTGCGTTGGGAGTCTCCTTTTCCCCCATCTCAGCAGATCAGCAATCCTGTTATATCTGACAGAGACACATGCAGTCATTTTGATGCACGGTAAAGCTGACCACTGAAAATATCTTGGGGGTTATAAACCCAGGGATAAAAATATTTTTGGTATACTCTCCCTCTCTAGGGTAGAACTGATATAGTTATTAGTAACTCCACCTTCCTCTATAAGCCTTTTGGATAACAGTTTGCCTCTAGAGAATGCTCAATGATTCTTCCTTGTAGCTATGTAGTACTCCCAGACCACTGAGTTCCTAGTATTTCATAGAGAACTTGCTAAAGGACACTCGTTGAGTGTCTGTAATGTGCCAGGCACTGAGTTAGTAACCTCATATATCAGCTCTTAAGTCTGAAAGTTCACAGTAATGCCTCTCACAGTGAATTTCACAGTGAAAACAAAGATTCAGGTAGGTTAAGTAGCATGCTTAAGGCCACACAGCCAGTAGATGGCAGAGCTGAAATCTGAATTTACTTTCAAATGACACAATGCCTGTGCCTTCACTGTGGCAAGCAGTTGGTAGGCAACAGTAACTGTTCTTTGTCTGGGGATACTAAAATCTGGAAGTTAACTAATTCGTAAGGTTACATTGCAAATCAGGAGTAGCTGCTGTCTATATCCAGTCCCATTAGTATGGTTGAACCAAAGAGACCTTCTAAATGATGATGAATATCAGATTCTGGTCAGAAATAGAACAAGCAGAGGTGAGAAAACGTACTATTTTGGGAAAAGTAAAGACAGATTTAGAAAAATGCCCAAGAGTTTTTATTTAAAATTATTCGAGGAGGAGGAGGAAGATTCACAGCTGGTTATCATGGAGCTACTTCCAACGTGGCCACTTATTTTTGAAGGCGTTAATGTCAGGCTCAAAAATAAGTCAACACTGGAAAGCTTCAGAAATCCTTGATTGGGCAGACAATCTGTAGGCTTGCTGTACAGATATTCTTTGTAAAACAGACAATAGCCTATTAGGAACTGGCAGAAAAGCAGCCTCCAGTGCTGTCTTTTTCTGAACTAGCCTGATGGATTGAGGGTAAGAGTCACACACTGGTGGTCACAGTGGTGATCTGTCCATTTATGGCTTGTTGGTTTCAAATTACATCGTTCTAAGACTGAACTTAAAAGAACTGCATTGTTGTATCCATTTGGTAAGGTATCCATGGCAAGAAATTAATGGCATTTCCATTTTATATCTAAGGGTAAGAGAGTGCTCCCTTTGAAAATAATGAAGTAAAAATCCTCACCTAAGAAATAGCAAGGGTAATCAGCTTGAGACTGAGATGCAGTTGAATCATGCAATAAAAATTGTAAACATTTGAATATCCTATGCTAAGCTCAGTATTTTCCTTTGCGTTTCTGACTGTAGTCATGTGGGGGAATAACTTATTTGGCCTCAAATTTTCTCCATGTCAAGAAAACTTTATCTCCTTAGACTTAATGACCAAGAAACCAACATCAAATCTTATCAGATAATGCTATGTGCCTCTTGGGTGAAAGCAACTCTTAACAATGTTCTGAGAAGTACTGATAATACTTTCCTAAACTGGCTGCCATGGAAGTTTCCAGAGGAAACTTAATGAACCTGGGGCTCCTAGTAACAACTTTGTGTAATTTGGTCTTGTTAAAGTCATGTGGATAAAAAAAGCCAAAGGATTTTAGACTTTCTTAGGAAAAATATGTGACAACAGTTAGAGAACACAGTCTTTTTTTTCTCTATTAGTAAGTGTAGGCTAATCAAAGCTGCAATGAGAAATAAACTCCAAAATCTCTGTGGATTCACAGAATAAAAGTTACTTTCTTGAGGCCCCTGCGTAGCTCAGTTGAGTGTTCAGCTCTTGATTTCTGCTCAGGCCATGATGTCATGGTTCATGGGATTGAGACCTGCATCCAGCTTTGAGCTGACAGTGTGGAGCCTGCTTGGGATTCTCTCTCCCTCTCTCTCTCTCTCTCTGCCCCACCATCAAAAATAAATAAGTAAACTTATAAAAAGTTACTTTCTTATTCGAGTCTTCATCTGTATCAGGTTGGATGGCTTTTCTGAGCAGGGTTTTCTCTAATTAATGACTCAAGTATTTGGGCTTCTTCCATTTATGTCTGTATTATCTGGGAATGTTCTGATTCCTGTTATATGGATAGGAGGTGGTGCTTACATTCACGTGGGGAAATTTCAAGGCCAAGCCTGAAAGTGGCATATTTCATTTCTACCAACGTTTCCGAGACTGGAATCCAGCCACACATTACAACCTGCAAAATTTAAACACGCCGATAGGGGATGCAATTTTGCATTTCAGTGATTTTATTTTCTGAGGACTTGGATAAAAGAGGAGGGATAGAAGCAGCAGAAGAGAACGTTTGCTTGGATCAGTGAAGGATTGTTATAGGAAGAAAGAAGGACAATGTTAAACCCAGTGATACTACAAATATTACCATTCAGGTAAAGAAACTCAAACTGTTGCTCTGGTTAATACTATGACTGATCAGCTGGATTCTAAACTCAAAAAAAAAAGTTTTCCATCTTGTCAAGTTGGTCAAAGTAGGGAATATCTGGATAATGTAACAATTACATGTGATTTGAGGCTTTTGCATAGCATATAATCCTCCCTCCGCCCTCCTATCTATCTATCTATCATCCATCCATCCATCCATCCATCCAATCATCTAATCAGTTAGAAAGCCCAAGAAAACAAAACTTTGGTAAATCAAGATTTAGCATCCAAGGTATTGTGTTAGTACTTGTTGTATACACCTATCATTTGCTATCGAAAGGGGAAATACATTCTGAATATAGTATATATTATATACTATTATAGTAATTTCACGTACCTCAAATTTTTTTTGAGAAGTGTTTCTTTACTTTTTTTCGCTGTGTTCCTTATATTGCATACTCCTCAACTCTAGGCAGAGTCTGGGGTTAGATGAAGCCAGTTATGGGGCTCATCACCTTTGCTATAGTGATTGGTTTAGAAATGGCGTATCATCTAATTTGATCAATAAGAAACACTTGGAAAGACTCATTCTTAAAGTTGTTCCCTCTCGTTCCTTGAAGGTGTGGACATATTGACATTTGGTTCACTTCCATGTTCTCCAGCTTATTCCTATTTAATTATTAGCAAACTCAGGAACTACATGGAGAATTCATCTAATTCCTTGGTCTCTCAATTCCTTCATCTCTTCTTCTCCTCTCTATGTGAGATACCACTTCCGTGGTCTGACCCCAGACTTTGTCATTACCAATAAGTGTACCCCTTCCATGATCTCTTTCAATCATCCCATTCTGTGCTAACTCTTGCTATCCTTCTAGCATAATCCATTCTATAAACTCATTGTCAGAACTCCCTTTTCCCCTCCCTTGCATTTGTGGATGAAGCTCAACTTTGTCCACTCCCTTACTGCACTAAAGCAGCTGAGCATAGCTGAAGAAAAACACAAGTTGCTGATTGATTTGATTTTAAATCATGACCATAAACCCCACACTGACCCTCAGCTTTTTGGTAATTCCCCTGTGTTTCCCTATTAACTCTCCCACTCTCCTTGATAATGATTTCATACTTCCTCTTTACTTAAATTGCCAGCATTTTCTTGTCCTTATTTCTCTCTTCTCCACTGTCACACCTACCCCCTCCCCACGCCCGGTGTCCATGTAATCTGCTTTCCTTCTCATTATTGTGGATTAACTATCTGTGGAAAACCAGCTCCTGCACTGGATTGTAGTTCTCCCCTACCTGAGGATATCATTCCAACAATGCTTTTCTGTCTCTTTTTGTGGTCAAATTTCCCCTCTCCTGAATCCTTCACACCAGCATAGAGACAATCTGTTAATATCTTCTACCTTAAAAACAAACTTGCTTGACCCACATTTCTTTCCAGGGGCTTCCCCTTTTCTCTGCTTCCCTTTTTACCAAAACTCCTTAAAGGGTTGTCTCTGTGTGCAGTATCCATTTGTCCTCCTCTCCATGCCAGTTAACCTTTTCTCTCAACCACACCACATTGCCAAATCCAGTGGTCAATTCTTAATCATCTTATTTGACCCAAATTGTCCCTCCTCATTCCTTAAAGAACTTTATTTTTCTTTTACAAAACCACTCATTTTGGGTCTTCCTCCTCCCTCATTGGATATTCTTTTTCAAATCCTTTGTTCCTTTCTCCTCATGAACCTGACCTCTATTAGAGTGTCCCTGAGTTTAGTCTTCTGTCTTCCATCCACACCATTCTGGTGGGTGGTCTCATCCAATTTCATGGCTTTAAATGATATCTATTTGTGGAGGATTCTCAAATTTGTTTCAAGCCCAGATATCTCTCCTGTGTTCTATACTTGATATCCTCACTTGGATACCTATAAACGCCTCAACCATTTATAACGATGTAATGACAACACCTAAAAACTACTGGATTGCCTATCCATGAGTCTATCCACCGTAAACCTGCTCGCTACGTATTCGCCCCCAACGCTGTAGATGGAAATCGCATTCTTTCAAGTGTTCAGGCCAAAAACCTTGGTGTCATTCTTAGTTAGTCCTTTTCTTTTACACCCAGCATTCAATCTGTTATCAAAAGCTGCCAACAGTAGTACCAATATATATGCAAACCTGACCACTTCTCATCATCCCTATTTGACCATGCTTGTCCAAACCACCACTGTTTCTCATATGTAAAGACTCTAAACTGGTCTCCTTGCTTCCCCTCCACTTTCTATGGTCTATTCTCCACCTGGAAGCTAGAATGACTCTTTTACTACTGTAGTCAGACATTTGATCTTTCTACTTAAAACTTTCAAATGGCTTCTCATTTCACTCAAAAGCCAAAATTTGAAAATGCGCTTTATGGATCAATATGATCTTCCCCCATTCCTCCTCAATTCTCTGACCTCATTTCCTATCATTCTTCCTCTTGAACACTGTGCATGTATTATATGCCCTCTCTGCTGTTCCTTGAACACAACAAGAATGCTCTTGCCTCAAGACCTCTATCCGTGCCACTCCAGATCAATCCATTGTTCTTTTTATCTATTTATCTTCTATCCCTCCCACTTTCTTTCTCTCCATTCACCTCTCTCCCTCCCTCTCTCCATCTATCAATCATTTGGCAGTCTTACTTCTTTCAGTTCTATTGTCAAATATCACATGAGAGAGGTCATCCTTGACAATCCCATTTGAAATAACGAACTGTACAAAAAAAAAAAAATAAGCTGTACTTTTACCCAAACTTTACTCTCTTCTTTCTTTTCCTGCCTGAATCTTCTCCATGGCAATTACCACTACTTGCTATGTTTATTTTTAATTTTCTATTTTTCCTTACAATAATGTAAGCTTCTTGAGGGACTTCTTTATTCTCTGCTGTTTTTTTTTTTCCAGACACTAGAACAGTACCTGGGATGTAGCACATGCTTAATATATATTTGATGAATGAATAAATAAATAAATTCTTCCAAAAGAGCTATAGGGAGAGATATTATTTCTTATCATTGGATACGAATGAGGAAGCTTATAGCCCTAGGAGATATGCTACTATCTTGAGAATGCAAGAGAAGCTTTAGAAAATAAGCCTACATGTTGAAAGTTGAGAAGAAAGAAAGAAAATGTCTTTGATGGACCCTTAAACACCAATGTATCCTTTTGTTCTTGCTAAACTAATTCCAGTTTAATTAGGCATGCACTCCTCTAGGAAAATAAACCTAACTACAGCTCAGGAATAAATCCTAAATACCCAGGGTCTATCTTGGTATCTTATTCCCCTTGTCTAATATTGATATATGATGGGCATGTTACCCAGTGTTCCCATGGAAGAGGAGGGGATGTGTGCTGGGGAGTTCTGGGAAAGGTTTTTCATTCGTCCAAAAAGACACAAGGTGGTCACAAATCCCCATTCATCAACTATCTTGCTATGTCTACATGTAACTGCTGGATATTGTAGTTGCCATTTGGGGACCACAAAAGGAGTTAGCAGAGAAAAATTCTGACATCATGAAGAGTACATGGTGGAAAGAAAAACAATAGGAACCACTATTTTTGTAAAATGTTAAGTTTATTTATTTTGAGACAGACAGAGATAGCACGAGTTGGGGAGAGGCAAAGAGAGACAGAGAACCAAACAGGCTCCGTGCTGCCAGTGTAGTACCCAATGTGGGGCTTGAACTCCTAAAACCATGAGATCATGACCTGAGCTGAAACTGAGTTGGTTGCTCAACTGACCGAGTCACCCAGGCTCCCCAGAACCACTATTTTTGATGATGGAATAGACCTACTGATTTAGTCTACCCTAGAGATCCCGTATCTTGAAATTTATGTTATGTAAATAATAGGGTTTTATTTTTGTTTTTTGGTTTTGTTTTGTTTTGTTTTTTGGTGTTGTTGTTAGATCAGTCGGGTTGGGGTTTTTATTACATGTAGTAAAAGTGCCCTAATCGATACACTAAACTATTTCTCAACTTATCAGTTAGGTCAGCTGATAAATTCTTTTTTACTATAAGCTAAATTAAAATGGGTTTTCTTTTACTTGTGACCAGCAGAGCACCTGAGACTGTCATCCAAATGTCCCTTACTAAAACCATACCTGTCCCTAGAATTGGTTTTAGATGTATTTATTTCTCTATACTATGCTTTAGTGTATCCATATTTTTAGTGATTTTGAGCATATGTTCAATGTGGTCACAGCCACCATGATATTACTCACTCTAGGGACACTCCAGTGATTACTTGAGGTTTTTTTTCTGTACAATCTGCATTTGTTGTGTCAGGAATTAACATCCTTGCTTCAGGCCCAGTAGGTAAAAATGGGAGGCAGCAATGACAGACTGTACAAATGTCTGTCTCTAGACCCAACCATTAAGATGGATCTCCAAGCAAGGTGTGCTGAGTTCTGTGCTGAGTTCTTATTTTGCATTGAACTAACACATGGTATTGGCAGTCAGAACAGTCTCAGATTGTCACAAGAACCACAAAGGTGCCACCCTGAGAAGGAGACTGCGTTGGCTACCGTATTTTGGTTTGATTTCTACACGGGTTAGAAAAAGCTTCGTCGGGTTTGAGACTGCAGGAGAAATTTGGGACCAGGAGATTTGAATCCAAAATCTAAGCATGTCTTTCTCACCTCACCAGAATACTCTTGAAGCAGGACTGATGATACTGGATCCATTAGTCATTCTCCCAAGTGGACAGATTTCACCAAACTGTGAAAAATGTAAATAATAAGGGCAATACAGGGTATTTTCCCTAAATCCAACTTCTTCAATTTAAAACCCCATTTTTTTTTCCTGAGCCGACTTATTTTTTTCTTTTACGTATGCGTGTTAAAATATCTATTTTCTTGAGGCAATGATGATGATAATAGATGGGAGGTAAGTTTCTGCTTTGGCTTTTTATTTATTTGCATAAATAAACGGTTGATTAAACCGTTATTTGTTTGCATAAATAAATGGTGGATTAAAGAGGGTCAGAACTTCTTTTCTGGAAAAGAAGAAACTTCTTTTCTTTTCCACTGAGAAGTAGCGTTTCTTTCCCTTCTTGAAACTACGCTGCAACTCCTCGGCCAGTAGAGTGTCCTAGATGTGAAGTGATGATACTTTTGGACTTACTTAAGAGGACTAGAATCTTCCATCCTGGTCTCTTGCAGACCCGAACCATCATGTAAGAAGTTCAACTATCCTTCTAGATGGACCATGTGGAGGGGCTCCGCAAATCCAGGGAGAGAAAGCCCAGCCAAGCCCAGCCTGATGGCTGTCCTTGTCAAAATAATAGGCCTGCGAATGAAACCTTCACAGACCCTTCAAATCAGCCCAGTTTTCAGGTGACTATCACTGCATGATGCTAGCGGACTAGAACCACCACTAGAACAGGAGAACTGGTCAACTGAGCCCGTCCAGAATTGCTGACCTATAAAATCATGAGGTGAGATAGAATGATACTTGTTAAAAGCTACTATATTTTGGGATAATTTGCTACACAGGAATTGATAACGAGAATAATCGGCAGCCCAGCTTTGGGGGCAAATGTTACTTAGGCAGGAAATTAAAATTCTTGGACGTTTATAATGATGATGACCTAGCTTGATAGAAAACAGATGCTATTTCTAAATATAAGAGATTTGTCAAAAACCATATGATACTTAGATAAACACTTAGGAGGAAAAGTATGAGACCCCACCGAAGAAAGCTGTAAAATCTTATTGAAGGACATAGACAAGATCTGGTCACTTGGAAAGAAATTCCATGTTCTTGCTTAGATAGATGGCTTAATAACTCTTAAATATTTTTGTAAAATAAATGAATTAGATGAAATTTAATTAGGATAACTAATTGAAATAATTAATAATTTAATTAAACATTATTTGGGAGATTAAAAATGTTAGACTAGCCGAGAAAAGTATGCAAAAGAATGGTAAGGTAATACTGGCCTCGTTGTTTCTGAATACTTGATTAAAAATCAATTATAGACACAAACTATAAATTCATGAAATCAAAACATTGTGGTAATGGCATAGACATAGAAAAATAAGTCATTAAAACAGAGACCATAGATATAGATCCTCATATACGTGAGAACTAGATTCATAACAATATCTACTGAAATTAAAAACCTACATAGTTAGCACTACCAAGCTGGAGGATAAAAGCACCAATACATGTAAGGCTAGGCGGACATATTATTTAGTGTTGCATTGTTTGCAGGGGTCAAGAAAGTTGGGAAGAAAAGAAATCCATCAGTAGAAGAAGAAGTAAAATTGGCTGATCTATACCAGGGAATTCCACTATACAGCCACTAAAAGGAATGAGATCTTTCACAGTCAATTAGAAGAGATTTTTAGGATGGATCATTAAGTAAGAAAAATAAGGAGAGGGAAGTGTACGTAACGTGACGCCATTTCCATGAAACAACAACAAAAATGCCACTCCACATTACCATGATGTTACCTAATGATTTTATAAGCATGGAAAAATATATGGAAAATATATACAAATTGTTGATCTCATTGGTGGGAAATTGGGCAATGTGTCTGGGGATGGGAACTTAAATGGTAGCATTTCAGAAAACGTTTACGCTGGGGCGCCTGGGTGGCGCAGTCGGTTAAGCGTCCGACTTCAGCCAGGTCACGATCTCGCGGTCCGTGAGTTCGAGCCCCGCGTCAGGCTCTGGGCTGATGGCTCGGAGCCTGGAGCCTATTTCCGATTCTGTGTCTCCCTCTCTCTCTGCCCCTCCCCCGTTCATGCTCTGTCTCTCTCGGTCCCAAAAATAAATAAAAAACGTTGGGAAAAAATTAAAAAAAAAAAAAAAAGAAAACGTTTACGTTCTGTACTACTTGACATTTTTTTCAATTACTTATTCATTATAAAGTGTATGCATGTAATATAAAAAAACCAGAAAATTTATTACTTTTTTATTCAGTTTTTAATTCTAATTCCACTATAGTTAACATCCAATGTTAGATTCGTTTCAGGTGTGCAATATACTGATTCTATGCATTACTCAGTGCTCATCATGATAAGTGTTCTCTTAATCCCTATCACCTATTTCACTCATCCCCCCACCCACCTTCTCTCTGGGAACCACAAGTTTGTTCTCTATAGTTAAGAGTCTTATTCCTTGGTTTCTCTATCTCTCTTTCCCCTTTGCTTGTTTGTTCGGTTTCTTAAATTCCACATATGAGTGAAATCACATGGTATTTGTCTTTCTCTGACTTATTTTACTTAGCACTATGCTCTCTAGATCCATCTATGCTGTTGCTAATGGCAAGATTTCATTCCCTTTTATGGCTGAATAATATTCCATTGTGTGTGTGTGTGTACACATAAATATACACATGCGTATACCACACCTTCTTTATCCATTCATCTATTGATGGACACTTGGGCTGCTTCCATAATTTGGTTATTGTAAATAATGCTGCAATAAACATAGGGGAGCATGTATCCCTTTGAATTGATGTTTTTATATATTTTTATATTTTTTAAATTCAAATTTTATTTAGTTAACATACAGTGCAATCTTGGTTTCAGGAGAGAAATTCATTTATTCATCACTTACATACAACACCCAGTGCTTATCACAACAAGTGCCCTCCTTAGTACCCATCACCCACCTGGCCCATCTCCCACTCAACTCCCTCCATGAACCCATAGTTTATTCTCTATCATTAAATGTCTCTTGTGGTTTGTTCCCCTCTCTACTCTTCCCCCCTTCCCACAGATGCCCTTGTTTTGTTTCTTAAATTCCACATATGAATGAAATCATATGGCATTTGTCTTTCTCTGATTGACTTATTTCACTTAGCATAATACATTCTAGCTCTATCCACATTATTGCAAATGAAATGCAAGATTTCATTCTTTTTGGTGGCTGAGTAATATTCTATTGTGTGTATGTGTGTGTGTGTGTGTGTGTGTGTGTGTGTATCTCCTTTATCCATCGGTCAATGGACATTTGTGCTTTCTCCATAGTTTGACTATTGTTAATGGTGCTGCTATAAACATTGGGATACATGTACTTCTTCAAATTTGTATTTTTGTACCCTTTGGGTAAAGGCCTAATAGTGCAATTGCTGGATCATAGGGTGGTTCTATTTGTAGTTTTTTTTATTTTTTTATTTTTTATTTTTTAAAATTTATATCCAAATTAGTTAGCATATAGTGCAACATGATTTCAGGAGTAGATTCCTTAATGCCCCTTCCCCATTTAACCCATCCCCCCTTCCAAAACCCCTCCAGTATCCCTAAGTTTGTTCAACATATTTATGAGTCCCTTCTGTTTTGTTCACCTCCCTGTTTTTTTTTTGTTTTTTTTTTTTTTTAATTTTTTTTTTCAACGTTTATTTATTTTTGGGACAGAGAGAGACAGAGCATGAACGGGGGAGGGACAGAGAGAGAGGGAGACACAGAATCGGAAACAGGCTCCAGGCTCTGAGCCATCAGCCCAGAGCCTGACGCGGGGCTCGAACTCACGGACCGTGAGATCGTGACCTGGCTGAAGTCGGACGCTTAACCGACTGCGCCACCCAGGCGCCCCTTCACCTCCCTGTTTTTAAATTATTTTTGTTTCCCTTCCCTTATGTTCATCTGTTTTGTCTCTTAAAGTCCTCATATGAGTGAAGTCATATGATTTTTGTCTTTCTCTGACTAATTTCACTTAGCACGATACCCTCCAGTTCCATCCACGTAGTTGCAAATGGCAAGATTTCATTCTTTTTGATTGCTGAGTAATACTCCATTGTATATAGATACCACATCTTCTTTATCCATTCATCCATCGATGGACATTTGGGCTCTTTCCATACTTTGGCTATTGTTGATAGTGCTGCTATGGGGGTGCATGTATCCCTTCGAAACAGCACACCTGTATTTCTTGGACAAATGCCTAGTAGTGCAATTGCTGGGTCATAGAGTAGTTCTATTTTTAGTTTTCTGAGGAACCTCCATACTGTTTTCCAGAGTAGCTGCATCAGCTTGCATTTCCACCAACAATGCGAAAGTGATCTTCTTTCTCTGCATCCTTGCCAACATCTGTTGTTACCCGAGTTTTTAATGTTAACCATTCTGACAGGTGTGAGGTGGTATCTCATTGTGGTTTTGATTAGTATTTCCCTGGTGATGAGTGATGTTGAGCATTTTTTCATGTGTTGGTTGGCCATCTGGATGTCTTCTTTGGAGAAGTGTCTATTCATGTCTTTTGTCCATTTCTTCACTGGATTATTTGTTTTTTGGGTGTTGAGTTTGGTAAATTCTTTGTAGATTTTGGATACTAACCCTTTATCTGATATGTCATTTGCAAATATCTTCTCCCATTCCGTCGGTTGCCTTTTAGTTTTACTGATTATTTCTTTGCTGTGCAGAAGTTTTTATTTTGATGAGGTCCCAATAGTTCATTTTTGCTTTTGTTTCCCTTGTCTCCAGAGACGTGTTGAGTAGGAAGTTGCTGCAGCCAGGATCAAAGAGGTTTTTGCCTGCTTTCTCCTTGAGGATTTTGATGGCTTCTTGTCTTACATTTCCTAATTTTGAGTTTATTTTTGTGTATGGTGTAAGAAAGTGGTCCAGGTTCATTCTTCTGCATGTTGCTGTCCAGTTTTCCCAGCACCACTTGCTGAAGAGACTGTCTTTATTCCATTGGATATTCTTTCCTGTTTTGTCAAAGATTAGGTGGCCATACGTTTGTGGGTCCATTTCTGGGTTCTCTATTCCATTGATTGGAGTGTCTGTTCTTGTGCCAGTACCATACTGTCTTGATGACTACAGCTTTGTAGTATAGCTTGAAGTCCGGGATTGTGATGTCTCTTGCTTTGGTTTTTTCAAGATTGCTTTGGCTATTCAGGGTCTTTTCTGGTTCCATACAAATTTTAGGATTATTTGTTCTAGCTCTGTGAAGAATGCTGGTGTTATTTTGATAGGAATTGCATTGAATATGTAGATTGCTTTGGGTAGTATCGACATTTTAACAATATTTCTTCTTCCTATCTGGGAGCATGGAATCTTTTTCCATTTTTTTTTTGTGTCTCTTTCAATTTCTTTCATCAGCTTTCTATAGTTTTCAGTGTATAAATTTTTCACCTCTTTGGTTAGACTTATTCCTAGGTTTTCATGGTTTTTGGTGCAACTGTAAATGGGATTGATTCCTTGATTTCTCTTTCTATTGCTTCATTGTTGGAGTATAAAAATGCAACCAATATCTGTGTGTTGATTTTATATCCTGCAACTTTGCTGAATTCATGAATCAATTCTAGCAGTTTTTTTGGTGGAATCTTTTGGGTTTTCCATATAGGGTATCATGTCATCTGTGAAGAGTCAAAGTTTGACCGCCTCTTGGCCGATTTGGGTGCCTTTTATTTCTTTGTGTTGTCTGATTGCAGAGGCTAAGACTTCCAATACTATGTTGAATAACAGTAGTGAGAGTGGACATCCCTGTCTTGTTCCTGACCTTAGGGGGAAAGCTCTCAGTTTTTCCCCATTGAGGATATTAGTGTTGGGTCATTCATATATGAATTTTATGATCTCTAGGTATGGTCCTTCTATACCTACTTTCTTGAGGGTTTTTTTCAAAAAATGATGCTGTATTTTGTCAAATTCTTTCTCTGCATCTATTGAGAGGATCATATGGTTCTTGTCCTTTCTTTTATTGATGTGATGAATCACGTTAATTGTTTTGCGGATATTGAACCAGCCCTGCATCCCAAGTATAAATTCCACTTGGTCATGGTGAATAATTTTTTAAGTGTATTGTTGGAGCCAGTTGGCTAATATCTTGTTGAGGATTTTTGCATCCATATTCATCAGGGAAATTGGTCTGTAGTTCTCCTTTTTAGTGGGGTCTCTGTCTGGTTTTGGAATCAAGGTAATGCTGGCTTCATAGAAAGAGTTTGGAAGTTTTCCTTCCATTTCTATTTTTTGGAATAGCTTCAAGAGAATAGGTGTTAACTCTTCCTTAAATGTATGGTAGAATTCCCCTGGAAAGCCATCTGGCCCTAGACTCTTGGTTTTTGGCAGATTTTTGATTATTAATTTGATTTCCTTACTGGTTATGGGTCTGTTCAAATTTTCTATTTCTTCCTGTTTCAGTTTCGGTAGTGTATATAGAAGTTTGGTAGTTCTAGGAATTTGTCCATTTCTTCCAGATTGCCCATTTTATTGGCATATAATTGCTCATAATATTCTCTTATTATTGTTTTTATTTCTGCTGTGTTGGTTGTGATCTCTCTTCTTTCATTCTTGATTTTATTTGTCTGGGTCCTTTCCTTTTTCTTTTTGATCAAACTGGCTAGTGGTTTATCAATTTTGTTAATTCTTTCAAAGAACCAGCTTCTGGCTTCATTGATCTGTTCTACTGGTTTTTTTTTGGTTTCAATAGCATTAATTTCTGCTCTAATCTTTATTATTTCCTGTCTTCTGCTGTTTTTTGGGTTTTATTTGCTGTTCTTTTTCCAGCTCTTTAAGGCGTAAGGTTAGGTTGTGTAGTGTATCTGAGATCTTTCCTCCTTCTTTAGGAAGGCCTGGATTGCTATATACTTTCCTCTTCTGACCGCCTTTGTTGCGTCCCAGAGGTTTTGGGTTGTGGTGGTATCATTTTCACTGACTTCCATATACTTTTTAATTTCCTCTTTAACTGCTTGGTTAGCCTATTCATTCTTTAATAGGATGTTCTTCAGTCTCCAAGTATTTGTTACCTTTCCGAATTTTTTCTTGTGGTTGATTTTGAGTTTCATAGTGTTGTGGTCTGAAAATATGCACAGTGTGATCTTGATCTTTTTGTACTTACTTAGGGCTGATTTGTGTCCCAGTATATGGTCTTTTCTGGAGATCGTTCCATGTGCACTGGAGAAGAATGTATAATCTGCTGCTTTAGGATGAAATGTTCTGAATATATCTGTTAAGTCCATCCGGTCTAAAGTGTCATTCAAGCCATTGTTTCCTTGTTGATTTTTTGATTAGATGATCTGTCCATGGTTGTGAATGGGGTGTTTCAGTCTCCTACTATTATGGTATTACTACCAATGAGTTTCTTTATGTTTGTGATTAATTGATTTATATATTTGGGTGCTGCCACATTGGGCGCATAAATGCTTACAATTGTTAGGTCTTCTTGGTGGATAGACCCCTTGATTATGATATAATGCCCTTCTGCATCTCTTGATACAGTTTTTATTTTAAAGTTTAGATTGTCTGATATAAGTATGGTTCCTCTGGCTTTCTTTTGTTGATGATTACCATGATATATGGTTCTCCATCCCCTTACTTTCAACCCGAAGGTGTCTTTAAGTCTACAGTGGGTCTCTTGTAAACGGCATATAGATGGATCTTGTTTTCTTATCCATTCTGTTACCCTATGTCTTTTGATTGGAGCATTGAGTCCATTGACGTTTAGAGTAAGTACTGAAAGATATGAATTTATTGTCATTACGTTTCTTGTAGAGTTGGAGTTGCTGGTGGTGTTCTCTGGTCCTTTCTAATCTTTGTTGCTTTTGGTATTTATGTATGTATGTATGTATGTATGTTTTCATCTTTTCTCCCCTCAGAGATTCCCCCTGAAAATTTCTTGCAGGGCTGGTTTAGTGGTCACAAACTCCTTTAATTTTTGTTTGTCTGGGAAAATTTTTCTCTCTCCTTCTATTTTGAATGACAGCCTTGCTGGATAAAGAATTCTTGGCTGCATATTTTCCTGATTCAGCGCATTGAATATATTCTGCCACTCCTTTCTGGCCTGCCAGGCTTCTGTGGATAGGTCTGTTGCAAACCTGATCTGTCTTCCCTTGTAGGTTAAGGACTTTTTTTCCCTTGCTGCTTTCATGATTCTTTCCTTGCCTGAGTATTTTGTGAATTTGACTATGATATGCCTTGTTGATGGTCGGTTTTTGTTGAATCTAATGGGGGTCCTCTGTGCTTCCTGGATTTTGATGTCTGTGTCTTTCCCAGGTTAGGAAAGTTTTCTGCTATGATTTGCTCACATAACCCTTCTACCCCTATTTCTCTCTCTTCCTTTTCTGGTACCCCTATGATTCTGATGTTGTTCCTTTTTAACGAGTCACTGATTTCTCTAATTTTTAAATCGTGCTCTTTTGCCTTAATCTCCCTCTTTTTTTCTCCTTCGTTATTCTCTATAAGTTTGTTCCCTATATCGCTGATTCTCTGTTCTGCTTCATCCATCCTTGCCCTACAGCATCCACCTGTGATTGCTCAGTTATAGCATTTTTTATTTTATTCTGACTAGTTTTTACTTCTTTTATCTCTGCAGAAAGGGATTCTAATCTATTTTCGATTCCAGCTCGTATTCATATTATTGTGATTCTAAATTCTGGTTCAGACATCTTGCTTGTTTCTGTGCTGGTTTAATCCCTGGCTGTCGTTTCTTCGTGCTCTTTATTTTGGGGTGAATTCCTTTGTTTTGTCATTTCGAAGGGAGAGAGGGAATTAATGAGGTAGAAAAATTATAATTAAAATATATTAAAATTAAAAAGACATTAAAATAAAAAAACACACAAAAAACAATTGAATAAATGATGCTAGATAGGTGTGTTTTGGTCTGGGTGTTGAAAGTGGTTTGACAGATTAGAGAAAAAAAGGGGGGGAAGGAAATTGTTTGAGAATTTGAAAAAATGAATACACTGAAGTAGACTAAAATGAGATGATGGGAGTAAAATAGAATTTGAAAAAATTTACACAAAAGTGAAGAATATAGTAGAAAAAATTAAACAAAAATATTTTTAATAAAAATAAAAAATAAAAATGAATTTTTTCTCTTTCTGTATTCAAGAAAAAGAAAAGAAACAAAAAAAGAAAAAAAAGGGAAAAAAGAAATCTTTTGAAATTGGAAAAAGTGAATACACTGCAGTAGACTAAAATGAAATGTTGGAAGTAAAATAGAATTTGAAAAAATTTACATAAAAGTAAAAGATATAGTATAAAAAATTAAGGAAAATTTTCTTTAATAGAAATTGAAGGCAAAAATGATGTTTTTCTCTTTCTGCATTCATGAAAAAGAGAAGAAATGAATAAGAGAAAAAAGAAAAAAAGAAATCATTTGAAAATTTGAAAAAGTCAATACACTGAAGTAGACTAAAATAAAATGATGGAAGTAAAATAGGATTTGAAAAAATTTACACAAAAGTAAAAAATATAGTAAAAATATTAAAAATATTTTTAATAAAAATTGAAAATAAAAATGATTTTTTTTCTCTTTCTGTATTCAAGAAAAAGCAAAGAAGTGAAAAAGAGAAAAAAGAAGGAGAGAAAATTACGTAGATGGACCTGCTAACAGATTGAAATAGGACTGAAATAACTTTGTTTTCCACTAGAAGTCAGACTGTGAAGCACTTTATAGTCCATAAACTAAGTAGGCGGTGAGACTTCTGTTCTTGAAGAGCAAGGTTGGCCCAGTTGGGCAGAGTACAGTGTAACGGCTCCGTTCTTCACTAGATGGCGCTGCTAGCCTACAGGGGTGAATTGTTCTGGCACCGGTAGGTGCGTATGTGTATGCGCGGGAGCAGGGCAAATGGCGTCACCCAGCTACCCAGTCTCTAGTATTGGTACTCTGTTCCTCGGGTCAGCAATCATGCACCCGTCCTCTGTCTTCAGCTTTTGCCCACTCCCCGCTTTTTCACTCTCTGTGACCAGGCCCCAGGCAGTACCTCTCTCCCGAGCTTTGTCTCAGATGCGGCTGTTTTCCCCGGCCCCTTACTTCTGAAGAACTGCGGCTTTGACCTGTTCTGCCACTCTGCGGGAGGGTCTCACTGAGCAATGGCTGGGTGCCAGCCACACCCAGGAATGATTGGGTACTGTGCTGCTTCCGGTGCCCAGAGACTGCGGCCAGGTGCCAGTCCGGCCCAGAAAAAGTTCGCGAGATAGTGAAGCAGCAGCGTTTCAGGGATTATGGAAAATCACAACACACATCTGGCACCAGGCTTCACCCTTAACGACCTTGTTCCAGCACCAGCGAATATGGCCATTCTCTGGGGTCTGCTGGGCCCTGGTGGCCTCACAGCCTCTACCAAATATCCACCGCTTTTCCCTGTGTGGCCCAACAACCTCCTGGACCCAACTCTACTCCTTGGCATTCGCTCTTCCCACCAGAGTACTGCCAGGTATTGAGCTGCGGAGTTGCAGACTTTGTGTTCTCCTTGTTTACCCTCTTAATGAAATTTAAACCCTCTCCTTTCTTCTTTCTCCCTTTTTAGTTTAGTCCCTGAGGTTATTTTCAATTTTCTACTTTCTCTCCAGCTGCTTTTGGGGAGGGGTGCTTTTCCCGTATTCTCCCCCCCTTCCCATCTCCATCCTCTCTCTGCCCACAAAAGCACCTCCCTGCCTCCGGCGGCTTCTCGCTCCCCAAGTTCACCTCTCCGTACCGCGTACCTGCTGGATTCTGTGGCTCAGGTTGTGCAGATTGTTGTGTTAATCCTCCAATCAGTTTTCTAGGTGTGCAGGATGGTTTAGTGTTGGTCTGGCTGATTTCATGGACTGGAGACACACAAAAAACTTCCATGCTGTTCCGCCATCTTGGCTCCTCCCATTTTTAGTTTTTTAAGGACACTTCATTCCATTTTCCAGAATGGCTGCACCAGTTTGCATTCCCACCAACAGTGCGATAGGATTCCCTTTCTCCACATCCTCACCAACACCTGTTTTTTTTTGTGTATTGTTAATTATAGTCATTCTGATAAGCATGAGGTAGTATCTCATCATGGCTCTGATTTGTATTTCCCTGATGATGAGTGATGTTGAGCATCTTTTCATATGTCTGTTGGCCATCTGGATGTCTTCTTTGGAAGAGTGTCTATTCATGTCTTCTGTCCACTTCCTATCTTGGTTGTTTTTTGGGTGTTGAACTTGATAAATTCTTTATAGATTTTTGGATATTAACCCTTTATCAGATATGTCATTTGCAAATATCTTCTCCCATTCTGTAGGCTGCCTTTTAGTTTTGTTGAATGTTTCCTTTGCTGTGTAGAAGCTTTTTGTCTTGATGAGGTCCCAAACCATCAAAATCCTAGAGGAGAGCACAAGCAGAAACCTCTTTGACCTTGGCCAGGGCAACTTCTTATCAGACATGTCACCAAAGGCAAGGGAAACAAAAGTGGTTTTGTATTTTTTGGGTAAATATCCACTAGTAAGATTACTGGATCATAGGATAGCAGAAAAGTCATTTTAATACACATTTAGGAAATAAACCTTAAATACACATTGACTATCAAAGTATATGCAATCTACGTGTAATCTAAAAAAAAACCTAGGAGAGTTATGTTAATTGTCAGAAATAAAAAGTGATTTGAAAAATAGACTAATTCATTTCAGAAGAATCAAGCGAATCCTATTTTTAATTATTAAATACTACCATTTGTTCCAAATATCAACAAATCCCAAAGGTTGATTAATTAAAACATGAAATAGTGACTAACGTTAAAAAAATTTTTTTTAATGTTTTATTTATTTTTGAGAGAGAGACAGAGCATGAGTGTGGCAGAGGCAGACACACACACACACACACACACACACACACACACACACACAGAATCCAAAGCAGGCTCCAGACTCTGAGCTGTCAGTATAGAGCCTGATGCGGGACTCAAACTCACAAACGGTGAGATCATGATCTGAGCTGAAGTCAGACGCTTAACTATGGGGCCAGGCGCCCCAGTAGTGACTAACATTTTTATAAAGCTGGTTGTTTCACATAAATGTCACCTAGACAATTTTGTGAGTGGCATCCTGTCTACATGCATCTACCAATCGCAGCCCCAGTTCCAGCAACCCACACATCATCAGAAGTTTATAAATGATGCGACACTAAAACATCTCAAATGGGAATCTGCACCTGCACATTAAAAGTAAAAGATGTAAAAAGGAAAACTTTAGCTTCTATAAATAAATGGCGGGAAAAAAAATCTTTGTTAAATGGTGAGCTAAAGAGAATATCCTCATCTGTAAGCATTAGCCACATGTGAGTGCCTCCTTGGTAGGTGTGCTTGCTAAACAGATGATTCTGGAACTGCCAAAGAACTCCCCTATGGCTGGAAGGAAGGGAAGAAGGTTCGGGTGGACATACTGTCACAAAGATGTTCTCATTAAATGTGATTGATTGATTGATAGACTGTCTCGTTTCACAAAATTTGAGTAAAATTTGAGTAAGAAAGTGAGTAAGACTGCTGTAACTAAGTGAGGTATTGGGACCTTAGGAGGACAGGGTAAAGATAAGTAGGACATGGCCCCATAGCATAGAAAAATGTATATAGAGTTATAAACAAGAATATTACAATCATACTGAGTATGAAACCCAAATTGGTAACACTTTCTTTGGGAAGATGGCTTCTGACATACTCCTGAAATCCTATAGGATAGGTTGAACATATCTCATGTTAACCATACACACTTGACTGATAATTAAATCAGTTTTATTTCTAGAGTTGGGCTTTATTAGAGTCCATCAGTTTGTCAGGTTCTATTACCTCCCAATAGGTGTTCAACGATTTAAAGAAATGAATTGACAAGCTCCAGGCCATTTCTACGAGCACGAGCTGCCAAGACTTTCCAAACTGCAGCGGGAGTCTCAACAGAGGAAAGAGAGTGAAAGCAAAATGGTCTCCACTGGAACATTCTGTCCTTGCAACTCACAGTGTGTTTAGGAGTAGGAAGTTAATTAGCTTTTTTTTCCATTATGGGCATGGCAACAACAAAAGTCTTCGATCCTCAGGCTTTCTGATCAATCTTCTATTAGAAGCCAAAATTTTCAGAGTGGGGTCAAAATCTATCTTTGATTTATATCAATTCCTATTTACTGGAACATACTCAGTGATTTATTTTTTTAAAGTCTATTTATTTATTTATTGAGAGAGAGTGAGAGAGAGAGAACATGAGCAGGGAATAGACAGAGAGAGAGAGAGAGAAAGAATCCTAAGGAGGTTCTGTGCTGTCAGTATGGAGCCTAGACATGGGGCTCGATCCCACAAACCATGAGATCATGACCTGAGCTGAAATCAAGAACTGAGTGCTTAACTGACTGAGCCACCCAGGTATCCCTAACATAGTCATTGAAAAAAAGGCACAGGCCTGCGATAACAAAATGCCACAGACTGATTTAAAGAACAGACAATTTATTTTGTCACAGTTCTGAGGCTGGAAAGTCCAAGATCAAAGTGATGGCAGAGTTGGTTTCTTCTCAAGTTTCTTTCCTTGGCTTGTGGACGGCCATCTTCTTGCTGTGTGCATAGCCTCTCCTCTGTGCCACTGTTTCACTGGTATCTTTTGTCTTACAAGGACATGGGTCTTCCTGGATTAGAGCCCCACCCTTTTGACTTCCTGTAACCTCAATTTCCTCCTTAAGACCCTATTTCAAATAGGTCCCATTTCATATTTGGGGTTAAGGCTTCAACACATGAACTTGAGGATGAAGGGAAACACAGTTCAACCCATAACAACATCTGTCTCTCTTTCCCTTTCTCTCTCTACTTCACTTATTTTTTTGTGTGGCTTCTTCTAATCCTAAATTTTTGGGGGGGTAGTTCCACACATTTTCTCAGAGCCAAAAAATGGGTATATCTATTGCCCCCAGTTGAGTTCTTCAGATTAATGCTATGCATTAGAAAGGAAAGTTAACTGGAACAGAGGGGGAGCATGTCTAGGTCCTGTCTAGGGGGTGTTCAAAGGGTGCCTTTTTTTTAACCCCTCCTTTTATTGGGAGGATGGGAAGTTTCATTTTGATTTAAAGAGCTCTTGTAGATTGCAAACAAAAATTTCCAGCAAAATCTCTCGTTTTTTGGCGTTTCATCCACGTTAATTCTTTTTGCTTTGCTTTCATTAACTTTGTTAAGATACTGTCATTGAAAAGAGATTTCTGAGAAGTGCAAGTACATTTGAAAAAAATCAAAATATCTCCTAAAGCAGAAATGGGCATCATAATTGCCAGTGATGAGCCAGACATAATTCTAAACAGTCTCAATTGTATCATGGATGCTGTTGTCCTAAGAATTTCTGAGACATGGACAGGGCAAGCAGATCTCTTAGTACTGCAGACAGCTAGTGTTTGCTTTCATCAGGATTATATTTCTTTTTATTTTTTGTTTTAGACACAGAGAGCAAGCGTGAGTGGGGGAGAGGGGCGGAGAGAGAGAGAATCCCAAGTAGGCTCCACACACAGCATGGAGCCTGATGTGGGGCTTGATTCACGATGCCAGGATCAAGACCTGAGGTGAAATCAAGAGGCCGACTCAACTGACTGAGCACCCAAGTGCCCCTCCAACCAAGATTGTATGAATCTATGATGATTCTGTGTGTGTGTGTGTGTGTGTGTGTGTGTGTGTGTGTGTGTTGGGGGTTTTTTTGTTTGCATATTTCCTCAAGTCTCAGATAAATATTTGCTCACTTGCATCCTGTTAGGCACATTGACTTCTTTCCCTTATTCTTTGGATCTGCAGGCATGCAGTTCTTAGAGCAATTCAATATTTCTCCATCTTTTTTTTCCTTCGTGCCACTCTTACTGCCACAAGCAGGAATTCAGAGATATGAACACACAGGACGTGTGCCACATTATACCAACAAATGCTTCCCCCTAGAGCCATCGGCTCAGCTGCCTATAATTCCCTGGAAGTCCCATTGTTTTCCGTGTAAATCAGCTTGTTTGTATGTTTTGTTTTGTTTTAAACATAGAAATCTGGTTTCTAGCTAGCTGGTTTTGCTAGATTGGAGAAATTACCCTCAGAAAGACTAGAGGGGACATAGGAAATTTATCTATTGACTGAACTTTGTAAGCAGCAGTCCACAGAGGTAATTTACATTAAAGAAAAAGCAGCATGGGGCTGCCCTGGGATTTACAGGCACTTTTGTGAGAAAGGGAAATATCGGACATCCGACTAAAATGGATTGAATGGTTCAATGCACACGGCGTTCTTTTCATCGGTGACCAGTTAGAAAAATCCAGCAAGTGAGAAATGAAACGCTGCTTCGGTTTAAAATTGAAACCTCTCAGATACATTTAACACTTATCTCAAGTATCAAAGATTTTTATGTTCAAAATATACCGAGCTGGAGTAACAGGGGAGCACAGTATACTACAGACCTGGTTAGTTGACCTATCTGTCCTCATCAAGTTTGTAATTCGGTGCAAATAGGCAAAGAAATATTTGGAACAAAATAGCTTAGAATTTACAAAGAGCACATGTATTTGTATGCGCTTCAACCTCTTCAGATAAAGCAGTGTTAGGGAGTCACAGAGCAGAGTGAAAGTGAAAGCCATGTTTCCTGACACTTGATGCCCACAAAACTCTGGGACTTAGGTATGTCTGTTGAGGTGTTGAAACTCAGAGTAAGCAAAAGGGAGAGTTAAGTGGAACAGAGCGGGCAGTGGGTTGGTAATGGCTAGGTGGTGTTGAAAAGTCGCTTGAAAAATTTTTGTTTTGGGACGCCTGGGTGGCTCAGTTGGTTAGGCATCAGACTCTTGAGTTCGGCCCAGGTCATGATCTCATGTTGTGAGTTTGAGCGCCATGTCGGGCTTTGTGGTCGCTGCCTGGGATTCTCTCTCTCTCTCTGCCCTTCCCCTGCTTGCTCGCTTTCTCAAAATCAATCGATCGATCAATCAATAAAAATTTTTTGTTGTTGTTTGGGGGGTAATTCGTAGGCTTTATGACTCCATGAGCCTTTGTAGACCATCGTGATTTTCACAACATTTGTTATCCATTGCCTGACTGTTAGTAGGCGTTTAATACATGTTAATTTCCTCCCCTACGTCCTTACCTCTTGGAGGTCTTGGTTTTAGAGAAGCCAGCAAGGAAGTAACAGAAATCAACTGGGTTAACTTAGGTTTTGGCTGGTAGATCTTTTCTATTTCCCATATATTTTTAATATAACTGTGTGATCACTTATTTTATAGACACATATACCACATAGTATGTATGTGGATATGTGTGTAGGTGTGTGCTGATACGATATCAATGTGAGGTTTTGGTAATCTGTATTTTTTATTACAAACAAAGGGACTGAGATTTTAAAATAATGAATCCTAAATTTCCTAGGTGTAGGATCGAAAGTACTGGGTCAGCACAGGAGAATACAGAATCTCGGAATGTCATTCTGAAAGGGGACCTAGAGATCACCGGTCTAATCCCTCCTCATCATTTTTCAGATGAAGAAATAAGGACTGATAAGATGAGTTGATTTGCCTTAACTTGTCCATGTCAGTGTCCTCAATGGTGGCAAATCTTTTTTTTTTTTTAATGTTTATTTATTTTTGAGAGACAGAGCATGAGCAGGATAGGGGCAGAGAGCAAGGGAGACAGAATCCGAAGCAGGCTCCAGGCTCTGAGCTGTCAGTACAGAGCCAGTCGCGGGGCTCAGACTCACGAACTGTGAGATCCTAACCTGAGCCAAAGTCAAACATTTAACCGACTGAACCACCCAGGCGCCCCTCGGGAAATCTTTACTGGAAACCATGAAAAGTTATTTGCAGCTAGTTCTAATGGACATGTCATCGATCACATTAGATAATAGTCTTGGATCAAAGCTTTTCATGAAGCTCAGAGCAACCCCTAAGACAATGCCCCGTTCTGCCTTCCCTCCCTGCTCCCACCACCTTGGAAGAAAAAAATGGCAAAAACCTTTAAAATAACAATTGTATGACTAGAAGGACACGTCCACCTTTCCAAGAGGTTTATTTTGAAAGACGACTCTAATTTGGACGCGTAAGTTTCCGTGTCTGTGTGTGTCTATTTTTTGTTTGCTTTAATTAGGGACATCATTGGGGTTTCGTCTCATGTAGGAAGATGGCCTCGAACGTTAGGCAAATACCCCTTCACCATTGATTTCTTTTGCGTCCCAGTTGCGCAGCCAAGAACTCATAGATGGAAAACAAACAAACAAAACTCTTCCTCCTTTTTTTAAAGTTTGAGTATATTTGAGGCACAGCGTTACATTATTTTCAGGTATACAATATAGTGGTTTGATTTCTCTGTATGTTATGCCACGCGTGTGGTTACCATCTGTCACCATACAACGCGCTTACAATATCAATGACTATAGTCCCTGTGCTCTGCCTTTTTTTCCTGTGACATTCGTTCCAGAACTGGAAGCCTGTGCCTCCCACTCCCCTTCACCCATTTCACGCCTCCTCCGCCCTCTCTTCTCTCACATCCATCAGTGCGTCCTCTGTATTTATAAGTTTGATTCTGCTTTTGAAAACTCCTTCCTTGTTTGTAGAGCAGCGAAGAAACAAGATGTTGTTCTATGATTATTTTTAACTATTTTAATAATATTCTTGGTAAGCAACTCTAAGTGAAAGATCTAAAAATAGGTTCAATTTCGGCGGCTTATTTACAATTAGCTTCAGAAGTCTTCTTAGAATGTCATTTTCCAATTGCCTGCAAATCAAAACATATTTATAGGTAACTCAGAGAATGTATAATGCCTTACTGTAATTTTGTTTGGTAAGTTGGTAACATTTTTGTTTCCACCTGTAAAAAATCAATTCCACGAATCTATCAGAGTAAGTGTATTTTGTCATTTACCATTTCCAACAGAGCAGAGATAGCTGAGTGCCCAGTATCTATTTTCCCCTTCTTCCTGGGCAGTGTGCCCTGCTGGAGAAAAAAGTAAGAACAACCAAGATATTTCTTCCCCTAGGCCAATGAAACATAAGCTGAAGACGTCTGGAAAGTGTCTTCAAAGGCTCATGTCCTTTGGTGCTTACCCTTTCCCTTCTATCAGCCGCCTGGAATGTAGTTGTGATAACTGGAGTTCTGGCAGTTCTCTTGACACAAGAGGTAACATCTAGGATAGACAGCAGTGCCATATATGGTCGATTAGAAAGAGAGATGGAACTTGGGTCCCTGACGATAGCCCCGGAGTGCCTACCTTTAGGTTTCTTTTATATGAAAGACAAATACTTGTATGTTTCTACATCACCATCACCTTCAACTTTCTTCTCTATGCAGTGGGATACCATCTTTTTATATGCTAAGCCCTATTTCCCCACTATTTTGCCAGCTCAAGAAAGTCTTATGGCGATCTGCTTCTTGTCATCAAAATCCAGTCACTTAACCAACTCTTTTACCAGATCTCTGCTACTACGCCTTCGGCCCATCGTTGCAACCTCGCTAATCTGCCTGATCCTGTCTCCCTCATGACTTGGTTTCAATCTATTTGCAATTTTTTCTTACTAAAGATGTTTTGATGCTATCTATTGGACATATGCACATTTAGGCATAGATGTTGCAAAAAACTGATTCCAGAAGAGGGGAAGCACAGTGCCAGCTTACAGCCCACAAACATGGAAGGTTCTTTCTTATTCCGAATTCTGCTCACATCAGAGTGTGTTGCAGTCCATGCAGCTGTGCCTGTGTTTTTGCATGTTTGTAGTTTATTTCCACATGTAAAAATACAGTTAAAAATAAAAAATGAGCGGAACAAAGTAGAAATAGGAATGGGAAAGAGGAAACTCAGAGAGAGCTTGAAAGTCCCACACTTCAGAAGGGTTAAATAATTTTGATGAAGGATGATACAATACGCATTTCAAAAATAATAGGAGTGATTTAATCTCTGAGAGAATAGTGCATGACAGTGGCTATTTAGCATTCAGGAGTGTTTAATCCACTGAAAATCTCTGAGTTACCAGAATTATGAAATCTCACTTTATGCCTACAGAGAACTTGGATTTAAATAAAGATAAATGGGGACCAGGGATGTAGGGGCATGGGCTTCTCACCAAGAGATGTTTCTACTACTTAAAAATGTTTTCACTATTCTCATTTTAGATATTTTCAGTATACAATAATGTTCAGGAAGATCACTCATTCATTCAATGAGAGTCACCTCTCCTAAGTCCTTGTTTTTGATCAGAGATATATTCTTAATTACTAAATATAAGGAAAGTCCTCAAATTTTATCTTACCAGCTTGTGACTACAAGGAAGGCAATATTTCATTTAATACCTACATTACGATGACTTGGAGAACTTATATGCCAATTTAGTTGGGCATCCAGTATCTTTTTCCTAGGGTTCCTTTCTGTGTTCTAAGAACACTTAGAGTGTTTTGTTTTGTTTTGTTTTGTTTTGTTTGTTATCAGTGATTATTGCATGCTAAGGATTTTGGTCACCAATTTCAATATGTAGGGGTTGATAAGGGAGCATGAGGCAAGCTGAGGGCCAAACACGAGCTAGCACTCCACCCCCCTCTAATGGGATATGTGTGATATTCCACAGGCATGCCTGGCTGCCCAAGAACAAAGGAAGGGAAAGAAAAATGGTTAACTGATAGAGATCATAGTCAGATAGGACTTGAATCTCTATCAGTTTACAAATGTCTTAGTAGATTACAAGAAAAAGGCAATCTTATCAATAGCCAAATCCCCAGAAACCTATGGACTCAGTTTCCTGGAGCCCTAATATCACCTTCCCCTCTACAGTAGGTGGGGAACAAAGGTGGGAAGGAAATGGCAGATAGAATTAAATTTCTTTATAACCTGCAGCCCATTGACAAATAGTTGAGACAAATACAGAGTATAACCTTTCTCCAGGAACCCCCTACTGTCCTAATGTTAATGCCTTACTAGAGGAAAAACAACCTTACCTTGACAATAGCCAGGGAGGGCCCTGACATTTTATGAGTCTTCTTTAGTATATCAAAGTCCTTCTGGAGGCCTCCCTTTTAACTTTACCTCCCCCAACTCCATAGTTGATAACCAGTCACTCTTCACAACCCCGGTGCAGCTCTTTCTGCCTGAGGGTCCTGTCCCGTGCTTAAATAAAATCACCTTTTTGCACCAAAGACATCTTCAAGAGTTCTTTCTTGGCTCTGGACCCCCACCATTCCAAAACCCCATCGGGGTGGTGGGGATTCCTACACCAAGCAATTCTCTAACATCAGCTGGGTGCCCTAAAATTTGTCAAAAATTGAGAAATAACAGGAGTAAAATCAATGAGTCACCAAAGTAGTAATTAGTAAAATTTTATTGTGCACACACCAGAAGACAGTTTACAACTGAGAACACTCCAACCAAAACATGGAACGAGACTCAGGGGTATATTGTTGTAAAGCAGCTTCTTTACTGAGAAGGCAGTGACTGTTTATTCTTCACAGTGATTGGTTATAATATTAGAATATTTTTTCTTTAAAAAATGTTTTTTTTATTGAGTAATCTGTATGCCTAACGTGGGGCTTGAACTCACCACGCTGAGATCGAGTTGCATACTCCACTGACTGAACCAGCCAGGCAACCCTAGAATTTTCTTAAATGATATGGAATTGGTCAGTGGTTACCCCATATCAACTTGGGAAACAATTCAAGTTTTGCTTAAATTTCCAGAGACATAAGCAAGAAATGACCCAAGTCAAGTTAGCCTTGCAAAATGAGCTAAATTAAACTTTGCTTCTATGACTAAGCTGGTTTTGTATGCTAAGGGGATTCTCAAGGTTGGTCTCCATTTGCTTTTGATTTTCACAATGCTCCCTTTTGGTCGTTTTCTCAGCAGGCTAGGCCAGCCATCATCCTTGGTTACCACCATTGATGTAGTCAGACTGAAGATTCACGTAGTTGCTGTTTCTGCTGTTGAGTCATCAGGCTGGAGGGCCATAAGTCCTCTTCATTATTTATGTGGTTATTGTTGATTTCCTCCAGTTGTCCCATCCGGATGGATACCATCTGGCACGTGAGTGGCTTCCAGTAGGCACTTAAAACCCTCGGGAGTATGCAACCCACTAGAGAGGGGTAATACGATGATAGCCGAGGATTAAAACATTCTCCAGAGCAGAGATGCCCTGGAGCCAAGATTCAACCAATTAAATACATCAAGTGGGTTTTACTTCCTTAAAAAGTTACTTACATAGGCACAACATGATGTATTAGCGATCACATATCCTCAGGATTACTTAGGATAGGATGGATATGAGGATGTGTTGTTTCAAGACACAGCGTTGCAGGTGAGTTTTTAGTATATGCTGTCTCTATACGGTGAGCAGTTTGATAATTTAATGAGAGGCATTTCTATGGAAACAAAAGAAAACAGAAGTTGATGGTTGGAGCAAATTATAAATTTAGTTTCTGAGTTTGGACAGCTGCCAGGTAAGGCGATTTCTCGATGTCAGTTTCTAAGCATCTTCAGATGGAGTGAGGGAAGGCAGAGGCAATCCGACAGATTGTTCTGGTTTGCAGTGTGAATGTCTCTGGTGAGCTTTCTGGGTGGCCACATAGCAATGAGCATGAAGATCATCCACACTTGAACTGTTGTGGTGATTTCTCTGAAGCTGATGAGGAGTTGTCCAGTTTTAGCTGACATGGCTTTGGGAAAAGGGCAGTTTGGGTTTCCTTCCTAGTAATTCCAAGTGAAAAGAGTGGGAGAGAATTAGGAATGTGAGTTTGGAGAGTTCTAGCCACATATTGGAGGCAACTAGAAGAATTCATGATGCAGTCCGGTTTACAGGTAGAAAAGAAAACCTCAGAGATAATTAACAGCACTAGAATCTGATATCCATAAAGGTGTATTACTAAAATGTACTTTTTCTCTCTGTAATCGTCTCCATTTCTGTCAAAGGTAACCACAGTAAGACTGGTTTGCTTGCAAATTGTCCAGTTTTAATAAAGTTGGCCTGATTATTGACATAAATGCAGCAAGAATAGTGATTGACCATACAGGTCTTTTAAATCTGCTTTGTGGGAATTTTTCATCCGGTATCTTAGATTGGACTTTGAGAAGCCTCTCGGCTGGGAAGCCAAGCCCACAATTGTCCAATTGTGTCCTATTGCAAGGAGAACAGATTCTTGTTGAACTTCTGCAAACACATATATTGTCATGAAAAGTAAGAATATTTAATAAGAGTTTGTGAATTCTGGAAGGCTCAGGTAGAGAGAAACAGTCATTCTTTCATCTTTAGTCACAAAGGTATATTTTCTCTTCAGTCTTTGTGTGCAAAGTTTTGGTTATCTCCTGGGGTGTTTACATTTCAAAGACATGATAAGATTTACAACTTCAAGGGACAGAGGAAAAAATGTGCATTTTCCCCTAGGCATTTTGTGGTATTCGCTGTTTAAAATTTTTCTTTGTATCAGGGGTTGGATGCCATGGGGCGTTTCATCTGCTTCTTCATCAATCACCATAATATCCTCATCTTCATTTTCATTACTTTCTTAGAGATTTCAGCTCCTAGCATCCTAAGCAGGCCTCGTCTTAAACACCTACATCTTAATTCATAGCATCTCGTGCCCTCTTAGCTTTGCAAAATGGCACGGTAAGGTCTCCAATTTATTTTTCTGTTCTCCCACCCTGTCTGCCAGCCCTGAGGCTAGCAGGATAGCGGACACCTGCATAACTTTCTCTAATCCCCCTCTCTTCTTCCTCGTAGTACATTTTTTTAATGTGGCATAAAACATGCTTATCGATAAGCCCACACATCTTTTGTCTCTCTGTAAAAAGTTTAAAAGCCAGAAGTGGACAAGTTTATGCTTAACATTTAAGGCTTATCTTGATTTAGAAATGATTAAGATTTTCAACCAATATATGTTATTTCATTTAGCTTAGTATAAACCTTTATCGTATTTATATTTATTTATATTACTTACTTTTAACAATTATGCTTGGATTAGACATTAGACAGCTAACCTTCATCTTATGTGCTACTTTTCTTGACAAATTTTAAAGCTACACATGGTTTTATTGAACCAACTAAGTTAAACTGCTTTTGTTTTCATCAATTATCCCAGATTATGTGAACTTGATAAATATTTAAGTTAGTTTCTATATTTCTAAGAATATACTTGACTTATATAAATCTTTAATTTTCTTTAAGCCAATTAAATAGAACTCTTTACAAATTAATTTGGGGGGTACCATCTGGAGGTGGGGAAATACTACATATCTGTAGCACACACACACATACTTAAACATACAGGCAAACACAAATAGAGATCTTATAGCTTTTGTTTTAAAACTTTAGGCATGTCTCAGAAACAATAATACAAAACTCAAAAGAATAGTTGGATCTAAATTGTGTTTCTGGCAGATAGACTGAATTAAGGTTACCTGCTCAGATGGCCAAGATTGTTTATTTGCATGCTCTAAGTATCATTTTAGAGCAGTTTTTGGAGTCATTTTATCTTTTAGAAGCTTCTGTATATCACAAAGAATCATCCCATTGTCTCCAGAGGCTTAAGGGTGCCCCTTAAGGTGGACTTATCAAGGCTTTCCCAGATGGCCACTACAATTCTAAGAGTTGACACATTTTTCTAGAAAGACACAGTATCCTGGTCTACAGAGCAGGTGGGACCCAGCTTTGCCTTTAGATTCCCTAAGATGTCTTAAATATGAGGTTCCTTGTTTTTCAACAGCTGTTTCAAAACATAGGGAATTGTGTGTTTTCCCCTCCTTTGAACATAATAGGGTGAGTCAACAAGAAGCTTCAACAAATAGGAACAGAAACAGAAACAGCACAATGAAATTGGTGAGCTCAGAACACAAAGTCAGCAGAGCTCAGATCCTCAAACTGTAGGGTTAGCAAGAAAGCAGTGAGCTCAGTGAGCTCTGTGGGTACTAGCATGTGATTGCTCACCACCGTCGGGGTCTTTGGGCCATCTTATTTGTATCCCACTTCTGACACCATGAAGTGTCAAATGTTCAGAAAGAGTAGAGGTGAAACCAATGAGTCACTAAAGCAGTAATGACTAAAAGCTTATTGTGCACACACCAAAACAATAACAATAAAATAGTTTATGAATATAGAGAACTCAAACCAAAACATGATGGGGCTCAGGGGTATATTGTTATAAAGCAGCTTATATAGTGAGAAGGCAGTGACTATTTATTTTCACAGTGATTAGTTATATTATTAGAATATTCTTGAATGATAGAAAATTGGTCAGTGGCTACCACGTGTCAACCTCGGGAAACAGTTCAAGTTTTCCTTATTATTCCCAGAGGCATAAAAGCAAGAAATGACCCAGGTCAAGTTAACCTTGCAAGATAAGCTAAATTAAACTTTGCTTGTATGACCAAACTAACCTTGTATGCTCAGGGAATTTTCAAGATTAGTCTCTGTGTCTCTGTTTTCATTTAACAAATTTAACACAATTATGACACTATCTTCCAGAGATAGTGTCAGATCCCACAGGTTAAGGGTTGAGTCCTACAAGACTACCTGGAAAAGATGCCCATTGCAGGTGCAGGTTGTCACTACTGCTTCTGACTGATCAGCTATAGATTGGAATTTCCAACAACTCTCTCCCTGGGTTTGATTAATTTGCTAGAGTGGCTCACACAACTCAGAGAAACATTGTATTTACTGGATTATTGGTTTATTATAAAAGGATATAACTCAGGAACAGGCAGATGGAAGTGTTTCCTAGGGCAGGGTATGTGGGAAGGGGTGCAGTTCTTCTATCTTATCCAGGAGCACCTCTCTCTCTATGTTCACCAGTCTGGAAGCTCTCCAAACCCCATCCTATTGGTTTTTAGTGCCAGTTTCATTACTTAGGCACAGTTGATTCAATTGTAGGTCATTGACAATTGACTCAACCCCCAGTTCCACTCCTCTCCCTGAAGGGCAAAGGAGGTGGGTGGGATTGAAACTCCACCCCTCTAATCACATGGTTGCTTCTTGTGGCAACCAACCCACAGCCTTAATTGGGATGTAGAACTCACCTCATCAGGATAATTCCTGGATTATTCCTGGAAATTCCAAGGATTTTAGGAGCTCTGTGCCAGGAACATTGGAAGAAGACCAAATCTAAACATATATTTCTTATAAATCATGAGATCACACATGCTTAATTATAGGTGTGAGAACTCAGACCAGCCATTTGAGGTCAAACTTTGAAACCCTTGCAACTACGGATAACCCCTACCTTTGGTGGTTTCCATTTCTTCTAGAGCTGCTGTCTCAGTCCTCATAGCAGAGACTATTGTTAATGACAGCTATTCTGGAGTCTGGCAGGCCCCTGAAATAGCAATGCCATATTGATATTTAATTCACACAATGTGCGCATCCATAGTGGTATAATATTATTTTCTGGGTGTTAAAATTAAATATAAAAATATTGATTGTGTAGTTACATGTAGATTAAGATGTACTTTCGGGGCGCCTGGATGGCGCAGTCGGTTAAGCGTCCGACTTCAGCCAGGTCACGATCTCGCGGTCCGTGAGTTCGAGCCCCGCGTCAGGCTCTGGGCTGATGGCTCGGAGCCTGGAGCCTGTTTCCGATTCTGTGTCTCCCTCTCTCTGCCCCTCCCCCGTTCATGCTCTGTCTCTCTCTGTCCCAAAAATAAATAAAAAAACGTTGAAAAAAAAAAAAAAAAGATGTACTTTCAAAAAAGGTGAAAGAAAAGGAAGAAATAAGTACTTATATGAAGATGCAGTAAACAAAAAAAACTCAAGGCAGAACTCAAAGTTCAAGAGGCTGTGGAAACTCAAGCTTAACCAGTTGAGGCTGCATCAAGAAATACAGGTCGTAGGAAGTCAGTCAATCTACCTACCTTCTAGTAACTTCCAGGAGGTTGAAAAATGCTTTATTAAGTTGAGGGGAAGAAATAGAGCAGTGTAAGTGCTCCATTGTAAGGGATTACAAACTTTTGACAACAAGGCAGAGAAATATGTAGGCAAGAATGGGTCCAAATTGCCCAACTTACATCACTGAGCAAAAGTTTCTAGAAATCAGATGATTGTGGGCAAATCTTAATTCTACGATGGGTATTAATACATTATTGCCTTTTTTCTGATTGCACACTGGATTGTATGGGTTTTCTTTTGCAAGTATTTATCAACTGCTTACAATTCTAGATCCTAGAAAAACAATGATAACCACTCACATGAGATCCTTGTCCTTGAGCTGATAGTCTAGTAAATGAGGGAAGGAAAATAAACATGTAAAAAGTAACTTCAGATAGTCATAGTTTTGACATATAAAGAACTTGAGCTTGAATAGAACTTGAATAAAGGAGAATGAGCTTGAGTAGAATACACGGGAAGAATACTTCCAATGGCATGTTCAGGGAAAACCTCCATGAGGGGGTGAGGTTCAAGATGAGAGCCAGATGTTGAGCGTGAGGCAGGCGTTGGAAGATTTAGCAGAGTAGCACCCTAGGTAGAAGGGGCAGCTGGTGCAAGGGCCTTGCATCAGAATAAGCTTGACATGTTTGAAGGACAGAAAGAAGGGAAGTGTAACTACATTATCACGAAGAGGATGAGAGTTTTGGGAGAAGTTGGAGAGGCAGGCGGGGGCCCGAGTTTCTCAATCTTTGCAGAGAGGCCACAAGTTCGAATTTTATTGGAACGAGGAGCCACTGGAGGGTTTTATGCAGGAAAGTGATTTATATTTCAAAATGGTCACTCTGGCTGCTATGAGAGGCATGGACTATTGGCAGTCTGAAAGCAAGGAGATCAGTTCGAAGATTGTTCTTTTAGCCCAAGTGAGAGAAGATGGTGGTCGGGAGTAGTGCCGCATCCGTGGAAACGTAGGTTCTATTTGAACATGCTTGGTGTGAGTAAAATAAAGTTGTACGAAAAATGACATTGAACCATGCTAAGTGTGGTTTTTAGGTGGTGTACATTATTGACACAGTATATGCAAAATAGAAGGATATGAAAAGAACTCCAGAATGATGGCTATCAACGTGGCACTAGACCTAGGAATGGTGGCATGTATGTGGCAATGGAGGGCGATGAAGGTGAAGAGACTGGTGTTTTGTCACCAAATTGATGTTTACGGGAAAAATTCCAGATTTTTGTGGGTTTTTCCCCCCTCCATCGTGGATTTAATAGTCATAACCCCCTGGTTGGAGCTAAGAAAGGTTCCCATTAATTTGCATAGGACCAAAAAAGAAAAAGAGAAATAATCAAGCTGACTTTCACCTCAGAATGTCCCGAAAGAGTTTATTCGGTGTGGAAGGATTATTAAAGACCTACACGCTCAGAACATATGATCCGTGTACACCTGGTGTAAGCTTTTGTCTCAACTGAGATTTTTCCTTCGTGGCCGATTTTGTCTCATGGGTCCTGTTCCACCTTCAAACAAAAGTGGATTTTTGCTGCATCTTTTAATCTGAGCTCCAATAGATTGGCATATTTAAAGGGAATAACATTGTAAGCTCCCCCTAGATTTCTGTAGCGGGAGGAAGGTTGCCTAACTCAGTTTCCAACAGTCTCTTCCTGGTATTTCTCAGCATAAGAGGAAGCTGAGTTCTAATGCAGAGTATGTGTTAGAAATGCAGATTAAATATTCTTTTGTAGCAAAGTCATAGGTGGTTCTAAAACAGCATTTAGTTCTATTGACCTATCAATCCATCAATCTGTACATATTCTGAGTAATCCATTTATTCAGTCCATTTATTTAAGAAACCGCAAGCTTCCTTATTATATTTCCTTCCAAAGATTTTTAAGCTGGTAGCTACCAAGGAAAAGAAGCCAATATAGGCATAGTTTATGTTCCAAATCCTCAAATATTTATGTTCCTTTCTTTGCGGGAGAAACTGGGATATCAAATGTTTGTTTTCCTTACCTTCTAAATGGAGAAAATTTGGACAATGATGTTCTGCCCAGTAAAGTCACATTCTACAATGAATTTCCATTCATCAGATTAATAGGACACACACACAAAAAGCAAACAAACCAAAAAACAAAACAAACCACTGCCATTTGTTGAATTTCTTCTTGGGCGAGGTATGTTCATATATATCTTTTAAAAATCATTTTTTGACTCTTCATTTTAAAATAGTTTGAAACCTAAAGAAAAGTTGCAAGAATAGTACAGAACGCTCCCAAATACCTATCACCCAGATTCTAGTTGACCCAATTGGCTTTATAATTTTCTTTCCTTTTCTGTCTTTCTCATATTATTTTTTCATTCTCTTTCATATGATTTTTCATACAATCTTAATATAATTTTTTTCTTTCTATTTTCATATTACTTTTTGGAACCAATTGAAAGTGGGCTGCATGTCTAATATTTCCTTACCCTTCAATAGTTTAACCTTCAACAGCCTCCAGGGTGTCTTTCCTGAAAACAAGGATATTCTCTTATATATCCACGGTATAGTTATCATATTTAAGAAATTTGACATTGATACAACGTTTTAATCTAAGATGTAGTCCACATTCGCATTTTATCAATTGTCTCAATAGTTTTGTAGCATCTTTGTTTCTCCAGCCCAGAATCTAATACTGATTTTGGTGATTGAGTGTCTTCTATCTTCTTTAGGCTTGTTTCTGTTGTTTGTTTTTGTCGTTTTTTTGTCTTTCATTACTGACATATTTTAAGAATATAAGCTAGTTATTTTATAAAACCCTCCTCAGTTTTTGTTTTGTTTTGTTTTGTTTTTGTTCAAATATTTTCCCCTGATTAGATTTAAGTCTATATTCCTGGTCAGAATTGTGAAAAAATACATGGGTCCTTATCAGACTATCACGTGGGAATGTACAATAGGTCCATCTGTCCATCATTAGAGATGCTCGTTTTGATCACCCAGTTAAGATATTGCTTGTTTTTTTCCATTGTAAAGTTAGTGTTCCACCTTGAAAATAATATGCAGTCTCTGGGGAGACACTTGAGACCATGTAAACATAATATTTTCATCAAACTACTCATCCCCCTCCCTCCCCGCCCTGCCAATAGATTTAGAACCATTAATGATTTTCATTTGATGCGATTTTGATGCTTATGGTTAGCAGAATAGTGACTTTCCAATTTGGATGCTCCTTCTACACCTTGCCATTGGCTTTCCACAAGGAAGAGCCCTACTTCTGCCCCTCAGAATATTTATTTATTATCAGTTGGACTCATTAATTCCTGTTTTATTCAGTGGGTTATCATCTACCACTCCCCTTAATTTTTATGCTGAAGTTTTCCTAGATTTGGCTAGATTTCCTTGTGGGAGCCACTGGGAGCAAGCTCCTGCGTGCGTGTGTGTGTGTGTGTGTGTGTGTGTGTGTGTGTGTGTAAAGAGGAGAAGGGATATCATTGGTGGTAGTAGTGGTGTTGTTTTTTTTGAAGTACATTTTTGTAAACTTTTAGTTTTGAAACAATTTTACAGAAAAGTTCCGAAGACAACACAGATTTCCCGCATACCTGCACCCACTCTCCCCTGTTGTTAACATCTTCCATCACTATGATTCATCTATGACCACTGAGGAACCAACACTGGTACACGAATATCAACTAAATGCCACAACTTATTCAAATTGCACTACTTTTTCCTAATGGCCTTTTTGTATTCCAGAAAATCCCATTAAGGACACCACGTTACATTTAGCTGTCACGTCTCCTTAGCCTCTTTTGCTCTGTGACGGTTTCTCAGACTTCCTGTTTTGATAAACTTGACAGTTTTGAAGAGTGCTGTCCTGTGTCCATTTGACATGCCCAATTATTTATTTTTTTGGAGCACGTCTTTCCTTTCTGGCACGAGATGTTTCAGGTTCATTTTTTGTTGCTCTCCTACTCCAGTGCTGGAATTTGCCATTTCTCCAAAAAGCTCCTGTTCCCTTAAATAGAAACTAGTACACGAGCTCTCAAGAGGCTTATTGAAACTGGGATGTCACTGATTCTAGGCCCTTTCACCAGTTAGGAGATATAGATTAGATATAGATATGGATTCCTTTGGGTGCCTCCAGTTTCCATCCGGCCCCGCAGAGCTCTTCCTGGTGGTTCTCCATTCTGTTTTGTAGCTTCCTTCTTCCGTAGAGATAACCCAGCACTTCTAACATCAGCAATACTTTCCCAATCATTTCCTCAACTCTACAATGCACACAAATTAGTTTCAGAATTTCTGCACCAATATCATCACAAAACCCAAATCTACAAAAGGAGTTCAAGATCAGTTTGCAGTGTTCTTTTCTCTATAGGCTGAGGGTAGACAGTCAAATTATTAAGTTGAAAAGGCAATTTAATTAGTTCTTTTTTCTCCCTGCCAGTGTGGTTCTGCTCTTCATTTGGAATACAGCTGGGGCCATTTGTTCTCTGTTTTCATTCAATTTTCTTTTATTTTTCTCCCCATCTCTGTGGATTTTATTTATCTATTTATTTTTACTTTCTAGGACAGGGTTGAAAACACTTTTCCTGTAAAAGGCCGGACAGTAAATATTTTAGGCTTTATGGATCATACAGCCTCTATTGCAACTACTCAAATCTAGTGGTTTATCATGAAAGCACCCACAGGCTATACATAACCAAATGGGCATGGCTGAGTTTCAATAAAACTTTATTTAAAAACAGACAGGTGGCTATAGTTTCCCTGTGGCTCTTGTTTGCTAACCCCTGTTCTAGAAGACTAAAATGCTTTCCAAAGTTAAAATTTTATATATATATATATATTTCAGAGAAATGTTACTTATTGTCCTATCTCTTCTACTCCATGATTTCTCATATTTCCCAAAAATGGTCGCAGCAATATCTTCTATCCCACATGCTCTTCTGCAATGACACTTTGCAACTCCCTCATCAAGAGATGGAATGTACTTCTCTACCCCCCTTAAATCTAGGTCGTGACTAGGTTGTGACTAGCTTGTGATTGCTTCAGCCAGTGTAACATGGTGGGAAAAAATGCTTCTAATTCCTGACCCTTGGTATGTTCATTCTGAGAGGAGCCAGTCACATGTAATAGGTTCAAATATCTTGAGACCACCATGTTGTGAGGAAGCTCAAGTTAGTCACACGAAGAGAAAATAATGATGCCTGCCCGCGGTTATTCAGCCATCTACTTCTAGGTACTAGATATGTGAGTGAAGAAGCCATCTTGTTCCAGCAGGTGTCACTGGAAGAACAACCCAGACATCGTGCCTCAGTTAAGTGGTCCCAGCCCTTCAGTCATTCAAACCATCCCAGGAGAGGCCACAGCTACTGTGGGACAGAGATGAGCTGTTGCACACTACTCCCTGAAGTACTTCTTGACTCACCAAATCAAATAGTTGTTGCTTTACTCCACTAAAGTGATTTTTTAAGGAGTAATTGATCACGTGGAACACATCCTATCCTTCTTACTACTACCACTACTATCCCTGTATCAATTTTCTAGGGCTGGCATTATAAACTACCACAGACTGGGTGGCTTAAACAAAAGAAACCTATTGCCTTACGGTGCTGGAGGCTAGAAATCTGAAATGAAGGTTTCACCAGGGGTGATTCCTTCTGAGGGCTGTGAGGAAGGATCTGTTCCAGGTGCCTCTCCTCCGCTTGGAGATGGCCACCCTCTCCATGTCTCTTTACGTCGTCTTCTCTCTGTGCATGTTTCTGTGTCCAAATTTTTCCTTCTTACGAAGACGCCAGTCATAATTGATTAAAGTCCATCCTAATAACCGTATTCTAACATGATTATCTCTCTAAAGAGGTGAGTTCCAAACAAGCTTACGTTCTGAAGTCCTGGAGTTTAGAACTTCAGCCCATGGATTTGAGGTGAATACAACTGGACTCATAGTAACTACCTCTGTAGGTAATCAACTTTGTTTCTGTTTAATCTTCCTGCGTTGCTTTTTGTAAACACTGACAAGGTTTATAAGTTTTTCCTATGTATCCTCCTTTAAATTTTATTCCCACTTTTCTATTTTTCACTTAATATGATCAGTCTGAAAACCCTCCATAACAGCTTGCAGAGGTTTTCCTCATTCTTTGTTCCTCTTACCACTGCTTAGTATATCAGTGTGTATATGTGTCATTATTAACTCATCTCCTGTGTAGATATTTAGGTTCTTTCCAGTATTTTGCAACTACAAACAGTGTGGCAATGAATAATCATATGGATATGTATTTTCATACTTTTCAAGGTGTATCTTCAGAGTAAATGCCAAGAGGTAGAATTACTGGTTCAGAAGGTAAACATATATATAGTTCTCAATATCGTCAAATTCTCTCCATGGAAATTGTGCTATTTTTCATTTCTACTAACAATGTATGAAAGTGATTGTTACTTGGAGTGCCTGGGTGCCTCATTCGGTTAAGCGTCCGACTTTGGCACAGGTCATGATCTCACGGTTCATGAGTTTGAGCCCCGAGTCAGGCTCTGTGCTCACAGCTCAGAGCCTGGAGCCTGCTTCGGATTCTGTGCCTCCCTCTCTCTCTGCCCTTCCCCTACTTGAGCTCTGTCTGTCTCTCTCTCTCTCAAAAATAAATACACATTAAAAAAAGAAAGTGCTTGTTATCCACAACCTCTCCAATAGAATACTTTTTCAGTATTTTTAATTTTTTTTTTTGCCAATCTGATGGATGAGGAATGGCACTTAAGTATAGTTTGAATTGAATATGTTTTCATCTGTTTAAAAGCCATTTTAGCATCTATACATGTCTTTTACTAATATTTATATCAGTTTTGGTCTTTCCCCCTCTTTTTTATGATACATGTTTTAAAGATCTTTAAATTTGTCTTTTTTTCTCTTGACTCTACTTGTAGTGTTTTTGTTTGTTTTGTTTGCCATGCATTAAAAATTATGTAGTGAAATTTGTCAGTCTTTTATTCCACCTGCATTTTCAGCCACACTTAGAAAGCCTTTTCCTACGCCAAAATTATAGACTCTACTTACATTTTCTTCTATTATTTATAGAGCTTTTCTCCATATAGATCTTTAATTGATTTAGATTCTATTCTTGCATATGCTGTGATGAATGGATCACATTTTAAATTTCATCTTTTTCAAATGGCTTACCTTTTTTTCCCAATGTAATTTTTTTAAAGTTTATGTTTGCTCCATAGCAAGTTACCTTTATCTTATGAGCTGCCCTCTTCATTATACACTGGATTTCCGTACAATGTTAAGTCCACTTCCTGACTTTCTTTTCTAGTCTGTTGGTCTGGTCATCTCTCCATGTACCATTCTGTTGTTTTAGTTATGGTGGCTTTATTACATTTTTAATATCTGATAGGGCAGTCCCCTCCCATATCTCTCCTTTTTCAGCATTTTCCTAGTTGTATTATTTTTTTGTTTATTTATTTACTTTGGAAGAGAGAGAGAGTGAGCAAGCTGGGAGGAGCGGAGAGAGAGAGAGAGAGAAAGAGAGAGAGAGAGAATCCCAAGCAAGGTCCACATTGACAGCGTGGAGCCCAATGAGGGGCTTGAACTCACAAATTGTGAGACCATGACTTGAGCTGAAATCCAGAGTCGGATGCTTCACCGACTGAGTCACCCAGGCTCGCCCTCCAATTATATTCTTGCGTGCTTTTTATTCAATAAAAACTTAATTTAGTTGCTCAGCACTGAAAAACAACTTCTTGGTATTTTAACTCCAAAGAACTGATATCTTGATGATGTGGAGATATTCAAATGAGAACAAGATGGGAGGAAGGATGTTTTATAGTTTCCGTTACATAGATTTTGAACATTATTCAAGTTTATAATTTGAACATTATTCAAGTTTTCTAAGTTCTTTATTTATCTTTTAAGTTCATTTTATTGCTAATGTAGATTGAGTTTCTCTTCCATTAGTTCTTCTATTTAGATATTAGTGGAGTATGGGCAAGCTTTAATTTTTTTCATGTTATTTTACATCTGTTTTTTCGAAGTAGCTTTATCACTGATTCTATAGGATTTTCCAGAGATATTATTATGCCATCTGCAACTATAGATAATTTATTTACCATCATAGGTCTAATTGTTTTGTCTAATTGCACTGGCTAATAACACTAATATCACGTTAAATAATCATGAAGTTAGTGCGCATTCTTGCGTTGTCCCTGACCTTGAGAAGAATGCCTCCATTGCTCTTCTATTAGCAACATCCTAATAGCTGGGCACCTTATTTCCATAGTACCTAGGGAGAATTACTCTCACTTACTTTCTACAGCTGACTAACAGCTTCAACAGTGTATTCTCCCGTATACTCATGAGGGGGAAGCTCAGATAATTAATGTGATGAGTGGTAAAAAAAAAAAAAAGTTTTTGGGTTTTGGTTGGGCAGGGGAGGGATGGAAAAATTCAGAAAGAATATAGAGTTGCAAGAAGGATAATGTATTATGAGATTCAAAGCAGTGATGATAGAATTATCGCTACTGGGCAATTCAGGAAGGAGAACTTCAGTTTTCATCCTCATCAAAATACTACCAAAAAAACGAGGTTCACTGGTGCCTCCATCCCACCCCCACACCTATCATACCCTCTACTTGAATGTTTTGCTAGCCAGCTGTGGGTCCACAAAGTTGCCACCTTACGTATCAGGGCACGCATTTCTCTAACTGATATCAAATCAAGATTCTTACAACCTTTTTGCACATATGAAACCTACAGCCCCAAGAGAAGAATCTCATCCAGATAATCATCTTTGTGTCAAAAAAATGATTCATGTGTTTTCCGCCCTTTAAACTATGAAAAAGCTGTGCTTAGTAGGCAAGGCTTCGTAGGACAGCGTTGCCACCAGCGTGCACATCAGGAATGAACTCATTTCCAGCCAGTGTTCTTCTGGCTCTACAGAATTAAGTAAATGGTCTACATGTATGCCACCAAGTTTTCTAGACCATCATGACTGAAATATTCTGTCCTACAGTCTACGTGACTTTCCTGCCCCATGTTTTTGGTTTGAGAATATGGCTACTGTGGCTAATTGAAATGCCAAAGAAGCACCAATGGGTGGTAACCACACAAAGTGTCTTGAGGACAGGTCCTTACTCTGTGCAACATGTTCTCCCTCTTGACTCTCCTGTCTTCCTTTTCAGTTGCCTAGGCTATGTCACACTCATCGCTTTTCTCCCTTCCACCGTGACTTCTTATGATATTACTGTCAGATGATAAGACTTAAAACAACCCAACAGTTCTTGCAGGTGACCAAAGCTCTGAGAAGTAAGACACAAGTGAACCAACCAAAAGCAGGATTTGGGGGTACCCCCAGAAAGGACAAGAACTGTATGACAATTCCACTATACACACTGCACCCAGGGCTGTCATATACGATTGCAGAGCTTGTAGATTATGGTAGGAATTTTGTCCTCATAAGGATTTGTAGTAGCTGGATCCTTCTGTTTGGCTGGATCAGCCTGGGGTTGTTGGGGACGTATTTCAAGGCTAAGGAGCCTGAAATGTGGCTAAGATGATAGAGTAGATCAGATCAGGGAATGATGCCAGAAGAGTCAAGAACTAGCCTGGGGAAAGTACGCAGATTGGAGGGTGGTTCAGGTTTTAGCAAACGTAGGATGTGCCTGAGGGTGAGGCAATGCTGGGCTATAATGCTGTGGAATGCAATTAGTCAGATGTATACTTCCAGACCAGGATCACAGCTCAAACTGCAATCTGTTAGCTCTTCTTATAATATTGGTACCTAAATTAAAGAATGTGTGTTTTTTTTTTTCGTGCCACTTAATATGAAGGAAATATTTGGTCCTGTGAAATCAGAGTCTAATAACAAGATTACTTGGAATTCTTTTTCCAGCTGCCCGTTTCGATCCATTATGTACTTTGGGGTAAATTGCGTATGCTATATTCTTTCAACTTTTTTTTTTTTTAGCTGGTAATATTGCCTTTTCTACTTTTCTTACCAACATACAAAAGTGATCACTAAAATGATAAGTTATAATCAGAAGGTTTACAATGGCTGCTATACCAATAGATTACAATGGAAACTAAGGATACCAGCAAGTTAGCAATTGAATTTCTACTCACAGATCAATCCCTAAAGATATATAAAAAAAAACTGATTAGAAGTGAAAATACTGGAAAAAGACATGTAAGATCACAATTAATATAGAGGTGAAAAGATAACAGTAGCAAACACATAAGGAATTTGCCACGTTCCAGACATGGACACTGGACACACATTGGCAGGTGTCAAAAATATCACTTAGTGAAAAAGAGTTGTTTCAAAGAACGCTGGATAATAGAATCTTTTTTTGTTTGTTTGTTTTTTTAAAGTAAGGCTACATAACTGAGAAAAGAGAATCTCGGGGTCCAACTACATGTTGTGACACCAGAAATGTCCTAGAATATTTCTGGAGCATCTTCTCAAGTAGGGAGTAAGACAGAAAGGCAAATAATTCAATACTACGCGATCGGTGCTGTGACAGACTATAAGAGGACAAAGAATGGAGTAGTTTCATACATGGGGGAGTGTGGAAAGCCTTACAGAGGAAATGAGCCCCAAGAAGACAGTGAATAAACAAGGGACTTGGTTAGCCTGAATTTTGTATAAAGAATCTAAGGCAACAGAATCTTTTGGGGCATTTCTTTGAAATAGGAGTATTTTGAAAACAGTTCCCCTTCAACCCCATTTCCAAATCCAATGACATTCTCCACTATCCACGTAAGACATGCCCACTGGTGGCCATGCCATGCTCCTTGTTCATGTCTATTTGGCTCATCTCTCAGAGCCTGAGCACTTCCAACCCCCCAGCAGGTAAGTCACGTGCTTAACAAAGTCACTTCACTTTGTTCTTAAACTTCATACGGCAGTAATACTTAGCAAATGGTATCATTTGATTAAATATTCGTGCCAGTTGTACTTATGTAATTATAACTTTAATTAAATATTAAGTCAATCAATGAAATGTAAGTAAAAAAAAAAAAAAGAAGTCATTATTCCTCTGAAAACATAATTGAATGCTTTGAAAAAAGACTCCATAAAGACCAGTCACAAAATAAAAATATCCTGATGAATTAATTGTGGATGGCCAACAATTATGACAGTTTGGGGAGGGGATTACAAAATGAAAAAGATTCTGAACTCAAATTGTGCCAAAATTGTGTACAAAGACCCATAAGTATTTCCACTAAAGTTTCTTTTTTTTTTTTTTTAATTTTTTTAACGTTTATTTATTTTTGAGACAGAGAGAGAGCATGAACAGGGGAGGGTCAGAGAGAGAGGGAGACACAGAATCTGAAACAGGCTCCAGGCTCTAAGCTGTCAGCACAGAGCCCAATGCGGGGCTCAAACTCACGGACCGTGAGACCATGACCTGAGCCGAAGTCAGACGCTTAACCCACCGAGCCACCCAGGCGCCCCTCCACTAAAGTTTGTATCACTTTAAAGAAAATGATACACAAGAGTAAGCAGTTGATTGCAAATAGCAGATTATGAATCGTGGCTGTGATTTATAGGAGAAAAATTTGGTGCTCCAGACTTTTCATGCTCAAAGTAAAGGCCGTCATCCTATATCAAAAGATGGCCAATGAATGTAGACTTAGAAGTAAGCAATTTGTGGTATTTATGTGTTTTTTTTGTAATTTCCAATTTAAAACTTTTAAAAAAGTTGTCCAACTAACACGTCCCAACGGTACCTGAAAAGAGACTTCATCCGGTGCCACGAAAACATTTCTTTCTCCTCTTTATCCACAAGTGGCCCCTATGAGTGTGAACAACGTGCACATATGAACAACTTGAGTAGGAGGAGTATGTGTGTTTGCGTCTGCGAGTGACAACTGATAATTAAGAGATCTGCTGAAAATCATAATTCTCTTTCTGTTGTTATCACATTCAAGTCTTACTGTTTTAACGTGAACTTGTTAAAAATTACTTTTGGTTGGTCAGTCATGCTGCTAGAATTCAAGAGGACAGGGGTGTGTGAACCTCGTAGTCTCAGAAACCCTGTACCAGGGGTGCCTGAGGGGCTCAGTTGGTTAAGCGTCCGACTTCAGCTCAGGTCATGATCTCACGGTTCGTGAGCTCGAGCCCCGCGTCCGGCTCTGTGCTCACATCTCAGAGCCTGGAGCCTGCTTTGGATTCTGTGTCTTCCTCTCTCTCTGTCCCTCTCCTGCTTGCGCTCTGTCTCTTTCTCTCTTAAAAATAAATAAACATTCAAAATAATAATAAAAAAGAAGCCCTGTACTTGGTTCAAAGTTTGCTGTCCCCATCTAAGAATCTGAACGCTGTTATCCTTGAATCAATCTGGGTTCCGTGAGTGAAGTCTGATGGGACAAGGGAGCCGCAGACTAGATACGGGTAAGTATGGAGCTCCACAATTCCTAGCTGCCCCGTGCGTGTCATAGCCGCTCCGTGCGTGTGCAGCGTGTGCAATGCCCATGGGCACAGAATGTCAGTGCACCCGTTATGCACGGGAGTTCAGCACGACTAAAAGTGAGCCCAGAGTAAGTGTGTTATGTCTGTGGCCAAGTGGGCACACGACAGCCTCAAGAGGCCACTCTACTTTCCACTGGAGCCAGAATTTGCTGTGAACATAGCAAGAAGGCAGTGGCATTCTTAGGAACAAGAACCAACAAGGAACCCTGTGGCAGGCAGAGTGATGCCTGTTTCCATGTTGTCCCCTGCCCTCCCGACAAAGATGTCCACATCCTATTATCTGTAAACTAGACTATATTAGGTTACATGGCAAAGGGCAAATTAAGGTTGCAGGTAGAATTAAGGTTGCTAATCAGCTGACCTTGAGATGGGGACATCATCCTGGATTTTCTGACTATACCCAGTGTAATCGCAAGGGTCCTCATGAGCAAAAGCAGAAGAGAAAGAACCTGATAGGTGGAAACTGGAAGAAAGACTTGGCCCGATCTTTCTGGCCTGGAAGATGGAAGGAGGAGCTGTGAGCCAAGGAATGAGGGTGATCTCTGAAGCCCAGAAAAGGCAAACGAAGAGATCCCTCCCCAGAGCCTCTGGAAGGAACGTGGTCCTGCCGACATCTTGATTTCAGCCTAGTGAGACCCATTTCAGACCTCGGACCTCCAGAACTGTAAGATAATAACCGTGTTGTTTTAAGTCAGTAAGTTTGTGGTAATTTGTCACAGTAGCCATAGAAAATGAACAAAACCCTGTCGTATCCTTTTACTCCTATGACTCTCCTCCATTAGACCCTGTCTGTGCTAAAAACGATGGCACAGAAGAAGGAAGGGCAGGACGCCCCCTAGTACCTTTCCAGTTCAGTCCTTCCTCACTCCACAGCAGCTGCTGGTGCAGTGATGGTCAAACAAGTACATCAAGAAGCAAAATAAAAACAGTCAAGTGACTTATGTGAAGCATTTCCACTATGCTGCTAAAAGCAAAATACATAGACAAATATACGGGCTACCAAATACGTATTGTGTGTTTTCTGTGATTCTGCATGTGAGCTCAACGCTCCTGTGTCTGCACTTAAGACAAAATCGCAAAATATAAAGAAAAATGGCAAAAATTCATGCCAAAACGGCATTTTAAATATTTCTTTCCTTAGAAGCATATAAAATAGCAGAGTTAAAGACACCACCAGAAGTTGAGAGACCACAAGGAAAGGACAATTTTTATATTTTAGTACCTTTGGCAACACTTTTTTTTTTTTCCTGCCGTTTGCATAAGGGTCGCCGCGTTCACATTTTGCACAGGGCCCTACAATTCACGCAGCTGGGCTTGGCCCCGGGACCAGGTGTGGGGCCCAGGGTTCCGTAGATACCCCACAAGTATTTTATTAAAAAAAAAAAACAAACACAATGACGAATAAAATAATCATAAAGTACACGCTGAGTGAGCTTGGTCTTTCCAACGCCAATCTGGTCAAAAGGCGTTTTTACCCCAGACAGACACCCCACAGCAAGGTCAGAGCCGACTCTCAGGTGACGTCTAGCATTTGATAGGTTTGCCTTTGTACTTGTGGAAATGACCAGCCTCGGACTCCGTGCAGTAACACCCCTGGAAAGGGATATTAAAGGGAGACTTGTCTAACGCCCCCTCCAAAGCAGAGCACCCTGTACCCTGAGAAGCTTGCAGAAACCTACCAACGCATTTATATGCCACTTGAAATACTTTTCTTAATATTTATTTATTTTTGAGAGACAGAGAGAGACAGAGCACAAGCGCGGGAGGGGCAGAGAGAGAGAGAGAGAGGGAGACGCAGAATCTGGAGCAGGCTCCACGCTCTGAGCTGTCAGCACAGAGCTTGAAGTGGGTCAGGTCACGATCTCGCAGTTTTGTGAGTTCCAGCCCCGCGCTGGGCTCCATGCGGACAGTGTGGAGCCTGCTTGGGAGTCTCTGTCTCCCCTCACTCTCTGCCCCTCCCCCACTCGTGCTGCGTCTTTCTCAAAATAAATAAATACACTTGAAAAGAGTAGGCTTATTTTGGCTCAGGCTACCAGAGTTAGTGGAATTTCTAGATGAAAATTCTCAAAGGTCACACGAGCAGGTCGAAACGAAGAGGTCCTGGATGGTGATGGCTATGCCAGGCCCCTCTTGACCTCCCTCCATGCACTTGGCCATGCTTTAGAAATCAGGGCAGACATTCGGGTAAAACTGAAGCTGACCTTTCCTTCTCAAAGCCCAAGCTCCAGGGAAACCCAAGCCTCAACCCATATCAACACAGAACAAAGACCCCATTTTCTTTGTTAGAAGAAACAAATGTGTCTGAGAAGGATACACATCCTTGATTCCAGAAAGCAGAGACTATCCCCGTTGGAGGATGTGCTCCTGTGAGAAGTTGCTGAGACTGAATGGATGAAACATCTCTTTGAGCAACAGGTTTTTCTCAGGTGGGGTTGGAGGAGAGCTCTCTGGTTGACAATGAAAGACACAACCCCAAAGGTAGAGACGAAATCCTGAGGTTGCTGGCCGACCTCACTGGAGGCCAATAGCAAAGCGGGCAGCAAGCCATGACAAAGCTCAGCCCAGGGGCCCGTCTCTGATGGAAATGCTCCAAGTACTGCCACACGGACCAAGTGGGCACCATCCAGTGGCTTTCTAGAACCAGGGTCTAGGTTCTCCCTTTGTCCCTCGAGAATTCATTCCCTGAACCCCCCCTTGAGTGGTTCACCCAGTCACTTGGGTCCTTCTCAGGGGCAGTCCAGTGCCGTCACAAGGTAGCTTTCAGAGCCCTTCTTATGTGATTTGTTAAGTTCTTCTCTCGGCCATGCCTGAGACCCCTCAATGACGGTTTACATGAAACTTTTCCGGGCCCCTCACAGGGAATTTTCCTGGGCGACAATTCAATCTCCCCAGGATCCTTGCTGCTCTGGCCTTTACACTCAGATGGCCGCAAAGACCCGTGTCAGCCCTTCGGCTGAGATGTCCCTGATTTCCCCTCAAGACCACACCTGGGCCAGGGACGCTCCAGCCCTATGGTCCAGGCCCCACCAGTGTGGAACACAGCTTTTGAGAAGGTGGCGCTCTGCTTGCTTGCCAACATTACTGGTTTTTACCAGTTGGTAAAACGTCCTGGAAGACGGAAACCGGCAAACAGGTCTGGGAGGCAAGGCCCTACTGGGAGAAGACAAGGATCCCGGAGAATTTTAGACAACAGGCAATAAAGCCCGTGAACTCTGCAACATCTGTTGCAATAAGAACTATTGAAGATGTCCACTTCGAATGGGAGTGAGAGACCTGTCTCGTTCCGTGCTCCTTTTCTGGAGTGGGAGAGGGGTAGGACAAGCAAGAATAGGATGGAAGCCAGGTGTTGGTCATGCCTGGGCAAGAGGCGGGGGTCAGCCAACCCGTAGAGTGTCCGTGGGCCAGGGTGAGCTCTGGGTCGGGAAGGAGTAGGGATTCCTTAACCTGCGTTAGGACTGAGGACCAAGAGATGGCCCCTGAATGAGACAGAGGAGACTCTATGGGGAAGAGCCACCAAAGGTGAGGGGAGTCCTAGACTCTCTGCAGACGAAGACCCTCTGGGAGAGCTGGCTCCATGTCTGCTGCACCCGGTGCCTCCAGGCATGGGATGCGTGGCTGCTGTGGCCTGTGCACCTGCTGTCACTTGCCCCCCTTGCTCTTGAAGCGTGGGAAGACTGGTATCCTACGTTTCAATAAGTGACTCTGAGGTGTTCCTAGACTTCGCTGGGTAGCCTGACTTCGGGAGTTGTGGACATGGTTTGTCCTTGTTCCCCTCCCAAATCCAGAAGTCCCCTTTCTCGATGATACGTATCTCCAGGTGGTCCTGGGCCTCAAGGAGGAAGAAGTCTAGTGGCCTCCAGGTACTCCTCGCAGAGCCTTCCCTGAGAGAAGCCTGTGTTGAGACCAGGTCAGGGACCGAGTGCGGTTTGTTTGAATAATAGGATCCAGAGCCTGAGTGTGCTTTGGAACTGGAAAGGGAATATCAATTATTTCCTGGCTCGTGTTATGTACTAATATAGCAGTGTGGCACACATAATAGACACTTCTTAAGGAATTTCGCAACAAACCAGCCAACGGATGAATCCTTGAGCTCATAAAATGATCTGGGAGAGCGAATGAATAGTGGCTTAAGATATTTTTTGGTGGATATCACATTACTTGAGAATAAATTCTAACACATTTTCTCTCTTTATATATATATATAGTATATGTGTGTGTGTGTGTGTGTATGTGTGTGTATGTATTCTTTTCTGAATAGTGCTATTCAAATTTCTTTTAAACACTAAACCAGTTCACATTGTTTTTCCTCAGACACCCATCCTTCAACTATTCAGTTCTGCCTCTAGCCACGCGAAGTAACAGCTTTTTTTTTTAGTTAGGTCCTTAAGTATTGTCTAGAGTTTTTATTGGAAAAGCAAGCAAATTCAAATATGTTTTCAGATCTTCCCCTCCTTTTATAGAAAGAATGCCATATTTATTGTTTTCATGCTGCTCTTTCCACTTGGTAGCATATATTAAAGATCTTTATTATTTTTGTGTCCTTATTCCTTTTTACCAAGCTGCGTAATATCGATGGGCATTTGTTTATCCCCCCGATCTATTGTATTATAAACAACGCTGCAAGGAATAACTTTGCATTTACGTCATGTCACAAGGGTGCGGGTTTCCTTGTAGAATAAATTCCCATAAATGGAATTGCTGACTGAAAGGGTACATGCATTTATAATTTTTGTGGTTATTGCCAAAAGCCCTCCATATGGGTTGCACAAATTTATATTCACACCAAAAATATGTAAGTGCCCGCTTCCCCACAGCCTTGCCAACAGAGCATAGCATCAGATTTTTTAGATTTTTGCCAGTGCAAGAGGTAAAAAATTGTATATTATGTAATTGTTTATATATCTGTGTCATCCTTCCCCTCGACTCTCCCCTCTCCCCATCCGTGGTTCCTTAAAGATTTCTTTTATTAAAAAATTTTTTAAATGTTTATTTATTTTTGAGAAAGAGACAGAGCATGAGCGGGGCAGGGGCAGAGAGAGGTGGAGACACAGAATCTGAAGCAGGCTCCAGGCTCTGAGCTGTTAGCACAGAGCCCGACGCGGGTCTTGAACCCAAGAAGCACGGGATCACGACCTGGACCTAAGTCGGACGCTTAACCGACTGATCCACCCAGACGCCCCTTAAAGATTTCTTCTGAAGCGAATAACCTCATGAAGTAAAGGAGGTTACTAGCCTAAGATAGTGTAGTGTCTTACTCTTTCAGGGACAGAGAAAAGCCTAATTGTGTGAAACCCACTGTTTGGAGACAAGGGGATGAATGACACGATCCATCCAGACCTGAGCATTGTGTCCTACAAATCCAGGAAGAAATAAAACACCCATCTGGTGGTGGCAACTACAAAAAAGCACCAGGTTATAAATCGCCGAGAAAGAGCCATCTCCCGTCCTCAAATTTGCAGCACCGTCCAGTTGCTTTGACGATAAATGTCTGATGTGAATCTGTTTCTATCAACAGAGCCATACATTCTAAAATGAGGTTAATCAATGTCATCAAAAAAGGCCACACATTATGGCAATTTGAGGGGAGAGAAGCAGTGTAATAAGGCAAACCAGAACAGATTGGTGCATTTTCAGACTGTGAGCATAATTTGCATCTGTAATTTTATTCAGCAACTCCCAGGTGGAGTATAAAGAGATTTCCGTTTTTGTTTATCTTGTCATAGATCGTGCTTTTGGTTAAATTTGCCTTGCAAAAAGTTTTCTTGACTATTTTGGTCCATCAACACCGTCTTTGGCTTACCAATGTGTAAGAAACTGCTGACATTTTACGAATGACACCTCCCTGGAATTACCCTCCCCTTCTCACTGCATTCCACCAATCTAAAGGAAGGAGCATTCATAATTTAAAATTAAATTAAGCAGCTTCCTCTGGTAACCTTAGTCCCAAGTTCCGCAAAGCATTCACGTTCTATCTATCGAAATTATAATAATAGTTAAACTGTACTAAGCAGTTACTAAGTATCAAGCTACTCACTTTGTATAAAATTATTAACCCTTACATAATTTTATGAGATAGGAACGGTTATCATCGCCATTTTAAGGTGGGAAACTGAGGACCCCAGGGCTAAATGACTTGCCCAGTATTCCTTGCTAGATGGGTGGCATCTGGTTTTTAAGGCAGATAGTCTTGCCTCAGAGGCTGGAAAGTGAGGGTGGGGGGAAGAGAGAGCTGAACTGCTTGACTTCATCCAAGGTTCGTTTAGCAGACTCAAATCTCTCCCCTCATTTTTAGTAATTTTAAAGTCACTAAAATAAGTATAATGTTGAACGTTGTACCTTTAGTCAGACTACCACGAAACATTTTTTATCACCTTTGTATGTCCTCTTTGAGTGTTTGAGCGCTTATTTTCTGTAGTTGTAATAACAGCAATCATGGTAACTTCATATTCTGCTTTTTCAATTAATAGAACGTCATAAATATTTTCCATGCTGTTACATAGTATTCATAATTATTTTTAATGACTTTATAATATTTTATGCAGTTAAACTACTAAATTGACTTCACTCTTCCCCTATTGTTGGATTCACAAGTTCATTTAAATTCTACGGCCAGAGGTAATAATGGCAGTAAATATTTTAACATTTATAGCTTTATGCTGCCATACTACCATAGGATACATTTCTGGAAGTGGATCAGAAAGCATAAATGGCCGTCCAACTGCTGCTTCCATGGCTACGAATGAGCCTGCCCTTTTCCCCACAACCTCGCCAGCAATGGAAAGTAACTATTTCGGAGTAGGTGGGTTAATTTAGCAGATTTCAGTGCTATCTGAGTGTGAGTTATCTATTTTTATTTCATTGATAATAGGAAGCGTAATTCATTTTAGAAATAACAAGGCATACATTAAACAAATCAGCAAACGTATCTTCTAATGCACATCGTTCGGGCTTCCCTGCACCCAATCCCTGAACTTAACGCCCAAGCGAGGTCCTGAGAGGACTGCATTTGATCGGGGGGAAAACGGTTTTCTTAAGCTTTCTGCCGTCATTAGAGAGTGATGCGGCACGTTCTGACCTCGGCCCAATGCCTTCAAAAGACCCAGGTGATGTTTTCATTGCCAAGATCTCAGCGCACATTGAGTGACATCCTCTGTTCAAACCACTGAGTGAGTGGTAAGAACACGGTACAAAGGTGAAACTAGAAACTCGTTATCCTTAAATCATTCTAATACGAGAAGGTGCAAAGACAACTCCAAATTGGCACCAAAGTGAAAGTCTACACTTTCCTCCATGAAAAATCATCTACATTGATTTTGTGTGTGTGTGCCATTAAAGGTCAGAAAGAAAAATACCTCGCCCTGTAAAATTGTTCCATAAATAGGCTAGTTTTTTGCTGAGAGTAAGAATTTTCCCATACAACTCTTACAACTTATTCATTTTCTCTCCTCTGCAAACACTAACAGCTTCAAGCTTTATGAACAAGCCCACTACAAAGAGAAGACCACAGCGGGGGCCTTGAGAATATAATTCACAGGGACGAAACGCCTTGATAAATACTGTGTAGACTACGGGAATTATTGCATGAAGCTGATAGCCTTGTCATTTTGCTCAGCACGCACACCACACTACCCGAATTCCCTGTTTTTATAGGGCATAAATAAGATGTAAAATGACACCACTGAACATCGCAAGGCCCATTTAGGGATTACATTAGATGAGAGAAAATGGACGGATGAGACTTGTACCCGTGATCATTTTTCTTCTTCACACATCAAGTGAAGACGTCTCCAGAGCAGTTACTGTGGTGTGCAATGCCATATTTTTTTGTAATTAATGAGCAAAGTGCATGGTCCAGAAAGAATTCTTGGGAATCTGGATGATTTGAGAACGCTTATGTGCCATAACTCACCACCTTAAATTTTCATAGGTCTTTGACATTTCCTAAGTAAATATGTATGCTGGGGTCGAGAGTTGAGTTTTTTTTCCTGTATGAATTCTTGTGTTTGTGGGTTGTAGTTTTTTTTTAGAGTAGAGTTAGCCCAGAATGGCTGTTGTAGCGATAAAAGGCTATTTTATTGAAGGTCTACTTTATTGCTACTGAACACAATGTATTTATTATCCACTTTTATTTTCTCTGAGGAAAGTCTCAGAGAAAAAAAGGAAATCTTTGCAAATCTCTGCATTCCAAAAGTTTAGTTGAATGCAGTGACAGCACCAAGGATAGCACATTCGCATCCATAAAGAATTTTGAACCCTACAATTGCCTAGTTAGGGTAGGTAATAGTAATTTCCTTTTCTAGATAAAGAGAGTATCTTTCAGTGATGCAACGGGGTCAGTAAAGGACTTGAGATGCACGGTTCCTTGTTCTCGCCACAGCACCATGGCTCCACTGGAAATAAAAAGGCACCTGAGATTACAAACCAAATTTGGGATAGAGGGTTAGGACCCATTTCGCTCCATGTTCTACATATCACTTGTTGCCTTGAAGCAGGTATGGCTGCAGGGTCAACTCTTCAGACGTCAGTCTATTCCTTTGTGGATCGTTCCCGCTCATTCCAAATCTTTCTAGTTTCTCCTTCTACACACATTGGGATGGTAGGAGGCAAATAAAGCCTGCAGACTAAGTTCTTGGGCAAGTTTTAGTCACTGTTTTTGTAGAACTGAAGGCAGATGGCCAAATAGGTAATATTATAGTCAGTGAAAATATGTGATTTCTAGAAAGAGTTCCCAAGACAAAAGGGCCAGGAAAGATTTGAATTTGCTTATATCCTTGCTGGCTTACGTTCATACATTTGTGTAAAATGAGCATACTTTAAAATCTCATTTTAATACTTCACCCCTAGAACAGAATTCACTGTAATCCAGCTTCCTTTTGGATCTGGGTAAGATTTATTTGCTAAATTGCCAAATGGGCTCCATTATAAGAGCATTTCCTAGAGTTTACACTTTTTTTTTTTAAATTTTCCCCACCCTTTCTCACCCCTAATAATATCACCAGAAAATGTCCAAGCGAATGTGACAAGAAGTTCAGGAAATTTCTCTAAGATATTTTTGTTCATTATTCTTTGCATAAGATGTACCACAAAGGTCATGAGAGAATTGAAATGACAGTGGTTTATATTACCAGACTTCAGTGTACAATGTTTCACCTGTTTTCAGTGGGGCTCCTCTTTATTTTCGTCACACTGTGGAGTAAGGCAAAGGACAAAGTTGTGTCATTAGAGGAAACTTATCTTGGCAATTAGCCATCGTAGAAAAGAAAAAGTCAGGGGGAGAAGGGAAGTGCAATAACATTTAACAACTAACAGCAACTTCTGGCAGTGTGATACCAATTAAGCCTTGAAGGGTCTGTTTCAGTTTTTAGTACCACACGGCTAGCCCGGCCCAGGCAAAAAGAAGGGGGCAAGTTAGGTAATTGTAGGGATAATGTAAAAACTCTCTCCAGCCCCTGATTTCTTCCTTTGGGGGGAAAAAAAAAGAGAGAGAAGTTGGTTCTTAACTCTTTCACAAACATCCATAGTGCTTGAGTGTGTCTGAGTGTGCACGTGTGTGCGTCTGTACGTGTGTGTGTATTCCCACATAAACCGAGCATGTCTAGCCCTATTGCTGCCACGATAACAGGTGTAGGATGCATAGTGCGTGCATTGGTGACGGCCAAGCTGAGCATGTCATCTACAAACCCCACCCCCTCCTTATCACATGCTTTTCCCCTTCTAATATGGGGAACAGGGAGTCAGTGGTGGAATGTTCAATCAGCAGTCATCCGAGAGTTGTAGTTAGCGCAGTTTTAGTCTCTTTTTTTCTGCCAAGACAACAGCGCATCCTTCAAAGATGGCGATTCTGAAGGTTTGATAAGATATATGAATAAAAGTCAGTTGCCTTTTCCAATCACTTTGAATAAATAAGTGATAACAGAGTTCATAGCTCCCTCACTGCTTAAGCTTTTAGAGGCTTTGCACCATAACGGACAGCTCGGGAACATTTTTAGAAGAAAAAAAACACCTCTGCACTTCTTCAACAAAAGAAGGAAGATGGACTGTATCTTCAGCGTATGAGAAATACCAATAGTATTTCGAGCAATGGATTTACTTCATGTGGGTGAGGATATTATTTTCTTGTTCTTATTTTTACCCATTTTTAACTGCTGAGATAAATGCATGTTTCGGCATTATCACTCAACATACCATAAATCCTATTACATTATATGTAACTGGCTGGAATTGTTGAATAATAAGGAGACATGTCCAGAATGCCAGGTGGAAGACGTCCAACCTAGCTTCTTACTTCCTGGAGCTCGTGTAGGCTGGAACAGGCAGAAGAAATGGGGGGAAAAAGCAAGATAAGTGGGATAAATAAACACCCGATGGAGTCATGGCACATTCAAGGAGTCACGATTTGTATCCCTCATGAAAGTTTCAGTATACCAAAAATGAAGGTAGAAGTGATCATATCCTTGAAAAGCCATGACCTTAGTCTATGGAGGATGTGGGCAAAGCTCTCATGGCTTCTCTCCTGTACATGGACCGTTGTGATGTGTCACTGGACAATGTGGTTGACCTGAAAAGTCAAATTAAACATCTCTGAGAGGTTTTCAGGTAGCAGAACTTTTAGAGGGCCACTCTAAGTAGGAGACTCAAATCGTGGACAATGTGTTGAGTCTGAACAACTATGAATATAAACTATTTTGGTCTGACCTGGGCTGTTGTCCATACTATTCAGCGTTGGAGATGACTTTCCACGATTAACTTGCCTCATGGAAAAAGAAAGCATAGTATTAGTGAGCACCTACTCTGTTCTAGGGACTGGGGATAAAGTGGCAAGTAGAAGACTTATCGTCCTTTACCTTTGCATAATACGGCCAGGGTACACAGGATGGGAGTTTCGTCCATTAAGGAGCAGATTTGCTCCTGAGTACACAAGATATCAGAGTCATAGTGTAGTTTTTCCTGATCGCCTATGAGATGTTTCCTGTTCTCATCTTTCTCTGGATTCAGTATTAGATATGATCTACATCGGTGATTATCAAAATGATCCCTAGGTCACAGCAGCAGCATCACTTGGGAACTTATTAGCCATGCCGGTTCTAGAGCCCTACCCAGACTCACTGAATCAGAAACGCCGGGGTGGGCACAAGGCAAGCTGTCTTTCACAAGCCTTGCGGATGATTCTGAAACACGCTGAAGTCTGAGGAACACTGTTCTAGAGTAGTGCTTCTCAAAATTAATGGGCATATGAAACTCCTACGGATCTTGTTAAAATGCAGACTGAGTCACTAAGAGGGGCCTGAAGTTTGGGGGCTTTCCAACCTGTGCTTAGGTGACAGCAGGGTTGCTGGTCTGGGCACCACACTTCGAATAGCGAGGGTCTAGGTGTCTTTGTTGCTATTGATATGTGGAGTTTGGAGAATTTTAGCCTGGTGGTAAATGCCTTCCTTCCTAAAGAAAGAAACATCAATCTTCTTTCTTCGGGGCGCCTGTAGACATCCTACTGTAATTATTTGTTTACTTCTACGTCCCATTGGTCCATCAACTTATCGAGGGCAGGAAGAATACCTATATTTGCAGCAACTTTAAGTGCCTGGCATATAGAAGACCCTTTGCTAATGGGCCATAGAGCAAGATCCCGATATCTATATCCATGCAGCCTGTCGACAAGAGATGTATCAAAACTCTTTGTGAGTAACGTCTGTGTTATTTATTTGGCCACCTCCTGACACTTGTTTACTGCTAGCTTATGATAGACTAGTTAAATCCATGAGGCTGAGATCCTTCAAGCACAGCGAGAGTAAGATGAATTTTTTGTCTTAAGTGGCTATATGTCTCGTGGAGAGCGGGAGTGAAATAAAACTGATTTTGGTCTGGCTCCTGGTGAACTGCAGCTAAGGGGTTGTTAATAGCTTTCCTTTTTGAGCTACAGGTTGTTAGTCTCCAGAGGAAAACCTGGTTCTAATGTGGAGAGCCTAGCATTCTGTCTTGAAAAGACCACTCTCATTTAACCCATGACAGAAGCTGAAATCCTTTCCTCTCTGTGTTCAGAATAAAATGGTGAATATTATGGCTTATCTCATTTGTAGCCTGTTTCCTCTTAGTTAGTCCCTTCTTTATTTTTCCCCCAGAGGTGTTTTTCTTTATTTATTTATTTTGAGAGGGAGAGAGAGACAGAGACAGAGAACAAACATGAGTGGGGAGGGGAGAGAGAGAGAGAGAGAGAGAGAGAGCGCGAGAGCGAGAATCCCAAGCAGGCTCCTCACCGTTAGTGCAGAGCCCGACGTGGAGCTCGATCCCACGAATTGTGAGATTATGACCTGAGGCGAAATCAAGAGCTGGGCACTTAACCAACGGAGTCACCCAGGTGCCCCAGTCAATTCTTGATAAAGATAAAATTTTTTTTTACTAGCCTGTGAAAATACCTACTATTATATTGTAAAGAGCCCTGGCTAGTGGGGTCACCTCTCCATCGTAGCAAGTTGTGAATTAAAAGCAGCCAGTCGGTAAGAATTTAGTTTGAAGGCTATAAAGTAAAGTTAAGTGGTGTGAACTTACAGATCCCAAATTAAATGCACGTCAAAGGCTCGGAAACACATCTTCACAGATACAGACAGATAGTTATTACAATTAGACACTCCAATATGTCTAACAAAGATCTCTAACCTGAGAACAGTACCCAAAGTACTATTTGCCAAAGACCTAGATGAACACGTGTTTCTTCTGCACACTACAGAAAACCATAGGTCATAATGCATTTTCATGAGATGTTTAATTATCATGGGCCTTCACAAAACATTTTATCTACGACTTCTAAATTCATTTCGCTTGGGGTCACAGGAGTTAGTCTATCGGAATGATTTTTAGTAAAGTCCGGCTTTGAATTAGGACCGTCTGGGCTTCACAGATCGAGTAGCAAGTAGGAAATCTATTGTGCCATCCAGACCACCAGGACTATAAATTGATTTGAAACTCTGGCCCCATGGAATGTATTCCTCTCTGGGCAGATATCCAGAGACAGCAATAAAGAGGCCAATTACTTTGTTTTGTAGTCACTCTTTCTCATACCCAAACATGTCTTTTTCAAGTTTATATTTTAAAACAAAATTTTTCTATTAATGTAAAAGAGTCATCTGACAAAATGTTATTACAGTTGTCGAAGGATAGTGTGCTCCTGGGTGAATTATCAGTCAGGGTCTGAACCTGAAAAAACATATCTAAAATCCCTGTTATCACCATTTTGCTATCTTGACCCTCATATCAGGCAACTGATAACCTTCCTGCTGGAGTTTCTAACTAGGGTCTGGAGGGAGGAAGACCGATCTTCCTTGAAAACGCTTGCTAGCATTATATGTCATCAGGAAAATGCAAATTCAAACAACAAAGAGATAGATACCACTTCCAGAATGGTCAAAATCTGAGACACTGATGACACCAAATGCTGGTGAGAATGTGCTCTAAGAAGAGTCTTCAAAAAATAAATAAACCCAGAATTAAAAAAAAAATCTGTGATAATTTGACTCATGGCTCAGAGAATGAAAAGTTTGTTTGATTATGAAACAAAAGGATACTAGCCTCAGACACTGCCTAATCATCACAGGGTCAAAAAGCAGGGTTGATTAAGTTTTAGTTCTTAAAAATGATGGATCATGAAGAAAGATTAATAGATGTTCTACCTTTTCCAGAACAGGGTACAGGTCAGACTGCTGATTACCGGAGTGAGGGGAGTACATGCATAAATGGCACTCAGTTCTGGAAGACATCATCCGTCCGTCCGTCCATCCATCCATCCATCCATTCATTCATTTGTTCTTTCTGAAAGTTTTTGTTGAATAAACAAATGAAGGAATGCCGTTTGCATGGCGTAACCACATTCTGCAAGCATTTAGCAAACCTCCTGAAGCAGCCTTCCCCATACTAGAGCGCCTCTGCAGAAAGCCTCTCCAGCCATTAGGAAAAACCAGAAAAGCTAGCAGCTGCTTAAATTTGGGCAGGCTCTGATGATTTATTCTGATGCAACAAGCCATGGAATCTAAATGAGGGATGGGAGGCAAAGAAATAAGGCAAGAAAGTTTGGCACCTCTGCGTATCCGGAAGCCTCCTCTCATCGTTAATGTGAGAAAAGGAAATGGTATTTTTATTTTCATTAAAATGCAACAAGCATCAAAGTCAGAAAATAGATCATCTTTGTCTCATGGCAAGAAGCGTATAGAAGCAGATGAGTGGCTGCGTTCTGCTGGGTGTTGCTGGGGGTTCTCTCACACAGACCCACAGCTCTGCTTGAGCTCGATCTTGCAGGGAGAAGGAGAGGAGGTTGAGAACTGGGTTGGTCACTTTCCAAGCCTGACAGACAAACACTCAGGTAGTTCTGGAAGACACTTCCTTCCTTCATTCTGCAAGTCTGTGCTGAATGTCTTCTATGTACCAGGGACATTTATTAGCCCTGAGGACAAGACGGTGAACAAGATGTGGCCACTACACTCATGTTACTTACAATCCAATGGAAGAGGCAGATAATCAGGTGACTGCACAGAGGGTTGAAGGACCGCCTGGAAGAATTCTAAAAGCAGATTCAGGAGGGATGTTTAGAGAAAGCTTTAGGGAGTTCAGAGAAAGCTTTTACGGGAGGCGACATCTGGGTTGATATTCACAGAGTGAATGGGCCAGGTGACACCCCAGCAGTGTGGACAGAAGGGGGGGTGCAGGGAAGCAGGGAGGAAGCAGTAGATGATGGCATTGGAAGAGCTCATGGCATATTTGGAGGCTTAGGGGAGAGAGAGGACATAGCATATTGGGAAGGAATAAGTAATGCAGCGTGGCTGAAGAATGTTCTGGGAGGAGGGGAAATGAGGTTGAAGAGATAAGAAAAAGACCCTTGGAAATCACGCTAAGGTGGTTGAACTGCATCCAAGAGTCTCGAAGGCTCCACGCTGCACAGGTTTCAAACTTCTGCCTTATGTGGATTCCATGGAAAAAAGGCCACACCGTGCACATGGCACCTCTCACTTCAAGGCACCAAAGTGATCTGTTTATGTTTCTGTTCACCCCAAATTGGTCATCAGTTTCTGAAGGGCCAAGAACAGTTTTTTTTTTAGAAATGTCTGGATTTCCCAATAGAAAATAGCCTACTGGGACCTGTTATGTAGAGGCAAAGACTCATAGGCAAAAACCTCAGTCACCCCCAAAAAAGACAGCCACCAACCTGTCCGGCATTTTGTGGTTTCCATGCCATCGGTGGATAATAATCGCGGTAGACGAACAGTGTAGGAATTGGTGCTTTGGACAAAAATGCGCACTTCTCAAGGCATTTCTCTGCCTTCTCGATACATGAGTGAAAATAATGACGCCAATGTCAGCGCACTGATGCCAGCCTGTTTATAACAAGGCACACATTTGCCACCAAATGGCAAAATTATGAATCAAACCCTCGCACATTTTTTAAAAGGCAACTGATTACGGTGCCACCCTTGTGGTGAGCACAACATAACGGATAGAGAAACTGAATCGCTGCGTTATACACCTGAAGCTAATGTGACACTGTGTGTCAACTATCCCCAAATAAAAATTAGAAAAAATAAAAGCTAACTATGTGAGAACAATGATGATTTAGAGATCTTTGGCTATCATATGACCCCCATGTAGGGAAAGGAAGGAAGATGCCCAGCAACAGCCTTAAGAGAGCAAAAAGCTATTTCAGGGACAGGTTTGTTTGTTCATCCAGACATTTGCAGAGACTCCATTTGCATAGGTGATAGAGACTCAAAGACAGATTATGCACTGATGCTACCCCCCAGGACCCCACAGTAAAGACTGGTGTGATGGGGACAGGGGGCAAGTCGTTATAACACAGGACGGGAAATGCCGTGATAAACGCATGCCAAAGGTACTGAGAAAGCATGGGGACGTAAGTGAAAGAGCCCGGGGTATGTAGTGGGTTGAATGATGCCCCCCCCCCCCCCCCACCCCCGCCAAGGTTTGTCCACCCAGAACCTGTAAATGTGACCTTATTTTGAAAAAAGGGCTTTGCAGATGTAATTGAATTGAGGATCTGGGCTGAGACCAGCCTGGATTAGGGCGGGTCTTAATCTAATGGCAGTGTCGTTACAATGGACAGAAGAAGGGAAGACCTAGGCACAGGGAAAAAGGTCGTGTGAAGATGAAGGCAGAGATTAGAGTTTTGTCGCCAAAGCCAAGGAAGGCCTCCGGCCAACAGAAGCTGGAAGAGGCAAGGAAGGACTGTCCTCCGGAGGGAGGACTCCAGAGGGAGTGTGCCTCTCCCCCACAGCACCTCGATTTCAGACTTCTGGTCTCTACAACTCTGAGAGTTGTTGTAAGCCACCGAGTTGTTGGTAACTTGTAGCCTGGGACACTAACAAAGGGTAGAAGCCGTGAGACGTCAAGGAACACTTCTGGAAGAGATCGTGCCTGAATGACGTCCTGAAGACAGAGTTAGAGGGACCAGATGAAATGATTCGGGGGCGGGGTGGGGGGAATCGGAGGAAGACAGGAAAGAGGTAAGAATGGAAGGGCAAGTGATAAGGTGTTCAGGGAAGGCTCTAGAAAAATTCAAGGAGTGATCTAAAAAATGTGCTTGTGTCTGATTATTTCATGGTTGAGTTGACGTGGCCACGGAAAAAGGGGTTACAACATGGATATATGCCTCAAAACAGTTTCTATGACAAATAGGTTTGGAAATGATGTATATACCTTTCGCACTTTAGAGGCCCAAAGTTCACATAAGCACACCGACGGCTCAGGGAAGCTCTGCACTCTCGTTCCTCTAGAGTTTCAGCCGCCTTTGTCTTTGTGCCTATGTATGTGAAACACCTACCAACAGCTTGAGGAAAACAGCACTTCCAGAACACGTTTGAGTAATGCAGGTCATGTCTGGAGGACCTTAGCAAAGGCCCTGCACCCCTTCCTCATAGAAAACCAAAGTGTCCTTTTTCCTTTTTTGTAACTGAAAACTAATTTTGCAATTCTGTGATTTTTTTTTTTTTTTTTGGTAATTTTAAATAATACTGTTCATTTTTTTTTTTGTAATTAACTTTGTAATTTGTAATGACAATTCGGGGGGTATTTCTTTTCTTTAAAAAAAAAATTTTTTTTTACTGTTTATGTTTGAGAGAGAGAGAGAGAGAGAACAGAGCATGAGTGGGGGAGGGGCAGAGGGAAGGAGGGAGATACAGAATCTGAAGCAGGCTTTAGGCTCCGAGCTGTCAGCACAGAGCCCGACACGGGGCTCGAACCCACGGAGTGTGAGATCATGACCTGAGCCGAAGTCAGAGGTTTCACCAACAGAGCCACCCAGGCGCCCTGATTGGGGGCGTATTTCTTTGTAGTTGTTAAAAGACTAATAATTTGACTTTAGGAATTAACCCTTTAGGCTGGGATTCATCACTGACACCTTAGGAAGTGGGAAAAGCTGATCCTTTCTGCAAAATGGGTTTAAATCAGGACTAGTATGTGTCCAGAGAAGAGGGAAGGGTCAACCTCAAGGTGGCCATGTGGTGGATGGGAGGGGAGAACGTAGGCAGGGAAGTCCCAGGAGAGCAACAATTCTTGAGTCTCCAGGGTCTGGCCTGGCTCCCAAACGTCCAAACATTCCCTAAGCGCAGTTCTTTGTGGTAGCTGTTTCTCTTCTGCCCTTTTCTTTCTTCCTGTCCCTAAACTTCTGTTTTTGGGCCACGCAGGCAGCCCCCTTAGCATATCTGAGAGAGCCACGTTCGTGATTAAGTCCTGGGATCATGGCATGTGCCTACGTCCAGGCCATCTGCCCTGGCTTTTCCTGGGATGGTGCATTTTCGCCTCAGGGTGGGCAGAGGAACAGGAATGACTTTCAGGGGATGCCCTTTACACGTGAGTTCTGTTTGACCAAAGCAAATTGCAAGCTTGCGTTGATGAAACTGGAGATGACTGAATTTAAAAAAAAAAAAAAAAAAGTGGTTTTATTTAAATAACAACAGCAAAACCCCAAACCTGCATTTTGTGGTGGTAACTTAAGTGGCAGATCAATGATGTCTCGCACCTCAGAGCTACTCACAAGCCCTCCCAGATCGGGGTCCCCAGTTTAGTTCCCACTGGGGCTTTTGGAATCTTAACCAAAAGCAATTTACAGAAAGAAATTTCTTCTGTGACAAACATTCAAAGCTATTACAATCTGATCTGTTCTTTCTCTCTTTCTCAATTCTCTCTCTCTCTCTCTCTCTCTCTCTCTGGCTTAGCTCTAGCTCTGTGCTTGTTTGTTTTATAGATTAGGCCTGATTTTAAAGTATCTGTAAATCTTTCCCTAAGTAAAGGACAGCTTGCTGATCTGTATGCAAATGATATACTTGCCTGCCTTAAAAATTTAAGATTGACTTTGAATTGACCCCGTGCTTTATCCCTCAGTGGGAAAAAAAATGAGAGGATATTTATAATACCTATGGACATTGTGTACGATGCCAGTGGGAGTTTTCTTCAACAGTAGATGAATAACAGAAACATGGGCAGACTGAAATGGGGCAGATATATGCAAAAGGCAGATTGAAACTGAGTTACATAGCTGGCTATTACTTACTGTAGCTTTCTGTGGTTTCTCCCTCTCAGAGACCTAAAATGCTGTAATTTTCTCTAAAAATAAAGAATATAAAACTGAAAAAGAACACACGAATAACATACCGGTTGAGCCCACAGAAGTTTATGGTACGAATTTCCCTTTCCTCCTTCTAAATATATCATAATTTTGAGGACAACTTAAACAACCTTTACCATGACATTCTTCCCCCCTGGGGGCGAGCCACGAAAATCTCACTCGGGTTAGGAGTGCACGTGGTTCGAAGTACATCGCGCACCCCACGTCCATTTTCACCGTTGGCCTCCATTTCACCATTGGCACCTTTGTTTTACTCTTTGCACCCTTCCCCCCCGCCCCCGCATTGCCTTAAAAATTAAAATAGAGCAGAACATTGACCTGGGATGAAATAATGGATTTTTTTACGCTTCTCTCAAACTCAAATTTTATTAAGGTTATTGAAAATAAGATCACTTCACTTAAAAATGCCAGAGAAACCCAAGGGACAAAATTGCATGAGATTAACATACCTATTCTTATCCTACAACAAACATATTTCATTCCAAACCTCAACGATTTCTTGGACTATACTATTTCAGAGCTACATTTTTTTTTTATAGTGTTTAGTTTTTATTTCCACGGTAGCACAGTAACTGTCCTGGGCTCCCAAAGGAGAGTTGAAATTCTCCCAAGTCACTGCCCCAGTGGCCAGAGCCACTCATATCCTCATATCCTGAGGGTCTCGAGTTAAATCTTTTCCCTAGAAGTTTTGCATCCATTGACTCCCGGTGGAGGGATCATAAATGCTGAGAGTGAGCATTCCACTAGGACCCCAGGTTCACCGAGGGAGTGATGAGAGACAGTACTCTCCTTTCTTTGCCCTTTGTCTCCCCCTATGAGACACCAGCACCCCGTCCTGAGGGCTCCCAGGCTTTTTTCTGTTCTCTTTATTTATCAGGAAGCTCTCTGATATCAGTGCCCTTCACCGATGGTAGGCTCTTAAGTGTTTTGTATTGAATGAGTAAATGAATGAATCACTTTTATTCCAGTTTGGAGAGACTCATTGGAAAGAAAGAATAAAGAAGGTGAAACCGGCCATTCAGCATGAACAGGTCTTTCTGGCAATACAAGAAAGATAATAAATCACACTTGCATTTCGGAACCCCGGTCCTTTCTTCTTCATTGGGCAGGTGGGTAAAAAGTGGCTAAGTGAAGCTGACACCTGTTTTAGAAGCAGGAGATGATGACAGGTGGCAGGATAGAAAGAATTTTCTGGCGGACATCAAATTCTTTCAATACTTCTCACCTGTTCTGGTCTGACGTCATTATTGAGGGCCCAGGGAAATGACTAGGGCATGATGACGTATCCTGGAGCAGGAAGAAAAGAAGTCCAGGAAATTAAAAAGATCAGTTTGTAGTGTAGGTAAAGGACAGGCCCCTACATTTTGTGGGAGAAAGATTCTGGGTTTGGCAAGCCTGTTACACTTCCTTGAGTGGGGAGCTCAGCCTCCTGGTTCCTAGGTGAGCTGATTTGGACCCAGCAGAGCCATTCCTCTGTCTTTGGGTGGTTTCTTTCTGTGGTGGATGGTAGAGAACAGAGAATCATTAAGGGGAGCTACGTGTGCCTCTGTGTCTGGGAAAGAACCTAGGATTCCTCCATTAATGCTGTGCCCAGTCAAGCAACAGAATTCCTTTGTGCTTCCTTCTGGAGACACGATGACAACACTCTCTGCCCTGTGGGTCACCTGTCCTTATCGGGAGAGGTAAGAGTTGAATAATGTGTTGCCTTTCCTTGGGGAATTTGAATTCTATGCCATTTCTTTCATGAGGAAGTACAAGCCTTTGATCTCTGTTCAGGGGAGTCTGGCAGCGTGATTCAGCTGCAGAATAATTAAGGGGTTTTACCAGAGCTTTCTGAGCCCTTCCCAACCAGAATGAGGAGGCCACCTTCCTACTCTGCCTGTGCATGGAGTGGCTGCTAGGAATGGAAGAGCCAGGTTCAACCCAAAAGGGGTCTGGAGCCCTCTCGCTGTGACTCCACATCTCAACCTCCAAGAGGGAAAGAGAAAAAGCACAACAAAACGCCAGCCTCTGGCATCTGGGCACCAGCGTGGTGCTCACAGCCGGGCCCCAGAGTTGTTAGAAGCTGGCCTGGTGCTCACAGCGGCACCTTGTTCTCCTGTTGGACGTAGATAATCTCGGTGAATGTCAGCATCGGGCCAGATCGCTTTGAGCCTCGGATCAAGTGAGAACGCTCAGGACTCTGTGATTTTGTCGGGCACAGAGAAAAATACAATCGCTGTGCGACCCACAAAACGCCAAGCATCCCCTCTCTTCGCTAATAGGAGGAGGTGCTACTTCCGTACCGATTATAGCCTAATCCTCATCCTAGTCCGCCCTCCCTGTAGACAAGAGTTATTGAGAACAGCCGACTCTAGAATTGTGGTCACTTTCAGAGAGGCTTGAATCCTGAGAGCCCCAGCTTCCTTAGTGTCTCCTTCAAAGTACCACGAGTCCTTTCTAACAGGTTCTTGTTGAGACACCCACGTTCCTCATGGTATGTCCTCTCCCTTGCTAATAGAGCCCTCAGCTTACTCATCCACAGGTATGTTCTTGGTGGTGGCCTTTGGCTGGAGCGAATTGACATTCCACTCTTCCTGAAGTATAATAGTTTTGCCTTTTGTTGAATACTTCAGGACTTTGGGTAGAGCTTTCCACGCAGCTAGTGCTCAATACAAAAATCAGAAGACCAACACAGGTTTTATACACACACACACACACACACACACACACACAAACACGGACTCTGATTTGAAAATGAAAGAAAACCCGACCCAAAAGCTCAAAAGAGCGGTGCCTGGGTGGCTCGGTAGGTTAAGCGTCTGACTCTTCTTGGTTTTGGTTTTGGCTCTCATGATCTCACAGTTTGTGATTTTGCGCCCTGTGTTGGGCTCCGTGTTGGCAGTGTGGAGCCTGCTTGGGATTTTCTCTCTCTTCCTGTCTCTCTGCCCCTTTCCTGCTCTCACTGTCGCTCTTTAAATAAATGAAGAAACTAAAAAAAAAAAAAAACTCACTAAGAAAACATAAGGTGGGGAAAGTCATTATCTCAGCTAATGAAAAATGCTAAGGATACCTCTGGCTTCAAGAAAGTCTGTGCTAAAGAAGGACATCCTGTCATTTGCAACAACATGGATGGACCTTGAGGCTATTATGCTAAGTGAGATAAGTCAGACAGAGAAAGAAAATACTAAGAGTGCCTGGGTGGCTTAGTTGGTTAAGCGTCTGACTTCGGCTCAGTCATGATCTCACAGTTCGTGAGTTGGAGCCCTGCAATGGGCCCTCTGCTATCTGCATGGAGCCTGCTTTGGGTCCTCTGTTCCTCTGTCCCTCCCCTACTGGTTCCCTGTCTCTCTCAAAATAAGTGACGTAAAAAAAGAAAATATGATATCATTCCTATGTGGAATTTGAAAGAGCCAAACTTGTAAAAAGTGAGAGTAAAATGAGGATTACCAATGGATGGGAGGGGGGATAAGAGAGATGTTTAGGGGTACAGTCTTGCAGCAAATAGTAAACCCTAGAGATCCAATGCCCAGTATAGTGAATATAAACAAAAATATTGCATTATAACCATCAAACTTGCTATAGACTAAAATTTAATTATCCAACCACTAAAAAGAAATGATAATTATGTGATATGATAGAGGTAGTAGTAATTATTATAATGGCAATCATATTGCAATATACATATTTATTTCATATAAATTTATATAAACCTGTACACCTTCAATTTTCACCATGTTATATGTCAAATATATGTCAAGGAAAAAGAAAATCTGTAGTCAGGATTATAACAACATAATGACAAATTGTTTCTTTCCACCTAGTCTTTTTTTCTACTACATCGGAGATATTTATCTTTTTTGTGGGTCCTCATAAGCCGATCACAATGGATCCAGAAAGTGCGTTGCTTACTTGGCTGAGCCTAGACCGTATGGTCCACCCCCGTGTTTAGGAATGATGGGGCAAGAGCTGGGGAGATGGGCACTGCCAGGCTAATGTTCAGTGCATATCAAGAGTCTTCCTGGGGGGATTTGAGAGGCAGCAACTGAAAGGTAAGGCAAGAGGATTTGTGGAAACACAAGTCTTAGATGATGCACACGGTAAAGAAATACCCAAGTCATGCCCAGATTTGTTTGTATAGAACTGATGGAAAGTACAAGTCTAGAGCTGAGTGGATGTTAAGGGGGGAAATAGCAAAAACGTCTTCAGAGAAGATGCAGAATCTAAGAGCAAGGTTTTAATGATTAAAGCATAATTATAGGGAGCCAGGGTTTTGCATTGAGGAATGAATGCATACCCAATAAAATAGGTTCCATGGCAGTAAAAAGTGACCTAGTTTTTCTCTGCCTGGACTGCTTACCCTGCTACTCTCCACTGCTTTCCTAGTCATCCTTGGGTCCCCTGGGCAAGTCTTTCCCAATCCTTTAGACTAGGTTCGAGTCCCTCTGCAGTAAATTTCATCCTTTCCTTTTCTTGCATAGCACTCATCACAGTTTTGATCTTCATCGTGTTTATGTAATTGCTTGCTTGGTGCTGTCTTCCCTGCCAGACTGCAAGCCCTGTGAGGGCAAGGTTTTCTCACTTAGTGTCTTATCTGGTACATATAAATTGGATATTGATCGATAAATAAATTTATAAGCATAAACTCCCCAGTAGGGTGGCTTTTAAATACTACTGTACTCTTCTAACAAAGATTGTGCTGTCTTCTTCTTAGAGGTAATAAAGGGTGAACAGATATTCATCCACATCAAAGGAGAGATCTGAAGCCTACATCATGACTTAAGAATGGAACAAAGCCTTCCACCTTATAGTTTTGAGAATTGTTACTGAAAGACTGTTTGGAGTTTCTGTTCTTGGCAACACTGTGATGCCTAAGACACCTGAGGCCAACGTTGGCATGTTCCATTTCAGGCCAGTTGAGCAAGAACCAAGTGAGTATCATTGACCCGACAGCATATTCCAACAGCTTCTCATATGCACTAAGGGCTTTTCGGGTTCGTTTGTCATCTCTATTGCTAGTGACACAGTTCTTTGTAAAAAGTAAAGTTAGACGCTTGTCTATGATATAATTTTCCAACCATTTCTGGGGAAGCGTGTGTTCTTGAATTTCCAGATTGTCGAAGAGTATCTTTTAAAGTACAATAAATTACTCTCGTAAACTGAAATAAACAAAATATATAAAATAGAAGCCCAAATTTTTTTTAGGTGTAACAAACATAAAAATTGCTTTGTCTGGTTGATAAAAAAAAGTTTCTGGACACTCTCAATTGTGTATTTTTTCGGTTTTTCAGGCAACCTTACTTGGTCTACAACTGATATCTTACTTTTTGCATTGGCCGACAAGTCTCAAGATGTGAATGAAGCTTCTAGCAAACGGTTGTCCCTCTCACCGAATGAGCCTGTAAAGGTAAGAAAATCAGTATTGGCAGATCAGCTTCCCATTCATACAATACAATTTGAACAGATAACAGAATTGTTACAGTTTAGGGCTCCATGAGACTGTTTTTAAATATTTTCTATCAAATACTGAATATTCAAAAATTCAATGAAAAATACCGAGAGACATAAAAAGGAGTGTGAAATGGGCGACACGTTCCAATGTGATCAATGTTTCCAAAAGCTATACCCATTTTAAAAAAACAAAAGATGTCTTTCTTTTAAATCCAAGCCATCCAGATTCATTACCCTAGAGTTTAAGTAAAAAGAAATGGGTTGGCCAAAGCACTATCACACGTTGCACTCTTGCAATAAATATCCGGTCATAAGAATGGTAGATGTGATGATTTTAAAAATGATTTTGTTAACTTGTGGCCATTATGACAGGATACTTCATTTCACATCATTTGGTTTTATAGACAAAATACACCACTGGGATGAAATCAGATTTCCTCTGACAATCCGCAGAGAAGGAAGGATCTATTGAAAAATTACATTATCATAATTGTAAGATTCAAACACACACACACACACACACACAAACACACACACACACACACACACAGCATCCAAGTTATCCGGCGCTGGGAGACTGTAAAACTTGATTATTGCAAAGGTGCGTTGGCATATTAATTAAAAAGAAGACTGACATTTGAAGCATATTTCAGATTTCATGGCAAATTTCATCATTCTAAATATAGTTTCGGATAATTATGACACATTTGGTGCTAAGCTATTTTCGAATTCAAAACACTTCCATCTTGGAAGGGTTGCAGCAGATCAGGGTGTTTGATCAAGGCTGCAGAGAAAAGAGAGCAAGATTTAATATTCCAGGTCTCCTCATAGTCTGCTTTTAGCTTTTATTTTCTGTGCAGGTTAAATTGGTAGAGCTCTGCAAGGTGATGGCATTTTGAGTGCAAATGGATTTGACATTTTGAGTGTAAATAAGAATGGTTTGTCCTCTTGCATTGTAAGTCAGTCTCCGCCAGCAGTTAAAATAAAGTGAAAACCGCAGAAATGTAGGGTTATTCATTTTCTTGCATACACACCAAGGAATTTTATATTCAGTATTGCCATGAACATTATTTTACCCTCTTCTTTTCCAATTTATTGCCTGATTACAGGGACTGATAATGATATTTCTTCTGAATGACTCTTACAGACATACTTTTTCACCTATGGCTAGGAGCTAGAGATAAATTTTGCCTTTCCTTTAGGCGGTTCTCAGGTGGCACTCTTGTTCTTCCCAAGGTACATAAAGATCGGGAAAGTTGGTGATTTTTTTGTTTTACTTTTTTTTTCCTCTTGTCTTATTGGCGTAGAGAACAAAGCATGTGTCATGCCATGTAACTTTCCCTTGAATCTTAAAATAAGGCAGAAATGGTGGGGGAGGAGCAGGAGCAAATTGAGAAAAGAAGGGTCAGAAGTTCTGAGCTGCAAAGAACACGGAAATCCAGGAGTACTGCCATAATGCCGTCGAGTCCCCCCAGCCCTGTGTATAGGTATGGAGGGTACAGGACGGAGAAGGAAATTTAACAAAGTTTGTCAGGTTAACCAGTCAGAGACCTGGTCCTACAATATCGGTCAAAGCCAGATGAGTTGAGTATGTCATTTCACTATCCTGACCTTCATTTGTTCCATTCGTAGAACTGAGCTGTCAGATAAAATAAAACCCAAAGTCCCTTCCGGCACCGATATTTTCAGAATTGAGTTGTCAGACACGCAGGTGTAAGTCCTGGCTCTGCCTCTTTCCTGCCTGAGTGCTCAGGAGGAGGTTGCTTAAGGTTGCTACACCTCAGTTTCCTTGGCTGGAAGATAGGGGTTACGTAATTAATTCAACACATATTTATTGAGTTTTTCTCTTATGCTGGGCAATGAGAACACTGGAGAGGACAAAGCAGAAATGGCCCCTGCTCTTGCGGCGTTTACATTCATCCATTAATTCATCCGCGTATTCAAAAAGTGTTACTGGGTTCCTATCATTTGCGGCCAACGTAGTAGGTCCTGGGGATACATCAGCAAATATTTATAGAGTGGAGGCAGGTGGCCAAAAAGCCCCAGCAAACAGCGATGAGTATTCTGAATGAAACAAACATGAAAATGAGAATAATAAGGTAGTAGCTAGGTCGTTTAGAAGGAGCTCAGAGAAGGCTTTCTTATAGAAGTGACATTTATGCTGAATCTCAAGGACAAAAAGAAACTACATAGTGTAGGAAGACAAGAGCCCAGGTGCATCTCAGTAACAGAAAGGAAGTAAATACAGCTGATAGCGGTAGGACGAGATGCCCGTTGGCTAAATATTCAAAGGCCAGGCATGCAAGGGCCTTAAGAGTTTGGTTATTCTGAGTCCGAGAAAGAGCTGCTGAACTTGACCTGGTTTATGTCTAGAACATCTCTTCAGCCATTTGATGAAGCATGGATGGAGGGGAAGGTCAGTCAATAGCATGATGCAGCGGTTCAGCCAAGAGATATCACGACACATGGCCTACAGCGGAGGCAAGGAAAGTGGGGAGACCCCACTGAGTGGGAAACATCTTCGAGATAGAACCATCGGAATTTGCTAGTGAACTGAAGGAAAGGGCAAAATTAAGGATGGCCCCAAGCGTGGGGGACATAGGTTTAGGGACAGGAATTGTGAGTTCCACTTTGGGCACGCTGTACTGAGATGTTGGTAAAGCGACAAGGCAGATCTGTCAAGTCATGAGTCTAGAACTCAAGGAAGAGGGCTGGCTGGAGAAAAGGAAATATGGGCATCATTAGGAAAGGCCACAAGAACAGATGAGATCACTAGAGACAGAAGAGACAACAAAATGGTGAAGTTCTGAGTCCTAGGGAACTCCGTTATTGGGAAGTCACGAGAGCAGGTCCCACTGGAAAAACCTTCAGCAAAAATCAGGAAGGGAAGAGGAAGCAGCGATGCCGTGATTTTAGAAGCTACCCACGAACGGTTCAAGGAGGGGAATTAACGGTGTCAAAAGTTGCCCAAGCATCATGGAGGTGAGAGGAAAACACTCACGAGCATAGGCGGTATGGTGTTTGCTCGTCATTCGAAACAAGAGAGGATTGGAATCGGAGGAGAAAGGCAATTCCAGAATGGATCGAGTTATGCCATGGGAGATGAGGACATGCGAATAACACTTCCGAAAAGCTGGGCTCAGAAGGAAACAAAAACTAAGCAGTAACTTGAGACAGATGAGGGCTTGAGGAGGGTTTCTTTCTAAAAATGGGAGGTGTGAATAAAGTATTGGTATGCTGATAGATAATAGATGGTGGGCACGGGGGAGAGGGTGGTGGTGTGGACGCAGATGTTCTAAAACATAGAGGAGGGACCTGAGAGAAAGGAAGTCCTTTTTTTTTTTCCAGGCAGAAATGAGTTTATTGCATTAGAAAAAACACCAAAGAAAACCAGCAAACGCCTCCATACGAGACACAGTTATTAGCTTGACTTCAAGGGCAAAAAGGTACAGTCTCAAAGGCACGAGCTTTATTTTAGGGAGGGGGTGACAGTCTCATCCCTCCTCCTTCCCTGTCCCCCTGTCCCTTTAAACCAATGGACCTCGATGGAGGTGTCTACTGTATGATACAATTACACACGGGGCTCATTTCTCGCTCTGCTTGCCTCGCACACCTGTGTGGAGCTAGCTGGTCGTAACGAGCACACTCCTGAGGTTCTGGGATTGACAGAGAAATGTGAGCATTGGGTTGGCGGTCGTAGCCTGAGCCCCGACTTCCAAAGTGAGTGACAGGGGAACTTGGGTGGGGGGAGAGAGCTTGCCTTCCTGGAGGTCTCCAAGAAGGCTGCTGGCTGGCTGATCCCTCCATCTTTCCCCACCAGCTCTGGGGCCCAGGTATTGGCACAAATACATGCTGGGCATGAAGGGGGGTGGGGCGGGTTCAATGAACCATGTGACTCAGTCTCTCAGGGTAGCCATTTTGGGTAACTTCTCCTGGGTCTGGAGTGACTGCTGTCAGGAATGAAGCCAGCTGAGCCTGGATATGGGGGAGAAGAGAGAAGGAGCCTGTGATGTTGCACCCTCTGGCTAGAGCTGAGAGCCCTGGGAGAAGAAGTCTAGAACGGCAGCCTGGAAGGGGGGGGGGGGGCAAGGCAGGCTGGAAAAGGAGAGAAACCTGGGTGGGGAGCGAAGGGCTCACTAGCAAGCCGTCTTCCTGGGAGAAACCCAGCCCCAACTGAGTAAAAAGTTTCTTTTCTTTTTTCTGAGTAAAAAGTCTCTTTTCATGGAGAGTAGAGAAACCTACTCTCCATAAGCCCAATGCTGCCAGTAGGTCCACGTTCAATAACGGTCCCTGTTGGTTTCTGCTCTCCAAAATGTCACTTGACATCACAGCTGGTCACTATGGGGGGTGCCCCTGGGCAGGTCACAGGCAAATACGAAGGAAGAAAACCATCTTTTCCTCTAGCCGAGCCCCTGATGATGCCAACCGCTATGACTAATAGTAGAGACGGGAGGAGGGGGGCATGAGGCCAGAGGTGAACAGCGCCTTTTTCAAGAGCAAAGTCTCCTGCTGCAGGCCAGACCCCAGGAAAGAGAACATAATTCAAGTCTGAGAAGCGGCAGGAGCTGTGGCGGGAGGGACCCACAGATGCCAGGGCTGGGACGCAGGTAGCTGGACAGCTCTGAGCCCCTTCTCCACACTCACTCCCCCAAATCCTAACTGAAGGGAGGCATGCGAAGAAAAGGAATCTGAAAGCCTCTCCGGGAAAGAAACGTCCAGACTGGTCCTCCCTCTAAGCTCCCAGCAGCAGCTTGTTAGGAAAATGCCCAGTCAGGATCTCAACAATGCGTCCTTCAAGTCAGAATGACAAGGTGACAAAGGGTGGCATTTGGAGCCCAGAGGAGCTTAGCATGGCGGACGGTCCATAAACACAGGTGCTATGGATGGCGAAGGCTCTTAGGAGCTTTTCCCCATGTCTGGGTTGGCCTACCCTGGGAAAGGATGTAGGGAGACAGAAGACCCTTGGGAGTGGACAACAGCGTTGGGATCACCACTTGCTTGGGTCCGGCTCTCAATGGCTTCCTGAAATGTGCAACAGCAAACGTAGGGGAAAACATTCTTGGCAAGAGATTGCATCACAGAGCAGGGCTGCCCAGGGCAAAGGGGTTTGTAAAGGACCTCAGAAAAGAGTTCTCCTCCAGTCTCTGTCCCCGTCCCCCTCCCTCCCAGACACTGCCACTCGAAACCATTCCTTCTCTTGAGTGCAAAGTGGTGCGATCCCGTGGTAAACAATTTGGCAATATCTAACCCAACTGTGTATGCATTCGCCCTTTTCCACAGCACCTTCTCCTTTGGGAATTTGAGCCAGAAAATACACTCCGCAAACATGAAAAACAGAAACACATGCAGAAGATTCATCACTGTGGCGTTATTTATACAAACAAAATATTGGAAACAATATAAAGGTCCATTTGTGAGAGATTTATTAGCTACATGATGGCACATTCACACAGTGTCGTTCTCTGCGGTTGTGAGAAAGGACAAAGAAGATCTCTGAATTGGTAGAGTGATTTCCAGGATATATTGATGAGTGAAATATAAATATAATTTTTTTTCTTGGTACAAAGTTATCCAAGAGGCAGATAAAAATAATTACAAGAGATGGGTGGGCATAGAGAGAGAGAGTTGGAATAGAAGTGAGATCTCTTTGAGATCTTTTCACTTTTTACTCAGTTTTGACTTTCTAATTATGTAAATGCTTAAAACTTCTTAGAAAGAAGTTAAGAAATGAAAGAAAGGAAGAAAGGAAGGGGGGTTGGTTGGGTGGGGGGCACTGTGAAGTTTGTGGAGTATGATGCAGTGGCACTTTTTGTCAATTCTGATTGTGGGTTCTTTTTCTTGTGAATCATTTCTGTTTCATTCCCATAGCAAGTGCCCCAGCTTTGTCTCTAATTTTCTTAGCTTAAAAAGACTAGATCAGTATTGTTCTTTTTTTGTGTGTTTCGAGTTTATTTCTCTTGAGAGAGAGAGAGTGCATGCGAGTGCAGGGAGCAGGGGGCGGGGGGTGGGGAGAGGCAGAGAGAGAGAGAAAGTCGGGGAGACAGAGAGAGCAGGCTCTGTGCTCTCAGCGCAGGGACCAACCTAGGGCTCGAACTCAGGAACAGTGAGATCAGGACCTGAGCCAAAGTCAAGAGGTGGACGCTTACCTGACTGAGCCAGCCAGGCACTCTTGGATTGATATTGTTCTGCATTATCTGATGCAATAAGCAGTTAGGTTATACCCAAATTGCAGGCTGTCATTTATTGCCATATTTTACTCTAAGTTAGTGGCGTTACTATCTTAAAACATACTGCGTTAAGCAGTTCTCAACACTCTCTCTTAAGTGGCACTTGGTCCCCTGGACCCAAGCCAAGCAGTGACATGGTCCTTCTGGCTCTGGTTTTCAGGGTAGCCTGTAAGAATGACCCTTGGAAAGGCTTCCAGCTATTAGGGGGACATGTAATTCTCTTAATCTAGAAGATCAAACTATCTCCCTTTTCTGAGCACTGGAAACAGTCAATCAACGTGACAGCCTCCTCATTCATCCCAGAAGTAATTGTATCAACCTGCCTGGGAAGTGGGGGCCATGGGAGAGTAATAGGAATTAAACTCCAATTCTTCTCGGCAGCTGGCTAGGATTAGTGAATGGAGATAAACAGAAGCCCATGGCTATTTTTATAAATCACAGCCTTGATAAAGGTTTAGATTTGAAACATCCGAAATTTCTCCGGAGATGACACATGAAAACTACTAGTGGAAAGGTACAGAAAACCTAGATTTGGTTAAGGAATCTGGTTCAGTTTCTCTCTCAGACAGCATTTGGGGGAATAATCTCCATAAGGTTTTATTATTACTGATCAGTCTGTCCTTCTTCGTGGGCACTCGTCAACAAATTGCTCTAATAAAAGTCCTTGTAATAAATCTCATGTGTCCTGTGGATTCATCACCTTATAAGTACCACCCTTCTTGGAGATATTGCAGTTTGGTAATTTGCAATGACTTTGTAACTTACACTGTAACCAGTGGAAGGAAGGAGGCAGCCTCATCTTCTGAAAGGAATGATTTACAGCTACTTTTCTGACGGCCTGGGAGCTCCGTGGCTCTGTGGTTTCTATCTTGTTTCTGTGTTTATTAGAGTGTGCTCAAACTGGAGAGGGGCTAGTTAAGTCTGAGAACCATCATCTCAAATCAAGAACTGCTGAAGCAAATGTATTTATTCATGTTGGAGAAATAAAAACAGAGGGGACACATGCTAAAAGTATTCAAGTATTGGAAGGGAATGTCATTGAGAAGGAACAGATCATATTTTCAAAAATGCTGAACTGTAAGTATTTGTGTGGGAAGTTACACGGGGGCAGGTTTGAACTGAATAGAAAAATGAGTTTTCTAACATTATCCAACACATAGAACAGGTTTCCCAATATCAAAAATATCCAAGTAGAGGCTAGAATACTTCCTGTTGAGGTTAGGATTTGTTAATCTTTAACATCTCTTGTCAATTTTGAGCCAATTAATTCATTAATATATTTATTCTAGTATTAATTATTATTAAGAAATGATTATGTACTGCCCAGATAATTGTAGAAACAGTGATAGTCATATATGGCACATAACATCGCAGTCTGTAGGGAGAGAGACACTTACCGGATAATCACACGAGTACATGGGGTGAGGGTCATGAAGGAAGGGAATGTGGTCCTATGAGAGTATATGACAAAGGAAGCTTCCTGAACTTGGTGGGGGATGGTTGGGGGCTCTGAAGAGAGGCTTTTCTGCTGATGTGCTGCGTGACTAGAAAGTTGGAAGTCGAGTAAGAATTAATCTGGTGTGGCGGGAAGAGGGACAGGGGGAGAAAAGGAGGAAGAAAATTCCAGGACCGTGAAAAGCATTTGAAAAGCCCTGTGGAAGGTGAGATTATTGTTTCCCCCCCATATTTCCTGATAGTAAGAATGACCTGAAGCTCTTTTTTTTTTTTTTTTTTTTTTTTTTGACCTGAAGCTCTTTTTAAGTCTGGTACACTTTCTAGCCTCTTTGCCTTAAGGTATTATCTAATGGGTTTAGAGATTTTAACTTCTCAAATAACTTGAATGATTCTTGTCATCAGGGAAGTTCAGACATGACATTAGGGAGCCTAAAAGAAAGCCACTGTGGCTGAAGCACGAGGCTGTGGGGTGATGGGTTGAGGGGCAGGCAGTTTTGGTGTGTTGGTCATTATCCTGAGAACATTCAGGAGGTTTGTAGACTTGGTGGCTAAAATTTGAGGGAATTTTCTCTTAAGGCTTCCATTTTCTCTGTGAAGGAAGGAGGAAAGATGGTTGGTTATACACAGGAGGGTCAGGCTGTGCAGGCATCATCCCAGTTTTGAGGAGAATGGAGAGGTGAGGCCAGCTGGCTGGGAGAAACGGGTAGGATTGATGGGCAGTGTTGAGGGCTCATTTGAGGTCAGTGATTATGGATGTGTAGTAATAACAATTTGCTTTGTGGTATTCTTCTCTAGCAATTATCGGATGGCTTAAGCATTACCAGACAGAAAGCCCAACAGCAGGGTTGATCCCAGGTTGGATGTGACAAAATGCAAAGGCACAAGGGAGTTTGGGATATCAGTGGGAGTGGTCTGGAAATAAGGATGATGGCATGCAAGCTGGATAAGGAAGGAAGTGAAGAAATTAACAGGCAGGAAGATTGCTTAGCACAGAGGGGTCAACAGACTAGAGCTTCTGATGAATCCAAAGTGGGAGTAGTTGGAACTACGAGGTCATGGTCAAAGGGTCACATGCTGAGATGCATGATGTAACACGGAGTGGTCTTACATAACATTGATGTCCACAGCATGATGGGGTGGAGATGGGTTTCTTGGGGTTGAGTGGAGGAAAAGTTATTGGAAAAGAGGCCGCCAAATAAATGAGACCTTAAATCCTCCCATCCCTGCCGCCATGATAGAGGAGAATTAAGAATGGAGGAGGGCATTTTGCTTCAGGACATCACTTGCTTGCTTTGACTCCACTAGGTAAGGTGTGGGGGGCTACTGGTCAGGAAACTGGGTAAGATGATGAGGGTTGGGTCTTCCCAACCTACAAGAAACTTAGGGGTCGAGACAGCGATATATCAGGCCCGAGAGCCAACAGAAGTCAGCAGGGTATAAGTCCTAGAGAACAAAGCATGGCAAGTGGCCAGAAGTTGATAGAGATGATAAGCCACTGGAAGATCCGTAGACACTGAGAGAGGAAAAATCAAAAGAAAGGTTGGAAAAGAACCAGAAGGTCAAACAAAACCAGGAATTGAGGTGAAGACAAGATAGACAGAAGGGCAGATGAGGCACCCCTGCACTGAAGAAATCGCCCTGCTGTGGCTCAGTTGGAGCTCTGTTCTTTCCTTGTGACCCTGACAAAAACCAATTCAAGACGCGTCTGGCCTGCAGATGGTCGTAAATGAAAACAGGTAGTTGACAGGAAAATGTCTGGTTGAAAGAAGTGCTTGAAAACGCATGGTCCTTTGTCTTTGAAGATGGCCCTATTATACTTAGACTCGGGGATTTGCAGCCAGAAAGAAGAATTTCTTCCTCCTCTCTCTTCCCTGGTGGTAGCTTATTGGTCTATGTCGCCATTGGAAAATAGAATTGTAATGCTTCACGAGTCCAGAAATAACACATCTTTGAGGATCCATCAGGTGGGGACTAAAAATCAAATCGGCACACTCGTTCCACCCTTACACAAAATCAGCGCATCCACAGCTGGAAGGCTGCAGGCATTTTTGGATGATTCATCTTGAGAAAACACGATGAAGCAGCTTAAGCGATATTTCATTTTGACCCAGGCAAGGCAGTGACCATATGCCGGAAAACCTCATAGTAGCCCTCCCCTGGTCGTGCCTCATACTGCAGGCTAGAGTCCCTGGCACCAATGGGGTAGGCCAGTCCAAAGATGCACCGCCTCCCCACCACCCCCACCCTGCCCCCCGCACCTTCTAGACCACCCTCTGATATTTAGGAATCTGGGATATCTGTCTAAATGGCCTTGACCCTACTTGGAGCCTGTGGAGGGTCTGTTCCTTTGGGCTTTGCTCCTAATGAAAAAATGGCACCCCTGGTGGGTACAGCCTGGACAAAGTGGTGACCAAGGACGGCTGCTTGTGGAGGTTGAGGAAGGAACTTATGCACGTGGCCTGGGTGTCCAAAAGCGTGGGAGCAAGTATGAAAAGGAATCGGGGGGGATAAAAAGGTGGAAAGAAAGCCAAGGGTCTCACCCTGGGAGCCACGGTCTCAGAACTCTGAGAAATCCAAACTCAGACCTGGCCTTAAGGCTTTATGAAGTTCTTTTGGTCACATGAGAAGAGCAGAGCATATTTTCTTAAGCCATCTATTAGCTTGATTTCTATATTTTAAATATTGAGAGATAGGATACCTGGGACTCCACTGGTACGCTTCCTAGGCCCCAAATATTTGGGATAGGCTTGGGCTTCTGTGCACAAATCACTCCAACTTTTTAGAGTCCTCCATTGTAGCACTGTGTCCTGCCTGTTTATGTATCTATCTTTCCTCCTGGACATTTGCTTCTCAGATCATGCCCTCTTTACCTTTGAATTCCCTAGCACGTAGCCGATGGCCTCTTGGCACACGGTAAGCACCCAATAAATATTTGTGGAATTAATCAACAAAGGATATGCAGTTATGCAAGTTCTCTGGCTAAGGCAAGTCTCTGGTAGATCCTGTCCCTGCTCTCAAAATCGCAGAGTCTGTTCCTCTTGATTAGTCCCTATGGACACTGCACGGTATATATTTCCTTCATAAAGCTTAGTATCCTGCTCTATGTTACATGCGAACCCGAGAGGTGCAGAAAATTTGTTCCTAACAGGTGATACCAGAACTCCTCACAGCAAGAGGCACTGTCTTCTTTTGGAAAAACATGGTGAGGATTGACTTTGGTCTATACAAGAAAGTGTATAAGACCCAGTGGCTAGAGCATAAACGTGCTAGGGAAAGGAGATTACTTTGTACAGAATAAGATGAAACATTTGGAATTATGAGGGGGCAATCTGGCAAGGAGAGGGGGATGAAAAGAGAAGAGCCACTAAGATGATAGACCCAAGATGATGTGACCCATTTTGGCACCCACCTTCACCCATCTGACTAAAGATTGCTGGTTTCCCAAAAGCAGGTTCCATGTGGCCACACCCCCCCAACTGGCCCCACCTCCCCTACCCTGGAAACTGAAGAGAACACTGCATTCTACGTTGGGATTACGTGGTATAGAGCAGAGGCAATCTGTGGAAACGCAGAATCCTAGAGACCAGGATTACTCTGAGAATACAAAGTCGGCTTTCTTGAAAATTTACAGAACTCCCAGGGAGGATTTTGAACTTCTACGGGTTGTGGTACGGGCAGGAGCTCAAGTCTCATCTAGATTGTAAAGTGTATTAACCATGTCTTTTATTTTCTGAAGTCCAATGCTTTGCTATCCAAGCTGGGCCATCCCTCTGGGCCATGCTGAGCCCAGAGGGATGGCGCCTCCCAGAGTTAGCCAATTCCTAAAGGTAGTCAACAGTTTGCCCATAAGTGTGTCTTTCAAAGGTGAGCCACAATAAGGGCTCTTGCCCACAGTTCCCCCACTCCCTCTGCCTCCTGTCCACCCCAGTTCTTCCCCATGTCGCCCCCTCCCCCCATGGTATAGTGTGTCCGCTCCTCTATGATTATAAAAACTTTCTTTTCAATGTCAGTTGTCTCTTCATCCGATGGCTTTTTCATGCTTAACTAATAATCAAACATGGAGTAACTGGCACTCTTGAACTTCCCCATTGCCTTCCTTTCTCCCCTAATCAGTGCTGCTCTCCGCTTCCCTCTGGGGTGTCATAACACTTTGCTATAAACGCTGCCCCCACCTTCCCATTGAAAGCCGTTAACTACCTAGAAAAGAGGATTCAGGAGAAATTGATTTCCATCTCAGAGGACACTCCCAGTGACGTAGATTTCTTTTTTAAGTTATCAGTGCTTTTTACTTACAAAAATGATACACATGACAAAAAAATTTTTGTGTGAAATTTATAAAGTAAATAATTCTATATATTTATAATAATAATATTGAGGGGTTTTACAAGTTTTTTTCTATTTATTTAGGTAATCACTACACCCAACGTGGGGCTCAAACTCACGGCCCCAAGATCAAGAGTTGTATGCTCTCCCAACTGAGCCAACCAGACACCCCAAATATTGAATCTTTTATTCCAGGAACCTGGCATATCTTTCCATTTATTTCAGGGTTTAATGTCTACCAGCAATGTTTTTATATTTATTTTTATTATATTGTATATATATATATATATATATATATATATATATATACACACATATACACATATACATATGTGTGTATATATATATATATATATATATATACACATTTATAATATATAAATGTTTATTACTTTGTCACTATATTTTAGGATCTCTTGTATAAAAGCCATAGAAGTCTACTCTGGCTACCTTAAAAGGAAAAGTAGTTTATTGGAAACAATTTTAAGAGATCAGATCCATATGTAGGGGACATAAAAGAAAGCTCATTCATGTACTAAAGCATATTTCTTCCTTTTTTTGAGAGAGGGAGAAAGAGTGTTGTTTGTGTGCATGCACACACATGCGAGCGGAGGAGGGGGCAGAGGAGAGAGAATAAATCTTCAGCAGGCTCATGCCCAGTGCTGAGCCCAACATGGGGCTCAATCTCAGGACTGTAGGATCATGACCTGAGCCGAAATCAAGAGTCAACGCTTCACCGACTGAGATATCCAGGCGACCCATCATATTTCTTCCTTAAGGAAGAAGTGAAACACAGGTTGAAGAGTTAGGTAAAGATCTTTGGAAAGGACAGGAACCAGTAGTTCAGGGCATTGTGGTAGCAGGAGCCCACGGAGTCTCTTCAGGGCTCTGTCATTTGCATGTATCAGCTCTGTCCCTTTTCATGCTTGTGTAAATATCATTTGAGATTCAAACTCCCAGGAAAGTGTCAGATGGTTTAGCTTGAGTCTTGAACCTGCCTCTTGGCCAAAGCATCTTGACTGAAACAGGGGAATGATGGTCTCCACACAACATATATTTCCATCACCAGAAGCTGAGGGAATGGATTTGTAAAACAAAAGCAAATTCTTCACACATCAGTATGTCACGGACATTTATTTATGGCAGCACATACACATCTATCCTTTAAATAAGGTGCAGTGTGGGCGCCCCGGTGGCTCAAGTCAATTAAACATCCAACTTTGGCTCAGGTCACAATCTCATGGTTTGTGGATTCGGGCCCCACATCAGGCTCTGTGCGGACAGCTCAGAGCCTGGAGCCTACTTCCAATTCTGTGTCTCCCTCTCTCTCTGCCCCTCCTGTGGTTGCACTCTGTCTGTCTGTCTCTCAAAAATAAACATTAAAAAAATTAAAACTATGGGGTTTTTAGTTGGCTCTTTGTTTTCACATGCTTTGCTAACCTCCAAGTCTCTAACATGGCCTATACTGCTTACACAGCATTGAAAGTAGACCCCTGCCCTAAAAACTACGTTCTAATTTGGAGCCAACCTCTTGAAATAAAAGGAGATTTGCATTTGGGTCCAGGCCTGTTGATTTTGCATTCCAGGTACAGTTGCAGTGAGCTCGATTTGCAAACTTCCACCTGCTGGCTATTTCCATAATAATAACTCCTATTTATTAAGCCCCTACCACGAGCTAGGCACATTACCTACTTGATCTCTATTTTTTTGTAGCCACCCCAGGAACTAGGTGCTGCTGTCCTTTAGAGACATAGAAACTGAGGCTCAGCAAATGTTAACCACTTCCTCAAGGTCACAGAAAAGCTGAGCTGGGATGTGAAATCAGGTGCATTTGCCCCTAAAGCCTTGGCTCTTTCCATGCTGGCGTGCGTAGGAAGCCTAGACTCAGCTGTTTCAGTCCAGCCTCTTTTGCCAGCTTCCTCTTAGTGTCTGTGGACATATCTGCCTCCAAATTTATATGGAAAGCACCTCTGAAAGTACAGAGTGCGTTGTAATTATCATTGTGTATCCCAGGGCAGTCATCATGGTGCTTTACCAGAGGTAGATGTTCTTTCTCTCTCTCCTCTCTGTTTTATAAACACGTGTACAGGTGCATGCGTGCACACACATACACACACACACACACACACAGATTGTTGGGGAGGAGTGAGTTGTTTTAGATGAGATGAATGGCCACTGAGGCTTTCCATTTTCTGATGAGCCAATTTAAAAATGAATTATTCTGCCATCTCTTCCTAGGGCAACTATCTAAATGAAAGGATTGAAAAGCTGAGTGGCTTCTCTCTAAAAAGTGCAGGGAACCAGACTTAAAAATCTCTACATCTCCGCAAATGCTCCCTCCATAGTTGATCTACTTCGCTCAGATTCAGATGGGGAATAAATGAAGCTATGAAGTCTTGAAAGGACAAACACTTAGGAGTACAGACAACGGGTTTCAAGGAGCCTGCAAAAAATTCTAATCTCTGTAAATAGAATAGGTTTGTGCAAATTAAAAATGAGGTGAGTGACCTTGGGCAGGAAGATAAGTGCTGGGAAAAGCCAAAAATTGAGAAAGAGCTGAAACGCTCATGATTTCACTCGGTCGGGTACAGAGGTACAGAGGTCGAGAAGAGCCAAGAAAGGCTGAGGAGACAGGAGACAAAGAGGATCATTTGAACAGAAGTATTCAGAGGGAAACAAAATGCCCTTAAATGTACTTGAACCCTGATTTGCAATGCAAAACCTTTCACTTCTCACCAAGAAGGAGTCTGAAATAATTTTCTTTTTTTTTTTTTTTTAACATTTATTTAGTTTTGAGAGAGAGACAGATAGACAGACAGTGAGTGGGGAGGGGCAGGGAGCGAGGGAGACAGAGGATCCAAAGCAGGCCTTGCCTTGACAGCTGAAAGTGATGTCATGAACCTGAGCTGAAGTTGGATGCTGAACCGACTGAGCCACCCAGGTACCCCCTGTTTTTTTTTTCTTTTTTGATCCAAAGTGTACATAAAGAAATGGAAAGTCAGAATTAAGGGAATTTTTTTTTGGATGACTCAGACCCAAGCTTTCTGATAGAATAGTGGGATTTGAATTTGGGACAGAGAAAGAGAGAGAGGGAGATGGAATTATCCAACTTTTCTCCACTCTCCTTTTGAATTTGTCAGTAAAGGTAGGTCATTGATAAATCCTCTAGAAACAAGCCCATTTCAGTACTTCAAAGGACAATTGTTGAACGGCCTTTATTTATCTAATTTTGAGTTCACACACACACTTCAATATATACCCTTTTTAAAATCTTCAACTTAAATCCCCAGTATTCTTTATTTATTAGGCTGAGGATACTTTACCTTGATTTTTAAAGACAGCCCCCAAACTGTCTCATGTGTAAAAACTAGCTGGGGGAGTTTTTTTAAATTACAGATTCTCAGGCCTTCTCTCCCCCTCAGAGAGTGTAAATCATTTGGGTTGTGGTTTGATCCTGGACTCTGCACTTTGAAAATAATCTCTTGTGCTTCAGATGTAGGACTCTAAAACTATACTTTAAAAAATATTCATTTATGTAAAAGCACCAATAATATGATTAGCAAAACATCCAGATGTTAAGTATCTTTATAATAAATTGATATGTTTTCAAATTCATTTTTAGTCTCTCTACTTTATGATTGTTAAATGGGCTATATCCATGGATATGGTATAACAGAGCAGAGGATGTTCTAGTACCGTATGGTTATAACTATCAGGGAGAGGCATCTGGATCTTAAAACATAGTGTTCATGGCTTGAATGGCTTCCCAGAGTTGGGAAGGTCAGAGAGATGTGGCTTACCTCACTTGAAAAAGAGGAAAGGAGGATCTAATTATATCTCTTTCAATCTCTTCCGCATTTTTACTTAATGATGACGTGGTTAAATGATTCTCAGAGTGTTGATGGAAATATATTTTCACTGGTAGACAATGCTTCAATCTATTTACAAATAAGTTCACTTAGTTATTTTTTAAAATCTTTATTTATTGAAAGAGAGAGTGAGAGAGAGAATATGAGTGGAGGAGGGGCAGACAGAGACAGAGAGAGACAATCCTAAGGAGGCTCTGCTCAGGGCTTGATCTCACGAACTGTGAGATCACAATCTGAGCCAGAATCAAGAGTCTGCCGCTTAGCTGACTGAGCCATACAGGTGCCCCATACAAACAAGTTTATTTAGTTGTAAGGAAGGTATTTTTTGCCTACGTAAAGGTAATCACAAATATATAGGCTTATAGCTGAGAATATCATCAAATGGACAAACTGAGTATTCAGAAATGATATATAAGGTTTATGATATACAGTCTGAGTAGAGGGTCTCTCCTACTAAGAAAAATGGTCAAGCCTTGTAGAGATAAATTCAAACCACAGGACAACTTTCATATTTTGTCAAAGAAGAAAGCATTACGGATTCTTATGATTTTTATTATCTTGATAATGGATCGACCCACTTGGTGAAACCATTTTGTGTTTTCTTCAAAAGGATTCTTGGGGTGCATGGGTGATTCAGTCAGGTAAACATCCAACTTTGGCTCAGGTCACAATCTCATGGTTTGTGGGTTCAAGCCCCACATGGGGCTCTGTGCTCACAGCTTAGAGCCTGGAGCCTGCTTTGGATTCTGTGTCTCCCTCTCTCTCTCTGTCCCCCCCACCCCCCAGTTGTGCATGCGCTCTCTCTCTCTCTCTCTCAAAAGTGAATAAATAAACATTTTTTAAAAATTTAGAAAACAGTATTCTCCAACTTGGTGGGAGTATTCTTTACTTTAGCGTGGATTTTCTAAATAAAGTCAAAGTCACTATAAATGTAATCTAATCTTCCAACTTACTAATAAAAGTAAAAAAACCCCAATACTTCATACTAACATACTGCATACTTTAACATAATTATTTTTAAATTAGGCAAAACAGGTGCAGATTTAGTTCATGGTGGATAAAACCAATGAGGTATACAATTACAAAGGGTTAGATCTATTGGTTCAGCATGGATCAAACTGGGTTAAACTGAAAACCTGGTCCGACTCTTTTAAAGTTAATACTGAAACCAGTTCTAACCAGTCCACAAAATTACACTTTTAACCACTTAGTTACTTAACTGCCTCATCTCCCATGGCTTGTCATCCAACGAGCTCATCCTAAATCTTGCCACCATCGTAAGCTGCATAGCCTCTGAAGTTTCCATGTCAAACGAATCATTCTTGGACACTGTAACTTATTCTAACAGTTATTTCTAGTAGTTTCCTAAACTGTTAACAGTTCTTGTCCATGCCTTTGCCCCATAACTCTGCCTCCTTTTCTCTATTCCTCCTGCTGTCTCTATTTTCCCCTTCACAGCACTTGGATTCCATTCCTAATCACTCATTGTAGTTACTTTCTTGAAAACACCTTCAGCTCACTTGTCCTCACTCCCTTCTTATGTATTCATATAGCAAAATCTGAACATTGGTCAAAGCCAACGTACTTCTTTTCGCATCTGTGTCTATACTGGAGGAGCAGAATATTTTGTGGGGGTGGGGAGAGCAGTGGAAATCACAATATGGCCGACTGGCATCACTTGAAAGCCGTGACTAGAAGCCCAAAATGGGTGCTGTCTGGAAGTTCTGTCACAATACCTTCACTGAGTATGACAGGTTTAATGAATAGGCTTTTACTTCCAGGGACAAAGCAGGAAGTTCCTTACTTTTCTCTAGCCACTGCTTTCCAGCTCAGTGACAAGGATTTCTCTTCCTTGCCCACGGATGGCATCTTAGGCATATTCTATGCTGCCTGACCACTTTCAGCCATAAACAGACACATTCTGATGTCAAAGAAAAAAGTGTAGTCCAGTCTAAATTACAACTCAAGCTTATCACCCAGTTCAAAGTTTCTCCTATTCCCCAACTCAGGACTAACCCATAGTAGGAGGATGTTCAGTGGGTTAAGAGGAGCAGAGTGCACATTTTCAATGTTTCTTCACTTTGCTTCTCCATTTCTCTCTTCTCTACCCCCACCCCAACCCAAACCCTTGTTAGGTGTGTTTGGGCTCCTGGAAGCCTCAAGATCAAGAGAGGATGAATGAATTGGAGATCAGGAAAGAACTTTTCACTCAGCTAAGGCTGACGGAAGTTGTCACTTGTCTGTCAGTTGACCTCTGTCGGGTCAGATATTCAAATTGCTGGCTTTTCTGTTGTCTGTAGTGACCCCCTCCCCCAGTGGAGAGAAACCTACCACCTCAGGTTCCGTACCCCACCACCTTCTCCACCACCTTCCCAAGAGATAAGTAAACAGCCTTTTAAAACTTCGGTTCATTGTGCCTTAAAGGGAGAGAACTCTTGGGGCGCCTGGGTGGCTCAGTCGGTTGAGCGTCCGACTTCAGCTCAGGTCACGATCTCGCGGTCCGTGAGTTCGAGCCCCGCGTTGGGCTCTGTGCTGATGGCTCAGAGCCTGGAGGCTGCTTCCGATTCTGTGTCTCCCTCTCTCTCTGCCCCTCCCCCGTTCATGCTCTGTGTCTCTCTGTCTCAAAAATAAATAAATGTTAAAAAAAAAAGGGAGAGAACTCTTTCAGCAAAAATGCTGTAAGAATCTTCATATCTGACTCCCCGCTTTGATGACCACTCACCCTGCAGCAAACGGCACAACGCTTGGTCTGTTGGATCAGCCCATTTCAGGATGATTCCACTAACTGAGCTCTTTTCTTGTGCTCTCATCATGAACAGGTGAAAGCAAGAAGCAAGCAACCATAGCTCTGCATTTTATTTACTGAAGATGCCCTCTGATTGCTCCCTTGGGGCCCTCCAAACCTTCTACTGTCTATAGAGAAGGCAGTACAGGTAACCTAAATTGATTCATTCTAAACCCCTTTTCTCTAGATTCCTTTCCAAACAACCCTCCTTTGTGAATTCTCAGACCATGGTTATATAGGCTGTATAACATCGTGATTACTAGGCCATTTTGCTACCTTTTTGCAGTCTCTTCATACAAGTATCCAGCAGACCCTTCAATTTCTCTCAGCTTTGGGGCTCTAAGTGAAGTTCTGAAATAATAGGAAATATCCCATTCAAACTCCTTCTACATCTGTAATTTATTTCCTTTCGTCCTCGAGATGACTCATTTACGTCTTTTCCTTTTGCTTCGTATCTTGCGCTCATTATGTTCCATTCCCTCTCAGCTGTTGACTTTGTCTCACACTTTGTTGAAAGAACAAATGCCATGATAAGAAAACTAAATAGGCAAATGTAGCCATGTTCTCTACTTTCCTTTTTGCTTCCAGGAAGAGGTCTCCCCTTTCAACTAGAGAGTTTATTGTGAAATTTCTGAGGTTATCAGACTGGAGGAGAAGAGCTTTTGTAAAATTTGTCTTGGAAAACAAGAATCAGAGTGAAAATAGAGGAGAGGGCGACTGGGGCTGGAAAACCTGGCCACCAAAGTTGGGAGGACATGACAATTTAAACACAGATCTTTAAAAATACTCTTCTATTGTAATAGGATGAAATTATGCAGTTTCATTTTATCTTTTATTTTCATAAACATTAACACAGGCATATGTTTACTGTTACCAAAAAATGCTGAGAGACTTTTATCTGTTGTTATGCCTTGGGAACAAATGACAGTAGCTCCCAACTCAACTAGTTGGAACAAAAAGGAAATTTTATTATCTTGCATATAAATCATGTTGAGAGATGGTTGAACTGTGAGCTCGCTGACATTCCATAAGGACTCAGGTTCTTTCCATGCCCTGCCATTGTGTGGACGTTGGCTTTTTTTTCCCTCAGACTAGCTCCCTCTTGGTGTTGAGATAGTTTTGTCAGGCCAGGTATCAAATTCAGGATAACTTTGAGAGAAAGAAGAGGCAAGTAGTCTCCCAAGAATCCTCCCTTAATATCTCATTGGACAAAACTGAGCCACGTGACATCCTCTAATTCAATCACTGGCTGGTGGCATAGAATTACCATGGGTAATGAACAGATCAATGAAACCAAGAGTTAGTTTCTTGAAAAAATAAACAAAATTGACAAACCTCTAGCCAGGCTTCTCAAAAAGAAAAGGGAGAGGACCCAAATAAATAAAGTCATGAATGAAAATGGAATTATTACAACCAATCCCTCAGAAATACAAGCAATTATCAGGGAACACTATGAAAAATTATATGCCAACAAACTGGACAACCTGGAAGAAATGGACAAATTCCTAAGCACCCACACACTTCCAAAACTCAAACAGGAAGAAATAGAAAACTCGAACAGACCCATAACCAGCGAAGAAATTAGATCAGTTGTCAAAAATCTCCCAACAAATAAGAGTCCAGGACCAGATGGCTTCCCTGGAGAATTCTACCAGACATTTAAAGCAGAGATAATACCTATCCTTCATTGGACTAATCAGGACTTACCCCTTAGTTAGAGATGGGATCGCGTTCCCTGAGGAGTAGAAATACGAGTTCTGTTTGCAAGGAAAGAGGCACCTAAACGAAACCCCTCAGGCTTATAAAGCATGTAAGCATCAGTATCAAATTCCCTCTTCCCTTCCTCATTATTGCCCATTATTCAGCCAATTCATTTGTTCAGCAGATGTTTATTGAGTATATACAGTAAACCAGTCACTGTTCTAGGTACTGGGGACACGGTGGAAAAGTTCTTCAGTTTTTACTTCTTCTAGTGGTTACTCTATATGCTAAATTATATGCTTATGATACAGTTCCTGGATTTATCAAATTTAGGCATTGCCTATTGACTTCCTGCCATGAATCATGAGGATTTAATTATTTTATCGTCTCTCCTACCTCTCTCCGTATTATATAGTCCCTCCATGAATTTTCAAAGGGGATTTTTAAACCTATTTTTTTGGGTTCTTATTTAATAGACCACAGACTCTCTCTCTCTCTCACTCTCAACCTCTCTCTCAGCATTTAGCATTTATTGAATTCCTAATAGCAATTTGGCAACAGAAATATGAAATCTTTCTCATGTCTTCATTTCTTGGGAGCTTTCCAATGCCATTTTTAGTTGCTTTTAATTTTCACCCTTTGGTGCCTTGGAGGTAGCACTGATTTTCACATTCCTTCTCTCTCAGTCAAGGACATCCCAAGGGTGAAAGCCTGATATTTCATTTCCTTGAGAACCCAGTAACTGAAGTAGATGGCAGACATCTGAGGGAAGGCTCGCCCTTTAATGGACAATACATCTTAGCTTCCGAATTCATAAAATAAAGTCGTTAGTCCTCTTTCCATGATCCTCAGCCTCTTTCATCCCTCAACCTCCATTAGCTGGCTTTTCTTTAAAATACAGTCAATATTAAGAATATTTACATTTTACACCCTCTCCTTGACAATGGTAATGTTTTTCCTCCATGGGTCAATGTCACTACAAAATAATTATTCCAGCCCAAAATTTGACTGGATTCTCTCTCTCTTTGAAAATAAGCCACCCGTTATCTTATTTTATTACCAAGTCATACCAAGATTTTAATCACGTTGTGTAATTTATAGCTTCCCAGCAACTGATTGCAAGAATGGATTCCAGGTCAGCCAGGTTCTTGATCCCTTAGCCCTCAGGTCAGCCAGGCGGGCCCAAGGCTCAAGGCACATAGATCGGTTGGCCTTCAGGGGCATACACCCTCTTCATTTACTTCAGTGTACTGGATATATATTATATAGTATCATTTTTGTGTGTGTGCCATGATATGAGAAAGGTCGAGAGGTACTGGAAACCTTTCAACATTTTACCCGTCCCACCCCCAAAGAGATCTCCTAGAATCTGAGGTTTACTCTATTTCTGTTCAAAGTCACCATGTCAGGACTTTCTTCCTTTCTCTGCTCTCCTGGATTCGATTTGTCGTGTTCCTGGATGTCATGTTTTCTTCTTTCTGGTTTTACTCTCTCAGTTACCCAGAGTGTAAAAGACGTTCTGAGACAATTTCCATCGTGTGTGTGTGTGTGTGTGTGTGGCGGAGAAAGGGGGGGATAGCTTCTCACACATCACCAACAAACAATTCTCTGACACATGCTGGGTGTCATACTACTGAACTCAATTCTGATACTGTTTATCAAGAGAGCATCAGATCCCACAGGTTAAGGGCTCAGGCCCACAGGCCTCCCCACCGACCCCCGCTGCCAACTTCAGAACTCAATTGCAAGTTCAGGTTGTCCCCTGTGCTTCTGACCAAGTGGCCATAGATCAGAGTTTCCAACAGCCTCCTCCTGGAATTGGATTCATTTGCTAGAACAGCTCCAAGAATGCAGAGAATCATTTCTCTTACTAGATTCCCAGATAATTATAAAAGGATACAACTCGGGAATAACTAGATAAAAGAGTTGCACAGAGAAAGGTGTGGGAGAAAGGTGTGGAGCCTCCGTGGCCTCTCCAGGTATGCCGATTTCCCCAAATCTCCACATGCTCATCAACCCAGGAGTTGTCCAAACGTCTTTTTTTTTTTTCTTTTGCTTTCTATGGGACACTTCATTACACAATCTTGATTGATTAAATCATTGGCCATTGGCAAGTGATTTGACCTCCAGCCCCTCTTCATTCTCAGGGGGGCGAAACTGAAAGTTATAACCCTCTAACCACATGGTTGGTTCTCCTGCCAACCATTCCCCTTCCTTAAGTGCTTTCCAGAAGTCACCTCATTTACATAAGGAGATACCTTTATCCTCTCCTCACTTAGGAAATGTCAGGGGTTTTGGAAATCTGTGCCAGAAACAAGGACAAAGACCATATATATATTTCTTATTACAAATTACAATGTCACAACATGTCTTCAAATTACTTTCTAGGAAGCATACTTGGAGGGAAGATTTCTGGATCTTCTATTTTTCAAAATATGTTTACTCTGCCTTTGCACAGAATTGATAGTTTGGCTGAATATAGTCCTCTCAGAACATTGACAACAGCCTGTTTAGTTTTCTAGCATTTAGTCGTTGATGGGACACATTGTTTTTTGGTTGTGGGGGCCTGGGTTTGAGCTGGAAGCTTCTAGGATCTTTTGTTTATTTTTGATCCTTTGAAATATCATGATGGTGCATCTGGGGGGCTGTGCGCATTCATTCAGCTGGGCACCCAAGAGGCCCATTCGGTGTGGATATCCATGTTCTTCTTTAGCTGTAGAAAATTGCTTCTGTTTCTTTGAAATTTTCCCTTCTGTTTTCTCTATTCAGTCTTTCTAGAACTTATATCAGATAGACATTGGGCCTCCTAGATAAATCCTTATTGTCGATTTTCTTTACTCTCATATTTTTCTTTGTTCTATATTCTTAGCCATTTTCTCAATTTACCTTCTAAACATGAGTTTTAAGACCCTAGAGCAAAGTCCTTCTTATCTGAAACTTGGGGCTGTCCAAATGTAATAGCTGGTTCCTTATCTGTTCAGCCTAAAGCAAAACCTTCTTACTGGCAAGCCCCATTCACATACTCAGAGGTCCTTCTAATTTTTTGGAGCTCCTCTTGAGCTATTTGTCACAAGTTTCGTGATATATTTTGAAAAATTATTGTTAATGATCTACAGTCCAACAACAGAGTTTTGCCTTTTCAATTTTTCAAAAGCATGACTTGGAAACTACCTGGTAGGCACATACATTTGTTACTCGGTCATTAGGGTCATTCACTTTCCCAGACCTGGACCAGTGTTTTGAATTCACTTGGTGTCTTATGGGTTTTTAACGCCCTGGCGCAGTGCACCATATTAAGACGCAGTGGACTGTATGCCTCTTTTGTAAAGTGGAAGAGGGCATTTGCACATGGGATGGCTTGACTGTAATATATTCCCAGTCTATTCAGTTTTAGGAAGGAAAATATGTGAAGGGTGAAGATCCAGTCTGATTCCCTTCAAACTATTCTATCCACTGGGAAGGCTTTGTGAACTCCCAGGGATAGTGGCAGTCCAGAACACTATTGAACTATGGGAATTCAGTTCCTTTTGAGTCTTTGATTTTAAGAGCCATTGATCTTTCCTTTCTCCTAAAAAGGACACAGCAGCTTCAAAAAAAAAAAATAATAATAAATAAATAAAAATAAAAATAAAAAACTTTAAAGAGGGCCTCGAAGTATTTGGGGAAAAATAAATGTAAACCGAAGAAAAGAAAAAGGTCTTTGCTTAGGAAGCCTGATAGACCAGGAGGAGACTGCACAAAAGTGAACCAAATAAAATCCAATGTTCCAATATGATTAAAAATGGAAATCAGAGGGGCGCCTGGGTGGCGCAGTCGGTTAGGCGTCCGACTTCAGCCAGGTCACGACCTCGCAGTCCGTGAGTTCGAGCTCCGCGTCAGGCTCTGGGCTGATGGCTCGGAGCCTGGAGCCTGTTTCCGATTCTGTGTCTCCCTCTCTCTCTGCCCCTCCCCCGTTCATGTTCTGTCTCTCTCTGTCCCAAAAATAAATAAAAAACGTTGAAAAAAAAATTAAAAAAAAAATGGAAATTAGAGGTTTTCATCTTGAGAGGGCTCTTTTTGTGCAGATTGTCTTTTTTGTGCCAAAACAGCAGACTGACGTCTTATCTGAAGATCTTAAAATCATAATAAATTATCATTAGATTATAATAGTTTGGGGAAGATTGTGAATAAAGGTGGGCTGACAGATGATCGCTTTGGGACAGTGGCTTTCAATCTTTTTAAACACAGCTCACAGTAATACAATTTGTAGTTATATAATTGAAATGGGAGTTCTGTCAAAAAAAAAAAAAAGAAAGAAAGAAAAAGATTACCCTTACACTTCGAATGTGAGATATTCTCTGATATTTTGCCTTCTCTTCTCCATTCTTCCCATCTATTAAAAACAGTGCTGGTCAAGAATCACCAAATTTATTTCACAACCCACTAATGAGGAATATGTGCAGTCTGGAAAACATTGCTGAAAGGTCCTCTGAGAAAAAACCTTAGATCTTTGTATTAAATATTTTAAAACAATCTTGTAAGGAAAACCACACTTATCTTTCACTCATCTCTGCTTAGGGGAAACCAAGCTGTTCACACTCCAAGGCCAAAACCAAAATCCTTTTGGTGGCAGCCCACCCCAGATGTAGGTAGGCATAGTGTCTAGGATAAAAATGCTTCTGGAATGCTACAGCACAACAGCAAATAAGAAAAAAAAAAAATCAGCCTAATAGAGAATCAAAGTCCTCAGAAGCCGACCTTTCAAATGATGTAAACGTTCTGTTCTGGGATGATAGAAAGTAGGGGTGGAATGGGGTTGGAGGAGGCGGGGGAGGGGGGGTTGGGAAGGAGCAAGATTTAGAGAATGGATGATGGAAGTGGAAAGTTACTGGATCTTCTTCACACAGCCGATTTTCTCAATAGAGTGCTAGATTATCTATGTGTTCCACACATCTCGAAACCGATAGCTGTCCTCATCTGCCCTCTTGCTCTAAGAGGAGAAGTATGCGGAATTAAACAAAGACATCAACTTCCTAAGAATGTGCTGTTGGAGTTGGCTGGAGCCTATGAGGGTAATGAGAGAACAAACACATCATTAGGACACAATCCAAGCAGCCCGAGTAAATGAACACAACAGAAGAGGGCTGTAGGAAGACTGCTGAAGGCAAGAAATGGTTTGTAAGAGAATGGGAACATACAAATTTTCCATCTACCTATTACTCTGAGAAAATACTTTGAAAGGTTCTTTTTACAGTGAGGTCAAAAAAAGTAAACAAACAAACAAACAAATCTCTGAGTTACACAATGTTATCACTTCTGAACAAAGAATTAAACAAGATGTATTACCCTGAAATGTTTCATGATTGAAAAAAACACCCAGAGTGCCTAGCCCTTTGAACACTTACAACCCCTGGGACTATGAATAGAGAACTTATTGGGAGGATTAAAAACTAAAAGAGATAAAGAAGAGCATTGTGCTAATATCCATGGGAGAACTGAAGTGGCTCTAAATGGATTCCTAAAAGGAATTTCCCAGGGGAGCTCTGAGGCCACCCAAACACAAAGCCCCAGTCCAAACCAATGGAGTCCGAGTTTCTGGGAATGGGATCCAGGCGTCAGCATTGTTTAAAGCTAACGAGCAGCCAGAGTTGTTCTAGACCCTTCCTACTCTCAGTGTGGCCTGTGGAGCAGCGGCAGCAGTAGCCCCTGGAAACTTCTCAAACACACAGAACTTCAAGCCCTCCCCTAGGCCTACGGCATCAGAATCTGACATTTAACAAGGCCCTCAGATGATTCTTATGCAAGTTACATTTTGAAAATCACTGATTTAAAAGATAAACAGTATTAAACTCGGATGTCTGCCGCTTCCTTAATATTTAACTGTTTCTTCCTCGATGCTGATCTACATCACAGCACTTGGAACGAGCTAAGTAGCAGCACCTGCTTTGTTTTGCTGTCCCTGACTTCTCTAACTGCTCAGAGTTGGTGCCGTAATGCCCATGACCTATAATGCCAATTCCTGTCTTGGTAATAATTATGAATATCCTTGGCCCTCCTCAAGCGGGATTTGAATGTTCCAAGGATGCTACATAGAATCCAGTGTCATTTGCTGACATCCATATCCTGGGACAAATTTTGGTATGTTAATCCTGTTTATTTGTGCTTTAGATTAAGCAGCATCAGTATGAACACTAAGACCTTGCTCCTGCCTTCTGCCTCTTGTGGTTTTCTCTTTGCGTTTCTATTGCTAGTTCTAGTTAGAACCCTATTCTGAATCCAAAAAAGTGATTGTGGGGGCAGTCGGCCTTCCTTGCTTCTGGCATTTATCCTTCAAAAAGTTGGCAAGAGTCCTGAATCCATACACAGACCTAGATGATGATGCCACCCAGTTGGTTCTGTTGATATTGGCTTTCCCACACATCTGAGTTTCCTATGCTTTTTTACCTCATTTGTCTACCAAGCTACTGGAATGGACTGATAGCCATTAAAATAACTTTTAGGATAGAATTAATCCTACATTCTACTGCAGATGACCTCTCCAGCAGCATCTCTTCAGTTCCTGGCCCTGGAACAGGACTTTATACATTCCCTGCTCTAGTCTTCCTTTCTTTCTGGATGTATTCGATTGTATGTGATCCATAAAACTTCACGTCTCCTGCCCAAGTGAGCTCTAACATTACTCGTATTGTAGATGGTCCATGTAGAGACATCTCAAGTTCATAAGACTTGTAAGGAAACCTCAGATGACTTCTGTATATAGGGACAAAGAAGCAGAAAGTGAAAGAAGAAACGCAAAAATAACCTTTGCTAAACCAGAAAAATCTTTTCCATTCTATTTTTGGTGAACCTCAGCTTATTCCCGGACATATTGTTGGAATGTCCTTGTGCAGACATATTCTGAGATCCTGGGGAAAACGTCTCTGCAGGCACTAGAAATGGAAGCCTTAAAGGGTCATCATTCCATGACTTGCTCCTGTAGTCATAGAGTGCATTTGGGGACATGCACAACTCTGGCTCATTGAGGAAGAGTCAACTCATTGAAGAAGAGTTTCAGTCCCTTCTGAAAGGGAAGATATGAAATTCCCCCGAAAAAGTACATAACGATTCATGTGGCATTCAAATCATAAGAATAAGATATGAAGTTGGTTTAGAGTCAGGAGCTTTTAAACTGAACAGCTGTAACCCATTTGGGCAGTCGTGCAAAACAGAAAGTTGGCAAACCAGATAGTCTTTTCAGACATTAAACACAAGACGCTTGGGGCCAAATCTTGTGATTAAGAAATCAAATGTTTTCTTTTTCCCCTTCCAACCTGTTCTCAGAGTGTGGAAAGTTATATGATTTTTCTTCTCTGACTCTCTGGTTTTGGTTATTGGGAACTGCCTGTCTCTTCAGCCACTGGAGGTCAACTCAATTCAATTCCATCCAGTCTAGTCCAATCCACTCTAATCTAATCCAATTTGGCCTCATCCACCTTTTTTGACGGGGGGTGGGGGGGGGGTGGGAGACCTATAGGAACATCAAGAATTTAAGTGCACTGGGGGCTCATACACCAGGTTGTCCACAGCTCAGCTCATAAAATATCATGGCTCTGGTGTAATACCTGTACCTCTTCACTCCCACTTAACACCTAGAAACGTGGTTTCTAGATACTTTCCTGCATCCCGGATTCTGCTTTATAATTACCAGATTGTATACATTATTGATTTTTTCTAATCCACTCAGGCATGACCTGTTTCCTATACCAACTCTCTAACTGTAACCAACATACTCGCTTTCTATCTCTTATCCTAACTCTTCCCTCGGGCACCTGCCCATACCTGTGTCTTTCATTTCAACCTTTCAGACTTTATTTTCTCCTCCCATGGCTTGACCTGGTAGAGAATGCTTCCTTTAGAAGGTTTTCCTTTCAAGTACACAAGCAGAGATATGCACGAACATCTGGGGTAAGCCTTTTGTTCAACTTCAGCCCCTAGTGAATATGAAGACAGGTATTCTGAGCAAAAGAGAAAAAGGCAAGATTAATGAGAACAAACATCAGAGAAATGCCTTCATGTCTAGAAAACATTAAGAACCTACTTTGGACACATTTGAACATTTGTGTGTTTTGATTCTAACCTCTTTCTATCTAGTCTAACCTGGGGTAGACCAGACTCCCAAGAGGCCTGGCAGCAGGAAGTAGGGTATTGCAATGAAAAGTAGCTGCTGGTTCCTGACTCTCATGAGGAAAAGGGTAGAGCCAAAGCCTCCAATCAGCAGGAAAACACCCAGAATGGTCTTACGGTGCATTAAAATATAGGACCACTGCCCTACCAATTGGCAAACAACCATTGCCCCACCTCTTCCACCCACTTCTTATTGCCCTGGTGGCTTGACTGCCTTCACAGGTTACTCTTGTGCCTCCGGCAACTAGAAGTCTAACATTTTGATTTGTGGGTCTTGGGCTCAATCCCTGGTTAAATATGGGAAAAACCATTTTTGGATGATCACTCTTGACTCTGGTGGGAAATGAATGCTTAGAGCGTCTTTAGGAACTACTAGGAAAGGAAATAACCTTTTAGGATTATCTTAGGAAGAGAAGTGCTTATAACTTGCCTCCTGAGTTAAATTCCTTAGGGGCTGTCCAGAGTCATCCTACTTCTTTTTCTTTACCCACTCTCCTCACTAATTTGGTATGAAACCATCTATCTGATGACCTAGTCTCACTTCTCCTCTGTTCTCCATGTCTGTCTTCATAGGCACCAGTTTAAAGTCCTTCTTTCATGTAGTGACCTCAGTCACTTTTCTGGACAGAGGATGATTGGTTCTAAATCTGATAAGCAGATTCTTCCCCCGGGTTGACTTTATACCACCATGCCGCCACATGACAATTTCTCTGCTTCCGCCACCAGGGACAATCAGCTACTAGTGAAGTTTAGCACCTCTTGCCATCGCCCTCCTGGACAGTATCATGGTGAAAGAGAGAGGGAGTTTGGAAACCAGATGGTCCTGAGTTTGAAATCCAACTTTTCTTGACTACTTGGGTTGCTAGAGCAAATGACTGAACTTTTGTGAGGCTGTTTCTGTTTTTGTTTTATCTACAAAAATAAAAGTAGATCTTACTTTATAGGGACGAGAATAACAATAAGTGAAATGATACTGTTGCAGTGATCCATTTATTTCCTTGGTCTACCCAGCATCTCTTTAGGGAATCACCCTCCCTATTCTTATTCTCCGTGACTTGACAATAGGAATGGCCTCATTACCTAGGGGGCCAGAGTTCTGTGTATGGCTAGCCCATTAAAATCTTCCCGGAGAATCTGATGAAACAATCCCCCAAAATGTATTTTCTTTGCATTAGTGCATTTGAAATAGGCCCGTGGACAAAAAAGAATGATCTTTTTATGATTCTTATCCAATGTGTTACATACTTTGGGAATAATGGTTATAATGGTGTCCTGGCACTCATAACGTGGAATTTGGACATGCCTACGAAGCTGCAAGTTTGCAATCTCTGATACAGAGCACGAAATTAGATTTTGATAACAATGGCAGCCATGTCAATTGATCCATAAGTTAGCTTAAGAAAAAGTCGAACATACCGGTTCGTGTGTCGTGGAACTAGGATGGTGTGTCGAGGCAAAGAACTGGCCTTCGAGATGCCAGGAAGTCTGAGGGTGTCACCCCTGCTCTCTGAATGTCCATTTGCTTTATGATCGATCCCCACTGCAAAGAGTGACTAGATGGGGATGGACATGACCGGAGGTAACTGTAAGTCTTCATAATCTCAGTTTAGCAACCCCAGGAGAAAGAGAGAACATATTTTCCTCTCAGTGTCTGTGAAGTGTCTTCCAGTGTCCTTGAAGGCAAAACCGTAAGTTCCTAAAATGCAGGTTGTTCTGATTTGAGTCATTTGATCATGGCCGGGCCAGTCTCTGAGGTATATGAATACACGCATGCGCGTGAATTTCTTGCACGGTGTAATTGGCACATTCACTAAATCTGTATGAGGAGAGAGGCAGCCATTCCCAAAGGATAGAAGGTGCAATTACCTAAAGAATGGTGGGAAGGGAGGCTTGAGTAGACCAAAATAGGGAGGCTTGAGTAGACCAAAATCGAGTAGACCAATAGACGCTATCAATATCATCATCATCATCCCCTTCATTCTTATATTATTTTTTTATTATTATTTGCCATCACAAGTATAACTCTCATTACCCTTGCAGGAAGAATATACCTAACTGTGGTTGGCTGTCACACCGACTTTCAGGGCATGGGGACATTCAAAAGCAAAGGGAAATGGGCTTCATAAAAGGTAGGTGTTTGGCCCCTTTGACAGTAAAAATTGAACTACCTTCTCTGGCAACAGCATATACAACTGCTATCTCCTTATTAAGAGGAAAAAACCATCATTGCTAACCGATGGCACGCGTTATGATCCATCTAAAAATAGTAGGGTGAATTGGGGTTGAAGCTTCACAAAAAAATGTTTTAGATATGCAGAAATATCATGGGCCAAGGGCTCCTGGAAACAGTGTCCTCACCTGAAAGACACTTACGTCCCATATGACACAGACTGGTGTACTTTGTGGCTATTTAATGAATGTGAATTCAATATAATTCTTGAACCAGGGGAGCAAAGGCAATATCTTTTAAAAGCTCATAGTCTATATGTCATATCTTCGGTAATAAGACGCCAGAAGGGATATTTCTGGCTGTGGTTGGTTAGTATTAATCCATGTACATTAGGGGACACACAAAATATCCCTATTTGTCCATTTACTGCAGCAATGTTTCTTTGACTTTATTGCGTAATTGGCTTTCTTAAAAATAAAAAATAAAATAGTCACTCGGTAAAATACATCAACGTTGACATGACAACCAATTCTCCTAGGATATTGTGGATTTGGAAATTCAATAAATGCCGATGTATACTTAGGCAAATTCACAAAGACACATCATAGAATTTCTACTTTATATAAATTAGAAAGTGATTTGGAGCTTTTATGGCTCTTGGTGATAAACTGTATTAAATCAGCTTTTGAAAAACTAGATTTTTGTTCTTCCAAATTGTATGCATTCAGGCCTTCATCATTTCATATTAACATGTCATCCTTCTTACCAGACGCCTAGTACTTAGTAACATTCATCGTCCCTACTTTAAAGATCTAATTTTTTCAAACCAGAGAAAGAACTGGTAACACTACCAGAATTATGTTCTGAATTTTGTAAACAGAGAAGACAGATAATGCCCATTGGGCATCCTTCCTGTCTGTCTTTGACAGGTCTGTCTTTGATTCTACCTTGTGGTAGGAGCACTAGATTTAGCAAAGAAAAATATACAATGTTCAGTTAAATTTGAATTTCAGATAAACAACACAATTTTTTAAAATTATTTATTTTTGAGAGAAAGAGAGAGAGAGGGAGAGGGGTAGAGAGAGAGAGGGAGAGAGACCATCGCCAGCAGGTGCCATGCTGTCAGGACAGAGCCTGACACAGGGCTCTGTCTCACAAACCATGAGATCATGACCTGAGCCCAAACCAAGAGTCACACGCCTAAGTGCTGAGCCACACAGGTGCCCCACAAAATTTTTTTTAGTCTAAGTACGTCCCACACAATAATTGGGTCAGACCTTTGCAGGAAACTATTTGTTGTTATCTGGAATTCAAATTTAACTGGACATCTTATATGTTTACTTGACTCAGACCCAGCCTTTAAGGGAGGAAAATCCTTCCCAGCAGTCCCTTGAGTTTACATACCACATCACACAGTTAACCTTCTCCAAGAATGTCTTCTTTCCCCTGTATCTCCCCAAAGTCGTACTCTGCAGAATTTCTGCCCAAACTTGCTTTCCTTCTCCCAGCTCCTCCCAACCCCTCTACCCGCCCCAGTTATGTTCAGTTATCTCATCTGTTCCAGGCGTCTGCCATTTACATCCTCACACATATCGCAGAAGATCTGGAGGAAGGAGGAAGTAAGAGGAGGAAATTCTGTGGGTACAGGTTTAAATTAACATACCCTCACCCTTTATACACACATCAAACGCTACTACAAATGAAATACGTGTAATTATTGTATTGACTAGGAAGTAGGATGAAATTTAAACTTTTTTTTTTCAACTCTCCTTCCAACACTAAGATGGTCTGACTTTCTTAAAATATACCCCCCTCAACATCGTTTGCAATTATGTTGTCCTTCAATGTCTTAGGTGATGACTTCTAGCTTAAAATATGAAAGCAGAAAGCTCTCCTGTTTCTTTTTCACTAGCAAGGTCATACCAGAAACCCAGAAATGATTCCACGCAGGCAGAATTCCACATTCTGCCCTCCCTCTGGATAAATTGAGCCTGTCTACAGTAATTTCTCTGCATTGCCGTACCCACGCACTTATTATAGCTGCCATAGTCCAGCAATATTTTCCCCCACTCATCATCATAACAGCTTATAAGTATTTGATGGGATTAAACAGAGCCAACCCAATTCTGTCATTCCGGCAGCCAAATTCATGAGTCCAGGCATCAGTATATAGTGATACAATATCCAGAAGCCCACTCTTGCTGGCTTTCATCTGTATGTTGTGTGGGTGGGTCAGCCTAGTTTTTAGTTTTAAGTTTTAAGTTTTGGAGGCAGATAGACACCCTATATAGCAAAGCAGATGAACTATGCTATTAGTAGTTGAATTCCTTTGCTCAAACCTGCCCCTGACATTTTTTTTTTCAATTTTGTACAGTCAAGTACAGGCTTGAAAATGGCTGTTTACCTTTTCATTTGCCCCGAATAAACGTTTGTTTACTTAATGTTCCTAACATTAAAATGCCCACACTGTACCCACACCACAACAAGGAAAGGGAGGCTGGAAACATTTGTTGGGATGGATGATAACAGCAATAATGATAATAATTTACTATTAGCAGTAGTATATCCCATATTTTAAATGATTACCCTAATGTAATTTTTAAAAAAATTGTACAGGGTCTCCTGGAGAGCTCAGTCAGGAGAGCGTGTGACTCTCGATCTTGGGGTTGTAAGTTCAAGTCCCACATTGGGGGTAGAGATTACTTCAAATAAAATCCTTTTTTTTAAATGTTCACTTATTTATTTTGAGAGAGAGAGAGAAAGAGAGAGAGAGCGAGCGAGCATGAGCAGGAGAGGGACAAAGTGAGAGGGAGAGACTTATGTGGGGCTCAAACTCATGAACTGTGAGATCATGACCTGAGCTGAAATCAGGAGTCAGGCACTTAACCAACTGAGCCACCCAGGCGCCCCATTCAGACAAAATCTTTAAAAAAAAAAACCAAAAACAATTGTACAGAGGAAAAATTTTAAATATGATTTTTAAAAATATTGAACTTCTAACGGCTAGACTATATCCATTTGAAGAATAAAAAAAATTATTGACTGTAATTAAAAGTAGAAAGAGAGTTACCTGCTCCTTTCTATGCAATTTCTCGTTTTGTGAATTATGTGGCTCTAACTCTGTAAATGAAATACGTAGCATCTACAGAGTAGAAAAGCACACAGTTGAAAAATTGTTAATTTAGCCAAATGATATTTAAAAACACAGGATAGCACCGGGGCACCTGGGTGTCTCAGTTCGTTGGGCAGCCAGCTTCGGCTCAGGTCATGATCTTGCAGTCGGTGAGTTTGAGCCCCGCATCAGGCTCTGTGGTGACAGCTCGGAACCTGGAGCCTGCTTCGGATTCTGGGTCTCTCTCTCTCTCTCTGCTCCTCCCCCACTCGTGCTCTGTCTCACTCTGTCTCTCAAAAATAAATGTTAAAAAAAAAAATAAAAATGAAAAACAGGATAGCATCAAAAAATGAATTCATTTTATTTCATGAGCCTCTTCCACATTCTCAATCAACTGTTTCCCTGAAATAGTTTCATAGTTTAATAGATTTATCATAATTGGCTCTTCCTATGGCGAAAAATGACCTCGTAGGCTGGAATATATATTTGCATGATTCAAAGATATTTGACTATGATTATTTCATCTTTCTGAAGTATTCTAAGAAGATTAACATGATAGAAGACTGAGCTATATATGGACTATATTGATGAGGCTCATGCCCATTTGAAAAAAATGTTAAGCCCAAAATTTAAAAAGCCAGACCCAAAATAAAATGTGCACATCGATTACAACTACATAAAAGTAATATACACAGGAACAAAGAATACAAATGGAACCGGAGGGTAATAATCTGATGTTCGTTAGGAGCGTATGTATGTGTATAAAGTTTGGTTTACAATAATTTTAAAAAGAAAACAATTCTAGGAGGAAAAGAACCAAGACAACACTTATTTTAAAATGAAGTTCTGTACTACAAAAAACATGCATATGTAGCCAGAAAAATTTATTATTAGGGACGTATTCGGGATCTCGTGGTTTTATTCTTCATGATTTAAAGCAACAGCATAAGATTAATATTTTAAATATTTGCTTAGAAACAAAACACCAGTGGCCTCCAGGATACCATGTGCCAATTTTCCCCTCTGAACCATTTTTACAGACAACTTACAACCTCCCTAAATTATAGGTTTACGCCGATAAATAAGGGGTTGTTGGATAATAAGGAAGCTGACAAATCTTTAACAGTACTAGTTACTGCTGCTGTAATTTATGCATAGATACTGATTCTAATTAAGTAATAGCAGAGGTTGCCTTTGAATTTATGAGGCTATAATCGGCTCCCTCGTGCTCAATAAATGCCACAGCTCCAGTCTGTGGTGTTAATTTCACACTACAGTGGGAACTATGGTTGTTGCCAAATATACCCATAAGTCACAGGCAATTTGGATTATTACTATAGTGTGTGCTGCATCGAGAAAGCAACCAGTTCCTAATCGCTTTTTAAAGTCATTATTGACCGTTTGTGTATGATAAGCCTTCTGACATTGATGAGGCATGGTGCGGTAACTCGTCTTCTCCGCGAAATCATTTCCAGATAAAATCAAGACGCTGAATCCTCTGGAAAAATAATAGTCTGAGAGGGTCCCCCTTCCTCACCTCCCTGGCTGTTTCTGGGACTCGAGAGCGGGAAACTTAGGACTTTTCCTGCAAACTCGCCCACGTGCGCGTGTGGCGTCCCCCAAAGGAAAGCACCTGACGTGGGGTCGTTTCCCTTTGCGAATTTCACCAGTTAACGGGATAGGATTTTCTAAATGCCACGAGCGTGCCGACCACACTGCGCGCCGTTCTCCTCGCATTTCCTGAAGCTGGGTGTGAACTGGTGCGTTCTCACTGCGAGGTTTAATGCTAGGATTACTTTCCTCCAAATGTCACCAAAAAAGATGAGACCTGAACATAACAGCTCGTATAAACACTGTGTCTCCCTCCTCCTGTTACCTTCTCCCTTCTAGTTCAGAAGAGTTATTCCCGGCGGTTGGATCTTAAGAAATTCCACCCAGGGCCACCTCATATTCCACACCCGATTCTTAAACCCACAACACCGGAGCCGCTCCTTGCGGTCCAGCGGTGAATGCGCCCAAACACTGGCTAGTGACGATAGGGTCTTTTTGTGCCTGAGCGCGGGCTGCGTTAATCCCAGAGACAGCATGCTCTGACTGGTCGCAGTGAGCACAGATTTCGGTTTTGGGTACGTGTGCATCCTTTCCTAAGGGACCCACTGGGCTCCAGTGCAGTCAACAGCATGATAGGAGAACGATGTTTTCTTCTTGAGGGGCGAGCACCGAAGGCAGATGGCTCCCCACGTGATGGTGTTTTCGGCCTGCCAAAATCAAGGTGCCAAGAGAGGAGTCGAGGTGCCAAAACGAGTGGAGGAGTTTTACTGCCTCATTGTATCCTTCCAAATAAAATGACATCAAATATCAGATATTTCCTGTACTGCTTTCCATTATTTGCCGAGAGAGGATTCTTCAAACATCTGAAACATCCTGAATCCTGGCAGAAAGGTGGTATATGTATATATATATATATATATTTTTTTTTTTTTTTTTTTAATTTTTAAAAAATTTTTATTCATTCTGAAAGAGAGAGAGAGAGAGAGAGAGAGAGCATGAGTGGGGGAGGGGCAGAGAGGGAGACACAGAATCTAAAGCAGGCTCTGGGCTCTGAGCTCTCAGCATAGAGCCTGACATGGGGCTCGAACTCACGAACCGCGAGATCAGGACCTGAGCCGAAGTTGGACGCTTAACTGACTGAGCCCCCCAGGTGCCCCAGAAAGGTGGTTTCTGAAACCAATAGGCAATGCACTGTGGAGATAATAGATATTATAAAAAATGCGTGTGTGTGTGTGTGTGTGTGTGTGTGCTGACCTTGCTTCATTTAATTTGTGACACAGAAGGACAAGTCTCTTGCTAGTATTGTACAGGTACACATAACGAAAGATCAGGCCGGCAGCTTTAAGAACAAAAAGGCTTTAGGAAGAAAATTTAGAGTCGTCGTGCACTCTCCTCATTCAGGGTGGGTGAGCAGCCTAGCTTTCTGGAAGGAAGATGGAGACCTATAATGAATCTGGCTTAGCAACCAAAACAGCGTCACCGTCTATGTGGGCTGGCCGTGGAGGTGCACACTCAGTCCCTCCTGGGGAGCACCTCCTGGGAGGAGCATTGTTAGCTGACAGCTTCTGCGGCCAGACTTCTGGATCCACCATGGCCTTTGGGCCAAGGCCATGGTCTTCCCAGACACTCTCAGCCAGCGAGCGTGGTAGGCACAACTAGAGAAGGGCCTGATTCTAGGACTGCTCTGAAGGGCAGCAGGTGCTCGTGGACTCCTCAGCCTGACCATGACCTTTACAGGGCCACACTGTGGTCCATGGCTCATCCTGATCAATCCCCCTTTCCTTCCCTCTCTCCCTTCGCGGTTGACAGACCTATAACACCACCTGAAGTCTCTCTTTCTCCTCCTGCTGTCTTGTCCTTTACCATCCACGTCTTCAGACATGGCCAAGTGCCTACTGAGAGGCCAGATCTCCCCCGGATGAGGACCCCTGGGAGAAGGTGAGAAAGCCTCCCTATGGTGAGCAAGGTACTTGCTCCTCTGGGCTCCTGCGGCACTCAGTTTCATTAAAGCACTTTTATGCCTAATTGTCATCGTTCAGCTATCAGGCTCCCACTCTTTGCAAGGTCCTCCAAAGGAACTATGGTTTTCATATTGACTGTACTTCGCCACCCCCCTTTTGGATCTGGGTAAAAGGTGCTCATGTAAGTGTTGACTCAGGGAAGAGAGGGAGAGAGGCGAGGAGAGAGGGTTGGAGATGGAGGGAGGACACAGACAAGCAGGAGAGAGTGACTCCGGGCTCCATTTTCCCTCTGCTGACCAGAGAGGCTTGCAATAGGCTTGTACCTTTGAGCCTGGTGGTGCTGAGTTCATTGCTCCCCACCTTAGCTCTCCTGCATTCTTTCTTTCTGTATTATTTGTTTGTTGAGAAACCGTTCACTTATCACAGTCCAAGTGTTGAAATCCTCTTCGGTTTTTGGATCCCCTCATGGCCTCCTCTGCCCACGTGGAGGCCGTTTGCAGGCAGCTGCTGGCAGCTTGTGGTCCGTCCCCAGGAGTTGACAAGAGTTAGCCATCAATAATGTGATCTCACACACCAGGGCACTGCACCAGAGGGTGAGCACTTCTTGTTTTGGAGTAACGGAAAACAAACAAACAAACAAACAAACAAACAAAATATATATATATATATATATTATGAATAACACATGATCCCCAAGTGGAAAGGTAGATAAGACAGCAACGCAGTCCATGAACATGGATGACGGGATAGTCCACATGAGTGGCCAAAGAGCTAGAATGCCAGGCTTTCCCTTGCTCTGCTCTTCCGAGGGAGGGGAGCGGCGTTCCAAGGACGTCAGCAGGCCCTCGTGTTATATTTCTCGAACAATAAAATAGGCCTTGGAGATTTGGAAAGGGATGCATTTGCTTATTACAATTATTTAAAACTCAGACTCCCAGGAATGAGAACGATGCTGGTAAGCATAGCAAAATGACACCAGTGCCCGTTTTGGCTCCTCTGGCTCCCACAGCCTGCATTCTTGTGAATTGCAAAAGGGAGCAGACGTAGCCAGAGGCAAAGGGACTCTCTGCCCAGGCCTGGGTCACTTAACCCCCACGTGAAATCCTTCCTCTAAATCTGCTTCTAAATCCGATCGCCAGATAGAGGTTTGCCGAGCTTAAAACACTTTTTTTTTTTTTTAACTTCCAGAGTTCTTAGTCTTTCAGATTATTCACAGTCCACATTAACAGCTAAAATTATCCTGTGCCATACCTCTTTGACATGAGGGAGCGTTTTGTCACTGTCACCCAGACTGGAATTTTATGGAATCCTAAATTCGTAAGGGCCAAATAAATTATTAAGTTCAGTGGCTCCCGAATTTTAGTGAATAAAACATCCACTGAGGGAGCTTGTTAAAAATTCAGATTCCGATGAGGCCCAGGAATTTGAAATTTCGGGAATGAGTTATAACTCCCGTTTGGTAACATTCAGTCCTCTGAGGCGTACAGTGTGATGAATTTCAGTGATCATTTACAAGCGTAAATGATTGCGTAACCTCTACTGCAATCACAACGTACAACCGTTGCGTTGCCCCACAACGTTTCTCCGCGCCCCTTTGCAATCTCTCTCCTTCTCCCTCCCTTACCTATAGCCCCCACTCGACTAGCAGTCTGCTTTCTTTCCTGTAATTCTGCCTCCTGTGGGATCCCCTATAAATGTAGTCACGCAGCCTGTAGCCTTTTGTGTTTAACTGTCCTCCTTTAGTACGGTGTTTTTGAGATTGCAATTTAAATAGAAATTCTGGGTAATTCTGTGCAGGGAGTTCATGGCCACACTTTGAGAAGCACTAATCTGGTCCACACTTCTTGTTTCATAGATGAGGAAACAGAGGTGCAAATGTCCATGGCTTGCCTGAAGTGAGATATTACTGAGAAATTGTTAGAAGTTATAGCCTTGGAGAGGCTTCCTTGGATCATTTAGTTTTCCTCTGCCTTCCTAGGAGGAGAGATTGCATCCCTGAGAAAGCACAGGAATAATCACATCCTAAAATACTCACCTTAGTTTGGATTCATTTGACCAGTGATAGGAGGTCCAATGCATGAATACGCTTTCAATTTTCTTCTGGGTTACAAGAATTATTGCCAGGGCTTCCCTGAGATCCAAAGCATGAATTTCCTTTCCATTTTCTTCTGGAAATTATTTCCAGGTCTTTCCTTGAATTAAGAAATATTTACTGAGAGACAGATTATGATTCAGCAACAAAATAGCTCTTCAACATTCTTGAGAATAGCATATTTGCTTTGGTGCATAGAAATAGACTTCTTTCTCATCCACCTACTCTTGTGCCTCCAGGTTGGAAACCTGTTGTGTTGATGCGGAAGGCTAGTTTTCTGGCTCCCAGGCCCCTTTGAGGATATGATAAAAGCTATGGAGCCTCCAGGGGGAAGGAGATCGAAGGACATGCCGACAAGTGATGTGTCAGCTAAGCAGAGGATCCAGGATCGGGCAAACCGTAGCCAGAGAGCAGACTGGGAAGGTGCTTGCGGGACGAGGTACAGCTCCAGGGGATGTTCTGAGAGTGTCAAAGCTCTGTAAGGGTGTCCCTGTTGACTGAGTCCTTTGATCTTGGGGATTCCAGATTCTGCCTCATCAGAACTATGCTCTGGCCTAATTTCATAGCAGAGGAAACCAAATTTCTGGGAAGACAAAAATTTGCCAATAGCCAGTACCTAGTTTAGCCGTGCGGCCGGTACCTAGCTCAGGACTTTGTCCCAGCTGTACTCTGTCACCCGTCCTATGCTGCCTCCACTGTTTTCTCTAAAACTGAATGTGGGAGAGCGATGTTGGGTAGCACAGCAGCTAGCGATCGTTCGAACGCAGGAGAAAAGTCTTCGAAGCCCTTATCATCTGATCATTTATCCACAGGACCAGTTTCAAGGGCTAATGATAGTTTACGAGGCTATTTCCCTTTTGTGTTGCTTTTCTAAAAATTGGAAGTGCAACCAGTGCCATAAAAATAAAACGAGTTAATCTTCCTTCAAAAGTAGTAAAAGAAAGGGGAAACAACCGGAATATATCCTTAAAAGTAAGCAGACAATTCTAAAGATAATACTCCTGATTTTCATTTACGACTTTATTTTGCTCGTCTTCAGTCCTCTAGAGTGGGCATCTATAATTTATTGATCCTGGACCAGAGTGCTCAGTCTTTGTCTTGACGAGACCTGTGATCGCCTGTCACACCCCCTGGGTTGGAGGCAAGATGGATGATCCTGTAATGGCTTTCCTCCTATAAAATCTTCTGCAATCTCCTGGGAGCTGAAAAATGTGAATGCTGAGAAAATAAACAAACGGAGGTGTGAATTATTTTTGTAATTAAGTTACAAACGCGTAGGTATATGTACCTCTATATATGCATATATGCATTTGTACATTGGAGTCAAAATTAAAAACTTGGGAGGAATTTCTACACAAGATGCAACAAAAGGCTTAATGTATTTTAAAAGGCCTCAAAATAATCCAGTTCATCTATGGTTCTTAGCGTCTTTCTGCTGAATATCTCAGTGAGTGGCCATGACTACATTCTTTCCTCTACTTTGAATTCCTTTCCTTCTCTTTTCACTTACAAAGCTCTAAATCAGTTTTCAAAATTTAACTCCAGCATCAGCTACCATGACTTCCTAAGCATGGTGTATATAGCTTCATTAAAACACATACCTTATTTGATATGTCCTTTGCAAATATCTTCCCATTCTGTCAGCTGCCCTTTAGTTTTGTTGCTTGTTTGCTTTGCCGTGCAGAAACTTTTTACCTTGATGAGGTCCCAATCGTTCGTTTTTGCTTTTATTTCCCTTGCCTCTGGTGACATCTCGAGTAAGAAGTTGCTGTGGCCAGGGTCAAAGAGGTTGCTGCCTGTTTTCTCCTGTAGGATTTTGATGGCTTCCTGTTTCACATTTAGGTCTTTCGTCCATTTTGAGTTTGTTTTTGGTATGGTGTAAGAAGGTGGTCTAGTTTCATTCTTCTGCGTGTTGCTGTCCAATTCTCCCAGCACCATTTGCTGGAGAGACTTTTTTTTCATGGGGTACTATTTCCTGCTTTGTCAAAGATTAGTTGGCTATATATTTGTGGAATTTGAGAAACTCAACAGATGAACATAGGGCAAAGGAAGGAAAAGTAAAAAAAGAAAACAGAGTGGGAGGCAAACCATAAGAGACTCTAAAATACAGAAAACAAACTGAGGGTTGCTGGAGGGGTGATGGGTGGGGGGATGGGTTCAATGGGGGATGGAGTTTAAGGAGGGCACTTTTTGGGATGAACACTGGATGTCGTATGTAAGAGATGAGTCATTGGGTTCTACTCCTGGAGCCAAGACTACAATGTATGTAAACTAACTTGAATTTAAATTAAAAAAAATAGTAAATGACAACAACAAAAACACACACCTTATTGTGTTATCATATTGGTTTTCCTGTATGTCTCCTTATTAGACTGTGGGACTATCTTGTTATCTTTGTGTTCCCAGAACTTATGGAAGTGCCCAGCAAGCTATTGATATTCAGTACCCCAGACCATGGAATTAATGAATTCTCCCTCCCATTCTTTCTTGTCACTGGTTTTACCAACCTCTAGTTCACTTTTCTACGTTCATTGATTTTGGCATCTTGTATCTTTTCTTCACTTCACATCCTCAGATACTTCCTAGAGCTGATCCATCCACCCTCCTTGACATGAAGTCCAATGGAGTTCTCATTCTAATTCTGCCTGATGAATTCATTCCCATGACTCAAGAATAGTTGTTCATTTTGCCAAAATATCTCCCTTCCAAAACAGCAAATTCCAATATGCTATTCTATGATCTCAGTTTCATATCCTTCCACATTTATTCTTTCGTTCCCACTAAACCAGATTTCAGTTATGTTAGGAACTCCAGTCCTTTTCTCTCTCCCTCTCTCTCTCTCTCTCTCTCTATCTTTTTTTCCTGTCCTTAAATATGATTCCTTCTTCACCATGTCCAAAACTATTATTGGTCACTTCATTACTTACCTACAACCTTACCTCTTTTTACCTTCTAATCCTATCCCAGAAATCTTCAGTCTAAACTTTATAATGTAATTGTATTTCTCTCCTATTGGGGCCATTGAATGTTGTTCAAGAAAATAACATAGCCTTGCAAAAATTATTGCCAGTATGTGTTTGGTATCCAATGTGCCTTCAATGCTACTCAAAAATTCTTGCTCTTAAGGAGCTCTTGACTTTAAAAAAAAATTTAATGTTTATTTTTAAGAGAGAGAGAGACAGACAGAGTGCAAGCAGGGGAGGGGCGGAGAGAAAGGGAGACACAGAATCTGAAGCAGGCTCCAGTCTCTGAGCTGTCAACACAGAGCCCAAAGTGGGGCTCGAACTCACGAACCATGAGATCATGACTTGAGCAGAAGTCGGACACTTAACTGACTGAGCCACCCAGCGGTCCCAGGAGCTATTGACTTTTAAAGACTTACCATTATGGTAACTTCCTATTTCAGACACATTATATATTACATTTAATCCCAGAACTTCTTGGCCTTGCCTTTCTCGTGGGCCCTCAGCCATGAGTTTTGCCCCGGATGGCACTGCAAAAACCTGCTTTGTACGGACTCTTTCCAAGTAATCCTTCATTTACCATCTTCACGTGGGCAGAGTGACCCACATCCCACCCTGGGGCCTCTTGGGAGACCTGCTAGGCATCCAAATATTCACAAACCAGTAGCGCAGGGGAGTTCACACTCTCCGGGGCAAAACTGACCAATGGAGATAGGAGCTACCGGAAACATTAGTATCTCTTCATTCTCGTTGCTTCCCTGGGCTGTCCTGCAGGGTTTAGCACGACCTTCTGCAGATGGACCTTTGGTGTCCCATAATCAGTTGCACTTGATAACAAGCAGTAGTCATCTCAGTAATGTGCCTTCTCATACTTGCTCTTACCCCATCTCTGTCTCTCCTCCCTTTTCCCTCCCTCCCACATCCTTGGAGCTAACTGTGCCACCACCGTCCCCCCACCCCCACCCCCAGTAAAGTGTTAGAAAAGAAGCTTTTGCCCTAGGCTCTGTTGGCCGGATAATTTGGCAAGAATACTTTCTATGCCTAATTACTTTCACTCTCAAAAGAACACTTGCTTTTTTTGTCATAGAGTAGAGGATACTGGGTGTGAAAGTTTTCATCTTTTTTTATACATATAAGCTTAATTATCTATTCCCATATTTGTCTCCAGTCTCAGAGAAAAGGTACCATTTCTCTAATAGAACTCTAATTTCTTTCTCTGTGCTTTAGACCCTATCCTCTCACTTCCTCCAAGATTGAGATGTCACCCTTTCGTTAGAATTTCCTCCTTTCTTTCATTTCACAGCCTCCTTTTCTAGAGATCCTTCTCTATATGTTCTCTCCTTATCACTTACATGGAACCATCCAAGCAAAGGGCTCCAAACATTTCATCATTATCAATTCAAATGGACAGCTTTCAATATTGATTTTCCTCGGATTCTTTTTTTCTAATTTAATTTGTTTTAATTATTTTAAGTCTTTTATTTTATTTCAAGTTAGTCAATATATAGTATAATATTAGTTTCAGGAGTACAATATAGTGATTCAACATTTCCATATATAACCTGGCGTCCATCACAAGTGTCCTCCTTAATCCCCATCACGTATTTCCCCCATCCCCTACCCACCTCCCTTCTGGTGACTGGTATCAGTTTGTTTTCTATAGTTTACAGTCTGTTTTTTGGTTTGTCTCTGTCTCTTGTTTTCCCTTTGTTCATGTGTTTTGTCTCTTAAATTCCACATATGAGTGAAATCATACGGTGTTTGTCTTTCTCTGATTGACTTATTTTGCTTAGCATAATACTCTCTAGTTCCACCTATGTCGTTGCAAATGGCAAGATTCTATTCTCTTTGTGGCTGAGCAATATTCCATTTTATATTCATTCATATACATATATTCATTCGTATATATGTATATATATAATCTCACATCTTCTTCATCAGTCAGTGGATACTTGGGCTGCTTCCATATCTTGGCTATTCTAAATAATGCTGCTGTAAACATAGGGTGCATGTATCTTATGTGTATTTACCTATTTGGGTAAATACCTAGCAGTGTGATTGCTTGATCGTAGGGCAGTTCTCTTTTTAACTTTTTGAGGAAACTCTATACTGTTTACCACAGTGGCTGCACCAGGTTGCGTTCCCACTAATAGTGCATGCGTGTTCCTTTTCCTCCACATCCTCACCAACATATGTCGTTTCTTATGTTGTTGATTTTAGCCATTCCTACAGTAGTGAGGTGATACTGCATTGTAGTCTTGATTTGCATTTCCCTGATGATGAGTGATGTTGAGCATCTTTTTCTGTGTCTGTTCGCCATCTGGGTGTCTTCTTTGGAGAAATGTCTGTTCATGTCTTCTGCCCATTTTTAAATTGGAGTGTTTGTTTTGGGGGTGTTAAGTTTAATAAGTGTTTTATATATTTTGGATACTAAACCTTTATTGGATATGTCACTTGCAAATATCTTCTCCCATTCTGTAGGTTGCCTTTTAGCTCTGTTGATTGTTTCCTTTGCTGTGCAGAAGCTTTTCGTTTTGATGTTGTCCCAATAGTTTATTTTTGCTTTTGTTTCCCTGGATTCAGGGGATCTATCTAGAAAAAAAGTTGCTACACCCTCAGATTCTTAATACTTTGAGACACTCTTTTATTCCTTAAACTCTTTCCAGAATACTACTCTCCTGAATCCCAAACCTGACATCTGGTTATTCATTGTCAGATACCTTTTCTGGCATCTTCTCCTCTGACTACCTTGAAAGCAGATTTGTGAAAGATTTCATCATCCTTTCCTCCCCCATCCCTCATTCTCATTCACTTTACAGACGCTTCCTCTGGAAGCACACGCATGGCCATGATTCTAACTAATATCCATATTTTGATGATTCTCAATTCTTTTCCTAATCCAAATGTGTGTGTCAAGTACCAGGATCGCACTTCCAACAGCGTGACGGATGTCTTCATCTGTCAGACCAGCTCAACATGGCAAAGTTCTCATGTAGGTATTGTATTCCTTCTACCCACAGTGCTATTCTCTGCCAGATCCATATATCAAAATCCCTCTTACCCTTCAAAACCTACTTTAATGTCATCTTCTTCGAAACTTGCCTAATTCCTTCAGGTAGATTTCCTCACTCTGTCTTTTGGCTCCACTCTGGTGAATTTCTTCCAACAAACACTTCTTGATAATTGACTCTATGTCAAGCCCCAGAGAAAGAGAAATGAAAGCAGCTCACACACCAGCAGAGAAGTCACTGCAGAGGTACAAGTTCCTCTAGTAAAGGACACACACAAGAGAATCTGATAAGGCTATGGTTTTCAAAGTGTGATTTGTGGACTCCTGGGGGTTCCCCGAGACTCTCTCAGGGGGTCCACAGGAGAAAAACTACTTTCATAATAATGTTAAGACAGTATTTGCTTATATACTTTGATATTTGCACTGATGAAGCAATAGTGGATACATTTCATGGTGCCTTACAACGAACCAAGAGAGCAGCACTAAACTGCTAGTTGTTGGATTCTTCCCTTCACCCACTTACTATAAAAGAAAAGGCCAATTTCATTTGAGAAGGTCCTTTTTGAATCAGTAAAAATAATTAATTTTAAATCTCAGCCCGTGGGTATAAGTTTGTTTCTTGTTTTTGTTTTTTGGTTTGTTTGTTTGTTTTTTTAGTAGTCTGTGGGACAAAATGAGAAATACCCCTAAGGTACTTCTGCTGCATTCTGAAGTACGATGATTATATTGAGAGAAAGCACTTTTCGTGTTTTCGAGTATAGGTGTTCGAGTTGTAAGGTGTTCGAGTATTTCTGTGAAATGGCATCTTTTAATGAAAGAATGCCTGATGAGAAAACTGTGGTTATTTAAACTTACTTAGGTATTTGGCAAATATTTCTTAAAAGTGAGTGAGTGAGCCTGTCTCTTATGCGAAACAACTGACTATATTTCTCGCTAATGGTAAAATTCAAGCTTGCAAGTGAAAATTAGAATTTTGGAAAACATATTCACCTTTAAGTTTGACAGATCCCTAATATTTAAGGATTATTTTAGATTGGTGGTGATGTTAACAATGTGATGTTTAAAAAAAAAATATTATACGAGATGTGTCAACATTTGGAAGATCCAAATAACTCAGCAAACCAGTGTTTTCCCAATGATCAATGCGTGATGTTAGAAAATCATTCATGGGTCAGAGATCCTTTCAAAGTGAAAGATAGACCAGTAAATTTTTAATTTCACAGAGTAGAAAAGTTCATTGAAATGGTTTTAGATTCCACATTACAACTAAAAAAACCCTGCAACTTGGCAAGTTTTGATATGGAATACCCACAATTATCTGAAAAAAGTATTAAAATACTCCCCCCTCTTCCAGCTACATATCTGTATGAGGCCAGATTTTCTTCATATTCTTCAACTAAAACAACGTATCTCCAGCAGATTGAATGCAGAAGCAGATTTGGGAAACCAGCTGCCTTCTATTGCACCAGACATTAAAACGATTTTCAAAAATATAAAACAACCCTACTCTTCTCACTATTTTTTTTGTTTCAGAAAATACACTTTGTTAGAAAAATAATTTTCCAAAAAGAAAGAAGTCCAATCATGACTTTCATACAGGTGTTGAAAGAAACACAGGTTCAAGCTCTTATTCTACCTGTAAGTCAACAAGGGAACCACAAACAGATACCACAAACAGTTCAAAAAATAAGTTAAACTCAAATTTATATGGAGTAAAGATAGGTTGAAGTGAATTGTTAATGGAGGCAAAACAGTTTTTTCCAATCTTGTCCTTATCAGACAGGTGAGAATTTACATGTCTACATCTACAATTTATAGAGTTATTAAATAGCTTAAAGAAAAAAATTTAGAGTTCAATAATCCAGAAGTGATGTCCTCTAGACAATATGTAGGTTCCCATTGAAATACATTTTTTCTCAATAAATAAATTTTTATTAAAAAATGTTAGCTACTGTTTTTTTTTTTAAATAACATAATATATCAATATTTAACAATTTTTCATTTTACATTTCTAGTATGGCAAATTTAGATAAATGTAGCCCATACAAACAAAAACTCTCTGGGAGGGCCCTCAATAATTCGTAAGAGTATGAAGGGGTCCCGTGACAAAAAAATTTGAGAACCACTGTGGTAAGGATTCAAGAAATTAGCTAACCCCATGCCTGCATGCTCCCTGCTATTAGGAATCCCTCAAAGGTCAACCAACCCTATATCTATCTGGTCTAATTTCTTCCAGAGAAAACTGGGCATATTCTCTTCTCCCTCTCCCTCTCCCAGTACCTGAATACTGCTACAAGTAGGTCATTTGGACCACTTCAGATGAACGAAACTCATCATGGTCTGTACCTCCACAAAGGCTGTTGGCAAAATATACATTACTCTGGTCCTCTTTCAACCCAACTTTCCCCTAACCCCCTTTATCCTAAGCCTTTGTATTGTCCCCCAGATTCATAACAAATGAATTTTTCCCTTTTCTTGACCTCATTATTAAATATTTTTCCATGTGGGGGTGCCTGGTGGCTTAATCGGTTAAGCATCTGATTTCAGCTCAGGTCATGATCTCACGGTTCAGTTCATGAGTTCGAGCCCCCATGTCAGGCTCTATGCTGACAGCTCAGAGCCTGGAACCTGTTTCAATTCTGTGTCTCCCTTTCTCTCTGCTCCTTCCCAGCTCATGCTCTCTCTCTCTCTCTCTCTCTCTCTCTCTCTCTCAAGTAAATGAACATTTAAAAACAAATCTCTAAATGTTTTTCACGTCCCGTTATCCTGAAGCCTGACCCTCCCCTGAAAGTGCTCCTTCCCTGGCTGCTTTATTGTGTTGCAGTTGATCATTTCCCACATATCTTAAAGTCAGGAGGCAGCGTGGGCATTCTCCTACTTCCCACTATTGTTCTGAGGCCAATAATCCACCCTTTTATGCACAAAGCAGGTTAATTTGAAGCCAATACCATCCACCTCCTACTCTCGTTGCCATCAACCACCTCATCTGTTCCAAGCTACTGAAGACTTAGCCGTGGGTTGACTGTCTTCTGATTGGATTTGTTATCATTCTGGATGAAACCCCCTGCCCATTTCATGAAATTTTCAAGTTTCAAGACATTCCACGCCCCCCCCCCCCCCATCTCCCATGATCATATCCTAAAATTTGTCATCACCAAACATGGCTTCCCTCTAACCAAATCTCACACTTCCTGGTCCGTCACATGTTCTGCTACTTCCTTCAACCTCCTATTCTCACTGCGTCTGTTCTTCAGTTTTCTTTGCGATCTCTTCTCCCTATTCCTTCAGCTCTCCTCCTCACCTCATTTTTCAGTCCCATCATGACCATGAGGCAAATTTCTTCAGACATCCTTTTGCCCAAGTTTTCAATTCTCAGCGTCCTCCTTTCCTCTCCCATGTGCCCAGGAGACTCCTTGTTTTACAGATTTCCAACGAGTTGCCTTTTCTGCTCCCACTCACAGGTTGCTAAGTGCCACACATGAAGGTTGGTGTCACTGCAATTTCCTGTGCTCTAATTGCGTGCAGCCTCTAAAGATGCTGTAAATGCATACATGGTCTGAGTGAACTCTCTCCAACTTCTGCCATACCTCAGCAGCCCTCTCCACCTCTACCTTTTCCTCCTGTGCATCCAGAGAGCATTTGCATCCTTCCTTCATACATGCATCATGAGAGGGTGCCATCATGTGAGAACTTTTAATTTCCTACCACTCCCACGGACAATTAGATCTATATGTATCTCTGCTTCCTCTTCTCTGGTCACAGTGGATGCATCACAAGGTGTTCTTTCTGAGGTTAATCTCTGTGACTGCAAGATGGGGCAGATAGGAGTTGTGTCGTGGGTTGAAGGATGTAGTCAAACGGCAGTGATCCGATGAACAGGGGTCAGGAAATAAAGACCCTCGTTTCACTTATTTTCCATGCTCTTCTCTTCCTGGTGCTTCCCATTGACTGAACCCTGTTGGAAGCCAGAGGGAGAGGGAGCCCATTCGTGCAATCTATACAGTGTCAATCTCCAGGGATGCAGGGCAGAGGAGAGAAGCTGGAGAGTTAGATCTAGAAGGTCAAAGGAAAATATCCAGCCCATCCTCCTCTCTCAGGGCTGGGAACTGAGAAGGACCTTATGTGACCCCCAGGGCACGCCCAGAGTTCCAACCAGTTAATGTGTAGGGGCAGGAGAGCAGAGAGGATTGCACTAGGACCCTTGCTCCATATCCTTCCGTACATCAGGTTCTCTAGCTGGAAAAGAGTTTGACATTCCATCGACAGTCCTCTCAAAAGGGAAGACAGCACCCTCACACCTTTCCCCTTGTCTGCCTGCCCAGCGACCCTGTAGAAGACCCTTCTGTGGGTGTGTCACACGTCCCTTTCCCTTAATCCATTTCTGGTACATGAGGACACTTGCACTCTTCCACATGGAGTTCCCAGAGGATCTCACCCGAGGCTCAGAAGGCTCAAGCAGCAGTTCAGTAAAACAATTACTTACCTAAGGAGTTCTTTTCAAGACCACCCGCTCATTGGGTTAAATGCAAAATGGGTGCGTTCAGAGAGAGGTAAGATAACAATATTTTCCACTTCTTCCTACGAAAGCTAACTTAACTCTTCCTTGCTCCAGACCACATCGAAGCAGCCCCAACTACCGCGGCAAGAGGCTGCTTTCGATCTTAAGTGTATAGGCTTCTATCGGTCATAGAAAGTAATCTGTATTCGGTCACCGTGCCTCAGAAATTAAGCCAGGAGGACTCCCACGTTCTACGCCTTGTCACAAATAAATATGTCCAAGCTACGTTAATGTCGTACTTAACATACTGTAATACGATTGAGGAGATGAATATCTGCCTTTTTATTTAGCTTTGAGGTTCGATTGGGAAGGTCTGGGGAGCGGCCAGATCTGGGTTGCAAGCAAATCCCCTTCTCTGAGATCAGAGCTGATAATGGGAGAGGAAGGCACCCAGCGACAAGGAGCTCCTTACAAAAGACTTCCTTGAGGTCCCTGTTTACATAGGCAAATTACTCACCAGGGTGGCTCCTGAGCCCCTGCCTGCTGTTTCTGAGCCAGTGATTTATCCCAACTAGAGACTTATTAAAAATGTACCCTCCGCTCTTCAGAGAACAAATATGAAAATCTGGTTTCTGAAGATACCAGAACCATTTGTTTTTGAAGCTGGCAGCCCTGGCTGTGAACACCGCTCCAGGACGGACCCCGTCGGTGGAAGGAGGAGTCATGTATTTTTCAGAACAAGCTTTTCCCCTTTCATCCACAAGAAACAATAAAATATTAAGTACGGTATGAAAAAATTAAAGCATTTTGAAAGGGAAAGAGCAAGCCAGTCACACACCCTGACTGTCAGCCTCTACAGGGAGCCTGTCTGATAATAGGGGAGAGAAAGTGGTCTGGGACCCGGGCTGGCTCATCGCTGCTTCTGTTTCCCTCCAGAGCTGGCTGCCCCCCGCTGGGGCTGGGTGACGGCCCCGCCCCTCCCTGGCTGTGAAGGGGACTGGGAGGCACGGGGCGTCTTTGAGGTGTCTGTCCAAAGTCTAGCCAGCACCCTCTTCTAACGAGCTAGTTGAAAAGTGAGAAAGTCAGCCGGCTACCTAGTTTAGCTGCTTCCTCTTCGTGAGCGGAAACAGATGGCTTGTTAGGACAAACACTTGAGTATGAGCGGCAGTTCACCCTTTTACCCGCCATGTGGACTCGGAAAAATTATTCATCTCCTCCGAGATCCATTTTCTCATCAGGAAAAATGGAGATCACAGTATCCACTATCCGCCTGGAGGGATTGACTGCAATCAGAAAGTTCCTGGCCCATCATAATCCCAGAAGCAAACACTCGTGTGTACTTTGGCTACGCTAAGCTTTCTCCAAGCAGTGTATGTATTAACTCATTTAATCCCAAGGTAGCCATATGACATGTGCTATTTTTGTCACCACTGGACAGATAAACAAACTGAGGCACAGAAGGTAACTTGCCCTAAAACACATACGTGCGTAGAAGACAGAGTCAGGATTCAAACCCAGGCAGCCCAGGCCTGGCTCTCAATTTCTAGACCTGTGCTCATCACTTTAGAAGCGTCTTACACGGGTTAATGTTTATTTTCCCCTACCGGTAGTGACAGTGTGTTTTCTCTTCCCAGAGAAACAACAGGGAGTTTTGCTCTCATTATTTTTGTTTAGACATGGCTCCCGTGAATTCGAGAGAGCATCTTCGGATTCTGGCTTTCTTTTTTGCAGTCTGTGGTCTTCATTTTCACTAAGAAGTCCAACACACTGAGGGTTGAGACTATTTGATTTAAGTCTACCCGGGTCCAAAAGAGTCCTGCTGATTTAGTTACACTGATGGACAAGCACCTGGTTGTTTAAGTATTTTCAATTTTCATCAGGTTGTCAGGGAATTGTGGGGACATTTTAAAGGTGGAGAATCACAGATCATCAAGATGCAAACTTGATGATGAGAGTTATGATGCTGTCAATGAACTTAGACACCAATTGCCAATCAACACCCTTTGCTTAGCAAAAAATGAGTCACTGTTGGGGCACCTGGGTGGTTCAGTCGGTTAAGTGTCTGACTTCTGCTCGGGTCATGATCTCGCAGTTTGTGAGGTTGAGCCCCACATCAGGCTCTCTGCTGACGGCTCAGAGCCTGGAGCCTGCTTCGGATTCTGTGTCTCCTCTCTCTCTGCCCCTCCCCTGCTCATACTCTGCGTGTGTCTCTCTCTCAAAAATAAATAAACATTAAAAAAAATTTTTTTTAAATGAGTCACTGTCACCTTTGGAGGTGACAACAATGGGACATCATGTTTAATCAAGACCTTGGCCTGTCCTGATTTGTATACTAGTCTTGTTCTACATTAATTGATGTGTTTTTGTAAACGTGAGTGGGGCGGTCATCAATAATTCTTCATGAGTGATTGAGTGAATTAACTGAAAGCTGCATGGGAAATTAACTTTGTAAATACACTGTAATCAAATTTCAAATTCATAGAGAAGTTTACTTTTTCGTAAAATCATTTTGTGTCACGAAGGCTTCTTATGTGATGGAAATATGTTCTGGTTAATGTACCTATTCAATACATTCAAGATTTGGTATGACGAGGGTTCTTAGAATGAATCATAGATGATACACACACATATCCACACACATGTAGATGACAATTTATTATATAGGCATATATATATATATATATATATATATATATATATACATATATAGTCAATTACAGTGACACAGGGCATAATCCTGAGTCCTTGAAGGGCACCGAGAGAGGCCTTGACAATGAGGTTCCCATAGGTGCCACGTTTGTTTTTTTCCGCAGTAGCTACCTATGAGTTGTTGGCGATAATCCAATGGTAATCAGACACCATCTGTGATTGCCTTTCTGTTTGACATCACACCCTTGCTGAATATAATTACCCCCTTTCTCCCATCACCATCCCGCCCCTCATCCCACCAAACCCTCCCAGCATCCACCGGGGTTACCCTCTAATCAATTCACTTCGATGAAAGGGGCACACAAGTAACAACTTCATGGCAAGTTGACTTTTTCAAGTGTCTAAGTGTAAACCTTACAATCCAATCTCAGTAGAGATGTGAGTATGAGCTAAAGCAAAACATCTTAAATTCCTAAACCAGGTTTATCAACAGCTCAGCCTGATAACAAGTTTATGCCCTTCTAATTGCAGCCGATGATGCAGTCATCAGACGAGCACTAAAACCACATGAGTGTGATGTATTTGAGAAAATTTAAGGGCGATTTCTACGCACATTTTACTTTAGTTCTCAGAAGGTCCTGTCTAGCTAATATGATGATTCAGATTCCATATGCATTGTAGTGTCTTATTTACATAAAGACAGGAAACAAATGAGATGGGGTTGGGACTTTAACAGAATGGCTACAGAGTAGGAGAAATTGGAATCGGTCTACTGGACTTGAAAGTAATTTTAGGTCTAAGAATATATGCATTTTGCATTCAACCCTTAAAAGATGTTTACAAATTCTTCTCTGTGACAAACTCCATTTATTTTCTTTAAATGCTTAATCAGCATGCATTTCCTGTTCAGCGAAGGTATGAATTTGGCGCATCTATATAAAGGGAAAAGGTATCACTGGGTGTCGAGTGGTGATTCCTTTGCCCTTCCGCTGGCAATAACGTAGCCAATGTTCCCTGTTACTACTTTTAATCCCTTTTGTTTTCTGGGCACAGGCTGAGTGAAAGGAGAGAATTCACTCCAAACGTAGGATAAAATAGGCAGAACTGAGAGGGTTTGAGCACTCGTTGATTCTAAATGGACAGAGCAAAGAAAAGTCAGACTTGAGTGAAGTGTTGGACTGAGTGGGTGTGGGTAGAACCTGGGGAAGGACCAAGGGGGCCAGTCATGGTGAGGAAGAGGGTCTTCGTGGGGAAGGAGTCAGTGGAGATGAGCTTGGGTTCACGTGGGAGTGTGGGAATGATGGGCGGGCACAGGGAAGCATGAAAAGGTGGTGGGAGTAGAGATTTCGGGATCACCTGCACTAAAGGGTCAATTGATGCCTTAATAAATCAATTTGGTTTTGTGACATCCTCAATCTTATCCGGTTTTTCTAAATAGATTAATTTCCTTTAGGAAAAAGAAAGGAAAAGAACGTGCATTCCAGTTCAAGATCAACTGACTATCCCCTTTCTTCCTCCCAAAGCTACATGTAAATGATAATAAAAGCTTCTTTTTTAAAAATTTATTTATTTTTGAGAGAGACTGAGACAGCATGAGTCAGGGAGGGGCAGAGAGAGAGAGAGAGAGAGAGAGAATCCCAAGCAGGCTCCGCACCATCAGCACAGAGTCTGATGCAGGGATTGAACTCACAAACCGTGAGATCATGACCTGAGCCAAAATAAGAGTAAGATGTTTAACTGACTGAGTCACCAGGCACCCCATAAAAGTTTCTAAGAGTGGCAAGAGAATGGGGAGGATGATACTAATAGATGACAGACTTCGTGAAGTTTCTAGAACATGGAAAGTGGTTGGAAGCCTGTAGACCAATGAAACAGAGGAGAAAAACCACAGCCCAGAATGTTCTGCGAGGGTCTTCAGTGGAGGAGGGCATCCATCCGCCTGGAAGGGCTAACAGCTTGGGCACAGGAATCATAAGAAAGAAGAGGTGAGCGGAAGACGTAAAACAGGGGAAGGTTGAATGAAGGTCAGTGCCTGACCGACCCACCTACTCCCTGACCTGGGCAGAACTACATGCAGCCTGGCTGTTGCCTGTAGGATCCTTCTCTAGAGATACTGAATAAACCAGGGAAAGCAAGGACCTCTCAGGAGTTTTGACATGTCAGCAGAAGATATTCTTCATTCTGGCATCAGGATACCCCTGAGCTGTCAGGGAGCTCCAAACCCACTTACCAGAAAGCTGGCCTTTCAACCTGCCCTGCCCTTGTACAGACATCTTTCGGGAAGATGCCCAGGCAAGAAGAGGTCTGTCCAGGAAACAAATCTTCCCACTGAGAAGAAGAGGAAATACGAACCTTCATTATTAACTTGTATCCTTTAAGGAGGATCAAACACACAAGGAAAATAAATAGAAACACAAATAAATAAATAAAAAATAAATAAATAAAAATAAATAGAAAGAAAATAAATGAAAGACAAAGACCATAATTACAAGCGAAAATAGACATAATTCAGAAGGCAGGGGACTTCTACAAAATCTTTGAGTCCCCTCAAAAGAGATTTGAGTAGATATTACATCCTAAAATCAATTAAATTTCTGTGTAACAGGAGCACAGAGTAAGAGTGCTCAGAAATTCAGTATAATTGCTGTAAGGTAAAGCAGAGGAAATCTACAAAACATGGAGCAAAAAGACAAAAACAAGGTAAAAATGCAAGAAAGAGACATAGAGGCTTCACTTAAAATGTCTGTCTTCTGATTCATGGAGGTTCAAGAACAGCAGATCGTTATAAAAAAGAAGAATGAACATTCTGTTAAAGAGTAATAGAAAGAATGTCCCAGCCATAAAGGTAGACACACATATTCAAATTGAAAAGGCATACTGAAGGACAAGTGGGATGAATGGAAGAGAAGATTTCTACTTAGAGACATCCTCATGGAATTTCAGAACAAGGGGTTTAAAGAAAAGTTCTTAAGCTTCCAGAGAGAATAAACTTGGACTTCAAAGGCATGAGAATCAGACCGGTACAAGACTTCCTATCATCACCTGCAGATGTTAGAAGGCAATGAGGAAAAGCTTTCAAAGTACTGAAAGATGATTTTTCAACCTAGACATCTTTCTTGGTTTTTTTTTTTAGAAGCTGATATAATACCCATGGTGGAATGCATAAATCTCAAGTGTAGTGCCTGATGATCATAGGTGTTACCATCATACAGATCAAGTTATAGAAGATTTCCATCCCCCCCCAGAAATTTCCCTCATGCCCCTTCCCAGTCAATATATATTATCTCCTCCCTCAAATAATCAGTATTTGACTTCTAACACCATAGATGTATTTTCCCTGTTCCTGAAACTTATATAAATTTAATCCTGTAGTATATACTTTTTATGTCTAGCTTCTTTGAATCAACAGAATTATTTTAATCTTCATCCAAGTTGTTGGATGAATTCCTTTCTATTTATGAGGGGTATATTCCATTGTATTCTTGTAGTGGGGTTTGTTTACCCACTCTCCTTTTGGTGGGCATTGCACTGTTTTAGTTTGAAATTATTATAAATACAGCTACTAGAAACATACTTACACAAATTCTTATGAATTGTTTGACCATTTCTTTTGAGTTTATACCCAGGATTGGAATTGCTAGGTTGGTCATAGGTAGGTGTGTGTTTAAGTTCATTAGAAACTGCTCTGCAGTAATTCAAAAAAATTGTACCCTCCCATCAGCAATATATTCTGAAGTTCTAGTTTCTCTACACCTTTGCCAGTACTTGCTATTGCCAATCTTTTTATTTTTTTTTAATTTTTTTTGACGTTTTTATTTATTTTTGAGACAGAGAGAGACAGAGCATGAATGGGGGAGGGGCAGAGAGAGAGGGAGACACAGAATCGGAAGCAGGCTCCAGGCTCTGAGCCATCAGCCCAGAGCCCGACGCGGGGCTCGAACTCACAGACTGTGAGATCGTGACCTGAGCCGAAGTCGGACGCTTAACCGACTGAGCCACCCAGGCGCCCCCCAATCTTTTTAATTTAAGCCATTTTGGTCAATTCACATTGATATCTCACTGTAAGTTAAATTTGATTTTCCCTGGTAAGTATTGATATTGAGCAACTTCTCACATCCTTCTTAGTCATTTGGTTTTCTTATTTTGTGACATTCCTATATAGTATTGGCCCATTTTTTAAAACTGTGTTGTTTGTCTCTTTCTTATTGATTTTTAGAAGTACTTTATAAATTCTGTGTACTGGCTTTTTTAAAATGTGTGTATTACAAATATTTTTTTTTTCCTAGTATGAAGCTTGCCTTTTTCACTTCTTTTTTTAACTTAGAATTCTATACTTGGTCAAAATGTCCAATGAGTATAAAAGGGAAAAAAAAAGACATTTTTTAGATGTACATCTCTGAGGGTCTTCTAAGATCCTTTCTTATAAAGTTATTTAGGGATGTCCTCTGGGAAGACAAGAGTGAAAAATCAAGCAAGAGGAAGAGGTAATATCCAAGAAACAGTGGGTCCTGGGAAAACAGTGAAGAGATGAGGGTAAGCCCAAGATAATGGGCTTATATCGCAACTGCCCCCGATTGGAAGAGAATGCAGAGTTCAGGGAGAGACATCTCTTTGGAAAAAGGAGAGCTCTGTGCACTGGGCAGCATGATTGATAATCTGGATAAGCCTGGGGAGAAAGTGAAGGTGCATCATTCTTCAGTCAATAAGAAAGCAATCGAAAACCTCAGGAAAAATAAAAACACACACATGAAATTCATATTCAGATATTTTGACATAAATTAAAATGTGTCATGATTTTTTTTTGATGTGGCACACCATGATTTTAACCATTTAATTGATTTGGTGTAAGAACATAGAATTCACTTGATTCAAATGATTAGAATATAAATTTTCTTCTTTAGAAGATATTTGCAAATTACACACCCAACAAAGGTTTAGTCTCCAAAATATATAAAGAACTTCTAAAACGCAACACCCAAAAAACAAATAATCCGATTAAAAAAATGGGTAGAAGACATGAACAGACATTTCTCCAAAGAAGACATCCAGATGGCCAACAGACACATGAAAAGATATTCGACATCACTCATCATCGGGGAAATACAAATCAAAACCACAATGAGGTACCACCTCACACCTGTCAGAATGGCTAAAATTAACTCAGGAAACAACAGATGTTAATGAAGATGTGGAGAGAGGGGAACCCTTTTGCACTGCTGGGGGGAATGCAAACTGGCGCAGCCACTGTGGAAAGCTGTATGGAGGTTCCTCAAAAAGCTAAAAATAGAACTACCCTATGATCCAGCAATTGCACTACTAGGTATTTACCCAAAGAATAAAAAAACATTAATTCAGAGGGATACATGCATCCTGATGTTTATAGCAGCATTATCTATGATAGCCAAATTATTGAAATGGCTCGTGTCCATTGATTGATGAATGGGTAAAGAAGACAATGGTGTGTGTGTGTATGCGTGTATATATATACTATATATATTATATATATACTATATATATATAAAATACATAGATTATAGGTATATATATATTATAGAAAGATTATATTATATATAATGCCTATCTATCTATCTATCTATCTATCTAAAGGAATATTACTCAGCCATAAAAAAGAATGAAATCTTGCCATTTGCAACAACATGGATAGAGCTAGAGAGTATTATGCTAAGCAAAATAAGTCAGTCAGAGAAAGACAAATACCATATGATTTTATTCAATGAGCAATGGGAAACAAATAAGAATGGGAAAAAAAGAAAGAGAGAGAGAGACAAAACAAGAGACAGACTCTTAAATACAGAGAACAAACTGATGGTTACCGGAGGGGAGCAGGGAGGATGGGTTATATAGGTGATGGGGATTAAGGAGGGCACCTGTGATGAGCACCAGGCGATGCATGGAAGTGTTGAATCACTATATTGTCCAGCTGAAACTAATATTACACTGTATGTTAACTAACTGCCATTTAAATACAAACTTAAAAAAATAGTCTCCTTTGATTGGCTCAGGAGTTATGCCATTAGACTTTTGAGAGAAAAAAATACAATCCTAGCCTTTCACCTGGCTCTGTAGTCATTGGCATTTACATAGTTACGATCACATACATCCATTTATAGAGTTTATTTTTTACTTTTAGAATCAACCCCCTTAGACAAAGAATGGAAGATCTACTTATATTTGAAAAATATTGAAAACATTAAAAATCCTGGTGATGTACAAAATAAAAGTACAGCTGTAAAAGAAGAATGGAACACCAATATTCTCTTGTTAAATAAAGGAGTTAGAGACACTAACAAGGTTGATGGAGTAGAAAGAACATGTTAGAATGTGAGCTCTGTGAGGCCAGGGATTTTTCTTTCCCCTTCCCCTTCCCCTTCCCCTTCCCCTGCCCCTGCCCCTTCCCCTTCCCCTTCCCCTTCCCCTTCCCCTTCCCCTTCCCCTGCCCCTTCCCCTTCCCTTCCCTTTTTTCTTCTTACCTTTTCTTTCCTTTCCACCTTTTTTTTTGGTAGGGAGTTCCCTTCACTGTTCTAGGCCTGCTGCCTAAAATGATGCTTAGCATATAATTTTCCCTTAGGACAAATTTGCTGTGTCAAACACATATTCAAAGTTACAAATGTAACAATTAGAGGAACAAAATGGATGCTGCCTCCTACTCGATTTCCACATCTCATTCCACTCCTTAAAAAAGCCAGGTCTGTGGTTCCTGACCTTGGCCTAACCCCTGGACAGACTTTTCCACATGTTTCTCAGTTCCAATCTCTGGAGCGCACTGTCCCATCTTGGCTTAGGTCCTCAGACACAGCCCAGGTCATTGCAATCACCCAGAATTCAGGCTGCTTAACGACATGAGTTTGGGTAGATGTCGCTGCCCTACTCACATTCTTACCATTCAATGAGTCCGTGGCAGGACCCAGGGGCAGGATATGTGCCCAGGGGCACCTGTACCAAGAATAAGGCCTGCCGACTATTCAGGATAAAATATGCACTTCTGAGGCACTAATGCTGAAAGGGTCTATATGATTGGAACAAAGAGGAATTGGCATCAGTTGAAACCCTATCTTTGAGTTGCTAAACTATTTGCTGTCGAGAAATTAGGAAATTAGCAAGAGTCTCAGTTCGGGCTGCCATAACAAAATACCATAGACCGGGTAGCTTAAGCGGTAGATATACATTTCTCACTGTCGTGGAAGATGGGAAGTTCACGATCAACGTGCCAGCATAGTTGGGTTCTGGCTTCTGGTTTGCAATTACCACCTTCTCACTGTGTCCCCACAGGGTAGAGAGAGAGCTCTGGTCTCTTTGTCTTCTTATAAGGGTACTAATCCCACCTTGGGGGCCTCACCCTCATGACCTCATTTAAACTCTTTTTAAACCGTTTTTTAATGTTTATATTTGAGAGAGAAAGAGAGAGAGAGTAAGCCAGCAGGGGAGGGGCAGAGAGAAAGAGAGAGACAGAGACAGGATATGAAGCAGGCTCTAGGCTCTGAGCTGTCAGCCAGAGCCCAATGCAGGGCTTGGACTCATGAGCCATGAGATCGTGACCTGAGCCGAAGTCAGACGCTCAACTGACTGAGCCACCCAGGCGCCCTCTCATCTAAACTTAATTACTTCCCAAATATCACATTGGAGGTTAGGACTTCAACATATGACTTGTGTGTGTTGGGGGGTGGGGTGGGGGGACACAAATATTCACTCCATAAAAGCTAGCAAATTTCTGCGATTGTGCCCATCCTTTTCCTTTACACTTGAGACCGTCTTGTTGCCCTGATCATTTTGAGGCTTATGGACTTGATATATATGAGCAAAACACTGGAAAATGTCAGGCAAGAGACAACGTTGAAGATGGAAATCTCTAATTGTGATTTCCTCTCTTTTACAAAAAAAAAAACCACAAAAAATATTAAAAAAAAAAGGAAATAGGAGGCTGGAGAGATATGAAGATTTAGTTGAGTTCCAGACGCTAATAAAGTTAGAATGAATACATCAAAATCTACTTAAGTCCTGGCCAACTGGTCTTTCCAGTAAAATGTCACTTCCCTCATGTTGCCATTGGCCAGCCGTGGGTGGTCAAGGATAAAGTGATTTGATTTCTGCTGGCCAATTCAAACGTGAATATGTTTTTTGCCATTTCTACCTAGAAAACCTTGAAGACATACTATAAGAATTTTAAAGAAAGGCCAAGCTGATGAACATCAGTGAGGATGCATGAGATCATAATGAAGCAGGGTAAGAGAGAAAGCTACGTTTTTAAAAAAATTTAAAAAAGCTCTATTTTTAAAAAAATTATTTTTAAGGTGGAGAGTCATTTCCTAACACTCTACTAACTTTAAAACTATCAGGTTGAGGGGCACCTGGGTGCCCCGGCTCTTGATTTCGGCTCAGGTCATGATCTCACCATTCGTGAGTCGGAGCTCCACGTCAGGGCCTGTGCTTACAGCACAGAGCCTTCCTGGGATTCTCTGTCTGTCTCTCTGCTCCTCCCCTGCTCGTGTTTTCTCTCTCTCTCTCTCTCTCTCTCTCAGTCAAAATAAATAAATAAGTTTTAAAAGATATCTGGTCGAATCTGGCAAAATAACCTATGTCATCACCTTGTTAAAAAAAGTACCCATTTCACCAAATCCTTACCTTTTTTTTTATTAAACGTCTTTGCGTGAACCAAAAGAGCCCACGTAAGAAACAGAAGAAAAGGCCACATGTGGGGTATGCTTGCGTATGCCATAGAATTCTGGAAGGATCTGCAGGAAAAGGTAACCATGGCTGTCCCTAGGAAGGGGGAGTAGAATCACTAGGGAAAAGGTTGGGAACACCACATTTCAGCATATACGATTTGCTCCTTGGAATTTTGTGCCATGTGCATAAATTACTTCTCCAAAAACTTTACACATAAAATATTTTATTTATTTATTTATTTATTTATTTATTTATTTATTTATTAAAGTTTATTAATTTTGAGAGAGAGCATGAGCAGGGGAGGGGCAGAAAGAGGGAGAGAGAGAGAGAGAGAGAGAGAATCCCAAGCAGGCTGTCAGCACAGAGCCCAATGCAGGCCTGGATCCCACCAAGCGATCATGACCCAGGCGGAAATCAAGAGTCCAGTGCTTAATGAACTGAGCCATCCAAGGGCCCGTAACATTTATTTTTTAACATGAAAAACTAAACCAAATTGAGCTTTTTAAAGATAAATTCGGAGAGCACGGGAAGTTACCTCGCTGCTGCTGGGAGCATGATGTCCTGAAGTGTCTCGGTGAAATTTCCAGAGCCGTTTTGTCAGAGCAATTCAGGAGGTCCAGGGCCTACGCGGTCACGATGCGGCTTTGGTCTTTTATTGACCGTGGCCATGACCGTGTGGTCCGCCGAGCCCCAGAAGGGAGGGCTGCGCTTTCTCCCCCTGGCGGAGGGCTGACTTGAGAAGTTTTGTTCGCGGTCATGTTTTTTCAGTAAAAAGTGGCTTCATGCTTCCCTATCTTTTCTTTTTTCTTTTTTCTTTTTTTTTTTGAAGTCCACACAAATGTCAAAATTGTGTTCAAAATTCCAGCTATAAAGTTAACACGACCAGCCAAAGGGGAAACTGTCTGCTTCCCAAAGACTTGCCTTTACTATGGATTTTTTCAAGCAGTAAGCGTTTTAATAAGCACTCCGCGAGCGGTATTTCATTTCCTTCAGACCAGACGCTACCTCACGGCTTCCACGCGCCCTCCCCTTGGCTCTCTCTGCAGCTGCCAAGCCCGGTGGAACCTGCCCGGGGTGCTGTCCGCCTTCCCCCCACGGCACCTGGCATGCTTTTCGAGAAGAGATAATAGTAACTAAATGTTTTAAATGTGGTGCGTACAGCTGCTTCTCTCCCACACAACCGAGCTGCGTGGATGTGCAATCACGGACAGCATCAGGGTCTCAGCTGCTGCAGGGACTACAGATGTGGAAGGATATTGCCGGAGAGAATTTGGGAGCTTTGGGACTTGGCACTCTTGGAATACCAAATATTTTCTTTTCCCTTTTCCGCTTTCCTTTTCTGGACCCCAAAGAGCAAACCCTAGTTTTGCTTCTAGGAACCGATGCACAGTTTGGAGATGAACCTATAACCCTTTTGGACGCTTTTTTTTTTTTTTTCTTTTCTTCTAATGAAGCGTAGGGTGGAGTAGGGGGAGCCTTTCCAAAGACAACTCATCGAGGAAGGTGGTAACTCAGCAGTTTGCAATCTACCATGAGCACTTTGAAAAGGCACGGATTTCAATGCTGCGGCTGGGAATTACAGACCGTAATTGCACACGGGGGGCATCTGTACGCGAGGGAGCCTTTTGTTTCTTCTTCTAGTTGTGTTTTTCGTCCGTTGGGATGGGCCGTGTGCCACACCGTTGTCAAATGCACCATCTGAGCAGAGTCTGAGCTATCATTTACGCCCCTCCACGCCCTGCTGCCCACTGTTTGGAGGTCAAGTGGAGGCTGGGGAGAATTTGGAAGCCACAGAGTGGGTGGGCCCACTGGGTGGGGAGCAGTAAAAAAAAAAAAAAAAAAAGCAGAGATGTTGCACCTCGTCTGAACACCTTTGCCTGTGGTTCTGGCCCTTGCCGAAATAGCAAGGTCGGGGCCCGCTTGTGTGAGGCCTAACTTTGGTTCTTAAAATAAGCAGCAAAGGGGAAAGTTCAGGACGCAAAGAGACGTAGCAGAGACCTTGTGAGTATCCAAAGGGTTTCTTGTTTCTCTTTGATAGTTCAGCTCTCTCTGCTTACAAGATTCTTTCCTCTGTTGCTATCATTTCCCTTTTATGTTTGATCGTCTAAGATGTGGACTCACCATCTTCTTTTGAGGGAAGAGAGCGCTTTGGCAACAACTTCGCATCAACCTCAGAGTTAGGGTTGGCGAGAGTCCGCACGTGCTTGTGTTCTTTCGGGGTGGAGATTGTGGAGGGTGGCAATGACCCACGGTGCTACCAAAAATGTGTCGACTGTTTTTAATGTGGCTTCCCTGGGCGGGTCTCTCTCTCTTTTCTTCAGCAGCAACATTAAACCGTAACAAAACCTCAATTTGCACAGAGAGACTGGGAATTTGCAAGCATCCGGGTGGTTCGTTTATGGCAACAGTGTGAGACTTATCTAAGAAACGTACCTGCAGCGCTCCGTGTCCCTTTACTTTAGGGAAATATGTGACAGCGGCAATTTATCAGTCCCGTCGGTTTCTCAAAAGAGGGAGAAAAAAATCACTAGTTTTACAGCAAGTACCCCATATTTCATGGAAAATAATATCATGGACTGTAAAAACCACCCTTATTTTATAGATTGCTAAGAAAGGAAAAAAAATGCTATCAATTAGATCTGCATACCTTTTTTCTCTCAGTTTTTATTTTCTTTTTAGTGAAATCCGTTTTAGAGCTGCTTAGACCTAGCTTCTTATGATACAGCACTCATGTGCATTCCGTAAAAGAGAGAACATAAGCGAATTGAATTGGGTAAGGGATTCCTAAAGCTTCCTTACATTCAGATGTTGTTTCTTCTGAAAACATCTTTACCCGAAGCAGGAGGTACTGTGATCTGCCCCATATACTGTTGTATTCCGTGGTATCAGAAATGTTGTGAATGTCACGTGTCTTTATTTTTTTTTTATTATTTTTTAATGTTTTTTATTTATTTTTGGGACAGAGAGAGACAGAGCATGAACGGGGGAGGGGCAGAGAGAGAGGGAGACACAGAATCCGAAACAGGCTCCAGGCTCTGAGCCATCAGCCCAGATGGCTGATGGCTCAGAGCCTGACGCGGGGCTCGAACTCACGGACCGCGAGATCGTGACCTGGCTGAAGTCGGACGCTTAACTGACTGCGCCACCCAGACGCCCCTGTTGCGTGTCTTTAAAACCGTCCTCCATCCCCTCCACAAATTCCTTCCAAACCCTTGATCCAAACCTTACTACTTTGGATGCACCAGCATATCATGGCAGCTTTTCCCGACTGCCTCCTGGCCTATAGAAATTGGGAGATGCCTCTCCATTTCAAAGATGTAAAACATGAGGGGGGAAAAAAATCTGTCTTAGAACTGACACCTTGTTCCGTACATTAGGAGTTGTCAGAGGTCTCTCAAGCGCCATGATAACGATGGGATGGACGTGTCATGATCTTTTACATTTATATGCCATCATATTCCAATCCATCTATAGGCTGGTTTCATCCATCCATCCATCCATCCATCCATCTATGTACTCAGTCACAAAACACATTATTTGAAGGCTTACTCTATCCCCAGCATACTGCTCGGTACTGATAATACAAAGAGAGTTAATAGAGCGTCCTGGCCTTTGTGAACCTTGCAACAAAACTGAGAAATAGATTTAAATGCAGTAGTTACAAAATGGTATGATTGGTGAAACAACTGAGGTACGTAGTTGGTAGTTGTTACGAAGAGAGTAACAAAGGCCTTTGCGAGGGCTGAATGGAAAGGAGGCGTACGTCTGCTCTTGGGTTCGAGGACATTCCTGGTGGAGGATACGGTTTGCATTCTTTTTAGGGGAGAGCCTCACACGTGCCTTAGCCACACTGCAATCGGGTAGAGGGCACTGCCTACATAAAGCCACTGCTGTCCATCTCTGAGAGGTGCTGTTGGGTTGCTTATGATGTAAAAGCCTCTCACCTTGGTGGATCTCCCCAGTTTTGTGGAAACAGGCGCGCCGTAATTTCAATAGAGGACCGGTAGAAATCGGAGAGGAAGCTGGAAACCCGGGCCAGAGCCAACAGGGCTAACCCAGCTGTGCGGCCGGCCCCCAGAAAACTAAGGCATGGTGCACGTGACACTAACCCAGGGGTGTGGTGAACTTGGGGCTGACACTGAAGAAATGAGTGATCATAATATCTCCTGGCAGACACACTGCTATGCCGAGCCAGCAGCAGCATGGGCTTTGCGGTGAGATCTCGTCAACAACCCCAAGGGAAACGCAGGTTCTTCCTTTGAGCCAGAGGAGAAGTCATACCACAGTTCTAGAGGTCCGCACGTGAGAAAGCTGGAACATACTCAAAGGATCAGGGTAGAAGCCAGTCCTGAGAAGTCCCAGGAGGACTTGGAAATGTTGTTCAGTGGTCCCACTGAAGTCACTGGCTGGCCCCAGGCACGCTGTCTTCATGCTGCAAGACTAATTCTAGATCTTTCCTCTGGGTACCATCTCTTAGGGGATGGGAGACTTCTAAGTGACTCGTAGGCCTGCTCAGGATTGGCCCAGAGGATTCTTTGGGTAAACCTACAGGGAGTATGCCTTTACCCGTCACAGCTAGTGGGGGGACACTCACATTTCACAGAGGGACTTGAGAACTTGAGATTCGGAGGTAATAAGCCGACATTTATCCAGCTAGATGGTGATGGTGGAGTCCTTAACAGTCAGGTTAGTGCCTGATGGGAAGGGAGACTCCTTCACTCATACACTTAAACCTCAAAAGAAACAGAATTCCTACCCAAGCTTCTTTTCCCCAGCCAGAGGCTTGCAGAAGGAAATATCAGTGGCTTTCCTTCCCAGAAAGTTTTGTGTGTTGTTTTGTTTTATGTTATTTGTTTGTTGTTGTTGTTGTTTGGTTGGTTGGTTGCTTTTGGTTTTTTGCTTTTTGTTTGTTTTCTTTTGTTTTTTGGTCTGAGTCTGACTTTCATTGGGTCATACATAGCTCACTAGTGGATGGGGTCACTGCATTGAAAATGGATGAACGCCAATGAATGCCCAATATTTTCTTTTGCTTCTGATGGCAGTTTTCTCAGGGCAGGTTCTTTGCTCACTTTTACTTCCTGCCCTCGTTCTGGGGCTTTCTGTTCTCAAACAGTAGGGCTACCTAAGTAGTGCTCCTGACCCATCTTACAGAGGCAGGCTCCATCAAGAAGGAAGCCTATGGACTATCAAGGGTAGTCCATAGGAAGGGACTGGGTAGTCTCTGCAGCTAAACACTAGGCATTGGTGATAACTACATGATTTTTTTTTACATTTCTTTCCTATTTCCTTGTCACGGGCACTGGTGGTTGTGTTTTGAATTGGTTTTCCAATAGGGTGAAGTCTAGTGGCTGTTAACACAGGCTGAGATGTATTTAAGCCTCTTGGCATTACCCATGCTAGCAAGCCTTTTCTGGAGGAGCACTGATTAGCAAGTATTTTCCAAGGTATTTGGCCATTTTCCTTCTGTTTTTAATACATTTAGCATAAAACCTGCAGGATAGAAGAGGTGAGAAATAGAATTTGAGCCCTAAAACTCCAAGTCAACCTTGAAACCCTATCGCCAGCCTCACCCATGATCGAAGGTAGGTACTCAATAAATGTTTGATTTTATAAAGACATGTAGGTGCCTGTGCATCATCACTGTATTTCTTCATCTACAGAGCCCATTAATTTTCACATTTTCTAATCAGTTAAACCCAAGACCTCTTCCACCTTGTCCTAGCAACTCAGAGTTGCCATTTAGCATATGCTAATTCTGTTTCCGCATGAAGCAGCCACATTTCTAAACGAAGCCACAGACTCTTATGGGTGACTTTAATTGGCTAGGATCCAAGATAAATAGTGCATCTTCTGCCTTTTGACAACACTTGTTTGTTTAGAAGAACGTTTTCCAGGCTAATGTGGCATGAAAATAAAATGACAACAATCAGAAAGTTTTGCACACAAAAGGGAAGCAGGCAATGGGGAGTTGAAAGGAAGCAGTGAGGTTGGAAAACACTTCCTGGGACACACTTGTAATATACCAAGTAAACAGACATTCAGCTGTAGGAGAGCAGTTTCATCGGATCAGAATTTAGGCACATTGTCGCACTGTTTTCTACGATTAGCGCTTCCTGCGTGAAACAAGTATCCTTCGCTTTCAAAATTATATAAAACATGAGATTATTTTCGAAAGTATCCTTCGCTTTCAAAATTATATAAAACATGAGATTATGTTTGAAACAAAAGAGAAACAGAAGTATTTTTTTCTGTAACGAGACCGTCCTAATGAAAGGTCTCTTTCATTTAAAAAAAAAAAAAAACCCACAACACCGTGAATTATAGTTTGGGACCTGGAAAGAAAGATTTCATTGGCCTGCATTATCTTCACAACACAAAGCTTTTGGACCAAATCGATGTTTCAAAAAAAAAAAAAAAAAAAAAAAAAAACTGTGATTAGTTGAAGTCATCAAGCAATCACTTTCCTATTTGTCTGGGTGACAATATATAGCTGATGATTTAACTCAAGTTTGGACTTTTGACTTGTTTGATGTTGTAAGTACAAAATTAATCAGGAGAAAGAAGTTCAGTCCTGTGAAATCACCTCAGAATATATACCTGGTTAATCTACTGTGTGGTTTTGGATAGAAGTCCATTAAATTTTTTAGGCCTGTGTTTCATTTGCGAAATAAAGAGAGTGAACTAGAAGGCCCTGCTCGAGGTCCATCTCTAGCTTCTCTCTCTTTCTTTACCTTCCTTTTCCACTTATCTTACTTGGGAAAAGATGTCTGTATAATACTCCCGACAAACTGTAACCCTTGCCTGTTTTCCTTTTATTCAGACACTTATTTCCCTTCCTCTTATTTTATTGGCTCGTATCCGTAGTAACAACAAAATGTAGATGAAATGCTTCGTGTGTATTAAATAACTTCAGCCGGAGCCTTAACCTTGCTCTGTAACATACAGGGTAACTTTTAACGAGGAGCCCGTACTTTAGCCTTACGTAAGGGCTGGAAAAACAACATTTGCACTCCACCGTGGAGTGGGGAAAAAAAAAAGAGCTGTGTACCATGGAAAATCCTGTGATTTTTATCAGACGATGTTGTGCCAACAAGAGAACAATACCAAACTGAGTTCTCACACGGTTTGGCTGCTTATGCCTGTTTGAATGTCCACTTGAAATACCATTTCCGTATTTATAACGACTGAAGCAATGCTTCTAAACATGTAGTTCTAGTTTGCACACTGTGTTAGCCATCTCCTGAAGGGTCCCTCAGTTAAGGGGCCCCCAGTCCCCACCTCCCCCATTGAGCAGGGTTGACGCGTTGTAACCGATAGGATATTGTAGATATGATGGGCTATGACTTCTGAGGGTAGATAGTAAAAGACATGTTGCTTCCACCTTGTGCTCTCTGGAATTATTCGCTTGGGAGGAAGTGAATGCCACCAGGTGGTGTAAACACTTTAGCAGCTTTATGAAAAATGGACATGGGGTGGAAATGAGTCCTCCTGCCAACAGCTGGCACCAACTGGCCAGTGATTGGATGAGCCATCTTGGAACGATACCCTTCAAAACCAGTCAGTCTTTCCAATCACCATATTTATAGTAGTCAGGAGAGACACTGATCCAGAACCATCCAGCACCTAACTGAGCCGCTCTGGAATTCCTGAGCCACAGAAACTATGTGAAGTAAATTATTATAGTTGTTTTAAGCTGCCATCTTGCAGGGGAGGGGGACATAACTTGCTGTGCAGCCATAGATCACTAGTATACAAGCCAAAAGAAAGATGTTGTGGGTGTTAATTTTTTGGTCACTTACTCATGTGTGAGAAAGAAAAGAATGTTCTGTATTTTTCCATAACTCAACTTAACCTCGACCTTAAATTTCATTATATCTGAGTATGGGAAAAAGAATCCATTCTGGAATAATACAGTAACTTCATATTTTAACTCAGTTAATTCAGGATTTCTCCTCACTCTCCCATCTGCCTAAGAGTGGCACCCAGGACTGGGGATGGTGGCTTACCTAGTGTCGAGGTATCTGGAGCGTGTAGGGGTATCTACTTCCTGGTCTTTGTAATATGTCCTCAATGGCATTCACTTAAAAATATGAATGAGAAACATAGGTGACTGCAGGTGTGTTACCAATAAGAAATATAAAAGTGGACTTTTCAGGATTCTTTCTGGGTCAAGTGCCCTTCACTGTTTTATTAGTTCTAATATTTCATTAAAATCCAAGGGGATTGTAAAGGGCACCGAACAAACCAATAAAGTCTCACTTAAAACTCAATGGCTTCCTGTGGAGTTAGAAGGCCAATGTCAATTTAAATGAGTGGACTCTCCCAAGAGTCCTTTCCTTTGTTGAGCGTCATGGGCTCTCCATGAAGTTTTATTAATACCCCAAAGCTATTCTGGAAGGGCAAAAAGTGAAAGAAGCTACTGGAACATTAGCCACTTCCCTAAAGTGAATGATCTTTGGGGGAGCTTTCTGCCAGATGCATCAGGCTGCCTTCAATATTTTAAAACAATGTGTTTTGTTTGGATTGGTTTTTAACTTGCAGCTCCCTGGAATGACTGTCATTGTTCTCCCCTTTGGTCAGGCAGAAGTGAGTGTGTTGGATAAATGACGGATGGAACATATCAGTGACAGAAATAGGGATTAGTGGCACCCAGGACTGGGGTTGTCATATACTGAATCACATACTTGGATAGATACAGTGCAGAACTCTTAAAAATAAATTACCTATGGCAGTCAGGACAAATACTGAAACATGGCACGTCCCTTCACTTGGCATATACGCCTCAGATATGAACAGAATCAACCCTCACGTTACATCTCATTTGAAGGCTTTCTCTTGATTTCTTAGCCTTTGTTTCCGTACTCGAATTTAAATGACTTTCATCATGTTCCCTGCTCACTGATATCTGTGGGATTAGGCCATTTCGTCAAGGTAACAGCCTCAGACACGTTCCTGCCACACAGCTGCCCTTCTATTTTTATCTTGGAGCAAGCAATCCACTTGTTAGCCTCTGTAATTGTCATACAGGCTGAAGGATAAAAATAATACATCGAGAGGACATTAGTGTGAGAAATCCTCTCCTTTTTTAAGGGATAAAATTTCATGGCCCAGTTGTTCTCTTGATTTTTCTTGCCACTTCCTAATTTTAGCGTCCTTGTTACTTTTAAAAAAAGTCTGAGTCCTCATGCAATCTATAACGTATATTTATTTCTCTGCCCTACATACTTCCTTTGCTTTGAAAAAATTATTTGTCTGTTTTGGAGTTGCTTTATCATTTTATAATATTGATTTCTGATTCATTGTCTATATTTTGGTACACGAAAGCAAATTATAAAGGAGTGTCATTACACGGTACAAAACACGATGGCAGAGAGAACAGTAAGTCCTGGAATGATTAAATGAAAAAAAAATGAAGAAAGACCAGTGTAATAGTAAGCATTATACCTAAGACCTGAAAATAAGATGATTCATATTATAGTGCATGTATAAAATTCATTTTAAAAAACAAATATAAATTCTGATGTTTAAGGAAAGGTAAAAAGGCAAGGAATATAAGGAGGACAGTGAGTGTGATTACTATGGTAACAAACGACATCCCTAATTGAGGGAACCATCAATTATCTTGTCCCTTTCAATTTCCACTGCAGCATTAGAGACTTTCGGTGAAATGTATTCTTGTAGAGACAGGATATTCTGTTTAAAGTCAGAAAATTCTACTCTGTGAGCAAGGACATCCCATTCCCCCAAATAATTTTCACCGTTATATTCCAGAAACTTGGAAATATTATCCTGTTCTGAACATATTTTTATTCTCTATTGGCTATATAGATACCATTTGGACACAAGTGGACTGGCTGTGTTTACAGTGTACATAATGGACTCTGTGATCAGATACTTCCCTTCCAAACCAGCATCTTAAAGTGGCATTTTTCTAACATAGAAAGACACGCTGTCAACTCTATTACTTTCATCATCAGTATCAAAAGTATCTGTTGAGTGGCTATTAAGTATTTGTCATCAGACAAACCCTGCAGTTCACCAACATTACATACTCTGTAAAATACAACCTGGTAGGTTGTTTATGACCATATTAGTGTGTGTGTGTGTGTGTGTGTGTGTGTGTGTGTACATAGATGTAAAAAGCCTAAACAAAATAATATCAAGCAAAAATCGACAGCATATATAGCTGAATTGACAGAAATAGCTGAGTTGATCCCAGCAATGCCAAGAGGGGTTTCACATTAGAAAAATTATGGGGGTGCCTGGATGGCTCAGTCAGTTGAGCGTCCGACCTCGGCTCAGGTCATGATCTCACAGTTCGTGAGTTCGAGCCCCGCGTCGGGCTCTGTGCTGACAGCTCAGAGCCTGGAGCCTGCTTCAGATTCTGTGTCTCCCTCTCTCTCTGCCCCTCCCCCCACTCATACTCTGTCTCTCTGTCTCTCAAAAATAAATAAACACAAAAAAATTTAAAAAAAAAAGAAAAACTATGAATGTAATTTACCACATTAATGAATGAAGGAGAAAAGCCATATACCAATCCCATGAGAGCAGAAAAATCATTTGATACAATACAACAGCTATTCAGGTTAAAAATACCCGATTAGAAGCTAGGAATAGAAGGAAACATTCTTAACCTAATAAATATTATTTAAAAATATCTAGAGAAAACTTTATTCTTGATGGGAAAATATTGGAAGTACTCTCTTTAAAATTAAGACCAAAATAAGGATTCTCATCATCACTGCACACCCTCAACGTTTATTGAAGGCCTTGTTCGTTCCATAAAACAAGAAGACAAAAATTAAAGGCATGAAGATTAGGAAGGGAGTAATAAAATGCTCATTATCTAAAGATTAATGATTTACATTATTAGAATAAGAGAATAAAGCAAGATGGACATGAAAGATCAAGAAACAAACATTAATTGCATTTTTAAAATACCAGCTAAACTTTGTTATTTTAAAAACTACATGACATTTAAAATAGCAATGAAAAAATAGAAGATCCTTGGAAATAAATCTAACAAAAATGGTGCAGAACCTGTTGGGGGAAATTATAAAACTGTATGGAAAGACATTAAAGAAGACTTAAATTGTAAAATTTATCAGGTATACAGGTAGAAAGGTCCAATATCAGAAGATTTTAATTCTTCCTAATCTGATCTATAGATTTAATGCTTGCCAGTGTAAACAAAAAAAAAAATCAGAAACTAAAGCAACCTTAATAGAATTTTCAGAGACACTTAAAAAATTGTTTCTAAAATGTATATCAAAGAATAAAAAGTTAAAAAAAAGACAGTAAGTCAGGGGAATTTTCCCCACCCCACATCAATAGTTATTATAAAGCATGACTAATTAGGACACGGTGGTATTGGTGTAGCTTCTGTTATAAACAGAAGAGAAAAGCCTAGAAAAGACACACAGACATATTTATCAACACTTGATATACTACAGTGATTATCATTTGATAATGTTGCTGAGACAGTTATCTATGTGGGAGAGAATAAAATTGTGTCCCTACCTCATACCATATACAAGATCATGTATTATGTAAGATTCCAGATGGATTAAAGGCTTATAGGTGAAAGGCAAAACTTTAAAGTATTTCAAAGATAATGTGGGAAAATGTCTTTTTGACATTAGGATAAGGAAAAAACTTCTGAAATCAAAAAGCACTAACATCAAAGAAAAGATTGATGTTTGCCTATATTAAAATTAACAACTTCTTTCAAATATTACAACAAAAAAGCGAGAAGACTAACCCAAAAAAGTGAGACTATATTTGCGATGAATATAACCAATGTATAAAAATATATGTTTTTTAAAAAGGAAAAGGGAAAATAAAAACAATTAAATGAAAAATAAGTAAATGACAGTTCTTTCCCAGAAGAAACCAAAACAGCCAACAAACATTTGAGAAGGTGCCAACCTCATTAGTAACCCAGGAAAATGCAAACTAAGACCATAATGAAGTGCTATTTTTCATCTACTAATTTGCAAAAAGTAAGAAGTCTGAAATGCCAAGTGTTAGCAAGAAAATGGGTAAACATATATTTTATATACTGATGGTGGGAGTGTAAATTAGTAAACACTCTTAGCAAAACAATTTGGCATTATCTTGCAAAATGAATGTTTACATTGGCCTGCAATCTAACAATTCCACTCCTAGAGAAAATTGCATGTGTACATCATGATAGAAGTAAGTGATCATGGGGGCGCTGTCCACCGTGGATGGCTCAGTTGGTTAAGCATCCAACTCTTGATTTCGGCTCAGGTCATGATCTTGCATTTCGTGAGTTCAAGCCCCACACTGGGCTCCACACTGAATGTGGAGCCTGCTTGGGATACTCCTCTCCTTCTGTCTCTCTCTGCCCTTCGTCTGCTCATTCTCTCTCTCTCTCAAACTAAATAAATAAACTTAAAAACAAAAAAGGACAAACTGGAAACATCCTGAGTGCCTATCTATCTCCTATCTATCTATAGGAGAATTAAGTCATATTTACCCAATGAAATATTATGCAACAAGATGGATGAATCTTAAACACATAATAGTGAGTGAAAAACCGAGTTGTAGAAGACTATATATTAATATATATATTATGTATTTCTATCTATTATATATTCTATAAAACTGAAAACAACCCACACACCAAACTAAACAATATATGCTTTAGAGGAATATATTTATTGTTATATGGTAAAACTCATTATACAAAACAAGAGAATCATAAATACAAAATTCAAGACAGTGTTTCTCTCTGTTAGATAGACTGTGGGCTGAGAGAGCAGAGAAGAATGTTGATGGAGGCAATGATTCTGGAAAAATTCTGATCTTTGTTGTGGTGGAAAGGTTAGAGGAGTTTGTTTTGTTATTATGCCTTCATGTGTGAAATATTATAATATAAAATTTAGAGGTCACATCTTATACCAAGAAAAAAAGATCTAGAATAATAACATTCAGATACTTCAGATTATATTTTTTCAATTTTAAAAATGAAGACATTATTTGGCTATTAGAATACATGAAAAGACCTAGAAGAGACTTAAATGTAATTACTAAGAGAAAAAAGCTAATCTTAAAAGGCTACATACTGTATGATTCCAACTGTCTGACATTCCAGAAAAGGCAAAATTATGGGTACAGTAAAAAGTTCAGTGGCTGCCAGAGGTGGGAAAGAAGACAGGGAAGAATAGGCAGAGAACAGAGGCTTTTTAGGGTGGGGAAAGCCTGTATACTATGTATGTATGTATGTGACTATATACATGGCTATACTAGATGTAAACGTATGTATATTACATAACATTATGTTATGATATATAAAGTATATGTATTTTTGAAACTATATGTATATATTTGAAACTATAATGGTAGACACGTGTCATTATACATTCCTCGAAACTATAGAATGTACAAAACTAAGAGTGAACCCTAAAGACAACGATGGGCTTCGGGTGATAACGATGTGCGAGGGCAGGTTGTAAAGAATGTACCAGTCAGGTGAGGCATGTTGATAATGGGGAGGCTGGGGGGTCTGTCCGGGCAGAGGATATATGGAAACCCTCTGTACTTTTCACTCAATTTTTCTGGGAACCTGAAACTGCTCTGAGCCATAAAGTTTATTAGAAAGAAAAAAAATGAAGGAAGATTTCAAAGGGAGGAAATATCAAGTTACCCTTAGACAACTTACAGCAGAATTCAGTATCAGAGACAGTGTAGCAATCGCTGCATAGTTCTTCGAGAAAGAGAAGTTTGGCCCAGTCCTACTGCCCCTGAAGTCCAAAGGCAACAGGAATTCTCAAATATGAAAGAGGTCAAGGCACCTGGGTGGCCCATTGGGTTAAGCAGCTGACTCTTGATTTCAGCTCAGGTCACGATCTCGAAGTTCATGACTTTGAGTCCCGTGTCGGGCTCTGCACTCACAGTGTGGAGTCAGCTTGGGATCCTCTCTCTCTCTCTCTCTTTCTCTCTGCCCCTCGCCTTCTCATTCTCTCTTGCTCTCTTTCTCTCTCAAAATAAATACGTAAACTTAAAAAAAAAAAGAAAGAGGTCTAGAAACAGCACTCATGGATAGAGGGGGAAAAAAAACTACCAAATGCCAAACTCCAGCCAACGAGAGACAGAGTAAAGAATTCAGGTATTGAGAAGTCATTGTTAAGAGCATGGAATCCCTTTAACATAGAACTGAGAGTAACCAGTGGGAGGACTATGGTCACAAAACAGAAAGCTATCGTTATAAACTCTGACCATGACTCCCCAAACCGACTAACGGAAAATGAAAACGCAGCGAATAGCAGGTGTGATGGGAAGGGTAGCAGCACCAACATTCTCCATATTTTGTAGCAAGGCGCAGTCAGCATTGAACTTGCTACGCAAGCATACACACCAACATCTTAGTAGTCTTCACGATGAGACTTCGTACTTCAAAGGATCTTTGAGAAATCAAGGCCTAAACTAGCGAAGAAAGATTCTGGTAAAAATTAACAATTCTTTCTGCTTTACTCCCTGTTCTTTTTATTCTGTTAAATCAAGAAAAATGAATCACTTCTCATTTTCAAAATACCAGGTATAGCCCTATCCCATTAAAAATATATTTTTTTAACATTTATTCATTTTTGAGAGACAGAGAGAGATAGAGTGTGAGTGGGGAAGGGCAGAGAGAGAGGGAGACACAGAATCTGAAGGAGGTTCCAGGCTCTGAGCTGTCAGCACAGAGCCCAACATGGGGCTTGAACTCACAGACCGTGAGATCATGACCCTGAGGCAAAATCGGATGCTTAACTGACTGAGTCACCCAGGCGCCCCTGCCCTATCCCATTTTTATCAGCCAATTTATTTTCCTCTCTCTTTTTATACATCTTCTGTGAGTTCTTCTGTCTATGTAGATGTTCACCCAGTTATTCTGGCATTGGCATTCAAAGCAATCTTATGCCTTTCTGTATTGTTTGAATTATTTATGGTGTATGTTTTATTTTTTTAATATGACACTGAAGTAATCACTTGATTATAATTTGTCTTTGCTAACTGGGACACTAAGACATTTGAGCATTTTTCAATACAGTGGGGTAATTTAGCGTTGTAGTAATGTGTAAAATTGTGAAATCCTTGAAAGAAAGAACTGTTTCGCCATTATGTTTATATCTCGTATAACACCATGCACAGAGCAAATGCTCAATAAATATTTCTGAAGAAAATGTTACGTATTTTTTTCTATTTTTCCTTTAGATTTAAGAATAGCCAGAGAGAAAACACGCCAAGAAATCATCACGTGAACACCCTTCTAAGCAGATTCCCTTTGAATTTCATTCGCTGTGTCTCCTTGAAGCACAGCTTCAATTTGTCCACAGGTAAACACTAAACCCTGGATAATCATCTTTTGGATCTACCCTAAAAAAATTCTTTTGTTTATTTGTTCATGAGCGGACTCAACAAATATTTGCTGAGAACCTACTCTGTACAAATACCTTCCTGTGTTGTATATACGGCAACGAGTAAAAGAATGGCTTTATCCTCAAAGAGCTTACATTTTAGTAAGAGAACATGGAAAGATGTAAATAAACTAATATATAACTTCTCCTATGGTGATAATGCTATGAAAAAATAGTACAGTTGAGTGGAGAAAAATGGTCAGGTATGGGACATAAGGTGGTCACAGAAGGTCTCTCTGAGAAAGTGACATTTGACCAGAGATGTGAGTGACCTAGAGGGGTAAGGCATGGAGATGTCTTGGTGAGGATCCTTCCAGACGAAGGTTGGTCAAGTGCAGAGTACAAGGCTTGATCACGGGTGCTGGCCTAAGCGACGGAATGACCGGAGACGAAGACTGGTTTGGCCAGAAGAGTGAGACAGGGGTGTATGGGGAGTGAGGAGTTCGGTTTGAGATGTGTCTAGTTTGAGATGTCCTTTGACCACCTGGACTGAAGGGGTGAGTGGACAATTGGGTAGATGAGGCTGGAAGCTAATGTACGTGTTGGGTTACATGGGACTGGAGGTCAAAGCCCATGTATAATTAATTGAAAACATGGACAAAGTCAAATAGAATAGCCACCATTTAATGTTGGACAGCTTAAAATAATAGTAAATGTTGCTCCCTAACAAATAACCCACTGACTTTGAAATATAATCCAAATTGCAGGAACACTTTTCTAAGAAATTCACTCTTTCAATTTGTGTACAAGAAGAAAAGCTTCTGGTTCACAGCTGTGGTGTGGTTGTTTCTCTGCCTGTCGTTTGAAACAGCAAAGCAGGGGCTCGTCAATGAGGCTCTACTGAATGGAAGTGAGGTCTCTTGCCTCGTTGAACCCGGGGCCTGACGATCTGGCTTTGCACAACGTCGCTGCTGCACTCATCGCTTTTCAGGCGTAGAGGCCGTCCAGGGCGAAGAGCCTCGGCATGGCTGAAGCCACGGCTTTGACAAGCAGGGTTGCTCCCATAGCGGGTTCTCAGTGGAGACCACAGAACAACAAGGAGATTCTGCCAATTAGTGAAGGATGGTGGGCTTCAGGGTGAGTCATGCCAAGACTCAGGAGCAGTTGCACCTACAGGCCAGAACATTCTACCCTCCCTTCCCTTTCGCCTCATATTCCTCAAATGCCAGTGTTTCGTGCTGACGTTAGTTTCCAGTAGCTCTCCCACAGCCCCAGCGGGGCCTTCGCCCTTCTCTCTGTCCCTTGGTTTAGCGCTGAGGTTGGGGATCAATGTGTTTCAGTCAGGCTCAGCGTTGTGAAACCTGGCCCAGATCTGCCTACTAGCTGCCCAGACTTGCGATCTGGTGGACACCCAAGGAAGATGACACCCTGAATGCAGAGTACAGGCTATTCTAATTTTCCCTATTTAGGAAATGAGCATCATGTCCACATGCCTCATAGAGATCCAGGGGTATGTCTCACAGAACTGTCATAACAAAGATGTCTAAATAGAGGAGATTCATGATAAGTGGACGTTACTCATTTGGAACTGAGAAGCTATACATCATGTCCCACATGCAGAATATAGACGTAAAACTCAAATGTAAACTGAGCCGTGAAAATCTCAATGTCAACTCAAACTGAGTCCTCCCCATTCCATGGCCAGTGGCAGGCCAAAGTCTTCCCCCCATGATTTCATGAAATCTTAAATTCCTCACGGTCCCCCCTAGCCCTTATGCCTGCATCCTTCGGCACTCTCTCTCTCTCTCTCTTTTTCCCCATATCCACTCATACTCCCAACGGAAACACATCTCTAGCTTTCATCAAAAAAGACTCATTCCCAGAAAGTATCTGGCGGGTTTGGTAGCTTTCCTAGAGAGTTCAAAGGGAACAGGGAGGGGCCCGTGGTGTCCTACACGCCTTTGGTCGTCTCACCAGCTTTCTTTCCTCTCTTCCCCTTCATTCACCTCGAAGGCCAGTCTTTACTGTGTTCACAGCAAGTCTGAGTTTTAACAGAAAGTTCTATATGCATATGTATATGCATATATATAAATATATACTTATATCTATAGCTCCTTATATGTACTTATATGTATGTACTTTCCTATGTGTACATATATGTATACGTATACGTATGTGTATATATATACTTCCTTATATGTACTTCCTTTGAGTCACAATGAACTCTCATACACCAAGGGTTCACTGAGATCTTGTGCTCATGCGGATTGTAATCATCACATGCAAATAGGGCCCATGGGAACACAGATACACATTATTACACGGATATGTGTTCCCTTGTCTTTATACTTTACGTATACTCTACTTATAAAGCACTAGCTCAAAGAATAAATTATTAAGGGTTTCAACAGAGCTGTAGCAGCACATCCAACTAAGCATGCGAAATCCTTCTGAATGCAGGGTCCTGCGTGACCGCACAAATTGCAGGCACACGAAGCAGACCCTGGAAGACCATCTTGCAGTCCAAGTCAAGGCTTCAAATTTCTATAGCCCTGGCTCCTATATAACAGAGCACTCTGGGATACCAGACCAGAAATACGCAACCAAGCCTCTCCCAAATATCTGACCCGTAGGGACTGTGAGAGATAATAAGTATTTATTATATAGGAACAAACAACTGATATATAAGTCTCCGTAAAATGCTGACTCCTAGATTCTAATTCAGGGTCAGGCATTCAGGGTCCAGAAGCATGCAACTTTCACCATAATCCCAACCATTAGGGAAGAACAAAGCAAAACCACCACGAGATACGACTTCACCCCCACAAGGCTGGCGATATTCACAAAGGTGCTAATAACAAGGGTTGGCAAGGATGTGGCCAAGCATTAGAATCTTCACATACTGCTGGTGGGAATGTAAAATGGGGCAGACACTTTGGAAATAGTCTGGAAATTCATCAAAGGTTTACACGTCGAGTTACCAGAGGGGGTGGCAATTCCATTCGTAGACATAGACCCAAGAGAATTGCAAATATATGTCCATTAAAAATCTTGTACACAAGTGTTCATGGCAGCATTATGCGTAATAGCCCCAAAGTGAAAACAAACCAAGTATCTATCAGCTGATGAATGGATGAAAAATTTGATAGATCTAAAAATGGAATATTATTTGGCAATAAAAAGAAACACAGGGATTGCCTGGCTGGCTCAGCCGACAGAGCATGTGACTCTTGATCTCAGGGTCGTGAGTTTGAGACCGACATTGGGGGGGCTTTACTTTACTTTTACTTTAAAAAAAAATGCATTACGTTTACATGCTACAGTATAGGACCACCTTGAAAACGTTGTGCTAAGTGAAAGATCTGGGTCACAAAAGACCACATAGTTTATGAGTCTGGTTACATAAAGTGTCCCAAATAAGCAAAATCAGACAGACAGAAAGTAAATTAGTCGTTGCTTGGGGCTGAGGTTGTTGGAGAGTGATCCTATTGGATAGGGGGTTTCTTTTAGGGATGGGGGTATGTTGTAAAATTGATCGTGTTGATTGATGGCTTTGCAACTCTGGACGCTAAGAATGATTGTGTTGTCCTCTCGAAAGAGGTGAAATGTAGGGTATGTGGATTACATCTCAATAAAGCTGTTATACCAAATAATAATCCCCTGATAATTCTAGTGCCATCGGGCCAATTTTTACCCTTGAGAAACTGCCACTTTTAAAGGTGACATTCGTATAAAATGGAAAGGCTTAAGTGTAATAATTCTAATTAACTTTCTCATGATGTTTACCACTCACACCTTTCTGAAGAGAAAAATACAACACGTGACAAGACAAGGCAGGAAAAACTTGGGATAAGACAGATCTTTGACTTCAGTCCGAAATGACTTTTAAGCCATCCAGCTTTCTTGGGGAAGAACAAAAAGAAAGGAATGGCAGTGGCGGTGAGGATTGAAACGAATTCTTTAGACGAGAACAAGTGTGTCAGAAACAGAAAAGCATTAATAGTTCCTCTTCAGAGGCTGTAAAGAGGGACTTTAATTTCTCCATGAAGTGGCTTTTGTGCTTGTTCTGAAGAGGTCTTGTCTAGGCCGGGCCTCCCCAATGTCCTTCATCCTGCTTTCTCTCCGAGGTTAGTCAGTCTTCTCGTAGCTGGGACGGGATGACAAAAACCAGGATGTACCTTATAATTTCCACGAAGGCAGTTTTTATTCTGATTTCGTGTCTTGGAGGCCTAGCACTTCGCCTTTCTCCCTGGAGAACTTGCAGACACAGTAATTATCTAATGTTCTATTTGTTATGCGCAGGGTCTGAGCCCTGTAGGGGCTGAAAGCGAATCTACAGAGAGACAAAAGCGAGAGGCTCTCCTCCCTGAAGAAACTTCCCTCTCGAGGTATGCATCATCCTCCCTTTCTCTTACAAAATGGGGAAGATCAAACCATGGCTCTGTTTCCACTCTCTCCTCCTTAACCGTAAGAGCTGAATTGTTTAAAAAAAAAAAAAGGTAGGGGCCTTAAAAAAATCGACTTCTGTACAAAACGTGGAAAACACTTGAATATGTGTGTGTGTGTGTGTGTGTGTGTGTATTTCTTATATAACTCATAACTTTAGAACGGAATAATTTGTTGGAACTCCAAAGATTCCTTTTTAGGCTCCTGAGGTGACCCTGAGCCCCTCCTAGGAGGGACTGTGCATTATTTATGTTAGCGCTAAGCCACATGGTAGTATATTGCCTGGAACATAGCTTATGCTCGGTAAATGCTGGACTTTCCAGAATTCCCTTGGGAGCTTCCCTATGTCCCCTTTGGCACCTCTCTCTTTGCACCCATCCCAAATCACTATTCTCCAAGCGGCTTTGAGTATGGCTTTGTGTGGCCTTGTCTGCACCACGACCCCCGCCGTGTCAAGATGCTTTATAACAGGACCTCACTACATTTCACTGAGGGCTGTGTGCCATGAGTTACAAGGCAGCAAGGCCATTTTTTAGGAATGGCTAGAATTTACCAATTTTTCAAACTGTCTTGCTGGACGAGGGGACATATCCAGCCCCAAAGAGTTCTGTTAGGTCAGTTCCATTTAGCTGCAGTGCCATTCATTCAAGGATGATTCTTGGGTCCCCTCCCTGTTCGGCTCCAGGAAGCTTGCTCTAGAGCCCGGGGCCAGAGTCTAGTAGACAGCGAAGGGGCCTAATTGTGAAGCCACAGAGGGTAAATAGACCCAACAATCAGCACAAAAGTCCCAAGAGCATGCCCTGTTAATTGGTCGGGTCTCCACGTAGCCCCACATTTTGGACCCCCAATCAACCTGTTAACATTAGGTGCCTCTAAGCCTGCAGGAGAAACTTTCTGCTTAAAGACCTTTTGTTCCTCATGAGAAGAACCGGACAAGTGGGTTTGTTCTAGTTGAGAAATACACAAAAGGCAATGGAGAGCAGAGCAAATTAGGGTTGGGGGCTGAGCTAGCATCTGTCAACCGCCACCTTTTCTCTCTGCATTAGTTTATAAATGTGACTCTCAGGAGTCCTATTCAATTGGGAGAGGCCTGGTGAGTGGCTGATTTCCTGGGGGGGGGGGGGTGTCTTAAATCTCTATCACTTGGATTGTATCGGAGTTTTTAAAGTATTTTCCTCTCTCTCTCTTTAATTCAGGAAAACACGTTGCAATTTTGCCGCTTAACTCTAGTGATGTTCTATTTGAATGAACAGGAAGAAATCGGTAGAGTTTATAATGGAAAAAGATCACTTTGGTTTGAAAAGCACATCAAAGCAAGCAAAAACAGCAACAAAACGTGTTTTTATCACCATAAGAGCACAGGTTCTGAGGGCTGAAGCCTAGTCTAGTCTTGGCTGGATCTCCACATCATGCTTTGTACTGCATGGGGCTAGCTTCAATGGGTTCTTGTTTTTCTTCTTGGGAACTCTTGATTTCCAACCTTTCATCTAGACATCAGAAGAGTTCACCTGATCCTAACTGAGGGAGCAGTTCTTAGAAAACAGAGCTGGAGCATTTAAAACACAGAATGAGCCCTTAGGGACCAGATTGCTTAGCCAAAGCAAATCTTCAGCCTGATGATGATAACACTATACCTGTTAGCTTTGCTTGTCCAGTTCATCTTTACTTAACTTCCATTTCATTCATTCATTGGAGAGCATTGTAAAGAACTGGGCTTTGAGGTCAATAAACTGGGTTTAAATCCCCATGTGGATGCTGTTGAGCCATGGGATCACTGACCACTTTACCTAACTTTTCCGAGATTCAAATGGCCTCTCCGACAAAATAGCTGTGGAAGATTCCAATGAAATAAGCTATAAATTGGTATTATGGACTGAATTATGTTCCCCTAGGATTCATATGTTGATGTCACAACCCCCATAGTTGTAACCATGTTGGGAGATAAGGGCTTTGAGGGGATGAGTAAGTTAAGGCCCCTAGGGTAGGGCCTTAATCCAATATGGTGGAGTATCCTGACACGAAGAGGAAGAGACACAAGGATGTGCACACACACGAAAGGCCATGTGAGGACACAGCAAGAAGGCAGCTGCCTGCAAGCCAAGGAGAGAGGCCTCAGGAGAAATCAAATTGCCAACGCCTTAATCTTGGACTGCTAGCCTTCAGAGCCATGAGAAGATAAATCTCTAGCGTTTAAGCCACCCAGCCTGTGCTATTTTATGATGGCAGTCCTAGAAAATTAATACAACTTGCGACAGCCACTGTACCACAGTCCATTTTAAATAAATAGTAGCAATTATTACCATTCACCAAACATTGATTCAATGCCATGGTTGCGTAGGGGGAAGGGAATGATAAACACAGCCATAGACTCTTTCTAAAGAAGCTCATAGTCTGTAGGGAGGTAAATATATTAGCAATTAATACATTATAGTGTGATTAATACTGCTGTGAAAGAATGTTCTTTACTTGTTCTACAATTTTCCTCCTTCTCTATAAACTTAACAGTTATTCTTAATTTTATCAGAACATCCTAGCGATCCTAATTACTCTTTTCTTATCTATTCTCTTCCCGTTCCACTCTACCTGTGCCCAGGTCTCTTTCCTTACCTTCATTATTCAGATTTTTTATATATATATAATTTTTAGCCCCATCACTAACTCAGTTACTGGTCTCTTGGGAGTCTTCTGGCCAGACGATTCTGATTGTTCTGAATAGCATCTGAGCCTGTGTATGGATGTGGCAAAGCAATGGCTTCCCTGGCCCCTCAATTGCATCAGGTTTCCATGACAACACAAGTTTCATAGCTTAACTTCTGCAGCTCCAAACGCCAAGGTGTTTTTTTCCCCTTACTTTCTCCATTACTCTACTTCAATGCCGTATTTTACCGTAGATTGCTCTGTAATTTTCTCTGTGCATTTCTAAATGAAAGGTGTTTTGAACATGCAGGCGACATTCTTTTTAAACATTAAATTAATTTTACCTAGTGTGGGTCATTTAGATTCTTGACAACTGCAGACAGATGTGCAGGAATCCCTGACTGAAATTACCTACACTCTCCCGCTTTTGCACCCTCACGTGGTCACATTCACATCCAAGGATAATTGATGGGTGTGTCACAATGTTCATTAAAATTATGACCCGTCTTGTCACTTGGGAAGGGCCTGTCACGTAGCCGGGAACAAGCCTCTATTTTCAACCCTGTGTGACTTTTCTATAAAAGAATTGTTGTGGCACGAGAAGCCCAGAATGTCTCTCAGCTCAGAAACATCCCGCTCCCCACCGCCCCCTCCCCCACTCTCTTTCTAACCTGCACTCTCAATTTTTAATTATTTCCCATTCTGGAAAGCTGGGAACGATCTTAGTTCGATGGTTTCCCCCCATTAAATCCCACGTGAATTCTGTAGTGTTTTTCCTCTTTGGAGTTTTCACATGTACTTTGTAGAACTAGGCACCTGAAGGTAGGGGACAAATTAAAAAATCAAAAAAGCAACTATGTCAACTTGGGGTGGGGGGTGAGTAGAAGAAATCAAGAGCTGAAAAAAATAGCAAAGGGCCTTGAAGCACGTGCACAATGTTGGGAAAATGCAAGAGATTCCACCGGATTCCCTCCGATAGCAGCACAAATAGATGTGTGAGAAGCTAGACAGCAGGGGGGCTAAAGAACTAACTGACGGTTGACATGAAAAGGGACTTGCCAGTGGAAAGTTCTCTTCGGCACAACATCAGCTTTCCATGACTTTTCATTTCAATTGAGGAATTATGCTCTCTAGCCTACGGCGTCCATCACATGTGACCCTGCCCTCTCTTTTGTCCCGATTCCAAGTGTCTACCATATTTTTCCATCTCTCTCTCTGCTCCCCCATTCCCCCTCCCCCCACCCCTCTCTCCCACCATGCTACTCAAGTCCTTCATCCCCCACCACTGTATTCCTTCCACGGCTTCTTAGTTTTCCTTGAGTTAGTCAGTCCCTGCTTTTCCTCTATAATATCGTGAAATGAGATCATCCTTAAAGTACTTAAAATATACCTGGTGCATGGTAAGTGCTCATAAAAAGTTGGCTACCATTATTCATCCCTCCAGCTCAACATTCCCAAACTCTCTGGCCGGATATTTGCTGCTCATTCTTAATTGACCTCATCATAAATTTTTAAGGTTTTCTCTTAGTGGTGTCGCCTCTGACCCCATTAGGCTAACGCGTGCTTTCTGCTTAGGTGCTAATCGTGCCTGCCCTGGCAGCATTTATGTAATCCTGGCTAGCCTTCAGGTATCATCCTTGTCATGCCTCATCCCCATACTATGCAGTAGATATTATACCCATTTTACAGATTCAGAAACTTAGAGATACTAAGTAATGCGGCAAAAATGACATGGCCAGGACGTGGCTTAGCCAGCACTTGGCCCCAGATCCATGCAAGCCCATGATGGTCCACAGGACCCCGTTCTCGTCTCCTCCTCATGCCATGCGCTTAAACACCCTCTCTTCAACCTACACCCTCTTTGGACCTCCCCCACTTCTCTTGGCTAGTCCCGGGGCAACCATCTTTCTCTCGGTGAACCCTCCGAGGCCCTAGTCTTGTGCTACGTTAATATTTGTTTTCTGTGTCGGATGTTTGTTGTCCTTATCATCACCTCCTCAATCGTTTCATCCCCCGTCTGTGTTGGAGGCTGCTGTATCTGTCTTTTGATCATCGTAGCTGTCTGGGTTAGCGCTTCGGGTGGAGAAGTGCATAAGAGGTACGTGAACAAATGATTGGTACTGGAAGTATTGAGCTTTCACCTCTATCTTTTTTCTGAGTAGGAGGCTCCTGCTAAATTCTGTGGCTAAATATAAGAGAGACGCCACAGCGCTGAACCAAATCTTTGAAGACCTTAACCCTTATGGCGTGCTGCACACGGCTGGCTTCCCTGAGTTACAGAGCAGCATGTGACCAAAGGAACAGGAGAAAAGGACTATGGGATGCTGGTTTATGCTCCCATGACTGTTACAGGGGATTCCTATTGGGAGTGAACAGGGCAGATCCAGTGTGCAGAAACATCCACTCTTTTTTTTTTTTTTTTTTAAGATGTGTCTTTATTTTGAGAGAGAGGGAGAGAGCGCGCGCAAGAGAGTGAGCATGAGTGGGGGGAGGGGAAGAGAGGGAGGGACAGAGAGAGAGAATCCCAAGCAGGCTCTGTGCTGTCAGTACAGAGTTCAATGTGGGGCTCGATCTCACAGACCGTGAGATCATGACCTGAGCCAAGATCGAGAGTCGGATGCTTAAACGACTGAGCCCCCGGGGCATCCCAGAAACATCCCCTCTTGCGCAGATCTCAGTTGAAGACCGAACTGAGGCTTCCGAAATAACTGGCCTGTGAGCTAAAGAGCCAACCACTCAGGCATAAGGCTTGTTTCCTACCTGCATGAATTGAACTTCTGTAAAGTCTTACCTCTAATGTCAATGTCAGTATATCTAGAATGTGCCCAGAAGTCTAGTCTGTAAGACAGGACTTTATATATATTTTTTAATGTTTATTTATTTTTGAGAGAGTGCAAGCCAGGGAGGGGCAGAGGGGGGTGGGAGGGACAGAGGATCCGAAACGGGCTCAACGCCGACAGCCGCAAGCCCGATGCGGGACTCGAACTCACGTAAGGCAAGATCGTGACCTGAGCCGAAGTGGGACGCTCGACCCACTGAGCCACCCAGGTGCCCCCAGACTGGAATTTCTGTGAGAAGTTGGAAACCGCTGCGTTGTCAGAACCAGAAACGGAGAACGCAGACTTGGGGCTTGAAGGTAGTGAGCGTATCACAAAGATTTTGGTAGCATGCAGGGCTAGAGGGCCGGTCTTCACGTCCAAGTGGGGCTGTCTGGTTTGGGGTTTGTGGAGTTGGGCCCCTCGGCATCAGACAGCAGGCTGGGGCAGACTTACTGCGAGCTTCTGGTAACAAGGCTCGGGAAGCTTCCATCCTCAGGGGAGAGAAGGAATTTCCCCATCCCACCCCGCCCCGGGCTTTCCACCTGGGGGGTCAGGTGTGTCTTTTGAAAGGAGACTGGAAGAGGCCCAGAGTAAGCATTAACCCCCCTTGCAGCGTGCAGGTTCTGACTTGTGACCGTGAACTCCTCGGACTATCGACTCACACGGACTCCACCAGACAGAAGCGAATTTGGATGGGACCACTGAAAGTCAAACACATTCAGGAGCGGTTGCATGAATTTTCAAGGGAACTCGAATTGCTTCCCAACCTCAGGGCATCGCTTGGCTTTGTGCGGCTGTTGCCTCGGTCCTTTGGAAGATGAAGCGAAGGCTCTGGGAAGCCGGCGTGTGTTCTAGTCTCTGCAGAGGTGGGTTTTATCTTTGTATCGCATACCGCTGGGCATGAGAATAAGGAAACTTATCGTGCAGTTGTAGCTACCAATCGAGAAAAAGGTTTGACTGGGCACCTCATCAAGGAAGATATTTATTATACCTGCTGCTTCTAACCAGTTACCCCGGGTACTTACCTAATCCTCTCGTAATGCTTTCTGTCCTCAGCTTTTAATTTTTTTTTTCCTTTTGCAGGCTTACGCCGGATCCCTCGTGTTAGTAGAATGTTTTTTTGTGTGTTTACTTCTGAAGGATTCGTAAGTAGTGTGTGAAGTCAGAATACTAATGCCCCTTATTCTATTTTTACTCACACATAATTTTCTTTCGGGCCGAGCCTTTTGTATTTTGTTTTTTTCTCCCAAATTCTCAGCTGCATCTGTTAATCTCTTTTGTGCGTGAATAGAACTCCAGTGGGAGATTTAGTTAGTTATCAACGTGAGAAGGAGGAAAGCTTTTAAAGTTTCCGTACAGCCTCATGGCGACGAGGAGTCCCAGCAAACTGGCCAAAAATCCTAAGGAATCTTGTGGGCCGTGTATTGTTTTTCAGACACCGACTTCAGGTGAAAATAGACTTGATCATTTTAATTCGCTGCCTTCCAACTACAGTAGGGAGATTTCATTGTGACCCAAAAATGATTGTAGGTGGACTATACCATCGTGCATTTGGGCGCTTAAATTGTCATCCCCATGCCTTTTTGCATCACTAGGGTTATATTCTTTTTAATTATTCTCCCAAACTGGTTCATCCATTATTTACTCTTTATTGAAGAAGCACAGTAGGAAGTGAAGGTAATTTTTATCAGCATTCATTCTTTTATTCAACCAACTTTTCCAAGGGTCATTTTTTTTCTCCTTCTGGGCCTTTGGTTGCTCTTCACGTTAACTTTAAACACTACCCAACCGAAACGTAGGATTTTCCAGGCTGAGAACCCATAATTCAGGGCCAGTTGTACACATCTCCTAGTCAGGAGACAACTCTGCGAGAGATGAATGGTCGAGCAGAAGGACAATTACCACTGAACAAAGGAAAGGGGGAACGAAAGAGTCACTATTACGGCAGCATTAGATATATTAAATGAGGCAGGCTGTCCTACAAGCATAGATCTTCCATGGCATTTCTCTTTGATGATTTATGATATGGTTACATTGAATGTCCTTGTGGCCTCATATGCAGCAGACATTACTTTGATTTTCTTTCTTTTTTTTTTTTTTCAAGCTTCATTGCATTCCACAGAGCACAATCAAAGAAAGCCAGAGAGGTTCTTGTTCAATGCACTGTACTCCATTTAAGCGAGGTCCCTTCTGGTTGTAAGAGAAAAGGGAATTTGGATTGGCAAATTTTATCTGGTAGAGCAATGATAAACATCATGAGACTGTTCCCACCTTTACTGGAATACTACCCCTCAGCTCCCAGTATCATGTGATATTTTCTCTTTCGTGTACTTTTTCCCAATGATAAAAATCAGAGTTTATGCGTTGAAGTAATTTTCAGTTTCTTTATGTCTTCAACTGAGCCAGATATTTTTCAAAGACATCATTCTATCATTTAAATTCCAGTATCCCTAAGAGATAGATATAATCACTAAATCCATTGCAGAAATTTGCACACATCACATACTTAGGAACTGGCAGGATCGGAATTCAAGCCAGAGCAGTCAGGATTAAAACTCAAAAGCCATGTAATTTCCATTACATGATCCTAAAATCTTGCTGAGTTTCCTTATATAATACACATCATTACTAAAAAGAAGATATCTTTCATGCCAATAACTTATCCTGGGCACTCTCCCTCTAAAAACTCAAACCCAAATTAGATTAAATCTTTTTCTCTTTGGCCCTTAAGCTCATTCTTTTCCCAACTGAAGGGTTATAGCCAAAGCATCAGGATAAAGGAGGTCATTTTAGGACAAAAAGGAAGGGACTGTGTTTATTTTAACTGATGTAGAAACATTTCATGTTCAATTATAAGTCACTATTTAAGCCAAAGAAAAAAATAGTTATTGTTTTGATGGCCTACTGTGACATTATGAAAGAAATCATCAAACCTCTTGACTCACAAGGAAAATGGCATGCTTTCACCAGATGGATGGTAGCAGCATATAATCAGAATTCTGAGATCAGATTTTGCCCCGTGTTGGAATGAAATTACGGGTCTGAGTCACGATTGTTTTTAGTTTCTTTCTTCTTTCGACTTCAAAGATTCTAGTCAGTGGTTTAACATCTAAAGTTTATGAGTTTCTTTCTCATTGAGCAAAAGAGAACATTTTAATTTGTTTATTGACTCAGCACTAACCACTTGAATTAGTGTTATATTTAATACTATAGTTGGATTTTTCTCATGACTTAGGTTGGATTCTTCTAGAAGCGGGCCAGAGGCGAGCATTTGAGAAGAAATAGTTTACATGGGAGGTGATCCCAGAAAACACCGGTAGGGAAGTGGAGAAGTGAGACAGGGAAGGAAATAAAGCTAATAAAGGGTATATTTATGAAGCCAGTTACTACAGTGAGTAATTGTAGCCGGGTGCTACGTTACAAACCATTTGTTACCAGTCAACAATAAGTCCAGAAGTTAAGATGAAACATTGACAAACTCCTCTAGCAAGTTGACGTTGTCGTGATATACACATTAACTTTCATTGTATCTTACAAAACGATTGGTCAGAAATGAACAAACAAAACCTAGTACCTCACAACTTATGGGTTGAGAAACCCATGTTTCTCATGTGGGTTGTGTACCTCACAACTTATGGGTTGAGAGCAGAGGCTGTGGGGTGAACACCCCATGGCGAGTGAGCTGTGGTATTTGTACACCCAGGGAAGCCAGTATTTGAGTGGTGCTCCTGGAGGCTTTTTATGACTCACCTCTCCCAGCCTGCTGTGTGTGTGCGCGGAGTAGGTGTTGAAATGCAGGTGTTGGCATTTGCAGATTGAAGAGGGCACCGACATTGGCTACTTTGTGTGTTTGTTTGTTTGATTTTTTTACTGAGAACAATTAGTAAGTTATTCTAGAAGTAATCACATGGCTAGTACATGGAAGGTGAAATGGATCTGCAAGGCTAATATTTATTGGGCATCCTTGAAAAGCATTCTTACTCCCTCCCTGATCTCGGCATTTTCTTACCACTTTGTGAGAAGACTCACACATTATTGATACGGTTAGGACATAACATCTTACTCCCTTCCCTACCAGGCATTTAAACCCTGTTTTTTGGGATCATTTGGAATTTTAAGAGCAAGCCCCAGGGGTTTCTGCTTCCAGTATGATGACAGAAGGTTCCTTCCTGACGGGGAGAACAACAGTCCCACAGATGAATAACTATAGATGTGGGCAAAATACAACCACAAAAAAGGCTCTAGAAAAAGAAAAAAAAGGCAGGTGGATTTTGGAGAGGAGTTAAAACTTGGAAAAAGGCATGGGTGAAAATTTCTGGTTTTACAGACTTAGCCTGCAGGCAAGCTGGAGCTGTGACTTGGTTCAGGAAAGGTAAGGTGAGACTGTTTCTAGTCTGAGTATAACCCAGTCTGCCCATGAAAACAAAATGATCAACGTTATTCAGAAAAATATTACAAAACCCGGAGACTCCATAATATCACATCCATCATGTATAGGATATGACTCAAAATGACTCAACAACAACAAACCAAAAAACCAACAAACCAACAAACCAAGGAAATGTTACACATAAAGGGTAATTTACAGATACAAACCAAAAGATACCCCAGATGTTGGATTTGTCAGGAAAGACTTTAAGTGAACTCTTGTAATTATGTCCAATGAGGCAAAGGAAAATATTCTCCTAATAAATGAAAAGATAAAAATTCTCAGCACAGAAATAGAAACTATAAAAAGAACCAAATGGAAATACTAGAACTGAAAGAATAGAGTATCTGAGATGTTTTGTTTTGTTTTTTAAACACCAGACTTAATTGACTGAATGGAGATAAGAAAGAATCAGTGAACTCGAACACATACAAATAGAAATTTATGTTTCCCCCAAATTCCCAAATTTGGTAAAAGACAAAATTTACACATTCAAGAAGTTCAACAAACCCTAAATAGAATATATACATGAAAAATAATATCTATTTGCATCATAGTAAATGGATTTTAAAAACAAAAAGAAAGAGAAAATCTTTAAAAAGGCCATAGTGGGGGCACCTGGGTGGCTCAGTCGGTTAAGCGTCCGACTTCAGCTCCGGTCACGATCTCACGGTCTGTGAGTTCGAGCCCCGCGTCGGGCTCTGGGCTGATGGCTGGAGCCTGCTTCCGATTCTGTGTCTCCCTCTCTCTCTGACCCTCCCCCGTTCATGCTCTGTCTCTCTCTGTCTCAAAAATAAATAAACGTTAAAAAAAAAAAAAATTTAAAAAGGCCATAGTGAAAATGATACATTCTATAGAGAAGAACAACAGTTCTGATGACCTCAGACTTCTCATCAGAAAATACAAATACCAGAAGATAGTGGAATGATATCTTTAAAGTACTGAAAAGAAGCAAAACAAAATAAAACAACGCAAAATGTGGTAATCCAGAACTCAATATCCAACAAAAAGCGATTTTTCAATAAGGAAAGGAAAATAAAAATACTTTCGGATTAAAGAACCCTAAGACAATTCCTTGCCAACAGAACTCCAATACAAGAAATGTTCACAGAATTTCTTTAGTCTGAAGGGAAATGATATAAGAAAACACCGATCTTTGGAAAAGAATAAAGAGTATCAGATGGCAATGTCTTAGTAAACGTAAAATATTATTTATTGATTTAATTGATTTTATTTTCTTTTTGGTGTTCGAGTTTTTATTTATTCATTTTGAGAAAGAGAGAGCACGCATGCAGGGGAGGGGCAGAGAGAAAGGGATAGAGAGAGAACCCAAGCAGGCTTCATGTTGTCAGCATAGAGCCTGACATGGGGCTTGATCTCATGAACAGTGAGATCGTGACCTGAGCCTAAATCAAGATTGGATGCTCAACTGACTGAGCCACCCAGGTACCCCTTGATTTAATTTTTTTTTAAATAAATAGGATTATTTAAGTATTTAAAACAAAACATCATAACATGGTTGGTGATTTTAAAAATGTATTTAAATATTATCTATACAACTTCTATGGTGCTAAGGTTTCCAGAATGAACGACCTATATGATTTCAAGGGATCTGTGTTTCACGTGAAATGGTACAATATTAACTTTACTGTGGACTGTGACACGTTAAGGCCATATACTGTTATGCCCAGAAAAACCACCCCAAAAATGTAGAGTTACAATGCCAATAAGGTAAAATGGATTTTTCTAAATCATTCAAGTAATTCCATCGGTCAATGCCATTGAGGTCCGTCCATGTTATCTCAATTGGGAGGATTTCCCTCTTTCTCCTGGTTTCCTTCTTTCTCAGAAACCAGCTGCTAGTTAGGAAAGGAAAATACATGTTAACACTTTCTAAAAATGGAGAGCAATATAAAATGCCTTCGAAACCAAGGAATATTTGTTTATTAATAATTTGGGGGTGATCCCTCCATAACAAGAGAGTTGACTTTGTTTTGTTTTAGGTGTTTATCCAGAATCTTTGTTTTTTATTTATTTATTAAACATTTATTTATTTTTGAGAGACAGAGGGAGACAGAGCACGAGCAGGGGAGGGGGAGAGAGAGAGGGAGACACAGAATCCGAAGCCGGCTCCAGGCTCTGAGCTGTCAGCACAGGGCCCGATGCGGGGCTCGAACCCACAGAACTGTGAGATCATGACCTGAGCCGAAATCAGATGCTTAAACGACTGAGCCACCCAGGCGCCCCTATATTTATCCAGAATCCCTGAAGTGTGTGTATCAAGCACGGTTCTCTGGTGACGCATCCCCTTAAGCAGAATTTATTCAAACATGGGGCTAAAGGCATTTCTCGTTTGTTACTTATACGTTTTTAGTTTTGCTTGCGGGGAATAGAGTTGAATAAATAGCTAATATTTTGAGCTGATAGAGTGGTTTGGGCAAAGCAGAGTTTTCCTGTCTTTACAGTCTCGATTTAAAAGCTTCTAAATATAAACCTTAACAATGCTCGTGGACATCAGCAGAAGCAAGATAAAGTGAGTGTCTTTATTTAGTAACAGAGGCCCCGTCGTTTGGGTTTGAGCAAGTGACTTTTTTTTATTTTTAAATTTTTTTTTTCAACGTTTTTTTTATTATTTATTTTTGGGACAGAGAGAGACAGAGCATGAACGGGGGAGGGGCAGAGAGAGAGGGAGACACAGAATCGGAAACAGGCTCCAGGCTCCGAGCCATCAGCCCAGAGCCTGACGCGGGGCTCGAACTCACGGACCGCGAGATCGTGACCTGGCTGAAGTCGGACGCTTAACCGACTGCGCCACCCAGGCGCCCCTGAGCAAGTGACTTTTTGATATACTCAAGTTTATTTTGGGATTTTGAATTTGATAGTAGATGTAAAGATGAAACTGTGTGTGCAGCGCCGTGTGTATTTTTTACACAGTGGCAGCATATGGAAGCCCTTCTTACGATGGAAGATGTCCACGCGTGGACCTTGTTACAGCTCATCAGCTCTCAAAGGTATGAGAGCAGGTGGCAGGATTTCAGGTCTCAGTGACTCTGGGGGAGAGTTCAGATCAACATGGGGGTTTTCACCATTACAGTATGAATGCATATTTCCCCACTGCCTTCTATGTTCTCCATCCCTAACACCTCTGCCCCAGGGACATTCGATCGTCTGTCCCTTACTCCTCCCTAGTGCTTTCGTGTGCCTGCTCTGGGCCTGTGGTAGAGAGGCGAATCCAGAAATGACTAGCAAAAGCAGCAGGAAGCAAGGGACGCAAGAGGTGAGCAGTAAATAAAAGCGATCTCTTTTCCTTTCGTAATACATGGGACTGAGGAAAGTGATGGCAGAATGGCTGTAACGGGGACACCGGGACCTTGTACCCGTACGCCAGTAATTCGTGAGATGGGATTAATCTGTCTCCTGCACGATTTTCTTCCACGCTTTCATCCTTCGACCTTTTTACCGACACTTGGAGTTCTCATACTGCTTCCTGGTTGTCCAGGTTTATTCACAAAACTTACGTCTCCTATGTCCCAGTCCCTTGAAAGCCTGACCTCTGGTGTTAGCTACGTTAACGAACGAAGCCTAGGAAAGAATGTGTATAATCAATGTGTTATCCTGTTCAGGTAACGTGTCGCTCCGAAGAAGGGGTCAGTCTGCTCAAGGGCGGGCAGACCATTGAGGGCTTCCTCTGGAGGCCCTCTCGTGACCCCTGAACAGATCGGGCAGGCAGCCACTCATCCTGTCTACTTCTCGGTGTTAGTTTGAGGAGTATACAGCTCTTCTTCCCACCTCTGCTTCTTTTCTCCCCTCCCAGATAACACGACTAACCAGTAAGAGCGAGGGAAAGACGTGACGTGCCCAGGGTGCCCTCTTTGGAGTGGGATTGACAGCGGGCGGTGTGGTGGCAGAGGTGACCCACGAACCACCTGCAAAGCACAGGTCGAAACTTGCAGAGCTAGTGCTGGTTTGTGAACGTGGCGAATTTCCCAGGGGTAAAATCTGAAACTGTGTCCCTATGGGAAGGACAGGGAGAGACCACCGGAACAATAGGCAGACCAGTCTAGATTGGGAGGAGACGGTCTTAATAAGCAAGGGAATTTACATGGGAGGCTTGTCTCAGGAGGCAGCAGGATGAGTAGATCTTCACACCCGTCCCCTGGAATCTTCAGACTTTACACGGAGGCTTTAACAGGGTTCCATCACGTCCACGGTCCAGGTGATCTCAACATCACATTGCTCTCTCAAGGCTGAGTCCTTGGAACCGGCTCCCACTGTGGGAACAGCCAGCAGAACATACATTCCAAGGACAGCGGAGGGAGTGAAGAGCCCCCAGTTGCCTGGGTCAAGATCAAGGGTCACCTGGCGGCCGTGTCCTCTCAGTGACCTCCTCCAACAGCAGGTAGGGGCAGAGCTTGGAGTCAAGGTTAAAGCTTGCAAACGAAATAGATTGCAAACGAAAATCCTGACAGTAGCAGCACATCTCGTTTTTTTTTTATATATATATTATTGTTTTTCTTCACAAAAAAGGAAAAGGGGTAAGGGGAGGGGAGAGGACGCCCAAAGAGAATGAGACTGGGGAGGGTTCTTGGAAAAACAGGAAAGGGGAATTAAAAAGGACCTCTTGGATGTTTAGATTTTTCAACGGAGCAGTAACAAGCATTCTTGTAGACAGCAAATCTTGGCAGCTAAATTTCAGGCTGGTAAATAATGTAGAATCTCAGCTGTACCAAACAAAAACAACATACCCTCCAATTCTCACCAGTGGTACAGCCGAGGGCAGGTGAAGATCTCTGTCATCTTGCCTATGTGTGTGAGAGGTAGCAAATGCATCCAATACAGGGCCCGGGTCCTTAGGGCTTTGCAAGCACAGCCTCTCTGGTATAAACAGGTTGGATCCTTTCTCCTTCTGTACTGAGCTAAAAATAAAACTACCTGACTTCCTCCGAGTACCCGTGGCTAGCTGCTTGCCATCTATCAGTGGGAAAGACTGGGTAGGAATAATGACTAGTGCTTCCTGTGTTTTGATCAAAATGGCCTGGGTGTAGGTTTTCAAGTTGAGTATTATACTGCCCTACAGAGAACTCTAAGCTTCTCTCCTCCCCTCCTAGCTATCTTCTGTGTATTTCAAATCAAGAGAATAGAAGCACCAGGAATGGATTTATGGGGATGTGTGTCACTATGACTTCAAGATGCAGGTGATCTACTAAAGCCCTATGGTCATGTGGGAGGGGAAGAGACTGGTTGGTGCTAAACAACCTCAGCAAGACTTGATCTCCCTTTCTCCAGGGGGAGTTAGAGCCCCTCCCCCTTAGCTATACTGAGGAAGAAGCCAATGACTAACTGGGTTTTTTGATACGGATTCTATCTGTATCAGGTCAATACGTCCTCTGTCCAGGCATTGCTAAGACAGCAAAACCTACTGATGGCCTTTCACCTGATGACGTTGCTGGGAGAGCCAGCCTGGGAGATTCACCCAACTTGGTGAATCTGGTTTCCATCCATTGTTCCACCTTCCTCCCAGTGTCCTCACCAACTCTTCCCACTGGTCTGCATACCAGCTGCTCAGGCATGTCGGGCATCGTCCTGCCTCCATTTGCTCACCTCATCGCTCCTACCTGGACTGCCTCTTTCATTCTCTTTGTTTCTCTCTCTTTCTCTGTGTATGTCCTCTGCTTCTCTCTATTCTATTCACTTTTTAAGGGTCAGGTCAATCCTCCTTCTGTGTGAAGTCTTGTTTTCCCTGGCTTTCTAGACTTTGTGTCACAGAATGAGGTCCACGTTCTAACAGCATCAGCAGCCCGTGAAAGCTTGCTAGAAATGCAAATTCTCTGGCCCCACCCTAGCTCTACTGAATCAGTCTGCAGTTTAACAAGATCCCCAGATGATTCCTATGAATATTCATTTTGAAAGGCATTGTCTTAAAGCACCCATTGCCGAGCTCATTTGTCATTGGGCAGCTGAGGTCCCAAATAGATCCTAAGCTCCTGAAGGGAGTGACCCTTGGTTCTAGCTCTTTGTGTCCCCAGTGCCATGCTCACTGTCTGGTGGTTGATGGTCATACTGTCATTCAGTAAAGTGCATAGGCACTGTGCTTGCCTCAGGGATATTAATGCAATCTGATCACATTCTTTTACATGTTTTACAATGTATTCTCCTGCCCAAGTTCTGCTGCCCTGGGATCTCCGCACCAACTAAAATGGTGGGCTTTGTTGCTTTTGAAGAAAGATGGCTTCCTTTTTAGCTGGAAAATTGGAACATTTTCTGAGTGCATTGTCAAATGATCAATTAGAATTTCTAAGTTCCTTTATGTTCCTGTCAGCACATGAGGCCTAGCCAGCTTAATCATGGAACCCTGTCATAAGCTATAAGGTGGAGAAAATTTCAGGTACGTTGTAAGGAAAAGGAACACTGCCGGTCCCTTCCAGTCTCAATGGATTGTGGGAAGAGGAAATTGGAAGTGGAGCAATGGGTCCCGGGGCAGGAAGTTACTTTAGATAAATCAAGGGAAAATCTAAGAGCAGAAAGGCTTTTATTTCACTTCCCACTTGTGACTATGGAATCATGAAAGACCACAATGTCACTTTGCCCTGCAGGATCAGAGACCCAATGGGGACCTACCACTCCAGTGCGAAGGAGGCTTCCGCTAAGCGAGTGGAGGTGTCTGTGGGGAGGAAATGGACCTTGAGGTACATGCACAGTGGAGACTAAGAGGACATTCAGGGGCAGCAGGACCGAGGCATAAAAAAGCAACTAGAGATTTTAGTAGGCAAGAACTGACATGTCAGTCCCTGGTCATCAAAGACTAAGGTTCCTTTTAATCTTTTTGCCTCGCCACCCATTGGTTTCTTCCATATGGTCCAAGGTGGTTGTGCCAGCCTGAGTCATTATGTCTGCATTGCAGCCAGTGGGAAGAAGAATCGAGGAGGGGATTGTGTACCCCTAGTGATATACTCAAGTGAGGTAAGTGAGCAAGTTTTATAAAAAAAAACTGTTGATGAGAGCGTGAGCAGAACTAGGAGGAAAGGAACTAGTTACCTGGGACTATCAGTTGGGAGGGTCGCTCCCACCAGTAGGCTTGGAGGGACCGGAGAGGAAGGAACAGTTATCTGAATGTACACAGAGAGCTATAGCTGTCATGAAGGGTCATCATACAGGAGGCTTGGCTTTTAGTGAAGGAATACATCATGCCAACTTAAAGCCTGGCACAGAGAAGATTTTTTTTTTCCAACGACTTTGAATCCAACTACTTTGAATGTAAATCCCTAGTTGGATATATCCTGGGAACAAAAAGAACTGTAAATATATCATCCATGCATTTGATGATCTTCGAGTTAGCAGTACCCACACCCTCTCCCCTTTCATCCTTGAGACTCTTCTTGGTGTCTCCTGGACCGAGCCCAAACAGAAATCAGAGATCAAGGGAGCCCACTGATGTATTCTATAAAGTTCCATTTTCTTGGACAGAAGGTATGATGGAGAAGGGTGTAGAATTGATTTGGAGGGATGAACAGAGAACACCTAGTGTATTCCCTCTCATTTCCATATAATGCTTAGGTTTACCTGTCACTGGCTTGAATTAAGTCCTATGACACATGGAGACTATGGATTTTTATCTGACTGGCTCTAATGACCGCTAAATGTTAGGGTTCTCGTTATCAAGGACGGTCAGAACAGATTTGGAGAAGCAAGGATCAGTTCCTGAAATGTAGATTATTTCCTAATATGGAACTATCGCGGTGCATCTAACTGTGGTTTTTAAAGAAGTTGACATCTTTAAACAGTGATGAATATTGTTCTGTTGCTAAAATCATGTGTGCTTTCCATTAGCTACTAAAGTATCCTGCCTTTGGATGTAACTAGTACCTTTTATCTTTTTCTTTTTTTCTTTCCTTGTTTTTTAGAGAGAGAGAGCAAGAGTGTGCAAGTGGAGAGGGACAGAGAGAGAGATAGAGAGAGAGAGAGAATGAATCTTAAGCAGGCTCCATGCTCAGCACGAGGTCATGACCTGAGCTGAAATCAAGAAGCCAACTCTCAACGGACTCAGCCACCCAGGCACCCCACTAGCATCTTCCTTTAAGGGAGGAGAAAAAGAATAAGAAACCATTCCCAACAGAATGGGAAATATTCTTTGGTGTACCTGAAAGAGACCTCCCTCCATCTGGCCCCTTGGTCAGGAGCAGTACTCTTCAATGAGCCAATGAGTTTGATGTCCCTGCTCCCATCCGTCATCTTTATTCAGCTGGGATTTACAAATGGTGCCATGTATATGAAACAGAATCCCTCCCACACCCCATGAGTTCTCTGCCCTCTGTGCTGGCCCACATGCCTATTCAGTGTTCTCCTTCTCTTTCTCACACCATGTAAATATAGTCTGGCTCACGTCTTTTTCCTCTTGTACTGATACTCTCCATGCATGTTAATGTTTGTGACTTGAAAGTCAGGTTAACTTCCTACCTAAGGTAGGAAGGATCCGCAGGAAGCTTAAAGGAAGAAACTTCATGCTCTGTTGGTGGAGGTTTTTGTTTCTGAATTTGCCACCTGTGAGAAATCGGAACCGGCGTTCCAGAGCCCTCCACTTGGGGTCGTTGGTTTGGGGCACTTGACGATCATATGTGCTGTTGTGATGGAAATCCAGCTACTAAAATAGTTGTCCAAAGACCTTCCCTGAAGAAGGTTCGATCTAATGAGATCTTAACAAGCATGAGGAATGTATTCAGCCGTTCGATCAAATATTTCTCTGTGTCCTTTTTAAAGATACAGTTGTCAGATCGTCAGGCTTAACAATTAATATCCTGTTAAATTAAAACTGCCACAAACCAGAACATAAATCTTATCTTAAAAGGGCTTATGTATGCATATAGAAAAAAAGGAAATGAGAAAGAGATTTGTAATAGGGTAGAGTGACGTATTTAATATGCAGCCCAAAAGCTTAGTTCGCTGACAAAAAGTCAGATGCCTGAAACTTTTTATCCAAATTTGGCGTGGTTCACAGGAGACACAGAAAACCCAGATAACTTATCTTTAGACTCCCTGCTGTTTGGAGAAGAACAAAGTCAATAGCAAATGCCTCAGTGGTGAACGTGTGATGAAAATTGAGTTACGTGTCTACCTAACGGCAGGTGTCTACACCTGCAATCGATCTGCGACACCACATCAAAGTCAGAAACAATAAACCTGCAAAGGTAAAAATAAATTGTTTGTCCTTTCTTATTTTCTCCCAGGAGACTCTATAATAAGCCATTATTTTCTTCAAGCCCTCTTCCCAATTTTTGTTGCTCGTATTTTCATAAATTAATAGAAGAAAGTATCAGCAGCATCTAAACTAATTTGGTCTTACGGTCGCACAGAAGATAAATAGTCAGCTAACACAAGGGTGATGTGAAGGCCATTCCACCCCCCTTTTTGTATTCCCTGCTGAATCATTTGACAAGATGCCACCCAAGCAGCCGGTTTTAAAAGAATAGTATTAGTGTGGACACAAAAGCAAGAAGCTCGGTGGTGACCGTTAGCCAAAGTGTGTCTGCCTCTCGCACAGTGAATACATCCATTCCTAACCGTTCCTAATTATATGTGACACGCTGATATGAGGTTTATAAATGGAAAAGGTGAATTTGACTGGCCTCCTTCTAATACCACACACGCAATCAATTATATAGAAGTGATTTTCAACAATACTCCTGGTTTTTTGCCAAGAATAGAAAAAGGAGGAATAGAAATAGAACAGGGGACAGGGCACAATGGGACAGCAAATGATAAAATGTCCTGAAACGCTAAAGGAAGGCACATTGAAAATAAACTAACAGCCCCTGCAAGGTCATCAAGAGAGAATAGGGAAGACGGAGAAAGGCTATTTCTAATCTACTTGGGTCTACCTGACCGATAAAAAAATAAAACAAGAAACAAAAAACAAAACCCCACGAAACACAAACCCAATAATTACCTTAAAAACAAAGAAAATTGCAAAATAACACCAGATAACAGATTAAGGATCAGTGTCCTGACCACTATGTTATAGGGCATGTTAAATTTCTTTTTTTTTTTTTTAATGTTTATTTATTTTTGAGACAGAGAGAAACAGAGCACGAGTGGGGAAGTGCAGAGAGCGAGGGACACACAGAATCCAAAGCAGGTTCCAGGCTCTGAGCTGTCGGCACGAGCCCGCCGCGGGGCTTGAACCCCTGAACTGTGAGATCATGACTTGAGCCGAAGTCGGACGCTTAACCAACTGAGCTACCCAGGCACCCCAGACATGTTAAATTTCTAAGCAAGTACCTGGCAGTGTTAGATGTGAGGGGAGTCCGGAGGCGGTTGTTTACTTACTCTCAGTAGATCCCACTCTACAGCATCTAAATGTGGTGATTTGAACACACCCTGGGTTTTATTTAATTTATTGTATTCAATATGAGTGTCAGAAACTCCGACTCATCAATGCTTCAAATGCAATTGGACTCAGGGATGCTGAGTCACGCAAACTAAACTCACAGAGGCCATTCATTAGAAGCATAATGACAATTTAATAATTAACAAGGAACAGCATAACTCTCATGGGGGGCAGATTGTCCATTTTCACCTGGAGGGCCCATTTTCTTCCGACCGAAAACGCATACAAAGAGGCAAAATTCAAGAGCTGGTTTCATCGGTATGGAAAGTTAACTATGGAACACAGAAGTTCAGTGTCACTGGAGATCGAGCGTCTAGAGCATCCATACTCGCAATAGGGATTAACTGCGAAAGTGGGTCTCTTCCTGGGAGGGCACTGAGTTTTGCTGGACTTTAATTTTCTGACTTTTTTTTTTCTTCTCGGACTCTCTTTTACTTGTATATTATCTTTGATGACTTCCTCCTCTGTCTTCTAATTGGATATATTCTTTCTGTAGATATAATAATGTCAGTTAGGTATTATTGTTGTTGCCATTATTATAAGTTTGTTCTTTAGACTATTTCCATTTCTTGAAAGCACTCTAAAGCAACTCACTGCTCGACGTGTGGTTTAAGGACCCGTAGCATTGGTGGCAATTGGAAGCTTGTTGGAAATGCAGAATCTTGGGCCCCACCCAGACCTACTGAATCAGACTGTGCGTTTTAATAAGCTCTTCACGGCCATTGGTGCACATTAAAGCTTAGGATGCGGGGTGCCTGGGGGGCTCAGTCAGGTAAGCATCCGACTTCGGCTCAGGTCATGATCTCACAGTTTGTGAGTTGGAGTCCCGCATCGGGCTCTGTGCTCACAGCTCAGAGCCTGGAGCCTGCTTCCCATTCTGTGTCTCCCTCTCTCTGTGCCCCTGCCCCATTTGCACTGTGTCTCTCTCTCAAAACTAAATAAGCATTTAAAAAAAAAAAGGATGCCCTTCCCTCTTTCTTGCCCTCCCTCCTTCCATCTCTCTTTCTACTTTTGCCTTTATAGTTGGGTTTAACTTAATATTGAAGTTGATCTCAGGTATAATCTCTAGGCTGGCCCGCTATGTTTTGAATTTATATCCTAGGTCTCAGAAGAATATCCTCATTTCCAATTTTGGAGACTTTTTCAACTGCTGCGTCCAGAGAAACATACTCTCTGAAAACTGGGGTTGAAATTGTATCCCACAGCCCCGGCAGCGCACCAAAGCCAAGCAGACATAGCTGAGACATACCCGAGACATAGCTCCGTAACTGAATGAATAAACCGAAGTTTCAGCCACCTTTGGGTTAGTCAGGATTCCATAAGTTGGAAGTTACAGAAAAGCAACTAAAAAGGTTTAGACCAACAGGAGAATTGTTGGCTCTCATAACGGCAGGGGTTGGAGTTTATGTCATTGATGATCCAGAGACCCAGGGTATCATGCCACCAGGCTCTTCCTCTCGTACCGGCTTTCTAGCTCCCTTTGCGGCTGGTTGCCAGTGCTTAGAAATTCAGCTCCTGGGGGCGCCTGGGTGGCTCAGTCGGTCGGGCGTCCGACTCTGGCTCAGGTCATGATCTCGCGGTCCGTGAGTTCGAGCCCCGCGTCGGGCTCTGGGCTGACAGCTCAGAGCCTGTTTCGGATTCTGTGTCTCCCTCTCTCTCTGCCCCTCCCCTGCTCATGCTCTGTCTCACTCTGTCTCAAAAATAAATAAATGTTAAAAAAAATTAAATTAAAAAAAAAGAAATTCAGCTCCTGGATAGCTTGCAGTCTGATTTGCTTGACAACACGAGATAATTTCTATTCCTATTACTTGAGAGACTGGGGTGCTAATATACGTTTGATCAAAATTAACCTACTAATTCGGTTACTGCTAGAGCTAACTGCGGAAAGCTGAGGAAGGCAATGATTAAGGAGACTTGTGCGGAAAAGACACAGAGGAAAGAGGTGGGACTGATGGCTCTGAGCTCCATCCTCGTCCTCGATTCACCTCCAAGGACTGGAGGACCCACCCAGCACCGTGCACAATGATTAGTGGTCACCCAGATAGACTGTCTCTGTTTCAATTAAATGTTATCATCTTTATCCTACTTCCGTTTATAATCCATTCATTATTTAGGTTTCTTGTTCCAGCAAGAGTCAAGTGCATATAGCTAATCTGGCCCCTGTAAATTGTTTACAGTATATTTAAGATTGAAAGCAAATGGTTTTCCATAACTTTATTCTAATCATCATATCACGGAACTTGCTGTATTGATGTTTGTGTGTAATTCCCATGACACAGTTTTTACATATGTATGAAAACAAGAACGAACCACTTTGAGGGAGAAGCTTGTCAAGTTTAATCTTGTTTCATATTTGGAGTGATGTCTCATTCAGGGACCATGAACTTGACAGTGCTATTTTTTTTTTTATATGGAAAGATTCATAAGGAATCACATAATAAAAGCCCAAACTTCATGAATAAAATTAAAATCAGTCATCCTTGGAAGGCATTATTCAAACTGATTACTAATCAGAGAAAGTGTGGAAAATAGATCCCATGGTGGATAATGTTAATTTTTTTCTCTTTTCTCATCCCAGTCAAATACGGCTTACTCTTCAAAGTATTTGTCTAAAGATTAGGACAGAAGTTTACGCTCCGTGGTTGAGAGAAAACCATTGACCTGGGGAGGCATACCCTTCCTTCGTTTGCCAAAGTGATGCTGTGCTCAAACATCTTTGTCTTTGTCCTATAAACATAAATACAAATCCTTCAAGTCGGAGCTCAGAGGGGGGTGAAGAGTATGAACTTTCCATCATGAGGATGAGCAATAATCTTGGGACCCCCTTGACCAAGGCAGACGCTGGGGAAGTTCCTCCATTTGAACAGAACCCTTCAGAAATGACTGGAACTCCCGGACATTCATAGGAACTGGCTACCCCGCCAAAATAATACTGAAGATTACTTCCTGGGTTTTTAAAATATGTATATCTATGTCTCAATAGATTGGGGGGAATAAAAAAAAGATAAGAAAACATAAAAATAAATGTGTTAAGAGGAAAATAGCCTAAAAATCGACTTTCAAGTTGTAATAGTAATGAACACTGGGTAATAGAGCTAATTTTTTATTTCCTTCTTGCTCATATAATTTCTTTATTTTCTACAATAATTATTCTTATAATACAATATTTTCTTGTCATTTGAAAAGATAGATAAGAAGGAAATAGAATATAAGAATATATATAAATATATATATAAGAATATATATAAATATATATAAGAATATGTATAAATATATATAAGAATATATATAAATATATATATAAGAATATATATAAATACATATAAGAATATATATATAAATATATATAAGAATATATATAAATATATATAAGAATATATATAAATATAAGAATATATATAAATATATATAAGAATATACATATAAATATATATAAGAATATACATATAAATATATATAAGAATATATATAAATATATATAAGAATATATATAAATATATATATAAGAATATATATAAGAATATATATAAGCTGCCACGGTAGCTGCCTAGGTGGAATTTGAAACTGGCCTCAACATGCAGAGGGCAGGGAAGACTGAAGAAAGGGGAAGAGCACTTCAGACTGGTAGGTGGCAGGTTTAAAAAGCAAGAGAACTTACGCGTGAGGCTTGTCTTGGGTGGCCACAAGATGAGTAGATCTCCACATCTGCCCACCAAATTTTAAAATTCTATGTAGCAGCCTTAACTAGGTTCAGTCAAGTATACCACGCAGGTGGTCTCAACTCCACATTACTAACTTAAGGCTATGTGTTGGTAGAAACTTCTGGAAGTGGGGAAGCCAATTGCCACGGCTAGGCATGAAAAGATGAGGACCTAAGGGTGGGAAGAAAGAGCTAAGGGTACAAAATTTAGGGAGACACTCTCAGGGTCTCTTCTCTGGCTCTGGCTCCCATCTCCCCATGTCCACCCCGTTGGATCAACCACTGCTCCTAGAGATGTTCATTTTCTCTGTAATCTCCAGTTTACAGACTCCTAAGTCAAAAGCAAGAGACCTTCGTTGGAATTTAGGTTTATTCAGTTATAGAGCTATGCCTTGGTTTACCTCTTGTATAACTGCTTGTCCCAACTACCCACTGGCTCAGTCCCCAGATGTCCTATTTCTCTATAATTCTGGTTCTCTTGCATCACAGCTGAAAGTGGGAGGACTGACAGAGGAAACTTACTGTTTGCCATAGGATGCCCCCATTGTAAGCGGATTCTGCACTTTCTTTCAAGACTTGCTTTTTTGAAAACAGAGATACGTTGAAGGGACATTACCTACGGCCTCAAGGCTAACACTTTCAAAGCCGAGTTTCTCGATGGAGAAACACTCAGGCAACATCTTACTATTTTGCTTTCCCTTTGAGTCTTCCACTCCCATCCCGACAAAGCCAGAAGACCTGTATCACTTTGGAGATAGGATTAAGTACACGATTATTTCATGTTTTTGGATACCTACTTGGTTAGTGTCAAAGATCAAAACCTTTTCTCTCCAGCTAGCGTCTCTAGCACAATAACACATATTTTGACACTCAGAAGCTGAGTATGATCTCTTTATTTCTTCTTGTATTTCTGCTGTAACTCTACCCCGAACTGGGAGATTGGACAAAGAAGGGACGAGGTAGTGGAACCTGGCAACAGAAGAAGCATAGGTTAATGTTTAAATACAATCTGTGCCCCTCCCCCACAATATACGTACTCGTCACGCATTTCTGGATGCCCCTGGTCTTGCCTCGAACCCTTGCTTAGTCAAGAGGATGATGGTTGGACCTGCTCAATGTATACACTTGCCCTCGGGAAGGTCTTGCCTGGCCAGATTGGTCTTTAGACTATCATAGTAGAGAACCTAGAAGAAAAGGAGAAAAGAGGAGAATGGGAAGAGGCACGTAAGAGGAAGATTTGGAGGTATTTGGGAAGAACCCCAAGTTGAGGAAAACAACTGTGGCGTGTGAGGGCAGTGTTAAGAGCAGGAAAAGGAATGGTGGCTTTAAATAAATATCGCTGGAAATTGTGAGTCTTTTTTTGGTGTTAAGAGGAACGCATAAAGGACATGAGGTGTTTCTAAATTGCTTTTGCTTACACGGACTGTGCTCTTTTAACCGCGACCTCACTCTGAGACTGAACCACATGACTCAGATCACGTAAGCATTCCTATCCCTCCTTGAAAAGATATCCCTGTCTCTCTCTCTTTCTCACTTCTTTTCTTCCCTCCTTCTGACTTCTCTCTTTCTTCCTCCCCAGTTCGTCAAGGGGTTGTGTTTTTCATGTAGTTTTTTATGGATTTATAGACTGCAGACTGGGACATTGTTCTACCCACACATTTTTAGACAACGGCGATGAAGGGAAAGGCATTATCTCAGATACCTGATGCTATATTTTGGGTTTTTGTGTGCTACCTGCCATCTACGGTGTGCTGTGTATTACAGTCCTAATGAATGTTGCTATGTTTTTCCCGATTCTGCCTCATTCTCTCCTCTGTGAACGCACGCACTCCAAGGGCCTTATCTGGTCCTGAACTTGGGTCCAGACCACGCCCAGGACCGGACAGCATCAGCAGCCCTTCTCCTTAGACTGCACGCTTGCATTACAGTTTGCCTTCATTTCCGAAGGCTGTCTTAAAAATCTCCCCACAAACCAGGTGGCTTAAAACAACAGAGCTTTATTCTTCCCCAGTTTTTGAGACTAGAAGCCCAAAATTAAGATGTCAGCAGGAACAGGCGCCCTCTGAAAGCTTTAGGAAAGAATCCTAGTTTCTAGTCCTTTCCAGCAATTCTAGGTGTTCCTTGTCACTCCAGCTTCTGCCTCCGTTGTCACGTGAGCTTCTTCCCTTTGTGTGCGTCCCCTCTTTATCTCTGTGTATCTGTTCTTATGAGGACACCAATGGTTGGATTTAGAGACATACTACACCATTTAATACCACTCAACAAACTCATCCTTTCCCTTTACCCACCTGCCCCAGGCCGGTCCAAGACTGCCACGTCCTCCAAGTCTGAGGCCAAGAGTGGACATGGAAGTTAGATTTGCCCACTGACCCTCTGGGTTGCTGCTATTTTTTTTTTTTAATTTTTTTTTTTTAACGTTTTATTTATTTTCGAGACAGAGAGAGACAGAGCATGAACGGGGGAGGGGCAGAGAGAGAGGGAGACACAGAATCGGAGGCAGGCTCCAGGCTCTGAGCCATCAGCCCAGAGCCCGACGCGGGGCTCGAACTCACGGACCGCGAGATCGTGACCTGAGCTGAAGTCGGACGCTTAACCGACTGAGCCACCCAGGCGCCCCTGGGTTGCTGCTATTAAAATGCAGGGTGAGGCATTCAGCTTGTTCTGAAACTTCAGCTGTGCATTTTCCAGAAAAGCATTCACTGCATGGGCAGTGGGGACGTATTTTGGTGTGGGGCTGTGACAATTGGGTTTGGTTGCAGTGATGGGGTTTAAAACTCACTGGGGGTATCTAGGTGTTCAGACCGGGGACATCAATTCAAAGGCACAATCCCCTTTTCCCTTTGATAAACACTTCAGAGACCATGGGCAGATCTGTTTGACAACGGTTTAAACACTTCTGTCCTACCAGTAAAGGAAGAACCTGGTTCTTGAGACTCACTTTGACTCACGGGTACCTTTCAGTGTTTATGGCTGCCGTGTAATGCAAATTTATGGAACTAGACTGAACTCCAACTCAAAGCCAGAAGGAAAAAAAAAAAAAAAAAAAAAAACAGCCAAAAGGAGGAAAAAGAAATTATCTTGGCTTTTGAACTGAAGGTGCAAGAAAAATCTGACTTTTTGAAATTAATTTACAAATCAAAACAGAAGGGCCGTGGCCTTAAGCATTTATTTTGCTATGATGATTCATGTCCTGTGTCTTCGAGTGTGGCCAGAGATGTGTCTGGTTACTGCCGTGAATGTCCTTAAGGTATCATTACAGCCTGGCTTGGAGCCCATATTGTTGATGTTTTGCGTTGACCGTTACCTTGCAAAACCACTGGGAATATTGAAATGCGCAATATAATCTGGGTGGAGTGGAAACTAAGAGCAGTAATCTCATAGATTTAAGGCAGGGATGGCAAAATATAACGTCTCCTAACGGCCAAGCAGCTAGCATAAATAAAAGAGGTGAGCGGGGGGAGGGCTTTGGTCCTGGAGAGCCCAGGCCCCTGCCGCGTGGGGCAGCTGCTGTTCATTTTCAGTGACTGTCACCCCATCAGAATGTGAGCCTCAGAACCAGCAGAGCCAGATATTAAAACTGCTTGAGGAAGACAAACCATATCAACTTTTATGTAAAATGCTTGGTTTTTTTTATACATGGGTGACTGGTCAAAGTTTTTTAAAAACACAGTCTAAATCATAGTGAAATCATTTTCATCATCATCTGTGAAGCCTGGCTTCTGCAAGCATCCAGCATCCACGGATTTTATTTTTTGAATTTTTAAAATGTATGTTTATTTTAGAGAGAGAAAGCACGAGCAGGGGAGAGGGGCAAAGGGGGAGCAAGGGGGGAATCTTCAGCAGGCTCTGTGCCCAGCCTGGAGCCAACGAGGGGCTCAATCCCACGAACGCGGGATTATGATCTGTGCCAAAATCAAGAGTTGGACGCTCAACCAACTGAGCCAGGTAAAATCAGGGATCCCTGATTTTGAATGTCCATGTCAGGACTGAAGAGGAAATACCTTTTCCTGGAGGGCAGAAAAGCAAACAACTTTCTGTCACTTGCCATTTTATTAACAAGTCTGTGTTTTAGACAAAGAGACTTGGTTGGTACTCACAACTCTGTCACTGACAACATCAAAACCTCGGAGCAAATCATTTTCACTCTTGCAGCCTCCGTCTTTTTATTATGTTGGACCAAATGACCTTTGAGTGTTTCCATTGTTTTCATTCACGCTGCGATTCTGTGATCAAGAACCTTGAAGGCGAACACGGTGTCCCTTCCCCCAATGTCTCACACAGGACCTGAAGGGTAATCAGCACTCAATACATACTGCTTGATGCAGGACTCTGTGAGTGAATGAGTCAGTGTTCTCTCCATTTTTAAGATGAGCAATCTGAGTCCCAGAGAGGACTGTGTCTAAGTTCTCACTGGTAATAAGGGCAGAGCCAAGAGAGGGAAACTTCATCATTCTGCCTATGAGAGAGTGGAAGGAAAAACACTGAACGCAGAACATGAAGGGTGTACCAAACGCGAACTCCTCTTAGATCATACTACCAGAAGTTCAGCTTGGTCCAACTCCTTGATCCTGGTCACTTTTTTCATAGTTGTTCACTTATGATTATTCAGATATAATATACATACCCTAAAATCACCCTGTGTGTAGCATGCTTTGGCAAATTTTGAGAACATAAAATCGTACAACCACAACCAAAATCGACATGTACGTCAAAATTATATTTGGTGCCCATAAAGTCCTTCAACTTATGTTCACTATTTTTCCGATACTTTCCTCTCCGTCTTTCATTTTGGATCATTTCTATTTCTGTATCTTTATTTTTTTTATGCTTATTTATTTATTTATTTAGAGAGTGAGAGAGCGAGAGAGAGCACGAACAGGGGAGGGGCAGAGAGTGAGGGAGACAGAGAATCCCTAGAGTCTCCAGGCTGTCAGTGAACAGCCTGATGTGGGGCTCGACCCCACAAACCATAAGATCATGACCTGAGTGGAAACCAAAAGGTGGACGCTCAACCGTCTGAGCCATGCAGGTGCCCTCTATCGCTGTATCTTTAAATTTGCCGACACCTGTATTTTCTTCTTTATTATCTAGTGTATTTTAATCCGATCCTGTGCGTCAGTCATCTCAAACTTTGGGTCTTTCACACTCAGAAGTTCAATTTGTATCTTTTACAAAGATCTTCTATAGTCTCCTTACCATGCTTACGTTTTCTCTACCTTCTAGAACGTATAAGTTATAGTAACTGTTTTAATGTACTTGGTAGGGATTCTATCATCTGTGTTATTTATGGGTCAGTTTTGACGAGCCGATTTTTCTTCTCATCATGGGTCGCATTTTCCTGCTTCTTTGAATGACTGATAATTTTTGGTTGGATGCCAGATGTTTTTACTTTTACCTTCCTGGGTGCTGGATATTCTTGTATTTAAATGTTTATTTAGTTTTGAGAGAAAGAGAGGCAGATTGTGAGTGGGGGAGGGACAGAGAGAGAAGGAAACACGGAATGTGGAGCAGGCTTCAGGCTCCGAGCTGTCAGCACAGAGGCCGATGTGGGGCTCGAACTCATGCACCATGAGATCATGACCTGAGCCGAAGGTGGACGCTCAACCGACTGAGCCACCCAGGCACCCCTGGATATTCTTAATTTAAAAAACATACCCGTGAACTTTGTGTGAGGATCCAGATATGTTATTTGGAAATTACTGGATTTTTTGAGACTTGCTTTTTGGGAGATGGGGTACGGCATACTTTATCGATGGTATATGACAAGGTAGGGCTCCCCAAGCCCCTCCCCTTCTCCAGGGGGTCTGGAATAGAAGCTTTGTAGAGGTCGGGAGATTCTCAGTGCAATGGGGACGAGCTGGGGCAAGGACTCCCCAGCAGCTGAGGGCTATTCTTTCCTTCTTTTTCTCCCTGGGGCTGGTGGTCCGAGGGGGCTCTTGTTCCTGGGAGGCCATGTGGACCGTAAGGTCTACCACCTGGTTGCAGTAGCCAAATTCACGGTCATCAGGAAATGAGCTTGACAAAGTGGCCATTGGGGGGCAATGCCAGCCCTAGCTTCAAAGGTATAAGAGTGGGTGTCACTGCTAAAGTCACGAGAGATAACCTTGTCTGCACTATAGCTCAGAATGCCCTGGAGGGGGCCCTCTGATGCCTCCTTTATCACCTTCTTAATGTCAACATGTTTGGCAGCTTTCTCCGGGTGGCAGGTCAGATCCACGACTGACATGTTAGGGGGTGAGGACGTGGAAGGCCGTGCCATTGGCTTCCTATTCAGCTCAGGGATGACCTTGCCTCCAGCCTTGGCAGTGACAATAGAAGCAGGAATGGTGTTCGGGGCAGCCCCTCAGTCATCAAGCGGAGCCTGCTTTTTAAGCTTTGTAGAATGGGACCAGCGGAGCTCTTATTATGGGGCAGATTTTGCCCCACTACTGAGGTAACAGCTTCCTGAGTGTTCTACCCAACATCTAGGTGCCACAAGGTTTGTCCGCTCTGCTGGCAGGAACGAGAACTATCCCAGACCTGTGTGAGCTCCAGGGATGGCTCTTCCTGCAAATTCTCTGGTAGTTTCTTCCCGGGCCTCACGCAGTTTCTTCACAGACATAAGCTGGTTAGCGCGCAGATGTATAGAGTTCATGTTCTCTGCTGTTCTCTGCTCTCTGGTACCCTGAGCTACAAACCTCAGCTGCCTGGGCCTTTAGAAACACCGTCTCCGTCTCTCCAACTCAGGGAGGCCTCCAGAACGTACATGGGCTTCCCTTCCCCACCCTGGGGCCTGGAAATTCCCTCCAAGCAGCAAGTTGAAGTAACAGCACAGCCCTCCTTCCTGATCTCCTCTCTCTCAGGAACTACTGCCCTACACTGTGTGTTGTCTACTGTCCAAACACCTTTTTCATAAGTTTTTCAGACTATTTCTTAAGAGTTCTCTTATGAGTGTGTGTCGGCAGGGGGGTTGGGGGGGGGGGAATATAAATCCCGTCCTCGTTATTCCATTGTGGCAGGAAGCAGACCATCGGTCTCTTTTTGATTTTCCCAGCCTCTTGTTCGGCCGCTCAAGAGGGGATTCTTCACATGTCTCTTCTTCCTTCCCTCCCTTAACAACGCTGGAGTCAGATTTCCTTCCTTGTCACGCTGCCTCCAGTTCGTAAATAAATAGGCAATGGGAATAACTTTATTATTTTATTTCTGGTCAATAGCCATGGGTAATTCACTTTTTCCATTGATCTATGTTGCTTATAAATCCCTGCATCAGCTGCCACCTGTTTCGTATCGATTCCTGGCACGAAGGCACAGCCCTGCAAGCTGCCGCCCTCGGATACTGCTCACTCCCAGGGTTTGAACTTGCCTGTTGATTCCACCCGCTGTCCCATCATCTCCAGGGGCTTTCTATTGCTCAAGGTCATTCAGATCCGTTCAAAAATTATCGCGGAGCACCCTCTAGTCCCGTGTTAGGCCCCGGCAGCACAGAGGTGAGCAAAGAAGCCATTGCTTCTGTCTTCATGAACTTGACCGCATAATAAAGGGAATAAACTGTCACCAAATATTCATACGTATGTCTGTAAGAATGCAACTCTAAAGGCTTGAAAATACTGGATAAAATTGTTCTGCAAATACTGTGGTAGTTGAGTAGCCAATAAAGAGAGAAAAAAAAATGAGGGACACCTGGCTGGCTCAGTCATTGGAGCATATGACTCTTGATCTTGAGGTCTTGAGTTTAGGCCCCACATTGGGTGTGGAGCCTATTTAAAACACACACACACACACACAGAAAAAAATGACAGGCTTGATATAAAAATGATGGAATTGCCTGGAAAGAAGTTATCATGGGCATCAAAGTCCGCATCCCTACTGTCCTAGAAGCCGGGTGTCAACGGGCCACAAGTTAGAGGTGGACAAGAGGCACAGAGGGGCCCCAGGTCAGGAGCCCTACAGAGCGGGCCTACAGTGTGAACCAGCCAGGCGCCACCCTCCCACAAGGCTCCTTCAGTCTCACCCTGGGCTCCTCCCCGTGGAGCAGGAAAATGAAAACACGCTACCCTCAGATGCTTTACTACAACCTTCGGTCACCTGATGACGGTGCTCTCATCTGAATGTGACAAGAAAGATCCTCAGGCCAAGAATGTGATTTGGGGTATTGCCAACAGTTCACAGAGAAAACAAATGCAATTGATTGTTTAACATAGGGCAGGATGATAAGCTTTGGTCCTAATATAGGTACACTGAGATCAAACTTAGCAGCTACCAAATCGGTAAAAATTACCGAAGCGCCTCCTTTTCCCCTGCTGGCAAGGCTGTGGAGAAACAAACATTTTCCTGTGTTGCTGATGGTCTTACAAAAACGCTTTGACCCCACTGGAGGAGGATAGCTGATGAAATTACAGAGGCGCTTACGCTTGTTCACGTCAGTCCTATTTTGGGGAATCTATTCCAAAGATAGGCCAGAAGGCAAATATGAATTGATGTCAGCACATGACTGAAAGTTGCAGCTCAATTTGCAAGAGAAAAGAACAAAAAGCCACCCAAATGCTCATAGAGCACTAGATGAATTTGTAATATAGTACCAAGAAGTTAACTGAATCTCAAGCAATTTTTGCTATATATTTGTGAGAAACGTATCAGAAATATAAGAACTTGATTGACAGTAAAATGAGAGAAAAAGATATGTAAAGCAAAACCAAACCGCAAGAAAGGGGGGGATAAAAACATTTGTTTTAGACAAAACGAGTTTGACAGACTCTTACAAGAGATACAGAAGGTCTCAGCATATTAATAAACGGCTAATTTCCCTGGGAAGATGGAATAAATCTAACTTTAAAAAAAGTTAATGCTTATTTATTTTTGAGAGAGAGAGAGAGAGAGATGGAGTGCAAGCCGGGGAGGGGCAGAGGGAGAGAGAGACACAGAATCTGAAGCAGGTTCCAGGCTCTGAGCTGTCAGCACAGAACCCATTTCAGGGCTTGAACCCACAAACTGCGAGATCATGACCTGAGCCAAAGTCAGACACTTAACCTACTGAGCCACCCAGGCACCCCGAACATGTCTAACTTTGTATACACCTCACAGCATAGCTTAGAAATACATAAACCATAAACCAAAATGTACGGCACCCAAGGAGAAATTGACCAATCTATCAGCATAGAACATTTTTAACAACATACTTGTAACTACTGGATCAAACAGAGAAAAATCATAAGGATTGTGGTCGAGACAGCTACTTTCCTTCTAAAATGCAGGGTTATCTTTCTTCCTTTAAACAGGTACTTGGCCATCCAGAGGAAAGACTGTATTTCCCAATTTCCCGGACACCCGGGTGCGGTTGTGTGACCAAGTCTTGCTCTTGAAAAGACCAGAAGCCGTAAGTATACCTTCTCGGTCATCCCCTTGGAAGGAAAGGGTGGGCCACCCAAGGTCCATCTTTTCCTCCGTCCAGCTGTCTAAAACGAGCAGGTGAAGGCAAGAGCTAGAGAGGGGTCGTGAGACAGAGGCCATGTGTGGAGGGAAGAGCAACAAAATAGAAGGAGCGTGGGCCCTTGACACTCTAAACACCTCGGATTGCGTGAGTCGTAACTGTTACGTGAGAAGGAAGTAAACCCCTGTCTGCTTTGAGCCACTGTGATTTTGGATCTTTGATACAACCTCTACGTCCTAACGAATACAGATTTCGTCCCTGAAATGAACCTGCGTAAAACAGAATCTAGGTAACGTTTGCGGCAAAGGCACACTGCAGGCTCCCGAAAATGCGCTCTCTGCAGGCTGGAAACCTGCGGCCGGGGGCAAATCATTTGGTAAATCCGTCTCCTCGGATACTTGGTCAGGTTTTTCGCATGCTGACGCAGCCTTCCCCCTCAATTTCTTTATTTTGAATGACTTCAAGGTAGCTGCCAATAAGCTGCAGCGGAGCACAGAGATCATTAATAAAACTCCAGAAGTGAAAAACCGCTTCGATTAGTGGTTTTCAATCTCGTTCACATCATGCGCCATAATGTAATATTTGTGTAGCCCATGGGCGCACGTGAATAGGCTCCTTGTAGCCAATGGTGAACAGCCTGCGTTCTCCCCCCACCATTCCAAACAGAGGCTACGGGAACAGTATATTAGATATATTTGTAATCTATTCGTGCCTAAGCTGTATGCCCAGCACACTGCTTGAATAACTCTGTTTTACATAAGATCTTTGGCTGCGGTCATTCATATCTGGGTTTGTTGACTTCTTAAGTCAATTTCCAAGCCCCCACATCCGGGGGCTTTTTTTTTTCTAAATTTTTTTTAATGTTTCTATGTGTTTTTTTGAGAGAGAAAGATAGAGCGTGAGCAGGGGAGGGGCAGAGAGAGAGAGAGAGAGGGAGACACAGAATCCAAAGCAGGCTCCAGGCTCCGAGCTGTCAGCACAGAACCTGATATAGGGCTCGAACCCACCAACCGTGAGATCATGACCTGAGCTGACGTAGGAGGCTTAATCAACTGAGCTGCCCAGGAGCCCCGGGAACCGCCTTCTGATAACATAGCCAGGTGACAAAAGACAAAGGAAATCCTGCCACATGAATAATACAATAGCTTCTACAAGGGCCAAGCAAGACTCTTCCTTCACTGCCAGGACAGGACATCTCCACACGGCCTGCCTACTAGCCTTTAATTTTTCCTATGGGGGCATGCCTCGTGGGTCACTAGAGTTCCCTTTTCTTAACGAGGAGTTTTTATTGCCAATAGCCCATTCACTCTCCACCACCATGTAGGAGGTGGATGAGGGCAAGCATGTAAATAGCCCACTTCATGGTGGCTGGGTCTTCCAGGGGCCCACCTGATGAAGCAGACAGGAGTATCACCCAGTGATTCTACACTTCTGGATGAGATTTCGGGGATGGTTTTGTTGTCCTTGGGGAGAGAAGTTAGCATTACGCGTAGTGAGACATGTGCGTGTTCATATCTGGGTAGGCACACAGGCATCTATATCGGCCCAAGACTGCCTATGCTTGGACTGTTTGGGGAGAGGGAAGTATTTCTGCCTTGTTTAAGCCACAGACCTGTTGGGCCTTTTTCATATCTTTACTATTATAGGGATAGTGTAGATTTGAATAACATAACCAAAAAGCAATAGGAGACATATATAAGAAAAGTCTTAGCAGCTATTTTTAAAACTAAAAAACCAGTGCAAATATCCATCAAGAAAAGAATGGGGAAGTACAACGTAGTTTTTCAGGCAGTGGAATACAAAATAGTGAAGAACCCCGCCTTCCCCCACCCCAGGAATTAACTACATGAATCAATCATGCTACAAGCATGATATTGAGTGAAAGAAAATTACAGAAAAATGCGCGTAGAATGATTCCGTTTATGTAAAGTCTTAAATGAGGCAAAACAAAACCTTACCATTCAGGGGTACGCTCCCAGGTGCGTATCCGTTGTCGTGGTTGATTTTATATGTCAACTTGACTGGGCCAAACATAATTCTGGATGTGTCTGTGAGGGTGTTTTTGGTGGGGATTAACCTTGAAGTCAGTAGACTGAGTGAAGCAGATTTCTCTCTCCAATGTGGGTAGACCTCATCTAATCAGTCAAAGGCTTGGGTAGAACAGAAGGGCTGACTGTCCCTTGAGTAGGAGGGAATTGTTTCTGCCTGATGGCTTTTGAACTGGGTGTTTGCTTTTTTCCTGCCTTCAGACTCAAGCTGAAACACGGCGTCTCAAGCCTGCTGGCCTTCGGCTGTGCTGGTTCTCAGGCCTTCAGACTCAGACAGAACTATATCCCGGGGATCTTGTGACTTACCAGCATCCGAAATCCAGTGAGCCAATTTCTTATAATAACTTGTTTTCTATATTTACATATATCCTCTTGTTTCTGTGTCTCTCTGGAGAAGTCTGTAAATAAAGCAAGAACGATCAACAAAGAATTCAAGGCAATGGTCACATCTGTTGGGGACAGGGAGGAGGATCCATTCAGAAGAGGACACACGAGACTGTAACACTCAGGACAATGTTCTATTGCTTCACCCTGGATGGTGAACTTCATGAATGTTTACCTTATTATTAGCCTTTAAGGTGTACTTTTATTATGGGGCGCCTGGATGGCTCAGTCGGTTAAGCATCCGACTTCCGCTCAGGTCACTATCTCATAGTTCGTGGGTTCGAGGCCCACGTCAGGCTCTGTGCTGACAGCTCAGAGCCTGGACTCTGCTTCAGATTCTGTGTCTCCCTCTCTCTCTGCCCCTCCTCCATGCATGCACTGTCCCTCTCTCTCTCTCAAAAATAAATAAACATTAAAAATATTCTTAAGAAGATGTACATTTATTATATATTCTTTTTGTATGTGTGATAGATTTCACAATGAAAAATTTTGTGTGTGTGAAAAATAACCACAGCTCTGAAAGTGCTTTGAAGGAGCGGCTAAAGCTTCCATGGGTGGTTGGGGCTGGGGGGGGGGGGTGTCATTGATCATTCCTGTTAGGTCTTCTGCATCTGTAACTGATATTTATTGCTGTCATCTATTGAGCACACGAAGGACTTCCAAATAAACACTTCTGTTCTTTCTTAACAAGCATTAACCGGGGAAAGAAGGGTGTGAGTTCCTCCTTGAAAGGGGAGCTGGCCAGGCAGCTCCCAAAGCTGAGTTTTCCGGCACCGCTCTCTGCCCCAGCGCACCTGTTGAGGTCACATGACACCCACAAAGAGGCAGGCCCTAGAAGCAGGCCCCTCCCCTAATTTGGTTCCGAGCTTCTTTGGTTAGTTCTACCAGAGTCATCTCAAAAGACTTGTATCCCCTAAAAAAAAGATAAGTGGTCCGAAGAAAACTCACGGGAGATCACTGAATCAAGCATCAGGAAAAGTACACTGGGTTCAGTCAGTTTTGCTGAGCCAGTCATGACTCATTCATGGAAAAGTTTAAAATCCCCAAATCATTTCTGGTGCTGGTGTGGAATGCGGGGCTGGATCTTCCAGTCAGCTGGCTATAGGAGTCTCTTATGGTAACTCGGAGGTGTGAAAACACCTGCCCTCCAGAGTGGAAGTTGGTAGGAAAAGTTTACACTTTTGTGGGGGGGGCTCGGGGAATTCCTGGCGCAGCAAAATAAGCTATCTGTCATTTATTAAGTGCCCGCTACGTGCCCAGAAGGATGCTCGGCATCCTTTCAGCCCATTATCTGTCATTTTTACAAATAGTCTATGACGCAGGCTTTATCCTCCACATTTGACATGTGTAGGCCCAGTATCTTCCCTAGTTCTGAGAAAAACACTTCAAAAAAATTTTTTTAATGTTTATTTATATTTGAGTGAGAGAGAGAGAGACAGAGAGCACACGGGGAATGGTTAGAGAGAGAGGGAGACAGCAGGCTCCAAGCTGGGAGCACAGAACCCGACACGGGGCTCGAACTCATGAGCTGTGAGATCATGACCTGAGCCGAAGTCAGGCACTTAACTGACTGAGCCACCCAGGCGCCCCAAGAAAAACTCTTTACGTGAAGCCAAAGATACTGAAAGAGCTTCCAGCTCCTACCCATCTTAGATGGAGTACTCACAGACCTCTGCTGTGAGTCCTTTTACCAACCGGAGTCAAAAGTTACCGTCTGCTTATTCCTAAGTAACTTACCCAGCATCTTCATCCCACTTGAAGGGTTGGAATGCTCCCTCGTTCTTCACTATGTGCCTCAGCGTTGCCCTTTCCCACATCCCTTTTCTCTGTGCTTGGTCCTCCCCTGCTGGGTCCCATTTCTCCTTTGCCTTGGGTCCTGATGCAGGCCCCTCGCCTGAGTTTCTGCTTGTCATTACCTTGGCCACCCAAGATGGCCGCTCCATCTTCCGGACGGAGCTTTCTGGCAGTCCTTGAATAGGGCCCTTGAAAGGATGGGTCTAGTGCCAAGGTTTTTGCTCCTTCTGTTCATCTCATTCTACACGAACAGACTAGAATAGCCCTAAAGATAAAGTCCAAACTCCTCAAGGTGGCATGAGAGTCCATTTAGATATCGCTTCATTGTCTTAAGTCTACTATAGAGGACTCCAAAGGATGAAAAGCTAAACTTCCTTTCCGTTCATCTTCCGGAAGGACAACCAAGTGTCTGTCCTTTGGACTGCTTACCTTAGTGAATTGTGGGGATGAGGGATTCCTTTGTTTCTCGAAATTCACCAAAAATACCTTTGAACACCTTGTTTGGAAGACATGGGTCTATGTAAGAGAGAATAGAACTAGGTACTTTGAGAAAAAGGAATTGTGACCCAATCCTAGAAAGAAATAATTCTTGGCTTCTGTGAAACCGGAGGTACAGGGGAGTTGTGGGTTTCATGAAAGGCAGGGACCAGAACTTTGCTTTTACCGATAGCTGTAGGGCATGGCAGGACCTCAGATGCACATGTGTTCTGGAATGTTAGGCCCTGAGCCCTGCATCTCAGGACCAATGGAAAATGTTCCTGTCTGTGCAGTGCTCGTCATGGATGGAGAGACACCGCCAGCCTTCACATGGAGAGAAACCCAAGCCAAAGGGCACTGAGAATAGTGACTGAGAGACACGAAAACATCAGAGGTCCCTCATCAACTTTGCTGGAGTACGAATACTCCAGAAGTTACATGCAAGAGAGAAGAAAGGATTCCAGAAACGTGACTGAAAATAGATATCCCTCAATCCTTAGCAGAGAATAACTGAGCCGCTTTTTACAATTTAGAAATATAGAGAAATGCTAGTATTTTTTCCCTACATCTCTAGAGTCCTGGTGCAAACTTACCTCCCCAGTTTGCTTTATCCATTCATCAAATTATATTTTACCTTACTCTGGTCCAGTTAGACTTTTTCAATTTTTCACGCACCCCCTGAGTTTCCTTGACTCCAAACCTTTGCATTCATCATGACATCTACTTAAAACACCTCTATCTCCTTCTTCCCACCCCCAGCACGTGCAAGAGTGCACACACACACACACACACACACACATGCTGATCCAATACGCCCTCCCCCTTAGGTAAATACAGATGCGGAATGCGACCACGTGACCTGGAGGTTGATGGCATATGTGCCTGTTTTGGTTCATTTGTGTAGCTGACTGTGGATTTGCACTTGCTGAATCTGGTCACCGCTAAATACGGCATGGAAGACTTGTGCAGAAAAATAAAATAAAATTTGTGTGTAGCCCTCGTTTGGAAAGGAATGAAAGCGCTAGCAGAGTTAAAAGAATCTTACACAGAAATATGTTTCCAATCAAAGCTGAGAAATACCGCAAACCAAAAGACTGTCACTTGCCTTTTGTGATAAATCCGATGCACCAGCAAAGGCCTTGAATGGCTCATCTCTGGTTACAAATCCATAAAACAGTCCTCTCTGAGGAGCTATTTCAACCTTTTTTATATAGCGCTCATTATAAATTAATTCTCCCTGACAAGTAACTAGGGAAATATTTTAATCTAGCTAGACAAAAATCATACTCTTCTAAGAAGCTTCTGTAAATTCCATGTCCTGTTACCAGAAATGATTTCATTAAGGTTCAGGAGTGATTTGCAAACTAATGCTGTTTTGATGTGTCTAATAGACAATACAGTTGCTGGGTTTATCTACTGAATTAGTTCCTCCTGGCGCAAATTACACGGGGAGTAATCCTGGGGAATGATAGTGAAATTGAACCTAGTTTCATGTTTTGATTACCTGTGTTATTATTACTTTCTCCCCTGAAAGACTTGAGACAACAATTAAATTTTTCTTGGGAATAGAATGAGAGCAAATATTATTCTGCTGTGCAAACATCGAAGTGTAAGGTAACACGAGCGTTTCAGAGAAACCAAAGACAGCTCGCGGGAGGTTTGTCTTCTTGTCAGAAGCCTATAGATTAGGTTTGCTGCATGAAAATCAAATAATACAGATTACGGTCGAGGGGCTATTGAGAGTAGAATTCTATGTCTGTGTTCTGCACGTAAAACATCAACAAATAATTCAGTGGTTGCCGAAGAGTTGTTTCCTTCGGCAGGGATTTTGCCAGCTTGTTTTGTAGCCATGCGATTCTCTTGCGCAAAGTGATAAAGGTGATAAATGTCTATTTTGAATTAACTCCTGTTACAGTGAAGTGCCAAGTGGATCCAAGCTCTTTCAGTCATGACAATCCAAACGTATCTCACTCTTTTTATAAAAATCTGGGCAATCCCCTCTTGCAAAGCTACAACTGACAAGAAGTACATGAAAGATGGATGGGAATCATTGATTTCCGAAATGTCGCTGTCAGATTGCATGGGACGCTGCAGTCATTCAGTGACAGAGTTGTGCCCCCCCCCCCGCCCCCCGCCCCCCGCCCCCCGCCTCTGCTCTGCGTTCCCAACATCAATTCCATTGGAGGCTGAGTCTTTGGAACTCACCCAAAAAAGGCAAGACATGGATGTTTATATCTTCCCGAAGCTATTTATGAAATAGGTTTGACCGTTATAAATAGAACCTAGACTTTCCTGACAATGCATTGAATCATAAAACGTTTGAGAGGACAGAACCAAAAGATCATCTTTCCTTTACCAGATGGAAACTCTGGCCCCGGGATGTGATGTGACTCACCAGTTAGTCGCTAGAAAAGCCAGAATCGGAACTTAGTGTAATATATAGTTTACATTAGGTGCTCGATCAGTTTTAGTTGAATTTAATTGAATTGGAATATATTCTTTGGGGTCCTAGCTCAGGTTACTTATCACCGTAGAGATGCTTCAGACAACCCAGGAAGTTATCTCTCAGAAGAAGAAGAGGTAACATTTCTTGAATTTATGCCATGTGCCAAGCATTATGCTAAGTGCTTTCCATGCAGATTTTATGCAGCTCCATCAGAAATATCTTTTGTCCTGTTTTTCTTTTTCTTTTTCTTTTTCTTTTTCTTTTTTTTTGTTTACATGAAGGAGCCAAGGATCAGGAAGATTAAGTAACCTGGCCAAAGTTGCCAAGCTCGTGAAGAAAAGAACTGGGATTCCAGCTCGGGACAGTCTAACTCCAAAACTTGGGTTCGTTTTGTTTTTTGTTTTTTTTTTTCTTTTTTTACCACTATGCTGTAACCAAGTGTTTTTATTAGCCAAGTTAAATAACTCAGTGTCCACAGAATGGCTCCAAGTAATTCCTGTCATGGAATACAGGTTTGATGATACTAAGAGAGTTGAACTGAAAAATGCATAGTCAGTAGTCAAATTTGACTTCCAAGTCTAGCAACTTGGCAAACCAAGGCAATTCAGTCACTCTCATGCAACCGCTAGTTGGAGAGCTGTGTGAATTTATTTTTAATGTGGTATCCCTCAGGCATTTGGGAAATCACATATACACGGGCATATGCACGCACACATACACATCCATATGTGAAATTATGACGGAGATAGAACCCACTGAAAAATAACAAGACGCTCAAAAATCAACAACAACAAGGATGAAAGAGAGTCAAACTAGAATTTCTAGCAATGCAAAATGTAGTGATTTCAGTGAAAGCCCCAATCAACGGGCTCGTTAACAGATTAGACCTGGCTGAAGAGAGATCTGAGCAATCTTCCAGACAGTCGCTCAGAGATCTGAAGAGTTGGAAAGAATGGAAGACGTTCAAAGCACCTCGGAGTATGTGGGGAGAAGGTTCGACATTATCTAACAAGGGTTAAGAAGGAGAGAACAGAGAGAATACATCTTGGCAATACTCAATGGAGTATTCAATAATCAGTGATTGAAGACATTTCTAGAAAAGATTAAAGGCATATATTTTCAGGTGGAATGCCTACGAGTCCCGAGGAGTCTAAATGAATATAAATTCACCCCGTTTAAAGGAAAGCTGTGGCTGAAGTTGGTGCCAGCTATGCAAATCAATTTCTTTTTCTTGTTTGTTTTTTATAAGACAATAAATGAAAGGCTCAAATATCCAAGAAGAGTCATTAGGAAATTTTTTTTTCTCAACAAGTCCATTTATCTTCTCCTCAAAATAACAATTAATCATCAGATGTTACTTTCATTGTTTCCAAATGTTACTTCAATTGTTTCATAATCCTCTCCTATAGGGATTTGTACCTTTCATTGTTTCCTCCATCCATCCCTGCAGAACTGAAATATACCCTCTTCCACAACTGGCATTTTAGGAGTAACAAACCAAAAGAGATATGTCTGTAGTAAATCTCTGTGGACACAATCTAGCTAGTGTTTCCCTCAGCAAGACTACACATATCCTAGAAAACCTGACAGATTCAAAACCAGTCACAGGTTGTATAACTTCTAAATGAGTCAGGTGGAAATGGGAGGGAAAAGAACTCAAGTCGACAGGAAAAAAAGGAAAGAAATCGAAGGAAAAAAAACATTAGTCAAAGAAATTGTAAGATAATGTGGAAGACATAAACCAAATATACCATTATTCACAGTAAATGCCAACGAGCTAAACTTGTCGGTTCGAAGACCGTCTCAGTTTGCATTTAAAAAGTACTGTTGTTTTCTATTTCGAGAAGACATTGTGGAGGCCTAAGATGACAAACAAAATGTGGAGGGACATACACGAGAAAATATAAGCCCATGTTTTCATAGGGAGTGATGGTGTACACCTTCAGATGAATCACAGCCTGAGGGCAAGGACCACGTGGACCCCAGCTAAGGCAGAATAGATGGCAGAGTTGTCTCGCAGACTTTTCTAGAATATCAATACTTCATAATTCATGTACAAGTGAGAAAAGGATAACTTTATTATTTTTCCAACGTATTTTCTTGACTTGGAGGCTTAGCTCATTATTTTTCATCTTCAAGTTTTGTGTTTTCATACACACACACACACACACACACACACACATATAGATATGCTTTCAAGTTTCCAAGTTTCCCTCTGAGTACCGCCACATCCATGAATATTAATATGTAGCATTTTCATGACCAATTACTTCTTTTTAAAAATTTTTAACATTTTATTTAATTTTGAGAAAGAGAGAGACAGAGTGCAAGCAGGGGAGGGTCAGAGAGAGAGGGTGACACGGAATCTGAAGCGGGCTCCCAGGCTCTGAGCTGTCAGCACGGAGCCCGACGCGGGGCTCGAACTCACAAACTGTGAGATCATGACCTGAGCCAAAGCCGGATGCTTAACCCATTAAGCCACCCAGGTACCCCCTTGTCATTTACTTCTAAACATTCTAATTTCCACTATGATTTTTTTCTTCTGAGAAGTGAAAATTTCAATTTCGGCCAACATCTGGGTGTGGCTCTCTTCTCATTTTTAAATTACATTTTATATTGAAGTATAAATGACATATAGTGACAAACGAGGCATTGTCCCTGTTCCATGAAATGTATCTCTGCAGAAAGGGATTCTAATCTATTTTTGACTCTAGTTAGTATTCTCATTATCGTGATTCTAAATTCTGGTTCAGACATCTTGCTTGTATCTGTGTTGGTTAAACCCCTGGCTGTCATTTCTTCGTGCTTTCTTTTGGGGTGAATTCCTTCGTTTTGTCATTTTGAAAGGAGAATGAAATGTATATTCTAGTGGGGCAAACTAGGTAACATACAAGTTATAAAAATAAACAAGGCAATTTCAGATCATAATACATCTATAAAGCAGAGATGAGAGATTATATATATATATGTATACACACACAATATATATGTGTGTGTGTGTATATATATATATATATATAAACATGTAAAAGGACATGGAAAGATGTGCAGTTAAGGAACCTAGCTATTGTTTTTATGTATTCCAAAATTATTTGCCCAGTTGTCTGTGTTAGTGTTGCACCAATTACGGTGACACTATTGATTCCCTGGCCATATCCCCTCAAAACTCAAACATTCCAGCAGCAGCCCATAACTACAGGCAGCTGAGAGATTTGGTCTTGATCCACCGGTGAAAGAAGGCTGGCAGTGCTAGGGGTTAAGGCCCGTGGGAGCAGCCTTGCATCGCTGATGAATGAGGGAAAGTCAAGACCCCAGCTTCCTCGTTTCTGGGGTGAGACACTGCGTGGAAAGTATGTTCCTTAGTATCTCTCGGAGTGCCCCAGGGGGTCCAAGCCCCAGTTGCATATAGTGGAAACTTGCTTTTTTACACATATGTTCTTGGGGAGGCTGGGTGGCTTGGTCACTTAAGCATCCGATTCTTGATTTCAGCTCAGGTTATCTCGTGGTTCATGAGTTCGAGCCCTGAGTCCAGCTCTGCACTGACAATGTGGAGCCTGCTTGGGATTATCTCTCTCCCTCTCTCTCTGCCCTGCCTCCCCCCTCCCCCAATAAATAAATAAATAAACTTTAAAAACACACATACATGTTCTTAACTTTCTTCCCTTTCCCGTCTCATTTCCCCCATTGTATAATGATGCTCCTAAGACTTCAACCCGAAACACCGATTAACAGCTTGAAAGAGTCTAGGGCTCTGAAAGGAACAGAGTTTGTGAATAGGCTTTCTAAAGTGCTGGGCTACTGTCATAGGTTCATGAGCTACTTTACTTTTACCAGAGATTAGAGGAATCTATTCATATTCACAAAATAAAGAAGGATAGGCAAGGCAAGAAACATATTTTATCCCAGCAGAGGCTTCATGGATCCTCATTTCACTTTTGGAAAACCTGATACATTTTTTAAAAATAAATTTCTGTTGTTTATAAACCATCCAGTCTATGGTATTTTGTTACAGGAGCCCAGACAGGAGACCAGGATCCATGGGTATCTAAGAGGTTAGTGGCTAGAATTCAGAGTCCTAAGGGGCGCCTGGGTGGCTCAGCTGGTTAAGCATCCGCCTTCGGTTCAGGTCATGATCTTGCACCTTGTGACTTCGAGCCCCGTGTCAGGCTCTGTCCTGACAGCTCAGAGCCCAGATCCTGCTTTGGATTTTGTGTCTCCTCTCTCTGTCCCTCCCCCGCTCGTGCTCTGTTTCTCTCTCTTAAAAATAAATAAGCATTAAAAAAAAAAAAAAGAATTCAGAGTCCTTCAATTTGAAGATTAGATAGATCTGGATCTAGGTGTGTGTATATATATATATATATATATATATATATGCTCATATATGTATATATATGTGCATATATGTATGTATACATATGTATCCTTATTTTCCACAACATCTAACCAAGATTTAACATTTCCTTCAATTGTGAATGTAGGGGCCAAACCACAGTAGAAACGGCAGCACCTGTGAATTATTACCTATAAATATTGTCGACAATTCTTTGTATCACATTACATTGTTGTGCGTTGAACCATTATTTTCACTCATCACAACTTCCAAATTATGCTAGTTGTTACACCCCTTAAGAACTTTCTTTATCTACTAAGTTATATATGCGTGTAATAAGTAATATACATATCTGTTTAAATATTTTCATAATTGTTTTTTTTTAATATGTATTCGATGTCCTACATTATGTTATGTATGCGTTTTCTGAGAAGGGATCCACAGGTATCACCAGGCCTCCCCGAAGTTCAAGGCATAGAAAAGAATAATAACACCTAATGGGCGCTAACTACCATTACCCATTTCCCAGATTGGGAGACTGAGGCACAGGAAGCCTAAGCAACTTGCCCAGAGCCAAAGAGCTTATCAGGAGCAGAGCTAGGACAGGAACCCTGGGAATCTGGCTCCAGAGTTTTCACACCCTTCACCAAAACGCTGTGGCTGTCTCTCTGAGATTTTATAAAACTCCCCTACTAGCTTAGGGAAGCACCATGGTCTCCGCAAAAGGACTCTCGGCCCCTCGCCCCCTCGCCCCTGCTTTGCAAAGCAGCCAGGTGTGTGCAGTTGAATGCCTTCATTGGCTTCACCTGTGCCCTCCTGCTGATCCGGGCCGTGCCTACATCTGAGCCCAACTCCGCCCTCTCTCTCCTCTGCTTTCCCGCCACGCTTCGCTTCTCTAACCTGAACTTCCCACCGTTTCCTTCCAGTCCTGGGACCTCCGCCTCCCTGCTGCCGCCTCGCAGAGGGCTTCCGTGATTCAGTATCAAAGTAAGTTCCCGCTGGTTTTCTTTCTATGTTTTGCACGCCCATCCTTGTCTCTTGTGGGTTTTGCAAGCATTTTCTCCCAGTTTGGGGCTTTTCTTTTCACCGTCTTTAATAGAATCATTTGGTGAGCAAACTGGTTAGTTTTAACGAGTCAAATTGATCAATCATTTCCTTCATATTTCATGCTTTTTGTTTCTTACAAAATCGCTGCCTACCTCCAGGGTCACAAAGGTCCATTTTTGTATTTCTTCTTAAAGGTTCTCGCATTTTGCCATTCCCAGTTAACCCCTTGATCCGCTTGCAATCAACTTGGGTGAAAATTGCAGAGTAGGGATTTAGTTTCTTGTCTATATAAACCTGAAACGTTTCTAAAGAATTCTTTTGTTTCAGAATATTTTAATTCCAGGATATTGTATTTCCTAGCCATAAAGCATGGGGTGTTTAATAGCCAAAGAGAACCCTGACACTGTCTGGGAAGAGAGTCCTAGGTTGTGGTATAAAGGAATGAAGAAAGCACATTTCTATTTTATAGTGACATGAAGTATTTTCTAAAGAAGTTACAAGTGGCCAGATAAGTACTGCAATTGTAAACTCTTTACAAAGGAAATAGATGGGATATAGGACATTGGAAGCTATCTCTCTCTGCTTTGGATACTCTTCCTTCCTTTTTTTTTTTTTTTTTTTTTTTTAGTTTATTTATTTTGAGAGGTGGGGGAGGGTGGGAAGAGAGAATCCCAAGCAGGCTCCGCTCTGTCAGCCCCAGTCTGCAGCAGGGCTTGAACTCAGGAAGCGTGAGGTCATGACCTGAGCTGAAATCAAGACTCAGAGGCTTAACCAACGGAGTCACGCGGGCACCCCAGCTTTGGCTACTGCTTCTTGAGGCAGCCCCACCTAGCATCATGTTCAACAACTTGCCATTTAAATTCCAGAAAAGTGGAACTTCTAGGAAACAAAAGATCCGGAGGAATGCGTGCGCCCGGCTGTGGGCATGTGTACCTGCCTTTGTGTGTTTATGTTGGATTTCTGTGTTCGCGTGTGTATGAGGGGAGAAAACAAACGGCAGCATGGTCCTTCATCCGGAAAGATGTACCTTCCCGCCAGCCCCGCGCCATCAAGGGTGGCGGAGAGGAAGAATCCTAGTAACGATGCGTGCTGGGATTGTTGCTTTTATAAACTCCATTCGTTCAGCAGGTGACCCCAGTGACTCATGGCAGGTGCGGGGAAAAGAAGGGGAGATGGAAGGAAGCGGGCAGCTGGGAGAGATTCCTGCTGCGGGATCCGCAACGTGCAGTCTTAATAATTTGTGGGTAATTCTTGGCCCACAGCAAGACATGTTAGGGCCCAGACTGTGCACTCAGGAATCGTGATAGATGAATAAAAGTCACAGCTGAGCATCGAGAAAAATAACCGGCTCCTAAGAGTAACTGATGATAGCTGTAACCTCCCTGCTGAAGGATCAATAGCACAAGTATTTTTTCCCTTAATTGGCCTTTAATCTGAAAATGGCACAGTAAGACCTTACATTTCAAAAGAAACACCGAGGGGTGGGGGGAACATCCCCTTTTTAGACTTTTATAGAATGAAACAGGATGATTGCCACTCATTCTCTTATGAGGACTCCCTAGGTACTGTGACGGGGTCTAATTCTTAATAATGCTGTAGGACAGTAGGTAGTTAAGAGCTCAGAGCATGGAATCCTAATCCTGCATCCACAATTTTTATTACTTGTTTATCCTTTTTTTCTTAAATGCCTATTTATTTATTTTGAGAGAGAGCATGAGCAGGGAAGGGGCAGCCCTGGGGTAGAGAGAGAATCCCAAGCTGGCTCCGTGCTGTCAGCACGGAGCCTGACATGGGCTCGATCTCATGACCCTGAGCTCATGACCTGAGCCAAAATCAAGAATCAGATGCCTAACCAACTGAGCCACCCAGGTGTCCCTTGCTTCTTTATTCTTTTAAAGCTTTTTTTTTTAATGTTTTATTTCATTTTATTTTATTTTAATTTTATTTTTTTGAGAGAGAGAGAGAGAGAGGGGATGGATCCAAAGCAGGCTCTGTGCTGATGGCAGAAAGCCCCATGTGGGTCTCAAACTCACCGCCTGCGAGATCATGACCTGAGCCAAAGTCTGACGCTTAACTGACTGAGCCACCCAGGCACCCCTTGTTTATTCTTAACAAGTGACTTTGTGCCTAAATTCTTTTATCTATAAAAATGGGGCGGGGGGGGGGGGTAAAAATAGTATCTATCCCTTGGAATTCTTCTAAGGGTGATAGGAGTTAATACGTGTTAAATGTTTGATCAGAGCCTGATTAGTAATATTAGAGAATTGTTAAACGCCTCACTTTGAAATTTCCTTTAGCATCTATGTAACCTGAGAGCGCTTGCTGATACAGCAAACTGCCTTAAGAAAGCAAATGCTAACTAGTTTTATTTTCTCATTGCTCGTTCACCTCCAGCTAAGAGGCTTGACATTTTGTTTCTCTAAACTGTCCCCGGTGGGGGAGGAGGGGGGATGTGGTAGGTCGTGTGCTTGTTCTCAATTCTTTGATGTTTCTCCCGGTGGGTAGTTTCCTCCTCTACCCATCAAACTGGCCATGTGATGTGTTTTGGAGGATACATTGTGACCTATGCAACTTCCAAAGAAGGTTTAAGGGTCATTTCAAGGTGAGGTATTGTCCTTTTTCTCATGAAGCCAGTAAGGGGCAGCCCCAACCACCTGGATAAAGAAGATAGGCGGTAGAGCCATGTGCGACATGCAACTGACAAGAAACAGGGGCAAGAGATAAACTGCTATGTGACGAGCCCCCCCGGGAGAGTTTGTTAACTGCAGTATAACTTACCCCCTGAAACCGGGGAGCTGGGGAAGAGTGGGGTTTAGGTAGAAGCAGAAACTGACAATCTGGGGAAGACAGAAATTGTCCAAGATTGGAAAACGGTGTTTTCTCAGGCATCCACAGCGACTCCTACCCCTGCCATTGCTCTGCCTAAGATAGAAGATTGACCTGAGACAAACAAATAGCTTAATGCATTTAAGCAGGGAGGAAGGTTAGTCATAGGTGCTTCTAGCCTTCTCGGATTGAGCACCCCTCTTGAAGGGATCAACCCCATCGACTTGTCTGTGTAATCACATCATAAAGGCCGCCATGGGTCTAAAACTACTGGAGTCTCCCTGAAAGATCTAGTGTTATGCCCAGAATTCGTGATCCCCAAAGACCACTAGGGAGCCGAGTCCGATGCAAAAGCAAAAGAACCTTTATTCGAGCTAGCTCGAGCTCAATCCCCTACCTGCACCGACGCAGCGGTGAGATACCAGGGAGAGAGAGCGAGTTTCAAAAGCACAAAGGTTTTATAGGAGTCTAGGGGCAGTTGGTGAGGTAATGGCTGTGGCCTCAGCCGATTGGCTGGGGAAGGGTCGGAGTCCTGTTACTCAGGTCGCTGGGCGTGTTTTGATCAGAAAGTTTGAACGGGTGAGCGGGAGGTTACTCAAGGGGAGGAGGCGCAGTCTGAGGTTTCTGTGAATTTCCCGGAAAAGGGGTCATGTCGGGGACATAGTCACTCAAGGTGGAGAACACAGAACAAGATGGAGTCGGCCGGCGTAGGCCCACCCTTTCATTCCCCCCTTGTCATGTAACTTACGGACCCAATCATGGGACCGGCTGCATTTATGGTGACAAGGGGAACAGAGTTTGGAAGTTTACGCTAAGTTCTGGGAAGCATGTGTCCCTGGGGTGGCTCTGGGAGGTCTAATTAAGTATTGTCCCTGAGCTGGTATCTATGATCTGCCAGGTGATGTTTTGGGGGGTGTGGGGACTCCCGGTAGCATGAGCAATGACAAGCAGAGTTAACAGAGTTACCAATATTAGGTGGGTCGAATGTGCTGTAGCTTGAGCTTGAGCGGGTTGTGTTGGTCCCGACTGATGGCCCATCGCGTGACGAAGTCCTTCCGGATCGAGGAGGGGTCCGCTGGCCGAACGTGGGTGTGATGGACCCAGGTCGCGATGCCGTCTACTTTGAGAGCGGTGTGTCAGCACCACAATGTAGGGTCCCTTCCAGCGCGGCTCGAGAGTCTCTCGGTGGTGCCTCTTGACATAGACCCAGTCTCCCGGCTTGTACTCATGAGGTGTCGGGGTCGGGCCAGCCTCGTAGATGGCACGGAGGCGCGGCCAAATATCCTCGTGCGCCCTCTGGAGCCCTCTCAAGGAAAGAAAAAGTTCTTGATCTTTAAACTCTGCAAGAAGTTCAGCTCGAAGGCTGGGAATAACAGGGGGTGGCCTGCCAAACATGATCTCGTAGGGAGTAAAACCCAGAGTGTAAGGAGTGTTTCTAACCCGGTAAAGGGCGTACGGTAGGAGAGTCACCCAGTCCCCGCCAGTCTCCATGGTTAATTTGGTAAGGGTCTCTTTTAGGGTTCTATTCATTCTTTCTACCTGTCCTGAGCTCTGGGGCCTATAAGCACAATGTAATTTCCAGTTTGCCCCCACCGCCTTGGCTACTGCCTGTGTTACCTGAGAGATAAAATCTGGTCCATTGTCTGATCCTACCATGGCAGGAAAACCATACCTGGGTAAGATGTCTTCTAGTAGCTTCTTAGCCACCGTCTGAGCCGTTTCATGCTTGGTTGGGTATGCCTCCACCCAGCCAGAGAAGGTGTCTGTAAATACTAAAAGATATTTATAACCATATTTTCCTGGTTTGACTTCAGTGAAGTCGACTTCCCATTGGGCTCCCGGTCTGGTGCCTCTGAGTCTGGTTCCTTTTTTATTTGATGTGGCTTTCGCGTTGGTGAGTTGGCAGGTCTTGCAGGCAGATACAACTTGCTCTATTTTGGTGTCCTGTTGGTGAATCTTGATTCCGGCATGTCGGATTAAGTCTTTTAATTTTCGGGCCCCCATGTGAGTAGACCGATGCATGTGCTCTAATATTGAGACTCCGAGCCGGTCTGGCAGCATGAGCTCCTTGTTAGGTGTATACCACCATCCCTTTATCTCCTGGGCCATGGGGAGTTTCTTGATCCGCTGTAACTCCTCCTGGGAGTATTTGGGCTGGTCTGGTAAAACTGGGTCTCCCGGGTCCGGTAGTTGTATGGTCATGGTGGGGACTGGAGTAAGGGCTACTGCCTTGGCTGCCTGGTCAGCCTTTCGATTACCTCTAGCTACCGGGTTATCAGCTTTTTGGTGCCCTTGGCAGTGGATAATGGCTAGCTTGGCAGGAAGCCATAAGGCCGTAAGCAGGTTAAGTATCTCCTGCTTATTTTTTATAGTCCGTCCTTCTGCCGTCAGTAACCCCCTCTCCTGATAAATTGCCCCATGAATATGAGCGGTGGCAAATGCATAACGGCTGTCTGTGTAGATGTTAAGCCGTTTTCCAGCTCCCAGCATCAGCGCCTTGGTGAGGGCTATGAGCTCCGCTCGCTGGGCTGACGTTCCGGAGGGTAGAGCCTCCGCCCATACGGTGTCCGTTTCGGTGACCACCGCTGCACCCGCATACCTGTGTCCATCTCGCACAAAGCTGCTGCCATCAGTGAACCAAGTAGCCTCGGCATCGGGGAGGGGCTGGTCGGTCAGGTCCATCCGGAATCCATGTACTTGTTCCAGGATTCCCGCACAGTCATGTAGTGGAGCACCTAGGTCAGGGTCGGGCAGCAGGGTTGCAGGATTGAGGGCTGCACTGGGGTGGAACCGCACTCGTGGAGGGTTGAGTAGGAGGCTCTGGTAATGAGTCATACGTGTATTGCTCATCCATCTATCAGGAGGCTGTTTCAGGACCCCTTCAATGGCGTGTGGGGTCGTGATCCAGATCTCCTGTCCTAGGGTCAGTTTGTCTGCATCCTTGACTAGGAGTGCTGTCGCCGCAATAATTCTTAGGCATGGCGGCCAGCCGGCAGCCACTGGGTCTAGTTTCTTAGACAGGTAAGCCACTGGGCGGTTCCAGGGGCCTAAGGCTTGAGTTAGAACCCCTTTTGCTATTCCCTTATGTTCGTCTACAAAGAGGTGGAAGGGTTTCGTAATGTCTGGTAGGCCCAGGGCTGGGGCACTTAGGAGGGCCTTTTTTAACCGATTAAAGGCAATTTCTTCTTTTTCAGTCCATTTAAATGTTTTCCCCTCTTTGGTAGCTTCATATAGGGGCCTGGTGATCTCAGCAAAACCTGGAACCCAGAGGCGGCAGTAGCCGGCTGATCCTAGGAATTCCCTCACTTCTCTTCGGGAGGTGGGAGTAGGGATCTTTAGGACAGTATCTTTTCTGGCATCTGAGGCCGCTGTCCGCCCTCCAGGATATATCCCAGGTAACTTACCCTCTCCCTGCATATCTGAGCCTTCTTCGCGGATGCCCTGTACCCTAAGGCCCCCAGGGTAGCCAGCAGGTCCTGGGTCCCTCGCTCACAGTCTTTGGCCGTGTCAGCAGCAATCAGGATGTCATCTACGTACTGTAGGAGGGTGAGGCCAGGGTGCTCCCTTCTGTACTCACCCAGGTCCTCGTGTAGTGCCTCGTCGAAGATGGTGGGTGAATTTTTGAATCCCTGAGGTAGCCGTGTCCAGGTGAGTTGTCCATTATAGCCCTCCTCCGGATCATGCCACTCGAAGGCGAACAGGGGTTGGCTCTGGGGTGCCAGCGGCAGACTGAAGAAGGCGTCCTTTAAATCTAGTACAGTATACCAGACCCTGGAGGGCGCCAAGGAGCTCAAGAGAGTATATGGGTTGGGAACAGTTGGGTGTATGTCCGCGACCCTCTTATTTACTTCCCGGAGGTCTTGTACCGGTCGGTAGTCATTTGTGTGAGGCTTTTTGACCGGCAGTAAGGGGGTGTTCCAGGCAGACTGGCAAGGAACTAGTACCCCTAGGCTTCGTAGTCTCCGGATGTGTGGCTGGATCCCCTTCTGGGCCTCCTGTAACATGGGGTATTGTTTGATCCTTACCGGACTCTCTCCTGGCTTGAGCTCTACCAGGACTGGGGTCCTATGAGCGGCTAGTCCCATCCCCCCCCCAGTCTCTGCCCAAACCGAGGGGAATTCTTGTAGCCATCTGTCTATATTATCCTCTCTCGGGAGCGCCTCCTGGTGGAGGAGGTATTCATCCTCCAGTTTCATGGTCAGTACCTGGATGGGGTGGCCCTTGCCATCGGTGACCTGAGGCCCCCCTTGTCTGAAAGTTATCTGAGCTCCAGTCTTGGTCAGTAAGTCCCGTCCTAACAGCGGGTAGGGGCATTCTGGTATTACCATAAAGGAGTGGGATACCCGGCCCGTTCCCAAATCTACTGTTCTTCGGGTAGTCCATGAATACTGGCTCATACCAGTTGCCCCTTGTACCCAGGACTTCTTGCTGGCTAGTTTTCCTTGTGGGGTGCGGAGGACCGAATGTTGTGCTCCGGTGTCGACAAGGAAGTCAACAGGGGTCCCCTCCACTTTAAGAGTTACCCTGGGTTCGGGGAGAGGGTCCGAACCCCGACTCCCCTAATCACTTAGTTCATCTAGCTCTAGGACTTTTACTCGATCAGTCTTGCTTCCTTTCCCGCCGGCCCTTTTCAGACAATCTTGGGCCCAATGCCCTATCTCCTTGCAGTATGCGCACTGATCCTTCTGCAGCCTCTGCTTCCCCCCCTTGGTGGTTCTTTTACCTTTTCTTGCGTCGTCTGCCAGCTGCCGGAGACGGCGGTCTCGTTCCTCAGGGGAGTCAGCAGTGGTAGCTAGTAGTATTCTGGCCAGGTCTCGAGTCTGCTTACTGCTGGCAGCCGCCATGGCGCGAGCCTGCTTGTCCTCAGGAAGCTCCCGGTTATTATATACCTTTTCAGCTACCACCAGTAAGTCCTGCAGACTTTTTTCTCGTAGTCTATCTATTTTCTGTAATTTTCTCCTAATGTCTATGGCCGATTGGTTTACAAAGGCCATGATAACAGCTGCCTTGCTTTCCGGAGCCTCTGGATCCATGGGGGTATAGGTACAGAATGCCTCCATGATCCGTTCTAAAAAGGCAGCCGGAGATTCATCTTTTCCCTGTTGTACATTTCCTACCTTGGCCAAATTGGTTGGCTTTCTAGCAGCCATTCGGAGACCCCCCATTAGAGTCTGGCGGTAGACCCGGAGCCTCTCCTTACCTTCTGCCGTGTTGAAATCCCACTGGGGCCAAGTTAAGGGGAAGGAGGCATCTATCTGAGCCTGGTTGGTGGTGGGATTCCCGTCTGTGCCCGGAACTAGTTTTCGGGCCTCGTTGACGATTCTTTCTCTTTCTTCAGTCGTGAACAGGACCTGCAAAAGCTGCTGGCAATCGTCCCACGTGGGCTGATGGGTAAAAAGAACAGAGTCTAATAAATCAATAAGCCCTGCCGGTTTCTCGGAAAACTTAGGATTCTGAGCTTTCCAATTGTAGAGGTCACTAGTGGCGAAAGGCCAATAGTGATGGGGCTGATTCCCCTCCGCGTCTGGGGGTCTGGTGGCTCGCAGGGGCAGAATAGTGGAGTCGGCGGCGGAGGCGGATTGCTCCCTCTGAGCCCTTTGTCTGGTGAAGGGCGGGCTTCCCACTGGAGCGTTTCCGCCTCCCGCTCTCGGAACAGCGTCTGCCTCCCCCGGAGGGGGAGGATGGTGTTCTTCCAGCATCCTAGAGGGGTTATACGAGGGAGGAAAAATTAATTCTTCTTCAGTACCCCCCTGTAAGACAGGGTAGAGGGGTGCTGAAGGCTGGATAAGACTTTTCTTCTTCTTTGTCCCCTGCAAAGCAAGAATGGGTTTTGGCTCCGGAGGGAGCGGGGCTAGGAAGGGCTTAAGCCAAGAGGGTGGGTCTTCCACAAGGTCCTGCCAAGTGATAATGTAAGGGAGCTGATCAAGATGGCCCGTCTTAGGCTGAGAGATGATACTCCTGACTCGGTGGATGGTAGGGAGGTCGAAGGTCCCCTCTGGTGGCCATCCGACATTGAAAGTTGGCCACTCGCTAGAACAAAAAAACTGCCACCGACCCTTTCGGACTTCCACACTGAGGTTGTTAGCTCTTCCCCTCACATCCTTAAAGTGATCAATCGTAATACTTAGAGGAGTAGTCTGAGTCTGTCCCATAACGTCCGTCCAGTAAGTCCACAGAACAAAACAGAGAAACACGAAAACAGATAAACAGAGGGCCCCTAGAAAATCTTCCAACTCCATGGAAGCAAAACTGAAAGCTAGCTTAGACATTTGAGGGGATTCCACGTCCCTCCAAAACCGATGAGGGGATTCCACGTCCCTCCAAAGACGACGGCCTCACGCCGACCAGTGGGAGCGACCCGCCTCGTCTCAGACCTTTGAGGGGATTCCACGTCCCTCCAGAAGGGAGAATCGGAACGTCTTCCGAAACTCCCGGCCCGTGGTCCTCCAGTGCGTCCACTTAGACCGCGTCGGGCACTACCAGAACTCCAGAAGTGAGCTCACACAGAAAAGACAGAACAAACAGACAGACACTAACCGTGGCCAGTCAGGCTCTCCGGGTCGGGGGTCCCTCAGGGGTCTTGGGGATCCCGGGCCGAGCCCCCAAATGTTATGCCCAGAATTCGTGATCCCCAAAGACCACTAGGGAGCCGAGTCCGATGCAAAAGCAAAAGAACCTTTATTCGAGCTAGCTCGAGCTCAATCCCCTACCTGCACCGACGCAGCGGTGAGATACCAGGGAGAGAGAGCGAGTTTCAAAAGCACAAAGGTTTTATAGGGGTCTAGGGGCAGTTGGTGAGGTAATGGCTGTGGCCTCAGCCGATTGGCTGGGGAAGGGTCGTGGCCTCAGCCGATTGGTTGGGGAAGGGTCGGAGTCCTGTTACGCAGGTCGCTGGGTGTGTTTTGATCAGAAAGTTTGAACGGGTGAGCGGGAGGTTACTCAAGGGGAGGAGGCGCAGTCTGAGGTTTCTGTGAATTTCCCGGAAAAGGGGTCATGTCGGGGACATAGTCACTCAAGGTGGAGAACACAGAACAAGATGGAGTCGGCCGGCGTAGGCCCACCCTTTCACTAGACTGAGTAAGCCCCCCACTTGATGACTTTAGCCTAATCTTAATGGAAACAAGATCAGGTATTGGATTTAGAAGAGGGAACTAATGTGGCATATCTTGCATGCGGTTGTGGTGGTCATGAGTTCACGCCTGCTCTGTTTGCTTGGTCCCAGAGACATCACTGCTGTTTTAGGAACTTCTTTGGAAAACCTTGAGTACTTTTTAAAACATTAGCAAATAAATTTCCTGCATTGCCATGTAAGAAATTCATCAGCATGGGACATGGCATAGTCCCCGTGGTGATGAGTTTCTACAGTGGCCATTTATTACTTCGGATTAATATACAATTATTATTTTATTGGCTCTTACTGTTATTTCCTCTGTTTTCTGGACAATTCTTTGAATTATTGACCTATGTCCACCCGACTTTCCCAGCCTTAGGGGCTTGCTTTTTAACTTCTGAATTGTCTTTTATCACCTGCCAGGTTCTTTTCCTATTAAAATAATCCCAAATTCATTTATTCTGTTGAAAGCATTAAACTATTTGCTGTATATAGGAAGATATTCCTGGTAAAATAGGATGTTAATAGCAGAGTGCCACAGCAGAATAATCACAGTGAAGAGAGCCAGTTCTCATCAGCACAGAAACGCACTATTATTTTTTTCTCACCTTTTATTTCTCTGATCTTATTTTAAAATACTTTTTTGACCCTGCTTCTGCTGAAAGCCATTGTCCCATTTTGCAAACTTTCCTTTGCATCAAAACTCCTTTAAAAATTCATCTATTCTTACTTTCTCCCGTTCTCCAGCCTCTTGATCCTACTCCCCTCAGCCTTTTCACTTGCACCTGACTGGACTCAAACAGCTCTTACCAGAAGTCCCTGACAGTCTCCGTGTTGTCTGATCTGCTAATGACCTCTCAGCCTCATCCGGTTTGACCAGCAGCAGTGGCTGACATCTGATCGCTCCTTTTATGTGGCTCCTTGGGCACACATTCCCTTGGTTCTCCTTGTCGGGTCCACAGCCATACCACACCCTGGACACTCCTGATCTCATCTGGTTTTCCTTGTGGGGGGTTCACCTTCTTCTTCCTCTCTTGCCCCCGGAAGGCTGCAGGCCTCTGCCCTTTGATCTCTCCTCTCCCTTTTGGGGGATCTCCTCCAGTTTGAGAATTTCAGATAACCTCTTTGTGCTGATGGCTCCAAAATATTGATCTGCAGCCTGGAATCTTCTTCTGCTTTAGACTATCTTTAACCGCTTTCTTTACATCTTCAATCAGAAGTCTTAAACACAGATCTAAATTATCCAGAGTCAGAATTCAGGTCTTTACCCATAAAATTGCTGCACCTGTAATCTCTGCCTCCTCAGAAAATGGAAACGCCCTCCTATCAGTAGCCAAGAGCGAATATCTCCAAGTTTCCTTTGACTCCCTTCCACGTCATCCTGTATCCAGTCCATCAGGACATTCTCATGGCTCTACCTTCAAAATAGATCAGGAATCCAACTGTTTTGCCTCACCATGGTGGTCCAGTCTACCATCGTCTTTGGCTTAGAAAATCACTATTGCTTTCTAAGTGGCCTCCTTGCTTTCACATTCACCTGTTCCTACAGTCATTATCAACAAAGCGGCCAGAATGGTCCTGCTAAGCTTAGAACAGGTGATCTCACTCTTCTGCTCAAAATTTCGTAGCGGCCGCTCATTTCTTTCAGAATGGAATCCACAGCCTTTACAATGTACAGCCAGTCCTGCCTGTGCTGCCGGATCCCTCGGGTTGTATCCAGTAACCCTCATTCCCTTATTCACTCAGCTTAGCTACGTTGTCCTCTTTACTGCTTTCTAAACACATCAGACGCATTTGTGCCTCAGGGCCTTTGCACTGACTGTTCCTGATGGCTGGAATGCTTCCCCCTGAAGACCTGCCTGGCTCACTCTGCATTTCCCTCAAGTCCTTGCTCACATGTCTTCTTCTCCCTGAGGTTCACTGATCCTCATAAATCTAGACCCCTCCGTCTAAAAGTGTAGCTCTCTCTTGCACTCGTGGTGTCCCTTATCCCTTTTTTCTTTCTTTAGCCTGCATACTTCTCCCATCCCGTCATAGCATCCTCTATCTCAATTATTATATTTGTCTCTTATGGTTTGTATTCCCTTCTGGGAATGAGAATTCTGTCCGTTTTGTTCGGTGAGCATCTAGAGTAGTACCTGGTCCATATCAGAGGCTCAGTAGGTATTTGTCAAGTGACTTAATAGGTGAGTGAATGAAGTTCAGGGCACTGGGCTAGTGTTCACAGGCCAGAAAACCAGCACTCTAGTTTGACCTCTATTGTAGCAAAGTGGGTCCCCATGGTCAGGTTGAACACTCGCCTGACGCTGACCGTTACCTTCCTTAAATTTTGCACATGAGGTGCCTCGGTAACCCGCCCTCGTCCTGGACCTTTTGGAAGACCCTGAAATAGGATTATTTACTTGCTAAACGTTAGACTTAAAATTTAATTCCGTTCAATCATTAGCATTTCCCTTCTCAGAGCTGCAAAGGTCATTTCGTTATCCGGGAAACGTCCCAGGCTTCGAGAGTTCATATTCAAAAGGCTTGCCCAGTGGCCGTGGGCAGCAGGCATGTCGGTCATGCTTCCAGAAACCCTGTGCCGCACCTCTAGCTGGCAGAAACTCTTCTGTATTCAGATCACAGCGTTGCTGTCTGCTCAGGATTTGATCCTGAATTCCCAGAAAGGCCCCCAGAAGAATTCCTCGTGTGACCTAGCACCACAACCCTATCTAAAATGCTGCCAGATCTCTACTTCTTAAAGAAATCCAAGGATAGAGGGAACATTCTAGGCTTTCATTCGTTTGCTGCCGTAGGGGCCATGCAGCGGAGACCTAGAACCTCAGTACCGAGAAAGCTTGCTCTTTCCCAAATGAAAGATTCTTCTGACCGCTTTAATGTGTGTGGGTTTTTTTTTTTTTTTTTATCGTTTTGCTTTAAGTCACAGACTGAAATTGGCATTTAAAATGCCATAGTATTATAATTAATATTAATTATAATGGCAATAATCCGAGAGCTAGGAGGTGGTGTGGGAGGAAGTACAGTGGTCCCTCTTCAGGACACTCTTGTTAAAAGCGACCTGTCACATTCCTCCCCCGTGGCCGCAGTTCAATTTAACTGAACACTGAGCGGAAGCGGACATCTCTTAATGTGCAGAGCTCTGAACTCCTTTTTCAGCCTCAGTCTCTCATTAATCGGAAACCCAGGCAGTCAGAGAAAGCGTCTTTCTCTGCCTCTCTCCTGGCTCCACCTTCGACCAGGCCTGGAGTATTTCTGTCCTTAGCAAATGACAAGCCAGAGCTGGAGGCTCTGAGAGACCCCGTGGGCTGTTGATTTTTTTCAAGTGTCTTCGTGGGGAGGGTTCCACAAGGGGGAAAAAATCCATCAGGAACATGTGTTAGTGGATGCTTTTTATATCCTAAGATGGGAAAATGAGGAGGGCACTTGGGGATTGCAATTTACATTTGAATTATTTATTTATGTGTTAAACACAAGACTCCCTGGAAGGAGGGTTGCTCCCAATTCACTCTCTGGCCACCAGGGCCAAAAGGAAGCTAGCACGGTGGACCAGTCTTTTCTGCATTGCTGTCTGACTGCCTTTTCTTCCTGCAGACTGCCAAGCTAGTGGGTCTGTCTCCTGTCCGATCCCAGATTCCAATCTGATTCCTTGAGTTTCTTTTTTATTTTATTTTATTTAAAAAAAATTTTTTTTTAATGTTTATTTATTTTTGAGACAGAGACAGAGCATGAACAGGGGAGGGGCAGAGAGAGAGGGAGACACAGAATCGGAAGCAGGCTCCAGGCTCTGAGCCATCAGCCCAGAGCCCGACGCGGGGCTCGAACTCACGGACCGCGAGATCGTGACCTGAGCTGAAGTCGGATGCTCAACCGACTGAGCCACCCAGGCGCCCCTGATTCCTTGAGTTTCTTAAGCAGGTCCTAATCGTACCCCTGTGCCCAAGACCCAGATCTGCGGGGAAGCGTGCCTGGATACAGATTTGTGTTGCCACCTGCTAACTTCATGACTTGGGACACATGGCTTCATGACTCTAAATCTCCATTTTCTCATGTGTAAGATAGGGGTAATAACAGCTCTTATTTCATACAGTTTGTCTGGGGCCCAAATCTATGTAGGGAATCTGGTTCAGTGCTTGGCATGAAGTATCCTATAAATATGAGCTATCATTATCATTTCTTATTGGTACCGTAGAATCACCGTCTTCCAAGTGATTTTCATAGAAAAAAAAATCGGGTATTCTGGTACGTGCTAAAGGTTTTCCGATCTCTGCTCAGTTTGGGTTCACCCCCCCCCCCCCCCGCAAATAAGACCTAAAGCCAAGATTTAGGTACAAGTGGTTTATTCAGGAGGTGATATCAGAAAACAGTGAAAAAGTAAGGGAGTGAGAGGAGTCTAAAAGCAGTTCAAAATAAAAATTTATTATAGAATATATAATACAGTATAGATTATTGAACATAATCGCTGTTGCTCTGGAGAACCTTGACTAATATACCACCCTAGTCAGGTGACCCAGCTTAATATCACCAGTGAGGGGCACCTGGGTGGCTCAGTCGGTTAAGTGGCCGACTTCGGCTCAGGTCATGATCTCGCGGTCCGTGAGTTCAAGCCCCGCGTCGGGCTCTATGCTGACAGCTCAGAGCCTGAAGCCTGTTTCAGATTCTGTGTCTCCCTCTCTCTGACCCTCCCCCGTTCATGCTCTGTCTCTCTCTGTCTCAAAAATAAATAAACATTAAAAAAAAAAATTAATAACACCAGTGATAAGACATACTGACATCATGAAAGTCTTGACCTGCTATGCGAAGGTTTATGTGCCACATCGTTTCTGTGGCATTCTTGCCAAAAATGCATAACCTCATTCCGATGACAAGAAAACATTAGACAAATGCAGGCTGACTTTCTTTGGACTTCCAAACTATGATGTCTTTGAGCCGGGAAGCCAAGGTTTCCTTTGGGGGGGCGGGGTTCTCCAACCTCACTCCACCCCATTCAGGATTGCTTATCCCGGCCCAGGTATCGTGTCTTCTGCCTTTGCTAAAAGGATACCCTTCTGAGATGAACCATTTCAAGTCAATCCCTACAGCGGCTGGTCTCAGGAAAGCCTCCATGTAACGGTCTCCTACTCTCCCCGGGACTGCACTCGGTTTCAGGAGCCTTAGGTCAGAGAAGGTCTGGGATCTTCCTTCTACATCTGTCAATGGGCAACTATTCCAGTTCAAACTCCCATGCAGCTCCTTCCCTAGAGACCTAGAGTGCCAGGTAAATGGGACCCCATACTCAGAACGTATGTCAGCATGGGCCCGGTGGTGAAGTCCAGCCGTTCAAAGCAAATTTCCCCTTTCTTGGGAGCGGGAGTGAGTTGCACTGCGAGTGGGATGGCCCGTATCTGGATTTAAAAACCATGCTCCTTCCGTCACGTTTTCCATTTGATCAACAGCTTGTAGGAAGGTGAACCTTAGCTCTGGTTGCAGCCCAGACTTCCAGCGATGCCTCTTCAATGTGTGGTTCCAGCCTGGAGATTCAGACACATCTCTAAAGCTATACTGAGCGTTTTACTTGGCTATGTCACGACCCCCTCAAAATCCCTATCAGCCTCGTAAAACATGCATCCCCCCCCCCCCCCCCCCACCGTGTTCTCTACTCAAGGAATGGGAAACGGAGCGATCGTGGGCTCCATTATTCAAGTCAAAGTTCACCATTCTCCTTGGAGAGCCCCTCGGCCTTACCCCTGTGTCCACTCGCTCAGCAAGCTCTGTTCTTTCTACAGATCACGTCTACTTCTCTCCATCTCCACTGCTACCGTCCTAGTCCATCTCTCCCCTGAACTACGAAAACGGCCTCCTAAGGAAACTCTAGACCGTCCCGCCTTCAAGCATCTCTCATTTAATAGAAGGGTGCGGTGTTTTTCACACACACAAACCTGATCAAACCTCTGTCTCCCGCTCACAAGCTCTCAATGCCCAGAATTCTAATGATCTGACAACTGCTTATCTTCTAAGCCTCATTTGCTTCCGCTCTTCCGGCCACAGCCTGCCATTCAACTAGACTGAACTTCTTTCAGTTACTGGAACGATTCAGCCTGTTTCACCTACAGGCTGTTGTGCAAACATCTCCTCTCCTTGGAGTAGTTTCCCCCCCACTCTTCACCTGACCAACGGGTATGCATCTTTGAGGGTTCAGATGGTACTTAAAGTCTGACCTTCAGATTTGAGTGGATTCCCTGCTTGCCTTGCAGTTATCGCTTTCTTTTTCTGTAGCCCCCGTAGATTATGAACCCCGACAACGATGTGCCTGAGTTGGCCTCGCTTTGTACAACCAACTTCTAGCACGGTGCCTAGTACGTGGCAAGAGTTCAACAAATATGTGCTGAATGGATGAATATAATGAATTGGGGACAGCTCATGACTCCCTTCTGTTCCTCATTACCAAAGGGATACGCAGGCAGTCAAAGTCAACAGTAATATCAAGTCAAGTGCTGATGGTGGAAACTGGGTTTCTGAGCTTAGTTCTGGGGGAGTTGACGGTTCTGTAACTATCTTTCTCACGTTTTCTCTGGCTTGGTAGTTTTTAAATTAAGGGACTCAGTGCCTTTTTAATGATATGTATGATCGTTTTAAATAAAATTATTAATCCATGTACCCAAAACACTTTTCCCTCAACTTGTTTCTCTGTCACAATCGTGATTACACTGTATTGTTTTTATTTTTTTAATGATTTTTTAAAGTTTATTTTGAGAGACAATGTGCACAAGCCAGGAAGGAGCGGGGGGGGGGGGGGGGGGCGGGAAAGAGAATCCCAATCAGGCTCTGTGCTGTTAGATCTGTGAGATCATGACCTGAGCTGAGATCAAGAGTCAGAAGCTTAACTGACTGAGCCACCCAGGCACCCTCACACTGTATTGTTTTTGAAAACACTATTTTATGGGGGCGCCTGGGTGGCTCGCTCAGTTGAGCGTCCGACTTCGGCTCAGGTCATGATCTCGTGGTTCCTGAGTTCGAGCCCCGCGTCAGGGTCTGTGCTGACAATTCGGAGCCTGGAGGCTGCTTCAGATTCTGTGTTTCCTTCCCTCTGCCCCTCCCCTGCTCTCTTTCTCTCTTTCAAATAACTAAACATTTTTAAAAATCATAAATAAAACTATCTTTAAAAATACTATTCATAAACAACATTTTTATGTATATATACTTTAGAGAAAGAGAGTGCAAGCAGGGCAGAGAGAAAGAGAGAGAGAATCTTAAAAAGACTCCACACTCCACATGGAGCCTGATGTGGGGCTTGATCCCACGACTCTGGGATCATGACCTGAGCCGAAATCAAGAGTCAGATGTTCAACCAGCTGAGGCACCCAGGCGCCCCTCATAAACAACATTCTAATGAATGCATCATATTCTATCATTTACCCTGAAACCATGAGCTGAACTCATTCATCTTTTGATTCAGTTGCCTATCTTTAGGACCATTAAAGAAAATTTAACTGCAATTGATACGAGCCTGAATTTTCGAAGAAAGCTATTCTGCGATACGTTGCTCTCAGCTAGGATATTTACTGAACTAGCAGCTTCCCACAATTGCTGATCAGAGAACCTCCTGGCACTTTTTAAGAGATCAGAGTCTTGGGTCCCAAATCTCTCCATTGCTATAGAGTCCCCCCGAGAGGGATGTGCCATCTGCTGTGCCTTTTCTTGTCTCCTGAGATGTGAGAGCAACAGAACAGACCCTGGGATGGGGGTCATGGGGTCAAGATGTCTAGTCCTCTCTAACTCTTCCTGAACCCTGAGACTGTAGGAAAGCTACTTAGGATCTCCGGGCCTGGAGTTGTCTTACCAGAACGTGCTGACTCTATTTCTTATGCTATCTACTCCACAGGAATGGTGACCAAATCCAAGGCAAAAGTAAATATATAAGACTGCTTTGAAATTTACACAGCCCAACTCTGACATAAGGCATGATTAGTGTCTGATAAAGGGCACAGATCTATCATTTCTGTTTGTGTGATTAAATCGACAGCCTCTCTTCTCCTTTTTCAGTTACAAAGTTAAACCGATTCTAAGTGCTTTTGAGTGAAAATTTAAATCAAACCGTGGTAACCACTCAGAGTCTAGGCAAAGCTTTCTATTTTGATAAAGTCTCTGTTTTCTCTGTCTTCTGAAAATAACATTTTTGGCAAATCACTAGAATCTGCGGGAAGACTGACACCTCAGAAGACAGGGGTTGGAAAATGGTAAGAGACAGGCTGCAGGCAATCAGAAAATGCTGTGCTTCTCAGCTTTGATCTCATTCTTTCCTGAATTTTATCAAGCCACTTTTGTGTTTTTTTTTTTTTTTTGAAAGGTTAGCCACTTTAACTAAAAGACAATGTTTAAGGACACTAAAAGTGTTTGATGATTTGAGCAATGCTTACAGGTTTTTCATACTTTTCATCTAATATACCAACACAGATTGGTAAATAGAGTCAATCCGGTTATCTGTTCGACTCATTACTCTATACTTACACACGAACACTTGTAAGGGCTCGCAAAGCCTGACTGATTCAATATTTAATCGTGGTTTTGAGCAAAACCTTCAACATAAAATATGTCCTATTAAATAACACAGGTGGAGGGAGGGATGCTGCAACCAGAGCTTGGACGGCCATTGGTTCTCATGGGGGCAGTGCATCATCGTGGAAAGAACACAGGATTGGAAGTCAGCTAGACAAGTTTCGAAAGGCGGAATCTGCCACTTCCAGCTGCAAGAATTTCCCATCCATAAGGATCAGTTTTCCCATCCGTAAAATGGGAATAATAGCACCTTGCTGGTGGAGTTTGGAGAGACCGTGTAGGTGAAGAGCTGGCCCGAACTCCGTGTTCACGAAAGATTAATTTACTTCTGTTCACTTTAAAAAAAAAAATATTTTGAGAGAGAGAGAATGAGAATGAGCAAGAATGAGCAGGGGAGGGGCAGAGAGAGAGGGAGACACAGAATCAGAAGCAGGCTCCAGGCGCTGAGCCATCAGCACAGAGCTCCACGCGGGGCTGGAACTCACGAACCAAGAGATCATGACCATGACCCGAGCCGAAGTCGGACGTCCGCTCAACCGACTGAGCCACCAGGAGCCCCAAGATTAGTTTACCTCTATCCGTGGAGCTGATGTTTCGTGTCTTTCATGCAGGCTCTGAGTTTGCTACCTGTCCCTGTACGGCAGCTTGTATCCTGTTTTGTTGATGTACTGACAAGACAGGGTTCCCCCCACCTCACCGCCTTTTTCGCATTTCAAGCTTTTTTTGTTTGGTAGCTCAGCCTATTGTTCGGCTGTGATTGCCTTTCCCTTCTGTTTACAGGGGAGAGGAAAGGATTATAAAACAGGTTATGGGCTTGAAAATAATAACAAAAATGTGTGCAGTGTGGGCAAGAGCAAATATCAATTAATGCAGCCCAGTGGAAGTGAAAGTGAGCCGGGCTCAGGGAAATCCATTCATTCTCCTCGCCTCGCAGCATTGCATATATTGAGGGTCTGCGAGGTGCGGGATTGTGCTCCAAATGTTTTAAATACTGGATGTCCTTTTCAGCACTACCCCCACTTTCATTCCCAACACAACGATCCCTTTTATTGTTCTTTACATCTCGTGCCCTTTCCTCGGCCCCCGTTGCCTTAGGTCTCTTCCCCCACTTTCTCCCCATCTGAGTCCCAGTCATCCCTCCACCCCAGGCTATGATTTACATAGTAATCTCTGGGAAGGCTTTCTGCCTGCCCCACACCCACGAGGTCCAGTTCATTCTCTCCTCTGCATGCCTCAGTTTCCAAGTTTGTAAAGGGGAGACAATGTAGTTCCTGTCACGCCTGATGTTGTCACAACGACTTAATACCACAATACATGTAGATCATTTAGCAGAGTGCCTCTGCTTTAAATACAAGGTTGTTTTCGTATTAATCTTTTATCATTATCCCGGCATCATTGTTATCATTCCTACTCCCGGGTGCCCGTGGTATTTTGCTTGTGCTTAATTTTCAGTTTCATGTTATTCCGCCCGATGCAACGGTGATGTTTCCTCTGAGGCTGTATATCCTGCTGGCAGAGATCGAGGCTGTTCCCTAACTGCAGCCTCAGACCCCTGCCCAGTGCCTGGTATAAGCGCAGACTTTTATTAGATACTTACCGGGGAAGAAAAAAAAAAGACAAATGCTTTGTTTCCATAACATTTTTCCAAAAGACGCCCTTGTTTGTGTAAATTTAGCAGTTCCTATGAGAGCAGTTCTATGAAAGGGGTCTCGAGGGTGCAACGTGATGAAAAGGGGATTTTCCTTATTGTCTTTTTATTATCGTTAAACGTTTAATGGTAAATTGGGTTTTCCTTTCGGAAGGCGGTCCTTGGAGACCAAGGGATTTGGGGGGGGAAATGTGTGATTGCACAGACTCGAAAGCACTGGGCTCTTCTCCCCCGAGCTGCGTCTCACCTTGGGAGTTAGTGAGGCACCTTGGGAAACTCACTCAGGCGTGGAGGTCTCAGGAGAACCAGACCAGCTCAGTGCTGTCAGGCTCAGGGCTTCATGCTGGGCTGAACAGTCTTAGGGAAAAAAAAATTGCTCGTCTGGGTTCATTGGATTAAACCATCTCAGTCTTTGGAGTTGAAGTTGTTTTTAGAAACTCTTTTTCACATTTATTTATTTTTGAGAGACAGAGTGAGACAAAGTGAGCGTGAGGGAGGGGCAGAGAGAGAGGGGGACACAGAATCCGAAGCAGGCTCCAGGCTCCGAGCTGTCGGCACAGGGCCCGACGCGGGGCTCGAACTCCCAGAATGCGAGATCGTGACCTGAGCCGCAGTCGGATGCTCAACCGACTGGGCCACCCAGGCGCCCCATTGGTTTAAGTTATTTTTAAGGAGATGGTATCATGGTTAGAGAACCGTTTCATGCACTGGATTGCATTTCTCCGCGCAAGACTGATTTGCTGGGTTGGCACTGACAGTTTGAACACGTTGAGTAGTGAAGGCCATTCTGTCTTGGCCCCTTGTCTTAAGTTTGAAGATTGAGGGAGTCAGAAGAATCTGGCTCTGGCCGGGAGGCGTCAGCTGTTCAGGCTGCCAGTGGAGGGCTCTCTGTCCCGGTGACTGCTGGAGACTGATCTCCTGCTACCTACATCTTAGGACTCAGGACTCTTTTTTGGGAAGCTTCCTTACAGAGACCGCTCAGGCGAAGGGCATTTCGAAGTTGAACCCTAAAAATGAATTGCAATTTTGAAACCTTAATGGAAAAAATTGCCGTCTCGAACTTTCAAGTGTTGGGAGAAATTGGGGACTTCGATCTGCTTTGGGGGACAGATCGTTCTTTGTATAGAGGCCATTTCTACAGACTTTTGGTGGTGAAAAGGAAAAGCAAAGCAAAAGAAAAAGAAAAAGAAAAAAGCCAAAAAAGTCTAATTCCATTAAAATATCAAACTTAACTTGCTTGTGAAGTTTAATCTCTCCATGTCACTTCCTTTTAGGGATTTTTTTTCATAAATATAGTTTAAGATTGCATTTCACCTGAAATTTGCTCTTGAAAGATGTTTGCGTTATGTGTTGTCATTGAGGCGTTTGCCCACAGTTAATGAGGGTTAAAACCAGAAGATGATAGTAAGAATTGGGGGGGCATAATTTCATCATAATTTGATAATTTCATCAGGAGATGAAATTCCACTTCCCGTGGATGAAGTACAAAGACTGTTTCAGAGCACGTGGCAGACTTTTTCCACCTGGAAGCAGCCTCGGAGCGGGATTGTGATTCTTCCAAGAAGGGCTGTACCTATAAAGACAAGAGCAGCTCCCCCTCCCCGCCCCCCTACCCTCATTCCTCAATCCCATCTTTTCTTTTCTTTTTTTTTTTAATATATGAAATTTATTGTCAAATTGGTTTCCCTACAACACCCAGTGGATCCCATCTTTTCAAGACCACTGTTGCACCTGCTCTTCTAGGAAGAAATGAAGTCTTGAAAAATCCATGAGGTGACTGGAGGCAAGGTAGGAAGTGATCTGCGGCCGAGGGGAGAACGGTGATTTGAAGCCAGTCTCAGCACGACAGGCACAACCTGTTTTCTAACCGGATGGCAAGAAATCTTTACCAAACGGTTAAGAGAGATTTGCTCAGCTCCGTTTAGTCATAGAATTATATTCCCTTAAATGTTTTACCTGGCTATCGAAGAACTCTGCTTTGTTACTTTGATCAATGATTAGCTAGATAACAGAGATAGTTGCTTTTACATTCATGTTGCACAAAATCGGCTTTCGATAATTTTGATAGATTTATTACTGTGTTTCTAGGAAGATGCTAGAAATTTTGTGCACCAGGGTGATATGGCAGATGAGGAATATGATGCCTCTCGTTTTGGAAAATGACTAAATCCTATAGCTGAGAACAAAAGGACTAAGTGCCTCATCATAATTCCGGATAATTCCTCAAGTTTGGCAATGAGACGCTGCCCCACAAAGTTTATTGAGAGATGTCACCGGGCAGAATAGTCACTGCCACCACAACCACAGCCAACGATGTGGTCATGTGTGGAATGAGTGGGCAGGTAAGACAACTTTTGGGGAAAATGAAACATCTCCTTTCTTCTTCTTCTCATGAAATATGAGAAAATTCTCAACACCATCAATGCCCCCTTCCTTGAAGGTAAGAGGAAGGACATCCAAGATACCTGCTTCTGAAGTTTGATAGTTGCTTCAGGAAAGGGGTACACTTTTCTTTATGGTGGCACGTCTTCCTAACTGCTGGGCCTGGCAAGTTCTCCCAGAGCGGTGGAAAGACCACTGGGGGATGTGGGATGGCGGTATAGACCAAAGATGAAGATATGGTGTCACCTGTCTTCGTGTGCTTGAGCTGCCATAACAAAACACTACAGACTCAGTGGTTTAAACAGAAGAAATTGATTTTCTCACATTTCTAGAGTCTAGAAGTTCAAGATCAAGGTGTTGGCAGGGTTGGTCTCTCTCCTTGGCTTGCAGAGAGCCACCTTCTGGCTGTGTCCTCACATTGTCTTTCCTCTGTGCACACAAATCCTGCTCTCCCTTCCTCTTATAAGGACACCAGTCATGTCGGAATAAAGCCCCACTCTTATGACCTTATTTAACCTTAATTACATCTTTAAATGTTCTGTCTCCAAATACAGTCATGTTGGGAGTTAGGGCTTCAATGTATGGGTTTTAGGGAAACACAATTCAGTCCAGAACACCACTCCTTTCAAGGTTATGTTCTCAAGAAGCATATAGAAAATGAATCTTTCTTCTTTCATGCTTTCCAAACTTGGGGCCACAGAAGATGAATGAGCCTGGAGTTCTGGACTACTCAGAATCTTCATAACATTGAGAAGGGAGGTACGGGCATCAGAGAAAAATGGTCTAAGTCCACCAGCTACACATCAAAGTTCTCAGGGGACCCCCAATCCCTAAGATACCTATTAGAGAATCAGTCCTTAACGACCAAGACTTGTTAAAGAAGTTACTAATTCTTGCAGAGTTTATAGACAATGAGCTAGATCAACCATGATGACTGTCGGAAAAGGAACACCAGTCTTGCCAGGACAGGCGTGTAAGCACTTATTATTTTTTTACCTTTACCCTTCTCCCTACCCATCAAAGAAAAAGTGCTAGGAATGGTAAATGTATAGCCAGTGAGGCCAGAATTACGTAACCCTAGGAATAACTGAGTTATATATACTCAGGTGAATAAAATCTTTCACTAATAGCACAGCAGAAAAAATATATTTTAAATTGCAAATGTAATGTAGGAGTATAAAATTTTGAGGCAGGTGCCATAAATGATATGGAAATCGGCATCATTACTATAGAGCAGGGAAACTATAACATACCAGCCAAATCCAGCCTATCGTGTTTTTGTATGGTCTGTAAGCTCTGAATAGTTTCCCCCCCCCCCATTTTTAGATACAAAATAAAAAAGCACAAGTAGGATGTTCCATGTCTAGAATGGTAGCATGAGGAGCTCCAGCAGGGAACCATAACTGATAAAAAAAAATGTTAACAACAACAAAACAACGCTTAAAGTTGCTGGAAAGTATCCTAAGGGCATGGACTAAATGAATGAACATTTATTCGAGAAAATTAACTAGATCTCAGTTAAAACGGCAAGAGTTTGTATCAATTGAGCCATGACCCATGCCCTCCTTCCTTACTTCAGCTCAGCCTAGTGGACATTTCGTTCAGAGCAAGTATGGCCAAGAGGAGAAGGCTCCCTTTCCCCTCCTGAACCAAGGGATACAACATCTTTCCAGGGAGTATAGGCCACCAGAATTGCTCATTTCCTCCAGCTCCAGTTGCACTGACGGAATTCCTGGGAAGAGTGGCCAAGAGGTCAGGGCACTCTTCCTCCACGCAGTCCCCACCCACAGGGCAGAGGTTCTGCCACAGGCCTGGTAGGCTGCTTCACCAGAAGATAGAAGTCCCAGGCCGTAAGAAGCAAGCTGGAGCATCAGAGGCTCCTATAACCACCCAGAGCCCTGTTTGGCAAGCAGGAGTGTTTTCCTGCCCCCCTGGCTCTGAAACAGTGGCTCTGAGTTTTACGCAAGGAGAGAGGCAACCCTTAAGAACAGACGACTCTGAAGCTGTCCTCAAAGGAACGGACTTTATTTGAAGCAGAGTGTGGGCAAGTTCAAGCCTAAGGGCATTCTCAAAAACAATGGAGATTTTGGTGGCATGGGACTAAGAGGAGGCTGATAGCTCCGTGAGAACAACACTGCAGTTTAACACAGTTAAACCATAAAACTGCTAGTTTACCAGAGAGAGCCAAGGAAGACTACAGCTAAGAAAAGCCCTCCTGGAATTGGAGCAAACCTCAAAGAGCGGCCTCCAAATCTGCCCCTGACATGGACCCTGAATTTAGTTGGATAAGACTATGGAGCAGTTTATGCCAGGGGCAGTCTCAAAGGCAGCAGGATAGTTAGGTGGCAATCGGCGAAGCATAATAGCTAGGTGTGATACCAATCCAGTCTGGCAGTTTAGCAGTGAGATCAAGAAAAGAGAAAGTGTCAAAACAAAACAAAGAAGTCCTTAAAATGAAAGCCCTAAAATATCTATTATCCCAGGTTGACTGTGCACAGGCCCAAGGCTATGCTCTCTAAGGAGCAACGTCAGAGGCTTTACACCGTGGGGGAAACAGTGCCATAAATGATATGAAAATCAGCATCGTTACTATAGAGCAGGGAAACTATAACATACCAGCCAAATCCAGCCTATCGTGTTTTTGTATGGTCTATAAGCTATGCATAGTCCTCCCCCCCCACCCCAATTTTTAGATATAAAATAAAAAAGCACAAGTAGGATGTTCCATGTCTGGAATGGTAGCATGAGGAGCTCCAGCAGGGAACCATAACTGATAAAAATAATAAGCTGGTTAGCAAAACAAGCCCTTGTGGGGAATGGGACTAGTATCAAAAGTCACCACAATCTACTACCTAAAACGTTCAGTTTTCAACAAAAAGATTATCAGAATCAAAAGAAGCAGGATGAATATATCAGAAGCAAAGAATACAATTGTATTTTACTCTCTTTGGTACTTTCCACTGAATGGGCAAGTCCATGTTTTCCCAAGAATTTTTATCAGCATTTTATTATTCATTGGGACTCACAGGAGGGGAAACAAGAGGGGGAAATGTCACTAACTTGGAATTTAGATGAAATAACCTTTAGAATGTTTTCCATGTCAAAGAAGACTGTGTGCTCGAAAGGAATGATGGCGGACCTCAAGAGGAAGCTGAAGTTAACCTCTGTCTGCCTTTTTAGTCTTTGGAATATGTCTTCTCAATTTGAACATGGCTATCCCTCATTTTCAATGACTCTTTGGATCTCATCAGGTGGAGTGTTCATTTTGCAACGAACAGGATCAAATCAGTGTTTTCTTTGGCACATCTCTAGCTCTCAGCCACAGATGTCTTCTTGTGACAGGAGGTTCTGGGGCCATTTGAATGTGTCATCTTGTAACGGTACCATGACAGCTCTACACTGGGGTAGAGCTGGGGCTTGGTGGTGAAGGGCAGAAGAAGAGCAGAGGGAGGGATGAAGTCTTCTCACACGAGTGCAGATTTGGAAGGCCTCTGTGGCCAAGTCAAATGCCAGATTACAACGGAAAAGGAAGACACTTACTTGGATTTGTCTACAATCTCAGATTCTTAAAAATCACGCAACTCTTGGGGCGCCTGGGTGGCGCAGTCGGTTAAGCGTCCGACTTCAGCCAGGTCACGATCTCGCGGTCCGTGAGTTCGAGCCCCGCGTCAGGCTCTGGGCTGATGGCTCGGAGCCTGGAGCCTATTTCCGATTCTGTGTCTCCCTCTCTCTGCCCCTCCCCCGTTCATGCTCTGTCTCTCTCTGTCCCAAAAATAAATAAAAAACGTTGGGAAAAAATTAAAAAAAAAAAAAAAATCACGCAACTCTTGTAGAAGAGACCTAGCACCCGCAAAGGCACTGTTATAATAAAAAGAGGCATAGTAATAATTATATTTTCAAGGTCACGCTGCCAGCCAAATGAAGAACTAACTGGAAATGGATTTCAGACACCTGCCTACGTACACTGACAATGATATCCCTTTTATTCGCTTCCAAAAAAATTTTTTTTTCTCCTGCTGTGATGAATGCAGAAAGTGATCGAAACATGGAAAGAATCATCAGAGGTTAAAAAAAACCCAAAAACCAAAAAGGACATACAAGATAAAAATCCTTTCCAGTGCAGCTGTGACAAAAAGACATCTCTGCAAGTCAGTCTATAAAGCGGCTGTGATAATTCAGAGAAATTATTTAGCACTCAGGAAAACATTGCCACAGAATGATGGAGGGGTCTGGCAGGAGAAATTGTCAAAAGACTGGCATCCATCACGGTTAAGTGTGGCGTCTTTGCTGATTACGTGTACCCTGCAGCGAGCCTGCCAAAACAGATCTCTGACACGGCGGTGACACGCTGATGGGCGTCTGTGAGAATGATTGATGGGGTGGCCCGCCAGCATCTGGGACTAGAAGGAGTGGGTTGATGCTGCTGAGTGTTTTGAATGCAGAATAATTCTTTGTGATCCAGGCATTAATTCCTTGAAGCTGGATGCACACAATGAGAAGGGGGAGACATCCTGTGGGCTGGCTTTCTGCGTGTGAGCTTATCCTCGTTATTTGCTAGAGAATACAAGGTTTAGAATGGCCCAAGATTGGTCTGAAGTATCCCAAGAATCTACAAGGGACGCTCTTTAGAGATCTTCTTACCAAGGCCTATAAAAAATGTACTGTGTTTTCTTCCTACTTTAAACACAAAAATAATAGCTTATATAATATATACTTCATATACTGTTTCAAATCTAATATCTACCTTATTGGGTAGATACTAATGAACCCATTATATAGCTATCAAAACTATGGTCCAGAGAAACTATTCATTGGATTGAGGCAGCCTAGCCTACAGTAACTGGAATTACAGTGCACTGGAATTCAGTAACGTCTGATGCCAATGACTGTCGTCTGTCCCCTTTGTCACACTACCTTCTCCTAAAAAGCTGCTTACAATGTACTGTATGCTAGGTCTGTTAAGAGATTCTGTAACAACCAAATGAGCGGTGATGATTTAATTTTGAACCCATTGTTTAGAACAATTAGGTATTCCAAAAACTTGAAAACTCAGAAATACTAATTGAGTTACAATAACGGTTCAGTTAAAAAAGCTCACTACCTACTTCATTCACTTCAGCCTTCCCATCGAAGGGCCAAACTGGTTAGACCTGCCCATGTCTGCATGTGCAAGAGAAGTAGGTAGCTGTTACTTACATGCTTATTAACCATTTATTCGGTTTATTGGTCTAGATATCACTACTGTCCAAGAGAAATAGAATGCAAGTCACAAATGCTAGTCATATAATGTAATTTTGAATTTTCTAGTAGCTATATCTTAAGTAAGAAAAAAAAAGGAATTTATTTTGATAGATTTTATTTAACCCAATATATCTCAAGTTTATTTTAACATGTGATCAGTATAAAAAGCAATTATTCATTTTTTTGTACTATATCTTTGTACAGAACCTCTCTATTTGGACTGGCCACATTTCAGTGGTTGAGAGCCATATGTGACTAATGGCTGCCATATTGGACAGCACCGTTCTTGATATTTGGTTTAAGTGGCCCAATTCCCCATATTCAGGCAAAACCTCTACTTCGTTGACTCATATGTCCATTTATCAACTGATTGATTTATTTACACAATTTCCATAAAAAATTTGAGGAGAGCCGACACACCTCCAAATATCCACCTCATCCACCTGTTCTTAGGCCATGATAATCTCAAACTTCTGAAACCCAGACTTCGACCTGAAGCTGAGAGCCTTCCTCTCCTGGCTGCAGCCATGGAACCATTGCTCCCGTGATTCTGCATGGCCTTGAGAAAACTGTTAGCTTTCTTTGTCAATTATCTTCTTCTGGTAATCTTCACAAATCGTAAGTGGGTGACTCAATAAATTCTAACAGAATAAGCTTACCTAAGTAACCAGCACCCAGATCAAGGAATCCTGCTAATACCCCGGAAGCCCTCTTCCCCCTTCTTCTAGTCACTGCCCCTCCAGGGTCGCCACTCTCCCGACTTCTAATTTTGCTTGTCGTTAGCATCACGTACATGAACTATTCTAGGGCTTACTCTCTTCTGCCGCTGTCTCTTAGTCGCATTACGTGTGTGAGATTCTTCCATGGTGTTGTAGGTAGTTTTAGTGCTTTCATGCTCCTTGATGTCAAGTATTCTATTGTAGGACGCTATCTGAGCTTATCAATCTGCTCTACTCTTGATGAATATTGGGATTGTTCCAGTTTGTGACTACTACAAGTCAAGCTTCTATGAACGTTTCTTCACGTGCCTTTTGGTAGGGAAAAAAAAAAGTGTGTGTGTGTAGAATTGTTGAATCATAATAAGTGGTGCCTATGGTAGGTAGAATCATGGCCGTTCAACAATACCAGGTCCTAATTACTGGAATCTGTAAATTTTACCTATATTTATTTTTTAAAAAAAGGATCTTTACAGGTGTGATGAAGGATCTTGAGATGGAGAGATTATCCCGTAGGTCCTAAATGCAATCACACGTATCCTCATCAGAGGGAGGCAGAGGGAGACTTCACACACACAGGAGAAAGGGATTCAGAGAAAGAAGCAGAGATTTGCATGATGCAACCGCAGGGCGAATGAAGGACGTGCGCTGTCAGTCACCTGTAGCTGGAAGAGGCAAGGGGCTGGTTCTCTTCGGGAGCCTCCAGAGGGAGCACAGCCCTGCCGGGACCTCCATTTCAGCCCAGCGGTACTGATTTCAGACTTCTGGCCTTCAGAACTGTGAGAGAACTCATGTCTGCCTTTTTTTTTTTTTTAAGTTTATTTATTTACTCAGAGAGCATGAGTGAGGGAGGGGCAAAGAGGGAGAGAGAAATGCCCAAGCAGGCTCTGCTCTGCCAGCACAGAGACCGATGCGGGACTCGACCTCACAAACCATGAGATCATGACCTGAGCGGAAATCGAGAGTCGGACATTCAGCCAGCTGAGCCATCCAGATGCCCCTCATTTCTACTGTTTTAAAGCATACAGTTTGTGATCATTTTTTTTTCCGCATACTAGTACTAAGTAGTTTTCCCAATTGACGATCATTTGTTTAAAAGAGGGAGGACAAAAGCCACAGTTTTCTAATTACCGATAATATCAAAATGCGAAGAATAAGCTTTCAAGAGCAAGGTTTAAGAGACAACAGGCTATTATTACCATCACCATGTTTAAAAAAAAAAAAAAATCGACCAGGGGGCGCAGAAGAAAAACATACTCTAAAAATAATTTGCTGAACGACACAGATGAAAATTTTGGTAAACCGTCTACCACCCTCTCTAAAATATCACAAGAAATTGACTCTATCAAAAGGAAGCAAACAAAGCAAAACCAAAAAAAAGACGAGGGAAAAATGAGATGGATTAAAGTCAGAAGGATTACAAGATGATCCAAACTGCGGCATGTTAAGTAAAACGGCAAGTGGCTATGTGGGAACTCCCTCTGTGCCTTCTCCACAGTTTTTCTGTAAATATAAACCCATTCGAAGATAAAGCCTTCCGTTAAAAAAAAAAATCAGGGAGGTGGGAAACAGAAAATTAAAAATCCTGCTATAACGTCTGGCGGAAAGTACGGAGCGTGGGATCCCTGGTGAGCACGCCTTTCAACCCATCAGTAGTACCGTTCGGCTCTTAAGGTGGGTGTTAAATCCTGTGTCCATTTTATCATGTCCGATAGTGTAGACAATCACGAAACGTGTTCGTTGTAGGTATCACACGTCGTAACTAACGTTAAAACAGTATAAAACTTTAAAACAGCGCAAAATAATAAAGCCGAATAAACACGCACGGTTGATTCGGTGAAGCCCAGACCTGACGCTGTAGAAGCAAAACTGGAAAACTTTTCTGTAAAGAAAGGAAAACCAGGAGAAAACACTTGAAACCTCTTGCCTACCGAAAATAAAGAGCTGGAGCCTGAAACGCATGCAGGAGCAGAAGGAAATCTTGCCTGTGCCGACGGAAAGGTTGTGTACTGAACAAGCTCACTCCAGGCAAAGCTAGTTGAGAGACTTATTTCTGGGTTTAGACTGGAAAACGTTTTTGAGGTCCAAGGATGGAGACAAAATATCTCACTGGTATTCGGGTGGAATAAAAGAAGACCTTTCTAATGAAGAAATAATAATCCATTCACCATGAACCGCCCCCCCCCCCCCCCCCCCAGTAACATCACATTCCAGAAAATAATGGAACATCACCCAGAGTTCTGGAAGAAATGCCATGGCTCCAAAATTGCATAATAAAAAAAATGCCATTCTTATACATATACAAGAGCTAGACATTCTCAGATATTAAAAAGCCCCCAAACAGGCTGCCCACACACCTATCTTGGAAGAAAATATTTAAGATCTACTGCAATCCATTGAGATGAGGCAAAACCAAGAGCTCTAAAAATTGGGAAGTCACAATATGAAAGGGCTGGGCATTGTGAATATTTAAAAATGTCTAAGTAGTGTTGTAAAGCTTTTAAAAAAAACTGAACGTAAGAACCAAAGATAGTTATGTTAGAAAAAGTTATATAATGGGTAAAAAGAATTGTATAGGTATTACCTAGATCTTAAGACCAAAGTACGAGACCTGGAGTTTAACCATATACATGCACATAGCCCAGTGACTCCCAGTAAAACTCCCTTCTGCCAACCCTGAGAGCTCTGTAGCCTAGAACCCACTCATTCCTCCCTACATGTATTCACAACCCCAACCACACGGTCTAAGAGACCCTCAGAAATAACCTGATTATGTTCTGTTCTTTACCTAAGCCACTTTAAAGAAGCTCAACACTTTGAGGTCTCTTCACCTGGATAGTAATGCCCACGTAGCTCTGTACATCCCTCAGGCTGGTTCAGTCTCCTAGTCTCAACTCCACAGAAGCTTCCAGGGTCTATCCATCTCTATATATTCGTTCAGCTCTTTCTGCGATGATTCTTTCACCTCTCAAAGACCCGATTCTCTCCTGAGGACACTGCTCCCTATCATCCCTCCTAAAGAGTGGCTGGTTTTTTTTCCTCCCACACCTGCCAGGGCCACTGCGGTGAGGGCAGATATCCTCTTTTTGTACTCATTCTTTAAAGATTTTATCACCCGTTGTCAACCTCTCCAAAATCAGTCTTGCACTAATCATTGACATCAATCTCAATATCCACGTAGATCAGATCAATAGATTTTCCTTAATGCTGGGAATGTTCTATCTCTGAACTATGTAATACGGTAACTACCAGACACGTGTGCTATTGAGCGCTTCAAATGTGACAGGTGTAACAGAAGAACGGAAGTTTCGTTTTATATAATTTTAATTATTTTAAACAACCATGGGTGCTCGTGGCTGGCATTTTGACAGCACAGATGTCAATGATAATTACAGTAACCGATGTTCCCAGTCGTTTGGCGTCTATTTTTTCAAGTAGCTTGTCCATCATATTACCTCTGGCACCTACCTTTGAACTCTAGAACATACCATTACCAATAATGGCACCTCCTCCAAAAACTTGGTGTCAAACGTCCCATTTACCAACCACCATTCTCTCTCTTAAAGCGTATTTCCTCTGGTAAACTCAATCCAACAATAGCACAAATTCACTCTGGTGTATATCTCCCGTTCCCTTGCCTCTCGCCATTTGACTGATCAAAGTACTGACTGATTAAATTCAGGTCTTGGCCTATTCCCACCAGCACTCAGGTGACTAAATGTGGCTGATGGAAAACACACAACCATGGGTTGCCTGGCTGGTTCAGTCGATGAGCGTGCGTTCAGGTCGTGATCTCACGGTTCACGGGTTCAAGCCCCACGTCGGGCTCTGTGCTGACAGCTCAGAGCCGGGAGCCTGCTTCGGATTCTGTGTCTCCCTCTCTCTCTGCCCCTTCCTGCTTGCGGGCTCTCTCTCTCTCAAAGATAAATAATAAACATTAAAAAAAAAGAAAAGAAAAGAAAACACGCAACCACGTGACCCGTCTGACTCAACCTTCACATACCCCAACCTCAAGAGGGCTTTTACCTCTCTTGTAACCTTCCCACATTTCTGTAGTCCTATTCTCCCCCCACTCCTTTGAACAGTTATGCCACACCCTCTTCCAGCAACTGGCAACGCTTCCTCTCACCATTCTGATTCCTCTTGCACTGAGGAATCACTTACAATCATCTATTTCCCTTCAGCTATGATCCCATCTCTCTGTTCTCCTTTATAGCAGAACACCACGGTAGAATGGGTTGAAAGTACTATCATGGTGTTGTCTTCCCAATTCCCTCTTGAGTCTGTATTCACCAGACCTTCGTCCCTCCTGCTGTCACTTAGATAGCGCCTGTAAAGGTATGTAGTGGCGCCCATGTAGCAAAATTGGACTCTGACCTCCTAGTCCTCCTCGTTCTCCACTATCAACAGCCTTAACGTTTTCAGCCCTCCTTCCTTCTTAACCCTTTTCTTGAGGCTGCCGGGATTCCTCCCTTTCTGGTTCTCCTGCTGTAAGTACTGCCTCTTAGTCTCTTTTCCAGTTCCTCCTCATCTCTTCAACCTCCAAACGTGGAATTTCTGCAGAATTCACTCTTCCGGTCTGTTTATACTTATCTATTGATTCTTACTACAGTAGCACCCAAATCTGATATCACCACTTTAAATGCTATCCAGGGGTTAAGGAATCCCCCGAGTTGATTTTTCCAGCACGGAATGTTCCCCTGAAGTCTAGACTCATATTTCCGTGGCCCAGATGCCTGGTTGCCTGTTCAACATCTTCACGAGGGTACCTAACAGACCATCCATATGTAATGCACTCAAAACGGCTCCCCCCACGGTGCATACTTTCTCAACCAATGGCAGTGCTTTCCTCTCGGGTGTTGAGGCCAAAACTCTTACGTTAGTCTTACATCCTCTTTCTCCATCCAATATCCAGACCATCGGCAAATTATTTGCTGCTTCGCTTTCAAAGCTCATCTTGAATCTGAGTCCTTCTTACCACTTTTTCAACCATCGTCCTTTATCTAGATCACTATAATAATGCCCTGCTGTCACTCTTCTGAAATTTACTAATAGACATAATTGCACTTTGAGTTTTTATTTTTCGTTCCCTTTATTTCACCCATCCTCCTACCCTCCTCCCCTCTGGCAACCACCAGTTCTCTGTATTTAAAAGTCTGTTTTGAGGTCCCTGGGTAGCTCAGTCGGTTAAGCATCTGACTTTGGCTCAGGTCGTGATCTCCTGGCTTAGGAGTTTGAGCCCCAAGTTGGGCTCTGTGCTGACAGCTCAGAGCCTGGAGCCTGCGTCGGATTCTGTGTCTCCCTCTCTCTCTCTCTGCCCCTCCCCCACTCATGCTCTGTCTCTCTCTGTCTCTCAAAAATGAACAAATGTTAAAAAAAATTTTTTTTAATTCTATAAAAGTCTGGGTTTTTTTTTTTTTACTTTTTTTTCTTTATTCATTTGACATAATTATATATATATATATATATTTTTTTTAATTAATTTATTTATTTTGAGAGAGAGTGTGAGTGGGGGAGGGCCAAAGAGAGAGAGAGAATCCCAAATAGACTCCGAGCTGTCAGCACAGAGCCTGACATGGGGCTCAATCTCCCAATTGTGAGATCATGACCTGAGGCAAAATCAAGAGTTGGATGCTTAACCGACTGAGCCACTGAAACGCCCTTGACATAATTATACTTAAAACAAATTTTTTTTAATGTTTACTTGTTTTTGAGAAAGAGACACAGTGCCAGTGGGGAAGGGGCAGACAGAGAGGGAGATACAGAACCCGAAGCACACTCCTGAAGCTGTCAGCACAGAGCCCGGTGGGGGCGCTTGAACTCATGAACCGTGACGTCGTGACGTCGTGACGTGAGCTGAAGTCAGACGCTCAACCAGCTGAGCCACCCAGGTGCCCCCATAATTCTTTTAAGAACAAAAATCAGACCCAGTCATTGCTTGCTCACCTCAAATTCCACAGTGGCTCCTACCTTACTCAGAGTAAAGGTCGTTGGAATGGTCTAGAAGGCCCCACTCCTGTCATCAACTCTGTGACCTCATATCCTACCAGTATCCCCCTACCTTGATCCCCACCAGCAACCCTGCCTCCTAGCTATTCTTCAACAAAAAGGTCTAACCTCTGAAAGTTTGCTCGGAGTGCTCCTCTCTAAGACACACACGTGATTTGCTGCCTTGCTTCCTTCTGGTCCTTGCTTAACTGTTGCTTTATCATAGAGCCTTCCCTAACCACCTTATAAATCATTTTGGCAACTCTCGCCCCTTGCCATTCCACATCCCTCTTATTCTGCTTTATCTTCCTTCATAACACATATCACCGCCTAGACCAACTCTGCATCTATATCTTATGTGTATCTATATCCAAGGGAGAGGGAGGAGTACTTCTGAACACTGTAAATGTTTTCTCATGCTCTATTTCCTGACATTGGCAATCAACAAATTGAATGGATGAAGGAAAAGAAGAAAGGAGGAAGGAAGAGAGAAAGAGAGTGGGAGAGAAAAGAGAAAAAGAAAGAGAGAAAAGAAAGCAAGCCAGGCTGAGAAATGATGGAGTAGCAGGTCATACGGGGAGCTGGAACAGTGAGCCAAACTTCCTAATGATTTTCACTTTCCTGATGGTGTTTTATACTTGATCCCTATACTGAGAGAAAGAATATTTTTAAATTGTTTTTTTTAAAAAACATTGTTGTATATCTGACCCTAACCTAAAAAAAAATTATAAATCAACTGCAATAAAAGAATTTTATCAACTGTTGATCAACTGCAATAAAAAAATTAATAGTGGGGCGCCTGGGTGGCTCAGTCGGTTAAGCGTCTGACTTTGGCTCAGGTCATGATCTCATGGTTGGTGGGTTCGAGCCCCACGTCAGGTTCTGTGCTGACAGCTCAAGAGCCTGGAGCCTGCTTTGGATTCTGTGTCTCCCTCTCTCTGCTCCTCCTCTGCTTATGATCTCTCTCTGTCTCTCTCTCAAAAAGAATAAATAAACATTAAAAAAAATTTTTTTAAATTAATAGTAACCACTAGTAGAATCTAATATAGAATACATATTTTTTTACTGAAAAATATGAAAGCAAAAGAATAAAAAATCTCACAGATCAAAATAATTTTAATAAGACAAACTTTTATTTAAAGCAAAAAGCTCTCTGCTCAAGTAAATCCCAGGATTGTTACTTAAAGGAGATACACATAAAATTAAGCTGTGAAAATAGGATGGAGGGAGCTCTCTCGGTCAGACACCGTTTTAAAAAGCAGCTTTGGGGCGCCTGGGTGGCTCAGTCGGTTGAGCGTCCGACTTCAGCTCAGGTCGCGATCTCGCGGTCCGTGAGTTCGAGCCCCGCGTCGGGCTCTGGGCTGATGGCTCAGAGCCTGGAGCCTGCTTCCGATTCTGTGTCTCCCTCTCTCTCTGACCCTCCCCCGTTCATGCTCTGTCTCTCTCTGTCTCAAAAATAAATTAAAAAAAAAATTTTTTAAAAAATAAAAAAATTTAAAAAAAGCAGCCTTTACAACATTAATATTTGGCAAAATTGAATTTAAAATAAAAGCATTAAACAGGGCAAAGAAAGTTCCTGTATGGGGATAAACGACATGGTATCAGCTCTGTGATTAGTTATAAAGATGAGGACTTCTGTCTTGCTGGCTCCCTTTTTCTCTCTCCATGTCCAGCTCCCGCATATTGTCTCTGGTAAGGCATGCTGCTATGTTGTGAGACGCTCTGTGGGGAGGCCCAGACGGCGAGGAGCTAGGAGGAGCCTCTGACCAATTGCCTACAAGGAACTGATCCCCCCTCTTGGGTCTTTAAGATAACTCCAGCCTTGGGAAAGACCCAGAGCCTGAAGACTAAGTCACACCCAAATGCACAGACTCTGTGAGATTAAAAAATGTTGGTGTTTTAAGTCACAGTATTTTGGGCCCATTTGTTACACAGCAACGAACAATACGCGGGTCAAAGAGAAGAGTCTGCCTGAAATTAAGAACAATAAGCATGATAGAATGAGTGAAAATAAACAAAGCGTTAAACTCAGAAATCTACAAGATTCGCAGAACCGAATACGTGGAACGAATGAATCCCCGAGGCTTCAGTGCCAGCCTGGATACAAGAGTCTAATTTTTCGGGCTGAGGGCTTGGCGGGAAGAAAGTACTGAGCTTCCTGCGTGAGACTTGGAATGCAAAAGACCATCCTTCCTATGAAAGTGAAGTATTTAACCCCACAGACCGGTCAGTGGGTATGGCCTGGAAACCTGGCATTCACCCAAACTAGAAAAAGACTCATATGCAAGGGATTCAAACTCTCTTCTTTAAAAAAAAAAAAAAAAAGGCTGGTGTAGGGACAATTTTGCATTCTACACAACTGGAAGGAATTCTGAATCAAGAAATTTACATAAAACTGGTCCAGATAAGGAAACCGTTTGAACCCAAGAAAAGACCAATCCAAATGTTCCAGAGTGACATCTACCAAAATGAAGATTTGCTGGTCTGCTCTAAGAAACTGTCTTATTCCCTAGTCTGAAGGAGACCTCACAGTCAAAACTTTCAAAAGAACATCAGCAAACCATCCACTATAGTGGAAGGTTTATGGACACTATGAATAAAAAAATCCAGACCTCGGGAACTATAGATAAGAGAACAGTCTTTAAAAGGTTTATATATATTCATATATTATACATAATCGTACCCTGGGGTTTGTATTTCTTTCTTCATCTCTCTATTTTAAAAGTGTGTGTGCGTATAAAATTAAGAATATTCTGAATATTTGCAAGTGGCATAGCCAATAGAGAGTCAGTATCCAAAATACATTAAGAACTTATACAACCCAACACCCGAAAAGCAAATAATTCAACTAAAAATGGAGCAGAAGACATGAACCGACATTTCGCCAAAGAAGACATCCGGATGGCCGACAGACACATGAAAAGGTGTTCAGCATCACAGATCATCAGGGAAATGCGAATCAAAACTACAATGAGATGTCACCTCATACCCATCAGAATGGCTAAACTGAAAACAAGAAACAACAAATGTTGGCGAGGATGTAGAGAAAAAGGAACCCTCTTGCACGGTTGGTGGCAATGCAGACTGGTGCAGCTACTGGGGAACAATATGGAGTTTCCTCAAAATGGTAAAAATAGAACTACCCTTTGATCCAGCAGTTGCACTGCTGGGCATTTGCCCCCGAAATACAAGAACACAAATTCAAAGGGATGCGGGGACCGTGATACTTAGAGCCGCGTTATTTACAATATTTACAAGAGCCAAATTGTGGAAGCAGCCCACGTGTCCATCGATAAATGAATGCATAAGGAAGGTATGCCCCCCCCCCCCACACCCAGGAGTATTCCTCAGCCATAAAAAGAATGAAATCTTGCTATTTGCAATGACACGGAGTGATTGCGTAATTGCATTATGCTACGCGAAATAAGTTCGAGAAAGACAAATATCACATGATTTTACTCAGGTGGAACTTGAGAAGCAAAACAAATGAGCAGAGGTAAAAAAAAAAGAGAGAGAGACAAACCAAGAGACAGACTCTTCACTGCAGAGAACACACTGATGGTCACCAGAGGGGAGGTGGGTGGCAGATGGGTGAAGCAGGTAATGGGGATTAAAGAGTGCACTTGTCTTGATGAGCCCCGAATAATATACGGAAGTGTTGAATCGCTATGTTGTACACCTGAAACTAATATCACACTGTATATTATACTGGAATTAAAATGTTTAAAAATGAAGTTATACATGGCTTCGTATATAAAATATTCAGAGAGAAAGGAAGAAATAAAAACGACAAGGTGATTTTTTTTTATACAAATAGAACTCATTTCTGGAAATGAAGACCATAGGCTTTGAGAAAAAGAGAAATGCTCATACGATGGATTAAACGGAAGATTAGATGACTGAAGAGAATATTAATGGAAATATTGATAATTAGAAATCACCAAGAAGACAAAAGAGATAAAGAGATGGAAATTGGTAAAGAGAAGAGACCAAATACTGAGAAGCTTTACAATATACCTAAGAGAATTTCCAGAAAGAAAAACACTGAGAGGCACTAGCGAAGATCTAATGTATAACTGAAATACAACTAACTCAGAGGAATGTAACTTTACATGGAAATCCACAGTAGATTCAGGGAGGCAAAACCGAAGCCAAATTGAGACCAAAACTTTGGAGGATCAAAGATAAGAGAAAATAGCTATCAAAAGAAAAGGCTCATTATCTGAACAAGTAAAATTATAAGGTGGACGGCAGTCTTTTCATCAGTAAAAATAAAAATCAGAAGTAAAGGCAGGACATCTTCATAATGATGAATGGAAAATACTCTCGACTATTTTATATTCCTACCAGCTGTTATGAAGGGTTCCAATTTCTCCGTATCCTTGCCAACACCTATCTTGCTTTCAAAAAATATTATTAATATAGCTATCCTCGTGAAGGGGTATGTCATTGTCATTTTGATTCACAGGGCATGATGTGGATTACCTTTTCATGTGCCTGTTGGCCATTTGTGTACCTTCGGATAAATGTCTGTTGCAATTATTGCCCATTTTATTTTATTTTATTTTATGTTTTAACGTTTATTTGAGACAGAGAGAGACAGAGCATGAATGGGGGAGGGTCAGAGAGAGGGAGACACAGAATCTGAAACAGGCTCCAGGCTCTGAGCTGTCGGCACAGAGCCCGACGCGGGGCTCGAACTCACGGACCGCGAGATCATGACCTGAGCCGAAGTCGGCCGCTCAACCGACTGAGCCACCCAGGTGCCCCAGCCCATTTTAAACTGAATTATCTTTTCATTACTGACTTGTTAGAGATCTTCTATTTTGTATACAATTCCCTTATCAGATTTACGACCTGCATGTATTTTCTCCCATTCTGTAGGTTTTTCTTTTTACTTTCTTCACAGTATCATTTGAAGCGTGAGTTTTTTAAATTCAGATGAAACACAATGTATCTATTTTTTCTTTTGCTGCTTGTGCTTTTTGTATTATATTTACAAAATCATGCCTAACCCAAAGTCACAAAGATTTACTCCTGTATTTTGTTCTAAGAGTTTATAGGTTTAACTTTTACATTTAGGTGTTTGGTCCAGTTTGAGTTAATTTTTGCATATGGTGTTAGTGGTCCAGCTTCAGTCTTTTGCCTGTGGATACCCACTTGATATCCACGCCATTTGTTGTAAAGACTATTCTTTCCCCTTTTTGTCACCCTCATCAAAAATCAATTGACTGCAAAACGTGAGGGTTTATTTCTATATTCTCAATTCTAGTCCATTGATCTATTTATGTGTCCTTATACCCGTATGACGTTGTCTTACTGATCCTTTGTAGTAAGTTTCGAAATTGGGAAGTAGGAGTTACCCAACTTTGTTCCTTTCAAGATTGTTTTGTCTGTTCTCATTCCCTTACATTTCCATGTGACTTTTAGGATTAGCTTTTTAATGTCTGCAAAGAAAAAAAATGAGCTGGGAATTTGATAGGAATTGCATCAAATCCGTGGATCAGTTTGGGAATCTTCTGGCCTCTTAAGATGTCCTATTAATGAGCATGGGACATCTTCCCATTTATGAAGACGTTCCTTATGATTTCAGTGCACAAGTCTTGTGCTTTTTCAAGTTCATTCCTAAGTATTTTATTATTTTTTGATGGTTTTGTAAATGAAATTTTCTCCACCTCATTTTTAGATTGCACATAGAAGTACAATTGACTTTTTATATTCTGTATCCTACAACATTGTTTATTCCAATAGTTTTTGGTGGATTCCCTCAGATTCTCTAAATGAAAAAAAAAAATCATGTCAGTTTCAAATAGAGATCATTTTACTTCTTTTCCAATCTGGAAGCTTTTCTTTTATGGCTTATTTGTTCTGGCTAGAACATCCAATACAATGCTGAATAAAAGTAGGGAGAGAAAATAAACATCTTTGTCTTGCTCCTGATCTTGGGGGGAAAGCATTCAGTTTTTGACCAGTAAATATAATAGCTGTGAGTTTTTCATATATAATCTTAGTGATTTTTATCAGATTAAGGAAGTTCCTTTCTATTCCTAGTTTGAATTTTCTCAAGTGCTTTTTTCTGCATCTGTGTCCCCCCCCCCCCTTTATTCTAATAATATGGTATTATTATGTTAATTGACTTCTGTACATTGAGCCGGTCTTACATTCCTCGGATAAATTTCATTCGGTAATGGTATATGATCTTTTTGATATATTGCTAGATTCCTACTGAGATATAGTCAATTTTCTTGAATGAATATTTCCTCATCTGCCGTATGTACTAAGACCATTGTCAAGGACTTTAAATTTTTGTGTTTTATAATTTTCACTAAATTATTGTTTTACTGGGTAAAGGGTCCACCAAACTCCTTAGTCTTTCATTTTGAAAGATTCCATTTGTTCCTATTATTATATGGTATTCAATTGTACGATATGCTAAAACATTATGTGTTCTATTTTGCAGATATTTGATTTCTTTCCAGTTATTGTGGTTACTATCAATTTTCTGTTCATGTCTTTTGAAACAAATGTGCAAAAATTCTCTAGGGTATAAATATATATACTTACCGGTTATAGGGTATATGCAGCTTCAATTTTCTTTAATGTTTATTTTTGAGAGAGAGAGAGAGCAGGGTAGAGGCAGAGAGAGTGGGGGGGGGGGCGGGGGGGAGAAGATCCAAAGCAGGCTCTGTGCTGACAACAGAGAGCTGATGTGGGGCTTGAACTCACGACCATGAGATCATGACCTGAGCTGAGGTTGGACACTTAACCGACTGAGCCACCCAGGTGTCCCATCTTCTATTTTATGGGGGTAAAGCCATCACCCAGTTGTAAGTGATTGCCATGGGTGTTCTCAACATTACTCACCCTCCCGACACTGGAGATTGTCGGATCTTACATTTTGCCAGTATGGCAGGTATGAAATCGTATTGCATTACAATTTTTTGTTTCACATGTTTGAATGCTAATGAGGTTAAGCATTTCTTTATACATTTAATTGATGATTATACTTCTGTGTTTATATCTGCACACACCCTTTATTTTTCTGTCGAACAATTTGAATTTATTGATTTGTGTTTTCCATTTTGGAAGTCTCGAGAAATCCTTTTCTACACCAAAGTCACAAATATATGCTCATACGATTGTTTCTATAATATAAGCTTTAAATATTGGTTTTCACATTAAAATCTTTAAGCCATGTAGAATTACTTTTTGGACATGGTGTGAGTTAAGGATTCAATTCTTTTTGTTTGTTTGCTCTTGTTTGTGTTTCTTCTTCTAATTAATTTTCTCAGTATAATTTATTAAATAATCTTTTTTTTAACCCATTGATCTGTAATACCAGCTTTGTGATATAGAAAATTTGCATGTAAACCTAGATCTGTTTCTCAACACTTTGTCATACCCAGGTGGTCTCTTTGTCTATCCTTGAACCAATATGACACTATATAAATTATTATAACTTTGTAATAAAGTCTCTATAATCTGCTGGTAGGGCAAGTTCCTCTGCTAGGTTATCCTTCAAAATTGATTTGGCTTTTCAGATGAGATTTTTATAAATTACAATCATGTTGAGAAGCTCTAAGGAAAATACTTTTACATTATGATTGGAATTACATTCACTCTCTCTATTGAGTTTGGGAAATCAAGTCTTTCTATGCATTAATAGGATTTTCTCTCATTTTAAAAATATACTTTAGTAAAGTTTTTAATTGTATTCTTTAGCTTTTGGAAATATTTTAAGTTTCTTCCTAAGATTTTACATTTTTGTTCTTTTTCTAGGTTGTATTTTTTTAAGTCCATTTCCTAAGTCTTTGTTAAAAGTTACAAAGGTCATTGGTTTTTACATATTGATCTTTTATCTATTAATTTTGCTAAACTCCCTTATTGGTTCTACTAAATAGTCTATTGTTTGGTTTTCTGGATAAATAATTATGCCATTGAGACTTAGTTATAGATTCATGTTTTTCTTTTCCAATCCTTATGCATTTTCTCTCTCTCTCTTTCTCTCCTATTGACTAAAAGTGGTGATAGTGGGAATCTTTCCTTTTTTTCCAGATTTTAAGGAGAATCTTTATCTTTTCATCATTAACAATGATCTTTGCTGTGAAATATTCATAGTTATTCGTTTTCAATTTAGAAAGTTCCCCTCTATTCCCAGTTTCCCTACTGGCCATAAGCAAAGAGCAAATCTGGGATCCTCAAAAGGTTTTTCTCCTTTAATCTGTCAATGTGGTGAATTAGGTAATTTTTCTAGCATCGAAATCATATATTCTTGATATAAAACCAGGCCAGTCATGACTTAGTACCATTTTAATATATTTCTGGATTTTATTTGCTGGTGTTTTTGTTTTGTTTACATTCATAAGTGTGATTGGCCTGAACTTTTCATTTCTTGCATGGTCCTTATGTCTAGATATCGTATCAAGTTTATGGCAGCCTCATAAAATTAGTTGGAAAAAATTTCCCTTTGTCCTGTTCTCTAGAAGCATTGGCATATATTTTTAATTTTTGACCTTTCAAAATTTGTTAAAACTTGCCAATATTAACTTTCTAAGGAGGCTTTAAATTTTTGAATCTGTTCTTTCGATGATCAGAATAATATTCACATTTTATATTTCTTTTTGATCCTTTGTAGAAAGTGTATTTTCCCAGAATTTGTCTGTTATGCCAAAATTTCATAACTTTATTTCTACAAAATTGTTCATAATATTATTTTCTTATTTTTAAAAATTCTGTTTTCTGTGTAGTTGTGACCCTTTTCATATTATCCTTGTTATTTTGTACTCCCCTTTTTTTGTCTTGATTACTCTTGCTGGATGTTAGCCAACCTTACTGTGCTTTTAGGAAGATCTATTCTTTTTTAAAGATCTGTTAATTTTGTTGATCCTCTATCTGTCTTCTCTACTTCATTAATTTATGCTCATATATATACTATCTTTTTTATTCTACGTTTTTTGGTGTTAGTTTTGTTGTTCTCGCTTCCTAAGTTGAATACTTGGCTCATTCATTTTCAGCCTTTCTTATTTCCTAATGCAAACATTTCAGACTACCAGTTTCTTTATCAATTCCATTTTAGTAACATCTTTCAAATTGCTTAGAAGCAGGTTTTTCATTATCATTCAGTTTTAAGAATTTTTATCTTCCATTGTGAGTTATTTAAAAATTTTTATTTCTAATTACAGGAGATATTTAAAGTTATTTTAACTCATATTGGAATTCTTAGGAGTTCAGAGAAAGCTATCTTTCTCATCACTCATCAAGGATAACCTTGTAGGGAATGCATGTCCTTTGTACTTGAAGAACTCTGGTCTTCTCCCCCAGTGCTGTTTCCCTTGGCTTTGTCTAGGCTGGATAAAAATCTATTTCTTGGGGCACCTGGCTGGCTCAGTCAGTTAAGCATCTGATTCTTGATTTCAGTTCAGGTCATGATCTCACAGTTTGTGAGTTTGAGCCCTGCATCGGGCTCTGCACTGACAGTGTGGGGCCTGCTTGGGATTCTCTCTCTCTCCCTCTCTCTCTGCCCCTCCCCTGTTCATACACACACACACACACACACACACACACACACACACACACACATATATTCTCTCTTGCAAAATAAATAAACTTAAAAAAAAATCTGTCTCTCTGTTGGGCTTCTCTCCTTTCTCGAATACCCATCTCACTCTTGAGAGCATCCGTAACCACACGTCTTGAGGTCTTATGTGTCTTTTTCACAATCTCTTATCTTGCCTCTCCTGTCCAGTGTTACCGTCACAGTCAAAGGCTATGTCAGAGCCCGGCCTAAGAATCCCTGGGCTTAGTCCTGATGACCTTCCACCCTGACGGGTTGTCCAATCTTTTTATACTTGGAAATGTTTTTCATCCGGCTGTGCTTTTGTCCACTCTCCTACCTTGACTCTCTTGCCTTGGGTCCTGACTAGCTCAACCTCTCTCACTACCTTCATTCTCATTTGATACATAATTAGAAATGTCCATCGGCCCCCTGCCCCCGGTACACACTTTGCACATCAACTGAGTTTCCATGACTACTCACTAGCCACGTGCTCCCTGTGTCTTCATCTTTAGCCTTGGTCCGAGGCTTCTACAGCTTGTTCCCTGCAACTCTCCACACCCACATTCTCTTATTTTTATTCTGTCCCTTTAGACTTACGTGACCCAACTGAGCCCCAGGGAAAAACAGCTAAAATCTCTAGGTTCGGGTAAAAACACAGGGCAAATGATCGTAAAGCGAATGTAGGGTAGAGTTAAGCCAAGCAACAACCTTCTAAAGAGATTCTTCTGTATTAATGTTTTCCGAATGATCCAGAAATAAAATTGCTGTGGCTGTCATACATAGATAGATTTCATGTCATGAGGGTTACATTATGTCCTCTTTTTCTTATGTTGTTCTTCTACCAGTGGATAACTTGGAAGGAAGACATCTGTAATAGAATTTAATACACCGACTGAAAATTATAAGTGTTATAAATCTTCTGCAAATTCTATTTTAAGACTGGACTAGTCTGTCTCTCCCTCTCTCTCTCTCTCTCTCTCTTAACTGCGATGGTACCCACCCAGACGTTTGATCCCCGAACAAGTGTGATGTGTTCAGGAGGTACACTTAATTAAATGAGGATTTAACAGGAGCACTGGTGTGTGACTTTTCTTTTTGAACTACATAGAAGAGGGAAAGCCAAAACCTATGGTAATGTGACATTTAAGTTGCAAATTCAAACTGAAAAAAAAAAAATTTAGGAAATGCAAAAGTTATGGTTGTCATAGTAATTCTAGCTAAACCACAGTACCCACGGCATATTTTCTCAGACTCACGCTCCACAGTCTTTAAATTACCTATTATATCCTATATTTTAATGTTGCATCGTACATGATTCCTACTAACACATGGATTTATACGAACACAAAGCACGCCTTTTCGTTCATACATTTTGCTGTCGTTCACGTCCCACAAACCAACTCTGAGGGCCGTTCCTAAATACATACTTAAAGTTAAAATTCTGGGTATGGTTTAGTTACTGTGTCTTTCCCTCCCATCACTAGAACGTGGTGTTCGGAGTAATGCATTCACCAGTAGGTGAAACGATCTCATTTGACTTCATCCGTATTCACATCAAAGCCCTCTGAGTCGGAAATGGAACATTAAGAAACACACAGTGGCTGAATTCTGTGATCCCAGTTGACTCTCTCATCGTTGCTACACACCGCATTGCACGTTGCGTGCCAGGTACTTTAAAGCCCCTTCCAGCCCGGGTATTAGTCCACCGTCTAGGGTTCTCCCAAGTTACGGACCTCTTTCTCAAAAAACACCCTATCACTTCTCCCATTCTTGTTCCACTATCCCCCTGATGAATACTCTTGAAATCTCATTTATTCTTGTAAGACAAGACAAAATTGAAGCATCCCCCGGGGCAACAAATAATAGCATGCATATCATATCTTTTTTTTTTTTTTTTTATTTCCCTCAACTAAAAGTTGTGTTTTTCTTAGGGCAAAACTTGATAGAAAAGCCTAGATTTGTATGAATAGCTTGAAGGCAAATCATAGTTCACACCTTCGGAGCTTCTAAGCGTCTCAGCCAAGGAAGCATATAACCCTAAATACATAGGTTTGGGCACATTCTATCAAACAGATCTAAGTGAGGGAAAGGATCGTTCAATTTCCCTGTTACTTTTAAGCATCGTTCCAATTAAACATCCCCTTCTTCTTTTTTAAAAAAAAATTTTTTTTAACATTTATTTATTTTTGAGACAGAGAGAGAGCATGAATAGGGGAGGGTCAGAGAAAGAGGGAGACACAGAATCCGAAACAGGCTCCAGGCTCTGAGCTGATCATGACCCGAGCGAAGTCGGACGCTTACCCGACTGAGCCACCCAGACGCCCCAAACATCCCCTTCTTCTAATGGGAGAAAGAACAGGGCCGGGTGCTCTCGGCTTACACCAGATCCCGCCAGCTGCGGTGGACCTTGGCATCCTGTCCGTTCATATCACTTGTCTCAGTGGATTTATTCATCTCTCCCCCGTGTAGAACTCCGGGTTCAGAGCTTACCCTGCGCCCCCTGTTCTACATAGCGTTCATTGCATTCTGGCCACTGCCACCTAGTAAGCATCCCTGTATGTATTTGTGGAATGAGGTTATTAATGATGGAGGACACCAGAAGCTTCTATCTCCCCAGCACGGAAGCCTTCGTTGCGTTCATGGCAGGCCTGGTAGGAAATTGTTGGTGAAGAAAAGGGGAGGGGAAGTGGAAAGGAGAGCCTCTAGCGTCTCTCTGAGATGAGGAAAAGAGTTCTTTAAGACATCCACGGGAGGAATCCTGCTCCCAAGGAAATCACAGACATTAGCGACCACCAGAGCGTTTGCTGTTTTAAGAATGTAGTGTATTTCGCACTGGTTTCTGCGACCCGGGTGCCTTCCACGCAAATATTCGTGGAAATGTCTGAATCAGATGTTTGCCTGGGCGGTGTTTTGCAAGTCTCAGATCCTATTTGGCAAGCAACACCTGCTCGGATGTGGGGAAATGCCATTTGTCGCGTCCAGGTGTCTGACTACGTTGGGGCCATTTTGTTTTCATCCGTCCCCGTGTTCTCTCCTGGTGACACATTCCACAAATTGAAAGCGCGTGCCAGGCCGAGGATATAATGAGTTAGTTATCTTTGGCCCAAAAAACCCTGGACCCAAAGTCACCATTTCATAAAATGAGGGATCTGCAAATATTTGAAAATCAAGAGACAAAGAACATATTAAGGGACAGTTTCTGCTTGGTGGAGGGCCAGGGAATCAAGCCAGGGGGCGGAGATAATTGGGGAATTTATTCTTCTTCCTTTCAAAATCCATATGCAGTCTTAGCTTCATTCTATGTTTGTTCTAAACATGGTGGATACTTTCTATATTCCCCAGTATTTCTTTGTTCTTCAAAAGAATTAACTCGTTTAGTCCACAGAATGTCATTACAAATGTCTGGTAATTCTGCCGTTTGCTTACCGAATATTCATCCCCCCCACCCACTTTCTTCTACATGAATAATAGCATGATTTGGGGGGAGGTGGCAATATGGCCGACCAAATTCATAGAGTTCCCAGCCTCCTTTGCATGGTCATGTGATGCAGTTCTGTCCAGTGAGAGAGAAACAGTAGTTGGGGGATGGGCTTGCATTACCAAATAATAAGGTGGAACAATCCAAGAGAAGACTTTTCTGTTTTACCTCTTTTTCTTTCCCCCTCCTTCTGCCTGGAATAGGAGTATCGGTAGGTGCAGAAACCATCTTGAATTCATGAGATTAAAAGTCACATATTTACTCTACACATTAAGGATGATGACACAAAACTAAGAAAAAGTCTAGAAGATTGACGGTCTCTTGGAGCCATTGCTCCAGCTCTGGGCTGTCTACTTCCGATTTTTTTATTACCCCAGAAAAATAAACACTATTTGAATAAGCCACTGAACTCGCATTTGTTATGTGCAGATGAACCCAAATCCCCAGTAACAGAGGTAGGTACTATTTATTTATTGGTGTGTTTTTTTAAATGTTTATTTTTGAAGGAGAGACAGAGCATGAGCTGCGGAAGGGCAGAGAGAGAGGGAGACACAGAATCTGAAGCAGGCTCCAGGCTCCCAGCTGTCAGCACGGAACCTGATGTGGGGCTTGAGCTCACGGGCCATGAGATCATGACCTGAGCTGAAGTCGGAGGCTTAACCGACTGAGTCACCCAGGTGCCCCTAAATCTCTATTGTTTCTAGAGAGGAAACGAGGCACAAAGAGATTTAGTAACTTGGCCAAGATCTCGCAGACAGGAAGTGAAGAGACTAAGAGAGGAACCCGGGCCGGGAGCTCCTGGACCCTTGCTTTCAAGCATCCTGACCTGAGCTCTCTCTCAGCTTGGTTCCTACAGATCCCCAGGGCCTTTGCACATTCTTCACACCCTTCACCAGTCACTCCACTTCCCTGGTTCCAACGTAGAGAAAGACGAAGAGGTCATTGCCCACAACAGTCTTCACGGCATTTAGTCTTAAGATAAAGAAAACTATTTGAGAAAGAAATCACTTGTGATATTCCTCTCTTAATAACATATGAAAAGCTTTAAACGAAGTCCTAAACTAACAGGCTGTATCTCGGTCCTGCAATGAGCTTGGGCAAAAGAAACTACAAGAATGAAAACATCTTTCATTTCCAAGGGCCAAATCACAATCTGTCATTAAGATGGTGTAGTTCTCAGGCAGTGCCTGGAGACCTGAGGCTTAGCTGTCAATCTCCAATCATCATGCTCTCAATCTTTTTTCTCTCCCAGCGAAGTTTTAAGTGGAGATGCATAGGTTCCGCCTCTGGATATAAATTGTTTTAATTGCTAGAGCACCTGGGTAGCTCAGTCGGTTAAGCGTCCGAATTTTAGTTTCTGCCCAGGTCGTGATCTCACTGTTCATGAGTTCGAGCCCTGGGTTGGGCTCTGCACTGGCAGCATGGAGCTTGCTTGGGATTCTCTCTCCCCCTCTCTCTGCCCCTCCCGTGCATTCTCTCTCTCTTTCAAAAATAAACTTAAAAAAAAATTGCTTTAATTGCTTATTAAAGTTTCAAACGTACAACTGTGAAAAGCAAGAACACAATTTTTCTGTTAGCAGCGTTTCTTCCAAGAAAGCCCACAGCCCATACAGACAAAACTCTATCAAACAGAATGTGGGAGGGAGACAACAATGTGCTTAAAATCTGAGAATAGGCCAATCTGCCCACCGACCCTGAGAAGCATTCCAGACAGTGGTCATTTGGCTATTTGAATGACAGCCTTTACAATGCAAATCACTCTTCTGTACCAATAGAAAATTTCTGAGTGCTAGGATTAAATTACAGGTGATTTTTGTTGGAAACACCTACCGTGGCATTTCCCAAAGGGTCTAATGGCCAAATTTAAGAAACACTATATTTTGAAGAAATTCACAGTGTACATTAGCATATTAAAGTCTTTGAAGTTTTTTTTTGCAACACAGGGACAGGGTTAGCATGATTCAATATATTTAAATACATTTGGGGGAAATACTAACCTACACAGAAATTGGGAACATCACATCTTTACCTCATCAGGCTAATGGTTCCATTAACACTTTCATAATCTTCCTCCTTACTCACCCCTAAGCATAAAGCCATTAGCTCTGCTGAAATGTTGAATTAATTACAGGCAATCCGGGGTTTCTGAGGATCCCATATTTGCGAATCTGCCTACTCGCTGAAATGTATCTGTACACAGAGAGGAAAGAAAATTGTCACCCAAAGTGTACGTTACCAGCTGAGGCAGAGTAATGCAAGACTTTTCCTTCTTGTTTGAGTTCTCGTACTAGAAACAGGTGTTTCTTTTTTTTTTTTTTTTGCAATAGATTTAGCACCGTATCTTTTGCATTATTGTGCTTTTTGTTGATGATCTAGTTGTTTAAAATGGCCCCCACGTATATTGTGGGGGGCGCCTGGGTGACTCAGTTGGTTGAGCGGCTGACGTTGGCTTGGGCATGATCTTGCGTTCATGAATTCGAGCCCCGCATCGGGCTCTGGGCTGACAGCTCAGAGCTTGGAGCCTGCTTCGGATTCTGTGTCTCCCTTTCCCTCTGCCCCTCCCCTGCTCGCTCTCTGTCTCTCAAAAAGTAAAATAAAACATTAAAAACTTTTTTTTAAATACAATAAAATGGCCCCCAAGTAAAGTGCTGAAGTGCTATCCACTGTTCCTAAGGGCAAGAAGGCTGTGAGGTGCCTTAGAGAGAAAATATGTGAAAATACATTGTGAGGCCAATATGCATTGGCCTATCCATAATGTATAAGTATGTAATATATACAATGGTAATGAGTCGATAATATATAACCTTATCCTGTATTTCTCCTGTGAGCAACGATTTGGTGTTCATGAACTCAGTGTTTATGACATCTTTATAGAACACGTCTATCAAAAACAAGTGGAGTCTATTGCATCATGTTCGTAGTTAATTTTTTAAAAAATTTTTTCGATGCATAAGAGTGGAGGAATTGATAGGAAAACTTTACATGTGATGCTCCTCCTCTTAGGGGCTTTTTTATTTACCAAGAACAGTGATGGAATGAAACTATAATAACACTCACTGAGTACTCACTATATGCTGGGCATGGTTTTTTCTTTGCCTCTATTACTTCACCGAATCCCTGGGACAACTTGTGTAGTAGAAACACTTTATTGTCCATATTGCGCTCAAAGACACTAGGCACAGAGAAACCGAGCAACCTGACCATAGTCCCACAGTAAGAAGCAGAGTTAGGATTTATTCGTTTATTTTTAAACGCTTATGTATTTTGAGGGAGAGAATCCCAAGCAGGCTCCCCACTGTCCGTGAGGAGCATCTATGTGGGGCGTGACCCCACCAACCACAAGATCATGACCTGAGCCAAAATCAAGGGTCGGTTGCTTCACCGACTAAGCCACCCAGGAGCCCCCCAGAGTTCGGATTGAAATCCAGGCGACTTCAGAGCCATACTCATAAACACGATATTGTGTATGCGACCTGTGTAGAAGAAGTAGGCAACGAGATGCATTTTGGTCAAGAACTCAAACAAAATAGGGGCGCCTGGGTGGCTCAGTCAGTTAAGTGTCCAACTCTTGATTTTTGAGCACGACTCAGGTCATGATCTTGCAGCTCACGAGATTGAGCCCCACGTGGGGCTCCTGCGCTAACCGTGTGGAACCTACTTGGGATGTGCTCTCTTGCTCTCTCTCTCTCTCTCTCTCCCCCTCCCCCTTCCTTGCTTGCTTGTGCACACACTCTCTCTCTAAATAAATAAACTTAAAAAAAGAGAACTCAAAATAATCAAAAACATTCTGTTCAAAATGATCCATGCCTGCTTGAGGGGGACCAGTAATGCTTGAGGGAATCCAATGGCAAGCACCCCAAATGCGGGAAGGCGTTAGGGTTCCAAGTCGTGTTCTTTTCATTTGGGGTTCTGATAGTTAAACGTACTTCGGTTTAGGGCTAATTTAGATCCCACTGGCCTCGGAGCAATAGAAGAGCCAGAGGATGAAGGCCCACTGGCAGATTCTTCTTCTTCTTCTTTTTTTTTTTTTTTTTTTTTTTAATTTTATTTTTTACTTTTTAAAATTTACATCCAAATTAGTTAGCGTATAGTGAAACAATGATTTTGGGAGTAGATTCCTTAATGCCCCTTACCCATTTAGCAGATTCTTCTTTTTTTTTTTTTTTAATTTTTTTTTTAACTATTGAGAGACAGAGAGACACAGAGCATGAGCAGGGGAGGGGCCAAGAGATGGAGAGACACAGAATCTGAAGCAGGCTCCGGGCTCTGAGCTGTCAGCACGGAGCCCGATGTGGGGCTCGAACCCACAAGCTGAGATCATGACCTGAGCCAAAGTCGGATGCTTAGCCGACTGAGCCACCCGGGCGCCCCGAGCAGATTCTTCTTCATCGCTGTTACTGTTCTTGTTCACTTCACCTGCAGAAACCTGACTGGAGCCCAGCAGTAGAACAGGAGCGGAAAGACTAAGAAGGAGAGCAGAATGTGCTCTGTGGTGGGGGCTTGGGGAGAGGTGGACAATCGTGAAGAAAAAATGAAAACCCTAAGAATGAACAAGGAATCCATTTAAGTAAAGCTTGTTATGGCCTATTTAGAATCTATTTCTCTCCTCCTCCCAACGAATACATTTCTGCCCCTTCTTCAAAACTGAACTGAAACCTCCGTCCCGATTGGTCTTCAGATCCATCCTTCTCCCTTCTCATGGTGCTTCGGTGGGCTGTGTGCATCGCCCGCACCACCTCACAGCCTGCACCGGGGGAAGAGAGAACTCGGGCATTTCTTCTCCACTCTCAGGACGACCGGATCGTCCCAGTTTGCCTGGGACTTTAGTGGGTTTAGCAGAGCTCCACAGCCCAGGAGACCCCTCAATTCTAAGCACACCTCCCTGGTAGAGGTGTTCACCCCACTTACTCCTCCCTGCTTGGACGCCTGTCTCTGCGGCGACTGGATCCTTCTGTGACTCAGCTCCTGCCAGGGCACCCTCCCGCCTGCCCCATCTTCCAGCCTCGCCAGGCTCCAGTTCATTTATTTCCTTACCTCGTCCCGGGACCCTCAGCCATGCTCTCCATTGTTTTTTGTTGTTGTTGCTGTGGTCTTCCCTAAATCCCGTCCACACCTCTATCGGCTGTCCTTTCGTGAAAGTCTCCACCCGCACAACCGGGAGTGAACTCCGCTCCCGCCATCGCACTGAGTGGGGCCTGCTCTCAAGACCTCATTCAGAAGTGACCCCTCCTCTCCTTTCCTTCCCCTCCTGGAGGGTTCAGGAGTTCTGGATATGCCGCACTGACTTGGCAACACTTGTTTGTATCTCATTCCTTTGTGGACGAAGACTGTGTGCAACACACCTCTGTGGCCCTCACAGCACTTAGCACAGAGCTGGACACGTAGGGCCCGGCCACTCAGGTCACTTATTAATGACTGCGTAGCTGATAATGTGGGCGAATGACCCCACAGTGGGGCTTGCCTTCGAGGACCACATTGGCTGCTCCTTGACTCCTGCACAGCTCTCTATGTGGCAGGGTTTTTTAAATGTTTATTTTTGAGAGAGAGAGAGAGAGCACGAGGGGGGTAGGGGCAGAGAGAGAAGGAGACACAGAATTTGAAGCAGGTCTCAGGCTGTGAGCTGTTAGCACAGAGCCTGATGCAGGGCTTGAACTCACGGACTACGAGATCATGACCTGAGCGAAAGTCAGATGTGTAACCGGCTGAGCCACCCAGGCGCCCCTGTTTTGCAGTTTTGACTAGGTTAAGATGTTTTCCTCAAAATTTTGGATATGGCCCAATAAAGAGATACGGATGGAAGTTTGAAAGACTCTGTTGTAGAAGGTAGAATAATGATCCCCCGAAGAGGTCATGTCCTAATCCCCAGAACCTGGGAAAATGTTAGCTTTCATGGCAAAGGAAAATTAAGGTTTTAAGGAGTTGACCTGGAGAGTGAGCCCAGCGTTATCACAGTACCCTTAAAGGTGAAGGAGGGAGGAGGCAAGAGGCAGTATTGGGGGCTGAGAGAAACTAGAAGACACTGTACTCCTAGCTTTGAAGATGGATGGAGGACCACCAGCCAAAGAATGTGGGGGGCTTCTAGAAACCGGGAAAAGTAGGGATATGCATTCTCCCCTACAGCTTCCAGAAAGGGATGTGGCCTGGCTGACACCTTAATTTCAGCCCATTGACACCCATTTTGGACCTCTGACCTCCAGAACTGGGAGAAAATTAATTTGTATTATTTTAAGCCACTGAGTTTATGGTAATTTGTTACCACAACAATAGGAAACTGATAGGAACCAAAAAGTAGTTGTGTTCTATTAATGCATTTGATTTCATAACCAAATCTTACAGAATTAAAAAAAAAAATTCCCATCATTTGGATCATGTCTTTAATTCTGCAGGAGGTATAACCAGAGTAATAATTTATATAAGTCTAAATTCATAGTCTTTATTATTATTTTTTAATGTTTATTTTTGAGAGAGAGAGAGAAAGTGGAGGGAGGGGTGGGTAAGGGGCAGAGAAAAAGGGAGACACAGAATCCGAAGCAGTCTCCAGGCTCTGAGCTGTCAGCACAAAGCCCAATGTGAGGCTCGAACTCACGAACCATGAGACAATGACCTGAGCCAAAGTCAGATACTTAACTGACTGAGCCACCCAAGTACCCATAAATTCATAAAAAAAACTGTTTAAAAAAACTCTTGAGAAATATCTGATGAATGTTATTGTTAGATCATCAGCTTTGTAGGAAATTGTAAACTGTTTCCTATTTTCTGACTCATATATGGCTACCTAGGATCTGTCTTACAGATTTTTCCACTTAACTTGTTTGTTTTTCCTATAGCTCATCCCCAGTTAACTTGTTAATTGGGTCATTAACTATTCAGATCTCCTAGGCCCACAGGATGAAGGCCCAGGCTCTGGAAACTTATATTTAATTTGATCACAGTCAACTAAGGTCAATAACACATACTACCCATCCCGACTCACCTCCCCTCTTCAAAGAAGTTTTGTCTTAGGCTTTCTGGTCAGAGGTGTTGCTAAACATCCTCTAACAAAGAATTCTCTGACCCCAAATATCAATAGTACCAAGGTTGAGAAACCCTGGTCTAGATCATTCACTGATTTCTTAATTACGTATTCATGCATCATTTAAAACCCAAACACTTGCTGAATATCTGTGCTCCAGACCCCACATGAAATTGGGTTCTAGAAACTTAGTCTTGTCGGTCAAGTAGTCACATTAAGTTATAGTCACTAAAAACCAAAGCAGAGGTCTAGTCAGTAAAATATAAGCTCTACAAGGTGAAGGAAACACATTGCTGATGTATCCCTAGCACCTATAAATTCTCAATATTTATCATTCGAATTAAATATTCAAAACAGAGAGATATGCAAAGAAGTCCGTGGGAACCCAGAAAAAGGATTTCTATCCTAAACTTACAGAGAGGGTTGGAATTAGCATCTTGGAGAAGATTGTCCAGGCAAAGGGGTGGGGTGGGGTGGTGGAGGGGTAGCATATTTATATTTATCTTATGTATCAAGCATATTTACAAATGTATACATGAATTTATTTATCAAGCATATTTATCGAAACTTAATCTATGAAATAGGGATGTTCTGGGAGAAAAAATATTTATGTGCATTGAATTCTTACAAATTTCAAATTCTACCAAATAGCTTAAAAAGCAAAGAAATTATTTCGTTACTACACAATATTTTTGTGATGGTGAAATTTTCTCCCCATATGCAAGATCTGCTTTTAACGTACGATTTAAATTTTCTGTATATCCAGAATGATGACCTTGAAAATTGAAAAGAAACATGAACAGAGACTCTGTGGCCTTGTAAGACAATATTAGGCAGTGTAATCAATGCCTGTATCTTGAGTTTCCAAAGGAGAGGAGATAGAAGAGGTTATTTGAGGAAACAGGGGTGGGAAATTTTCCAGATTGGGTGAAAACTAAACCTACCAACTCAAGAAGTCAGTGAGTCTTAAGCAGGGTAAACACAAAGAGAAACATAAGTAGTATTAAAGTCTAATTGTGAAAAACTAGTGATGAGGAGTCTTGAGTTATCCCGCTTTCACTTGCTGGTCATCTGTTTTCTTTCTTTCATAAAATGGGTACAATACCCATCATGGTTTTCTTTTTGTAAATATTAACAGCAAGGAATGTGAAGTAAATAACATGTACTTAAGAAATCTCCCATGACGTAGTGATTTTAACAAAGGCTCAGGAATAGCCTGAGTCCAAAACTCAGCTCTGTCGCTTAGCGATCTTGGGCAGTTTACTTAAACTCTCTGTGCCTTGGTTTTCCCACTGGTAAAATGGGATTCTAACAATCCTACCCATCCCTCATACGAACGCGAAGGTTAAATGAGATTATGGCTATACGATAAAACAATGCCTGAAAATATCTAGTGTTCAATAAATGTCAGCTACTATTGTTCCATGAGAAGCAAACAACCACGTTCTAGCACTAAAGTGATGTCCTCATCCCTGAGCCGTCCCCGCGACATCCTGATGCGTGGGCCCTGCTCCGGGCTCCTGGAGTAGAGCAGGTGCTGTGCTTTAATAGAAGAAAAGGAAAAAAGTGAGCATCTCCTCGGGGAGTGAACTTGTACGAACAGGCAGAATCTAGTTTCCTTTAAGATCTCCTGAAAGATTATCTATTTTTGCAATCAGCAATTTTTAAAAATAGAATAGTCTCTTTTTTTATGTTTGTTTATTTCGAGAGAGAAAACACAAGCAGGGGAACGGCAGAGAGAGAGGGAGAGAATCTCAAGCAGGCTCTGCGCTGCCAGCACAGAGTCCGACCTGGGGCTCGATCTCACAAACTATAAATTCATGACCTGAGCTGAAATCAAGAGTCAGATGCTTAACTGACTGAGCCACCCAGGTGCCCCTGAATAGAATAGTCTTTTAATAAAGAGTTCTTTTTCTCCCTCCAAGAGTGGTGAAGAAAGTTAAAAACTATAAAGTAATGTTAATGCTGGAATAATGGATAAACCGCTGTCCTGTCCCGTGGAATTTACAATAATCACTTTTGTCCTTACCAGCTCGTATGAACTTCAGAATTGTAGGTTTGATTTGAATTCTCTGTCAGCGTTCATCCATTGGGATAAAATGTCCCATGTAAACAAACACACTGATAAGAGAGAATCAACATTGCTCTTTGCACAAGAAAAAAATGACTGCTAATTCACATAAAGGGAGATCTGTCCATCATTCTGTCACCAAGATCCATCTCGCTTTGTTGGATTTGGCATCTTAATAAAGCCCTTGTATCTTAAAGAGACTAGGGGCTAATTCAGTAAGACCTTGTTTAGGGTGTCATTTTGAACTTATCATTTCGTATCATCATGGGGCAACGGGGTTTGGATCAACATCTCACTTCCCACTGCTTTCACTGACAACATTGAGAATCTTACCTCAGAGGAATGGAAGTAAGTGCATTTATTGACGACATCTAAATAAGAGAAGATTAGTGGTTTTGCTGAAATGAAAATGACTTGACTTTCAAAAAAGCCTTTTGGAAACTGGCTGCTTATAACTATATACAATTGACGCTGGAAGTTATTCCATTTTCCTCCAAAGTACAGACAAACTGTCTTAGTCAACATTCTTCTGATGACAAGTTATTGACAGCAACCTGAATTTACCTGAGGGGGAAAAAATGAATATCGGGAAGTTAGCGAGTTCCCCTGCAGAATCTAGGAGACGCGGAGCCCATCTGGTAACCACAACCGGAAGTGGAAAATACATAGGAATCCAGCTGTCTCTTGCTCAGTTTCTTATCTCTGCTTCTCTCAGGGTGTCTTTGTTTTTCTCTCTATACTGGGCAGTTTTTTCACCCTCTCCTTGTACACAGAAGAGGGTCCCACGCCTCCAGCTGCCTCGGTTGCATCCACTTGGTCATGTCGACAGGCAGACACTAATGAGTTCCCTCTGAGTCCCACCTCCAAGGTACTAGGAGTCAAACTTCCCCGTGGAGCTCATATCACACTCTTCTGGTGGTCCAATAAGCATGGTCAATGTTGGGACGTAGTTTGGGGGACAGGGTTGTGTGACACAAGCACGGGTATCTGGACTTCATTTTTGTGAGGAATGATGGGATAGTTCTCGGAGAAAAGAGATATTTAACAGATATCCCCACAAATATGAGAAGAATTGGGTGGGTTTGTCTTTTTTTTTTTTTTTTTTTTTACATAATAATAGCTAGTAAAAAACAATGTCTTCTCTGCAAAGAATTCAACTCTTTTATTCCCCTAGAATCACAGTATGTAAGGAAGATGGCCCCACCACCAGCACGGGCCTGGCCTCAGAGAGGCCCCGGTGTGTGGACAGGTGACATGGAAACACACAGATGTAAGATCCCTAGGAAAACACAACTTGCTCTCCCTGGGTGTCCTGTCTGTCCTTTTCAATGGCTAAACACCAGAGTTTTTTTGGTTTTTTTGTTTTTAAGAAAATTCTTTCTGCAGCTAATGGAAATTCGAGCCCAAACCTAAATATTAGCAAAGATAAAATTTTATCTAGAACTTTGTACTGTTTATTTTTTAAAGCATTAAAATTTATAGCTGAGCTGAAGTTGGTTTCAAGTGTAATAAAACATGGGTTACTCCCTTGAGAATATACAAAGCAGTTGATAAAGCCTGAAGGCATTTTCCATCTTGATGTGTTGACTTAATGGTGAATTTAAATTTTCGCCACAGTATTTTTCAGAATGTTACTCTGTATTTCTTGGAATTATGTATCATCTGCTTCCCTCTCAGATTTTTATCCTAAACTAATTCAGAATAGACTGGCTCTTCAGTTTTCTTGTAACTTCCCATCTTTCGAAGCATCTATGATGATTCCCCGTCTCTCATTTATGTAAATATCATGTATGTAATTTATGTAATATCATTTAGGTAAAAAAAAAAAAAAGTCCGTACATTTTTAGAGATGTAGACCAAAGTATACTGGGAAAAAATTGTGTGATCTTCCTTAAAAAATTCAGCAAAGAAAAACAAAAAAGAAAAAGGTGTTCATGAAGCTAATGTGGTAAGGCTAAAATAATAAGTATATAGAGGTGTATCGCACTATTTCCCCTGCTTTTGTCGATATTAAAAATTTTTTTTAATGTTTTATTTATTCTTGTGAGAGACAGAGAGAGAGACAGAGCATGAGTGCTGGAGGAGCAGAGCAAGAGAGGGACACTGAATCCGAAGCAGGCTCCAGGTTCTGAGCTGTCAGCACAGAGCCCGTCGCGGGGCTTGAAACCACAAGCCGTGAGACCATGACCTGAGCTGAAGTCGGACGCTCAACCGACTGAGCCACCCAGGCGCCCCTGTCCATAGTTAAACATTCTAACAATAGCAAAATGGTTTCATAGTAAAAACCAACATGACCTAGTTTAGCCATCTTTCTGTTGTTAGAGCTTCTCCGTGATACTCTCGGTCACGTGTTGTTGGGCTTGTTCGACAATCGCTAGATGAGGGATTCGTGATCTTCTCAAGCAGCCCATTCCATCCCGGGACAACGGTGGCTGTTTGGCACTGTGTTAACATTTACTTAGCAGAAGCATCTGTTACCCCGCCCTTTTGCTAGCAACACTGGGAAAAAAAAAAAAAAAAAAAAAAAAAAACGGTCAAAATCAACTTTTTTAGAGCTACAGAAATTAACCAAAGGCTTGTAACAAACCAGAGACCGTTTATACAAGAAAAACAGCTAAATACCAGCAAGAACAACAAGGTTCGTGACATTTTAATTTGCTCTATTCTCATTCCCCCCCTCGTTGGTGTCACAGCATCCTTGAACACCAACAATTCCACACGCACGTGAAAACCAGTAGCCTCTGGAGGTGACACGACGATGTTGAAGATCCTCCAAAGCCCTTCTTCCAGAGAATTGTCCTTATTTGCTCTATTTGGCACTGCCCCGGAAAACTACACTTGAGTGGGTTGTCTATTTGACTTCAGAGTTCTGCCCACTCGAGAGCAGAACAGACTTTCTCCTGGTAGCATTTGTGGAAAATAATTGTCATCTGTTTATGGTTCACGTGGCTGAGGTAGTGATAGCAGTTGGGGCAAACAGCAAGCTGACTAAAAAAGCAGTTAAGCAAAAAAGCTGAAGAATGAGATGTCTTTATAGAGGTTTGAAAATCTCCCACAAATTCCTGGGCATCTAGAAAATCACACCCACACGTAGGGCTGCCCACATGTGCCCAGAGTTGCATGAATACTGAGGAAAGACCTGAGAAGGCTTTAAGTGCTCAAATATATGGCTTCCCTTGGGACTCCTCAGGCAGCAAGTGAAGCGTGAGGCAGAGTGGTCAACTACCTGAGGGCTGAAACACACCCCAGGATACGCCTAGAACCCCTGAGCAATGGCCGGGAGACTTACTGGTCGCAGGCATTTAAGGAAATCTGTGTCCAGATATTAGCCGACTATTCAGGCAACCAAGTGAAAGTTTCAGCAACCACCGAACACAAAGGGCAGAGACTAGAGGGGCGCCTGGGTGGCTCAGTCGGTTGAGCCTCCGACTTCGGCTCAGGTCACGATCTTGCGGTCTATGAGTTCGAGCCCCGCGTGGGGTTCTGTGCTGACAGCTCAGAGCCTGGCGCCTGCTTCGGATGCTGTGTCTCCCTCTCTCTCTGCCCCTCCTCTGCTCATGCTCTGTCTCTCTCTGTCAAAAATAAATAAATGTTAAAAAATTAAAAAAAAAAGAGCAGAGATTTTAGATAACTATTCCAGAACAGTCACTAAACAGTATCAACAGTAGCAACCCTGACAAACCCAGGGAAGGTGGGAGAATCTTATTTCTAGGATTGCCACACTACATTGTTGAAAACGTCTAGTTTTCAACAACAAATTTGAGATATACAAATAAAAGAAAATATGGCAAATACAGGGTTAGGAAAGCAGTCAATAGAAACCATCCCTGATGAGGTCCAGAAGTTGGACTTACTGGTCAAAGACACTAAGTCAGCCATTATTAATATGTTCAAACAAAACCATGATGGAAAAAGAAAAACAGGAGAATGCTATCTCCCCAAATAGAAAATATCAATAAAGAGACAGAAATTCTTTTCTTAAAGAACCAAATAGAAGTTCTAGAGTTTAAAAGTATAATAAGTGAAATGAAAAATATTGCTAGAGGGATTCAACAGATTTGAGCAGAAAAAAGAAATAAGTGACCTGAAGATGAATCAATGGAGATTATCCAGTCTGAAACACAGTAAAGAATTAAGAAAAATGAACTGAGCCTCCAAACGTGGAGAACCCCCTCATGGGCATAGTGGGTGTCCCAGGAACAAGGAGAAGAGAGAAAAACAGAAAGAATATTAGAAGGCACAACAGCCGAAAACTCGTCAGATTTGGTGATAAGCACTAATCTACACATCCAGGAATCCCAGCACATTCTAAGAAGGATAAATCTAAACAGACTCACATCTAGACACATCATAATCAAACTGTCAAAATTCAAAAAAGAGAATCTTGAAAGCAGCAGGAGAGAGCAATTTATCGTGTACAAAGGATCCTCAATAAGATTATGACAATAGTTGGATACATAAATACTCCAATTTCAATAATGAATAGAACATTTATGCAGAAGATAGACAAGGAAATAGAAGACTAGAACAACACTATAAACCAACTAGATCTAATAAATATCTGTAGAACACTCCATCCAATAACAGAATACTCATTCTTCTCAGATACACATGGAACATTCTTGGAAACAGTCCATATGCTGGACAAGAAAACTAGTCTCACTAAATTTATCATTTTATTTTATGCCATAAAAAAGTTTTTTTTTCTCCAGTCACAATGGAAAAAATTAGAAATCAATAATAGAAGGAAATTTGGTGCCTTCACAAATATTTGGATATTATATAACACACTCCTGAATTATCAGTAGGTCAAGGAAAATCACAAGGGCAATTAGAAAATACTTTGAGATGAGTTAAAATTGAAACTCAACATAACAAAAGTTATAGGACCTCACTAAAAAATAGCTGTAAATACCTGTGTTTTTTAAAGGAAAGACCCAACCAATAACTTAGTGTTCTACCTTACCATTCTGCCAAAGAGCAATCTGAACACAAATTAACCAGGTGGAAGGAAATAATAGAGCTCAGAATAGAAATATATGAAATAGAAAATAGAGAAGATAAACCAAAAGTTGGTCTTTAAAAAGGTAAGCAAAATTAATAAAGCTGTAGTTAAATCTTATCAAGCAAAGAGAAAGAAATTCACATTACCAAAACTAAGAATGGAAGAAAGAACATTCCTAGTAACTTTACAGAAATAAAAAGGACTATAAATGAATACTGTTATATTAATCAGTATTCTCCAGAGAATCAGGAGATAGATAGATAGATAGATAGATAGATAAAGCAAACACAAGCACATGCACACCAATGATGTATTCCTGATCCAAATACCAGCAGGTGTTTGTATATAGCAGATGTTTCAGATATAGATACATGCAGATGTTTAGATATAGCAGATGTTTCAGTTCAAGCCTGATGGCAGGAAAGGACCAATGTCCCAACTCAAGGCACGTGGATAGGAATTCATTCTTACTCATGGATCAGCCTTTTTGTTCCGTTTAGGTCTTAAACTGGTTAGTGATAAAAAAACAAATAACTAAAACTTCCTACAGCAGTCTACAGAATGGGAGAAAATATTTGCAAATCATATACCTGATAAAGGGTTAATATCTAAAATATAAGGAGCTCATACAACTCAAAATCAAGCAACAAACAATTCAAATAAGAAGTGGGCAAAATAACTAAATAGACATTTTTTTCCGAAGAAGACAAATGGCCAGGAGGTACGTGAAAAGGAGTTCAACGTCATTAACCATCAGGGGAACACAAATAAAAATCACGACAGAAATAGAAAAACTCATCCCCAAATTCATATGAAACCTCAATAGGGCGAAAACAATCATGAAAAAGAACAAAACTGGAGGACCCCTACTTCATGATTTCAAAACTTAGTACAAAGATATAGTAATCAAAACAATGTAGCACTAGCATAACCAGACATAAAGACCAGTGAAATAGAGAGTCCAGGAACCAGTTCTCACAAATAATGGTCAAAAGACTTTTGATAAATTATTATGGCCATTCACCATATGGACAGTTATTTCAACAAGCGGCACAGGGAAGACTGGATATCCACATGCAAAAGTTTGAAGTGGGTCCTTACCTCGCACTATACACAGACGTTAATTCAAAATGGATCACAGATCTAAATGTCATTCTAAAACTGTAGAGGTGCCTGGGTGGCTCAGTTGGTTAAGCATGTGACTCTTGGTGTCAGCTCAGGTCATGATCTCGCAGCTTTGTGGGTTCAAGCCCTCATTGAGCTCTGTGCTGCCAGCACAGAGCCTGCTTGGGATTCTCTCCCTCTCCCTCTCTCTTGCCCCTCCCCCACTCACGCTGTCTCTATCTCTCTCAAAAATAAACTTAAAAAATAAAAAACATAAATTAAAAATAAGACTGTGAAACTATTAGAAGAAAACATAGACCTAAGTCTTTGTAGCCTTGAGTTAGGCAATGGTTTCTTAGGTATGACACCATAAGTACAAGCAGCAAAAGGAGAAATAGATCATTGGGCTTCATCAAAGTTGACGATTTTTGTGCCTCAGTAGAAACTGTCAAGCAAGTGGAAACACAACCCACAAAATGGGGAAACAATTGCAAATCATATATTTGATAAGGGACTCTATCCAGAATATACAAAGAATACCTGGAACTCCATGATAAAAAAGAGCCCCAATCCAATTGAAAATTGGGCAAAGCATCTGAATAGGCATTTCCCCAGGGGAGATATACACATGGCCAAAAAGCACATGAAAAGATACAAAATATTATTAGTTATTGGGGAAATGCAAATCGAAACCATAATAAGATACTGTTTTACCTATGAATAACCTTTTATACCTTATGCTAAGTCAAAAAAGCCAGACACAAAGGTCCCATATGGTATGATTCCATTTATATGAAATATCCAACGTAAGCGAACCCATAGAGACAGAAGGTAGGCTCCAGGGTCTGGGGAGGGACAGTTTGAGGAAAACAGGGAGGGACCATGAATCATCTTCTTTCAGGTTAATGAAAACATGATATAACTAAATGGTGGTGGTCGTACAACTTTGTGAATACACTAAAACCATTAAAATGTACATTTTACAAGGGAGAATTTTATGGTATACTTATTATACCTCACTAAATAGATTTTTTTAAGAAAGCATTAATTTGGGCACTTTGAAATTTACAGAAGAAATATATTTAAGTGCATATATTTAATTTATTGGGTGATTGGGTAATCCATACGCATTATGTATGTAGGTATGTATGTGTATTTCAATTACCTAAATCTTGACTGGCTAAACTTTGGGATTATCTGAGATAAAAATCAACATTTTAAGAGGCAAAGAATAAAGGATGCATGTGGCAGTCTTACTCTCCTCTAAGGATGCCCTTCAGTGTTGATATCCTGCTAAGGGCACCTTAAACACCAGCCCTCTCTGCACTCTTCTTAGTACTATCTTCAGAGTACTAGCGCATGGCTCTAAAGGAGCGAGCAGAGTAATGAAAACACTACATTGTAGAGACTAAACGGCTGGAACAAGACACGTCCAAGTATGAGCTCCAGTTCTACAGTCTCCTTTGCATCAGAACCTGGGGCACTCCCCGTTCAGCTCCTGTTATTCACTTGGCTGAGTTTTCTGGTTACTGTATGTTGCGATTCTGGGTTTTTTGCCCCCAAACTAAACAGGATAGAAATGATAGTGTCAAAGGAAAGTAGAACATGCAGATTAAAATGGGAGAGGAGAATAGAGGAAGCAGATTTCAGGAAATTCACAGCGGTAGTTTTTATGAACTTTGTGAAAACCACGAAAGAACCCACTCTACCGCCATGGAACCAGAAGAGCTTTTCTAGACCATTGCTTTCTCCTAAAATCATGAGAAAATGTATTTCACTTAAAAATGAGCAAGAGAAAAGAATCAGGGACAAATTCCTTAAAAAGTGACTATTAAAAAAATAAATGAAGAAAACATGTTTTTAGACAAAGCACACTAGAAAGTATGCCTACTAGGGGCACCCGGGTGGCTCAGTCGGTTGAGCGACCGACGTTGGCTCAGATCATGATCTCACAGTTTGTGAGTTCGAGCCCCACGTCGGGCTCTGTGCTGACAGCTCAGAGCCTGGTGCCTGCTTCACATTCTTTGTCTCCCTGTCTCTTGGCCCCTCCCCTGCTCATGCTCTGTCTCTCTCTGTCTCTCAATAATAAATAAATGTTAAAAAATAAATAAAAATAAAATAAAAAAGAAAGTATGCCTACTAAACTAATAAAAAATGCAACCTAGTTAAGAGAGTAGAGCTTAAAAGTTCTCATCCCATAGAAAAAATTATAACTATGTGTGGTGATAGACATTAACTAGTGGTAATCGTTTTTGCAATATATACATATATAAAATCATTCTTCTATACAGCTAAAACTAATGCAATGTTATCTGTCAAAGATGTCACAATAAAAATATCACTTTCCAGAAAAAAAAAAACCCTGTGACCTGAAATGTCAAATCCAGAGAGAAAGAGAAACATAAAATTTGAGAAAACAACATGAATCAGAAGTGGAAAACACTCATAAATGAGGTGATTAGAGGAAAATAGAGATTTGGAAAGGAAGCTGCCAGAGGTAAGGAAATACAGATAAAAGGAAAAATTAGTTGATAAACACATATTAAATTAGAAAGAATACACAAGAACATAATATAACAGATAATATAACAAAGGATGCATTTTTTTTCAAAAAGAAAAGAAATTAAGGGATTAAACATAAAGATTCACAAGAAAGTAGTAGAGAAGCGAGACAAAGAAGAACCAACTTAATTATAACAGCGACCTCCAAAGAAAATCTCTAAGGCCATAGAATGGAATTAGCGCTTCACATTATAGTTCAAGAAAACTTTCTTGAAATGAAAAATGACTTGAAACTACATATTAAAGGGGCATTCTGCATGCCAGAGAAACAGCTAACCCAAAGTGGCAAACACCAGTACATACTCTAATAAAAACCACTAGATTTTAAAGAAAAAAATCCTTTGGGCATCCAGTCAAACCAAAGTATCATTTATAACGGAAAGGAAATAATACATACTATCATAAGGTTTTCAAGAACAATTCTTTATATCAGCAGATTAAAGAGTAATGTGTTTAAGGTACTTAAGGAAAGAACATTTAAGCCCTAGCTTTTTATATCCAGCCAAACTGACCTTCTGTACAGACACAGACCTTCTGTGTAAAGACACAGACCAACAATTATGACCATGTAGAAACTCCCAGAATATTATTCCACGATACCTCCTGCCAAAGCTTCTAGAGAACAAGCTTCAGGAAAAAGGACCACGGACACAAATAATTCCCTGCTCTGTGTGTAGGGAGGAAAGTGACCCACAATTCAGGCAAGTCCAGCAGGAGAGGAAGGCTCTCTTGCTGCTTTGATTGTAGAATTGCCCCAGTTTATCCACTTAAAAGACTTCAGAAAAACCCCTCCCTCTCCCCCTCCCCCACCATTCTCATTCTTGCCATGAATTGGAATTGCAATGCCATTCTGGCATTGGTTTACAAAGTCACATTCCTCCCTTAGTTCTTATCCATTGTCATAAATTCATTACTTAAGTTTAGAAAACAAAATGGGGCTTTCAAAATAAACATGTGCAGGCACCTGCATGTTAATTTGCCACCTTCCATGGGAAACAAATGTCAAGTATACAATGAAAGTGTGCAAGGTTTAAGAAGATGAATGTGAATTATTTGCCATTCATTAAATTAAAAACCAAACAAACAAACCTCTCTCTCCACCGGGCATGTCGTTCTTCTGCCCAGTAAACAACTTTGCAGCCTAAACTTCATGCTTCAGTATCTGGAAGCTTGAGAGCTCCTGGCTGAATACGCCCCTCAAGGGGAAAAACGAAATCCATCTGAGAAATAATAACATCCGCTTAGAAAGAATATCCAAAATTAAGAAAGTTTCCCACCTTGCAAAGTCTGTGGGAACTCTTACCAAACTAACTTCTAGAGATGTGTTTGGTGCCAGGGTGCCCTATGTGCTGATGCATTTTAGGCTTCATTTGTGTTACATGAGGATTCTCATTTCCTTAGCGAGCCAGGGAAATAAACACAGCACTGATTGATTTTTCCAGAAAAGAATGTACAATATGGTGTAAGCACATTTCTCGTTTTTCTTTTCCTGAATGGAGTGGTTCTGAGAAAGCCACAATGGGCTAGAGAGAATTCAGGGAGTTGTTTTTTCATTTCCCTATGTGAGCCTCGGGGCTCATTAGAAGAGAGGGGGGTCCTTGCAGCCTCCTACCTGTGTTCTTTGAGATCGAAGTCATTTCTTTCCATCTTCCCAGTGATTGCTTTTTCCACTGAAAATGTAACAGGTAAGCTTTCTCCAGTGAATTGCCACAGGGCTCACTGAGATCAAAATTGAAAACTACAAAAACACTATTACATCGTGAACTTCATATGCCCCAAACAGAATTCTTGACCTCTACCCCTTTCAAACCTGTCCCCACCCCACCCCACCCCACCCCCAGTCTTCTCCATTTGGGTAAATGTCACTGCAAACCATCTCATGCTTTAGGTAGAAACCCAGGAGACATCCTTGTTCGTTCTTCCCTTCCTCTCACCTCCACCATCCAACCCATCATTGAGTCTTATTGGCTCCAATTCCCAAACATCCTGTCACGCCTCTACTTTTCCTTATGCCCACAGCTGCTCTCTGAGTCCGAGCCACTATTTTCTCTGCTGTGGAACCACGGCAGTAGCCTCCTAATTAGTCTTCTCAATTCTACAGTTGCCCCACCGCGGTACCCCCTCCTGCGTTTCTAGATGGGTCTCAGCAGCCCATACCATTTTTTCTCCATAAACCACAAACCCATCTCCCCAGAAGAGTTCCCTATGTGTAAAATAAAGTCCAGTCCACTTACAGAGCCCCATTCCCTGAGACCCCTGCCCCTGCCCTCCTCTCCTGCAATCGCCCCTCACTCGCCTTCTTTCTATTCCTCTATTATGCCAAGTTCGCTCCCACTTTAGATCACTGCAGCCCTGAAACATTCTGGTCATTCGAGTCTCAGCTTGAAAATCACTGCCTCAGCGTATCATTAGTGCCGACTAATCTCCTACCTTTCCCATTGCCTCGTATTTTAATTACAGTACTTATCTTTATTTGAAAATTTCATGTATTTTTAGCTCAGTGACAGGTAAGCTCCATAGAAGATTGCTTTGTTTGGTTCCTCACTTCATCCCCAGATCCTAGAACACTACTGGGCACATAGCAGGGACTCAATAAATATTTGTTTAAGAATTAAATATGATTCGGGTTTGCATTTCCTGAGAAGTACATGGATTTCTTAGAAGCTGGTCAGCTCTTTTCCACAAGCATTTTTTCAGTGCCTCATTAAGTGCCACGTGGGATGCCAGGAGATAGAATCATGAAGCCTAAAATCTTACCATTGCATACCTTGTTCTCAGGGTTGGCCAGCTAGGGGCCCTTGGGAGATTATGATTGATATTGAAAGATCATTTCATGAACGTCCAACTCTTGATTTCAGCTCAGGTCATGATCTCAAGGTTCGTGTAATCAAGCCCCGCGCTGGGCTCTCTGTGCTGACAGTGCGGAGACCGCTTGGAATTCTCTCTCCCTCTCTTTCTGACTTGCGTTCCCTCTCTGCTTGCATCCCCCCCACCTCCGACCTGTCTCTCGAGTTAAATATATAAACGTTAAAAAAAAAAAATAGACTCAGTACGGACCTTCCCTAAACTGATGGTGAACCGACCGTGACAAGAAAGTAGCTGGCAGCCGAAAGAAAGTCACACTCACTAGGAAGCTGGCTCTGGTGGCATTGACCCAACAGGCATTGACCCAATGCCAATGTCTGGTGGCATTGACCCTAACATTGACCCTAACCTATATCAACCTATAGGTTGATAGGATAGTCAACCTATCCTGGTCTGACTCCAGGATAGCTTCCTGCTGCCTGAGACCCAGAACCTTGGAGGATCTGTGGAATGGGCTATGCCAGGCAAATGTCTGTAACCAGGTTGCAGGCTAGGATATGGAATCAAGGCACGCCACCAAGTATTTATGCCTGCAAGTATGAACACCTGCCGTGGGCCAGATACTTCACTGGACACAGGAGACACAGACCTAGCTAAGACATACGTCTACTGAAGGTGAATTATGGTTTAGTTCTTGAACCCAATGCTTTGCTCTCTTAATTCCGCTTCAGCGGTCTTTGAAGACTGATTTCAAAGTACTTTTATAATAACTTCATAAGTTATTATTCATTTAATTCATTTAATCTTTAATCGCTTAAAATTTTAATGCTCATGTAGTTAACATACAGTATGATATTAGTTTCAGGTGTGCAATATAGTGATTCAGCAGTATTATATATCACTCAGCGCTCATCAAGGTGAGTAAACTCTTAATCCTCCCTCCCACTCTCCTTGCCTCTGATAACCATCAGTCTGTTTTCCATAGTTAAGAGTCTGCTTTTGGTTTCTCTCTCTCTCTTTTTTTCTTTCTCTGTGTGTTGTGTTTCTTAAACTTCACATATGAGTGCAATCAGGTGGCATTTGTTTCTCTCTGGCTGGCTTATTTTGCTTAGCCTTATGCTCTCTGCTCTGTCCATGTTGTTGCAAATGGCAAGATTTTATTCTTTTTTTATGGGTGAATAATACTCTATGACATAGATACCACATCCTCTTTACCTGCTCATCAAGTGATAGACACTTGGACCGTTTCCATGTCTTGGCTATTGCAAATAATGCTGCAATAAACATAGGGGTACACGTATCGCTTTGAATTAGTGTTTTTGTATTCTCTGGGTAAATTCCAAGTCGTGCGATTGCTGGATTGTAGGGTAGTTCTAGTTTTATTTTTTGAGGACCCTCCATACTGTTTTCCGTAATGGCCGCACCTGTTTGCATTCCTACCAACAGTGCAAGAGGGTTCCTTTTTCTCCACATCCTGACCAACACTTGCTGTTTCTTGAGTTTTTGATTTTAGCCATTCTGACAGGTATGAGGTGATAGCCCATGGTGGTTTTCATTTGCATTTCCCTGATGATGAGTGATGTTGAGCATCTTTTCATGTGCCGGTTGGCCATCTGTCTGTCTTCTTTGGAAAAATGTCTGTTCATGTCTTCTGCCCATTTCTTAATTGGATCATTTGTTTTTTGGGTGTTGGGTTGTATAAATTCTTAATATATTTTGGATACTGATCCTTAATCAGATACACTATTTGCAAATATCTTCTCCCACTCATTATGTCGTCTTTTCAGTGTGTTGGTTATTTCCTTTGCTGTGCAGAAGCTTTTTATTTTGATGTGGTCCCTTAAGTTTATTTTTGCTTTTGTTTCCCTGCCTCAGGAGACATATCTAAAAAGATGTTACTGTGGCCGATGTCAAAGAAATTACTGCCTGTGCTCTCTTCTAGGGTTTTTATGGTTTTAGGTCTCACATACAGATTCTTAGTCCATTTTGAGTTTATTTTTGTATATGGTATAAGATAGTGGTCCAGTTTAACACTTTTGCATGTAGCTGTCCAGTTCTCCCAGCACCATTTGTTGAAGAGGCTTTTTCCCGTTGCATATTCTTGCCTCCTTTGTTGAAGATTAATTGATTATATAACTGTGGGTTTGTTTCTGGGCTTTCTGTTCCACTGACTTATATGTCTGTTTTTGTACTTGTATCCTACTGTTTTGATCGCTACAGCTTTGTATTATATCTTGAAATCTGGCACTGTGATACTTCCGGTTTTGTTTTTCTTTGTCAAGATGGCTTTGGCTCTCCAGGATCTTTTGTGTTTTTTTTTTACAGTTCTGTGAAAAGTGCCATTGGTATTTTGATAAAGATCGCATTAAACCTATAGATTGCTTTGGGTATTTATATAATCTTTACAAAATCTCTGTGAAATTGTTATCATTCCCATTTGAAACATTCAGAGCCCTGAGATGCCGAGAGATGAAGTAACCAGCCCGAGATGACAAGTCTCCTAAGCGTGTGTGTGTTGGGGGGGGGGGGGTGGGTCTTGTTTAATACCTCCAGCATCAGCATCTGACTCAGTGTCCCAACTCCACTCGGAACTCAGTGTCCCAACTCCACTCGGAAAAATCTCAGTCCTGCACCTCCCGCTAGATATGGTCTTCCTCCTCTTGAAGTTTACCTCTCTGACCTGGTGTCCTTCTAATTTTTTTCCTCTGCGTATTGTTTTGGACATCTCAATCCTTTCTTGCCAAGAGTCTGGACAAACCCTCTGGTTTGCATGCAGCACTGCTCCCCCATCCCCGGTCCTAAGTTTCACTGACAGCAACTGTCCATGGGCTCTGAAGACCCTCCAACTGGGCTGGTTGCTTTTAATTCAGTCATTTGACAAAATCTGGGATGCTGTGTCCCCACAGCACATCTTGGAAAATGTATTCATATAGAAAATAAAGTCAGCTCTATGGCCATGAACAAGTATTTTGAGTCTCTGCAAATAAGTTGTAATATAAATGCAAGGCTATTATCTTCTCCAGGAACTTAATTTGCCAAAGGGACACCACTCCGAGGACAGCGGAGGTGAGCACAGCCCTACAAATAGCACTCGTTAAAATGTGGACCAGTTGGGGGGCAACTGTAATTGGCCTTTTTGGAGTTTTAACACTCTTCTGCTCTGTTGCCCTCCAGTCTTTCTAATGAGGCATCTCTGTATACACGTGGGTATGTGGATGTGTTTCCTTTTTACATCTAAAGGAAATGGCTATGTATAATTGTATTGGTTATAAATAGGAAAGCCAGTTGACAAGTGATTAAGAGCACCACAATGAGTCATAAATATTCAATTTCTCTGGAAGCATTTGCTACTCTGTGATGCTGCTTCCCAGATAATGTGCGTATAACCCCAGGTCTCACCAGCTTATGAACCATAGGTTAAGACCACCGTAACAGTTGATCCCTAGATCTTTTGGATTAAAACCTCCTATCTTTCAAGGGACAAGCAGTCAGAAGACCCCCTTTCCCCCTTTATTATGTTTAGCCGATAGTGTCAAAAGAGACAGGTGTGGTTCACTGTCCTTGTGACCCAGCCCTGCTCTTGCCTTTGCTCTGGTCTGTTTTCTAATAAGTTGGCTTGGAATCCTTCCCGGACTCTCCAGGGGCTACTTACACGGAATCACGGACCTAACCTTTGTCCCCGTGCCCTTGCAACATGTCCTCTGACTACAGTTGCCACCTGGAGCCCTGCCTGGCTGTGCCTCTCCATCACCAAATGTCACCTGCCATGGTTCGCCATGCTGCCCAAACCCTGTTGGGCAGGCTACGTGGTATCCCTGATCTGTTTTTCACATCTCTCACTCACGTCTCCAGCTGACAGGGAAACTGTCTCCTGCCTCGTGTGCCACTGCATAGAAAGTTAAGGGTGTGTGGGTGGGGGTGGGATCTTTCACAACAGTCACTTGAGCACTCTAATGTTGAATTCTCGTTGTTCTATTTTGCGCCCTCCTCATTCCCTAGACTCTTAGGACCCCCAAGGTGCCAGATCAAAGTAGTTCAAGTAGAACATTGTTCCATACCTTGGGGCGCCTGGGTGGCTCAGTCTGTTGAGCTTCCGACTTCGGCTCAGGTCATGATCTCATGGTCTGTGAGTTCGAACCCCGCATCGGGCTCTGGGCTGACAGCTCAGAGCGTGGAGCCTGCTTCAGATTCTGTGTCTCCCTCTCTCTCTGACCCTCACTCGTTCATGCCCTGTCTCTCTCTGTATCAAAAATAAACATTAAAAAAAATTTTTTTTTAAACATTGTTCCATACCTTGAATCATTACCATCCTTAGCTTACGCCCTATTGCAGAGTCTGGTGTGGCCTGTAATCTGCCACACCTGTCTATGCCCAAACTCTAATCACAAAGAGTATCCAAATATTTTCTTATGCCCCAAGGAGGTATCACACCATTTAACATTACATCACTCTCCTTTGCCAACTTGTGACTGGGCAAATTGAAGATGCACAGGAAAAAAAAGAAATGGTTTTGATGGTAGGGAAAAGTAAGGCTGGATATGGAGTAGGATAGCCGGAGCTGAGAGGCTAGACAAGAAGGGAACTCAGTGCTCACTCCACCAGGCCAATGAGGATATTGGAAGAAACGACTGGTCTGGAAATTACAGCCAACGTAAAACTGAAGGGCCAGGCCACCGTAGGTCCGAATCTCGGAAGGCCATGAGAAAATGTGGCCTAAGTACAGAGCAAAGCGGAGGTCCGAAGCCAACTCACGTGGTTGCCATGGAGGATATATTATAAAAGACAGGAAAATCTGCACGCAAGGAGCAGCAACAGCAACAGGGAAGGGCCCCGGGGACTAAGGCAGACAGCTTTCTCAGGCTGAACCGTCTCTATTCTTTTGCTCATTAACAGCTAATCTCAAGGAAACCTGGCCTGAAGACCTGAGGGGACTGATATCAGCAGATAGCAAAGGGCAGGAAAAAGGAAGTTACTTCAGAGGTAATTCCTTTAGAATAACCACGTCTTCAGGGAAGATAGCTGTGTGAGTGTGTGTGTGTGTGTGTGTGTGTGTGTGTGTTACAGAAACTCCACAAGCCCCTGAGCTGATTAGGTCCAGGGAATTCCTAAATCCAGGGACTTCTTGGCTGTCCTTGAATCCACTTACCCGTACATCCAAAGGGACAACATACCTGTAAACACTGTCACTATCTGTTGTTGGTGGGCAGAATAGATATAATTTTTCTCTGGCTTGCCTCCATAGAATTCCAACACTGAAAACCCCTACATAGACAAGCCTCTTGATGAGCCAAAGCAGAGCGTGGGTGGACAAAAGCCTTGTATGGAAAATGCACGACTTGGGCACTTGAGTCTTCCTCTCCTTTCTAAAGCCGCCACTATTCACCCTCTGTGTGTCAATTAAACTTAACAAGCATTTCCCGCGGGCTCATATTGAGCTCAGCGCTGTGCTAAGCAGCAGGAGAGAGAAAGAAAAACAAAAGCCAACCCCTACTCTCAAGGAGCTTCCAGTCTAGTAGGGGAATCAGTCAAGTAGTTACAAATAATGATGTCTTCTGGATTACAAGTACCCCAATAGGATGTTAAGAGTCTTGAAGGATGATTTGGTCTGCTGATATGAGAAAAGGCTAGAGAAGACATTTGAAACAATGCATGAGAAATGCACGGAGCAGGGACTCTGGGATAAAGATAAAGGGACTGAGTACGTGCATTTAGTTTCACTCCCTCCTAAAGCCTTCTAAAATCGCCCAGAAGAGATTTTTCAGGCATGAGCCCACGAGAACAAAAGAGAATAGGGGAGGAGACATCACTCACAGAGCTTTGGAAAATGGAAAGCAGATAACTGTAGCTAAGAATGCTAAATCCTCAGCTGGCAGTGAGGAAGCCGAAAAGAAAATGGATTAATTCCATGGCACCTACCAAAAGCTCTGGAACTGACCGCCCCAGGTATCTCTGGAACTAGGCATGGTTGGTGGTACAAAAAGCCAGAGAAAAGCTTGTTTAAGAAGAGAGAGCCTCTAACCCCTTTACCCGCTCTATAGAGTTTCTAACTCCATTCCACTCCCACTCTCTAGAGAGTTTATACCCCCTCCACTCCCACTCTCTAGAGTTTCTAACTGGGAGATACCAAGCATAGTCAAGGTGAAGGTATGGTAGGGTAATAGGGGAAATAAAAGGTAATTGACACCCTGAATGCTGAAAAACCAACCCTTTTCTCTCAGTTAATCTCCAGAACATTATCACGCAGGTTGAGCCGGTCCTGCAGGATGTTAGAGCTTTTCTGTGAAATCTGTCTGGCCCAAAGGAAAGACATGCAAATAATGACATGGCATCTATCTAGCCATATCCCCAGACAGAGAGGGCCGCACTCTACCAGCCTCACATCCATGCTCAAAGAATCCAGCCAGCTTTATAGTGCCTCATTCTGAAAATATGAGCGCTCCCAGCTCTGTGCCCAAGAGAGATGAAAACACACGTCCTCACGAATACTTGTACATGGATGTCCATGGCAACATTATTCATAATAGCCAAAAAGCAGAAACAACCCAAATATCCATCAACTAATGACTGGATAAATAAAATGTGGTCTATCTATTCCCTGGAATACTATTCAACAACAAACAAGAATATAGTAGTGATACATGGTACAACATGAATGAACCCGGAAAACATTAAGAAAAGTGAGAGAAGCCAGTCACAAAGGCCACATATTGCATAATTCTGCTTATAGGAAATGTCCAGAGCAGGTAAATTCCTAGAAACAGAAATTAGATTTATGGCTTCCGGGGACTGGAGGGAAGTTGAGAACGGGGAATGGATTGCTGATGGGTAAAAGGGTTTATTTCTGGGGGAATGTAAGTGTTCTATTATTTGATAGTGATGATGATTGCACAACTCTGAATGTACTAACAGCTACTTAAAGGTATACTATGGCATGTGAATTATATCTCAATAAACCCATTATAAATATATATGCATGCACTCCACACACATGCACAACACCAAAATTTGCCAGACATCTGAGAAAGGATCTAACATAGGACTTCTCTTTAGATGCATAATGCAAGCCACATATGTATCTTAAAATTTGCTAGTAGCCACAAGAAGATAAGTAGAAATTAATTTTAAGAATATATTTTCTGTATCTCAATATATCTCTAATATTATTTCAACATGTAAGAAATAGAAAACTATTAATGAGATATTGGTCATCCTTCCTTGCATTTTAACTTCTCAAAGTCCAGACAATTTACACATACAGCACATTGCAGTTTGGACCGGCCACCTTTCTATTACCCAATAGTCCATACATGTCGTGGCTACCACAGGAGAGAGCACGAGTTCACCGTGAATGGTAGAGACCCAAATGAACAAACAAAAACACAACAAACACCCTTAGAAAAAAAAAAAAACTACAGGAAGAAAATAATGTTTAGAAATACACTATCATTAAGCTCAGGGAAACAAGGGATTTGGATTCATTAACCAAAAAATACTATTAAAGAAAATGAAAAGAGGACAAAACAAAGACTGTGGGAAATTTGACATATGATAGCAGAAATTAAGTAGAAATGCTTAAAGATAAAATTAAGGAAAACTCCCTTGTGGTACAGCAAAAGAACAGAGCCAAAACATTAGAAAAAGTAAGAAAATCAGAAAACTCATCATGGAGAAGGGAGAAAATAATCAGAGGAATAATTCAAAAATATTTTGCAGGACTGTAGAACCAGAGTTTCCTAACTGCAAGGAAATAATAAATGTATATAAGTATACAATATATAAATACATATGTGCATGTATGTGCAAATATAAAATATATTAAGAAATTTTTAAACTGATTTCATTTCCTGTGACCTTAAGTCTTAATGTGATCAGAATCTTTCTGGAATGATTTATCATTACAAGTATTATTTTAAAACATTTGATCCAAAGGGCATTTTTCACTTTACACATTTTAATAAGTAATATGTAAGGGGTGAAATTTTAATGCAAATGCTCTCTGATGAGATAAATTGGAATATTTTTTCTTAATTAGTTCATGTATCTGTGCATAAAAATGGCTTATTGCCAAAATGAAATAAGAGTTTTCATTGATTCTGTATCCATTTTTTTTTTACTGCTATAAATACAAGCACTGAGAAACCATGTGCACATAACTATATGGAATGGGCATGGTTTTCTCTTTTAAAAAGCAATGTCACTTTATTCTTTAAACTCCTTGCTGGTCAAAAATCAAAACTTACACAATGTTCTATCATCAAAAGTGTTTTTTTGCTTTTCTAACAGTGTATCAGCTAACAATTTAATTGACTCTAATTTTGTGGAAGGTGGAAAACTGGAAACCTGAATTGCAAAAAAAAAAAAAAAAAAAAAAAATCACAAGTTGGATATTTGCATCATTCACCTTCCATATTTCAGGAAATCCAGGTTTTAGCCAGACTTAGAAACTTATTATTAATTATACCTGTCACTCCTCAAATTAAAGCCATCTTGTTTAACTACAGAAAGAATTGAGAAAAATCAAACCATTGTGATTTTACACACTTTTGCAATTGCATTATTTTTTGATAAAATACTTCTATTTAATCATGAGCTTTAAACACACTTCCACCAAAACCCTGGGGCTACAGATTTTGCTTATGCAGGTTGTGGGAATTCTCTGCCATGTAACTTATTTAAGAAGGCTGACTTTTCTTTTCTACCTATCAGCCATACAAGACCAATTTTCCATCAGAAAAAAAGGTGATTCTGTTTTTTGGTTGCAGTAAGCATTGTATTAGGTACTTCAGGGAATTTTTTTTAACACACAGTAATAGACCACATCTTGCAAAATACATTACCGAAATTATTCAAGATTAAATTGTTATAGATCTAAGGTAATTAATACATTTATAATAAGTTTTTAAGATAATAAATCAATATCCTATTACTCATTTTCTACTTAGTGTTACTGATGAAGGAAGAAGTGTGATAAAAAGGCATAGAATTTAGTAAATATTTTTTGATGCTTGGCTTTTAGGAGTAATTAAATAAGAATAGAATGTTAAAAATTAGAAATAATACCATTTATTTCTTAGGCACCGTAATCAAACTTATATACTTAAGAAAAGAGCATATATATGCAAAAAATTGATGATTCGCTAGCATATATATATATATATATTTTTCAATATATGAAGTTTATTGTCAAAATGGTTTCCATACAACACCCAGTGCTCATCCCAACAGGTGCCCTCCTCAATACCCATCACCCACCCTCCCCGCCCTCCCACCCCCCATCAACCCTCAGTTTGTTCTCAGTTTTTAACAGTCTCTTAGCTAGCATATATTTTTTAACAGGAAATAGAAATGCTAGTATTTTGGGGAGTAGAAAAAATGTCATAAAGATTTACTATATTTGAAGTCACCATCTCAAAACGTATAACAATTACTACTGAAATAACACTTTGGAATTTTGAAGAAGTTACAATTCTTGTTTGAAATTCAAAGAAGTTTTGAATTAAAACTTTGGTTCCAGTGTTACCTACTGTATCTTGAAAATTTGGGTAATCCTGAGAAATATTCGTTATCCTGAAGAGAATAACGCCAATCTGTACTGCTTTAGCTCTTGGAAGGTGCTCTTTGTTTTCAGCCAATTACATGTTGTAAGGATAAGTATGGAGAATGGCTGAAAGAGATTTTATTGTAATATATTTTAAGCTGTTTTCAGTGTTCAGTACTTTCTACCCCTTTGCTCTTATGGGACCTTCCCTCAGAGCTACCCAGTCTTAATGGTCAGGGACTTGCCGTCCTCTATCACCTGTCTGGATTCTGATTATGCCAACATGGTCACACATAGCCACCTTCCAAGAACAAGCTTCACCTTGAAGAGCAGTACGTGTAAGACAGGAAGTCCTACCAGGTAATGATGCCTTGACTGGTAATTAACCCAGCCTCCTTCTTCACTCGGTACTCTCGAGGTTTCTACCCCAGGGAATTTTTGTGGCTGGATGGGGAAAGAAAATGCTTTTGTTCTGTCAAATGGGAGAAGAACTATTGTGCGCTCAGACTCCATTTCAGCCATAAAATTTTTGGAAGTTGAAGGTCTAAAATTGGAAATCTCAATCTGTGACGGCACAGCCTCTGGGTGCCCCAGTTTGAGGTCCACCAGTCTCAATCCGGTTTCCCTTCCAGTGTCTAAATTCAGGTAACAGTTCTCCGCGGAGACTTTGCTGTTTGTATGGCACGTGACACAGGGGTCCCTCACTTCTTATGCAGGGTTTCCTCTAAGAAATCTCTGTTCCAGAGGGGCCTCTTGAAGGCTTAACCCCAGAAATGGCAGTGAGCAGCTATGGCTTTCAGACTTGGTCTAATCGGTCTTCAGAGGCCTGCTAATCATCTTTGCTGAGGTACAGGAAAGGGCAGGGCCTTTCAAACTCTGTGGGTCGCAGTCACTTCCTGATAAGTGCACGAGCTGAAAAATCACCCATTGTGAAGTGCCAGGATCACACTTCCCGTATAACACAATTAGCGAGCCCTCCAAGGAGGCCACTGTGACGTCCTAGGCCCATGTCGATCGCTATTCTGAGCACTTCATTTACATCCTCGGAAAACACTATTTTAAAAAATGGTAGCGTTAAGTGGTTTCGTTTTCATACCCTAATTATAATTTTCAAACAATCAGAAGTTTGTTAATATAAGATATTCTTTTTTTTTTTTTTCTTCGTCTTCAACTTTAAAAAGGAACATTTAACGTTGTTTCCACTCATTTGTTCAACGCATATTTAGGCACTCATAGTAAGGGATGTGGATGCAAAGATGAAAAGAAGATGGGATTGTAAACTTTAGAGATGGGGAATAGAGTAGTGGCTTCCAGGTGACAGGGACAGGGGTGGAGGGGTGCATGCCATTTAAAAGGGTAGCACAAGGGGGTTCCTCCGTGGTAATAGAACCATTCTGCATCCAAAAGTAGTTATAAAACAAAGGGCAGCAATTTCTTTCTGTGAAGGGCCAGATTGTAAAGATTTTAAGAAAGTTATATTTACAAAAAATATTAGCGACAGAAATTGTTGGTTTACTCTGAAAAATCTGAAGAGCTTTATTCCTATGGACAGAAACTTTGGCTCTGAATCAACCATTCTAGGATGGAACTAGGGGCCCTAGTAACAAAACAGAGCAATGCATGAGTCTACGAGACATGTAGGGGAGGAGGAAGAGTAGAGAGAGCAAAAAGAGTCCAGCAGAAGTGAACTCTGAATGGACTGATACACTAGGAAGAGGAACGATTTACATTAGGGACGGCAAACTATGGCCCATGGGGCAATCTGGCCCACCGCTTGCTTTTGTAAATAAAGTTTTATTGGCACACAGTCACATCCATTCATTTACGTATAGTCAATGGCTGCATTAGCGCCATAACAGCAGACTTAAGTAGTTGTAACTAAGACGGTATGGTCCACAAAGCCTAAAATATTATCTTGTCCTTTAAGAAAAAATTTGCTGACGCCTGTTTTACATTGACCTTGGATTCTGTGGCTTTCTGCCATTATGTGTCATTATATGTGCTTATAAGCCCTCTCAGATGTCATAACATGGGAGTTATATCGAGTTCATTTATTCAACAGAGTTTACTGCAGATGTTAACAAAGTTTTATATAAATTCTAGCTGAAATAGAGAATGTAAAAACTAATCAATATGATGCAATTGAAGAAAATTCATTTGCAGAAAAATGAATGTAGCCAAAAGCCGTGTAAAATATAAAGACTTTCGTATGCTCATAAGACAAAATACATTCTTTTTATTCTTATAGAATAGAGGCTATTGATGTGAGTGAAACTATCTATCATTTTCTGACTTTTACATTTCTGTGTTATCTTGATTTCGTGCGAAGTGTGGTATTTGATGAGCAGAGAAAAAAATCTGAGAAAATAAATAACGTGAAATACTGTCAGTCTGAGGGAGGGGGAATGACTCAAAAGAGGTGAGCAAGGAAGCAGGCAGCATAATAAGGTAATGCTAAATTCCAAATTTCATGTGTTGGGGGGAGGCCATGTTGGAATGGAAGGAAAAGGGAAGAGTGGGAGGGGATTCTGGGTTATCAGGCTGAAGGAAGAGGAGAATCATTAGTTGACTTTACAGACCCAATGAAAATAAAGAAAAACAAATGACAAGACCTAAGATATGAGATTTTAAAATATTTTGATGTATAAGATAATTGCTATACGATATCAGACCCGAGTGACATTTGACAGCTTTGTTTAATCACCAATTTCTGAAATGAAAAGCTGGCAACTTATCATTTCTGCTTTCTTTTGTTTTAACGAACTGAGTTAGCTTCCAAGACAATAGGCACATCTGATTTAAATAGTAAATTATTCTTTGGATTAACTTATTCTCTTCAATACCTTTAAGCAGAGTTTCTTGAAATGTCCCCAACAGGTTATGGCTAACGTCAAGAGAATTATTTCTTAAATCACCATGACTTTTATGTGTGTACCATTCATTTTCATTACCAATCTTGGCTTTTTTTAATTTAATTTTATTTTTTTAAGTAGGCTCCATGCCCAGTATGGAGCCCAACACAAGGCTCGAACTCACGACCCTGAGACCAAAACCTGAGCTGAGATCAAGAGTCAGAACACTTAACTGCCTGAGCATCCAGGGGCCCTGCATTGTTTCTATTAGAGAGTTGTTCTAGTTTTTTATTCATCTATGAGGTTGACACCGAGTTCAAAATGAGTTACTAAATTAGTGCCGTAAGTCAACATTTCAACTGGTTACACTGATGGTAGGCATCACCAATGGAGAGCTCTTCGTGTATCAGCTGTAGAGTTGGTCAAGCACATGTTTCCGTGGCAATAAATTAAGAGAACGAAAGTATTGAGCTGACCTGTAACATATAGAGAAAGAGACTATTCTTTAAGAAAAACAATAGTTATTTTAATCCAGGCAAATTTCTTGAGATTAAATAATGATAATTATTAAGACTTATTTTCAGCCACACTCCAGTAGAGCTTCAAAATTGGTAAGCTGTGAGCTTTAAAAGACACGTTAACCATTTAGGATTTCTTCTAACGTAAAGAGAGACTGGCTGAAGTTTAATGTAACACTATGAAGAAACATAGTAGAAGAGAAAGAAACTTAAATGGCCAAGAAGTCAGAATATCTCTTCTAGTTACGACCTTAGGCAAAACATTTGATTTTCTGAAATTCAGTTGCCGTATTTGAAAACACCTGAAGGATCTATTCCTCATTCTTTCTCAGCTGTGGGAGGGGCAACATAATATCTATGTGGAATCACCATACAAATGTCAAGCTTTCTTGACTACCTACATTGGTCACGCTGAGAGATATTCAAAATAGAATCACACAACGGAAAAGTCCATGCCTATTTTCTAAAATAAAGAATAAGAAAGTTTCAGAGCTAGAAGCCATCTCGGATATCATATAGTGTTTTCTCTTAACCGTTTGAAAATGTTTCCTCGTTCTTTGTTTCCAAGTCACCACCCTTGTCCTGAGTGTCTTCCTACTGTTCCAACACTCCTCAGGCTCCTTTGCCCGCACATCCTCTACGATCAGGCTTTTTAATATTAGAGTTCCTCCAGATGATCCCTGGCCCCTCTTTTCTTACATTACACTCCTTCCCAAGCCCTCTCACCTACTCCCATGGTTTCTCGCTCCATCTGCATGCAAATGTTTTCTCAGATAATATCTCCAGTCCACACCTTCCTCAGCACCAATCCAACTAGCCAGTTGCTTACCTAACACCTCTACTGGACATTTCAAACAGTTCAATAAAACCTTTCCAAAACCGACCTCATAGTCTCCTATCCCATCCCCCCTCCCCACGCCCCACCCCCAGATTCAACCCTCCTCTGACATGCTTATCTCAGTGCATTTCAAGCCCAGGTTACCAGTGGTACAAATCAGAACTTTGGGCTTCATCTTTGTCATTTCCCTCTCCGTGACTTCCCAGACCCAGGAACACACTATAGAATTTGCCTTTAAAAACTATCTCGGATCTATTTACTTCTCTCCATCTCTGTCCAGTTCCACATGTCTCTAATGCATGAACTACCTTAAGAACCATCCAACTCTTCTATGGCTCACTCTTAACCTGTCTTCCAACTGTGTCCAAAGTGCTGCTTGTAATCTATGATTCTCATGTCAAGTCCCTAATTAAAATCCTCCCATGGCCCCTTTGGCTAAAGACAATAATCCACCCTAGTATGTTCTACATAATCTGTCCCATCTACCTGCCTAGAGCAATATTATTTCCGTTTCTTTCTAATATTCTACATTTCAGCCATCTGGGTTTTTTGTGTTTTTTTTTTGGAAATGCCACTCTCTTTCCTGCCTTTGGGCCAATGAATAGCCTTTCTCTGTGCCTGGTACTCTTGTATCCTACCAATTCACCCAGAAAACTCTTGTTTAGCCAGCAGATTTAGACCGAACGCAGTTTCCTTATGGAAGACTTCCAGAAGCTACTGATTAGGTCATATCCTCTTTTCCGTGCTCTAATTGTCCTTGAGAGTACTCATCACGGGCTGTATTATATGTTTAGTGTATGTACATATTAATGCATGATTTTTGTGGTTTCATATCTGTAGCTACTAGACTGGGAATGTTATGTAGTACCGTATCTGCTTTGTTATATCCAGTGTAAGCCTAATGCTTGGTACTCCAGAAATATTTCTTGAATGAATGAAAGAGCACTCAGTTCATAACGAATCTAAACACCCCTGGCCATCTTCTCGGCTGGTAATCATTCCATCCTGGTTAAACAATATCAGCATGGCAGGACATTTCACTTTTCAACATTAATAATTAGAATGTTTTTAAAGTAATAAAACCCATCCCCCCAGTTTCTACCAAATAGTTACAGTTCTTCTCGGCAGGATAGGAATAAACAAGCTTACTCCCTTCTCGTATCACTCTTCCTGAGATCGGTGACAAATATGTACTGCGAATTGTTTTTTAGATCAGATCTCCATTTTTTTTTTAAAGCCATTCCTTTTCTGGCATGCTTCTCGGGCCCCCTCTGAATCTGCTCGGCCTCATCTCTGGAATGGTTAAGCGCATGGACTCCTGCATCAGATTCATCGTTTAATCGCGGTGCTGCCCCTTCACTAACTAAAGAGACTTTAGCAAGTGGCACAACTTCTCTGCGTTTCCGTTTCTTCACTTGTAAAAGGGAAGTAGTAATAGTATTTACTCTCTCGGGACCGCCAGGAGCAATGAATTAAGTATCAGATGCAAAGCTCTTGGACTGGTGCCTGGTACACAGTAAGCACTCCTCAGATACACGACAATAATAATAGCTAAATACTATAGAGCGTCAGTTACGTCACGGTTCGGTCGGGGAAGCAGACACGAGCTGTGGGATATGTACACTAATGTAAGAATTACATGACTCTAGGAGAAGCCAGGAAATGAAGGTCAAAAGGAACTGTTGGAAATTAGAGGAGGCCAAGGTCACCTGACTGCCAAAAGGAGCGTCACAAAGGGGGAGCTGTAGAAACACCTACGGGAAAAGATGGCGAGTCAACATTCCAGCCTCCAGTGATGGGCTGGGGCCTCGATTGCTCAACAGGGCCAATAGTCAGGAAGAAGAGGCAGAGACAGAGCAGAAAACGAGGACAACCAGTCGTCTCGAAGTCTTGCACATCTAACACCACGGCCTTCAAAGGGCAATGGCGGCTCCTTGACTCGCACCGTCCAAGTCTCCTGGAAGAACTTTCCTTTGGCCAGCTCTCACGCAGAACCACACAGTGAAGAGAATCCTGGAAAAATGAGTTCCGTCACACCCCGTTTGCCAACAAATGATGCTGCCTAGTGCGTGGGATTGCTACGGTTTTATAACTTCCCTCTTAAATCTGCCACCAACAGTGGGGCCCACGCGGGACACAACAGCAGGGCTTCAGAGGGAACTCCCAGAGCCACCAAAATTTACACGATATTTGGAGTCAGGCATGATGTCGTTGTTTCACAGTGGACTCTCCCACATTGAAAATACATGGCTTTCTTTACATGAACTGCCATGGAAATAGAGCTCTGAGACCCGCTATTTATATATTTGTGGTTTGTTTTTTGTTTTTTTTTCATAATTTACCCTCATCCAAATTTCAGCACGTAAATGGGGAATTATGGCTCTACCTGTCCCAGATGAAGTCATCTTTTAACTGGATTCTGAGATGTAAATATTAGGTAGCCCTCCTATATTTGTTTTGTATAGAAACTAATACACATGTGTTGCAGGGTTGGGGAATGGGAGGAAGGTAGCCCTAATTTGAACAGATCTCTCGCAGCATTTCTTAAACTAGCGTTCTATGGAACATTAATTCACAAGATGCTTAGGGCAAATACTATATGTAATATTTTCCTCTTCGTACCTCACTAAATAACTTAGGGGAACAGTGGGTTTGAGAATCTCCAGATTGCTTTGCTTCTGATTATCCCAGAGACTATTCAGTTAATATATATTTTAAAGCTCCCCACTCACCTGCTTTTCCTTGTTCTGGGGAACTGAGACTTTGGGCACCGAAGTAAGTATGTCATAACTCTGGCATTTTCATAAGCAACCAGGCATAATTTTTGGTTTCTCACTCTGATCAAACACATAGACACCTATCTCTGATTCAGTTTGCCAACCAGAGCGTCTTGCTTGGGACCCACTGATCTACCCTAATATTTATATAAATATATGGGAAGTAGGGCTACTATTTGTCCCTTTCTCCTCAGAATAACCTTGAACTTCTAGGTAAATTGGGCCATCTCCTCCCAGACCAGCTTTGTATACCAAAGATCTAGGGGAGCGGCAGTGTTGGTCCAGTAAAAAAAAGAAGACAGCATCATAATACTATAGTATGTAAAACTAAGTGGCCACTTATGTGGCTCTATTCTAAATAAAAAGGTCTATTCCTGTGGCCTGCTTTCTTTACTCTTGGACAAAGGAGAGGCCGTGAATCTCAGTATCTCTCTAAATCCTATTTAATCTCAGCTTTGACCATTGCCCAGTTATTTACTTCCTAGGATTTCGAGGATCCTTAAGTGAAATAATCTATATAAAGCGGTTAGCATAGTTTGCATAAGGGAATAAGTGCTCCATAAAGGGGAGCTATTATCATGACTGATTATTTTAATCTTCCTAATTACCTTTAAGCATCTTAAGGACAGAGACTAAGTCTTATGTTTCTTTGTATTCTCCTAACAATTAGCATAGATTCTGGCTCATCTTTCTGCCCTAATAGATATTTATTGAAAAAATGAAGTTGCTTATTTCACAATTTTCATTTGCCTGTCTGTGCCCTTATATTGCTCGAATCCCATTTGGCTCGAGAAATAATTGCCATTTGAAACAAGCATTTATTATCCTCAATCCAAATTCCTCTGGAAAACCAGCCCAAAGTGTGCAAAAGAAGTGTTTGAAAACCCCTCTGTCAGCACAGAGCCCAACGCGGGGCTTGAACCCACGATCCGTGAGATCATGACCTGAGCTGAAGTCAGACGCTTAACCAACTGAGCCACACAGGCACCCCTATTTTTTTTTTTTTGCCATTTTTAGCGTAGCTACTGGAAAATTTACAATTATATATGTAGCTCACATTATATTTCTATTGAGTCGCACTGATTTGGAGTCAACCCAGCAGAGACTGGCCTGAGGTTAACCTGAACGCTTGCCGTGAATACTGGCACACCAGCTGGGCGCCAATATGCCTCTGAGAAGACAGACAAACCCTGAGAAGACAGACAGACAAACCTCGAAAAATGTCTGCAACAAGGGTTGACAAGTGGAGCCTGCCTGAGAAAGCAGTTTAATGATTGTCCTCAAAATACCCACTTTTCACAAAAGAGTAGATTTTGGCTACAAGAAGACAAGATACCCCCTCAGCAGCAGCAGACCTTGACTAGGTTCCCTAGAATCTCTGAAATGGAATCTTTCCTAATATCCCTCCCACTAAGACTGGAAGGTTTCTTTGCTCCATTAAAACATGTATGTATTATATATGACATATGTAATATCTACAATATTATATATGTCATATATAATATCTACAATATTACATATGTCATATATAATATCTACAATATTGTATATGACATATCTACAATATTACATGTGTCATATATAATATCTACAATATTATATATCATATATAATATCTACAATATTATATGTATCATATATAATATCTACAATATTACATGTGTCATATATAATATCTACAATATTACATATGTCATATAATATCTACAATATTACATGTGTCATATATAATATCTACAATATTGTATATGATATATCTACAATATTGTGTGTGTCATATAATATCTACAATATTATATGTGTCATAATATCTACAATATTATATATGACATATATAGTATCTACAATATTATATATATCATGTATACCTGAACTATATATATATTAACACAGACAACTCACACAAATTGCATAACCTTATATTGTAGGTCATCGGTAAGAAAAGTACTTAAACCTCAGAGAACATCTTATACTTTATGTCCTTCTTTCTTGTTTGTCACTGTAAGAATCTATGTACGACTTTTGTCTTCTATTCGAAGGTTCAAACTCCAGCAAAATGTCTTGTGACGGGTGATCGTTAGATAAGAGGAAGGATTCCTAGAACACTTGGTTTCTGCAGAGAGCTTCACGTGTTCACTTTCGTGCGACAGCATTCTATGTTCATGTATGCCTATAAACTGACTGGAGATAACTCCCAACAAAGACAATCTTGCAGGAGGCAACGATCCAAGCATTCTTACCCTCTTTATTCACTTGTGCCCGTAGAATATATGCTCCCTTTATCAGGAGCTACTAACGTAACTTTTTTTCTTTAACCATGGGATTCGTGAGGCCTAAATAAGTAGTTCAACAACGAAGTTCATCATTTTGGGACACAGCACTTTATTTCTACATGTTCACATACGTGCGTGTTATGTCCAAAGACGAATACGTCCATTTATAGAAAGCATTCACCAAGCCAACTGCATCTGCAAAGAGATTACGCGCCCACAGTCCTAACTTGTGTCGCCATGAATTGGACGTGGACTGTGTGTCGGCTGGGGCTTTTTCTAGAAATGCATCTTCTGAATTCTAATGACATACAAAGAAATATTTCCAGTTTTTCATCTCTGGAGGTAAGAATTCTCAAACCCCAATGCTATCAATATTCTTATTCCCATTAATCCATCAATGTTTACCACTTAATGTTTTCCAGACCAGGGTATAAACATTCCCAAAAAGAGAACCGCCATAAGTATTACAATTAGTTCCTTCTGTGAATTGAATTGTGACCCCCCCCCCACCCCCATTTCATATATCGAAGCCCGAATACCCAGTGTGGTATTTGCTGTTTGAAGATTGGGCCCTCAGAAAGAGATTCCCATTACAAAGCTTACCAACCAAAGGAATTCCAAGAACATTCAACCAAATGGCTCCTTATGGCCCGAAAGATGCTTGTCACCCTTTTTCCTGGAATCAAACTGTTGAATAAACAATAAAGTCATAAAATGAATGTATCAGCTTACTGTTTCTCCTGTAACACATTACCATAACCTTAGTAGCTTAAAACAACACAGATTTCTTCTCTGATGGATCAGAGATCCAGTGTTAGTCTTATAGAAGTAAAATCATGGGGGACCCTGGGTGGGTCAGTTGATTAAGCATCCGACTCTTGATTTCGGCTCAGGTCATGATCTCGCAGTTCATGAATTCAAGCCCTGCGACGGGCTCTGTGCGGCTGGTATAGAGTCTGCTTGGGATTCTCTCTCTCTCCCTCTCTGCCCCTCCCCTGCTCTCTCTCTCTCTTTCTCTCTCTCTCTTTCTCTCTCTCTCTCTCTCTCTCTCTGAAAATAAGTAAACTAAAAAAACAAAGAACAAAAAGACTAAAATCACAGTGCCAGCGGGGTCGGGTCCTTCTGGAAGCTCCACAGGAGAATCTGTTCCTTGCCTCTCCAGTTTCTAGAGGCTGCCAGTTCTCCCTAGTGTCACTTGTCATTCCTGGGCTTGCAGCCACGTCACCCTAGCCTACTCCTTCCATCGTCACATCTATTCTAGAGTCACACCTCCTCTGCCTGCCTTTGTCAGGACACCTGTGATTACATGAATCGTCCAGGATAATCTCTCCATCTTAAGATCCTTAATCACACATGCAAAATTCCTTTTGCCTTACAAAGTAGTATCTTTATTCAGACTCCCACAAATAAATACCACCAGAGAAATCACCTATTTCATTGGCGTTACACACACTTTCTAACTCCCCATTTAGAATCACCACTGTTGATTCATTTCTCCATGTGCTACTGAGAAGGTAGCAATTTGACAGAATTTGCAGCTAGTGACATATGAACAGTTTCCAGAGCAAATGATATTTTTCTGGGAGTAATCTCATTTCCTCACATACTACGGAGTTTAATTTTTCAGCAGCAAGGCAAGGTGGCAAAAGCTGCCTTTCTTTCTCTTGTGAAAAGCATCCAATTATCCTCATTTGTGGGTGAAATGACTTTCTGTTAATAAAAAAGCCCAAATTATTTTAATGAATTGGATAATTTTGCAAGCTGAGAAATGTCACGCCATTTGAGATGTTTCAGATACTCCTTGACTCAGGCAGAATTTAGTGGGTGGCTAGGAAAGAAGCCCGAGATTGTCTGCATATGAAATATGCACACAGATATAAACACAATAGGTAAGCAATAAATACTTCTTTCCTGTAATATAGAGGGGGGGTTAGATTTGGAATTTTTCTAATGAGTCTGACCCACTCATTTTATAGGTAAACTAATGCTCAGAAAGTTGATGTAAGATCACAGAGCTATAAAGACTCATTTATTTACTTATTTTTCATTTTTAAAATTTGCATCCAAATTAGCATATGGTGCAGCAATGATTTCAGGAGTAGATTTCTTAGCCCCCCTTACCCATTTAGCCCATCCCCCCTCCCATACCCCCTCCAGGAACCCTCTGTTTGTTCCCCATATTTATGAGTCTCTTGTGTTTTGTCCCCCTCTCTGTTTTTATATTATTTTTTGTTTCCCTTCCCTTATGTTTATCTGTGTTGTCTCTTAAAGGCCTCATATGAGTGAAGTCATATGATTTTTGTCTTTCTCTGACTAATTTCACTTAGCATAATACCCTCCAGTTCCATCCACGTAGTTGCCAATGGCAAGATTTCATTCTTTTCGATTGCCGAGTAATACTGCATCGTATAGATATACCACATCTTCTTTATCCATCTTTGGAGGTGCGGAAGACGTTTGGGTGTGGAAGGAAATGCATTGCTTGCTGTTTGGATCAGAGGTTTTTGCCTATAACACCCCCTCCCGCTGTGGATGCCTTCTGCATACGCCCTCTCACATCCGCTTGTATACTGTCCTTCTTCAGGAGCACCTGAGCCCTACAGGGGAAAGGGGGCAGGCAGCACACAGACTAAGGAGAGTAGACGGTCAGGCAGCCTGGCCAAGACCACTGCATGACCCGGCCAGCAAGTGGGATCAAATGAGGACTTTACCAATTGGCCTCCTCCTTTCGAAGACAAGATCAGAGTGGCCTCTGCATGTCGTGGGCTCGGGTCGCTTCGCTAGTGTGCAACCACCCTAACAGAGGCAAAGCCACAGCCTGTTTCCCAAGCCAGTGCTCTGCGGAGGCCGTATCCCATTCTTGAGGCTCATGGTTTGCTAATAAGTAAGGATCTCGAAAACAGGATCGCAGACATTGTGTGACTTCCTTCAGGTTGACATCAAAGTATTAACATTAAAAAAGGTTACGGGGCGCCTGGGTGGCTCAGTCGGTTAAGTGGCCGACTTCGGCTCAGGTCATGATCTTGCGGTCCGTGAGTTCGAGCCCCGCATCCGGCTCTGTGCGGACAGCTCAGAGCCTGGAGCCTGTTTCAGATTCTGTGTCTCCCTCTCTCTGACCCTCCCCGTTCATGCTCTGTCTCTCTCTGTCTCAAAAATAAATAAATGTTAAAAAAAAAATTTTAAAAAGGTTACAAAACTCTTCTCAGGATAAGTACAGGATTTATATATATATAATTATACATGCATCACGTATAAGATCCATAATGTATTATAATATACATGCAGTATACAACAATATATTAAAACAATGCAGTAAGCTTTTAACATATATTAAGTATTTGTTGGCTCGAGCCAGGGTAGTCTGGGAAAGAGTCGCACATTTTAAATTACATGATGATAATCTTCCAACCGTACCATCACTATGTCTCTGTGACAGGGTGTATAACTTTGGGTGTTGTTAAAATTTCACTAAATGCCATGAGAGGCCATAGTTAAAACCAGGGCCAAGTGATTTTTGAAAACACTACTTATATAACGCACAGGAAAAAAAAGTCTTAAAGACAAGCACCTCAAGCTGTTTACCATGGATGACCTCTAAGAAGGAAAATGGGGGGGGTTAGGGGGCGCCTGGCTGGCTCACTCAATTAAGCATCAGACTTCGGCTCAGGCCATGATCTCATGGCTCGTGGGTTCAAGTCCCGCGTCGGGATCTGTTCTGACAGTTCGGAGCCTGGAGCCTGCTTCAGATTCTGTGTCTCCATATCTCTCTGCCCCTCCCCTGCTCTCGCTCTCTCTCTCTCTCTCTCTCAAAAATAAATAAACATTAAGAAAAAAATTTTTTAAAGAAGGAAAATAGGATCAAGGTAGGGGGAGTGCATATCTATTGGTTTCTGTCTTCGTATTCCTTGATCTTCTTTTCCACAGTGAGCATAATCCTATATCCCATGTATAAATTTAAAAAACAATTTAAGTTGTCTCAGCAGAAACCATCCTATCTCAAGTATAGTCAAAAGCATGACAGAACTCAAGTCTCCCTGGGAAGGAATCATTCAGGAGGTTAGTATGCTGAATACACCAAGGAAGGAAATAAAAGGTCACCATTGCACCATACAAGGAAAAGGCATAAAACATACCACATTTTCTTTGTCGAAAGATTCAACGCATAAAAATTAAGATGAAGCTTATTTCTACCCTTTACTGAATCCCGCCTCTTACAGAAAGAAATGGAAAGATCTAAAAACACAACAGTCTATGAACAGCGTGGTGTAGACAAGGCTCTGGGAGGATTTGAAGTCCTTGAGCTCTAATGCCAACACTCCTGTTTACTAGCTACAAGACGTGTGTTGGAAAGCTGTTCTGGAACGCACACCGATGCTGTCGGGAGAGCTAGGACGGGTCTCTCAGCTCATCGGTGGGTCGAAATATCGCCACCTAATTGTCAGTCCTGTAATCACCACAGTCAACTGACGTTGGACAATTTCCAGATGATAAAATTCAAACTAATGGGAAAAGCATGGAGTGAGAGGGGTGGGACGTGGGGTGAGAAGAAAATGGGGGGAGGGACACGTAAGCTCGGCTAAGCTTTGTCAATTTAGGCAAAACCACACCTCCCCGGCTTTCCTCTCAGATCTGTTAAGGGGAGAGTGAGTAGGATCAAGTAGGTAAATCAGCCTGCAAATTCCGAAGCATTCTATAAATCCGTTAAAAATTCATGTTAACCTCATTTCCCTCTTGCTGTAGTTGTCATTGTTTTCCGCCGTGTTATTCTCTGTAGAGCTTTGTATCCTATTCACATGCTTCTCTGGAACAAGATAGTTTTTTTCTGAAGATGCCATTTTTTTTTAATCCCCCAATCCTGCCACCCACGATGACAAGCTGTTGTCTGGTGAAGTAGGAGAAGAGAACAGTGGGGAAAAGAGCACAGTTTGGGACCTGAAAGGCCTTGGGTTCAAATCCTAGTGTTGTCACGTTAGGCAGCTCTAGGCAGCTTGCCCTAAACCGCCATGCCCGTGAGGGAGTAGTACTGTAAAGACTAAATGATACAGGGGCGCCTGGGTGGGGCTCAGTTGGTTGAGCGTCTGACTCTTGATTTCAGCTCGGGTCATGACCCTGGGGTCGTGGGATCGAGCCCCGCATCGGGCTCTGCTCTGAGCGTGGAGCCTGCTTGAGATTCACTCTCTTTCTCCCTCTCCTCTTCTCCCCGGCTCACGTATTCTCTCTCAAAAATAAAAATAAAAACCTTTAAAAATAAATAGATAATAAATGAGATGATAAGTGTATGTCCAGTACATGGGAAAGGTTTGTTTCCATCCCTTCTTAAGAATTTGATCTCACCAAAAACAAACAAACAAACAAAAAACCGTAGATGACTTAGGAAATGTCCTAAACACAGAAAAACAAAGCACGTGTTCTGACGGTCGCTTCACAGCATGGGCTTTGCATTCCAGAGCAGCCTTTCAACGTGCAAGATCCAAGCTCAAGAGTAATGAGCAGGAACCATTATGGCGCCCGGCACTTCAGCTTCCAAAGCTCTTTTCCCATTTGGACAAAGCACTCTATCTTCTTGAGTTTAATTATGCACAATTTTGGCTCTCTGCTAAAACACAATAAACAAATATTGGCTTCATTCTTATAGCAGAACAAAGCTATGCATCTCTGTGGGAACTAAAAAAGAATTAAAAAGGAGAAATAATTTTTAAAAAGAGGGAGGGAATTGGGATCTTGTCCCTTTTCCTACCCCAAGCCATATTAGACAAGATTTGGTAGTATAGTCTATAATATTTTTATACGTATATATTTTTTAATGCTTATTTATTTTTGAGAGCGAGAAAGAGCATGAGCAGGGGGAAGGGCAGAGAGAGAGGGAGACAGAATCCAAAGCAGGCTCCACGCTGTCAGCACAGAGCCCAACGCAGGGCTCGAACCCACAAACCGCGAGATCATGACACGAGCCCAAGGCAGACACTTAACCAACTGAGCCACACAGGCGCCCGTAGTCTATCATATTGTAATAACATTGTATGGTGACAGATGGCGATGACATAGTGAGCACTGCATAATAAACAGAATCGTACGTCCGCTATGATGCACACCCGCAATTAATAAAGATTGTCAACTATACTTCAAGAAGACCAAAAATTAAACAACAAAAAGCGACTGAATGAGACCAGCAGGCATTGCCAGCCGATATATTTCCTCTCAAATCTCTCAGCATCTTGTAGAAGGAAAAGATGGTTCAAGGTGGTCTGGAGAGCGTGAGAAAGTCCAGGAAATGCGATCAGGAGACCTGGGCTCTGGACATTCAACACCCTATGCGACTCTGGACCACCAGTTCCTCAAGTCGCCATCACAGTGGACACGTCTCCCAGTTTGTAGCTTCAGAGATATACAGGTCCTGTCCTCACCATCCCCTTTGTAAATTCTTGTTTTGAAGGAGCTTTCTCATCTCTTGCCTTGATTATACCCAAGGCAGTCTTAGACTGTGGTTTAAGCTTTGGCTGGGGCAGGATTTACCATCTGGGAGCCTTGGAAGATTAGGTAATCCCTCTTAGCCTTGGCTTTATCACCTGTAATAAAACAAAAAATAATACTACAGAGTTCACAGAGGTACTGTAAAGTTTAATAAGTTAATTAATATAAGGCCCTACCTAGCGCATGGCAAATGGGAAACAAACACGAGCTATTATTTACCACGAGTGTTATTTCTCTAAAATATTCCTTGGACTTTCTCTTACGACTTTATTCCTGCACTCACACAGCCTGGCTCACCTGGTGAGGAATTCAAAGCAACTTTTTGGTTTCTAAACTCAAAAGGAAATATTTTTAAAACGTGTCTTTGTTAGGTCGCGTTTCAGGAAATGTGCCCTGCTATTATGTCACATTTGCCACATTGTTTGCTGAATTTTGACAAAGTGGGACAGTGCACCATGAGCTATAGAGCACAGACAGGTGATCAATTCTGCATTATTTCAACCTGCTAGCTCTAATCTTGGTTTTTTTCAACGGCATTACAGGCATAGGGTGAAGAAAGGTGGCTGTTTTTCTTCCATAAAACAGGATCACTTGCCATAGCGGTCGATGACTTTAGCTTTCCAGCTCTAAAATATCTGGCCTTACTGTTGCTATAATAGACTTCAGCTAGGGATGCTCTCTAGACCCTAAGCCGTGCGAAGTTGGCTTTGTCCGCTTGGGATGAGCATCTCTTTGGGCTTCACCCAAAGAAGTAACCAAACAGGAAGGCAGCCTATGTTTCTCACAACTCCACATTACTTATTTGGGGGTCGGGGGTGATTGAGGGTAGAGGATACTATTAGGTTTATCTTTCTTTGTGAGAAAAGGCAGAAAATGAAACACTGCACTCTCAAACACTGCAGAAACCTACCGGAAGGGTGAGCACTCAAGCCAGGACTTTGGGTCAGGAGTGACCAGACTACAGGGTCAAATTCTGCCTGCCACCATTTTTTTGTGAATAAAGTTTTACAGAAGCACGGTCATGCCCGTTAGTTTATGTAGTGTCGATGGCTATTCTCCAGCCAGAGTATTTGCAGAGTATTTGCATCCATGTGGCCCTACAAAGCCAAAATGTTTACCGTCTGGCACTTTATAGAACGAGCTTACCAACCCCCGCTTGAGTTGCAACCACAGGAACCTCTGGGTTGTTTATCAGTTTTGCAAGGGATACAGAAGAGAAGCTCTGAAAATCCACAGTACAGAAAATACTAATATTTAACGATAACTTTATAACAATAGCAACCTTTCTGGTACATATCGCCACATAAGCATATCTACACGCGTAAGAGTGTATTTATAAAACTCTTTTACATGTGTAAGCTCATTTGATTCTATTGACATCAGGATGAGGTAGACAGGGCAATTCTATTCCCATTTTATGCAAGAGGAAATAAACTGTGTGTTCCAGGGTTTTTTTTTTTTTTTTAAATTGATGCCCAGTTGGGTCTTTCTGTAATATCCAGCAACAACAACAAAATATTAATAGCAATTGTGCCTTACATCTTCTGAAGGCTGCCCCAATTCAGTAATTATTACAGAAGATTTATGGCTTTTGGTGGCTTCGGAGCCACCAGGCGGTGGCAGGCATCCATCTCTGCACGTGGAGACAGGCCTGGGGCCAGAACAAAGTGAGGACAGATCTTATCACAAGGTCCACCTTGGGAAATTCTGAAAGTCTGAGTGGTCCCATTTCGGGAAATGTCAGCCCCCCCCCCTCCCCCAGCTAGCTAATGGCTCTAGTGGCATCTTTTTTTTTCATATTTTATTTTATTTATTATTTTTTAAATTTGCATCTGAGTTAGCATATAGTGTTTTTTTAATATCTATTTTTCTTTATTTAACTTACATCCAAGGGCTCCAGTGGTATCTTAACCAGGAAATTGGTTGTTTACCAGAATACATATGTGCGTGTGTGTGTGTGTGTGTGTGTGTGTGTGTGTGTGTGTATAAAGAATTAAGCCAGCAAATAGGAGCCAAGCCATTTGAATAGGTCTTCTGTAATAGACCCTTTAATCAGGCAGAAGGGAAGAAGGTGGGAGGTGACATCTGGATAAAAAACAATTTAGAGCAAGCCCAGCTGATACGGTTAACAGAGATGTAGGACTTGTGAAAGCAAAGAAATCAGCAAAGTCCAAAGCAGTGCTTTGTCGACCTCGTCATGCCTCAGAGTCACTGAAAAGGCTGTCATAAACAGATCGCTGAGTCCCACGCGGAGATGCTGATTTAATTGCTGATGCTACTGGTCCAGCGACCACCCTTGGGGAACCCCACACTGTAGACAAGAATCTAGATTCCGGACCAGTGTTTCTCCTACTTTATTTAATGTGCCTGTGAATCTCTTCGGTGTCTTGTAAAATGCAGATTCTGATTCAGCAATTCGGGAAGAAAGAGGGCTGGGGACCCGGCCTTCCTACCAAGCACCCAGGTGTGGCTGACTTGGGAAACCTGGCCCAGATAGATTTGATATTGTGCAGGGCAGGGGTTTCCTAACTATTCCCTGGAACACGTGATCTCTTTTGCAGACGCAATTACACTTTTGAGGTTTCATGCTTCAAGGCTCTGTTTGCAGCTCGTCTTTTTTTCCCCAAATTAAGTGCCTTTCTTTCTTTCCTTTCTTTTCTTCCTCTCCTTCCTGCCTTCTTCCTTTCCTCTTTTAAACTCAACTTTACTCTCTCATCGTCCCCCCATCAGCTGTGAATTTGTTACTAAGTTGAGGCATGCTTCCCATAGGAAGACAGAGCTGAAAGTCGGGGACCTCGGATTCTGGTTCGGGCCCTGTTTTGAAAAAGCTGTGGGGTGTTCAGCAGGTCACAGATAATTTCTCGGCCTCCGCTTCCTCTGTTTCAAAACGATGGGGATACCCTAGAGGATCTTTCAGGTCTCTCGAAGCTCTCAAAGCTTCAAGCTATGTTAAATGCAGTCAAAAGCACACCAAAAGCAATAATATACGTGCTGCCCCCTTTGGGTGGAAGACGTCACTTTAACTGCACCAGCCACAACTTTGAAACCAAAGGCATTTTACGGAAACGCTCCTGGCCTGAAGTCCCCACACCAATTAATATTTTTTCCGTGTGATTACAATTCATACTGGCCTCCCTTTAATGTGGAATTTCAGGCATAAACCAATATAAGTTTGATTTTGATATCAATACATGCCTTTGCATATATTAAAACTTTTCACCCTGGTTAATGTTCTGTGGATTTTTTTTTCATGTTAAAAATTTCCAGAGTTTCATAAGGCTTGAAGTACACCGGTTTAGAATGCATTCTAATTAAATTATTGATTAGCAAGTAATTGACCAAGACCAAAAATCCACTGTAGAGAAACAGAACAAAAAGTTTGACATCGGAATAAAATGAATTTGGATTTAAGGTTTTTTTGTCATTCTACTTTCTCACTGTGCTCTTTGGCAAGTGATTTAACTTTTCTGTGCCTTCCCTTTGGTGTCGAGGCATTAAAAAATAATGTTGTCAAGTCCTTCAACAGGGTTGCTGACTCTTGGTAAGTAGTCAATATACAGGAGATATTAGCAAATGGCCGTTGATGGCAGTCTGACATTGAAGTCAAAATGTGCTTTGAAGCCAGAAGATTGGTTTCAATCTCTACCTGTTCCAGTTATCAGTTTTGTGACCTTGCACAGTTCATTGAACCTTTCTGAGCCCGTTTCCTTCCCTATAGAATGGGAATCAAGACCTTCTGGTGTTAGTTGAGGTTTGCATGATATTGCTATGGTCTGAATTGAATTGCCCTACCTAAAATTTGTATGCTAAAGGGGCACACGGGTGGCTCAGTCAGTAGAGCGTCCAACTTTGGCTCAGGTCATGATCTCACAGCTCACGAGTTCGAGCCCTACATCGAGCTCTGTGCTGACAGCTCAGCTTTGCACTCTGTCTCCCTCTCCGTCTGCTCCTCCCCCACTCATGCTCTGCCTCTCTCTGTCTCTCTCTCAAAAATGAATAAACATTAAAAATAAAATAAAATAAAATAAAATAAAATAAAATAAAATATAAAATAAAATTTTTATGCTAAAACTCTAACCTCCAATGTGTATTTGGAGATAGGTTCTTTAGGAGGTAATTAAAGTTAAATGAGGTCATAAAAGTGAGGCCATGATCTGATAAGATTAGTGCCCATATAAGAAAAGACACTAGAATGCATTCATACCCTTTCTCTTTCCTTTCCACTGATCTCTCTCCCTTGTGCATATGCACCAAGGAAAGACCCTGTAAGCAGAGAGAAGGCAATCTTCTGCAACTAAGGAGGAGAATTCTCACTAAACATCAACCTGCTGGCACCTTAATCTTTGACTTCCAGTCTCCAGAATTGTGAGAAAATAAATCTCTTCTGTTTAAGCCACCCAAGCTATGGTATTTTGTTATGTTGGCCCATGTAGGCTAATACAGTTAAATGAGCATAAAACCCCACCATGTCTTTGAAAATGTTCCTTTCCCCTTTTTTCTTCTCCCCTACTCCAGTATAAAGGATGTTAAAATTATTAGTAGCAGGTTAACTCAATTCTGGGGGAACTTAGAATTAACCCACAGTGATTTCCTTGCCACCAGAAACATACTTTTGCCTGCAAACTTTCTTCCAAGTGCTGAGGTGACATGTAACTAGACCTATTGTTCTGGTTCCCCATTTGGGAACAATCGTGAAAGAATAACAGATTTGTGTGGGGCAAATGAGGTTGGGTACCGTCACTGCAGCGACCCACAGATGGGTGGGAAATAGACAAGTGGCAGAACTCATAATTGGAGCCCATACTTAGACATAGAAGCATTCTATTGCTGAGTAATAAACTGTCCTTTATTTCTGACCCTGGAATCTCGTGTCTGAGACTGCATTCATACAACTGGAGGAAGCTCACTCAGCTTGCAAGCAGGTAGAATCACAAACCATTCACAGTTCTGGACTCTCGTTTTATCCGTAAACACCTAGATCCTGCTTATCTTGTAAAGTTTATTTCAAATGTGTCTCCTTTATAAAGATATCCTGGTTAGTTTCTGTTCCTATCTGTAAAGTAGGGATAATAAGAGTACCTACTTATTTGGATTGTTCAGGTTAAGGGAGGTGATGTATGTAAATTATCAGTGCTATGAGTTACTTTTCATTTTGTATGCTTTTAATTTATTTACATTTATTACTTCTTCTTTTAACCTGTAGAGCTTCACTGGGAATAAGGACTCCAGGGGAGTAATCTTAGTGGTCCTCAAATGCCTGGCACGAAGAAGGCATCAACTTTTTAAGTAATTAATTTATTAAAAAACACATGTTGATCACTTACTATGTCTCAGGCACTGTTCTATATGTGAGTGATACATCAGGAAATATCAACACTAAAGAGGAGAGTCGGGGGGGGGGTGGCGCACAGAATACTAACCTTAAATTTATTTGTTTTTCCCTGTTGGAGAAGATAAAAAGCAGGATTTGAGGATTCAAATTTGGAAAAAGCACTGGCTTATATAATTTGAGCCAAAATGAGAAATTGCTGTATCAGGTAAAGCTCATGATTATTACGTTTAATGCTTAACTTTTTAAAAACAATCTTCTTTTCTTCGCCGTTGGGTATGGGTGAAAAAGTAGGTTATGTAACGTTTAAGTTGTTGTTGTTGTTGTTGTTGTAGTTGTTGTTGTTGTTGTTGTTTTTGAGACTCAACTGGGTGGATTTAGATGACCCCCAGCTTTCTAATTTATTTGAAAATTCTGGGCATCTGCAATCTTCCTTCTCCAAGCCAGTCCCCCACACGCTGTCTTCAGCTGTCTGCACATGAGCATGAAGTCAACTTTCTCCAGAAGAGAAGTCTCCTGGTTTAGTTTGGTTGGTGGACTCCACTCTCACCAGATTTTGGCATGTGATGCTGGTAGGAAAGATCTCAGCATTGTAAGTATAGGAAGGGTGGGGGCACCCAATGACTTCACCCTTTCATTAAATGAATAGGTCTCTCCCAGATAACGGCCACTCTGAAACACGCCAGCCGGAAAGGAAGGGCCAATTTCCGAAAACCAGCAGCCCCACTACCCATTCATTGAATGAGGGGCCTCAGCGCCTGAGAAAAACATTTTGCTAACGCCTGGCGTCAGTTGCTCTAACGCTACGCAAAATACATTGTCACCTCCCTGAGAGGTGTCTGGAAAGACAGAAGCATAGTCATAATTATAATCGTATTTGCAACAACGAAAATGAGCATAGATATATGTCAAAGGAGATACTTTTTTGTCTTCCTTGACACGGCTCTGTATTGAAGAGACAACAGCAATCCCCAGATACCGCCTCTGTTTCTCCTTGCTGGGATCCTATTGCCAATTGAATTTCCTCTCTGTGTTTATTTTTTACTAACTCAATCAGCACAAAACATAAGCAACAGTAAGGATAACATTTTGTAAATGCAAAGGAGTCCACCAGCTCTCCAGAGAGCCGCTTTCCTTCCAAAGTCACATGATCCAAAGGAAAGTGAAGGTAGCCTAAGTGTTGGAATCCTCATTTGTCTTCTCATCCTGTAGACTGTCCTCACAAAAATCTCCAAGATTACGTTTCCAAACGAAGCCAGCTTTTCAAACAAGCCCGGTAGATAGGTGGACCCAAAAATTATCAGCTAAGCCAAATGGAAATGCCTATATTGAATTTTAAGGAAAGATAGTGTATTGGTGTTATAGCACGTCCAGTTCTAGAATTTCAGACAGACCTTGGGGTCAGAAGTTGTCGCCTTTAAATTCAATAGCTATTTACTCTACCTTTGAACCAACTGAGTAAGATAGGACTGCAGGGCTCCAATGAGCATTTTAAAAGAGTTGCACTTTCTACTTCAAAGTACGATCGCGCACATGTGATGAGTCAGTAGCAAGAAGTTTCCCGAAGTCCCCAGTTCTGTTTGTTTTCCAAAAATAAAGGAATACTTTTCTCTGAACAAAAAGAATGTGCTCTAGCGAAACACTTTTTTATTGGCAGAGATCTGCAAATGAATGCAGAAATAATACGGGGGGGGGGGGCTCATAGGGATGCATTCTAATGTAAAGTAAGTTTTATGTTATTAAAATCATCCATTTATCTAGCTACGTAATGAATATTCATTGATTCCATACTCATTGTGGTACTTAGAATTAGTTGCTGAAGAAGTTGCTTTGGAAGGAATACAATCCCTTCCAAACCTATAAGTTTCAGGATCAAAAAGGCAGCTCTCTGAGGGAGCCTCCCCCAGGCAGTGAAGGAGCTTGGGAGTAGAGAGTGAGAAGTCCATGTATGGGTCCCTCTGGGTCCTACCCCACCCCAGAGGATTTACTTATGGTGTGTGTCCTCCAGGCTCATAAGAAGAGGCCAGGTTTGGGGCGCCTGGGTGGCTCAGTCGGTTAAGCGTCCGACTTCAGCTCAGGTCACGATCTCGCGGTCCGTGAGTTTGAGCCCCGCGTCGGGCTCTGGGCTGATGGCTCAGAGCCTGGAGCCTGCTTCCGATTCTGTGTCTCCCTCTCTCTCTGCCCCTCCCCCGTTCATGCTCTGTCTCTCTCTGTCTCAAAAATAAATAAATGTTAAAAAAAAAAAATTAAAAAAAAAAAAAAAAAGAAGAGGCCAGGTTTGAGTTCAACATCTTTCCACCTCAAAGGATCCTCTCCTTACCTGCCGTTTATTCCTGCACCTACTTGTATTGGGACCAAAGCCCTTCTTATTCATGGGATAGAAGTGGCAAAATGCACCGTTCCTTGATTGTTGCCTGGGTTTTACTTTAGATGCAAACCAATTTGTTTGCAAATGCAAAGCAACAGACGAGTGGAAAAGACTTCTCTGTCTCCTTGTCAGATCTTCCTTGGGGGCACTCGTGTTTCCGAAGCCAAAACACTGTGCTTGACCACCAGCCCACCGGCCTGCTGTTGCTTCCTGGGCCCCACCTCTCTGAATTTCCATTTTCCTATCTACTTCAACAGATCTGTCCTCTCTGTGATGTCAAGAAGGAAATAATGAGCGGGAAAGTGCTTTGGCGGTTGTCAAGTGTGGTGCGATCCTAGAGATGGGAGCGGCGACGATGATTATGAATAACAGACACGCTGCCCCACAGAGCTTAGCACCTCGGACAAGGTGTGTTTGTCTCTCCGACTCCTTATCGCATTAGAACTTAAGCTCCAGGAAAGCCAGTTCTTGATGTTGCTGCTCTGTCACCGGCTACCCCGGGAGTATTTGTTTAACAAATGAAAAGAGTGAATTAATGGTTCATCCACCCTGCCAAGTTCTTTTCCTGCTTGCTATTTAATAACAACAGCATAAGGAGTGCCATTTGCCAAAACCTTTAGCAAAACTTAGCAGGAAAACTTTATGCTAACTCTTAAGAGTGTACTTTTGAAAAATTATTGTTCGTTATACCATGTTTTAATTGGAACAGAGGCATTACATAATGCCTTCTAAACTTCACAAAGCCAGAAACGGTGCACGAAGATCAATCTCGCGCTCTCCTTCTGTGGGTGAGGAAACCTGCCTCCCGGGGGGTCATGGTGGCATCCATAGGCTGGCAATTGCATGCTTTGCCTCTAGGTGGCACTACTTCCCTCTTCTCTCAGTGAACAGGCTGGGTGCCTGAGTGTCCCCAGCCATTCTGCCTCTTGCTGGCGGAGGAAGCCTTTCTCTGTTGAGCTACTTCAGTGGGAATTGTCATGTCACCCTCTAGTGGCTTCTGTCAAAGCTCCAAGAATAAGGGAAGAAGAGGAAATAAATGGGGACTGGGGTCATAGCGATGGAAATGCACCCAGTGAGGGGAGAGAGCTAAAGGTGAGAAGTACTTAAGCGGCCCCGGGAACCCACAGAGCTGTTGTGCACTCAGTTAGGAAAAATCGTGCACCTGCTGTGTGCACGACTCTGGGGACACAAGGGTGATTGCCACCAAGTTGGTGTTTTGGTAGAAAGACGCTATTGTCAAAGGAACAGAATGAATTAAAAGGTGGGAATTTACTTTGGCTTGATTGTCTCACCTCCAAGCATTCTGCAGCTCTAACCCGGTCCTGAAGGCTTAACTATAATAAATGAGTAATATTTTATTGCTAATGCCAGCCTTATAGATATAAGTTCCAACTGGATATCTCCACCATAGTCAATATGTCCAAAACCAAATGCCCTCCCCAATCTCCCCATCTTCCTTTACATTCTGTCTCCATGATACCCCCAGGGGTCAGACCTGGGGACCTAAAAGTCAGCCCAGGCTTGCTCTCACTCAGCCGTGAGCCCCAATATCCAACCAGCCGCTGAATTCTATCGCTTCTGCCTCTGCTCTTTCCCCCTACCTCTGGCCTTCTCCTCTTTCTCCCTTCTTTCTCAGCTTTCCAAAACGCGTAAATGATAATATCACTTCTCTGTTCAATGCCCATTGATGGCTCACCCTGAATTTCGGGTTAACTTTCAAAGGCACTAATTTAGCAAGCAGGGCCTGTCATGATCTGGCCCCTGACTGCCTATCATAACTTAGCTCTCTCCCTCACTTTCCCACTCCCACCTGCCCAGGGCCCATATATGCTGTTTGCTCTTTGACCCGTCCGAACTGAGTTAGTTTGGTTCTCTGAACAAATCCTGCTACTTTATATTATTTGGACCTCGCACGCGCAATTCCTCCTTCCCAAATATTCTCTGATCCCTTTGGGTAATTAAAGATCACTTAACCCTCACGAGTCCAATCAGGCGAGTCTTTGAGGAGTCTTCTTGGGCGAAGAGTTTTATGGAGATGCCTTTCCTCTGGTCCCTGGTAGGACCGTGTTTTTCTGGGTCCCAGGACTGATCACATGATCCTGGTCTATTCCCCACACTGGATTACGAGTTCCTTCAGGGAATGGACCATGTTGCAGTCAGCTTTCAATCCCTAGGCCTGGCACAATGTTGGGAACGGAGTGAGTCCTCACTAAATATTTGTGGAATTAATAAACTTTAAAACGAACAAATGCACACTGAACAGAAGTTTTCTATTTTAGAAAATTGACACGAAAATCTAAGGAACATTGGTTTTGTCAACGTACTATGCTTGTGTACGTGCTGGATGGAAGGTATATAGGTACCCGTCCTACGGTTTTTATAACTTCTTATGAATCTTAAAATATTCACAATAGGGGCGCCTGGCTGGCTCAGTTGGTTAAGTGATCAACTTCAGCTCAGGTCATGATCTTGTGGTTCGTGGGTTCGAGCCCCACGTCTGACAGCTCAGAGCCTGGAGACTGCTTCGGATTCTGTGTCTCCGTCTCTCTCTGCCCCTCCCCTGCTCATGCTCTGTCTCTCTCTTTCTCTCAAGGATAAATACATATTTAAGAAATTTAAATAGTCAAAATTAAAAAAAATAATCTTTTAAAAAATCTCAGGGAAATAACAAGTCTATGAAGCATTTAGTTTCCTATGAATTATTCAAAAATCAACATGCTTTTAAAAAATTAAAATTAGTTGTTCTGTTTTCACCTAAAGGAGAATGGACAGCATCTTCTGAGAGTCTCTTAGGAAAACCTACAAGGCATTTTGGTCATTGTTACCTACTCATCCCCTTCTCCTGCCAGCCAGAAGCTTTGGTAATTTTTTTTTTTTTTTTTTTTTTTTTTTTTTTTTTTTGGACAGAGACAGCTTATGATAAAAAAGCCTTCTCTCTCTTGTCATCCGAGGACCAGAACCAGGTTTAAAAAATATGCACACTTTACAGACAGAGCCTGGCTGTGTACTATGGAAGCCATTGACAGCAACATCGGCTTTGATGCTTTCCAGAGGAGGGGAGCACGGGCACATTTTCTGCTTATCGCCCAGACTCCTGTCCCAAGGCTACCTTGGGGTTCCTGGGCAAACTTTGCTCTTGGATTATAAAAGGGTTTCCTTGGGATAAAATGGAGACGGTGTGGTTCTCTTAGACTGGAAGCAGGGGTCAGATGACATTTTTATGTGATTGTGGGCTGGACTGTGTCACCACTGTGTGAGTCAGCTGGGGCTGCTACAACAAATACCATAGACTGGGGGCGGGGGGCGGGGTTAGACTGCAAACATTTATTTCTCACAGTTCTGGAGGTTGGGACACTCAAGATCAAGGTGCCCGCAGATTCAGCGTCTCCTGAGGACCCGCTTCCTGGTGTGCAGATGGCCGCCTTCTTGCCGTATCCACACGTGGTGGGCGAGATCATCACTCTCGTGGCTTCTTACGAGGGCACTAATCCCACTCGTGAGGGCTTCACCCTCATGATGTCGCGACCTCCCAAAGGCCTCACCTCCAGATACCGTTGCAGTGGGGATTAGGACTTCAACGTGTGAATGCGGGAGGGACACAGACATTTGGTCCACAGCGATGATCTTTCCTTCTTCTGGAATGACACGTGATAACTGGACAGGGAGAAACACAACGCAGAGCAGAGTAGAACACAACCCTGAGATCGAAAACGTGATGACAACTGTTGAAGGGACGCATGCTCTCCCGGGAACATTCTCTTCTGATAGGCTCTATGACCCATAGGAATTGTAATTACTGGCTCACCTGTCCGTCTTCTGTTCGGCTGTGATTACACTTCTTTTTTTTTTTTTTTTAATGTTTATTTATTTTTGAGAGAGAGAGAGAGACAGAGTGCGAGCGGGGAAGGGACAGAGAAAGAGGGAGACCCAGAATCTGAAGCAGGTCCCAGGCTCTGAGCTGTCAGCATAGAGCCCTACGCAGGGCTCGAACCCATGAACCGTGAGATCGTGACCTGAGCCAAAGTCGGTCGCTTAACCGACTGAGCCACCAGGCGCCCCTGTGATTACACTTCTGGCGGGCAGGGCCTACAGATTGTATTGGCGGTGCTCTCTAGCACCTAAATACCTGTTGAGAAAACAAAGTGTTGTGGCTACGGGCGAGATTCAAGGGACCAGGCTCTTCTAAACCGACAATTCTATCTGCGACCCTGAATTTTCCTGTTGATTTTACATTTTCCACTCAACGGACGTGAACCATTTTTGTGGGCAATATGAAATCCAATGTATGCATTAAATCAGTTGAATGTTCAGCTGAAACCAAACGAAAACAAAAATCGTAATAACCTCAGGAGGTCTTGATAATTCTGTATTATTTCACAGGAAGAACGAGAACACTTACCTGTAGGCAGCATGCAAGGAGTTGTCAACCGACCTACTTTCCTGATGGCCTTGGACGATTATCAGGCATTTTTCCACCTGGGATGGTTCCGCGGTTCAATACCGAGTAGATAACCTCTGGGACTCTTTGAAATTCACGATTTCCCAAGCTGAGCACAACCCGCATCACTAGTATGTTCTTTATCCCCCTCTCGAAGATAAAAGCCGCTTCTGTGAGACGTACCTGCACAGAGCAGATGTTCCAGTTGGCTTTACATAAACAAGCAATTCCCCCAAATCAAGACTCGTTCCCACCAGCGCAGTTAATGAATCTATCAGGTAATTAACAAATGTTTACTGACGATCAGGCACCGTTCCAAGCATCGAGAACACAGCAGTGAACCACACAGAGAGCCCTGCCTTCAGGAAGCTCGCACAAATCAAGGAGTATGATGATACTGGATGAGAAACAGACAAATAAAATTATAAGAAATATCCAAGGCAATAGAGAAAGGATGTCCTGCCTGAAGGAAATAACAGTTGGGGCTTTGCTTTATTGAGTCACTGGCTCAAAGCCAGAGAAAGCACTAGTTGTAAGGATTATTATTGGAAAGAATTTGTTGTAATTAGGTAAACCAAGTCCTATTAACTCTGAGGTACAGGGATTTGGAAATAGAGAACTTTCTTTGAAATGGCATTGGCAGCTCGGGGATTTTGCCTGTGGGCTGCAATGGGATTTAACATAAAACCGTCTTATTTGGCACAAAAGGAATTTTCCTCTTTCCCCTGTTGGTCTCCAAGGAGAAATATGAGTTATTTAATATATGTAATGAAGTACAAACTTGACTAGTTGAAAGAAAATGAGGGCACCTACATGTTTCTGTGTCAGCCTGACTGAAGTAACTCATTAGTGGGCAGTCCCATCGTAGAACCGGATACACAAGTGGGAGAATTTGCCACTGAGTCAGAAGACAGAGTTACATGTTCACTGTCAAGTCCCTCTACCTCCCGCTACCATCTGTACAAGTTTTTGCCTTATCTGCGCACTACCTGTGGTAGTATTCTCACCTACACGATATTCTTCTTAAGCCAACTCACATTTTTACTGAAATTTGACTGAAAGCAAATTTGCTGTCACCGTGGATGGAAAACCAATATCTGCCCTAAATAGAACACTGTCATAAAAAAAAAATCAATAGGCTAAATCAAGCAATATCATTACGTTCTAGCTGGAGAGGGTTGTCTGTTGAAGGCTCTGATTTTTGAGGTCTTCTCTTAACGTTGTTAAAACGAGACATTGGTAACTGTTAGATAGGCTTCAGAAGTATTCCAGCATAAGGCTGAGGGATCTCCCTTGAGGTCATTGGAAGGAATGCCTGAGGGGCGCCTGGGTGGCCCAGTGGGTTAAGCGACTGACTTCAGCTCAGGTCACCATCTTCCGGTTTGCGAGTTCGAGCCCTGCGACGGGCTCTGTACTGACAGCTCGGAGCCCGGAGCCTGCTTCGGATTCTGTGTCTCCTTCTCTTTCTGCCCCTCCCCCACTTGTGCTCTGTCTCTCTCTATCAAAAATAAATAAATGTAACAAAAAAAGAAGGAATACCTGAGAACTCAGAGGGGAATAACCTTTCTCCCTCTGTGATTCTCCGTTATTATCACGTCTATGCATGAACTAAAAGAGTATCTTGTTTTATGAATGGAAGACTCTTTTACTTTGGGAAACGTTGAACTAGATGGCCTTCCTGCACAATCTCGGAGACAGACCCTCTAGTCAAAGGCAGGGAGGGGGGCACCTAGGTGGCTCAGTTGGGTAAGCATCCCACTCCCGATTTCAGCTCAGGTCCTGATCTCATGGTTCGTGAGTTCGAGCTCCGCCTTGGGCTCTGCCCTGACAGTGCAGAGCCTGCTTGGGATTCTCTCTCTCTCTCGAAACAAAACAAAACAAACAAACAAACGAAATTAAAAAAAAAAAAAAAAAAAAAAAGGAGGGTGAAGAGATGCTATTTGAAGCCACGAAAAGTCATTCCATCAGTGGCTGCTTCTGTCAGCCTCGCCAAAATTTCACGTCCCATTTTCTGTCCCCTACCCCCGTGGAGGCAGATCAACCAACTTCAGCCTGGAAAACTCTTTTAAGAATCCGGAAAGATAGAGGAAAGATGACATTTAAAAAAAAGGGGGTGGGGGGATCAGTGACAGAGTAGGGTCTGGGTGATCCGGGACAGGTGGAGGGATCTCTTAGCTCCTCTGCTGGGCACGTTCACATGACACCTAACATCCGGGTGTTTGAAAACATCTCTTGCAGAGGCAATATGATGAAATTTGATGGAATATTTCACTTTCCAGGCAGATGGTTGGAATTCTATAAACAGTGCCCTCCCCCCCCCCCCCCCCCCCCCCCCATCGTCTTCCACACCAGTTTATTCCCGGGTAGAACTATTTGCCGTCATGTACACGCCTTGAGTCCCATATTGATTCTCAGGCACATACAGCTGTATCATGGGGCCGGAACCCCCCTAGGACTGCCAGTCTGAAGAAGGAGAGAAGCACCAAACAGGCCTCGCGTTCTTGATGAAGCCGAGCAGGACAGTTTAGGACCATTCTTTTGTGTTATATTTATAGACTCTCAATCTGTGTTTTTGTTGACTGCCCCAGTCTCCTTTTCACTTTGTTCAAGCAGGGAATCAGTCATGATTTAATCTCAGTTTACAAAATTAATGGCCCCTTTAATCTATTTTAATTGTTTATGAAAGACCACTTAGTTCTGGGTGCTCAAATATCACAGTTTGCCTAAATCATCTCATTAAGACAACACATGGAATTTCTAGGATTTCAGAAAGAGACCTCCCTCTTGTGGCAAGAGCAGTTTTTGCAGCCGATTCTGGAGCATGGGACTTCTTCGGTGCCGAAGAGCTAGAAGATCTCAGAAACCTCTTCGTTCTACAGATGAGGCGACTGAAGCCCAGTGAGGACAAGTAACGGGTCCGTCTTTATATCTGGTTGGTGACTCAGCCAGGTCCAGTATCCAGGCCTCGTGTCTCTCACAAGAGTTTTCTTTCCCCATTTTAGAAGTTGAAAGAACCCCCTCACTGGTGTGGTTTTTTTCTCCCAAGGCTTCACTCTCCACCGCCTCTGGACAGAGCTGGTGATGTGGGCGGGCAACGTTCCCCTCCACGTGAAAGCCACTTCTTGGTGAACGTTCTCTAGAAGGCAATCCACCGTGTCTCGGGGATGAGCTATAAGCTACGCCCTTACACCTGACGGTGGTCTGGCCCATAAGACAAGGACTCTCTTCATCTCTTTGGGAACAGTTACCACTGTGACCCCCTCGACTGCAACTCCTTGTGTCATTGCCTCTCATTGGTGTCTGACTTGTGACAATTGGCAGGGCCAAAAGCAGCACTAAGGGGCACAGAAGGACACACGTCCGCCACCCAGCCTCCTATAAGGGGTAAGATTTGGAAGGACCCGAAATAGGAAAGAACTCTCTAGGGCCTTCTACTCAGAATGCGTTCTGTGGATCAGAGCATCCATATCACCGGGGAGTCTCCCGGAACTACAGAATCATTGTTTAAAGGCACATTCTGATTGAGTAGATCTGGGGCCAAAATCCTGCCTCTCTCACAAGCTCTCAGGCGATGTCAATGCTGCGGGCTCCTAAACCACACGCTGATAAGCCGGGGCTAGAGTAAATTAAGTCACCTGCCCAGTTGTCAACTACAAGTCACAGCTCTGTTTGTTCTGTGGCTGGGTGCGAGTTGAAAGTCACTTATCGAGGCGAAGAGAATTACAGCCTCTTGGATCCCGTAAGCTACTGAAGAGTGCAGCAACACAGCCTAATAAGTCATGCTCCACTCCCCGCAGATTTTAGTCACCGGTGAGTAGAGAGGAAAGACATTCATTCCCGGATCCCCCAGTATACTTCTTATCCTGCCCGTGATCCTTACCTCTAAGTCTATATATGCTGTTCACAGTCACTTTCCTTTAACTGATTTGTAGCATATCGATCGATGTTTCTCGTACTTATGGTTATCTCGAAAACATTCATTATGGATCAGAGCCTTGAGTTGTCCATCTATGACAACCAGCAGAAATGATGAGACTTTTGGAAAGGCGGCTCGAGTCTAGTTCTGAGTTGATTTTGTAAATAATCACTTGCGGCCAAGCAAATACCAAGACTTCTTGTCCCCACTGGTAGATGGTAGCACTCAGGCTGAACCGCATTCCAGGGAAGCCGCCATGACTCTCTTGGTCAGATGCCCTGGGGAAGAGCCTCCCGGATGGAGATTTCCCGGGAGCCGGTTTACCGGGGAGGGTTATGCAGAACCATGCTTGCAAGGGAGTTGGAAAGCTTCGGGAAGCAGAGGCCCTTCCAGAAAGGAGTCCGTAGAGGGAGAATTGACCTGCCATGAAGTTACACCAGAGGTTCAGCTGATCCCATGGGGAGCACTCAAGCAGGGATGGCCCTTCGGAGATGTCCCAGACTGAAGCAAGGGGGGCCGTGCATTTTTACCCGTGCAGAGATTGGATATGGACCACCATGGGAAGGGGTGCAATCCCGGATGAGACAGCTTCCTTGGGTTGAGGCAATTCCCAGGAAGGAATCGGGTGTGAAGCCTAGTAGCCGACAGTCTTGGACAGGACACTCAGAGAATGAGCACGTCGGTCCTGAAGGCGTGGAGTGGTGCAATCTGAGCAGCACCTCACAGGGTCCGCTTCAGTGACCAGCTGCAAAATGTCCTCTTCTCATCCCTCAACACCACTGATGTCTCAGGGCTGCTGACTTTCAGCTTTTGGGGTATCGGTCTGACAAAGTAGAATCATCTGGGGGCAACTTTCCAAGATGCCTAGACCCGATTCCGGTTCTCCGGTTGAATTGATTGCAATGCGCAGAGTTGAGACCTCTTGGCCTAATAGATTAGACGGTTATTCTTAAATCTGAAGGGCGATAATGTCCCTTAACACGTACGTGCGGTGGCTCAGGATTACATCTGGCCGGCAAGGCTGTGAGCTGAGAACTCCGGCCACCACTGCTCCAAAGGGATTAATTAGAGATGTCTAAGGTGTTTAGGGGAAAGAAACAGCCAACGTAAACAGAAATGCTGCCACCTCGGTCTTGCCTGCCATCTCCGGGCACTTTGCAGATGAGTTTTATTGGCTAGGTTTTAAACGTTTGAAGCTTATAGTTTGTTTCTTTTTCTTTCTGTAGCTCGGAGTTTGTTTCTCTTTCTTCTTATTTTTGGTTCCATGTCTGCCTTTGGGTCCTCGTATAAAGGAGACTTTTATCCACCTAGCTCTTGTAATCCTACCAGTTTTGGCTGAAGTATGGCAGAACAAACTATACCTGGACCTCGTTCAAATCATATTTTCCCAAACATAACAGTTATGGGCTGTAAAAATAAAATTCCATCAACGTATGCCCTCCTCTAAGATACTAACTTTATAACGTTAGTGTTCTTAGGATGTGCTTTTATATGGCGTGTTTTATGGTTATGCATATACATATATATATATATATATATATATGGCTACAGAAGGACTGGTTATGCATATATATATATATATATGCATATATATATATATATGCATATATATATATATGCATATGCATATATATATATGCATATATATATATATGCATATATATATATAACACTGGTTATGCATATATATATTTATGTGTATTTGTTTTATGAAAATTTTCAATATACATTCTATATACATTTACTTTCATGAAACTTTTCAAACACACAAATAGAAATTTTCAAATAGAAGTGTAGAGAGTAGATACATTTGACTCTTCCTCCTTTATCACCTACCTTCAACGATTCTCAATATGTGGCCAATGTGTTTTCGTCAATACCTACATTTTCTGTCACCAGGCCTCTGGCATCCCCCCAAATACCTAGATTCTTCTGAGGCAAATCTCAGGCATCTCGTTCCACTCATAAATCCTTCAAAGGAGACATGCTTTCTAATCCCTGTCAATATTATTTTTATCAGCACGCTTCCTGGGATTGAGGCCATCAGTCTATTCCAGAAATGAAAGACTACAGAATTATTCATTCAAAAGACAGATATTAGGCACCTAACACGTGTGTTACTTAGGATAGCAAATAGAATTGGATATGCTATTTGTTTTTAGGAGTTTTAGGTTCAGTGTGTGTGTGTGTGTGTGTGTGTGTGTGTCTGTGTCTGTGTGTGTGCGTAAGTGGGTGGGTGGGTAGGGAGGTGTGGAGGTGGATGGGTGGGCAGGTAGGAAGACACTAGGTAGATAGGTAGCTGGGGGGAGGGACAGAAAAAGAAACACGTAGAATCGGCTACAGGTTGTTGCAGGCAAAGGAGGACAAAGTTTTGGGAAAGGCTTTTTGCCAAAAACTGATCCCTTGAGTGAATTTTGAAAATCCATCACCAAAGGATGATGTGGAGGTTGAAGGAAGTTCCAGGCAGTGGAAAGAACCCTATGAAACTCCTAACTCCGGCAGCACGCTCAATGCCTGTCTGCCCATCTGTTGAAATTGCTCTCTCTAGCCAGTCAGCTCTCCTAAGGGGCCGTTTGGCGTCACTCTGACACTTGGCCACAGTCAACCACTCTTCCCCCAGACAGAACCTCCATAATGAATCTAGTCTCAAAGAGAGGGCAGGTCTGCTCATCGATGACCACCGACAGCATGTACTGGCATTTGTAGCTTAGAGCCCCTGGCCCCCCCCCCCCCCCGAAAAATTCTCAGTAGATATGGCATGGAAGGGGATGTATGTGGATCTGGGCACGTCAGAAAGCATAATCTACAGCGGGTGACTCTGTGCCATAATCCCTGCATAATATTACCCAATGGGTCCGTTGGATTTGAGTATTTGTGGTGTAGCGTGACAAAGAAGATAAATATTCGCTGGCATGCTAACAGAATCTATTAAATAGACTCCCTAAATGTTGAGTTATTCTTTTCTTGCGTGTGCTCCAGCGAAAAATCGTTCAAATTCTTGCAGGGAGAAATTGGAATACCACCTGATGGTACGTATTTAGGGGTATTTCAGTGTATTTCACAGACGCTGATATGAATAGAAATCTCATTTACTGCTAATTCCTAGTACGAAACTACTATGTGAAGTAACAGGCTAAATCCCTTTTTACAAATTATTTTACCGATCTTTGCAACAGACTTACGAAGTATATCCTAGAATTATACCCACTTGACAGACAAAGATACAGACAGAAAAAGTTTCAGGAATGTACCCAAGGTCATACAAGCAGTAAATTTGGTGTTTGAACCTAGGCGGTGTGATTTCAGAATCCAGAGTGTTAAACAACATGCAATATACCTTCATTATAATTTGTTCTGACATTTTATGACTTCCATGTAGTTTCAGGACACGCCATAGGTCATTATGAGACTGTGAAGTTTCCTCTGTGAAAATCATTCGAGTCTGATAGCTTATGCCCAAAACGACATGCGTCTGCACATATGTCAATACAGTATTATCTATAATATATCCCCAAATTGGAAATGACTTTGATTGTCCACAGTAATTTGGTAACGTATACGTGTATATATCGTGTGTAGTATATCCATATGATAGACTTTTTTGAAGCCATGGAAAGATATATTTTAAAAACAAATGGGGAATTAGAATACATTTGAAATACGGAAGTGAAAATGAATTGAAATAACTAAAATGTTAAATTAGGTGAAAATACACGTGTATGTGTATATGTATGTATCATATATATGCATGTGTATAAGATACATAGATCATTTGATATCTATTGGATATCTATATCTATACACATATATCTGTATACATCTGCGTATCTATTGAGAGAGAGAAGAGAGAAAGAGGAAGAGATTAAAACCTATACATGCCAAGGCAGTGATGAGAGATTAGTGGTGTTTTGGGGTGGGCGGGTTATGGGATATTTATTTTACTGTTTTCTACAATACACTCAGATCGATCCAATCAGAAGAAGGACTTTCTTTGTGAGTTAGTCTGTCTCTACCTTTGAGGTATTTGGAATTTTGGTTCAAGAATGTGTCATAAACATAAGAGAGTCATGCATTTTTACAAACTGTCCTTGTGTTCCAATGTTACTGCCATTCCGTTTTATGTTTACATTGGGAGGAAAAGTCAAAGAAATCTCTGCATCTAAATGCTGTGATCAGCATTTCTAGCCTTGCCCTTATCTTGGCCCATTTCTAAACGATCTTAGCAGAAAAGACTGATACACTTTGACTTACGTCATCTGTCTTCAAGCTCCTGAAGGTCTTTTCATCATTGATATTTATCTGACATCAAAAGCAAAATGGTCATTTACTCCAGATTTACAGGAGGACACATTCACATAAAAGACGATTAGGGGCACCTGGGTGGCTCTGTCGTTAAGCGTCCGGCTTCGGCTCAGGTCATGATCTCATGGTTCGTGGGTTCGAGCCCCGTGCTGGGCTCTGTGCTGACAGCCTGGAGCCCGGAGGCTGCTTCGGATTCTGTGTCTCCATCTCTCTCTGCACCCCCCGCCCCATTCATACTGTCTCTCTCTGTCTCAAATACATGTTAAGAAAAATTAAAAAAAAAAGATGATTAGAGACTGCAAAATATTCTGTAGTCAATAATGTGCTGCAGCTCAGTGTTAAACAGTTTCCTTCAATTTTGCATGGGGTCGTACTTCCTTCATGCATACCGCGTCCTCAGAACTGTCTTCATTAAATAATGCAGTGAAGAAATTAAATAATTAAAGCTGCAGACAAAGAGGGTTAAAGACTTTACACCATAAAGGAGGGAAGAGTACAAAGAAAGAAATTCACATTGCTAGAGAAAATACTTGAAACTTTCAATGCATCTGCTATTTAAAAAGAACATGCACATGAACGGAGACCCAAAGGGATTGGGGGAAATGGCCATTTTTTGTTAGGCAGGAAATTGGTGATTTTTGTTGATTGTCTCATTTGAGTAAGGCCTCTGGTATTATTGATTAGATTGCAGAGTTTCAAGTAAATTTTAAATTACTCTGTAGACCTGTCCAGCGTCCTTCCGAATGCTTGAACTCACTGGAAACATATCCTTGTCCTCTGGTTACTGTAGAAGCCAAAAGCTAGATTTGGAAAATATTATTGGCAGACTGGCAACCTTTATGGGGAAGGTTAATGGTATTCCATTTTCCTACCCAAGCCTGGTTTTCTCCATACATTGAGGACTCGATTATTTTTAGTGGATTGTAACTGTCTCAGAGAACAGACCGTTTTTCCCTAATCTGATCAAGAGTCCAGATCCTCATATTTTGCTCAGAAATTGACTTTTACGCTTAAGGGAAGACACAAAGTCATCAAGATTCCAACTGGTCGAAGGAGGATTACTTGGTACTTTTCAACTTGAAGAGTTGGAAAATTTTGGTAAAAGGTATAAAAAAATTCATTAAATTTTTTTGTTTAATGCTTGTTTGTTTTTGAGAGAGAGACAGACAGACAGAGCATGAGCCGGGGAGGGACAGAGAGAGAGGGAGGCACAGAATCGGAAGCAGGCTCCAGGCTCCGAGCTGTCGGCACAGAGCCCGACGCGGGGCTTGACCTCATGAACAGTGAGACCATGACCTGAGCTGAAGCTGGACGCTTTAACGACTGAGTCACCCAGGTGCCCCAAGGTATAAAAAAATTCTTAAGATCCCTGATAAATGACACTGACAAGTGTACCAATTATCAGAATCCAATGAGACTTTTATTCTATTTAAACTCAACCCCCAAATTTTAAAATTTATCTCAAGCTCTATTTTCTCCGTGAAATTACCTAGACCACTCTGGTAGCGTCTTCCTCATTGTCTCAATGCCTCTCTCTTAGTGTCAGCACTTGGCATTGACAATCAAGCAAATTAAATAATAATATAACAACTCAAGAGTTTCACAGAATGGCTTAAAGCTTTGTGAAATTGTGACTTCTATATTAGTCATTGATCATTGCACCTAACCCAGTGTTCAAAAAACAAAATTCTACAGAGTAAATTGAAAGATCTTATTGGCTTTATTTATTGATTTACGAATTGGGCAGTATCCAGTCTAGTAGACAGAAAAAAGCTCTGAGGAGCTGTACAAAAGGGAGACTTCTATAGGTAAAGGGGAGCAGAAACAAGGACAAATAATAGACTAAATGTGGGTTGGTTTTTGCAAGGTTGCTTTCCTTTAGGGGACTGCAGGGGTATATTAGGCAGATGGCCTAACTAATGCTGATCAAGTGATTCCTGATTGCCTGGTTTAAGATTTCATTTCTGGGAGGCCTGAAACTCTAATTGAGTTAAGTCTCAGTTTATTGATGCAGGGCTTAGCATAAGTGACTTCACTTTGGACATGTTGTATTGACTGTCTGTCTGATGGGTGGACAGAAATATGGATGAGTGGATGGATGAATGAGTGAATGATGGATGGACAGATGGAGGCCTCAATATTGGTAGTCAGGGCAGTAGATCTGGGGAATGTTTTCGGAGCTGAGATAAGAACTAACGTATCGTTCGGCTCTCTCCCTCTCTAACTTTTTTTTTCCTTCCCCTCCCCCATGGTCTTCTGTTAAGTTTCTCAGGATCCACATAAGAGTGAAAACATATGGTTGATGGGGGGTTGGAGGGAGGGGAGGGTGGGTGATGGGCATTGAGGAGGGCACCTGTTGGGGTGAGCACTGGGTGTTGTATGGAAACCAATTTGACAATAAATTTCATATTAAAACAAAAAGAACGTATTTATCATATTTATGGGGCCACTTCAGTTGTTTAATTACATATGTGCCTGGTTCCTGTAGAGTTTGAGGCTGCAAACCAAACCATACTTTGATTTTTGGAGTATGGGAGGCCAAATGGATGTTAATTCATCCTAAGGAGAAAAATCTAAAACGCACACAACCTTTATTCATGAAGATACTCTCTGCAGGATTATTTACAACAAGGAAAAATTGGAAACAATTTGAATGTCTTACAATAGAGTTTAGTAAATTATGATGCATCAACCCAATGGAGTATCATCATTAAAATGCTAATAACAAAGACCAGAGAGATATATTTATAGAATGTATTATGTGAAAAATGCGGAAGGTAAAAGTCGGCATGTGTTACGTTTCTAACTTAATAAAGATATGGTTTTCAGACCAATCCTAAGAGGGAGTACATAAATATGAAAATAGGTATGTTTCAGCAATGGAAACATTGCTCTATTTCTCCTTTTTCCAAACTGTCCTAAGTGTTTTTCTGTTATTTATGAAGATCACAGCGACAGAAGGTAACATGGGGGGGAATAGACAAATTGATAGGAAACTTGGAACAAAGGAGATATGGGAAGAAAATGGGAATAATTTGAGGTGAAGAAGTGAAATTTGCCATAAGGGGAAGAAGGTGACTCGGTTCCTGCTGTATCACCCATGATGAATTTCCCTTGTGGCATCTATCACCTATGCATCTACTTTTGCATGAATCTCTCTCTGAGATTCTCAAAGTTCTACTAGTAATTATGTGTGTTGGCTGTGTGTGTGTGTGTGTGTGTGTGTGTGGTACGAGAACACGATGTTTGAAATAGCTTTAATGAGGTATAATTGATATAAGGAGAGGGAGGGTCCGATTGTACCAATTCACCTTTGGCCAGCAATGAGGGATAATTGAACCACTTCTAAGACAAGCGTGTTACTGGGAGCCTTAAGAGGATCCCTTACAAGCGTGTCTCATACAACGAATTACCAACAAGACTTCGCAGTTGCTTCCAAAACTAGTGATATTTCATTACAACGAGCACATGGCAATTAATCACATCCGCAGGTTGTAGGCTCTGGATAATCGGCAAGTGAGAAGACCTCTGAATTCAGTCAGGAAAGGAGCAAAGCGGTTTTTTTTCGACCTCATGAATCACACGTATGCCTCCTTCCTAGAAACGCAGGGGGCAGTGTTGACTTGGATCTGTATCTGGGGACGGAACTGAGAAATGACCGGACTTGGAGGTGAAGAGAGATCAAGGGAGTGAGGAGGGAAATGCAGCTTCAGGACAGACTCAGGACGCCCTGAAGGACGGCCCTTGGCTTTGGATTCTCCAGTCTCTCTTCCTCGACCAACAACACAAGACTTGTCCACGGTGAGTGACTGGTAACTGCGGGGACAGAACAGAAGTATGTATTTTGAAGGGCTTACCTTTGTGGAGACTTTGCTGTTAAGTCTGGGATGGGGGGGGGGGGGGTGGCCTTGGCCCAAAGACAGGATTCAGCCCACGTGCTCTCACTGATGAGCGGGGTGCAGTTGGGGAAATCCTTTCAACACCCACTTTCCATACCTGTGGTGGCTATCGTTGCTGCCTGGCGTTAAAATGATGGCGATGCCTCCCTTCACTTGGCGGGTCGCTGTGGGGAGTAAATATGATGGCGACTTGAAGGGGCTTCGAAAAGGCTCTACAGATGCTGTATCAAGGCATGCTCTGTCCATAACGGTCATCGCGCTCACACTCTGGGTCATTACTCCCCCGGCTGATGTGACGGGTTCCTTTCACCCTGCCTCTACAGATTCGCCAATTTCCTCTTCCCCTTTGATCCAGATGTTTTCGGGCAAGTTTACTTTGAATTTGGAGAAAGGAAAAGGCTTGTTCCTGTCTAGACTCCATTTGGCAGAGAGTTTATCGTTAAACATACAGAGGGCATGACTAACACGGGAAAATTGCAGCACTTGAGGCCCCGTGTAAGTAAAGGGCTATCGGATAATAGAATATTGATTAGATAATTTGCTTCAGAGTCATTAGTTTCCACACGTAACTGAACCACTTCTGAAACTTCACATCCCTCAAACCATGAGTCTCCAGCGGCTAAACCCAGAGCTCCCACCCCACCCCACACACTTGAGTAGAAAAGGTATTTTCCAAAGTGTCCAGGGTATTAAATGCAAAATCAACTCCATATGGATCCAATTCTTTCATTTGGCCAATGAGGTGGCCTTGAATATTTCACTGACCTTTAGGTGGTCAGCCTTTTACCTGTAGGTTTTAACTTTTCTTCTCCATCTAGCACCCAGCATCTGGCTCTTTTGAGCCTAGAAGACTTAACTGCCACCATCCCTTAAGATTTTTTTTTTCCTAATAATGCTTCGCCCAGTTTTATAGAATGTCACTAAGTTTTTTGCATTGCTGACATTTTCTGCAAAATTCTTCTCAGTTTTCATTTTGCTGCCAAAATGTCAACATGCAAATATCCTATGAATTTGCCAAGTTGTATCTGTATGGACACACACACACACACACACACACACACAAATGGGTGACAAAAACTGGAATAAGAAATGATTAATGATACCAAATACATTACTTGTTCTTTCTGCACAGGATTCAGTCTATGCTCACCCTTCACAGTTCCATTTGCTACCAGATCTCAAAACAATGCTCTGATTTTTTTTTTTTTTAATAAATAAACAGGAGGGGCGCCTGAGTGGCTCAGTCAGTTAAGCATCTGACTTCAGCTCAGGTCATGATCTCACCTTTCATGAGTTCGAGCCCCATGTCAGGCTCTGTGCTGACAGCTCAGAGCCTGGAGTGTACTTCAGATTCTGTCTCCCTCTCTCTCTGCTCCTCCCTCGCTCACACTCTCTCAAAAATGAATAAACATTAAAAAAATAAATAAGGGACACCAAGGTGGCTCAGTCGGTTAAGTGTCCAACTTCAACTCAGGTCATGATCTCACGGTTTGTGGGTTGAACCCCACATTGGGCTCTGTGCTGACAACTCAGATCCTGGAGCCTGCTTCGGATTCTTTGTCTCCCTCTCTCTCTGCCCCTTCCCTGCCCATGCTCTGTCTCTGTCTCTCTCTCTCAAAAGTAAATAAACGTTAAAAAAAAAAAAAATTAAGCAAGCAAACAAACAGGAGTACAGCAGTACAGAGAAAGATATTTTCCTTACCCAAACCCTATGATGCATAGTATTTTCATAAACTTGGTCTCATCTTCACTCACAGAAGGCAATATTTAGCATTTACATGGCGAATTTATAATATAGTCTTATTTAGTACATCTATGAAACAGGCTTTGACTGTTCAGATTTGGAGAAAATTGGAGAAGCCCGCCCCAGGGTCTCCAGTGATTTAGTGGACTCTTAGTTCTTGATTTTTCTGGGGAAGCCAACTAAGTCATAGGACTTAAAAGAACAGCACTTGCCAAAGTTCAAATGAGAGTCAGCTTTTTCTTTATGCAGAAACTGGCTTTGAGCTGTCACAGGGAACTTGTAAACACAGAGCCAGGGAAATCTTACACTTTTTGAAATTGGAAAGCCCTGAAAAGCTTCCTATTGAATTGTATTCCACTGCCTTTAGAAAAATAAAATGTTATCAATGAATTATTTGTAAGTATGGAATAACCTTCTTGAAAATAGAACGTTGCTTTCATTCTATATATAGAATCGGAACGAACAGTAGCTGTTCACTGGCATAAGTTTAAACTGAACTTCCTGGTACATTATTGCGCTGAGGTTTGGCTCTGGCATGCCTCACTGATAAATAACTTTACCATGCATCGAAGGGTTAAGGGTGAGAAAAGATGTCCTTTTTTTTTTTTTTTTCTTTTCATACATTAATAATATCTGAAGCAGGGGCAGGGAAGGTTGGTAGGGAGGTGCTTGAACAATAGCTCTGCAATGGTTGTGTAATAACTACATCCCGAATACACCATGGGGGAAATGAAGTTATGTCATGCGCAGCAATCTAGATATATAGTTCCTGGAAATAGTGGAATACAATAAGCATGAAAGTATGTACTCATAGAAGATATTTGTGGGATAATTTTGTCGTAATTTATCTTGCTTCAGATAAACAAGTAGAAGTCATAGTGAATATGTTTTGAATTGTAATGTATCATTTGGCATCAATGAATTAGAGCTACTGCCCGGACTCCAAAACCAAACGAAAACCGAATTCCATTTGAGTTGTTCCTGAGCAAGATCAAGTTATTGAGTTGGTAGTTATTAAACTCCTAATTCTCTGAGAGGTTCAGGAATTTTAAAAAGCCCATAAAGTGTTTTGGAAAAAAGGGTCCCGAGGCACTACAAAAAGGGCAAGTCTTGACCGTTGGAGGAGGGCTATTACCATGGATGTTGGGGGGGGGGGTGTTGATTCCTTTTGGAGGGTGAAACTCTAACACCCAAGCCTACTTCTTTGATTTTTCCCACCCTTCCTCTACTTGCTTTTCCCTGGATTAGAGTCTGAGGTGAGGAGAAGTGACATTACATCCATCCATCCTATCCATTCTGGAGGGATACTGCGCGGGGACCAGGGGTCAAGGCTGGAAGGTGATAGACAGTTGGGGTCACTTCCTTCATATATATCCGAAGGAAGTCGCCTGCAGGCTTTACACTTTCCTTCCAACCAAAAGCCTTTTGGGAGCCAGCTTGTCATTGCAGGATTCAAATGTCCACAGAAGGGGGTCAACCGTGCCAATCTAAATCCACCTCAAAAAGGTCAAAGACGAGCTAAAGCTTCCTGAAACCTACAGGTTATTAGTCACCTGTTAGTGTCCCATTACACACATATTTTGTAATAAAGGCAAAATCAAGCCCTGAGTTAACTCTTGTGCTGGCTCCTATGTGTCACGGATGATATTTTTACCTGGTGGTGGTTAAATATCTAAGAAATCAGAGATGGTAAGTCCAGTTTCCACTCTACTGCAATTTATCGTATTAACCCGGGCGTGCCAGTCAAATCAATGTCCATCCTAGGTTCAAAGCACACTATCACCTTTGGTCCTTGCGGCCATCCCTTTGTTCTATTTATAGTATTCATGCATTGTGAACTTAATTTCCCATGATAGGATTATTGTCTTCTAATTTAGTTTTCTACTGGCCTCAGTTTTCTTCTTTATGAAATAAAGAAGTTAGATTCTCTGATAGCTAAGATCTCTTTCAACCCTGATGCTCTACCAATGAGATTAAGGCCTGAAATGTGTTTGGCTCAGTGCCTGGCATATTACTAGTCCTTAATAAATGGTAGTTATTGCTACCATTTATTATTATCATTACGCTTGACAGATTTTCACTGCCGATTCTGAATCCGATATGCTGGAAAAGTGATTAGAATCTCCATAAATTTGGTGACTCTTCTACTGGGCAGTGAAATTCCTAGTGGCATTTCTTTCCTTCTTGGTCAGCTCCAAACTGTCCATTGCCAATTTGTTATTGATTCACAGAATCTCAGGTTCGAAGAGCCATTAACGGTCAATTTTCAGCAAAGGAGGTAGCAGAGGAAGAAATGAGGTGTCTCCTAAGGCAAACTCTTCCCAGAATAATTCTCGTTTGCAGAGTTTCAAGATGAATCCTTTGCAGAGTTCTTATTCACCTCTCCTACTAAACTGCCTGGATTTCTATTCACTGCCTTTCACTGAAATTTTCTTTTAAAGCTGTGAGGGACCTTGGCAGAAAGGCCAAAGACTAGTGGGGCCTCATTATCAAGTAATATGTTGCTTAAGTATTAGGCAGAGTAAAACTTAAAACTGCCTGATTTCCTGCCATATGGCATGTTCTAGAGGAAGAGTCAAGGGTCAGATTTGCAGGGCTACTCTTTGCATACAAAAAGGAAGTATTTGTGCAAGTCTTGGATTGAGCTCCTTTTCCAACGTTAGTGAGGGCTTTGCCCTAGCCACTGCAATTCTGTCAGTTTCTTGTTCCTTTGGCTACGGAGGCATTGACAGGAGCTGACTGTGGGAACCAACAGGGCTTACTTAAGGTCGTGAAAGAAGATGTTTTTTTTGCTGCAGCCACTGATCTTTATCTGGAAGCTTCATGGTGGCCAACTGGCTCTAATCAAGGAGGCTAATGAGTTCATGAAGGCAGATCCCAAAGCCGGAAGCAGGATGTGCCTTTGCATCAAGGGTAGAGGACGTTCCTCCTGTATCAGTGAAGTTCAAGAGTCACGCTCTTGATAAGTGAACTGGAAGGAACCGCAAATGTGACGGACAAGATGAAAGCATCCACATTCGTGTGTTGAATTTGACAGATGGATGGAGTCCCAGGTCTTTTTCATTTTTTGAACAGAGCTAGGGTTTTCCCTTCTAAACACATATGCATCCAAACGAAAGAATGTACTCTTTGAGGAAGCTAAAAATGCTGGCCCAGGGATTGGGTTACACAGCAGAAAAGTGGTTTGCCCGTTTCCTACCTCATTCTCCAATTCTCTCTCTTGTTCGCTGCAGTGAATGCTGTGTGCCTGTGTCAAGCAGGGCATGCTCGTGAAAGACAAGAGTGTTAGTTGGAAAGAAAACGGGAAAGACACCGTGGAGGAAACATGTCGAGGGGGTAGCATCACCACTCTTAGGAAACCACCTTCAGGCTCAGAAGACCAGGTGCAGTGATGTCCCTTCATTTCATTCACAAGTTGAAGCCCAGAGGCAAGGTGGCTTTCAAAGAGAAGCATTTTGTGCTGTCTTTGCAGTCCTTAACAACAATGGCCCCAGAATCCCAGAGAAAACCACAGGCCATGCTTCCGACCTGACTCATAAAGGACCTTGTGCAGCCCTCACAGTGGCCACCCTCCCGCGGATCATCCCCAGACAGGCTCTCCCTACCGTCTGACAGCTAATGCCCCCAGTTCTGAGGGGAGGAAAGACCCTTCAGATGTATACTGAGATTTGGATTTTGACGGACCTCTTCCCCTCCCATCTGAAACCCATCAGCTTCTGGAAGGATAAGCCAGCGTCCTGTGGATAGAAGCAGGTGGCCCGTGTGGCAGTTAACAGTGATCTAATAGATTGTAAGATTTCTGGACTGTGCACTGGGGACGGAGGAAGTGATGGGAGCAAAGGGACTGGTCAGTAACAAGACTGCACTGAAACCCTAAAGCCCATGCCTAGTGCTTATGCTTTTCCACCAGCAAAGGGCAACAATAATAAACCACATTTATTCTGGAGTTATTCAGAGTCTGAATTTCACCAATCCTCTGCGCCCCATTTCCTCACCCTCCTCCCCTTCAGTATCTAGCACAATGCCTGGCAAGTTCTAGGTGCTCGAGAGATGTGCCAAATCAGTCAAGTAAATAGAATAAAATGTACGTCCTTCTGCAGATGATTTAGTTCTGCTGACCTTCCACTTCTTCATCAGTGGGGGGAGGGGATCATGTTATTCGGTAAGTTTGTTTTCAAGAGTAAATAACACAGCATGCCTTATACAACGTGCCCAAAGCCATAAAGTGATGCTTTTATGAGTTCTGAGTGTAACTTTATGAGTTTTACAAACTTTAATAAATGTATGCATCTTGAGTTTGCAGATACGGTTCAGCTGAGGGGAGAAGGGGGAAAAGTGAAGCCCTAGGCGGATAAAATAATCATTACCCAAAGCGAGAGACGTGATGGGTTAATTAACCTCAAGTCCATTTAACCAATGTTTAAGAAGAAAGATAATGGCGGGTGGGAAAGGAGAGAGAAGAGGGACGCGTGGGAGCTAGGGGGGAAAGGAACTACTTTTCAGGCCAACTGAGTGTTTCCATAAACGATATATTTTCTTTTCACAAGAAGTCGTCCTGTGCGGCCAAAAGAGGCAGGGAGGTTGTTCAGCAGAAACGGGGTTAATCCAAGCTCACTCCTGCCCACCGCAGTCACGGCGCTGGAGACAGTAATGAAGCCGGCTCGGGCACACATTTCACCCGAACTTCCTCTGTGGTCCTTTTTATATTGAAGTCTCTCCCTGTTACAGGGCCGCGCTTGAAAAAGTTGGAAAACTTTTCCCTTGGTGGAGAGGAAAGCGGCGCTCATCAGACCCAATGGAACGAATGAATGAAGTTATTCCCTTGGCCCGAACGTCTCCATCCACTTTCCTACCAAACACTCCTAGGAACATCTCTCCCCAGTCCCGCGACTGGAATTTTACTCTCCCGTGGCGTTGCCTCCTCTCAGATGCACAGATTTCGAAAGTCAGCACCGTGAGCCGCAGCGGTTGGCTTTTGCAGGAGTCGATGCGCCCTGCGGTCCTGCGTGGTGGCTTCTCCCGGCAGCAGCGGTGTGTAAAATAAACCGTTGCCGAAAAGCATGAAGAATTAACGAAGTGAAAATCTCGGGTTATTTGTTCGGCAGTTGACACGCAAGTGACCTTCCTCCTAAATGAGCGAGAGAGTCGTTTAAGGAGGTTCAGAGCGGGGATGAATGAATCTACGAGGCTCTGGACTCTCACCACCGTGTCGATCTCTTCAGTCCTCCGCGAGGGGGGCGGTGAACGGACTCAAATCCGAGGAGGAAAGGGAGAGAAGGGGGTCAGGCCGCGACGCCGGGAGCTCTCCTCCCAGCCCTTTGGAAAGACTGGCTTTTGCTGCCCTGGACCCTGAGAGGTTACAGCCCGGAGAACCCGGCGGCGCTAGGACCTGGTTGGCGCCTGGCCGCGGCCGCTCTCCGGCGGGCGGAGGAGCGAGAGGAGGAGGGGGCTGTGGGAGAGGAGGGGTGGTAGGGGGGCGGCGGGAGTCATTTATGCAGAGCAGGCGCTGCTGCCATTGCCACTCGCACTCCCCGCGCGCCGCTCGGAGCCGGAGGGAGCGCAGGGAGCGAGCTAGCGAGCGCTCGGAGCCCGGGCCAGCAGAGGGGGCGCCCGGCCGCTGCCTGCACCGCCGCCTCCGCCGCGTTCCGGGGCCCGGGGAGGAGCGAAGGCTAGTCGGAGAGTCGGGAGCCGAGCCGGCGAGACCCAACTGCAGGAGGGCGCCCGCCCCGCTCAGCCGCCTCCTGCGCCGGAGCCGGGGAGCCCCCGCCGATCGCCCCGCGGGCCGGAGGGCACGGCGCGCAGGTCCCCGCAGCCCCAGGGATGGTCTAGGAGCCGGCGCCAGGCTCGCCGTTTGCTCCCCGCCGGGGCTCGCCGCCTCCTGCGGATCGCCCAGGGCTGCGCGCCGCGGCGGCCGGGGGCTGCGCGCCGGGGCGGCCCAGGCCGGAGAAGTTAGTTGTGCGCGCCGCTCGTGCGCGGAGTCAGCGAGCGAGCGAGGGAGGCAGCGAGGCGCCGGGGCCATGGGCTGGGGGAGCCGCTGCTGCTGCCCGGGACGCCTGGACCTGCTGTGCGTGCTGGCGCTGCTCGGGGGCTGCCTGCTCCCCGTGTGCCGGACGCGCGTCTACACCAACCACTGGGCAGTCAAAATCGCCGGCGGCTTCCCGGAGGCCAACCGCATCGCCAGCAAGTACGGATTCATCAACATGGGACAGGTAACGACGGGCTGGCCCAGTCCTTGGCCCTGAAGCTGCCGGGGCCGGGGGAGCCCCCAGCGACCCCGCGCTTCTTGCCCCCTCCTTGTCACCCCCCTTCCCCCTCTTCCAGATGTGCTCTTGCAGCTGTTGCCCTAACTCTTGAGCGATTTTCTCTCTCTCTTTCATACGCATACACACACTCTCTCTCCCCAAAGTTACCGGGGTTGGTTTTGTTTACTTGTGGGTTTTGTTTTGTTTCTTCTTCTTCTTCTTCTTCTTCTTCTTCTTCTTCTTCTTCTGGCCACCAGGGACAGGTAGGGTGTCTGGAAAAATCCAGAGTGTGCATACCCCCGTGGTGGTTTCAGACCCGACCGGGTCTTTTGACATGGAAAGTCAGGGAGCACTGGTAGATTGAGCTCTTTTGGGGGGTGAGGGGAGTGAGCACACTCCTTGCGGTTTCTGAGAGCCAGGGCAAGAAGGAGGCGAGGAAGGGAGAGCCTTTCCTGCTCAGACCTGAATTTAGCCCAGAAAGTAGTTTGCCCCTTGGGGGGTGGGGGGGGGGGGAAGAGGACCGCTGGGCGCTGGAGGAGTAGGAGGCGCGGGGACTGGAGCTGGAAGGGAGGAGGAAGAGGGAGGCGGAGGAAGGGAAGAGAGGGCCGGACCCGGCGTGAGCGCAGATCTGGGGAGAGACCTCTCGCTCTCCTCGCCTCTCTCGTGGGATCCGCGTGGGGGCTCCCGGAGCGGGGTCAGAAAAGGGGGTGGGAAACTTCCGACACCCGCCGGCGGGGTTCTGCTCTGGGAGAACCGCAGGTCTCCCCGCGGAGAGGGACGTGCGGCGGCGACGTGGGGCGAAGAGTTGGACAGGCAGACGGGCGCGGGGTTCTCGTGGGGTGCCGCTCCCGGGCTTAGGGCAGAGCTGCCCGGCTGGGGAACAATGAATTGAATGGTGTTATGCGGCTGATTGGAAGCGCAACAGATTTGGAGGCACCTCCGAGCTAACCGGTCTTGGCTTCCTCGCTCTCATTCCTGCTAGAAATGGAGTGGAGAGGGCAGTGTACGCGGGTTCCAGAAAGTGACCCGATCATTCTCCGCCCCCCCCCCCCGCCCGCCCCGCCCCAGTACTCACACCCCATTCACTCACTTCTCTAGGCCTGGCTGGAGAAGGGGGCTCTGGCCAGAGACCCTGCTGGGGGTGGGAGGCGAGGGTGATGGGTCACCTTTGCTGTAGACCGGCTTTTGGGACTGCTCCGGATGCACGTGTCCTGCCAGCGCGAGGGGAAAGGAGGCTGGCAGGAGGCTGGCGCAGCGGGGCCAAGAGAGCAGCACAGACGGTTTCTGATGTTGTGCTGCTCGTCCAGGAACGGGAGCCCTGGGGCGCAGGGACCCTCAGCTGCCTGGGCGATGCGGCACTGACTGAAGAGGCAGCTCTGCGATCACCGCATCTGGAAGGAGATAGGGAGCGCTGGGTGGGGGGCGGGGGGGGGGTTCAGGGGAGCAGGAGCGTGAGGTCTTGGGCTCTGTGGGTCCAGAGGGAAGACGCGTTCCAGGGAAGTCAGTCCTGTGGAGGACTGAAACCAGGGCAAGGGGCAAGGTCTGAGTCTCCCCCCCCCACCACGCCCCCCTGCGCATACGCGTGGGTGCGCCCCCGTCCCCCACCCCCGCCAACACCACCATAAGTATCCAACACCCCCCCCCCCCCCCCCCCGCCCCCCGGAAGGAAGGAAGGGAAGCCAGCCAGACTTTGTTGCCCCAGTGCCTGTCATCTTCAGGAGAATTCCATTCTAATGGCTTGTTAGGAGTCTACTGGCTTCTTGTTTCATTGGAAGAACACAGTCTCCTCTTTTTCCATGAGCTTCAAGTTGGGTGCTGCATGTGACCCTGGAATGTAACTGGGAACGCTTGTCAACGAAAGTAGCCTTGTTACCATTCTTTCCAGAAATGCATCTCTCAGGTTCGCTAACATGAAGCATCTCCTCCATAGGATACCTACTTAGAAAATAAGGTCTTGAATATAGACTTCTTTGGTAATCTGCAAAACGGTCGTTTTGGGTGGATACGCCTCCACATTCAGCAAATTGGAAAACCAGGACTCTGGAGAAGTTGATGCGCACAGGATCCCCGAGCTAGACGGTGGCAAAACTGTGATTCAGACCTAGGACTGTCTGGCCCAGGCCTACCCTGCATGAATTCCGCCTGGTAGGGTATCCCTCCCCATGGGAGGAACAAAGTAACACCCCCAATCCCCTGAATTCTGATTTAGTGGCTGAGTAGACTGGAAGCAAACCTTTAGTATTAACTCACAGATACTTAGTTCAAACAGACCTGGACTTCTTGACTCTGAGAAGCTTCATGACTTGTAAGGGAAGAAAAATACCTGTTTCTTTTTTTTTTTAATGTTTATTTTAAAAAATGTATATTTAAAAAATTTTTACTTTTGAGAGGGAGAGGGAGAGAGCATGAGTGGGGGAGGGGCAGAGGGAGAGGAAGACACAGAATCCAAAGCAGGTTCCGGGCTCTGAGCTGTCAGCCCAAAGCCCGCCACCGGGCTCGAACCCGCGAACTATGAGATCGTGACCTGAGCTGAAATCGGACGCTTAACCCACTGAGCCACCCAGGCGCCCCAGAAATACCTGTTTCTTAATGAACTCATTAAACAGAACTTAGATATTGCAGAGCCTGGCAGAGGAAGGGAGGGGATTTTTGTCACCGAAGGAACCCCCTTTGAACAAGCATTGCTGTGTCCTGTAACTTCTCAGGATTGTGTTTACAGAGGGCTTTTTAAGGGAGATCTGTGGCTTTTCACTTGTAAAATACGCAGAAAACTAGAAACACACATGACACCCAACACAATTTATTGTGGTTTTTACAATGCCTGTGAAGACATTAAGTGCTTTGAAAGGTTACAGGGGACCCCTTGAACTGATGCCATAACCGGTGTAAAAAGGTCAGCTGGTCTCACTGTGTAAAGGGTTCCCTCTGCAGATCAAAGGGGGGGTAACCCTATGCTAAGTGTTGGGGGCGCTAAATTGAGTTACACAGACAATATCATTGCACTGTAAGGGCCAAACGTATTTCTTATTCACCCTTTACTGCTCTGACCTTTTAACACGTTAGCCATCCTTTTGTTATTCTTTCTTTCCCTAAATAAACCAGTTGTGGTTCCACTGAGCAGTAACTAATTTGCAAATGTCTCTGGAATGTTCTCATGTTTTTTTACCCCAGTTGGGTTTGGGGTCCCACCTCATAGGTCACAAATTGGAACCGAGGCCTATTATTGTTTCCGAAGTCATTTAATATCTCGGTGGTCTCTCTGACATCTTTGGTATAATATTTTAGGCAGCTATTTTAGGTGGTGAATCTTCACCACCGTCGAGGTGCCATCGTGACGACTCGCAACTCCAGCGTAATGTTTTATACCGCATCTTAGCGCTTGGAAGTCACCCGAGGTAAAATTTCCGGCCTGGGGATTTCTGCGGAAAAGAATAGGTGTGCCTCTTGTGCTCATGAAAAATAGGATGTTTAGAGTTAACACAAGAGCAAGCAAGCAAACAGGCAACGAGGACACGCTTGGCTTCCCGGAAGGGAAGAATAATGAGGCTTTTCTTGCTTTTGGTTATAGAGATAGCATTGTGTTTTGGTAGGTTTTCCACCTCATGTTAGTGTTTGTGAATGGTCATGCCTTGAAAAGCTGCAATGATGCCTTATAATTAGCAGTAGCAGATGTTGTCATGTTGGCGTATGTCCTGTTTTGCTTGGTATTCGTGTCGGCCGTAGAATGCCCTGTCTTCCCCCTGAAAGCCTCTCCCAGGATCAGGTGTCCCCTGACTGTTGGCCTCACACCTGTGGCAAGGAGGCCTTGGTCCGGCCTCTGAATTGGGCGACGTGACCGATGGAACTAACAGTGTAGTTAGTGGTGAGAGGGTAGCAGTGACAGCAAGGAATCAAGACGCGGCATCACGTTAATCGTGAACCTTTGTTTGGACTAACCCTGCAAACCAGGGAGATTAATTTCTGGTTATCTGAACTCAGGGAGAAGGTCCCCGGTGAAGGCTGTTGGCAGCGTGCGAGAGCTGTATTTATCCTTCTGCGAATTGCATATAATCCTTGATCCCAAGCCGAGATTACCAGTAACAGAAAGCGCTCCTCAAACCATGTCACTTATCTTGAGCCAGATTCCGGAAGGATAAAGCCAGATGCAAGCAATACCGGGGAAATATTCTACCTGGAGTTCTCACTGAAAACAGTATGTATATATATATATATATATATATATATATATATATATATATATACACACACATACATATATACATATATATGTATGTGTATATATATATACACATATACATTATATACACACATATTATACATATATATGTATGTGTATATAATGTATATGTGTGTATATATGTATATATACATATATGTGTATATATATATATATATATATATATATATATGTGTGTATATATATATATCGGAAACTCCAGATGTCACTTACAAGGTCTTTGAAAGCAGGAAAGTGGGTGAATTTAATGGAGCCCCTGTTCCTTCATCTGTAAAATGATAAATCTCTAGATAATAGGCTGAGTTGACTGTGCATTGCTCAGCACATAGTTAGGCTTGCAGCGAAAGGTTGGTTGGGTCTGACTCTGAAATAAGTGAGATTCAAACTTTTATTTGGATAGGGAGAAAGGAAGACATTTTGTAAATGGGAGATACAAGATGTGAAGATCAGGAAAATACATTTTTAACGGCCGAGTAAAAAAGAGCTAAATCCGAGCTTTGTAGACAGGGAAAATGGTTTTCCATTTCAACGAACCATGTAAAACACCTTAAAAATAGTTGCTGTTGGGCTCTAAACAATTCTGGCTGATTTCCCGTGGCAATGCCTTCCTCCCTGGTCAATCCTGGTTGTAGCCCATTAAATATTACAGGATAAGCCTGCCGGAGAGATGGAAGACAGGGAGGGAAAATATCTGAAGACCAATTATTTTGTAAAGCCTCTTACCTTGGTACATTATGTTGGATCGCATCTGAATTCGTGTTTTAATTCTGAATGCAGTTTGCACGAAGAGAGTTAGAAGCCGCATTTCCCAGAGATCTTTGGCACGAGGAACTTTTGTTCAGAGATCTGCCAAAGGTCTCCCCCCGCCCCACGCCACTGCTGATTAGTTCTGATCTTCGGGCAATGTGGGGTGATCGAAATGGTGATGAGCGGTGGAGAGTGGGTTCTGGGTGCGAGTGGATGGCATTGCAAATACTGCTGGGTTGAATGGGACTGTGCTCCCCTAGTTGCATTTTTAGGCATGTTGTAAACAGCAAAATAAGTTGGTGTGGGAGTCCACCTGGCCTCGCACAGGGCAGCTCTTCACGCCCAAGAACCTCAGCCCTGACCTCTGCTAGCGACTCTCACATGCTGCGTTCTCATGAGCAGGAGAACCTTTACTGGAAAAAGCGATTCAGAGAGCTTGGCCTGATCACGGTGGACCTGTTGCATTAAACTCATAGGCAAGGAATGGCTTGTATGTGGCCGTTGGGATTTTCGGGGTCTGTTTGAAATGAAAAACTGCATTTTTGTGCACCCGAAGGCAGCTGAATTTGCCTTATCACTGTCTCTCATGAGCTTATATCCAGAGGTCCTAACCTTAAAGGTCAGCCAGAGAAGCAGGGTAGAGTGCTGGGAAAATGGCCAGCGATGTCTGACTCCTTGGTGAAGGGAGGGAGTCCTGACCCAGAAACATCCCCGGGGCAGGGAGGGGTATTTGTGTTGTCCGTTCCAGTTAAGTGAAACAGCGTCTGCGTTTTCCCCAAGGCCGAAGTGTCTCCAGGCAGTGCTGTGCCTTGGGACTTTATCACTTGGCGAACTCAGTTTGGATTCAATGACAGGGAAGGCTTTGGCTTCCTGGATGGGGAAAAACGAATGCTTACAGACCTTCATGCATGCTAGAAGATATGTATGCGCATATATGTACATGTGTACGGACACATGTGTGTATCTGTTAATTTTTACTTTCATCAAAGTTAAATTGCACGCAATTTACAGTGAAATTACTCATGCAGTATTCTTGCGAGTTTCAACAGATGAGATCTCTACATCTAAAGGTAGCAAGAAAGGGCAATCAATGCCAATAAACTCTTCAGTGTGGGTTAATCCCTGCAGGAAAACGGGACCAGAAAGAAAACAGGAGTAGGAGTCAGCAGCTTGGAGCGAAACTCTGGGGTTTTTTCTTTCATTAACTAACTCGGCCCTCATTGCCTCATTTTTCAAAGAGAGGACCCTAATATGTGCTCCAGCCACCTTGCGGGGTTGCTGTGAAATCAAGTGCCTAATGATGAACACGAATACGTCAATAAAATAAGGCATGGGAAGCATTGCATGATCTACAGGGGCTCCAAGGAGATTCAAAGGCTGCTCAAAGGAAAATAAGAGAATGCTCTGGTTAACGAAGGTTTCTGTAGTGGAGTCACTTGTGATTTTCTAGATTCTTGTGCTTGCCCGTGGAGATCTAGTGGGGGCGGAAGGAGTCCGTGTTGCTCCTGATCCCCCTTGCCCCCCCACTTTAGAGGACAGTGATAGCTAGACTGAGAGCCATGGACAGAGGCATAGAGCTGGGGCAATGGACCAGAAAATCACCCAGCTAGGGTTCCCCATCCCTGGGTTGGACAGCTTGGTTTATAAGGCATATACAATATGGAGATTGCAAGATTCGTTAAAGAGTCAAGATACCGTCTTTTTTTTTATCGAAGTATTATTCACATGCAATGTTCTCGTAGTTTCAGAGGTACAACATATCGATGCAACAATTCTCTACGCTCTTCGGTGGTCGCCCCGCGAGGTGTAGTCACTCTCTGTCACCCTACAACGTTATTAGAAGATTACAGACTCTTCCCGACGCTATCCTTTTACATTTGATTCAGATGCGAGCACGTGTAGGGAATAGCGGGAAATAAAACGGAAATGTAGGGATACGGATGGGACCGTTCTCGGTGCAAGTGTTGGAAACCCAAACTCCTACTGCTTGAGTAAAACTCGTAGGCAATCCGATAAGGAAGCGGGGACTCCGTTGGTGTAAACAGGTCCACGTGCCTTCGCGTGCGGTTCCGAACACAGAGGCTGAACCCTCTGTGCGCACTGGCCCTACCTGGCGTGTACTTTCTTCACGGCAAAACCTCCCCTGCCTGACCCAAACTGACATTAGTTGGGACATCGGTTCTTTTGTTTGGTTGCGGAACTGCGTGGATGAGTTTGATGATGAGGGTGCTGTCCTGGGTGCGGGTAGAGGGTGTGGAGACCACATTGCTCTGTGTGCCCTGCTGTGCTCTTCTCATCCGAAGGGTTCTGGATTCTGAAATGCATCCAGATCCAAGCGTCTTTAAAACGTGATTGTGAGTCTGCCCAGATGCAGATCTGGAGTACTGCTCGTGTCTGGTATTTCTCCTTTTCCCTGTGTCAGTAGCTTCATCCTCACACAGACCCTTGCCCCCAGGCAGCAATGCTCAGTTGATTCTTAGTACCTCCTTTACCTGCTGATGAGATGAACCCCTGAGAAAGAACCCCCGTTCTTCCCGGTGGGGTTATGTCTCCACTCATAAGCCAGTGACTTTGTCCACGGGGACAGTAGTCTGTTGGTGAGTCACCCTGGGTCACTTGGTCTCCCTTGAAGTAAGGATGTTGACCACTGATGGGCAACCCACCAAAACAGGAGAGGGACAGTTCTCCAAGGGAAGAAAGGATGCTGTTTCTAGAAGAAGATGTGGGACAAGAAGACCTCCTGCTCAGATCAGGTTATGTAAGGCCTTACATGCGTCGGTGAGGGGGTTTCCACCTTATCAAGTAGGATAAAAAATGATATTGAATTCCCCTGAGAAGAGGTAACAACCTACCGATTCAACAAACAGGAGACTCTACCATGTAATATGGAAGACGTTTTCTGCTTTCAAGGAGGTAGGACATTTTCCCTCATAGCTGTCATTCAGCAAGGCAAGTACTAACGGGGTCACAGGCAACCCAGTACGGTTCACTTGTGCCCGGGAGGGATCTGCTGGTATCCGTTTGCACAAGGAACCGGGGGAGGCAGAGAGGCTATTGTGTTGGTAAAGGTGCCTAGAAATGAATCAGAAGCAGATTTGGATCCTTGTCGAGGTGGATTCAATATGGCTTGATAACTCAATGGATGCGGGGGAGGAGGAGGAGGAGGGAGAGGGTGAGGGTAACTATAAAGTTTATCACCACGGGACCGGGAGCATGGGGGACCCGTGTACGGAACTGGGGCCGTCTGCGGGAGCATCTTGAGAACAAGGGGATAGGTTCAGCCTCAGTGTTGTGGGGAGACAGAAGGGCAGGCAGATAGGAGTGTCCAGGATGCAGAAGAGATTCAGGACAGGAAAGAAGCGAAGACGGGCACTCATCCACCTCCACGTAACTGAAGTTGGGGAAGGTGCATAGGATAGGTAAGGGGTGCAGCATGAAGAGGGCTGGCCGGGGGCTGAGGCTAGAGCCTTAAGGGAATGTATCCACTTAGGGCTTAAGGGCTAAAGGGAGCATTGAAGGCTCAGGGCGGCACCAAAGGTAGAGCCTGGAAGTCACGAGGACGGGTGTGCCCCTTTACAGGGTGTGCACTAGTGAAAAGAGCTGTGGGGAGAATCTAGCCTGTAAGAGCTGGAACGTGGCTTAAAGACTTGGTGGTGACGAGGCTCCCTGTGATCTTCGCGCCAGTGCTTGGTTGGACAGTGAGGGGAATTTAAGGATGTGGGGCGGTAGAGGAAACGAGTAGAGAAGGTTCTTACTGCACATCTGCCTACCTACCTACCTTCTTTCCCTGTCTCTTGTCTCATCAGTGCACCGTGGTGGGCGAGGAAGACCTAGGGTCGTAGGTCTAGAACCAAGAGGGTTTCAATCCTAACGCTGCTACTGCTTAGCTGGGGGACCCTAGGTGAGCATCTTAACCTCTCTGTGCCTCAGTTTCATCATGTGTTAAAAAGAGCCAATCGTATTTCCCTTACAGAATCATAAAAGTCGTTAGAATGGTGCCTGGCACCTACTACTTATTCAGTAAGTCTCTGTTATTATATCTTATTTTGTAATTTTTAAATTGTTTTATTAAAACTTTTTTCTTTCATGTTTTGAGAGAGAGAGAGAGAGAGCGCACAAGCAGGGGAGAGGCAGAGAGAGAGAAGGAGAGAGAATCCCAAGCAGGCTCTGCCCTGCGTGGGGCTTGATCTCACGAGTCCTGAGACCATGACCTGAGCCAAAATCAAGAGCTGGACCCTTAACCCACTGAGCCACCCGGGCGCCCCATATTGTTGTCGTTTTTTTTTTTTTTAACCAAGTTAAGCTCAGTTTCTATATACTGTTTCATCCTGTTGTTTTCACTTAATATTATACTGTGAGCCTTTTCCAATGTTACTAGATAATTTTAGACACATTTGGGTGACTGCAGAATTGAAGGTATCATATACTACGTTATGATTCGTGTGACCGTGTATCATATTTTTCCAGGCACATTCCTGGGCTATGCCTCACCCCCATGAAGTATTGTGGAATATCCCCCTTTATTTTCAAACATGTGTGAGTTGTGTGTGTGTGTGTGTGTGTGTGTGTGTGTGTGTGTGTAATTGCACATCTTTCTACTAGCTGGGAGGGCAGAGCTGTCCCTCTTTCTTGCGTGTGTCCCCAGCACCTTCTGTGGCATTGGAGAAGCACAGTGTGCACTTGGGATAGGAAATGTTATGTGGAGAGAAATAGGCTTGGAAGGCAGAGAACACTGGTGCCTTGAGACTAAAGAGGAATGCAGGACGAGTGGAGGTTCAGGGGAGTCCAAGTAGCAGGGGAAGGGAAGGGAAGGGAACGGATGTACAGAATAGCTCTGTCTCAATTGTCACCTCAGACGCACCTGCAGAGACAGGGGAGACCTGGGTAAAGTTGGCGTCCGGGTGCTCCCGTGGTTTGACACGCGTTAAGGAAATTCTGATAAGAAGCCGTAAAAAAGATGCGATTGTGCCACTTGTGACAACATGGGTGGACCTACTAGGTATTACGCTAAATGAAATAAGTCAGCCGGAGAAAGACAAATACCATATGATTTCCTCGTGTGTGGAATTCAAAAAAAAAAGTCGAATAAACAAATAAAGAAGCAGAACCAGACTTAGAAATACAGAGAACAAACTGGTGGTGGCCAGAGGGGAGGGGGGGGGGACGGGCAAAGTGGGCGAAGGGGAGTGGGAGGTCCAGGCTTCCAGTTGTGGGATGAATAAGTCGTGGGGATGAGAGGCACAGCATGAGGAGTGTAGTCAGTGGTATTGTAACAGCGCTGCGTGGTGACAGACAGTGGCTATGCTTGTCGTGAGCCCAGCTTAACCTGTAGACTTGTCACATCGCTACATTGGACGCCTGAAACGAATGTACCGTCACCTCTCAACTATACAATTAAAAAAAAAAAAAAAAGAAGAATCACCGATGAATGACTCTGCAAAGAATAGCCAAATAGCAAGGAGATCATTTGCTGCTGGTACTTAGTTATCGCCCCGTAAGTAGTGGTTGAATATTAATGAGTGAACAATGAACCAATCCGTATTGTTTTGTCTTTGGTCACGAATGCCCAGAAATCTGACATTAGAACAGGACCAAACTGGGAGTTCGAATTTGCCAGGGTGAGAGAGAAGGGAAAAGATCTGTGGGAAGCGGGGGGTGGGGGTGGGGGTGGGGGGGTGGGGAACGAATCCGATGGCTTTTGAATGCAAGGGGCAGGACCCCTGAAATGACACAGCACAGCGTCCTGGCTTTGAGGAGGGTGGAGGGGCCGAAACAGGACTGGTGGGTCAAAGGAATGGGGAGGACTTGGGGGCCGTGAGTGCAAAATAAAAACGGAGGGGCCAGTTGGACAAGACATCCCAGAGGGTGTTTGTTTGTTTGTTTGTGTGTTTGTGTGTTTGCTGTTTTGTAAGCTCCAAGTTAGAGCTCTTCTGCGGCATGCTAGGGTCCAAGGTGTGGACGCGCTGGGGAGCTGACCAGGTAGAGAGCAGGTGGGTTAGACAGCGGGTTAGACCGAGTCGACAAAGTGTGAGGCTGGGATGTTGTTTGGAATGGTTACCAGCTTGGGTAAGATGAGGCTTCCGTGTAATCGTGCCAGCACACCTTCCAGGCAGGTGAACGTGAGGTGTGCCCCATACGGCCATTCTCCTTGGATAAATTCAGGTGTTATCTCTGCTTTACACATCTGTGCGGTACTATTTGCACTCCAGGTCCTGTGTCAGCTTAACGGATAAAGACAGCCACCTGGGTCACTGCTTTCAACTCCCAATTGTGTCTTCCTGTGTTTGATGTAAAAACTGCAGATTGCATTGGACGCTGAACATAGAAGAATGTAGACAGAGAATGTGAACCCAGCGATAATCCTTAAGGATGATCTTTAAATGGTGTATATCTTGGTACATTTCATGTTTGCCTCCACCTTGAGTTGTCACGTAACCCACTTCCATTATAGTAAATAATTATACCTATGAGTTATTCTCATGTCATGTGTTCTGCCCTTTACATTATTTATAGAGTGTAATGAAGCTGTGTGTTCCAAACGTGTCTTTTATTTATCTTAATCCAAACTTTATTGCCCTATAGGAATAGCCATATATAATTTTTAATTTTTTTAAGTTTATTTATTTGTTTATTTTGAGAGAGAGAGAGAGTGAGAGAGCATGAGTGGGGGGGGGGGGGAGAGAGAGAATCCTAAGCAGCCTCCTTGCGGTAAGCACAGGTCCCGACACGGGGCTCGACCCCCAAAACCGTGAGATCGTGACCTGAGCTGAAATCAAGAGTCGGACGCTCAACCTACCGAGCCACCCAGGCATCTAGGAATATACACATATTTTAAAATATATGTTTAAAAAATTATGTATATTTTGCTCTCTATTTAATAGATAATACTTTTAGATGGCCCTGTGTAATATTAGATTAATCTTGTTTGCATTTGTATGTCATCTGATTGTTAATATAGGGTTAGCATCACAAAGGAAGCATTAACATTTTAATTTGATCTGTGCATTATCTGAGAGGTTAATTCTGTCTTGGGAAAATTACAGTGTGAATACCATACCAGCATTGAAACTAGTTAAGATTTATTAAAAGCAAGTCCTTCCCTGCTGCCTTTCCCTATGTGTGTGTGTGTGTGTGTGTGTGTGTGTGTGTGTGTGTGTGTGTGTGTGTGTATACACGCCATATATATCTGTATTTGTACTAAGTACTTAAGGTCTGATATTTTTGTAATAAGTACTTAAGGTCTGGTATTTCTCTACTCTGAGGAGCTCTTACAGCTGTAAAAATATCCTGGCTCCCCCATGTCAATGTTCCCAGGCCTGTACCTTGTTTTTACTAGTGGACGTTTCTCAACCAAAATAAAACTGGGCCGCGCTCGCTAGTTTGAATGCAGTGCAGGGAGGGAGACACTTCCAGGGCCTTTAACCTCGTAAGCAAATATCCATAACTGTAAGTGTAGAAGTTTACTGCATCCCGGGCTGTTCTACTTGTACTTAACTAACACATAGATTTGTTTCCTGTGTGTGTGTGGAATCTCATTCATCAATTTCAAAGTTTTTCAAGAGAAAACTAAATTGTAGTCCAGTTAGGATTTATTAGCAGCCCAGCTTCCAGGAAAACCTATTTTCTTTCTTTTCTTTTCTTTTCTCTTCTTTTCTTTTCTTTTCTTTTCTTTTCTTTTCTTTTCTTTTCTTTTCTTTTCTTTCCTTCTTTTTTCTTTTCTTTTCTCTTTTCTTTCCTTTCCTTTCCTTTCCTTTCCTTTTCTTTCTTTCCTCCTTTCCTCTCCTTTCCTTCTCTTTCCTTCCCTTTCCATTTTTCTTTTCTTTTCTTTTCTTTTCTTTTCTTTTTTTTTTTTTTTTAACTGTGGGCCATCTTTCTATTTGGTTAGTGCTCCTCGGCCAATTTACCAAATGCTACATTCTTTGAATTGTTGTAGGATGATGTCATTGCTCAGTTGGACAACACTGAGAACCTGTGAGCAAAACTCAAGGCAGGAAACAGGTGACTTCCCTTCCCCTGTGGGGCCTGCCCTGCCGCTAATTTGCCACATACTTGGGAGCTGATCATAGGCTTTCTGTGTCTTCAAGGGTTCGTTTTATACATTGCTTTATTTATTATATTATTTTTAAAGTTTGTGTGTTTGTGTGTTTGTTTATTTATTGAAAGAGACAGAGCATCTCAAGCAGGCTCCATGCTACCAGCACAGAGCCCGATACGGGTCTCAGTCTTGCAAAATGTGAGCTCATGATGTGAGCTGAAATCAAGAGTCAGACGCTTAACTGACTGAGCCACCCAGACGCCCCCATTGCTTTATTTAAATATTAGTTATCGAAGGGCATCATTAAGGTGAAAAGACAAACCACAGAATGGGAGAAAATATTGGCAGACCATACCCGATAAGAGCGTTATATCCAGGATATACACTCAATAATAAAAAGACAGATAGCCCATTTAAAAATGGGCATAAAGGGTCTGAACAGACAGTCCTCCCAAGGAGATGTATGAATGGACAATAAGCACATAAAAAGATGCACAACATCAGGGAAATGCAAATGCATTTCACATGCACGGCGAGATGCCAGTTCACACTCCGTTCGATGGCTGTAATCAAGAAGACAGTTAATCACAAGTGTTGGCAAGGATATGGAGCAACTGGAACCCTCATACACGGATGGTAGAAATGTAAAGCGGTACAGTCACTGTTGCAAAACCGTCTAGTGGTTTCTCGAAAGGTTAAACATAGAGTTGCCATATGACCCAGTATTCCCACTCCTCACTATATGCCCAAGAGAAGTGGGAGCACTGTTCACACAAAAACTCCAAAAAGTGGAAACAACCCAATATCTTTCGATGGATGGAAGGATAAATGAAACATAGTACATCCATACACTGGAATTTTCTTTTGCAATCAAAATGAGTGAGGTCGTGATACATGCTACAAAACGGATGGACCTTGACAACAACTATGCTATAATCAGAAGAGCCAGTCACGAAAGGCCACATATTTTCTGATTCCGTTCTTAGGAAATGCCCAGAATAGGCAAATCCACAGACGCCGGAGGTAGGTGAGTGGTCACATGGGGCTGGAAGAGTTGGCGGGAATAGGGTGATGGGTGTGGGGCTTCTTTTGGCGGCGAGGAAAATGTCCTAAAATGGATCGTGGTCATTTTGACGCAACTCTGTGACAATCCAAAAGCATTGAAAGGTCTCTTTACCGTAGGTAATGTGTACAGTATGTGAACTGTGTCTGAATCCAGCTGTTAAAAATAGTCGTAGAATACTTATTGTTTATCAGCCCTTCTACTGGGCACAGCGCTTCTACATTTGTCATTGATAAGGTACCTGCTCACATGGAGCTTATGTGATAGTGGGAGGGGACAAGCCGTAACTCAGTAATGCAATGGAGAACATAATTGCAATTGGGAATGTGCTGTTGGAAGGCAAAACACGATGGTAGAGTAAAAGCGACCGAGGTGGGGAGGAGTCCTGTAGACAGGCTGGTCAGGGAGGCTCACTGAGGAGGACACTCTGGAGGCCGAGACCTGAATGTTAAGAAGAAGCCAACCACCTGGAGGTCTGGGTTGGGACCGGGTCCTTGCAGAGGAGACGGCCAGTGCAGCATTTCCTAAAGAACCGAAAACTGCTGGTATAAAAAGATTCTGGTTAACAAGAAGCGGTTGAACTTGAAGTTGGAGAGGATGATCTTATTAGTTTTGTTTTTTTTTTTAATTTCTTTTTGAGGGAGGGAGAGAGAGAGCGAGTGAGCGAGCAGGGGAGGGGCAGAAAGAGAGGGAGAGAGAGAGAATCCCCAGCAGGCTCCTTGCTGTCAGCACAGAAGAGCCCAACACGGGGCTTGAACCCGCAAACTGTGAGATCGTGACCTGAGCTGAACTCAAGAGTTGGACACTTAACGGAGTGAGCCATCCAGGGGCTCCAAGGGGAGAATGATCTTAGAGTGTATTTTGGTGATGACATTTTCCTGTTCAGAAGCCACCAGTAGCTCCCATATCCTACTGTGTTGAAACACACTTCTTCTCTGGGCTTTTTGAAGGCTTTTGAAGAGATAGGAAATCCTCTCTCTTTTTGAAGGCACGTCTCAACGTCCCCTCTTTGCTATACCTTGCTCTGAAGGTATAGGTAAAACTTAGGTATAGTTTGCCCAAAATACTCCTGGGGAATTTAATACAGTTAAGCTTGTTTTTTTCCCCCTTGGGGCATTTCATTAGTATTCTGTAGCACGTAGCACGGTGCCTTGTTCTTTATAAGTAACGATTAAATATCAGTTGAGTCCCAACGTATTTTATAGACATGCAATGTATATAAAGTGAACAATAAATCTGAATATTGGAGAAAAATTGCAAAAGAATTCTACCACCCCGTGAATCAAGAAGGCTAACGGTGCATCTTGTATTCCGTAAAGGACTGTGTGGAAAGAGCAGTGATCTAGGATTGATGAGTCATTTTGTGTGTGAATCCTACAGTCCATCACTTCCTGGGAACTAGCCTAACCCTTATCTTTAAGTGTTTCAGCCCTCGGCATCATCAGCAGGGTCATTCCTTCTGGCTTTGACTTCCATGGAAATTCTTCACATGAGAGAGTACACAGTGTGACATTATCCATGAGCTAAGTCCCAGATCATCCTAGGGTCCGGATGGTTTCTCCATGGATCCTGGAGAACCTCAGGCACCCTGCTGGCTGTAATCATCTTCTTGGGGTGGCCGTGGGCCCCTGTGTCTGTTGGAGCAGTGGGAATGGCACCGAGAGGTCCCGCAGCGAAAAAAAGTGGTCAGGAGGAAGGGACCGCTTCAGATCACAGGTACATTTTTACCGTTTGTGTGGAATCAGTGGGAGTAGCAAAAGGAAGCAGATTTGGTGCGTAGGAAAGTCTAAAGCTTGGGATAATGTAAGCAGTAGAATCTGGTGCTGGCCAGACGCTCATGGCGGGGCTTGCCTGGATTGGCCATTTTGAAGGACCTAAACACGAGTTATATCAGCTCGAGAGGAGAGATTGCAGCCTCTGGGACCAGCAGACATAAAATTAAGCCCCGGAGCTTAGTCCTTAAGGAGTGGCTTCAGAGATATCCTTGGAGATAGGAAGTAAACTCAAGACAAATAGAGCAAATATCCATTGGGAGTTAACTCCATTATAAAAGGAATGCTCTTACTTGAGTGACGTGGCCAGACACCAGTGTCTCATTCTAGCTGGGTCTCCCTATCTGACCTTTTCCCCTTTGATCAGATCTGAGCATCAAATGACCAGTCCTTTAGGCCTAGACAGGGGGAAGGGTGAGTTGTTTTCTGGGTCAGATGAAAGGGAAGTGTTCTCAGGCTGTATACGGTTCTAGAGTAGAACTTTCCTCCTCCTCCTCCTCCTCCTCCTCCTTCCCTACTCTAAACATAATTCAGCCTGAACACTTTGCCATTCTTTGCACAAGAAGTGCCATGCCCTGCTTTTCTGAAGCCCCCTACGGCATTCCCACTGCCTGGACATCCTCATGCACCATTCTCACTGGTTCCGCAAAGCCCTTCTCAGGTGGTATTTCCTCAAGTGAAATGGCCTGTGGCTAAAACTTCCTTCATTTAAACTCTCATTGAAATTTATATGCTTCTTTTTCCTGGCATTTGACATATTTAGATTGTATTCATTGTATGGGGGTGTGTGTGTGTGTGTGTGTGTGTGTGTGTGTGTGTGTAATCTCTTTTGCTAGATAGCAATCGCCTTAAAGACAGGATGTGGTTTTTTTTTGGTTCATTTTTGTCCTGCATATGGTCTCTAGAAGAGCGCTGTGCAGTTAAAATGCCCTCAGAAAATTATTCTGAAAGGGATAGTTGGCTGTGAGTAAATAAAGGCGGAGGGTAAGTCAACACTGCAGTGGACATCGGTATGGTCCACTGAAAATTTCTGGGTGTCCTCCTAGCCATGTGATAGGATTGTACCTCCCTACTTTGGGGGATAAGGGTAGCCATATAACCGATGGAATTGGCCAAGATGGAAATGTCGGATATGTGAGCAGCAGTGACCCGTGTCCCTTCTTTACCCGTGTGTGCGCTATCTGCTGTGGTCTACAACGCTCCAGGGGGTGGATGCCCCATTAGCCAGGGTCCTCATGGGCTCTGATGAACAGCACTCCCAGCCAATGCACGATGGACACGTAATACGAACTAGCAGCAAGCCTTTGTTGTTTTAAGTCACTGAGATTCATGGGTTCATTTGTTCCTGCTGTGAAACCTTGCGCGTTCCAACGAGTACAAAAATACAACAGGCTTTCTCCTTAGCCTTGCACGCAGTATAGGTGAACGTATGTACGGACTGGGGAGAAAAGATGAGGCGATACTCTGGATGAGAACCCAGGAAGTGACTTAATAGGAAGACCTCAGTGGTCTCGTCTACGTCTTACTCATTATGTCAGTGAAAATTAGATGGGTTCAAAAAAATAAAACCAGAGGCCAGATAGTAGGTATTTCCAAATGTACGTACGCGCGTTTTGTTGCTTAGAGATTTGCGTTTCCTGAAAGAAACCCTGAAGGCGCCAGGGCTTAATTGCACTGAGTTGCTTCCTTCTAGCCTTGCCAGCTCTCTGGATGAAATTCGTTCCAGGGGTTCAGATATACCTGTTCGGGACCTGTAAGCCTCTCTAGAAAATGGAAGGTTTTTTCTTTTCCAAGAGGATAGAAACTTAGCGTATTGCAGTTTTGTTTTTTTTTTTTTATTTTTCCCCGTGAAATGAAAACAACATGTTACCTTTGTACCTCGAATGATTGTTTAATAGGGAACGTGCTTTCTGCTCGCCAATCGCACTTGTTTGTGCATTCTGTAAGGGCCACACTGTGCCTCCAGAATTGTGATACCCACTGCTGCGGAATCCACTTAAATTTGCCGCCCCAGTCCGCTGGCCCGTTCTGCCTTCGTTGTTAGAGAACTGGCTTCGCAAACGTCGGGATCTGTGCTCTTCCTGATTTATGTGATGTGGACACAGCGGGGAACATCTGAGATTTAAAATGTTATGGCCTGAATTTCCAACTGTTGAAACGAATCCAAAGCAGCAGATTTTTCGTCTTTGGCAAGACAGGATTGAAGCAACATGCAGTGATTTGGTTCGCCGATTTGCGAGCTGTTAAAAATCAGAATAACTTAAAATGAGGAGAGTAAGTGCTGCATAATGTGAAAAATATTCCAAAGGTCACATGGTTGTGCAGTCTTAGACAAGTGAAGCACCACGAAAACAAAACTATTTTGAACACATTTGAGACACCGCATGTGAACATGTGAATTTTGTATTTCTGCTAAAATAGTCTGTTACTGAAGTCGTCGGAATCTCACCTAGTTCACTCTAACTTTAAAGAGACAGAGATTCTAATGGACCCAGAAGGCCCTTCTCCTGCCTTTTAGTGTCTCAGTCATGGAGACCATCTTTGGCATTTACTGCCTTCTCTTGTAATTTTTTCCTTTGCCGTCAGTCTGTCTTTTCACGTGCATTGCAAACGTTTTAGAACGTCCACACTATGCTAAGTACTCTTCTAAGCCCTGGAGATGCTTCTAGAAACTTCAATTCTCACAGGAGGAGTGTAGCAGCTTGCTTCAAAGCAAATCGCCCCAAACCCAGTGGCTTAAAACAATAAGCATTATTGCTGTGAAGCTGTGAGTTGTGTGGTAGGTTCTTCAGTCAACCGGTGGTCAGCCCAGGGCCTGATTGGTCTTGGATGTCCTCACTCACGTTCCTAGTGGCTGGTGCTGGCTGCTGGCTTGGGTTATGGGGGAGGGGGGGGGTCACTGGCCGTGTGCCTCCCATCATCCACCACAGGCTGGCTTGGGCTTCTTCTCATAGGGACCAATGGTATCCCAGTGGCCAGAGAGAGGAACCCTCCGAGTGTAAGCCCTTTGCAAATCTCTGCTTGTGTCTTACGCACTAACATTCCCTAAGTCCAAACGAGCCACATGACCAGCTTCAAGAGGTGGAGACATAAACTTCACCCCTTCATAGGAACAGATGCAAAGAATGTGGCCATATTTTTCAGTCTACCGCGGGGACGCTGTCGATAAACAGCACAAGTATGTCAGTTGGTGGTAAGAACTTTGGGCGAGACAGCAGGGAAGGGGGATGTCTGGACATTTTTTTTTTTTTCCTTCAGTTGTAAACAGGATGTCTAGGGAAGTTATCATGGAGAAGGCGAGATGTGTGAAGAGCTGGAGAAGGTGAGGGAAAGAAATGAGGCTGACAGATATCTGGGAGAGATGCATTCTCGTGGAGGACGCAGCCAGTGCAAAGGCCCTGGACGGGAGAGGGCCTGATGCGTTGGAGGAAGAATGAACAGGAAGACCGGTGATGCTGAGTGGCGTCTGGGTGGCAGATGAGCTGGGGAGGTCATGAGGGTTGGAAAGTAAGGTAGACCCCGTACGTGGGTGCTTCTCACATTTCAATGTGCCGCGAAGGCCCTTAGAGATCCCGTTCAAATGTGGATTCTGATTTAGTAAGTCTGGGATGCGGCCAGAGCTTCTGTGGTTCTAATAAGCTCTTGGATGATGCCAGGGCTGCCGCTGGGCCGGGGACCATGCTTTGAGGAGCACGCCTGCAGCTCTCAGCAGACCAAGCACAGTAAGGACTAGATTGTCTCTTAAGGGAGGAGATAGGAATGCCATTGGACTTCTAGCAGAGGTGTGACCTATTCTCTGCTCCGTTATAAGAGACGGCAACGTTTACACACACAGAGTGCGAGGCGAGGGAGACAGTCCAATGTGGAGGAGAGTGCTGTCCGGATTTAGCTCGCCATGGCTTCAGTCATCCGAATGTCCTTTCCGCTACAGGGTCGTGTCCTTATGCTCTGCTAGTACGTAAGTGAGACATCTATCTCTGGACACCGTTCACCCTACCCCACTCCCATACCACGTCTGTTCTAGGACAGACTGGCTCTGTCTCCTTACAGTCACCCAAATCCTGATGATTGGAGCTGTTCTAGCTTGGCCTTTTCTTTTTCTGATCCTCAGCCCCCTTGACTCAGTGGTTCTCATTTCCCCGCTCCAAAGTCCAGTCTTCGGGGAGCCTTCACTGATCTGTTTAATTGGCCGTAGGGTAAGGTCTGGGCAACCATATTCTTAAATATGCAGCCAGGGTTGAGAACAGCCACTGTGCTCAATTCTTCCTCTGCACCTGACATGCTGGTGGTTCCCCTTCTCCCCCTGCCCCGCCCCCCCCCCCCCCCCCAGAGCTCATAGCTTCCTTTCCCTGAGGAATCCATTCCCCAGCCCTCCCCCCAACCACTCTAGCCTTAAGCTTCTCTCTTTTCACTACCATCAAAACACATGGCCATTAGCTCATTTTCAACCCTGTTGCGTTTTGATGGTTCTAGCCTCTGTGGTCAGATTTTGCAAAATTACGGTCTGTGTTTGGAGAGGGGAACGATCTTTGTATAGCTACGCATATATATATATATATATGTATCTTCCTTCCACATAGAGTGTCACGTGTTTGGGCTTTTTTTTTTTTTTTTTTTTTTTTGTATAATGGATATTGAAAGGCCATGGCCACAGAACAGACCTTTAAGTGAACTCCAGGATCTTACCCAGGGGACGGGATACCGGGAACACGGACTGGAAGATCATTTGGCTGCAGGTTTGATATTTACGAAATGTCTCCCAATGAGCTTATACATACAGTTTCGTGCTCTGGTTGGATTGAAATAGTGTTCACTTGAAACCTTCTATCTCGCGTCTCATTACTACCCTTCCCTGTTTATACACTGTTTATGGCAAGCACACTAGGAGTGAATATGCATTGCTCATTCTGAAACTATCTGGTGAATAGCATAGTTATATTTTGTTGCTAAATAAATATGCTACATGTTTTAGCATTTCTTTATTTTATAATACAACAGGCAGCTCAAAATGTGGAAATGGCCTAGGGTCTGTCTCAGCCTTGGCGAGGTCCTTCTGAAACCCTGTGTGATTCCTGAGAATGTTTTTTTTTTCTTTTTTCCTTTAATTCATCCTGTATGTATATATGTCTTATTTCAAGACATGTATGTCCAGCTTGTTCTGCAATGACTTTTTGTTCTCTAATCAGAGTAGGAAATACAGAAAAATGAAAGGCAGTGCAAAATATTATCTGTAAATTGTATCACAAATTCGCTGTATCATCATGTACCCGGGATGACTTGTCTGTGCATCATTAACTTGTAACAGATTTAAACTAATTATTAACTCGACCAGATGGGTTTACTTGAGTGTTATCATAAAGGGCTTTGTGATGTGAGAGTATGGCAAAGTTCCATAAAATTTATTGCTTGAATCTTGCTGGATGCAGCATTCCATTAAGGCACTGCCTTTTGCCCCCACATTCCCATATTGGATCTGTTTTCTTCCTTATAGCTGGGAAGAAAGTACGTGTGGGGGGACATAGGGGTTGTGTTAATTAATGGTAATCTGTTTGTCTTGAAAGTAATGCCACTTCCAACATTCTGCGGCCTGAGAAGGGTCCTGATAATGTTTCCTAAACCGTAAATGCCTGCGAGGTAGTTAGAACCATTGGATTTTAGAATTGAGGGCAAAGATGGGACCTCGTCCCTCCCCACTCCCCCATTATAAAGATGATGAAACTGAGGCCCAAAAGGAAAAGGCGTGGATAGAACACTTACTTGGTATTTAACAGACCTGAGTTCTAGTATCTTCAAGCCCCAATTATAAAAGTGACCCCTGAGAGTTGTGTGATTAATAATGTAGAGAAGCTTTTCTGGTCATCTTGTTCTTTTTTTAGGAAGCATACCCATTTCTTGAATAATCATTGCTAATAATTTTCATATTTAGCATCGACAATGTTTCCTTAGGAGATATGCACGAGGGGAAATTTTGTCAAGCGAGTTTGAACATGTAGGTATGCGGTGTATGAACAAATAACCCGATTTTGGAGGCACCATTTTTTTCTCTAGTTCTGTGAAAGTCTGTTAGACCCTTTTTAGTAAACTAACTTGAAGAGAAATGTTAGATATTTTTTCCTGACTCTGATAGAGCAGAATGTTGGTCCTACCATGGTGGCTGTTTAGCAATAAGGTAAATGACTGATCTAATGGCTAAAGCATAATGGGTCTTAGTATCTCGGTGAGTCCCTCGGACCCAGAGAACTCTCTCCTGAGGAAAGTCAGAAGGCACATTTTGGGAAAGGTGGGGGTATTCATCACTTTTGCAAATAGGAAATTGGCCATCTTATAATGGGGGGGGGGGGGTGGCTTTACCCATGATTGCAAGCCAAACTCGGCGTTCCTTGGCTGATCCTGACCGCATTACGGGATTTTGTTAAACTGTGCGATGAGGGGAAGATTTCTGCCTGTATCGCGTGGAGCACAGACGTTCCTTTTATAGACCTACGGAAGTTGTGCAGTAACCAAAACACCAGAATAGAGACATAGCAGCATATCCAATGCAGTCGCGGTAAGAATTGAAATGAACACAATACATTTGAAACGGGAGTAAATGCTTGTGGCTGCCCAGACTGTTCTCCACCCTGGGTCTTTATCACTTTAGTTTATTGGGGCTTTAAACCTATTTCACAACTTAGCTACAGAATGTTGGCATGTTTGAACTAAGAGGGAGGAAAACTCGCTGAAGCCCTGTTCTTCTTCTAAATTGACTGCATCTGTTTGAGTGATACAAATGTAGCAATCAGGCAGTATCCAGTGTTTGGAATATTAAAATAATGCAGGGATTAATTTCCAGTCCCGTGGCAGCCTCAGGTGGAAGGTGAATATATATTAAATACCCTTTTTCTTCATTTATCCAGATACGAGGTATTTGTCCAGATAAGTGTATGTTTTCAGTTACGGCAAAAATCTGTGAACATTGCAATGATTCATTCAGCAAAAAACACTGTATTGGGTTTATCTTTTATGTCAACAGTAAGTACTTAGGAATGATAGAAGAGAGATAACTTAAAACTCATTCTACCACACTGAGTGCATTATCTTAAACATCACTTCTAACTTTCTGCTTTATAGATGCAAACATTTACTTGGTAGGCATAATGGTTATTTAAACTCTCTCTTTGGGTTTATTTGACATATATTTAAGACCAAGCAAGCTGCCCAGATAAAGGTCAATGGACTTTTTAATGTGAAGAAAAAAATTTAAAAGCTTGGCACTTTCTCCAGGCTCAGGAATTGTTGAGATAAAGATGTTAATCCTAAAGTTAATCAGGTTGGAGTTGAACCTTTAATAAAAATTGAAAATATGACTCCAAGCACAAATTACGATATTCCTTAGTTAGCCTACTGAGGTTGAGTATAGAATAGTGAAAAGGGCACTGAGCTTGGTGTGAGAAAAATCTTGGTCCTATCATTTACTTATCATAAAAGGTTGGGTAAATCACTGACTTTAGCGGGGCCTCAGTTTTATTATTTGGAAAATCAAGATAATAATTCTTATTTCACAGTATTCATTCATTCACCCGCTCATCCATTTTCTAAGTGCCTACTGGGCACCTCGTGGCCCAAACGCTATGACGTGTGCAAGCAACATAGCAATATTTGAAAAGTTTGTAAGGAGACAAACGGCTTGACCAGATAGAGAGTGACCGGGGAAGGTCACTTAGCAAGGAGCTCAGAGAAGACTTTTTCTGAGACAATGATCCTGGAGATAAGATCAGCAGAAGGAGAAGGGTTAGGCAATCGGAGATTGAAAAGGAATTCCAGGCCCATAGGATAGCAAGTGCAAAGGTCCTGAGGCTAGGTAGAGGGCCCTTGGGGTTTGGAGGCCGATGAATGAGGAAGTGCTAGGCAATGGCACTAGGAAGGTATATAGGAGTCAGATGCGGTAGTCCTCTTGGGCCAAATAAAGGCATTTTGGGTTTATTATAAAAGGAACAGGAAATAACTGGCCACCTCCACAAAGAGGTATGATATTATCTTAATTACATACAACGGTGTATGGGGGAGCACTTTAAAGATGGCAACAGGGTGTGGCTATAAGCAGTTAATTGTTACGTGGGACGGAACAAGACAAAAACATGCGGCCTGATGACTTAACCTGTTTACAGGGTTGTCAGATTCTTAAAGCGAGCCGTGGTGCTAAAACACGCAGAGAAGCCAAAACATCGGCGGTGTTTTCATATGTTTTGGGGCCAAGTGTGTGTGCGGAGGTGAGGGGCGAAAGAGCTCCTCCTGCAGTATTTTGCGTAAGCCGACGTTCACGTTTCGTTGGCCGTCCGCACGCATCTGCGGAAACACGAGACGTCAACCGAGAATTAGCCTCACGTTAAATATTTGCCCCTTGGGGATTGAAAGGCTGGATAGTGCATTTATGCAGAATTATGAATTTGTGGTTGTTGAATATCGTGGACAGGGAGCATGAATAAAGCAGGACTCAAAGGGGAGATGTTGGTAATTTGATGCAAATAAAGCTTTGCTTTATAAACTGAGCAGCGTATCTGCTGATAATAGTTGTGCTAATAGTTGGGATGACTTTATTCATCTTCTCGGTGGTTGACGAACCCGCATTCAGATGGGTGAAAATAACATTTTTTGCTTTGCTGCAAAGACACCCAGTGAGATAGAATAACCTTTTTCTTGAAGAGGAGGAAAAACCTGATCTTTGTGGCTGGAGACATTTATTGAGAATTTTGAAATTGTTATTGATCCTTCTGTATGGGAAGCAGAAGCCGAAAAGATACAGTCTGCGTAAAGCAGAATATGGCAGGACCTAACGGTTATTGGAAGACAACTTTTAATTTTTAATAGTTATAATTATTAGCATGTATATCACCTGGGAAATTTTTGTTCTGGAAACTTGACTCGGTTCTGACACGAACCGACGTGCCACAGATAACTACACCTCTCTTACTGCCGTGAACATTATTAATGTTTTTAATTATCTCCTAGAATTGAGTTTGGATAAAATTCTACTTTAAATCCAATTTTATGGTAGACCTAGGTTGGGCTCTTAGCATTTATAAAAGGGGGAAACGTAGAATTAACCCCCTCTTTTTTACCGTACAGATGGTACGGGCTAGTGGAAGGGTCGATTTGTACCTGCTCTTGGCTGCACAGGTCGACATAGACAGCAAAGTGCGTCCTTTTAAAAATGTTGCTTCACCGGGTCACGCGTGGTTCCCACTTCCCCACCTCTTCCCCGTCAGTTGGTTGAACAGGGCAATGGCCAGATTCTGATTCGGGCTGGGGCGGGGCACGTCACTGTGCATTTCTGCCAAGTTCACAGGGGACACCAGTCCGGCTGCTCTTTGGCTTCCGGTCCCGGGGCCACACGTGGAGGATCACCGGGCGTGGATTTCGACTTACTTTTCTCAGCGTTGCTGTTTGCATTGTGTAATTCCAAATGTTCGAAGTGAGGCCTATGAGCTTTGACAAGCGGACGTAGTCATGTAGCCACCTTCGTAGTAAAGAGACAGAACAATTTGGTCACCTCAGGAGGCTTGCGTAGCGCGTGTTTGTAATCTTGCTGTGCCCCCGACTCCTGGTAACCGCCAACGTATTTCCTGGTCTATATTGCCTTTTCTAGGATGTCATATGAATGGAGTAAGATAGTATGCAACCTTCTGAGCCTGGCTTCCTTCCTTTGCGGTAATGCATTTGAGATCCGTCCCTGATGAACTCATCAGTAGGTTGGTCCTCTGTATTGGTGACAAGTATTGCATTGTATAGATTTGCCAGTGTTCTACCCATTCGCCGGTTGTAGGACGTTGAGTCGTTGCCAGTTTTTGGTGATGATGGCTAAAGCCACTCTAAATACTCACGTACGAGTTTGTGTGTAAACGTTAAGTTTTTGTTTTTCTTGGGGAAAAATATCTAGGGGTGGGATTTCTGGGTCATCTAGTCCGTGAATGCTTAATCTCGTAAGAGACCGCTGAACTGTTTTTCGAGGATTCTCGGCGACAGTGTATGAGCCTTCCTTCCTCACCATCACTTGGTATTGACGTTTTTTCTCTTATTTTTATCTATTTTAATAGATGTGTATCTGTGACATCCTTAATGTAACTGGCCATAGAGATATAAAAAGAGGAGCCAACCTCCCCTCTGCCTGGATGTAGCTAGAACCTCACATCTGGCTGGAAACTTCACCTACTTTTCCTCTGCCATTATGTCACATGCTCGTTTATCCCCTGCTCTGGGCCCAGTTTTGGGGTCACTGTCCTGCAAGTGATAATCTGCTAATCCCCAGGAAGGACCAAGATGGGGACAAAGGTACAAGGCTTCCGTGAGCAGCCACTAGCAAAGATAAGTGGGAGCTTCTCCTCCTAATCATCTTGTTTTAGTGACTGGAGGTTTGCACCTCTTCATCCCCTTTATCTATTTCCTGCACCCCCCCACCTGCCCCCTCTCTAGAAACTGCCAGTTTGGTCTCTATATTTAAGAATTTGTTTGTTTTATATCTTAGATTCCACACATGAGGGAAATCATCTGATATGTGTCTTTGTCTGTCTCATGTCACTTAGCCTAATACCCTCTGGTTCCATCCATGTTGTGGCAAACGGCAGGACCTTATTCTTTTTTATGGCCCATCGTTGTCCCTTCCTCTGTCCGTGGACACTTGGGTTGCTTCCATACCTTGGCTGTTGTAAACAATGCCGCAGTGAACACAGAAGCGCCTGTCCCTTTTACAGTTAACTCTTTGTTTCCTTCAGATAAATACCTACGAGTGGAATTGCTGGATCTTACGGTAGTCCTGCTGTTAATGTTGGGGGAAACCTCCATACCGTTTTCCATAGTGGCTGCACCAATTTGCATTCCTACCAAGAGCGCACAAAGGTTCCCTTTGCGCCGCATCCCTCCCGACACGTGTTACTTCTTGCGTCTTTGACGCTCGCCATCCCGACTGATGTGAGGCGATCTCTCACTGCATTACCCTGATGATGAGTGATGGTGACCGTCTTGTCATGTGTCTGTCGGCCCCATCTGTAGGTCTTCTTTGGAAAGAGTGTCTCTTCAGGTCCCCTACCCATTTTTATATCGGATTGTTGGTTTTTCGGGTGTTGCGTGTGTAAGTTCTTTGTATCTTTTGGCTGTTAGGCCCTTATCAGATCGATCATTTGCAAATTCAGTAGGTGGCCTTTTTGTTTTGTGGATGCTTCCCTTCCCTGTGCAAAAGCATCTTGTTTTAGTGTAGTCCCAATAGTTCATTTTTGCTTTTGTTTCCTTTTGCCCGAGGAGACGTATCCATAAATACGTTGCTAAGGCCAATATCCAAAACATCACTGCCTATGTTTTCTTTTAGAAGGTTTGTAGTTTCAGATCTTCAGTCTGTTTTGAGTTGACTTTTGTGTGTGGTCCGATTCCGTTCTTTTGCATGTGGTGTCCAGTTTTCCCGGCACCATGTGTTGAAGAGACTGTCATTTCCCCACTGGATATTCTTACCTCCTTTGTCATAGATTAATTGGCCATGTAGTTGTGGGTTTACTTCTGGGCTCTCTATTCCATTCCATAGATGTGTGTGTGTCAATTTCTGAGTCGGTGCCATGCTGTTTTGATTACTTAGCTTTGGAGTAGGTCTTGAAATCTGGGCTTGTGACATTTCTAGCAACTTATTCTTTTTTTAATTGAGGATGACAAAGCTATCCAGTGTCCTGAATATACGTAGGCTCTATCATGTGTTCTGAATGCTCACGCCCTTCAAAGATTCAGAATCTTCCCTTTTAAGAACAAAACGTGTGATTTCAAATGCCGCAGAGTAGGGGCGCCTGGGTGGCTCGGTCGGTTAAGTGTCCGACTTCGGCTCGGGTCATGATCTCACGGTCCGTGGGTTCGAGCCCCGCGTCAGGCTCTGAGCTGACAGCTCAGAGCCTGGAGCCTGTTTCAGATTCTGTGTCTCCCTCTCTCTGTGACCCTCCCCTGTTCATGCTCTGTCTCTCTCTGTCTCAAAAATAAATAAACGTTAAAAAAAAAATAAAAAAATAAAATAAAATAAAATAAAATGCCGCAGAGCTCAAAATAGCCTCTGTTTACCAATATAATAAAATATTAGGAGTTCTAAATCTGGTTATACTAAATACAGTTTTCTAATTATTATTTTTTTTTTGAAGGTGAGGAGGGCTTTTGAAATAATTAAAGAAATGAATCAACGAACAGAACATGCCATTTACACTGGTACTGAAGTCAAAGTAATTAGAGATTTTTCTCATTTAAATGTAGTTTAATTAATTAGATAGGAATATTTGAATGGAGATCGCTGGACTCAGAGTAGATCGTTCTATTTCTGCAGAATGACATGCATGGATTAGAATAGTGATTCTTCACCTTGGTTTTACATTAGAATCACCTAGAAAGCTCTTTTAAAAATAATACTGATAACGCTGGTCTTAACTCAGACTCTCTCTCTCTCGCTTTTTTCTAATGTTTATTCATTTTTGAGAGAGAGAGCGCACGCTTGCTCATGAGTGGCGGAGGGGCAGAGAGAGGGAGACAGACTCCAAAGCAGCTCCAGGCTCCGAGCTGTCAGCACAGAGCCCGACGCGGGGCTCGAACCCACAAACCGCGAAATCCTGACCTGAGCTGAAGTCAGGCGCTTAACCGACTGAGCCACCCAGGCGCCCCTTAACTCAGACTCTTAAATCAGAATCTCTGGGGTCGGTGTGGGGAGACCTAACATTAGTATTTTTTGTGGTGCCCATATAACAGAATATATATCCCATATATTCTCATGTATAACAGAAGTTCAGAATCGTTGAATCTAAAGGGAAAATTTACCATTCCAGCAGTAATTGAAGAAATGTTTCTCACTATCAAAAGATATGCTATTTTCTGTTTGTTTCCCCATAAGTCGGATTCAAGTGGCTAAGGTGATCAGTAATGAAAAGAATTTAGACCTAACTTCAGGCTATGTGTGCTCTTTCTCTCTCAGCCTCTCTTGGACTCTCTATTTCCTTTGTGGGTGTGTGATGTGTGGCTTACAAGCAGGTGGAATAGGTTAAATATTAAACAATAACTTCTTTTAGTTTCTGCAGAAATTACTTACAGATGGGGCTTTAAAAACTTGGTAAAAAAATAGCAGACTCTAAATAGCAGTAATGAGTGTTCTTATCTGAGGAATATACAAGGATTATTTTACGTTAAGGACGTAATTACTCATTTTGGACCCACATGGATCGAAGGAAACAAAAGCCTGATGCCATTAACAGTTCATTCTTAAAGAGCTGTTGCAAACACGGTGTCTATCGGACGCTGAGCCCAGTCCTTATCTCATATACTAATATGAAAAATCGAGTTCCTTTGAGGGAGATATTCCGCTGGAGCAAAGAAGACGTCACTTTCAACCTTGCGGTGGACAAAGCGGGGTTGCAGAGTCAAGTCAGAGAATTAGCTCCATTTTCGTAGAGACTTCGTTTTGTTTACTCTGTCTGCAGTGTCTCTGAATCGGTGCCTAGCATATTGTACACACTCCGTAAATGCATTAATGTCTCGGCAGGCTATCAATGTGTGGAGTAGAATATAGAAAATGGCATCCAACTTTCCCATTCACATTTGCACTTTAGAAATTAAAGTGCAGACCGGAGGAGAATCACATTAAAAAGGGCTTCTGAGGATGTTTTTTTTTTTTCAGTGGGCCAAGTTCATTCTCAAACTGAAAACAAATACTTCAATGTTAAGCTACTTCTAATTAGAAGGACCTCACCAAGGGAAGTCATGGGATCATGGACGGCAGCCTGGCTCCATCCTACGGGGAATTGACGTGTGTTATGTTCCGGGCTCCATTTTCTGGGGACGTGTTATACGTGTTGGCTTGTCTGGGGAAAGCAAGACCTTAGGGAAGACGTGGTGCATGAGGGAAAAAAAAAAAAAAAAAGGGAAAAACTTGGGTGGTCAGATGACCTTCCCAGCCTGGCCCCACAGGCTAGGACCAGGAGTCGTGAGCGGACTTAGGCTACTTCTCTGGAAGATGTGTCTGACAAATAGGCTACCCCAGGGGCGCCTGGGTGGCTCAGTCGGTTGAGCTGCCGACTTCGGCTCAGGTCATGATCTCGCGGCCTGTGAGTTCGAGCCCCGCGTCGGGCTCTGTGCTGACGGCTCGGAGCCTAGAGCCTGTTTCAGATTCTGTGTCTCCCTCTCTCTGACCCTCCCCCATTCATGCTCTGTCTCTCTCTGTCTCAAAAATAAATAAACATTAAAAAAAAAAAAAATAGGCTACCCCAGGAAACGCGTGCTCCATTTGAAGAATGGATTCCGCGTCCAGTGGGGTAAGTCGGATTAAAATCCTGCTATGGTGTTTTTTCCAATTCTGATATTCTGTGATTTGCTGTGAGGCAAGTCTCGTGTCGCGGGTGACTTGGTGGGGCCGACTGTAGGTTTCTCACTTGAAACTGGAACATTTGCTGCTTCCTCTTTCTCTGTCTCGCATTTCCTTTGTGAAATTGTGTCTGTTTCTTGCTTGCTCGGGATTTGTAATAAGGTGTTTTTGATTACTTGCTTTTCAGATGAACTCCAGGGACCTAGAGTCTCCCACACTCTGCTGATCAGGTGGCTTTAGAATAAAACAATCAGGCCTCGTATTGGTGAGGGCAAGGAGGTGGGATCTGAGCGTGCCCATTCAATCAGTGGTAAAACAGAACCCTTTGGATACATTTTAAGGAAAAGTTAAAGTGCTGTAGAAAAGGCTTAGATTTTTGGAGTCACACACTTTCTCGTCTGAGCGTGTAACTCTCCTTCTCTTGTGTTTCGACTCCACTTCCTGCCCCGTAATATTAGAATAAGTCTTCTCCCTTTGTTGGGAAGGTAGGAGAGAATTTAGGAAAGCATCAGTAAGTGTTAGCTTCGGTTATAAGTAGTATTAGCTAGGCAATGGCTTTGAAAAAACCAGCCATGTGCTAGTTCTCTTTTGCTGGGCAAGTGGCTTTATCTTGGTTTTCAGTTCTGTTATTTCTTGGTTTTCTTTTGAGGATTAAATTTGATGGTGCTAACACAGAGCTTAGCAGAGTGCTGGGCCAGTATTTTTTTTTTTAATATTTTTAAAGTTTTATTTATTTATTTTGAGAGACACAGAGACCGTGTGCGTGGGGGAGGGGCAGAGAGAGAGAGGGAGAGAGAGAATCTCAAGCAGGCTCCGCACTGTGAGCGCAGAGCCCGACGCGGGGCTTGAACTCACGAAACCATGAGGTCGTGACCTGAGCTGAAACTCCGAGTGGGACGCTCGACCGACTGAGCCACCCAGGCGCCCCAGTGCTGGGCCAATATTAAACCGTTATTCTATTGGTACAGTGCTTTGGAAATTGATCATTGAACACCCAGAGAGTCCACAAAATTACCAAAAATAAATAGACCCCGGTTTCATTTCCTTTGCTCCTCACTGGATGTCTACCGACGTACTGGCTCTAGCTTGTGGTAGTTTCTTGTTGCTCCCGTGACACATAGTCACAGACTCGTGACTTAACACAAATGCGTTATCTCACAGTCCTGACGACCAGAAGTCCTAACCTAGAGTGAAGGTGTCATCAGAGCCGCTTTCCTTCTGGAGAGTCTACGGAAGACTCATTTCCAGCCTCTGGAGGCCCATCCGCGTTCCTTGGCTTGTGGCTCCTTCTTCCACCTTCCGAACCAGTGGCATAGCATCTTCGAAACCCTCTGTCTTCTCTTTCTTTCTCTCCCCTCGCCCGTCTCTGATCTGTGCTCCCGTCTCTCTCTTTGACCCTCTATTTCCACCATCACATCTTGTCTGACTTGGCTCCCTTCCTCTTATAAGGACGCCTATGATTACATTGGACCCACCCTGATAACCCGGGACAATCTCCCCGTCTCAGAATGCTCTATCACAGCTGCACAGTCTCTTTTGCCACATACGGTGACGTCTTCATAGGTTCTGGGAATTGGGATGCGCACATTTGGGCGAGGGACAGCCTTCAACCCATCACGTGCCTGCCTATCTTAGAACATTGCACTGAAATCATACAGATGACTCATCTTTCCTTGAGCATCCTGATTAAAAAATATGCATATATATGGTAGTGCCTCCTCTCTGAATTCATGTGCCCTAACGCCATTTTCTGAAGAGCTCTCTGAAGAGCTCAGATGCTGAGCCTGAACTTGAAGGGATTCAGGAAGACATCACAAGGGGTCTCTGATTTTCGAAACTAAAGCCTAAGAAAGGTCCCTTCATGTTATTTTGTAGCACTCCGTGGCCAGTGCAATTGTATCGAAGATATATGGTGCCAGACAATACTGTTTAACTTAGAATGGCCCTTGAACTTCAGCCTGAAGGGTACGCCTTAAAGATACTTTCTCACATGGAGATACTTAACGTAAGTTACTTTTGCATCTGCTCGAAGTGGATAGAAATATCCCTAGGAAACATCCCCTTTGTGTACAGCTCTTAAGAGCACAGTCTTCTGGGTAATTGAGATCTCTGGGTAGCTATGGTTTTAAATTCATCCTCAGAAAAAACATCTTTTGGAGTTAAGAACAGATGCTGTGGAGTTAGGCTACCCGGGATCCCCCTGAACTTCACGCTTTGCCGGCTGTGTGGCCCTAGGCAAGCTCTTGAACTTTGTAGGCTTCTTCTTTCTCGCGTGTAACATGGAAATCACGGCACTTGCTTCCCACTGTTGGGTGACGAGGACCCAGTGCAGTAATGCCTGGGTTTGCACTCCGTACATATTAGCGGTTCATCAGATTTCTGCATTTACTTACCTTCTTCTTTAATAGTCAATGAACTCAACAGCCTTGTTATAAGTATCGCTTTTGTTCAGTGAGTCCGCGAGGTCATTGACTATGAAGGGACAAGGGAGGGAACTGAGAAATATAAAGGCAGACTTTGGCGAGTGGGAAATTCTCAATTCTCGGACACGTTTAACATGTGGGGACTTCCTTCATGCAACATTTAGTAAGCGTAAAGCATATGTTGCATTATATGTTAATGTTCTGTCACAGAAGGGGTTAGAAAGAAATGAGCAAGAAACTTTCCCAAAGGTTTAGAGACATGCTCACTCTGGCTTTGATTACCCCAAGGACAGGGGCCATTCCTTCACTCGACGCATTTGTTGGATAAGCCTAGCACTGTTAAGAGGAGCTAGGGTGAATCTATCAGTGAAATAAAACAAAAAACCCTGCCCTTATGGAGCTAATATTCCAATGGGGGAAGACCAATAACAAATGGGATAAATAAAAATAATATACGTTAATGGTGTTAAATGTTACAGGGAAAAGTAAGAAAGGGGGGGGGCGGGCTATGCTGGAGGGCATGATGGCAGTTTTAAATCAGGTGGTTAGTGAAAGCCTCCCTGAAAAGGGGCATTTGGCCAAAGATCTGAAAGCAGAGAGGATGTGTGTCAGATTTAGAAGATTCCAGGCAAAGGAAAAGCAAGTGCAAAGACCCTGAGGTTGGCGTGTTCTTGGTGACTTGGGGGAAAGCAGTCATGGCCACCTTCTCTTAGGTTCTACTTTAAATGTCACAGAGTCTGGAACACAGGAGGCAAATTATTGCAGAGGTTTTAATATTCTCAGGGAAGCACAAAAGAGGCACCGGAGAAAACATTTACATGAAGGAGAAGCAGTTTATCTAGTTGCTGTTTCTGTAACTGTAAATGGAATTCAGCACGTTGACGTTTCGGGCCTTTCCACGCGGAGCCTTGGAAAGGGGTTGGTTGGTCAGTAAGACCTGTGGGCTTTGCCACTTGGTTCTTCTCCGTCTCACCTGAGCGGGGGAAGAGATGTGGGCTGACAGGTGAATTCCAGCCCCACGTAACTGGTTCTTAAGTTTTCCAGTCTGTAAGTCATCTCACAGATGGGAGAGAGTGCACCAGAAATCCGTAGAGGGAAATTTATAACTTCTGAAATCAACGTCGTTGACGTATCATTGACGTACCCCCCCCCCCCAGTGCAGCCATTTTTGTAGGAGGTTGGATGAGTGTTGACAAATCTGCGTGCCCCGTGATGTGCTGATAAATACTAAACAAGTGATTCTTCCAGAGGAAAAGAAGCCCCAATTTTGTAGTCTTTGCCAATTTTTCCTGATACGTTAATACTTCCGTCCTTGTTGATTTCAAGTCACAAGTGTGATGTCATTGAGCAGGGTGTTGGGGAGAGGTGAAATGGGATTGTAAGCCTACGACGAACTGCTTCCAGCTCACCTAAGCACTTACCACTGATGTCATTATCACCGTCCTGAAGATACAGAGTATTCCCAACCGTCCACATTTCTCCAGGTTTTCCCAGTCAGTCCCAGCTCCACACCTAGGTTGTCGCTGACCTGTTTCCTGTCATCATAGTTTGACATAGTCCTAGGATTTCATACCAGTGGCATTCTGCAGGAAGCGTTCTTCTGCATCAGCATGAGGTTTGGAAACTCATCGACGTTGTTGCATACATCAGTAGTTTGCTCCTTTTTATGGCTGGGCATTTCGCTATGGGGATATACCACAATTTATTTTACCATGTACCTGTTACCATTTACCTGTTGCATTGTTTCCAGCGTGGGGCTCTTATTAAGAGAGTTGCTGTAAACATTCCTGTATCAGTTTTGTTTCAAAGTAGAATTTCATTTTTTTTTTTTTTTCTGGGTAAATACCCAGAAATGGAATGCCTGGTTCATGAGGAGGATGTGTATTTCGTGAGAAATTACCAAACGATTTTCCAAAGATATTGGACCGTTTTACACTCCCACTAGCTACGGGTGAGAGTTACAGTGTTCCACAATCTTAGAGCATGGTATTGTCGGTCCTTAACCTGTAGGCATTTGTGTGTGCGTACAGAGCTATTATGATTTTAATTAGCGTTTGAGCATCTTTGCACATGCTCATTGGCTGTTTGCATATCTCCTTTTGTGAAATGTCTTTTCAAATTCTTGCCTGTTTAAAAAAATGTGTAGAATGGGGGTCAGTTACCTTTCACAAGGGAGTTCAGAATTTGGGGAAATCTGTAAATTAGAGAGGGCGGGAGGGGAGAACAAGGCAGACAGCGTTCATGAAGGTGACCACAGGGTCCTTGACATGACTGCTTCGTGACCAGGGTGACCAGGTTTGATGGGGAGTTGTCTCAGGTTAAGCGCTGAAAAGCTCCATGTCCCTGGAAACAACTCAGTCCTGAGCATGGTTGTTCACCCTCTAGAACTGTGTATGAAAAATTTGCAAACTGTGTGCGTGGAGTATAAAAAAATGTACACACTCTATACCTGGAGTCATTAGACTGGAGAGGATCTTAGCTACAGCACAGGGGAGACTGTTGGTGGTGAATGAATTCAGCAAGGCTGCACAGCTGCTCAACGGGGTCAAAGTCACGATAAAATGTGGGTCTTCTGGCTCCTAGCCCTCTGCTCAGAAGTCAATAGCTTACTTGTGACATAAGCATTTAGGGCCTGGAAGGTTCTCTCTTGTTGGCAGAAAATAAAAAAAACCCTCCAATCACCCTCCAATCATTGTCTGACAGTGTTTGTTTTTTAAAGTTATAGATATAACGGACTCATTTATTTGGCTTCAGTTTTGATTTTCTGATCAAATTCAGTTGTTCCTGGAAGAACGAAGACATCGAGTCTTATCAGTCATGTACACTTTAGTATAAAATGGTTTCTTAAAAAAACTTCTCTAAGAGCAGTTTGGTTTGAGAGAGGGTCACGTTAGGGAAATTCTGGGTGCAAGGGTGAGAGGCTTCCACTAAAGAAGAAAAGGCACAAATGCTTGACAGAATTGGGAACAAAAGATGAAATTTATCAGCTTAGTGTCAAATAGGGTTATGTTCCGAGGCCGGGAAGGGTGTGTGTATGTGACTGCACAGAAAAGGAGCTTGAGAGGGGCCAGAGGGAAGGAATTATTCTCCTTCCTTTTAGGTGGGATTAAGGAAAAGGTTGAGCTTTGGTGATTCTGCTCTTGATTTCATACTTCCTTATACACCTATGGTTTCTGATTTATTTATAAAATGCCCCTTTGTTAGTTATATATTGTTTCTTGTTTTAGCCCTTGTTGGTATTTCGTGACAGATAAACACAGTCATCTTTTGTTTTACGTTACCCTGGAGGAGCTAGATGGAATGCCTGCTTATAGATAACATTACTGCTCTGTTTTCATACTCTGTCTTTCTTTTGAATAACTCCCAACATGTTATGACATTTTTCTTCTTAATGTTTATTAAATGCCCTCAGCGTGCTCCGTGCCGTTGAAAGAATATAAAAGACACAATTCTTGCCAATAAGGGACATGCATATTAATAGAAAAGAGACACAAACATGCTTTTAAATCTATATATTTAGATTTTAAAATGTGTGTCCCTCTGAAAAGTGAAAGATTACTTTGTTCGAATGATAGAGAATGATTGAACTAATGCACACTGCTCGTCAGCCGTGGTCTTGCAAAAACAAAAACAGCATAGAGACGTCTCAGCCTGCATCACCTTCCGCACCATAACCTTGGCAGTTAAGGTGGCATGAAATTATTTCTGCTGAAACCAGCCTTAATTTGATGGTCCTGTTATACCAGAGATTTTGAAGCAGCTCTAGCTCTAACGTGTGCGACGTTAGCAGCTCAAGGCTTCCGATGTTCACGTCGTCAATCAGTAGTCTTTGCCGAGAACCTGTTCTGTGTTGAGCCGTGTACCGGGAGCTGGAAACAGAATGGTAAGCACCGCAGTTGTGTCTCCATCTCCTCAGAACGTACAGGCATAGAGTTGGGAGCACAGACGTTGAACACATAATTGTTCTAATCGAGGTATAACTACGGGCGTATATTTTTGATTCTGGGAGCTGGTGGGAGCTTACCTGGCCTGGGGGGTTGTTTTTAAAAACATTTTTTTCTTCAGTTATTTATCTTTCAGAGAGTGAGCCTGCGCAGGGAGGGGCAGAGAGAGAGGAGGACAGAGGATCCCAGTGTGGGCCTCGAACCCACGAACCCCGAGATGATGGCCTGAGCCAACGTCGGACGCTCAACCAACTGAGCCACCCAGGCGTCCCTGGCCCAGGGGTTTTAAAGACTTTCTACCTGGGGTGACAGATGAAGGAGGAGAGGGAGGAGGCAGGGGGGCTCCTTGTCCGGCAGGTCAAGGGAGCAGCAGGTCTGACACAGGGAGCTGAAGAGGCCAGTGCAGCCTGAGTCCAGGGAACTGAGAGCCCGTGTGACCCATGCCGAGGCCAGAGAGCCGGGTTAGGCAGGCCCCGCAGATCGGAGTAGGAGGATGGTCTTCGTTCACCGAGCACGGCGAAGCACGTAAAATAGTTCCGGGCAGAGCATAGATGTTACGATGATAGGATTACTCTGCTTTACTGTATAAACTATATTCTTCGTTAGCGTTCAAGGTTTCTTTTCACAGCACAGGGAAGCCCCTACAACACGTAGGCAGGTGAACTGACGTGTGGCATAGCCAAACTTGCCTTCTGGGGCGTTGCTCCGGCTGCTGTTGTAGAGAACAGAGTTGAGAGAGGAGATCTGGTGCACGTGGCTCTGAGAAGACCAGAAGCAGGTGTATTCCTCGAACGAGAGGTGGGAACAGACACAGTGAGTCATCCAGGGGCCTGTGGCTGACGGGCGCCCCATAGCCCGTGACTCAAGAGGAACGTGACTCGAAGGGGCTCTAAGTTGTACGAGAGTGTGTCAGGGGTTGGCTAAGTTTTCAGAAGTTCTGATCGGTCCAGTTTTAAGAGTTAGTAGGAAGGCTACGACGGGACCCACTGGTTCTACCTGGGAAGGCATCTCAGTAGAGACTATTAAGTAGCTTGCAGAACCGGTCGAGAAGCCCACGCGTTCAGAATCGTTCCCCCACAGCCACGTCACGGGATGGACCTTGGCAAGAGTTGCCGCTTCATCCTCAACAAAACGCCGAGGAACGGGGAGGCTTCCCGCTGCTGCCGCTGGAGGTCTCCTACGATCTCTTACCAGTTCGCCCGGAAAACGGGACGGGCGGCACGGATGCGCAGAAAGCTGGCAGCCAAGACGTCGAGACTCCTTCCACCCCTACGGCCACGCACGTAAATGCCTCCGAGCACGTGCCCCACGATGCCGTGGTCCGTCTTTGACTGGTAGAACCTTAGTCACGTCAGAACCCTAGCTGCACCGAGTCTAGCTTTTTAAGCTCCACAGTGTAGGAGAACTCACCGGAAGGATGGGGGGGTGAGCCCACCTCTAGGATGCACCCTACTACCTGGGTTCACCCCGATGCGCGACATCGAACAGGGATTTGCGTTTTCCCACCTCACCGTGCTAGCTGTATACACGTGGGCAGAGCTTCGATGACCTTCTTCATCCAATTAGAGGGATGAGATTTATCTCCCAGGGTTCCTGGGGAGCATTAAGTTAAATATGACAACATGTACAAGAGCGGTCAGCTGCCTGGTGCATGGTGGGCATTCCATAAATGAGACATCAGTCAGTCCCCGGACACCATTGCACCCCTCTCCCGAGGAAACAGAAGCCCTGAAAGGTGGAGACAAAATAGAGCTTACCGCCCGAGAGTTTCAATGGCCTGCATAAACGCGGCTCTTGTACCGGGCACGCAGACTTTGGGGAGCACATTCGTCCCCGGAAAAGAAGGTGGGATTTGAGTATGTGCCCTTTAATGTATTTGTGTGATTTCTTTCATTTTTAAATCGTTTTTGTTCATTAAAAAATAGCGCACACACATAAACGGTGAGAATAAGAAACGCCCTCTTTGCAGTTTGAGTGTTCTTCCTGAAACATCCTCTACTTCTAAGCATATACGTAATTCAGATTCCTTCTTTGGTCTCCTACAAAAATTGGGTCCTGTGGTCTCCCTCCCTTCTTTCTTTCTTTCTTTCTTTCTTTCTTTCTTTCCTTCCTTCCTTCCTTCCTTCCTTCCATCCCTCTTTCTCCCTCCCTCCCTCCCTCCCTCCCTTTACTACCTTCGATGTATGGATTATAGCTTGTTGTTGAGTTGTTTGTATCGTTCTGCTTTACAAACTTTGCTCTAACCTCCATTCTCAGACATAAGTGGCCGTATCTGTCCAATAAATTTTAGAAGTGGAAAGCCTGGGCCAAAGGTTAGGTACAGCTTATAATTTATGGATAGCACCAAATGGCTCTCCAAACGGTTGTCTCGGGGCTTGCTCTTGACCAATCCTACGCAAGCCGCATTTGTGCCTACGTCCTCGCCGAGAGCGTATCATCAGACCTTTTGACTTTTGCCAGTTACGTAAGGGAATTTAAGAGGTGATACTAGGGTAGACCAAGAGGAATTCTGACCAAGGGATAGAGGCAAGGGATGAATTGCAGGATAGGAGGTGAGAGAACATAGGACTTATATTTAAATTGAAAGGGAGAGTGGTAATGTGACGCTGTGTGTCAGGCAGTGGCTTGACCAGGCAGTGCTTGTGTGACTACATTCAGTCCTTATAACCACATTCACCCATAAACATTTTTCTTACCCCCCGTTTGACTCCGGTATCTGTCCACTATGCCACCTGTGTCCTTATTTTACAGTTGAGGAATGAAGGCTCCAAAACGGTTAAGTGACGTATCTAATATCCCAAAGCAAGCGAAGCGAGGACAAGGGTTCTGTTTTCCAGCTTCGTACACCTTACAGAAGGCCGGGATTCCAGTCTTTACCAACGAGGCCATAATGGATCTGAATATGTTTTCAGGGTATATTTCATCCATATTTGAGTTTACTAGTTCAATTGAGTTCAGTTATTTCCTATAATCAAAGCGTTTCCATTCTAGTTGCATGACCGTGGTCTGGAACTCACTGACCCTTTTCACACTGGCGATAGGTTCTGTGTAACGTTCTTCCTCAAAGATTTTCTGTTCCTTTCCTCAAGAACTACTGTGTTTACCCAAGGAGCACTCTTGACAAAAGCTACATGAGATGAAAGCTCTAAGCTTCTTGGGATTTTAAGATTTTCTTATAAAGGATTACACAGCCCACTGTGAATTCTACCCTTAGTCCTCAGGAATCTTAAGATTGGCTCGTAAATCCCTCCTTGAAACACTCTTGGAGACTGAGGCTGGCATTGGGCCCTCCCCCTCATTGTTCGCTGCTGCTTCAGACAGAGTCCACGATCTTTTCTGGGTACATCTGGGCAGTTTCCCCGTGAGTTAAAAATGTGTGACTTCAAATTGTCAAATCTAATAATGATTAGAGACCTTAAGTTAGAGCATGAAGTCCCAGTGAGGGCATGACTCTTAAATGGTGCAGTAGTTGGGTTGATCATCCCTACTAGAGGAGTGTGGTAGATAATTGAAAATGTGATGGAAAGAAGAAAATTAAAAAAAAAATAAACCTTTTATCTGGAAAAATAAAGCTGGACCAATGACTTTTTTTTTTTTTTTTTTTTTTTTAATTAAGAAAGCCCAACTTTTGAATTGTCCTAGTTGGAAAACATCCTGTTGATGGTGCTCCTTTTAGGGCAGAGCCATGGTCTTCTGGAGAAGTAGCCATTGGATGTAATTACCCAAAGGGGGAAAAAAAAAAAGGTGGGGAGGGGGTCAGTATCAAAGAATGGAATTGGAGAGCTGCGGTGGTCTTAGAAATTAACTAGTCCAACCTCAAGTTTTATAAGAATGGAAATGGAAACACAGCGAGTACATGGGATTTAGCCAAGAAACCACTTCTGAGCTGTGTCAGCCGGAATGAGAGCCAAAGTCTTCTGTCTTCGTTTGGTGTATTGTTCAATTTCCACGTATGTGATCCGTATCTTATAATCTGCTGAGAGACTATGACTGCCTGGGATTTTGTTTGTTTGCCTCAAGTGGACAGTGACTCGTTTTCAGAGCTATCCTGAACAGACCTAACTTTTTTTTTTTTTTTTTTTTTTTTTTTTAACGTTTTATTTTATTTTTGAGACAGAGAGAGACAGAGCATGAACGGGGGAGGAGCAGAGAGAGAGGGAAACACAGAATCTGAAACAGGCTCCAGGCTCTGAGCTGTCAGCACAGAGCCCGACGCGGGGCTCGAACTCACAGACCGTGAGATCATGACCTGAGCTGAAGTCGGAAGCTTAACCGACCAAGCCACCCAGGCGCCCCCAGACCTAACTTTTTAACGGAACGGAGGGTACACAAACGGGAAGATGAATTTGTTAAAGAAGGGACTCAGATCACGTAGACCAAACTGTTCTTTTGCACGGGATGCTTAGTCGATAGGTAGGGTCTGTGATCTTTGTCTTGTTTTAGAGACTGCCATCCGACTTTGCGCTTTGCAGTAAATGAATAACTGCTATGTATTTATACTGTCTACTTAAGTCGCGAAACAAACCAAGTGGTGTTTTCTCTGTGAATGACCAACTGCTCAGGACTTGTTTCAAATTGATGATATAAATAATCTAACAAGGTCCCTCATTGTACATTTCTCGCAGCAAACAGAACGCAATGTGTTTTTATAACCAGATAGCTATTTGATTTTTTTTTTCTCTTTCCCACATTTGGATATAAATGGATATAGAATTACTTAAAATGCTGCATATAAATTAAACATTAAAAGGGAGATACAGAGAGGCTAAGCTGCCCCATTATAATCTTTAGTTCCGCAGTCCCTGCCTCAAGGACACTCCATTTCATATCACATGTCCTTCTTTTGAAAAGTGATCACCAAGGTTCAAGTAACATTTAAGCATAGCAGACAACTGCATAATTTACGGGCCTTTTTTTCTTTTTTGTTTTGTGTTCTTATTGTAATGAAAAACAGGAAAACAGCAGACTCCCTTGAACTCCATTAACTCCTTTTTGTTCTTCCCCCCCTGTCTTTGCAGATCGGAGCCCTGAAGGACTATTACCATTTCTATCATAGCAGGACGATTAAAAGGTCAGTTCTCTCGAGCAGAGGAACCCACAGTTTCATTTCAATGGAACCAAAGGTAAGAAGAACCAGTTGGGTGGGGACCAAGAGGCAAAGCTTCTGCATTTTTCATTGGTAATATCACACTGGGAACTGATGACCAGCGTGAAGGTTCAAGTTTCAGGAGGTGCCATACTGTCCTTTGGTCCACTGTCTTGGCTTCCTCTTCAGACAAACATAGACGATGGCTTGATTTGCCCCGGAATATGCCGTTGCCGTAAAACACTGGTACAACAGCCCAGGGGGATCATAAGGCTGGGTCCTCCCGGAGAAGGGAGGAGTGTGGTGGGAGGAGATACGGATCGATTCAGAAGTACTGAAAGAATAAAAATTCCACACCATCGTAACAAGTCGCACATAGATCTGGGGTCCTATGCGGACTCCATAGCGGGGTCTCTAACAGAATCCGTAGGTCAGGCCTCAGGTCGCCATGGGTCCTCACAATTTCAGCTGGCATTGATAGAGCCGTGCCATTGGCCACCCGGTGTCTGGGACAGGAAGGACACTGAACATGGAAGGGATAGAAGCCGGCTCCTGCCCTCGAGGGAGGGCTCGTCAGGTGTCTTTCTTGCGCGTTGTCTTTAGCCTATGCCCTTTTGGGTTATACAGACAACATACCCCTTGCAAGTACGTAGAAGGAGGTGTGATACGTCCACGTTTTCCCACTCCATTCTAGAGAGGTGGGATGGTTCTGCACTGGGAGGTAGGAAGCTGAAGGATGTTAGGAGCAAAGTAGTCACTGGCCGCTGAAACTCAGGGTGCGTTACATACCCATCCTTATTAAGTTACAGAAAGGCCTTGACTCCGAGAGGGAGCTACTTGGCCCCCCAGACGTGGCAGGCGAAAAGCAGAGGAGAGAGCAGCTGTACCAGCCTGCCCTGGGTCCTCTGTGGGCTCACTGGTGACTTTGTATTGATTAGGAAGGTTTCCTTCTCCCATTATGTTTTGCCACATGAGCTCATTTTCAAATAAATTGGCGAACAAGTCCCTACACGTGAGCAGTAGCAGGTCTCGCCTAGAGATTCTGCGAAAATTGCATCCCTTATTAGAGCAAGAAGTCCTTATTTGAATTAATATGCAAATCGTGTTTGCCACTGGAAGTCCTGCCCTCTGCCAGGTGCCATGGTTCGCCTCGTTTAATTTGTTTCTGGAATAGTATCACCCGGCGTCCGTGATCACAAAATTGCATCTCGGTGATTCGAGGAAGCACATTTCTTGTAGGTCCCAATTTTCTGTAACCCGGTTTTGGGTTATAGGAACAGCTCCTAAGACTTGCAGTCCGGTGGCCTGAGGGTTGTAAATTTTTTTGCCCCCCCCTCCCCCCCTTCATCTCCACTCAGAATTGAACGTCTCTGGAAAAGCAGTCTGTCGGGACGTTCTTGAATTAGCTAAATTTTTGAAGCAGAGTCACGTTTTTCATCTGCTAACCAACTTTCTTGAAGCTTTCTTGAACTTCAGTAATTAAAATGATTCCAATTTCGTAGCTCATGTGTGTAGTCAGTGTGAATTTGAGAAACCAAATACGAGTTGGGTTGGGAGGTAAGAACAGAATGTAACGAGGCATTGTGTTCATAATGAAGGGTTTACTGAATGTGGAGTTGTTTCAGACTCTAGTGTTATCTTGGGAAATCTTGGTCTTCCTTTCCTCTTATCTCAGTGCATCGGATAGCTCACGCGGGATCCGATAGAGACCTTGGATGCCGGCCCACATCACACCCGGAATGTATGCCCTTCTTCACTGAGACCAAAGGGGTAGGGCCATCTCAGGCCAGCTCTCGGGGACGTGCTCAGTTCCCCTTCCTCCTCAATAAAAAGAACACCCCTTGGGAGAACCATACCTAACTCTTTATTCTGACGCCTCCTGCCCTCGTTCCCACCCAGCTGTTTATACGAGAGGCCGCAATCCTACCAACTGGGCCCGTGGGGTGCCTCAAATTGGGGGCTGTCTACAGTTTCTTGCAGATATTTCTTACAGATCGTTCATTCATTCATTGGCCATTTCTTGAGCCTCTAGTATATGGCAGGCCCTGGGTCAGGCTCTGGGGATTTGGAGATGTAGTTGTGCCCTAGGAGAAGTCACCGCAGGCCTCCACAGTCGCCTTCAGGGAAACTCAGCACATTACGGTGCTGTTCAGCGTGGGGGGTGGGGGAGCAGGTGTGAGGGACGTGTGCTACGTTATTTCTCCTGTTCCAGCTCCCTCCTTGAAGAGCTCAGGCCAACATGGGTCATTATTATTATTATTATTATTATTGTTTTAAAGTTTATTTATTTTGAGACAGAGAGAGCATGAGCAGGGGAGGGGCAGAGAGAGAGAGAGGGAGAGAGAATCCCAAGCAGGCTCCGTGCTAACAGCACGGAGCCCGACGCAGGGCTCAGTCCCATGAACCGTGAGATCATGACCTGAGCTGAAATCACGAGTCGGATGCTTAACCAACTGGGCCACCCAGAGGCCCCTCATTATTACTATTTTGTAACGTTGAAAACCTTTTTACTTAGAGCAGTCGCAAAAACGTTGTGCAGAATCCCTGTGTAAGCTGCCCACATCCCCCAAATGTTGTTTACGTTTTACATTTTACCATTTGATCGTATTCTCTCTCTCCTCTCTGTCCACACTCACAACACACACCCCGCCCCCCCCCCCCCGCCCACACGTGTAGGTGTGTGTCCGTAGCTGCATCTAGAAGTTTTTTTCTGAAAATTTGGGAACAGATTACACACACGAGCACGAGGCACCTTTCGCTCTACATACTTCACTGTGTATTGACTAAAACCAAAGACGTTCGGCTACTATAACCGGAAGTACAAACGGTTCACGTTCTGGCCAAACTCTGGACATTAGTAGTCATTTAATGTTATTATCCAATCTAGCGATTTCGTACAAGCTTTGCCAGTTGTCTTTGTTCTGAGCCAAGAATACGTGTGGTTGTGTTTTTCCCACACCCTCTTTGTATACCATGTCAGACTTCTTTTTATTTTTTCTTCCTCTTTCAACTGCTAGCGCTTTTTTTGCAAATTACGCACACACAACATCTGACGTAGGCTCCAGGCCCTGAGCTGTCAGCACAGAGCCGGACGCAGGGCTTGAACCCATGAACCATGAGATCCTGACCCGAGCTGAAGTTGGATGCTCACCCTCCTGAGCCCCCAGTCTTCTCTACTTTAAAATGACTCGTTTCCCCTTTCTGATGAATAAGTGTTTTGTGCGGAGATCCTTTGAGACCGTGTCACCGTGTGCTGGCTAACTTTATGTGGCCAACTCACAGCCGATCTCATTGGGAGTATAAACCTAGTGTCCACGGGACTTCCTTTCTTAGGAAGGTCTTCTTTTCTTTGCCGTTGGGTGTGTGTATGGTGGACGGCTTGGGTGCTAGAGTGGAGGCACGTGTGTGATTCGGGTGATGGGGCCACGTCAGTGGCTTGGAAAACATTGGCAGTGCGTCATTTCTGATTGCCGTTATCTTCAGAGAGAGAAACTGAACCAGTGAGTTGCAGGAAATACACACAGTAAACACATCCTGGCTTTTGCTTCCTGTAGTAAATTGCACGGTTCCCCGCCCCCCCCCCCCTGCTTTTGTTTTTATTTAGAGGGCTCTAAAGAAGGAAATGCAAAAATGGTGACACTATAAGAAGGATCTTCCTGGTGCTAAGAAAACGCTGTGGTCGGTTGGGGTGCATGAGCCCAGGGAACAAGAATAGCCTGGTTTCCGTGTGTTAACATTATGTTATGATTAGCTTTTTAAATGACAGCGATTCACAGACTTCTAAGACAGCATCCCTAGTACGGTAATGACAATCTTGCAGAGAGTGTCGGTACATTATTACAGCAGTTGGATCACTGACTCTTACGACACTCTTATCCGTGTCTTTCTTTCTGACTGGCCAGCTTTTCTCCAAGAGACCTCAGCTAAATTTCAGGAACGACGGTTTTGAGTTAACATTCTCCGAAGCCTCTTATTAATCTGTTTAGAAATCTTTGCCAGCCCTCTGGCATTTGGTCAGGGAGGCTGTCGTCTGTAGACAGCTTCAGAATGGAAGTTCTTTATAGCTTTTGTGTTGCCCATGCAGACACGGGCAGGGGCGGAGGCGGGATTTTTTTTTTTTTTCCTTCTCCTCCTTCTTACCCAGAACAGAAAAACCAGAATCCTAAATTTCCTATTCCAGTCCTTTTACTGAGTTCAAGTCTGTTTACAGGTCAGTTTTTATCCAGATCTAGGATAGAATCACCTTCTTTAAAAAAAAAAAATTTTTAATTTTTTTTTTTTTTTTTGAGAGGGCGGGTTGGGGGAGGGGCAGAGAGAGAGGGAGACACAGAATCCGAAGCATCCAGGCTCTGAGCTGTCAGCACAGAGCCCGACGCAGGGCTCGAACTCACAAACCCTGAGATCATGACCTGAGCCGAAGTCAGATACTTAACTCACTGAGCCACCCAGGGATCCCTAAGGTCACCTTCTGCTATGGGGTAAGGGATAGGCACCTCTCCTGTCTAGTTTCTTCCTAAAGTTCAAGTTTGTCAAACCGCCCGATCACGTGGATGTGTATGACCGTGTATCTCATTATAAAAAAAAACCTATTTGTATAATATTATTTACTGCAGAATCGTAGGACCTTTAGATTTAGACTTCTCTCTTTCCTACCAATGCTGGCATACCTCCCAGTGTCGTCCTAAGAGGGAGTTTTTCAGACCTGTTAAGTAGGCCCAGTGACAGAGTTCAGTACTGGACAAAGGAAACATTTCTATAATGGAAGAGATTTAACTTGTTGAGTTATAACCTGCTTGCTTGTAACTTCTACCCATATTTTTGCCTTCCAGACTTCTACATAACAGCTCTTTAAATATCTGAAGCCCCTTACTTATTCTCTGGAAGCAGTAATTGTCCCTCTGTAAATGTGGGCCAGAATTAAGTGCAAGCCTTTAGCTCACAAAGCTATTGCCCATTCATTACATTTATACATAAGCCATTTCCTCCGAAGAGAATTTTCAGGCTGAGTGTTCAAGCATCGTACAACGACAATAAAGGGGTATAGAGAAAGGAAGGAGGAGAGAAGTGAGGTGCTTGGATGTGGTTAGCAAGATCAGAAGGAAATCAGACCTGGGAAAGAAGACAGGGAAGTTCAGGTTCCTTCCTGACCCCGGTCGGCACCTCCTGTGCCCAGGATTTGATTTTCAGATGACTAGCGTTTCTCCTCTTTTTGCCTCAAGACGGAAAGACGTGCGGTCATGTGATGGGGTAAGTGTCCTGAAGTGTTCCTGAGGGGCTGTACAAATCCATGTCGTATCAGTCAAACCCCGTTTCCCCATGGATTCACCTTGTCCCTTTGGAATATTTTGCCTCCGCTTCTGATTGATCTCTAATTGGTCCAGGCAGACAACTAGCACATCAGTTACCTCTTTTTCGTAGCTCTGAGACAGACTAGTTCTAAACTGTTCGCATGCATCCGATCACTAGCAGAGCCTTGGAAGTGAAGAAACCTTGTTTGGTGAGAGATACATGCTCAGAAGCGTCTGAACTCAATCTTCCCGGACTCCCAGCCGTGAACCGCAGCTCCGCCTTTTTCCTAATAAGACTGCACTTGGCCTGACGCGGCTGCGGAATTGGCTTCACCTGAGTTCAGGTGCTTCCTGTTCAGGCCACGCTCCATTTCCTCTCGCCCCACCTGCCCTCATTCCAGCCGCTCCTGTGAACTGTTTTTCTTTGGCAGGTTAATTTTCTGCTCTTTGCCTTTAAACGTGATAATAGCTTAATGGTTTGACTTTCTTTCGTGAAGTGCCGGTTTCTAATTGAACATTCCTGGGCTGGTGCCCATCCAGCCGTGCGCGATGATCCTGGGTGTGTTGAGGTGGGATGACAGTGGCCGTGTTCTCTCGGGCAGGCACCCGAGGCCTTGTGTTCTTGGCAGCTGTCATCACTGTGACGGTCGCGCATATGCCTCTCAGTGTGTCATCGGTGAGCGACAGTTACCGAGTGTCCCGAGAATGAGTGCTTCTGGAAGCAGCATGGGCTTGCTTCTGATGATGTGTAGGGAGGACGTGGACGTGGCAGTCAAGGGGCATACTGGGGGCTCTCTTCTTCCAGACTGCCTTTTTTGCCGCCTTTCCAGCTGCAAAGTGCAGCCGTTAGAGTCAAGTCCTGTCTCGTTTTGGGTAGCGTTTCCGTGTCTTTGAAAAACCCCTCTAGAACACATATATGCTTGGCAAAAGCCTTTCGGCCGCGAGTTTGCAACCTTTGGCACATTTATGGTGGCAGGATGGCTGGGAGTATGGGGAGGACGGAAGGAGGCATGTATAGATTCCGCTGTGTTCTCCACCGCCCCTTCCCTACAGTCTTGTTGTCAGGTCTACCAGATGTCTGGATGGTCAGAGACCAGAGAATCAGATTGTACGCTGCTGGGTTATTTGGTGGGAAGGTTTGGGTCGCGACCCAGATCCCTCACAGGCAGGAGTGAATTTAAAAAAACAAAAATAAAATTCTCAGCGACGTTGGAAAGGTGGCCAAGTCTTTGTTAGAGAGCCCTTGGCAGTCCTTCATTTTGAAAGGTTATAAACTCACATACCTACACTGGGAGTGCAGATCAGAAGAATGAGTGAGATGGGCCAGATATAAGATAATTGGGCAACCAGCGAAGTGGAGAACCCCTGCTGTGCGTAAGGGAGCCGTTCCACAGAACCCGTGAGTAACGTTTCCCGATTTCGCATGTTGGCAAATAATTGGAAAGCTTAAAAATATTTGTGCGGACCGAAGGAAACGCAGCCGAGAGGCATCCCAGTGCGTGACCCCTTGAGTGGGCTGTGTCGGGAGAAAGGGAGGAAGGCACGAAAGACGGGTTCCAACGCTTTCCGCAACTTTGCTGGGGTCTTACCCTCACCTGAATGCCAGCCTTTGTGCTGGTTGGTCGTGCTCCGCTGAGCGGCTCAAAGGTGATTTTTCTCTGTGTCTCAGTCTCCAAATTGAAATACGAGTGTCTTTCGGGCACAGAGAAGAGGCTCAGGTCGCGTAAGTTCTGAAGCAAAGGCTGCCGAGGACAGGACGGAGCACGCATGCCCACTTCGCTTGTGCCCACTTTTCCACCGACACCTGTCACTGCACTGGGGGAAGAGCCTTAACGGGAAATGAAGGCTGAAGGAAACAGGACAAGTCAAAGAAAAGAACAAATGGCCAAAAAAGTGACGGCCATGTGAAAATAGAAAGAGAGACTTGATGGGGAAAGGTAGGGTCGATACGGATTTCTCATGTCACTTCAGCCACTTGCAGGAAGGATACAAAATGTAAAAATCTTTATTATTTTCTTAGTTTGGGTAGTATTTCTAAGGTATCAGATTCTAAAAAAGTAGGTGCTTGATCTAGAAAATGTCGGGTGATGACAACATTCTAAATTTCTAGATAGGTCTTGTCTCCATTTGGGTCACTATATAACAGAACACCATAGTCTGGGTGTCTTATAAACAATAGAAATTTATTTCTTACAGTCCTGGAGGCTGGGAAGTCCAAGGTCAACATGTTAGTAGATTCAGTGTCTGGTGAGAGCTCACTTCTTAGTTCATAGACAGCTGTCCTCCTGTTGTGCCCTCACATGGCAAAAGGGGGCAAGGGAGGTCTCTGGGGTCTCCTTTATAAGGACCCTAATGCCATTTATGTGGGCTCCACCCTTGTGACCTAATCATCTCCCAAAGGCCCCATTTCCTAATAGCATCCCATTGGATGTCAGAGGCTTCAGTGTATGAATTTGGGGGGGGTGGGGCACAAACGTTTAGTCTATAGCAGGTCTTAAGAAGGGACTTTTTGGGACCCCAGGGCAAGGCAGGATGAAATAAGTAAGCAAACCTAAGGGGTAAGTGAAAACAGCAAACAACAAACAAAAGCCAGCCAACGACAAGGAAACCCAAAGCCATGTTAATTGTCTGGCTTTGAAAAGCAAGCATACTGATCCCTGCATTTATTTTAATGAATGCAAGAGTAAATAAGGAATCTAATTAGAACATCACCCTTGAAAAGGCCTGATTTGTTACGAAGTGCTTGTGAATTTTGTGTTTGTACTCAGTTCTGCCAAACAGAAATCAATTCTTGGAACATAAAAGGAGGCAATATGGTGCAACGGAAAGAATCTTTGAGTTTTGGTTTTAGCTTTGATCTCTGTAGGGTGATCTCTTAACTCCTATGTCCAGATCTCCCCTCCATGTGAAGACTCCACATTGTTCATGCTGGTACTTTGAGAAGTATACAGTATACCATGGTATAATGAATTGTACACGTAGGAAAAGATCAAAAGCATAGGTTAAACCCTTGCAACAAAGCAGTGAGTAGCTAATAAAATGGTGTTACAAATCTAGACATACTGATGAGGAAAGTTCTTCGGAATAATACATAAAGTTAAAAAAGCAGTATAGAAAGAAATAGAACATGTGTTCCCGTTTATGTTTAATGTTCAAACACAAAGAAAGGACCTATGTGTATATGTGTATAGTTCCACGCACACAGGGTAGTTTGGGAAGGATACACAAACACATAAAAATGGCTCTGATTAGTTGCCTTCCATACCATACGATTTTTAAAAAAAACTATCCAGAGTGCAACAGCTTTTGTTGATATCAACGATGCTTTGCTATTTCGAATCCTGTGGATCCATCTCTGATCTCATCTGACTCTACCTTTCACTTGACACAGTGGTCAGTCATTTATTTGCTCCTCTGGAAAAATGGCTCTCAGTGGCTTGAGACCATATTCTCTCAGTTTTTTCTTGCCTCTCGTGCACCTTCTGTCTTTGTCATCGATGACACCCGCTCCGGCTCATCTGTGTATTTTGGAGAGCCCAGGGCTCACCTTTATGCTGGTGTCCTTGCTTCACATTTATATCTCCTTCTCTCATTTACCTGACATCTCCAACTAGATGTCTAGGAAGTATCCAAAACTTAGTATGACACATATGATACTTTTAATTCCTGTGTGTCACCATTGCCCTCAACTCTTTCTTTCCTAATAAATGGCGCCATGATTTATCCAGTTGCTCAAGCCAAAAATGGAGCAGTCTGCAAACCTGTGGACTTTCCTCTCATGTACCACCACCAGTCTGGTTAATGCCACCATCATCTTTGACCTGGACCACAGCAATTGGATTTTCATTCTTACTGTTCTCCACAGTCGTTCTCCACCGAAAGTATGTTTCTTAGGATACACATAGATCAAATATTTCAATGACTTTCTGTTGCCTTTGGAATAAAATCCAGTTTTTTCTTAATGGTCTTCAAAGGCTATCACGATCTGGTCTCTTCCTACCTCCCTGACCTAGTTTTTGAAATGCCTCCTTTTTACTTATCACAGTTGGCGACGTTGGCCTACCTCTCAAAACTCTCAACTCTTACTCTTTTTCCCTTTGCCTGGAACGTATTTCCTTTGGTCTTTGTGTGATGGATATCTCATCATCTTTGACATACCAAAGCAAAGGGCACCTCCTTTGAGGGACCTTCCCCCGTCCCCCTTGCTACAGTAGACTCTTAACCTTCTCTTCCTGGCTACTGACTGGCCTTAACGTGTTACTTGCCTCTTTGTTACCGATCTGAATCAAAAACCATGTTGTTTGTAAGTTTCTCTTATTTTGCCAGAACTGAAACCATTTTATGGAGGCGTACGTGGTACTGTCTCACTCTGTGGCAGACATGGGAGCAACCAGTTGGAGAGACACTGTGTTATCAGTTGAAAGAGGCATTGGGATATTTGGATCCTGGTCTCAGCTTTCACGACGAGCTCACGGTTGCTCTTAGCATGCCACTCCTCCTTGGGCTGATTTCACTGATAAAATCACGGAGCAGATGAGCTATTTTCTAACGTTCATTCCAACCCATTAATCGCCATCTTGAACCAGCGTCGCTTGTGATTTTACCGCCGGTCCACAGTGCCCACCACACGTGCCCTTTTTCTGATCTCTTTCCAGTGTCTTTCCAAACTTTCTCCTCCATTTCTCCACAATACTTAGAATATTCCTTCAGCATTTTTAGCTGCCCTCCAAGGCACCGTTTTACCTGAAAGGGCTCAATGTGCAATTAGACTTGAGAGTAACCTGGTTAGTCTTGGGGTTACCTATTCAGCGACGCACCTACTAAACAAGGAGCAAATACATTGCTTCTTTGTTGTCGTAGTCGACGTCTCTCACTGATCCAAGAGCGTGATGATGAGAATGCTACTTACTACGGATGCTCATGAAGTTCCGAAGAAGGGAGTATCGCACAGCAAGACATCATGCTTAGTACAAGTCCTTTTAAGAATTAAATACTTTCTCTGATTTTTGGAAAACGGGATACCTTCTGAGATGACAACAACGAGAGAACCAAATTTTTAAAAGTTCCAAAAAAAGAAAAAAAAACAAAAAAGTGTAAAAGACCAGCAGAGCAAGCAGAGGAGTCACAAGACTGTGTCCTTAGGACATATTTGCTCGGCCCAAGCTCAAGGGCGGCTTTTGCTGTAGATAGAATGTTTCAGTAATGGGTCTTAAGATACAGACGTGCTTTTCAGACTTACCCTTTGAACCAGTGGGAAACCCCTTTTCTTTTTTTGTTTTAAACATTTTTTTTTTAATTTTATTATTTATTTTGAGAGAGAGGGAGAGAGCGCCAGCAGGGAAGGGGCAGAGAGAGAGGGGGAGAGAGAGAATCCCAAGCAGGCTCCACGCTGTCAGCAGGGAGCCCCGTGCGGGGCTCAAACTCATGAACCGTGAGATCATGACCTGAGCCCAAGTCAAGAGTCGGACACCTAACTGACTGAGTCGCCCAAGCACCCCAGGAAACCCCTTTTCAACCCACCTATGCACAGAGAGAAAACGACAAAGTTCTAGATTTCTTGAAGGATTGGGAAAAAATGCGGTCATTCCTTAACACAGGGAAAACTGAAGTCTTCTAGGAATGATGCAGCATGAGAGAGAAATCAGATTTCGCCCATCTGTTCAGTCTCCCTGTGGATTGTTTCAAATTTTTCTTGTGTAGGAGGTGCTGGGCCAGCCATCAGAGATAAGAGAGCAGATGTAGTCATTGCCCTCAGGAAGCTTACCATCTAGCAAAACTGGAGTCTAGGTTTACTAGGCCAAAGGCCTAGTCTCCAGCTTCAGTCTATACACATATGCTGACAACAATGTAAAGCTGAGACTTTTTATTTTGAGAGAGAGAGAGAGAGAGAGAGAGAGCATGAGCAGGGGGAGGGGCAGAGAGGAGAGAGAGAGAGAGAGAGAGAGAGAGAGAGAGAGAATCCCAAGCAGGCTCCGTGCAGACAGCCCAAAGCCCCACTTGGGGCTTGAACTCACCAACTGTGAGATCATGACTTGAGCCCAAACCAGGAGTTGGATGCTTGATGGACTGAGCCACCCAGGTGCCCCTGAAGCTGAGACTTTTGAAGGCATCTTTTAATGTATTTTAAAAGCTTTTCACTAACTCATGTCAAGTTTATATTTATACCTAGGGCTGTCAGATAAAATAACACATTTTAATAGGAGCATGACTCAAATATCGCATGGGCTACACTTACGCTAAGAGAAATGGTTGTCTCCCTAAAATGCAAATTTAGCTGAGTACCTTGTGTTATGATTTAGTAAGTCTGGCAACCCTAATTTATACCTAAATCATTCTGAGATTACAGTTAGGGAAAAAGACACACTGAGACATCCGTACCCACAGTGAGGCACAGCTAAGGTGCCTCCTGGGAACAAAATGGCATAAAGCAGAGAGCCAATGACCGTTAATTTATATGGAAATAAATATTTGAGCATTTCCAGACCCCATAAAGAAGCTCTCGTAGGCTTTTCTGATACCTTAGGACATGTGGATGCACAGAATCAATCGAGATCAAGCACAGATGCTCACAGACACAGTTCAAAGCTGTGGTTCGGCCAGCTCAGTGTTCAGCTGCTGAGTGTCGTTCCCCAGGAAGGAGCGTGCCGGTGCCGTTCTCACAGCTTGGGATGTGCGCTGCCTTTGTGATGGCTCACTGCAAAATCACAGCTGAGCTTCAGCTTTGCTTTGTTTTTTTTTTTCATGAAAGCCAAAATACTCTTTGGATTTCTTCCAGTTAGCAAAAAACAGGTACTAACCTAGGTCTTTTGCAAGAGCGAAGTGGTATAATGCAGACTTTTGAAAAGCAGGGGAACCTTGTATCCCATGACAAGAGTATGTCCGGGCATCTAGATGGGTTTCCCAGCTTAGAATAGTATCTGTAATCCAGCCCTTAAGTTCTTCCCTCCCCCACCCCCACCCCAGCCTGACGATGACTGCTTCGTTATTGTTTGGTAGAAAGACAAACTCTTGCAGCCCCTTGTGAAACATCTCATAAACTCTTCTTGATTCCAAGAGACAAAGCCAATTTTCTTTGAGACTGAGCTTTGTATAACTGACCCATAAGCCTCTACGAGAGAGAGCGAGAGAGAGAGAGAAAGAGAGAGAGCAGGGGTAGAGGGTCACTACAGCTAACCTGGGAGCTGTCACAACAGGGCTTTTTAAATGAAAGCATCATCCTTCTGATCAGATCTCAGGTTGCCTGACTGCAGGCAAAGCAACGCAATTTGTAGATGTCTAGATTTTGGAAATTTCAAAGCCGTGTAGTTGTAGCAGGCCCCCCCCCCCCCAACACACACACAGGGGAAGGTTCCAACTTCAGAGCCGTAAGTTCTAACCAGCATTTGGAATTAACTGATAGGAACAGGGTCAGGAGTCCAGCCTGGCATGGAATCTGAGAATGCCAAATTACCCCGAGAGGGCAAAGGCTCCCCGTGTGCGCCTAAATGAAGATAACAAGATGAATCACCAGTAAGTAAGTTGGCCTTTTTCAGTTTTATGACTCTGTAGCTCAGACCTTGGGGAGCGCTGGGATTACATCTTTGGGAATGAAATGATAGACAGTTTTTCCCTCTGCACCAGCTCCTGCGTCACGAGTTAATTCGGTGGCGGGGACTTAGGATTCTGTAAGGGTCGGTTTTCTCCTATCATCAGCGGATAAGAGAGCCCAGGCTCAGCCTTGTGTGTCTAATTCAAGTTTGTAGTTGAACAAACCCTGTGAAGTGACAGGCACAGCTGTGCATCGGTGGCATAATTTACAGGATTTGAATCTGAATAATATGTTCTCTGATGGGAAAAGGATAGTCATAGGAAAAACGATAGCTCGCATCTTTTCAAGAGTTAGTGGAATATGTAGTTATTGAATCCTGGAAAATCCTCATTATATTGCATATGTATTTTCGTTCTTTAGAAGTGATTCTTGTCCTATTTTATTACAATAGTTCCCAAGCATACAACAACATTAGAGAGCCCCAAGTGAACACCACCGTAGTTAGTATCTGGATTCTACCATTAACATACTTCTGCGTCACACGTCTCTGCACCTGTCCGTCTTTATCTGTCCATCAATCCACCTGAGTTTTCAATGCATCTGGAAGTACATTGCAGATGTCCGCCTAGGCCTCCTAAATATTTCAGGTGGGGCATGTCATTAATCTATTTATCTTCAGCTTTTTTGAATATACAATTTGCATGCAGGGAAACTCACAGGTAGTAAACCAATGCATACAGGTGCGTAACCTGGGTCCCTTGCAAGGTACAGATTGTTGCCATTACCCCACAAGTTTCGCTCAAGCCCCTTTCCAGTTGGGGGGAGACAACCGCTGTCTGACTTCTTTTCCCCAACCGTGAATTCGTTTTGAAGGAATTTTATTTTCAATTAAGCTACACTTTGCAAAGAGCAAAATCTGTTTTTTATAGGGGGCAGTTGTGTGAGTTTTGCCACACTTATACAGCTATGCCAGTCAAAATCTAGAACAACAAAAATGCCTCACCATCGGTAATTCTCTTGGGTTCCTTTAGAGTCACCCCCTGCCCCGAGCTCTGAGAACCACTGACCTGATTTCTGCCCCTGATAGTTTTGCCTTTTCTAGAAGGTCATATGAGAGACATAATGTAACATGTAGCTTTTTTGCATCCGGATACTTTTCTCTTTAGCAAAATGCATTTGAGATTTCATCCAGGTGGTTGTGTCCCTGGTTCATTCCATTTTATTGCTGAGTAGTATTCTGTTGTGTTGGTGTATCAGTTTCCGTGTCCATTTCCCAGTTGAAGGACATTTGGGTTACACCAGGTTCTGGTGATTATGCATAAAGCTACGATCAACTGAATGGAATATGTCTCTAAGCGTGCAGTGAGGTAGATTTGCACTACGCAGGTTTTGGGACTTGTCCGTTCTCCATCCACTACCCGAACCCGACACAAGACAAGTGCCCAATCAAGGGGTTGCTGGACGTACGAATTGTATGACTTGGGGGGCGGGGGGGGGAAATTGAGTGATCTCACTCCTGTGCAATTTGCAGTTTGTAGATTCAGCTTGTCAGTACGCGTTACATTACGTTGCACATTTTGACTTTGGGAACCTGAAAAATACATCATTAACTCTTTGAATTTCCCAGTTTAAAATGCCTGTCTCGTGGGTGATTTTTTTTTTTTTTTTTTTTTTGGAAGTGGGTTTGGTGTGTTTTACTTTGCTGGCCAGGACAAATATTTTGATTTTCCAGTTTCATCTCCGGAGCAAGTATGGTATCCTCCACCCTTAGGTTCCGAGCACCGAAGGTGAAGGTTTGATGGTGAGGAAGCATGAAAAGTGAGATTGGGGAAAAGGGATGTGGGGGGGGGGGGTGGTGGAGGGCTCCAAGAAGCATTAACAACCGTCGATAAATATTTCGACAGGTTGCTATGTGGCAGAGGTTACACCAGGTCAGGTTGCTTAACAGTAAATCAGGTTGATGCAGGGTTTAGTTAGCTGAGAGTGTGACGAGAGAATGCATTTCACCATAGGATCGTGCTTTTGTTTTGGCCAGAAACTCGCTGCCAACTGTGAGAAGCCGCTGCCAGGTGCCTACTGGGATGAAACCTGCTTGTCTCTTCTTGCTTCTTGCATTTTCTGTGAAAGCAGAAACGATTTGGTAGTTTTATTTACGTGCGTGAGCGCGTGCGCGCCCGTTTATAATAGAGTTGGAGATAGCGCAAAAAAAAAAAAAAAGTATTTGCTTCATTCATTCATTCATTCGTGCAGTCACCAGAAACGTATGAAGGATCTATCAAATCCCCGAACTTTGGAACCTGTAAAGAATAATCAGACCTTAATAAAAGAAAAAAGATGTGGTGGCATCACTATGGTAAGAGTTAAGGGTGGAGATAGAAGTTTGCTTGGGAGCTTCGGTAAAGCCCTGTGGGGTGGTCAGCTTCCCTCCCCGCTTTAAGCCAGGAGTCGAGGAGGAGACGGGTGTTACCGAAAACTTTGTATTCAGCATCGCACTGGAAGGGATGAAGCTGCTACACTTCAGCTCGTAGTAGAATGACATCCTAGACCATCTGAATCCGTGGGTAGTTGGCAATTGTGTGGCTAAACGGTACACGGAAACTTGGAAAACCGCGTGCTTTTGCAACACACCCGGTATTTCGTTTCTAGAAATAGGCGTGTTTTCTTTCCTCCCCTGTAAGAGTACGGCGCGCAGGTTCTGGGATCATCATCGGGGAAGCATTCCTCTTTATATGTACATCATGGTCCAGATTAGGTTCATCCGTCACCCCAGCACTCAACTACCGTCAAGAATGTGTCTTGGGGTTTGTAGACCTTGACGTTGCTTATGAATTTATAAGCACACACGCTGGGTAACGGGCATCCCGGGAGGGAGGGGGAGCGCCTCCTTGAACGTCACCCTCCCCCACTTCTAGCATTCAAGGAAGCTGATGAAGCATCCGGGGAAAACATTGTGGTGCTTTATCCTTATTAGAACGATAGCTTTGTTACAAAGTTATTGCGTTACAGTGCCTTGGCTTCTTTCATGATCAAATTTACTCATAATTGCAGCGGTTACAATGGCAATTTGTTACACTTAAAATGCTTGGCTCTCCAAAACGTCACTATTAACGAGAGTTAAGTGGGAGTTTGGCTGCATGCATCAAGAGGATTTAGTGCTCAGGAAAACCAAAGGGGAATACACGCATACCCCTTGGAAGCATGCGACAGCCAAATCAAGCCAGCTCATGGGGAGCGTGGCCCCCAAAGCTGCCCTCCTGTTTTGTTCTAGGGCTTTCTTGACAGAAGACCAGTTTTGTACAGCACTTTGGGGAGAAAGGAAAATTATGAGAAAGCACACTTTGCCCAGTAGCGGTTGCCTACACATCTTTGAAATGGTGTCTATTTGCACATTCTATCAGAACTATGAAATTCCTTCCTTCCTTCCTTCCTTCCTTCCTTCCTCCTTCCTTCCTCCTTCCTTCCTTCCTTCCTTCCTTCCTTCCTTCCTTCTTTCCTTCCTCCTTCCTTCCTTCCTTCCTTCTTTCCTTCCTTCCTTCCTTCCTCCTTCCTTCCTTCCTTCCTTCCTTCCTTCCTTCTTTCCTTCCTTCCTTCCTTTCTTCCTTCTTTCCTTCCTTCCTCCCCCCCCTCCCTCCTTCCTTCTCTCCTCCCTTCCTTTCTTCTTTCCACCTTCCCTTCCTTCCTTCTCACCGCAGACATCTTCCAAATATGTTTTAAGTTCTACACTAAATATCGGCTGCATCCTAAGGCCAATTCAAAATACATAATTGGAAGGAAGAACTAGTATTTATCAAGCTCCTACGATATGCCGAGCTCTGCGTGACGCAATTCCTGAGCATTGTCACTTGATGATCTTGACAAACCTTTGAGAAAGGGGCACTTGTTTCCAGGGAGCAGACTCAGAGGGACCAGCCACTTGGCCAAAGCCTCTACTGTTTTTCCCTTTTTTCCCTGCCCCACACTTTCTCCTGCATGTGCTTTTCTTTCCAGAGATAAAAAGTAGGCGGGTAAAAAGCAGCAATTAAGAACGACTGACATTATCTAGGCTGGAACTCTCAGGCATGGCTGAAAAATCAGCTTCCCTTCTCTCCGTCTTTAAAGCCCCTTCTTCAACACACATACTGTAAAGTCATTTTCAATGATTTCATTTTAAACAGTCTAAAACACGTAAACTGTCGTTTCAAACTGTAGCTTCCAACTAATTCAACTATAACATTTAATTGGAGCCGGGATACCACTGTGTCTACTAAACATCAGAATAAAAATCATCATAATAAATACTTCTTGCATACTTATTATGTGTCAGGCCCTGTTATAAGTGCCTTACATAGACTAACTCCGTGTTTCTCAACTTTTATTTCATTATTGCCCCGCTAAGGAAAGATTTTTAATTTAATGTAAATGAGCTAAGTTAAGTTGAATTTGAATTACATTTAATTTCTCCATAATGAGAACAATTAAATACTAGGGAATAAGTTTGTGTCGGGCAAGGTTGAGCGTTAGGGGACCCACAGGTCATTATAATGTCTCAGATTTTTTTCACCCTCCGAGATGATATCCCTCTTGTTGAGAATGCATGAGTTAACTCAAATCATCTGATGCTCCGACAGCCGTAAGAGTTGGGTGCCATTATTAGTCTACCCATTTTACAGATGAGAAGACAAAGACCTGGAGAGGTTGAGCAACGCTGGAGGCATGGTTATTAAGTAGCCAAAGCTTTCAGTCTATACCTTCTTCCTTCTTCTTCTTTTATTTAACATTTATTCATTCATTTATTTTTTTTTTCTTAATTTTTTTTAACGTTTATTCATTTTTGAGAGAGAGAGAGCATGAGCGGGGAAGGGGCAGAGAGAGGGAGGCACAGAATCTGAAGCAGGCTCCAGGCTCTGAGCTGTCAGCACGGAGCCCGATGCGGGGCTCGAACTCACGAACTGCGAGATCACGGCCTGAGCTGAAGTCGGACGCTCAACCGACTGAGCCACCCAGGCGCCCCGACATTTATTCATTTTTGAGAGACAGAGAGAGACAGGGCATGAACAGGGGAGGGGCAGAGAGAGAGAGGGAGACACAGAATCCGAAGCAGGCTCCAGGCTCTGAGCTGTCAGCACAGAGCCCAATGCAAGGGCTTGGACCCACAGACCATGAAATCATGACCTGAGCCAAAGTCGGACGCTTAACCGACTGAGCCACCCAGGCGCCCCTAGTCTATACCTTCTTAAGCACTACACTGTGTTGCCTCTAACTCTTCAGTCATTCATACCAATGGCTACCTATATCTGCAAACACATTTTTGCACAGTTATCTCCCCTTATCCACTGGGACTATGTTCCAGGACCCCCAGGGGATGCCTGAAACTGAAGATTGTATCAAACCCTACATTTACTATTTCTTCTTCTACATACACACCCATGATAAAGTTTAACTTATAAATTAGGTGTAGGAAGAGATTAACAATAACTCATAATAACATAGGACCATTCTAGCGATATATGATGATAAAAAATGTATGAATGTGGTCTCTGTCTCTCTCCAAATATCTTGTTGTACCACACTCACCCTTCTTGTGTCGACGTGAGATGATAAGAGGCCTACGTGGTGAGAGGAAGGAGGTAAAGGACATAGGCACTGTGATGTCGCATCAGGCCACTGCTGACCTTGTGTCCGAAGGAGGATCAGCGGCTCCCGGACCACAGGTGACTGCAGGTGACCGGCAGGTAACTGAAACCGGGGAAAGCAAAACCGTGGATAAGGAGGGAGTGCAACTGCATTTACAAAATAGTCATCATCGATCGCAATATGATCAAGGACGTCTGTGCGTGTTCCTCCTGGTTAACATACGGTGCCGGCCTTGGCTTACTTAGTGATTCTCAGCATGAACCCTTTCCTTTTAACCTGGCTCGGCCCTTTTCATAAGTTCCCCACCGTCTTACCTACTTTCATCCTCCTGAGAGCTGTGGGGCTGTGGGTGTCATTGCCCTCGCTTTCCGGAGAAGTCAGAGAGGAGCCGTGGGCTTAGGGAAGCTGCCTGCCGCCCCGGGCGGGAAACTAGTGACCGAGGCAAGCAGTCCAGACCATGTTCCAGGTACGTCCTGAAGCCCATGTGTCTCTGGTCACTTCCTGGATCATCTTCCGGCACCGTCCGCACTCTGGGTGGCCTTTCAACATCTCATCACTCGTTTGAAAATACGTCAATATCCTTCAGAGGTTTCCTTGAAATAATTCTAGACTCAGGGACGTAACAGAGTGACTCAAGCTTACCGTCTGTGAAACCTCAGAGATCCATAGAAAGAGCCTTGCATAGCTTAAGGTACAAACTGCATAAAAATATTGGGAGTCTGGCTGGAAAACACTGCTGTCTGGAGATCGGTTAGGAAGGAAAACAAAGTACCTTGGAACTTGGGCCGGATTACAACATAGAGGCGGTGTTGTTGTTGGGTTTTTTTTTTCTTGGTGGCCTGCCTCTCGTTGGTCTTCCCGCCCTCCTGTATCTGTACATCTTTCTCTTCTCCGCGTGCTCGCAAGCCCTTCCTCAGTGATTCTCAAGACGGACTCTCAGAGCCGTAATTCACAAGAAGTTGCAACAGGCCAATAATGGCTTAAGTATTATTTCTCCCCAGAGGGTTTGCAATTTGGCAGAAATTAAAGCTTAGGGGATACAATATTAGGGGTGACAACTTAGACTCGGGGCAGGGAAATTCCTGGGAGGACCTCACGAGCCACTGGCATCTTCCCCAATGGCTGCTGTCCACAGACTCGCCCTCGGCCTGTTTCTCGGGTTGTAAGTCACGTTGAGTGTGGGTGTCGTGCGGTTTCCTAGATCCCCACCTTTTCCGAGATGCGAGCTCCCGTGCTAAGTGAGGGCCACCTTCCTTTTCTGGTTATTGTGTCTTGTTGGACGCCATATCTTGGCAGTCCTGGCAGAAGGATGTGGGCCGAGGGATAAGGGATGTGGCTTCTGCTCTTGGCTTCCCAGGGTGACCGTGTTGGTGGTCTTCTGTGTCTTAGTTTCGCCATCCGTTTTAGTGGAAAGGATCGGAACATTCTTGGAGGTCACAGAACGGAACGTGTTGTATAAATACCAGGGAGTGTTGTTACAATAACAAATTAGCGACTCTAGCTTAAATTTCCCACACTTGATGACTTGTGGATGTACCAAAGGACCAGAAACTGTCCCCTGGGAGAAAGAGAGACCCTTCCTCCTATCTTCCTACAAGAATAGAGTGTTAGGATTTGGGCCACCGTCTCCCGAGAAACAGTCCTGCGTCTCCCTGTGGAAGGCGGAAATGGTGGCTCCGGTAGGTTCTAGAATCCTGCTAATTAGCTGTCTTGTGGATCTCTGCCTCCGAGGTTCTAACCTGTCTAGCCTTTTGGTTTTCTCATTCTAACTTCTACAAATCTCATTTTTTTTTTTTTTTTGCATTTAAAACACCATATTGAAATACACGGTAATATTGATACTAACATTTTCTATTAGGCAAGGAGAGAGAGAATATCTCTGTTTTAATAATCTGGCCTCTTATTAGAAACAATCGTACACATCCAGAGTAACAATCGCTCGCTGGTGGTCGTATGGCATGACCGTTTCTCTTAGGTAATTTTGTCTTGAGATTGAAAACTGCCTTGTACATTCAAGAAGATTGTGAAAAGCAGCCCATCGTCAGCGGCGAGTCTGAGGTCGACATTGGGGTAAGCCCACTCTGCTTTCTGTGATGCCTGGGTCACACCGACCTCCTGAAGGAGGCCCAGAATAAAGTCAGGCTTTGACCCAGTCCCGCCTCAGCTCTGTGAGTAAACGTTTCCTTCTGTATAATAAAACGGACATGATAAGAAGAAGGACTCATGGGAGTGTGAGGGTTAATTTAACTTATGCAAAGGACGTGTTGTAAATGTGAAAGCAGTGTATTCGTTCACTCGTTCATCCAGCCAACACTCCACCTCTACCTTGGAGTCTTGCCCGCAGGGAGTTAGCCGTCGGGGGGGCAGACCCAGAAGCTCGGTGACCGCACGATGCAGTGAGGCCTCTGGTAGAACTATGCCCACAACACAGAGGAACACTGAGCAAAGGGGAATCTGGAATACCTTCCCAGAGGAGGGGAGACCCTTGAACCAACCCTTAAGGGACAGGAAGTTGGCCTGCGGACAGGAAAATCGAAGGGGCACAAGGACGCTCTGAGGGAGAAGACTAGCAAAGTTTCGGAAAGCCACCGACCTATGGAAGGATTCGCGGGCACCCAGTTAACGTCTTGTTTGGTACCCCGGGGCCGGCAGGTGTACACGTTTCCAGTGGCGGCTGCCCTTGGGGCCAACGTTGTGACCAGGGGACAAACTGAGACATTTGCCAGGTGAAACTTAAGAACCCTCGTAAGAGTCAGCTCCCATTGGTGTCATTTGCGGCCACAAACATTCATCTTCAAAGACTGTTACTTGGACACTTGGGGTATGTGCAGGGCTCGGTCCTGGGCGAGATGCAGGGGAGGAGTAAGAATGAGCAGACAAAGGTCAAGGACTCGCAGTAATGACAAGAGCTGTCTGTTACTGAGCACTCAGTATGGGTCTGACGTGGTTGTGTCCTGTATTGACTCATTGAAACATTCCAAAGCCCTTGGAGAAGAGGGTCATAATCCTCATTCCATATAGGTTGAAATGAGCACTTTTGCACACAGAGCTGGTTTGTAGAGGATCCGGGATTCAGGCTCACGTGCCCAGCAACAAAGTCCACGGTCAAACTGCTGCCTTTGGTGGGTGCGGAAGACAGATGTGTAGATGACCCACTACATACAAGGCAAAGACGGGAGAGTGAAGGACGCTGCAGGAGATAATTATAGAGGCTAGAGCTAGGGTCCTTTTTCCCCTGTAAAATCAAACGAAAACCGACAAATCTTTGTTTTGCTTCCATTTCTTAAACCAGGTCAGAAGAATCAATCAGAGCAACTGTCACATTCTAACAAGCCAGCGAGTTGGGGGAAATGAAAGCGTAGGGAGGAACGGGATGGGTGTGAAACAACCAGAGGTCAGGGAAGCTCGATAGACCAGACTTGTGTCGGATTGAAAAATCTGAGCGACCTCCCAAAGCTCTGTGGGCAGCTAATCACTGAAAGGAAACGGAAAAGAAGAAAAAAGAAAAAAAGAGAAGAAAGCAAGGCAATAGAGGGAAAGTATCAGAGGAAAAACTAATGTTAACATTCAGGGCAAACAGAGGGCGTGTGATCACCAGGGAAAGGTCTGATTAAGGAAAGACCAGGGAAGAGCAAAAGGAAATTTAAAACGCCCAGGACTGGAAGTGGAATCTTGTTAGCATAAAGGCCAATTTAGGCTTTTTACATATCACAAGGTTGCATTTCTGTGTTACGCCCCCTAATTGCAGTTTCAGAGAAGGTCAAAGGTGAGCGTCGGCGCTCTCAGGACTCCAGCCCATTAATACCCAACAGCTGTTTCCCAAGCGCCTGCCAGGAGCTCCTTCTCGGAGCTTCCACGACGCCTAAGAATCGTCCAGAACTTTGCAGACGATACCAGCACACCGGGCTTGAACCGCAATTGTGCTGGTCCGGCGGGGACCTCTCGTCTCCCTGCTCAGTGATGGATAAGGCTCTCTGCCCCCAAGTCATTGTCTAGCTCATAAGGGAAACTGAAATATGTCCGCGATCAAGTAGGATGAAAAGTGGAAAGTGGTTCAGTGCCAAAGGGCTGCATCAGGCAGCAGCCGCTAATGAAACAGAATTGCTGTGTGGCTTGGGATCGTCCCTGACTCGCCTAGTTTTTGTTGCCGCTGAACTGAATTGAGTCTTTGTGATTGAGCTGAGCCCGAAGTCCACGCCTCCCCGTTGCATCCAGGGCCTGTTATGTGGCCTTATCTCCCATTCCTGGCAAGAGAGAGAGAGGCTGGCGTACCCGTACGCGGAAATGATCTGAGACTGCGTGGACTTCCTGGAAAGTGATTTAAGATCCAGAGAAAGTTCAAAAAATGTAAGGCCTCTCATCGATGAGGACCACCAATCAGTCACCAATGGCAGCCACCAGCCACAGGTGGCCATTATGCCCTTGGCACGGGGCTCGTATGTCTGCGGAACCGAAGTTTTAATTTTACTTGTTAACGTTAAATTTGAAAACTTACTCTTGACTCAGTTATCAGGAAACGTTTACGTGTGTTTGATACAACTTGGATATGTGAGTCTACTTCACGGGTCAGTTTTACGGAATCTAAATAAAGATCACGTATTGCCGATGAAAATGTTGTCTCCCAAGTTGAGATGTGTTGTGTGAAACACATACTTGATTTCAAAGACTTCGAACCAAAAAACAGAACATAAAATATCTCATTCTGTATCGCGGGGCACTTGGGTGGCTCGGTCGGTTGGGCGTCCGACTCTGGCTCAGGTCGCGATCTCACAGCTCCTGAGTTTGAGCCCGACATCAGGCTCCCTGCTGACAGCTGGGAGCCTGGAGCCCGCTTCAGATCCTGCGCCGCCCTCTCTGTCTGCCCCTCCCCTGCTCGTGCTCTGTCGCTCTCCCTCTCTCCTTCAAAAATAAATAAACGTTAAAATTTTTTTAAACATTCAAAAAGTTTAATAATGTCTGTACTGCTCACATGATGAAACGGCTACAGTTTGGATGTACCGGGCTAAAGAATATTATTGAAATTTATGTCACCTGTTTCGTTTTGCATCCTTAATGTGACCACTGGTGAATTTGAGATCGGCAACACGTGGCTTGCATTCTCCTTTTATCGGATAGCGCTGGTTCGGGCCCTGATGGCCCACAGTGCCTCCCTGGCTGCGCTCACCACAGACGATAGGCACGGAGGCCGGGAGGTTACTGCCCTGGCAGAGCGCGGGGTTCCTGTGGGAGGATGACAATAAACGGATACACATAAATAGTCAGCATGAGATCAGATTGTGGTAAGTCCTGGGAACCAGTTATGCCTGGGGGGGGGGGGGGGTGCTGGAGCACCGGGTGGGGAGGGAGGCCACGTTTAGAGAGTATGGTTGGTTGCAGGAGGGGGTGGTCCTAGATAAAGTGACAGTTGAGCCTGGAGGGATGAGGGAGAGCTGAGAGAGACGGTAGAAGGGGTCTCTGATCTGGGAGCCTAGGGGTGGTGCTCCCTGTGCTTCCCTTAGCTCGTTTTCAAAGACTCCTTGAGCTCCCGGGTCAAAAGGAGGATGTAGACAGAGCTTACTGGCTCGCGACCAGGCCTGGCAAGGCTCCGATCCAGCTGGGCCGGGGGCCAGGCCGTCGGCCAGCGCATGGGGCGAGAGTCCGTTGGCAGATTCCTCTTCCTGGAGGAACCTGCTGGATGTTCAGGGCTAGGAACGCGACAGCGCGACTCTTCCATAGGAGTCAAAGCACTTTCCGTTTGGACGGCTGGGTGTTCATAGCAGAATGCAGAGCAGGTTTAAACCGTGGCCCTGGGGTGTGCGCCTGGCACCTCCGTGCCGCCTCCCTTTGGAAAGGACAGGATGCCCTGGGCTACGTAATGCATCGTGCTCTGCCCCGGGGGGTCTCAGCGGAGATTTGGAAGTGGACTGAGAACCAGCATTTGTGATGGGCGCACATAATTTGCCCCATCTGTAGAGAGTGGCCCTATCAGCGGGGGTCAGGGAGCTGGTAAGACATCACCCCTGAGGCTGGCTGAGACTAAAAGGGGACCAACAAAAGTGATGAGTGACAGCAGAGTCCTGAACGGGCCTTTTGACATCCAGTGCTGGTCCCGTCTCACTTCATAAGAAACAGCATGTGTAATGGTTCACTGAGTGGGTTCTGGGGGCAGGTGTGGTCTGAAGCCTGCTCTGCCGATTACTAGCTGGGGGAACACGGGCAAAGAACTAAACCTTTCCGAGTCCCAGTTTCCTCGTTTGCACGCTGCCAGTCCACCTCCTAGGGCCGTCACGGGGATTACACAACAGGATTTATATACCCTGTCTTACAGAAGGTCCCTGATAAAATGCGGCTATTAGCATTCGCACCGTTCTTATTATTTACCTTTCTCTTTTTTAATAAAAATGACCGTCTAAAAGCGAAGTTAAAAGACCGGGCTAGGCCACGGCTCCCAGGTTAGCGTTTGGGGAATCTTTATCCGACCGAATCGAGAGATCACTCTGCTAACACCACTCTGGGGGGACAAAAATAACATAATCTTGGCTCTTCTGGGCTGCAGACTTTGGCAAACCCACGGAGATCACAGCTTTCCTCTGAAATGACTCTCAGATTTCTAGCTCTAACAATTTACGGTGAAAATCTAAGGAGCTTTCGTGTTTAGAATAAGCAACGTGGAGGAGGAGCTGTAGAGGGGCATCTTTACCTGAATCATTTTGTTGACCATGTCTTGCTATACAGAGCGTCTTGACATGTCGCTCTTAAGCGGCAGATCTTAGGCAACTTAACGAGGTGCAGACTTCGTGCCAGGCAAGGGAGAGGCGGCCAGTGTTAGGAGCATTTGCTTGAGTTCATTTTTACTTTTGGTTGAAGAATAATTCAACGGTCGTGTAGAAGGTAGTGGAAAAGCATGGGCTTACGAGTAGGTGTGCGTGCCAGCTCTCGTACCCTCGTGGGTGACCTTGGACACTTTGCGTAGCCTTTTGAAATTCAGTTTCTCAGTCTGAGAAATGGATATGGCATCCAACCTTTCCTTTTATGGAGAGGGTCAGAGGTTATATAGGTAGCGTGCCCGGGGCTGACGTTGTGGTTCTTAGCAAATCTGTGGACCCTGGAGGTTGCGTTGTTCTCCCGCATCTAGAGAGCACACTCAACCGTGCGTGGGTTAGGAGGAGGACGTGGGCCAGGAGACCAGACAAACTCTAAATTCCATACCTAGGTAGGTCACATCGTAACAGGATGAAAGTCCTCTGGCAAGAATACCAACAGGTTGGGCGTTCTGAGAGTTTCTTGTAATGTTTTTATTTTTCTTGATATTAAAAAAATTTTTAATGTTTATTTTTGAGAGAGAGAGAGAGGGAGACAGAGCATGAGTGGAGGAGGGGCAGAAAGAGAGGGAGACGCAGAATCTGAAGCAGGCTCCAGGCTCTGAGCTGTCGGCACAGAGCCCAGCGTGGGGCTCGAACTCACCAGCTGTGAGATCATGACCTGAGCCGAAGCCGGGATGCTCAGCCGACTGAGCCATCCAGGCGCCCTGATTTTTCTTGATATTTTTACCTCAAGACCGTGACCATTTATTGCTTGGCCGATGTGTTGGATGGGATTGAGAGCGTTCTCAAGGCACTCTTCCTGACATTATCTCCGTGTTCTTGAATGTTTTACACACATCTTGCGATAAAAGCAAGGAAATAACACTTGTGCTTAGAACACAGTTGGGGGTGGGGGGGAGAGAAAAAGGCCGACAGGGGAGTGAGTTGTGGGGTGGTCAGCCCTACCCCACCAAAGACTGGCCGCTTCGCTGAGCCTGGAATCTGGGCTTCTCTCGCGCCGAGGTTGTTTGTCCTTGATATTTGATGGTTACTAGGTGTGTGCGTGTTTACAAATGACTGAGGGAACAAAGCCCACAAATACCGATGCATGACTAATAACAGTAGAATTTCAGTTTGATGGATGCCATTATTAATTCGTGGTTCGTTTCGGCTTCACATATTAATTAAGGCCGCACTGCCTATCTGCCGGCTATGGGTAACAAGGCTATTTCCTTGTAGGCCCATATTCCAAATCAGCAGTGTATTGTCAAATTATAGAAAGCTACAAGTCTGTTCTAAGTAGCCCCTTTGTTTCTTCTTGTTCACATTGCGGAGGGGAGGGTGTCTTCACCCAGATTGGTTCAATTACACTAAAAGCCAAGCGTCAAATGTTAGAATGTGTCATGGTGGCCAAAGGGCAGGCCTAAGAGGAGGAAGGCCTTTCTTGGCACAAATAAAGTGTAACCTCACTCGGATTCAAATTCCGCATTTGTACAATGAAAGGGTCGAGCTAGATAATCTTGAAGACCCCTGCCCAAACAGCAAAGAATCTGTGGTAGGACACCGGAAGTGCACCTTTGACCTTTATCGCGTGCTTGTGGGCGACTTTTTCTTGGTAAGGCTATTTCCGCCTTTCTTCGGTGTGTGAAGCAAAAACTGGTCGATGTGGAAAGCTAGCTGTTTGCTCTTTTTACGTCCCCCATCCCAGAAAAGGAGGGAATTCTTGGGAAGAACAATAATCCTGAGCTGCCCAACTGCCACCCGATGGCCGTGGATTCCCAATGGTGATGTGGTGTGTAGTTAGGAAGCAGAATCCAGCATGTGGGCCATTGAGGGCACCTTAGAGGCAGCAGGGGATGCATGACAAGTGTAGAAACAAGGAGCTCGTCCCTCCTCTCAAAAGGGTTCGCCTCACGAGGCCACGTCGGCTGCTCTGGGCCCTCAGCCCTCGTATCAGCCAGTGTAAATAGAAGTTACTGCAGGGCTAATGGTCTGGGTGCGGATCAGCCAGTGCTGAGGCAGGACTGCAAAGGGCTATGGTTTCCTCACCTTGGAGGTATGGCAGAGAAAGGAGAGATCTTTCCAGAGGTGTGCAGAGAAGTCAGTCTCAGCACGTTGTTTACAACTGGGAAGTGGCCACGATGTCTGTTGGGGATTGTTTTCAGTGATGAATGGGAAACGAAAAGTCTCACAATGTAATTGTGTTCTGAAAGGGGCGGGGTGGCTCAGCGGTGAAAAAAATGACATCATGGTCTTTACTTGTAGCACTCGCCTCGACGATGGTTTTTAAATGCCCACTTAAGGTTTGTTTATTTATTCTGAGAAAGAGCCAGCATGTACAAGTGTGGAAGGGGCCGACAGGAAGAGAGAGAATCCCAAGCAGGCTGTGTGCTCTCTGCAAAGAGCCCGACTCGAGGCTTAATCTCCCGAACCGTGAGATCATGACCTGAGCCCACATCAAGAGTCAGACACTTCACTGACTGAGCCACCCAGGAGCCCACATGCCTACGTAAGATAGGGTATATTTCCTGGGTATGCCATCTAGAAACAGAGCAACCCACCATCCCAACCTTGTGGGATCGGAACTCCCTTTTCTTGCTGTAGACAGAGTCACGTTTCAACACAATTCAATGCAGCGTGTTGTTGCGATCTGTCAGTGAACATAAGACGATGTTGCCCAAGCCTGTTGGGGGTGTCGGAAAGGAGCGATTTTCTGCGAAATACCCGTTGTGTACCTGGCACGTTGTGTCACAACAGGATGAGGTGACTGATAATGAGGCTGGTCCAGTCAGGCAGGGTTCCCTAGTGGGTGTCACTTCCTCCAACAAAGGCTCGGGGCGTCTACTTTTGCCTGCCCTATTTCCATACAACACATAGTGCAGAACCATTCATCACTGCAAGTTCTGTCTTTTCCGTAAGGGAAAACTTCCTACTGCCGCCGCCGTCTGGCTTCTGACGCTCTCAGTCTGGTCACAGTCAGCCTCGGTAAACAGATAAACTCCAAGGGGGAGGAGGTAATCCATTTTCTTCTGGAGTCTTACTACAGACGGAAGGTGGCAGTTTTTAGCCAGAGCCCCGAAGCAACCATGATGTGCTCGAGATGTACAACTTTTACCGGCACTCCCTTAGGATTAGGATTCCTGGTTTGTGTAATGTTGACCCACTTCACACAGCGCAGTGTAGGGCCAAGCTGAAGCTTTCCAAAGGTTGTAACATAGAACATTTCGGAGCAAGAAGGGACCAAGGGCGGGGGGGAATCCTCTGTTGCCAGGACGCGTGCCCCTTGGTGTTGTAATAAGTCCACCCAGCGGGCTGTGGGCGCTGGAGGGTCGGGCCCCGCCCTTCAGTTAATTGCCAGCAATTAACTAAATGGTCTGCCTTGCTCCAGGAAGTCAGAGGCTTGTTGGTGGAGTGAAACACCAGTGCCTGGCACCTAATAGGTGCTCAACGAAGGTGCACCGATATCAAGTTGATTGGCAAGTTTAGGAAAGGCTACCTGTATCAAACAAGGGTTGAAGGCAGTCGCGGGAACAAGACCGGTTCTCAGGAAGTGGCCTTGGCCGCCAGTCTGAGTTTGTTACAAAGTCCTCTATATTCTTCATGTATTATTAACAGGCAGGTTCGTTCACTTAGCGAGCACTTACTGCACATCCGTTGTCAGCCAAGTCATCTGCCAAATGCCAAGGACACTGATAGGGAAAACTTGGTCTCTTCCTTCTGTGAATGTGTGTGTTCGTGGAGAAGCCTGGCAGATACTTAAAATGCTTTTTAATTGTAGTTGTGGTCGAGATAGGCATGGGTGCTCAGAAAGTACTGTAGGAAAGACACCCTCACCCAGAAGGTGCTGGGATGAATTTACCTACTTAGGTCCCCCGGCAAGTACTTGGAAGATGAATGAAACAAGGGCCAAACTTTATAAAAACCCCAACAGGATGATTAAGGATCTCAGTGAGAAGGATAGAAGAAGATGAGTGTCTCAGTTAGGGATATGGCTAAGGAAATGCTGAAACGTGGTCAGATCTGATCTTTCCCACAGCAGACTTAACAGCTCTCTTGTCAATGGTAGGGGCCATTTGATATGGTTTGTGGAATCGTTTTGTGACCTTTTTTATAGTGAGCTTATTTAAATATTTACATTCCCACAGATAGCATTATGTACAGTACTTACTTTTTTGAACACGGCTTTGGAAAACTCTAAGACATTTGTGTTCCTTAGAATTGTTCTACGAAGAGTCTGGAAATCCACTTGGATGGGAAACATCATGGCTGCCTTCAGTGGAATTCTGGCATCCACATAGCTTGCCTTGGTTCCAGTCTTCAACCCAAGGCTCCTGCTGATTACTCCTTGAGAACAAAATAATTGGGCAGTTTATCTTCATCAACTCATCAGTGGAAAATCTTAAAACAGCTAGAATTATTATTATTATTATTTTTACTGATCTGGATGCCAGTACTTGAAGGTTAATGCAAACCGTCCTAATGCTAGACAAAACATAGGTCTAAAACCTCCAGAGATCCCACAGAATTTTACTAACCACATGGAATCTCAGGTCCTTTGAGTCTCTTCTCTGGTTTGAAGCAGAGCACTTTATTCGAGACATGGCCTACTTTGGCCCTGTTGGCTTTGGTGGCCGCTTTCTGAAGCCTTTGGGGTCAAATCACTAATCTGAACTCACCTTTTAAGCTGATAGGGAGGGAAATGGAAATCAAAGAGGTAACAGGGTTGGATAATACAGATCTCCCGACTTCTAGTCCAGTCCACCTTCAGTGTCTCACTCGGGTCATCTGGGACTAAATTGAAGTTTGTAGCTCTTGAGCTACAGTCCACTCCTTGGGGGGGATCGTTGTGCCCACTGATAAACCGCCATGGTTACACGGTACGTATCCTTGTGCCGAGAACTGTGCTAAGTGTTGGGCATGGATCTGCGCATTTACTCTCCACATCCAATAACCTTCCCCATCTTCCGTTCAGAGGGTAGATAACTCGTCTCAGGTTAGGCTGCTTTTTCAGTGGACGAGGGAGAATTCTCCAGCACAGGCTCCTTGGACTCTAGAAACCCCGCTTTTAATCAGCAAACGTCACGTCTTCTTGAATCTCGTCCATTTAGTTTAGTTCGGAGCACTTGGGTACTTAAGGATTTGACTCCTAATGAGTTAATTTTGTTTGTTTGTTTGTTTGTTGTTTGATTTGGGAAATTTTCAGGCCTTGTGCTTTATATGCTCTTAAATTACAAGTCAGAAGGTGCCCTTGAGGGAAAAAGGATTTCTGTCATCGCTGTCCTAAGAATTCTCTTCCTAGGGGCGCCTGGGTGGTTCAGTTGGTTAAGCACTGGGTTCTTGATTTCTGTGCAGGTCATGGTCTCACTGTTCTCAGGGTCAAGTCCCACATCGGCCTTCATGCTGACAGCACGTAGCCTGCTTGGGATTCTCTCTCTTCCTCGCTCTCTGCCCCTCCCCCCCCCCCAATAAATAAATAAACTAAAAAAAAAAAAAAGAATTCTCTTCCTGAATCAGATTTCTATGTTTCACTCCTCAGATAATTCTCTTGCTATTTGCAGACTCAATGAGTGTCTGAACCCATTTTAAAACGCTTCCAGCTGAATAATTGAAGACCCCTGCACAATTCCTTGCATAGCAATAAAAGCTTCAGTATTACTCCATTTTCTGTCCTCTCTTCCCTCCTTCCTTCGCCCTTCACCCAGTAAAGCTTCTAGTTATAGCAATGGGATCAGCTTTGACTAAGCTCCAGGCCTAGAAATGCTGTGATGGCCCAAAGGGGGGAGAAAAAAGATGGGACCCCCAACCTGTTCCCGTCAGCGGAGAGGATATTTGAGAAGGGCACTTCTGTGCTCCGCAGAAACAGACGTTGGCATGGATTTACCTAATCAGAATGATTTCAGGTCCCCTGCTGTCCTGTGACTTGGTCTCCCTGTGCCTCAGTTTCCCCGCTAGTAAAAGGATGATCTTTTCAGGGGACGGTTGGGGGGCATTAAAGAAACAATAGGTAGATTTTATTTTGTACAGAGCATGAAAAACAAAAACAAAAACAGATGGTCGTGCTTCCCAAGTCTTATGGCCAAGGATTTCTCTACCCGTTGGAAATCAAAGCACTGGAAAAACCCACCAGCGTTCCCTCTGTGATTTCTTCCTTAGCTCAGCAAACAGTCAGTCACTTCCTTGGTTTATCCTGAGCCTAAATCCAGAGGCTCCCATCTGAAAATGACATAAAATTATTTCCCTCCCCTTTCCTTACTCCTAGAGCTGGCTTTTCTGCTTTCCCTTACATGTGTGGGGCTGGAGAGTGGCTGGATTCCCAAGTATTACTTTCCTGAAAGAGTAGTTAATGCAGCCATTCCTTCTGGAAACCCGTACTGGGTACCTGCTCTGGGCAAGGCACCACGAGGCTGCTTGTGGGGGCGGGAGAAAGTCCTAGAGGCTGCCCTCACCCCCACTGGGGGACCGCCACGAAATCCAGGCGTAATCCTCAAACGCTAGCCCTTCGTGTCCCTTGTCATCCTGTGCCTTCCCTCACCTGGACACCGCGCTGCTAAGCGTCCTACTGAACGACATCCCTGGGAAGTGTGCTCCACGGGTGCCATGGTTTTGACGGCCCTTCCTCAAGTGGCCGAGACTCGGTAGGGTTTCTGGGCCCGTGGTCCAGGCCGGCTGCCAGCCCCAATGTGCCAGAGTGGACCCCCCTGGAGGAGGGGGTGGTGCCTAGAGAGAATTGCTGCGAATTGCCCGCGGGAGCAGTAAACGCATCCGATTCCCATGAACTTGACACAACGGACTGGTGGGGCGTGGGGAGGGGGTGGCCGCTGGGCCGTCCAGAACACACAGCAGGAAAGAAGGCAGCTTGATGGGACAGACTTGCAACTCCCGGGTCTTCACGCTGAAAATGTGTCAGGGTTGATGACAGTGATGAAAACGTGCTTTCTCCCTCCTTCCTCAAGCCTCGGCCCCGGGCCTCCTGTAATTGACTGTGGTGGGTATGAATTACGAGTTCAGGGAGCCGGAGGCCCGGTGGAGTGACTTGGCACCCGTCTGCTGTGACATGCGGGCCGCCAAGGAGCTGGGAGTGGGCTCCGCCTCACCCTCGCGGGGGGGCAGGCGGCCGCTGCGGCCGGTGCCCTCATCCATCGGGTCCAGCTCCAGACGTTTCTGCGCGCTGACCTGCGGGTTTTGTCAAGCACCACCTTGCTGGAAGCCTCATGCGTGGTTTCCGAGGTGAGGGAGCAGGCCCGAGATTGAGAAAACATTCGGTTTGCTTCAGGCAACTGGATTGAGGTGAGAAGATGCCAATCCCTTTCCCGTCTGGCCCAGGGATTTTTGGACGGTATTTTTCCCTGAGGCTCAAAGGCATGCTTCTCCCCCACCCTGACCAAAGTAGCTGTTTGCTAAATATTTCAGAGGGTGATGATGGTGTTTAAGAGCTGCCACAATTCCAGTGTTTTCGTTGCAAAACACCCCTGCCCTCCCTGCCAACTATAAGGTTAGAGTTCCGGGGGAAAAAAAAAAAGGAATATAATAGAAACCCAAGTCAGAGACCCGTTCTGAAGATTGACCTTTCTCCTATCTCTCTGCTCTCTGGGACCCCACCATGGCGGGGGCGGGGGGGGGGGGGGTCTTTATTCTCCCCACCGGTGACTTTGCACATTTACTGACGTACAGATTTTCGAGCTCATTTCAGATGAACCATTTAGATGGACCTCGAGAATGTAGAGTGCTTATGCACACTTGATGCATTTGCTCCTAAAATTGCATATTTATCTCCTAGCAGCAGGAGGAAGAAAACACATTGACTTTTTTTTTGGGGGGGGGGGGGCGGGTTATTTATTTATTTTGAAAGAGAGCGATAGAGTGTGTGCGAATGTGCTTGGGCAGGGGAGGGGCAGAAAGAGAGAGGGAGAGAGAGAATCCCAAGCAGGCTGCAAGCTCAGCTTGGAGTCCAGCTCAGGGCTTGATCTCACGAACTGCGAGATCATGACCTGAGCCAAAATGAAGCGTCAGACGCTTAACCGACGGAGCCACCCACGTGCCCCAAAAGCTTGACTTCTAATCCACCCCCTACGTTGGACCCATAGCTCTGTAGAGCTCACCGACCTAATAATCGATAGTTTCTTGATCTCTGAGATTTGAAATCTTGACAATGACGAGATTTAAAAGAGAGAGGTTAAATGTCAGAAGCTACCGGAATATTGAGAATGCCTCACGTTGAAAAAAAAAAAGGATTAAATTGAGGATATTAAAACTTTAGGCGTCCAGTTCTGAAGTTATGGACTCCCCCTCCCACCCCCTCAGATTTTTTTTCACTGTGATCAAAATTGGAGCAGTAGGGCCCATGGAAATCGAGAAGCAAATGCTGTTGTTATTTATATTTAAATAGCGAGGAGAATAAGACAGTATGTGCACCGGAGCCGAATTAGTCACTAGGGGAGAGTATTTCCCCCCATGTGAATATAACTTTCACGATCGTTGTTTGTGAGCCATGGAATGAAGAGGCAAGAAGCTGACATGCTTTTGAGATTTAGCAGATCACCCCGTGTCCTCTGTGTGGAGAAATAATGAGAATGACTCCCTTTCCTTTGCCAGCATTTGCCCCTTTTCATATTAATCTCAGCCGAATTGAACAATTTCTCCCCTCTCTACAAAATAATGCTCGTCTTTGTATCCACTTGCTATGCAAGGGCATCCAATTTTTGCAAGTACGGGTCTGGGAATGTCTTGAACGATTGGTACACAGAGTTGCAGGACTGGTCAAAGAGAACCAAAATCCATCGAGTGATTGGCACTTAGTTTTAAGGTAAAATGGCATTCTTTCAGACGTCTCAAACTTTACTAAGGCAGAATGAGCTATAACTTACTTTACATGTTGAACAGATTTTATTCCGTTGCCCTGGCTTTCGAATTGCTTAGAGGAAGATCATTCAAAAAACAAACACATAGAGAATGAAGTCATGCCACTGTATTTTTAGTGCAGTGATAATCTTGATCCCAGAGTGAAGCTGGAGGGAATTATGTGCTGTTCGAGTTTAATCCCTGAATTAAGATTGCATTTAATCAAAAGTGTGACTTTAACCCTGGGTGGCATTTAGACATGTAGGATTAATTTTAGATACTTCAGAATTCTATTTCCTTTTCAAACTTCTAAGCAATCAAAATCGTTTTCAAGTTTCCTCTCATTGCTTAAATTAATTATCCTAAAGTTTAAAATAGAAAAAAACTGAAATCCAAGTTAGAATACGCAAGATTCTTTGGATATAATCTTGCCGTTCACCAAGGATTCTAATGAGTTCACATGACCAGTTTTTCGTTTTAATAACCGCATCCCATGTGCTGGGTGCATCTGTGCACATGTGCGTGCACACACGCTTTTTTTTTTTTTTTTTTTTTAACAGAAATTGAATTCTGTTTTACCTATTGGAAAACATTTTGGCCTGAGTAGGAATAGGAAGCTTTCTCCCCCCGCCTGAAAGAACAAATTCGACTTGTCTCAAGAAACAAATGCATTACCTTTGAGACAAATATGAAATACATATCTTGCCTTCAAGGGATTTTAAGAATGTTTAGAGAGTGACCCATCAATGGGAAAATTAAGCTGAAATCTGCTACGATTAGCTTTCCTAGAAAGACAAGATAAAGCAAAAATAATATATTGTCATTGAAAGTCCGGAAGAAACTGTTGCTAATGGGTATTATTACTAGTGGCCAGGATGGGCAAAGCCTTCATTTAAATGCTTAAAAACAAGTTTTCTTCAAGGAACGATGTCCTAGCATTTTTTTTTTCTTATCAGTTTGCCACCTTTTCTTACTTACCTTTGAGTTAGTTGGTTCCCAGTCCTCTCCTTGATCTTTATATTTCTCCCTCCATGACTGCTCTTAAAATCGCACTTGGTCTGCGGTGTGCTTTGACTGTGGATGAGTCCTTGACCATTAAAATGTTGGCGATGCTCTTTGTCACTGGGAGAATGTATCACTAGCACCGTGGGATCCATCGACTTTATTTAGCCTTTGGTCCTTGCCGGTTCTGAACTGATTGCCGGTATCTGCCGTCACGTTCCAGGTTCTCGACCCACGTCGACCCACATGGGGGTCGACACTCGATGTGCTTGGGACAGGCACTTGGAATCCTCTTTAATGACTGCCAACATCAAAGGCTTATATTAGAGAATCATCTAGTCGGGAATACGAGGAACCACACCATTTCTGGAAGGTCACTGATAAGGAAATAAATACCTTACGTGCACTCAGAACACGTAATTCCTTAATTCTTCTGCGTTTATCCACATTAATTGTGGACACTGATTTTGTTGCTTCTAAGATTTAGACTGGGTGAGGTGGGGGAAACGATCCCATCTCTGTAGATCTATAGAGCATTAGGTTCCACGTTATATGCCTTTACCCTTCCCTTATGCTTGACTGCTTTGTACTTGGGACCCTTTCTATCCCAGAAAGCATTTAATAATTTCTCTGGTGTTTAGATTACATTGAACTTGGGGGTTTTGATGTAACAGTTGAACGGTCAGAATCTGCGTCAGAGCACCTTAATGGACAAGTTTATAGGAACTAACTAGTCCCTAGATACAGGCGAGAGGGTCCCCCGCTGAGGGCCTTGTTTAGCCTTCTTTCACCTGAGTTTGTTCCCATCAGCTGAGAAACTGGTGGGGCCTTGGGGACATGCCCACCTTGAACGTGTGTTTTCTTCGAGATCATATTTTTGCCACCGACAAGCCCAGAACTAGTTGACCAGATTACCACAGACATCTGTGGCCTATGGACGAGCTGTAGACAAAAGTACAGACTTTTGGTCACCCTAGGGATTTTTGTATTAACGACTCACGTTGCCTATAGTATTTTCTTCTGAGACATTTATATGGCTGGGTCCTTATTATTCAGAATTCTGTCAAAGAGGCCTTTCTTGACCACCTTACCTAGAATAGCCCCCTCTGTCAAAATCTCCATTACCTTGTGTTATTTATTTTTTGCACCATGAGAAAATGGTACACAATCTTTTATTTACTTGCATGCTTATGGTCCATCTTCAACTAGAATGGAAACTGCCTGAAGGTGAGGTGGGAAATTGGTTATTTCGTTCGATGCCATTCTGCAGCATCCAGAACAGTGGCCGCCTCGTAGTAGTACTTTATATAATATTTTGAGACTGGAGAGACCAATGAACGCAAGGCCCTTGAGGGTGGGGCGTAAATTTTACTGCTTTAATTGGATGCAACTGTGTGTATTTCCTGTTCACACATCATCTTCTCAGAAGTGAGGAGGAAAAAAAAAACAAAACGGAGAGCAAGTTAGGAAATTAAACATTTAGAAGTTAGAATAACAGTGGAATAGTTTAAGGTGAGAAATAGGACTTTATTTTTTTTTATTTTTTATTTATTTATTTTTTTAACGTTTATTTTAGTTTTGAGACAGAGAGAGGCAGAGCATGAACAGGGGAGGGGCAGAGAGAGAGGGAGACACAGAATCTGAAACAGGGTCCAGGCTCCAAGCTGTCAGCACAGAGCCTGACACGGGGCTCGAACTCACGGACCGTGAGATCGTGACCTGAGCCGAAGTCGGACGCTTAACCGACCGAGCCACCCAGGCGCCCCAAGAAACAGGACTTTAATTCTTTGAAAGTAAGTAAGGCAGTTGGACCAATAATACCATGAGTTTTCCACCAAACAAAGGAGCATGGGATTAAGTCGTGGCACACTTCTAGGAGTTTGGTTCTGTGGGAGAAAGCCGACTAATCGTAAAATGTTTCGGCACTTAAAGTTTTTCACTTGGGCCTGTATTGTCTTCGATTACACTGTTCTGAGTGCACGTAAGGTATTTATTTCCTTATCAGTGACCTTCCAGAGATGGTGTGGTTCCTCGTATTCCCGACTAGATGATTCTCTAATATAAGCCTTTGAGGTTGGCAGTCATTAAAGAGGATTCCAAGTGCCTGTCCCAAGCACATCGAGTGACATCCCTCCATCAGATAAACAGTAATGCTTATCTTGTTCACAAGTAGCTCTCTGGAATACGCAGACTTCAAACAATTGGACTCGTTCTTTTTAATTTTTTTTTAACGTTTGTTTATTTTTGAGACAGAGAGAGACAGACCATGAACGGGGGAGGGGCAGAGAGAGAGAGGGAGACACAGAATCTGAAACAGGCTCCAGGCTCCGAGCCATCAGCCCAGAGCCCGACGCGGGGCTCGAACTCACGGACCGTGAGATCGTGACCTGAGTCGAAGTCGGACGCTTAACCGACTGAGCCACCCAGGCGCCCCGGACTCGTTCTTTTTAAAGCATGACTCCAATCAAAAAACAATGTCAACATTGAGTAACTCACTAATGACCAGTTTACTTACTAACTGGAGTAAGGTTTGAAGACTAGAATACCCTCCTCTGAACACATACTTTTATGAGATTCTTTGATTCACCGGTTAACTCTGTTTTGTGGCTCAGAGTTCTAGAAAACTTTGGGGATATGTCGGCTTCAGATTTTGGGGCCTGAGAGCAGCTTGCCAGCACGATATTGTCTTTACCCACCCTTCTTTTCCACAATGAACAAGCACGTAGCTGTGATGCACTTAACTGACACTTTTTTTTTTTTTTTTTTAATCAAGGCAGCTCTGCATGTTTTGTTTTCAAAGTCAGAGAAGAAAAAGGAGGGAAGAATTCTCTACATGCTTTTTTTCCCCGCTATTTTGTTGACGGTACCCAGAAAAAGGATACGAAATATGGAATGCCACGTATTTTCTTTCCTGGCAACTGCTTCCTCAGATCATGAAAGGAATAATATAATTTACTACACTCCTTTCTAAATATTAATCTCCCTTCTTCACGGAATGACTTAAGATCATTTATCAACTAGAGCGCCTATTCACCTCTATGGCACGTAGCACAAGCGTTTTATTCCCAGTCAAATCAGAAAATAGAATATACAGATAAAATCTCAAAGCTAGAAGGAGATGAGAGGGCATATTTTGTCTGCCCTGTCTCATTGTTCATATAAAAGTGTCCATGAAGATTTTGCAAGGTCACGCCGATGGCTGGTGGCAGATCTAACATTATTAACCAAGTTTCCCACATTCCAGTCACTTCTATTTGCTATTTATCCACCTTTTTTAAAAAATACCTTTCACGTTAAAACATAATGTAAAGCCACCCGAGATGCTTTTTGTATACTGTTTTTCTCATTATTAAAAAAAAACAAAAACGCATGTTGTGACTTACGCAGGCAGTCACATTTGAAATCACTGGATTATATGATAGTAATCAACCAATGGAACCTATTAAGTTGAAAGAAATTTTAAATTGTTGGTATAAGTAACATATTCATGTAGTACAAAAGGTAACAAAGTTGAAGGACACGCAGTAAAGGTCTCCCCACTACGTCTGTATCCCAATCATTTATATCCCAGGAAGCAACCAGTGTTCATCGAAGAGTTTTCTGTGTAATCACTTCAGATAAAGGCAACAATTGTAATACTCTTTATAGACTGTCCTTTCTTTCTCTTTCTTTCTTTCTTTCTTTCTTCCTTCCTTCCTTCCTTCCTTCCTTCCTTTCTCTCTCTCTCTCTTTTTCTTTCTCTCTTTCTTTCGTTTCACTTTAAGCTGCATCATGGAGATCGTTCTCTGTTAGTACCTAATAGAATCTGTTACATTCTCTTTTATGGTTGCGTTGTACTTCATCGTATTGATATGTCATCGTTTAGTAATCTCTCTCCGTACACATCCAGGTTGTTTACAGCTGGCAGTTATTACTTACAGTGCTTCAGTAAATAGCCCCCTTGCATCTTTACATGTGTAAATAAGGATGTAGGATAAATTCCTAACAGCGGAATTACTTCTTGTCGAATTCTTGTAGATATTGTCCACTTATGCTCCATTGAGTTGGACAGGTTTACATTCCCATCATTGTGATAGGAGAATGAGGATTGTGTCATGACCTCCCTAGTCATTGGATGTACCAATCTTCACGTTGTTTATATCTGAAAGGTGAAAAAGTGATTATCTTGGTGTCATTTTCATTTACTTTTGTCTTTATCTGCATGAGGCTAGACATATTTTTATGTGTTTAAAAACTTGATTTATCTTTTCAGGATTACTGTACTCCTGTCCTTGCCTGTTTTCCTGCTGAATTTTTCTCTTATTGATTGAAGAAACTTTTTGTATATTAGGGAAAGAGCCTTTTGTCCCTGGTAGGAGCTGGAAACTCCCTGTTTGTCTTCTGCCTTGTTTTTGAAGGGTTTTTTTTTTTTTTTAATTTATTTTTTACTTTGTTAAATGTGTCATTTTTTCTAAATCCCCTTTTTGATTTGCATCATACTTAAGCATCTTCCACTCTAAGATTATTTTTTTAAATCTCCTGTATTTCTCAGGATACTTTGATGGTTGTGTTTGTTTAATTTTACATTTAATATCATTCAGTTGAAATTATCCTGATGTAACATGTTAGACTGATTTCACTTACAAAGTAATCTGGTTTTCCCCACATGATTTAGAATGGGACCCTTAACATATACTATATTCTTATATATTTAGGGTTGACTTCTTGACTTTCCATTCCATTCCATGGAAATCTGTAGACATTTACTCCCAGTATATATTTCAATCTTTAGTTTTAATCTATTTTATTTATGTATTTATTTATTTATTATTTTTGTGTGTGTGTTTATTTTTGAGAGAGAGAGAGACCGAGCACAAGCAGATGAGGGGCAGAGGGTGAGGAAGACACAGAATCCAAAGCAGGCTCCAGGCTCTGAGCTGTCAGCACAGAGCCAGATGCGGGGCTTGAACTCACAAACGGGAGAGATCATGACCTGAGCTGAAGTCGGATGCTTAACTGACTGAGCCGCCCAGGCGCCCCGAATGAGACACCTTGTTAAATTTCATCTTCATTGAGGCATAATCAACATATAAAATTCTAAGATATTTATTTATTTATTTATTTATTTATTTATTCATTTTAAGTTTATTTATTTATTTTGAGAGAGTGAGTAAGCAGGGAAGGGGCAGAGAGAGAGAGAGGGGGAGAGAGAGTATCCCCAGCAGGCTCTGTGCTGTCAATGCAGAGCCCAATGTGCGGCTCAAACCCATGAAATGTGAGTTCATGACCTGAGCCGAGATCAAGAGTCAGACGCTTGACCAACTGAGCCACCCAGGCGCCCCAAAAGTGTACGATATTTGAAATGTACATTACAGTTGTGTGTAAGCGATGAATCGGAGGGTCTACCCCCAAAACCGAGAGCACACCGTATACATTGTATGTTAGCTAACTTGACAATAAACTATGTATATAGTAAAACAAAAATAAAGTATACATTGTAGTGATTATATGATCATCTATAGGTAAAATGTAAGGATTCCCTCCATCGAGTTAATTAACATATTCATCACCATATTTATGTATACATATACGTGTTTTTTGGTAAGAACACTTAAGTTCTACTTTTTTAGCGAATTTCTGTTATATGATACAGTTGTTGTCAACTACCATTACATTCAATCTTCGGTCATACAGTAGATCCTGAGGTCTTGTTCATCTTACAGTTGAATGTTTGTACCCTTTTACTAACCCGCCCTATGTCCCTTACCCCTCAGCCTCTGGCAACCGTTTTTCCGCTGTTTCTACAAGTCTGGCTTTTTTTTTTTTTTTTTTTTTTTTGAGTCCACATGTAAGTGATGCCTTGCAGTATTTATCTTTCTTGTGATATCGTAGCTTTTGATTAATATTTCTATAAAAGTCACATCACGTATATTCATATAGCTTCTTTTTTTATCCTATTTCAGAAAGTTGTTAAATTTCAAACTCATGAGACAGGATTTCAGCTGAGATGTTGGGCAGGGGGAGTGCCCAGAATTATCCCTGAACGTGCTTTGCTTGACAAGTAAAATCTGATGAAAGGGAACATCTTTCGGCAACGATGCTGAAGCAGTGGATGCCTAGATCCACTTGGGGATAGGGAGACGTATAGGGAGACGTATAGGGAGACGTATAGGGAGACGAGGTCTGTGGGTGGAGGAAGGGACCGTCCTTATAACCTGGAGGACACGTATGTTGAAGTTCATGGAAGATACACTGATGATCTCAAAGGTCCTGTGGTTTTTACAGTCCGGATGAGCTGTAGTTCCTTAATATAAGAAATCGAGCTTTCAGAAGTTAAACCGGTGAGGGAAAGCACAGGGTTTTCCTTGTTTCCTGGGCTGACCATGGTTTTATGAAAATGAATTTCGAAGTATCTTTTCTGTGCATTGAGGCTTCTTGGCAAAAAGTGCAGCCTGTGTAATGCATTACCTCTGAGCTTTTTCTTAAAGGGCTTAAGGGCAGACATATGGATAATGGTTTAAAAATAGAAATACGGTCTTTCCAGTCCTAGAAATCTTCTGATCCAAGAGGTGTTCTTCCCACTTTCCAAAAAATGTAGGGCTACATACTCATACTCCTAGATACCAAGACAAAATACATGGTATCTGACGCTAAAAAAAAACAACCCACTGTACTTTTCTTGAATATTTCAGCCCTGTGATCAGACAGTGACTTAAAGCCCCATCTCGATGCCAACTCGCTGTGTCACCTTCTAGCCACCGCACCCTATAACTAAGCACTTTTGTTTGGTAAAATTACAGAAGACATGCTGTTTGGTAAGATATGTTGTTCTATTTTAGTACCTGTAGTTCATCCAGGAACATGGCTGGCACTTGGTTTCTTCACATACTCCTTCCGCATGTGTGCATGTGTGTTTGTGTGTGCATTTAGGGCAAGTGCACACTCCCAGTGTCATTGTAGAAACAGTGATACACCCCCCACCCCGCGAACAGACTTGTTCTGATCTCTGGCAATCTATGTGCGACCACGCTGGGGAATCTGACCCCTTCTGGTTTATGGACACCTACAGGTGGCAATTGAGAATTTATGGAGGTTCTGTTAGGAAAGACCACTGCCGATGGAGGGTTCGTTTGGAGCGCGTTCCATCTAAATTTTTTTTTTTTAACGTTGATTTATTTTTGAGACAGAGAGAGACAGAGCATGAACGGGGGAGGGTCAGAGAGAGGGAGACACAGAATCGGAAACAGGCTCCAGGCTCCGAGCCGTCAGCCCAGAGCCCGACGCGGGGCTCGAACTCACGGACCATGAGATCGTGACCTGAGCCAAAGTCGGACGCCCAACCGACTGAGCCACCCAGGCGCCCCGGAGAGAGTTCCATCTAAACGGATCTGCAGCCTTCTTTCCCCTAGCATACGCATGTATACTGATCTAGTCTTGCTGCGATGTGACTTGGGCGGTAATAATAAGGATCGCAGATATAATTTGCATAATCAAATTTTTCACAAATGGCCTGATTAATAGAGTGCTAGATGTCATTCATGGAGATGACTACATTTTTATGAAGTGGAAAACTGTGGAATGCTTGCTAACTATTTCTTGGTAAAATGTAAGTCCTTCAGAGCCAAAGACTATTTTTACTCCTCTTTATATTCCCAGCACAGCGTCTGGTGCAGAAGAGACACTTAATGCTTTTTGAATGAACAAGTGGGTGAATGAGACTCATTCCTTAGAAAGATTGTTTGAAACGAAGAGATTAAAATGTTTCCTGGAAATAGAAAAAGTGCATGCACGCCCATGCTGGCTGCTCTACTTTGAGAAAGAGATCGATTTTTTCCCTATATTGTTCGAAATCCAGCCACTTAAAAATTACCCTCTTCGTTAAAAAAAAAAGTACACACATTTTTAACACCGCATTAGTTTCGATGTGACTTGTAAAGAGCAGTCTCTTGAGTCAAAGACAAAACAAGATCCCTGTTGGCATCCCTGACGACTGTTGTTTAAAGATAACTGTTTCTTTAAAGTTTAAAGAAATGCACACAATCTCTTCTGTCCAGTGTACAAGGTATGATGTTGGGGATGTGTGTGGGAGTAGAATGTTCCAGTGCCAGAGGGCCCCCTTAGTCTACATGAATTGAAACAGGAACAGGAAAACCTTTCCTTTTGGAGAATATTATTTTTCATGTATTAGCTTTTTTTCCCGGACTGATCATTTTGCCTAAATTACCTGTCGGAGAAGGCACGTGTATGATGCTTAGCTGGGATCCTTGTCATAAATGGATTTTATATGTGTTTAGGAGGCTGTGTAATTCTGTCTGCCTTGTTAGTGCTATCACTAGGAATTCACTATTCGAATTCATCTTACATACCAATAGCCTCGTTGAATAGATTTTCTCAGTGGGAGAATCATAGAAATTTATTAGTTTGGCTATTGGCCTTCGTACCTAATTTATAACCGTGCACCTTGAGCCTGGTAATCAGTACCTTAGTATCTCCTCCAGAGATCTTTAATCAAGTAGGCAAAAGTGGTTTTGAAATCTTTGCTGAATGGGAATCACTAGTGGACCACAAAGTCTCCCTCCCCTCAATTTTTAATCCCTTTGTGGAGAGAAGGGATAAATGGTAGAACAGAACATTTTAGAGTATTATGGCTAAATAAGCTATGGCCAGGGGAGATCAAACAAAGGAGAACTTAGGAACAAATTGTAGAATGCCACCCGGGCTGATACCGCATTTGAGATGCACCATTCAAAAGGAAAATTGTTTATTTTTATGTTGCCATAATGATTACCTGTTTTAAATAACACCCCCATGAGACGCCTGGGTGGCGCAGTCGGTGAAGCACCTGACTTCAGCTCAGGTCGTGATCTCGTGGTTCGTGGGTTCAAGTCCTGCGTCGGGCTCTGTGCTGATGGCTCAGAGCCTGGAGCCTGCTTTGGCTTCTGTGTCTCCTGCTGTCTGTGCTCCTCCCTTGCTCGCACTCTGTCTCTCTCTGTCTCTCTTTCTCTCTCCCTCAAAAACTAAATAAACATTTAAAAAAACACCTCCATAATGTAGTTCTTCTGTTTAGGTTACCATACTGTATTAAACTCAAAAGTTCTCGGTTGCCTTGTTTAAGCAAACGTTGTGGCTAAATATTTAAGACTTTCTCAAGTGTGGGGAGTTTGAATGTGAGCTGGCACGGAGCCTCTCTGGCTCAGGAAATTGAGCGATTTCTCTAATTGTGTGCCAGAGACCCGTCTAGGGCTTTGGTTTTCTGATTCCCCGAATATTGCCGTTTCTACTACGCTATGTTGTAGGAAGCCATTTCTTTAAAAGAAAAAGAAAATTGTGATCCTAGAGGATTTGATCCCAGCATAATGTTAAAATTTGCTGTGCAATCCCAGAGCATTAAAAACATTTGATGTGTCGTGTAAGGCAAGGGTCACAAACTGTGGCCCGTGGGCCAAATGCAGTCTGCCACTTGTTTTTCTACAGAAAGTCTTACTGGAACTATCACACCCCTTCATTTCTGTCTGTCTGTGGCGCACAAGAGCGGAGGAGTAGTTGCGACAGAGATCGATGGCCTGCAGGCCTAAAATATGAATTATCTGGACCTTCATAGAAAAAGTTTGCTGACCCTTAGATGAAGTAAGGATGAAAAAATGAGCTTAAAAAATTAACACTGTCAACTTGCAAAAAAGAATTGGGAGTGAAACATGCTTTCTGAAGAAGCCAGAAAGCTAGCATGTTGTCGAGAGATAGGGATGATGGTGTCATGAAAGACTAGGGTGGCTCAGTTGGTTGAGCGTCCACCTTTGAGTCAGGTCACGATCTCACGGTTCGTGGGTTCGAGCCCCGCGTCGGGCTCTGCGCTGACAGCTCGGAGCCTGGGGCCTGCTTCGGATTCTGGGTCTCCCTCTCTCCCTCTGCCCCTCCCCTGCTCATGCTCATGCTCTCTCTCTCTCTCTCTCGAAAATGAATAAACATTAAAAATAAAAATAAGTAAATAAAGGAGAACTAGGTTTCTAGAGAATCTGAGAGCAGAGGCTCGGATTCTCGTTGCCAGCACGAAGTCTGTGACTTGAACCAAGTTGGCTCAGGATGGGAAGTGCTTCAGAGCGTCATTGAAGTCGTGCTAACCGTGGTGGATGTTGAACGCTCACCACATGTCCTTCTTCTTGGCAGGTGGAGTGGATCCAACAGCAAGTGGTAAAAAGACGGACAAAGAGGGATTATGACTTCAGCCGTGCCCAGCCGACTTACTTCAACGATCCCAAGTGGCCGAGCATGTGGTATATGGTGAGGAAGCCTGGCCTGGGGCTGTGTTGTCCAGGGCACGTCTGTGGGGTCTGGGAAGACACAGAGGCAGTGACCAGGGATGGTTTCCTGTTCCAGGAGACCCACCATATGAGATTTGGCTGAGGGACCATGCTGTTTTCTGGATCTTTCTGGAACTTCGCTCTTTGGTTCTAAGGCAAAAGAGAAGGGAGTTTGGATTCACAGAATTTCTGTTGGAGAGCTTACTCTGTGTAGCTTTCTACATCTGGGCCAGAGGATAGAAAAATATACTAAGGTGCAGACAGGCACCCTTAGACCTGTCAGGGATCGGGTTCCTCTCTGATACATGTGTCCTCCACTTAAAACCAGTCTGGGTAATGGACAATGGCTCTCAGAAGCCATTGAAATGACTCTGCTGGTAAGTAACAGATTCCAGGCTTAAGTCCTCTAATATGTGCTTGCTTACTTTAGGTAATGGTTTTTAAACACTAGGGAAAATGGTTTTTTAAACTAAGGGAAAGACTGGCTGGAAAGTGTGTGACTTGTAGTTAGCTCATTGGTTCAGGCAGAAACTTTCAGTGAGGGCAATTGGCTTAAGTGTTGAGTAGAGCTGTCCACCTGTTCGCCTGACGTTGCCTCCTTCGGAAATGTATTTCTTTCTCTCTGGGGCACCTGGGTGGCTCAGTCAGTTAAGCGGCCAACTCTTGATTTTGGCTCAGGTCATGAGCTCACGGTTCATAGGTTTGAGTCCTGCATCGGGCTCTGTCCTGACAGCGCGGAGCCTGCTTGGGGTTCTCTCGCTCCCTCTCTCTGCCCCTCCCCTGCTCACATGTGTGCACGCTCCTGCGCTCGCTCTGTTTCTCTCAAAATAAATAAGTAAACTTAAAAAATATATACATATATTTCTCTAGTCTCAGGGTTTTATGTTCGTGATCCCTGAGAAATACGTTACTTATTCTTACTCGTCAAATCCCCATGTCCCCGGTTTGCTCTATAATCTACAAAGAGATCTTTACCTTCCTCTTTTTTTGAAAGTCTTCATTGCTGGCTATTGCAAGGGTGTTTCCCTTAACTTCCTTTATTTTTTGCGGTCCTGTCCCTGCTTCTCTGCAAACCCGTAGCATTTTACGGACCCGTCTCATACTTTCCTGCCTCTGTGCCTTTCATTCTTCCCACCCGGCTATTCTTCCTGCCTTTCGCCATGGACTTAGGTGGGGACTCACCCCTTCTTCGGGGCCCATGCCTGAGGCGACGGCTCCAAGTGTCCCTTGTCCTCATCTGTCCCCTCTTCCCTTCCTCCGCTCTCCTGGGCCCTCCGTCTCTGCGGCGCGTTGGCACCTTTCCCTTGGCACTTTGTTTCGATGCTGTCGATATTTTCATCGTACTCTTGTTACACTGGGGCGGGAGCAGAGTCACTTCTACCCCCCGGAAGATCTGACCTAGCGCCTCGCGATGCCAGGAACTTGTGCTTATTTTGAGGTGGGTGAAAGCGGCTGGCTTTTCTCCCAATTTCGTTTTTCTTAGTCTCACCCAGAAGTAGAAGGTTGTGGAAATATTTCGGAACCCCCAGAGAGAATTTTACATAGAAAACTCTTTCAGGCCAAAAAACAAAAAAAAAAAAACAAACAAACAAACAAAAAAAAAACGGGAGCCATAAAGCTAAGTTCAAAGGGAGGCGGGACTCTAAACAGCATTCGAGTAGAAATCACCTGAAGGGACAGTAGGACCCTTGACAGCTTGTTAGCTCCAAGACCTGGGAAGAGTGAGCCACCTGGGAAGGCATTGGAAAGAGTGTTGGCAGGACCTGGGGAGCTCTGTCTGATGCTGACAAAATGATAAGAGTATAATGGGATTAAGAGAGGGGATGGGAGAGAAATCCCTCTCCGCCACCGTTCATGAGGCCGGGCAGAGGAGACCCTCGTCGCCTTACATTTCTTCATGCAAGAAAGAGCTGGTGTGCTGTTGGCACCGGTCCCAGTGAGCGGGGGACGTGTTGGGCAGCTTTCCCTGACCTTCTTACCGCTTCGGCAGGCTGGCCTGGGCTCTGGAGGAACCATGGCCAAGGCATTAGCACCTCGGCCAGCCTGGGGACTCCGAAGGTTTCAGTACCCATAGAACGAGACCTCCTCTCCCCCAAGAACCTTTGCTATTTCTTTGGAAATTCCCTTTGCATGTCAGGAAAGTGGAGGGAAGAACTTTTGTTCGGGCATTTCAACGTTGGCTGTGTTTCAATACCTGTTTGATAATTCACATAGGTGACGTGTTTATGGAGCACTTACCGTGTGCCAGGCGATGTGCTAAATACTTTGAGTATGTTTCTAATGTAGTGTGAGCGAAAGTGCGTGTGTGGATATTGGCCCTGTTTTAAGAGCAAGGAACCTGTGGCTCCTGAAATGTAGACGACTTGTCTAAAAGCACCCAGCCTGGGGCGTCTGGGTGGCTCAGGTCATGATCTTGTGGTTCGTGGGTTTGAGCCCCACGTCCGGCTCTGTGCTGACGGCTCGGAGCCTGGAACCCGCTTCGGATTCTGTGTGTCCCGCTCTCTCTGCCCCTCCCCAGCTCGTACTCCGTCTCTCTTTCTCTCTCAAAAATAAACAAACGTTAAAATCACCCAGCTCGAACGCGGTAGAGCAGTGCTGACAAACCAGGCAGGTTGATGGGAGTCCATAGGACCGACCCGGCATCCTGTCCCCACCCTTGTCCTACTTAGAAGCACTACCCTAAGAAAGATGCTACTCCAGCCCTCCAGGAACTTCGAATCTATCCACAGAGAAGCGACTAAAATTCAAGGCAGAGTAGTGGGTGCCATGGAGGATGAACAAAGTATCTTGGAACAACTAAAGAGTTTCGAAGCTTCCTATTAAATGGTTGCTTTTCCCTTAACAAAAGGGGTGGGAAAGAGGTTATGTACCTTAAGTTGATCTGTCAGGAGTAACGGGACGGGATGAGAGCTAGAACTTCAAATCTGCCGACCTCGATGCGGATCCCCATTGCTTCACTTACTGTGCCCATGAGTTACCTCGAACTCTCCTCAACTGTAACGTGAAAGTATCTGGTTCTTATGTATGAGTTAGCTATTGCTGTGTAACAAATCACAGAACTTAATTTTGCAAACAGCTCACGGGCCCTGTTCGGACAGGGCCCAGCAGTGACGGCTTCTCTTTCTGTGGCGTCTGGGACTTCGGTTGGACGACTCAGAGGCTTGGCTGCAGCTGGAGGATTCACTTGCAAGTGGCCTCGTTATTGGCCTCATCCTGTGGTGAGGACTGCTTGAGTGTCCACTTGAGACGGCACTGGCTTCCCCCGGGGCAAATAATCCAGGAAGTCATGTTAGAAGTAGTGATGTCTTTTATTATCTAGCCTCAGAAGTCACAGACCGTTTCTTCTGGAATTTTCTATCGGCCCCACATGCCAGCTCCGATTTCGTGTGTGAGGGAACTGTGTGATGTGGATGTACATACTAGGAGGTGAGGATCATTTGGGAAGCCGGTGGCCACAATTAAATGAAGTACTACATGAGAAGCCCTTAGCGTAGTGCCTTTTCTGACACTAGAAAACCCTCAGTAAGTCTTTATTGTTATTATTCTCTGACCGTTTAATTGCAATTAAAAGGAAATACATGCTGTTTCCTCTTGTCCGTTGTTTAAACTGCTGCTAGTCAAGGAAGAGGGGGAATCACTTGTCCAGCACGTGCTTTTCAGAGCCTTCTGGTGACACATCGGTGACCCGGCTGAGCAAGGTGCTGATTTTCTTCTTCCTCTCTCTGGACCCTGGGCCCTGCTGGAGTGTTTCTGAGGGCTGCTTGGCGAGCCTCCATAGGGTCCTGCCTTTAGCTCGTTAGCCTGGGCCCCGGCCTGTCATTCTATATTTATCACAGGAGAGTGGAGATTAAAGAATGGCATGAAGTGTGCCTGGGTGTCTCTTTTAATTAATTTAAAAGCTTTGCCCCTGTGGCTCCTCCCCCTGGAAACTGGTGTGTGAAACCATTATGTCTGGCCTGGAAGCTTGGGCAATATATCCGGGGAAATCTCCAACTGCATCTACAGAGACGATGGCCGTATAATTACTCCTCTGTCCTGAAATACTGTGCTCAGGCTTCCAGGAGTTGGGAGAGTGCAATCCTAAAAATAGCACTCGCTTCTTGTTGCATGGACAGACTTCTGCACCTGCTCTTTGTCTGGCCAAGATGGCAAGCACCGAGGATTGGGGGAAACATGATTTGTGCTTCCTGAGATCAGTAAAGCAGGAGGGGAATATATAAGCACCAGTGAAAGTTTGCTGGGCAAGGGGTTCCTTCCAGAAGTTTCTCTGGGATTATGTACATAATCCCTCTCTCTCTGTCCCTCCCCCATTCATGCTCTGTGTTCATCTCTCCCTCTGTCTCTCTCAAAAAAAAAAAAAAAAAAACAACTAAAAACACACCCAAGCTTGCCCCCTCCCCCAATCAGAGATTCTTTATGTTTTGGGGAGTGTGGCTTGAGTGGGGGTATTTTATCAACGCTCACTGGGTGATTCTAATAAGCAGTCGGGACTGAGAAGCACGGCAGTGAGGTAGGAATCCTGTGTCACTCATTGCCTAAGGTCTGATAAGTAATAAATGCTCCATAAATGCTAATCAAACAAACACTTGAGTAATCTGGAACAAAAGCAATTCTTTGGTGATCTACGTAGTAGAGAAAATAATTGCTCACCTTTGAGTGCTCAGTATATGTCAAGCATGCTGGCAGACTTTCACATGTGGTGTCTTGCTGCCAGGTTTCTAGTGAGTTGGGACCTATTATTATCTTCATTTTACAGATGAGGAACCCAAAGAATAGACACATGAAGTAACTTGTCCAGAGTCCCACTGTTTATCAGGGGCAAGCCCTGGTGTTTAAAGCCAGTTGCTCTGAGCCCTGAGGCCGGCCTTCCAACCTTGACACCCATGGTTCTCAAACTGGCGGCGTCAGAATCATCTGGAGGGCTCGCGGTCTACCCCTCTCACGCACACCCCCAGCCTAGATCTGGGAATCTGCATTTATTTCTAACAGGTTCCCAATCTATGCGGACGTTAGGGTCCCGGGACCCGCCTGAGACCACTTTGTTCTACCCTACCTCAGACACGAGGTTTATATGACTACAGCCAGCTTCCATATTCCCACTATCAGCTGGGGCAAGAAGGGGTTTTTAAACTTAAGGGACATTTTAAAGCACGCTTGGTCAATTTAACTTGTTTTTCTAGATCTTCTACCTTTCTGTTACCACATTTTCTCTTTGGGAAGCTGGCAGCTTTAATACAAGAAGATATTTTTACTTTACTTGCATTGATTGGAAATATGCTTGGCTTCTATATTCTCTCAAGATGCTCCGCAGACAAAGGTTATCTGACAGGAAAGGTCACCAAGATTTGGCCAAGCCTGTGGGAATTCGGTACGATAGAAAGGGTTTTAATGTACCCGGCTGGTATAATGGATCATTATGACCCTACTAAAGAAAATTCAGCTCGACTCTAGAGACACCAAGGCTAAGTAAGGTGCCTCTCAAGGGTCTGGAAATGCCCATCGAACAAATTCAGGGGGTTTAGATATTTTTTTAAGTCATCGTAAAATATTTCAGGTATAGAGACACTTCTAAGGATACCACAAATACCTGTCCACCCACCCCCCGACTGAGGAATAGAACATGATACCGTTGAACCCCCCCTGTGAGCTCTGTCCTAATAGCATCCCTCCCTCCCCTACAGAGTTAGCACAGATGCTCAATTTGAAATGCAGGGGGGAGATGCCCTTTATTGGCAGATTCTTGTTTGTGGGAGGGATCTTCAGTTCGCAGCAGCTTAACGTTTTTTGAAATCCTAAAATACACATCCATGGGTGGAATGCAGCACTTGGGCCATTGATGAACAATCCCGGGAAAACCACCTGGAAATGAAACTTGGGTGAAAAACCAAGTTTGATAGAAAAGGCTTTATTCCTTTAGCCATGTAAATATTTTATTATGTAGAGAAAGTGATGTAGCGTTGTACAATATCTCTTGTCTGACTGTTAAGAAATAATATATTTTGGGGAAAAAAAAGAACTGGTAACGATTTTGGACAAGCCCGTAGTTAATAACTTAATTTTTTTTCCCCCTCTTGCCTTGTAGAAGGCAAGCTCAGTGGAAAAGAAAAAAGTAAAGAAGGGCTTGTGAAATCTTGCTGTTTGACTCTCAGACTCTGGTAGTTAGTATGACTGATATTCCGAATTTGTCGTCTTAGTACAGTGGAATTCTCTGTGATGAATAGAGGGTGGCCTATTTAATATGCATCTTTCAAGCCAGGCTCTAATAAATGGGCTCCCTTCTTTTGATGTACCACCTCGAGATTTCATGAAAGCTCTCTGGGTGGTTTTTCTGAGGGGAAAAAAATTATATTTGTCGATCGGCAGCGTGAAAATTAGCTGAGTTCGACTACGCATGTGGGGCCATATCTGCCCCAAACTATGAACTAGCTAGGATAGTAATCGTGAAAAATGATTTTAAGCCACATGGTTCTTTCTCAGCCAACTGGATGGTGTTCAGTACTCCAAGAGTTTGAGACATTGCTGTTTCTGTGGTTGGCACACATCTTCCTAATGATTTATACTGTCATTTGACTCTAATAAAATCTGGTGGAGTTTGTGGCATTATTGTCCTGGCAGCTTGGAAGTCGTCCTTTTAAAACACCCCATTTAGCTGGTTTAATTGAAAATGCAACATGGTACAAATCTGCAACCATGTGGCACGTCTTGAAGCAAACAGGTGGCCTTCTGAGAAAGGGCAGACTCCGGCCAAGCTGCAAACGATGTACTGGGAGGACCTAGTGGGGGCTTAGGCATGAGTTTGGTGTTCTAGTATTTATTTCTAAGCAGCTCCGTGTCCTGCAGAAAGGTATTTTAGATCAACCTTAGCCCATGTGAAAAAAAAAAAAAGAGACATCTGGACTCGGCGTATTTTCTTAAGTTCACTCCTGCTTCACGCCCTCTAGTTCCACATGGCCGATTCAACTGGGTACTGGGTCAGGGGACAGCATGCACTACCAATGGGCCCGTGTCTTCCTTTCCAGCTCAGCCCTATCCCGCGAGCTCCCCGCTGTTGACGGACCGCGCTTTTGTTTCCTTACCGCTTCAGATTCGCCGTGTCCCCAGTGTTGGGGTTCCCCAAGACCACCCCAGCTTCGGTGATTCGGTAATTGATTGCAGTGAGAGGATACAGCACAGAATCAGCAAAAAGAAAAGCCACATGGCACAAAGTCCAGAGGAAACGAAGCTTAAGCATCCAAGAGACTTATTTCAGTGGAGTCATACGGAAAGCACTTAATTCGTCCGGCAATGAATTGTGACAACATGTGCGAGATGTTGCCTACCAAGGAAACTCATTAGGGACTCCGTGCTCAGGGTTTTTGTTAGGGGTGGTTGTATAGATACCCAGTGTCTACCACGTACCCAAACTCCCTACTCTTGGAAGGTATTTAGCATAGACCATATCGTTTGCGTAAATACTTAGGCACCGTGCAACATTTTGATGAAGGAATGGTGAGAACTTTCCCCAAGTCTCAGGTTTGCAGCTGCCAGCCAAGGTATTTAGGGGGGCCGAACGCAAACGTGGCTGGGTTGGAATAATAGCTCCAGCTTCATTAAAACTTTGTGTTCACTGAACAAATAAATTAACACGGAAGAAAAATATTCATTAGTGTTCCCCCCGAAGAAAGCAAACTAAATCCCAAGTATGGTCCATATTTGTTTTACAGACTGGAAAACTCCAGCTGAATCAGAGTTCGTGTTAGGCAGGTATTCATTCATTCATTCATTCATTCATTCATTCATTCTTAGAGAATTGCTTTTTTTTCCCCAGCACTAACAGTGTTCTGGATACCAAGGAGGAAACAGTAAGTTGACCACAGTGCCTTCTTTAATGAAGAGTGAGCAAGCAGTTTATGGGTAGAAGGTTGAGTTATTTCGCTTCGAAGAGGCTAGTAATTGACGAGCTCCCTGAAAAAAAAAAAAAATCACTTCAGATATTATTTATTCCCGCCAGGTGCAAATTGTTACAATCTTTATGAATTTCCTTGAGCAAGATAGAACTTCTTCCATTCTGGTAGTTGATCTTTTCAGCTTCACTTTCACAGAGTCCAAATACGTGGGTAGCCTGGTCCTTTGGGCCCTACTCTAACGTGGTGAAGGGTCTGTTAACAGCAACAGAGTTGTGTTTGTCAAGATTTTAGTCAAACCTTTTCTTAGTAGCTCATTTTCTCTTAGAAAGCATATAGCATGGACCCCTAAGCTCACTCAATCTGCAGTTGTCTTCTCAGTGTGTTGAAGACAAGTTCTTTTGTCAAACGGTTCCTCTGAAACCCTCCTTCTCATGACTTTTCACGCTGAGTTAGGGCTAGTTCCGGTGATGAAAGCACACACTTCTGGCCTGTTTTACCATCTCTCTGCCAATAAGTAGGATTTCCTTTGTACGTACTCCATAAATGTTGATAGAAAATGAGGAGAGGGGGTCAGTCGCTGAGGCTTCATCTGAAATTTTCCAAATTCATAGAACTGAGTTGGCTCATTCTAAAAGATGATGATGCCTTCAAATGTCCTGTGTTGAGAATTCAAATGCTACAGTTATCTGAGGCATCTGGAATGCTATTTTTCCTTAATTTTGGTTAGCAGTGAACTTGGCTGGAAGTCAGTAGAGTCAAAGGAATAATTTTTAGCATCGCAGTGATGGGAAGAATCAAAACACCCAAGCTGCCTGGGGAAGAGAAAGTAATAACCGTCTTCAAATAGAATGCACATGCACATCAATGTGATTTTTTCCAGTTTCTCAAGTGTAAGAAAATCCTTGCTAGACTGGCAAGGCCTAGGGATGGGATTCTAGGCTAGCAGTGGCTAATCCAATATGCAAATGGTGCATGCTGAGAGGCTTTCTGCACAACAGAGGAAGCCAAAGTATAGTGAGAGAAGTAGAATGAAACCAGAAATTCCAGAAAGAGGATTTGATTATGTAATTGAGTAGGTCAGAATCAAACTTGGGTTATACTGTAGAGGTGCTCTTCGTGATGGGAGAGGATGTGGACAAAGTGAAGAAGTCATTCACTTGATTATTCTTTCTTTGATTAAGAGGAGAAGAACCCAATAAAAAATTCCTTCCTTTATGCTAAGGGGAGAAAAAACATCAGTGTGGATGGTGTCTATTCAGATATTTAGTACAATATTTACGGAATAGTCTTAAAGACCACTTGGACGAAATACAGCTTTTTTTTTTTTTTTTTTTTTGTCAGTCTTTTCTCTCTTAGTTTCTTGTTGAGTCGAATCTTGACCCTTGTAAAAAGTCTACTGGGCTGGAAATTCTGATCGCAACAGACTAAATTAGCATGTCTGAAGTAAAGAAAATGATGCCCAGGTAGCATAGGACTGTGTTCTTTTAATGATCTCTTTGCATGGTTTCCTGAAACCCAGTTAAATTAGTGTTTTAAAGCTCGATGTTTGGGTTTGTTACCTAGTGATAGAGAAACCATTTTTATTTTTCAGTCAACGAAAAGAAATTCACCGGGACTCTCAGCAGTAGTCAGTTAAGCATAGCAGGGCTACGTAAATTTGTTTTTAGATCATTCCTGCTCTGCTTAAATGTTTTATACGCCTGTTCTCATTTTTCTTCCACGCCTGTGCTCCGGATCCCGGGCCCTCTGCTTCACATCCATGCACACGACACACACAAGCACACAGAAACCAACGCTGTGCATGTTTTTTCAATTAGTACCCTGAATCAGGTGGTCTTTAAGGTACGGAAGAAAGAGTTACAAGACCACCACATTGGAACGGGTCTGAAAAATAACTTAATGCAAGCCCTCAGCTCATGTTCAGTACCCACTTTGTATATTTTTACTAACCAGAAGTATACTCTCCTCACATAGCCCTGTCTTGCCATAATGAACAATTTAGTTCAAAAACACTTCCTCGTACTTGATCAGAAACTGATGTCCCTGTCACTTTACACACTCCTAAATTCCGGGTCTGAACTCCAGGTTGAGGATCACATCTGATCCCTATTTCTCCAGCTTTCACTGCAAGCATTATACAAACTTCTTGGGAAATTGAAAGCAAAAGCAGAGAAAATAATATAATGAACACCATGTCTCATCTCCAGCTTCCATAATGATCAACTCAAGGCCAATCTCCATTCATTTATTGCCCCCTCTAGTTGATTATCTTAAAGCAGTTCACCCACTTCATTCCATCCCTAAATATTACAGTATGTATCTCTGAAAGATAAGGGCCATTTTTTTTCCACAGTAAAATCATAATACCATCATCACTTGTAAAAAATTAATGATAATTTCTTTATAGTATCAACTCCCCTGTCTGTTTTCAGATTTTCCCTATTGTCTCCTAATATTTCCATTTTGTAATGTGTTAGTTGGTCTCCTAATATTGTTTCTTTGTAATTTGTTAATTAAGGTCCAAACAGAGTTCATACGCTGTGATCGTTTGGTACTTCTCATAAATTGCTTTTATTCTATCTCTAGCTTACCTCTTTTTTTTTTTTTTTTTTTTTTTTTTGGTTGTTTTTCCTTTTTTGAAGCATCTAGGGCATTTAGAGCTTTGTGTGGTCAAGATTTTGCTGACTCCATTTTTATGGGGCCTTTTATCATGTTCTATCTCTAATATTGTCACTAAATTGATAGGTAGTAGGAGGGGAAGGCTCGATCCAAGTTCACATTTGTTTTCGAGAGGCTGAGGATGAGCCTGATCACCACGTCGTTGGTGTGCACTTCCGTCACGAGGCACGGCTTGTCTGCTTTGGGCTACTCGCGGCTACCCTCACGCAGGCCCTTTAGTTATTTGTTAGGGTTTGCAAAATCGTCACGGTCTCTTCCTGTGACTCCTTCTTCATTCATTGGCTGGAATACTTTAATCAAGGGGGACTTCTCATCAGTTACTTGGTAGGTACCACGAGGTACAGTGCCACAGTTTTTCCGTCGTCTCGGAGGTTCTTTTCCTAGCATTCATCAAAAGCTACCAGGGAGGTGTTTTGTTTTCTTTTGAAGTTTTATTACAAAATATTGGGTTTACGTATAGTTGATGTGCTTTATTCCATTGACATTATTGCTTTAAGGTACCCCGTCTTTGGTCAGTGAGAGCGCATTCCTGTTGGCTCCTAGGTCCTTTTGACATGTCCCTAATATTCTTTTTTTTTGTGCGGTACGACAAGCTGTTGTATACACCCCTTGGGTATTTCTTGTTCCAGAAATGGAATCAAGCCATTTCTCCAAAGACCCCTTGTTCCTCCTTTTTTAAAAAATTGATATTTAGAGACCCCCCCCACCCCCCCACAATATGAGTGCTGAGATCCTCACTATTACTGGATTAGTCTTTAGGGCTTTTTAGTTAACAGCGTTGGAAATGTGCATTTTTATGTGTGAAATCTACCACGGGTTTATACAGATAGGTCCAATTTGAAAGGAGTTCTACAGTTTATCCTCATCAGTCTTACATCTGTGTCTTTTCTCAGGCTGAGAATTCTGTTCTCAGGGATGCCGACCAAATTCCCCACTGTGTTACATCTATTATTCCATCATAATTGGGTTTTTTTTATTAACATGTTGCAGTTTATTTCATATTCTGCACTGTCATCGGAAGAATCGAAAAATATTACAAAGACCTGCGTTACTTTAGCTTGTACGGGCAATAGATGGAGAGGGGCCAAATTATCTGTTCCAGCAACCTGATGTCTGGGAATTCATTTTCTATTTTGAAGGGATGAAGTTAACTTCACTAGGTCTATGCACAGTAGCCTATAATTATTTCCTCTAATGTGCCTTCTTTAGAAAAGAGTGTATTAAACTTGCCATTCTTTATTAGTTTGAAAGATGAGGTAAAACAGGACTTAGAAACATTTCTAATTGTAGAAGTTTGTCCAAGGAAATAAAAGATGAGAGAGATCCGTAATGATCAAACCCGATTCAATCTGGACAAGTAAAAGGGAATGCGCAATGAACAAATCATTTAAACTGGTTGTATACACTAATGAGCAGTGAATGAATTCTATCCTCCCAGGACTTGAGAACGAGGAGTTACCCCAGACTGTTCAATAAAAGCATTAATTCAATGTGTAACAGAAGGGAAAAATGAAGGAAAGCAGCAAGGAAAATAATTCCCACAGAAGAAAGTAAATTGGTAATGATTTTATTCCTTCAGCATTTATTGAGTCCCTCCTCTGTATCAGACATAATTCAACCTGCTGGGGATACAAATATGAAAAAGTTGTGTGGTCTGCTAGGTCACAGCAGGTTGGGAAATCACTAACTTTCTATACTAGCAGTATAATACAGGCATGCTCACAAGTCCCGTGGACCCCTGCAAGTATAGTTAAAGTTTTTGGTGTCGAGTTAGAATCTTTTCTTTGATTGCCTCGACCTCAGATTTCTAATGTGGAAATGAAGTGCCTGAAATTAAGTGATGGTACGTGGTAGGATTTCTTTTTCAGGCGAATGAAGGACTTCCACGGTCATTAACAAAAGTTATTTCTGATGGAGCACTGCTTCTAAGGATTGCTGATAGATAGCTCCAAAGTCAAGTGGTTTGGGACACACTGGTTTGAACAAACCTAAAATGTTTCTTTACCGCAGGACTTCTCAGAGCCTTTTCTATTCTAATCTGCTTTGTGAATTGATAGCAGAGGGATGAAAATGTAAGTGAAGAGTTGTTTCTCTAATTTATTTATCCAAGAAAAAAATATATATATACATATGTACGTACATATGTGTATTTTTAATTTTTTTTAAATTTTTTTTAACGTTTTTATTTATTTTTGAGACAGAGAGAGACAGAGCGTGAACGGGGGAGGGTCAGAGAGAGAGAGAGGGAGACACAGAATCTGAAACAGGCTCCAAGCTCCGAGCTGTCAGCACAGAGCCCTCGTTCTCAAGTCCTGGGAGGATAGAGTTCGACGCGGGGCTCGAACTCACAGACCGCGAGATCATGACCTGAGCCGAAGTCGGCCGTTTAGCCGACTGAGCCACCCAGGCGCCCCTATGTGTATTTTTTAAAGTAGCCTCCGTGCCCAGCACAGAGCCCAACACGGGGCTTGAACTCATCACCCTGAGATCAAGACCTGAGCCGAGATCAAGAGAGTCGGACACTCAACTGACACCCCACCCGGGTGGCCCAAGAAAAAAATATTTTTCATGAAATGTTTCCTTTGAGATCGTTGGAGTTGTAAGTTATTGGAAACTTCAGTCCAAACCGGGGGGAAGGAAAAGTAATAGAAGAGAGAGAATTGACGGGCTCATAGACTGCAGCCTGGATCAACGCCTCTGTTGATCCAGAAAGTACAGCCGTTCTCTAGGACCCCAGTTCTTCCACCAGTCAGGGCGGCTGTGATCTCTCCAACTGTTGGCTTCTTTCTCCACCAGGCTTTCTGCTCATGGTTACAAGAGAGCTGTCAATAACGCCTCGTTCAAATCTGATGGAAACGGTAAGAGCTTTTGCTCTGATATTCTGAGAGAAGTTCTAGGGAGCACACCCTTTCTTGTCCATCTCTCCTCCCCTCTTTCCCTATTCTGTTCACGGTTTCTGACCAGTAACCTTGTCTGCCTTGTCAGACACCTTTGGGGGCGAGGTGACGTAGAAGGAGGGCAGAGCCTGAGTGGCAAGAGGAACGAAAACGAGAGGCTCTGGGAAGGTCTCTCCACCCCTGACTGCGATCTGGGGACACGGATGGGCACCCTTGTCATGCGTGTTCCATGAGCAAGTGAAGGCGGCTGTTGATACAAAGGCTTCAGCGGACAGCTTTAGAGAAGAGACAGCTGCCTCAGCGAGGGCCCAGCGTCTGAGGGCAGTGGGTGGTCTGGGGGACACTGGCATGGCTTCCTCTTGGCTCCTGGTGCTTCCAGATGCCGACTGCCTCTCTCTGGATCATCTTGAAGTCTGTCATTATGGCAGGGGCTCTTTGCTTTGTGCCCTTGGGGGCTTAACTGTTTGATATGTTCAAAACAAAAAAAAAAATGTGCCTGTGGTACGGTCTCTCCAGTGGTTCATTGTGATAAATTTGAGATCCCCAGAGAAGTTGAAAGACTAGTAAGAACACATACATTTCATTCACTTGGATTTACCAAAAGTTAACGTTTTCCCTTTACACGTACGCGCATGCGTGCACGCACACACACACACACACACACACACACACACACACACACACACACCTTTTTCCAGAATTTTGAACATTGCAGACGCTGTAAAAATGCACCCCCTAATATTTCAGGATGCCTCTCCTAAGACTATTTTCCCAAATAACCAAAACGTCATTGTCGGTTCTAGGAAAGTGATCTTATCCAGTTGACCGTCTTCAGATCTCGCCAGTGGTCACAAAAAATTTCTTTGATCAGAACTCAGAATCCTATGTTGCCATTATTCTCTCCATGTCTCTATTTCCCTTAATCTAGAAGATCCCCTCTCCCATCACTGGGCTTGAGGAGTGGTCTTTCATAATGATGGTTTTGATGAGACCAGGCTAGTGGTTGTAGAGTAAGTCCTACTTTGGATTTGTTTGATGGGTTTTTGTTTTGTTTCGTTTTGTTTTTCCGGGACTGGAGGAAGGATTAAGCATTTTTGGTACAAAAACCACCCAGGTGATATTGTACCCTTTTTGGTGCTTCATGTCATAAGGTTAGAAGTCCCATTTTTGGTGGTGGTAAATTTATTTACTCGCCTGGTTGAGGCATCTGCTAGATTTCTCCACTGTAAAGGTGGATTTTGTCTTTTTAACTAATCAAATTTGAGGGCTAATATTTTGAGACTTGTGAAGATTTTATTGCTTTTCAACCTCTCCCCAAGATTTTAGCATCTATTGAGGATTCCTCCCCAAGTTGATATTAGATCAGTGGTTTCGAGATGAGGATTTTCCAATTCTGTAATCCCTTCATGACTCTTCCTTTTTACTATTCTTATGAGTTCATGGATTCTTCTTAAATGTAGTGATTCATTGATGACATTATTTCTGTTTGGTTCTTCACTTGTCCTGAGTCTGGTGAGTGGGTGGCTTTTCAAGTTGACTCCTGTGTTCTTTTGAGAAGTCCCCAGTCTGTTTTTTCAGTGCTCCCTCTTCTATGGTACAGGAAAATGTTCACTTTGTATTTTCTCTACCTCAGACCCAGATATAGCCATTCTCCAAGTTGATGATTTCTCCTGTTGAAGAATGATATCTATATTTTTTAAGTTTATTTATTTATTGAGAGAGAGAGAGAGAGAGCACGGGAGGGGGAGACAGAGAAAGAGAATCCCAAGCAGGCTCCACACTGGCAGCTGTCAATTTAGAGCCCAACACAGGGCTCAAACTCAGGAACTGTGAGATCATGATCTGAGCCAAAACCAAGAGTCGGATGCTCAACCGACAGAGCCACCCAGGCGCCCCAATGAGGAATGATATTTTAAAGTCAAGGTCTTGGTAGTAAGAGTGTCCTTCATTCTAGGCCCCTTTTCTTTTTCCTTTCCTTTCCTCCCTTTCCTTTCCTTTCCTTTCCTTTCCTTTCCTTTCCTTTCCTTTCCTTTCCTTTCCTTCATTCTAGGCCCCTTTTCTTTTTCCTTTCCTCTCCTCTCCTCTCCTCTCCTCTCCTCTCCTCTCCTCTCCTCTCCTCTCCTTTCCTTTCCTTTCCTTTCAATAGCTTTTCCCCATTGAGGGAGAGGCCATTGCCCATTTTGAATCTTTTTTTGTAAGGTTTTTTTAAATTTATTTTTGAGAAAGAGAGAGAGAGCCCCCACAGTAGGAGGAGGGGCAGAGAGAGAGAGGGAGACACAGAATCCCAAGTAGGCTCTAGGTTCTGAGCCGTCAGCACAGAGCCTGACGCGGGCTCGAACTCACAAACTGCAAGATCATGATCTGAGCCGCAGTCAGACGCTTAACCAACTGAGCCACCCAGGCGCCCCAGTGAGGAATGATATTTTAAAGTCAAGGTTTTGGTAGTAAGAGTGTCCTTCATTCTAGGCCCTTTTTCAATCAAAGAGTCTAGAGATCAGGATCATGTATCTGGAGTTGGTTGTGTTACCACGATTTAATCCACTAATACGGGTTCTTCCTCTTCGTAACCCATTTCGTATTTCTCTCCCCTCCCTCCCACAGTGAGAACCAGGGTTTTTTATCAATATTAATAAACTTACTACTGGACGCACAAAATAGTATTGGAATGACTTTACCGATACCACTGCCAAAAACAGATTTAAGTAAAATTCAAGATTTCTTTTTGTTCTTAGAATAAATCCCCCTGTGGCAATCCAGTCAGGCTACTCGAGTCAAAAGTTGCTTGAACAAATACTTTTTCCCTTCTATGATGATATCATTAATTTCATATCTAGTTAGGTTAATTTGTTTCTGTTTGGTTCAATTTAAGAGCACCCTCCCCCGTCTCTGTATATTTAATTTTATTAATTTATTTTCTTTTGTAATATGTAAAACTATGGTTCAAAGTAAAATACTTAGGATACTATCCATGCATTTTTTTCTTCTTTCTTTTATTACTTAATATACCCTGGAAATCACTCCATAGTAGTTCATAGGGATCTTTCTTCTTCTTTTTTACAGCTGTGTTGAAGGCGAGTTACCATAGTTTATTTCACTGGACATTGATGAACACAATTAGGTCGTTTGCAGTATTTTGTTTTTACCAGTACCTCCATACTTGATAACCTGATGCATATGTTTCTCTGTGTTGTTAGAGCTTTATTTTCAGGGGAAATTCCTAGCTTTGGGATTGTTCAGTCAAAAGGCAGATGCAAATGTTAGAGTTTGTCTAACCCCCTTAGTGGGGACTGGAATCGTTTATATTCCCATCGGTGCTTTTGAAGAAGACCCGTTCCCCTCACCTTACTGTGTTGTCGGTGGTAAATTTGGACGAGTTTGGGAGGTGAGAAATGGTGTTTCTGGATATGTTATCTGATATTAGTTTACAATGCCTATCATTTTCATTACCCTAAGCCATTATTCTTGGACATTGGGAATACTGCGTTCTAGAAGTCAGATTCTGCCTTATGAGCGGATTTTAACACATTTTCTTTGAGTGGCAATTTTTAAGCTCATGGCATTTATATACATGACCAAAAAGCCTCAACTCTGCCATACTATTTTACCATATATATATATATATATATATATATATATATACACACACGTATATATACGTATATATACACACACGTATATATACGTATATATACACACACGTATATATACGTATATATATATACACACGTATATATATATACGTGTGTATAATGCATATATATACGTGTGTATATATATATATATATATATATATATATATATATATATATAAAGTATGTATACCATTTGCATTGTGTTGTTTTCACTGTGTTTCCTTGTGTGCTTTGTTTTTGCTTTTTTAAAATAATTTTTTTGGGGGGTGCCTGGGTGGCTCAGTCGGTTAAGCATTCAACTTCAGCTCAGGTCATGATCTCGCAGTTCATGAGTTGGAGCCCCACATCCGGCTCTGCACTGGTGGTGTGGAGCCTACTTGGGATTCTCTCTCTCTCTGCCTCTCTCTCTGCACCACTGCCCCCCCACCACTTGCACACATACACACACTCTCTCTCTCAAAATAAATAAATAAACTTAGAAAATAAAAAAATAAAAAATTTTGTTTGGCTTTTGGGAAAGTTTCGATTTTTATTTTAGTGATTATTACAAATAACGTTTATAGGCTCTCATTTCCTTTTTTCCTCTCTTAGGCTTTTATATTTGGTTTGTCAGCTTTAAATGATAGTCTTCAACTCTTACAGTCCAACTATTCATTAGTTTATTCTATCTTAGCATTTCTAATTTTTTCATCTTCTATTTTAAGTTCCTTTTTCCGGCTTTGTCAGAACACATAACATATACTTACTTTTCTTCTATCCTTTTCCTACCTCTGCTCTTAATATCAGATTACAATTATAGTTCATGCTCATTGTCAGTTCTTTGGCCAGTCATGTGTTGGTTGGATGAAGCATATCCCCTGCTACACTCCCTAGAAAGGGTTTATTAGTGTAAAATTCCCTGAGTTCTTAATTGTATAAAATAGTTTTTATAGCCTTGATACGTGAAGGGTACCCTGATTGATGACTTCTTTTTACCTTGCTAGTGACTTTCTTTTCTCTCTCTCTCTCTCTCTCTCTCTCTCTCTGTCTAGAGGCACAGAGGATTTTTTTTTCTTTGGAGAATTGTTAATAATTAGATACAGTTATAAGTATATTGGATCTTCTTTGCCTGTTTTCTTAGCTACTTGCCCTTGGATCCTTTTAATCTCTACTTTGTTTTTTTGTTCTGTTATTTTTCTATCTGTATGACTTTCCTCAGTGCTCCTGACTATAGCTTCAGTTGAATTAATTCTCTGCTAGAGACCTTATAATTTAATTATTGTTTTTTTTAATTAACACATTTTTTTAAAGTTTATTTATTTATTTTTGAGAGAGAGAGGGAGTGAGGGGGGAAGGGCAAAGCAAGAGGGAGAGAGAGAATCCCATGCAGGCTCCACACTGTCAGCACAGAGCCTGATGTGGGGCTCGAACTCACGAACTGTGAGATCATGACCTGAGCTGAAACCAAGAGTCAGAGGCCTAACCAACTCAGCTTCCCAGGTGCCTCTAATGATGACTTTTAATATAGTTTTATCTTTGATTTATTTCCAGGGTTTTAGTCAACACTAGTTTCACATCTTTCTGGGTGTTTTCCTGTCCATATGTGTTTTAAAATTTTTAATTTGAGCTCTCTTCTCGTATCTTCAGGCTCTACGTCAGTGTCTTTCATTAGAGTTTACGTATCAGAGTTTTGTTCTGTTGCAGATTCTTGAGCAGGAATTTTAGAAGCTGGAGTATTTTGATTCACCTTTTATTTCGTGCTTGTAGAGACGTTGCATGGATATTCGCCCACTGGTTTCCGTTCGTTTTGAAATGTTTTTCTTTCCTAGGCCATTAGGAGCAGTTACGTGTGGACAGAGGTGGCGAGCTCAGATGAGTTGTTAAGTTCCACATTCAAGAGTGCACTGGCCTCTCAGTACACTTTCATCACCGTTTTTGGAGGGAGTTGGTCTTCTGACCTTGTGACTTTTCTTTTCTTTGTTTGTTTTGGCGTCTACTGTTTCTCTTTTTTCTATCTCCTTCTCCAACAAGTCTTCAAAGAGTGCCCCTTCCAAGTTGCCCCCTCTCCCCCCAGAAGATGGCTCCCAAGACTGCCATCTCTGCTCCTTTGCACTTTGAGCCCTGTGCGGGTTTCAGATCTGTTCTTAGTATTTCTCTACTGAAGATGGAGCTTTCTCTTTATGTGGTGATTATACCTGTGTTATATGGGGATTCTGTTCCCTCTCTTTACTTGTCTGCTTGGTTTCTAGCTGACTGTCTGCCCTGGAGTGGTCTCCAGAGCCAGTTCTGCTGGATTTGACCGTTCTTCTACTTCTGCGCCAACTGGGGGTTCATTGTGTTCTTTTTCTCTTGGTTATGCTGTGGATTTGTATGACCCATATTTTAATAATTTCTCCTGTTCGGTCTCCATGTGTTTTTCGAAGGCGGCATGAAGAGATCACAATCTAGGCGGTTTTCATTATCCTACTGAAATCAGGAGTAGATTCTCCAGAGCCTCTTCTGGATGTGAAGAAAATGGAACATAGCAGGTTTCCTTCCCTTTGCGTCCCTGTGGTAGCGATCTTACCTCTTCTCCGGGAAACGCAGATGCAATTGGTTGAACTAGGAGACGTCACAATCAGTAACAAATTATTACCATTCCACAGAGTTACCTTCTGTGAGACTTACGGTACTAAAGGTTGCCAGATTTAGCCAACACAAATACGGGAAGCCTAGTTAAATTTGAAACGTAATAATTCCAATAAATAATGAACAACATTTTAGTATACCTTTGCCAAGTAGGAATGGATCAAAGGATGGGTCTGATACTGAGGGGCTTCTTTCTCTTGTGAAGAAAAGCTTTTTGTGACTTTTCCTTCCTTCCGGAATGGGATACTGGGGAGGGATGTGGTATGTGAAACCGCAACAGTTATCTTGCAACCTGGAGGCACCTTCAGGGGACAGAGGTCAGCTACATATGGCGGCTGAGCAGTCACCGAGAACCTGGTCCCTTAATGATATCATTAAGCTGCTGCACCCAACTCGGAATCCCCCAGTTCCTGATTTCTTGAGGAACAATTAAATAACTTTCTGACTGTGATTCATTAGGTTTTCTTTTCCTTATAGCTGAAACCACTCCAAGCTAATACAGACTTATTCTCACTAGGAAGTAACTTCAGGAATTTTATAGATTCAACCCATTTTTTTTTTACAGGAAGGTTTATTTTTTTTTGTGAGCTACAGGCTGTTGGGAACAGCGACCGGTCACTTCATTGTTTGCCTTGCCCCTTTCTTCCCTCCTACGGAAAATAAGGGTGTTGCAGAATGAAATGGAGAGGGTGGGTTTTCCCACATGTCACCTGGGCAGCTCTTTGAATCTCTTCAGATCCAACTGAACATCTCTCCCCACTTTGTCAAGCTGGAAGTCTCTCCCCTAAAATCAAAGGTGGAAACATACCCCTGTTAGACATTGGGATGTCTTGGACCGCGATTGATTGTGGAGTATTTATGTTAATTCCCCATGGAGAGCCTAATTGGATATAGGTAGAAAAGACAACAGATGCTGGAAAACTATGTTCTAAGACACGGACTGTAGTCCTGGTGAGTGTGTTCATGGGAGGTGCAAACGCTGGTGTTGAGTTTACCTGAGTCATCATTTCTTTCATTAGTAAATGGCGGGGAAAAGTGACCCGTGTTACAGGAGCAGTGTTCCAGTTCACCCTGACTATGCCGTTATAAGAGTTACTAGAGACGAGGTTCAATGCCCACACCCTAAAAATGAAGATGTACCACTGTGTTTGTATATACCACTTTCCTGGCATTGCTGCCTTTCCTCCAACCAAAGATATTCCATGGGAGGCTATTAAAGCAGGTTGCTTGGCTAGATTCTTAAAAGGAATTCGACATTTTTTATTAGTAAGAAAAACATTTGCAATTACGCTTAACTTGCTAGTGTAGGATAAAAATGACCTTGTTTTCTTGCCCATTATATTTCAGGGTCTAGAGAGAATCTCACCAGGTTGGAGAAGCCATCTTTTCTGAGGGTTCCTTTATTGAATAGCTAATCAAATGTATTATGTGGAATCCTCTGTCTTTTCAGAAGCATCTTCTACTTGCCACAGTAGGAGAGGCATTCGATGTATTCTTGGCCTGTCCAAGCAATATGCGTTATGGTCCTTTGAGGCAACTTTGTAGATGTTATGCTAGTTTATGTCTTTAAGTGGACATTGGAAGCAAAGATGTCAGGTGGATTCAGACAGTTATTTTTACCCAGTGTAGAAGGAACAGTATTAAAGTGGGCTTGTCTGCAGCTATCTGAATTGATTTTGTTGGTTGTCAAAGGTGAGATTGTTTTTGCTTTGCAGTAAAAATAGATTTATTTTTCTGTTGGCCCTATCACAGAAATGGCACCTGTCACACCCTTTGTTGCTGTGGGTATTTTATCTTTGGAAATTTTTCGTTTTTAAATTTTTATGTGAAACGCGAAGTGGTTTTTGTTTTGCTCTTCTTCGTTTTAATTTTAAGTGGCGATAGGTGTGGAACCTCAATTTGCTCTGGCTTACTCTTCTAGGGCTGGGGTTCGTTGCCTGATCCTTACAAATATCTCTCTTCAAAATGAAGGTTCTGTGTTCAGTGACTAAAGGTCAGCTCAATTATAGCACAATTGTAAAGAACTCAAGGTATAAATTTAATGACACATTTCCCTTGATGTTATCTCACATCTCTTTCTTTAATTTCCTCTGTAACTATTGCCGTAATCTCTAATTATACTATTTGTCTCATTCGTCTATTTATAATCTGTCTACTCCAACTTAAGTGTAAATGTAGTGAAGGCCAGACCCCGTTTTCTCATTCCCCGATGGAGACTCAACTTCTAGAAAACATTTAATTAGTATTGGTTGGGAAGTTAAAAACAAACTAATAAAACGTAAGTGAATGAATGAAATGTTGCGACAGTTAACAGATGTGGAGAAATGGTGTAGTGTAACTGCCATTACTCTAGCTATTATGGGGTAGGGTCATCATGTGTAGATACGTGTCCTTCAGAAGGGTTTACAGATAACTCAACTGGGACAAATATACCTTAATGACTAAATCTTACACATACGGTTGAAAACTCTCCAGCTGTTCACGTAAATGAAGAAGCCATCTTTAATTTCCATGTCTGTCGAAACTTCAGGGGCCTGCAGCCCCGAGGACATCTGCCTGCAACTGAATGGGGGACCCCAGTGAGAACCACCTGACTGACCAGTACACTTTTTTGGTTCCACTGTAGGTACCAAGCCTATTCTTTGATTATACAAAAACCTAAAGCCTGGCTTATACTTGGGGGATTCACATTACTAGGAAAAAGAAAAGATGTGCGGGTGTCACCCGAGGCTGTTGTGTTGGAGGGAAAGCAAAGGGGAATTCAGATTTTGTACGCAACTGCAGCTAGTTATGACCACGTAGGTCTTGACCGCCCTTTCTCTCGATAGGGTTGCTTGATTTTTAGGCATAAGACCTTGACACACCGACACTATTCCTTCTTTGGGGAGCTTCTATACCACAATTCCGGTAGGTTGCTTGTGGAAATCGATGTGTATGAGGTAATGACTTATTAGAGGGTGTGGCAAGAACCCTTCAGAGCCTTCAGAATGTTCAGAAAGTTGAGTCAGTAGTCTCCTACCCAGAGAGATCCGAGGTTAAAATCTGAAAAGGCTGTCTGAAATTCCATATCCCATTAATTTTTATGCGTAATTCCAACAGACTACTCTCATTTGTTCTCTAGTGGTATCTACTTCGTTGCCTTTTCTTGAGACAAAAACACTTTTAATGTTTAAGACCGAACTTCTGGGGCTCCTGGGTGGCTCAGTCGGTTAAGCGTCCAACTTCAGCTCAGGTCACGGTCTCACGGTTCATGAGTTTGAGCCCCCATTGGGCTGTCTGCTCTCAGCACAGAGCCTGCTTCAAATCTTCTGTCCCCTCTCTCTGCCCCTCCTTCCCTCCCTCCCCACCCCCCATCTCTCTCTCTCTCTCAAAAATAAATAAACATTGAGAAAACTGAACTTCTGCTGCTCTGTCTGTTAAGTTTTAACAAGTTAAGCTTGTATTTTTTTAGGAGAGTTCAAGTGGTTCTTATTCTGGAAGGGGAGGAGCTTATGCACGAGTTGTGGACATCACTTGAACACGCGTGGATTCGCTGTTACGTGGACTTGATTCTCTCTTCCTCTTCCATTCTTTTGTGTCCTCTCCCTTCTACATATGAATCATTTCTGGGACTTGATCTTGATGGAAAAAATCCTTTAGGAGCATTTGATCTATGGGAATCTATGGGGAGCTGACTTAGGGAAACTGAAGTTGCTTTTACTGTTCAGAAGTTCTGCGGAGTCCTGGAAAGGGGCACACCCTTCAGTAAACATTTTACAGAAGTCAAAACGTGGTAGGACTTGGAGAGATACTTGCGTGTATTGTCTGTATGTTTCCTTGTCTGTCCATCCTCTGTGCCTCCATCCTTCCACACATCTATTTAAAAGAAGCTGATTCTGTGGTCAAACCTCACTGCAGAGTGACTGAGGGCTTGGGAAGATCTTGTGTAAGTTTATCCCTGTTCTTTCTCTTTTTTTTAAAAAAAAAATTTTAATGTTTTTATTTTTGAGAGACAGGGAGACAGAGCATGAGTGGAGGAGGAGCAGAGAGAGAGAGAGAGAGAGAGAGAGAGAGAGAGAGAGAGGGAGGGAGACACAGAATCTGAAGCAGGCTCCAGGCTCTAAGCTCTTAGCACAGAGCCCGGCACGGGGCTCGAACTCACGAACTGTGAGATCATGACCTGAGCCGAATTATAACCGACTGAGCCACCCAGCCCCTACTATTATTTTTCATAAGAATATTGCCCTTCATGAAATAAGGTAATGAAGAAACGTCATATTAGTAAGGCAGGAAGACTGTATTTAACTATCTGCAAAAGGTAATCACATTTTTCCTCCCTGACCTTAAATGTCTCCAACATTAGAAACAATTGTTTTCTGTTTTTCCTCAAAATTGCTTTTGTGATTTTGAAAAGATAAACGTAGTGGGGCAGTTGAGTTCTGAAGCCAGTTGATGATACTTATCCAAACCATACCACATCCTACTCATTTTAAAGCATGGGAAAAGTCCTGCCGTCTCCTAGCCCTTCTTGTTGAGATCTTGGTGGAAAAAAGAAAAAAAAAAAAAAGAGACCCGAGTCTCTGAGCCAGATTTATGCATAGCGACCAAGAGGTTGAGGAGTTCTATGCAAGCAGAATTTTGTACACAATGTAAACAAAGAAGTTACATGTTAGAAAAGAATGAGGCTTGCTCCTTATTAATGTTTGTATAATTATTAAATAATGCAACTCAATTGCTTTTAAAATTCATTTTCATGAGCTCCCACATAGGAATTGTTTCCTGGCTTTATAAGTGCTTAGGGGAAACATTTTAATTGAGATCATCCTTAAGTAAACACAATTTACTGATGTACTAATTACACAATTTGGGCAAAGAGTAGATTACAAATTCTTGGTTTTGGGTCCCTAGTCAGCCAGGAAGAAAGTCACTTGGTAAAACGGAGTTTCTCCTCAACTCATGGGAGAATTTACTGCATGACTAGAAGGAAAGACAATATACAAATGGAGCCATTGACTGAAAAGTGGGGGAGAGTCCCGAAATGTTCACCTCCATCATTGCCGTGAGTCACAAAGGAAAACAGACCTGCGCCCCAAGCCCCTCTCCAGCCGGTAGAGATTTCCCGCCAGACCCGTAAGGGGATAATAGCTCGTCTGTCACTGGGTTGTGTCTCTTATGAGAACTTCTGCCAGGACTACTGAACATCATTAATGGTACATTAGCATAATCGCATCCCCAAATGAATATCTGCACTTACATAATTCCTTGTGAAGCCTTCAGTCTCTGCACATTTCCTGTGTTATTTCTTAAATCCTTTCCTTGGCAGAGTCGAATAAGCAGGTGTGCCCTAGTGTGAGCCAATGTGTGGAAGACAAAGATTTCTAGATCTTACTTGAACCTTTTCTGTTACCTGCTACCTGCATAATATGTCTTGACTATGTAGATTATCTTCTGCCTTTTACCCAGCGTTTACTTCTGCTGTCTTTCTTAAATAAATATCAATTTGCAAATTATTGAGTATTTTTACTGTGAACTCTACAGGTTATAAAGATACATAATGCAGACTCCATTACTTCAAGTGGCTTGTCATTTCATTGCAAAGATAAAATCCATATATAATCAGAGATTGCTGGTGTGAATGCTGCATAGGGTGAGCAGAGAAAGGCTGGGCTTTCCAGGAAGGGAAGGTTTGAATGAATGCACAGCCATCTTAGAATTTGCTTTAGAGAGTGCCTGGCTGGCTCAGTCTGTAGAGCGTGTGACTCTTTTTTCTTTTTCTTTTTTTCTTTATTTTTTTAATTTATATCCAAGCCAGTTAGCATATAGTGCAGCAATGATTTCAGGAGTAGATTCCTTAATGCCCCTTACCCATTTAGCCCATCCCCCCCTCCCACAGCCCCTCCAGTAACCCTCTGTTTGTTCTCCATATTTAAGAGCAATTGACTCTTGATCTCAGGGTTGTGAGCTCGAGGCCCACATGGGGCGTGGAGACTACTTTAAAAAAAAAAAAAAAAGAATTTGCTTTAGAATCACATATGTGATACACTTGGGTATCGTCACTGCTGTTCCTCCCCAATTATCCAGCCAACCCTTCTCTCCCAGATGAGTTTTTCCACTCTAATGCTCCAATTTTCTCCTACCTTTCTGTTTGGCCTTCTTCCCCCCAGGCTAATAACCTCATATGGTCATTAGCTTTTGCTGCATAAAAACCATGCTCAAAACTTTGTGGTTTAAAAAAAAAAATAGCTATGTATTAGATTTGTGATTCTACACGTCCTCAGTTGGGCTGAGCTCAGCTGAGCCATTCTCGGGTTTCATATGGCATCACTAATGCATCTGTGAGCCATTCTGGGTCAGCCTGGGGCTCGCTGGCCTAGTGTGCTTTTAACTGGGACAGTTTTTATCTGTTCTGTGTGGTCACTCATCTTTTAGCAGCCTACCATGGCTTGCTCACATGGCCACCAGGAAGGATTGCAAGCGAAAGGGTGTGGAAGCTGTGGGACTGAAGCAGTGTCGCTTTCATTACATTCTTCAGGCCGAAGTGAGTCACCAGGCGGGCCTGGAATCAAAGGGGGAAGAAATAACCTCATAGCTTGAGGGGAGGCATTCTAAGTGCCATAGGTTTAGGGAGCAGTGGAGAGTTGCTTCAGATGCATCTGGTAATGACTCCAAATTTTGCTAAGACCATCACATTTACACACTATATGCTGCCCTGGGGCATTTTTTAACTTTGAGGCAACAAATATTGTCTGTTCACTACCAGATACTGGGGGGGACTCGAGGGGTGAAGATGTTAGTGCTTTACAGACATGAAAGAGATTTTGAGACGGGAAATAGCATGACGCGAGCATTGTAGGCAGAATGAATTCAGCTGGGGATTTGAGCAGAAAGAAACTTGAGGTCTCCATACACAGTTGCGACAGGCTACTCCTTTACGGATATCACTCTACTTTCCATACTTTTAAAACTGAAGTCCATATTTTCGTTCTCTCACCAAACTTCTCCCCGTGCTTCCTTTCTCAGCATGCAGTCCTACCATTTATGTAGTCCAAGCCAAATATCTGATGGTTCTTGGGTCTTCTCTCCCTCCCCATACTCACTCATCGTTACTAACGGCAAATATTTACGATGCCCGCTGTGTATCACATACTGTAATGTATTCTCACTAATCTAGGCCACTGTCATCTCTCAGTCACTAGAGCTGCCCCCCAATTAGTTGGTCTCCATGCTCTCCTTCATATTGTTTGTTTGTTTTTTAAGTAGGCTTCATGCCCAGTGTGGAACCCAATGCAGGTCTTGAACTTGAATCGTGAGATCAAGACCTGAGCTGAGATCAAGAGTCGGACACTTCGCTGACTGAGCCACCCAGACACCCCTCCTTTATGTTCTGTAGATTCCACGGTGACTTTTTAAAACTAAATGTCCTTTCAGTTGGCATATAATTATTGAACTTCTATGTGTTAGACTCTGTGGATACAGAAATCAATAAGGCAAAGTGGCTGCCTTCCTGGAGAATATAATCCAGTGTGGGAGACATGTGATGAAGAGGCAAGTTGATATATAGTAGTTATGAGTGCTATGAAGAAGACGAAATGAGAGCCAAGGGTAGAGAATGACCCAGAATACTACTTCAGATCGATTGATTAGGGAGAATCTCTCTTGGGAGTTGAGAGTTGGACATCAGATAGGGAACCATGTGGGTATGTGAGTAAGCGAAGCAGCATATCAAGTATCACGGCCTTGGGATAGGAGTGGTGTTGGGATGGAAAACAGTGGTGTAGTGGAAGAGATGGGGCAAGAGGTCAGGAAGATGGTTTCGCATTAGGCCATGGAATGAACTTGGTAATTACTGAAAATGTGAGGGAAAGTCATTGGAACTTGAGAATGATGGGGAACGTTTATTGAGATTAGTCTGCTATAGTTGACAATGATCACTGTACTGCCACCTAGAGAATAGACTGTAGAGGCTTAGGAGATGAAAGTTGGAATCTGTGTGTAGCCCTGAAGATGGTGGGATTAGGTCAGGTTCAAGAGCGTTTTCGAAGGATCTGCTATAGGAGTCAGAAGGGAAAAATCAAGCGTTTTCCTTTGGAAGTGCTTTGGAATTAAATTTCAGATGCATTTTAGGCATCCAAACCACGTTAATGCCTATCTTAAAACCCTTCAATGATTTTACATTGAATTATGATAAAACTCAAACAAACAAACAAGCATGGCTTATTTTTTTTTAATATATGAAATTTATTGTCAAATTGGTTTCCATACAACACCCAGTGCCCATCCAAAAGGTGCCCTCCTCAATACCCATCACCCACCCTCCCTCCCTCCCACCCCCCATCAGCCCTCAGTTTGTTCTCAGTTTTTAAGAGTCTCTTATGCTTTGGCTCTCTCCCACTCTAACCTCTCTCTTTTGTTTTCCTTCCCTCCCCCATGGGTTCCTGTTAAGTTTCTCAGGATCCACATAAGAGTGAAAACATATGGTATCTGTCTTTCTCTGTATGACTTATTTCCCTTAGCATAACACTCTCCAGTTCCATCCATGTTGCCCCAAAAGGCCAGATTTCATTCTTTCTCATTGCCACGTAGTACTCCATTGTGTATATAAACCACAATTTCTTTATCCATTCATCCGTTGACGGACATTTAGGTTCTTTCCATAATTTGGCTATTGTTGAGAGTGCTGCTATAAACATCGGGGTACAAGTGCCCCTATGCATCACTACTCCTGTATCCCTTGGGTAAATTCCTAGCAGTGCTATTGCTGGGTCATAGGGTAGGTCTATTTTTAATTTTTTGAGGAACCTGCACAACGTTTTCCAGAGCAGCTGTACCAGTTTGCATTCCCAGCAACAGTGCAAGAGGGTTCCCGTTTCTCCACATCCTCTCCAGCATCTATAGTCTCCTGATTTGTTCATTTTGGCCACTCTGACTTGCGTGAGGTGATATCTGAGTGTGGTTTTGATTTGTATTTCCCTGATGAGGAGCGACGTTGAGCATCTTTTCATGTGCCTGTTGGTCATCCGGATGTCTTCTTTAGAGAAGTGTCTATTCATGTTTTCTGCCCATTTCTTCACTGGGTTATTTGTTTTTTGGGTGTGGAGTTTGGTGAGCTCTTTATAGATTTTGGATACTAGCCCTTTGTCCGATATGTCATTTGTAAATATCTTTTCCCATTCCGTTGGTTGCCTTTTAGTTTTGTTGGTTGTTTCCTTTTCTGTGCAGAAGCTTTTTATCTTCATAAGGTCCCAGTAGTTCATTTTTGCTTTTAATTCCCTTGCCTTTGGGGATGTGTCAAGTAAGAAATTGCTATGGCTGAGGTCAGAGAGGTCTTTTCCTGCTTTCTCCTCTAAGGTTTTGATGGTTTCCTGTCTCATATTCAGGCCCCTTATCCATTTTGAGTTTATTTTTGTGAATGGTGTGAGAAAGTGGTCTAGTTTCAACCTTCTGCATGTTGCTGTCCAGTTCTCCCAGCACCATTTGTTAAAGAGACTTTTTTCCATTGGATGTCTTTCCTGCTTTGTCAAAGATGAGTTGGCCATACGTTTGTGGGTCTAGTTCTGGGGTTTCTATTCTATTCCATTGGTCTATGTGTCTGTTTTTGTGCCAATACCATGCTGTCTTGATGATTACAGCTTTGTAGTAGAGGCCAAAGTCTGGGATTGTGATGCCTCCTGCTTTGGTCTTCTTCTTCAAAATTACTTTGGCTATTCGGGGCCTTTTGTGGTTCCATGTGAATTTTAGGATTGCTTGTTCTAGCTTCGAGAAGAATGCTGGTGCAATTTTGATTGGGATTGCATTGAATGTGTAGATAGCTTTGGGTAGTATTGACATTTTGGCAATATTTATTCTTCCAACCCGTGAGCACGGAATGTTTTTCCATTTCTTTATATTTTCTTCAATTTCCTTCATAAGCTTTCTATAGTTTTCAGCATACAGATCTTTTACATCTTTGGTTAGATTTATTCCTAGATATTTTATGCTTCTTGGTGCAGTTGTGAATGGGATCAGTTTCTTTATTTGTCTTTCTGTTGTTTCATTATTAGTGTATAAGAATGCAACTGATTTCTGTACATTGATTTTGTATCCTGCGACTTTGCTGAATTCATGTATCAGTTCTAGCAGACTTTTGGTGGAATCTATCGGATTTCCATGTATAATATCATGTCATCCGAAAAAAGTGAAAAGAACAGTCACAGTCTGGCCCCAGCTAACCTCTGCAGTCTTGTCTCTTTCCATTTTTTTCTTCACCCACTGCTTACTGTCTGTATCCTCCAGCGGTTCTGAATTTCTTTGCGTTCCTTTGCCACTCCAGTCTCTCTTTGAATTTTTTTTTTACATTCATTTATTTTTGAGAGGCAGAGAGAGACAGAGCACAAGTGCAGAAGGGGCAGAGAGAGAATGAGACACAGAATCCGAAGCAGGTTCCAGAGCCTGAGCTGTCAGCACAGAGCCCGGTGTGGGGCTCGAACTCACAAACCGTGAGATCATGGCCTGAGCCAAAGTCGGATGCCCAACCGACTGAGCCACCCAGGTGCCACCCAGCGTCTCTTTGATTATTCTGTATGCTTACCCCAAATAAACATGTCCTTTCCACCCCTTGCCTGCCCTCTGGCTACTCAGCTCGTGTTTGGGGGCTCAGATTAAATGTCATTTTCTCCAGGAAGTACACTCCCCCTTTCCTGTCGTCCCCCTGACTGGGTTCCATGTTCCCATTCTACCCCGGCAACCCCCATTATAATGCTTAGCAGGTGTTTTTGTGAAATTTCTTGCCTGTCTGATGGACGAGACTTGAAGGGACTTGAGCACAGGGACAGTGTCTGAGTCAGTAGGGTGACCAGAATATAGTACGAGCTTGATCAAAATACTTTTTTAAATGACAGGGGCATAGATTGGAAGTATAAGATGGGTTAGAAAGGTAAAAAGTAGCGGAGCGGAGCCAACAGCCCGAACTTCAAGGCTCTGTGGAAATCGGAAGCCATGTGGAATGACGACAGGAAAGGAGGAGAAGGAGGCAGAGGCTGCACACCCATGTTTCCCAAACCTGACTGATTTTAGACGTGATGTATTTGAGAATGATGGGAAGCCTGGCAGTGCAATGGGCTATACATGTAAAGTGAAGCTTGGTCTCAGTGTCTCAGAAACACCCAGTAAGTTTTAGAGATTGTGGTTACCCTTTAGCAACACCACCAGATGATACAGCTGAAATCTGTTCTCTAAACACTATGACAGGGCACATGGCAGTTCCATAAAGGAGAAGAGATTTGTTTGTTGGCTTACTGGTTTTTGCTTTGTTACATATTTTTAGGATTGAAAGGTTTTTGTTTTTTTTTAATGTTTATTCATTTTTGAGAGAGAGAGAGACAGAGACAGAGAGACAGACAGGGACAGAGGATCCGAAGGAGACCTTGTACTGACACCGGTGAGCCCAATGCGGGGCTCAAACTCAAGAACCATGAGATCATGACCTGAGCTGAAGTCAGACGTTTAACTGACTGAGTCCCCCAGGCGCCCCGGGACTGAAAGTGTTTCATTCAAGCTGTGGCAGGTTAGGAAAGAATCAAAGAAGATCACAGAGTTAACAAGCGAGAGAAAGGTTGTCCACTCAGCTGGACCGCCCAGTTATCCTTTGGCTGTTCTGCCTCAATTCCTCTTTTTTCTTTTCCCCCAAGACCATATATAAATTTTTAGAGTCGTTTTAGCTTCACACTAAACTTGAGAGGAGGGTCCAGAGATTCCCCATATACCTCCTGCCCCAATACATGCCTAGCTGCCTACATCATCACCAGCTCCCCGCAGAGTGGTACATTTGTTACAGTTGATGAACTTACGTTGATGCATAATCACCCCAAGTCTGTGGTTTGCATTAGGGTTCTCCCTTGGTGTTATACAGTGTGTGGTTTGGGACCGATGTATAATGACACGTATCCACCATTAAGGGTATCACGCGGAGTATTTTCACTGCTCCCCAAATCCTCTGTGTTCTACCTATTCGTCCTTCCATCCCCAATCCCTGGTGACCACTGATCTTTCTACTGCCTACGTGGTTTTGCCTTTTTCACGGTGTCCTATAGTGGGAATCATCCAGTATGTAGCCTTTTCAGATTGGCTTCTTTCACTTAGTGATGTGCAGGGAAGTTTCCTCCATGTCTTCTCATGGCTTGATAGTTCATTTCTTTTTAGTGTTGAGGAACGTTCCATTGTCTGGATGCATCGCAGTTGGTTTAGTCCATAACCTGAAAGCCATCTTGGTGGCTTCTAAGTTTCGGGATTTATGAATAAAGCTGCTGTAATAAGCATCCATGTGCAGCGTGTGTGTGTGTGTGTGTACGTAAGTTTTCAACTCCTTAGGTAAACGCCAAGGAGTGTAACTATTGTATGGAAAGAGGAGGTTTAGTCTGTAATATACTGCCAAACTGTCTTCCAAAGTGGCTACATGTTGCATTCCCGCCAGCGATGAATGAGAGTTCCCGTTGCTGGACATCCTCACCAGCATTTGCTGGCGTCAGTGTTCTGGATTTCGGCCATTCTAATAGGTGGGTAGTTGTATCTCACTTTTATTTGCATTTTTCTGCTGACACATGACGTGGAACATCTTTTCATATGCTTGTTTGCCCTCTGTATCTCTTCTTTGGCAAGGTGTCCGTTAAGGTCTCTGGCCATGTTTTAATAAGGTGGTTTGTTTGTTTTTAATTGTTGAGTTTAAGAGTTCTTTGTGTATTTTGGATGTGTTCTTTATTAGATGTGTCTTTTGCAGATGTTTTCTTCCAGTCTGTGGCTTGTCTGCTCATCGTCTTGATATTGCCTTTCACGGAGTGGAAGTTTTTAATTTTGATGAAGTTCAGCTTTTCAGTCATTTCTCTCATGGATTGTGCCTTTGGTGTTGTAAAAACTGAGAATAAACTGAGGGTTGATGGGGGGTGGGAGGGAGGGGAAAGAGGGTGATGGGCGTTGAGGAGGGCACCTGTGGGGATGAGCACCGGGTGTTGTATGGGAACCAATTTGACAATAAATTTCATATTAAAAAATAAAAAAAAAATAAAAAGGCGTCATGGTACCCAAGGTTGTCTAGCTTTTCTCCTGTGTTATCTTCCAGGCATTTTGATTTTGTATTTTACACTTAGGTCTCTGATCCACTTTGAGCTAATTTTTGGGAAGGACGTAAGGTCTGTGTCTACATGTACTTTTTTCTTTTTTTCTTAATGTTTATTTTATTTATTTATTTTTTTTTTTTTTTTGAGAGAGAGAGAGAGAGAGAGAGAGAGAGAGCAGGGGAGAGGCAGAGAGAGAGAGGGAGACATAGAATCTGAAACAGGCTCCAGGCTCTGAGCTGGCAGCACAGAGCCCAACGTGGCTCGAACCCACGAACTGTGAGCCGAAGTCAGACATTTAATTGACTGAGCCACCCAGGCGCCCCTGGGTATACTTTTTTCACGTGGATGCCCAGTTGTTCCAGCACTGTTTATTGAAAAGACTGTCTTTGGCCCCTTGTATTGCCTTTACTGCTTTGTCAAAATCAGTTGGCTATACTGACTCAACTTCTTGACCCTCCGTTATGAGTAGAATTCTCAGAACTGGATTTCTTCTCGTTTTCCTCTGTAAAAGCATTTTTATATCCCACAGCCTTTCTTCTCCTAACATCTGCTCTTTTCTGATGTTTCTTTGGTATTATGTGGGACATCCTTGAGATTTTGTAACTGGGAAACGATCCTCCGTCAGAATTATAGTAGATGTTGAACCATGATTCTCGAAGGGCTGGAATATTGGTGTAAATGTGTGGGATAAAAAAAATGTGTGATGATTCCTAGGAGATTCCTAGGAGGCCATCTGACCAATGTAAAAGAGAATAGTTGGACACTGCTCTCTACTCCTTCACCTCGTCCCTAGTGTCTAGACCCACAGCCACAAATGTAAAATATTCAGGTCCTCCCAGCCACCCATGCAAACGTTCAGTTGCCCTTTCAAGTTTGTATGATCTATATTTCCAGACAATGAAGAAAACCGTTATCTTACTATTTTGTGGTAGTCTCTCTGTCTCTCTCTCTCTCTCTCTCTCTTTTTTAATTTTTTAAATTTTTATTTTTTATTGTTTATTATTTTTGGGAGAGAGAGAGAGAGTGTGTGTGTCTGAGAGCAAGCAGGGAAGGGGCAGAGAGAGAGAGGGAGACACAGAATTGGAAGCAGGCTCCAGGCTCTGAGTGCTCAGGACAGAGCCCGACGCTGGGCTCAAACTCACAGACTGTGAGATCATGACCTGAGCTGTAGTCGGCCGCCCAACCGACTCAGCCACCCAGGTGCCCCTCTCTCTTTCTCTTTCTAACTAGTGTTCTTTTCTTAACTATTAGGAACACTCGTGTCTCCTATATCTGTGCTCTCATCAACAACATGATTGCAATAACAGAAACATTTGTTATGTACTTTATCTTCTTTAATCTTTATGAAAGTTCTCTGCATTCAAACTCCAAGTCGGGTTTAAGAATGTAGGAGAATTTGACAAAATCACGTAGCTGGAAGGTAGCAGAGGTGGGGTTTAACTTTTCCTCTTCTGAATCCCCCAGCTGTAATAGTTGCTATGCCAAGTTTGGTGTTAATGAAACATATTGGGCTTCCTTGGAATTTCTGGAAAATCCACAAATTGAATAATCATCCTTGAATAATTGGACATTGGATCTGTTTTGGCCAGGGGCATCCTTCCCCCCCCCCCCCCCACCATGTGTTTGATAACAAAGGATTTGAAATTCATCAAATTGACTCCTAATAGTAACCGTCTTAGGACTTCCCTAGCTGAATTGAGATTTTAAAAAAATCTGTGAAGTCCTCTTTGGTTTTGGAGTCACAGAACCTCTATTTCATGTATCCCAAGAAGAGCCCATCAGCTTATGGCCACAAAAGTCCACAAAGTCCAACTTCTTCAGGTAGCCTTGAGAAAGGAAGGGTAAAGAAAGATCCTCTCCAGATAAATGCAAGAAGTAGTAAAATGATTGTCTGAAAACTGTGAAGGGGACAAGTATGCCTGGGTACTTACCAGTAGTTCCCAAGTACTGGGAAGCAGATGTCAGACGCACTGGAAGGGACAACGTCATCGGAAATGGAGCAAGGCTGACAGTGGAGTGAGTCGTTCCTGTGGTTTGTTGGATCTGCCTTCTAAGAGCTCACGAGAGCTTATTATTAGAGATTCAGGGATTTTGTGAGCGTGCTTTAAGACTGCACGTGATGGGAGGATTTACACCATGGAAATTGGCAAACGCTACAAATAAGGGACTTTTTTTAAGTTTACTTTTTTTAGTAATCTCTATACCCAATGTGGGGCCTGAACTCACAGCTCTGATTGAGGTCTTATGTTCTTCTGACCAAGCCAGGCATGTAGCCCAAGATTCCTTTTTTTTTTTTTTTCCTTTTTTTATTAAAGAATTGATTTACCAGCAATCATTGGCTATTTAGTAAAGAAGTGAACCCTGTGTCATTGAAACTATTAAAATTAAAATTGAAAATATTAGGTGATTTCCTAAAAGATGTGTTGAAATAAGTAGAATTAGGAAAAATTAGGTCCCTAAAGTCTTACTCATCTGTATTCTACCTTATCACTGGAATGCACTGATCACAGTGCTAAGGCAAGTGAGATTTGTGATTTGAATTTCTTTACTGGTGCTCCATTGTCCAACATCTACTCCTTATCTACTCATGGATTTGTGTGTGTTGTGACTTCCTCTCTAAGCCCCTTCTGTTTTAACGGAAGAGTTTCCATAGCCCTATGGTCTGGTGTCAGACAGCTTCCTTTTGAATCCTCATGTTAATATTGACCAGCGGCGTGAACTCAGAGGGGTTACCTAGACTGATTAAGCCCCGTTTTTTTTTTAATCTGTTAAAAGCAGATGATAAAAGGACCGCCTTCAAACAGTTGTTCTGAGCCTTAGACCACAAAAAGTGATTAGTCCAATGCTTGGCCCTGGTAAGGATCTTGTAGGTGTCAGTTATATTTCCCCTTAAGGGAGTATCGATTCTAGTGTTTGTTTTTTGTTTGCAATTTCTTGCATCTTTTGGACTCCACATTCTACAGAGAATTTCAAGTATGTGCACACTTTACTCAGTTGACTAGATGGGTTTCTGAATTTGTCTGTGAAGCAGAATTTTTATGTATTTCTTTATTAACACTATGTTGTCAGAGATGCAGTCTTATCAGCCACTGTGCTGGTAACAGTGAACAGTAGATGATTTCATTGTTAATGGCTCTTGGGAGCATATAAGTTGGCAGGCCAGTGAAGACCCTCAGAACTTGGAGAAGTTTAAAAAGAATGACGTTGAGAGTAGCCCTCTGCCCCTCCCCCCCCCAAACAATGGTGAGAACATAGCAAAGGTGTTTATTTTCAGGATAAACTGTTCTTTCGATGAGCAAACACTGTGATGCGTTTATGAGGACACAAGAAAAGCAGACACATGCAGAGTGGCTTATAAGCAGAATGGCTCATAACCCTGGTGTGGAAAAGGCCATTTCTAGAAACTCACAGAGCAAACTCTTTAAAATTTCATTCCTAAAAAGAATAAAAGCTTTTCTGGATGAGGAAGTGGGAGACATAGGTGGCAATCATTGTTTCTGCAGGTATGTTCCCTTTTGTGTTGTGTCTAAATATTGAGTCACCTGTGCATAGACCATCATGGAAAGGCAGTACATTATTCAGAACTGAAGGTGCATACGTTTATTATAAACAGTTCATGTTGCATACACTGTGCACATAATGTGGTTTTCATCAACTTCGGATAGCTAGAAGGGTCTGACTGGCCTCTTTTGTGAATACCGGTCTATGGACTGCATGTGTGGTAACAATTTCAAAAACCAGTCTTTAGGCTCAGCTCTGGCAGAGATCTCAATGTGATTGACTATGAGGAAATCGTGGCTATTCTAAGTCCCTTTTGCCTTTGGGCGATGCCGTGACACAGATTCACATCAAGTAGAGACCGGTTTAAAGACCATCTCAACAAGGCAGTTAAGGAAGAGACTAATTCTCATCTTTGGTCATTGTTGACTCACATCAACATTTTCCAGTCTTTGCTCTTTGGATACCTTGGTTGTATGAAGCAACCATATCAGGAACATGTTTGGAAGTCTGGAACACTTAAAATATGTGTTAAAGGGGCTCCTGGGTGGCTCAGCCTGTTCAGCGTCCGACTTCAGCTCAGGTCATGATCTCATGGTCCATGAGTTTGAGCCCCGCGTCGGGCTCTGTGCTGACAGCTCAGAGCCTGGAGCCTGCTTCGGATTCTGTGTCTCCCTCTCTCTCTGCCCCTCCCCCATTCATGCTCGCTCTCTCTCTCTCTCTCTCTCTCTCTCAAAAATTAATAAATATTATATATGTATATATGAACATGTGTTAAAAATCTAAGGATCCCATTCAGAATTTAGGGTTCTGATTTAAGGGTCCTCTGACCTAATTACTCATTTGCAAGAAACACTCCAGGCTCTGATTTATTTTTTCCTTTGACGTTTTGGCTCCTTGCTGTATTAGATTATCCAAATGAAAGTATCAATTGGATATTTCCTCTCCTTCCCCTTCCATGTTGGCAGATGAAAAGAAGAAAAGGTGGCACAAAAATATTTAATCTGTTAAAGTCAGATTCAACGGAAGCAGAGGTGGAAGAAAGAAACCTAATTGCTTCACTTTTAACACACATGTTTTCCATAGACGGCTGGTTTTCTTCAATTTTCATAATTACAATTTCAGGCAGCATCCCTCCACTCCAGGATGGTTATCCCATTTGTGGGTTACCCATTTCCTGCGCATTTCCTTCCTCCAGCCCACCTCTTGGCCACATTAACATTATTTCATTTCGCAAACGATACCACAGGTGGCCAGAACAGGTTTTGAAAAAGAGAAAATGAAATGGAAACCTGTCAAGGTTGCTTTGTGTTACATTACAGTGTTCGGTGAGGAGAGGCCCACACTCTTGGCCAGAATGAGACTTCTGGACCACGGAGGCATTTCGGAAATCTACACTGTTCCTTTCGTGATCGTCTCCATTAACCGAGGATTAGCTGGCTAGATATCTCCGACGAGGTCCGAGCAGAGAGTTTAATCGCGGCGGTGCACTTGGAAATAAGGTTGAGGATGTGCCCTCACTTCTGGCGTGTGACCAGCCCGATATTGCCTGAAATCCTAGGTCGGGCTTCGTTTAATGCATAGTCTTGTAGGGGCCCACAATCCATAAGACAAAGTCCACACACAAGAGGCAACAGTCAACAACGATTCAACAGAATATAGCGAGTAGGAGTCGGATTGCGTAGGGCAGCATGTGTCTGTGTATGTGTCTGTCTGTCTCCACCCCTGAGTTCAGGGCAGGAGAAGAGAGAGACGAGGAGGGCTGAAGGACATGAGAAGTCTCTGTGGGAAGAGGTGGGTGCTGAGGTGTGCCTGGAAAACTGGGGGCAGGCGGGGAGAACGGAATTTGGGTCAGTGCCGTAGTAGAGTGTGTGTGTGTGTGTGTGTGTGTGTGTGTAGGGCCTCACGTGTCCGAAAGAAGTCCAGACGGTGAGAAAAAGAGACAAGTGTTCATAAAAGAGATGAGCCCCCAGGGCTTGTTAGGATGAATCCACTACTCAGGTGTGTTTGTAGCAGTCAATAAAAGGCAGTCGCATTTGGAGAATAAATTTGCAAATTCATGTCACGGGCTGTTAGAGGTATCTGTCTCTCGTTAGCGTCGGATTTTGATGGATGAAGTTTGGAGAGAGGTGCGCGTCCATTTACTCGGCGTGCAGTTAGTACAAAAGCCGGTCATGGATGGTCTGACCTCGCTCCCCCTTCTGATTGGCTGTCTTCCAAGCCATTCTTTCCCTTGGTCCCCAAGCTTCCGCCCTACGCCACCTTGTTTCTCGTTCTTCAATGTGCTAAGCTGTCTGCCGTCTTATATTATAAGGGTATATTACATACCCTTGCATCTATCGTGTCCTTTACCGACACGCTTAGCTGTAGGCTCTGGGCAGAGCAGCCCTTTCTCACCAATCAGGCATCAGGTCTGACTTCACTTCCTGAGACCAAGGGCCCCACCTCCCATCCCGCCTAGAGTTGTGTGCATGGGCCCTCGGCATTCACCCTCGTATCACCCTCTTGAATTCCTTTAAAAGCCACGGAGGGCTCTGAATGGTGTTACTTATTTTTTTCTTCATTACCTGTGTCTGTCTCCTCCTTAGAGGGGTCGTCAGAACAGGGACCTCATCTGCCTCGTTCGCCGCCATACCCCGGGGGGGAGTAAGTGCTCAATAAAACGTACGCCACGCGAGTCCATGGCAGCCGGATCTCCATTATGCCCAGAGCCTCCGGAGCTTGCATTCTCTTCCCCTTCGTGAAGATCCAGAATGGTAGGATCCGGGGTGGCATTAAGTCACAGCACGTCTTTGTCCCTTTGTTTCCCTACCGAGGAAACAACGCCACTCAGAGGGACCTTGGAGAGAGAGACGCTCAGAGGAGGCAACTGTATGGGTTGGGCAAATGCTGGCCTGTCAGGAGGAGGCCCTGGGTCAATGCATTTCTTGATGTGTTTATATGTTGTAGCCATTGTGGGATGAAATGACGATACGTAACGTGCTAAGCGTCCGTGTTTCTCCAGCCTGCCCCCTGAAGCCCTCACACGCCTTTCCTGTGCGTGTTACCTGTCCGGACTCTTCTTTCCCTTCTCAAAGCGCCGCTGACTGAGTGTGTTTGCCCCCTACGTATTTTGGTACGACCGCCGTGGTGAATTCATCAAAAGCAGCTCAACAAAACTGTTATTTTTCTTCCCGTCCGTGAGTTTCTCATGGTAGCACACCTCTGGCTGACACTGTCCAGAAGCTGCCTGAGTTCTCATTTTTTTTTTTTTTTTTTTGGCTAGCCTGGTTTCCAGGTGCCTGGGGAAGAAATTATAAAATACATGTTCTTTAGTTACCTAGGTTGAGTTTATAAATGAAATGTCACCATGCCTTTCCGTGTGCCATCGATTCATGCTAACAATCAAGTGATACTTCCGTTACTCTGCTGTCGGGATATACTTTCTTTTATTCCATTTCTCCCAAAGGATGTATGGTATTTGGACAGGGCAGAGCCGGCGGGAGAGATTTCTCTTTCACTTGCCTTCCCCACATCCACCCTTCCCGCTTCCTCCTGTTACTGTGCTAGAGGCCCGTGCTCCTGCTCTGCAGGCAGGCACCGGATTTCTGCTAACTCGGTGCACGACCTCGACCCGCAGATGATTCGCGCACTTTCCAGTTATCGGTAACCCGCGCGGTCTGATTCTCCGTCTTCCTTCCATAGCACTGCAGCGACAACACGCATCCCTGCCAATCAGACATGAATATCGAAGGAGCCTGGAAGAGAGGCTACACGGGAAAGAACATCGTGGTGACCATCTTGGACGATGGCATTGAGAGAACCCATCCGGACCTGCTGCAGAACTATGTGAGTGTGGGCTGTGGGTCGGAGCCCCTCCCCTCCCCCGTGGAAACAAGGGGACTCGTGTCAGGATTGGCAAAAAGGGGGGCTACGGCGGGAAAATGCAGCTGACGGAGATGGTAGGCTCCGAATAGTGTTTTCGTCTTAGACGAGCCACGCCCTCCGAACGCGGGAAGCAGGAGACCCCGCTTTCCACTTGCAGGTGCCTTTGATGTTCTGGTGACAAAATGCAGGTGAGAAGGCAGCAGAAACCCCCACCACCAACACCAGTCACCACTGACAATGACCGCTCTTCTCAGTGATCCGTCCACGCAGCCAGGCAACGCGCTCTGTCTCTTGTATAGAGAAAAGCGGGCTTAGAACTTTTCTCAAGTTATCCAGCCGGTCCCTTTCTTCCTGTCCATTTTCACAGGACAATAATGATCACGTTCCTACTACTCCTAGGAAGCAGCAGTCAGTTCCTTAGGAAGGAATAGTGATTCCAGGACTCCTGGAGAGTATAGGATGAGCCCAAGACCACGGACCTAGTGAAAGTGCTGAGGCTCAGTACTCGCCCTGAAAATCCTGGTTTCGATACCCGGTGCCCACCGAACACTGGGGTCAGTTTCTGCCCCTAGGGCCTCTGGGTCCCCTTTACCACCGTGATATCCACTGCCTGGAAACGTATCAGTGAACCCTCTGTCCTCTACTCTCCAAGATCATTCCTTCCATTGGCTTCCCCTTTGCAAGTTTTGTCAAAAGTGCCACAATTACCTCACCACAATGCCATTCTCTGTCTGGCCTCAATTTGTGTTGCCTGACACCTTAGGGTTCTCTTTGAAATATTTCTTCTGGTACAGAGAGCCCGCAACGATCCCCCACTAATCCCCACTCAGACCCATGTCTTCTGACTTTCCCTCGGACCTCTTTTCTGTTGCCACCCAGAAGCACTGATACCCCTATGTGAGTGGGAGGACCATATCGCTTCAGACTTTTGCCTTCCGTGTTCCGGTTCATGACTTCAGCAGGCCCAGCCCTTCACACTGTGCCCTGAGCTGGCCGAGAATTGCGACACGGGGCGTGCCCGTAGATTCCCCATGCGCGTTAGCACAAAGGACTTGTCCTCCCGGTGTGCCTGTTGCCTCTCTCTCTCTCTTTCTTTCTCTCTCTCTCTTTCTCTCTCTCTCTCTCTCTCTCTCTCTCTCGCGTGTTCCTCAGTCACTCATGGGCACAGAGTGGCCCTGAGGAATGTTGTCTTGGGCTCACTCAGAAAGGACCTGACCTTTTCCCTGAGGCCCATTTCAGAGACAGGGTTATGATGCCTTCTTGAAATCTCATCTCCCTGTATCTCTGTCTCCTTCGGCATGGAAAGGCCTGGCTTCTGGGCACCCCGGGGATCACCGTGCCCCTGTGCCCCCGTGACCATTTCTCCTCCGCGTCTCTCTCTTACCTACTGACAAACCATTTCGGGAGAAACGGCCCCATCCTCCGCAACGTTGCCTTCTCATGTGCTCTGTCTCACGTCATGACACTTAAATGAATTTTCCTGAAGAGACTCCATTTTTATCTCTGCAAACAAAAGACCTCCGAGTCACTCCCTTGGCGCCTCCGAAACCAGCTCTGGCTCACAGTCACCCCTGTCTTTGACTAGGAAGACCTTCCTTCACACGCAAACCACCCCCCCCGCCACGTGTCGCCTTGCGCCGGAACCTTCCCTCACGGTGTCCCACCCCGTTGCCCTTTTGGTTTCAAAAAAAATTCCGCCAAGGGACTTCACAGATTAATTGTTTACAATGAAATGGTGAAACGATCGCCCCGAAACTAGAGGACTGTCCCTCGGGTTAAAAAAAGAGAGAGGGAGGAACTGCAAATTCATTTAGTTCTTATTTGAACGAAACATTTGAGCGGCTGCTCTCACCCTGCCGCCGAGCACACCCAGACATCGCTGTCTCTTCACAGCAAAGAATTTGAGAGCTAAAAAGAAATTTCGGTTCAGTCTCCTCGGATGATAGGGGAGAAATGGAGGCCTGAAGGCCACAGTGAGTGAGCCCGGGTCCTAGAAGAGAACAGAACTGTGGGTACCTCTCTCAGCAGAGAAGTCTTTCCTGTCACGCACAGTGTGCTTTTTATAGGGTGTTCCTGCTCCCCTCCGCCTAGGAATGTATTTGCGTAAACACAGATAGCTTTACTCTAATTGCGATTGCATTCCTTGCCTTTTTTCATTTTTTCCTCCTGGAAAGAATGCTCCAGAATGTATCTGTGATTAGCGGTACCGGTGCCTTCTCAGTTTGTCTTGATGTTGGAGCTGGTGAAGTGTAGAGAAAAAGCCCATTGGATGGGGGGTCAGGGGGTAGGCAGATGGCCCGGGTTCCAGTCTTGGTTCCACAGGCTGGTTTGTTTTACGCCTTTGGCCAAGTTACTTAACCTGTCTTAGGCCTCTGTTTCCTTACGAGGAAAATCAGGAAGTTATACTCGATGCTCTAGTGACCACTGTGGGGGGGGGGGGGGGCTACGGGGCCACCTTTGTACGAGAAGCAGGGACTTAAAGCAGGGACCACCTTTATATGTCCTGTGTCTTTTGCTTAATTTCTCCAAACATCAGACTCTATGTACCACAAGTTAGTTTCAGAAACAAGAGCCTTGATAAAGATAGAGAACAAAGATAACATTTACTTTTACCAATACTGTAGACATTACCCAAAAGCATCGGAAAATCCAGAGCATTCTAAATTAGTGCTACCTACGGTGATACAAATGTGAGTGATGAAATAAGCCGGTAATTTCTTTTTGGGAATTTAGAAATTTAGAAATTTGGAGATTTTTCACAATTGCTTTTAAAAGCGAACAGATCTAGGGGCGCCTGGGTGACTCAGTTGGCTGAACGTCTGACTCTTGATTTCAGCTCAAGTCATAATCCCAGGGTCATGGGATCAAGCCCTGCGTCGGATTGATCCATACTCAGTGCAGTGCCTGCTTCGGCTTCTGTCTGTCTGTCTCTTTCTCTCTCTGCCCCCCACTTGCACTCAGTCTCTCTCTCTCTCTCTCTCTCTCTAAAATAAAAACAAATAATAAAAATAGAAGCAGGGGCGCCTGGGTGGCGCAGTCGGTTAAGCGTCCGACTTCAGCCAGGTCACGATCTCGCGGTCCGTGAGTTCGAGCCCCGCGTCGGGCTCTGGGCTGATGGCTCGGAGCCTGGAGCCTGTTTCCGATTCTGTGTCTCCCTCTCTCTCTGCCCCTCCCCCGTTCATGCTCTGTCTCTCTCTGTCCCAAAAATAAATTAAAAAAAAAAAAAAAAAAAAAAAAAAATAGAAGCAAACAAGGGAGCCTGGGTGGCTCATCTGGTTGACTGTCCAGTTCCAGTTTTTGGCTCGGGTCATGATCTCGCAGTTCGTGAGTTCGAGCCCCATGTTGGGGCTCTGTGCTGGCACGGAGACTGCTTGGGATTCTCTCCCTCCCCCCCCCCCCCCCCCCCCCCCCGCTTACTCACTCACTCTCTCAAAAAGAAATGAATAAACTTAAAAATCTAAAAAAAATAATTAAAAATAAAAGCGAACAGATCCAACTTTGATTTCACGGCTACTTTTGTCTTCTTTTGAAGCCTTGACATATAATAAAACTTTGTTCATTATTTTGGTTGGAGCAAAAGGTGATTGGGTACTACTGAAAAGTCTGAGGTACAGATTCTTTTATAGTAGATACGACCTCTGAAACCAGGCAAATGCTGCCTAATAGAGGTACCATGATACCGACTAGAATAGATTTCTAACACCGATTTTTAATTGGCTTGCCAACTGTTTGTGAATTGTCTTCAAAAATCTTCGAATTTTAAAGAACTTACTCAAGAAGTGAAATAAGGTATAGAGAGAGAACTCACGGGAAATAAATCACTTTGCTTCTAGAAAGCCCAAGAGTTCTTGACCGAAAAGGCAGTCGCTGCGGACATCTTCAAAGGAATCGGGCGAGGGGTCCGTTCTAGATATGAGGGAAGATGTATTGGCAAGAATGGTCTGTGTTCTTCCTAGGTCTGTGGAGAGTATTTCTTGACCTTAAGGAGAAAAATATGACACTGATTATTACTGAACAAGGCATCCTGACATCAGCGGACCATGAATGTATTATTTAATCTAATTACTCGCTTGCAGAAATGTGTTTAAGAATGCATGAGCCTTCAGGTTAATGGCTAATTACTAAACGTCTGTCTCCTCCTTGCACTCTCTCCTCTGTGGCTGTAGGATGCCCTGGCGAGTTGTGACGTGAACGGGAATGATCTGGACCCAATGCCTCGTTACGATGCCAGCAACGAGAACAAGTAAGGCCTGGCGGAGGGGTGGCTGGTGCGTGGCCGCCAGAGATTTGTGTTTTCTGTTCTTGCTGAGGGGAGTGTCTTCTTGGAAATCCTTGGTAACAAATGATCCGTAAATTTGCTCCAAGGTGAACAAGAGTCTTTTTGTGCTGAGGCTTCTGGGTCGTGAAAAGGGGTGGTCTATACTGTAAGAGTGGTTGCAGAGAACACCGTGGGGCAAGACTCAGTGTTTCCATCTCTCGAGGGCACAGTTGGGGTATGTTGCCCCCCCCCAGAGGTAATTGGCCTGTGACCCATTTTGGGGGGCTGGGGCAGGGGTTCAAAGTGAGAGGCCAAACAAAGCGTCCCCCCAAAGAGTTACTTGATTCTGTTAAACTCAACAAATTTCACTGACTGCCGTGCTTCAGGTCTCTCCCAGGGGCTTTCTTACTTGCTTCCTTTTTCTTCTGTAGTGATTGTGTTTTCTGCTAATATACATGAAATACCTATAAGGTTTGCCATGTACAGAACCCATTACCCTTTATATCCTCACAGTCAAGAGCCATAGAAACCCATTTAACCACTTTCCTACTCTCCAGCTAGTAAAGTAGTTTTTGCGAGAGCAAATGAAAATGTACATCCATTCGATACCTTGGGATATCTGAACATTCTTGAGAAAGTAAGTGGGAACGTTTTTTCTTGCTTAAGATGACCCAGATTCTTTAAAGGATTAGTAGATATTTCTAATCTCTAGATCACATTAGCTTTTTTTCCTTTAACCGCAAAGTTCCAGGATAGTGCTATGATTTAAATACTATCATTTCAATTTTTACTTAACATGATTTAGTTTAGGATCTCAAAAGTAGCCAAGAGAAGTGTTTTACCCATTTATTATGTGCTATTTCCAGCCCTTGCCTTTCTTTAGGGAAAAATGTCTCAGTATTATTTGATTAAGTCAGTCAATAAGTTTAGATAAAACCATCTGACCTAGATAATTGTGACTGTACGTGGGGTTTTCTATTTTTTTCTTTTTCTTTTTCTCTTTTCACCACCTACAAAGAAGCCTCGAAATGTTACTGTGGAAAATACGCTGTTTGCTAATAATTCAGTAAATGGTGCAGTTCAGATTCAGTGGTGAAAGCAGTAATATATATCACGATTTAGATAGAATTTGCAGAACCTTCTAAACAAAAGAAGAAAGGGACCTAAATTGCACTGGATAGTTTTCTTTCAGTCCTAGTCATTCCTGTTCAGATCACATTGCTTAAAGTTATAGTGAGTTTCACACAAAGGGTTCTAATTTGAGACAATGCACGCCGTCGACTCCTGCTCAGGTGCCTGCCGCTCTGTGTGCGAGAGAAAACAACGGAGGTAAAGATTAAAATTCTGAAAAAGAACAAAGAAGAGAGAGGAAAATTAGCCAGTTGGGAGGTGAGGGGAAAAGTAAACAGAACAGACGACCCCCCCCCCCCCCCCCCCCCCGGCCACAGGATGGTCTTCGGAAATATGACAACTTGCCAGGTACCGTGAAGCGGAAGGTGAGGGGCTTGAAATCTAAGAGGGACTAGCAGCCGCAGGTGTGGACAAGCGTGGACGATGGTGATCCTGGGGTGTGCATCCCTGCAGAGTTTGTGTAGTCCCACAGAGCTAGGTGCGTTTGCTCCATTCACCTGGAGTTTCTGGGACAAAATTGTGCGTTGACACATGCAAATTTCACAGTATCCTTACATTGTTGTCTAATATGTTAGTGGCATTATTGGAAGAAATTTGGGTTTTCAAGGCAAGCACGTAGGGGAATCCTACTATACTATATCCGTTGGCTTAATTTATTCCATCAACATGTGTACAGAGCAAAGAGAAACAGGAAACACACAGGCAAGACTAGATCATGTTCACGCCCGGAGTGTATTTGTGCAGGATGTCGAGGGACAAGAGGGGCGATAGGTAGAAGCCAAAAATGTTGTGTTCCCCCGACGGTCTTATTTGAATCTACACGTGGCGATTTTCTGCACTGAAACCCTCGTGGTGACGGTGACTGTTCTCGGAGGGTGTGTCTGACATGCGGCCAACGTCGCCGACCACAGAGTCTGTCGTTAACACAGACAGTTCTTTGAGTATTGGCTTTGAGGGCTTTTCACGGGCTGCCTTGTGAAAACCATATCTTTTGCGAGACTTCCTTTCAAACTTGGCTCGCCCCAAGACCTGTTTTTTCAAGAAGCATGGCCAGGGTCCTGCTCACTCTGGCAGATTTTAGCGTGTCCTGTTTTGACCCATTCTAAGGACCGTCCGTGGTTCGTTGAGTGCAGCGTGGGTTTAGCTATTGGCGCACACGGGCATTGTTCTAGACGTGTGCTTACATCTGTGGTCTTGACAGTGAAACAGGGCACCACCCCAGCGTCCCCTCCCTTTGTTTTCTAAGAGTGACCTGGGGCCTCAGATGTCCCCCTCCCTTCTCTCAGCCGCCTGATTCTCTTTTTGGCCGAACACAAGCGTGTCGTCAGGCATTTGGGGTTAAGATATCCTCTCTGCTCATTAGACCGTAATTATAGATGTGATTGATGGATCTGTCTTTAAGCATGGATCTGTAGCTGGATAATTCTGTTTGAATGGAAGTCACTTGGCATCAGGAAATTAGCAGCGGGTTTATAGTTTAGAAGAGTTGACAGTTACCCTTGGTTCTCCTGAATTAGCTTCATAATCTTTAGCCCTAACTACTCTGAGCTTTAGTGCTTTTTTTTTTTTAATCTCTAAAATCATAATAATGCTTCTAACGAATAGTAACACATGTAAAACACCAAGCATAATAAAACTGACTACATATTAGGTGCTAGATAATTATAGCTGTTATTATAATTGTGTGCTCTCTTCCTATATCTGGTTCTTGATAAGTAATCAATTAAAGGGGCGCCTCGGTGGCTCAGTTGGTTAAGCGTCCGACTTCGGCTCAGGTCATGATCTTGTGGTCTGTGAGTTCGAGCCTCGCGTCGGGCTCTGTGCTGATGGCTCGGAGCCTGGAGCCTGCTTCGGATTCTGTGTCTCCTTCTCTCTCTGCCCCTCCCCTACTCCCACTCTGTCTCTCTCTCACTCTCTCAAAAGTAAATAAACATTAAAAAAATAATCAATTAAAAATTACAATCAGCTCAACATGTGTGCATATGAACATTTCTAATTTAATCTAATACTTGGAGGTCTTCGTTTATTTCCAGGGTTAGACGTTTCGGTAGGTTTCTCTGTTGCTTTAGGTGCTGAGGGCTGTGGCTCCTTCAGTCTACAGTAAATCTGCTTTTCTTCAGTTCCATTTCCCCATCTCCTTCAGCAGAGCATGAATCTTTGAATTTGGTGTATGATAGTGAAGGGGAGGAATTTCTAATCGTCATCAGAAAGCAATAGGTGAGGGCCACGATATGCGAATATCTCCTCTTTATATGGTCTGACCAGTATGTATCTGGAATTATTTCATACTTAGCTGCATTTGTTCATTCATCCTTCAGGTATTCACCGAGACCCTACTTGGTGAATGGCTCTGGGCTAAATGCTTGCGGGATATGAGGATGAAATAATTTGGGCAGCTCACCAACGGGTTTAATTAGCAGAGGACTTACGAAGCTCTAATGCCTGATGCGTTTTAGGACTCCAAGAGATTGCACCCTCAAAACTCCATGCCAATCATCTCTGTTAAACTGACACGGTTACGTGTCTAGCGCTGACGCTTTGGGGTGACGGAAATCACGTCTGAAGTACAAAAGTTGTAAAGATTCCTTTTTTGTCGCTTTTTCACATCCCCCGTAACAGGTGCTATAGAAATAGCCGTACTCGAGGAGACCACACAATGTGTCCTGCCATTCAAGTTTGCCTCCATTTGTATTGGCTTGCTGAGTACAGGTGACTGCGTTGTTCTAGGCTTAAAATAGAAATGCCTCCCTGCGAATGAAAGAGTCTCCTGGCATTTCATACCGCTACTCCTATTTCTGATAAATGAATTATTGATGTCTGAGTTAGATCTCCCCTTCCCTGCTTTGCCTCTTGTTAAATGTTCTCTCCATTTAAAAGTCATGGCAACATATTTAGTGGGAGGTGAGAGCACACATTTTATCTTGAATGTGTGATACGTGGGCCCAGAATCGAATTCCTTTTCAAAATGAACCACTCCGTAGGTTAAAGACTCATTTGTCAAAAGGAATGAATTTTTCATCTTCCTTTCTTACCTCGATTTTCAGGAAGATTTAAGGGTGGACGAAGCACAGTTTTTCTGGTTCTTCAGTCTCCTTTGCACATATCGCTTCCGGTTTTCAGAATGCCACCATGTTGTAGAAACCAAAGTTGTGTGTGGCCTTCTCTTTCTCATGCCCACAGATGAGGACTGTGGTCAGCAAATAGTACTCCAGAGCAAAGCCAATGAGTCAGCATTTTCTACCTATGCAGAAAATACTTTAACTCAATTCTAGAGGGGGAAAAAAAAAACCTCTTTAGATACTTGGCCTTATCTTTAGATCTACAACCTTGACAGGTAGAAGCCTTATTTATTTATTTTAATTTTTCAAGTATAATTAACATGCAGTGTCATATTAGTTTCAGTGTGCAATATAACGGTGTAGCAATTCTATACATTTCTCAGCGCTCATCAACAGAAGTGTCCTCTTCATTCCCCTTATCCATTTCACCCATTCCCCACCCACCTCCCCTTTGGTAATCACCAGTTTGCACTCTGTATTTAAGAGTCTGGTTATTTTGTTTGTCTCTTTTTTTTTTCCCCTTTACTCTTTTGTTTCTTAAATTCCACACAAGTGAAATCCTGTGGTATTTGTCTTGGTCTGTCAGGCTTATTTCACTTAGCTTAATACTCTCTCAGTTCATCCACGTTGTTGCAAGTAGTAAGATTTCATTCTTTTTTATGGCTGAATAATATTCCACTGTGTGTGTGTGTGTGTGTGTGTGTGTGTGTGTGTGTGTGCATGTGTGATGTCCTCTTTGTCCATTCATCTGTCAGTGGACATGTAAGTCACTTCCATATCTTAGTTATTGTAAATAACACTTCAATAAACATAGAGAAGCATTTATCTTTTTGAATTAGCGTCTTCATTGTCTTTGGGTAGATACCCAGTAGTGCAATTATTGGATCATAGGGTAATTCTGTTTTTAACTTTTGGAGGAAACTCTGTACTATATTCCGCAGTGGCTATACCAGTTTGTATTTCCATCACTAGTGCACAAGGGTTCCTTTTTCTCCACATCCTCATCAGCACTTGTTATTTCTTATCTTTTTGATTGTAGCCATTCTGACCCTATATAAAGTGATATTTGATTGTGGTTTTAATTTGTATTTCCCCAATGGTGAGTGATGGTGAGCCTCATTTCATGTGTCTTTTGGCCATATGCGTGTCTTCTCAAAGAAATCTACAGATTTAAAGCAATCCCTATCAAAATACCAACATTTTCCACGGAACTACAACAAATAATCCTAAAATTTTTATGGAGCCACAAAAAACCCCAAATAGCCAAAGCAATCTTGAAAAAAAAGAAAAAGCTGAACGTATCACAATCCCAGATTTCATGATATCCTCCAAAACTGTAGTCATCAAAATACTATAGTATCGGAACAAAAATAGACACACAGATCAATGGAAGAGAATAGAGACCCCAGAAATAAACCCACACTTTTATGGTCAATTAACCTATGACAAAGGAAGCAAGAATAGACAGTGGGAAAAAAGACATTCTCTTCAACAAATGGTGCTGGGAAAACTGGACCAGCTACTACATGCAAAAGAATGGAACTGGACCACTTTCTTACACCATTCACAAAGATAAACTCAAAATGGACCTAAATGTGAGACTTGAAACCATAAAATTCCTAGACAAAAATAGACCATAGTTTCTTTGACATTGGCCACGGCAGCATTATTCTAGATATGTCTCCTAAGGCAAGGGAAACAAAAGCAAAATTAAACTATTGGGTCTGCCTCTACCAAAATAAAAAGCTTTTGCAGAGCAAAGTAAACCATCAAGGAAACAAAAAGCCTACTTAATGGGAGAGGCTATTTGCAAATGACATATCCAATAAGGGGTTAGTATCCAAAAACATATAAAGAACTTCTCCGACTCAACACCAAAACAACCCCCAACTAATCCAATTAAAAAATAGGTGGAGGACCCGGACAGACATTTTTATAGAAGCCTTATTTCTTTATACCCGGATTTAGTCAAAGAAGCTCGGATAAAATTATCATCTAGCTAAATAGGTCAGAAATGAGCCTACCAAAGAAAAGTAGGGCCAGTATCAGAGGCCAGTTTGTTTTTCCAAATACTTCCAACAGTTTTCCTCTAATCCTATTGGAAAATGGCACTATAATATACTATGTAGGAATTACTTAAACAGTGGTCATCAAATGAATTTACTTGGCATTGACTGCAATTGTGTGTGCTACAGTTGTACATGTTCTTAAAGTATATAGAACAGACAATTATGAAAAATGTCTGACACTTTTCATATGCAGGTACGGATTCTATGTGCATGAAAGAACATACAACAAATATTTTAGAAAATCCGTTTCTATCGTGTTGGGTTCACGATACAATACATTGAGATAAGTAACGTTTTTGACCATCTTCTAGATTCTGGGAAGTGGCCGGGGTCTGGGCCCTCACGCAGAGTTAGAATACAACAGGACAAAGCCCTTCTCAGCCCGGAAGCCAGCCATCCCTCTCTCTTCCCTCACTGGCCCTTGGTCACAAGCCCTGCCTTCCTCAGCATGTTAGTTCTCCTCTTTAATAGCTCAGCCAAGACTTAAACCCCCAACCCATCCATGCCTCCCCTCTAGCCTTCCGTTGGTCTGTCCCTTCTCTCACCTGCGTCCTTGTAAAATCTCCAAAATGGCTTCCCCATCTCCAGTCTTACCCCCATCCTGCTGCCCAGGGACTATTTCTGAACCAAAATAAGAACGTCCTTTAATGTTTTGACATTTTGTTAAAACTACAAGATGCTTTGTCCCCTACTCCTCCCTCACTATTAAGCCTGCTCTGCCCTGTGTGTCCACTCCTCCTTCATTGTATTTATCAGCCCGCAAGACTTGTGGAACTCTCTTTAACGTGCTGCACCTATACAACCTTCCACGGTCAGCACCTTCACGATCCACCTTTCCCCTTCATCTGCTGTGACTTCCCTGTGATGTCTTCTCTCACCGCTGTCCTCTGAGCCGGATACCCTCCTGTGAGTTTTTCACAGTGCCTGTGAATTGACTTCTTTTATAAAACCCTTCCTGTGGTTGACAGGGTCACATTTACCAAGGCAGAGAACAGGGAGAGAACAGATACTGAGACGATAATCTCCAGTTTAGTTTGGGTTATAAAATGTTTGTTTGGTCTTACAGTAATTAGAAGAGTATCAACCTTGATCACTCATATAGGTGAATTAGCAAAATATATGGCAAAATAGTAACTATTTAAAATATATATATATACTGGAATTTTGGGCTGGTTACTTTTTTTTTTTTTTGGCCCTCCTGCCTGCTCTGTACCCGAGAAAGCTGACCTGTAAGGACTGTGTTAATGGACCCCCTTGCCCTCTGGCTTCCCATTGGGTTTGGTCAATGGAAGACTCAAGCAGGAGATCGCTAGGATACAGAAGAATGGAGAAGGAGGAGTATTTATTCTCTGCCCCCCTCCTTACTGAACCATTGGGAACTAACCGTGTACCGGAAGATCATAACTCCAGTCAGGTGGCCCTAAGTCTTGCCTCCTAAGAGCTCTCCTTTGTGGGCATCGATAAGCACTCCTTCCCCCACGGTTCCAGGGTTTTTCCAGCGTGGCTAGTTTAGAACGCCACCCTATTCCCTATCGGTTTCCCCAAATCCTGCCCGCATCCTTCTGTAAGTCCCTTGAATAAATTTTCTCACGTTACCCAGTGTAAAAGAATCCGCTGTTTCCTGATTGGCCCTGACTGACACAGGCCTGTTAGTTTTTTAGCCTGGTGACTTTGGTAGAGTACGTGAAAAAAGGTCCAGACACTTCCAAGAAAGAAAACAACTAGGTTCATAGGAGTTGTGTAAATGGCTGTTTATTCTTTAGTGAGAACTGAATAAATACAAAAAATAGTTACCTAATCTAGAATCCTTATATACCTGTCATTTGAAGTATAAATATTAATTTTTATAAAACAACGTGTTCATGATTCGGGGGATTATAATCATGATAATTCAGTCTTCAGACCCCTCTGTTCTTTGTCAGTTTCAGGGTGTTCTCCCCCAGGATTTGGGGGCATAGTCTCTTGGGGCTCTCAGTAACAGTTTCAATAAAGGGTCTGATGGATGCTATAGGTTAAACTGAGGTTTGGGTATAATTTATGCGAACCCAGTGCGCTATTGACATGAATAATTGATCGTTGCTTCAATTTAAATTTCTTATTTAAAAAACAAACTCACAAATTCCTGAGGCCTCTAAAGCAGGTGGAATTGCAGTAAGGGAAAGATAAGTATCCTTTTTAAATAATGGATTAAGCATTTGAGCAAGGTTTCCAGACAGGTATATTTATTTATCTTTCTCTTTTCATCTTCTCCTCTAACCTCCACCTTGGATCCTTCTATTTTCTCTTGTTTCTTTGTATCCTGAAACACGTAAAATTTAGAGCACGAAGGTCAGGGACTTGAGAGGTCAGTGTGAGCCGTGCATTGTTGCAGAGCTGAGAAGGCATTCAAGACCTTTCGAGTGCATTCAGCCAGTGGATACTCATGTCAGATGCTGAAAAAGAAGGCAGACTGGGGAGAAAAAGACACCTTGTTTTGTTTTTCTCACTCCCTGTGCAGATACTTAGAAGAAAGAACAGGCTGACAGTATAATCAAACTACAAACTGGCTAATTGTTCATTTTAACAGTTGACAAGATACGATTTCGATATTGGTTGTCGTCGTATTCAAATCCAGTGCCTTCTAAGTTAAGGGACTAGAGTTAGATTTTTTTTTTCTTTCCTAACTAAAAGGGACATCATAATTTTTGTGTTGTGGCAATTCAGTGAATGGCAGTGGACACCTGTTGCTCCAGTGGACTTAAATAATTCTGTGTGTTTCATATCAGTAGGAGGTCCGCATTCCTTTTTTTAAAATTATTTTTAACATTTATTTATTTTTGAGAGACAGAGAGAGAGTGTGAGTAGAGGAGGGGCAGAGAGAGGGGGAGACACAGAATCCAAAGCAGGCTCCAGGCTCTGAGCTGTCAGCACAGAGCCCAACGCGGGGGCTCAAACCCGCAAACTGTGAGATCATGACCTGGGCTGCTTAACGGACTGGGCCACCCAGGCACCCCAGTAAGTGTGCATTTCAATTACGATCCTCAACCAAAGGTGGAAAGGCAGAAAATAGGTCTTTTATATTAGAATATATTTGATTAGTTCTCATAAAATAGGTCACCAAAGAAGGCAAGGTGATGTAGTGAGAAAACAAAAATTGGTTGGATTTGATGAGACCTGTATACCAGCCCCAGCCTTGTTGTTCACTGTGTCTGTGGCCTGGGAGAAGCATCTTTGTTGGAACCTCCCTTGTCACACAGGTATCTCAATGCCCCTGACTGACTTAGCCAAAGAACTAGAAGTCTCTGGGCTTGCTCCTTGCTGTAGTTGAATATGACGTAAGCAGCTGCTAGTAAGGTTAACACATCTGTATGCTTTCTCATTTACTGTTACACGTCAACCCACATTCCGAAAGTCTAGAGAGGTGGAGTAAAATGTCGAATGTCACCGAGCGGCAATCAGAATTTGAGCTCATTGATTCCCCCAGCACCTATTTACCTGCGTAGCCAAATTAATCTGTGGTCAAGTAGAGGGGAAATTAATTCCTGTGTCGAGCACATGCTTCAGTAACTTCTACCACCTTGGGACAGCTGGAATGATCAAAATGCTGTGCCACTGTGGTCAGTAAATACTCAGTAGCTGGCTGGGCTGTACCAAGAGCTGGTACTCAGAACTCTGTTTCTCCTCGGGGAGGGGACTGGTCCATAAAGGCCGCCGATGCCTTGTGCACGTGTGATTTTGGACAAATAACTAAGATCGTTTATTACAGAAATTTATTGTATAGGTCTGACTTCCCACTGGTATTTGTTTTGTGGAAATAAATGAAGGCCACCCAAATGAGTCTAGGGCTGATTTATTCAGAGTTTGCTCTAGCAAGGGACTCAACCACCATCGCTTGAAGAGACCCAAGGGCAGAAACATGACTAGGAAAGCTTTATCATTATAAGAAAGGAAGGAAGGAAGGAAAGAAAGGGAGAGGGAGAGAAACAAAGAAAAAAGAAAGAGAAGGGAGGGAGGGAAGGAGAGAGGGAGAAAGAAAAAGAGAAGGGAGGGAGGGAAGGGGAGAGGGAGAGGGAGAGAAAGAAAAGGAGGGAGGGAGGGGGGGAGAGAGAGAGGGAGAGAGGGAAAGAGAGAAGGAGGGAGAGGGAGAGAGGGAAGGAAAAAAAAAGAAAAGGAAGGCTTCCGGATATGGTCCGATCAGTGGTTGGCATGGGAAAGACCGGAGCATAGGTCTCTGTTCCCAAACAGTTCTAGTGTATATTAACATCTTTAAAAGAAAATTGAATGAGAACTAGGTGATTACTGTGTAAATAAATGGTTGGGGAAACTACATAAAATTGTCAACGGTATGGCTGTTACTAATATTATTAAGGTGGTAGGAATTAAGAAATAAGGTCAAGTTTTAGTCTGATTCACAGAGGGCAGGTAGTTCCTTTTCACATTTCTCTATATGGAGATATGGACTCTTTGAGGTTGGAATCACATAAGTAACAGGCACTTTCCCAATGTTTTTGTGCTTAAATGACAGCCCTTGAGAGTACTCTGGAAACGGGGGGGGGGGGGGGGGGGGGGGGGGGGGAGGGGTGCTGTGCAAGGAAGGACCTCAGAAGCCTTCTCCTACTCTAGGAAGGTGTGGGGTCTTGAGGACGTGTCCTGCTTTGGGGAATTGTGGAGAGAGATTTTGCACCGACAGTAGCTTGAAGGAGTTGTGAAGAACAGTCGACTCCTGGAGATTCTCCAGCAAATTCCCCTGAATCCCCACTTTCTCCGCAGCAGCACGTTCTCCTCACAAGCTGCCAGTCTCATGAATTTTAAAAAAGACTGACCTTTGTTAGGAGAGTTTACCTCTTTCTATTTTTAGATATCCCCAGGCCATCTGCATGTAATTTACATATGCTAGTAAATGCATTTGAATTTGCATGGATGGCAGATAAAATACCTTGTGGCGACACCCTGGGCTGAGATGAGCTGACTGCTAAAGATTTTGTATGACCTTTTTGCTCTTGGTTGGTTTTCCTCCTTCTGGGGTTCTCTTCACAGAGGCACACCCCCTCCCACGCCTGTCCTGATCACCCAATATTGACTCATTTCTTTCCCCCCACCCTGCATCCCCACTGTATCAGGTTGTCACAGATCCCTTTTCGTTTTTCACCGTCCAATACCTGGGTCTTCCCACAGGTGCCAGCGTGATGTCACCGGAGAACAAGGCACACATCTGCCTCCAGCGACGGCCCCCAGTCTTGGCACCCGTTTCCATAGTTGGTGCTGGGTGATCTGACTAGAACTTACGCTGTTCAGCGGTTGTGATTGCAACCCTTGCTAATTTTCTTGGACATCAAGCTCTTTCATCAAACTTCTTTATTTTTCTTCCTCAAGGAATGACAACGTCCCTTTAAGGCTTTTTAAAGGAGTGGCAAATATATGGGGGGGGGGGGCGGTGGCGCCTCTGAGAAGGAGCTGGGGTTTGAGTTGAGAGGATCAAAGGATTGGAGGCCTTGGCTTCGTTGAAACTGGATTCAAACCAGGGCAGATGGGGTCCTCAAGCGAGGTGCGAGTCCCAGCAGCAGCTCTGCTAACCGAGCATTCACCTTCTCCTCCACACTGGGAGGCTTACCACTCTCGGGGCAGTAGAGGTCCCTGTGGGTGTGAGTCTAGTATTTCCGCCTACAGAGATGCCCCAGCAACCATGGCTTAACTCTTCTAGGAGTTGACTTTATATCAAATCATCAGCCCTCGATGGGGAGTAACACTGGTGGCATTCTCATGGCGGCACCGTGTTCCACGGCACGGAAGTATGGAACAAGTCCCCCCCCTCCCCGGTGTATTTCTAGGAGTGTTCATTTAAGTGGGTTGAAATCTCTGGAGCCCAAAGGCACTATGAGAACAAGCCATCCGCAAATTATGCGGATGCTCGCCCTTTCATGTTTTGGAATCGTGCGTACTGTTCTACATCAGTTGATTCTATTTACCGTCCTCCAACTCCCTCCTTGTGTTTCTAGGGGCTTCGATTAGAATCCCCGTTGTAAAGCTTATTTTAGTTATGGGGAATACTAACTCATGTTTAATCCATCCCGGTCGAAAGAAAATACTCATGACTTCTCTCTGGTTTTGTTTTGGTTTGTTTTATCTTTAATGAGGGAGAGATTTCTTCTTTGCGAAGAAAGTAAATGTTGTTAACGATGGTACTCCTATATTAAATTCACCTGTTTTTCTACCAAGGTGTATGGGTTTCTGAAATCTGCACGAATATAACGCTTCGATTTCCAAGACGTGTATTTGGAGTGAACCAGGAGAATGTGGATGGGGAGGGAGGTCCAAGTAACTGCTTGCTAGATGAGTTGTTTAATAAAACTGAATAATCCTTTCATACACTGAGAGAATGTTTTGAGCGATACCCTATAAAACTCTGCCTGTGCAGATACATGGGTCAACACTACATGTGGCTCATACTTGAGACGTTATTGTTACATCACCATCACGGTTTTACATTTATTATTATAAAACAAGCTGCTTATTTGACTTCCCGCAAGCAGTTCTACAGGTTTGAGAAGCTTCGTACACGATTTGGGTGGGGAAGCAGAGAACAGCTTTGTCTCCCCAGAAGCCCTTGACTGGTTTTGCCTTGAGCTAGAAATTCAGCAGGTCTAAATCGAGTTCAGCGGGGTCACTATGTGTTTTCCGGGAGAGAATGAGAAAAAAAAAAAGAGTAGGTTTTCTGGTTCCCTTGACTGGCATTAATCCTTCCACGTCATCTCAGACCTCACTGTCTCAAATACAGATAGAGCCACCTACTCAGAATAGTTACTTATCTAGAACTTTACGGCTCGCAAAGCATTTCCACACATATTCTCACGTGATCTGTAAAAGCTCATGTCAGAGAGGCAGCAGGTCATTGTTTTGGTGCCCCAGTGTCTGAATTCTCTATGTGTGAGGAATTTGCTGTCCTGAGAGAGAGCAAAGACTTTTTCTAGGACGGCAGCTGAAAATGCCAGATGCTGTTAACTCACTCGGCCTCCGTTGCTCTAGTCTAGGGCCTAGGTCATGGGATCTAGATTCTAGGTCAGCGGCAGTTGTGCAGGCTAGTGCCCTAAAGGCCAGGTCAACTCTCCCTCCCTTGCCTGGATTCTCCTCCCTGTCCCTCTCTCTCTCTCAGCAGAGTGGTGGTGTTTTTCTTCATCCTGACCCTCCATCTTGGTTGTTCTGTGTTCCTAACAATCCTGAACTTCTCAATAGCCTTTTAATAAACTACTTTTCTGCCTAACTCAGCCGGTGACAGTAAAGGAGCTGTAATTAAATCCCATTGTTGTTGCCCCCTCTTTCCAGAGGAAGGAAACAAAATTCGAGGCAGGTTCCCATAACTTACCAACGTGAGTCTGGCTTCCAAACGCATGCGCTTTGTGTCACAAAATAGACTCTAATTTGGAGCACAATACTAGATGTCCGTTTTTGGAATATAGAGTTCGTAAACAGGACACTTTTAATTCGTGGAAATAAATGTAGTTAGTTTGTGAGAATTTAGCTCCTCTTACGTGGCATATAGTTTCGTTCAGAACAGACTTTTTGAATACCTCCGAGAAGAATAGCATTTTGACTTGGTTATTTTTTTTAATAATTTTTTTTAATGTTTATTTTTGAGAGGGAGCGCGAGCGCGCAAACGGGGGAGGCGCAGAGAGAGAGACACAGAATTTAAAGCAGGCTTCAGGCTCTGAGCTGTCAGCACAGAGCCTGACGCGGGCTCAAACCCAGAACTGTGCGCTCATGACCTGAACCTTAACCGACTGAGCCACCCAGGCGCCCCAGGCTATTCCTTAAAAAGCAAACTAATGATACAGTTACAGTCTGTAGAAATTGAACATTGCTGCGTCACGTAACTCATACAGGACAACAGTTAAACCAGTAGGAAGGATGTGAGCTAGAGACCATCGGTTTTCCAAAAGTATTTCATGGAACCCTAGAGTCTGTGAATGGATCTCTCAGGCTGTCCAGGTGTCACTCAGGTGACTGTATGGGGTGAGTATAGCCCTCTGTTCCTCAACTAGGTCACTCCCCTTTTTAAAATCTGCATTAGAATCTATTTTGGATGGTTGGATTTCTCCTAAGAGTGTATTTGAAGTTAGAAGTTCTATTTATAGAAAACAGAACAAACCATGGAAAACCAGTCCCACAGGCTGTAAGTATGGGTTGGCGGGTTTGTCACTGGAGGTCGCACCGGGAGGTAGGTGGTGGCATTTGACCTTGACCTTAGAACATGACTGATGGAAGGCAGTAGTCATTACTGAGAGAATGTTTGTAACGGCCGAAAGCATCTTGGGACCAGTGAGCTCCTTACAAGCTTTGGGATAAAAGGCATCTTCTTGTTTAGCCATCTTGCTTTTTTTTTTTCTTTCCTTTTTTGTTAAAAGGAAAATCCAGAAATTCCTTTTTTTTTTTTATTTCTCTACAGCCTCTCTTTTATCTAAAACTCAACTCTGAACATGTTTTTCCTGCATCTTCAAACTCTTTATGACCATGCGTAAGCTCTAGAGGTGTGTGCGAAGAATCCGCGGGATGTTTCTGTTTTAGCCTCACCCCTTAACTCATACTGCTTTACACACTGGTTTTAACTAATCGTTTTACAACTGTCTGGACATAGCATGCTTCATTTGTACGGGAGACTGGTGAATAGAGTAAGCACTCCGCATGTGGTTATTTGGTCATCATTCTGTGAGATGTAATCTCGATATGCGTTAGGGTTATTACTCATGTGACCCAAATGGAAGCTGAGTATAGCTCACTACCTCCCTGCCCAGTGGCAGGATCACGGCCCCCTTTTCACTTAAGAAAAGAGGGAAGACAAACAGGCTATGAGATGTAAAATATCAGCTTTTATGGATAAAATGTCTAAAACCAGTGTCAGATACAAAATTTTAAATGAACTCATCTATGTTTTTATTCTAATATTCCAATTATTATTTATGGAAAATTGGCCTGACTTTGTTTTTCTATTTGTCTTAAATAACTATAAATATCTAATTGTCTCAGTAACAGGAAAAAAAAAAAAAAACACTTCTCTTTACACTGAAAATTGTTGCAAGTATTTGCCACAGCTGACATTGAGGAGCTTCTGTTTAGACTCTGAAAAACAGAGTGCAGTTTGCAAGGGGAAAAGGTATTGCAAATTACCTGGGGCTGTGTTCATTAACATCAACCGATTCTTATGCTTAGCTATCAGAAAGGAAATTGTAAATTAATTAAACTTTGATTTAGGGTTTAATTTTCTTTCAGGTATAATGTGCAGGTCTTTCTGGAAATAAGGAGGTAAATCAAGTTGTATAACCTTTAAAGAATTTTCACTAAACAATTTTAGGTTGAAAAGGTAAAAATGGACCGTGCACATAATAATTACCGACTTTTCAGATAATTCCTTGAGAGATTTGAAATTTAGTGAAAATCAGTCTTGTTCTCTTTCTGTCTCATGACTGATATACACACACACACCCCTACTTGTCTTATTATAATTGTGTTCTTATTAACCATAACATTGATCTTAAAAATGAAGGTCAAACCTCTTAAATATTAGCATAAGCAGGAAAGAAACAAATTGGAAATAATTGAACCACTTAAAGAACAACTTCAGATCTAAAATTTACCTTAAAACTTCGGAATCGTAATAATCAGAAATGAGTTGTGCATACTCAAAACATAGCAATGGTTGAGGTCAGGCATTCCCGCACATACTTATCTTTTACTAACATGAGGAGATCAGAATTCATGAGATTGGAAATAGGCATGGTGATATTTTTTAATCGGGGTTACAAGGTAGAAATGGAGAAATGTGTCTGGGTAGGACGATTATGAACATGGAAGTCTGATACAGGTAAACAAGGCTAAGTGATTGTAGGAACAACTTCGAGCAAGTCTTTTGGCCACTGGGTGACCTAATGGTCTTCTGCACATAAAACGGAGACAAAATTAGCTACTTGTAGTTTGCTGTGAGAATTGCAGGTAACGTGTTCTGAATGTTCAGGATACCGTAGGCCCCACTGACCTAGGTCCTAACCAATGGCATTAGAGCTAATGTAGGGTTTTTGTCATCAGGAATGACCAGTGACAGAGCTGTGAGTCCAATGAATCATCAACACTTTTCATCCTGTTATTTGTCTGGGGGAAATTATTTCCACCCAATTTAGAACACCTCTGCTGTGTTATAATTGGCTGTGTCAGTGGTCTTTTCAAAGTCAGATTTTCATTGTAGAGTTTCAAAAATTGGAATACTCCTAGAGCTCTTCAAGAAAACTGACTCGTTCATTTATCCTCTGTAAATCTCCATATTCCTGACTCATGCGTTTGTTAAGAGAGCCTAGAAGAGGAACGTGATCGTAAATTTTGAAAGGCGTTATTAGATTTACTGGATTACTCCAAGCTTTTCTTCATAAACAGCCCTTAAAAACTCATTTAATTTTCACATTTTATTCTGTTATTTATTTAGTGGATTTATGGCCATTCATCCTCCAAAGAGCAACCAAAAAGAAAAAGAAAAAAAAACAAAATCCATGCACGAAAAAGAAAAAGAAAAAAAAACAAAACCCATGCACGAACGCAATAATTATTGTGATATGGGAAGGGTTGCAACGATAAGCCGGTGGTGAATTGCTCATCCATACAGACCTCTCTGTGTGCTCCTGACCTTAAGCTACGCTCTTCATCTTGATGCAAGAGAAAAGTTTTAAAAGAGTGATTTTTTTTTTCAACATTCTTGTTCAAAAATTCGATCTACCTTGTTTTCACCAGTTGGTGACTAGTTTCCATGGAAATGTAAATGGAATAAGCATTCCTCATTTTAGATTCTCAGCTGCCCCATGCCAACTGAGAGCTGTAAATGCCATTTGGTTAACAGCAAGGATCCAGAATTCTTCCATTTTAAAGTGGCAGAGGGAGAGGAAAAGAAAATGTTTGCCAAGTCATTTTGCTTTTCTCCCCTTGAAAAGGACACAATTTCATGATTGTCTGAGCTCTTGACTGACAGTTATCAGACACATACGATGCCTCGTAGTGCCTCTTCTGACTGATCCATTTAAATCTCTTTTCCACCCTTCACGAAGTTCCTTGCCTCTTGGTGATTTAACTGGCCTCTGATTTCCTTCCTGGTTGTCCACCTGCTGTTCCAGTGATGGGTACCGAACAGGAAAAGTGGTCAAAATGTTGGAAGCACACAGTTCGGTGTTCTCAGTGATCTGTGACCTGAAAGGAACAAAAAAAATCTGTTGATACAAGGAGTGTGTGTGGGGGGGGGGGGGGGGGGGGGGGACGAATTGCAAAATTCTCACTCATGAGAGGCATGTTAGTTAATTTTGCCACAAGGACTCTCCATTTTTGAGTCATTGTTGCCTATAACTACCACATTTTCTGGAACTATTCCATGAGGAAGATAGTGAAGAGTATTATTACAACGGCTTTCACGTGAAATGTTCGAGTAGCAACACGGTTGTTTTCCTTTGTCTTGTTTTTTGGAGCCTGAGAAGTTGAATCAGTCCGGATGCTAACATGAAACTTAATAACGTGAGCACATGACGTTTTCTTTTCTATCTTAACATGTTTAGATACTAGATTGAGAAGGAATGTGACTGAAGTCCTGAAAGGTCACCCAGTGCAGTTCTGTGAGCACACTTCTCCTGGGACCTAAGAAGGAGCTCCGCTCTGTCCCAAAGTCTAAATTTAATAAAGAAAACCAGACATGGTGGCTTCCAGCCACGGGCTGCCCCTGCGTCTCTAAGTGTGGTCTCACACCTAGCCAAAGCAAGTAATGTGTCAACTAAGGAAATACAATCCTTATCCTAGGCTTGCGAAACCGCAGGAACCCTTCACGGGAAACAGTACCGACGCTGGGCATGTGGTTCAGGACCTGACATTTTCTATTATCACGTTGTATTCATGGGGGAGTATCACACAGATAACTGTTTTGTTGTCAACAGCCTGTGCGTTCCGGTGTCTCGAGAAACAAGCATTTAGGGCGTAGAAAAGGAACCTGTACACAATATACACCGGAGTTCAAGACCGCAAGCCAAAGCGGCGATGACAGGGACTCGGTAACCTCTGTGACGGCTTCTGCTCTCCCGAGAGAGGGGAGCAAGGTCCTTGGTCTCCTACTGTTCATTTATTCTCTTTCCTGCAGTGGAGAAGCAGTATGGGGGGGGGCTCGTTACTGAGATGAGTAGGTACCGGGGGGCGGGGGGGAGAAAACATTAAGAATGAATCCGCTTACAAGACTCTGTGCGGCCAGAGTCTTGTAACGCATCGTGAAAATGGTGTTTTATTTTAAACAGTAAAGCCAACATGATGAAAATACATGTCGTTTATTATCTAACAGCACATGTAGTGATAGCCATTCTTCTATCAAACAAAAATGAATCATGTTTAAAGTTGGAGTTTTCCTGTAATATTATGAAATTTGAATTTTAGTGGAGCCATAAACAGACTCCGTTTATAAAAATTTTTACCAGTTTTTTCTAAGGGCCATTTGGAATCATTTTATTGACAAATCATTCTCATTTAAAGCCACTGTCACGTTGCCAGCCTTGTTCCATTTTTACTAAATCTCCCTCTTCTGGATTCTTCTTCCACACAGCTTTCAGCGTGATTAAAGCTGTTCTGAAATTCACTGATTATATAAAATCCTGTGTCTTTTGCAAGTTCATTAGGCAATTGATTTGCTTGATTTGCCTTGTATTGTTTGTTTGCATTTTATGTTTATGCGGAGATAGAAAATTCTGGATAAGATAGGGATGCTTGAGCCGGCAGTAATTTCATTAGTGATAGGATCATCCGTGAGTATCTTTCTCACTTGCTTAGTTAGGGAACCTAATAATTATGATACCCTGTTGAAGAAAATAACCTGTGGGCAGTGACCCAGATAGCTTCAAAGATGCCACTGCGGAGCCTTCCTCTCAGGAAAAGGCTCAAGTCGTCGTTATTCTGGTCCGTCCTGCTAAGTATATGCACGCCAGAGGATGTATGCGTGTTTCCCCATAAACATACTCTGCTTTCACCGTTCTGGAACCACTAGGACCTGGTGTCACGACATCTGGGTTCATGATCTTCTGCAGTGAGCTGGCTATTACCTGAGTGAAGTCACTTAACCCATAAGAATGTCAGTTTCCTTACCTATGTGGATAAAGGTACATGTAGTGTGTGTGAGATTATTAGAGAGGTCGAGTTAAATATGTAAAGCTAAGTACCTGGCAAATAATAAGCGATCCGTGCCACCTTTATTTTATTTTATTTTATTTTATTTTATTTTATTTTATTTTATTTTATTTTATTTTGGGGGACAGTGAGTGCGAGCAGGGGAGGGGCAGAGGGAGAGGGAGAGAGAGAATCCCAAGCAGGCTCCAAGCCCAGCCCAGAGCCTGATGCGAGGCTTGATCTCACAAAAGTGAGATCGTGACCTGAGCCAAAATCCAGAGTCAGACGCTTAACCTGCTGAGCCCCTGTGCCACCTTTAGCAGGTGCCCCTTTACCTCCTTTCTTGATCTGATGTTTAAATTGCAAATTGCAAACTGTGGGAAGCATTTGTTCAAATGGAAACTACTACATCCGTGAAGATGAACGATACATTGTATTTCGTTGAGGTGATGAATTTACATAAAACAGCATTCAGCATCAGTATCGAATCATAGGGAGTGGAGTTGGAAAAGGTAGACGCCCATGTTTCTTGGTTCCCAAGAAGTTGTAAGTGGCTACGACTGTATTTACCCTTCATGCCTAGAAACCAAAGGTTGGTAAGCCACTGACTACAGGTCAGATCCGCCCTGGTGATTCTAAGAATGTTTTTTGTTTTTTTCAAAGGATTAAGAAGGGGGGGTGGGTGGGTGGGGGTATGGATATGTGACAGAGACTATATTTGGCTCTGTAAAGCCTAGAATATTCACCGTTTGGCCCATTACAGACGATGTGTGCCAACCCCTGTGCACATGCTCATGTAAATACCATCATAATATAAACCCATTCATGGGGCGCCTGGGTGGCTCAGTCGGTTGAGCGTCCGACTTCAGCTCAGGTCACGATCTCGCACTCCGTGAGTTCGAGCCCCACGTCGGGCTCTGGGCTGATGGCTCAGAGCCTGGAGCCTGCTTCCATTCTGTGTCTCCCCCTCTCTCTGCCCCTCCCCCATTCATGCTCTGTCTCTCTGTGTCTCAAAAATAAATGAAACGTTAAAAAAAAAATTTTTTTAAACCCATTCCTTGTGTCATGTCTAAATAACATAGGTATGTGCTAAAATGCAGTTAGGGATATGATAAATATATGTTTTGGAGGGAGGCATTCCTTTATTGTTGGTTTTACACTTCCATAATTTTGAGAACCTTCCAACGTGTAAGGAAATGCCTCTGATAAACTCTACAAAGGAAACCAGGAGCATCTATCAATACGTGGAAAGGCTGGCAGTTGCATGGTGTAGCTAAGCTGAAATGATGAGAGCTCAGTGAATACAAGGTGTTTGAGCTCCTTACCTTTACTTCACCACTTCTTTTTTCAAAAGGCAAAGGGACCCTGGGACCACACACCGCCAAACTTCTCAGACCCTGAGGGTAATGCAAGAAGGAACACCAAGGGAGCCCTTGGATCAGAACTCGGTGGCCCCAGTTTACCTGTATTTCAAACAAATAGCATTACGTAATAGTCCCTTCTCTTATATCCTTATTCTGTGCAAAGTAAGACTCGAGTCTTCAGAAGTGTTTTGACAGTTTGTTCACGATCTGGAAGCAGTCTCAAGCAAAGTGAAGTCAGAAACTCATAATATCACCTCTTGCTATCAGTTAGTCACGAACAGAACTTGAGCAAAACAACAAATATCTTTAGCCTGTTTTGCAGTGTGTAGTTACTGAATGGCATCTTTAGTTGAATATTTTAGTCAAAACAAAGAGAAGCCGAACCATTAAATAGATTACTGCCAAAGGAACAAAGACTTGTGAATTATTGCCCACTATTCACGATTTCCAGGCCAATGGAGTTCATTGAAACTACATTGTATCATGTCTATTTTTCTCACTATTGAATCTTTCATAACTCATTCATTCCTCAGCCTGTGGTAGGTACTCGATAAATATTTGCTGAATGAATGATTCAGAAAAAGTAATTCATTATGGGCCAGTCCATGAGAATAGTCTCATTATGTACAGTTAACTAGGTCATTATAAGAATATTCATAAAATTGGATGTTTACCCACATAGAGGAATACAGGTAAAGTTGAAATATTGTCTATGTAGAGTACATTCTAGCATTTTGGTCTCTTTTTTTTTTTTGCTACTTGAGAATTATATGTACAGGGTGGTTCTCAGGATACATTTGGAGATGAGAAATACGTATGGAAAGAAATAGACCACAAGAAAATCAAAATTGTAATTTGATACAGGCCATTATTTCTCTCATTATCTTTATAGATCTCTTTCCAGTCTCTTGGCATATACCCTCAGTATATACTTCATATTTCATGCTTTAGTGAGTTCTAATTATGAAATTTTCTTTTAATTATGATGCCGCAAAATTATAGGAAAACCAGTTCAGGTGTAAGGAGGAGAAAGTTGTTTGGATTGCATACCAAGCATTTTCACAAACACCCACTTCAAGCCAGAACCCTTGGAGCAGAAACTCCTCTAACACATTGTACATAAACCTTGATTAGCATGTACCTGAGTCCTTGGTAATTACTTGCATCAATCTTACTACACACCCATCAGTGGTCGTAGGTTCAATCGGTGGTCAGTTGAACTCCTAGAACTCATTAGTGGTAATTAGGAGGATAAGAATATAATGTACCCGTCGTCCAATATCAGCTGTATTTCTTTAGCAAGGGAATTCACCAGCTCCAGGACCATGTTTTGCTCTTCTTTCCTCTCAGTGCCCAAATGACTCCTCAGCTGTACAAGAAAGAGCCATGTGAGTGGGGTCACTTTGCCTTAAAGACCCCATGCTATTAGGAACGATATTTCTTGCAAGAGCCTATAAATATAGCTTCCAGGGGACACAGGAAAACCACACTCAGCGTCTGGTATCTACTCGCAGAAGCCCAAAGCCAAGACTTCTCATTGTGTATCCAACATCCTGGCCACAGACCTCCCACTTTCTGGTAGTTCACCAACCAGGGTTCACTTTTATCATAAGCAGTGTTGCTAGGTAGCTGATATCCCACCTTTACCAGATATCCAGGGGAACAGAGCTAGACAGTTAAACCAAAGTAATTCCCCTATAGATAAGGAAGAAAGGTTTTGTCCATTCTTGACTCGGAATTTTGCCTGCCAAGATTGGAAGCACCACATCCTGATATTATTCAACTTCGTACGCCCCTTGCTTCAAAGATGCTTGGACATAGGATGTGAATTATCTGGCCTTGAGGAAGGAAGGAGGGAAGCAGGGACTAATATTGTTAAATAAACTCATCCTTGGGAGGTTCTTTGATCATTTTCAAGGAAAAATACAACATATTCCTGGCAGAATTCCTTGTTTACACAAAAAGAAAGTGTTATAGTTCTACTTTCCAGAATTGTAGATAGCACTTAACCCAGTAAAGCGGTAGAAAATATGGCATCATGCTGTGCCTTCCAGTTTCAAGGAAGAGTTGGAGCTTCCCGATCCACATTTATGAACTTTTAAGAGAAAACACTTGACTCCCAGCTCACTGAGAACAGACCTAAAATGAATCAGCAGGAATGACTAATTTCTGTCTATTCATAGTCAGGGGTAAGGGAGACAATTTTGCAGTCTTCCATTTGTGGTGGAAAATGAGATCAGGGTGTTCCCAAAGTGCTAACTACATAGAGTAAAAACTAGTAGATCTAGTTTTTAGACAGTAAACAGAACCCTCTGATAGAGGTTAGGGAGCTTCAAGCGTAGAGTTGTGGGCTCTTCATGGACCCATTGGGGAAGGAAGAGCACCATAAAATCACTGGGGAACATAAACAAGCATGGGCAGACTGAATTCATAGAAATGAATTCATGTTATCACATGGAAAACTAATCATGAAAATTAAAAGAAGAACTGAAAAGCATGATAGATAAATCTATAGAGAACCAGTGAGCCAGGGAGAAAGGCCTCATTCCCTTATCATGATTAGTATATTTAATCAACGAGGATCTCTCATACCCCATTGCTTTGAGGATGTTGTTGACTCTTAAGGGTAGGAGGAGAGTTAGGTTAATAAACAGGTGGCTTAGATCTTTGTCAGGACCATACCCATGCACATAGGTGCTTGTCGTGGGTTTTAATGTACCTCAGCGCCTGCAATATTGTATTTGAGAAAGCAACAGGAGTGAGCTAAAGAACTAGGTTTTCTGATAAACCAAGCTATTTATTCTTTTATGTATAGGCTAGCATAGTTAACAATGAATTCAGTTAGTAATGAATAAACTCTTTTCCTAGGCTTGGGCAAATAGAAGGAAGAAAAAAAAAAAAGAGGGAGATGTCAAAGGTCTAGGCTGGAAAGAGTAAAGAAGAGGGAAAATGGTGGAGGTAAGAGAACATTATCAAAGCGGCATATTGACAAGAAAAATAAATACGAGATGTCTAAACTGGTAAGGAAGACATAAAACCTTCCCTAATGCGGATGATCTGATACTCTATGTGGAAAATTCTGAAGACTCCACCAAAAAATACTAGAACTGATAAATGAGTTCAGTTAAGCCTCAGAATACCAAAGGAATATACAGAAATCTGTTTTATTTCTATGCACTAATAATGAAGAAATGGAAAGAGAAATTAGGAAAATAGTCCCATTTATAATTGCACCCAAAAGAATAAAATACCTAAGAATAAACTAAGGAGGTAAAAGACTTCTACTCCAAAGCTATAAAACATTAATGACAGAAACTGAAGACACAAACCAATGGAAAGATCCACCGTGCTCATATAACCTCTGTTAAAATGTTCATACTACCCAAAGCAATTTATAGATCGAAAGTAATCCCTATCAAAATACCAACATTTTTCCTAGAACTAGAACACATAATCCTAAAATGTGTATGCAACCACAAAAGACCCTAAGTAGCCAAAGCAATCTTAAGAAACAACAACAAAGCTGGAGAGATCACTCTCCCCAAATTTCAAGACATACTGCAAAGCTTTAGTAATCAAAACAGTATGGTACTGGCACAAAAATAGACACAGATCCATGGAACAGAATACAGAGCCCAGAAATAAACTAGCACTTATATGGTCAGTTAATCTACAAGAGGTGAGAATATAAGATGGGAAAAAGACAGTCTTTTCAACAAATGGTTTTGGGAAAACTGGACCGCTTTCTTATGCTGTACACATAAGTAAACTCAAAATAGATTAAAGACCTAAATGTGAGTCCTGAAACCATAAAATTCTAGAAGAAAACATAGGCAGTAATTTCTTTGACCTTGGCTTTAGCAGCATTTTTCTAGATATGTCTCCTAAGGCAAGGGAAACAAAAGCAAGAATAAACTACACCAAAACAAAAAGCTTTGGCCCAGCAAAGGAAACCGTCAACAAAATGACAAGGCAACCTACTGAATGGGAGAAGATATTGGCAAATGATAGGGGTTAATATGCAAAATATATAAAGAACTTACACAACTTAACATCAATAAACAAACAAATAATCTGAACAAATGGGCAGAGGACCAGAATAGACATTTTTCCAAAGAAGACATACAGATGGCTGGCATATGAAAAGGTACTCAACGTCACTAATCCTCAGGGAAATGCAAATCAAAGCCATAATGTGATGTCACCTGACACTTGTCAGAAAGGCTAAAATCAAAAAGACAAGAAATAGCAAGTGTTGGCGAGGATGTATAGAAAAAAAAACCCTTATGCATTCTTGGTAGGGGGGTATGCAAGTTTGTGCAGCCACTGTGGAAAACCGTTACGGCGGTTCCTTCAAAAATTAAAAATGGAATTACCATATGATCCAGTGATTTCCCTACTGAGTATTTATTCAAAGAAAACAAAACAGTAATTTGAAATGATACACACACCACTATGTTTATTGCAGCCTTATTTATAATAGCCAAAATAAAAGCAGCCCAAGCGTCCATTGATCGATGAATGGACAAAGATATGGAGCGTGTGTGTGTGTGTGTGTGTGTACACACACACACACACATATATATACATATGTGCACACACACACACACAGTGGAATACTACTCAGCCATAAAAGAATGAAATCTTACTCTTTGCAACAACGTGGATGGACCTAGTATACTGCTAAGTGAAATAAGTTGGAGAAGGACAAATACCATAGGATTTCACTCATATGTGGAATTTAAGAAACAAAAGAACAAAGAAAAAAAAGAGACCAAAACCCAGACTTAAATCCGGAGAACAAACTGGTGGTTGCCAGAGAAGGGGATGTTGAGGGTGGGGGTGATAAGTGAAATAGGTAAAAAGGATCAAGAGTACACTTATCTTGATGAGCACTGGGAAATGTACAGAATCATTGACTCATTATATTGTACACCTGAAACTGATAGAACACTATGTTAATTATACTTCAATTACAAAAAAATAAACTAAAACATTTTTAAAAATAAGTTTGTGAAAAATCTAAACATTTTTAAGAGGGCAGTATACTGACCATTTGAGTTTTATTTATATTATTGTCATTATTTCGTGTTCTGACTAAAATACTCGTCTTCAATTACAACCAAATATTGTAAATAACTGGAGATTCTTCAGAACTACAATGGTTTTTTTTTTTTTTTTACTTAAGAAAATAATTATAAATTCACAGAAAGGTGCAAAAATATACAAGTCCCCCATACTCTTCATCTAGATTCCCCCACTGACAACAACTTACATAATTAGAGTAAAATATCAAAACCAGGAAATTGGCGTGAAAACACTCTGCAAACCTTATTCAGGTCTTACTAGTTTTTTATCTGTGCTTCGTGTGTGTATATGTGTATGTGTGTGTCAAACTAACAGTAGTTTTAAACCTGTAAAAGAAAATTCTCTGCTTTTTAGAATACTTTGCTAGTCATTTACATGTGATATATCTGATGCTAACTCTTTGTTGGCCTATTAGTAGTTAACATGATAAAATATATTTTTCACTTTCTTATCTGTAACATACCTATCTGTTAGACTTTGGAGCAGTTGATGAATGCTCACTTTTATTAACTTCCTTAAATATTGTGTATCTCTTCTTAAAGACCAAGAGGCGGATTTACAATGTCTGCTGCTAAGAGCCGTCGTACTTTAGGGGTCCCTGGGTGGCTCAGTTGGTTCAGCGTCCGACTTCAGCTCAGGTCATGATCTCACGGTTTGTGGGTTTGGCCCCCGCGTCGGGCTCTGGGCTGACCGCTCAGCACCTGGAGCCTGCTTCCGATTCTGTGTCTCCCTCTCTCTCTGCTCCTCCCCCCCCACCGCTCACTCTCTGTCTCCCTAAAAAATGGATAAATGTTAATTTATTGAGAGCTGTCATAATTTAGAGTTCATGCTCAAGATGTTTTCAATATTAGGCTGTCAGAGCATCTCTGAATATCTTATTCTGTATAGCTATTTGTTGGTGTCTCGGTGGAGTTTGCAATAATTGAATCCCGTAGACTGGGTGGCTTCAACAATAAATCTTTATTTTGCACCGTTCTGGAGGCTGAGAAGTCCAAGATTCCGTTCTTGGTGAGGGCTCTCTTTCTGGCTTGCAGATAGCTGCCTTCTTACTGTATCCACACTTGGGAGAGAGAGAGAGAGAAAGGAAGAATGTTCTCTGCTGTTTCTAATTCCATCATGAGGGCTCCACCCTTGCGACCTAATAACCTCCCCAAGGCCCCAGCTCCTGATATCCTTACACTGGGATTAGGGTTGCAACATATGAATTGAGGGTGAGGTGGGTGAAAACATTCAGTCCATAGCAGTTACTTTGAATGAGTTTTTCTGAATTCCTTCCCTGTATAATAAAAAATTGAATATTATGGGAGCCTCAGGGACTATGTATAGTTGCAGTCACTTCAGAAGCTAGTATCTTAATTGTCTCACAAAAACTAATCACCAAAAAGTGGACTGTGTGATTTGTTACCTCAAACAATTTTTCATTTACCTTCCCCCCCCCCACCCCCGAAACTTTTACAAGAGATTTGGTAAAGCTTTTCACTGAAGACAGGGCAATAATCCATTCTTCTTAAGTTTTCATTTTTAAGATTCCCAGCATTTTCTCCTTCTACCTCAAGCTGAATAATTTATTAGAGAGATTCTATAAAATAGACTGTCAAATATCCTGTCATCAATAGTAATGAAGGAGTAGAGTTGCCACTAACTACCTCACGGGATAAGTAGGGTAGCACGTAAAAGGCATGAAATCTCGGCGGCCATTCAGAGACAGGGACGTGGACCCCTGTGCCTCTCCCTGGAATAGTGAAAAGGCATCACATAAGGATTGAGCCTGCCATGTTTTTTACCTTCCAGTCACCATCTGACGGACTGAATTTGCTCACTTGTGAAACTAGAGAAGTGATACCCGTTTGGCTTACACGAGAGGGTTGAGGTGAGAATCAGACGAGGTTAAAATACTTAAAACAACTGGAGAGCGTGGGGGCGCCTGGGTGGCTCAGTTGGTTAAGTGTCTGACTCTTGGTTTCGGCGCAGGTCATGATCTCATAGTTCGTGGGATCAAGCCCCATGCCGGGCTCTGCACCGGCAGTGTGGGGCCTGCTTGGGGCTCGCTCTCTCTCTCTCTCTCTCTCTCTCTCTCTCACGCACATGCTCACACACAAAATAAATAAACTTTTTAAAAAAAGAACTGTAGAGTGTGATGTAAGCACGAGGTGGTAATATTATCAAGAACAATCTGAGCACCAGAAACGTCAGTTCTAAGCGGTATTTTGGAGAACACGTCAAATACATCATTATTTCTTGCTCTCCTCTCCCTTTCCAAGCGAGCTTTTGAAATGGCAAGTTTTCAGTCAAATTTAAACAAAATTAGAACCTGCCAAAGAGAATGGGCACAGCAGATGTCAAAAGGGAATAGAAACAGTGAGGGGGTAGACTGAATCCACGAACAGCTGAAGAGGTTTCAAGAAGGAAATGAAAGAGAAAATAGTCTTTCTCCAAGATGTCACTGCTTGGTGTGGGGCTTGAATTTTGACATTCAAGCAACGCGGTGGCAACTGAAGACCTGTCGCGTGTGTCCCGACGTCTCGGGTTCATTGCTGAGCTTACTTGCAACTTGTCTCCAAACCTCAAGCTGCTCAAGTAAGTTGATATTTCTATCCCCACTAACTCCTATGGAAGAAACAAAGTTCACAAAGCACTGTGACTCTAGGGCTATGAGAAGGCAAGAGAATATGTGAAGGCAGTATTTTACCACCTAGCAAGATACAGTCGACTATGCATTTATACTCTATACTCCCTTCGCTTCCCCTGTATGAGTTCAGGATATCGTAGAAAGGAATGAACAGGCACTCTCTGATCTCATTTTCTTTCTTTTCAATCATAGACCCCGGGTAAAACTTCTGGAGACCTTTAATTTCAGTGGTTTATTGTTGGGAACAGATAACGTAGTAGATGAGAAAACTTGAAATGGTAGAACAGAGGCTGTCATCACCTCTTTATCAAGATGCTCTTTACGAGCCAAAATGGTTTCTTCAAGTAAAGAATTCTGTGATAGAACATTTTTCACTTACTATAGTACCGGCAGCAATGATAATATGCCTAAGAGAATCAGAGATGTGATGCACTTTTTACTTCCTAGTTCGTCTACATCACTTTATATTACATGATGTCCATTTCATTTTGCCGTTGGTCTAAATATCCATTATAGTTTGTATCATTGGATTACCTTCTGTGGTCTCAGAAAATAAGGAGTATTAGTGTTATCATGATGATAGGCACGGAAACTAAATGGCTAATTTTCCACGCGGTGTTGCATGGGAGTTGGCTAATAAATTCATACTTAGGTGCTGTGGGTCAGAGTGTAGTATAATGAGCATATTGTTTTCTGGACTAAAATCTACTGGAACTGTTCTCTTTGGCTGACAGTAATCTATATGCCTATGCTCTGTTGTCTCTGAAGAAAGATACATCTGAAACACGGACTTTGGTCTGTTTTGTGACCTTTATATTTGACTGACATCATGAATATTCTTAATGCTGACCACCCTTGTTCTTTGAGAGAAGCAATAAACTTAATCTTGTTGACGTACTTGAACAGGTCATGGTGATATCCATTGTTACATGATCTATTTTTTTTTAATTTTTTAAATGTTTATTTATTTTTCTTGAAAGAGAGAGAGAGAGAGAGAGAGAGAACATGTGCAGGAGAGGGGCAGAGAGAGAGAGGGAGACACAGAATCCGAAGCAGGCTCCAGGCTCTGAGCTGTCAGCACAGACCCTGACACCGGGGGTTGAACCCATGAACCCCGAGATCATGACCTGAGCTGAAGTCGGATGCTAAACCGACTGGGCCACTCAGATACCCCTGATCTATCTTAAATCCAAGTCAAAACACTGAATCCAACCAACATTTAAAAATACAAAAGATGACAGGTACTTTACATGGGGTAACGATCACTGTCACCCGAAGAGAGTGAGCTGTTTGAATGCAGTTGAGCTAGCAGTTTGGACCCTCAATTACAGTATGTTCCAAATATTATTTAACCAGTATTTGAAATAGATGTATCTGCAGTAGAGCGATCCCCCCAAATGGTTCGTCATTGCTCACGATCTAGAGCAATGTACAGAAATCTGTATAAGAAATGTTTTTAGAAGGAAATAGACACTCTGTTCTTCACTTAGGAGAATTCACTGTACATTAATGACGAGCATAATATGTGTAGGGTTTTATTGCATTTGAGGAGTACAGAGCCAAGTTAGTTCTTATGTTTTAAAAATACTGTGGTCGAAAGATACTCAATTAAATCTTTCCTACTGTAACACATCTAAACCTCCTGGGAAAAAAAGAAATTTTTAGTACATGGTTGAGCTAAGGGGATAGCTGGAGTATTTCTCTCAGAAAGCTCAGAAGCATCACCTAGGTAGGCAATAGGTGGGCCCTAGGAATTTGTTCAGCCAATGCCAGCCAGCCTGGAGCGGGATTTTTTAAAAGCACAGGGATGGCAGGAGATAAGACCTTCGTTCACTGAGGTGAGAGAAGACTTCCGCATAAAACAGAAACTCCTAATGCATCGTCCCTTCCATCCTCAAAGAATTCACAAAGATAAAAGCCTTCTGAACGGATGGTTTGCCAACCACATGGGGAAAATAATACCATGAAAACAATCCAGCAGCAAAAAAAGCAGAATTAGATTCACGTATTTTAGAATTATCACATATAATTCACACATACCAAGAAATGTATGTGTCAGTACATTCAACTGAACAGTGTTTTGTTTTTGAAGAGACTGTTCAAATTAACCAGGTGGGTTCGAAAAGGAACTTGAAAGGAAAAATCTAATGATCGATGCGAGTAATGTAGTGAATGGATTAAATAGCAAGTTAGTCATGGCCGAAGATAAGTGTTATATAGAACTGAGCAAGTTACATAGAGAGCAGCCCAGAGAGAAAAAGATATGGAAAGTCTGAAGGTGCAATTAAAGAGTAAGGTAATTTTCAAAGGTATGAGCTGAGACTTCTGAGGATTTTTTTTAGAATTTTTTTACTGTTTACTTATTTTCGAGAGAGAGAGACAGAGACAGAGACAGAGTGCAAGCAGGGGAGGAGCAGAGAGAGAGAGAGAGAAAAGGAGACACAGGATCCGAAGCAGGATCCAGGCTCTGAGCTGTCAGCACAGAGCCCGATGAGGGGCTCGAACTCACGAACCGCGAGATCATGACCTGAGCTGAAGTCGGACTCTCAACCGACTGTGCCACCCAGGCGCCCCGAGACTTCTGAAGATTTAAACATTTAATCACTGGTTTAGGAATTGCTTTATAGGATGTTCTTCAGAAAGAAGTCAGTGATCCCAAAAGGGAGTTATGAACCACAAAACCAGATAGGGCAAAGAATATTGGTAAATCTAAACAAACATTGGTTATTCAAAGTAGTGGCACAAATGGATAGTTTCAAAGGTTAAAAAAAAATGTATAACTATAATCATGGGGAACTTATTTGTTAAGAGGTGAGTAATCACAGTTTAAACAGTGTAGTCTGTATTGTTTGGGAAAAGTTGAAAAAAGCGTCGATGACTTTAGACTTTGTGATGTTAGGTATTTATGATCAAAAAGCTATGAGAAACACTAGCGAATTGTATGAATGACATCCATGCAGAAATGAACGTAAATATATCCTATAACAATGGATATAGTCACTGTAAATATACTTACTCTCAAGTAAAGGACAAATATAGCCTAGATTCAAAGAAAACATGACTATATTGTATTTATAAGAGCTATAACTGATACGGATGTTTGACAGTCAAGGGAGCAAAAAAGGTATATCATTTAATTATTAACCTGTATCTTTATTCTAATTTTTTTTGCTATAGGATTCCTAGAGTTTTACTACATATTCCTAAATAGTTTCACTAGGAAGATTTAATAATTCCACTCACTCTGAATAAAATAAAAATTGACAGAACTGCAGAAAACATCAAATCCATCATGGACTTACAAATAACAATTGGAGAATTAAAATCAGATCCTTAATGATCCTGTAGCACTTGCCTTAATTAGTAATAGATACAATGAAGTATAAGAAAAATGGACTCCCAAAGGGAATTTGACATTTGAGAAAAAAATAACTTACACCATGCAATGATAGGCAGTCAGAGACTAATGAAGAGTCACGTAAATAATTGCTGGGTTCAGGGGTAGGTAAAGTTGGTAGTTTAGGTTGCAATTTACAAAAGAAATACTGTTTTACGGGGCACCTGGATGGCTCCAGTCGCTTAAGCTTCCGCTTTAGCTCATGTCATGATCTCAAGGTTCTTGGGTTCAAGCCCTGCGTCCGGCTCTGTGCTGACAGCTCAGAACCTGGAGCCTGCTTCAGATTCTGTCTCTGTCTCTCTCTCTCTCTCTCTCTCTCTGCCCCTCCCCTCCTCACACTCTGTCTCTCTCTCAAAAATAAACATTAAAAAATATTAAGAAATATTATTTTCCTTTAAAAATGGATCATTTTTCTGATGATTAAAGTGGTACAATCAAATGCCAGAATGGCAAGATAGTTGTGAGTACCTCAGAATTAATTGCTGTGTAGAATGACCTAAAATTGCCATAAGATTGCTGTGTTCCAAATAACATATCTGGGAATGTATATGCAACAGATATGGGCAAAAGGCATGAAAATGTTATTCACAAAGCAAGAAAGAGAAATTGCTAATAAGTATTTGAAAAGATGTACAACATCAAATGTAATCTGAGGGGATAGAAAGGGAAGTAACAATGAGGTAACGTTTGTCATGTCCAATTGGCAAGGATGAAAAAGATTGAAAAACTCATTCATAGGGGTTTATGGACACAGGGATTTGCTCCGATATTTTCTCCATTCTTCATATTGTCATTCAAGTAGGCTTATGGTATTTCCTTTTTGTGTGTGATGCACAGAAATTTGATGCTTTGTAATAACATTTATCCATCTTGCATGGGTTTTTTGAGGTTTAGTTTTATTACTTTAAACATCTGAACAAATTGACGGTGTATTCTGTACTCTTTGATGGAGTAATTCCACTTCTAGGAGTTTATCCCAAGGTATAAAATGATATAAATGCTCAAGATTTTTCTTCATAGCCTTGTTAATATTAGTGAAATACTGGGTAAATTTCCAGGAATAAGTGAGTTGTGAAAGAGACTATGGAAGGGGGCGGGGGGGGAGGGTGCACCATTTAAAAGATGATGTGAGTTACCAGTAAGCTTTTAAATGACATGTTGACTGTTCACATAGGAAGATATGTATGACGTTACTAAGTGGATGAAGCAGGGTATTTCTCTGTTGTCTAAACTTGTGTGTGTACCTATCCATCATAAGCAGTAACTTGTTTACGTTTGCACAGATGCTAGTCATAGCCCATGATGAGTGTGGTCTCTTCTATAAAGTAGAAAGTAATGTTTGGGCTGCTTTCAGCATATCTCTTTACATCTCAGGGCCTCCTTTTTTTTTAAGTTTATTCATTTATTTTTTGAGAGCAAGAGAGCAAGTGAGCACCAGTGGGGGAGGGGCAGAGAGAAGGCGAGACAGATTCCAAAGCAGGTTTCGCACCATCAGCCCAGAGCCCAATGTGGAGCTCGAACTCGTGAACCCTAACTTCACGACCTCAGCCGAGATCAAGAGTTGGACGTTTAATTGAGTGAGGCACTCAGGCCTCTCCATCTCGGGGCCTCCTTAAGCACCCTCATCTCTAAAACTGAGGGCAAAGGAATGAGCCTTGGGCTTGAGTAGCAATGACAAATATGCTATTGTGGTTATTACATCCCTCGTCTGCATCTAGAACACACAGTCTTCATCGGCCCTAGTCTCCTTTCTCTGGCTTGGCCATATCTCAGAATTCTTCTCAATACAGTGTTAGGTCAACATCTCTAATCAGATTATACTTTGCACTTGAAACTTCTCTGCCATCCTCGGATAGGATGATTTTTGAAGTCCTTTCAGTTAAAGGATTTTTTCTGATCAAGGAACAAAGTCACTGTGGTGAGAAATGAACGGAATGTTTTTCAGAAAAAGATGTTTGCTTTTCTAGTAGCCACATTTTTAAAGAGCAGTAAAATGGTGGAAACAGGTGAAATAAATATTGATGATATATATTATCAAATAAAATATTTCATGTCATGTATATAAAACAAGTATTAGGGGATTATTTCACATTGCTTTTTTCATATCAAATCTTAGAAATCCAATGTGTATTTATGGCATATCGCATTTTAGATCGTAGATTTTCACTGAAGATACTTGATCTGTATTTTAGTTTACAGCTTAAGAAGTAGATTCTCCTGTAGCGACATTCTTAAATTTTGTAATAATTGAATTGAATACTAGTTCTTAAATTTAATGAAAGTTGAAATAAGGTCACACTAGTCACATTTCAAGTACTGAATGGCCATGGATGTCTGGTGGTTACCATATTGGACAATGGAAGTTGAGAGAATACGAAGAAACATACCATTTGATGTTAGCTTTCAAGGAGATTTTATATATACATGTATACATACATGTGTATATATATTTCAGTAATATACAGTAAAACCTTGGATTCTGAGTAACTTGTTCTGCGAGTGTTCTGCAAGACAAGAACCTTTCTAATACAGTTTAACTTGATAAATGAGCGATGTCTTGCAATACGAGTAGTACATGGCACCGAATGTCATGATCACAACTCAGCCGATGGTTCTTGAAATTTGCCTTGATACACGAGTGCTGTGGATGACGAACATGTTTCCGGAACAAATTATGCTCAAAACCAAAGGTTTTACTGTAATCCCAAACAGAATATAATGAAATGCTCAAAGTTTGCAGTGGACAGGCTCTGTGCTATTTAGACAGAAGTTCCAGCAACATCCACAGCTTGCTGCGTTCTTCACCACTTTGAAGCCTGAATGGTGGCAGTGATGTTTTTTGGGTCTGTAAGGATGGAGCGTCGTACTTTAGCAAGTGTGTGTGTTCTCCCTGCAGGCATGGGACCCGCTGTGCTGGAGAAGTGGCAGCCGCAGCAAACAACTCTCACTGCACAGTCGGAATTGCTTTCAATGCCAAGATCGGAGGTATGGGAAACAAACCTAGGCGGACACGGAACCCTTTGTGAGCTCAAGACGGGGATCTGAGCGCACAGTAGTGTTCACCTGTTGCCGAAAATGACCACCTTAGCATGTGTTATTAATACGGTTAAAGGCTTTTGAAGCCATCTCCCTAAAGTGTCACAAACACAGACATGTCTTTCTTTAAAACAGGCGTGAAAAAAAAGGTTGAGTCATGAAGATGGGGGTGGTCATTGACAGCTCTATCCCAAACTATATAATCGCTGCCTGGGTCAGAGAGAACTGATAACATAAATACGAGCCCATCACATCTCTAGGGAAAGAAACATTTCGAAGTTACGTCAAAACAGAAAACCCATTTTTTTTCTTTGTCCTTACGCTTTACAAAAAGTTCCTTGTAATTGAAGTGAAATTGGCAAGCGGTAAAACCTCCTTTTGTAGCCCCATAATGTAGTGATACTGTACTGTTAATAATTCCAGATTATGTGTATACATTACACATGCCTGCACAAACTCAAATAGACAGATGCCTACTCCAAGGGCCCAACCAAAGTAGTATAAATCTAGGCATTAATAGAAGCAAACTCTTACTTTCCCGACTGTTAGCATATTCGTTAGCCGTAGCCTAGTGCCTCAGTCATACACCAATGGGAAGAACACATTATGAGAGAGACTAGAAATGCTAGTGGCTCTAAAAGTGTCCCCCGGGGGGGGGGGGGGGGGGGGGGTTCCTAACCGATGTCACAGATGAATGAAGTTCCCGGTTACTAGACCGACATCTTTGTTTCCGGTACACTCTTTGTTGTCAAGTGGTAAATAGAATTGGATCTAAAAAAATAAAGATAACAGTCCTTTCTAGAGTAAGTGTAGAGGTCTTGTAACATGAAATGTTTGGGGTCTATGGTAACAGTGCTAAGGAAAGGTTTTCTGACACTGCTTGAATGTCAGTGCTCAGTACATTTGCCCTTTCTCTCCTTTATTTCACACTGAATTCTTAGAGTATGGCAGCCTGTTAGCCAGGAATTAGCTGTACTCTGAGAGCATCTGCTGTGTGTCAAGGGGAAGGTTCACAAAGGAGCTGAAGAAGAGAGACAGAAATTTCCCCTGAAGAGTGATGAGGTTGCTGGACACCCGATAGTCTCAGAGAATCAAGTGGCTACGGCGGCTGCCTCATCAGCCCTTCGTGACGTCCCAGATACACACAGTCCCTCACGTACACTGACACACACCCGTGTCCCCGTCATTGCTTTCTAGTGCTAACCCAGCACTCGCTGACCTTCAGGGAACGAAGGTGTGAACTCGCAGATAAGCGGCCGACCTAGTGCACGGGGCTTCCGCGAGGAAATGAATGTCTGGCAATGACTCACAAATGCTCTGTCATCCCCAGAACAAGAACATACTGAAGCAGAAATTTAACCCCCACACCCAAAGCATGGAGGCTTGCCATCAGATAAAGAAAAAGCAGCCTCTCATCTTTAAACTTGAGGAAGCAAAATTCCCATTTGTTAACTTTCGGTCAGAAAACTAGTATATTTACCCTCTCGATAGGATTTCATCCGGCATGTTTTTTTTTTTTCATGGACCTGCCATCAGTTGTGTAACCTAGAACCTGAACACAGGTATTGTGTAGAGATACTCCTGCTCCGGGAAGTTATATAGTCCAGTGTTTCTTTCAGACCTCTTTGTCCCAATAAAATACAGTTGATCCTTAAACAACACAGGTTCGAACTGTGCGGGTCCACTTATATGCAGAGTTTTTTCAATAAATACAGTCCAGTACGGGAAATGCATTATCTCTTCCATAAGATTTCCTTCATAACCTTTGCTTTGCTCTAACTTATTTTATTGTAAGAATACAATCAATATATAATACCTATATCATACAAAATACATGTTCATCGATGGTTTATGTTAGAGGTAAGGCTTCCAGCCAAGAGGAGTTAAGTTTTGGGGGAGTCAGAGTTGTACGTGGGTTTTCGACTGCACGGCGGTGGGGAAGGGCTAGCACATCTAACTCTGAGTTGTTCAATGGTCAACTGTAGCTCCATTTTATGCTTTGAAATGGCAAGAAGTAAAAATCAAAGAATATGAAGTAGCCCGTCTTTTTTTAGTAAAAACCGTGCAGATGAATTTTGAATATTCATGTCAAATTAAAGCAAACCAGTGGCTACTTAGGACCTAGTATATGCAGAAAGCCAGGCTTTCTACTCCCACAAAACACAGTGTCGACATGCCTTCTGAGTGCAGTTTCCATTTCATAATTTTTAAAGTGACTTGTTTTACAACCTTTGTTCTCCGTGTCACCTGTTATATACGTCTTTAAAAATCCAAAAGTCTAGCAGAAAAGACAGCCAAGAGATGGAACAATCAAGTGCAATGTCTTTAGGGATGCTTTGGGGATATTTAATGTGTCCTGAGTGTTTATTTCTATTGTTCTTTGTAAAAAAAAAAAATTATATATGGTGTGTGTGTGTGTGTATGATATGTATGATTTTCAGCGGAACCTTTTTACGCCACATGACAGGTCACTATATAAAAGGGTATAGTGACCTATCTGTCACATGGCATAAAAAGGTTCCGATGCAAATCAGGCACAATGTTAACAGTTCTTGAGTATTGTTGATATCAATGCTCATTGTCATTCTATTTTTTTATGTTTGTAAATTTTAGAGTTAACGGTTAAATCATTCTTTAAAGCACAAAGAAGGTACAGTATTTTTTCAAAAATAGGTTTATTTTCTACCAGAAGTCCACCTCAAACCACATAGCATTAAAGCTAGCCTGCTTTGCAGTTTTATAATAAAAATGTGTTGGTAGCCATAAAAACTTGAAATCCTACTGGATAACAAGGTTTTTCAAAGGAGTGAATTTGGACCATAAAGATGGGATTGTAAAATACTACGGTCTCTCAGTGATGGTATTTAGCTGAAGCTGAAGGAGGGAGAGGTTTACTTAATAATTAGATGTTCTGATGTTTCAAGTCTTAAAAATAAAAGGAAAGAAGGAAAGCCTGACGTTTGACCTGTAATTTATTTTTGCATATCTCTGTTTATTTTTGCCTATTAAGGTTAATAATAAATTCCTGTCTGTCGGGCAGGACTATACTTAAATGAAGATTAATGACTAAACATTATTAAAACCCTTTGAGAATTATTTGATGCGTTCCATGCTCCAAGAGCATTCTCATTTATTATTTGACTCATAAATAACTTGGCAAAGAAAGAATATATTAAGTTCACATCAGTCTTACAGATTAGGAGATAATATTAAATATGGAGGAAATTAGACCCACCTAACTTGGCCGCTTTCCAAATTTGGTGAGCTCGCTGAGGTCAGAATGCTTTATACCAACTATGAACCCAAGTTACCTAATGAAGAGAAATTTAGGGAAGATGGATTGCCCTGGGGTTCTCTCTGTCAAGTACTCTCTGAAGACAGGGGTAAAGGGAAGGGAGAAATTGTGGGAACGTTAAAAGAGAGAATAACGGATAAAAAAGATTTGAAAGAAGTTTTCCTCCATCGTGTACAACATAATTTACTTTCTCTCCAAGAAAGCTTCAGAAGAGTCTACGTTATCCTTTTTGGGGGGAGAGGGGGAGAGGATGTGCTCACGTAACTGTTGATTAAGTGTATTCTTTGCCCCTCAAATGCTGGAATTGGAGTATGTTTTGGGCTGTTCGGGTGTTATATAGCGAAGCCTCTATTCAAGCTAATTCCCTTCTGTCTGGAAGGGGTTCGGATGCTGGATGGAGATGTCACAGACATGGTTGAAGCGAAATCGGTTAGCTTCAATCCCCAGCACGTGCATATCTACAGTGCCAGCTGGGGCCCGGATGATGATGGCAAGACCGTGGACGGACCGGCTCCACTCACCCGGCAAGCCTTTGAAAACGGCGTTAGAATGGTAGGTTTAAAAGCTCACGCTCGGTCAATCGGTGATGATTCTCCTGTGAACCCACCCGTGGGTTCCAGTCCTTCAGTCTAGAGGAATGAATGGAGCTCAGAGCTGAGCCGGGAAGGAGGCACGTTTAGCTTTGGAACCGTGTGTTGCATCCATTCTGAAAACGGGCTAAGAGCTAGAGAGTTTCCCCTGACAAGAACAGAGGTGTATTTGGATGCTTAGATTTGCTCAGAGAAAAATCTAGTCATTGATACACGTTAATCTTGCATTTGGAGAAATAAATGCTCAGCACTGCGAGATGGAGATGTGAAGATATTCCGTCTCTCCAGTCGGTGCCCCGGGTCACCAGCAGTGCCCCTCCGGGCCTCCCCCTTTCTTACCCCCTTAGCTCCACTGCTGTCCCAGGACAATAATATTTTTATGCTGCCTCCCAAGTTCCCTAACCAGGCAGCTCAACCCATCATCATTTTCCTTGATTTCACGAAAAAATCCACTCACCGTTCCTCCTCTGCAAAAACTGACCACGTAACCTAATAAACTGTTTTCTTCAAATTACAGATCTGAAAAAGCCCTATCTTATTTTAATTAATTCAGTAAAAATAAGGTTGCTGTATACTTCTAACCATGGAAGAAGGAGCATTCCGTCAGAGGCCACTCCCTTCTGTGTCTTACTCGTGAATGCAGCTTTGGGTGACTGAAAGCATACGTTTTAATCATGATCTGGGCCCACCCTTCCTTTCCTCCACCATCTCTTTTTGCTTTTTGAAACGTAAGCGGATTCCGTTCTTCCTGTCCTTTATCACATCCCCTGCGCATCCCCGCCTCATCCCTAGGTCCTCTTCCTATACAGCTGATTCTGTTCCACTGTCAAGCCTCAGTGAAAATGCTGCCTGTCTCCTGAAGTCTGCTCACTGCCCAGACTAGAACTAAGTGCAAGCAATCCCTACCCGGCACCTGCTAAACTTCGCCTTCTTACTGGTGTTACATATCGTCGTTATCACAGTGTGCTTTATATCAGAGATATTCTTGCCTGTATTTTCCTCGTGGAACTGTATGTCCCTAGATAGCAGAGTTGTGCTCTACCTATCCTTAGGGGCTTTGAAAAACCCAGAGGGTACATGGAGCTCTAGCGAGTACTCCGTGAACGTTGGTTGAATGTCATTGAATTTACTACGAATTGTGCCAACCGCAGGATGGATGTATATTTGGCCCAGATTTGGAGCAGTGGGATGCATGCCGTTGGTCAATGTCATGTTGCGGCTGAAGTACAAACAATAATGCTTCTTCCACCTTTGTGGGACTGGTGTTAGGGTTTGATCACAAGACCGTGAGCTAAGCTGTCTCCTGGTCATTGTGAAATAGACTGAAAGGAAACGCTTATGCACTTGTTCAGGATGTACTTCCTCACTGAAGGCTCGTTCAGGCATGGTTAAGACATACTTTCTAATTCTGTCAATGTTTAGATACTTTAGAGCCCTCTAAAGTCATAGAACAGGGTTTTAAATCGTTGCCTAGAATTTTCCTTTCAAGGTATCTGAACACCAATGAATGTACTCTAAGTAAACTGGGGATTCCATGACCAAAGCCCTGGGCTACAGATTAGTGTACCATCTCTCTGTGCCATCGATTGAATGGTCATTCAAGTTAATAAATCAAGCCTAGTTTGTCTTTAATTTTCAAGTTGTATGTGTATGGCTTTTGCTATAATAAAGAGTAGGCTGGAATTTCTCAATATCCTTATGTTAGTAACTAGTAATGAATAATCTCATGACTGTACATACAGACAGAGAATGCCCCATATTCAATAGTGGCCACTGAATCAGGTGATATGGACCAGTGGTTTTCAAATTTATTTTCTCTAGGGAATCTTTCAGTGGAAATCTTAACGGGAAGTTCAGTGTGTAAAGCAGATTAAACATACGGTCGAAGGAGGAAAGGATTAAGATAAGAAAGAAGATCCTCTGAGGAAGTTATTCAAACTTATAGGAAGATTATATTTAGAAACAAATCCTATTTTTTTTAATTTTTTTTTTAATGTTTACTTATTTTTGAGACAGAGACAGAGCATGAACGGGGGAGGGTCAGAGAGAGAGGGAGACACAGAGAGAGAGGGAGACACAGCCTCCAGGCTCTGAGCTGTCAGCCCAGAGCCCGACGCGGGGCTCGAACTCACGGACCGTGAGATCATGACCTGAGCCGAAGTCGGAGGCTTCACCGACTGAGCCACCCAGGTGCCCCAGAAACAAATCCTATTTCTGAAAATTACTCTGTATTCACTATTAAGTACGAAATTAACCTATGCTTTATTTATTTATTTTTTAATGTTTATTTGTTTTTGAGAGGGACAGAGACAGAATGCGAGTAGGACAGGGGCAGAGAGAGAGGGGGACATAGAATCCGAAGCCGGCTCCAGGCTCCGAGCTGTCAGCACAGAGCCCGACGCGGGGCTCGAACCCACAAGCAGCGAGATCATGACCTGAGCCGAAGTCGGACGCTCAACCGTCGGAGCCACCTAGGCGCCCCAACCTTTGCTTATTATAATAAGTCATACTGTAAAGTTGAAATTGAAAACAGATTTCCCACCCAACTAGATAACCATCGTTGAGTATGAACTACACCTTTCTATACTTGTGTATGCATTCACACAGCAGACGGGTCACATGCCTCTGCATGTTGCTAATTTCACCTAACAGGGTGTAGTGGGCATTCTTCCACGGCAATGCAAAAGGATAGAACTCATTTATTTTAATGTTTCAAAAACGTTTAGAATATGGACATACCGTAATTTATTCAACATTTCACTGAAGATCCTTCAAGGTTTCAATCTTTCAAAAAAAAAAAAAAAAAGTAGGGTTAGCTTTAAAATGACCCGTTTACTTTTAGAGTTAAGGTAATAACAAAAGAAATCACTCTTAAAAGCAACAGATTATTCTCTGGCTCCTATCCTGGCACATTCAATTATGGAAAAGCAGCAGTGACCCATTTAAATGTGATTAGATCAACAGGATAGGGTTTTTAGCGTTTAATACACATGGGCTTTGGACTTATCCAGGGTTGAGTCCAGAATCCGTCATTTACTGCTCTCTGACCTGATATAGATCAAATTACCTCTGTTCTCCATTTCCTCTTCTAAAGTAAGGGACTAATAGTACTGACTTACAGAGATGTTACGAGTGTTAAATGAGACGATAATGCATATAAAGCAATCGGCACAATATCTGAAACATAATAGGTGCTCAAGAAATACATTTTATACACGTATGTATGCATACTTCGTTTTTCAGAAAAGAGATCATGTCCTTCCAAAAAACTTAATATTTCTCTTTGATCCCCCATCCTTCTCTACCATTTCCACACCGCAGAATTCTAGATGATTCCATTGAGTTTACCTATAGTGGTGGATTAAAAACAATACAGTAGAAACTCATAGACTTCCTGAGTTCTTACATGCCCATATTTTGTCCTTCCTATGTCTGTCCTCACCTTCAGTTTCATTTGCCCTTAGGGGCACATCTTCCGTTTCATCAAGACAACTTCTTGATACACAGATCTGTTTTACGTATCTGTGTTTGTAGTCTTGAATTTAATTTATCTTTTCCCAAGAGCTGTTTCTCCGAATATCTGGGGATATATAGTTTAACATTTTTAAAGCAGTACAGGAGTCTTCCAGGGGAAAGAAATCTCTTTGTCATCAGGCATCAAACAGCACAGTACATCTCACGTTCTTTGAGATTATTCTAAGTTGTGTTCTTTTTATACATAATGTACGTGGTCAAATATATACAAAATGATTGCCTGAAACGTATACAAAGTTAGATTATAAAGTGCGACTGAGAAATAAATAAGTGATTTATCGACTGAGTGATGTAAGGAATGAAGGAATAAATGATTACTACAACAGTTCCCTCAGGTAGAGAGGTCAAAAACCTATGTGACAGCTTAAAGTCATTCTGGCCCACTAGAGTTTTCACTGGATCATCTACAAAAATAGGGGAACTGAAATGTATTTGTTCTTTCTATCAAACTTAGCGTACTCCCACTTTGTAGTCAATGTGGGTAAAGCGGTGAAGGAGACCTCTAAGTTTTGTACGCAATACAGACAAGTCTCTACATTCTAGTCATTAGACAGGAAACAAACCTAGAAACCATCAAGACTACGAGTTAAAGATAAGTGTTATAAATGAGATGAACAGGAAAGAGGGAAGGACAGAACCGCTGTGGTTAAGAAGGATAGGGAGTACTCTGTGAGGAGATGATACATAAATGAGGACAGTATTGACACGATGCCGGTCATGTGGAAGGAATGTTCTCTGCAGAAGGAACAGCAAGGGCAAAGCACCCCGAGGGGAGAATAATCAGGTGTGTTCACGGAACAAGATGCTAATTTGGGTGCTGCGAGCAGTGTGGACAGAAAGTAGGCAGTAGAAGGTGGCTTGGAGAGGTAGGCAGGGGCCAGCTCAGCAGGGCTTTCTAAACCACGGAGGGTGTTTGCATTCTATTCCATTACAGAAAACCATTAGAGGTTTTCAGCAGAGTAGTGGCCTGCGGGGATACACAATTGTAAAAGCTCGCTGCTCTGTAGGGAAAGTGTGGGAAAGTGCTGTGTGGGAAAGTGGTGGGGAGGTAAGAGCCGAAGGTCGAAGGGAAGAGTTGATGATGAGTAGGACGGGGCGGGGGCGGACAACCACGACAAGTGACGAGGGGCGGCAAGAGGGGGAAGCCTACGTATCAAGGGAATAGGTTTGGCCCAGGGAATCCAAATATTGATTGCATCCATTTCTCCTGCTTGCTAATCAAAAAACGTAGCGAATATTGGATTTCAAAAATGCTCCCTATGTGTTGACTGTAAGATAAGCGTTTGGGTCAGTAGCATGTAACACTCTTTTCAAAGACGTTAACACCATCGGAATCGATTCAATTTACAGCCTTTAGAATTCATGTGCCAGCATTGCATTAGACAAACTATGTTGAGCAAACCATATTGCAATCGACAGTTTGCTCTTTTCCCCAGAGATTGCATTTTATGTGATGCTAAGGCACTGTAAGATTAAAAGCAAGAATTAAAGGTACATAATTCGGGTTGTGTACAATTAATGATGACGATGAAGAAGATTGTAGAGGTGTGGTGGTAACCATCATAATAATAATGATACTAAGACACTTAACATTTGCCAGTCTGTCACAGTATGGTCACTCTTGTGAGCCCCCAAATAGATGATGACTTAAAAAAATTTTTTTTAATTTATTTTTGAGAGAGAGAGAGAGAGAGAGATAGCATGAGCGAGGAGGGCCAGAGAGAGAGGGAGACACAGAATCCAAAGCAGGTTCCAGGCTCTGAGCTGTCCGCGCAGAGCCCGACGCGGGCCTCGAATTCCTGGACGGTGAGATCCTGACCTGAGCCGAAATCAGACGCTTCACCACCTGAGCCGCCCAGGCACCCCAGATGACGACTTTTAATCTTCACAATAATCTCGTAAGGTAGCTAACCACTCTCCCCGGTTTTGCAGAAAATAGACTTTCGGCACAGCGAAACAAGTCAGAATGTGGGCCTCCAAGAAATCTAATAAATTATTTTACGAGTTGTCCTTCCTGCTCTCTTTGGCCCAGCTGACCTGCTTGTATCATCCGTGACCACATGTCTGAGCTTTTCTCCTGTTACCGAGGTGAATTAGGTTCTCACCTTCTATGTTAAGTCTCCCTCCTCCATTTCTTCACGGAGGCCTTACCTTCTCACCCCACTACAGGCATGGCTCAATCAATTCTCTTTTCTTTCATCGTCAAAACTTCCCTCTCATCTGTGTGACGGCCATCCACACACTGTTGATTCTATCTCTGAAGAAAGAGGGGAGACGCCCTCTGGCAGTCTACTTGTATTTTTCCAATTACTGACTCATTTCTTTTCCCCTTTGAAACCACTGTTCATACTTCCCCCTATGAGCTCTTTTCCCATCGTCTCTTGAAGCAACTCGTCAGAACCCCGACCCCTCACTGCACCGAGGCCGTTCTTATCTAGACCACAGTGACCTTCTAATGGGAAACCCAGGGCTCTTCTCTGAACCCTCATGTAATCCGTCCTGACAGGGAGGCCCCGCCTGCTTCTTCTGGTCCGCAATAAAATACACACCCTCCAACCCTTCTGAATCCTTGTCTCCTTCTGTTTAGTGTATTTACTTATCTTGCTGACGAGTTGTCTCCCCCGTAAAGGCCCCGAGATGGAAATGTTTTGTTCTCGACTGTAACCCAAGTACCTAAAACACTGTTTCGTGAGGAGTGACCAAATGTGTGAATAAATACACGGGTGAATTCCATGCCGGTTTGCTGATATACTGAATGAATTTATGTAACGATCACAGTTGCATTGTTTTTTATTATAATACGGAAATGAGTGATTAACTGCATGACATAGTCTGGTGATTAATGCACTCAGACTGTAGATTCCGACTCTCCAGTGGGTTTCAGTACATTCTTACCTTGTTCAAGTGAATTGCCTCTCTCAGGATCAGTTTGTTCCTCTGTAAAATGGAGCTAAACGCTGGCAGTTACTTTATAGGCCTGTCATGACGATTATGGGATTAATGCGTGTAAAATATGCAGCAGTTTCTGGAACATAGCAAAATCTCTAATTGTGTTACGAGTCTTAATCATTATCACTTCTGAAAAGGCCAGGGTACTAAAAGTGAAATACTAATTAATCATGCAGAAAACTGTAATAAGTCTTGATTGTCCATAATCTCTGCATTTAATCCATTTCATATTGCTGAATGATCCTTAAAGAAGGTAAATATACAGTCTTGAGATTATTAAGGAATGGCCAAAATAAATGGGACAAAATATCCAAGAGAATATTTCCTGAAGTCTGAAGGACTTTCCTGAAGTCCATAAAACACTAATTAATAAAATGCCCCAAAGTGGGGTAGGGGTAGGTGAAGGATTTTGCTATCAAGTAGGCTTGAAACACACCACTTATTATATGCTCCCTTTGGGAGCTTAAAGGCATATTAAAGGCTCTGAGAAGTTCTGCAGTAAGGAGATGCATGTAACTTGATTTATTCCGTGTTCTAAACTCTAACCACGCGAAAGCTTTATCTTCATAACTCGTTTTAAATTGGCGTCAAATCTAACTTCACTTTCAGTTTGAGTTTGGAACTTGCTTTGCAAAAATTCAGCTAAACCCATTCGACCTGTAGAGTCAGAACATTAGAACTGGAAGCGAATTGAGTGGTTGAATCATTTTTACAAACATTTGTATATTTGTTTATTGGTTGCCATCACGACGATTCACCCTGTGTACCTTCCTAAAACGTGTGATTTCTTCTTTTCCCCGGGCTAGTCATCCAGTAAGTCTTTCTCTCCTGTCTTCCTTTCTGAAAGTCTATGAAATGTGTCCTCTTGTCCTCACAGTTAGAACCAACCGCTCCCAGAGGGACTTGGGCCATAGAGTCCTTCCAAAGCGCCCAACCTCCCAGCTTGAGCTCCAACTTTCAGTTCAGCGGGAATAGTGCAGCCAAAGAAGAATGTTTTGTATGTAAATCTTGCCCTTTGTCTTGTCTTTAAAACTCATCACTTCTCCTTATGGCCGACAGGGAACATTCTAAGCTTCTTAGCAGGGCACAGAGGTCTCTCACAATCTTGCCGGGGGTTGCAGAATCGAAATCTTACGGGTCGTCAAAGGAAAGGACCATTTCAAAGTGACTCTCATTCAAGCTGACAGGATTCCACTTACCTCGGTGAACCTTTGGCTCCGTATGACTGGCAAAAATCCCCTGCAGGGGAAACTCTTCGCTCTGTCTACCCAGGCGGTTCCAAGTAGGAAAACGATTTTATGAAATGAATGAGGCAATCGAGAGTGTTTCAGACAGAAGTGACCTGGTGTTTGGTATGACAATAAGAAGCTAAACTGCCTCAAGTTTTCTTGGATAGACTCATTACTCGTTCATTCATTCCCGATTGCATCCGGGAGACAGTCACTGGGTGATTATAATATTCTAGGTACTTGACGAGGCGGTAGTGAAAGATGAATAACACTCAGCCTTTGTCTTTGGGAGGCTCACCATGGAGTGATGAATAAAGGTTCTAAATAAAGTGCAAGCGAATTCCCCAAGTTCCTTCAGGGACTAGAATCTGGTAAGCAGTGAGGACAGACGGCACAGCGCGCAATAACAAAACTTCTCGTGTTCAGCCTAGTTGCCCTGCAATCATCTTTTTTTTTTTGCCCCATTTGGGTTATGAAACTTTAATCATCTTTGGTGAATTTTTACACAGGCATCTCGTGCATCGACAACTTTTCCTGGTTTCCTGACAAGGATATTTAATAATCTCCTTTAGAAAATAAGCGAAAAAAAAAAAATCAGAATTGAATCTTTTCCCTTTTTTTTTCATAATTAGAAAACCCTATGTTCAGATTACCAGGACGTCCCTTATTATTTTACTCAAGAAATATCGCTTGAGCCCCCATTGCCTACCATGCACTGGTTTGGCAGTTACCTTAATCTTTTATCTGGAGAAATCCTGTAACTCATTATGGATATTGTAGGAGCATGGGCTATAGAGTTTAGTTTACTATACTATCTACAAGTATCCTCTCAATTCCAGATCATTTTTCTTTGAGCTTTTCAGGCTTTGGGATTATCAATGAAAGCATTCCAGCGTATTCCTAACAGAACCAATGTCAAGGGTGGGGAACAAAATTAGGTGAGATCCAGATCATTGGCCCGGAATCTCCCTGTTGGAACCGTGACCTTCCTCCTGTCCTCATTCTTGTCTTCTCAGGGGTCCAGATGGAAACCAGGACATTTGATGGACATCTATTAGCACATGCCTGGCTGTTGAGTTTCTTATGAAGTCTCTTAATTAATATATCCTCTTCCGAGCATCAATTTTCTTTCGCGATTTACCCAATTTGACGCCTGATTAGATATTTGGAATATTTGCCGAAAACACAGGGTTGCCTTGCAGTCACACATCGTCTTTTACGTACACACATGTGCACGTATACACACTGCTCCGCCCTTAAATTAAAGGCATATGTTCACCAGAAGGGGAGAGAAGAGGTATAATGAGCTTGTATAATAAACGCAGTAATAATAATCATAATAAAATTAACTGATTCCACTTGGGAAGAACATATTTTTATCTGATATACATCCAGCTTTAGCAGGCGTGGTACCAGTTTGCATCTTAATAAATGACAGATTGCTGTTAAATTAGTTGGCAAATGTTCTAGAACTTTGGAATGATATGTGGGTAGGCAAAGATAGACAGGGGAGTTTATTTAATATCGGTTCCACTTCATCAAAATTGACTCTAACTGGGGTTTGTTTTAAAAAATCCTCCATTAGTATTTAACTATATCCTGGTGGAACTTTGTGTCTCTAGAGCTTTAACAAAGCTAAGAAGTGATTTGCCAAGTGGACTCAGTACACCATTTTCTATTTTGGATACAAAGGATTGTTTGTCTTTGTAGATACGTATGTGGTTTCACATTCTGTAATCTTCACAAAGTTATCTGATATCTGAGTATGCAATTTAGATTACTATATTACTGTGAACTGTGATGCATTTAATGAGCACACATTTATCCTAGCCTTGTATAGGTGCAAATGTCAAATGTTTATTGTCACTTTTTTTTTTTTCAGTTTTAGACATTCATTTTTAACTCTGTGAGTTTATACTATTCCGTTCTAACTCTGTTTTATATATGGATTAACTAGATATCAGTAATAATCCTTTTTTTCTTTGCGTTTGTTCTATTTGTGGTGACATACAGGGGAGGACATGAGGTCCTTATTACAGAAGTCATTCCAGTATAGTACGGATAGTAGTATAGTACGGATGTCCCAATTTATAGGGAAAACACAAAATCATACAGGGATCGTCTCAGGTCAAGTTAAGGTCCATACCAATTCTGAATTTCTGTGATTCAGAACATAAATTTAAGAAAGGCAATGGCAATTTTCTTGAGCAAAACGTGGCAGTAACCGGGCTAAAAATAAGGTCGCTGGGAAATAAACAAGGATAAATTGAACTGAGTTGTTACTATCAAATGGTATGATTTTGAAGCCTACACATTTTTTATAGCAGGTTTTTTTCACTTAACCTGAGCTTACCGTTCTCTTGAAGACGGAAACCCTCAAACTTCATATTCAAGACGGCAAACATCATGATTATTATATATTCTGATAGCCACTTGGGTTAGACATGAGGATGATCTTCATAGGACCTCACCAGGTTATAGCTTTGGACGCTAAGTCTTAGCAAAGTAGGCAGCCGGGCCATTAAGAAGAATGAGTGCGACTCTGACTCAGTCTGTCCTCTTCCACACCTGTGCTCTTCACCGCCATGCTGGGTGAACCCGCTCCTGCGAAACGTGTCGCATGGGCCCCTGTAGGCACATTCAGCTCTCTGTCAACGGTAGCTGTAATTATGGTCATGGAAGTGAACGCTATCCCAGGGAGCTGTCTCTTCTCTAAACTCCTGGGAAGCATCATCTGGGAAAACTGACTTGGCACATTCTGAACTTCACTGTATTGTCTCTTTGTCTTCATCCCTGGAAAGTATTGACCTTGACGTCACAAAGACCCGGGTTGGAATCTCTTTGGTTTCTCTCCAGTGTTTTGATCCAGAACAAGTTACTACGTTATCAGAACTTCTGCTTCCTTAAGAAAACACGATGCTAATACTCACTTTATGGAGTCATCGTGAAGACTGACGGAGATCTCACATATACAGTGCTCAGACCTCCCTCTTGTCTTCTCTTCAGCAGAAGGGCCCCTTTGATGCATCTTTAAGGACCCCAGAGTATCCACTGCAGAATCTTGTAAACTATAGAAGCTTAATATCAGCTGTAATTTTTTTTTTTTCAGAAGAGTGATTTGCTTTCATTGAAATCGGCATTGTGTTTATGGGAAGAAACCGTAAAGGGCTGATTTTCTCCCTTTCGGAAATGTTACGGGCTGCTCCACAAAAGATCAAGGTGGTTATTTCGTGGAGGAGAGGCCTATGACATTCAAACTGTATGGTGGGCTTTAGACAGGAACAGCTTGCTTGCTCTGTCAGAGTTGAGCTGACAGTTGGGACCAGTGCACCATGGTGAGGCATTCTGTAACCTAACATAGAGAAGAGTCTAAACCTTTCGTTATTGCTGGAATATCCTTCTGTCCTTTCCAAATGCCTTTCCAAACGTTTTCAATAAATTCCTTTCATATTCCTATTGATAGTAAATGGTTTTATTCTCTGTGAAAGGAATCTTTCGAATTTTACCCCTTCAATAGCAATTTAAAGGTGTGGTATCTTTCTGGGCAGTTTCATAATAGGCAATTAATGTTAATATTGAAAATGTCCTTCTCCGTTTCATAAACCTGTCTCTCCTGAAACAATCCTGAGCATGATTTTGCCTTTGCCCTGGGATGATCCAAGATGTAGAAACTTTTCTCATGTATGTCTTCTTTTTCTCCCCACAATGGGAATGCTGGGACGGTGTAAGTACCCAGAATGGCTAAATTGGTGATGTTAATTATTGATTGTGATAACTTCAGAGAGCGTGTAAGATTTGCATATATTTATATTTTTTAGCTGCTTGCAGTGAGGAATTGAGAGACCTCATTTGCATGCCCCTCCCCCCCGCCAGTGTTGTTGGGGACCCTGGGAAAACAGCTCGACTAGGGCTCAAAATTTGGAGGCTGTGGGAGTGACCAGAAGTAAATAACAACCCGAGTTGGCTGAGGCTTCAGTGAGTCAGATGCGGAAGACAAGGTCTGAGAAAAAATGGGAGGACTGACCAATATGAATTGACTCCAGAGAGAGCATCAAAAGCAGACAATTGGGGTGCTTGGGTGACCCAGTCAGTGAAGCGCCCGACTCTTGATTTCAGCTCAGGTCATGACCTCTTGGGTTTGTGAGTTCAAGCCCTGCATTGGGTTCCTCCCACTGACGGTGCTGGGATTCTCTCTCTCTCTCTCCCTCTCTCTCTCCGTCTGTGGCTCCCCCCCCCCGCCAATAAATAGACTTTTTAAAAAAGCAGACAATTATTTGGAAATTGTTGATTTGGCAAATGAGATAGGGCAGGAAGAGAAAGTGTTTTTGTATTTTTGTTTTGTCCAATCCACTGCTGTTAACCAGGTTTCCCTAAACCATGTAGTTGCGTACTTTTAGGAACATGCACTGGCAGTACTAGGCAGTGGGGATCAGCATTTCAGCCGAGGTGGGAACGGACCCATCTGGTTCCAGATTCTGCCACTCATTGGCTCTGCAAACTTCATTTCCTTAGTTTCCTGATGGAGGAATTTAAATTGTCAACGTACGAACATCTGACGTGTCCAGCTTTAAGTAATATCCATAGCGTGTTATTCGCCATTATTTCTTTTCTTTTTCTTTTTTCTTTTTTTTAACATGAAATTTATTGTCAAATTGGTTTCCATACGACACCGGGTGCTCATCCCAGTAGGTGCCCTCCTCAACACCCACCCTCCCCTCCCTCCCACCCCCCATCAACCCTCAGATTGTTCTCAGTTTTTTCTTTTTTAATTTTTTTTTTTAACATTTTATTTATTTTTGAGACAGAGAGAGACAGAGCATGAACGGGGCAGGGGCAGAGAGAGAGGGAGACACAGAATCGGAAGCAGGCTCCAGGCTCCGAGCCGTCAGCCCAGAGCCCGACGCGGGGCTCGAACTCGCGGACCGCGAGATCGTGACCTGAGCTGAAGTCGGACGCTTTAACCGACTGAGCCACCCAGGCGCCCCGATTGTTCTCAGTTTTTAAGAGTCTCTTATGGTTTGGCTCCCTCCCTCTCTAACTTTTTTTTTTTTTTTTTACTCAGCTCCACATTTTCATTATTCATTTTGAAGTTCCCAAATGTACAGAATATCTAAAGGTTAATTAATAGGAATGAAATCCTTTGCCTGGAAGCATATTTATTTCCATTAGTAAACACACCTGGGTTTTAGTGCCTCCTGGGTATTCTTCTACCTTGTCTCCATGAAAGACTGATGTTCTTCTTCACTTATACTTTACAAGTAAACAAAGCGAAAGCAATCTTCAGTGTTGGAATACTGTTGTTATGAGCCAAGGGTCACACGGGTGGTGCACTTTGGTGAGAAAGTGTAAGAAGCTGGGTGAAGGGTACCAACCCTCAGTATCAGCCCTTCTGAAGATGGACAGCTCCGTGACGGGATTGATTCTCCCAAGCCTTTAGTACGTTCGTGTTCTACTGAGTTTATATTCTGGCAGACATGGTGGGTAAGCAAGTCATTTTTTTTTTTTCCCCTTTGTGTATTCACACAGTAAATATAAAAGTAGCCTTTTGTCAGGAACCTTGAGTCTGGGGGAGTTCGGAATTTGCAGAATTGATTGTTCTTTTGTTAATATAATGTATTGCCCAATTGGCTAACATACAGTGTGTAAAGTGTGCTCTTGGTTTTTGGGGCAGATTCCCGTGGCTCATTGCTCCCATACAACACCCAGGGCTCATCCCAGCAGGTGCCCTCCTCAATGCCCATCACCCATTTTCCCCTCTCCCCCACCCCTCCCATCCACCCTCAGTTTGTTCTCTGTATTTAAGAGTCTCTTGTGGTTTGCCTCCCTCCCTCTCTTTGTAACTCTTTTTTCCCCTTCCCCTCCCCCTTCTGCTTCTTCTGTTAAGTTTCTCAAGATCCACATCTGAGTGAAAACATAGGGTATCTGTCTTTCTCTGACTGACTTGCTTCACTCAGCATAATACCTTCCAGTTCCATCCACGTTGCTGCAAATGGCATGATTTCATTCTTTCTCATTGCCAGGTAGTGTTCCATCGTATATATTGTTCTAATTCTAGTTTTGACCGTTTATTCCAAATGTCCTTTTAGAAAAGCGAGCTAACGTCAATTTTAGGTTCCCTGAATTGACCGGATGCTCCTCACGCCGGTACTAGAACATGAACAATGTTGTGAAAAGACCCCACATGTAGGTTACAAGTTATAAATGTGTTTATCATTTCGCCAGAAATGCCCGCCACTATCGTCACCCATAGTTGATTCCACAATCATATGTCGGATTCTCTATTCCTTTATAAAAGGAAGTTGACTGCATTCGGTATGCTCGGGAAGCATATAAAATGGATTTTCATTTGCGCGCGGTCAAATTAATACGATCGCTGATAACTGCATCTCACATGGTCACTATTTTATTAAGAAGTCAACAGAACGTCAAAAAAAAATTCTTAACCTACAGGGCTTAGTCATCTATCGTATACACAGCAAATCAGGATAGAGAAAGCCTGATGTGGGGCAGAAAAGATGTGTGAGGTCGAGATGGAGGAGAAGAGGGACTGAAGTCCTATCACACAAGAAAACGTAGGAAGACGAAAACGGGACGAACTCGCTAACCATTCACAAAAGCCTTCTTGGCCCCGCTTTGAGTACGTTTGCTTTTTCAGTCCTTGTCAATTATCGAACTTGCTGGGACAGGGTAAGTAGCACAGAATAAGAATGGTGGAGACACTCCGATGGAGTATGTTTTGTGAGGTCAGTCTGTGGATCTTTTGCCAGTCCTTCCTCCAAATTCGATTTCGGGCTACATGGCAGCTGTGGGAGCAGGCATGCTAAGGCAGGTATGGAAAGATCAAGAAGAGCACCGGGGCGGGGGCCGAAGGAAAACGGGACCTCAGCAGGTGTTGGTGGAGGACGCTTTTGTCTGTCTGCTATCTGTTGAAATCATCTTGGGGAAGCATTGGGAACCATATTCAATCCTAGAATTTTTACTTGCAAACAAGTAGAACTAGTGAGCTGTTGGCTGCATTCAGATGACCAAATAAGTCATAGTTAACAACGACTTCTGAAAGTTTTTTAAATGTGTATTTATTTTTGAGAGACAGAGTGTGAGCAGGGGAGGGGCAGAGAGAGAAAGGGAGACACAGAATCCCAAGCAGGCTCCAGGCTCCGAGGTGTCCGCACAGAGCCCCGACGCGGGGCTTGAGCTCGCGAACTGCGAGATCGTGACCTGAGCCCAAGTTGGACGCTTCACCGACTGAGCCACCCAGGCGCCCCAGTTTGGTTTTTAAATACTTAAAGTAGTTCTTCTGTTTAACTTAGTAATTCTTAGAGCACAATAAGTATGGGTGGCTCAATCAGTTGAGTGTCTGGCTTTGGCTCAGATCATGATCTCACAGCTGATGAGTTCGAGCCCCGCGTCAGGCTCTGCGCTGACAGCTCGGAGCCTGGAGCCTGCTTGGGATTCTGTGTCTCCCTCTGTCTGCCCCTCTCTCCCTTGTACTCTGTCTCTGTCTCTGAAAAATAAATATTGAAAACAAAATTTAAAAAAACATTATTTATTTATTTTGAGAGAGAGAGAGAGAGAGAGAGACAGAGTGTGAGTGGGGGAGGCGCAGAGAGAGAGGGAGACCGAATTCGAAGCAAGGCTCCAGGCTCCGAACTGTCAGCGCAGAGCCTGACGTGGGGCTCGAACCCATGAGTGTGAGATCGTGACCTGAGTCGAAGTCGGATGCTCAACCGACTGAGCCACCCAGGCGCCCCTGAAGACAAAATTTTAATAATTATTCTGAGAGCAGAAGCAGAATCAAGTGAAACCTGTATACTCTTTACATCAGGCACTGTGACTCGTGGCTTGAGTAGATCATAAAAAATACGGGTTGCACGTGCTTATTTTCTGGGTGAGGGAAGATACCACAGTAGTGGCCCGACAAAGTTAGCACTTGGGCATGGGATTGTTTCTGACAAAGCAGCACTTAACTTCCAGATTCCTAACCCTCAGAGGGCGTATTTCCTTTGACTCATTAAGAACATCTCATTATCTGTCTTATTAGATTCCCTTATGTTTTGGTGTGAGTGGCCCACGTTATTCCCTGGGTCCAAATAAGTCTCAGATACAGCTGACCCTTGACCAACATGGAGATTAGGGACACTGACCCCTCCCTCCCATCCCCCGCACAGTGAAAAATCCATGTGTAACTTTTGATTCCCCCCAGCACTTAACTACTTGACCGGAAGTCTTAACCATTAACACAGTCGATTAACACCAATTTTGTGTGTTATGTGTATTATATACTGTCTTCTTACAACCACGTAAGCTAGAGAGGAAAAAATGTTATTAAGAGAATCCTAAGGAAGAGCAGGTACATTTACGCTCCTGTACTGTATTTATTTAGAAAAAATTCACCTAGGAGTGGATCTGTGTGCACGTCAACCCTGTGTTGTTCAAGGGTCAGCTGTGATTAATTTTCCCACCCCAGTCCCAGTCTTGCCTTCATGAATGGATTGAAGAGACAGTCGTAGGCTTTAGTCTGTCCCAAAGACGTCTTATTGACATCTGTATCATGACTGCATTCCCTTGGTGCATTCCCAAAGAAGATTCTGCGGCACTGAGCTTCGCCAGGATTGTCTCCAAGGCATTGGGAGCTGTGTGACCCCCTGTTCCTGATTTGTTCTCAATTACGGATTCTATTTCTTGGATTACTACTTAGGTCGCTTTTAAGAAGCTTTCGCTTCCATGTGAAGTGTCTGTTACTAACGATCATGATTCAGAGGGTCGTTAACTATTGCTTCAACAAGCAATACGTATTTTAGAATTCTGGGACAGTTTGTGTGACCACCACAGATACCTTCCACAAGTGTGCTGTTGTCATTTTGCCTTTACGTCACGTTTCCAGACTAGACCTGTTTCTGTCAATGAACCTGCTTCTTTAAGGAACAAGACTGATTTTGTGAAAAAGATGATCAACTTTGTTAAAAAAGAGAGAGAGAGAAGCCATTCCTTCTTCATATCTCAGCTACTAAATCGTTGTGGGTATCCTTTCTTTGCCCACCCTCTTCCGGCCTGAAGCCCCTTTATCTGTGATCCCGGTGTGGAAGAGCTTCCGCGGCGGGTGGTGGTCTTTTGTCACTGAGAGCAGAGCGGTGACGGACTTTGGTAACGGGGTGTGCGGGCGACGCTTGGAAGACATTGCAGGCAAAGGAACGTGTCTCATCCGAAACATCATGCGTTCCATTGGCCTGCCTCTTCCTGTTGACACACATAGACACGTGCATTCTGATCAGACTTGTCGGGACCTCCATTCCCCGCATCCACCACATCCTTGTTATGTGATGGCTCGCCTGGTACTTAGTGGTACTCGGTTTCCTAATCTGCAAAGTACGCATCTCACTTAATGGTATTGCTCTGAATTAACTCATATTTGTGAAAGCACAAGTATGGTGTCCGGCCACATTTTTTTTTTTTTTTTTTTTTTTTTTTTTTGGTATGTGGAAGTCTCTGGTCACTTACTCATTCCCCTTTAAGAATCCTTTCTAAGCGATGTGGGAGAAGAAAATAATATTAAAATACCAAAGAAAACCTGCCGGTATTGGCTGAACGATGATCACACCCTTTTATTTTTTTTATTTATTTTTTTTTTAATTTTTTTTTAACGTTTGTTTATTTTTGAGACAGAGAGAGACAGAGCATGAACGGGGCAGGGTCAGAGAGAGAGGGAGACACAGAATCGGAAGCAGGCTCCAGGCTCTGAGCCATCAGCCCAGAGCCCGACGCGGGGCTCGAACTCACGGACGGTGAGATGGTGACCTGAGCTGAAGTCGGAGGCTTAACCGACTGAGCCACCCAGGCGCCCCGATCACACCCTTTTAAAGAAAGAAGTTTGGTTCCATCAAACTCTCTAGCTTTCAAAACCTGGCTTGGGGGCTAGGGTTTCATTGATAATGCCGCGTAAAGTAGCCTTTTCTGACCTCCTGAACCATAGGAAAATCCAGGTCCTCTCTAGCCTTTACTAATAAAATTTTGTGGTATTATAAATTGATTTTTGTAGGGCCTACACGAGAAGGAACGCATGCACAATTAAACACACGATGAAAAAGAATAGTTAGCGTTTGGTCTCGTGGGTCTAATGTGGATTTCACGAAACACTTTGCCGTGAGTTTGCTAGCTTTTAACTTAGCACTCAGTTGAAGTGGAGGGCTTTGTTTTTTTCTTTTTTTTCATCCCAAGCCATATTTAAATATGACCAGTGTGAATCACAGTACTTTACCCAACTAGAAAATGTTTATTTCCTACACTTTGGGGGAAATACGTTGTCTCAAAATGCTTTTCTCTTTATGCTATTCTGGGCACCTGCCCTTCCCCCTACATCCCACATTAAAATTTAATTCTTAAATTACTCTGAGTTTTTGGAGAAACGTCCAGATCTTCTCTTACCACATATGTTTTGGTTTTCTGACGATTGCACACTGATGAAACGTGCCATGCATCTGTAGTAAATAAATCTCTGAATTGCTAATTGTTTCAGATTAACCCCATAGATCTTTAGTGCAGGTCTGTATGGCATTTTCAGCTCACCGATTTAGTCCGTTTATTTCTGGGGCTTTAATCACACGTGCTTTTTTTTTTTTTTTTTTTTTTTTTTTTAATTTTTTTTTTTTCAACGTTTTTTATTTATTTTTTTGGGGACAGAGAGAGACAGACAGAGCATGAACGGGGGAGGGGCAGAGAGAGGGAGACACAGAATCGGAAACAGGCTCCAGGCTCCGAGCCATCAGCCCAGAGCCTGACGCGGGGCTCGAACTCACGGACCGCGAGATCGTGACCTGGCTGAAGTCGGACGCTTAACCGACTGCGCCACCCAGGCGCCCCAATCACACGTGCTTTTAAACACACGCTTTTGAACACACGTGCAGAAAAGTCACAAGGCCTCGTGGATAGTGTGGCTATCAGCATCTCTTTGTTCTGTCACCTCCATGGGGGGGCAGGCCGCCCTTTATCTCCTCACGTTGGATTCATCAGCTCAGGCTGCCATACTCGAATACCACAGACTGGGGGGCTTAACAACAGAGATGTGTTTTCTTGAAGTCTAGAGGCGAGAAGTCTGGAAGTCCATGATCAAGGTGCCAGCAGAGTTGGGGTTCCGGTGACACCTCCCTCCGTAGCTTACAGACAGCCTTCACACAGCCTAGCCTCTGTGCACACGCTCCTGGCTTCTTTCTTTCCCTATAAGGACACCGGTCCTGTCAGATGAGGGTGCCACCATTGTGACCTCATTTATTCTTGATTACCCTCTTCAAAGGCCTTATCTTTAAATACAGTCCTATTGGGGGGTTAAGGCATCAGCATATGAATTTGAAGGGGAGAGGACACAACTCATTCCATAACACATCTTGGGGGCAACACCACATGTCTCCCGTGAGATTCTCCAGATCCCTTTCCCCTTCTGTCCATAAGCTCCGTGCTCAGGGGTACTGATCTGTATGCGCTCCCAGTTCCACCGGCTTCTGGTGGGGGTCAGCCAGTAGGATACACTGGCAAGAAATGGGAGAGAAGGAGAAAGAGACTGGGGTCTCAGTACATATTCCCTTGACCCCCTTCTGTGCAGGACCAACATGGGTTGGCATGTCCCCGATCAGTTCTCAACTTCTACTAGCCCCTCTGTTTCCAGTTCCAGTGACCCCCCACTCCTCAGCTTCCTTCCTTCATGAGGGGGTTAGGGGTCATTATTGACCTCATACTGTCCTTTGAAGTTTCCCTTCACCACGCCCAACCGTAACATGATTCCTTCAAATTATGCTTGATGGAAGGATGTCACCTCTGTCTGGAAGGCACATTTCCAGAGCCGGGGCAAACCACTGTTCTAGAAACCAAGAGGATCTCCAAAGGACTCCATGATACATCATCGCTCCCTCACAGTGGTGTCACCTCTGGACGCTGCCATAATAGAATGACTTGGGGTCCTACTTCTAAGGGAGTCCTGGTCAGGTGGGGATTTCTGGGTGCAGTTTTGCATCTGAACCTATGTTCTTCCCCCTGAGAATGCTCAAGACCATGTATGCATCCTTTCCTTCTCGTTTGAATCCTGCTGCTACCAAGTCTGGAGAGAATCTGGAGACTGGTCTGTCATTGGTTCTACTGCCAAACTTCAATAAAGACACTGGAGACTTGGCTAAAAACACTACAGCAACCACTAGCCTTCTCTTTGCCCCAAAGAAGATTGTTGTTAAGGGTTAAGGGCACAGGCTTTAGCTCCACTTGGATTTCAAGCTCTGGCTCTGGCATTCATGAGCATTTCTGAGCCCCAGTTTGACCATCTGTAAAATGGTGATATAGATTTGAATTACACAGAATAACGTTTGTACGATGTTTGGTGCATAGTAAGTTTCTACAAATGTTAGCCTCTATTGTTTTTAGTGCATGGTGCGTAAAACCCCTCTTGCTCATAAAATAAAAATTACCTCTTAAGAACTGGCCCTCTGAGGGGTGCCGGGGTGGTGCAGTCAGTTGAGCGTCCGACTCTTGGTTTCTGCTCAGGCCATGATCTCATAGTTCGTGGGTTCGAGCCTCACACCGGGCTCTCTGCTGATAGCATGGAACCTGCTTGGGATTCTGTCTCTCCTTCTCTCCTGTCTGTCCCCGCTTGTGCTCGCTCTCTCTTTCTCTCTCTCAAAAATAAATAAATAAACTTAAAAAAAAAAAAAAAAAGAATTGGCCCTGTGTTTTCCCTCTTAATGTGGAAAACATTAAGAGGGAAATAAGTGTGTTTGTTTCTATTTATAAAAATCCTACATGGTCATGGAAGGATGGTGTGAAAAAGAAAACTCTTTCCTATTCTTACCAAACAGAATAAGTTCTGTTACATTATCACTTTATGGCAGCTGTATGCATATAAAATTATAAAGATTAACTTCTTTACACATGCACACGCATCTGCACACACACACACACACACACACACACGTACATTTTTTTAAACTGAGATCGTATTATATCATTTTGTATCCTCCATTTGTAATTACATTGTGAACAGAAAAATACCTGCTAAATATTTTCTTGTTAAATTTTTTTTTTTTTTCAATCAAACAAGTTTGGGCGGCGCCTGGGTGGTTCAGTCGGTTGAGCGACCGACTTCAGCTCACGTCATGATCTCATGGTTTGTGAGTTCGGGCCCCGCCTTGGGCTCTGTGCCGACAGCTAAGAGCCTGGAACCTGCTTCAGATTCTTTGTCTCCCTCTCTGTCTCTTGCTCCCGGCTTGTGCTCTATCTCAAAAATAAATAACTAAACATTTTAGAAAATCAAGTACGTTTTTAAAGACCTTTTCATTGCATTTCTGTGTGCATCATAGGCACACAGTCATAATTTTATACAGGTATCCAAATGTGATTGTGCTATATGTGCCTTTTCATAGTTTTGTGGTTCTTAATCTATTATCGGTTACAGTGGTATTTAAACCAGGAGTGTTTTGGCATTACGTCATGTGTTCTGTTGACCTGTCAGATAAAGCTCCAATGTAATCGTGCTTTTCGCCACAGCACAGCCTCTCAGTTAGAGAGAGGGCACGTATTGATGATGAATTTGACCCTTCCTTCTCTGGCTATGATGTTCTGTCTCTGAGGTAAGGAGATGAGGCACCAGGGTTTCTCAACCTGGCCATCTACACCATAGTGAGGAGTTAATTCCTTCTGGAGATTTTCCAAGCATTGAACAAAATCTTTCGTTTATGATGGCTTGGTGCTTTTTGTCTCCTTCTGTACATTTCATGAATATTTTGATGGGAAACTGAAAGTTGATAAACCAGACCCAGCTGTCCTGTGGCAGGAGCATCCAGAACTTTCTCTCCCTCTCTCTTCATGAATATTTCCCATTCCTGTCTGCTCATATTGCATTTTTCCACACTGAAGGACAAAAAGAAATCTATGTGCAGGTCAGTCAAGTCATGTCATAAATATTCTGTTCCTTGAGGTTTCAAGGTCACAGACAGTTTATCAAGGATATTTCAAATTCTCCGTCGTCTCTCTTTCCTTGGCTCTTTTACCAGAAATTCCAAAATAGCAGCCCAAATACTTTCCCTCCACCTGAGACCATAAAAGCTAGGGCCTCGAAGCAAGGAAGAGGTTCAGCCGTCAACAGCTATGTGACTTTGGTTACCACTCTCTCATGACCAAATGACAGACTTGGCCTCTGTGTCCACCAGTGTACCTTCTAGTTTTAAAAAGGTAAAATTTCTGAGGGATTCAGCTCTGACAGTTCAGAGAACTGCTCTTCACTTTGGCTTATTTCTGCCTCTTCTTCTGAAGATCTCCCCTTATGGAACCAAATCGCCATTATGCTTCGGTACATCTATGTTCTACTTTGGTTCTTCTCTTTATTTATTTCACAACCTTAGGAAAGTCTTCAAGTACATGCCAAGTTTTGGCCTAAAGAATGTAACCCTATCTCCTAGCCTTGTAAGAAAGAATTCATGGATCTGGTTGACGAAAGGTATCTACAAGCAAATATATTTGGAAAAAACATCAGATTGTTTCCACCCCCCCTTAGAGTTTCGCAATGGATGATCACTTACTAAGTTCTGCAATAGGGGAACCTGTTTTATTTTGCTTAACTTAGACTTTCCAAACATTCTTAACCTTGGAGTTCTTTTATTTCTGGTAGTATGCGTTAACACCCTTCATAATTAACGCCCATGCCGTACATAGGGGAGGCACAGCTCTGGAAGGCACATAGTCCCTAATTCTGCTGCTCACTGGCGACGTGATCTCAGGGTACATACAAAACTTCTTCACACGTCATATCGCTCGGATGTCAACTGAGGGAGCATAATGGCACCCGTTTCACGTGGGTGAAGATGTATAGCACTATTACATGTCTGTGGTAGTTACGACTAACAGTAGTCCAACTCTGGGGTCTGGCTCTTTGGGTGCCAATTTTGTCCCTCCGCTTCCTGACCTTGGGAACATTTCTTAACTTCTGTAGCTCAATTCTTCATCTATCCAATGGGGACGAAGATTGTACCATTCTCAGTGTTGTTCGAAGAGTTCGGTCTGATTCACGTAAAACAATTATAAATGTGCCTGGTCCGTGGTGGGTACCTAATGAACATTAGCCGTGTTATTGTCATCACTGGTGCTCTTGTTACGTCTGTGAGTGTATCACGTGAAACGGATTATTTTATTTTATTTATTTCAATTTAAATCCAAGTTAGTTAACATATAGTGTCCTAAAAGTTTCAGGGGTAGGATTTAGTGATTCATCACTTACATAGAACACCCGGTGCTCATCCTAACAAGTGCCCTCCTTAATGCCCATCCCCCATTTAGCTCAACCCCCCACCACCTCCCCTCCACCAACCCTCAGTTTGTTCTCTGTGTTCAGGAGCCTCTTATGATTTGTCTCCCTCTCTGTTTGTATCTTATTTTTCCTTTCCTTCCCTTCCCCCATGTTCATCTGTTTTGTATCTTACATTCCACATATGAATGAGATCATATGGTATTTATCTTTCTCTGACTGACTTATTTTGCTTAGCGTAATACATTCTAGTTCCATCTGTGTTGTTGCCAATGACAAGATTTCATTCTTTTTGATCCCCAAGTAATATTCCATTGGACGTATATACCACATCTTTATCCATTCGTCAGTCGCTGGACATTTGGGCTCTTTCCATACTTTGGCTATTGTCGATAGTGCTGCTATAAACATGGGGGTGCATGTGCCCCTTCGAACCAGCATTTCTGTATCCTTTGGATAAATACCTAGTAGCGCAGTTGCTGGGTCATAGTATAACTCTATTGTTAATTGTTTGAGGAAACTCCGTACTGTTTTCCAGAGTGGCTGCACCAGGGGTGTAATTGACCTATAACATTGTATTAGTTTCAAGTGTACAAAATAATGCTTTGATGTGTGTATATATTGTAAAATGAGCACCAGAGTGAGTCTCGTTAACATCCCTCACCAGGCATGGCTACATTTTTTTTTTTTTGTCCTAGTAATGAGAACTTTTAAGATCTGCCCTCTTAGCAACTTTCAAATAAGCAATACAGGATTATTCTCTGTAGTCAGTCACCAAGCTAGACATTACATACACATTATTTTAGTTCCCAAAAGCAGCTCCTCTCACCTCAAGAAACAGCTTAAATCCAGCATATTATGAAAAGAGTATCACAGCCCTCCTGCAGATATTTGATGGTGCCTGTTGATTTTGACCTTCTCTCCATGTAGAGCCTGTGATCTGTATTTTCCATCATGTAACTTTTTCTGTTTGCGAACAGGGGCGGAGAGGCCTCGGCTCTGTTTTTGTCTGGGCCTCAGGAAATGGTGGAAGGAGCAAAGACCACTGTTCCTGTGACGGCTACACCAACAGCATCTACACAATCTCCATCAGCAGCACAGCTGAGAGTGGGAAGAAGCCTTGGTACCTGGAAGAGTGTTCGTCCACATTGGCCACCACCTACAGCAGTGGAGAGTCTTACGATAAGAAAATAGTACGTGGCATTTGCATGTCATGATTTATTCATTTATCTTTCACTACGAAATACAGAGGAAAGGGGCGCCTGGGTGGCTCAGTCGGTTAAGCGTCTGACTTTGGCTCAGGTCATGATCCCACGGTTCATGAGTTCGAGCCCCGCATCGGGCTCTGTGCTGACAGCTCAGAGCCTGGAGCCTGCTTCGGATTCTGTGTCTCCCTCTCTCTCTGTCCCTCCCCTGCTCACATTCTGCGTCTCTCTGTCTCTCTCTCTAAATAAACGTAAAAATTTAAAAAAAAGAAATACAAAGGAAGAACCATAAACTTATACGCAAAAGTAATTCATGGAAATAGGCAAGTAATATATGGAAATTAGCTGCTGACGCAATACACATATTTGTAAGTTTCGTGATTCTGTTATTGGAAGTGCTTATCTGGGCCATTCGGTTCCAGCATTTGATGTGGTCTTAGACATGAGTAAGCTTTAGTTTTATTGAAGACAAATGAGCAGTCCACTTGGACCTTGCGAGTTAGTGGTAGAGAAGAGACCAGTTCCGACACTCAGCCTACTTGCCTTATCCCTCTGTCCCCATACTGCCTTTGAAACTTACCTTCAGTGCTTCGGTTTCAAAGTGGGTCTGACTAATTCCGTGGGAACTAAACCGATCAAAAGGTGCTTTTCTACTACTGAGGCACCAGCTCGCCTGAATGAAGAGCACAGAAGTCCTACGTGATCGCCCGCTTACCCGCGTGCCCTGCTCTCCGTGCAGACAGAGAACTGATTGAGAGTTCAGGTTGCAGGACCAGCCTGCTTGGGTTTTGTTCACTGTTGAACCATTTACTATAGCTGGGTAACGTTAGACACATTACTTAATGTTTCTGTCTCAACAAGCCGCATCTGTAAAAGGTGAGCATTTAATATTGCATGGTTTATGGCATTATTATCACAAAGATGATGAAGAAGTAAATAAAAAGGGCTTTGCATACTCCTTGAACCACTGATGCCCAAGGAAGTTCTGACTTTTGGGGTGCCCAGCGCTGTGCCTCTGGTTCTAAATTTCAAACACCTTTGCATTTTGCTCTTTTCTTGATGATAGTTTTGTAAACTGTCTCAGGATTTGTCTCTCTAAAGTGAATCTAAGCTGCTTCACTTGACATTTTTTAGCATTCAGCGAAGACCCTTCTCTCAGGTCTTGTAGATTCATGCAAATTTGGGTCGCATCTGATTACACAGGGAGGAAACACAGCACTCCCTTCGTGGAATTCTCCATCCACATCCATTTGGGTCTTCTTGATTATCCTGGTTATCATATAATTTTCATGTGTGATTCCTTAGCTACTTTTCACTACCTTCTTTAGTTACATTTTTCAGATTGATTTAAATAAAAATCGCCTACCCATATCCATATCCCCTCTGCCCCTAGTTTTCCTTAATTCCTCCACAATAACTGGGTTAAAAAATATGTACATGAATCTACCTTTAAGCACCTCCAACATTCATCAGTAAACATAACCCTGCAATACAAAGTAAAATAGAAAAGGAGAAAACCCAGAGATGACAAGTACCACAGTTTCCCGGCTTTCTTAATGGGAAAGTGACGTTCCGTGATTTTTTACCTTCATTATGAAAATGTTATAATCCAGGAGTGCCCCTTTTGCTCTCAAATTTGCTTGTCTCTCAGAACTCACGGTCAAGGTCCACTAAAACTAAGCGGCATCCGTCAGTTCTGCACCATAAAAATCCTGATGGAACTCTCTGGAATAAGAGTTCTCTTTCTGTACCTCTGCAGTCTGAAGGCAAATTTGCCATTGCTTCAAAGTGAATATGCCCGTCGACTCCTGTTTTCCTTGTGTGGTGATTGCCATGGGGAGGGTACCATGAAGTTCCATAAATGCCTTTCTTTTTTTTTTTTTTTTTTTTTTTTTTTTTTTTTTTTTTTTTTTCATAAATGCCTTTCTTAAGAGAAATGTACAACCCGGTGGGCAAAATATCAAAGGAGAAGAAAAGGCTTTCTGGGTCCTGGATGGGAGAAGGCAAGATGGACAGACCTCAAAATCTCTACGTGAGATTTACTCCCTAGACTTGACCTTCCTAGCCCCTCATCATGCTGTGATGCTATGGTGGATGCTGTGACCACCCCCCGCCCCCAACGACAGGCAATCATTTAGGATTCTCCCAGGGACGGACAGAATGATCCGTTCACCGGATGGATTCATTCAGCCATAGACTACACTTTCTCCCTAACTGCTGCTTCTGATACCAAAACCTTTACTGACTCCCTTGATATATGTAACCTATTTGTTTCTCACTTCTGTTGAATCTCTTTCTCCCATTTTCGTAGCAACAATTTATTAGTAATTTTTCTCCATCCCGTTCTTAGAATCTCTTTTATATTGCCCGAATCTGCAAATTACCGTAAACTGCAGAGGAATTTGGGAGCTGTTTCAAGTTAGAGTCTCCAGCCTTAGACCCATCTCTCAGTGGCTCAGTGACCCTCAACACTGCAATCTGTACCCCCCACCCCCCGAAGAAAGGCACTTTGATCGTGAACGTGTTAACAGTTTGAACATGAGTAGAGTTAGCAACAACACCGGCCTTTTATGGTCCAGCTGACCCCTTTTCCTTCTAGATGTCAGAATGACAAATAATCCTGCGACGTGCCTGGGACCTTTTCTTTACCAGGCTTTGAACCAAACGCCGGTGGGCCCTCAGAGGTGCCCACTTCCTGTCAATGGCATTGTGATTGAGTGTTGCAGGAATGGTGGTGACTGTCCCCCCTTTGTTCTGGGGCTCTCCCCCCTGGGCCATTCATTTCCTTGTGCCATTTGCGGCTACTTCAGGAGAGCACTGTTGTCATTTCTTGTCTGTAGAGCCCCGTTGTGCTTTGAACCAGGCAGATGCTAAGGATTCAGGAGAGAGGAAGGATCGCTCTGCTTCAGGAAAAGCACTTTTGTTCAATAAATTTGACTTGTCCCCAACAGAATGTTTTGCAAGCAGGAGAACCTGGCCCTGGGTTTCAGATCGGCCACATCTCTGTCCCTTGGTTTCCCACCACTACTGTTGGTACAGTTGTGGGCCTCGGTATTTCATTCATGCTTTAATCGATTCAGATCGGTAATGGTCTTATATCTTATTACAGCACGTGAAGCGTCCAGAATAGCAAGATTACTACCGTAAGAAACTCCCCTGTAAGCTCAACAGAAATCAGTTGAAATGACTGATTATTATAAAGCCACATTATCAACTAATACGTTTTTATTAACAATATTGCATGCTGCTTTTTCCGTGCCAAATAGGTAATACGTTCACAGTTATAGTAACATGCCATAAATATGGCATTTTTTCTTTATCCTTCTAATTAGTGCCAGGTACTGGGCGTGCATTAAATGCATGGTCTCATAGTACCCTCAGAACTCTACACAGGAGCACCAGGAACCGTCCTCACTTTACAGATGAGAAAACTAATGCTTGAAAGGTTGACAGAAACTTAGGCAGTACGTGATGAAGCCTGGATTCCCACCAAAGTGGGGACGGACGCCATCTCGTAACCAGGGTCTATCACGCTCTGGAGACTTCTCAAGGGCACCCACCATGGGGCTGTCTGAAAGCACGGTGCTGCTCTCACCTGTTTGGGGTTCTTTTCTTAGTGATAAAAAAAAAAAAAAAAATACGTATCTTTAGAACACATAGGTATCCATTATTTTTCACTCCCGGTGATTTATTTTGATTTTCACGTCCTAAGACCTCCTGATAATCCCCTAAAACAATCAGTACTCTTGCAAAAACCTAAAGCTCTTTGCCAATCCGAGTCGCTGGTCCCCTGTGTCAGCCCGGAGCTCGTCCAGAATATGCTTTCCGCGTGACGTTCAAGCGAGGGCTCTCCCTCTTGTCACAAGTGTCCTCTGTTAAGGCCCGGTACCGCCAGATAGCACTTCATTTGTGCTAATGAATTTCACCCCAGGGAGGGTTTTTCTTGTTCCCCTCCCCCAGTCCCTTTTATCTTGTTCAATTTTCTTCCTCGTGTCCATAAAGCTGCTTAATGTATTACACTTTTTCTTACTGACTGCCTGTTTTGCAGTAGATTGGAAACTACGTGAGGTCGAAGATTTTGTCTTGTTCCTTCCCAGAGCCTGAGCTTAGTAAATATGCATGCATAAATCACTATCAGACGCTGGGAAGGATGGGAGCGGCAAGGATTGTTTACGCAGCCACAGGAAGACGGGGAAATGCTCTGTTTCTTTAAGAAAAACTCCTTCTGGTAGGTTGGTAAAAGGCAAAGGCATTTGGCAATAATGTATTTCGCATCTGAAATTGCCCACAGGAATCTTGCCGTAAAGGCGTGCGTGCTACCTTTCTTAGTGTCCAAGAGCACTAAAGATCCCATCTAAAACCCTTCACTGCCTCCTGAAATGTCTCCCAAGTTCTGATTTGGAAATAAAGCTTCCCTCTCTCCCCAGTCCCTCCCATCGTTAAATGATCTCCTTCTTTTGGGACTCATTCAACCTTTGCCCTTTTTCCTCTGGTCATTTGTCTTAGAGATTGGAATATGGCCTTGATCCTGTTCCTCCTGGGAGGGGTCTTGTGAGCCAAGGGTTAGAGTACATAGGCTCTGCTCAGCCCATTCCTGATGTCATGTTATTTATTTGTGTTCCCAACAAACTTGCCCCCCCGGGGTATCTCAGGTTGGACTGAGTGACCAATTCCACGTGGAGGAATTGTCTTATTGCTTTTCATGTTCCTAAGCAGCTACAGATTTTCTCTTCTTACGGAAACATCCTGCTCCCCACCCCCACCCTCCCCCGCCACCCAAATCATTATTCAGGTACAGTCACCATTCACAATGGGGTTGATTTCTGTCATCTCCCTGTTTCTTCTTTTGGCTCGAGAAACGGCATCCTTTTTCAAGCAGAAGACTGGCAAATCCAGATGTGTTTAGTTTGTTTGGAAGCTTGATACACAGTCTCTTGAGAATGTTAAAAAGAGGAAATGAAATTTGCTCCTGAAAAGTTCCGATCTCGATGGTGGCCGGCAGGAGAAGGTCGATACCCACTTGCCGACTTGGGCTGGATCTCAAGGCCAAGTCCGCTGCCATGGCCGGTGGTGGCCTCGAAGGGCCACCTTGGCTCTCGCGGATGACTCTACCCGATAACTCAGCTTTTTTCTTTTGCTGCCATTTCAGGACTTAACCGTCACCGCTTACCCCGCTCTGTAATAGCTGCCACATGTCCTTAGGCAGGTTAGCCTGAGCCTTCATTTCCTTAGTTAATAGTGTATCTTGCGTGCAGAGTTCCTGTGGGTTTCGACGTAGCCGTATGCACACACGCGAGCGTGCACACCCAGAAACGCCTATTGTGTGTTGTCTCACGTGCCGCAAGCTGCTTGAGGCGGTCGTTTGAGAAGCAGTCCAGCCTGTGGTGGCGACAGTAGTTGTAAGGAACAGCTGTACTTTTAGCCCCTGGGCTATATATACGCATAGACACTCATACCCTTTGTAGGTTGCTCGTGAGCTTATGTGAGTTTTTATCTGGAGAGGCGACAAAGGAGCAACCTTGAAGCCTTTCCTGATAATTGGGGGAGTTTATAGAACAAAACGAGTATACGGGAGCTTGATGTTAGTGATTCAACTTGGCCAATGAATGCTGTGCTTCCGCTCTATACCTAGAACCAAGCTGGACACTTGGGAGGCATAAAAAATCATCTAAGATGGCATCTTCCTCCAGTGATAACAACCTCACGTTTGTAGGCAAAGCCTCGCGTTTGCACTTGCATTTACAGATTCCCGTGGCAACACAGGACTGGAATTCTGTGTGGGCTCGTCAGTCATGATTGAATTTTGTACCAGACTTCGGTGAACACAGAAAGCACTAATTGGTCCTCAATTCCCTTGTATTTTGCTGTGCTTAATAAATCGGCTTCTTCTATTTTATTCACTGACACATCGAAGATTTATTTTCTGCCTTTATTCCCCCCATGGCTGTGTTTGAAACAGCTTTTCTGGCATGTTTCTGATCCAAATCAAAATCCACACCAGACACAAATTCAACCTAACAGACAGTAGGATCGTTTCGTGTTTCAAAAATATCTGTTCGGTTGCTCTTTTCCCAGATAGGAGACAATATGGCACCTTCAGAATAAAACAGATCGCGAGATATCAGGGAGATAGAAACTCTTCACTGCAGGGCTGCTATTAAGGCTTGTCACTCGTGGCCAAAGTCAATCAGAACTGAGATTCCCTGGAGAATTTCCTCAACAGGCTGGAATAAAAGACCCAATCAGCCCAACTAATGAAATGTGAAATAATGGGAAATAAGAGCTTACGATGAGAAAAAGTTGTGGTTCTGCTCGGAAGGAAGCGTGACTGGACCTGAACAACACCCACCCCTTCGCACCAAATAAAGATGACAATCCCTAGCTTGGCGGGGTCCAAAAAACCATCTGCAACTCATCCATGAGACAGGCTGAACATCTAATTTGCTGACCGGGACAGCTTTGATCTGGCTCGAGGCCTGGGGTCGTCTTCTGTTTGCCTCACTCTGACGGACAGAAAGGATATTTTCTTGAGCGATCAGAGAAGTTCCGTGGAGGAAAATTCTGTTTCTGATTTGGGTAGCGAACTGAGAGAGCTTGGAGTGTGCAAGATGGGCCACCGGGATTGAAACCCAATTTTGAGACAGTTTTTAAAATGGAGTCCGAACGGAAAGAGCTTTCTTGTTCCGTTTTCACATACAGAACCCTCTGGACTCCTTGCTCCGTGATGTGGGCCTACTGTTCCACGCCACGCTTCCTTGAAATCACACCGTCAGATCTTGCGTGCGTGTGTTGTGCTTAATGGGGTTGCCCCATGTGGTTCCAGTTTTCGGGACATCATTTTTCTTCAAGATCGCATGCTCCTTGGTGGTCCTTGCCTTTTCTTTCTAAAGATAGACACAAAAATTCCCTGATACTCTGGCTTCTCTTAATGACGAAAACCCTGCCTCAGATCTTTGTGGTAATTTACACCTAAATATTTCCACCACTGACAGTCACTTCCTCTTGAAATGACCCAGCTGGAATTTCTCCTTAAAGCGGGGATGCGAAGGAGTGAGGCTGTTTTCGTTTCTTTTCTCTCCATTCCTTTTACCCTTCCTCCCCGTCACCTCCCTGCTCCACCCCTTTTCACTGTCTCTCACCACTCAAGTTTCACTTAGTTAAGGTGATTGCAAAACCTAAATGAATGAAAGCACAACGCCGACGTGGAATATTCCACACGCTTGCCCACACCGAGAGCGTTTAACGCTTGGTTGGTGTTTGCGTGGAAAAGTACGGAGCAGCTTTTCATTTAAGCCCGCAACGTGTATGTCCGTACCTGGTGACCGTATGGGGATGAGGCATATTCCTACGGCAGACCCGACGTCATCAAGCTTTTATTGTTCACGTTTGAGGTTGGCCGGAGGTGGTTCTTTATCTGCCCGAAAAGCATTGCACACACTTGGAGTGTTTATTCTGGATTTGTTTCTGTGCATCCAAAGTGTCTGATCCAGCTGAGGAATAAGCAAGATGAGCCAAGTGGGAAGACATCGTGAAAAATCTTGAATCCAGGCACAAGCCATTGAAAAAAAAGAAAACCTGGCAAAGGAGCGTGGCCATGAAGGGGAGGCGAAGTGAGCAGAACACAGGGCCATCTCTCAACAACGGAATGTCTGGAGACTCGGGAACAGACTGCTCCGGGGTCCTTATGCCTTGACTTACTGACCGGGTGTTTGGTAAACCAGGCTGCAAATTTACCCACGATTTCAAATGAATTAGAAATACCTTTGCTGGGCACCTAGGTGGCTCAGTCGGTTAAGAGCCAGACTTCAGCTCAGGTCATGATCTCACGGTTCGTGGGTTCGAGCCCCGCGTCGGGCTCTGTGCTGACAGCTCAGAGCCTGGAGCCTGCTTCGGACTCTGTGTCCCCCTGTCTCTCTGCCCCTCCCTCGCTCGCCCTCTGTCCTCTCTCTCTGTCAAAAATAAATAAACATTAAAAAAAATTAGAAATACCTTTGCAATGATCCAGCAGTCCCACTTCTCCTTGTACATTCAAAAGAATTGAAAACAGGATTGTGAAGAGATATTTGCAGCCCCATGGGCACAATAGCCGAGAGACGGAAGCCGCCCAGATGTCCGCTGATGGATGGATGAATAAAATGCGGCAAATACATACAACGAAATATTGTGCAGCCTGAGACGAAGGAAATCCTGCCAGATACTACAACATGGATGAGACTCGAGGACGTTATTCTTCGTGAGATACGCCAGTCACGCACACGCAAAAAGACAAATACTGTGTAATTACATTTATAGGAGGTGCCTAGAGTAGTTAAACTCATAGAAACAGAAAGTAGAACACAGGCTTGGAGGAGGGGACAAAGGAGAGTTGTTTAACGGGTGGAGTTTTATTCATACACGATAACGTTCTAGAGATCTGTCGTAAGGCAGCCTGCAGATAGTTAACAATATTGTACTGGACACTTGAAAGTTGTTAAAAGGGTAAATTGGTGTTATGTGTCTGTTACCCCAACAAAAAGCCAAAGAAATACATTTTAAAGCCAACAATTAGGGGCGCCTGTGCGGCTTAGTCAGTCAAGCATCCGACTCTGGGTTCTAGCACAGGTCACGATCTCATGGTTCGTGACTTCGAGCCCCAAGTCATGCCCTGTGCTGCCAGCGTGGAGCCTGCTTGGGATTTTCTGTCTCCCTCTCTTCACTCGCTCGCTCACTCTCTCTCTCTCAAAATAAACAAACATTTTGTAAACAATAACAAAGTCAACAATTAAAAATCCAGAAAGTTTCTTCGGCAGAAGTGGGCAAGGGCTCTGTTTACCCAAACATCCTCTAAGCGACTGGTGTGGAGGTTTGGGAGGTGGCTGGTTAATCAAGTCTGTTAATCGAGAGAAAACCTCGCCTTCTTGCCAGATAGACTGTCGGGAGTCTAGACCTCCACCACCACATCTCTATGGTTCTATTATTTTTGTTCATTCTGCCACTTTGTGTGTATCCGTGCCTATTGGCATGGATCATCTGGCGACCTTAACAGTGTCCAAAGGAACAAAGAAAAGACCATGAGAACCGATGACCCTGGATGAAGCTAGTTCAGCCCGCGTGTCAGTCTAGAGCCATCCTAGGTAATTAAATAGTCCATCCAGACATCCGCATGGGACGCTGAGGAAATATTTAGGGGAGGGCTCATTTCTAAGGAGTTACATGGCACTTCCTTCCTGTGAAGATCAAATTTCTTTCCAAATCAGCCAATCGGCCCCCTCCTCTGGAAGGGGATCTCAGAGAAGCAGGACTTGGTTTTCAGCCGCGTTTACCCCGCCACACCTTTCTGATGACCTTCCTCCTCAGTTTCCCTGTCTGTAAAATACAGGCAATACCCTTGTCTGGATCCAGAGAAAGCTTAATCCCCGTCCTCCAGTAACCGCAAGGAGATCACCAGCTCATCTCGTGAGCCTTGTGTGTTCCCAGCAGGAGTGATATGAGACCCAAGGAGGCAGAAGTGGATGCTCGTGGGGGAGGGAGGATTTTTTAAATCGTAGATATTTCGGTGGTTTGCAGAATCTGTATCTCGTAGTGTTTAATTTGTCTTGTCGCGGAGACTCTCAGTTTAACAGTTTTCCCCCTTAAGTGAGATGATCCTGAAACAGAGGTTGAGGGCCGCTGCTCTCGCTGGTGGACGTGTTATTCAGCCACAGCTCAAGTGAACCAGATTCAAACCAAGAGGAAAACAATGACCTAGGTCTCACATTCTGCTTTAAAAAAATGGAGAAATGGCTAATCTCCTTCTGTGACATACAGGCAGGCACTTAGTGCTGTCCCATCAAGCACCGGGCTTCAACCGTGTTTTTAGTATTCACGTGAAATCTCTGAGGAGGTCTTAAACCAGTGTTCCTTGCATGACAGGGCTCGGCTTTGCTTAAAACCTGCAGCTCGGGGCGCCTGGGTGGCTCAGTCCGTTGAGCGTCCGACTTCGGCCCAGGTCACGATCTCCTGGCCTGTGAGTTCGAGCCCCGTGTCGGCCTCTGTCCTGCCAGCTCGGAGCCTGGAGCCTGCTTTGGATTCTGTGTCTCCCTCTCTCTCTGCCCCTCCCCCGCTCATGGTCTGTCTCTCAAAAATAAATAAACATTAAAAACAAAATTAAAAACAAAACAAAACAGAAAACCTGCAGCTCGCCCAAGGCATCAGTTCTGGGAGGACAGGGGTCAGATCGTGTGCCTTTATGCTCCCAGTGCCTAACTCGGTGTTTGGTTGTCGGTTCAACATAACCTGCTTATGAAAGTGCTGGGGTAATGAAAGAGCTTTAGTCTTAACTAGAGCTGGGTCTGGGGTGAGGCAAGCGAGCGTTTGGGGGTAAAATTTAAGGGGACACTCGCATAACCCCCGCGTTCCGAGCCAAAGACTCACCGTAGTCCTGACCCTGGTTTTCACGGAAGCGGAGTCCCATTTCCACAGGCTGCCCTTTGCAAAGTCGATTTACACAGGCGACTCTTCTGGAAGTGATATGGTCAGGAGTGCAAAACGAGGCATTTAAAACAACCGTTTCGGCACCCCTCCGTTCCACTTTCATGAGTAAATTTCTTTCGACTTGCGCGTGACTCACATTGACCCCAGCTCCCTAAATGTTTCATTGCTGTCTTCCAGATTACCACAGATCTGAGGCAACGCTGTACAGACAACCACACCGGGACCTCGGCCTCGGCCCCCATGGCTGCGGGCATCATCGCCCTCGCCCTGGAAGCCAAGTAAGCCTTTAGCTTCCTATTGTCTCCGCTGGCGACAACCCCTCATCTCAAGGACAACTTACCCATTCCCTACTATATGATCCCTAGCACAACAACCCAGAGCAGAATCTTCCAAATGCGACCTTTCAAACGTCAAAGACTAGGGTTTTAAAAAGAATTTTTTTCCCCCGATATCAAGGAAAAAAAAAAAAAAAGCAATTCTTTTTTTTTCTTTTTTTTTTTTTTTGGTTTTTATATCCTTAAAAAATCAAACTGTGTAATTACTTTATTATGGAGTCATGGTGTAGGCATGCCAGTTGGCTCCAACCCTCTTGCCTTGTTGAGGTTTTTATTCTAGTCTGGGAATGTTCCTGTGGGTCTCAGAACAGTCAGGGGCCCTTTCCCTGCAGAACAGCCAGGCGGCTCGGATTCCAGGACAATAGCGCTCCCTCTGGGGGACAGACTATGTCAAGGTCATTTGACTGAATGAAGCTCAGGGTCAAGAACAACCCACCCACCTTCAGTCCTGTTGCACGTGGTCAAATTCTGTGTCTGAGAGATCCCCTTGAAAGGCCCCTTAGATTCTGTGCTGTAGGCCTCACTCTCTGTCTGTAAAACACCAACAGATTCTGCTGTCTTAACCAACGTAAATTTGTCTCCACTCTTGGGAATCCTGGATCTTAGTTCTTTCAAAACCTCGTACAGATCTACACGCTCTTACCCTCAATGTCAAAACCCAAAATGCCAAGAAAACTGGAAGCTCTTTTGCAAATTTGGCACAAAAACTCATTTGATGGCAAAGCCCTGAACTGACTTGAGGTGGTTTGTCTTTATCGTGAAAATCCGTACAAATATTAACGTATGTGATTCTGACGTGCTGGCTCAGAGCCTCCCCCCACCCCCGCACCCCGCCCCGGAAGTTTTGTATAACCTATGCTCCAGATGCCATATCTGAAAAAATGTCAAATTCCAAATACATCAGGTCCAAGAATTTTAGAAAAGGGTCTGTGGGCCTGCACTCTGATGCCCTCCTACAAGAGGATCATAAAAGCAACTGAAGTAAGAACGTAAGTGTTTTTCCAGAAATAGCCTTGCACCCCTGTCCCAGGGAGGAATAGAATGATGTTTCCATTTAGTTGTACCCAGACGGAGAGCAATAGCCGATGACAGGAGAAGAACACAAGAATGATGATGAGACCTTCAGTAAGAACAGTACTCGCTCAGTCTCAGTACGTTTGTAGCTGCCCGTTCTTTAAGGCAGAGAGCCTGTGTTAAGGCAGTCGGGCCCTCATGTCATATGGAAAGAGTGAAATATAAGCCATGGAAAGCCCGAGACGGGCAGAAGGACACAGCTTCGGATGTGGGCTGTCTTCGTCTGTTGAGACCACTAGAACAAAATACCGTAAATGAAGTAGCTCATAAACAACAAAAATTATTTCTCGTTTTTCTGGAGGCTGGGAAGCCTAAAATCGAGACACTGGCCGATCGGGTGTCCGGGGAAGGTCCACTTCCTAGGCGGGTCCCATGGCAGAAAAAAAGGGGCAAGGGAGCTCTCTGGGGTCTCTTACGAGGTCTCCTCTTTGTGACGGCACCACCCTCATGACCTAAACACCTCCCAAAGGCCGCACCTCCTAACGCCATCGCACTGGGCATTAGGTTTCAACATACGAATTTCGTGGGGACACCAACATTCAGAACATACAGTGGGTGCCATACCTTTTGTTGACCCCTTGCCAAAAATTGACGTGGAGAGATATCCAAGTTCACACGAGTGTCTGTATTGCTTTCTTTTTGATGAGGTTAAATAAGAATCATTGCAATGCGTTGTATCTTTTAAAGTGTTAAAAATTGGGGTGGAGCAAAGAACTTGCACTTACCTTATTAAATTCTCACCTGACAACTTTTCACCGGACAGTTCTGGCCACAGAAGTGTCTGTTAGGTGTCTATTCCTCTAATGTTTTATTTATTTAGTTTTGAGACAGCAAGTGTGTAACCAGGGGAGGGCAGAAAGAGAGAGACAGACAGACAGACAGACAGAGGCAGAGACAGAGACAGAATCCGAAGGAGGCTCCAGGCTCTGAGCTGTCAGCACAGAGCCTGATGCGGGGCTCGAACCCACGAACCGCGAGATCATGACCTGAGCCGAAGTCGGATGCTTCACTGAGTGAGCCCCCCCAGGCGCCCCTAAGTATCCTGTTTTTCAGTTGGTGACTGCTAATTGGATCTTTGAAAAGCATATTGGCTTCATCCTGCGATTCTGGGGTATTTGCCCACAAAATAGTAAATTAGAAGAAAGTCAGGAATTGATCGAGCACTTCCTAATTCCCCTCCAGAAATGGTTGTCATCTCACCCTTAGTAACTAAGCGCCGTATCGGTGGCTACAGATATACATGATACTCCGTTCCTTGGGATATTACCGTACCACTAATATTTCAACAGTTCTCGTAACCACTATTTAAGTTCAGGTGGAGAATCCTCACTTTTATGCCTCAAGCAGCGCACTCGGTTGGCTAAGTTTGCCTTGGGGCTGGGAACACCCTGAAAGCCTTCCATCTGTTTTCGCGCTCTTTGCCTTCTGAGCATTTTTAAAGATTAATTTTTGCCGCAACTGTGATGGATGGGAGGCAGGGGGCCAGACAGCCTCTACGTGGAAAGATCCACTGTTAATTGAAGATTGTCAGCAGTACGGTCTGATCATGGAGCCAAAGTAGATGGTAAATAGACTGATAGATAAAATGTTCTGGATAAACCTTGCCTTGTAACTCCACGTAACTCGTTCAGTGGGCCAATCTTTTCCCGTAAGTGATGCTGGAGGTTAGGAGGGGGACATCTGAGTATTCAAAGAGTGGGTCAGACGTTGATGATAAACCTGGATCAATAAGCTGTGGGCCTCCAGCATGGTATCAAAAGTATCTGGAACTAAGAAATGACAGCACAGAGCTTGGATGACAGTAAGCCAAGGCTTCAGTTGTTCAAAAGCTAAGCCGAAGCCTTGCAAACACACCTCACCCACTCAGCAGCCTCCACACCCCCCCGGGGATGTCCTCATCTACTAGTGCTTTTCAGCAAGTCTTGGACTTGGGTATTTGGAGATTCAACCTTTCCTCTCACAAGCTGAAAAGCCTGATCTAAGGAGGGAGAAGAGAAAGCGGCAGCATTGCCCCGGGGCACAGCCAGCACTCTAGCTAAGCATCGCCTGCTCAGGTCAGGGAGTAGGGTGAGGCTGAGTGTTGGGGGTAAAAAGCTGCCAGTGGGGACTGCGGTCCCCATTTCCCAGCATGCCCCAGCTGTCCCCGTGCTCTAGGGGGTATTGTCATTTCTCCTAATGGCAGATTTCAATCTAGATTGAATCAATTCAATTCAATTCAATTCAATCAATCTAGATTCAATCAATCAATTCAATTCCATCTAGATTACAATCACTCAGGGAAAACTGCCACTTCCTGACCTCCCTCCCCCGCAGCCTGCTTTCGATGCATCCCAGGTGCTCGTCGGCATCAGTAGGACAGTCTTCCTCTGGAGGATACTTCAACCATTGGCCTGTCTGCCATTTTGATTCTTCTTGCGCCCTTCCACTCAGAGCTTCTTCCCTACCCGCCCCCCCAAACAAAAAACCTTCTTAGGAATCTAAGAGAAAAGAAAAAAAAAAAAAAGATACAAAACATAGAAACAGATCAGCTCAAAGTGTGCAGATTTCTTATCTGAGCTCAAGCAAAGCTTGGTCCTGAGTTAACTGCTGCGAGAGCTCATAGGACAGACCCCCAGGCCATCCTTTTCCTAAGGGTGGGTAAGAACAGGTGTTACCACAGAGGACCCTGTAGCATACCCCAGACCCTCGGGTGAAAGCACACTGCACCCAAGACTGGAAGGATTCTCAGTCCCTCGAAAATCTGCCTCCTTTTCCTATTCTGCCTCAGTTTGAGCCTCGTCATCGCTACAGGCGCTTCTGACAGTCTGATCACAAACTTTGCCTTTCTAGTAAATAAGGCAGTTTCCTCCTGTTCCCCAAGATGTCACCTGGGTGCAGAAAGCTGTCAGTGTTTTACCCTTCTAAAAACCGGGAGCAATTTCAGAATAAGAGAAAATCCTGTCATCTTAAAACACGGGAGAGGACACTGTTTTTGTGTTGGGGTACTCTTTGTATGCATTAGTTCAGAGGTTTCTAATATTTCAATTAGGTCGATTTTGTGGATCTGGAAGTAATCTTCTGGTTTTTCAGCCGGGTGAACAGGGACTATGCAATCAGTGATTATAGGTGAACTAATTATCATTTGGGCCGTTGCTGCTTGAAGTGATGTCTTTTTGTGTGGCATAATTCAGCAAGTTCAAGTAAAACGCGCGTCCCGGGAGCAGGTTTCTTACCTAAAGAAAAGAGTGAAACGTGACTAACAGTTTTAGGTGAGCAGCACAGGAGAAGGCCAGGTCACGTGTCGAAAGAGCTTGGCATCGCAATCTCAATGCTGGGATATATTGCCAGTTACCATAGCCCTGTTGGGAAGAGACAAGAAAGTTGCCAGCAAATGATGTTGCCTATAAAATGGTTTATTAAGTAAAAATGGCAATAATTGACGTTCATAAAAATCCACTCTTCAGATTTTTAAACTCTGTTTTACTGAAGTTTCCCAGACCGGAGGCTGTAAGCATTAGCAAAGAGAAACTAATTTAGTAGAGTCTTCCCTATGTTTGAATACCAGCATTAAATCAGGACATTCAAAATTTAAGTTTACCAAAGACACCTTTTGGCCTTGAGTTGCAAATGGTTTCTCACTGGTAAACTGAGTAGCCTATGGTTAGCAATCAAGAAATGTTGTACAGCGAACGGTCAGTTAAAGGGACTGAGTCAGATAGAAACTTTGAAAATTGTTTAGGACTTGGAGAAAGGAGGGTGCTGATGCAAAGAATCTTCCACACATCCTTGTTTGAAGTGACCTGGGAGCATTTGCCTCCAATTTCGTATCTCAGGAGCCTCAGGGATACCTTCCTTTGAGAACGTCTAACAGAGCTACACCTAAACTCAGAAAATAAACAAATTGAAGGGGGGGGGCTGTCATTCGGTGCTAAAAATATACCCAGAATGTCACCTGCTTCTGGTATGCTTCCTAGCCAACTTGATGGGCGTACAATACACACATCTCTAGGTGGGCTCATCTATTTTATTTTATTATTTCCCTGTTCTCTCCTATTTCAAATGTCCTGTTGGAACATATCCTATAAGTATTTGTAGAATACAGATTATAGGACCTATATAGATAGAATATAGCACTAGCTAATTTATCGTTGCAGTGTGAGGCCGAAACTCCTGGAGACTAAGGATTGTACATTCCTGCCTTTATATTTGTGTATAACAAATATCTAGTACACTAAAAAAAAAAAAAAAAAAAATATTCTAAAGCATCACGCTAGATGCTAAGTGAATTAAGCAGGGCATATTTCAAATATTTGTAAAACATGTCAGTTGCCTTCAAAGGGAGGCAAATGTACACTAACATGGATGCACAAGCTATTTAAGAAAGCCAATGAAATCAGTCTGGGGGGAAAGGTTGTGGAGTGTGCCGGATTTGGCTGAAAATAGAAATGGCCCACCTCCACGATCCAGCTTGGAACACTGGCGCCGTGATACTCTTACATCCTTCGTGACATCTAAGCACAATGTTTTGCAGAAGGTCAATTCCATACAAACATTAGATCAGCCCATCTAGTCCAACCTTCTTATTTTTTGTACGAGGGAAATGAACAGAAGTGTTCAATTTCAGATATTCGTCATTTTTACCTCTTAGTGCCTCCAGCCGGTAGCGATTAGTGACTTCTCCCCACGTGACCTCAGCTCATTCCTTACCCAGTTTACTTATGATCCCTTAGAACTGGGCTGAACTTGGGGAGAATAGAGACATGATGTTATTCCCTCCCTGAGCTTCCAAGAGAAGCCCCTCTACCTTTGATCTTTAGTGGAAGGGATAACGTGAGACATGGAAAGGTCAATGTGTGAAGAATTAAAGACGTGTTGCACTACAAGATGATTCACACCATATGCTGTTGATTTCAGAAGAACCATCCTGGAAATTCTTTTCTCCGGAAATTAAACTCACCATCTGTATTTCTTATCAACCGAAAGGTCCATCTATATAAATGTTATGCACTTACCAATGGTCAACCACTCTATGGGTATGCTCTCCCTTTCATTATAATCTCTGTCTTACCAAGTATGTTTCCGATGCAGGGGGAAAAAAATAATGAGGAAATGCTCCAAATATTTGAGATTCAGCAATTGTGAGAAATTAATACCTGGGACAGTTGAGATGGGGCCTGAAGTTTTTAGCAAGTTGAGTTAAAGTAACTAATTGAGGGGCTTCAAAGATCTAGACCTGACCGTCTTGCAGGGAGGAGACCACATAAGAAGGATTCGATAGACGTAAACATTTCTAAATATTGGGGTTAGCATCTTAGGCCTGATATCTGGTACACTCTTCTTATCTTCCTTGTTTTGTTTTAATTAAAAACACATTTCAGTAAAAATGTTCCATTAAAAATACTCCCAAAGGCCACATTCCCCTGTACGAAATGCTGCAGTGGGCGGGGAGACAAATGGTTGTTGAGGTAAAATAGAGAATCTATCCACTCTTTCCTTGTAGGGGAGTTTTACTGATTTCAAGTAGGACTTCAGAAGCACATGCACAATACAGGTATGTTTGCCCAGATTCTCTGTGATTCCAAGAGTGAGGATGGAGTTAACACACACTCCCTTTTCCCCCATGCTCTTAGAGCTTTTAGAATGTTGTAGAAGCTTCTAGAATGTTGTAGTTTGGGCTTAGAATTTAGCTGAGATTTCTGGCATGGAGGGTTGGGATATATAGCATGAGGAGGGTGGGGAGACTTAAACTGTAATCAGGGAGGAGAGCTGAAAAAGGAGGTTCGTGAGGTAAAAACAGCACACATTGCCACTTGAGGCCGAGCGGACAGAGAAGGGATGTACTGTCCTGGACTATTCCCTATAGTGAAATAATTGTAACCAGACCCACAGAGCAGTTACCACGGGCCTGCTGCCAGGACTGTGCATGAAAATAGCTTTGTTATGTCTACATACACACAGACAATACACTGTGTCCCCTAGCACTTTTCAAGTTCAAATTATGTGGAAGCCAGTATTCACTGGACTCAACTTTGTACCTAACTAGTAGTTAATGGTTTAAAACATTGCAGCTTCCAAAGGTGTCCTTTATTGCTAGAAAAGCCTGAGCCAATAGGTTCATTCGCTTTGTGTTATCTTGAGATTTAGCCTGTGTTTTCCATCCCCTTCCTGAGATGAGGAAAAGGGTGGATGGATAAGAAGGGGTGGATGGATAGTTGAGTTGCCCAGAGACTGAACTGAAGACAAAGAAGTGATTAGATGACTGTTGCCTGCTTCTTTTGCTTAGCTTTATTTTAGAAAAATGGAGTATTCACTGAACGTATTTTCCTTTTATTACTGTAATACTAAAGATCGTTTCTTAAGAAGAGTAGTTCTTAATTTGGTTACAGTCCCCAGAGTTTTTGCTTATATACATCATTTTCAAGGTCATATGTTATATTAGAAATGTCTCATGTTATAAATACCTGATTTATGATTTAACCTAAGCGGTAACACTATTTAAGATTGAAAATGGGAAAGACCTGTCCTCTGGGATTTGACTCATTTTATAGTAATTATATCATTATCTATGCTATGTCATCCACCCCACCACCTTGACAAGAATTCCATCTCAAAGGACACGATGCCTAAAAATTCTATAAACAATGACACCACTCTGAGAAAATAGTTTAAGCCCAAGGGGGGAGAAAAGAGTTAAGTTGTGAGAAGCGATTTTGGAAAGAAATTTCTAATCTTGTTTTTCTCATCTCCGTAAGGTGTGTAGAGAAAATATGGTGTTGGTAACATAGAGCTTAGATGGAATCATTCATTCATTCATTCAGTAGACATGTATTAATGGTCTACTAGTTGTCAATATCTGTGCTAGACATTGTGCATTGAATGCTGGGTTGACATACCCGGAACTTTGGCCCTATTTGGCGAGGCAGTCTTTAGGAAACCAAATGATAAGTACTAAGAAGAACATAAACAGAGTAGAATACTGGAGAGTAATCTGATGAAAGGAACCATTTTGTCTAGAGTGGCAATGGAGAGATCTCTTGGAGGAGGTGACATTTTTCTGAGACCTGAAATATAAGAAGGCTCCCTTGTAGAGAACTGGACTGAGCATTCCAGGGAGAGGGAGGAGCAAGTTGGGAAGACCACATAACTGGAATACGGTTATTGGCTTTGAGAAATAGGAAGATATGCAGGACTAGTGTGAGCTGGAGATTTGGAAAAGTTCAGATCACATAAGGTGTCATAGTAAGTAAACATGATAGAGGTCTATGGAGTCTGTAAAGGAGAAGATTTGATTAAAATTTGTAAAGATTATTCCAACTTCTCCTTGGAGAGCTGTTGGTGTTAGAGCAAAGCAAGCGCCATTTTGGAAGCTAGTGCCATAGTTCAGGAAAGATTAAGGTAGCTTGGTCAGCGCGACAATAATGGAGACAGAAAAAAGTGGATCAATCTGACGTTTGTTTAGCGGGTAGAGCAACCAGGGAATGAATTAGATAATGTGCTTTGGGGCGGGGGAAGAAAACCTCAGGGCTGAGTTCTAGTTTCTTAGCTGAGCTCTTGGGTGGATTGCGCACCATTTATTGAAACAGATACCCTTTTTTCTTTCCATGGGCTTCTGAGAATTGAAAGAAGCATAAAGACCCATGGGACCAGATCCCTGGGCCGACAGGTTTTATAATAAGACCTGTGTTTGGGCGCACTGGCTCCTTCAGCAATCTATTAATTACTTATTAATTTAGCCTTAAATTAATTAATTAATTAATCCTTAGCAAGTGCTGTTCACTAAGATCATGCTTGCTGTAAATGGCTGAGACCATTTACATTTTTAAAAAGAGAGAGAAAATAAAGAATAAGGATTTATTTACATTATAAATTGCTCGTCTACTGCCATGCGCTGTAATTTAAATAGTGTGTTAATAGCAAATTGACTTTTATTCACTTACCCCAGAAGACTGCTTAGAAAATCTAATGAATTAGTGGGTTTTCAAGAAGTATGTAAAATTGAGTATTTAAATTGAATCTCTTGAAGGTTTGTGGATGTTATGCATTGCCAGGAAATTTTTGTTCTTGATAGTGTCTATGGTAACACCCCAAATACTATCAAATATAATTTTTCTTGCTAAGAATACGAGAAGCTGCTTTTTTTTTTTTCCGGGTCCAGTACAGTTTCACATAATAGTTTGCTAATTTAATCACTTTAATCAAGGCATATTTCAGTACTTTCTGCAAAATGACTTCCTGTATGGCTTCATCAAATATCACTCTCTTTGTATTCGGGCATTCTCAGATATATTTCTAAACTCTGTTTTGAAACCCAGTTAAAACTCAACCCTATTTTTTAAAAACTTATTTATTTTGAGAGAGACAGAGTACACACCCATGCACGCAGGAGAGGGGGAGAGAGAATCCCAAGCAGTCTACATGCTGTCAGCACAGAGCCCGAGGTGGGGCTTGATCTCACAAAATGTGAGATCAACGTGAGCAGAAATCAAGAGTCGGTTGCTCAACCGACTGAGTCACCCAGGTGCCCCTCAACCCTATTTTTGTGGCAGGTGTTCTTCAGCTGAGTGTTGAATCAGTCTTGCATGTAAACCGCATGGTCTTCACCTATAATTTCTTACTTCTAGGATATTTTTGTTTCATTAGTCCAGAAGAGGATAAATTGTTCCTAGTGACACTATTATTTTTTTGTATTTTGCTGATTCCAGCATTCTTTCTTCTCTGGTTTGGAAGAATCTTCATCATGATACCTTTTGCCGTCCGTATGATGGAAACGTAAATAAGAGAAGCAGAAATGACAGACTGACAAGCATGTCATTTCACTAGCATGAAGATTTATTCATTCTGACCCCAACAAGCTGATTATGGCCTTTGATTTGTCAAAAGCTCAAAGCAACAAATTCATAGTGAAATCAAGTGTGATACCTGGAAGAGAACTTGTACAAAAAAAAAACAAAAAAAAAAAAGACACTTTGTGCTGAGAAGATTGGCTCATTTCTTAACATCTTGGATTTTCATTTCTCTATTTGCGATGATTCTCAACCTTACTGAGTAACCGTATGTGTGACCCAAGTGAAGTAAAGTTCTATGTTCTTTGCATATCCCAGAAAAAATAATGTTAGTGTCATTCTAGCCCATAAAGTCACAGTGCACCTGACCACAATATGCTATAGATGAGACAAAGGAGTCTTCTTGCCGTTGGCCTCAACTGAGTGTGGACATAGTGCATGGGAGTGCAAAAAAAGGTACAATCAAAAACTGAGATGAAAAATAAAAACAGCAGGCAGCTTTCACCGAATGCTCACTCTATGCCAGATACTGAGCTGAGGGCTTTTATCGGTTGTCTCAGTTAGTCCTCAAAGCACTGCTATGAGGTAGGCATTATCTCCCTGTTTCAGATGTGGAAAGAGGCTTAGAAGGGTATCCAGGTGGTAAGCGGTAGATCTGGACGTTGAAATCAAGGTGATGTGATGCCAGAACCACATCTCCTTTCTGTTTTAAGAGCAGTCACAAGACGTGGTTCATTGCAAATGGCGGCCGTGAAGCTTAAGCGCCATGAGTTTGGAGCAGGGTGACAAAACCTTCCATAGAAGTGATTTAGGAGGACTTCACAGAAAATGGATTCGAGCTCTACTCTGAAGATTCTTTTTTCAGCTTGAGTGTGTATGAGTCCTACAGAATCTTGTTTAAAAATGTAGATTTTGAAGCTCTCAAAATAGTTTGGGTGATTCCATTGCAAGTGGCCCACAGATCACAGTAAGAAAAACCCCCTAGACTGTAAGCTGTCTTGAAAGTCAGGTTGCTGCAGTAGACCCAGCAGCACCAAGAACAATGCTGGGCACATAGTAGCAACCAAATAATCTGTGTAGTGAGTAAATGAATAAATGGAGAGACGGAAGTGTCCCTTTAGTTATTCAGAAGTATGAATAAGTATCCGGGTAGCTGTTGGTAGTGGGGTGTAAATGCCAACAAATGTAGTCTTAACTCTGAACGTCGATTGATTCATTCGAGAAATACTTACTGAGTCATACTTGTTATCATTTCTGTATTTTGAAAGGAACATGTTTTCCCCATCTGGGAAATTGCAATACCTCTTACAGTCATTGCTGCAATCGTTAGCATCATAATTCTGATGTAACTCCGTGTGTGCGCCCGGCACCGTGCTTAGATCTAAAATACATCTGGGGCGCCGGGGTGGCTCAGTCGGTTGAGTCCGACTTCGGCTCAGGTCATGACCTCATGGCTCGTGGGTTCGAGCCCCACATCGGGCTCTGTGCTGACAGCTGGAGAGCCTGGAGCCTGCTTCAGAGCGTGACTCTCTCTCTCTCTCTCTCTCTCTCTCTCTGCCCCTCCCCCACTTGCGTGCAGGCGCACACACGCATGCTCTCTCTCTCTCAAAATAAACATTAAAAAGTAAAAAAAAAAAAAAAACAGAAAGAAAGGAAGGAAGGAAGGAAGAAAGAAAGAAAAGAAAACAAAGGGTGATATTGTGATAGAAAGCGATGGCTTACTAAGGGTAGGGAGGAGTGAATAATGGCCAATAAGAAAAGGAGTAGGCAAGGCCACCAATGAGATGGTAGCATTTTTGCTGAAACAAGAGTCATAAGGGTGACCCAATTTATACATGGTTTTTATGAGTTATTACTGAGTTACTGTTTGCAGCATTAACTGAGTTTAACCCTTTTTCATCCAATAATGCTTGTCACCACGACCAAGCCTTAGATAACAGCAGGCCAAACGATGAGGAGAAATAATCCATATTTTTTAGATTTCTGCCAATATTTAGAAACACGCCCCTACATGATTGAAAGCTAGGCATCCCTTCGAAGTTTAAAGTTGTTCCTCCAGAATCCAGTGAAAGCCTCAATTTTCCATTTTTGGTAGACAGGCTGGTTTATCTGAAAAACTCAGTACACAACCAGGGAAGGTCGGGAGGGAGGGAAGAGAATTGAGCGAAATTTAACACAGGCTCTCAGAGGCGTCTGCTTGTTATTTGGCTATTGGAAACCTTTCTACCCAACTTGAAAGAATGAAAGAGGGAGCTTCCTGGAGAGAGCATGATCTGGGAGTGATCACATTAGTCATGCTGTATTTCTTATTCATTGCTCTGAATGTAGGTGTCATTGGACTTGACATCTAATAGTCTCATTGCCATAGCAGATGTATTCAATTGTATAATTTTCATTGTGCTAGAACTCTCTATTATAGGCAACACCATACCTGGCATATCAAATACTTGTGATCAGTTTGAGAAATCATAACATTGGAAGGTTGCCCAGAGACCATCTGGTCTGTAGAGTTGCTATTTAGTGAGAGTGTTCAAGGATCACGGGGCACAGGAAAATAATATTGATAATGTAATATAGGTTATTTTGAAAATAAAGTTGTTTTTTTTTTAATTTTAAGTGACTTATTTGGAAATTAGGCACCATTTTGGTATAAAGCCTTACTTGTCTGAAATGATGCCGTCCTTTGGCAAAATTAGGTTGCCAGCCTTTCACTGATTCCATTGGCACTAAATATTTAACACTGAAAGATCGCAGAAGAGCAATCCTATAACCACCAATATTGTTAGCAATAGGACCACATTAAAATCAGATTATTACCACTCAAGTAATACAAACTCTTGGTAAAAAAAAAAAAAAAAAAAATACAAATCACATAGAAATATAGAAACAAAAATCAAAAATCTCTCTACACAGTTGACTTTCAGCAACTCAGCAACTGTTTTATGATTGAATAAACAATAAATCCTAATACCGTGATGCTGGTTCCAAATATTCTTGACATATACAATGTATTTATTTTGAAAATATTTTGGTTTATTGTCTTCAATCTGCATGTCACTTTCCCTTCAGATCTGTTGTTCATTCTGTCTTCTTTCCTCCATTATTTTTTGTCATCCACTTAAAAAATGTTTTTAATGTTTATTTATTTTTGAGAGAGAGAGAGAGAGTAGAGCATGAGCAAGGGAAGGGTGTGGAGAGAGAGGGAGACACAGAATCTTAAACAGGTTCCAAGCTCTGAGCTGTCAGCACAGAACCTACATGGGGCCCGAACTCAGGAACACTGCGATCATGACCTGAGCTGAAGTCAGACTCAACCAACTGAGCCACCCGGGTGCCCCTCTCGTTACCTATTTTAACCACATAATGCTTTCTCTAACCTGCAGCCAAGCAAGATTAGATCAAAGAAGGTCTTAGGTCTTTGTGGGTGGTATCTTTGTCCCCTTGTTGGAAATCAGGTATTGAGAAATTCCTGAATTCTAGAAACTAATATTCAAATTGAGTTTCAGAGACATGCTTCCAAGTCACTCACAAAGGCGGTAATGCTGTGGATCCTCTACAAACTACTGATCTCTTATTAATTTTTCTTATCACTCTATGCTCTATATATTACCCCTGGCCATAGTTATTACAAATATTTTATCAATTTGTCGTTTGCTTCAGATTGTTCTGATATAGGGAACTTTTTTCCTTCATTATTTCATTATGTTTTTTTAAGTTTATTTATTTTGAGAGGGAAAGAAAGTGCATTTGTGCATGAGCGAGGAGGTGGGGGAGGGCAGAGAGAGAGAGAGAGAGGGAGGGAGAGAGAGAAACCCAAGCAGGCCCCGTGCTGTCACCACGGAGCCCTATGTGGAGCTCGATCCTACAGACTGTGAGATCATCATCTGAGCTGAGATCGAGAGTTGAACGCTCAACCGCTCAACCGATGCAGCCACTGAGGTGCCCTCGTTATTATTTAGTCAATTATCTGTGCCCTTTATACATTTGTCAGTTAGCCATGACTCATCTTTTGGTAACTTCTGGAGAACTTACGTATGCTTATGAAAGCTATGTATGTTTTCCCCCTAAAATGAGCCCAAACACACAGATGGCAGGGGATTTGCCGTACCCCCAGAGTAATCCATGGGCCCCCAGTTAAGAGCTCAGGTTAGATAGTCCTTTCCTATCTCAGAGTCCTGTCTCTAAGTCTTAATTACCAACTTCCACTTTCATCTAGGGTTTTCTCATTGCGTTTTTCAGCATGAATGTCTGACCAAGTAGGATTTATTTTGGCATTGGGCATGAAGCTCTAAGTTGAACTTTTACAGAGATCTATCTACTCAATGCCATGTGTTAAGTAATCTGCCTCCAAACACAATTTGTGTTATGCTCAAGTCATTGAATTTATTAAGGTCTGTTTTAGAGTTTTCTGTGTATCATTCTGTCAATTCTTTTGCCATTACTGTATCACTCCAATTTTTAAACATTTTCTTAAGCCTTTTTACCTGTTTGCTTTTCCAGGAAAAACTTAGAACCATTTTGCCGTGCTTCCAAAAACAACCCCAGTGACAGTGTTTGACAACTGTATGAAGCTTGGCTTCTTTATAACCATTGGTTTTCCCGCTCAAGAAAATCTGCCCCTGAATTATTCAGATCTTTTATTGGCAACATAACATCTTGGGCTTGTATTTAATTCCATACTTTTAGATTTAGATTTGTTTTTTGGAATAGTAAATATTTGTATGCTTTGCTGTTACCATTATGCCTTTAACTAGTTATTGCTCTTAGATAACAGAGATACTGTTTTTTTGGTTTTTTTTTTTATGTTTTTCTTTTCTCTGGCCCTTTAATTCACATTATGTTGTAACTCATTACCTTGGGTTTTTTTTGTGACCGGGTGGATATATACGCGGATTCTGACTATAGTAACACTTATCTCTCTGTTCATTTGAGTTTTTTCTAGGTTTGTTTTTCTTATCCCCAAACTGGTTATTATGAATTCGGGTTTTGCAGTCAGGCTGACTTTTCAATTCCGATCCTACCTCTACCCCGTTACTACCTGAGTTGCCTTGAACAAGGGAAGATGGTGTTTTTTATCCTTGTTAAATTTAGTTTCTTCATCTGAAAGTGGGGGTAATAACCCAGGATCACCAGATTGTTGCCAGGATTAAATACATGTGGGCATATGGAAAGTATTACAAATACAGAAGCTGATATCATCATAAATAGTATTTCTATTATATTAGCTACCATTTAAAATACTAAGTACCGAGAATGACAATAAGCTTTCATGTCTAGCTCCAGATTTTCTCTGGATTCTCTTTTTTTCTTTTCTTTCTTCTTCTTTTTTTGAACTGTTGTTTCATTTTTTGCAGATGTCTGCTTTTCTTCATGTGGCTGCACAGCATTTTTGGCTTTACAAAAGTTTTGTTAAAAATAGAACTTGGGTGTTTTCTCAGTATCCGTTGAGATTTTTAGTATCTAGTTCCTCATATTGTAATTATTTATGTGATTTATTAGGATAATAGTTTTTTAAATATTATTTCTGCTTATATTATGAATGAAATTTGGTTCTTTAGTATGCTTTTGGTTTAGTATTAGGATATTTTATATATGCCTTTGTGTTTATTTTCCTGAGTGAGATTTATAGTTTCTTTCACTGAATAACGTGTGTGTGTGTGTGTGTGTGTGTGTGTGTGTGTGTTCCATATTGTTATAGCAACTGGAAAATATTAATTGTGCACTTACGGAATATAAAGAGAATCTTTTAAAGTATTCTTTCTTTATTGTCCCCCATTTATCCCTCAAGAATATGGTAGCGTAGATATTAAAGGAAGAATTAAGCTTCTCACCCCAGTTTGGGTTGACCGATAAATACTCTGCCTCTATCTCTGCCAGTTTTTGTTTTTTGTTTTGTTTTGTTTTGTTTTTTGATCAAGTGATGTTAAAGTCACAAAATAAATTGTGAAATGTTGCATCTTTTTGTCTTCTCTGGAGACATTTGTGATCACTGTTGTTATAAGTTTGAAGGAAACGATCTGTCCCTAAAGCCTTTTCTAAAAAATAATTCTTTGATAAATTTTTCATTTTTTTATCTATATCCTCCCAAACCATGTACATTTCATAAGATTTTCAAATTTATTAACCAATGATTACATACAGTTCTATGTAGAACTGTAATATAATTGCATATTTTATGTTATATATAACATAATTAATATATATCTGATATTAATATAAGATACATATATTATATATTATCTTCTTTGTTAGATGTTTTGTTGCTATTCTTGTTTTTCAAAAAGTCAGTTCTTGGATTTGTTAATCAGTAACAAAGTTTTCCTGTTTTTCCTTTGTCTTTTTTTTTATCGCTTTAATATCTATCCTGCTTTCCTTAAGAACACTCTTCATTCTCTTATTAATCTTATTGGTTGAATCATGGTTCATCTGTTTTTCCTTTTACATTAGTATGATTTTTTTAAGCTCTACATTTACCTCTGAACACACTTTTGGCTGACTGCCATTATTTTCTAATGATGTTTGGGCTTCCTCTTTGATAGAATGACAATTGAGAATAATACTTTTAAATGTTTAACAAACTTTGTTTCTACGGAGATTTATTATTGACCTTTCTTTCCACTGTGTTGTGGTCAGATAATGAGGTTAGATAACCAACCACACTAGCGGTTTGTGAGGTATTGTTTTTCCTTAAGGCAACCGAGATTTCCTTTTGGCTCGGTAGGTCTGCAACTTTTCTTTCAAAACTCTGTAGTTGATCCATGGATTCTTAAGAAAAAGAAATTACTCTTTGTAGGAGATAAGTTTTAATGTGATTAAATTATATCCATTATGTAAACAAACCCTTTATAGTACTTCTGAAATAAGTGGATTGCATTACCTCAGTAGTGTGGGTCTCCCAGTGACTTTTTTGTACAGTCTTTGATCCACACATTTTGATGGAAACGTTTCATGCTGTTAGATATTCATTATAGACAGTGCCTCATCTTTCAGCTACATTGTGCTTCCTTGTGCTTTTCAGTGTTTTTATGTCTCAAATGTTGTATTGTTTGCAACTAATTTTGTCATCCAGATGTGTGTGTGTGTGTGTGTGTGTGTGTGTGTGTGTGTATGTGTGTGTTGTGGAAAAATCGCTGCCCTTTCTTTAATTTTTAGTTTCTATATTTCATTTTTTAGGTAAAAAAAAAGGATTTTAAAATAATTTTAATAGTTCTTCAGATCTCACTTTTAAAATAAAGCTGATATTTAAAAATAAATATATCTTGTAGTAGGGGTTCTCCCCCTTGACTCCTTGCTATTTGAACTTGGCTTACATTTATTTAGTGTTCCCCCAATGCTCATTTCTTCACGTTTAATGTCATAATCTGCAACAATTTATTTCTTGCCATTATTTTTCTTTTCCAAAGAATTGTGTTAAAAGACTTCTTAAGGGGCGCCTGGATGGCTCGGTCGGTTAAGCGTCTGACTTCGGCTCAGGTCATGATCTCACGGTCCGTGGGTTCGAGCCCCGCGTCGGGCTCTGTGCCAACAGCTCAGAGCCTGGAGCCTGTTTCAGATTCTGTGTCTCCCTCTATCTCTGACCCTCCCCCATTCATGCTCTGTCTCTCTCTGTCTCAAAAATAAATAAACGTTAAAAAAAAAGAATTAAAAAAAAAAAAAAGACTTCTTAAGTCTGCCTTCTACATTTGTTTTATTTTTGAGCGATCAGTAGGTCTTTCATAACAACTACCCATTCTAGGCTTTTTAATTTTGACCTCTTTATTCATCAGCTGAAATAGATCTTCAAGCTCTTTGTTTGCTTTATTTTGGTTTTCAGAGTGTGTGCTTGCAGTGAGGGTAGGTTGGTTTACTTTGTTGCTCCTACAAACGTGTGGCTTCTGCATTTACTCATGAAGGACAGGAGCTTAGTATACAATTCTTGGGCTTGTTTCCTTTCAGTGTTTCTGTTTTTGTCTTTCAGTTTATTTCTTTTGAGAGCGAGCGCATGAGCGCGCACACCAGTGGGGGAGGGGCAGAAAGAGAGAGAATCCCAAGGGGACTCTGCGCGCTGTCACTGCAAAGCCTGACGTGCGTGCTGCGGGGCTCGAACCGTGAGATCAGGACCTGAGCAGAAGTCAAGAGTCAGAAGCTTAATTGACTGAGCCACCCAGGCGCCTCTCCTGTCAGTGGTTCTAACTCTCCTTTCATTGTCTCCTGAAATTAGCTTTGCAGAGAGACTCAAGGCAGAAATTCTGTTTGGTTTGGTTTGGTTTGAATTTCTAAACAGCAGCTTTTAAGATATTTTTTATTTGTGTTTGAAATTACACACACACACACACACACACACACACACGTATCAGGAAGAGCGTAGGGGATGCAATCCTTAGTATTTCCTGAAGCACATTGAGTCCTTCGAGCCTACCTTGGGGGTTTTTAATCAGGTGGGATTTTGGTGACTAACAAAGCCTACCGTGGGCTTCCACGCTGGAGCCCTGGAGTCTGAGAGGCCTGGATGCAAAGCCCGGTTCTTGTTCTCCTCGCATGATGTTACGAAAGAGATGTAACCTTTCTAAGCCTTAGTTTCCACATCTGTAAAAAGGGAATAATGACATTGTCCGCCTGATGGCTTGTTTTGCCTACGTCATGTGAAGAACTGTGCCGTAAAGCACCAGTAGAAACCTGATAAGTAAATAGTTAAGACTCAGTACGTGTTGGTCCTCAGAGGCAGACAAAGCTTCTATCCTGAAGTGACTTTCTGTTTCCTGGCCTCCAGATCTGTCACCTTGTCTTTCCTTGTCCTCTCTTGATGATTTGCCTTAAAACAAAAACAAAAACAAAAACAGAATGATGGCGGGAGCGCCTGGGTCACTCAGTAGGTCAAGCGTACCACTTCTGCTCAGGTCATGATCTCACGGTCCGTGGGTTCGAGCCCCGCGTCGGGCTCTGCGCTGACAGCTCAGAGCCTGGAGCCTGCTTCGGGTTCTGTGTCTCCCTCTCTCTCCGCCCCTCCCCTGCTCATGTTCTGTCTCTCAAAAAGAATAAATAAAAACGTTAAAAAAATTTTTTTAAATGGTGGGAAGTTCTCACAATTGTATTTGATATGATTAACTCAATTTTCCATGATACCAATTCCACAATACCATATCCATATCAATGGACTCCCTCTAATGCAAACTTTCCTTTTGCTAATACCACTTTATGGTGCTTGTAGGCTTTCTCTCAGCTTCTATTTGGGCGTCTCAGCTTGCCTTGTTTATCAGTGTATTCCCTTTTTGTTCACTATCTTTTTCACAGGCCCCATATTATTTTTCTTCTCTGTTCTTTTCTCTCTTTTTCCTCTTTTCTTCTTTTTCCTGTCCCTTGCACTACCCTCTTAGATTTCCTTTACTTGTTCTTTCTCCCTATGTTCCTATTTTTTCTTTTTTTTTGATTCTCAATGAGCGTATCCTCAATTCTGGCTTCAGAAAAGGTGTGATGCTATCCCTGCCCTGCTTAGCATCTAAGCACAGACCTGCTCAAACTTGCCCTTGAAGGATCAGATGACAAACCAAAACCCCTTGGTCAATTCTGAGATCCCGGCAGAGATCCATCCAAAGTGAGGAATGCTAGGTGAGGAGAAGATCATTTATCAACCCTTCTGTCAAAACCAGTTTTGCCAGCCGGTCCCTACAAGCACTGCTCCGGGCTCTTCCTCTCATGGTCCCTCCTCCAGTCAAAGACAGTGGTGGTGAAATAGATCAGAGCCAGACTCCAGAGTCAGCCTGTTTGTGGCCAGGTTTAGCTCTTGCTAATCACGTGACCCTGAGCAGGATCCTGACGCTCTCTCTGCTTCTGTGTCCTTCTTTAGGTGGTAACAATGGTAATATTATCTGTCTCTCGGGGTTGCCATGAGCAATAAATGAAATAATGAATATAATACTTCTCACAGTGCACCTGGCTCACTGTGAGACTCCATAAATGCCATCCAATTCTCAGTACTTTTGGAGATCCATCTGTTAGGAATTACCTTCAGTACCAAGAAAGTATAGCTGATAGAGCAAGAAATCCACACGTCAAGATGTCGGTTAAGAAATTCTAAGCCACCGGGGCGCCTGGCGGCTCAGTAGATTAATAGCGTGTCTGACTTCAGCTCAGGCCACGATCTCATGGTTCGTGAGTTCGAGCCCCACGTCGGGCTCTGCGCTTACAGCTTGGAGCCTGTCGGATCTTCTGTCCCCCTCTCCCTCTGCCCCTTCCCCACTTATTCTCCCCTCTTCCCCCGCTCCTGCTCAAAAATAAATAAATAAAACTTAAAAAAAAATTTCAAAGCTACCAAGACCAGCGTCTGTGTTACCCTCTTAATCTTTTCCCAATGGCTGCTGCAGCTCCAGCCATCACACCCACGTTCAGGTAAAAGGAAGGAGAGAGTGACAGAGAATTGAGGGATGGCTGTAGCAGGAAAGCAGGTCTGTCTTGGAAACGCCCCGCAGACTGCCTCTTCCACTTCCTTACTCCAGACTTTGTCTCATGTGCACCTGTCACTCGTGGGGCATCTGGGGGGGACACAATTTTGGCATCTCACGTGTAGAGTAAGGGTGGCAGTAAAAAAGAAAGTTGGAAATTACCCCCTAATTCCTGCCACAGTTTCTAAGAATTGAGACTCTGAAAAGAGGGATAGGAGAGAGCAGAGTTTAATGGTTGGGCTGCCTTGAAAAGAAAAAGAGAAAAAGAGAACATGTCCAGTAGAGAATCACACACATATGCTTTTGGGCGATGGATAGATATCCTGGGTCTTTAATTCAGGAGGTAGATGGGGAAACAAGGCTTAGCTTTTGGGGGGGGGGGTCTTTTTCACTTCTTCCCCCTTCTACTTTCCTTTAGATGCCAAGACAGCTTTGTTTTCTTAAAGTATGGAAACGTTAAACGTGACTTTTCTTATTCCAGTCACATCAGGGATTTGGAAATCCCTCCAAAATTTTTGTTATAGATTTCTGTTAATCTTAGTTGATCTTGCCCCTGGTGCGTGTGTGTGCGCAGTGTATAAGGGCTTTTAAAAATATTCTTTGTTACGGTTGACATCCAATAATTAGAAAGACGGCTAGGACTTGACATCATAAACCAGGAGTTTCTAAAATAGAGTAACATTTACTTAAAATTCTAGAATCTCAAATGCTTACTGATTTTCACTGAAGTTTAAAACAAAGGTGAACCTTGAACATCGCTGTTTAAAAATACACTTCTTTGATAAGCACGTAGAAAAGCATCACTTGAATTCTTTGTATTCAACAGGGGGAAAAAAATGAGAGAAAATGCTGTAATTTACAATAATAGTAATAACAGAGCTGCGGCCAAGTATTTTTGCTGCCCGTCCAAGGGTTCAGCTGCTGGCTTTTGAGGTGAAAACCCTGCAGATCCCTGAAGTCTGGTAGAAAAGTTTGAAAAACACTGCAGTCCAGCAGTCCAGTTAAGTGAATAAGTATGTGCACCTATGTCTGCGTCCTAATATTCGGTACCAAATGGCAACTTCGACGTCAACCCAAAGAACATTTCACCTTCCTCTACATCCCATCAGCGGCCACTGTCAAGAGGGAAGATATTCCCACAAATGGGATTTCTTACCATCACAGTGGGGCCGAACAGTTGTTTCCCCAACAAGTCAGCTTGCTGCCTCCGCCATCGGCTTGTTAAAACCAGATCCTTTTGACAGATCTTAGTGGCATTATTATTTCACTAAGCACAAATGTACCAATGTGTTGAAAATGCTATTTTGCTCATTTGTTACAGGAACTAAAAAACATACTGTCAAAATCTAGGCATAGGGGAAAAGAGCTTAATTAACTGGAGAGTCATCAAATGCTAGCATAGACTCAAAGTTGTCCTTCTGGCTTGTTTCGGGATGATAGGTTGTGCGTCTCAACAAATCGTAATGACTGCTGTCTTTGGGAGTCTGTCATGCGCCAGGCACTCTCCGTCCGTTACCTGGAGTTCTTGCAACCACCCTGCGGTGTGTGTGTTACCATTTCCACATTTCAACTGAGAAAACGGAGTCCCAGGGAGGCGCAGTTAATTGTCTAGACTTACAGAAGCATTAGGCAGCAGGTCACGATTTACCTACGTCTTCCCGACCATACCTTCGTCATGCTCATGTGATTGGCGGCCATGTTTATCATTATTGCTGAGAATTAAGTTTAAATTAGAAATAAAACTAATGGGGATAGCAATGTCTTCCTGCCGGACTAAGTCAGTTCACTGGGAACTGTGTATTTATTCACGCTGAGCGCAGGACGGCCGGCAAAGTTAGCAAAAAAAGGGGAAGTGAGAGATGTTCTCCGGCTCCCTTACCGCCAAGTGGGTTTCTCACAGCTTGACTGGGATAAGCGTAGGGAGGGAGCTCTCATACTGTCATATCTCGTCTACGTCAAGAGATTGCAGAGTCTGGAACGAAAAATGAGGGTCAGGCCTCGATTCCAGGTTGTGGGGCGCGTGAAGAGAGAGAGGCCTTTACCTTGGCCAAAATTTACAGCCTCCAGGTCACAATGCTGGAGAGGATTGAGTGTATACGGAGAACTTGCACAAAGTTTCATTTATGGTGAATTGACTTCAATGCATGTGATCTCTTGGTTAGTGTACCCTTGTCTGACCATTGATCAAACTGTATTCCCTAAGAGTTGATGTAGCAAAGTGTTTCAAGGGAATGACTGTTGAGCTTACAGACAAAATGCCGTTTGTTTGTAAAGCTGCCCAAAACTTAATTGATGTGCTTTGGGTGTAATGACAAAGCCTGGGCAGAAGCCAGGATTTACAAAGGAAAAGAAGACACTTCAGTTTAAATGGCAGAATTTTTCTTTGTAAATCAGGGGCCATCTTCTCTTAAGTGTGTTTAGAGACCCAGTTTCTAGACCTTTAGTTTATACTCAATTCAGGTAATCGATGGCTGGTGTGAACAAGAGAATATAATAAAAATTTGACGTGGGTGGTCCTGAACCAATCTTCTTTATCTTTCCTGCTTTGGTTCGGGTATGGATGGATCATAAGTAGGTGTCCAAATGATGCCAATATAAGTCACATTTCCAAACCTGGAGGTACAATTAACTGTGTTTTCTGTTAGGACACCCAGTTTTTGGCCCGGAACTTTTTTTTCTTTTGTGTTTGTTTTTTTTTTTTTTTACATTTATTTATTTTTGAGAGACAGAACACAAGTGGGGGAGGGGCAGAGAGAGAGGGAGACACAGAATCCGAAGCAGGCTCCAGGCTCTGAGCCGTCGGCCCGGAGCCCGACGCGGGGCTCAGACCCGTAAACCGCGGGATCGTGACCTGAGCCGAAGTCGGACGCTTCGCCGACTGAGCCACCTGGGGGGCCCCGCCTGGAACTTTTGAATTACTGTAGAGCACACAATACAACACAACAAAACAGAACAAACCAAACGCACTCCCATGAGCAGTATATCCTCCTGTGCGCCGTGGGGTTGACAACCTGATGATCCTTTCTGTGGCTTCATTAACCTGACAAAAGAATATCGGTTTCCTTTGTTGGAGGGTCGGTGTTTTATTCTTGAGTCACCCTCGGCATGCACTGGGTACAGTCGGGACAATGTTTGGACCAACCTCAGCAGGCTCTAGACATTTTCTGTCTCATCTTTGTTGCTTCAGCTCGCCGTGAATCTCCTCCCACAATCGCGGATTGATTTAGCGTCCGCACGACGGCGTGAATTTTGCGGCTACTTGGTCCCATTTCTATTTTCCATGGTCGTAAGGATCATAAAACAAGACCGGTCTTGTGTTGGATTTTTTGTTGAATGTCTAGGTAACTGGATGATTGCTGACCGGTCATGTAGTTTCCCCATAGGACTGGTTCGTGAAATTACTCCATCATTGTATAAGACAGAATCGGTCTTGTATGTTAAGAAGATTGCCCAGTTAGGGAACAGTTTTCATCCTCTGGTTTTGCTTTGCTACTCTCATTGATCAGTTCTCTTTCCGTATCAGGATGTGTACGTGTTGTCCCTATTATCAGTTGCCTGTGATGATAGATCTGTCGGAGGGGACCAAGGGAAGGTTACTTCTTTTTTTCTTTTTTAATGTGTATTTATTCTTGAAAGAGAGAGAGAGAGGTGAGTGGGAAAGGGGCAGAGAGAGAAGGAGACACAATCTGAAGCAGGCTCCAGGCTCCAAGCTGTCAGCACAGACCACCCACGCGGGGCTCGAACTCACAAAGCGGGAGATCATGACCTGAGCCAAAGTCAGACGCTTAGCCGACTGAGCCACCCAGGTGCCCCTTTTTTCTTTTTAATAAATGAAAGTGAGTCAGTCAGTCACTCAAGATTCAAGGTCCTTGTTTTTTAAGGACCACCAAGTACAGATCGATGTTGGACGTTCACATGTGCATAATTAGCCAAGAAAACTCTTGTTTTGATTTTTTACTTTAAGTATTAGCAGTAGAATTTAGGGGTCCAGCAAAAGGCACTAGAAAAAAATGTCTTTCTTGGGATACAGCCTACTTTTTTTTTTTTAGTTGTTTTTATTATTTATTTTTTGAGAGACAGAGTACAAGCAGGGGAGGGGCAGGGAGAGAGGGAGACACAGAATCCGAAGCAGAGGCTCCAGGCTTCGAGCTGTCAGCACAGAGCCCGAGGCGGGCCTCGAACTCACAAACCATGATTTCGTAAGTTGAGCCATAGTTGAACACTTAACTGACTGAGCCACCCAGGCGCCCCAGTCCTGCTGTTGAGAACTAAACCTACTGTTGAGGCCATCAAACACTTTGAACTGCTCAGAACAAAAACAGAATACAGATACCAGGTAGTGACGGTGTCACTAATTATCCTGTTTTGGTGCTAGAAACGAGAAGTGTTTGTGCTGGGGTTCGGGTGCAGCTCCCGGACTGGAAAAGCCAAACTATAAACCACATCAAAGTGTGAGCATGTCAAGCAAGGTGACAAGTTCATGACCATAAAGTTAAATAATATAATCACGTTCTGCTCTCCAGTACAGGCATATAATATTGTATTTTATTATAAAAATCATATATTTCCTAGTTTGATATCTTTCTATTCACCTTTGAGGGAGTATGCCAAAGTTAAGCCTTTGGAACCTAAGACCCAGATTAAGACTCGAGACTCTCCTGAATTCTGTGGTAATCAAAATTCAGCCAGAGAATCAAAATTCAACTGAGCTGAGAGAGAGAGTGCAGGTGCGAAAATAGCGTGACCACGAGGACACGGCATGCCACACGTTGCTTCCTGATCCCATTGTCGAAGAACTCCCGAGCGAACCAACATGCGTCCGTTCATTCTGCCTTCCGGGGGTCCACCTGGAGGTGCTTTTAAATAGTACATGACAGCATAGAAGCCACCGCCAGCCAGGGGCAGCTGGTTGGAATTGTCATCCTTCCACTAACTACCTGTGTGTGCTAGAGTGACTATGTGTAGCTCCGTGTCTCAGTTTTGTCGTCTGTGAAATGGGAATAAAAATGTTACTTATGTTCATAAGATGTTTAAAATTACACAGTAATAATGCATGTACAGGGGCACTTGGGTGGCTCAGTCGGTTGAGCCTCTGACTCTTGATTTCAGGGCAGGTTGTGATCTCACGCTGAGCGTGGAGCCTGCCTCAGATATTCTCTCTCTCCTTCTGTTCATCTCCCTCTGCCCTCTCCCTCTCCTCCCTCTCCCTCAAATCAATCAATCAATCAATCAATCACGCACAACATGTAGTACCTGGCCGTGGCCAAGCGCTCATTTAATGTTGGCTAGTAATTCGAGGTCCCTGAACGATGCAAAGCTTCCTACCAGGAAAAGATTACATATACTGAACTCTCCAGAAAGTCAAGTATATTTTATTGCCTTGAAAGCTCACAGGTAGCTAGCCACATGTTGCAGGGATTTGGAAATGTTGCCCTTTTACCGCATACTGTCGTTTAAAGGTGACTGCCAGTTGTTCCAGGAAGAAACCCAAGGGGTGTGTGTGGCCTAAATCCTTGTGGCTTTTTATGGGGTCCGTGGTCCCCAGGCTCAGAATGGAGAGAAACTGTTCTTTTCCTCCAGGTCAGTTATACTTGTGGCCTCTTGATTATCGTTTGCCCCAAAGTTCTTAGTGCTCCATCTTCTATTCTTGGAGGTGAGAGGGGTCTTGACGTTCAGAAGCCAGTGGAATGTGGGGCCAGGGTCATGGGCGGAAGGGGTAAGTTTCAGGGGGCCCTACTTTCAGCGCCGTGGACTGTGACGTTCCCAGCTCAGGGCCTGCAGCCTTCCCGTCTCTTTCGATCTGTGTGTGGCGTCCCAGAAGCTTCATAGTCCGATACCTTCACGTCTGCAACGTCCCCGAGAGCATAAATACAAATAAGTCCCAAAATGTGAATCAGATGTCCCTGTAAATCCAAGTCTTCTCCGGATACCAGCAAATTAACCTATGGCTATTTCCTGAGCTAATTAGTTCCCCTCCCACGGGTAGCAGTGCCACTGATGGAAAATCCATCGGTTTCCCGTATTAACTTCCTCACTTTGGTGAAATACGGGACATTTTGAAATTAAATGATTTCTGAAGTTGCGTATTATCAAATGCCAGAGTAAAATTATCTGAACGCCTCCTTCTTTCCATGCGTAGTTTGGAATTTCCTGAAGCTAATTCCTTCCTTCTAATTACAAGTACTCCAACAAGAACTAGTTTTTACAACTCAGCGTGAGAGCGAGTAACTCTGATTTCTTCAGGCTGAACTGAATGCAGGAGGCTTCCTGAATCTGCCTGAATACAAGTGCTTAAGTCACAAGATAAATGTTCCCCGTGCTGCCTTTATCATCCCCATCATCATCATCATCATCATCATTATTATATTTTTAGTGCTAAGGGCCACTAGGGAAATGGCCTCCCAATGGTCAGAACCTTGTGTTTGATGTTTCCAAAAGAATCTTGCCCTGGTGATAAGTAACATAGGAAACTGGTTTCATTTCTTTTTCTTTTCCTTTCCTTTACTTTCCTTTCCTTTCCTTTCCTTTCCTTTCCTTTCTTTTCTTTTCTTGTCTTTTCTTGTCTTTTCTTGTCTTTTCTCGTCTTTTCTCGTCTTTTCTGGTCTTTTCTCATCTTTTCTCGTCTTTTCTTTTCTCCCCCCATAAAGAGTAATATTTAAAGTGTGGAAGTTTTAGCTGTGTGTTAAATGTTATTTTAAAATCCCTAGGTTGATTTAGACATACTTATCAAATCCGAGTACACCTGCATATATCTTGCTGTTTGCTCATGGAGAAAAGCGAAGCAAGCATGTCCATTTGAGAGGATTATGCTGTACCACAAAGAAGCGTCTGGAAAGGTTTGCCAGACTGAGCTTTTGTTGTTGTTGCGTTTGCCCCTCACTCAAATCACGACACTGGGAAAGGTGAAAGGAGATTAACATTGTATCAGGCAGATCAGGAAAAACATCTTATGTTGACCTTCCCGTTCAGAAGTAGAGTTATCTCTTGACTCTTTTCCTAGTTTTCTTGACCATGACACAATGAGTTTACTGAATTCTTCCTCACTCAAATCACGACACTGGGAAAGTTGAAAGGAGATTAACATTGTATCAGGCAGATCAGGAAAAACATCTTATGTCGACCTTCGAGTTCAGAAGTAGAATTATCCCTTGACTCTTTTCCTAGTTTTCTTGACCATGGCACAATGAGTTTACTGAATTCTTATGGCGGATTCGGTATCAGTCAGCAAAGGGCCAGATCGTGCTATTTGTTTTAGAAGTGAAACTTCCCTGCCTCCTGGACCCCCCTCAAACCAACTCCCTCCCTTCCTCCAGAGTTTCATGCATTATCAGGTTCTAAAATTGGTCCATAGCAAGTGTTGGGTAAAACAAAAGAGAACTAAGTCGTTTTTCAGTGTTATTATATTTTTCAAATTCATGAGGTTAAGTTTTCGTTTCATTAGTAATTAGTTATTTTGTTAACGCAACCTTGCAAAATCGTCTACATCCAATCCTGCCCCCTCTGAAAACTTTGGAAATGGCAGTACTATGTGTTTTAGGTTTCATCTGAAGGCATAGCAAAAAGGTGTCAGAACTCTATGGCACCTTTTTCTCCCCATCTCCTTCATGTTCAAGCCACCAAATGAGAGCCGTGGCTCAACACGTAGCAGAATGTATTGTCTGCCACCTCCTGATGGCTTATTTTGCACCAAAATAAGTACTTGGCATCACTTTGATTCCGTCAGTATAAGGAAGTGGAATAGATCTTAGCATCCACATGCTAAATGTGGACACTGAAACCTCAAGAAGTTAATTTCACAGAAGTGGAAAATGAAAGAGCCAGGATCTGATCCCTGGGCCCCCTTTGTTAGGAGGCCACTCTCAAAAACGTGTATGTGGCAAGGGTGATGGGAACACGTAGTAGGAAGTGAAGCCGCGTGCAGCTCCATCGTTGAATTAGCTGGAATTAAGACACCAGTTTTTCCTCTGCCTGGGAGAGGCCAGCGTCCGTGGGCTGCATACGAGGGGCCAAAGGGACTGCAACTTGCTCCTGTCACACCTCAGATCGTTGTCCCCCTCCCCTCCATGTTCTGGCCCATCCTTGGCAAGTATCCTTCTAAAATGAAGGTGGCAGGTGAAAAATAAGTACCCAAGCTGCCTGATAACGGCCACGTTTCCCAATTAAGTAAAAGCTTGTCACACCTGACAGTCAAGATGGAAATAATAAGCATCTTGATCAGAATTTCATGCGTGCATGGAGTCAGACGCTTTCCAGTAGATAGATGCTCTTTGCGCACATGTACTGGGATTGGTTTTCTGTAGGTTTATGAGTAGCGTCGAGGTTCTCCAATGAAAGGAACTTCTCTACTCAGTGACTCTGTGCCTTCAGTGCTAACAGTCGCAAGAAATAGGTATCCAGCGATTTAATATAATAATCACTTATGGCAAGTTAAGAATACTCCCATACCTATGTCTTGGGGCCCAGCTTTGGGCTCCACGCTAAATTCTCTTTCTTTGAAAACACGGACGACAGGGACTCGGTTCATTTGAGGCTTTCTCCTTATCCTGTACGTACACGCAAAATGCTAACCCTTGCTAGTTCTTTGTTAAATTACGCAAGCGATTGTCTGGCTGTATAGCTGGACAAGGAATGTTCCAGGAGACTTCAGTTTTGGCTTTAGCTTACGGTAATTTTCAGGTTCCGACGCAAGCTTTTACATCAAGGATGGCCGGGCCCGAACCGGGAGCCATTTTGTTGAGGAAAACTGGAAATCCTCACCCTTTTAAACACCGAGTTACAACTGACCAATACCACAGTATTTCCTAAATTTAAGGTTACGTTCTCTGCCTCCCTCAGACTAACGTCACCTCTCCACGTTGAGACCCAGAGCCGCATTTGTTCACCCCGACCCCGAATCAACTGACCCTTTGTTTTTAGTACTTCGCCATTCTGCTTTTGCTTTTTTAATTTGCTTGTGACTCTCTGCTTCCCCCATCTTTTTTTTTTTTTTGGTACAATGATTCTTACCTTGTCTTTCCCCAGTCCGTTTCTGACCTGGAGAGACGTGCAGCATGTTATTGTCAGGACTTCCCGTGCAGGACATTTGAACGCTAATGACTGGAAAACCAATGCTGCGGGTTTTAAGGGTGAGAACTTCTTTCATATTCTGTCACAGGCAAAATATTTTTATTTCCGCCCCTCCCTCCCCCCATTTTAAATGGAGAGCAGGAAATAGAATCCCTGAAAAGAAACTTGAAATTGTGTGCCGACACACAAGGAGCTTGCCCTTTTAGTAAAGAAAAGGCAGGTTCTTTTTTTTTTTTTTTTTTCAATTCAAACAACACATAGAAGGCAGATTTCCTTGGCTTCCCACATCATAGGTCAATCTCTTAAAAGACAACCATCCAAGTATAGTCGACCTATGGGGCTTTTAATTCGTTTATTATCACTGTCATTGGTTATCTGAGTGGTATTTGTACCAATGTATTTAAAAATTCCTCATCTTCTGTAGGGATTGCTTCCACTTAAAGACTCACTGGTTTATTTTCACTATTAGTTGGTAGGCCATGCTTTCTCTACATTTTGTTTTTGTTTCTTTTTAAGCTTCCACAACAGCTAACTCTAAGACATCACTTTATATAAATGAAAAGTTCTTAGGAAGCTTTATAACACACAGTCTGTATACATTTATGTACAGTATGTAATAAGTGCTATTTTTCTCATGGCTGAGGACTATAGTTCCCTCAAACTCTCTTAGTAATGGTAGCCATTTTGCTCGTCGTCATCCATAACGTATGTTATAATAAAAAGAAAATCATTACATAAAGCAGAAGCTTTAGGACTAAAGCTTCATTCACATGACCTCAATTTTAACCCATTAAGTTACAACAAAGACTACTCTTGGTTATATCTGCAGACTTAAATTTACTCCCAAATAGTCTTGGTATCATTATATATCCCTATGGGTGAAAAAGAGTATCCCATACCATAGGGAATATCTAGTTCAAAATTGAGATTCTGGTCCTCGGCTCATCGGTAACATGTTGAATAATCCTGGGCGAGTCGTTTACTTTTTTGGGCCCTAACTTCGCCAACTTAAACATTTTAGAAGCTGAATAATATTATCTACCTATGATTTCTTAAATATGGTTTTAATATGTCTTTAGTGAAATTATACCCAATGTATGCATATATCCATGCTGGAAATGTAAAATGTAATTTAAAAAAAACTACTTGCAAATGGCTTATTATAGTCTCATGCTTAGCCCAAACCTGTAAATGTATCAGATAACCTGTGCCATATACAATATGTCTTTGGTTAACATCTTCACCGAAGACTTCACTCCATTTTTAGAAAAAGAAAAATATCCCTCTGCTTTTCAGTATTATCAAGGACCTCTCCATACTCATAACCTATATGGTGCAGCCGTGTTCAATGAACTTGTAATCTAAAGAGCTGTAAATACGTGCTGGGATCACATTGTCTGAAGCCCAAATCAAGACACTCGATCCCCAAACAGCCATTGTGATGTGCAGCATTAAAAATATTTGAAACGTCAGCTGTCTGTCATAGAAAATCCAGGATGTACTTTGCCATAGGGGTACGTTTCATTTTGATTAGCCTCCACACCCTGCCAGCACTTCCTATATAAATCCACGAGGCTGGGAGGTGGGCTTGGGGAGGGGGAAGAAGGGTCCAAAATACAACCTTGGCGGGGTCAGTGCTGCGATGAACTTTTTGGTAGAGGGTTCACAGACCAAGTGCATTGACCTCCATGAAGCTGAGGAATCAACTTTAACCCAAATAAAAGCCTTAGTTTTACTTATCCCTTTTTGGCAAGTTAAAAAGAGCGAATGGTTCTAATAAAAAATGCAACTCTTTTGAAAACCTCTGTTGGTTTTGGAGAGGGGGAAACAGAGGATTTCGAATAACTCCCCAGATCCAAACCTGAGTCCGAAGGGGGCCGTACGGTGCTCTGGCAAGGAGGAAAGAGCATTTTACTATTGCACGTGGCAATATTTAGTATCATATTCCACTCTTCTCTTAGACTGCTGCCAAGAGTAACAATTAAAGTTCGCCTTTTCGTAGATGAATTGCCCTGAACGGTCCGGACTCCCGGTGGAATTGTTTTGTAATTTTGTTGATGGCAAGCCCCATATTTCATCTAAACATGATCGTAATAAGAATAATTTTTTAAAGACTGATATTCTTCCCGACTCTAAGCATTACCATCCCCTCCCTAGTGTCCCACAAATAAAAGTGATTAAGGCAGAGGCTAGCAGGAGAGGAAACGTGCTTTGGGGAGGGAGAGGATGGAGGTCACCGGGCCTGGACAAAGATGGGTGACTTTTTATGAAATGAGAACTGAGCAAACAAAGAAACAGCTAATGCTTGGAAGAACTTCATGCAAAGGGAGCTCAGCGAGAGCTCGTATTTTAAATTAGGTCAGCCAGCGTTTGCAGGCCTAGCTTCGCGGGAACGCAGGGCCGCACGCTTCTCCTTAGACAGGAGAAGGCGGAAGTCACCTGCAAACGGGAGCATGTGGCCGCGGCTGCTCTCTCTCTCTCTCTCTCCTGTGCAACTTAGTCCTAATGCTGAGCGAGGGGTGTGCCTGAAACAAATCCGAAAACATCTGTGCTCCCCTGGGCTGGCCTTTGTGCCCTGAGGTTGAGCGACGTAACCTGTTGGAAGCAATTTAATGTGTTGGGAAAAAAAACCACGAGAAAGAAAGACACCTGAGGCTAACTTGACATATTGCCTAGTAGGTGCTCGTCTGCCCTGATGATGTCAATATCAACCTCAGCGTTTCCTTCTCCTCGGGGCAAGCACAAGCAGCTGAGAGTAGCAACCAGTGAGGTATTGGGGTCTTGTCATCCGTGGACTTGATAGTCATCACTGATCGCTTCAGAGAGGCCAACACCCTCCAAACAAGCTGTTACCAGACACTGCCAAGTCCTTACATTTCTTCAGACATACCCGTATGTAGTATGTCGCAGGCCGAGAGTAGAACCAGGTGATCTCGGAGCTAGGCGGCTGTGGGCCTCGCCGCGAGGCAGGCCCAATCCATTCTGATCCACATGTGTTAGGGACCTGGCAGATGCAAGACATTCCCTCCAGCAGCACTGCTGGCTTCCTGTTGCCTGGCACGGCGAGGCTGTCGTTCAGGCAAGGAGGTCGGCCTGGAGAAGCCGAGAACGTGGCTCTCTGCTGACTCGTGTGTGTTCCTCTGAGAGTGGGATTACCCTGGGGTTGCATGCGGATGAGCTGGGTGCACAGAAATTTCCTTTCTTCTTTTTCTGTGTTCTCATTAGAACAGCACGCTATAAACAATCGGGTAGTAAGAGTAAACTCACAGCGAAGGGAGCCCCAAAGCCAGAAGCTGTTCATCGATATTTTTAGGCTAATGGTAGTATAATTTTTAACAATTTTAATCGAACTAAGACTACCCTGTCCTATTCCTTCTTAAGTAATAATAACGATCGTTTATAGTGTAGTTAAGAGTCTTTTGCAGAAGATCCGTTCTTCGAAATAAACGTAGACCAATGAGTACCTACCTATGGAAACTGACTAACCGTTATTTGGATTGTTCATTGTGTGAATAATTTTGGCTAAATGTCATACACCTTTTGACTCTAAACTTCCTCCAGAGATAGTTTCTTTAAAAACAAGTGGAAGAAATACCATGCACTTACCAAAACCTCTCCTGGAGGTGGTTCATGAGAATAGGAAAAGTATTTGTAGGAGACCAGATGAACAGATGTGATATTTGCCACTAGAGAACTGAACTCCAAATTCCTGTGTTTCGCTACCGCTCAGCATTTGTAATGCTAGGAGATGACTTTGGCATTAAATCATTTATTTGGGGTTTTTTCCAGTGTTATTTCCTTCTCCTTTGATGCCTTCCTTATGAAAAGTCTTCTCTATTTTTTTTTTTTCTTTTCTGTGCTTTTTCATACCCCCTTCATTGAAGCGCCTTAAAATGCACAAATCAGCTATCGAAGCAAGGGCTTTTTGCCATTTGGGTGGTTTTCTTCACAGAGCTTAATTTATGCAAATCTCTTTGTTTATTTATTTACAAAAACTTCCCGAGCACCTTCCCCCGTGCCAGCCCGACATGTGTTGATGTGCACCCAGAAAGGGGAAGTGAGAGGAAATGTCGGGGGCCCCCTGGCATTGCCTAATCTGATCTGGCCACGGTACGATTTACATACACACGTAGACATTTACACTACACTTGTCTTCCCTTCTGTCAAGCCCACATGATCTGCCAGGTCATGTTTATAAAAAAGTGTCCCTGCAAACTTCCCCGGTCATCTCAAATGCAGCCTAACCTGAGCGGGAAAAGGCATCTGATGTAGAGACGATGTCTGCTGGTATGCCACGGATAGTTCGAACAGTTCTGTTTGCGCCTAGATGGTATGCGGACCAAACCAGCCATGCAGAGAACTTTAATTGTGCATTCTTCTGGAATCCGTGGCTCTTACCGTTTTAGGAAGCTTAGCTCTTTGTGACGATCCCCTCCGTTCTACTGCTTTAACCTGAGGAACTCGCAAATCCACGGTCACTTGGGCTGTGTCCGCTGATCCCCACCCCCGACCCCAACGAGTTCTTACCTCTCTGGTTCACGGTTGCAGTTACAAGTGTAATTGAATGCATGCCACCTCAATGCTTCAGGTTTGTTTTTTTTTTTTCTTCGAAGTGTCTGTATTTGGATTATATGACTGTATACAGTTAAACGCTCTTAAATCTAGGAACAGGAATAGACGTCAGATAATAAATTAGGACCTTCTGTCATCTTTACTAGGCGAACGAATGAAAAAAAATGTCATTGAAAATCAAAAATGACAACTAAGTGAGCGAGGTTACCACGCCTTCCATTTCACTGCCCTCCCAGACTATGTAAGTCTCTCTTTTTTTACCAGCATGTTGCTGAAACCTTCCCATCCCCACTGACTCTTTCTTTGACCACAACTAAACTACTAGATTTTTTTTTTTTTAATTTCTAACTGATTTCCCACCATGGGAAAACAATTGACAGTCTAACATGACTTCTTAGCCTCCAAGGCCCTAACTTTTAATAACCTTTATTACCTTTAATTGCCATCATTTTGTTTCCACTGGTAGGGCTGGTAATTTTAAGATGTTCCAATATATTTTTAATACCTACCTGTCTTGCTTTCAGTTTGTAACACTTATTAAAAAGAATTAGAAGTGCTGAAATCATGAAGCATGCCATGTGTTGAATTGAAAGTAAAGGTTTTGAAATGTGTTCTTTTTTTTTAGTGTGTGAAGCGATATCTGATGTATTACGGTCTGAAAGGGTAAAGCCGTATTTTATTTTATTATTTCACTGCACAAATAATAGTTCCTCTTTGCCACCTAGCAGGCTGATGTGATGTTGGTAGCTAGGATTAAAGCTACATAACGCACATTAATTGGTCATCGGCCCGTTTTTGACGAAAGGTCAGTGATATGTTATTCCTGTGGTCAGCGTCAGAGGTGGTTTTGGAATCAGATGCTCGATTCCAGCCCCCATCCTCGCTGTAGAAAGAAGTTTTTTATAATCCAAAGAAAGAGGGAAGTATATACATTTGATTCTACCTAATAAAATGCACTCATTGGAAATACCCCCTGAGTTTCTTTCAAGATTCCATGTGTTGTATACTATTGTACTCTCTGAAGGCAATTTCGTTTAATATGTGTTAACTTAAAACCTTTCATTTTTCTGTGTACTGATCATTGAATACAGGAACTTATCTTCTTGCTCATTTACAAAAAAAAAAAAGGAATCACACAAAATTTAGGGATTTTATTTTTATCCCTTTGTCTGGTGGGTGATTTGCCTAAATATCTAGCTGAGACCAATAATATGGAACCCCTGACAGCAAAGTGCTTGATCACTGCTTAATCTAGAGTCTCATGTCCAAAATGTCCACTTGCCCATCAGAGCATTCCACGCATGCCTCACTAAATAAGTGAGATTTAAAAATCCCTTCTGTTGACGGGAAACGTTGTTTTCTCCGTGCTGATCTTTGACGGGATGATAGCATTAGGTTTTGTTAGACTTCGGGGGTGTTTTGTTTTGTTGCGTTTTACTTTTTCATCCCCAAGTACATAAGCTTTAAATGCATGTGGTTTCACACTTAAAATCCGTCTTCAAAACAGAATTAAAATGATGGTTGCCCTAAGTGACTATTATCTCTGTACCAGATATAATTAGTTAATGACGGGAATTACGTGCGGAGGAGTTTTGTGGCTTTGCCACCATCTTAGGAACCTTTAAATCCTGGTAGACAGTCGGTTACTGATATTTTGTATGGCCCTGGAGGAAGCCAATTAAAGCTTTTGTATCTCGGTTTTTTAGAATGTGGGTAACTTATACCAAACATAATGAGAAGGCTGAGTCCCCATAGGAACTAGTGATAGACATCTGAACTGATTATAGCTATCAATGTCCTGTTGACTCTTGAGTCATTAATACAGTAGGAAAGCTGTGAGCATAAAATATTTTTTTTTTTGGCAATATGCAAAAGCTTGTACACTTAAGAGAGGATCGATGTCTCTTTTTGTGTAATTGCCTGATGAAAACTGATTTCACTGATTCTAGTCAGGCTGTAGTTGCCAAGGTATCTTCCGGACTCTTCCTTCAGCATATGGGTTTGGCTATTAATGGTAGCAAACCTTGATAGTTTGTGGTTACAGTTGATATTTTAGGCAAAGATAAACATCATCAACCCCTAAACCCGGGGATTGCAAAGGATGATCAACCAGGGCCACTGCTAATTTCAGGCCAAAAGTGTGTTATGACTCTAAAGTAATGAAATGGATTTCTATGTAGCGCCAATAATTGGGTTCTGAATCCAGTTGCAAAATAAGATAACCAAAAAGGATTTAAGCCAAGACCATCTTCTCAGAATAGACTCACACCTACAGACACATTCTTTTACAGAAGCTTTTAAAATTCGACATTTTCTTTTGGGAGGTTTTGTGTTTATTTAAAAAAACAACGACAACAACAACAACTCACTCAACAGAGTGGTTGAGAGCCTGGGTGCCAAAGTCAAACAGCTTGGGATTGATTCCTAGCTCGATAAACAAACAAACGATATCTGGTAATGTAAGACACGTTCTTTGTTTGTTTGTTTGTTTGTTTATTTGTTTTGAAAGAGACAGAGACAGTGTGAGCAGGAGAGGGGCAGAGAGAGGGGAAGAGAGGGAATCCCAAGCAGGCACAGAGCCCGATGTGGGACATGAACTCACAAAACTGAGATCATGACCTGAGCCAAAACCGAGAGTGGGACGCTTAACCGACCGAGCCACCCAGATGCCCCAATACATACACATCCTTAATCAACATTATTGGAGTAAGTTTACATATGATAAAAAAAGCACCATTTTAATTGTACGAATGTAGGTACCCAGGTAACCGTCACCACAAGCGAGGATAGAACATTTCTGTCACCCCAAAATAGACTTTCATGTTCCTTTCTCTTCCCTTACCCCCTATGCAACTGATCTACTTCCTTTCACTATAGATTATATTGTCTCTTACAGACTTTTATATAAGTAGACTCATTGAAAAGTGGCTTCTTCCTCTCCAAATAGTATTTCTAAATTTCCTCTAAATCATTAGGTATATGAGGGGTCCGTCCCTTTTTATTGCTAAGTGATACTCCAGCATAGGGATATACCACAGTTGATTTACTCCTTCACTTTTTCATGGACGATTTTATTGTTTCCAGTCTAGGGTTGTGAGTTAAGCTGGTATGAGTACTCATGGACGAGTCTTGGTGCGGGCAAACACAACTTTTTGGAACATTAGACAGTCAGAAAAAGCCTAATTGAAACAGAGACCCTGAGGAGTGGGTGAGCCACCCAGATGGCTAACCAGATGTGTCGAGCATCAGACACGGCCTGCTGCTTACACAGAGATTTGGTCAAGGAAGAGCGAGGGGCCGTGATGGCTGGCGTGTGTAGCAAAGGGGAAGGGGAAGGAACACCGTCATATACAGAGTCTGGCACGGCTCTTCATTCATAACATGCTACTCACCTTTAGTATTGAATTCACAAACAGTTAATATTCTGTTAAGATTTTGTACAATGAAAACTGAGCATGTATATGTACAGATGTGTATAGAGCCGTGGCCGTTGAAATTCAGTGTATAAAAAGGGCAGGTGTGGTGTGATCAGAAAAGTAATTTAAAAGAAACGGACACGGGGGTGCCTGGGTAACTCAGTCGGTTAAGCACCCAACTCTTGATTTCAGCTCAGGTCATGATCTCATGGCTTATGAGATCAAGCCCTGCGTCGGGCTCTGTGCTCACAGCTCAGAGCCTGCTTGCGATTCTCTCTCTCCTATCTCTCTGTCCCTCCCACCCCACCCCACCCCCACTCTCTCTCTCTTTCAAAATACATAAATAAACACTGGGGGGAGAAAAGGATTTAAGAGAAATTGGCAGAAAAGCTACTTGAATCCCACAGCTAGGGGTTCTCATTTCATTTGAAAACATTTTAGAGCCTCTGCAGTGATTTGAGAAATTAGTCGATAATAATAATGACTTTCTAGCGAGTCAATTCGAGTTGCTTATGTGATGTCAGAAAGAATTTTATTTCTTAAGCTGATGGTGTAAACCCACTGGCCCTATGATGTGTCCTACAAAATGACATGTATGTAAGAAACTGGCCGAAATGGATGTGAATTCCCTTGTGGTGATCATTTTATATTATCTTAGTATGCAATTACATATTCCTGACCTTAAGGGCCGTGACATTCAGGGAAATTTTTGATCATCTCTTGGCTTCCTTCTAAATGAGGAGAGTTCTAGAGTTGAGATATATAATCATCTTTGCTAAATTCTTCTTCTTCTTTTTTTTTTTTTTTTTAAGAAGGGCAAGAAATGCTTTTTGAAATCACTCTTTAATAAACCCAGGGCAAAAGGTGTGAGGACAAGATTGCTCCTTGAAAAATGTCAGGCCAGAAATTGTGCTTCGAGAAGGCTTCACAAATTCTCTTTGACCAAAGTCTTTTTGCCGGTCATTATCATTCACCATGACCTTCAGAAAGCCACTCAGCTTCCAATATTTGAATTATTTTTCATATGCAGTTATAGTCTTTGTATTTCCCACGTGGCTTTGTAGAAATTTAAAGAAAGCAAGCGACCGTAATTCTGGGCTAGCCTCTTGAGTTGCTCTAAGACAAGTGCAGATTGTGTGACAGAAGCATTTATAGTTTATAAATGACTTTTTCTCTTTCTTAAGGTTTACATCAATATTTTTTTCTTCTTGTCCATGAAGCAAACTCAGAACTGTCTATAATTCTAGGAAACTGCATTCTTATTTGAACCCACCAGAGGCTACTGCTGTATGCTTTCTTAACGGACTGTGCAAGATGGTTTTGTCTGGAAATCATTTGCTGCTTTTCATGTTTTATCCTCAGAAGTGTCCTCAGAGCCAGGACAGAAGATATGTGTTCTTTGTTCTAGGATTCGATGTTATACATCTTAGAACCCTAAAACCCCTGCTGAATCCCAGCCATGACTGACGAAGGAATGAGAGACAATAGCTAAAAATGCAAGAACTAGCCATGATTGTATGTTAGGGCTGCCGTAGTTGGTTGTGCAGGTTATTAACTGCACTAGGGAGCTAAACTGAGGGTTTGGGTGGAGCCCGAAACCCAGCCTGTGATCCACTTACTAAGCCATGCGCCCCAGAGGGGGTTGAGGTCCACCTAGAGAAAGAGGGACCTTTCTCTAATTCATGGAGATCCCACATGCCAGCCCGGTTGCACTGAACTCTGTTGTCATTTCTCTCCGCTCTGTCAAAGGCATGACATCTTGTAAAAAATACCTATCCTGGGATGGTTTCGTTCACTTTAACCTCACCTGTTGCTTCAACCTTGACATTCCCAAAACCTTCATTAGCAAACGAGGTCAGCGTTACTGGGGTCAAATAGAGTTTTCCAGTGTCTGTGAGGATTTCATCGCTGTCTTTCGTGCCAGCTCTCTGGACCAAGTTTGAAGTAATATCCTAGAATGTTAAGTGAGTGTGGGTGCTCATGAGTACAAATCGATTATTCTTTTCATAGCCTTTTTACGTTCTCTCATTTTTTTGTGACCCGAAATGATTGATGCTTCATGAATTCAAATGTATGATCATACATCTGGGGCCTGTAGAAGATTGAGATTTGGGGTAAAGAGTCCTTGTAAGTATTGGCCTATGCGGGATGCCTGAGCACAGACATAAAGCAGTGGTGAAAGGCTTTATTGGAAGCTTCTGTGGTGCTCATCAAGCTGTCCTGAGAAGGTACTCCCAACAGACCAGCGTTTCTACTGTCTGTGGAACAGAGCCTTAAATATGAAAGGAAGGGTCGCCTGGGTGGCCCTGTCGGTTACGCTTCTGATTTCAATTCAGGTCATGGTCTCACGGTGCGCGGGTTCGAGCCCCGCATGGGACTCGGGGCTGACAGCTCAGAGCCCGGAGCCTGCTTCGGATCCTATGTCGCCCTCTCTCTCTGCTTCTCCCCTGCGTATGCTCTCTTTCTCTGTCCCTCTCTGTCAAAAATAAGTAAACATTAAAAAAAAAAAAATTGAATTATGAAAGCAAACACGTGGTTTTGGTGCCCTGGAGAAACCCTGATTGGAATTTGGATGTGCCTACCTGTTTGGACTCAGACATCGGTATGCCTGAGTGAGGTCACCCGTTCCGTGCCCTCGGTCGGGCACATAGGCCTCAACCTTATGTGCCACGCTGAGACACTGGTAAGGGGGTGCTGCTTCAGCTGTGAAAACCGGTTCAGGATCAATAAGAGATCCCAAATGGGGCAGCCTGGGTGACTCAGTCGGTTGAATGTCTGACTCTTGGTTTTGGCTCAGGTCATGATCTCATGGCTCGTAGGATCGAGCCCCACGTCAACTGTCAGCTGTCAGCACAGAGCCCGCTTGGAATTCTCTCTCTCTCCTTCTCTCTTTCTGCCCCTCCCGTGCTTGTTTGCGTGCTCTGTCTCTCTCTCTCTCTCTCAAAATAAGTAAATAAACATTAAAAAGAGTGGGGAGGGGTCCCAAATGAACAAGAAGAACAAAAGGGCCTTCTGATGACTCTTTGTAAAGTACAGTTTTAGTAAAGATGGCTTAGCTCGTCCTTTTATTCCCTCCAGAGAGATCTTTCTTTATATTGGTGCCAGTGCCTACGACATAAACCAGACCCAAAGACTCAAAAGGAACGCCTGAAAATTAATCCCGCCCCAGTTCTACGCTTAACTTCCTAAGACCGCTGCATCCAGCAAGGTAGAGTTACAAGCCAGGCGACCGCTTTGCAGAATTCCATCTGGATACATCCTCTCTGAAATAAATAGATCCAGACTTTTTTTTTTTTTTTCCCCCTTAAAAATCTCCATTCAGGCTTTTGACACATGTTCACATCTTGCTAGCCTCAGGCATTTCAAAGCAATTAAGCTTCTATCACACATCCCAATAATGGCTGCAACAGGCTTCATTTTATGGTGTTGCACCAGAAGCTGCAATACGCCCTGAAGTTTCCAGAGTCATCTCTGAAAGGGCCAAAAGACAAGGGCGTTGTGATCGCTGCTGGATGTTAACAAACAGGAAGTTGTTCTTTGCCGCTCAACACCATTCTTCCACCTATACGTGCCTGCTTAGCTCTAATTAAAAAAAAAAAAAAAAATGGACTGGGCTTGAATATAAAATAAAGGATCTTTTCCATATTAATAATGTCTCCACCTTCAGAGAAAATCCCTGATGGAAATGACTGAAGAAGGTCAATCTCAGCAAGAACAGGGGGAAGGGTTATGGTCCAGATGCTAGCTTTCCGTCCATGCCCCGCATACGTCTTTTTCTCCACACGATATTTTAATGAGCTTTGAAGAAGAGAGCCGTTTTTATGCAGCTAATTTGCAAAAGGCAAAGGGCAGAAAAATGGTCCAGGGTCCATTTAGGGTATATAGATGAATTTTTGAAATATTTCCACCCGCTTTTGCCACCTTGTTGTTCTGAGGATGATGACTGATGTGAGGAAGTAGTTGAAATAAATACTGTGTGTGTTGTAGGTGACAGTAATCAATGGATACGTACATGATGCGGAGGGATTCCGAACAGTTAGGATTGAGTCCCCGTGACTTTGGACAAGTTCTTTTCATGTGTACGTGCCTTATTTTTGTCAGCTGTAAAATACGAATATTACTCTTGTGCCAATAGGACTGTTGTAAAGATTTCATTAGCTAATACAGAGTAACGTGTGTATGTAAAATACTATTTTTGCCTCCCATATAAAATTTCTTCTGGGCATCTTATTTTGGGAAGCATGCCCTGCCACATTTAATGCACTTCAACCATAGAGTCAGTAAGATTAGATAAAACAGATAGATTCAAATGCATTAAACAGATCCTACAATGCATTTCCTATTTTTCAGCATTGTAATTGAGTTTGATTTTGTGTCTCAACTCAGTCAAACCCTGATTTTGTCCTAACGGCGATTAGACTTCAACTCCCTGAGTAATGTGTATCCAAAGAAGAAAATCTCTGGACCAACCTGGTGCTTGATCAGTGAGGGGTATCTATAGGTTAATTAGGAGAATTTCTCCTCCTGAAATATGTTTTTAATGTTTATTTATTTGTGTTGAGAGAGAGAGGGAGAGCATGATCAACAGTGCAGAGCCCGATGCGGGGCTCAGACTCACGAACTGTGAGATCATGACCTCAACTGTTTCATCAAGAGCCAGACGCTTAACCAACGGAGCCACCCAAGCAGCCCTTCCTGAAATATCTTTAAAAGGAAAGCAAAAATGTGGGTGCTAGTCCATATGAAAATAGTTAGCATCTTACCGTAATGTGTGGTATAGCGACCTTTCGTTTCTTATGTCATTGGCATGAGGGAAGGGATTTAGGAATCCTGCCTCCAGAGACTCAGGCCCCAGGTTGGCAATAGTAGCCTAATTAGCCAGGCTTTATCAATTGGGGTTCCAGGAGAGATGCAGCCCTATTTCCCTCAGGAAGTGGCTCTCAAGGTGGGATCCCTGGACCGACCATATCAGCATTTGTTAGGAAGGAAATGCTGGGCCTTAATTTCTTAGGTGTTTTGTTTTGTTTTGTTTTTAAGTATAGTTGACACACAGTATGACGTAGTTTCAGATATACAGCTTCTCTCTACGTTCACCGCAAGCGTATCTGTCACCATACAGGATAACAGCATCACTGACTGTATTCCCTACACGGTGCCCTTTGTTCCTGTGACTGATTCCATAACCGGAAGCCCGTACCTCCCAGCCCCCTTCACCCACTTTGCCCATCCCTCCCCCCTCTCCGTCCCTCTGGCAGCCATCAGTTCTGATTCTACGTTTCGTTTGTTCATACGTTTGTTTTTTTAGATTCTACGTGTGAGTGAAACCAAATCATATTTGTCTTTCCCAGTCTGATTTGTTTCACGTAGCATAATACCCACTAGGTCCATCCGTGTTGTCACAAATGGCAAGATCTTACCTTTTTTATGGCTGTGTAATATTTGTGTGTGTGTGTGTGTGTGTGTGTGTGTGTGTGTGTGTGTGTGTGTGTTCTTTATCCATTCATTTACGGATGGACACTTAGGTTGCTCCCATATCTTAGCTATTGTAAATAATGCTGCAGTAAGCATAGGGATGCATATATCTTTTCGAATTAGTGTTTTCATTTTCTCTGGGTAAATCCACGCTAGTGGAATGACTGCATCAGGTGTTATTTCTATTTTTTAGTTTTTTTAGGTACCTCCATACTGTTTTCCACGGTCGCTGCACCAATTTAAAGTCCCACCAGTAGTGCACAGGGGTTCCTTTTGCTCCACATCCTCGCCAACACTTGTTATTTCTTGTCTTTTTTATTTTAGCCCCTCTGACAGGTGTAAAGCGATATCTCATTGTGGTTTTGGTTTGCATTTCCCTGATGATGCACGATGTTAAGCATCTTTCCGTGTGTCTGTGGGCCATCTGGACGTCTTCTTTGGAAAAATGTCTATTCAGATCCCCTGTTCGTTTTTTAATCAGATTGTTTCAGTGTTTTGGGCGTTGAGTTGTGTACGTTCTCGATATTGGGACTTCCTTTAAAACCACTCACTAGTCAGTGAGACCGAACAGGTGTGCTTTCACGAGTCCTCTGGGTGATTCTCACGCTCATAACAAGTCCGGAAACCACCGACCCATGTCCTCCGCTGCCTGTAGTGAGTTAACTTCTTTCCTGTACATTTAAGTGATGCTAACCAAGTACCGTCCTTAGAAGAAATGAACAGATAAAGTCTCAAATCATTTCTTTTTCTGTAGTTTGGACAGGGAATCCCAAATCTGAAAGGTGCCCTCAAAACATCTCATCCCTTAAAAAATGATAATTAAAATTAAAATTAAAAAAAATCTCATCCCTTGTCAGTCGCTTGGCCCTTTGCACCCCACTACACTCGTTCTCCTTTCTGTCAGCTGGACCATGACCCTCTGTTTTCAAACTCTGTATCCCCCTGCCGTGGAGGGGAAAAAAGTTTCCATTGTCCCTGTTGCCTTAGTCGGAGCCTCCCTTACACAACTAAAAATTGCCAGCAAGTCTGAATTAGCTGCTTCCCCTTCCTTACTGTTCAGCCCCTCTGTAATTCTCTGCAATCTTGTTTCCACTTACACCTTTGAAGTGAAATTACTCTGTGAGACTTTCAACCACCTCCTGCTTGCCAAATCAGAAGCCTCTTGTTTTTCTGTAAGATTTCGTGCTTTTGATTTACCCAGTCCACATCTGTCTTTCCTTGCCTTTTGTGATGAAAAAATAGAGCCCATGTTCTCTGACACTTTAGGGATTCCTTTTTCTCCCTTCCTCCGCCTTAGCCAGTCCCTAAAGTGTGTTGCTTAGAGAGTTCTGGAGGGAGCGCTCACCCACTGCCCACCTCCCTGCCTCCTTCCCTCTCACCGCCTTGCAGTCCCTCAGCTTTCTTCCCTGCATCTCTGCCTTTCTTTCAATTACGCGTATCGCCTCCTTGTGATTTTTCAGTCCTGCGTCTTCGACGTTGTCTGCATCCATCACCAACCTTGAGCCTCTGCACAGGGCTCCCCCTGATGTCATGTCAAACTCAGAACTCTCCAAACAGAATCTGTCAATCATATTTTACAAAACCTCTGTCATCGGGGTGGGGGGGGGGGTAGACTTCTCAAGATGCCCCTGTTCACTGGCTCTTCCTTCTCCCTCTCCTCAGTCTCCCACGTTGTGTGTTCCATTGCCCCTCCTTGTCTGACCTCTCACCTCATTCACCACGTCCATAACCTGGCTTATGATGCCTCATGCCTACACCATTTAAATAACCAGTTCCCTGCTTTCTTCCTTCTACCTTCGTATATCCTTTATACCAATACCAGATCACTCCGAGACTATCAATTAAATTATGTCATTTCCTTGATCACTGGCCACTCACTGCCTGAGGATGAAATCCATCCATGGGATTCCAGGCCCACACGGCTTTCTTGAGGAAGCCACCGTTCCAAATATCCTGGTCTCATGACCTAGCCCCAGCTACACCTCCACGAATTCAAATCTTACTCAAGGGTTTAACAACCATCTCAGGTCTTTTTCTTCTAAGAGAATACACAGTTCTCATTAACGGCCTGTGAGGGTTTGTAGAAATTTCCTTATTATTGTCCCTTAAGCGTAAAAATGATTTGAGTTTTATGTAAATGGAAAGGAAAGTTCATGAGAAGGCACACATAGCACTTGACACTTAGAAGGGTGTTAGCTTTCTTCCCAATGAGATGGTGACATTCCCAGCTCCAAGGCATAATTTCTTCTTTGTGGTCACTCTGCGTGTTTCGCAACCATCATATCAAGTGTGAGTAATGGCTCCCTATCAAGGGAGCCATGGATGAAATCACCACGTTACCCACTACATGTGAAAACACACGCACTGGAAACAAACATCAACCAGAATTTTCTGTTTGTTTCTCTTATGAGAATTTAAGGACAAAGCAAACATAAAGGAAAATTCGATGAAGAGTTGCCTAAACACGGTGTGTAAATGATTCACAAATAAGAATTTTGCCTGCTGGTTCATCAAGATCCCAGCCTTGGTAATTGTTTGCTTGAGTTACACATCAAGATCTAGGCTGGAGAGCTGGTATATGGTCAGTCTGATCTTCAGTTAACTTTTATCCAAAGACCCTGGTAGTACCTCTTTGATCTTGTGTTCATCTCCGTCCAAACAATCTTTAGCTTCCTAAAAACAAGCGTAACTCTCCCCAGGCTGATAAAATGTTTTCCTACCTCCATTCAAGAAATGCTAGTCAATTACCTTAAGCGAATTACTTGCTTATTATAACCATGTTGGAAGCAAATAACAAAGGGACGACCAGAGAAAAGAAAATAATTTGACGTTTTTCCCTCTTTTCCTAAAATAGAGGCCCCTGAGAGAAGGCTGGCATATCTCCTTCTCTTAACTCTGTAAATAAAAAAAGACTCCTAATAAATACGTATTTTTACATATGCATACGTAATAAATTGTGGATATATACAGCCATATGAAATGAGGTACGTTGTACATGGAGAAGAGCTCAGCGGTGTGTTCCCAAACGCTTCTTGCCTCGTCTGTGTCATGATGAGCCTGTCAGACTACCCGCAGCTGCTGACCAAACCCATCCCGAGGGGGGGCTTTGCTTTGCCCAGACCCTGCAGACAGCCAGGTACCAGTGTCAGGAACTTTGCACAGGCACGTCCTCAGTAGCACCGGTGATGGCTGGCATGTTTGGATCTGGCCGGAGCTGTTAGTAGAGCCTGAGGTTTTAGGAAGAGCGAGGGGAAAGTAAAAACAACCCGTGCAGAATAAGGCAGGCGTTGGCTCCGTTTTCCTGCCCCCAGGGGAGTCTGTGTTTTTGCACCAGGCGACAGAAGACAGCACTGTGACTGTTGTTCTGATTTTCTAAGAAGCTTATGTGCCTTTCACGCTAAAATCTAAAAGGGCACCCAGGCAAGGGATTGATGTCAGAGAAGGGGATTAAGGAAAGGGAAGAGAGGGGTAATTCTGGAAGCGCCCTCCTCCCAGCCTTCCAGAGATGTCTAGGTGTAGCAATGCTGACCTAGGAGGCCTGGGAAGAATTACTTTCCACTTTTTCGTCCTTATGAATCTTACATTTTGTTTTCCTATTTCGCTATTTATTTTTACTCGAAAAGGGCAGTACACGGCGAGCCTAAGGAAAGCGGCACGGGCCCTCTCCGATTTCACCCCCTCCTCCTCTTCCACACGTTTGGCTCCGTGTGGCGGTGGCACTGGGGTGGAGGGCTGGGGTGGCGGGAGGCGCAGGGTCCCCGGTGGGAGCAGGTGGTTCAGGACATTGAGGATCAAAGGACCCAAAGGTGTGAGGCCTCCAGCGGCTGCGAGGCCTCTTTGATCTTGGGTCGGAGTCTCTCCCCACTCAAGACAGGAATTTGCATAACTACCTTTTAGTCTGGCGGTTTACTCACAGGTAGACGAAAATAGCAACAGGCTGATTGGTGGCCGAGGACACCCCGCAATCGCGGTTGGACTCAGCTCTCCGGCCGCCTGTCCTCACCCCCTTGTTTCCTGCCGTGTTTACCACTAATGCCCATCCCCTCCCCACCGCTCACCCCACACACCGCCCACTCGAGGGCTGCTGGTTTCCTCTTTGCCCCCAGTGAACCACATGCAGACCTGGTGATTATTTAACCAGGAGGCTGCGTCCCAGCCCCTGGAATGCCCTCCCTCTATGCCCACCTCATGGAAGACTTGGCATTTACCAAAGCACAATCCAGATACCACTTTCCCCTCTCGGGCCTCCTTGCCTGACTCGAAATTTCAGCTCACATTTAGCGAGCACTCTCTAGGCACCAGGCTGTATTAGGTTCCTCCGTATCCATTGTCTCTTTGGCTGATTTCTTTCTACTTGAAAGTCGTTTTCCACGGGGTGAGTGCTTTTAACTGTTTCCTAGCGAAACCGTTCAGTTATTCTTATCTCGCCCCTGCCTAAGAACACATATCATTTTCTGTTGCTTTTGGACCCTCACCGGGGTGACTATATGGCAGGTGCCTCACAACCCCATGAGTGATACAATAACGAATCAGATGCATTATCTGCGTGTATCGAAACGGACCCTTTCTGATAGTCAAATAATGGAACCTAACTTATCAACCATGTATCATAAATTGGAGATTGTGTACATGGTAACTAATACAAACATAAATCCAAGATGCCTGTACACCCTCTACTTGATCGATTATTGGCATTAAAAGACGTGGCAGCTCAGAAACTTAAACAACAAAAAAACTTTTAAACCAACCAAGTCCTTTATTATATCGAGAGTGCTTTACTAATAGTCATTTTAGAATCATCATAAACGGGACACCTGGGTGGCTCAGTCGGTTAAGTGTCTGACTTCGGCTCAGGTCATGATCTCAACGGTTTGTGGGATCGAGCCCCGTGTAGGGTTCTGTGCTGACAGCTCAGAGCCCGGAGCCTGCTTTGCATTCTGTGTCTCCCTCTCTCTCTGCTCCTCCCCTGCTCACGCTCTGTCTCTTTCTGTCTCTCAAAGGGGAATAAACGTTAAAAAATTTAAAAAAAAAATCGTGAACTTAAACTGACTTCCCATTCAGTGCGATGTCAAAAAGGAGGAGAAGGAGAAGAGAAAAGAAAAGATTTAAAATAGCTGGCTCCAGAGCACGTGGGTGACTCAGCTCATGATCTCATGGTTCATGAGTTCGAGCCCTGCCTCAGGCTCTCTGCTATCAGCACAGACCCCACTTTGAATCCTCTGTCCCATTCTCTGTCTGCTCTTCCCAGACTTGCATGGGCACAGGTGCACCCTTTCTGTCTCTCAAAAATAAACGTTTAAAAATAAATTAAATTAAAAAATCAAATAAAGTAAAATAAAACAAAATCAAATAAAGTAAAATAAAATGAAATAAAATAAAATAAAATAGCTGGCTCCAGCAAGGGCACTGTGCTAAAAGAGAGAACAGGATACCACATTTCCCTGCTTATAGCTTCCTATGCTCAGGAACTTCTAAATTATTATTATTTTTTTCTTGCCGAGCTGTCTAGCTTTTCTCTAGAATTGAGTTTGCAAGCCCTCCTAGCTAGAATGTTGCTTAAGTTGACCGTATCCGTTCCCAACCACGCAGTCATTTACTTACGTGCTGAACGATTAGCTTCCTTCAGCACTTCTGGTCTCATCAGAAAATGGAAATACACCTGCTGGAGAACATTTATCTATTTTCCCGGTCCAAGCAGAGAAGCCTTCAGACGACTCGGAATAAAAGCCGGCTGTGCTTCTGGCACAAGACAGTTCCACTCTTCTCAGCTTTATCTGCGTGAGCAGTCGTGCAGCCACACGAGGCAAATATAGTTATTCAAGTATTTCCACTTCCCTTTCTTAAGCTTGCCCGGCATCATTCCACTTCGTGACACCTGCCTCAATCACTTTGCCTCAAGATCTTTAATTACTCTGTAAACATGCTTTGGTCCCTTGATACCTTTCTAACTATTGATTTTTTCGATCTTAATTAACGGTCGAACTATTAATTGAAAGCTTGCTGCCCACACTCCTAGAAATGAAAAATTTCTGTTTGAACTGCTTAGATTCCGCCTCATACCATTATAGTATCTAACTTCATAGATTTCTTCCTTTTGCACACGGCTTGCACTCAGAGGGTTGTACTTGACCCTCATAGAGTTATTTTTAGGCTCGGGTCTTGCTCTGAGCCTGGCACGAGAAATGTGCATAAATAAAACTTATTTAGGTAGGGATGGCCGTGGCACAGTTAGCTGTTTGCATAAGATGTGCGCTACAATCATAATTTTTTAGAGTGAATATTGGCTCTATGCGTGAATAAATCGGGGATGTTGAAAACTTCGCAGAAGTCTGTAATAAAAAGAAGAGACTCTGTCATTCCTCTTGAAATTCTCACGTAAACACTTTATGCCATTTGGAGAATTTAATGAAATGCGTCCTATCAGTTGCATTCATTTACTTCCCAGATATGTACAGACGCTCTCCTGTAACCACTAGAGAGTAGTGGTACTTCCTATCGCCCATCTTGGTAACAGCATGATGGACAAGACGACTTGACCCAGACAGTCACCAAAAGAAAGACTCGTTTCTGAATTTAGAGTTATTTTAGACTATGCAAACTTTGTAATTTATTTTAAAAAGAGATACCTTATATGTCAATTATAACTACGTCTTTAAAAGAATATTAATGCTTCCAAATCACATAGCCGCCATTTCCCTGTTGACATCCTGTTTCAAAAGAGTTTATGTGCCTAACACATTCATTGTGTAATTATTTTCTCGTTAGTATTTACCCAAAACCAAACACATAACTGCCAATCAGAATACACGTTGTTCTACTCCTGAAATCGTTGTCGTACTCCATGCTAACTAATTTGGATGTAACTTAAAAAAATGAAATTAAAAAAAGAAAAGAATACATGGAGGTGATATATTGCCAATGGCACCACCCCCCATGAGAAGATACAAGTGTATTTTCTCTTTTTCTTAGGCTGTGTGTCATGATTGTGGACAAATACACAGTTTCCACTATGTTCAAATACGAAGAATCTCCATTACTGACTTAATGGTCTTTACCGATCTAATGTAATTTCTTCATTTATTAATATCATATTAATACACATATACCTCAATCTACAGTGTTTTTTTCCCATTGACCTGCCAGTTTGGAGTTTACCTGGAACTAGCCAGCCTCTTTTCTGAACATCTGCTTTGAGTGTTGCATGAATGGACATTGTCTCTGGCGGGTAGGAACTGACTGAGAAAAAGGAAACCAACGTAGGGCCTTCATGAAGACTCGAGGTGCTTTTCTACTCGACTCAAGTGCCTGTTGTTAGGTTGACGGTTATTGGGATGGGGGCGGGGCAGCAACAAGAGCGGCTGAGCTGGAGTCCAGTCAGCCCTAGTCTTGCCCTCCCCGACTTCCTTCCCCCCTCTTCTCCTGCCTCCACCCACTAACCAAATCGTTCGTCTTATTTCCCTAAACAGAGATAAAATGATAAGTTGTGCTGGTTGAAAACCAACTGACACGAGTATAGGGATATTTGGGTACCATGCAGAGTTAGAGAGCCTGGCGTAATGTAGCATATATGGCAATAATTTCAATTCCTCTAGGGAAAAAAAAAAAAACCTTACAATGTTCGTGGGGCACCGGCGGGGGGCTCAGTTGGTTGAGCGTCTGACTCTTGATTTCGGCTCAGGTCACGGTACCAGGGTCGTGGGATTGGACCCCGCGTTGGACTCCATGCTGAGCATGGAGCACATTCTAGATTCTCTCTTTCTCCCTCTCTCTCTCCCTCTCTCTCTCTCCCTCTCTCCCTCTTTCCCTCTTTCTCTCTCTCTCTCTCTCTCTTCCTCCCTCCCTCTCTCTGCCCCTCTCCCCCATTCGCCCTGCCTCTCTCTCTGAAAAGTAAAAAAATAAAAGAGTGTTAATGCTGATGATACAGACCATTGCCCGTATCGATGGTGAAGTGATAAGTGATAACCTGGGATTCACATGAACTTGAATAAGAAGATCGCTATGACTTGGTTTGCTTAAGCCCAAACTTGACATTTTTCCTGTAACACGTGGATCGCTCTTGCCTCTTTTTTTAACTAAGGACGTGAAATCACCTCGCGTCGTGTCATGTAACTAAAACTAAATATACAGAGTTGTTGATACATTCCTGTTAATATACAGTTACCAATGTGTGATGAGGTTACTGATGAGTTTTGCTGTCTTCATTCTTTTCCGGAGGTATTTACAAGTGTTTGCAATGGACATGCATTTCTTTTCAGTCAAGGAAAAATCACAATAGATGTTGCAAAAGTCTGTGTATAAGAATCCTACATATATCCTTGCTATGCCTAAATAGGCTTATTCAGTTTTATTCAGTATGTCCTGTCTGAGGACCTGGTATTTAATAATGAGCCCTTACATTTGTGCAGGTCTTGACAAAGATGTTCTCACATGGGACACATAACATGACCTCATCAACTTAGTGACGGGGACAGGAGAGACAATAATATCCCCAAACATGGAAATTGTGGGTTATTTTAGCTGGTTTGCCAGGAATTATGTAATTAGCAAATAGCAAAAATAGAGCAGTATTTCTGAATCCTCACGCAATTTCCCCTTTTGATAGGCAATCATTTCTTTCCCCCCCCCCCCCCCCGTATGTGCAAAGCTCTGCTAAAAACACGAATCACGTGAAGAAATCTAAGTCCTCGTTCCTGCCATCAAGCAGCTTATAATGTAGTTGGGCAAAGACATGTGCTGATGGAATTAGTGATTCAATTAATGGCCCGTAATTAAAAAGTGCAGTGTGAGTAATATAGTGCCTGGCATATAGAAGACACTCAAATGCTGGATGGATGCATGAACGCATGGATGTGTGGGCGGATGGCTGGATGGCTAGATGGGCAGAAGACGGACTGGCAAATTTATTAGAATTACAGGACTAGAAAAGAGAAAAGTGCATGACAGATGGCTGAGTTTCAGTAAATGTCTCCTGACTTTTATTGGTCAGAGGATATTTCAAGAAGGAGAAGACAGACGAGCTAGGCCTTCCAGAACTCAGGAGTAGAACGTGAGTCTGCAGAGTGGAGGGGGGTGGGGGGGGGGGAGTGGGGGGACTCCAGGCCAGGGTCTCAGCATGAGTAAAAGCAGCGAGGCAGAAAGAGGAAGACAGGACTGGGAACTGTAAAGAAATGAGCTCTCTAAAGCCAAAGTTTTAGGGAGAAGCTTGTTTTGCAAGTAGCGTGGGACTATATCATAGAACATCTTGGATTTCAAGCGGAGGTATTTAAATGATCAAGAAGCACGGGCAGCTCTAGACATTTTCACGCAAAATAATGTTGTAAAGAAAATGTTTTAGGCAACAAATCTGGTAGAACTAGGACACTCTGTTCAATGTAAAGATATGAGACAGTTTAATACAGGATGGAGATTTTAAGTATTCGCTGGGATTTTCCAGTATTTTTTTAAAAAGGACTACACATGTAGATATGGCTGCTAGCGTTATGAAAATATCCCTGTGTGTAATGAAACTTCTGAGACAGTTATGTCAATTTCAGATTTAGATCAATAGGCATTCTTACCGAGAACCAAACGATTACAACATTCAAAGAAGCTGGCATAAAAGTCTGGAGGCCTCCAAATATTTCATGCATAAAGTTTAATCAATTTTTCATATGGTAGAGGAAAGGTAATAATTTTTGTCTTCTGAAATAGTCAGCCTCACTTGTAGAGATGTCAGAAAATTGGTATTTCTTGCATGTAAGTTCTTGTCGCGCCAGGAGAGTTTGTAATGGATGCATACTATTCAGTGAGCACGTATTGGGTTTGTTGCGTTTGGTCATTTGTTTTGTTTCATTTGGCTTTTAAGTCGTTGCTGGGAACAAAGCCGGGGTCCCCGGGGGGATGGGTCCGGGTCCTCTGCTGAGTGAAACCCTAGCAGAGCGTATATGGCGTCGGTTTATCCTAACTTCCGTGAAGCTGACCAGCCTCTTGCCTTCCATAGTGAGCCATCTCTATGGATTTGGACTGATGGACGCGGAAGCCATGGTGATGGAAGCCGAGAAGTGGACCACTGTTCCCCAGCAGCACGTGTGTGTGGAGAGCACGGACCGACAAATCAAGTAATGTTCGCGGCAAGCAGACAGCATGTCACTGCCCGAAAGAGATCGGGCCAGCTCAAGTGCGCAGGAAGCCCTTTGTTGTATATGAGAGCCAGACGCTTGTGTAGTTTTGGGGGGTTTCTTCCTAATGTAATGAGAAAAGTCTCATAGAACGTCTAGGATGCTAAGCTCTTAAATCCACTCAATAGAATCCAAGGAGCCTCATGGGCACCTCTCATCAGGGGATTTGGAGGGCCTTATAGATGGGCATTCTTAAGGTTGCTCCTCAGCCAGAATTTCCATTTAACGGTACAAGTATTCTCCGTAAGTCAATGTACTCCAAACAAACTAATCCTTCTATTCCAGAAGTGTCACTGCAGAACATATGATTACAAAGTATATTTTCAACCTATTATATAAAAATAACAACACGTTGAAAATAAAACAGAAAATAGGAAGTAGGGGGCATGTTTTTCCTGTGGCTCAGTGATAGTCTCAGAGAGTGACGTTCAAGCTTTGACCATGAAGGGAGAGGAAGAGTCAGCCATAAAAAAAAAAAAGTGCTTTAGGCAGAGTCTCTGAGGTGGGAAACGAATCACCCCACAACTGGAACGGATATTGGTGTTACGGGGGCCGAGGTTCAAGGGGGACGGTGACACGGGGGGAAGCCAGCGAAGAAGTCAGGAACGTGGACGCAGGACGAGGAGTGCGTCCGTGGGTTATAGAGCAAGGCAGTGGCAGACCAGAGATTTGAACCAAGGTCGTGGTAATCCCCACGCCTCCCCCGGACCACAGTACCTTATATCAGCGGTCCGGAAAGTATATCCCATAGATCAGCAACGTCACTGCCGCCTGAGAACCGCAGGTTCTTGGAAGCCCACCTCAGCCTTCCTGTTTCAGACATTCTAGCTCGGGGGCTCCGCCCCATGTGTTCTGTAACAAGGTGATCCCCTCCAGCAAGGAGAGCCACGCCCAGCACGAAGATAAAAGAACCTTAATTCCTCCTTTCCTCTCACTGACGCCTTTCCCACCGACTAACCAACCGGTGTTGATCCTGGGGTAATCGCACAGCGACCAGCTGCTTGCATCCCATCGTGTAACCCCGCCAAGCGTGCAAGGTTCACTCAGCCGGCTCGGTCGTCGGTCACGTCCTGTGCTCACGCTCCGTCCCTCTCTGTTGCAGGACAATTCGCCCCAACAGCGCCGTGCGCTCCATCTACAAAGCTTCGGGGTGTTCCGATAACCCCAACCACCACGTCAACTATTTGGAGCACGTGGTCGTGCGCATAACCATCACCCACCCGAGGAGGGGAGACCTGGCCATCTACCTGACCTCGCCCTCGGGAACCAGGTCCCAGCTTTTGGCCAACAGGTACCGTGATGGCTTCGGGTCACCAGCGGGTAAGAGGTGACACCAAGACTGAGCTGCCATGTAAGGTAGAAAGTGTCAGCTGCTCCTTACCACCATTAAAACTAAGGGGGCACCTACATGTCAGGACGGGACAGTCCTAGCTCTCCCTGCCCATACGTCAGTGAGGGAGCGTGAAACCGCCTGGGCTTGCAGGCGGGGACCGGTGTAACGTTGAATGCTTGAGTAACAGTGAAAGGGCGCCGCGGAAAAAGCGAAGGCCCCCTGTGGTTCTTCATCCTAACAAAGAAATGCAGGGCACCACCTCCTTGGGCCTTTGCGATTCTGTCCCCTGCCCTTGAACGTCTGCTGGCATTTGTTGCAGATTAACCGGATTCTCCTGCCCAGGCATTTTCCCAAGCGAAGGGACATTCTGTGTGTGTTTCAGAACAGGTGTTGGCAAAGGTTTTGTTTTTTTTTTTTTTTTCTGCAAAGAGCCCGTGAGCGTTTTGAGCCTTGCAGGCCGGGTTTCTGCTGCAACTGTCCAACTCGGCCTAAGAGTGCACAAGTCCCCTTAGGCGATGTGAGTGCGTGGGCATGGCTGTTTTCCAATAAAACTTTATTTACAGAAACAGGCAGCAGGCTGTATTTGGCTTGAAGACTGACTGTAATTTCCTGTTTTAAAGGTTGGCCCGTTAGTCTTTATTGCTCAGGAAGGTGCTCAGTTTTTCTTCCTAGCCTCTTGCCTTTTCCCTGCTCCCTCCAAACACTTATCCAGCAGGTCATTGTATTGCCAAGATCGGAGAGGCCAGAACGTTCTCGCACAAGTTTTCTTTTGCGTCATAGACGTCTGAGTCGTTGGGAGCATGGGCAGCAGGTGTTGGTCAACAAGAGGGACCAGAATGGGGACGTATCATGTTGTCTTAAACTCTTCGTTCCCTCTATGGCTCTAAAATATAAACCATACCCAGGAGCCTCAAAGCTTCTTTGATTTGATCTTTTTTTCCTCCAAGAAGATCACTTGATGGGAGCAAAAGTCTTATCGTGAATGGCATACATAGTCCAAATGAAAGTCAACCTTTTCTGTAGACACAGCCACCTGCCCACATGGCCACGTGACTATGGCCTGCAGACTGTGTTCGGCCTGACGACAGGCCAGCGGAGTTGAGAGGCCAGGGGCCAATGGAAGCCTGCACAACCAAAAGTGAGGCTAAGCGAGAGCCAGTTGGTTTTCAGAATCCCCACCTTCATCTCCTCTAGGACTGTGAGAAAAAGAGCATTCTGGATGATAGTGACTAGGAATACAGAACCTGAAATCTTTAGCCATCTTTTACTTCTGTACTTGGAAGACTTGCATTCTTCTTTACAACCTAACATCCTCCGGGATGCCTGGGTGGCTCAGTCGGTTGAGCATCTGACTCGGTTTTGGCTCAGGCGGCGATCTCACAGTTTGTCAGGTCAAGCCCCGTGTAAAAGCTCTGTGCCGACAACGCAGAGCCTGCTTGGGATATTCTCTCTCTCTCTCTTTCTCTCTCTCTCTCTTTCTCTCTCTCTCCCTCTGTCTCTGCTCCTCCCCTCCTTGCTCTCTCTTAAAATAAATAAATGCATTTTTTAAAAAGTTTAAAAAAACCTAACGTCCTCCGACAGGGCACGGGAAGATGTGGGCTTAGTGCTTTATGACGCGCGGCTTTGCCAGAATAAGTGGGCGCAGGTGTGAAGAAGGGAAGGCTGCGGTGGCATCAGATCGCTGGACGTGCTCCCCATGCCGTCCTCCCTCCGCAGACAGGGGTCTCAGCTGCTGCCTGCCAGGTAATTGCCACCACCTGCCAGATGCTTCTCTCCGGCGGGCCAAGCCTTCAGCTGCATAATCGCGTGATCAGGAGGTCACATCAGCCATCGCTACCGAAGTGAGGGAAGACCTTTCTCCCTCTTGTTCTCCGTTTCTTCTCCTTTGCCTTGATTCGTCTGCATTAAATTTGAAAGCGTATCCAGGTGAAACACTGAGGCGCAAAGGTTTGCTTCACGCATGTGTGGCTGTTGTCCCTCGAGCCTCCTCTGTCGTAGAGGAAAAGTCCCTTCCCTCTTGCCGTTGGCCTGGAAAACGCGGGCTCCTCGGGCTTTCTGGGCTTTTCCTGCACAGTTCCGTGTTTCTTGTTCCCCACCCCCCGCCCCTCCACGCCGAATGACTTCAGCAAGGCAACCTGCACGCAGAGGAGCCGTGGATTCCATGAGAGGATCTGCCGGATGGCTTTGACCCTGGCTCCGGTCTGGCACGCATTCCGCAGCCGCGGACGTCTGCTTCGCTCTTTGCGAAGTGCTGAACCCAGCAGTGCCGCTTGACTCGTGCCAGAGAAAAGACACGTGCATTTCAGATGCTCAGTGAGCAGCGGTCCTGCAGTTTACCTCAGTCTCCCCACGTCCAGACCCCGTAGAGAGAAAGTTGCTACCCAGCTCGGGTCTCCTCTGTCTGGAGCATTTTCTTAAAGCGCTGCTCTTCTGTATACGTTCCCTCTCAGCACTGAAAATTAAGTAGCCACCAAAAGGCGTAGGGACTGGAGTGGCAAAGGGCTGGGGACACCGAGAGATGTAAGGCTGTTATAAATTCATTTGTCCACAGATTCCCACCCCCCCCCCCCGCCCGCCCCGCAAAACATCACTCTGAGCGGCTGAGCCCTTAAATGCAAAACAGTCTCATCCAGTCACAAAAGCACGCATGGCCTCCAGGGCTAGGCTCCCCTGCCCTTGCTCTGCTTGGTGCTGGGAGCATCCCTCCTACTGAAGGTTAAGGAAAGACGGTTTCTTCTGGCATTTTCTTTTTTTCTTCCTGGCGTGTTCGGACGCTTTCCCTTTATGAGAGGAAATCTACTCAAAACCTTTTAGTCCCTGACCTGGTGGCAAGGAGCCCTTGTGTCCCCTCACGTTGGTCCTGTTTCCAGGCACATTCCCTCGATTGGGAGCTGAGGCCAAGAAGCACGAAAAGGGGTGGGGCCCCGGGGAGGGGAAGGCCTGCTTCCCCCCCTGGTGTCCTTCGGGTCGGCCTGCAAGGCAGGATTACTTCCTCCAGGAAAAAAGGAGAATAGGTCAAGTTCGGGAAGGAAACTGTGCGTCAGAGATTATAAGTGAGAGCAACAAACAGTTCCCCGGTTGGACGCTTGTCTTTCCTTCAAAGAAGTCAAGATTTCCAGAGGAGGACCACGGTGAGAGCAAAGACTACCGTTAAAAGATAAGCCCGACGGGCTTGCATCCTGAAGTTACCCTAGTGGGGGGGGGTCATTTGAGACAAAGAGGTAGAGCTGAGGCGGCCGCCGTCGTGTATCCCCACAGCACAGCAGTTGGCTGGGAGCTCATCTTCCGCGAGGTCGCTGAACACTTGGCCTGTGTGGGCCGTCTGGAACCCCTCAGTGCCTCCCTGCCCGGGGCTGACGGGCACTTGCTGGGGCTCCTGCGGAGAACAGCTGTGGGAGGAGGAACAGTTGACCCAAGCATCTGCAGGTGCTGCGGCAGCATTCAGAGCGGGTCCATCTTGAGCTGCCCCATCCGCCCAGCATGCGAGCTCCCCCGGGGCCAGCCAGGTTGATCATTTAGTGGGCGGGAGCACTGAGGACACACAGCAGTCCTCGAGTGGGCAACTGGTCCGTTCCTTCTAATCCCTTTGTTTTCCCCTGCCCTCCCACCTTCTGGGTCCTCCTCTTGGCCCGTATACCCTGCCTCAGAAAAAGCCCAACTTTTTAATCAGCACAAAGGATTTACTTGCATCGGGGCGGTGGGGTGGGGGTGGGGGGGAACCTAGGTGGGCTTGGGTCCCTTTAAAATGCTTTTCGACAAGAACAACTTTAGACTTGAAGACTTTTTTATGCTACCCACATACTCAGGGTCTGCCCGTGTACAAGTCTTCAAACAACAGCTCCGGCCGATCCTTCCTTCGGCTGCATTGGTTAGGATTATGAAAAGCTGTCTTTCCCCCCACCCCCCGCCTGAAACTCCCCTTCCCCCAAGTCAGTGAGTTTTAGATTTAGTTTAGTTCTATCGGCTCTCTGTTCCAAATTTTGGCTTCTGACTGAAAGCTGAAACTTTGCCTTTCTTTCTAAATTTGATTACAGATGAATATCTCTGCTTCTAATTATGGTCTTAAGTAGAGAGAAGGTACACTTTCTAGTCTGCAAAACCTATAGGCTTCTATAATTAACTGTGTTTAAATGTGGTGTTTATATTTGAGTCATTTTTGTTGCTGCCCAAATGTTGAATGACAGACTATTGACATTTGCAAAGTGTCGTGCTATATAAATGCATTTGTGGCTTGCAGTAAAAATTACCCTTCTGAGGGGAAGTTTGGCATTCCAGGAAGGCCTCACCGTAAGAACCCTCCTCCTTCATCCGGAAGAGGGCCTTTGGAGTTAGAGCTGGGATTGCCTTGATTTCACCAATGTCTAGGTTTGACTTTGGAAAGTGATTCTGAAAGTGATTCATCTAGAACCTAGACACCGTAGTACCCGCCTCCCAGGGTGGTCACAAGCTCTGAAGAAGCTCCCGGACAGCAAGTCCGTAGCGGGGCTCCTAGAATACACGGTGAGCACTCCCTAAGTGCTAACCCTTATTTACACAGTGCTTCTCAAAGCACCTGGTGAATGACTCCATCAAACACAGATGGCCGGGCCCCTTTCCCAGAGTCTGATTCTGTAGGTCTGGGTGAGGTCCGTGAATTTGCATTTCTAAGAAGCTCCCAGGTGATGCCCAAGCTGCCTGTCCACAGACCACATTTTAAATGGCAGCGATTTAAAAGATCACCCAGCTCTTCGTACACATTCTTGTTATTTTCGTGTCCTCAAAAGACTTGCAAGCCGAGCACTGCTGGGTGCTGTGCGAGTAATTTACAAAGGCGCCTGTAATCAAAAACAGATCCTTAGAGATAAAAGCCAGCCACTCTTAAATGGAATAAATCTGCAAGATTATATACGTACCTCATAGATCCACAAGAAGGAATGCATTTGGGGCTTGGCGAGTCAGTAATAGTAGGCAGGTTGAAAGTTTTGTTTCTGTTTTTGTTTTTTTAAACTCGTCTTTTTACATATTCCAAACCTCTAGAATTAGTACCTCTCTCCCACAACCTTTCGTAAAGAAGTAATTTAGACTACGGGAGACAGAAAAACCTGAATAGTGTGTTTGAAATACCCTGTTTCAGAAGCAAATTGTTTAAAACTTGCAAAAGCCAGCCATCTAAGGAAAATCGAAAACTCAATTACAATTAAGCCAAACGAGTGCTTCCAGCATTCCGTAAGTTGTACGTTAAATTGTGGTAAAGCACTAAAAAGAAAATAAAAAGTATCTCAAAAGACAGAGAAAGACCAAAGAGGAAACTTCCGAAAATCTCTATCTAGAGTCTAATTCTGTAGCGAACATAAAGACTGTTTGGGTAGTAGTAGGTGATTCAGAAATTAAGATCCGTTTACGCTTTTAGAAATAATTATATGATAACACATAGCTGTCAGTACTTATAAAATGTCTTGTTATTTAGCTGCTATAACATCGTTGAAGAATGTTGTAGCCTTGACACATTGGCTAGACTCTTTAAGTGGAGGGGGGGGGGGGGACAAAGCTTGCACTAATTATAGGAGTTATTTCCTGAGTTAATTCCTCAAAAGGATGTGCTACACTTCATGGCAATCTTTTCTACCGGGCTTCATCCAAAGTAATTTATTTGAAAACCACTCACAGGGATAGGGCTGTGGGGCACCATGTTAATAACTGGATGCATAATTTGTGCTACCACGGGCACATATCATTTCATCGAGCACATGATGATGAAGTCAGCTTGGACAGAGCAGTGTTTCGCCGCAAAAGGAAGATGCGACTCGGGCATGGAGTTCATTACTCCAGCTTTCCGCACACTGGCCCTGCTCTATTGGCATTTTATCCATGCTAATAACGTTGGCTAATAATGTGTCGGGTTTCTTCACTGTTGGCACAGCAGAGACGTGCTAACCGGGCATTGGACTTTTTAGTTGATGGTCGGAGACCACACACTTAGAATCTCTTTAGCTGGTGACCATATGACACTTGCTTGTCTGGAGCAAGTATGTTGTCTGCAACACAGATGGAATCTACTGCCAGTGTTACCTTTGGTTATCTACAGATGAGGCAGGGTTTTCAATGTTACAATGCTAAAAATAGGGAATCGCTTAAGCGCTGCATCGGAATGAAATAAAGAACAGGGTGAGATTAGAAACATGAATGCCCAGCTAGTTGAAACAACACCAGCAATCAGTGTCTATTTCTTTCCCCATCAACTCTTTTAACAAAAGGCAATGATCGTGTTTGGCTGCATTTTAATTCCTCTCCTCAACTTTTATGTCTACATGAAACTAATGAGCATTCAGCTCTGCATAGAGGGAAGAGACCAGGGTGGGAAACCGCTTAGCCAGATAGACAAAGCCCATTTGTATTCGGGCTTTGAATCACTTACTTGAATGCCGATTATGGATATTTCTCCTTGGCACCCCGTTTATATTTAATTCTGGTTCCAAAGGTGATTTAAAAGCGATTGGCCGCACTGGAATGATTTTCGAAGGTGGTCAGGAAAGGGTGGAAGGGAAGAAACCCAGGGTCCACTAATCCAGCAGTCAAATAATTGACCCGTGAGTAATTAGAAGTTGGCTGGGGTTATGGAAACAAGACTGCCCTCATGTGATGGAGGAGCCTCAAGTCTCCTTTGTAGTTTTTAGACACGAGGCAATGAGCCAAACGTCCTGTCTAAACTGTTCGGGAATTGCTTTTAAGTTCGGCACTCTTGGAAAGGTATTATGTGACAACTTGTTGCCTCAGTGCCCGCAGATGACACAATGGCTTCAACGAACTGGAGCCTTAAATCCGAACTCTCTGGGCTAAGAAGTGGTTCTAGATTGGTTTCTGCCTCCACCCAGTTCTGTGTCAACATACTCCCTTTAGTAACATCTGTCTGAGACGAAGGGCGATTTGAAATGGCTCTTCCTTCCCCACTTTCTCATTTTCATCCAGCATGCCCACCCTCTGGGTTTACGTGAAGGAGTCCATGCATGTAAGTGAGTTATATAATGAGCCAGCGATGGCTTCCTGGTCAAGTCCAATTTCAAGCCGTAGGCTTGTGAAACAAGCCCTGTGCATTAATTATAGGATCTCCATAAAATGCACCATCCCTGATTTATCGAAGATCTTTTACGCTGGGAAGACATTTGTGTAGGAGTCACTGTTGCCACCCATGAGGGAAAGCCACCACATCTAATATGGCTCTCGTTGAAATGCCACACTCCTCTGTTCAGAACTAACCCTTATAGAGAGCATACAGATATTCCAAGTAAAGAAAAAGGGCTTCTCCTTCATACAAGCTTTGAAAAATCACTCCCTACCGTTAGCCCCGTTGTGGAAATTAACAAAGCATTTGAACATCCAAAGATCTGAGATGTTTTCCAGTAAAGAGATCTGTTCGACTCTAACTCAGCCTTTCTCAAATTTTCCCAAACTTTCTGACCATGGGACACTTTGAGAATGCTGGTAAGTACTTTCCCTTTGTCTTCTTCCAAGGGCTAAGGAACACGTAGAGGTGATTTTCCTGTTTGTTGCGTTTCTCCAGGGAAAAATGCTGAACGTCACCCATTGACCTCATACGTTCCAGTTGTGCCCCTAACCCTGCGGCTTCAGAATCCAGCGAGCGTTTTAGAGGGCTCCTCAAACGTATTGATAGAACCCTTTTGTACATAATGAATCAGAATTCTAGTATATTAAATTGCAGAGAGATTACGCAGGTTATTTTTGGTTTTAGAAGGGCGCATTTTCTTCCAATGGCAAGATATACATAGAATGTCGAATTATAACCACCAGTTTCCTTGGTGAACATGAAATTAAGGCAAGGAGAGTTGATTGCATGTTCTGAATAGCCATCGGCATCCAGTTGGCTGTGAACTTTGCCTCCACTGAAGGACAGATATGTCCCAGTAATTAGACATGGTTACTCCTTTTTTTTTTTTTAATTTTTTTTGTTTTTAAGTTTATTTCTTTTTGAGACAGAGAGAGACAGAGCATGAATGGGGGAGGGTCAGAGAGAGAGGGAGACACAGAATTGGAAACAGGCTCCAGGCTCTGAGCCATCAGCCCAGAGCCCGACGAGGGGCTCGAACTCATGGACCGCGAGATCGTGACCCGAGCCGAAGTCGGACGCTTAACCGACTGAGCCACCCAGGCGCCCCTAGACATGGTTACTCCTAAGACAATCCTAGAGATATTCTTCCCTCTCTATCTGGGTTTCAAATTCTCTCTCTCGTTTTATTATTTTTTTCCACAAAAATAATAGATGCACGTTATTTTTTAAGTACTCTAAAAATCTGTCTCTTGGCACTTCTTTAATTTTTTGCCTTCTAGGATCTATCTCAATAGAAATCTTTTTTTTTTTTTTAAGTAGGCGCTACAACTCATGTGGGGCTTGAACTCATGACCCCGAGATCAAGAGTTGCATGCTCTACTCACTGAGCCAGCCAACCCCCCCACCCCATAGAAATCTTTTGGATATTTCTTTGGACGGTCAAAGCTATACAATGTGCCTATATAAATGATATGCCTCTTTCTTTATGTGCTAGTTTTATACATCATCTATCGACATCTTTTTATTTTTGATGAGAATTCTGTTTTCTTCTTTTATGTCCCTTCCTATTCTATATCCCTCGGGATTACATCACAGGAAACAAATAAGTCTAGCTATTGCAAGGAGGCAAAGATTTCACATAGGGAATTAGGAGCTTAGAAAATCGTTGGAAGAGCTGGAAGAACAGAATCTATGTTGTAGAGCCAGGCATGACTCCCTGAACTGGTTAAGATTAGCGGGCAGGGTCTTTTTATCGAGGCATGATTTACATAAAGTACAATTCACTTTTTAATATGTGTAATGTAATGCGTTTTGACACAACACGGTTCTGTCATCCCCAATACTTCTACCGTGCCCCTTCCTCCCTCCCGGCCCCTGGCAACCACTACTCTGTTTCTGTTTCTGTTGCCTTTTCTAGAATGTCATAAATTGAATCATACAGCACATAGTCTTTTGTGTCTGACTTCTTTCATTTAGCTTAAAGGCTTTTGAAATTAATTCATGCAGTTGCGTGTGTTGGCCATTCAGTAGTTTTTATTACTGGGTAGTATTTGGTTGTATGAACATACCAGAACGGGTTTCCCCATTCACTAGTTGATGGACATCTGAGTTGTTAACAGTTCTCAGTGATCATGAATAAAGCTGCTGTGAACATTCCTATGAGGTTCCTTGTGTGAACATTATGTCTTCATTGCTCAGGTAAATATCTAGGCAAGGGATTGTGGATGACACGGTAAGAACTACCAAACTGTACCATTTGGCATTCCCATCAGCAGTGTAAGAGAGTTTCCGTTTCTCCACGTCTTCAACACTTGGTTCTGTCAGTCTTTCGGGTAGAGCCATAGCCTGGTTTTCCCGATCCCGAAATGTTTACCCCTGCCCGATGTGCTGTTACAAGGCCACCCCTGCGCCCGTTTCCCTGTGGTAGAACAGTGACACGTGTTTGGGTCTACTAACGGTCAAGGTCCAGGAGGAAGACAGGCTCCAGTACTGAGCTGGATATGCTGATGGAGACAAAAGGGTTGTTGATCATGGTCTTGATTGGACCTTCACTGGATCCTAAACAACATACAAAACAATGTTTTATGGGTCTCTCTCAGGCTTTTTGATCATTCCATGGAAGGATTTAAAAACTGGGAGTTCATGACCATTCATTGCTGGGGAGAACGAGCCACTGGTGACTGGATCCTCGAAGTTTACGATACTCCCTCCCAGCTGAGGAACTTCAAGACCCCAGGTAGGAACTCCCTTTTCTACAATTTGGTTGACTGTGCAGAACAAAGTGACGGAATGTATTCTGGCCAAGAAGTGATTTACGTTTACGTATCGGCATCGTCCTTTCTCATATGATCCTGTGTTTTGAGTTATCTGCACGTATCCAGTTCTCAGCGTTACCATTTGAGAGGTAATAATTGAAGGGTTATTAGAACTGAAGAGTAAATGTTTAGATATAAGTACAGGATAAAACATGGCAGCTGCTGATTGATGTTTCAGAACATAGGACCCACATCTCTAACCACCTTCCCCCGTAAGCATGCCAGCCTTGTCCACCCGCAGTGAATTAAACTGCACTGTCGTAAGTTTCCTTAGTTAGCTTTTTCTCTGGGTTTATTCTCCTATTAATTTTCAGTGTTCACAAGACATCGAGCTTGACCTGTGCCAGCTAAAGTGGTTACCAGTAAAGAAAAATGAATGGCCCTTGGGAGCCTAAGAGCTAAGAAAAAGGAATAGTTTCCAGCTAAGTAAAACATGGAACTTACAATGTTAACAGAGGCATAGGGCCTCTCTCCTCCTCATGCTAATCTAGGAAGCTTTTGTTTGTAACATGAAGTAAGGGAAATTACAAAGGTAGCTTGGGGGAGGTGGGGATTGAACAGTTTTTCACAGGGGCCTGTGTGGCCCGTGATGGAGCCCTACATGGCTCAGTAGCAGGTGATCTGTTTGACAGACACCCCAGCCTCCCACCCAGCTGTGGACACATCTTCAACCATCTAATAAACTCGTGTTTCTCAGTACTCTCTCCGTACAGTCCCTCCGTAGAAGATCCAGGCCTGAGGGCATTTTAGGACTGACCTCCAATTCTAGCCCTCCCCTGATGGCAGAATAAATTAACCAGACGTTCTGTAATTAACTGTAAGGGTGTGTGCTATTTAGACACTGTGGGCTGCGTAGGGCAGAGAAGGCACACAGCAGGATGCAGGAATGAAGCAGGGAAATTTACTCATTCTGATAGATCGGATTTGGCCGCGCATTTGGTGATCTCTTTCCCCTAATTCTGTGATGTGGTCTCTCTGCGTTGCCACAGCGGACCCACATTCAGGGAAGCTAAAACAAGAAGGGTGGCAGGGTCGCAGTGAATCAGGATAGAAGATTTGTTAAACAGTGTCCAGATTCAGCTCGTCTCCAGCATGCACCGGGAATATAATGGTGGCCACACCTTTATCGAGAAATCAAATGTCTGTCCACAAGGCAGGATAGAACACGTGAAAATAACTAGACCCTAGTTTCTAGACACTTTCAATGGCTCATAATCTACTTAGTTCCCAGGAACTTCCTCCCCACCCCCCCCCCCATCTCCTGTTCCAGGCCATGGTCATTGCTCATTTAATAGAGATACCCTGGGTCGTGGCACCCGGGGGCAATGGCAGCATGGTGACGTGGGTGCGGTGCCCGACCCCAGTTGATTTATCAGCAGGTGCCACGTCAGGGCTCTTACATCTCAAGAGGTCCCAGGGAAATAATCACTGTCCAAATGTGGTAGTTGTGAACAAAACTGGGGGTGGGGTGCAGCCGAAGGGACAGACATAAGGGGTACACGTTATCTGCTTAGAATATAAGACAGCGATAAAACTACCTAAAACGGACTCTGCTCTTTACTATCACCGTGCACCAGCATTTCTAAAGAATGTCAGTGATGAAATGCTACCCCCCCCCCCACAGGAGCAGACTACCCCTGGGGGCTCACTAATGGTCGACTAGGTATTTATGTGCAAGGGTCAGGGGCCGTGAATATAAATCTCTGCTCTCCAGGAGTTCACTGCCTCTCCAGATTTTATTATGATCGTCTGTGTTAAAAGCTCTCAGCAGTAACCCAGATAATCTAGAGTTGTGTCTTCCACAGCGTGGCTTCCCCTTATGCCATTTAAATGTTCACATGTAATCCTCGTCACGTCTAGTCATTTTACAGATGTTCTTTTATGCCGGAAGAGAGATGCCCTAATGTTCCTACTGGCCTGGGGTGTGGAGGCCTGCGTAGGTACCCACAGTTGTTGGATATCCTTCCTTCCACCAACCTTTGAGTTTAGGATTAATTACAAAGTTGAAAAGGGACTTCTGCTTTTCTGTGTGTGTCCGTGTGTCGATGGTTTCATCATTGGTTTCAATGGTTTCATCATTGTTTCAATGGCGTATAGTCCTATGGAAGGTTTCTCTCTCTAATTAATGAGGTATTTCTGCAGTAAGCTAATAGAACTTCAGTTGGAGATGTAGAATTGTCTAGCCTAGTTAGGGTAGAATCGTTCCCAAATGTAGAGGTTCCTGATTCCAAACGGAGTTTACATTTCTTTATTGTTTCTTCCCATTTGTGTATTATTAAAATACATATTAAGGGTTTTTAATTGATACAGTTGACACACAATGTTACATTAGTTTCAGGTGCACAACGTGGTGATTCAACAAGTCCGTATGCTGTGTTGTGCTCACCGCAAGTGTGACCGGCGTCTTGTCACCACGCAACGCTATTAGCTTGCTGTTGACTAGATTCCCTGTGCCTTTTATCCCTGTGACTTATTCATCCCATAACCGCAAGCCTGTACCTCCCAGCTCCCTTCACTGATTTTTCTTGTCCTTCCCTCCCTTTCCCCTTTGGCAACAAGTTTGTTCTCTGTCTGTATCAGTGAAATCATATGGTGTTTGCCTTTCTCTGTTTTACTTATCTCACTAAGCATAATCCCTTCTAGGTCCATCCATGCTGTCACAGAGGACAAGATCTCATTCATCTTTATGGCTGGGTGATACTCCATGTGTGTGTGTATGTTTCACACACACACACATACACACACACATACACACACCATATCTTTTTTATCCATTCATCTCTCAGCGGACACATGGGTTCCTTCTACATCTTGGCTATTGTAAATAATGCCTTGATCAACATAGGGATGCATATATCTTTTTGAATTAGCGTTTTTGTTTTTGTTTTGTTTTGGGGTAGATACCCGGTAGTGCAATTTCTGGATCGTACAGTAGTTCTATTTTTAGCTTTTAACGTTTTGAGGAACCTCTGCACTGTTTTCCACAGTGACTGCACCAGTTTGCATTTCCACCGACAGCGTAAGAGGGTTCCCCTTTTTCCACATCTTTGCCAACACCTGTTGTTTTCTGTGTTGTTAGTTTTAGCCGTTCTGACAGGTGTGAGGTGATATTTCATTGCGCCTTTGATTTGCATTTCCCTGATGATGAGTGGTGCTGAGCATCTTTTCACATGTCCGTTGGCCATCTCTACATCTTTGGGAAAACATCTATCCATGTTCTGTGCCCATTTTTTCATCAGATTGTTTTTTTTTTTTCCTGTCGAGTTGTATAAGTTCTTGATACATTTTGGATATTAACCCCTTATCCAATATATCACTTGCAAATATCTTCTCCCATTCACTAGGCTGCCTTTTTGTTTTATTGATGGTTTCCTTTACTGCGCAGATGCTTTTCATTTTGGTGTAGCCCCAGTGTATTTTTGTTGTTGTTTCTTTTTCCTGAAGAGCGATATTTAAGAAATTACTGCCTCTGTTTTCTTTTAGGAGTCTTAGGGTTTTAGGTCTCACATTTAGGTCTTTAATCCAGTCTGAGTTGATTTTAACCCATTCTGAGTTGAGTTCCTCTTTTTGTGTGGTAGAAGAAAGTGGTCCGGTTTCATTCCTTTGCATGTAGCTGTCCAGTTTTCCCAGCACCATTTATTGAAGAGACTGTCTTTTCCCTATTGTATAGTCTTGTCTCCTTCGTTGCAGATGAACTGACCATATAAGTGTGGGTGTATTTCTGGGTTCTCTCTTCTGTTCCATTGATCTATGAGTACATTTTCGTGCCATACTACTTTACCATGGCTTGGTAGTGTATCTTGAAATCTGGGATTGTGATACCTCTAGCTTTGTTCTTCATTCTCAAGATTGCTTTGGCGATTCAGGGTCTTCTGTAGTTTCATGCAAATTTTAGCATTATTTGTTTTAGTTGTGTGCCAAATGCTCTTGATATTTTGATAGGGACTGTAATGACTCTGTAGATTGCTTTAGTAGTATGGACATTTTAATAATGTTAATTCTTCTAATCCATTTTGTTCGGTCCTCTTCAATTTCTTTCATCAGTGTTTTATAGTTTTTAGACCCCAAGTCTTTCACCTCCTTGGTTAAGTTTATTCCTAGGTATTTTATTCTTTTTGGTGTAATTGTAAATGGGGCTGTTTTCTTAATTTCCCTTTCTGCTATTTCATCATTAGCGTGTAGAAATGCAACCGATTTTTGAATATTAATTTGTAGCCTGCAACATTAATGAATTCATTTATTCTAACAGTTTTTTGGTGGAGTCTTTCAGGTTTTCTTTATATAATATTATTTTATCTCTAAATAGTGAGTGTTTTACTTCTTCCTTAACAACGTGGATGCCTTTTATTTCTTTTTGTTGTCTGATTGCCGTGGCTAGGACTTTCAGTACTACGTTGAGAAAAGTAGTGAGAGTGGACATCCCTGTCTTGTTCCTGATCTTAGGATAAAGCTCTCAGTTTTTCCCTATTGAGTGTGGCGTTAGGTGTGGGTTGCTGATTTATGGCCTTTATTATGTTGACGTACGTTCCCTCTAAACCTACTTTGTTAAGGGTTTTCATGAATGGATGTTGAATTTTGTCAAATACTTTTTCTGCATCTGCTGAGACAATAATCATATGATTCTTATCCTTCACTTTATTAATTATCCTTCACTAATCAATTTACTAATACTGAACCTCCATTGTATCCCTGGAATAAATCCTACTTGATCATGGTGCGTGTCCTTTTAATGCATCATTGAATTTAGTTTGCTAATCTTTTGTTGAGGATTTTTGCCTCTGTGTTCATCAGGGATTCTGGCCTGTAATTTTCTGTTTGTGTAGTGCCTTTGTCTGGTTTTGGTATCAGGATAATGCTGGTCTCGTAGAATGTATTTAGAAGCTCTCCGTCCTCTACTTTTTTATGCAGCAGTTTGAGGAGAATGGGTATTAACTCTTGATTAAATGTTTGGTGGAATTCACCTGTGAATCCATCTGGTCCTGGACTTTTGTTGTTGGGAGGTTTTTTTGTTTTGTTTTTGTTTTTTTCTTTATTGCTGATTCAGTTTTGTTACTAGTAGTTGGTCTGTTCAGATTTCCTACTTCTTCCTGACTCAGTTTTGAAAGATGGTATGCTTCTAGGAATTTATCCATTTCTTCTAGTTTTCCAATCTGTTGGCATGTAGTTTTTCATAATAGTCTCCTATAACCCTTTGTACTTCCACGATGTCAGTTGTTACTTCTTTTTCATTTCAGATGTTATTTATTTGGATCCTCTCTCCTTTTTTCTCAATGAGTCTGCCTCAAGGTTTATTAATTTTGTTTATCATTTCAAAGAACCAGCTCTTGGTTTCATTGATCTTTTATCATTTATTGAGTCTCCATTTCATTTGTTTACATTCTGATCTTTATTATTTCCTTCCTTCTACTAACTTGGGTTTTGTTTGTTCTTTTCGTATTTCTTTTTGGTGTAAGTTTAGATTGTGTATTTGAATTTTTTTCCTTCTTCTTGAGGTAGGCCTGTATTGCTATCAACTCACCTCTTAGAACTGCTTTCTTCGTTTCCCAAAGATTTGGGACCATTGTGTTTTCATTTTCATTTGTCTGTATGTATTTTTTTATTGCCTCTTTGATTTCTCTGTTAACCCATTAGTTGATTAGTAGCATGTTGTTTAGCCTCCATGGGTTTGTGGTTTTTTCCACCTTTTTTTATCGTAATTGATTTCTAGTCACATACTGTTGTGATTTGAAAGATGCTTGATATTATTTCAGTTTTCCTAAATTTATTGAGATATGTTTAGTGACCTGTGATCTGTCCTACAGAATGTTCCATGTACACTTGAAAAGGATGTAAATTCTGTTGGTTTTGGCTAGACTCTTAGGTATATCTGTTAGGTCCATCTAGTCTAATGTGTCACTCAAGGCCTCTGTTTCCTTATCAATTTTCTGTTTAGATGTTCTATCCATCGGTATAAGTCTGGTGTTGAAGTCCCCTATTTTATTACTGCCAATTTCTCCCTTTATGTCATTTGGCTTTATGAATTTAAGTGCTCCAAAGCTGTACATAGATATTTACAATTGTTACATCCTCTTGTTGGATTGATCCCTTCCTAATTATGTAATGTCTTTCTTTGTTTCTGGTTACAGTCTTTGTTTTAAAGTCTATTTTGTCGGATACAAACATTTCTACCCTGGCTGTTTTTGTTTTTGTTTTTTTTCCTGCTCCCAATCACATAGAATATCTTTTTGTATCCCTTCACTTTCAGTCTGTATGTGCCTTTAGGTCTGAAGTGAGTCTCTTGTGAGCAGCGTATAGGTGGGTTTTGTTTTTTATCCATTCCACAACCCTGTCTTTTGAGTGGAGTATATAGACCACTTACATTCAAAGTAATTATTAATGGGTATGTTTTCATTGCCATTTTGTTTTCTTGTTGTTTTTGTAGTTCTTTTTCATTTCTTCTTTTTGCTCTCTATTCTTTTGATTGATGACTCCATAGTGTTATGCTTGGCTTTCTTTCTCTTTATTTTTTTCTCTTTAAGTTTTTGGTTGGTGTTTACCATGGGGTTCATGTATAACATTTGAAGGATATAGTGGTCTGTATTAAGTTAATGGTAACTTAAGTTTGAACACATTCTAAAAGAACTTAATTTTTACTACGCCCTCCACATTTAGGTATATGTTGTCATATGTTATGTCTCTTTATTTTGTGAGTCTCCTTAATTAATTTTTTACATATAATTCATTTTACTACCAGCTCCATAAGTGACTGTTTACTGTATGTTTTCTTTTACTCATGAATTTTTTTTCCTTTCATAATTTTCTTCTAATTATGGCCTTTTCTTTTCACCTAATGAAGTCCCTTTTAACATTTCTTATAAAGCTAGTTTAGTGATGCTGTACTTCTGTAACTTTTGCTTGACTGGGAAACTCTTTATCTCGCCTTCCATTCTGAATGATAATCTTGCTAGGTAGAGTATTTTTGGTTGTAGTTTTCTCTCTCTCTTTCTTTTTTTCTTTTTTTTTTTTTTTAAAGCACGTCAGATATATCATACCACTCCTTCTGGCCTGCAAAGTTTCTGCTGAAAACTCAGCCTCGTGGGGTTTACCTTGTATGTAACTAATTGTTTCTCCCTTGCTGCTTTTATCTTTATCTTTAATCTTTACCGTGTTAATTATTACGTCTTGGTGTGGACCTCATTGAGTTCATCTTGTTTTGAACTCTCTCTACTGCCGGAAACTGAATGTCTGTTTCCTTCCCAAGGTTAGTTAAGTGTCTAGCTTTGATTTCTTCGAATGAGTTTTCTGTCCCTTTCTGTCTCTCTTTTCCCTCTGGGAAAAATGTCAGTGGCTGTTCACTTTACGTTGTCCTAGAGATCCCTTAGCCTATCCTCATTCCTAATTTTTTTTTTTTTTTTTTCTGTTCAGCTCAGGTGCTTTACCCTGTCTTCCAGATCACTGATCCATTCTTCTGTATCTTCTAACCCACTGTTGATTCCCTACAGTGTATTTTTAATTTCAGTTAATGTGTTCTTCAACCCTGATTGGGTTTTCTATATATTTTCTGTCTCTTTTTTTGAAGTTCTGAGTTCTTCCATTCTTCTCTCCAGTCCAGTGAGCATCTCTTCATGACCACTATTTGGAACTGTTCATCAGGCATATTGCTTATTTATATTTCATTCAGTTCTTTTTCTGAGGTTTGTCTTACTCTTTCTTTCTTTCCAGCTGTCTCCTCATTTTGCTTGATTGTCTTTGTCCGTTTCTGTGAATTAGGCGGAACAGCTACTTCTCCTAAACTAGAAGGAATCCTCTTGCGTCTGGTCCTCCCCTGTGTAGACTGTATGTGCCTGGTCGCTTTAGTGGGCCGACTGGGGGTCGCGGGTCACTCCGTGCTGGGGCCCCCCTGCTGAGATGGCCTGAGCTAAAGTAGGCACGTGCCGGGGTGGTCCTGAGGCCATCTGTGCTGAGGGCATCACACTCTGACAGCTGACGCTGACGTGGGCGCAAGCCAGGGCATCACAGCACTCTCTGTGCAGAGGGTACCCTGGAAAGATAGCTCAAGTTGAAATGGGTCTGGGCTGGGGCAGCCTGGTTCTCTCTGCGGGGGAGGTGCACTGACAAGGCAGCTGAAACTGAAGGAGATGGAAGCCAGGGGTCGTGGCGCTCTCTGAGCAGGGAGCACTTGTTATAGGACACCTGAAACTGAAGTGACTACAAGCCAGGAGATCCCAGGGCCCCTTGCATCAGGGGTGTCCTGGAAAGCGTCTTTCTTGTCATTCTCTACAGTGTGTCTTTTCTTGTGCGGCAGCTGTTCGGTGAGCACTTGATTCTGTTTCAGGAAGAATTGCTCTATAAGCAGGTGGAGACTTGGTGTGGCTGTGGACGAGGTGAGTTCAGGTTCTTCCTACGTCACCATCGTGGACCAGAAGTCCACAGTAAGGATCTTTTGAAGGCTTTCTCGACTGTGGTCTTTGATCTTGTGACACATTAGACCTATCTTGCCTTCTCTTTCTTGAGCAGATGGCATTTGTGTACCAACGTGTAGAACTGATTTTTCTCCTTCTGCATTTACGCAGCTCTTTCTTATCAGAATGTTCTACCATCAACTGCAAAATCTCCTAAATAATTTAACACTTGGAAAACGTCATAGGAGAGGAAGAAATGATGGCCCAAATACGGCAGCATTTGATGTGAATTGCGGCAGATTCTAAGGAAATACGATTATGTAATAAGTGAAACAGAAAGAGATAAATTGCCCAACAAGTATGTCCCCCGCGGGCTTAGGAGATACTTCAGAAATGACACAAATGGAAGTAATCAGTTATGAGTCAGCATTCTTCCATGTACTTTACAAGGAGAAATTTTAGCTCCAAACTGATCTTAAGTTAATGAGCCGGGCCATAGGGTAACTGAGGGGTTGGATTTCTTATAGTGTCCTTGCATTCTATGCTCCATTGGTACACCTGAGAGATGCCATAAGAAAAATGAGTTCTGTTTTGCGTCGCTGTGTAAAGGCAATCGGGTCATGGATTTCAGGGGGTCGGTCATTCATTTCTTGCCACTACTTCATGTGTACTATTTGGAATTCTGAGACTGAACAGCACCCTAATTATGAAAAGCATACTCATTAACAAGTGAGTCCAAAGAAAAGCTGGCAGAGGGCAAGCCACAAAGAAATCAACGTGCTGGCCCAGTGTAGTTGTCAGAAAGCAATGAATGTGGCACAGAATGTGTTCCTTTTTGAACTTCAAGTTTCTGAACTCCTGGAAGTAAACAGAAGGGCAGTATTACATAAGGGCTTAGGGACACAGCATTTGGATTCTGAATGGATGCTTTTTTTTTTTTTTTTGAGATGTAATTGATATGTAATACTCTATTAGTTTCAGGCATACAACCTAATGATTTGATGTCCGTACCTATCGCAAAATGATCACCACTGGGAATCTAACTTCCATCAGCTCACGTAGTTTAAACATTTTTGTCATATCGTGAGAAATTTTAAGATCTACTTTTTCAGCAGCTTTCAAATCTACAGTATACGATCATTAACTCCAGTCACCATGTTTGACATTACACTCCCAGAACTTATTTGTTTTATAACTCGAAGTTTGCGCTCTCTGACCCCTTTTATCCATCTCACCCACCTCTGAACACCCCAACCTCTGGCAACCACCAATTTATTCTCTGTTGTTTACGAGATCAGGTTTTTTTTAGTTTGGTTGTTTGTTTGCTTTTGAGATTCAACATACAAGTGAGATCATCTACCATTTTTAAAATTTTTTTAATGTTTATTTTATTATTTTTGAGAGAGAGAAAGAGAGCGAGCGAGCGGGTGAGGGGCAGAGAGCAAGAGGGAGACACAGGATCTGAAACAAGGCTCGAAGCTCTGAGCTGTCAGCACAGAGACCGATGCAGGGCTCGAACTCACAAACCACGAGATCATGACCTGAGTCAAAGCTGGACACCCAACTGACTGAGCCACCCAGGCGCCCCCTGTTCAAATCTTTCATCCATTTTTTAAAATGTTTATTTATTTTTGAGAGAGAGAGAGAGAGAGAGAGAGAGAGAGCAAGCGCACGCGTGCAAGGGAGGGAGGGGCAGAGAGAGAAGGAGACAGAGGATCTGAAGCAGGGCTCGAATTCACATGACCTGAGCTGAAGTCAGACACTTAACCTACTGAGCCACCCAGGCGCCCCTAAATCTTTCATCCATTTTGAGTTAGTTTTTACGTATTATGTAAGACAGTGGTTCAGCGTCATTATTTTGCACATGGCTGTCCAGTTTTCCTAGCACCGTGTATTGAAATCCTCTGTCCATTGTGTATTCTTGGCTGCTTGTTGTAAATGAATTGGCCATATATGCATGAGTTTATTTCTGGTTTCTCTGTTCTCCTCTATTGATGTATGTGGCTGTTTCATGACAATACTATAGTGTGTTGATTACCATAGCTTTGTAATATATTTTGAAATCTGAAAGCATGATGCCTCCACCTGCGTTTTTCTTTCTCAAGAGTGATTTGACCTTTCATGGTTCCATAAAAATTGTAAGATTGTTTTATTTCTATAAAAATGCTAACGGAATGTTGATATGGATTACATTGAATTTATAGGTTGCTTTGGGTAGTATGGACATTTTAACAATATTATTCTTCTCATCCGAGCCCAGATTATCTTTCTGTTTATTTTTGTCTTCGCTTTTTTCAACATTGTGCTATAGTTTTCAGTGTATAGGTCTTTTACCCCCTTGGTTAAGTTTCTGAGCATTTTATTCTTTTTGATGCAATCGTACGTAGGGTTTTCTTAGTTTCTTTTTTTGATAGTTCAATTATTAGTGTATAGACAGGAAAAAGATTTTTGTTTATTGATTTTGAATCCTACAACTTGAGTGAATTTGTTGATTACTTCTAATAGTTTTTTGGTGGCGCCTCTATGGTTTGTCATATACAGTATGATGTCACGTGCAAACAGTGGCATACTTCTTCCTTTCCGATTTGAATTCCCTTTCTTTCTCTTGTCTAATTGTTCTGGCCAGGACTTCCAATACTATGTTGACTAAAAGTGGTAAGTGTCTCACTCCTGATCTTTATTATGCTTTTTATTTCCCCTACACACACTTTGTTGAGCGTTTTTTGTATCATAAATAGATGTCGAATTATGCTAATGCTTTTTCTGTACTTATGGAGATGATCGTATGATTTTTGTCGCTAAATTTGTTTTTTTTGTTTTGTTTTGTTTTGTTTTAACATTTATTTATTTTTGAGAGAGAGAGAGACAGAGCATGAACGGGGGAGGGTCAGAGAGCGAGGGAGACACAGAATCCGAAACAGGCTCCAGGCTCTGCGCGGTCAGCACAGAGCCCAACGCGGGGCTCAAACTCACGGACCACGAGATCGTGACCCGAGCCGAAGTCGGCCGCCGAACCGACTGAGCCACCCAGGCGCCCCGCTAAATTTGTTAATGTTGTGAATCACACTGATTGGTTTGTGAGTGTTGAAACATTCTTGCATCCCTGGAATAAATTTCACTTGTTCATGCTGTTGTGATCCTTTGACTGTAATATTGAATTCAGTTTGCTAATATTTTGTTGAGGACTTTTTCATCTGTGTTCATCAGGGATTTACTTGTGGCATCCTTGTTTGGTTTTGGGATCAGGGTAATGCTAGCTTCATGTAATGAGTTTGGAAATGTTCCTTTTCTTTTGGAGTTTAAGAAAGACTCGGATTCTTTAAATATTTGGTAGAATTGACCAGCGAAGATGTAGTTGTGGCCATTTCTTTGCTGGGAGGCTTTTTATTTCTGATTCAAGCTCGTTACTAGTAATTGGTCTGTTTAGATTTTCTATTTCTTCATGATTCACTCTCGGGTTGTATACGTCTAGAAATGTATCCATTTCTTCTAGGTTGTTCACTTTGTTGGTGTGTAATTGTGGATAACAGTCTTTTATGATCCTTCATATTTTTGCAGTTTTTATTTTTCTTTTAGTTATAACCTCTCCTGGTTCCTGTCTGCTTTTGATTCTCTTCTTCTCGGTAAGGTAAACGAATAAGCCTCTTTAAGAGGAAGTCAGTGCTTTTCAATTTGCTGCTTCTGCACTGAGACTTGGAGTGGGTGGGTCCACATACGCAAGCTCTTTGTGAACTAGTCAGTTGACTATCGCCTTGTGGGTCTCAAGCCCCGTATACACTATATGTTTTGGGGGCTCTTCTCAGGGGCAGGTCTTAAAAATTGGGGTACCCGATAGGAGATTCAAACCTTTTGCTTCTTGGGGAGAAACCTGGGGGTTTGAGTCCCGATTGTGGGTCACAGTGCCAGGGGAGGGGCTTATTCCAAGACTGTGTCTCAACCACTCTTACCCGCTTTCACGTGACTTTTTTGTTTGCCCACCGTGTAGTAGCCACTCAGCTAGTTTTAGTTTTTGTTTTCTTTTTCAGAGGAAATTGTTCCTTATGTAGCTGTAGATTCAGTGAGTCCATAGGAAGAGTGGGTCCAGGACCTTCCTACATTGTCTTCTTATCCTGGAACGCCCCAGATGGGTTTTAATAGCAGTCCATACGCTTGCTGCCTCTGGGAAAATTATCCTTCTCTATGCCTGTTGCCTCATCTATATTTTGGGAATTTAAGTAGCTACCTCCCAAATGTTGCAAACCCCGAATGAATTAAAACTTAATAGATGATTGGCAGATCCCTGAAGTTTACCACTCTCAGGGCTGTGGTGGGACCCTTGCGCAAACCATAACCGGATTCTCTGTATTAGGCTAAGTTGGGGAGGGACCTTCAGGAAGGTCCTGCTTCCTACCTGCATACTTGCACGTTTTTAATTGTTTTGTCTTAATCATTTCTGCTTGTGGTTGATGCTTTTTTAGTTTTTAGGCGACTCTTAAGCTTAATGACCTGTAAGCAGTTCTTTTTTTCTTAGCATTCTAAAACTTGACGATTTAGTATTTTTTTAGTAAAAAAGTAAGAAATCAACAGTAAGGACTAAACCAAAACAAAATGTTCTTTGAGAGCCTTTGATGCAAAGGAGGTAAAACACTTGCCTTAGGTCTCCAGGCACCCTTGACCGTGAAATGCTTTACTACCCAACTGTCTACTAGAACATTCTGTGGTGGCGGAAGTTCTCTATTTGTGGTCACCGTTGTAGTGACCACTAGCCACATGTGCCTCTTGGGCACTGGAAATGCAGTATGACTGAGGAACTGAACTTTTCAATTCTAGCTAATTTAAATAGCCAATGGGTCTATGGGCTGTCACTGAACAGCTCAGGGTCTATAGCATAATAGGAATAGTGATGTATTCTTAAGATTAGAGGACTAATTCAGTCAGGTGGAACAAAGCCGTGGTTTTGCCTTCTTATTGATAAACAAGCCAGATAAAACAATTTTGTTTTAATTTCAAATAAGACATCCATACTTAGAAAAAGGCCTCTCTAAAATGTGTTCATTTCTCAGCCTTCTTATAAATGCTGATTAAATTAAGACGTATTCCAGAGTTGCTGCTCAGCAAAATGTGCTGTGTGAATTGGCTAAATCTGCAACTGACGGCAAATGTGTATTTCTAGCTGTACGCTCGATGCGATGTTCATATGAATATGTTTTTCACAGCTCTTCCACTGTTGCTTTCTCTTAGAGGAGAAGGAATGGAATTACAAAGCTAAAGCGTGAATGTGTGATCATGCTCTGGTTTCATTATTGTTTCTCAAGGGAAGTTGAAAGAATGGTCTTTGGTCCTCTATGGCACCTCCGTGCAGCCCTACTCCCCAACGAACGAGTTTCCTAAGGTAGAACGTGTCCGTTATACCCGAGTCGAAGACCCCACCGAGGACTATGGTACAGAGGATTATGCAGGTGAGTTGGCTTCCAACAGAGACATGGGCTAAGGGAAGAAATCTCATGCATCATCCCACCAGGCAGAAATAAGCTTCAACCCATATTCTGGTATTTTCTTCCATCTTCTTTCCTATCCCCCAAATACGTGTGTATATTCAGATAGCTGGGTTTTTTTTTCCTTCAAAGCTAAAAGCACACTGTCTATAGTTTTCATATCTGTTTTCTTCCTCTTGTGGTTATTAAGAGCATATTTCCCTGTTGTCACATATCCTCACAAGAAATATTTAAAAGACAGCATAATAGCCCAGCCTCTGATTGCGCTATATTTAATACGTAATCTGGGAGGTGCCGTTTGCTTCGAGTTTTGCACTGTTTGAAATAAGGCTTGGTTTTATCAGTCTTTGTTTAGAATAGAGTTCCGAGCATTACTGCATCAAAGGGAATAATCAGTTTGAGGGCTTGGACACATTTTGTCACATTCCTTTCCAGACAAGATGTACCAGTCTACGCCGTGACCAGCTGTGCGTTTATGACACTCATTCCTGCCAACAGTGAGCGGAAAGAAAAAAGTAAAGGAACAGGACATTTTTAAATTTTTATACCTTTGATTGTTAGTAAATCTAAACATTTTTTCCTCTGTAGTTCTAGGAATTAAATACAACTGTATTTTGCCCATTTTTCTATTCAAAGGGGCAGCAATTTTCTTATCCATTTATAAGAACTCTATGTATGTTATTGTCCCTCACATAGTCTCATACAGTCGTTACCCCTTATCAGTGGTTTCATCAATGGTCAGGAAGCAGACGATCCCTTCATCCGATCTATCATCGGGTCTATAGGAGCTTAACGCTACATTACCATGCCCACATCACCTCACTTCGTCTCATCCTGTAGGTGTTTTACCATCCCCCTTTGTCACAAGAAGGAGGGTAAGTACCACACAAGATATTTTGAGACACTACATTCACATACTTGTATCACAGTATATTGATAGAATTGTTCTGTATCGTTAGTTTCTTACTGTGCCGTATTTATAAATGAAATGTCATCACAGATATGTGTGTGTAGGAGAAAAACAGTATAGGGAGGGTTTGGTACTCTCCATGGTTTCCAGTATCCCCTGGGGTCTTGGAATGGTATTCTCCACAGATAAACTGGGGGAGGAACCACTCTATTTGCTGAAAACATCTTCCCAGTTATTGCTTGCTTCCAAAATGTTGCTCTTGTGTTGTATTGTGTTGTTTCAACAGAAGAAGAAAATTGGAGGGTAGGGTTTATAGCTTCAGACCTCACTTGTGCTTTTTCTAAAAAGAAGCTTTAGTCTTTAAAATCAGCAAAATATTGGAGCGCCTGGGTGGCTCAGTCGGTTGAGCGTCTGACTTCAGCTCAGGTCATGATCACGCATTCTGTGAGTTCAAGCCCCACGTCGGGCTCTGTGCTGACAGCTCAGAGCCTGGAGCCCCCTTCAGATTCTGTGCCTCCTTCTCTCTCTGCCCCCACCCCTCCACTCTCTGTCTCTCTCTCAAAAATAAACATTTCAGGGGCGCCTGGGTGGCTCAGTCGGTTAAGCGGCCGACTTCGGCTCAGGTCATGATCTCACGGTCCATGAGTTCGAGCCCCGCGTCGGGCTCTGTGCTGCCAGCTCGGAGCCTGTTTCGGATTCTGTGTCTCCCTCTCTCTGACCCTCCCCCGCTCATGCTCTGTCTCTCTCTGTTTCAAAAATAAATAAATGTTAAAAAAAAAAAAAATTAAAAAAAAAATAAACATTTCATTAAAATTTTTTTAATGAGATCCACAAAATATTCACACGCATTTTTTTTCTAAACTCTTATTTTAACACTTGGCCATGCATTCATCTGAAATTCATTCTGGCTTATGATATATAGTATGAAATAAAAGTGTCTTTATTTGGGGGCGCCTGGGTGGCGCAGTCGGTTAAGCGTCCGACTTCAGCCAGGTCACGATCTCACGGTCCGTGAGTTCGAGCCCCGCGTCGGGCTCTGGGCTGATGGCTCAGAGCCTGGAGCCTGTTTCCGATTCTGTGTCTCCCTCTCTCTCTGTCCCTCCCCCGTTCATGCTCTGTCTCTCTCTGTCCCAAAAATAAATAAACGTTGAAAAAAAAAATTTAAAAAAAAAAAAAAAAAAAAAAAAAAAAGTGTCTTTATTTGCCATATAGACAAACATTAGTGACTGGGATATCATCCCTTCTTTTACTCGTTTAGGATCCCTTCCTTCATAACTATAGAAGAAATTCTTACACTGGGGTCTCTTCTGGTATCCCTTTTTCTGATTTTTCAGTCTAGTAATTCTTAATCCAGTTGTATCCACAGTAGGATTTATTATCGGTCGAACATCTCCTTGTTTTCATGGCAATTCTTAAATCCACCTATAAAGATCCCATTGGAATTTAATTGGAATTTATATGCGATCTCATGATAATTGGTTGGTTTTGGGGGGGGGCTGGGGGGGAGGAGAAATGTTTTTACAATATACAGTCTTTCCATCCAAACCACACCCCATGTCCCAGTTAACTCTTTTAATTTTATGTATTACTATTCTTCTTAGTGTTATCCTATGTATTTTGTGGTCTTGTTGCTATTATGATGGAAAAGATGCCTTTTTCCTAACTAGGATATGCTAGCATCTAGGAAACCTAGGGGCTATTACATATTTATCTTATATCTGGCCATTCTGCTCAACTCTCTTATTAATTTACATATTTTAGAGTTTATTTTTCTGGGGCAGTTTAGGTATTGTGGCCATATCTGCAATTTTTTTTTTTCCTCCTTCAAGGTAGATCTCTGATTTCTGTCTTGTTGCATTGACGACCATTTATAGGAGCATTCAGTTCTCCTGGGACGGGCTATGATACTTAATGAACAAAGCTTCGCCGAAGAGAGAACTGTTTGTAAATAGCAATTTAATGTGCCTTTACATGAGAATTGTTTTCTTTCTCTTGAGTTCTTTGCGATTCTTTTTCGAGATACTCAAGAAAAGTACGTCATTAATTACCTTAACAGAATATCTTCAGTATGCCTGTGGTTCCTTTTATTCCAAAGAGGTAGTACCCCAGAGTCCATCATAAGTTTGAATAACTCAAACCAGTTGAGCTGACCAGAGCTCGATTGTGTTAGGTTTTGTCCTATTTTGTTTTGAGCTTGTCACGTTATTACTCACATTCTAACTAGCAAACCATTTCATCTTCTCTGATAGGAGAAAGGATACCCAGAAACGTAAACTGAGCATAATAATAACCCGTTGCTGCTATATGCCTTATGCTCGGTTTCCAATTCAAATGTTGGTAATGTTAAAATTCTGAACAGTTACGTATCTTCATGGTTTTCCTCCTTACGTCTCTAAAATGTCCACGTTGGCACTTGTGAGAGAACAAAGACAATTATTTCTTTATTACCCTGCAAACTAAAATGCTAAACTGCATCTGGGACAGTTTAAGATTGTAAGAGAAACAGCACAGCATGTGAACTTGCCATACAGAGCCCTTTGGCACGTATCAAGAGTAAGTTTGGGGGTGTTTTTTTTAATTGCAGAAATCATCTGGTGAAAATGTAGGGCCACCCAGGGTTCCTTTCCTTCAGAGCTGTGATTTTCACCTTCATGGAGAAGTCAGCCTGTCTAGAGGCACAGATGGCATTATCATAACCAGATCCCTGTAACGTTTCATCAAATTCCAGGGACCGTAGGACCCACAGCTGGCTGAACCTCAAGCCTTATACGACACAACAGAGACACCGTCTCCTCATGTATCATAGCAGATAGCTGAAATGTCCCAAGTTGTACTAGCTGTGGAATTTAATTTAGAGGTCAGTTTTAAGGCTTGGGGGAAACAGAGATAAACAGCACTGTTAAATGACTCTTGTGATTAATCAGAAGTATATTTCAAAAGTCATCTCTAGGACCTCATTTTCTACCCTTCCATAGGAGACCTGGACCAGCCACTCTAGCTCTTGGAAAGGGTGTTTTCTCGCCAGAAAAATGAGAGATTTTTTTCTCTGTGTCATGCCTCCCGGTTGCTACCATTTTATGTTTCAACTCAGTAACTGTAGAACACGGTCCCCTCATGACTAAGGGAGATCAAGGTTCACCAGTAAATCCTTTTGATTAAAATAAATATGGTTCAGACATTTCTGCCATATCCACTTACTCTTTGTACATTCCACGCAGTATGTTTGTTGCTAGTTAGAATCATGTGACTTTTCAGCAGGAAAGAGCTTGAAGATTAGGAGACCAAATGTCCTAAAATACGGAGAACAAGGAAAAAGGGAGTTAGTTCAAGCAAGCAACGGGCCTATAAGTAGCCCATGTCATTAGAAAGCTTTTCATTAATTATAAAAACCTCCATCTTTCCGGGGTTTTTCCCCTGCCTGGGCATTCTCACTCTATACCCAAGAACACGTCACGAGAGATCAGCAACCGTGATGCTGAGTCTGGAATTCTTTAAGCTCGCTTGCGTTGTTTAAAATTGATGTGTAGTTTTCTTTTGTTGAGCTGCCCACTGGCCTATGGGTAGAACGCAGTTTTAAATCTATTATCTGTGCCTCAAGGATCTGCTTTATAATCCAAGACCAGATACCGATAAGCTTGCACCAGATGCCGTGATGACGTTTCTTGCTGGCTACGGTATCTCAGAGGTCGTCAGTGGTCTTAATGACCTTGGGCAAGCCGGACAATCTCGTCCAGGCATTGAATAATAAACTTGCTTTCCTGGCTGTCAACAGCTGAGCTTCTCATTTTTCTATAAATCCGACGTTTTTATCATTATGCATATTTCATGGCAAACAGTTCTTTTCCACTTGCTCCCGTGGCATTGCTCATTGGAATTCTGAGATTTTTGTTATCTCCCACAAGGCAGCCATATGTGTTTTAAAGACCAGGCCGTGACTGGATTTACATTCTCGACACTTAGGTCATTGAGGTCCCCCCCTCCCCCTGCCGAAAGCCAAGAGTTCATCTCTGGGCCGGCAGCCGTCATCATCCACGTGATTCTTCCGTCTTAAACTCTCACGGAAGGAGGAAGACACACAAGTCTCATTTTATACCGCATGCAAACGGACCTGCTTTAAAACCACTGTTTCCAAGTGTTGTTTTCGATTTTTGTGCAAAGGTCCCTGCGACCCTGAGTGCAGTGAGGTTGGCTGTGACGGCCCCGGCCCGGACCACTGCAGCGACTGCTTGCATTACTACTACAAGCTGAAAAACAACACCAGGTAAGAACAGAGGCTGCAGCGGTCCCCCCGCCCACAGCATGCCCTGGGCGTTCCCATGGGGGCGGCGCCTGAACAGGACCTGTGATGTTCGGCCACCGGGGGCCTGAGCACCGGCCCCCACCTCCTGGTGTGAATTCAAGATGAGGAAACGGATACTGACTCACAGAACACAAAGTGCACCTGCATGCTGTCCAGCCGCAGGTGCCTTTTCTCATATCTGGAAAGGGTGGCGGGGGGAAGGACTAGATCTACACAGGACTGGCCTTCCCCTTTAGACCTTTCCATTCCCTGGATGTCTGACGCCACAGCTATGTGTGCTCTTCGCGAAAATGCTGGCATACAACCAAACAGGTGCTTTCCCGGGGTCCTCACTGCGCAAGCCCTTGGCTTCTGCCTCAGGCTGTGCAGATGACGGTGCCGGCCCAGCAGAAGCCACGCCCTCCAGGCACCTCTCAGCCCCGCCCCCTTCTCCCTCCTCCTTCAGGGAAAACCGGGACTTGCATTTCAGCTATGCTGACACACCCAGAAGGTCCAGTTCCTGTTTACATCCTTGCTGGAATTTAAATTCCTTAAAGGAAAGGCCCTTGGCCACCTCAGCACCTCTCATTATCGCCTAGACCAGCAAAATGCCTGACATTGGATTTGGAACTCCGTAAATATTTGTTGAAGGAGTAAAGTGCTGTCCTTCGACGATGGGCAGACGAAGAAGTTATTTTTTAAAGTTTATCATAGCCAAGTTTAAATATATTTACGTTATTTTTAAAATTTTTTTTTAAGTTGAAATTCAAAATTTTCATTTGTGTTCATTTAAGATAAAAAGTACAGATGGGCAGAAAAGAAGAAAACCCCTGTTAACATTTTCTCAACTTATTCTTCCTGAGTTGGCTCAGTTGGTTACGCGTTATTTACGTTAATTTAGACGATAGCATACAACCGCTCCCTCTAGCACACGGGATCCATATGACACACAAAACCACACAAAACCACAAGTAACCCCTTCTTAGCAGCCTCTTTGTAAAAAATCAGGGTTGCCACCTAGCTTCCCTTCAACCCAAGGCTACTACCTTCCTCTGGAGACTCCATTTCTAACCATCATCCCTTTGAAAGAGCTAGACCCGAACTGGAAGACATACCCTACTTGACGGACTTGGTATTGTGTTATTGCCTTGCTACCTCGGCACCCTACACGGGAAAAAGCTTCAACCCACAGAATTTGGCTCTTTGGGTATGGTGTTACCCTAATGGTTTCAAAAGGATTTAAAGACTGAGGACGGCTGTTGGCCGAGCACTTCTAAGAGTGCTAGGACTGAGTCTCTGATGATGGTTCCTTTCTTTTTATCATTCCACGATGCAGGATCTGTGTCTCCAGCTGCCCCCCTGGCCACTACCATGCTGACAAGAAGCGATGCAGGAAGTGTGCCCCCAACTGTGAGTCCTGCTTTGGGAGCCATGGTGACCAGTGTCTGTCCTGTAAATACGGATACTTCCTCAACGAAGAAATCAACAGCTGTGTTACCCACTGCCCGGATGGCTCATACCAGGACACCAGTGAGTAGATTGCAAATATTTGGGTTTCAGAGAGAGGAAATACAAGGTTTTCACTTGAATGACGTTAGGCGCGAAATCAAGGTTATATCAAACAGGATCTAGCCAATTTTTTAAGAGAACGTGTCAGAAGTGTAAAAGATGAATTTGTAACCATTTTTGTGCAAGCTGATTTATGTAAAAATGCTTGTAAGTGTCAGGGAGTCCTCAAGCCCTTCCCCAGATTCAGTGATTGGCCAGGAGGACCCATAAGACTTAGCGTATTTGTACTCATGAGCTCATCATTACAGCAAAAGGCACGAAGTCACGTCAGGAAGAGGTGCGGAGGACAGAGTCAGCAGAAAATGGCAAACGCGTCCAAGAGTTTTCTCCCAGGGAAGTCACCCAGGAGGCATTCAAATCCCCCGGCAACAATTTATCACAACCTGTGTGCAATGTAGGCTACCTGGGAACCTCCTTAGAGTCTCAGCGCCCAGGCTTGTGGTCATGAAGACACCCTCTCCCTGACACATAACAAAACGCCAGACTCCTAGAAGGAAAGCAGATGTTCACCATAAACCATATTGTTTGTACGGGTTAAGCACCACGCGCCAATCTTCTCAGTGAGGGTGCTAGAAACCCTCCTGAGATCCAAGGTCCCGGTTGGCCACGGGCCAACTTCAGCAGGCTTTCCAAGGATAGCAGCCACGCCTGCTCTTTTCTCCACACTAACCGAAGGAACCAGGGCCCTGCAATACCAATGTGTGCTTTTCAGAAAGCTCAGAAAACAGGACTTCCACGTGAATGTGGAATAGACACATGTCAAAGACTGCCAGCGAGGAAACCTACAAAGTGATGAATGTTGTCGAAGACTATCAGGTATTGTCTCCAGTCCAACACAATCAGGTATTGTCTCTAGTCCACTAGTAAAGGCAAAATGAAATCTGTTTGCTGAGTTACAGGCAAAGCTGATGGATTCCCAAAGAGATCTGAGAAGAGAGAGTAGGAGGGTCCTGAACTCACCTAGTCTCTCAGCTACACTGAAGCGTAAGCTACGTTTGTACGACCGCCTCTGAAAATGACCGGAAGCCTGGCAGAACAGACCTTCCACAGTTAATTGTAGACAGAAGGCCACCTCGAAAGGGGAGGAAGAATGGAGACGTGGGCAAAAACCAAACCCCTGGTGCCACGAACCCTACAAACAGGAGGGACATCACAAGCATGAAGGAGCAAGAGGACGTGACCCCACACTAGGCACCCCCAGCATTGGGAAGATGGGTCCCCGTGGCGTCTGGCTCTGAAAACCAGCACATCTTAACTTCCATGGGACTTGGTTCCAGGGGAGTCTGAGGGCAATAGGAAACTGAGTCCCCATCCTTAAAGCTCCAGCATACTAAAATGACTCAGCCAAGACAGCACAGAAGCAGCAGTTTGGAAAGTGCCTGGGGTATACATAGAGGAGATGTATTGACTAATCTATCCTGAAGGGGCAGGACGTAGAGAATATTGCTCTAGAAACGAAAGCGCTGGTGGGTGCCATTCCTCTCCCCCTCCTCCCCACCCCCAGCCCTACATAGCTGGATGTTTGTGAGAGGTAGCATTAACTCTCTCCATCTACTTTGCTATAGCACTGTGTGCCCTTCCCCATCCAACCCAACTCAGCCATCCTCCCTTCCAAGTGGCTCCTGCCTCACCAGACCCGCTCGGAGGGTGCCCCTCCAAAATGACTCATGCCCTGGAGAGGGAGGAGATCAACCCACGTAACAGCACACTTTCATTTCCTGTCGTGGAGCCTCAGAGCTGGCTGTGCAACTCAGAGCTGGCTGTGCAAGAAGCAAGCCCTACCTTTCAGTGTACCTGTACCTGTGGCCGAGGGAATAATTTCAGACAGGTAGGCTCACTGCTGGCCCAACTCACCAAGCCTGCGGCTGCTATAGATAGGCCTCTGGAGAGCACGTGGGGCAAATGCTACCCCGGGCACTCGTAGCAGGCAAAGCGGATCACTGCAGCTGGCTAGGCCGAAGGCAGTTGCGACTCAGCCACAACAGGGGTGCATACAGCCCACACCGAGGACACCCTTGTTCTGGTGACCAGGAGGAATTACACTGTAGGGCACCACAGGACCACTTCTACACAGGCCACTACCTTCAGGACCAGGAGACATAGCTGGCTGTCCTCCTACATTAAAAACACACACAGAGAGTTAGAAAAAAATGAGACAGAGGAATATGTCCCACATGGAAAAAAAAAAAAAATAAATAAATCACAGTAAAAGAGCTAAATGAAATGGAAGTAAGCAATATGCCTGATAAAGAATTCAAAGTAATGATCACTGAGATACTTGAGAAGAGAGCAGAGGATCTTAAAAAGAAAGAACCAGCCAGAGCTAAAGAATAACTGAAATAAAAACACGCTAAATGGAATCAACAACAGATTAGAAGATGCAGAAGAACAGATCAGTGACATGGAAGACAGGGTAATAGAAAACAACCAAGCTGTCTTCAGCAAGTGGTGCTGGGAAAACTGGACAGCGACATGCAGAAGAACGAACGTGGACCACTTTCTTACACCAGACACAAAAATAAACTCAAAATGGATGAAAGACCTAAGTGTAAGACAGGAAGCCATCAACATCCTCGAGAAGAAAGCAGGCAAAAACCTCTTTGACCTTGGCCTCAGCAACTTCTTACTCAACACATCTCTGGAGGCAAGGGAAACAAAAGCAAAAATGAACTATTGGGACCTCACTAACATAAAAACCTTCTGCACAGCGAAGGAAACAATCAGCAAAACTAAAAGGCAACCGACAGACTAGGAGAAGATATCTGCGAACGACATATCAGATAAAGGGTTAGTATCCAAAATTTATAAAGAACTTCTCCAACTCAACACCAAAAGAACAAAAAATTCAGTGAAGAAATGGGCAAAAGACATGAATAGACACTTCTCCAAAGAAGACATCCAGATGGCCAACCGACACATGAAAAAATGCTCAACATCACTCATCATCAGGGAAATACAAACCAAAACCACCATGAGATACCACCTCACACCTGTCAGAGTGGCTAACATGAACAACTCAGGCGACAACAGATGTTGGCAAGGATGTGGAGAATGCAAGCTGGGGCAGCCACTCTGGAAAACAGTATGGAGGTTCCTCAAAAAGTTAAAAATAGGACTAGCCTACAACTCAGCAATTGCACTACTAGGTGTTTATCCAAGGGATACAGGTGTGCTGTTTCGAAGGGGCATATGCACCCCAGTGTTTATAGCAGCCCTATCAACAATAGCCAACGTATGGAAAGAGCCCAAATGTCCATCGATGGATGAATGGATAAAGAAGATGTGGTACCTATATACAATGGAGTCTTACTCGGCAATCAAAAAGAATGAAATCTTGCCATTTGCAACTACATGGATGGAACTAGAGGGTATTATGCTAAGCGAAATTAGAGAAGGGCAAATATCATATGACTTCACTCATATGAGGACTTTAAGACACAGCACACGGGGCGCCTGGGTGGCTCGGTCGGTTAAGCGTCCGACTTCGGCTCAGGTCATGATCTCACGGTCCGTGAGTTCGAGCCCCGCGTCGGGCTCTGTGCTGACCGCTCAGAGCCTGGAGCCTATTTCAGATTCTGTGTCTCCCTCTCTCTCTGCCCCTCCCCTGTTCATGCTCTGTCTCTCTCTGTCTCAAAAATAAATAAACGTTAAAAAAAAAAAAATTAAAAAAAAAAAAAAAAAAAAGACACAGCACAGATGAACATAAGGGAAGCAAAAATAATATCAAAACAGAGGGGGACAAAACATAAGAGACTCTTAAATATGGAGAACAGAGGATTACTAGAGGGCTTGTGGGAGGGGGGATGGGCTAAACGGGTAAGGGGCATTAAGGAATCTATTCCTGAAATCATTATTGCACTATATGCTAATTTGGATAGAAATTAAAAAATAAATTAATAAAACAAATTAATACAAATATATGTATATTTTTTAGTAATTTCCAACGTGGCGATACAACTGGAATTGGGGGGAGGGAGAGGTAATTTTTTCAAATAGAAATCATTTGCAACTTTACCAAACAAAAATCTGTAAATTAACATGTAACTTCACAGCATTTGGGCCCTAAGCCATCATCATTAGGAAACAAAGATCTATTACCTGGAGAATTAAGTGATCCTTGGGCACACCTACCTTTTAATGTTCTGGTATGGCCCGGAGTTCTTAGTAATTTGTCCTAACAATTGTGTCACACCAGGATACATGACGACACTGACATTTTCTGTTTCTGCACAACCTAAGAACGAAGAATACCCAAGTTTAAATGAGCAAGAGTTGTTTTTACAAAATCAGGCAAGAATTTGGAGGTGGATACTGTTGCTTCGTAAGAAGTCAGAGTCCCTTGATTCAAAGGCAGGCGTTTTTCCATAAGGCAGATGGGGTCTCTAACTTACCCTACAGAACAGTGGGTAGGGATTTCCTTGTAGTTTTGATCCCCCCCCAGATTTGGAACATGAGCTTGCAACCTGACAGAGAAGGGAAAAATAAGAGAATAAGAGTGAGGAGGGGGGCGGAGGGATCCACAGAAATAAACAGTATTTCTTGAAGAAAAAATGCAAAATTCTATCAAGATGACGGAGTCTTAGGAAAGAAATTTGGTTCCAGGTGATCTATTATAGGATCAAGATAACTGAGTGTCCATTGCTTTCCCAGAGCCTGGGAGGTATATAATTAAGGAAGGCCGTTCAAACAATTTGCTGATATGAGCGGTCTCTGTATCTCTCTCCTTTTTGTAATTGGCTTTTGTTACATTTTCCTCCTGTAATGAGTCTGTTTACATAAAACAGTGATCAGGTATGATCATGACTAGTAATAATTATTGCCAACACATTTACAGCGCTTTCAAGTTCATATAGTTCCCTTGAGGAATTTTATTAACCCCTCAAGACAAGCTGAGAGGTAGCATTGTTGTAATGTTTCTTCAACAAATGGAAGAAGAGAGATCCTGAGCTTGCCCACTGGAGATGCTAAAACCAGAATTCACATCTAGGTTGACATCGTGATGAAGAGACTATATGAAGACTACCAGAAGATTGTATTTCATGGCAGGGGGTTCAGAGTTGAGAAAGAGGGGTTGGACCTCCAGGAGGTCCTTCTAGGAATCCATTGAAGCGGTGTTTCTCTGTGGAACCTTGAACAAACACCAACATCTAAAGAGGAGACGGAGGAAAAGAATCTTACGAAAAAAGCTTCCTTCAATCCTACATCTATCTGTGGTTAATCCACTTGCATCTCAGAGAAAGTATCAAGTCTCCAGAAGACTTTTGCTTCAAGTTAACGGCCTTAACTCAGTGGAACAAATCACCATTTCACTAGAGAATAAACATGCATTCGCCATTTTTTCCAATGGGAATCTGTCTTTGGTATTAAATAGGAAAGCCAAATATATTTCTATTCTCCAGAATATAGATACATCTGAACTATAATAACATATCATATATTTTGATATGTTCACAGCCACCATAAAGTACAAGACACTCTTCTAGACAGCACAAGAAATAAATCATCAACCCTACAATTTTAAATGTAGATTCCCTTTTCTTACATTTTTATCAGAGTAGTCCTTAAAGTTGGGAGCATGGCAGGGGTGGGTTGGGGGGGGGGGGGGTGGTCTACCTTTCCATTCCACGGCCACAAACACTGCTTCTCCACCCTTCTATACTGGTGTTGCCCAATGTCTTTGTCAGTATGCTCTTCATTGCCCGAAGTCAGGAAACCCTGCTTGGGAAAGAGAGAAAGAAGAAGGGGAAAATGCCAATATACTATTCAACGAAGAATGAAAAGGGCTGTAGCTCTCTTGTCTGCAAAATGGTAGAGATGTGTAGTATTTTCCAGCGCTGCGGTTTCTACCTCTGTTTACTTGGCTGAGAAGTGATAGCAAATGCTGAGGGTAGGGCTTTTCCTGAAATTTTCTGCTCAAGGCCACGTATGTATATTATTGTGCACATTAGCAAACTTTAGAACACCTCAGCCCTTTATGGAATCCATTTGACCACCTGATTTATAACCTTGTTACTTTTGTGTGTCTGTGTGTGTCTTTTTGTTCACAGAGAAAAGTCTTTGCCGGAAATGCAGTGAGAATTGCAAGACATGTACAGAATTTCACAATTGCACAGAATGCAGGGATGGGTTAAGGTGAGAGAGCGAAGGATCTCGGCAAGTCCCACAGCCCAAGGAGCTTCTCAGTCTAAATAAAATATGCAAATAAATAATCCTCTTGCCATCACCCTCTTGACTCCCATTCAAACACTTGATTGCTATTTGCATTATCTTTACCATTATATGTGAAAAATTGGATGCCATCGTGGCTGAGGAAGGTTTATACGCCAAATGAAATCCTCTTCAGGAAAGATGGCTCAGATACAGCTAAATAAAAATGGCTATTTGAGAGGCTCTCTTCGTGCTTCTTGACCGGCAGCGTGCCCGTCAAGGATTACTGTGTGGGTAATACCAATGAATTATATTTAATCCTCCTGATTCATTCCTTTGATGGCCGGAAACTATTCCCTTATCTTTATTATTTCTCTCCATATAGCCAATCATTCTCTTATCTTAAGTACCTCAGGCTTGGTTCCATTATGCTCTGGTATGCACATAGATTTAACACCTGGAGAGGTTTTTCTTGACTGGATGACTTTGCTCATTGCCAAAGCCAGATAGCGATAGGTTCTGCAAGAGAACAAGCACACGGCAAAAATGAACTAGGTGGCCTCTTGATATCCACAGAGAAGGTCAGACCATCCTCTGCTGGGTGAGGGGTTGGACTCTGAGCGTATAGGGCGTTAGCAACCTGCCACACCGGATCTCTCTTAAGTGTTGAGAATTCCTGTCTCCACCTTTGATTGGCGAGGTGAACTGGGCAGGCCCCAGGCAGGTGATTCTTTACAATAATTAATATCAGAACATCGTTTTTGTTTAGATTGTGGCCTTTTTTTTTTTTTTTTCATACACGCATTCGGTACTGATGTGATTTCCTTTCACCTCCAGCCTTTCAGTCTTGGGGCGCCTGGGTGGCTCAGTCGCCTAAGTGGCCAACTTCGGCTCAGGTCACGATCTCACAGCTTGTGGGTTTGAGCCCCGTGTCAGGCTTTGTGCTGACAGCTGGTAGCTCAGAGCCTGGAGCCTGCTTCAGATTCTGTGTCTCCCTCTCTCCCTGCTCCTCCCCCCCTCCTACCTCCCCTGCTCATGCTCTCTCTCTCTCTCTCTCTCTCTCAAAAGTAAATAAACATTTAAAAAAATTAGTTTTTAAATTTTTTTTGAAAAGACTTTCGGTCTTAATAAATGTCAGTCTAGACAGCCCCCAAATTTTTGGAGAAAGAGCACGTCGGTATAATAAAAAGGAAAGAAGATGACAGATGTGGGCCAAAGCCTTCCTATTAATCAGCTATGGGATCGTGGTGAAGTCACTAAGGCATTCTGCACTTCAGTTTTGTCCTCTAGAAAATGAGAAACCAACCCCTACGTTGCTGGATTATGACAGGATTCATTGCGGTAACATTTACAAAGTACCTATTTCAATATGGGGCACATACTCGGTCCATGAAAAATAAAAGGTTGTTTAAGATTAGTTTCTAGAGAGGTGCCTGAGTGACTCCCATCGATCAAGTGTCCAACTTTGGCTCAGGTCATGCACTCAAGGCTGGTGAGTTCCAGCCCCGTGTCAGGCTCTGTGCTGACAGCTCAGTCTGGAGCCCGCCCTGCTTGGGATTCTATTTCTGTGTGTGGCTCTCTGCCCCTTCCCTGCTTGTGCTCTGTTTCTCTCTGTCTCCCTAAATAAGTAAAATAAAATAACTTCTATACAACTGACCGTTGCACAACTCAGGGGTAGGGGCACCAACCCCCATCCCATGCAGTTGAAAATCACACATAATTTTAACTCCTTTTTTTTTTTCTTGTAAAATTTATTCTGAGAGAGAGAGAGCAAGAGGGGAGGGGCAGAGAGAGAGAGAGAGAGAGAGAGAGAGGTTGAGAGAGAGAGAGAATCCCAAGCAGGGCAGCTCCGTCTGCGTGGAGCCCGACACGGGGCTCGATCTCATGAACCGTGAGATCATGACCTGAGCCAAAATCAAGAGTCAGACACTTAACCGACTGAGCCACCCGGGTGTCCCAACTCTTTAACTTACTCTTAACTACATAACTACCAGCAGCCTATTGTTGGCCATAAGTCTCACAAATAACAGTCAATCAACACATATTTTGTGTTACATGTATTATATACTGTAGTCTTACAAAAAGTAAGCCTACAGAAAAGAAAATGTTAAGAAAAGTCTAAGGTAAATACATTTATAGTACTGTCATTTATCCAAAAACTCCACTTATAAGTGGACTCATGCAATTCAAACCTGTGTTTTCGAGGGTCAACTGTGTTTCTCTTGGAACATTTTAGAGAGTTCGTAACTGGCACTCTCCAACAGAAATAGGAGAGCCGTATATGTTAATTTTATATATGGCAGGAGCCACATTAAAAGAAGCAAAAAGATACGGGTGAAAGCTAAAAAAATATTAACTGAATATATCCAAAATATTATCATTTCCACATGTAATCAGTATAAAAGACTCAGGGAGATACTTTACGTTCTTTTTTGTCGCTATACCCAATCTTACCTGGTGGGCATTTTACCCCTAAAGCAAGTCCCACGTCTCAACATGGACAGTAATTTTTTTTTTTTTATGAGCAGTATGTGATCTGCGTTTAGATTTGACAGAATTTAGTCGAAGTAGATTTTCTAGAGCCACGTCGTTCCAAACTTAGAATTTTGCCGATAGCTGAACCAAGTGCCAGCGTGTAAAGTGTAGACTGAAATTAATCACGACTGAAATTAAAATTAATTAAAACCAAGTAACACTTGAGAATCCCAGTCGTTGGCCACACTGGCCACATATCAAGTGCTCAGGAGCCACAGGTGCCAGAAAAGCATGCGGGACAGCACGGTCCTGAGCTGGCCGCTTTATCACAGGAAGAACCCAGGCGTTCACAGCCCCAGCTGGTCAGCCAAGCCACCGCTGTATGCTGAAAGCTGCAGAAAGCTTCAGGATGCTCAATGACTGCTCTCTGTTGCACGACCCACTTAAGCTCATTTCTTCCTCACACAGGGAAGCCTCTGTCTCATGCTGAATAAATGCCAACCTCAGAAGGAATGTCCTTTATTAGACAAGCTGGACAGCTCTTTTTTTCTAAGCTTTGATAAGTGTTTTGGTGGTCCTCCCACAAAAGGATCCGTCGGATGCAACGTTCTTTTCTTCCAGTTCTCCAGAAAGGGAAGGGATTTTCTTTCACTGGCTTTTTAAAACATCTCTCCCCGGCCAGTAAGATCTGTGAATGAGAGTCCACATTCAGTTACGCTGCCCTCTGTCTCCTTGAACCTGCCTGCCTTTGCCTCGGAGGCTTTGAGGCTTGATCGTTTTGCCTCAAGAGCCCTGTAAAATTGTAAATCGTGGCTAGGCAACAAACACAGAAAAATACGTACGCATACAGTACCGGAAGGAAGTGGATTAAAATGTTAACAGGACTGTTTGGGATCCTTTTTCATCTATGTTTGTTCTTTCCAAATTTATTAAGCATAGGGAAAAATCAATTTTACTTTTCCAAGTTAGTATGATGCAAATACAAAGCACAGTCAAATAAGATGTGAACTGGAGAATGTAAGGAGTCCAAGGGGATAAAAAACCATATGACCCTGTTGCTTAGATACCCATCTTCTAGTATCTTCTATTTGGTGACATAGCATTACAAACCCTAATGTATAGTTCTAATCACACTATTCAGTGAGCAATATTTATATATTAAATGTCATAAATTACGTTTTAAGAACCAACCTGTAGACCATGGAAACTATCATAACTGATAGAAATTAGGAGGGAGAAAACAATATGCATTCCCCATTCAACATTCTGGCAATTTAATAGATTCTAAGAGTGCTGAGTAGAGAAAATACGGTACGGATCACACCTGGAAACAATAATATAACTAAGAAAAGTTGGGGTGTTTGGAGAATCTGCAGTATAAGGAGGTCATTTTACTAAATTATTCATTAGAATTTAAAATCAAGAAAGAGGCAAAGTATGTTCAAGTTGTGTTGTTTTGATGAGAACCAGTAGAAGAACTAAACAATCAGAAACGAATACAAAAATAGCTATTCCTGGGCATGTGGGCTGGCCAGAGATCACTGCGCCCTTTTATTCAGTTGCAATTCATTGTACCATCAGTGCAGATGGGCTGCAGGGCTCGAGCTCACGAGTCGTGAGATCCTGACCCGAGCCGAAATCAAGAGTCGGACGCTTACCTGCCTGAGCCACCCGGGCGTCTCTACAAACCAGCTTTTGGATTTATGATGCAGCAGGTCTGGGCATCAAAGCTGTCAGACACATTGTTCGGCAGTGAGTTTTGTCAGTAAAATCTTTTTAAGAACATCCGGGCTGTAAGTTGTGGAGCAAAGAAGGAATGTGTCAGCCCAGTCTGACAATTAAGAAAATGGTCCCCAGAACTTGCAGCACGTGTAGAGGCTACAGACCTCAGTGTCGGCAGCGGGAGGGGAGAAGAGCAGGGTACAGGCTATTTTCCCTGCTTTGAAGCTTTGCTTTCCTTGGGGGTCGGGGGGAGGGGACTGTATTTGTTGTGTGTGGAGCTGGGGAGTCCGCCTGGGTGCCTTGATCACAGCGTCTATGTCTGTGTCTCCAGCCTGCAGGGATCACAGTGTTCCATCACCTGTGAAGACGGGCAGTACTTCAATGGCCAGGACTGTCAGCCCTGTCACCGCTTCTGTGCCACCTGTGCAGGTACTTGTCCCCACCCCCCCCCCCCCCCCCCATCTTTTCGTTCACTCCTCGGGCTCTGGTTGAGCTCTTACTGATTTGTTCTCGGCCATCACTCATACACGCCCACTGGCTGGCTGTAAAGCAAACGCTGGAGAAGCATGTTCCCTTCCAGCCAGCACGCCTGCATATATTGTCACGGCAAGTTCTCATCTTCCTTCCGCCCTCCTGGAGACACTTAAATATATCCCAGGGAGATCCCCTCCTCTTTTCAAAGCCGTTGGAGGTTTTGGGCAAATGGAAGTGTTTCATTTCGGTTTAAAACGGGAGTGGGTTTTGTTCCCCCCCACCCCCCCACCCCCCCCACCCCCCCCCCCGCCAAAGAATGCAAGGCAAAGCGCAACAGTTCCATTTGTAACCGAGCAACTACAAATGAAAAGTGTACGTTTTGTTTCTGTTCGCTGCGTTCGTTCGTCTGGCTTTTCAGCGGCGGGCGCCACCGGGTGTACAAACTGCACCGAGGGCTACTTCATGGAAGACGGGAGATGCGTGCAGGCCTGTAGCACCAGCTATTACTTGGACCCCTCTTCAGAGCACGGATACAAATCCTGCAAGAAGTAAGTGGGCCCGCCCCCTTCAGCCCGAGCGCTCGGTCCCTGGGTCCTTATTTGACCCCCTCCGTAAATCATACGAAACAGAATTACTAACCGTGAGCGAGGGTTCCAACATCTACCTGTGGACACTGCCCTGCAGCTTTAACCCAGCTTCCATTTAACATTCTTTGTTTTCCTCGCAGGAGCGCTTAACACCTTTAAGGTAGTATTTCTGTGCCAAGTACGTGCGTCCTCCCGTTTAAAATCACACACCCTAGGGCACCTGGGTGGCTCAGTCATTAAGCATCTGACTTCGGCTCAGGTCGTGATCTCATGGTTCACGAGTTTGAGCCCCATGTCAGGTGAGCTCGAGCCCCACTTTGGGGGAGCCCCACTTCTCTCTCTCTCTCTGCCCCTCCTAGGATTCTCTCTCTCCACCTGTCACTCGTGCCTTCTCTCTCTCTCTCAAGAATATTTTTAAAAAATTTTTAAACTTCATTGAGAGGTTGATGGCTAACGTCTTTTCTTGTACCCAATGTATGAAAGGACGATGAATTCTACATTTTCCCCACAGATGTGATGCCAGCTGTTTGACATGCAATGGTCCGGGGTTCAAGAACTGCACGAGCTGCCCCAGTGGGTATCTCTTAGACCTAGGGACGTGTCAGATGGGAGCCATCTGCAAGGACGGTGAGTACAGACTGCTCATTTTGATCCTCTGAGCAAAGGGTCACCTTTTAATATTGACATCTAATACATTTCCACTCAAAGAAACTATCAAGCGTTAGACGAACATGCCCAATATCTTGTTGGCATTCATCCGTCTTGAACTCACACCTACAGTGGGTTTGGGTTTTGGTTCATTTCTTTCAATTAAAAGAAGAAATGAATCACCCAAATAGTTCTACTGGCCAAGAGGGCACCAGGTAGCTCTTTTCAATTAGCAAACTTTGTGTTTTGTTTTGTTTTTTTTTTTTTACATTGTAGAGTTTTAGGTTCACAGCAAAATTAAGCAGGAAGTACAGAGAGATCCCATACATTCCCTGACTCCCCAACCCGTGACACACACACACACACACACACACACACCCTCGCCCACCATTAGCCTTCTCTACCACAGTGGTTACCTTCGTTGTAATCAATGAACCTTCATTCACACACCATTATCACCCAAAGTGATACCCGAAAGATATACTTTGGATATCACCCAAAGTCCTTAGTTGACATTAGGGCTCACTCTTGGTGTTACACATTCTAGGAGTTGGGACAACTGTATAAGGACATGAATCCACCATTACGGATACAGGATACAGTGGCATACAGGACACTTTCACTGCCCCAAAAATCCACTGGGCTCTGCCTTTCCCTCCCTTCACCCCTCCCCCTTCCCCCCAGAACCTACTAGTTTTTTCTTACTGTCTCCATAGATTTACCTTTTCCAGAATATCATATAGTTGGAATATGCAACCTTTCTCAACTCGTCTTTTCATGTATTTATTTCCCATCTTCCACCATATGTGTTTTTGATCAGATTTTTTTAATACCATGTATATGAAGATTTGTAGCCTGCGTTTTATACTAGGCATTAGACAAACATTATCCTTTGTTTTCACAAAGTTCTCTGACACTTCAGTTTTAACGACAGCATAAAATTCTATCACGGGACGATGCCGCTTGATTGCCATTCCCTTTATTTGGATCATTTAAAATGTTGATACGTAACAATCAAACGGTATCTGAATACTTCACTAAGCCTGTGGGGTAAGGAATTAATGATAGAGCCAAGTAGAGAACTTAAGACTTCTAAATGTTGGCTCACTTTTCTTCTCTCTGCACACACGCTTCTCAACCAAAATGCTGGGACCGCACACCTTCTCCAAAGAGTCACAGTAAATTGGTTTTGGTTTTGGGGTGCTGTCTGGGCATGGATATTTTTAGAAGCTTCTCAAGTGTTTCTAATGTGCAGCCAGGTTTGGGAACATTTTGCTGTTCCATTCCCCCTGACAACGTGACAAATGCCAAGCCCTCTCCTATTTCTAGCCTCAGTTTCCCCATTTGTAAATGAAGAAATGTAAGTTATTCCGACTTCAGCATTTTGTGAACTTTGACTCTGTATAATTCACATGGAGGGGGCCCTAACATTGGAGCCTGACGCTTTATGCAGACACGCAGCTCAATGACACAGAAAGCATTTTGAACCATCGTTATTTTTAAACATCTATGGATTGTTATGAAAATAGAAAAAATAAAATTTTAAAGTATGCATTTGGAACAGTCTTCCCGGACAAGAGCACTTCCCTTGGTTTACTATTTGCCTTCCTCTGAATGGGCGCTCTTCTAGAAATTTCACAACAGGTTCAACAGTGCTCTGGTTGAGAGAATGTGGATTCAGAATTACTGTCGCTCATTTCTTGGGCTCCAGATCTTGGGCAGGTGATAAACTTCTCTGGGCCTCACTTCCCCCATCTGTAAACATGAGGAGGCTAATACTATTGACCTGGTCTGCTTATTCTAAAACTTCCCATTAGGAATTTCAAAAAGATGTCAAAAAGAACCAGGCAGCTGATAGCACCTATAGAACATGATTGATGGTCTCATTTCCTCGGAGCATGATAGGTGACTTTGTGTCTTCATAGCTTTTTGACTATAGGATGGGTCCAACCGGGACAGACCCAGTCAGGCTCTGTGTTCTCACCACACGACACGGGGACAGAGGGCTGGGGTGAGGGCATCCCAGGGACCATGTAAGTATCACTTTTTGCTTAAAACCATGGTTCCCTTATAGCTGGATGTGACCAGAATTTTTAAGTTAGTAACAGAAAACAGAGGAAGATCCACGGCCGCTTGAAATTTTCACCTGTAGCATCTGGTACCAGGCCTGGCCACGTCTGTGATGCTTTACCTGCCTTCTTTAAACCACGGTAAACGTGGGGATGAGTTCTGCCAACTGGCACTTTGGTAGGAGTGGAGTGTCAGGATCGTGGGCAAGAGTAGAAAGTGAAGAACCATCGTTTGCAAGGCGTCCACTTTCAGATCAGCTAAATAATGAGATCACTGATGGCTCACCGGGCTTTTCAAATCACGTGGCAGTTGCATTTAGGGATTCGTGATTTAGTCTCTCTCACCTGTCATATTTCAATGATTCTAAGACACACTTTTTTTTTTTTTTTTTTTTTTTTTTTTTTTTTTTTTACATTTTAACATCACTGAAATCAGATGCATCTTATAATTTATGCCCTTGACTTAGTCACAGTGATGTCTAGCCAACTGAGTTAGGTGTGCGGTTGCTACTTCTTGTGTTGAATTCAACGGGAGTTCAGAAGCGCTTCGAAAAATGAAACGATTGTTTACTATCAAAGGAAGAGTTTTTGCCATAAGCACAGAAACACAACAGCCTGGTTACATAACGAATATTTAACCTTGCGCTAAAAAATAACACCATAGTTATATAACTAATATTTAACGGACATTTCAAGAAGGACAAAATTAATATTCTAATATTGATGAGAATGTAATAAGAAGCATGTTTTTTTCTGGGCAGAGCTTAAAATGGGGGTGCATCTTACATCCAGGGTCTTGGATTCAATGAAATATAATATAAATGACTGTATACTCTCTGCTCTGGGTAATTCTGAGAAGAAAAATTCCTTGCTTATGTTATTATTGATTTCTAATTTATTCTTTTTTCTAACCTTTTTTTTTTTCCTTTCATAAATGACACCAATCACACTTACCATTGGACTGCCATCTCTCTCCTTGAAAAACAATGGTATTGACTGAAATCACTTTGAGTGGACCAAATTTCCTCCTTGGTGACTGTTTCTCAATGATCTCTTCCACTCCCCCAATCTGCCTCTCTGGCCAATCACAACCTTCTTCCGTGTGTACATCATGCTGCTCTCGTCCTCAACTCCCCCTCGGTCTTGCTGACTTCCTGGAAAAGCCACGGAAGAATCCTGGGCCGAAGGAGGCTTCTGTATGCTAGTGAAAAAGAACAATCTGTGCCAACGGAAGGTTCTTCAACAACTTTGCTGCAAAACATGTACATTCCAAGGCTGAGCTGCGATCCTAGATTTCTTTGTTCCTGTAGACTTATAGATTACTCCATATTATTATTAAAAAGAAAAAAAAAAACAAGCAAAAAAAAAAAAAAAAAGCAAGCCACCTCTCTCTTTTTTGCTCTCTTTTTCTCTCTCTCTCAAATTTGTGCAGGGAGATGGTGAACTGTTTTGTCAGAACTTAAATGGAAAAAAAAAAAAATAAACCTACAACAAGCCTACCTTTTATAACTGGGTGTTTAGTGCTAAACAGCCAGAACCACAGAGACAGTATTGTATGACCAAAGCATTTGATGCCAAAATTTGACGTTAAAGTAATGATTTGATTTCCTGCCCTGGTTTTGAAGGTCCATTTTTCTTCCCCCTTTGCATTTACTTGCTTGTTTCCCCTTTGAGATGCCTAAAAATACCTTTCAAAAACATCACAAGAGCAGACATAGATCAGAATCAAAGAGAAAGCTCTTGCCTGTGTCATTTTTCACGCGTGAGTCCACTGTTGGGGGAAATGGCACAAAACTGGACCTGAGGGCGTTCAGAACATCCCGCGGAGTTGTGTTCAGTGTCGTTTTGTCTTAGTTTTTCACAGTTGAACGTTGATACTTTTCCACACATAATTGACTGCGTGCATTATGTGCTGGTTTTGGCGTTTGACTCACGCGATAAGTCTGCTCCACTGGTTTCATCAGATAGATTTGCTGCTACTGGCTTTTCCATTGCCGATTGGGTGATTTTACACACAGCTGGTCAAATGGGATCACTCTCTACGATCAGATTGGTGATGGACAGAAAGCAAAGTTACACCAAATAGCTGAGACCGATCCAGCTCCCCTGAAATCTGGAGTGTTCACTCTGTGGACCCCTGCCCAATCTCTTGGTGCTATCTGGCCATTATCCCCATAGCATTTTTTTGTTTGTTTGTTTTTAAAGGCCATCAGAAATTCCATTTATTGCGATGGGAAGCATTTTGGATAGGATGCGGGAAATTTCTTCCTTGAGTCCAAAGTTTCTAAAAGGTCCTGTATTTTTTAAGAAATGGAATTATTTAAATACTATTTAAGCTCGTGCCCAAGTTGGCCGGGCAATGTTTCTCAATGGTGCTTATTAGAAGTTTTATCATTTTGTCATTTTAAGAAAATAAAACTGGAAATTGAATATGGGTGGCATGATTGTACCCTCCTGGTTCTGTTATTTCCCACTCCTCTGTCCCTCTTCTAACTGTGCTATGTTACATCTGTCCACTGGATGTCAATGAGATCATGTGTTTTCTTGGAAATCTTCTCACCGGTTTTCTACAAACTCCTAAACAACATCCTGGAATCTAGCAGACTGAATTTTGTGAAGACTATTTTGGATCAGTGGTTAGAAATGATGCCGGATAGATCTTTTTACCGATTCCGAGTTTCTCTGTTTAGGGGAGGATAGACTCATAACAAGTTTCTTCGTTTTTCACATCAGAGCTCCATTGGTGACCTCATTTGCTTTGGGAGTGACCGGCCATCTTACAGGCTTTATTCTTTTGACAGCCTCCCTTCCAAGATATCACTAGGCCTCACAGCTGAGAACAGGGATGATATCCATACAGATTATTTGGGGAAGGAGCTGGGAAGTGATGCGAAGGTCCCCACCCACACAACAGGCTAGTGAAAAGCCGACCTTGAAAACAGTCATTCCTAGACATCAAAGTCATTACCTGACCATAGGTGATTAATTATAGTCTAATGACCCTCTTCACAGCATTGTAGTGATACTGAGTCACCTAGTGATTCATAAGTAACTAGGGAATCAACGGATTTTGCCGACCACCTTTCGTTTTCGTAACACTGCAGCAGGCCCTTCTGACCTGAAGAAAGTAAGTCCATCCAGGGTATGGCGTATAGAGCCTTACATTTAAAGGCACAGTCTCTACATGGACAAATGTTAGCGCAAGCCTAAAGCAAGAGCGGGCAGATGGCAAAACCAGATTTGCCTGCAAAGGAATCCATTTTACTGAACCAGCCCATACTGCTTGAGGCACAAACTTACTATGATCGGAGAGATAAAAACCATGCCTGTGTTCTTAGACAAATAACCGTCAAAATGACAGCCAAATTCGTCGGGGTCCACCAATGTACCTGTTCCATTCCCCACTGACCATGCAGGCACACGTCACGGAAATACTGGTCTAACTGCTAGTGTGTTACTGCCTCGTTTATCTACAGAATATTATTAACTAGAACATAATGCTTTCAAAGTTTAAGTTAATGTTATATATTATGTATAAATATATATATTCATAATGAGATATATGGAATGGATAGTACAAAGTTTGGAGACCTAACAAATGCTCTAACCTTCTAGAGACAAAAGTCCTATCTTCTGTTTTCTTTTGTCTTTTCATTTTGAATTAGTGATCCACTGTTAACTCCAAATCCACTTTTACTGAAAAATACTGTACATGTGTAAAATGTCCAGTTGTTTTTTTGTAAAATATAGCAGAATGATTGTAATTGATACTGGCCCAAATCAATGTTATTCCATATTTTATTTTTTCTATTAAATTAACCTAAGTTCCTGTTTATCTGATCTGTTCCTACCCACGGGTAACTGTCTCTGAGAGGGCGAGAGAAGGAGAAACGTCTGTTTCACCTGTGGCCACATAGAAGCTGAATATAAAGGATGGAAGTAAATGGATCATCCGAAGGTCAGAAAAGAAAGGGCAAGCAGAGGAAAGAGCTGAAAAGGAGAGACAGAGTAACGGCAGTATAAGAAAGGAAGAGGTTAGACTCGGTCCTGAGCGGATGTTAATTCCCATTTTCAGAAAGCCAGCTGGTGGGGAGGGGAACTGTAAGAACTTGGTGTCCAGACCCACACTGGGGTCTGTACTTTTTAGCAGCCTGTGCAGATGGTCCAGTATCTGGGCCATCTAAGCGCGCCCTTTCCCTGGGCTTCCCCCCGGGGTGTGGACTACTGCATACCCACCAGTGTGCGTGTGGAGGGGTAAGGACCCAGGGGCTGGACACAAGTAGGTGGGGAATGTGAAGCTTTGAAAGGGGAGAAGGCCTCACTCAATTTTCTGATATTCTATGTAAAATTGACCGTGGCTGTAGCCCGGGAAGCCTAGAAGGTAACTTAGTCTAAAATACATCTCCCGTACGTGCCACAGGGTGAGACTGTATGGCTTATAGATCTTTGAGAACCTTCCTTGAGATGCAGACACGGGCTTTGAGATGTCAGTGCCCTGCCTCTTCGGCAGAGAAAGGAGACATCAGTGAAAACAAGATCCAAGTTGAGCTCCAGTTAGGTTTAAAGGGATACTAAACGGTGTAAGAGAGCTCCACTGTCATGAAATCCCATTATGAGAATGGCGGGGCTGCGGGAGGGAATGAATTTTATTGAGCACTTACTAGGTACCGCCCAGTGTGGGAGTATGGAGTGTATGCATGCTAATGTAAACTTCCTGAACTCTCACAAAAAACTCTCAAGCAGAGGTATGCCCTGTTTACACATTAATCATTACCTTCTGTTTACAAACAAGAGAGCTGAGACCGATGGGCTTGAAATAAATTGGGATTACGTAACCAGACACAGCAACTAAAATTCAACAGCGAGACAGTGAACGTTCACTAGTGAATTCTAACTCTCAAACGAATGCGACACTAAGGTACTAAGCTCAGACAGGCAGAATTCCTTTGACTTGAACCGATCAGGGTGAAGTTCCTAGAGTCAGCGCAACTAGGATTGGTCCTTGGGAGCTATGGCTGAGGCTTAGCTGAGCAAGGAAGAGTGTTTAGCAGCACGCTTGGTATTGAAGAGATGGTTCGGGGTAGCAAGTCAACTGTTTGCATGGCTTCATCTAGTGGCGACATTGCTCCCAAGAACAGTGATCCGACATCTGATGGGTTCGTCAGGAAGGATCTACATTTCTACGGCTTTCCAAAAGATGAGCAGTGTGGCCCATCCTCAGCCCCCACACCTGTGGCAGACCTTCCTAATCACCAGTATCCATCTGGGGATTGATCAGACTTGCCTCTCTTTCCGCGCCCCATCCCTGCCCCCAGTGTTAGGGGGGGCCTAGCATCATGCTGCCGATCTCTTCTGTCAGACTCCTTGTTTTCCCACCCAACCGTCTACTCTTCACTTTGAGGCTCCAGCCAACTGAGTACAAGTGGATATCAGGCAGCTAAAAGAGAAGGGGGCACGTCTTATTAACTGCTTTCATACCATCATTCGGTCTCCTGCAAAGAGCAATGACAGATGGCAGTGCGATGAATAATGGAGAAAATCAGAGGCAGCTGTAAACTATGACCCGGCCAGTTTAACACTCCCTCCTCCTTCCGTCCTCTAATGCAAAATGGTAGAGGGAACTTAAAGGCCAGCTGCCGCTTGACCTCACCTGGCCCAGGCTGGGCCCTGGGCCCCCAGTCAGGATACGTCAGTGACAGAAAGTAGAAACCTGCTTCTGGTCGACAGCCATGCCCAAACGTTTTCGCTGTTGCCAACCCGTAAAATCTTAAGTTCTCGGCAGAATACTTTGGAGCTGGCGACAAACTCCCCAGGGCATAGCCAAGATGGACCTCATTTCCCTGTGGCTCGTTGGAGCCAGGTAGCACTAGACGCGGGACTGTGAGGTACATGAGCATGTCCCCCCTTCATCAGGAGAGGTGAAGATCTGTCCCAGAGTCAATCTTGGGCAAGAAGGATACAGTTACGCAATATCCCGGCATCTCAGAGGGCCAGTCTGGGAATGGGGAACGCTCGCAGTTCCTTTCCGCCCTAACTGCGGAGGACTGAGAAGGATACTTGCCTTATTACTGAAGCATTTTCTTACACGGGCTTCTCTCTAAAGGAGGCCATTTTGAGGGCGATTGCTGCTTTTTCCAAGCCGGGTATCGATCAACCAAAGATATTTTGAATCCCCACTTTGAAAAATTCCCGGAAACGTTTCCTGGGGCCTAAAGTGTACGATTTTTTTTTTTTTTTTTTTTAATTTTAGGAAAGAGTACGTTATTTTAAGAATATGCTCGAAGGCTTACCGAGTTTTACTTTAGGGAAAACTAAAAGTTTTGTTTCATTTTGGCTTTCATTTGGCCCACACAAACTCAGAGGCCTATGGAGATACTTAGCAAGATTCACAGCTAGTAAAGGGTGGGGCTGGGACTGGAGCCCACAACCTCAACCTTCTGCACAACACTGCCTCCTTTTGAAGAATGCCAGGAAAAAAACAAGCCCAGCCCGTATTACATACACCGCAGGGGTTAAGAGCCTTTCTCAAGTGCGGGTAGGAGACACAAGAGATCCCTGGACTTGGCTTTTTCTCTTCATGAGCTCAGGTTAATTGCTTCCATAAATAATAAGTCCCTGTGGTCCTTCTCGCCCTCTACAAGCTTATAGTCTAATGGGGAGCACAGACACAAAAATACGAAGCTATTTACGTGCCTTAAAAAGGGCGTAAAAATATTGTGGGGGAGTCCAGAGGAGCAAACTCACTTTACCAGTTAAGTGCTAAACGTTCCATACCCTTGCATTACAAGCTTTCTCAGGGGCATCCAAAAATAGCGTGCTCCATTAAAAATACTATTACCTTGGGGTGCCTAAGTGGCTCAGTTGGTTAAGCGTCCGGCTTCTTCTCAGGTCGTGATCTCATGGCTCCTGAGTTCAGGCTCCACACTGGGGTCTGTGCTGACAGTTCGGAGCCTGGAGCCCGCTTCGGATTCTGTGCCTCCCTCTCTCTCTGCCCTTCCCCCGCTCTCTTTTTCACCTACTTTCTCTCTCTCTCAAAAATAAGCATTAAAAAAAGATTTTAATACAGTTGCCTCAAAATACGCAAATTCAGGTGATATTTTAATTAAATACCTACAAAATGCAACATGTCAAAACTAGACCATTACAACTCAACTCTTAAGGAACCACATGCAATTGGGGTGCCCGGGTGCCTCAGTCAGTTAAGCGTCCAACTTCGGCTCAGGTCATGATCTCGCCATCTGTAAGTTCAAGCCCGCAGCGGGCTCTGTGCTGAGAGCTCAGAGCCTGGAGCCTGAGATTCTGTGTGCCTCTCTCTCTGCCACTCCCCTACTCTCTCGCGCTCTCTCTCTCTCTCTGTCAAAAATAAAGAAGAAATAAAAAACAAAAAAGAAACCACATATAATTAATTTAATGTAGGATAAAGGTAATTTAAATATGTTTGACATGATGTGGGACTTACAGAGGCGGGAAAACCTACGATCTGTTGGGATCTTAATATAACTCTGCAAAGGAGGGAGAAATTCACTATTCATGCTCGGGGTGGGGAGTTAGATTTATATATATTCCTCATCTCTTCCCTCAAGATTTCTACCTGTAGCTCCAAACAGCTACTTGACATTTCCCTTCAGATAGCTAACAGGCATCTCAAAATTAACATGTCCCAGACAGACTTCAGATTCCTGAATCTCCTTAATATCATCACCAAATGTCTCCCACCCCATTCATGGTATTACAACCCAGCCACCCAGTTGCTCAAATCCAAAATCTTTTTTCTTTTTTTTTTTGTCCCCAAATCCAACCCATTAGCAGGGTCCCATTAATCACGCCTTTCCAATAGATCTCTAAATAGTCCATAGTTGTAATTATGGGTCAAGCCGCCATTGTCTCTGTCCAGAACGACTGCAGGAGCCTCGTAAGGAGGCTCCCTGTTTCTCTTTCCTCCTTTCTGTTTCTCTCCAGCCCCATCCACTCTCCACAGGGAGAGCAGAGCTGCTATTACAAACACAAAATCAGATTTCGCCTCTTTCTTCCTATTTCACTCGAAGTCACATGTGAACTCCTTACCTGAGCTCTTTCTCATCTCCTTTCTTGCCGCCTCCCCCTACTTATCGCGTTCCAGTCGTAACAACTTTTTGTTCTTCAAGCCAAGCTAGCATGTTTGTGCCCCAAGACCCCTGCCCTTCGCCCGGCTGGTTTCTTCCCATCCTGCGGGTCTCAGTTCAAAAATAGCTCCCTTGGAAAGCAGTTCCCTCAACCACTCACCCCACGCCTGCCCACCTTTTCTGGTCTTTTCATGGCACGTATCACAACCTGACATTCTATGGTTCCTTTGCTTGTTTACGGTCAGTCTCTCCCAGTAGGATGTCACCACCGTGCAAGCTGGCGCTCTGTCCATCTTATTCACAGCCATAGCTTGTAGGCGTAGCACGGTGCCTTCCCTGCCTGATCAACGTTCGCAAAATGGATGAATAAAAAGGCTAAAGTAAGAAACGGCATTTGACCTGAGTCTTGAAGGATAAGCGGGAATTTGTAAGTCAGTGAAGGTGAGGATGTTGAAGAAGGATTCTTGAGAGAGAACCAGTTCGAAGGGCACAAAACCATTAAAGTGTCTGTGGACAGGGATGGCAAGGAGGGGGCAGGGTAGGCACTGGAGGCAGAGAATGGAGACAGTGGAGGGCAACTTGTAAAATACTGTGGAGGGGCTGGTGCCCTCCTCCCCTCCCCTTGACAGAGTCCTCAACCCTCTTTTCAGAGAGGCTAAATGACTTGCTCAAGGAGACCGTGTTCGGGGCGCCTGGGTGGCTCAGTCCGTTGGGCGTCCGACTTCGGCTCAGGTCATGATCTCGCGGTCCGTGAGTTCGAGCCCCGCGTCGGGCTCCGTGCTGACAGCTCAGAGCCCGGAGCCTGTTTCGGATTCTGTGTCTCCCTCTCTCTCTGACCCTCCCCCATTCTGTCTCTCCCTGTCTCAAAAATAAATAAATGTTAAAAAAAAATTTTTTTTTTTTTTAAATAAAAAAGGAGACCATGTTTGCTTCGGTCCCTGGAGGACTGACACCTACACTGAGCCAGCTAAATGAAAGGACAGGGTGCTAAGCACAGCTCAGCTGTCAAAATAGCTCACATGAGAGGAGGCAGCCCATAGCTTCTCTTCACTGTGATATCCATGGCCAGAGCAACATATTCGGCAAGGCCTGTTTGCAAGATGATACTCGGGGACAAGAGCTTGCTCAGAATCCTCTTTTCCTTCTAAGGAAAAAAAAAAAAAAAAAAGCAAACCGAAACACTTTGCCCTCCAAATCGTCACCAGAGGAGAGTGAAAGGAAAGAAAGTGATATGCTCGTCCCTTTCTTCCCTAACGATGAAAACAACGAGAACTCCCACACGTGAAGTGCTTCCCGTGGGCTAAGTTCTGTGCTGCTTGCTTCGTATGGGTTATTCCACTCAGGACCCTGAATAGCCCGATTTTATCCTCTTTTTACAAATGGGAAAGCGGGTGACGTAAATGCCTAAGGCACCCCGGGGATAAATGGAAGATCTGGGATTAATTTAGACCCAGACAATCTGATATCAGAATCTCCAGGAGAAATACAGGAGCCAAGGAAGATGTCTGTGAAAACAGCCTTCGGGCTATGACCACAGAGCTCGCATGAGGATTAAGGATTTTAACTGGTGACGTCTTTCAGGGCCCCCACTATCTCTTGTGAATAGAGCAGCATCCACCCAAGACTACGCACCACGACCGTACATGGCACTTTCTGTGACCAAGCCAGGAGTGGGCAACTCGACACGTTCCTTTTTCCTTCCAATCTATTCCACACAGGAGCCAGAGTGCTCTTTCTAAAAATTCAAAGCCCACATGAGGCTCTGCTGTTTAAAACCCTCCCATGGCTTCCCATTTCCCCTTGGATAAAGTCGAAACACCTTTCTATGGCCACCAAGGCCATGGTCAATCTGACCTACCCCACCACTCTAAGCTCATCTCATGACATTCTTTATCGCCCATATTTTCCAGCCACAGTGACTTTCCCTGATTTTTCCTTTATGCTTTGTGCCTTAGAACTTTCCCACATGCCATTCCCCCTACTTTAATGTTATCCCATTCTTAATCATCTACTGATGGCTAATATTTATTATCTGGGCCTCGGTTTAAATGTCACTTCCCTGGGGGCGCCTGCGTGGCTCAGTCGGTTGAGCGTCCGACTTCGGCTCAGGTCATGACCTCACGGTCTGTGAGTTCGAGCCCCGCATCAGGCTCTGTGCTGATGGCTCAGAGCCTGCAGCCTGCTACGGATTCTGCGTCTCCCCCTCTCTCTGCCCCTCCCCCACACACGTTCTGTCTCTCTCTGCCTCTCAAAAATAAAGAAAACTAATAAAATTTTTTTTTTTAAATGTCACTTCTCTGGCATTTAAAAATCCCCTGATTTTTCTAAACAAGGTTACATCTCCTTATTATAAGTTTGTACGGGAGCCTCTACTTTACTTTCATATCAATTATAAATATCTAGTTAATTGTAGTGTTTGTTTGGTGTAATGCTCACGACAAAGTTTGTTCCATGGGGGCAAAGTCTATAAACTTCTTATAGCCCGTAAAGCTAGCAAAGTGTCTATCCTAGACTAGGTATTTGACAACTCTTTGATCAATAGATGAAAACGTCAATGAATGAAGAAATCAGTAAATAACTGAGTACATGCATGACAGGGAGGCAATAGCCCTGGCCCAGACACTAAGACAACCAAGTTCTCATGCTGATCCTGAATAACTTCAGTGTAGCTCTATGTCTATACCTGTTTCCTCATCTTCAACATCATCCCCTTGAATCTTTCCAGCCCTTCCGTTCAGTGTAAAAGAGAAATCCCAGGAGATGTCATGGAGAGTCTATCACTGTCCGTAAAACACACGTAAAACCTTAGGCACAAACCCGATAAGGCTAACGCTTTAGCACCTTGCCACTGAAAGTGTCCAGCAACAAGAGTGGCTGGTTTGGGTTAGGAGAGTAGCAGAGTTCTGGAGTGTCTCCCTCAGAGTCCTATCCATGTGTCATTCACTGCTGTGACGGTACGTTGCAGATGGAATTAAAGGTTATTATCAAATAACTTTACAGTCAAGAGATTCTCCTGAATTATCCATGTGGGCGCAAGGTAGGGTCAGCCAGAGGGAGAAGCAGAGAAGGCAGAGGGGAGAATTCGATTCAGGATGTGAGGACTTGACTTATGGTCACTGGTTTGAAGATGAGGAAGGGAGCCGCGAGACAAGAAATACCTGCAGCCTCTAGAACTGAGGACAATTCCCAGCCATCAGGTGGCAGGAAACAGGGACCTCAGTCCTGAATTCTGCCGTCGCTATGAATGAACTTGGACCAGACGCATCCCTAGAGCCTCCAGAAAGAATGCAACCTGTGATACCTTGTTTCCAACCTTGAAAACCTGGAGCAGAGGAGGAGCTGAACAGTTGTGCCCAGACGTATGACCTACAGAAGTGCGAGATAATAAGTCGGTGTTGACGTAAGCCATAAAAAAAAAAATAGGTAACCTGTCACAGCAGCCATCAAAAACTAGTACATATTTGTGTACCTTTATAGCTGACATCTGAGGGGCAGGCTTCCGGTTTGTCACACATTCAGGGACCTACTCAGATGTACTCCCGAGACAGAGGCTGGTGAATGCCACCTTTGCATTCTACCTCTGCCTTACTCCAGGTGGCTGGTATCTCTGGGAAAGGAACTTGTCCACTTGTCTGGTGCCCTGATTTGGGAAACTGCCACCCAGGGGACAGCTCTAGATCATGTGGCTATGGTAGCCACCGGCACTTCTGCTTGGAGTCTCAAAGGCCTGGGTATATTTCCATCATTTAAACGCTGTTGTCTGAGGGTCTGGCTTTCAATCCTCAATCCCAGAGGCACAGGAGATCCTCCCCTTTGGGACCCTGACAGCTCTCGGTACACCCTGAACTTTTGAGATTTACTAAAAGTGAAATAGGCTGCTCAGCCAATCAGAGATCTGAGAAACAACCGAGACCTCAGGCAGGATTGAATGATAAAGTTCATCTCCTACACAAGACCACTCCTTCAAGACTAGGAAGGCGGCTGTTGTATCTTATGCAGAGAAACCAACACAGAAAGTCAAGAAAATGAAGAAGGAGAGTCACATGTTCCAAATGAAAGAACAAAATAAAATATCAGGAAAAACCCCTAATGAAATGGAGGTAAGTGATTTCGCTGATACAGAGTTCAAAATAATGTTTATAAAGATGCTCGCCAAACCGGGGAGAAGGATGGATGAAGACAGTGAGAACTCCAATAAGGAGATTGAGAAAAATATATGAGATTACCCGTAGAAGTCACACAGCTGACAAATACAATAACTGAACGAAAAAATCCAACAGAAGGGCTCAACAGCAGACTAGACGAAGCAGCAGAATCAGTTAACTCATAGGGCAGGGGAACTCAGACAATTATAGCAGCAAAAAATGAAAACACACACACAAATGAAGATACCTTAAGGAATTTACAGGACACTATCAAATGGATCAACATTTGCATCACAGGACTCTCAGAGGAAAAATAGCAAGCAGGAGAGCAAGGACCAGAAAACATACTTGAAGAAGAAATGGCTGAAAACTTTTCTAAACTGAAGAAGGAAACAGGCACCCAGATCTAGGAAGTGTCGAGAGTTTCAGATAAGATGAACCCAAAGAGACCCACACCAAGATGCGTTACAATTAAAGAGTCAAAACTTAAAGGCAAGGAGACGATCTTCAAAGCAGCAAGAGGAAAACAAGGGACATACAAGAGAACTCCATAAGACCATCGGCAGACTTTTCAGCAGAAACTCTATAGGCGAGAAGGGAGTGCCATAACATATTCCGAGTGCTGAAAGAAAAAAAAAAAATTTCCAACCAAGAATACACTACCCAGCAACGTTGTTATTCACAACTGAAGAAGCGACAAAGAGTTTTCCAGACAAGCAAAACCTAAATTGGCCTTAAAAGAAATGGGGGTGCCTGGGGGGCTCAGTCTGTTAAGTGTCCAACCCTACATTTTGGCTCAGGCCATGATCTCACAGCTCGTGGGATTGAGCCCCGTGTCAGGTTCTGTACTGACATAAATATACGGTAAAATTTAGAATATCTAATGTTGTTAAGATGGTGAATTAATCACTTATAAAGCTGGCGTGAAGGGTAAAAGACAAAAGTAGTAAAAATAACTATAACAGAAATAATTAGTTAAGGGATACGCAAGATAAAAGTATGCAAATTGTGGGGCACCAGGGTGGCTCAGTCTGTTGAGCATCTGACTTCGGCTCAGGTCATGATCTCGCGGTTTGTGAGCTTGAGCCCCACATCAGGGTGTTGGTGCAGAGTCTGCCTCAGATCCCCTGTCCCCCTCTTTCTGCCCCTCCCCTGCTTGCCCTCTCTCGCTCTCTCAAAAACAAAGAAAAACATTGTTAAAAATAGAAGTAAATTGTGACATCAAAAACAAATCATGGCGGGGGGGGGGGAGGTAGAATGTAGAGCTTAGGATCTGTTTAACCTTAAGTTGTCATCAACTTAAAATAGATTATTTAAATATAAATTGTTACCTAAGGCTGTATGTAAGCGTCACAATAACCACAAAGCAAAAATCTATAGTATTGAGGGAGTATATATAGTATAGAGGGAGAAAAGAATCAAAACACACTAACCACAGAAAATTACCAAACCACACAAGAGCAAGAGAGAAAGGACTAGAAAAACTACAAAAGGGCCAGAAAACAATAACAAAATGGCGATAAGTATATACCTATCAACAATTACTTTAAATATATACAGACTAATTCCTTCAATCATAAGTCAGAGAGTGACTGAATGGATAAGAAAATAAGACGAAGCTACGTGCTGCCTACAAGAAACCCACTTCAGGTGTAAGGGTGCGTACAGGAAGTGAAGTTATAGAAGAAAAATATCCCATGCAAATGGAAACCAAGAAAAAAAAAAAAAAAAAAAAAGCTGAGCTAGCTACATTTATATCAGAGAAAATAGATTCCAAAACAAAGGCTGCGAGGAGAGACAAGCCCATTACATAATGATAAAGGAATCCATCCAACGAGAGGATGTAACGTTTGTTAATATTTGTGCACCCGACATAGAGGCCCTTAAATATGTAAAGCAAGAGACCTAAAATGAGAAACGCAATACAATAATGGTGGAGAGTAGCAGAAGACCGCAAGAGACTACTAGGAACAATTACATACCAACCAACTGGACCGACTCTGAAAAAATGGAGAAATCCCTGGAAACTAACAACTTACCAAGAATGAATCACGCAGAAACAGAAGAGCTCAACAGACCAATTACTAGCAAAGAGGTTGAATCAGTAACCAAAAATCTCCCTACAAAGAAAACCCCACGACCAGACTGCTTCGCTGACGCGCGGTATGAAATTTTTTAAGATTTAATACTAATCCTTCTCGAACTCTCCCCAAAAATAGAAAAGGGGGGAATGCTTCCAAACCCATTTTACGAAGCCAGCATTGCCCTGATAACAAACCAGACAAGGACTCCACTGAAAAGAAAATTACGGGTTCATCTTCCTAAAGGGCATAGATGCAGAAATCCTCAACAAAATACTAGCAGACTGAATTCAACAACACGTTAAAAGGATCATACACCATGACCAAGTGGGATTTACTTTAGGCGTGCAAGTAGGACTTAACATCTCTGAATCAATTAATATGATTCACCACTTTAAAAAAAAAAACAAAGGATAAAAACATCATACTTCAATATATGCATAAAAAGCATTTGACAAAATTCAACATGCACTTCTGATTAAAACTCTCGACAGAGTGTAGAAGGAACATTACCTCAACATAATAATGTTTATATATGACGAGCCCACAACTAACATCAGACACAGTGTTGCAAAGCTGAAAGGTTTTCCTCTAAGATAAGAAAGAAGACAGGGTGCCCACCCTCCTCACTTTCAGCGAACGTGGTATTGGAACAATTAGGCAAGAAAAAAGAAATAAAAGGCGTTTGAGTGGAAAGGAAGAAGTAAAACTGCCACTATTTTCATTTATTATATAATATATTGAGAAGAACCCTGAAGACTCCACCCCCAAAACTTTGGAACTAAAAGCCAAATTAGGTAAAGTTGCGGTATATAAAGTCAATATACATAAATATATTGCATTACTTTACACTAATAATGAAATGATAGAAACATTAAGAAAATAATCTCATTTACAACTGCCTCAAAAAGAATAAAACTCCTAGGAATAAATTCAACCAAAACTTTTATGCTGAAAACTATAAGACATTGATGAAAGGGATTGAAGAAGACACGAATAAACGGAAATATATCCTGTGCTCATAATATCAAAAATTAATATCGTTACACTGACCATACTACCCAAGCAATTTACAGATTCAGTGCAATCCCTATCAAATTCCAACAGCATTTTTCACAGAACTAGAACAAGCAATCCTAAAATTTGTACAGGAGTACAAAAGATCCCCAGTAGCCAAAGCAATCTTGAGAAAGAACGCAGCTGAAGGCATCATGCTACCTGATTTCAAACTGCATTACAAAGCCGTAGTAATTAAAAGAGTATTGTATTCCCATAAAGGGCAGACATAAAAGTCAATGGAACAGAACAGGGAGCCCAGAAATAAACCCACGCTTGTATGGTCAATTATATTCTGACAAGGGGCCAAAGAATATGCAATGTTTTGAGAAGAGGACAGTCTCCTTAACAAATGATGTTGGGAAAACTAGATGGCCACCTACAAAATAAAAAGACTGGACCACTTGCATAAACCATACACAAAAACTCAAAATGGATTAAAGATTTGAATGAATGTAAGACCTGAAACAATAAAACTCCAAGAAGAAAACATAGGTGGTAACTTCCTTGCCATCAGTCTGGGCAATGATTTTTTAATCTAATACCAAAAGCAAGGACAGCAAAAGCTAAAATAAATAAGTGGGACTACAGAAAACTAAAACTCTTCTGCACAGCAAAGGAAACCATCAACAAAACGAAAAGACAACCTACTGAGTGACTAAAGGAGAGAAAATATTTGCAGATCATATATGTGATAAGAGGTTAATATCCAAAATACATAAAGAACCCCTACAACTTAATAGCAAACCCCACACAATCCAATTAAAACATAGGCAGAGGACCTGATTAGACATTTCTCCCAAAGACCTATAGATGGCCAACAGGTACATAAAAAGGTACCCATCATCACTAATCGTCAAGGAAATGCAAATGAAGACCACAATGAGGTATCACCTCACAGCTGTTCAAATGGCTTATCAAAAAGACAGGAAGTAACAAGTGTTGGTGAAGAGGCAGAGAAAAGAGAACACATGCCCTGTTAGTGGGAATGTACACTGGTACAGCTACTACGGAAAACAGTATGGAGGAGCCTCAAAAAAATTAAAAGAGAACTACCATATGATCCAGCAATGCCATGTATGGGTATATAACTGAAAGAAATGAAATGACTAACTCCCTCATGTTCATTTCAGCATTATTTGCAATAGCCAAGATATAAAAGCCACCGAAGTGTCCGTTGATGGATGAATGGATAAAAGACATGTGGTATAACAGACAAGAGAATATTATCCAGCATAAAAAAGAAGGAAATCTTGCCACTTGTAACGACATGGATGGACTTTTAGGGCATTCTACTAAGTGAAAGAAGTCAGATAGGAAAAGACAAATGTGGTATATTCTCACTTATATGTGGAAAACCAAAAAGAAAAAGATGAAAAAAAGAATCATGGATGTAGAGAACAAATTGGTGGTTCCCAGAGGTAGGGGGTGGGAAAATAGGTGAAGGGGATCAAAAGGTACAAACTTCCAGTTATAAAATAAGTGAGTCATGGGGATAGAATATATATCATGGTGGCCATAGTTAATAACACTGCGGTGCATATTTGAAAGTTGCTAAGAGTACATCTCAAAAGTTCTCATCGCAAGGAAAAAAACAGTTTTATATATGGTGATGGGTATTAATTGCACTTACTGTGGTGATCGTTTTGCAATATATACAAACGTAAAACATTATATTGTATACCTGAAACTAATATTATGTCAATTAAGCCTCAACATTTTTAATAAAAATTTTTAATTATAAAAAAAGAAAACTAATACAATTAGACCAGACCCACTCAATCAGAATATGTGCTTTTGCAAGATTCTAAGATAATTTGTGAGCCTATCAAAGTTTAAGAAGCCCTGTCACAGATGGGCACTTCTTTCCTGAATTTGAGATGCCTTCTCTTGATTTACATTTACTGAAAGCCACTCCTGCAAACTTCATGTTCTTAAATAGTGGACGCCCAGGAATTAGGCAACTGAGTACCAGTCCTTGGCTGGCCATTAACTAGGAGGGCTGTGGCAAGTTAGCAGCACTTTAAATTTTAAAAAGCACCTACTGAACAGCTAGAATGTTCTGATCCCCAGCCTGTAAGCCCGATCAACCAGAGCTATTAGGCTGAAGAGGTGTATTGGCAATTTGTTTATAGGCTCCCTAAACTGGCTTTCAGCAGTCAAGCAGGAAACAAAGCGTGCCCATGCATACTTAAATAACCCAGCCATTTCTTAACAAAATAGTAGCAAACTGAATTCAACAGTACATTAAAAGGATCATATACTATGATCAAGTAGGATTTGTTCCAGGGATGCAAGGATGGTTCAATATCACAAATCAATCACCATGATAAACCACCTTAGCAAAAGATAAAAATCATGTGATCATCTCCATAGATGCAGAAAAAGCAACTGATAAAATCCAACACCTTTGCCCAATACAAACAATGTAGATATAGAGGAACCAGATCTCAACACAATAAAGGCCGTATATAACAAGCCCACAGCTAACATTATACTCAACAGTGAAAAGCTAAAAGCTTTTCCTCTAAGATCAGGAATAAGACAATAGTAAGAATACTTACTCTTACCGCTTTTATTCAACATACTATCGGAAGTCCTCATCATAGAAATCGGACAAGAGATAAAAGGCATCCGAATTGGCAAAGCCATAGTGAAACTGTCATTATTTGCAGACGACATGATAGGATAGATAGGGGACCTAAAGACTCCACCAACAACCATTAGAATAAATGAATTCACTAAACCTGGAGGATACAAAATATTCAGAAATTTGTCACCTTTCTATATTGTAATAATGAAGTAGCCGAAAGAGAAATTAAGAAAACAATCCCCTTATTAAGGAGTGCACTTGCTGTGATGAGCACATGTTGTATAGAAGTGTTGGATCATTACATTGTGTATCAGAATCTAATATTACACTATATGTTAATTAACTGGAATGAAAATAAAAACTCAAGGGGAAAAACCCCAATATACAATTGCATCAAACAGAATAAAATACCTAGGAATAAACTGAACTATGGAGGTAAAAGATCTATACTCTGAAAACTATGAAATATTGATGAAAGAAATTAAAGATACAAATAAATAGAAAGATATACTATATTCATGGATTGAAAGAATATTGTTAAAATGTCCATACTACCTAAAACAATTTATGATTTAAATGTAAACCCAAACAAAATACCAATGGCATTTTTCACAGAATTGGAACAAATAATCTCCATTTTTTTTTTTTATGGAACCATGAAAGACTCTGAATAGCCAAAGCAATTTTGAGAAAGAAGAATGAAGCTGGAGGCATTGCACTTCCTGATTTCAAGCTCTACTATAAACAATATGGTATTGGCACAAAAACAGACAAACGAATCCATGGAAGAATTGAGAGTCCAGAAATAAATCCACACGTATACAGTCAATTAGCTTATGGCAAAGGAGGTGAGAATATACAATGAAGAAAAGACAGTCTCTTTAATAAATGGTGTTGGGAAAACTGGACCACTACGTGAAAGAGAATAAAATTGGACCACTTTCTTATGTCATATACGAAAATAAATCCAAAATGCATTAAACATTTAAGTGTAAGACCAGAAATCATAAAACTCCTGGAAGAAAATATAGGCAGTAAGCTCTTTGACATCAGTCTTAGCAATATATTTTTTTGGATCTGTCTCCTCAGGCAACAAAAGCAAAATTAAACAAATGAAACTGCATCAAGCTAAAAAGTCTTTGCAGAGCCAAGGAAACCATCAACAAAACAAACAACCTGCTTAATGGGAGAGGATATTTGCAAATGATCTAACCAAAAGGGGTTAATATCCAAAAAACGTAAAGAATCCATACAAATCAACAGCCCCCCCAACAAAGTCCAATTTCTCACAAAAGAAATCACAGACGGCAGACACATGAAAGCGTGCTCCACATTTCTAATCATCAGGGATAAGCAAATCAAAACTATGAGATGTACCTCACACCTGCCAGAAGGACTAGTATCAAAAAGATAAGAAATAACAAGTATTGGTGAGGATGTGGAGAAAAAGGAATCCTCACGCAGTGTTAATGGGAATGCAAAATGGTGTAGTCACTGTGGAAAACAGCATAGACGTCCCTCAAAAATAAAAATAAAAATAGAACTACCACGTGATCCAGCAATTCCACTTCTGGGTATCTATCCAAAGAATAGGAAAGCACTAATTCCAAAAAGTATATACGCACTGCTATGATTTTTGCAGCATTATTGAAAATAGTCAAGATATGAAATCAACTGAAGTTTCCATTAATGGCTAAATGGAGAAAGAAAATGTGGTACAAGTGTACAATGGGACAGTACTTATACATAAAAAAAGAATGAAATATTGCCATTTGGGACAAAATGGATGGACCTAGATGGTACCATGCTAAGTGAAACAAGTTGGAGAAAAGCAAATACTGTGTGATTTCACGGATCTGGGCAATCTAAAAACAAACAAGACAGACTCAAATACGGAAAACAATCTGGTGGTGGCCAGCGGGAAAGGGGGGTGGGGGTGGGAGAAACGGGGAAGGGGACAAAAGGTAGACGCTTCCAGTTATAAAATTAGAAAGTCACAGGGGTGCGACGTACAGCGTAGGGAATGTAGTGAGAATATTGTAACAACTGTGTACAGTGACAGATGGCAGCTAGATTTATGGTGGTGATCACTTGGTAATGTATATAAATGTTGAATCACTCTGTTCTACGGCTGAAACTAACGTGATGTTGTATGCCGACTACTCTTCAACTAAAAACAAACAAACAAACAAAGAGCCAGCTCCCCAGTAAGCTCTGCCTTAGTACCACCTGTACTGACCGAGGTGGTCTCCTTCTGTCGTTATGACCATTTTCCACGCCTGTGCTCTTAAACGAGCTCTATGATTGGCCATGTTTTCGAAAGATGGACAAGGATGAGCCTTCTCCTTCTCTCTCTCCCCCTCTGGCCCTCTCCCCACGTCCTCTCTCCCTCCCGGTCTCCCCGCCATTCGCTCCGGACTTTCCGTCCCTCACATCGCCAAGCCTCTTCTCAGGTACCACCTCTGCAGCGATTCTGTCCCCGCTCCCCGCCTCCGTGCCCAGGTCACTCCTCTCTCCACCCTGCTGGAGTCGATTTTTACATTTGCTTCTGCGCTTATGAATGTCTGCCTCCCACTCCAGACTGTAGGCTCCATGAGGGGAGGAAGCTCGTCATACCTCTCAGTTTACTATTATCTTACTACTAGGTTAGACCTTGCTGTCCTTGGCTTTTACTCCACCTGCTACCCCCCACCTCTGGCTCTGTGGGAGCAAAACACAATGATTTAGAATGGGGACCCACTTAGGCCATTCCCACAGAACACAGTGGGAGGAGGTGACCAGACATCCACAGACCATGGAGGGTTTCCTGGGGCGGGGGGGAGCACACCTGGGTCGTTCAGTCAGTTAAGCATCCGACTTCGGCTCAGGTCGTGATCCCTTGGACCATGAGTTTGAGCCCCACGTCGGGCTCTGTGCTGACAGCTCAGAGCCTGGAGCCTGCTTCGGATTCTGTGCCTCCCTCTCTTTCTGCCCCTCCCCTACTTGTGCCTCTGTCTCTCTCAAAAGTAAATAAACATTAAAAGACATTTTTTTTTAATGTAACTATGGGGCACCTGGGTGGCTCGGTCAGTTACACATTCTACTCTTGGTTTTGGCTCAGGTCATGATCTCGTGGTTCACGAGACAGAGCCCCGTATCAGTCTCTGCGCTGGGAGCATGGAATCTGCTTAGGATTGTCTCTCTCCCTCTCTCTGCCCCTCCTCCACTCATTCACCCTCTCTCTCTCTCTCTCTCTCTCAAAATAAACATTTAAAAAATATAGCTATGATGTCAACAGAAACAACGTCAGTCTCCTTGTGCTGTCTCAGGCTAATAGACAACTCTAAAATAGAAATGAGATGATGTCTATCTGTATCAGTAAGTGTTTCAGGCCAAACTCACTCTCTAGGCGGCCAGCAGAATTTCTGACTCTGTGCTGGAACCTTCCTCCTCTCTCTGATGCCCTCCATCAAGAGGCCTTACGCCATAGCATAAAGGTGGCAAATCCGGAATGTCCCTTGGCCACTCACTACGGCTCATGCTACGCAGTAACTCAGAGAAGCAAGCAGCCTGAGCCTGGGCCAACATGGCCGTCACCCTTCCAAAGGACTCCAAGAGGAACAGCAAAGAGCAGTGGTTCTCAGACTGGAGTGGGCCTCACCATCACCTGGAGAGGCTGTTCCAATGCAGGTTCCCGCCCTCCACACCCACCCCAGAATTTCTGATGCGGTCGGTTCAAGGTGAAAGCTGAGAATTTACATTTCTAATAAATTCCCAGGTCACACTGATGCTGCCGGTCCCACCCTCAGAACCACAGCACTGATGTTAGGTGTAGACCTAGTACTTACACTGGAGGGATGTGGGTTCAAGTCCCAGCTCGGCCACTTGCCAGGTAACCTTGGATAAATTCCTTGATTTCTCTAACCCTCACTCTCTTCATCTAAAAACATCATGACGACACCCCTGCTGGGCATTCAACAAGCTGACGCAAGGTGGCTACACGTGGGTACCAAGCACCTCTCCTCCCCTCGGCAAGAGGGAACCCCTTTCCCTGTTCCATGCGCAGCCCCCACATTCCCAGGGTCGCACGATGCTCCGTGTGACCCTCCCTGACAGGTGATGGCGGGCAGGGTGCCGTGAATTTGGCTTTCTACAGATACAAAAGGCCTCTCCGGAAATGTCCTGCCCACAAGGGCAGGACCGAGATAAGCGTCAGGGGCTACTCAGCCTACCTCACAAACAGGTAACAAGGCTATTGCAGGACCCTTTTCCTGCGAGGAGGGTCGCTCATGGCTTTCGGCCCTGAGACCAAGAAGTTAAATGACGCATCCAAAACCACACAGCTCTTAATGGCAGAGCTCCAAAGTCAGGACAAACGCATCAGCTGACTCTTCGGTTTCTGACTGACGTTTGCAATCTCGGCACATTAGTTTCTATAGCTACTGTAACAAACAATCACAGCCTGGTGGTTTAAAGCAATACGTATTTATTCTCCCGCAGTCCTGGGGCCCAGAAGTAGGCCGGGGGCTCTCCCAGGGTAGAAGTCGGGGTGTCCACAGGACCGCCCTCCAGAAGGTAGAAGAGAGAGCATTCCCTTGTCTCCCAGTGTCCAGCACTGTGTGCCTTGCGTTCCTTGGCTTGTGGCCCCTTCTTGCATCTTCGAGGCCAACGTCAGCGTCTGTTAATCTCTCTCTACTGACGTCATTCCATCTCCCTCTAGGATACTTGGGTCCCCCCCACCCCGATAATCCGAGCTAACTTCCTCATCTCAAAGTCTCTAGCTTAATCACATCTGCAAAAAAAAAAAAAAAAAAAAAAAAAAAAAAAAAAAAAATCCCTTTTTGCCATATATAACATTCACAGGTTCCGGAGACGAGGACCCGGTTAGCTTTGGGAGCCCTTATTCAGCATACTATACTCACATAGACCATCTAATCCTCCGAGGCACCCCCTTTCATTAGAAAAATAGAAATGATAATATACACTCACGAGAAAGTTGCTAGGAGGTACACTTTAAATTGCTAAAGAAATGCACATTGGATTTTTAAGTGCCTCCTGCATTCTTTTGTGTTATACTAATTCATTCACTCTATTCATCTACTCACCTTTTATGGAACACGTACTATGTGCCGGGTAGCGTGTTAGCTACATGGGATATTAACGTAAAGAGGAACTCTGCCTGTATGGGTTTTATACTGTAATTAAGACAGATAAATGCTCCAGAGAAAATGCCCTGATGCACTATGAAAAGAAAGAGAAGGAAATGTTCTCTAGGGATATAACAGAGCCAGCAGTCTGTCCTCTGGGCGGGAGGCAGGAGGAAAGCTGAAGGAAGAGACTAGAAAGGGACAGGAAAGTGCAGAATAGCCTCGAACATCTGGAAAGTGCCAGGAGTCTCTCCCTGCTGGAGCCCTGGGTGCAAGGAGCTAAGGCACAGCGTGAAAGACAGGAAGAGTGCGGACCAGGGTTGACCGGGAACTGCCCGTGCGCCGTGTAAAAGATCTGCCTGGTACTATGTGCTCCGGGAGCCCCTAAAAAGTGTATGCAGCCCCCTTGATATCCATCCCACTTCCTGCAGAAGTGATAGCTCCTGGCAGGAAATCCTGAAAGTTCCAGCCTCCTGACAGATACCAAACTTCGGCAGAGTTCTCTGTGAAGCGGTACTGACTTAAGTGCCTCCTGCCTTTTCTCCCTTACTGAGACACTTTACGGATTACAGTGTCAGAATTTTATTTTTAGAGCCTCTTGTTATGGCGAGCCATTATCTCCCTTAGGATCTCTGCCAATCTCATTTTTAAATCATTAATTCCCTAAAATTATTCTTCTACCCTTGGATCCCATTTAACTCCCTACTCTGCAGTTCCTTTTGAGAAAGTTCAAAAGATAAATTCACTGTATTATTAGTATATCACGTATAGCACAATCATTCTTATTGCTCATGCAATACACACACACACACACACACACACACACACACACACACATATATATTGGATATATATATTTTGCAACCTGGGTGGTTTTCCTGACTGATGGTAAGGGAGATGTAAATTTAGTTGAGGACATCTGCTTCCTATATGCGGCATCCCTGGTCGGCTGCACCCCTCACTTTACCTCCTGAAACATAGCACCCCTCTCTAATACGCTTTTGTCTGCTGATCTCATTCTCTCCAGAAACTTTAATAAATTGGCAGTGCGCTTCTGTGCTGGAAAGACATTTTGCATTAAAAATTGGGTTCGCAGCAGGCAATCAGCCTGGGGACCACATGTCTAGGAAAGGAGTCATTTTTTAACTAAGAATATTACAAGCCTGGATGGGATAGGGCTTGTGTCCTCTGAAGCACAAATGTCTATCCTCCTGCAAGCAAAATTACTCTACGGCAGGTTGGTGATTAACCCTGTCAACTAACTTTCGGGGCAAGTCCAGCCTACTCACACATTCTCTTCTGGGGTTCTACCGCGGTGGCTTCTGGAACCTATTATACTCTACTGCTTACAACCTGTACTCCAATCACCACTCCTTGCCAGCACTTTGATTTGCTTGTCCTTTTGTTCCCCCATGGCTGATATTAGCTTCTAACCATGCAAACTATACAAAATTTGCGAGTTTATTGTAGTTATCGTTTACCAACTCCTGTGCTGTGATGTAAGCTCGCCCAGAGACGAGACCGGTGTTTTGCCCACTAGTGTACCTCAATACCCGAGACGGTGCCTGCGCGTAGGGGGTGCTGAATAATTACGCTGAACGGTAATACAGACGTTTCCGTGGAGCGATCAGCTGCCAGGTAACTCTTTGGCATCCCTTTACCTCAATCACGTCCACCTATGAATTCACCAAAATGTTTTGACCGCTGTTTCACGTGGCAAATGGTGGTCCAGATCGTGGGCAATTATTCCTGATCTCCAAGACCACCTAACCCCGTGGAGGAGACACATGTGGGCAGAAATACCAGTGGGTATGTAGGATAAGTTAAAAATATGTACCAAAGCACCACAGAGCACAGAAAAAAAAAAAAAATCAATTTGGCTGCATAACAGTGTGGTAGGGAAAAGAGTGCAGGCAGCTTTCGGTGGTAAAGAATGAGTTTCCCAGAATGTTGTCTGGGAAAGAGACAAGGGAGTAGATAGATACAAACCAAATGGATACTTTAAGTGAGAGAATACACAGTGGGCTTGGAGAACCGACAGTCTCTTGGGAATGCCAGAACCTAGCGATGGGTCTCAGGTGTCCCCCTTTCACAAGCCAGACTGGAGACAAAGATTCAAGTACAAGAGGTTTATTTGGGTGATGAAAGAAAATGCCGGCGGTAGAGTGAGAACATGAGATCAGGAAGAAAAAATAGCCGATGAGAGTTATCTTATCAAGCCAGCTGCCACAGAGGGGACTCAAACTCAGTGCTGAGGGGAAACACCGGAAAATGATATAGAAGACAGGCCTCAGTTAGCTCGCTGGAGGGGTGACGGAGGGAAGATCTTCAAACACTAAATCCCCATCATTGGCCGAAGAAAACTCTTGGGGGTCAACAACCTGGCTCTTCTGGCCTGCCGTATGGACCCGTCAGAGCAGCCTTCTGAGACACTAGAGAAGGTCTCACACTCCTACAAGCTGGTGCTCTCCCCTGGAAGCTGGTTTCTGCACACCAATCAGGTAGAGGCAAGGATGTGTCATTCTTTGGGCTTTACTCTGTATTGGGGGGGAGGGGCAGCACTGGATGATCTTAGGCAGGAGGCTAGAAGTGTGAATTAGTGAAACATCATTTTGGTTCCAGAACGGGGGTGGGATGGGGAGAGTGGATAACGAGTCCAGGAGACCAATGTTGAAGATAAATCTCCCACTTGAAAGAGGAGAGATTGCACTAGAAGTCATGTGGTGGTGCTGGAGATGGGGAAGAGATGACAGAAGTCAGATGTTCATGAGTTAGGGTTGACAGAAACTGAGAGTGACTGGGGGAAGGGTGGGGCCAGGGAGGAGCTCCCTCCACTGACTCCCCAGCTTGGATGGTGTAAGTGCTCCCCGAGATGGGGAGTATGAGGGATACGAGTACTGAATTAACATGCTTAGTCTTATTGAACATGTCGACTTAGAGATACCTCCAAAGTACCCACCCGTAGAGTCTGGTGGGCCATAGATACAGGATTATTGAACTCAGGAGACTGATTAGACTGAAGTGCTACTTAGGAATCTCCACTTTGCAGAAGATATTTCAAGATTGGGAAGAAGAAATTCCAGAATAAAGAATTAGACACTTACGACAGAGGAGTAGTCTGTTGAATGTTACTAGGACAGCCTTCTAGCATGGGGTCCTTTGCCAACCTAAAAATGGCGGCACCATCGATAGTCTCTGGGTATTGCTTTGCCTTTATTTCTCTTTACAAATTCCCGCAAGGATTGTTTTTTCCCCTCAGCATAGATAAGGAGGAACAAGACACGCTGTGTGATTTGGGGCAAGTTGTGTCAATGCTTACGGTTGGCTCCTTCATCTGTGAAAAGGGCATCTCCTAGGTGGAGATCAGCTTCTGATGGTCACCTGAAGAAACTTTCCAGAGAGGTAGACTTTCCAAATCTCGCTTTCTCTCCTGAACACAAAAACATAGCAAACTCACGCCCTCACCTCACTCACTAGGCACTTAGCCTTGTTGGCACAAGGACACTCCTCGATGAAACTCCAAGCATTGCCTCCACTGGCATGTACCTTTAACCTGCTGCTACCGATTCATCCTTTACCAAAGACTCGGTTCCTGACTAAAAAACACCTTTTAGAATGGTCACAAAGTCCAAGTAAGCAGCTGAAACCACAACGATAAGAGCCCTCCGTGACAATTTACCTTTCTTCTGCACGGGTTTTATGCCCGAGCGTCTACACATGCGTGGCTTTTCTGCCAAACGGTCATCCTGGCCACGAACGGGATGGCCCCTCCCCAGGAGTGCATAGATGATGACAATTTCTTTCACCATCTTGGCATCTAAACAGGACACTCTATCTGGCAGCGATGCAATGAGCTCCCAGTCGTTTATGGCATGGCTCTGGGCGGGATGGGCTGTGGATGCCTGCACTATATTTTACCCCATCAACTCTTGCTACGAGGGTGTCAGAGAGGGAACACAGCCGCTCGATGTTGAGCGGGCCCAAAAGACAGCCACTGGCAAAATATCGCCTGTGGAATGTATATAAACATCAGAGTTATGCCAGGAGTTGTAGCTTCAAAACATCTGCCAGATCATCACAAACAGCTTCCCTCCCATTCTCAGACCAACAATACCACTATGATCCCTTTACTCCCTCAAGTTCAAGGCCATGGATTGGACTCCTCTTTTTCCCCCCTCATCTCCTATATGTACCCAACATGTATCAATAATAGTAATAGCATTTATTCATCATTTATTACATGTCAGGTGGCCCCCCCCCCCCCCCCACGGTCACAGAGGACTCGCACAGAGTTTCCCTGATGTGCTCAAAGCCACCCTGTTTGAGCTTTGGACTCAGGTGCTGACTTGTTTCACTATTCCCAGAAATATCATGCTGTTCACACAGAGCGGCTGCTTCTTTCTTTTGAAATGACCAAGGTAGGAAATTCACTCACGCGGAAGCCAATCTGGGCCTCGTGCAAAGACATTTCTGATACAGTTTTCCAAAAGTGGAAGAAGTGAGTTCTCCATGCCTCTCCGTTTTCATGCCAACACTGGGCAGTCCCTAGACTAGAACGTCACTGAGACCATTGATCCCTGGGAGGAGGGAGGAGGCGGCAGCTAGCGCGAATGAGCTCAAAAGCCCACCCTTCCCTGAGATCCTGGGACCGGGTTTTCTGGGAACCACCTTGTCATCACCATTTTGTTTGCTGTAGCTCCAGCCCCCACCCTGGCCTCCTGAGGCCACCTCCTAGCTGGCTTCCCAGCTCTCCCTTCCAATTCATCCGGCTTCATCTGGCCACAGCGACTGTCCACCAAATTCGTTTCCATCTCCGACTTTTCTCCTTAAATCTTCAGCGGCTCCCTTTGGCCAACCACACCCATTTCATCCATCTTTGATGTTTCGTGACCTGGCTACATCCTCGATCCAAACTCATTTTTCACTTGCTCAAACTCCATTTCTACTTGTCCGTCTAACCACGTGCCTGGGTCACAGAGACACTGTGCTTATTTCCGCCTCCAATCCTTTCTTCTCCTCTCCTAAAATATTTTCTCCTTCCGGCCACCCCCCCCCCCCCCGACCACCTTACCGTATCTATTTTTTTTTTTTTTTTTTCGGGCCCAAGTCAATTTTGTTTCAGTACAAAGAACTCTAATGAATTTCTCCCCCCAAGGCACAAATCAAGTTGGTGTTTTCTCCTCATTTTCTATTCGTGCAGCAAAGCCACGGGGACCCCAAAATGAACAAGAAATCACCCTGTCCTCTGGGAAGATCGCAATCAGAACCAGCTGCCCTGTGTAGCCATTCGATTCTGAACACTTGATTCCACATCGGCTCATGTTCCTGCTTGTAGGAGCCGATTCTGTCTCTCTCATGAAGGGTACACGGTGAGCTCTTCGAACGCTGCTTCCAGGAAGCAGTAGGCAAGCAATAGCTCCAGGTTGCATGATTGGGGTGTCTAGGATTGCGGAGCTTGAACTTACCCCCATATTCACACAGGCACACACACGTACACACCCACGCAGCCTGCCAATTATTTGGATTTTCAGTGTAGTGGAAAGCGCACAAGGCACCTGAAATCAAACAGACCTGCAACAGAACCCCATCTCCCGGCACTTTCTGGAGAAAAGGAGTGCGGCAAAACCCCAGTGAGAGGAGCAGTGTGAAGGCTGACCCCCTGAGTTTACATTGCCGCTCTGCCACCAGAATAGTCCTTCATTCAATCATTCGCTGCCTCAACATTGTCAACAGAAAAAGGAGGCCACCGTGGTTCACAATGTACCCTTTCTTACTTTAAGGTTATTATTATTATTTTAAAGGAGTGAGTCGATATGTGTAGAGCATTCAGGACAATTCCTAGCAGATGGCATCACGAGTAAGCGTTAGCTATTCTAAATAGCACTACTCATTCAGGGGTGCTGGGGTGGCTCAGTCGGTTAAGCGTCCGACTCTCGGTGTCAGCGCAGGTCATGATCTCACGGTTCGTGGGTTCGAGCCCTGTACGGGCTCTGCGCTGACAGCATGGAGCCTGCTTGGGATTCCTTCTCTCCCTCGCTCTCTGCCCCTCCCCTGCCCACTCTCTCGCTCTCAAAATAAATAACTTGAAAAATATAAAATAAACAAATAAATAAATAGCACTAATTCAGCGACCTGGGGCAGACTGCGTAAATTTCCTGAGCCTCAGTTTTCTCATCCTTAAAATGAGAGCAAGGCTAGGGGCGCCTGGGTGGCTCAGTCAGTTAAGCGTCCGACTTCGGCTCAGTGCTGACAGCTCAGAGCCTGGACCCTGCTTTGGATTCTGTGACCCCGTCTCTCTCTGCCCCTCCTCCACTTGCGCTCTGTCTCAAAAACAAATTAAAAAAAAAAAATTAAAGATGAGAGCAGTGCTGATCTCTGTAAGATGCTCTGAGAACTTAATGTGGAAGCACCGAGAAAGCACCTAGCTTTCCCAGAAGAGGCTCCCTATCTCTGACTCCAGGCCTGGGCTTCTAATCCCCCCACACCGCAAGGAGATCTTCCCCCTGCCTCTGCTCCTTTCAGCTCTTGTGCACACCGGTCACTCATGCTACCGTAGTTAAGCGCTTGTTTTTATCCCATAGAAAATGGGGGCCTCCCACACATTCATCGTTAGAAAATTACAACCTAATTACACTGAATGATTGCAGAAGCAAAGACCGTTCAAGTTCCCCCGAGCCCACAGGCAGCTAGCTTTTCCGCAGCCTGTCCCGGCCCGTTTTGGCCAACTGCGAACAGCAGGAGAGAGGCATCGGCCCTCTCCGGGAAGGTTTGGGGCCCCGGGCACCTCACACCGTGTAAAATCAGGTTGAGAGGAGAATCAAGAGCAACCTTGAAAGCAAAAAGGAGTCAAAGCAGGTCAGACAGCCCCTGCAGGGAGTTTGGGAAGGGGAGGAGAGCCTGACTCACCAGTTAGGCCTGCGGGGATCATGGGAACTGAGTTTCCATGGAGTTTCAGGCTTCCTGAGCCCAGGACACTGAGCCCCGCCTTGCTGCCCGGCAGCTGCAGACCTAAGCCAAGAATTGAGTTCTAAAGGCCCAGGACCCCCAATTATGGGGCCCAGACTGTTACCTTGAGTGCCCCCCTGTTGCCTAGAAACATCGAAGAGCCCCCGCCCCCAGACAGCAATGTAACCAGTGCAGGAAGGTGCTACGGTCCCTTGGGGAGATGCCAAGGGTCTGCCGGGGCTGGGGCTGGCAGGAGAGAGTAGAGGTTAGACCAAAGGGAGGAGACTTTGATCTTGCCTCAAATACTGAGGTGCCTACCTTGCAGCCAATCTGGCTCTTCTCCCAGAGGAACCGAATTGTTCTCGAGGCTCCTATAGACTTCCCAGAGCTGTTTGTCGCTGGAGGAACGCGAAGGGTTTTCGCAAGGTCCTCCTCTGTTCTCTACAGGAGGTCTCCGTCTCTGTAGGACGAGGCGGAGAAGACAAGTTATATGGTAGAGGGATGTAGAGGCTGGCATTTCACTGCAGACCAAGGCTCTCAACAGGGTGGTTGGCACGCAGAGATCCATGCTGGACGTTTAAAGGAGATTATCAAGGCATCAAGGTACAAGGAAAGACCAGAGCACATCGAGTCCTACCATTCTGGAATGTTTTGATAGGGCCAGAGCCCTCTCATGATATTAATAATGCCTAAGAGACATCTCTTGAGTTTATGTTAAGGTTGTACAAATCAATTCATAAGCAATTCCTGACCACTGTGATAAGAGCGGAATAAAGACCAGTTAGAGTCACAATTGTATGTTATTGCTAAGCGATATCACCGAAAGACAACTAGAGTGATGACAGGGAGGGATAATGCTGACCCAAAAGGCACGTCAGTTGTTCCTCTATTGGCAAATATTGGTTTGGGGCGCCCACAATTTTCTAGTCAATTAATAGTTCTAGAATTGTAGGTTTAGGGTGGAAAGTGAAAAAGGCAGAGGGTTGCCATTTTCCTGAATAGATCAGACTACAGCTCGGTGCTCATTACACAGGACCACGCCTGTTGAGTTGTTGAAAGTGAATAAAATGGTTACTAAAATTAGAGTCCCTTCGTCTAAGCGGTCCCTGAACAGTGGTGGAGGAATGAAATCTTCCCTAGATATTTTGTTTCTATTTACCACACAGTTCTAAACCAACCACAGTAGAAGAAAGGACATTATTACCTAATCTTAGGGAACTATCAAGTTTGGGGCAACTGAACTTATTTTATAAAGCTGAAGGGAGGTTAGGGGCGCCTGGGTGGCTCAGTCATTTAAGCATCCGACTTTGGCTCAGGTCATGATCTCCCGGTTCATGGGTCCAAGCCCCACGTCGAGCTCTGTGCTGACAGCTCAGAGCCTGGAGCCTGCTTTGGATGCGGGCTCTCTCTCTCTCTCTCAAAAATAAATTTTAAAAATCTTAAAAATTTAAAAGCCGAAGAGAGGTGAAATAATTTTTTCGAAGCCACCCATACAGTAAGAAGGGACTTGAGGTTGGAGTGTCTCTAAAGGTTTGTGCCGTCTCTTGTGCTGCTTATCTAAGGGACCTGGTTGTGCCCCCTGGACCCGTAACAGCTAACTTTTATGGAGCACCGACTGTGTGCTGTTATCTTTTAAAGTACACCTCACGTATTCACCGATTTAACCCTTCTGACAATTTTATGATGCTGTGATTATTTCCATATTACAGAGGAGATGACGGAGGTTCTATTACTTGTCCAAGTTCACACAACTGGCACAAGGCAGCCCCAAGTTTCCCATCTAGGACACCTGTACCCTGCTTCTCCCCTCCCAGTCATCTAAGCACATGGGGGGCAGCGGGGGGGGGGGGGGTTACAGGAATCTTGAAGAGGTAGGGGGTATCATTCTGCCTATGGTGGGACCCAGTGAGGTTTCAGTCCCAGATTCCATGCTCTGGACCGAGTCTGAAACTCTGATAAGATGCAAACCATATAGACGTCTTTATGAGAATCTCACATTCTAGGAGAGACTGTCCGCAATACAGAAGGGGGTTGGTAGGTAGGGAAACACCCGAGACTCTCTGTCTCTGACACCTGGGGGGTGAGACCTTCTGCCCCATGGCTTCCCCCACCCACCCCGTCCCCACACACAGAACGCATACACTCACAGCCTAACAATACTGGCCCATTTTCGTTTTTAAAAAATATTTTTAAGTTATTTATTTGTTTTGAGAGAGAGAGAGAGAGAAAACACAGGTAGGGTGGGTCAGCACAGAGCCCACCGTGGGGCTCGAACTCACAAACCGTGAGATGGTGACTTGAGCTGAAATCAAGACTCAGACGCTTAACTGACTGAGCCACCGAGGGGCCCGCCCCCGTGTTTATTTCCATCTGTGGACGGGCTCCACCCTCCCTGAGACAGAGAGGAAACTGACTTGTCCTGACACCCACCGAGCCTGGAAGCAAGTCTATCCCTGGCCACTCACCTGAAGACACAGGTAGTCAGGGCTTGCGTGGTGCCAGCTCCGTCGCAGAGCCAAGAACCCCACGTCCAGAACCTGATGGGGTGAAACTCTGCCGGGAAGAGGCCGCTTTGTGGGCCCCGGCTCCCCGGGGTTCACCTACTTCTGACAAACTCTCGCCTCAGCAGCCCGAAAAGGGCAGCGCCGTGGCCGCGGGGCGCAGGGAAGCGCTGCCCTGCCTCTCTCTGATGCAGGAGGCTGTCTCCAAAGGGCGGCTTATAACCACTAACTTGCGTGGGTGGCTATCTTGCAGCTGATTTCCCTTGAGAGGTGGTTGTTCTCCATCCACAGGGTCAGCAAGAGTAGCTGCCTCATGGCCACCACCCTGTGTAGCCAATTGAGTCTTCAAGTGCCCTCAGGGGGGTTAGGGGAGGCACGATCTGGGATCCGGGCTTTGAGCCACGCGTCAAGAGTTAACATTTCGATGCTGAAACTCCTTACTTTGGCAAATGAGGCCGACGGCCCTACCCCACGTGATTACTGGAGGTGCAATGAGCTAACCTACCCCCAGTACCTGATAATGGTCACTAATATTCCGAAAGCCGCTGGGCCGGGTGCTGGGGTCGGTTTCCTCGTTTGATCCTCACCACGTCCTGTGAGAGACTGTCCGCGATACTCCGGAGAAGAATGTCAGGGAAATCTGCGATTTGCTTCCCGTCAGATAGTTGGAGAAAAAAGCCCACATCAAACCCAGCCGGGGATGACTCCAACATTTGTGTCTTTGCCCAACCCCAGGGCTTCCTACTAGGTCGGCCTGCGGCGGGCACACAGGTACTTTGGTTCACCCCGCCCCCCTTGGTTTTGATATGCATACTTGGGCTTTTTAAAAAGCACAGTTTGGTCACTCCCCATACAACATATGGCATCCCGAGTAATCAAATGCCTACCCGGTCACTAAGGGGCTGAGGCATTCTGGGTGCTGTGCTCCATTCAGACCCATCGCCAGGCAAACCAACAGATGTCTTAGAAGGCAGCATCGACTGCCTGTGAACGGGCAGTGTTAATGATGACCCAATAAAACGCTGCGTGTCAATTACCAGCTACAGCCAATTACTAGCTACAGAGCTACCGGACGGACGGAGCCCTAGGTCTTGGGATGCAAACTCCTCCTCCTTCCAGGAGCTTCCCCTTTCTCTTAATTAGCAATTAGGCTGCAATGCTTTAGACCAGCAGGTTAGGCTTGGGGAAAGACTAAGGGAGGGCCGGAAAGGAAAGATGGAGCCAACATTTCTGCAGCCTGTGGCTGCCGAGGAAGAAAAGGAGGATAATTTGAGGATGTTCCCTCCCTTGGGGCACTGGCGTGGGGGACGGGCCAGCAGCTGTACTCTGAAGGGTTTAAGAGCAAGTAATAAACGTGGGTTAGGGAGGCTCCCTGGGTCACCATAGAAACGAAAGTGGAGGATAACAAGCCTCATCCTCATGCCTGTGTTCCAGGACCCCGACCACCACGGAGAACATTGGGTTTTAAGCTCCTCAGGGAAGGCTTTTGGGCTTTAACCGATCTGATCTGCATGCGAAAACTCCTGTTTAGTTCGAGAGCGTCGGGAAGGCTCCATGGTCCTGATAGTTTCACCTGCCATCCTTCATCACCTCCAGAGTGAAAGGATGCGGAACAGCCCTTCGGGCTCACTGGGGTGCACACGGGACCTCTGTCCACCCAAGTCGTTCCCTTTCTCGGTTAGTCTGCCTCGGTGTCCCTCACCCGAGTGTGACCTGCCTCGGGTCATCGGTGATGTTTTCCAAAAGGTAAATGAGTCATTCTTTCAAATGACGGTCACCCACTTGTGTCCCTGTATCTTGACCCCCGGATCCCCTTGCTGTGAACGCATCGGATAATGTACGGTTTCCCCCAGGGGAGTGGTCCCACTGCGGCCACAAGTGGTGGGGGCATTGGGATAGCATCAAACCCAAAGACTAGGGGGACTGAGTGCACTAGAGAATCTGTAGAAATTCTAGGCTCCGGGCACCCGGGGGGCTCAGTCAGGTAAGCGCCCGACCCTTGATTTCGGCTCAAGTCATGATGTCGCCGACGTGGGATCAAGCCCTCTGTCGGACTCCATGCTGAGCGTGGAGCCTTCTTGAGATACCCTCTCCCTCTCTCTCTGCCCCTCCCTTGTACGTGCATGTGCTCTGTCTCTCAAAATAAATCAATCAACTTTAAAAAAAAAAATTCCAGGCTCACTTTCAGAAATAATAAAGATAGCCCACGAAATAAAGAGACCAGCAAGACATTTTACACACCTCAAATGGGCAATAAATCGATTTCCATCTACCATACTGTACTTACAGGAAATATTCATGATCCCGCAGTTTGGATGAAGGGCTTTATTTATTTTATTTAATTGCAGATACTAATCACACTCACGCCTTTTGTCCCCTCTTGTGTCTGGTTTTACAACCAACTGTTGAGTGTCTTTTCAATTTTAGCATCCTTAAGCTAGAACTTAGAGGGACTGTCACAAACACAGAGGCAATGTAAAATTCTCCTAATTGAGGAAAAGATATACAAGGACCAATCCATCTATACTAGATTTTCATATAAATTGGAGGAGCAGAGAGAGATTACTATAATTCTGGTTATAAATGATTTCTGAGGAGCCCGTTTATTTTGCTTTCGGACAGCAGTTAAAGCAGTATAGAAAATTCCTGTGCAGAGCGCCAGTTAATTATTTTATTCATTCAAAAATACCATTTGGGTTTCCTCTCAGGAGCTTCTAATCTAGTGGACAGACCAAACTGCTTGTAAAAATCTCAATTTGGGATAAACAGAATTGCCTTTTAATAAATACTGGCCACTTTCTCAGAGAAAATAAATTTGGAGAGTTTTTTCAATCATTGAGGAAATCTGCTCGGTACAATGTGCCGGCTCAAAGTTCACTTGTTTTCACAGTGAATTCCTTTCCGATACCCTTACCTCACCAAACGCTTCAGACCAGGCTTGTGCTCAAGGTCCTTTTTTTTTTTTTTTTTTTTTTTTTTTTTATAAATAGCAAAGCTACTCGGAACGCCAAAAAGGGAATTGAATCCATACCAGGGAAACACTGCAGAAGAGAGTCTGGACTCCGGCTAAGACATACCTGGGTCATAGCCCAACTCTGTCACTTACCTAGCCGAATTAATTTATGCAAGATGTTTCATCTCTCTGAGCCTCCGTTTCTCATTCATAAAAGGGCTGTTGTCTGGATTAAACGTTACATAGAACAGAACGTAATACAGCAGGTGTCGGTGAATGGGAACTTCACCGATGTAGTGGTGATTGCTACATCACCACTACGTTCCGGTGTGTTGGCCAAAGCTTCACTTTGGATACCCCCCCCCTTTTTTTTTTTAGCAGCCTGACTGTGGTCAGGGCCCAAACAACAGTGGACACGCAAAGGATCAACTCTTTTTTTGTTGTTGTTAATTTTTTTTTTTTAACGTTTATTCATTTTTGAGACAGAGAGAGACAGAGCATGAACGGGGGAGGGTCAGAGACAGAGAGGGAGACTCAGAATCCGCAGCGGGCTCCAGGCTCCGAGCCGTCGGCACAGAGCCCGACGCGGGGCTCGAACTCACGGACCGCGAGATCATGACCCGAGCCGAAGTCGGACGCCCAACCGACTGAGCCCCCCGGGCGCCCCGAAAAGGATCAACTCTTAATTCCTTGCTCTTTGGACAACACGCAGGCGGGAGGAAACCAAACCTTTGCACGTGCGTTGGATCCACAATTCACCATCCATCCTTTTTTTGCGGGGGCGCCAACCCATGGGGGCACCAGAGTAGCATTGCAGAGCATCTGAGAATTAAAAAAAAACAAGGGGACCAGAAAGGAGAAGTCCGGTCGATCAGAAAAGCCTGGGTGGGAGGGAAAAGGGAAGTCGCTGTTGAGAGGGCAAAATGGGACAGCGGTGGCTCCCAGACACCTCCAGGCTGTGGGAACAGACCTCTCTTTCTACCTGCTGGATGTTTAGTTTGCCTCTAGTTCCCAAAGGGAGCAACAACAACCAACAAAACAAAACAAAACCCAAGGATTCCATCAGCCAGATGTCTCCATTTTCATGAGCTTTATCCATTTATCCACTGACCCCATTAGCACAGGACATCTCCCAAGATTCAGTTCAACACACTGGCTCTCCAAGACGGTTGGTGCTCTCTGGACACATCCCCCCAGGGCAGACGATCCTGAGGTTTTGGGTTAAAATTAAGTATTGGCCTGGTAAGGAACAAACTCGGTGTATAGAATTGTTTGGGGCAAGGGGGACGGGGCAGTATCTATAAGATAAAGTTTATACTTTTAACCATTATTAGTATACAGTTCTGGTCCTTATTATATTCACACCACCATTCATCCGTCTCCAGAACTTTTCCATCTTCCCCAGGTGCAATCCTGTACCCATTAAGCAATAACTCACGTTCCCCTCCCCCTAAGCCCCTAAGAACCTCCGTTCTATTTTTCTGTCCCTTTGAACCTGACCACCCCAGGTACCTTACATAAATGGAAAACACACGGCATTTGTTCTTTTGTGACTGGCTTGTTTCGCTCAGCGTTAACATTTTCCAAGTCCATCCATGTCGTAGCACGTGTCAATTTCCTTCCTTTTTAAGGCTGAACGATTATGTAAACTCGTAAGCGAAGATGCTGCCGGCTCCCTGGACGGCCTCATACTTTGAGCCTGGCTATAAAATGTCACGCTCAACAAGGCTTTAAAAACTGAATTATTTCATTAGTATATAACCTGAAAGTGTTCCTGAGTATTAATTATAGCTGGTAAAAAGTAACAAGTGCATGGATTTCTTTTCACGGACACCGTCTTCACACGGCGGTATCTTAAGTTGGAAACTAGGTATTGGCATCCTTGCAAAGAAATACCGGCACTTGGTTAGTGCCTGGGGCTGCAGAGTCTTTCGGGGAAGTCACACTCCATGATTCCCTGGCATCTGGTGACAAAGCACGTACACAGAAGCCTCCAGATAATTCAGGATCCCGAGGTTGCTCCCTGAAATAACCAGACCCAAACCAAACGGCTAATGTCTCATCAAACGTTCTTCCCGTTCTCTCTTACAAATCACCCTTGCTAAAAAGTTGTTTCACGCTCACATCGCTATCTACTTATGGGTTTATTAATTTATTTAGTATTTTTATGTCTACAACGTATGTTTTCTTAAATGCTGCAAAAAATTTGGTTCCAGTCCATAAAGGCTATTACAGAGTACACAAGAAAGCCTAGCCCTTCTGTAGGAGGAAGGAAGGTCTCCCGGCCATGTATGCATAAAAATTATTCTTTTTTTTTTTTAATTTTTTTTAACCTTTATTTTTGAGACAGAGAGAGACAGAGCATGAATGGGGGAGGGTCAGGGAGAGGGAGACACAGAATCTGAAACAGGCTCCAGGCTCTGAGCTGTCAGCACAGAGCCCGACGCGGGGCTCGAACTCACGGACCGTGAGATCATGACCTGAGCCGAAGTCGGCCGCTTAACCGACTGAGCCACCCAGGCGCCCCTCTTGTAAATTTTTCACTGGAGAAGTATGCCTTTCTAAGCTATGTCTTCAACTTTTGAGACATCACCTCTCCCCATGAGACACCCCTTCCTCTCTGTCCTTTGAACTATTACAGGATGAGATGAGAAAGGAACTAAAAGGGGAATGGAATTTTTGTGATCACAGTAGAAAGATAATTTGGACTGAATAATAGATGAAGACACCAGAAGGAAGAGCTTGTAGGATGAGGTGGAGAACAAAATATTGGCCCCTGAAGTCTGTGCTACAAGTGATTTTTTTCCAAGAATTTTGTATATCACGCCTGTCATAAACATTTAGTTTCATTGTGCAATGAAGACAGATGACAAGAATTTGCTGCTCCAACAACCAGGAAAAAAAAAAAAAAAAGCAACTCCACTATGTCCTTGGAATCTGGCTTTTTTTGGTTTCAAATGTGCAGTGGGAAACTTGTGCCTGCAAGGGCTGGGGTTGGGGACAGTTGTTTCTGTAACTAATTGGACATCTACATAATCACAAAAATCGGGGCAGGTCCCTCGATTCTCGTCTGTTCTAAAGCCAGCACTTGCTCTAAAGTTAGGAGGCATGCAGGCTTGAGAGAGGTGCACAGCTAAGCTGTCCCACGCTGACTCACTTACATAAGCGTCAAGGTTATGAAGGTTTTCTCCATTTTGGGTCTAAGTGGTAGGAAGGAAAAACATGTTTTAAGAGTCAGCCATCAGGGAAGAAAAGTGCTTGGGAAGGTCTTAGCTTAGGGAGAACTTTTGTAGATAGGAGGATGATGGGAGATGTGAAGAAATGATTGAAGGCAAAGAGGCTGGTGGAAAACCGTTGTGGGGAAAGTTCCAGAACATGAGGTGGACAGCCAACAATGGCCAGGAATAAGGTACATACCTTCCATGGAGAGGAGAGACCAGTGAACAATCAAGAGAGAGGGAGGAATTTTGGCATTGAGAGAAAGGATGCTGGAGAAACTCGGTACCTCATCAGCAAATTAGGAAGTGAGGTCACCTTCTGAGAAAGAATTTGGAATTCTGGAACTTGGGTCTTGGGAAGTTTTGGCCTAGCCCCAGTAAGAAATATAAGAGGTAACTGGAAAGGTGAATAAAAGAATGATCAAGCGGGTGAGCTAGAGTCGTAGTGGAACATTAGAAGGGTGTGAAATCTCAGACATGGGGCAGTTTCAAGTGACGATTCGATCTAAGGTGGTTGAGCAGATCAAGTACAAAGCCAAGGTATCAGTGCCACCTACTGGCTTATGGAAGCCAATGAGGAGGCAAATAAGAGCTACAGAGAATTTTAAATGTTTACAGCACTATCTGGATAACATTTGCTTGACCTAACCATGTATCCTCTGTAATTACAAAGGAGACTTTGGGTATAGAAATGGCAAAACTCTCAGAACCATCTAAATAGCATTTGATTTAGCAGAGCAAGGTGCATTTAGCTTAAAATCCTACCCTTGTGTTGCAACCAATACACCATGGAAATTAAGGTGGATGGCTATCAAGAGTTCGGAAAAACAAACCCGTGTCTGTTCCTATAGGCGTGAATGTCAAGGTAAAGTACCAGTAGAGCGGACAGTCCGGTGTGTATGCCTTTGCTTTTCTGTTCTAGATGTTAATCTAGACTGTCCAAGGAAGTGAAAGGCTACCGGCTAGCATTTGGATTATAACGATCTCTTTTCAAATCATTCTTCTCAAAAATCCTTGAGGACCGAAGAGCAGGCTCTTTTCTGTATATGTCTAAATGTCACCTACTACCCAGCACATAGATGTTCAAAAAGTATCCATGGAACGAATGCGTGAACAAATGAATAATCTATGATCCTACGTTCCTCTAGAATACACTTTCTTTGGGTTTGGAAGCCTCTGGAAACCATCCCTCACTCCTCTTCCACTCAGCACATGCCTTTGGAAAGATACATAGCGACCATCCAGCTCCGTAAACACAAATTATTAGCATTAGCAACGTAGGCAGGATCTACTCCTTCCTACCAGGTCTGCCTTTATCTTGTGAGTGTCTGGACTGATAATCACTACTCTCAGTTGGTTGTGGCAAAAGTCACACTGTGACAAAAGTGGGAGAGATGACAGCAAGGGCAATCATTAGGAGGTAGAATGGGGAGCCTGAATAAATAAAAGGCCATATAAACATGAGGCCTATATTGAATGAGGCAGTCTCAACTTGAAATCACCCATTCCCACTAGACAGAAGTCCCAGCTTTTTTCTCCCTTGGAAACCAAGCTTTCTGATGACCAAGAATGCAACTTGTCCATTTCTAATACCTTTGTGTGAATTAGCAAAAGGTGTCCCCTACAGGGGCAGAGGCAGAGACAGCCAAACCAGAGTGCGTGGCTTGGTGAGATGAACATGGGCTGGATTTCTGCTTCCACATGGCCACTGGGACAGGCACCTTGTGCAGTGAACAACCTGCACGTTTGCATTCTTTGCCCCCACTGGGTACTCACTCTTTGGGGTATTGGGCTCCCGGGAGTCACTCCTGAGCTAAAAACTATGGTTCCATTCTAAAAGTTATATATCAGGGGCGCCTGGGTGGCTCAGTCGGTTAAGCGACCGCCTTCAGCTCAGGTCATGATCTCACGGTTTACGAGTTCAAGCCCTGCGTCGGGCTCTGTGCTGATGGCTCAGAGCCTGGAACCTGCTTTGGATTCTCCCTCTGTCTCTCTGTCCCTCCCCTGCTTGTGCTCTGTCTCTGTCTCTCTCTCTCCCTCTCTCTCGAAAATAAAAAAATGAAAAGTTATGTTTTTTCTTTTAAAAAAAATCAAAAGTTACATATCAGATTCCTTGGCAACGACCGAGCGACAAAGAACAGAGTCTGGGATGTGCAGGATATGCCACATTAGATAGATAATTGCATTGCTCCGAATATGTACTTTTCCCCTTTAGTTAACAAAACTTGCAGAGTAACGACATCAAAGGCTTTTTCCGTGTAGAAGGACAAAATCTCCCTGCCGCCTCATTTTCATTTTTGTGGTTAGTGCAAGGGAAGGATTTATATATCTAAGGTTACCTCACCTAGTAAGCTTACCTAGTTCAGTAAAGCCATGGGACAATGCAGAGGGGTGAACTTCCTTCAATTTCTCACCAGTCAAGTCTATGTTTCCATGGCTTCAAAGCAACTACAATAAAGCAGGCAGCAAATCTTAGCGTTTCAGTGAGACTTGGTTAAACCATGCGTGAGAAACTGCTACCTCCCTATTCTGGCTGGATCTCAGATTGACAAGGTTCAGACGTACTTACAGGGGGTGGAGTGATTCTCCTGAAATCTGAAACCATGTTTTCTGTGCGTGATTGGTTTCCAAACCATACAGAGTGAGTCTTTGGATCAGACTAAAGAAACTTCTCGATTTCTTCTAGGACAGTGGGGGGAGAAGACGTTGTGTAGTGTGAGTAGAGGGTTGAGTTCAATGAGACCCATCATTGGTTTATCACTGGATTATCACCTTCAAAGAGGCTGGCTTGTCCCCACCATCTTTGCTGGGAGAGTAATTTCTTACATGTTCACAAGAAGTTTGGGAAGCTACACGTGCTTCAGTGGAAAGGCCTCCTGTGTGTTTTTCCTTGGGAGGGATACTTTCCAAATAAGTGAAGAATTCTGTGGCTATCTCTTCATTGTTACTCTTTCAGGGTGAGATGCAGCTCACATCTGTCAAATGTTACCCAAGCTTTGACTCCCCTTCTTGACTAGTTACCATAATAACCCCAGAGTTGTGGGTGGGTCCTGCCTGTTGCTTGACTTGAACCAAGGCTGTAACGGAGGTCTCTGGGGTCCAAGCATTCTCAGCCGTTAACAGGCAAGTCAGAAGGAGCTCAGTAAAGGGGTCCTATGAGAAGCCCCCCTTGGCCTCTCTGTGCTTATTTAATCCGTAACACATGTTGACTAGATCCAAAATTATGTCATTGCCTCATAACTTTTTGAGGTTCCAAATTCCGAGGCCCTTGGGAGAGGAGCAGTTGTTATTATAAGGTCAGGACTTAGGACCGGCAACTGAAGCCATCCAAGGTCTCCTCTCTGTGTTGTTTCCATCGCTTTCGGGCAGCCACGGAGCGATCTGGCTGCTCTCAGACTGACGGCCGAGGCAGCGCTGCCATGTGGAAACGAGGTAAACAATTAGGTTTTGTTCCCTAGGAGAATACATCGATGAGCATGGCCACTGCCAGATCTGTGACGCCTCGTGTGCCAAGTGCTGGGGGCCCACTCAGGAAGACTGCACTGGCTGCCCTGTCACAAGGTGAGTGGCCTTTCAGTACCTCCTGTGGTTGGGAGCTCATGGGTGGCAGGTTGGAGAGAGGAGGCGTTTACGACCTTAAAGACACCCCCTTGGGCCTGCAGGAAAAAGAACCAAACACCTTTCCATGACACAAAAACTCCCCACGGTCTGGCCACAGCGCACCTCTGTAACATCTTCTCTCCATGATGCCCAGTACCCCCTGCCAGAACCAGCTCCCTGGACACTAGAGAGGCTTTCATCCATGAAGACGACGGTGCCTGTGACAACTACAACCCCTTCTGCACACCCATTATCTCCATCTGCTGATCAAATATCTACTCATTTTTCTAGAGTCAGTTCAAGGGTGAATTATTCTACAAAGGTATTTTGACCTCTTCGCAGAATTACCCTTCTCCTCTTTAGGTTTTCCTGTGCTCTGTATACACTTCTGTAAGAGCACCGGTGACATTTTAAAACATTCAGTTACAAATCTCGGTATCTCTAGAGATGGGCTGTATTTCCAGAAGTCCCTTGAGACACCTTTGTATCTCCATCACCTATCACAGCGCAGGGAAAATAGTAGGCACTCGATAAATGTTTGGTAGCTGAATGGATGAGGAAATAACAAGTATTGGAATGGGACGAGGAATGGGACGATGTCCATGTTTGGACATCTTTGAACTAAGGGAACTTACTAGCATTCGTTTTACTAAGGCAGCTACCATTGTCCAGGATATACTGCAGGAGTCACGACTGTCTGAGGCTCATCAAAAGTGAGAAAAAAACTCTAGGACCATAACCAGCCATTTAAAAAACTGAAACCCACTGGTACACGAAAGGAGATACAGCTCCACGGCCATTGGGGTAGTGTAACTGTCTTGAGCAGCCCATGATTTAGCTCTTGGAGAAAGAAAAGCGTGTGCGTGGATCTTGAATTCAGGTGTCCTCTCAAGGAAATCTTGTTTCCCAGGAAGAATATTTCACTCATCTCCCTGAGCGCTCCATTTTGCTCACGTCTCTTCCTTGAGGAAAATAACTTGCGAATATGTGCAAGAAAGGGCATCGT